>NC_142614.1:2469166-4938333 GCF_059453375.1 Lepisosteus platostomus
CCCTTGGGAGCTTGAGGCCTAGTTCCTCTCGCCCGCAGGTGACCTTCCTGCTGACAGAGGACACCAGCAGGGCCGGCTGGAGGCGGAGGAGGAGGAGAGAGGTCTTGTCTCCGGACAGATTCTCCATCTACAGGAGCTTGTCTGCACTCTCCGGGGGCCTGACCGTCTTCACCACCGACCGAGACATCCAGCAGGTCTCCTCCATCGTCCAGGACAGCACGTTGCCTGCCAAGGTACCGGCCACTCCTTTGGGAGGCTCGCCCCAAGCCCCCCCATCCCTGAGAAACAAGATGGCGGAAGAGGATGGCTCAGCGTGCTGAGTCTTGTTTTCCCCTGCTGTTGTCTCTCTCATGACGTCCTTGTTCCAGGTCACTCTGTTCCACGTCCAGACGGGACCCTCCTCTGTGTCGCCTCATTCCTTCCACGTAGACAGTTCTGTGAAGAATGTCACCGTACACATAGCGGGCTCGCTGAAGGCCTTCGTCCTGCACAGTCCCTCAGGTACGGGATCATCATCATCACTGCCGTGCTGGGTTTTACACAAAGCAACCTTTTCCAGACGGGAAGCCAGTCTATCACAGGGCTCACTCACACCCGTGTGCGCAGGCACAATTTAGAGACAAGCTGTCAAGCTTTGAAATGTGGGAGGGAGGAAACTGGAGTGTTCAGTGAAAACGCATGTGAATTCGGGCAGAACATGCAAGCTCCACACAGAAGGGGCAACCGGGATCCATGAGCTGTGAAGCAGCAGTGCGGACCATCTCTCTATGCTTGCACCACTGCTTCATTTATTTGAATTAATTTCACTTACCCAGAACTAGTCAGCGGTTTCTTTTCAAGCCCGTATCCGAACCATAGTTTTCATTCTGTGACTAAATGAACGCTTCACACTGAGCTAAAATACAAATCCATCTGTTTTCTAAGACTTGAGTACTGGATTGATCATGATAACGCTACATCTTGAGTTACTACTAGAGGAGCGACGGAGGAGAGAAATTCTCATTTTTCATTCATTTCAATGTTTCAAATCAAAATTCCTTAGGAGTACATGTCAGTAAAACTAGCACTACAAGTTAGCTAGCCTGTTCCTCCTACCAGCCTATTGTATTACTGTGTGTATTGAGTCAATAGTCTTGTATCGGAGTATGATCACATACAGTACTGTACATACAGTTTGGGTAGCTTTTGTTCATTTTAACCCGCTATTTTATTTTCTCTGCAACCTCTCCTTGTTTCCAGGACAAGAACAGTCCTTCCTGGAAAAGAATGGACACCTGGCTCAGATGGAGACATTTGAAGGGCTTACCAGAATTCGCCTGCTCCCACCCGTCAGTCTGGGACAGTGGATCATCAGGGCAGAAACCCAGGAGAACATCACCCTCAACGTTATTGGTACAGTACTCAGGACAGTGTCGGAAATAAAGCTTTACTTTTATTCACAGTTGTCTTTTGTCCCCCAGTAGACTGAAATGCTACCCAGGGCGCCTCAGAGATGAGGTCTCTAGGCCTGTGTGTGCTTGGGTTGGAGTGACAGACCCCCTGTTTTTTTACTTCCAGGTCAGAGCAGTGTGGACTTCCTGTACCACTTCGCCGTGGCTGTCAACAGCACTCACCCGGGCCTGTCCAGGGTGGAGGGCAGCCCAGTCGCAGGTCAGCATCAGCCACGCCGGCGGGTGACAAGTCAGAGTGAAGTAACGGGCAGCGAGGGAGGGGGGTCATAGCAAATCAGGCCGTATTGTTGAAGGCGTTTGAGTCGGGAGCTGTGTCAGCGAACGCAGGCTGTACAGGAACCGGCAGAGAGGTGCTCTCTGCTGAGAGGCAAGGAAAAGAAACACCATGTTTCGGCTGTGGAGCCTTCTTCAGGTATGAGGAAGAGAGGCAGAGCAGTAGATAAATAACACACGGGAGAGCAAAGTAGAGAGCCGGTAAGCAGGGGCAGGGAGCAGAGGAGGGCAGTGTTCCAGTCTGGACACTCTCTCACCTGCTTCATGCCCATTTCCCCACTGCTGCCCGCCCCAGCTTACCTGCTCTCTACTTTGTTCTGTGCCTTATTTATCTACTGCTTTTCCTCTCTCCCTCACACCCCTTGCTCTTCAGCATTTACTGTACATGTTCCCTCTTGGTCAGCTTTTAAGATCACATGGCCTCAGCTTTCATTTTTACCCTGACGATACTCAAATATACATCCATACCAGACCTGACACTGATGTGGCTGTCTCTATTCTATCTAATTGCATCTTTGACATAAAAATTTGGATGACTCAAAACTTCCTTCATCTCAACTGCGACAAGACTGAAGTCATGCTTATTGGTACTCCCCATCAACTTCGTAAAGCCAGTCCTGTAATCCTTTCTGTAGATGGCTCTGTACTTGAGCCTCAATCAAAATTGAAAAACCTTGGGGTTATATTCAATTCTGGCTTAACATTCGACCCACAAGTGCAGCATACTGTCAAAACATCTTTTTTTCACGCCCTATGCTATCATTAACTGTGGCTGAAAAGCTGATCAACACATTTGTATTCTCTCGAATTGACTACTGTAGTGCTCTACTCGCAGGGGTATCAAAATCTACTCTGAACAAACTGCAGTATGTCCAAAATTCAGCAGCCAGAATCCTGACAAGGTCTAGTGCAAGTGTTCACATTACTCCAGTCCTGGAGTCCCTGCACTGGCTTCCGGTCAAATTCCGTGTAGACTTTAAAATCCTCATGCTCACCTATAAGGCTCTGCATGGCTAGGCACCTCAGTACCTGTCTGAACTATTATCGACCTACTCCCCACCTCGCAACCTTCGCTCTTCAAATTCTGCCCTCCTTACTGTCCCCCAAGCCCATCTACATTGTATGGGTGACAGGGCCTTCTCCTGTTATGCCCCCAAGCTCTGGAACTCTTTGCCCAAGGATATCAGAGAGTCACCTTCTCTAAACTCCTTCAAATCCAGACTCAAACCCCTCTTCTTTAGAAGAGCCTTTACTTCACTGGTTCCATTCTTCACCCCTCTGCTCTTCTTAGTACCACCATCCACGGTCTCCTCTATATATTGTAATTGTGTTTCATCTTGTGTATTCTCCTTATTTATTGTTATACTCTTCTTATTTATTGTTATTGTCATCCTGTAAAGCACTTTGAGAAGCTATATATAAAGGTGCTATATAAAATAAAGTTTATTATTATTATTATTATTACCTGACGAAACTACTGTTTCCTTCCCTCACCTTTCAGCACGGAGTGAACCTCTGCCTGTTCGTGTGGTTGAATTGGCCGCCAGGTCACGAGTGCCTTGTCCGCCTGTATCTGTGTATCCCATCTGCTTACTCTGTTTTGTATTCCTTTGCTCATGTCAGGTGTCCCCACCTTCCTGGTGCTGACAGTGACGGGTCTTTCTGCCAGCCACAAGGTCTCTTTCAGTCACGTGACGCTGCTGAGCGCCCGTGGCGAGAGCCTGCTGGGAGCGCAGCTCAGCTCTTCCTCGTCCTCTCCCGGAGAGTTTGTGAGCCAGCTCCCGGCATTACCCACGGTCCCTTTCTCTGTGCGACTGACGGGGACAGACGGTCAGGGGAACGTGCTGGAGAGGGCGTCCGGCGAAATGGTCCAGGCCACAGACGTGCAGCTGCAGGTGAGGCGCCCCTGAGCCACCGGCAGCACCTCGGCTCAGCCGCTGTGACGACGTGCTGCAGCTGACCCGCGTCCCTCCTTCTCCCCCGAACCTGCGGCTCCAGGTGCTCTCTCTCCCCCAGCTGGCCCCCGGCACCACCTCCACCGTGTGGTTCGACATTTACAACCGGGGCCCTGCCAGGACGTTTGTCCTCACAGCTGCTGACGACAGGGGGTTTCTCAAACACAAGGGCAGGGAGAGGTAAGCGCCGTTCTAGCCTGCCGGCTGAGTCAGGCACGCCGACCTCACGCCTGCCGCTGAGCCAGTCATGCCATCAGCACTGGTGTAGGTTCCTGTTGTGTTCAGCCATTCCCAGCCCACAGCTGCGCCAGTCTTGCCAATTCCCACCACTCCATCTCGTCCCGCCAGGCTCTCCGTGGCGCAGGACGGCACGGTCCGGAGCTGGGTGGATTTGGACACGCCCGGCGGGGCGCAGGTGGGCAGCGCGGCCACCCTGAGCCTGAGCGTGGAATCGGAGGACAAGAGAGATGCCAACTTCGCAGTGCTGCACCTCAGCGTGGTCAACACGGTAAAGGGAAAGCGGTTTCTCCCCCTCCCCCCCGCTCTGGTCCAGTAAGGCTGCGAGCCGTGGGGGGACAAAGAGAGGGAGCCGGGAGGTGGGGTATTGTGAGGTCTTTTCCCTTCTCTCTTGCCAGCTGGTTTAGCATGGGCCAGCAGACACCCTGCCCCAGTGAACTCCACCAGAGACCCCTCCAATCAGCTACAATCAGCTGCTTGATTCACTCACTGATTAGTAGCAGAGCTGATTTAGCAGATTTAGCAATCGAGGAGCTGCAGTGGTGCAGAAGGGCCACGAGTCAGGTATCCCTGGTACTGAGCCCAGGCTGAGCACATCGGTCACAGTTTGTCAGTGCCGCGGTTCTGCTGTGTGCGATTAGTGACCACGAATCGGTTTGTAGAAAATCTGTGGGATGCTGGACACCTGAAAAGGTAAGAATTCCAAGAAAACGAGGATACAGGGTAATCTTACTGGAAAACAAATTCTTTAAATGTGTCTGTCTGAGCCTGGGTAGCTGTGGGGCTGGGTGTGAACCTGCTTGTTCTGTAGCCTGAAACCAGGATTCTCCTTCCCATCTCCCAGAGAGCCTCAGTCCAGTAGAGTTTATCTGTCCCCCTTAGTTCCCCAGTTTCTAAGGGTAATCAGTGAAGCAGGTGATTAGTTAAACGATTTGTTTGTTAAGTGTAATTTAAACATCATTTGCAAGTGAGTTGTCAAGGGCCAGATTTCTCATAATGAAAAGGTTAATTGCCTTTTTTCAGTAATTAGGCGCAGGTGTTCCCAGTCTTTAGCAATGGGTCACCCACGAGCCCTAGATCAGGCCTCTTTGAGGACCGCGGCTTTAGGTGAAGTTCTTCCCTCTTTGTTTTCAGTCACAGACAGAGGTTTTGGGGTGCCCCATCCTTCACCCTCATTGCTTTCCCCTGTCTCCCCCCAGGACCCCGACCTGGAGCCTCCCTCCTGCTCTCCGCTGCAGGTCCGAGGCAGCTGCCCCGCGCTCCCCCCGGAGGCCTGCGCCAACGCCAGCTGGTCGGCCTCCCTGCTCCTCTCCGACCGGGGGCGCTCCGGGCTGGGGAGGGTGCAGCTGGGCCGGGGGCGAGGCCGGCTCGTGCTCCGTGGGGCGTCCGGGGCGCAGGAGGAGCACCTGCAGGAGGGCCAGGGCCCCCTGCTCCTGGGGAACAGCTCGGCGTGGGCCGCGGTCCAGGCTGCGTACACCTCCAGCTGCTGCTCCACAGAGGCCGAGCTGCTCCTGTGGGACAGAGCCGGCAACCTGCAGCGCTGCAGCGTTTCCACCCCCCACCTGCAGGTGGCAGGAGCGTTCTTGCACGCCGCCGCGTGGCCCACGGTCTTCGCCCTCTCTTGTTTCGGGGTGCTGCTTCATTGATGCAGCTGTCACAAGGAGAGCACCTCTGCATCCGCACAGCTGGAAATCACCGAAGCGGAAACATCAGCAATTCATTGATTTTCAAAAACATCCCACCTGTGCAGCTCAGTGGCACAGAGGTCAGCATTGCTGCTTTGCAGAGCTGGAGCCCTGGGTTCAAGTCCGATCCTGGGGTGCTGTCTGTGTGGAGTTTGCATGTTCTCCCCATGTTTGTATGGGTTTCCTCCCACACTCCAATGCTGGTGGGTTAACTGGCTTCAGGGAAAATTGGCCCTGGTGTGAGTGTGTGTGTCTGTGTCTCTGTCTGTCTGCTCTGTGGTGGACTGGCTTCCCTTCTAAGATGTACAGTACTGTGCCTTGTGCCTGCTGCTTGTTGGGATGAATTGGGTGAAGCAGTTAGAAAATGGATGGATGGAATTTCACACCTTAGGTTCTGGAAAGACGTTCTGGGTCTGACTGCACGAAACAAGCATCCTTTCCCTTTGACTGGGATTCTCATGTGGGTGTGTTCAGCTGCTGTGCCGCCAAACTCTTTTAAGTTGAAGGAGCACTTACATCAAGGAGTTTCATGCAAGAACAGAAACAGAAAACAATATTGAAAGCTTGTGAATCAGGGAAGAACATCTGTTCTGTCTGATATGAGGATTTTTCTCCTGGGGTCTCAGGGAAACCATAAGTTCCTCTACCCGTTGTGTCAAGAAGTGCCTCCTGTACTGTAAATGTCCTTTACAGACATACGATTCTCCATGTGTTAAAAGAAAAAAGGTCTTCATGAAGACTATAAGAACTGTTTTTACTGTCAAGTTCATGCAAACCTAAAGGCAAATGAAATAGAGATTGCATCTCTATGAAAAACATGCATATTCTGCTTTTTTCTCTCTTGATGTCTTTGCTTATTTAGTTGTATCGATTAAATCGAATTGTAACTCAAATGTGACCAAATAGGGTTTAGTGATCCATGATTCTTGAGGTCATCGGTTAAGAAAGTAGGTGACAGAATGTAACTGCAAGATTCACAAGTGTTGCCATGTGTGTTGTGTGTTGCTAATGGATAAGGAAGTTCTTTTGGCTAATTCTAGTGGTTGAGACTCAGTTCTTTTCAATAAACTCTGTTTTCTTAGCTTGTGGCCTTTTTGCCTCTCTGTGATTGGGCTCTGTCGCCCCCGCTACTGAACTGGCGGTGTGTCTCCTCAGCTGCCTGCTGCCCAGCGCAGAGCCTGACGCAGCAGAGGGCTTTAATCTCACAGGTCTTAACTTGTGCATCATCAGGAGATCAGTACAAAAGAGTCACTCATTTTCTACCCCTGCAGTGCAGGACTGACGCTGATCGGGAGTTCTTCTCTCGCTGCTGTCTCATATCGATGGTCAGCTCGGCCACCTCCTGCTGCCTGCAGCTCTCAGAGCTGCGTCAAAACCTGCTGCTCATGTTTCAGACAAAAAACACAGGAAGAAGACCAGGTGGTGTGACAGTCAGGGTTCCCCTAAACTTGTAACCCCCACATAAGGGTCATAGGTAACTGCTGTGTCCTCTGCTACTAAGGTGGCTGGATACAGAGAGACAAGACAGAGCAGCATGGAAGCCAGGAAAGGAACTGTTAGCTGAGAGCCAGAAAGAGAGAGACAACACATTGAGTAACAGGGCCCAGCCTCTGAGCACTCTCACCCCAGTCTCACTCTTCCCCCAGCCCCTCACTCTCTCACTCTAACCCCAGCCCCTCTCACTCTCTCACACTCCCCAGTCCCTCTCACTCTCTCACACTCACCCCGGTCCCCCTCACTCTCTCACTCACCCCAGTCCCTCTCACTCTCTCACACTCACCCCGGTCCCCCTCACTCTCTCACTCCCCCCAGTCCCTCTCACTCTCTCACACTCCCCCCAGTCCCTCTCACTCTCTCACACTCACCCCGGTCCCCCTCACTCTCTCACTCACCCCAGTCCCTCTCACTCTCTCACACTCCCCCCAGTCCCTCTCACTCTCTCACACTCACCCCAGTCCCTCTCACTCTCTCACACTCCCCCCAGCCCCCCTCACTCTCTCACTCTGTCACTCCCCCCAGCCCCTCACTCTCTCACACTCCCCCCAGCCCCCCTCACTCTCTCACTCTGTCACTCCCCCCAGCCCCTCACTCTCTCACACTCCCCCCAGCCCCCCTCACTCTCTCACTCTGTCACTCCCCCCTTCCCCTCACTCTCTCACTCTCACCCCAGTTCCCCTCACTCTCTCACTCTGTCACTCTCCCCTCCTGCTCAGCAGCTACACATTAACACTGGGCTCTGCAGTGCTGCCACTGGCCTCCTCCCATAATAAGTCACCTGTCGTGCTCCCGGTCACTCATTGACACAGCGCAGCTCTTATGCAGCTCCGGCAGGCCTGGGGCTCAGTGTCTGAGGGGCGCAGTGCTCAGAATGGACGGGGGACGTGGGGAGCAGGAGAGGGGCCACTGGGCCTCCAAGCTGGAGTTCCTCCTGGCCGTGGCCGGGGACGTGGTGGGGCTCGGGAATGTGTGGCGTTTCCCGTACCTGTGCTACAGGAACGGCGGAGGTGAGTCTGTGCCATACAGGCAGGTGGCAGAGCTGGTGCCAACTGCAGACAGGCTGTGGGTAACCCGTCTCCTGTTTCCTCGGGCTCGTGGGGGACAGGTGCCTTCCTGGTGCCCTATCTGGTGTTCGTGGTGACGTGCGGCGTCCCGCTGTTCCTGCTGGAGACAGCCATGGGGCAGTACACCAACGAGGGCAGCATCACCAGCTGGAGGAGGATGTGTCCCCTCTTCGAGGGTGAGGGGCTCGTTCTCCCTGTGTTTCCTGTTACTCTCAGTCCAAATACAGGGAGGTCTGGGTGCAACTGTATATATGCTCCCACTGGAAACAAATGTTATTTTACTAATGTTCCTGTTGGCTGGAAGCAAGGTCTGTATCAGATCTCTTCTCAATGCAGAACATGATTCTAGATGTCTGAAAGGACACTGCAGAAGGGGCACAAGTCACAGGGAACAGATCAGCCTGTAACAGTGAATGCACAGTTCAATATGTAAACCACTTACGGAGGAAAGTACAAGGTGAGCCATGAACTCAACTTCATCAAAGATGAGGAATGTTTCCACATAGTTCTGAAAGGTGGTAAAAGATTAAGCTGTGAAAACGAAATCTTTAATGACAAACGAGAGTAACTTTAAATTTAATTTCTCTGTCGAATGCTTAAAAAAAGTTTTTGTTCATCTACCAACCCTGGCCAGATGAAAACTTATTGTAAAGGGTTAAATAAATATTTGATGAATAGACTTAGCTTTGAGATCCTCTTGAAGAAGAAATTTAATTTTAAATGCTAATACTTTCTTTTTGATGAGCCTCTTTGTGAAGAACTATTTGTGTTCAGTATAAGATTCTTATAAAAGGAGCGCTCATTTTCCCATTTCCATCCGCAGGGATTGGCTACGCAGGCCAGCTGATTCTGGTCTACAGCTGCATGAGTTACATCATCATCCTGGCCTGGGCTCTGTACTACCTCTACAACTGCTTCAGCAAGGAGCTGCCCTGGGCCAGCTGTGAAAACATCTGGAACACAGGTACAGAGACCTGCAGCACATCTGGACACTCTAGCCTGCTCACTACAACATGGAAAACAGCTGTCCTCAGGGTCCTGGGTCTCTGACCTTTTCCTGATCTTCTGTGCACATCTGTCACACACACACACACCTGCAGCGACTGAACTGCCTGACAGCTGAGCACACAGCTGCCCTATCCAGGGCAAGATTGTGGGTCATTTTACTTTTCAAAACTAAGATTTTCACTTTGCAGTGTAGATTTTTGCCCTGCTGGGATTTTCCCACACAGGTGTGTAAACTCAGCTGAAATGTGACTGAACTGAACTGTGCTGCCATTTAACAGGACTGGGAAAGGAAAGGCGATGAGGAAGGAATCACTGATTAGGGATCAGAACAGTTTTGTCCATCTGCGCGTGTCCGTTCCCTGCTGGATCTTTGCATGTTTTGGGGATCTGATCCTGGTGCTCTGTGCTGCTGTTTCTCCAGATGCCTGTGTGGATCTTGACAAGAGGAACCACAGCTCTAACTGGACCACTCTGCAGAACACCAGCTCCGCTGCCACAGAGTTCTGGGAGTGGGTTCGGAGTCCAAAAGAGACCCCGTTTCCTGTTTTGTTGTTAATTTAAAGTGAACGATTGCTGAGCCATTACTATCAATTTGAGTTTCTGGATCGAATTCTAAGCTTAATGACTTCAGTCTTGTCCCCACCCATCTGACTGACAGTATTCAGCTATAGTTCAAGTTTGGGTAAAGACACAGTGTCCTCTAGTGGTCAGAGAAGACGCAGCTTTTAAGATTTTCAGTCTTCATGTTTTTCCCTCACTTGACCCTTCGGTCAGAAAGCTCTGCAGGTCTCGCAGTGCAGCTGACAGCAGCAGAGTTCAGTTCTCTGTGCAGTTAGACAGGATCCCTCCCTCTCCCTGCAGAAGACACGTCCTGAGCATCTCTCCAGGGCTGGAGCAGCTGGGCAGTGTTCGGTGGCCACTCCTCGTGTGTCTGGTCATCATGTGGGTCATCTGCTATTTCTGCATCTGGAAGGGGGTCCGGTCCACAGGGAAGGTGAGCACCTGTCATTCTGTGTGTGTGTGTGTGTGTGTGTGTGTGTAAGTGAGTGTGAGCATTGATGCTTTCTAGTGCAGGCTGGTGGATTCCTAATAAAGTGGCCAGACGGTGACTAAGCAGTAACAGCTCTGGCTCTGCTGTGCCCTTCACAGGCGGTGTATTTCACAGCCACCTTCCCCTACCTGATGCTGCTGGTGCTGCTGGTCCGAGGGGTCTCCCTGCCTGGTGCCATGGAGGGAATCATCTTCTATCTGTACCCTGATCCTGCCCGGCTGAGTGACCCACAGGTACCCCAGAGCTGGAGGGAGAGAGGGGTCTGTCCCACAGGTACCCCAGAGCTGGTGGGAGAGAGGGGTCCTTCCCACAGGTACCCCAGAGCTGGAGGGAGAGAGGGGTCCTTCCCACAGGTACCCCAGAGCTGGTGGGAGAGAGGGGTCTGTCCCACAGGTACCCCAGAGCTGGTGGGAGAGAGGGGTCCATCCCACAGGTACCCAGAGCTGGTGGGAGAGAGGGGTCCGTCCCACAGGTACCCCAGAGCTGGTGGGAGAGAGGGGTCCGTCCCACAGGTACCCCAGAGCTGGAGGGAGAGAGGGGTCCTTCCCACAGGTACCCCAGAGCTGGTGGGAGAGAGGGGTCTGTCCCACAGGTACCCCAGAGCTGGAGGGAGAGAGGGGTCTGTCCCACAGGTACCCCAGAGCTGGAGGGAGAGAGGAATTTGTCCCACACGTACCCCAGAGCTGGAGGGAGAGAGGAATTTGTCCCACAGGTACCCCAGAGCTGGAGGGAGAGAGGGGTCTGCCCCACAGGTACCCCAGAGCTGGAGGGAGAGAGGGGTCTGTCCCACAGGTACCCCAGAGCTGGAGGGAGAGAGGAATTTGTCCCACAGGTACCCCAGAGCTGGAGGCAAAGGGGGAGAGAGGGTAGGAGTTTTTCTTAAAACTATATTCAAGCTTGTTTTCAGACACAGGAACAAATGCATGAATTCCATGGGATTTGCAAAGAATAGCTGTTCAGGTCCAGACGTGGGTAAATGAGCAGGATTTTGTATTGTGCACCTCTGGCTCAGTTTGAGATCCCTCTGTTTTGGGGTGTCCCAGGTGTGGTTGGAGGCAGGATCCCAGATCATCTTCTCCTACAGTGTCTGTGTGGGAATCCTCATAGTGCTCGGCAGCTACAACCAGTACAACAACAACTGTTACAGGTCAGTGACTCTCTGTACCCATCATGTTCCCTGACTGTTACCTGGAGACTGCTTTATAACAGCTGCCTGAGAAATATCTGTTGCATTACAAGAAATCCCCACCAGCCACCCATGTGTTCTTGTGTTTCTAGCAAAATTAATCACAAACTGAAGTTCTGTAATAGATGGCATGGTGGTTACCATTGTTACCTCATAGCTCTGAGCCCCTTGGTTCAATTCCAGACCTGGGGTGCTGTCTGTGTGGAGTTTGTATGTTTTCTCTATGTTCCTGCGGGTTTCTTCCAGGTTCTCTGCTTTCACTTTCCTTCCTTCTGCTTTCCCTTGTGACATTATTGTGAAGCCTGCTCATTATATAATTTATTCCTTTATGCTTTTATAAAGAAACAAACTATCCTGAACAAGCCTGCTAGAAGAATGTATTTGCAGGCAGTCCCCACTGTCCAGGTACAGCAGCAGGATTGGAACTGGGAAGCTCCCGGTAACCAGGCCTTCACCCTCACTGCTGTGCCACATTGACTCCAGGCAGTGCATGGGACCTTCAGGTCTGACAGCCTCCTCCCCCTGTGCTCTGTTTCCAGGGACTGCTTTCAGCTGTGTGTGCTGAACAGCGGCACCAGCTTCGTGGCAGGTTTCGCCGTGTTCTCGGTCCTGGGCTTCATGGCTCACGAGCAGGGGGTGCCCATCGCCGAGGTGGCAGAGTCGGGTAAGGCAGAGCCACGCCCACCCCCACCCCTGGGCCTCCAGGGCCGCGATCAGACACGCCCCCCCTCACCAGCCTGACCATCAGCACAGGGACAGCGGGCAGAGGAAGTGGGGCGCTCGTGTTCCCAGCTGTCTTTGATCTAGATTGCAGAGCTCGACATGTGTGTGATTCGGGGGGAGGGGGGGTGATTTCACTGCCTGACCAGGGCATAAAGGGGTCTGTCTCGTCCTCTGCAGGCCCTGGCCTGGTCTTCATCGCCTACCCGCAGGCTGTGGCCATGATGCCCCTCCCTCATCTCTGGGCCTCCTGCTTCTTTATTATGATCATCCTCCTGGGGATGGACACACAGGTGGGTGAAGCCCAGTTCTCCTGAGAGGCCTCCTCTCTCTTTCTGCGTCCTGAGTTGCTCTCACTCCCCATCTAGCCTGCTGTTGGTGGACACATAGTCCCGGAAGACTTCAGGGCTCCCTGCCCCTCATTCTCTCCCCCATGCTCTCACTCAGCTGCATCTCTCTGCAGTTTTTGGCCATCGAAAGCATCATCACCTCCGTCTCGGACCTGTTCCCCTCCGTCCTGCGCAGGCCTGGCCGCAGGGAGCTCGTCCTGCTGCTGTTCTGCATCGCCTGCTTCCTTGCCCAGCTGGTCATGGTGACAGAGGTGAGGCTGTGGAAGATCCACAGGCTGGTCTGACCCACCAGCTCGATTGAACAATGAGAAAGGTGACAAGATTGTTCAGCACAAACTGTGAACTGACAGATCTCTGTGAGTCTTGTAAAGGCACAGCGAAGGGCAGCAAACCATGGCACAAGCAAAGTAAAGTTGAGGCCTTGTATGACGGGAAGCACTGAGCTGAGCTCTTGGTACTACAGTGATGATGCCAGATTGCTGCTCTGAATTCAGCTCTGCACACTGAAGGTTTTGTTAAGCCACGATAAAGTACTTGGATCCAGGTAGTGAAAATCCTCAAGGGCTTTGACAAAGTCAGCCTGTTGGAGTTCTCCACACATAACAGTGAGCGGTATTTTTTATGATTGGCTGGACTTTCTTCTGTTTTACCTTTCTGAATGTTCAGCCTGTAATTGCTCGTCTCCAAAAGGCTGCAGTAGTGTGGCTGTCACGATCGTAATCCCTCCTCTTAAGGGCGCTCCGGCTCTTTCACACTTTTAACAATGTCATGCTCCTGCCCCCAATCTTACCCCTCCTTATTTGAGCCGGGTCCTCTCGCTACTCTGGGCTCTGCACTGGAAGACGCCCGGAGGCCCGCCGACCATCAGGTCGCCCTGCGTCCGAGGCTTCAGGGCACAGGCCTCCTATCGGCCTCCTGATCCTGCTGAGTCCGGACCTCAGGGCGCCTCGTCATCCCGTTTGTATTCCCCATCCCTGATCTCGGCTGGATCACCCCGTTTGGACTTTTGGATTTCCTCCCTGGGCTCCTTGGACTTGTTCGCCCTGGCTACACCCCCCCGAGCACCAGCTCACTGTCGTCACGCCCCCCCGTCTGTCAACCCCTCCTGATCCTCGTCATCTCCTCCCTGTTGTCCTTCTCCATACCGTCCAGAACTAGGCGTCGTCACAGTGGCACACGGTCCAGTTTCTCTGTGCATCTTCCCTGTCGCTGTGCCAGTGTCCCTGGTGTTGAACTGTAAGCTGTGTGAATTGACTATCCAGGCCTGTGAACACCTCAGTCTGATCCCTGGAGACCCTTATCACCAGGCTAAACACACTGTTGGTTTTCCCCTGCCTTGCGTGTGACACACTGTAATAAATCAGGTGAGCCTGAAATATTTTGGACCTTTTAGCAGTAAGAAGTAATTCATTAAACTCTGCAGATTTTTTCATTTTATTATCTGCCAGGAAAGTCAAGAACTCCATTAGAAAAGAACACCTTCTTAACTAAGAAAGGACATTGTGTCCTGAAAACAGCCAGGAGGACTGAGTTGTTGTGCATCAGTGAAGCCCATTGTGAAACTTCCAGCACTTCAGCTTTCTAGCGTGATAGGTAGAGACTTGCATATCCAAGCCACAGCAGGTCTTCAGGCATCAGAGCACATCCTGGTTTCCATGGTGATAAGAAGCCAGGATATCAGCTTCAACAATTAAGAGCTATTGCTACCTGGTCACTTGTTCCATGCTCCCACAACTCATTGTGCACAACTGTACCTCCTTTACTCAGTTTTAAATGCACTTATACATGGTTTCCACTGGTGTTTCTCTGGGTGATGTTTGTCAGTGCCGTTGAGGATGTGGAATACTGGTAACAGGGCCCCTCGCAGTCTCAACCGTTCTCAACTAAAAAGCTCCAGTTCCTTCAGTGAGTCAGTCTGGGACACTCCTTTGCCAGAGAGACACACAAACAGGCAAAGGCCAGCAAACCCTGAGTGTGTGACTGGCGAAAGGCAGTTGGCTCAGTCTGGCTCTAAACAGATAATGAAATCCATTCCAGGCTTTCCAACTCTCCCTCTCCCTCTCGGTAGGGCGGGATGTACCTGTTCCAGCTCTTTGATTACTACGCCTCTAACGGCACCTGCGTCCTGCTCCTGGCTGTCTTCCAGACCATCGGCCTGGGCTGGGTATTCGGTAAGACCTGCACCAGCACGGCCCAGCCAGCGGGGGGCAGAGGCGAGCTCGCACAGAATCCCCTGTGGCTGTGGGAGCTCAGGCCGGGCGGCTGTGTCTTGCTCACTGCACATCTGAAAGGACACAGGCAGGCAGAGTGCAGCTGGAAGTAAAACTGAAAACATGAGAGTTGCTTCATGCAGACAGAAGCAGATACTCACTCCTGAAAGTGTGTGCATGACGTGGACTTTCAGTGGATGTCCCAGTGGACATCTTCAGTCCATCCCTTCAGGTTCATGAATAGCTGGGGCTCATCATCGATCTGGCTCTGTCCTCCTGTAGGTGCTGACCGCTACAACGACATCATCGAGGACATGGTGGGCACTCGGCCCAACCCCTGGTTTAAGTACTGCTGGCTCTTCTTCACCCCGCTGTTGGCACTGGTGAGTCTCTTACAGCCCGAGGAAAAGAGCAGCTTGTCCCAACCGCAGCTCAGCTCCTTCCCCAGGCCCTGCGTCTGGGCACTTGACTGGGACAGCTCCCCCAGTCTCCAGCCACCAGACTCCACTCTGGTTCACAGCACATCACAGCCTTCTGTGGCCATGTGCAGGGAAGCTCAGAAAAGCCTGATAGACTAATGTAAAATACAGATGAAAGCTATGGAAAATTACCCTTTCTCCAGGTAAGATCTTACACTGGCCGGGCTGATTAATCACCATCATGTGGAATCCTGAGCCACAGCTGTAGCTCGTCCTGGATTTGAACCCGAGATGCCCACGCCCTGCACTGTGGGGGTATCTGGCTCTTTGTCCTTGGATCCGGCTGCCTGATTGACCCATCTCCTGTCTGTGTCTTTCAGGGCACTTGTGTCATGTCCCTGGTAGATTTCCAGCCTCTGGTGTTCAACAGGACCTACGTGTACCCAGGCTGGGCCTATGTGCTGGGCTGGCTCCTGGCCGGCTCCTCCATCATCACCACCCCCCTGGTCATGCTCTTCAAATTGTCCCGGGCCAGAGGGAGCCTGAGCCAGGTAGGCCACTCTTCTGGTAGAGGCCCGGCCCTAATCCACTGAGGGGACTGTGGGCTGAGACACTCGTAGTGTCTGTTCCACTGTCACAGCACTGCGAGGCATTTATAAAAGACAAACCAACTACTTCTACAAATACACTCCTGCTGTGTTTCTCCTAAACAATGTAAAACCTTAACAGATAAGATGAGGCCTTGATTTTCCTTATAACACTGACCCATTAAAATCACACTAAGTTGTTATCTTTGAAGGATCACCGGTAGGTAATGAATGACCTGCTCCACGCACCCACAGCTCTTTGTGTAAAGATGTTCCTGTTCTCAGTCAGACCAGAAATGATCCTCGACTTGACCTCCTGCTCTTTCTTCCCCCCAGCGTCTCACATTTCTGTGCCGCCCTGACGATGACCTCCCCCTCATGAAGAAGCAGGGAGTAGAGGTCTGCCCTTTGAACTCTGAACCCCAGAGGTACCCTGATGCACCTGATCCCTCCACAGAGACAGAAATGAGGATGCTCAGGCGTCAGATATAGCTACTGCTAACTTACAGGACAAGTGACTGTAAAGGCCCAGCTTCTGTAGAACACAGCACTGGACCTGGACACTGGTCAGCAAACTACTCCAGCCTCAATAGAAAACAGAAGACTATGGAAATTATTGTGTTACAGACTGGACAAATTGCGTCTCCTGTTCTGATTGGTCATTGCTGTAATTCTAATGTCATCAATGGTCTATTAGTACAGTTGTACAATGTTTTAGATTCTACTGAGCACTCACTTAGCTTTAACGTACTTCTACCACAGTATATATCACACTTTCTCACATCCTTCTACAAACGTTTCAGCATGGTTTCAATGTGTTTTTCTACACTTCACTTTCTGTCAATGTACCACAGCACAAGTTTGTATTAAATACATATGCATTCATTTCTGTAATAATGACAGTAAAAAATATGGATATGTAACGATCTTTCCTAAGTAAAACCGGATGTGTTTGGTAATAAAAAAGTACATCAACACCCGAAGCACCAGAAAGAGAAATCCTACCAAACTGCTCTTTTCCACACCAGTCTGACTCCTCTTAGCTGGTCATCTAGTGGTTACGAGTAGTCAGTACAGGAAACAGGAAAGCCTGTTTGTGAATGACCATTCTCTGGAAAAAAACAGCGGAGTTTTAAAAATATTACATATTATATATATATATAAAAACTGACAGAGTTCCCCCTCACTCTATTATTGGACTGAGTGTTATTGAAAGAGTGGGGACCAAAAGTACAAGAAAAAAATCAACAGTGGCCGAAAAGGAGAATTTTGGAAAGATAAACTATGACAGGTTATGTGACAGTCAAGTTCAGTCCTCATGCAGTCGTGAAATGTGAAGTGTATGAACTGTATTAATTGTGATCCACAGGATACAAATGGGAAGTATGTGGAAATGTGTTTAAAAATCAACATCTCCAAAGACTTCTTTACACAAAGGATGGTGGGAGAGTGGAACAAGCTACCCAGGCACATGTCTGAAGTTGGGAAACAAGGAGGTGGGATCAATCAAAGACTCATAAGCCAGGCTGGATGGGCTGACCTGCTCCTCTCGTTGTCAGCAGTGTGGGTCTGATGGACGGTGCCCCACAGGGTCCGCCCTGCTACCACAGGTGGTCTGCTGGACACAACTCCACCGGGGCAGCGGGCTCCTCGCGAAACAGGAGACCTGCTGATAAAAGGCACAGGCTGCTCTCCCAGTTTGAAATGCAGCTCTTGTCCTGATCAGTCCCTGGCTGACAAGGCAGAGACAGTGCACACAAGATAATGTTCCTCTGCACACAGCGTGGATCTGTGTGCGTTGTGTGTGGGTGGGTTCCAAATGTTGCACAAGGGACCCTCTTCAGTCTCTAAGCAGTTGCCGAGAGTCCGCTCTGCTTGGAGCGGCTCAGTGTGTTTACTGTCTGTTCCTTCACCCTCGTGCGCCCGCTGTCCCCCCGCCGGAGCGTGCTGTGGTCTCACCGTGACGAGCCGCACAGGGCTGACCGATAAACAGGGAGGGTGACAGACAACCCAAGTCTGGCTAACAGGCACGCCACGCTGGGGGCGTTGGAATACTGAGCTCAAAACCCGTGTTCCTGCCGCTCAAGTGCGTCAGAGCCCAGTGTTTACTCACGCAGGTGCTCCAGTTTAATAACCGAGACACGTGCCAGGCAGAGGGCACTGCCCTCACCTGGCACAGGACAGCTGGCAGGATTCCAGGTGTCCCTGCGGAGTGGACCGAGGTTTGGCACCGAGCCGCCGCAGCAGCTAACTCTGTGACTCAGGGCTTCCCACAGGGCAGATGGGTGCCAGCGGAGTGGCACAGGCCACCAGAGGCCCAGAGAACTGTGGCGCTGGCGAGTGAGACAGCTATGAGGCACGGGCTGTAAGGAAGCGCCACGTCAGAGGTCAGGCTACGCTTCAGCCTGGCCTAGACAGGACAGCTGGCCCAGGCCCAGCCCTGAGCTCCAGCCCTGAACCCTGAACCCCAGCCCACGCTCAAGCCTCAGGCCCATCACCAATCCCCAGCCCTGAACCCAGCAACTTTAGTGTAGTGTTAATAATAAACTGCATTTCTCTAGCACTTCTTATCCCACAGGACAGCAAAACAGGAGGGCATTTGCTTAACGCGCTACCCCACCACGGGGGGACACTCTTTTCGGGACAGCTGTTCAGTCCAGTCTGTGGCAGGGCTTCAGGACAGTCACTGCGAGGTGTAACCAGTCAAGAATATTACTGTCCCACAGCCATTAGGAAGGACAGCTCATCAAACTTGTTTGCCTGCTGGCTCGTCTGGGGATCTCTCCCTGCACTTTTGTGAAAGAGGTCAGTGGACCGGCTCGTTCCACACTCCCACCACCCTTTGTGTAGGTACGGTGCGGTGACTCTGTGCCTAAGGATCTGCGCCTGTGGCTGGAAGGTTGCCGGTTCGTATCCTGCGGCCAGCAGAGAATTCCTACTCTGTTGGGCCCCTGAGCAAGGCCCTTCACCCCAACTGTTCCAGGGGTGCCGTATAAATAGCTGACCCTGCGCTCTGACCCCCAGCTTCTCTCCCTGCCTGTGTGTCTCATGGAGAGCAAGCTGGGGTCTGTGGAAAGACAGATTCCTAATGCAAGAGATTGTATAGGGCCAATAAAGCGATCTTATACACGCTCCCTGTTCTCTGTTTGAAATGCTCTTCCTTGCAGTTTCCACCTGTGTCCCCTGGTTCATGTTTCATTCACAGCTGGTCCTGAAGAAGAGCACCGGACCTCTTCAGAACTTTGGATACTTGTTGGGTCCTCTTTCAGGGCTAAAAAGTGTACATTATTTTACTGCTGAGGGCTGGAGTTGGTGTACTTTGGCTGTGAAATAGAAATTGCTCTGTCCATGGTGTAAGAACAACTTGTTTCTCTAGAAGCCAGAACCTCTTCCTCCTTTCCTTTATTTGTTTTTTTTAGATTGAAGACTTAGCCTCTGGATTTATAGCATTATTTCATTTACAGAACAACCTGGTACTTTGTTCTTAGTAGTTCTGTTAACTTATTACATCCTGCCTTGTATGCTGTGTAAATTCTGAGCCACCCATTGTTTTGAATGTAAATTTCCCAGCTATATAAATACTGTTTCTGATACTAATTGCTGTGTGTATAAATACATGCGAGAATTTCCCTTCTCTAGTTCAACAGTAAACACAAGAAAGACACATTGCTCACTTGCAAAGAGAACTATTGAATGACTGACCCTTCACCACCGAAGTCTGAATCAGACAGCGGTTGTTTAAAAACGCAATTCATAAGAAATGAATTTTGAAAGGATCTCCATTTTCTTTCCTCTTTTAATTCCTTGCGAAACGCAGGCTGGTGTTTACAGTTTCGCTGCTCGGACTGAGTGAAAGCCTGCGTTCATTCGCGGTAACTCTCAGGAAGAGAAGTGAAGTCACAGATAATCTTGTTTTCCCAGCACTGCGCGTACACTAGCGACATCAGCCCCCAGGGGCTACCTGCAATTTACGTTAATAGTCAACATTTTAAAAACTACATTTCTTAAAGCGATATGATCATCACGCTGTGCGCCCAAGACCGGTTACAGACATAAAATGGTACTTTTTTTCCAGCAGGGAGAGCTGAGACAATTAACTTGTACATGATTTGGGCAACAAAAGATGCCTTCAAGACGACCACCTCTATGTCTTGTTCAGTAAACAGCTGGCTGGCGAAGCGCGGCCGTCTCCCTCTGGTTCAGTTCTCGTCCCTGTCGATTAATTTAACCGATATTCGTGCGTGCCCAGTCCCTTCGGAAGGGGTGCTCCGGCCGACCCCCAGTTTTTGTTTCAATAGGGTGGCTGATATGTATACAGTGCGTATATATATACTGGCGCGCACACACCGAGAGAGAGAGAGAGAGAGTCGGTGGAGAAAAAAAAGGGATGTTGCGGCCAACCCCGTCTCAGATCGTGCAAAGTCAAGCGCTGTGTTATTTCCTGTTTATGCAGGGAGACATACAGGGCCGCCGGGGCTGGAGCGGCGAGTGGAAGGGGCGCACAGTCGGCCTGGAGGGGTCAGCGGATTGCCGGAGCTGCGGCGCGGGTGGGAGGGGGCAAGAGAAGGGAGAGAGAGAGAGAGAGACGGGGGGGGGACCCGCTCACTCGGTCCTCCGCCGTGTGTGTATTTTTTTTTTTTCCTCGGCTCGCTCGGCAGTCGGGGCCTGGTGTGCGTATGTCATTTCCTGTTTGTGCTGCGCCGAGTTCCTTTGTGGATCTCCAGTACCCGAACGGGGCCTGGTCCTCTTCGAGCGGCGGGGCTGCGAGCGGAGCGGAATCGGAGAGGAAGAGGAGGGAGAGAAAAAGAACAGAATCTGAACAAAATCCGGGCGGAGTGAGGGTGTCACGGAGAGGAGAAGACGAAGAGCGGAGGGAAAAAAAGGAGAGAGAGAGAGAGTGAGGCGGCGCGGTGGTAGAGGGGGGGGAGAGGTTAATAAAAGATAATATAAGCGGACCTAACGAGAAGGAGAGGAAAGACGCCAGCGTTTCGGCAGAGGAGACGGTTACAAAAAAGTCACCTCCCCACCCCTCCCTCCTTCTCTCTCTCTCTCTCTCTCTCTCTCTCCCCCCTCCTCACCAAACACCCCAAAAAAATAACCCCAAACTGCACCCCTCGCAGCGGGCACGTCGGCTCCCGGGTGTCCACCCGTCGGAGGAGCGCTTGGGGGCGCATGAAGCCGGCGGACCGGGCTGCTCTCCGTCTCCGGAAGGTAAGACACGCCGGCCGTCCCGGGGTGGGGAGCGAGGGTACAGCCGGTATGTTAACACAACAACAACAGCAGCAGCAGCAGGAGTCCGTCGCGGTGCCGGTGGTCGGGGGAGGTGGGCACACCTCGGACGTCTCTGCCGCGCACGTAGGTCAGGTGGATCAGGGCATCAGGCCGCCTGAGCAGATTTGCGGATTTAAAACGTTGTTTTTTTCCCAATTTGGTGTGTGTGTGTGTGTCTTATATTTATACGGATTATATTGGAGACATTTCGCCTCCGTCCCACGTCGCTCGGTATCGACAGCAACCTTTGACTGGTGCTGAAGTCGAGCTCCGGGTCACTGTGCGCTGGGTGCTAGTTATGCGCTAGGAATGCAGACCTCGCCACAAATTTCCTACTGGTAAAAATTACACACGGTGGAGGGGGGGGATACATTCATATGTGAATAGCAGGGTGTATATCACGCCTCTCCTGTCGCCTTTCCCAATACGTTTTTCCATGCGAGCCCTTTGCAGGTGTCGCCATGAATGTATTGGAGTACCTGCGGCTGGCGAGCTGTGTGGGGGTGTTACACGGTATTTTGCACAAAGATTTTTTTTTTAAATCTAGATGGGCTTGATGTGCGATATGAAAGAAGGTAAGCCTTATGTTAGTTTAGGAAATCTAAACTGAAAAACAAACTCTGGGGTGCTACCTGTTGCTCTCCTGTGCCCCAGTTCTGGAAGAGGGAACCGGCCCGCTCCAGAGCGCCGTTCTGCAGTTCACAACATCGGACCGAACGTCCGCCCTCAGCTGGGGGCTCCCCAGACCAGACTTTCAGCTGGGCAGCGTTTGTTTTTAAAAGTCCCATTCAGTACTGGCAGTTATGCAAACCATACCAGTGAGTCATGTGTCACCAGTTTGAGGTGATGCCTTTAAGGGGGCTCTATCAGATACAGTTTGTTCTGAACGCGTTGCTGCTGGCTTCATGTGCTGATTTGCATTTCCAGTCAGTGACGCAGAAACTCCCAGGAATTAGGGCTTAGTCTTCGGGAGCACTGCTCCGGCTCCAGACCACTGACCTCGTAACTCCTGTGCCTTGGAACCAGGGTCTTGGGATCTGGTCCGGGCCCGAGTCGGGAATGTGGGCCCGTATCGGACCGCCCTGCGCCAGCAGTACCAGTTGCAGTTCCGGGTTGAGATGCAGCAGCCAGATGTGAAATCTTCTGGACCGGTTTCCAGCAAGAGGGTTCTCTGTGCGGGCTAGAGGGCTGTGAATGATGAGCGCAGCTTGTCCCAGTGTCTAGCCCGTGTCTGTGCAGTCGGGAACGCTTCATTCAGGAATTGTCTAGGATCTGTCTTTAGTCTTCTTGATGTCTGAGTAGACTTGTTATTTTGCCCCTTTCGGGGGGTACAGTTCGGGGATCCGCACCCCATTTGAGGAAAGGGAAGCAGCAGAGCACCCCGACGCACACCTTCCTAAAAGGTCACGTTTGACCCACTGTTTTTCCCTGTGCATCATGGGTAACGGGTAGAGGAAAAAAGGAACTTACAAGTGCCTCTGTAGACAAAGGTAAGGAGAAATGTCAGGGAAAATTCAGGAAGTTCGCTTTGCTTTTGATGTCATATCAAGCCGCTGCGTCAGACCTGTGGGCAGCTGCTGTGGCTGGAGGGGGAGGGGGGAGGGATCCAGATCCAGACCTGCAGTCACTTCGGGTTTTTGTTCCAATCCGAGTCTTCAAACTGTTCTCTTAGACTTCGGGTTTTTCTTCAGGTCGTTGCTGCTGGTTGCTCAAAATGCTCACCTGGCTTGAATAATTGGGCTTTTCTGATTATTCAGAGTAACCTCTGTTCTCTTCCCACCTGTGTTCTCTGCTACAGGGGGTTTTCTAATTTTTTAATTAGCTCGACTAACATAACCAGGCCCCGCTGGTTGAGCTAATTAAATAATTAGAAAACCCCCTGTAGCCGAGAGCAGAGGTGGAACAGAATCCAGGATTCTCCAGTAATGGAGCTGGGGACCCCTGACCTCTAGGACACCGACCTTAAGCTTGAAGGTCAGCTATATCAGACAAGCTGCGTTAGACGTTGCCTTCAGTTGATCTCCAGGAGATCTGAGGGTTCGGAGCTCTGTGCTCAGGTGGGAGCTGAAAATATTCTCGAGCGGAGTATTTACTCACCGTCGCTCAGATGAAGTTTCGAGTGCGGGTCTTGATGCGGCCGCTGTGTGGTTCGATCCAGGGCCCGGAGCAGATGCTTGTGCAGGAAGACATGCGAAGGCCGCCTCAAAGCCGACAGCCAGGAGGCGATGGTGGGGCGAGCTGGGCGCTGTGGCAGAGGCCGAATTTCTTCTGTAAATCTCTTGATGTCAACAGGGGTCGCAAACCTATTAAAACGTGCTCATTGCCAGACAGTATCAATTGACTTTTTAATAAGGCTTCAGTCTGAGCCCCTCCCTCCCCACACTCCTGCCTGCATGTTGCAAAGCCTTGTGCCAATCCTGTGGTGTCCGCGGTGTGTTCAGAACCAGCGCACAACAGACCGCGTGTCGGGGCGCCGCGGGGCAGGTTCGCCTCGTTGCTCGGAGCTTGCCCGTTGTCCTGGCTGTTTTCCGTCGGGCTGTAGCTGTTCCGCAGGGAGGCCTGGGAATGTGCAAGGTTCCCCCCTGAGTCCCTGTCCTGTTTCCTGTTCCCCCAGGTGCCCTGAGGAAGTGCCAGACGGCGTGTCCATCTCTCTCGGGCGGCAGGACGGAGTGGGCGAACGGCGACTGATCGTCTCCCAGCAGTTGCTCCCCCTCCCTCCCTCTGCTGAGCAGCGTGTGGCACCTCGCACCCCTCCCCCTCCCCCCCGCCCCGAGCCCCAGCCCCCAGCATGAATGAAGTGACGGTCGTTCGGGAAGGCTGGCTCCAGAAGAGAGGTGAGTGGCCCACTGCGCCCCCGATGGCTCCTTCCTCGTCCTGCTGCTTGGGGGTTCCCCAGGGGTCCCCGCTTTCCTCTGAGCACCGCGGTGACAGCGGCCTAAAAGGTGGTGCACAGTCACTCCTGTTGGTTCGAGTGGTGGGCAGATGAGAATGTATTCATCCCGCACGGCAGTGACACCCCTGCTTGCAACGTGTCTTTACACAAAGGGCTGCGGGAGTAGGGAACAAGATACCCAGCTTTGATGTTGAATGCCGATTCCCTGGAACATTTTTTAAAAAGGTACAATGTAACAGGTTGTATCACAGTCAAGAATAGTCCTCGTGCTTGTGAGATGTGAAGAGCAGCTACTGTATTAAATGGGAACGAGAGGACACTTTGTGGAATTGCATTTGACAACGACTCGCCAAGGCCTTCTTTACACCAAGGGTTGTGGGAGTGTGGAACATTCTGAGCAGCCATGTTGTCGGAGCCGATACCATGGCTTGTGTCAAGAAATGGCTGGATGAGATCTCGGGCTCAGTTAACTACTGCTGACCAAACAGGCTTGATGGGCCAATGGCTCCTCTCATTTGTTACTTTAGAGAAGTTTCTTGTGCTCACTGTCAGTGGGGACGGCAGGTCTGGTGTTGAGCTCTGCCGTTGGGTCAGTGTGGAAGTGAAGTCAGTGCACACTCCTCCTCTTGCCTGCGGGGGCTGTATGAATGTGATAACGAAATGAATGAAGTTTCTTCCGCTGTTTGAAGAAATTGTTTGAGATACCAAAAGCTAGTTCTGTCTGTGCTTTGTGGGTTTTAGTGCAGAGGTGCCTTGTGTTTTAAGCCAGTTTTAAGCAGGCATGGTTTGGTTGCCAGTGTTCTGGGATCGATGACTTGGAAGAGCTCCTCTGCGCTCCTGCTTCACGCTGTCAGGCCGGCGTTCTTGACCCCTCGGTGAGGCTTTCTGTGGGAGTGTTTAATTACTCAGCTGAAGGGATTATTCCTGGATTTGCACTGCGGTGCCATTCTTTCCAGTGCTGAATAAAACAGGGCAGGGCAGCCTGCGGCTCTGTGGCCCTGGTGCGTGTGCTCGTTGCCCCCTGGGAGTCTCGTCAGCCCCACTCCCGCAATCCTCCGTCTCCTGGGCCGCTGTAACGTGACTGGGAAGAGAAAGGTGTGCTAGTTTTTCTCTGGAGAAACGAGAGAGAGGATTGCTGGAATGGGATATAAATCCCAAAATGCCAGTGCGTCAGGGGCGTCATTTTGCCACGACTGTTCTGCAGCACTGCGCTTGAATCCCTGTCCTTCCTGGGTCCACGACCAGCCGCCACTTCGGAGGGTCATGCGCACCGCGGGGCGCCATAGGTGTTGACCAAGGGTGGGCTGGGTCACACCTGGTGGCCCAGCGGGGCAGGGAGAGGCGTCCTGGCCAGGGATTAAGGAAACAGAGCTGGAGCAAGTTGATGGGCTTGAAGCCAGACAGACAGACAGACAGACAGACAGACAGATTGAGCATGAATTGCTTGCGAAGAGGATGTCATTGCTAAGTCGCCGTTCAGCTTTACAAGAGGAGGACCAGAATGGAGCTGTGAGGACCCAGCACCCCCAGCATGCAGTTGGGCTCTGATTCGGACAACCACACGGCGGGGAGCACTGCGGAGATATGGGAGCTTACCTGCCCCCCACACACCGGCCTGTGACGGGGGCTCGCTGCCTCTTTTGCACGTCTCCGAAACTTGAGCGCTGAGCGGGGATTTTAGCGAAGGGAGACCGAACAAATTGATAGCCGATAAGGAGGGCTGAAGCCCGGCAGCTGCCTGCTGTGAGAGGGGGACTTTGGACTGTTCCTTCAGCTGGCCAGGCTGGTGAGTTAATATGTAGAGCACCGCTGAGCCCGATTTAACTCTTCAGAGCCTGGCGTCCCAGTGCTGGAGCGTGGAACTGTCTGCCCCGTCTTCACAGAGCCTTTTAGTATTCAGTTCCTCCTCAAGTTAAAAAAAAAATCTCTTTTATTTTTAGTTGCTGTGAGTGTGTCTCCAATTAGTGTTTGGGACAGGTGATGAGCTATTAGTCACAGACGACGTACCCCCAGGTTAGAGTCTGTTCCCTCTGATCTGCGCTGATGGAGTCGCTCTGGAGTTTATCAAGGCTGAGGAGCAACATCTCCATGTGCTTTAAAAGCAATCAGCACAGCGGCCCCCTTCCACAGCCGCAGGGAGCCCCGGGCATCTCCGGAAAGGGAAAGCGGAGTCCCCCAGTTCAGCAGTCCAGCCCGGTGCAGCAGTGGGTCCCCGCTCCCCACCTGCTCTAACGGTGAAGCCGACAGCAGCCGGGCCAAGGCAACGGAGCAGAAACTGCGGTCAGGGTAGTAGGATAGGTAGCCGCCTGAGGGGAACCCCGAGGCTTGAGGTGTGTGTTATCAGACGGAGGGGGGGTGTCTGCATCACTGACTGGGGGGCCAAGGGGGCAGCAGAGCAGATCTGCACCCCCGTCCCGTCACTCCCAGATTGCAGGGCCTCTGGACACGTCGCACAAGTGGCCGTGTGGTGCCTGTGCCCGTTCCCACGGCGTGCCACGGGCTGCACCACCCCCACCACGCCCCCCGCGGATTCCTCTCCCACAGGGGGATGGATATAGCTGGGCCCGCGGCTCTAAATCACCCGCAGGGATTTGCTCTATTTCTGGCACCCCGGCGTTCCCTTCCGCTCCTGACAGCTGGCCAGTTCACGGTGTCGGGTGCTCGGGACACTTCCGCCCTCTGCTGCTCGGGTTTCAGGGCAGCCTCCCAGCCCTTCTCGGGCTTCAGTTTCGATAGTCGTCTTCCTGCCTCCTAATCCTGGTCGCTGGCTTCCAGCATGCCCTGCCAGCTCACCTGAGCAGAGCCCCAGCTCTCCCGTCTCCTGTCGCTGCTCTCTCCCTCTGCTCCTTCCCTCCCGTGACCCTGGGGATCCCTTAACTCCTGCCGTTCCCCACCGCAGGCACGAGCTGTAGCCTGCCTGTCCCTCTGTTTGCCAAAGGCACCCCCCTCTGCAATGGCTGCCTCCAGCTCGGGTAACTGTCGGGGAGCCCTTCAAGTTTCTGCCGAAGAACTGCTGCCAGTGAGCACCTTCATCCCATCTGCCAAGAGCTGGGCGCCAGTCCTCTGAGAGCATGCGGCCGAGCGCGACAGATCCGGACACGCTTCTCAGTCTGGGACAGAGTGTGTTTATTCCATCTGGGAGTCCCGTTGCTTCTGGGGGAAAAGGGGGGACAGGGGAGCACAGGGCTCCTCTGTGAAAAGAGCCCCCTGCACTGTGGAACCTGTCGTGGTTTAACATGAGGTGACAAACGGTACTGAAGGCGAGGCTCATGCCTGTTTGGGTTCTCTCTCTCTCGCCCCCTGCAGGAGAGTACATTAAGACCTGGAGGCCGCGGTACTTCATCCTGAAAAGCGATGGCTCCTTCATCGGCTACAAGGAGAAGCCGGAGACCTCGGATCACATCCTGCCGCCTCTGAACAACTTCTCCGTGGCAGGTGGGCCTGGTGGAAGGGGGGGGGACAAGGGCAGGGGGCAGGGAGACCTGAGCTTCCATCGGGAACGGCGTCCCGGCCGGGGGAAGAGTGGTCTCTTGTGTAGACTGGCCCACCCTGCCCTGCTGCCTTCACGTCCAGGATGGGCTGCAGCCCTCATAGGGATGAGTCAGACAGGCTTGCCTGCGAAAATGATGTTAGTGCTTAGATGTAGATTTAAAGATCAGCTTTAAAATGCAAAATACTCCCCGATTTTGTCGTGCAGCTCTCGTGTATGTTTGTGGTGTTTTTATTCGGCGTCTTGCAGGTCTGTGTTTGCTCCTCGAACATTAGCTTGTGCGGCTGATTCGCCCGGGCTGTTCTCCGGTGAACCAGGACCAGTGAAGGCTTTGGCTGACTGAGAGTTCATCTAATGAAGTTATTGCACTGCATTTGCGTGCTGTTTTGTCCAGTTCTGAGGTCCAGCTGTTCTCTGGACAGTCTGATTGGTCTGGAACAGTTTGGCAGCTGTAGTGGGGGAGGGGTTTGCCGTGCAAGTGAACGCTGTATGAAAAAGCGATGAGGAAACATGCTTTTTCAAAACGTCCTGCGCAACCTGTTCCTGCTCTGCTATGGTGGGATCAGCAATGTCTCAGTCCAGTGTCAATGTCTTCGCTCACACCCCGAACCCCCTGTCCTGTTTCAGAATGCCAGCTGATGAAGACAGAGAGGCCCCGCCCCAACACCTTCGTCATCCGGTGTCTGCAGTGGACCACCGTGATCGAGCGCACGTTCCATGTGGACAGCCCCGAGGAGAGGTGAGCGGAGACCCCTCCCGAAAATTCAGACCATCAGCGCTCTGTGTCATGCCCAGAGCCAGATTTGACATTGCCTCCTCTCAGACTAACTTTTCCAAATGGGGGAAAAAATAAATTGATCACAACACAATGCAAGGAAACTAGATGGGGAAGTATTTGAGTGTTACCCGGGCAGTGCGCAACACTAAATGTCTTCCCCACACCCTTTCCCCCCTGTAGGTACTGAGTGTTTCAGACAGCAGGTCTAGGCAGGCAGGGAATCGGCAGCTGTAAAGTTCCTTGGCGCATCTACACAAGCATGAGAAGCCCAAAAGAGAAGAAGGCCTTGAAGACTGTTGCTCTGAAAGAACAGTGCTCGGTTTTTTGCAGTTGTTACTTGGCTTTTATCCAGTTTCCATAATATCTGTGGAGCAGAAGAACTAAAGTTAAGCAGTAGTGTGGTAAACTCTGTAATGAGCCTGATTAGTTCTGATTGAGGAGATTTAACAGAGGAATTATGAGGCACGCGTGTTGTTTCTTAAGACGGATCCTGGGAGCACTTGGTTCGTTGGCAGAACTGGAGGCTCCAGCTGGGCCTGAAAAGGCATTTTCATCAGCAAGGGTACGATAATCCTTACAGCCAGGCTTACGGTTTTTACAGGCATTTAATTCATTTTCAGAAATTCTAGGCAGTCATTAAGAAGCCATCAGCCTTTAACGGGCTCTTTCAGGCAAGAAGGTTCTGACATTGGCAAACATCATGACTCTGTCCATGGTGAGACCTACCTTATTTTTAATCTGACTTTCAGTTAATTAAGAGCAATTAACCGTGTTAACATTTTATTTGCGTCATCTGGGGGCCCAGGTCCAGTGGTCCTGAGATTTCAAAGAGATTGATCTGTGTTTGTGTTTTTGATCATTAAAAGCAGCTTCTGCAGTATTCTTTGGAAAGACCTATTATTTATTATGCATATGGTGCTTTGTTTTTTTACTTCTGTCATGCGTCACTGTAAAATACCCACATGCTCTAGAGCTGGGTTAGTCAGCTAGCAGGCCCTCCTGTGCCCTCTGCTGTACTTTAACATGGCTGATGTCTTCGTTGTTAGATTGATCCTGCTGACTGTCAATTAAATTACCTGAAGAGCAAAGTTCTGGCTTGCAACAGCCTTCATTTCCAATAGTCCTAATCTGGAGTTCAGGAGGTGAGTGTTTTGTGCTCTGTGTGGCTTGCAGAATCAAACGATTCAGTCCTGCTGGGATTGTTTTAACTGGACTGGTCTATAGAGGTGCTGCACTTGCTTGTGGCGTCCAGCAGGGCAGTGGTGTAAGCTCTCTCCATCTCTCCACGCCAGGGAGGAATGGATCCGTGCGATCCAGGCTGTGGCCAACGGCCTGAAGAACCGTGAGCCCGAGGAGGAGCCCATGGACATCAAGTTCGGCTCGCCCAGCGACAACTCCGGCGCCGAGGAGATGGAAGTGGCCATGAGCAAGTCGCGCTCCAAAGTGGTGAGTCCTGTTGGCCAAAAATGGCTCCCTGTTGGCTGTCTTGTGGAGAGATGCTTTCTGCTTGGCCATTACCCTAGTAAAATGGAAATAAGGGAGGCAAGGGGATTAGTACAGTTGGTAGGAAGACGCAATTCAGCCCACTGGTCATACTGCTCAATTTTAAGGGGTCTTGGGGCTCATCGTCTAGGGCTGGGGTGGGGTATCTGGGCACTGCTCTCCTCTTGCATTGCAGGACTTCAGTCTACCCACAGTTTTGTCCACATAGATAATGTTGAATTTAATTGGTTCTTAATTATTTAATTACCCCTGTAGGTGTAAATTTCTCCCAAAAATCAAAGCTTAGTAGGAATAAAAGACTAGTCGAAGAGGTTGACTAGGTTTGTATCGCTCAAGACAGGAGTAGTTTCCACAGGCTGGAGAACTTCCAGTGTAGCTTCCATCCACAAGAATGTGACAAAACGCCAATTATAGACCATTATAGACACGTCTGGCTCTGTTACATTACACGTTACGGCCACAAAGTTTAGAACTACACCAGAGGGTCACCTATATGAAAGTAAAATCCGAGAGAGTAATCAACATGGATTCGTTAGAAACCATACCTGGGTTCCCTCAAGAAACAGCTGGATAACTTCTGACTACCAAACAGGCCAGATGGGCTGAATGTCTTCTTCTTGTTTCTCACCTTTGTGTTCCTCTGTGCGGCTCTGCGATGGGTTCAATTACGTTTCTTCACCCTTCCCCCCAGACTATGAGTGACTTCGACTACCTGAAGCTGCTGGGCAAGGGCACCTTCGGGAAGGTCATCCTGGTCCGAGAGAAGGCCACGGGAATGTACTACGCCATGAAGATCCTGCGCAAGGAGGTCATCATCGCCAAAGTGAGTCCGGGCACGGGCCCCTGGGCGTGACCCACTCCAGTGTCTCGGCAGAGAGGTGCTTCCCCGCCTGGGCCTGCTGGCGCTCGAGGACGTCAGAGGGCTGGTCAGGGCCTTGAAGGCCAGAGGGCCTGCCTGGAGGCTTTATGGGCGAGAGAATGATCTGCACCGTCTGTGATCTGAACGTTTTTCTCCTCTCCTCTGGCCTTCAGGATGAAGTAGCGCACACGGTGACTGAGAGCAGAGTGCTGCAGAACACGAAGCACCCTTTTCTGACGGTGAGTTCCGCTTTCCCCCGATTGAGCTCCAGGCGCACAGACAGGTGAAAACTGCACAGGGGAGTGCCGCTGGGCGCGCTCCTCTGGGAAACTCGGGTTTTGCATGCGAGGGGGCTGGTGGTTCCGAGCCGTCCCGGCGAACTGGGAAAGCAGATGCTCTTTGAAGTCACAGTCCCGAACGTGACAGGTCTGTCCTGTGGAGGGTTTTCCCACCCTGGGTCCCACAGATTTTGCAAGGGAAGGGGGTCAGATTCGAACTCTGCTGTCCAGTCACCAGTGGTGCTCCGTGCGGATGTGTGAGACCATTTTGCGTTGAAGGTAAAAGCAAAAAGAAAAATAAATGCGGGATCCTCATTCCGGGTTTCTGTCAGGTGGATTTGCATGGCATTTGCCTGCTGGGTTGAGGCGGGCATAGCTCTGGAGCCGGTCCCCCCTTCCCTGGGGCTGCAGGCCCAGGCTGTGTCCCTGTCACAGATGGGCGTGCGTGTTGGCGTTCCGAAGGCCAGGCGGTCAGACGCGCACGCCCTCTCGCGCACATCCTTCTCCCTGGCTCGGCCGTGCCCAGGCCTCGTGCTTCCGACATCCTGAGCCAATGAAGGAAACCCAGTAGCTGGAACTAACCTGCTTTGCACACGGTGACACTGAGTGGATTGGCAATGCGATATGAAAGTGCTGTAACTTTGTGCATATTAAACTGCCGGGAAAATTGCATCGTGAATGTGCTTTGTTTCTCAAAATCACAGAGAATTCCCAGCTCTGTTATTTACCAGCCGAGTGGAAAGCTAAGGATTGGCACTGTAATGAAAACGTACACTGCCACAAGATACAGATTCTCGCCTTAAGTCTGATCGTCAGTAGCTTGCACTCTGTACATAACTTTTCATAGGATGCCGATGTGTGCCACACTGAGGCTTTCTGTGATCCTGTGTGGGCGCTCTTTAGAGGATCATCTTCTGAAAAGGCTTCTCTCTGGCTGGATCTTGTGCATGCGGAATGGAAGAATAGTGTTGCACACTGCTCTGAGGCCCATGAGCATGGCCCCTGTGCAGCTCTTTATCTGAAAGAGCAAATCTGACCAGCAGCTGCCAGAAATGAGTGATGTGCCACAAGCCACAAGGTGGTGAATTAACAAACCCCTCTTTTTTTCCAGAGTTTTGACAAGATGGGGCCCCGTGCGACCCAGAGCATCACTGCCTGTAATGAGAAATAACAGCCCCCAATTATTTTTTTGTTCTGCCCACAGACACTAAAGTACGCCTTCCAGACCCACGACAGGCTGTGCTTTGTCATGGAATATGCCAATGGAGGGGAGGTAGGTGTCTTATCGGACACTTAAAAGTGTCAGAAGGGACTGGGCAGATAATTATGTAATACAAAAGTATATATGCACAGTGGTGTCTATAAACCTGAGAACAGGTTGTGTCTTAGAGAATTGTACCAGCTTAGATGCTGCTCCTTCTTTGCATAAATGCTGCCTACTGATGAGACTGATCTCAAGCACATGGGTTTGCGTTGAAGTAGAAGCGTGGTAATGATGTTCTTGAAGACCCCCCACAAAATATTCCAGCTCCTTCCTCTGTTTCCGCTCCAGCTCTTCTTCCACCTCTCGCGAGACAGAGTCTTCACGGAAGACCGCGCACGTTTCTACGGAGCGGAGATCGTGTCGGCGCTGGAGTACCTGCACTCCAGGAATGTGGTCTACAGGGACCTCAAGGTGGGTCGGTGGGAGATCGGAGGGGCTCATCTTCTCGATCTGCTTTGCAAGCCTGACGCGCAGCGGTGCCCCCGGAGTTCAGCTGTGTTGGGTCACGTGCCTGCTGCCGGACTGCGGGTGGGGCCTTCCCACAGCTCGCAGACTGGTCATCCCCCGTGGGCCACCGGAGGCAGGGGGCCGCGGGTCACGCCCTGCCTTCGGTGTGTGCTCGTTCTGCGCGGCTCGTGACCCCCCTCCCTCCCTTTCTCTCGTTGCGCAGCTGGAGAACCTCATGTTGGACAAAGACGGCCACATCAAGATCACGGACTTCGGCCTCTGCAAAGAGGGCATCACGGACGGGGCCACCATGAAGACCTTCTGCGGCACCCCAGAGTACCTGGCGCCCGAGGTACAGCCGGCCCGGCCCACGTCTCGGACCGCGCTGCGGCACGCCGGCATGCCTTCGCGCTGTCGGGAAGTTTCACCCTCCATCTCTCTCCCTCCCTCCCTCTCTCTCTCTCTTTCCCCATCATAGGTGCTGGAAGATAACGATTACGGGCGCGCGGTGGACTGGTGGGGCCTGGGAGTCGTCATGTATGAAATGATGTGCGGGCGGCTGCCCTTCTACAATCAGGACCACGAGCGGCTCTTCGAGCTCATCCTCATGGAGGAGATCCGCTTCCCGCGCAACCTCTCCCCCGAGGCCAAGGCGCTGCTCGCCGGCCTGCTGAAGAAAGACCCCAAGCAGAGGTGAGAGGGGGCGCACGGCCAGCCGGCGGCGCCAGGATCTGTCCCTGTTTGACGTCGGTTTGCAGAGCCGGTCTGTTGAGTTTGATGAGCTGGTGGCTGTTTTCACACCACACCTCTCTGTCTCTCTCTCTCTGTCTGTCTGTCCCCTCCAGGTTGGGAGGAGGGCCTGAGGATGCCAAAGAAGTGATGAGCCACAAATTCTTCACCCCTATTAACTGGCAGGACGTCCTGCAGAAGAAGGTGAGGCTGAGGAGCTCGGCGTGGTGCACCGACAGGGTTCTCCTGCACGTGCCTTTTGTTGGCCATGGCTGCCAAATACATCTGCCAGCCTAAACACGTCAGCCCGATGCGCAGTAGACTTAAGAGCTTGTTGAGGTCTAGGCCGGGGAGAGTCAGCCTCGGCACCTGCATTCCATCCTTCGTTATCACCCATGTTAATTAAGCAATTGAGAATCGGTATCAGTCGAATCCGTGGGGGTGGAGTGGTGACACTCTGGCTAAGGATCTGCACCTGGAAGGTTGCCGGTTCATATCCCGCGGCCGGCAGAGGAATCCTACTCTGTTGGGCCCCTGAGCAAGGCCCTTAACCCCAACTGCTCCAGGAGCGCTGTACAATGTCTGACCCTGCGCTCTGACCCCCAGCTTCTCCTCCTGTCTGTGTCTCATGGAGAGCAAGCTGGGGTATGTGAAAAGACCAATTCCTAATACAAGAAATTGTATATGGCCAATAAAGTGATCTTGTCAATGGAAGGTTGTGCTGGCAGGCAGGCAGTGGAAGCGCGGGGTCTGGGGTGAGTGTTAAGACACGGATGACCAGCCCGCGGCTGAGCAGTCAGGGCTCCCAGGTGGCCTGTGGGGCGAGTCAGCAGTCCGCCCCTGTCCCAGAGGGTCACCTTCTCGCTCTCCTGTCTCCTCGCAGCTCATCCCCCCGTTCAAGCCCCAGGTGACGTCGGAGACGGACACCCGATACTTCGACGACGAGTTCACCGCTCAGACCATCACGGTCACGCCTCCGGACAAATGTGAGTGTGGCGCCTCCCCTTCGGGGCTGTCCCGGTACACTGGGGCGACTGCACCTGCAGCCTGCTCCTTCCCTGCCCCCGTGATCTGCATAGTGTCCTGCGCATAGAGGCGACTGCAAAAGCGTCAAAACCCCTGCCCTCAGAGCCTGCAGGTTCTGTGTCTGAGCTGTGGGTTGCTAAAATCAGTCCTTTCCAGAGTGACTTGATACATCATGGACTCTGACTGCATCTCCTGTATCTCACCTGGCCAGAGGTCTGTGACGGCAAGTCCTGTCCTTTGGCTGAGTGGAGGTTGAATTGTCCTCCACTTTTTATAATGATAATAATAATTGCTTACACATACATAGCGCTTTTCTGGACACTCCACTCAAAGCACTATACAGGTAATGGGGATCCCCTCCACTACCACCAGTGTGCAGCCCCACCTGGATGATGCGACGGCAGCCATAGTGCGCCAGAACGCTCCCCACACATCAGCTATCAGTGGGGAGGAGAGCAGAGTAATGAAGCCAATTTAAGATGGGGATTATTAGGAGGCCATGATTGGTAAGGGCCAATGGGAAATTTGGCCAGGACGCCGGGGTTCCACCCCTACTCTTTCGAGAAACGCCCTGGGATTTGTAATGACCAAAGAGAGTCAGGATCTCAGTTTTATGTCTAATCCGAAGGACGGTGCCTGCTTACAGTATAGTGTCCCCGTCGCTATTCTGAGGCATTAGGACCCACGTGGACCGCAGGGTGAGCGCCCCCTACTGGTCCCACTAACACCTCTTCCAACAGCAGCCTCAGTTTTTCCCAGGAGGTCTCCCATCCAGGTACTGGGCCGCCTTGGCTTCAGTGGGCTGCTGGCTGTGAGTTGCAGAGTGATATGGCTGCTGACCAGTGATTTCTTCTTTTATTGTGCCTGGGCTCTTAATTGGCCTAATTGGAAGAATCATTGGTTCACCTGGACTCGTTAACGCTTTCCAGGAATCTCCAGCTGTCAGTGGTTTACAGGCCTGTACAGCCTTCTGGCCCGGCCCGTGTGTCACTGCTGTCACACAGCTGTCCTAACGGAGTTGAGGACAGCCGGGAAAGCGAAAGGGTTTCTCCCTGGAGCTTGAACACGCGTGGGGAAAGGAACCCCGGTCTGGCTCTTCTTGCGCCGCACCCTGGGTGAGCCGCGATCGACCGCGGTTACTGCTGGTTACCCTCCGGCTCGGGGGCGGGCAGCTCCAGCCCCCTAGGGTTTCACGGGTACTGTCCCGTTCGCGACTGGGGGGGGGGGGGCATGAAATCCTGTCCAAATAATCCAAGCCCATCCGGTCCGATCCGAGCCCCTCCAGGCCGCAGCTGCCCAGACCAGGACGGAGGCTGCAGCGTGCCGAGCCGTGGCGAAGCCCAGTGCCGGGTGAAGACAGTGGCTCGGCGTGCTCGCCCACCTCTGTCATTGTTGGCTCGTATCTGACGCGTCTCTGCCACACAACCCCGGGTGCCTGAAAGATTTCTGGGTTTGAGGGAGATAAAACTGTCTTTACGGAAAGATCTGACCCGGAAGCGCTCTGTCCCGCAGATGACAGCCTGGATGCGGAGGACCCCGATCAGCGCACTCACTTCCCACAGTTCTCCTACTCCGCCAGTATAAGGGAGTGAGCGGGCGGCGCGGACAGCCAGCACGGACAGGAGCCATCCAGAGACTGATGGAAACACTCAGAGCAGAGCAGCCCTGTAGCCCTGCCTCACCGGGTACCACACTAACGCAGGACAGCCGCCACAGCAACACACACTCACACACACACCCCTGGACTGTCACGCAGCGACATGCACGCCCACAAGCTACACACCTCCCACAGACTGCAGGAAGAAATAACCCTTAGCTGAAAAGTTTTTTTTCTTCTTCTTAAGAAAAAAACCCGAAAAAGATAAAATCTATATATTTTTAAACATTTTTCCGATTGTTACAGTTTTAAAAGCCATATGCAGCGATTTACAAGTGCTCTTTTGGAACTGGCTGTTACCAATAGTATTGAACTGTTCCTCCTGGGTCGCTTGGAAAGGAGTGGAGGCGGTTGGCCAATTGGTGCCCTCTGATCCCACATGTGTGTGCGTATGTGTGTGTTTGTATATTTATATATTGCTGTAGATGTGTGTGTATATATCTATACAGATGCACGGTTTTGCCTTTAAAGGAAGAGGGAATTGTGATTTTGCGGGCAGGATTGTCCAGTGCTTCATTTCCAGATGTTGCAGACTGGAAACCGCAACACTTGTCTGTCTCATGTCCCCCCCCCTCTCCCAGCGCCGCAGGGCCACTCGTATGCAGTAGTGTAGCCCAGTCGCCCGCTGTGGGTGGGGGGGCGGAGGCAAAGTACGGGGTGTGGGGGGGCTTCAAGAGGTCCCTGCTTGAGTTACACTCACAGTCCCTTATCTGCTACTGTGAATCCAAGAATACCCAACCAGCCGTTCCTTGATGGAACCTGGAACACAGTTCTTTAGCTTATTTAATGAAACATAAAATGAGGTTTAGAAAGAGAAACTCAAAGCCAAGCCCTGCCCCCCCCCAACCCCCCCCCACCTCCATGGATTTGCAAAGCCAGATTGAGGACCGCCGGGGAGCAGCCTCGCGACCTGGCGCTGGGGTGTGAAAACGGAGTGCTGGATCGTTTTCACTGGGAGACGAGGAGTTACTTCTGCCCGCAAAATAATCGCGCATCCCTGTCCCTGCAGTACCATGATCAGCCACCGGAGGGCGCAAGTGCAATCAAAGGCCTGCGCTCTCTGAAGCAGGTGGACACCAGCTTGCCAGTACCAATTATGGCACCATAGATCCCACCTTGCACCCATCCCTTAGCGTGGGGGTTCCACTGTCAAGCAGTGCAGACATTATGATGAACAAAGTGAACTGGTTGGTAGTTTTAGAACCTGCTCTTTCAGATAGGCCCTTTCGTGGAACATCATCTCAAGGCACTGTACAGCATCATTAGAGGTCTGCAGAAAATTGTCATGAGCTGTGTCAATTAAACAACTAAGAGTTAATGGTCTTACAACTGAATTTGAAATTGCTAAGCAACCTGTGAGCTTGAGAGTGGGCTGGGAGATCAATCCACAATCATGGAGAAAGGGGGGATAGAGAGCACATCTCCCGGGGTCTCCCAGAGTGCGTCTCCCAGACTTCAGAGACTAATTCTGGGATCTAGGAGAACTGGAGTTTTTTTAGCTTCATAGCAGCTGACGCCAGCCAGGTCTGTTTCTGTCGGTGGATTTGCTCTCCTGTCAAATATTGTTCTTAAGCTGCTTTTTATTTAGATAAACTCGTTTTGGGGTGCTTACTGCACTTTTCACCTCTGTCTCTGCCTTCTTTCAAGCCCCTTAAACCCTGCACTCCACACAGCCCTGTGCTGGAGGTTCAGCACAAACTGGAGAAGAGATGTATCCCTTACGGACAGCACCACCTCCTACAGGAGGGTCAGAGCCAATGGGAGGAGAGGTGTGTCCCTCACTGGCAGCACCGCCCCCAGTGGGAGGGTCAGAGCCAATGGGAGTAGAGGTGTGTCCCTCACTGGCAGCACCGCCCCCAGTGGGAGGGTCAGAGCCAATGGGAGGAGAGGTGTGTCCCTCACTGGCAGCACCGCCCCCTGCTGGAGGGTCAGAGCCAATGGGAGGAGAGGTGTGCCCTCCCTGGCAGCACCGCCCCCAGTGGGAGGGTCAGAGCCAGTGGGAGGAGAGGTGTGTCCCTCACTGGCAGCACCGCCCCCAGTGGGAGGGTCAGAGCCAATGGGAGGAGAGGTGTGTCCCTCACTGGCAGCACCGCCCCCAGTGGGAGGGTCAGAGCCAATGGGAGGAGAGGTGTGTCCCTCACTGGCAGCACCACCCCCAGTGGGAGGGTCAGAGCCAATGGGAGGGGAGGTGTGTCCCTTACTGGCAGCACCGCCCCCAGTGGGAGGGTCAGAGCCAATGGGAGTAGAGGTGTGTCCCTCACTGGCAGCACCGCCCTCAGTGGGAGGGTCAGAGCCAATGGGAGGAGAGGTGTGTCCCTCACTGGCAGCACCGCCCCCAGTGGGAGGGTCAGAGCCAATGGGAGGGGAGGTGTGTCTCTTACTGGCAGCACACTTGCCTGAAGTGCCTAGGAGGCCACAGGGGACGTTGTGCTGTAGAGAGTCCTGACTGACTGACCCCACCCTGCCCTCATGGTGCGTGGCCAGCTGTGCCGCTGTGTAATGTAAAGGGGCAGTAGGTTCGCTCTAGATAGAGCAGCTCTTGTCTGAACTACATTACCCAGAAAGTGGTGTTAAGCCATCTGACCCCTCAAAAACCAGGAAGCTGCAGCTCCCTGGGTGGAATGCTTTTTGCCCTTGTCCCCCTGGTGCCATGGTGCGTAGCAAATGGGGGAAACATTAAGTCAGTGGACGCTCACCTTCGATCACACTAAGCCCTCCCTTATTTCAGCTGCTGATTTGCATCATGAAACCTTATTTTCCGCTGGCTGGCCAAGTTCCAGATTTCAAGTTCTTACCAGAAGTTGGTGGAAGTACTGAATATATAGTGTGAATAGATCACACTACTCATTCGGTACAGGATTCCAGTTAACCCCTGAAAACCCAGAACAGAAAGTCTCTCTCACGTCGGTCATAATGCCTGCATCTCCTGAACCAGGACCCCAGCGTCGAGCATGGATCACACCAGGCAGCAGTGGAAGCATCTCCGCCTGGAAATTTGGAACATAAGCAATATTTGAATAAAGGGAATCAAGCTGAGCCCTCCTCATAGAATCAGTAAACTTGTAAAGAATGAATTACAATCTTTATCATCCCTTCACTTTTAAAAAAAAAATGCCTTGAATGCTGTATTAGTTTAGTGATAAGGGCAGAAATTTTGCTTTGTTTTTTTTTTTAGCTTCATTCGAATGTGACAGCCGTCACGAATGTATCTTTTAATGCTAGTATTGCAAGAGATGTTAATGCAGCTTGTGTCGGGAGGGGGGGGGAGGGGGGTGGTTGTGGGGCTACAGAGTGGGGGTTCAATCCACTACTTTTTCTTCAGGTTCCTAGAGACTCTGCAAGTGCCCTTTGTAACACCAAGAGCTCTGAACCGTCAGGCAAGCCTGATGCATCAGCCTGTGGTTGGGAAGGGTGGGGAGGAGTCTCCTATGTTACACAGCTCTCAGTTGGATAAGCCTGTCTTCTATGTGATATAGCTGTTTATTATTGCATTTTATTATGATGATGATGATGATGATTATTAAGATCTGTTCCAGTAAAAGTTATTACTGACTGACCGCTGCGAGGTGGCCTGACTCTTCTGTGCTTGGTTGAAGTCTTGTGTGTGATGGTTGGGGTTCGGCGGGAGGGTGTTTGTGCGTGGAGGCTCGTGGCGCTGACCTGTGGGGGGGCGCGGTCGGCAAGCTGTAATGCAGCTGTGTGTCGCACCCCCCCCGCCCCGAGGGACACTTCCTCCCGTGCAGCGGGGAGGTGTAGCTCAGCCTGCTACATGCTTCACACTGTCGAGTCAAGAAGGGAGCGTCCACATCTGATCCAGATCCTGCCCTGTAAGGACCCATGGGCTAGGCTGCAGGTAGGTGCACCCTCCCTGGCCAGAATATTAGGACACATTCCCCAAGCCAGGTCAAATAACAGACTGGCAGGGCCCGATGAACGCAGGACAGTCTAATGCCATCTTCCCAGCCCAGAACACTCCCTGGACCCCAGCCCTATTACACACCCCAGGGACAGGGCACGTCCTCACGGCCACCTGCAGGGGACGCCGTCCTGCTGCAAGAACAGGACAAGGCCGAGCCGCGGCTCGTCCGGGTCCCCCTGGGACCCGATAAATAGTGTTTGACGGAGCCCGTCCCACAGTCTGTGGCATCGGGTCAGATACGTCCTATTTCAGGTGGGCAGCTGCGTCAGCATGCGTAGGCTGCAAAGGTTTATTCCATGCTGAAAAAAAGAAGAAAGAAAACACAATGTTTCAGCCGTGGAGCCTTCTTCAGGTGTGAGCAAATCTGTCCTATTTCAACCTTCATCCCTGTATCTGGAATGCTTTAATTCTCATAAAACGTCCGGTTGGGGAATGAAATAAACTGAGTGAATAACTACAGTGATAGACACTCATTTCTAAGACACAGTATTTTTAGAAAATGGGTATTTCTTTTTGGAGGCTCCTCGCCAGGACCAGCAGGCTGAAAATCGCCGGATGGGTCGGGGGTCTTCCCCCCCGGCTCGTCACTGCTGTGTTTCTCGCCGCGGCCGCTGGAGGGCGGTGAAGCTCGGGTCCGCCGCGCACGCGTGCCTGGGTCGAGAAAAGGTGTTTGCACACTCGCGTGCGCGATGGACGATGCTGGATTCGGCCTCAGTCCTGCGGGTGGTTTGATTTGGTCTCGACTCGACCCTCCAGAGAAGAATCGCTCCCGGTCCTCTGACACAGCGGCGCCATGGCCCGGCCAAACCTGTGCGACCCCAAGTTGGTGCTCGATCCGCACAAGAAGGTAACCTGGTCTCGCTTGGCGCTCCGCGGGCGACCCTGTCCCCCCCGTGGGCTCGGGCGCGAGTGTTTAATTGTTCACCAGCGCCCGTGGGCGAGAATCCGCAGGTTCTCCGTGTGCGCTCCACGGTCTACAACCCACGCTGTGGGGTTTTTAATTGCCTGCAGCTGTAGTGACTACCTTGGGCTACCTCGGCTGTTGCAGATAAGAGCAGATAAGGCTGGCAGCAAATTGTTTCGGTTTCAGTGTTTCAAAGGCTTGAATTAATCCCATAACAGGTCCATCTTGAAGACTGCGATACGATGTAGTTACTTGACTAACATTTTAACCTGAGGGGCCAGCGTGCTTGGTCACAGTTTGGAGGAGGAAAATGACGAAGTTCTGCAGCTTCCACTGGCTTGCAAAGTGCTTTCAAGTGTAGGAGCCAAACATTTCTTTAGCTCTTTTTTGTTGTTGTTGTTAAAAGAAGACGCTGTCGGTTGCGGCGGTTTTGCGCTTTGCCCCGGCGTGTAGCCCTCGGCGTTGAGGCTCCGGCGGCGGTCGCGCTGTCCGGCGACCCCGGGCTGGAGAGACGTGCTGCTGGGCCAGCGTGGCGAGGAGCTGCTGACGCGTTTAGTTGGGTCAAAGTAGCAATGAATGAAAAAACTAACCGCACGAGTTCTCCTCCCTAAAACATCTTCTTTCAAACATGTTCTAGAGCCACCGGTTAGCGCACTTCAGTGTCCCTTGTGGGACACGAGCTTGGGGTGCTCTTGGAGCCCCAGGGCCCCCCTGAGCCTCAGCTGCCTGGCTGCAGGCCAGGGGGAGACGGTCAGGGCTCGTGTCGCTGTGCGGATGGAGGGGCTGCCGGTCGGCGCCCTTGTCCTGGCTGGGAGCCCCTCCCCCCCGGGACAGTCCCGCCGGGGAGCCCTGTCCTGCCTGCGCTCGCTCGCCGTGCCAGTAATGTGATGACGTGCTGCCGTCAGTGCGTATTGATGTCTCTGGCGAGTTCTCCCGCAGCTGGAAGAGAAGCGAGCCCCCCTGAAGAGCTGGGCGAACACCTCCATGGGGAAGGACCGGAGGCAGCAGGTAGGGGAGGAGCAGCTGAGTGTGTTGCCGTGACGCCCCCTCTGTCCCCAGCCCCACGTGACCACGCCCATCCGCCGTCACTGGCCACACCCACCATGTCAATCAACCCACAGTAACCCCACCCACTACAACTTGTAGGAGGGCTTGTGTTGACCATGCCCATGTACACTCATCCCTCACTGACCACACCCCCAGATATATTTCAATCCAGAATGACCACACCCCCTCTGACTCCTACCCTGGATTACCATGTCCCCTCTGTGTCTCAAGCCCTTAATGACCCCCCCCCCCCACTCCTGTCAGTAATGGTCACACCCCTATCTCAACTCCTGGATAACTATGCCAATCACTCCTCTCCTGTATGACCACATCCCCTCTCCTCCCCCACCCCCCTGTGTGGTCACACCTTCTGTCCCCATCCCCTCTCCTTTCTACCCCCCTCTCTCTCTCTCCTGGTCCCAGTCAGACAGCCTTTCCTAATGTCAAGCACAGGAGAGCATCCCCCACCACCCCTCCACCTCCCCACAGTTGTCTTGTTTGAATGTAGAAAGGGGTACAAACTAGAGGTGGTCATTCACCTCTCCGGAGGGTCTCCTGAAACGCATCTAAAGAAATCTGTACTCTCATCAAACTAATGATCCCACACTTGGGAGCAGGAAAAAGACTCAAAAAGGTTAAACGTCCATTTGCAGAGATTGAGAACAAAGTGCTTTCTCCTTCTCCTCCCGGGCCGGGTGTCCGAGCCCATTCCTAGATCACCCATTAGGAAGGTCGTTTCTGACATTGTCAACCCAGCACATGAGATGGTAACTAAGCAGCTGGTGATCCTGCAAGGACTGGGGTTAACTAACTGGTGATATACAGGTTGCCTCCGAGAGCTGCTTGGCTGTGGGTCTTAGGAGCGGATCCCTTCCCCTCTGGCTCAGTCTTGAGTTGGACCTCTGAACGGGCTTCGTTGTTCTTCTCTTGCAGGCCCGGAGGCCTGACATGGCTATGGACTGCATTGAGGAAAATGGCCACAGACATGGTGGGATACAGCCTCTCCTCTTCCTGCCCCTGTCCCTCTGAGCTCTCCCCCTGCTCTGCACTCCTGCCTGCTTCTCCGTCTCTGAGCCTTGTCCCTGTGGTTGACAGATGAGCGGGGCACTGACAGCACCATCCTCCTGCAATATGGCTCGCTCGAAATGGCCCCCAGCTTGCTGATGAGAGACATGGAGGTGGCCATGGAGAAACTGGGCCTCACCTTTGTGAAGATCTACGCCTTGGACATCTTCTGTGACATGATGGTGAGGACGTGGGCCTTGCAGTGCCGGGGCCGGTGGAGGTCTGGGCTGCGCTGCCGTCTTGAGAGCAGCATGCAGTGAGATGCTCGGCTCGCCTGCCATCCCTCTGGGGAACTGGCACGTGGCGACTGCAGGCTCTCTGTAGGTTGGACACTGCACAGGGGGCTGTGAGCCTGTCAGCTCCACATGGGCCAGTGGGGGTTTAATTCATCTGCCTGGCTGAGGGTCTAGGTGAACACCGTGCTCAGCGAGTGGATGGCGCAGTGCCGCAGGCAGGGTCACCAGAGAGCTTTGTGCTCAGTGGGAGGTCAGTCTGAGACTCCTCCTTGGTCTGACCTTTGCCCTCTGTCCTCCCCCAGCGGAAGCAGTCCAGTTATGCCTTGCAGAGCCCCGAGCTGCCCAGCGGGTTCACCAGCTGCACGCGGGCCATCCTGGTGGACTGGCTGATACAAGTTCACGTGAGTTCCCCCTCTTCCCTCCCGCCTGACGCTGCCCGCGGCCCCAGCTCGACCCCCCGACCCCTGATGCTGTCCCCTGTTCCAGGACGCCTTCCACTACAGCGAGGAGACGCTGTACCTGACCGTCCACCTGCTCAACAGGTGCATGCGGAGCTGCAGGGTGTCCATCGCCACCTTCCAGCTGCTGGGCATGGCCTGCCTGTTCATCGCCAGCAAGAGGGAGGAGTGCCTGCTGCCTGAGGTGACAGCCTAGCTCCTGTCCTCCCTCATTGCACCCATGACTCAGCCCGCTTGTCCAGGTTTATTGTTTGTTGCTGAAACACTCCGTGGTGTTGGCAGGGTAAAGATAACTGCATCTAAACTGTGCTGTGTCATTATTAGCTGCGCTGACCGGCGGCGTCATTTGGGAACTTTTAGGCACGATGCTGTGGATAGTGGTGTCTGCTAATCCAAAGGAACAAGTGATACTGTTCATGCACATTAACTGCAAACAGTTTTGGAACTGAATAAAATAAATCACCAGGAATGCTTGTCAAGGGTTGCGGTAACTGAGAGCTCATTGGGAATGAAAAACTGGGTCTGGGATTGAGACGCACTCCAGCAGGTTAGTGGATATCGGGATTACTCCCAAGTAGGAAGTGTACAGCAGTTCCAGTTCCCACCACCAGGGCAGTTTAGCTAGTAATGCCTACCGTAAAGTCAGCAGCTTGGCCTTGTAGCGTGCTGTCAGATTCCCCGAGTGTCTGCGCTCAATAGGCTGCATTGTGTCGTCTGACAGTCTGGGGGGCGTCGATCAGCTGGGTTGTAGTGGGGGTGTTAGGCAGTGTTAACATATACAAACGAGAGGAGGCCATTCAGCACATTTTGATTGGTAATTTGTAGCTAATGGACCCAAGGATATCATCCATGTGATTCCTTGAAAGAAGCCAGTTTATCAGCTTTAATGGCTTGGCCTTGTTCCACACTCCCAAAACCCTTTGTGTAAGGAAGTGCCGCCTGTTCTTGCTTTTAAAGTTTTTTTGCTTAGTATAAGACATCACGTTATTGGCCATATACAATTTCTTGCATTAGAACTTTGTCTTTCCACAGACCCCAGCTTGCTCTCCATGAGACACACAGACAGGGAGAGAAGCTGGGGGTCAGAGCGCAGGGTCAGTCATTGTACAGCACCCCTGGAGCAGTTGGGGTTAAGGGCGTTGCTCAGGGGCCCAGTGGAGTAGGATTCCTCTGCCGGCCGTGGGGTTTATGCTTTAGCCTGTGCTTATACAGGATGTTACGTATCATGTGTTTTTTTTATTTCCTTTCTGCTTCTTCTGCTTGCTAATCCTGATTTGGTGCCATCTGCAAACATGACTAGTTTAACAAGACTTTCAATATCTAGATCATTGACAGAAATAAGGGAGAAGAAAGGTGCTAATACAGATCCTTGTGTTAGTTCCCCAATGACCCCAACTCTGAGATCTCTCCTCCAACCTGTATCAAGAGCCTTCTGAACATCTGAATATACCATTTTGTATTCATCACTGCTTTTTCTTGTTTAAATACAGTGAACAAGTTTGTTCAGCAATGTTTCTCAATCTGCCAGTGAGATTCCAGTCTGCTGTTGGCTCCGGGCTCCGGGTCTGGAGAGAGATGTTGATGACGGTCCTCGTTTGTACTGTCCAGACTGTCGCAGGGGTCCCAGCAGTGAGCCATGTTGGCTAGTAATTGCTGTGTCTCAAACCCCCCACCCCACCCCCCCCCCTCCGCTCACAGGTGTCAGAGCTCTGTTTCCTGATGGAGAACACCTACAGCAAGAAGCAGCTCCTGCGCATGGAGAGGCACGTGCTGAAGGAGCTGAAGTACGACCTCTCCTACTGCTACCCTCTGCACTTCCTCCTGCTGAGCGGCACCATCACCCGCTACAGCGCCCAGGTCAGCCAGCAGGGCGGCGCAGTGGTGAAGGGGCGAGGCAGGCTGTGCACTGCCATTCCATTATTAGGCCCCCGGAGCAACCTGAGTCGCACTTTAATTCTAGACAGAAAACACGTAAACGCAAATGAGCAGAGCTGTGGAAGTGCTAGGCTTGCTCCACAGGGCTACAAGGATACACAGGCGCCCAAATGTAAGAGCTTCTGCTGCCAGCAGCCTCTGATGCGGTCTGGTGAGGGCAGGGCCCTGCACACAGCTGCACGCAGGCGGCCCACGTGCGCGTGACTGGGAGGCACGAGAGAGCGCCGCCCCGCCGTCGGTTCCGGGGAGGGGGTGAGGGTTCTGAGCCTGAGGGGGTCCGTCTCTCTCTGCCCTCCGCTGTGGCCAGGTGCTGTGGATGGCCCGGTACTTCCTGGAGCTGACGCTGCTGGAGCCCCAGTGCCTGGTCTTCCAGCCGGTGCAGCTGGCCAGTGCTGCCCTCTGCCTGGCGTGCAGGGTACTGCAGGGTCAGCTCTTCCCGGCAAGCGAGAGGGCCTGGATGACAGCCGGAAGCATCTATATCTGCAGGTGAGAGTTGGGGGGGGGGCGGGGGGGATGAGGAGTCCTGCCATTATAAAGCAAGCCTCTCCCCCCTGGATGAGGGGAAAATTCCAGTTGTCTTGGAATCCTAGAGGGGGGGGCAGGGGGGCATGTGCCTCCCAGAGCACATTTCTTTGGAAGCAAAGGATGTTCAGTGCTGTCTTCTCCTAGATAATTAACGCCGGGTGGTGAGTGACGAGCCGGGTCAGAAAGACGCAGTGGCAGGATCTGGGAGGGTCCTGCTGTGGCTGACGAGGGGGGGGGGGGGCGGAAGGGGCGCGCGGAGCTGCCAGGCTGATGGGTGCTCTCTCCCGCCTCTCCCGCAGCGAGCGCACGGCGCAGCGCATCCTGCACTACATCGCCCGGCTGGTGATGCGTGCGGGGGCCTCCGAGACCCAGGCCACCTTCCTGAAGTTCTCCAGCGTCACGAGGCTGCAGGTCAGCCTGCACCCCTGCCTGCAGAGCGTGCTGCCCCTGCTGGGGCTGCTGTGAGCCCCCCGCTGCCCCACGCAGGGCCGGGACGAAGCGCTTCGGAGGAGTGGGGCGCGTCCTGCTTGTGGCACTTCCTCCACGGGCCTCGGAGGGGCGCCGTTCCTCACAGATTCAGCTCCCGGAGGAGATGCGGGCTCTCCTGGGTTTTCCTTTCCACTCCAGCTCTTAATTATCCGTTGCAGGGAATGTTGTGTTTTTGTTTTTTCCTTACAGACTGTTTTACTGTGGATTAAAAGATGTAGCTGCCACCTCCTCCCCTCCCCTTCCAAATTAGAAGTGTTCAGTTCCTTTGGCATTGCATTCTGCCCGTAGTCCGAATGAATGAAGACTGAGCTCCTGGGGCCTGAGGCTGGCAGCTCTGTCCATCCCAGAGTGACGTCTGATCTTGCCACATCATCACATAGATGTTTTGGGAGGGAGGTGTTTCTCAGGGATGTCTGATGCCCTAGAAACGTGTCTGTCTAATGAAGAAGAGGTCTGACTGGGGGCTGAGTGAGCAGTGGAGACAGTAGACTTGAGACTGTTTGCGTGCTCCTGAGTTCCTCATTCTCAGCTTGTCGTGTACTTTTAGGATTTTTACGGAATTTTGGACGAGGTGTAAAATGCCAGAACGTGCCGGTCTGTTGCAGCACAGGATTTTAACATCGTAATTTTGCGCAGCTGTTGAAGCAGCTTGTGTGGGAAAGGGCATTGTTTTTTTTTTACTGAGCCGGGGGGGGCTGAATCGCAGGGGAGACCGGCTTGAATCATGGGACGCTTTCCGCCACCCGGCCAGACGCAGGACCCCGGCCCGGTTCTAGGTGCTTCCTGTTGGGCAGGAGGAGGAAACCTCTGACGGGCTGGCGGGTTCAGTCCTTGCACAAAATTCTTCTCCAGTAAGACTCGGATACGAGAATGGGCTTCCTAAGAGAGCGAAAAGCGAAGCCACAAGAGTGACCTCTGTGTCCTACGTGATTAGCAGATCCTCCCTGTTCCATCAAACACAACTTAATGCCAGGAAGTGGTCAAGGGGGGAAGTAATTAGGTGTTGCACCATGCCTTTTGGCTTAAGAGTGTACCATATTGGTGTGCAGCACTGAATTATCTTCCCCATGTCACTTCCTCTCCATCTGTTTAGGAAGTTCCCGAAATAGCTTTAACTGGAATAGGCTCACGAATTACAAATGTGAGCTGTGAGCAACTCTGAATGTTATGTGATGAGAGGAGGAGCTCAGAATAAGGAAAACTGGTGCTGATTTCTCTGTAGGTCGGAGATCTTTCCTCAGAACTGTTCTTTCAGCTGCTGTTGGTCTGGGTAGTCTGATTTTTCTCAGGTGAAGGCTGTGAGAAATCTGTTGCTGTTGTCCATTTCTGATGACGGCCCTGTGGTCGCCTGAAGTGTTTTTAAGTTGGTCTTTGTAAACCCCTTGACTTTGTATCGCACTTGTTTGAAAAAGAAAAAAAGAAAAATTTTATTCTTGTTAAAATAAACAGTTTGTAATGTCTGATGCAAAACATTAAAACAAGATTTTGTATTTAAGACTGGCTCTCTGTCTCTTCTGGGATGTGTGATAGTTTTCTTCCCTCTTGGCTTTTTAAAGAGACTAAATGTACAAATGGAGTCTGATATAATTCTGTGTCTTATCCATTGTATTTAAGCAACCTTTTCCTTCTTACATTCAGATTCTTAGGTGGTAAGAGATCGGTTTTGTGACAAATGTCTGCAGAGGAACAAGTAATGGGTTTATTCCGTGCCGAAAAGAGAAGAAAGAAACCACAACGTTGTTCGGGTGACTGGCCTGGCCTTCCGGTCACACCCGAAGAGGGCTCTGCAGGCGAAACGTTGTTTTCTCTCTTCTCTTTTCAGCGTGGAATAAACCAAAGACTGTTTTAGTCCTTTGCCAGTGGGTCTAGTGTCTCAAACGGGGTACGCAGGGGTCTGGCAGTGCAAAACCGGCGCCTGCCCACCCGCCTGGGTTTCTCTCGGCCGCTGTGCGCGGTTCCACCAGCAGAGGGCGCAGCACGATTTCATTTTCCCCAGTCGGCCATTGAGAAGCGCTGTAAAGCGCACTTGCCTGGCAAGCCTGAGATGTTATAAAAGATGCACACGCTAGCTCTTGGTAATTCGCTAGTTCCTGAGAATGGAGGGATAATAGGTATATTATGCAATTCGCTTGTGAACAGCAAATTATAGCCATGTATGGATTTTTCTTACGTACGGCCAGCTCCCTCTCCCCTGTCTACCAATTAGTTTTTATTTGAAAGCTCGTCTGTTTGGCGTTATCTAACAGGGGGGTCGTTCAGCTCTCGTGTTGATCAGATTGCTTTGCAGAACCAGCCGCGCTCCACGCGAAAGCCTGCGCCCGCGAGCGTGAGACGCAGCTCTCTCCGCCGGCCTGCCAGCACGTGTTTCTCCGAGGCCACGCCCCCCCCCCCCCGGCTCTCACATGGCAACCGCACACCGGCCCCTCTGATTGGCCGGCCGGGCCTCGCTCGCCGCCGGCCGGGGGGCTGAGCCGGGCGATGACGCGGATGGGGGACTCCACGTGGAGCTGTGGAGGCAGCGAATATGGGGCAGAGTGCGAGAGTTGTTCAGCGCGTCTGAGACCGTCTCGATATAGCAAATACATCAGATCTCTGCCGTAATTCCCGTAGCGTCCGCCACCGCCTACACCTCCCAGTGACTGGTTTTAATCGCCCCCCGCCAGAGCGCACGCCGCTCATCTATAAATAACACCGTACACCGGTACTCAGTCATACACGTCCCTAGGCCTGCTTTAAAACCCATTCTGCATTTCTTTGTGTTTCACAAAGGTCACGCTGCGGGAGTTTTTCTTCTGTTATAGTTGTACAACAGCTATACGATATTTTTTTTTAAAATGCACATCGTAAAGGTGTGACAGCAGGTCTGAAGTCTCAACACTTTACATAAGGGTACCTCTAAAGATATTTAGGAAAAGCATAGCAGGATACTTTTAACGTTTGACGATCCCTGTCATTGATATCAAGCACGAGTTTGATTTGATCCGATTCATCCGACGGTTTGGGAGGAAATCTGTGATGTTTCCTTTTTTAAAACATTAAATCATGAAACTCATGTGTCTTTCTCTGTGTGCTCGTTGTTCTGTTTTGAGCTTCTGTGGCGCTGGTTGACTGCTGAGCTTGGGCAATACTGTAAGCTCGGTCCGGACATTAAAAGCCTTTTTTTGTTCTGCACCGCACCAAGATGGCGGGAGCTGGACTCTCGCCACGGGCGTCTCGTTCCACTTCAGCTGCCCCCTTTTTCCGCGGCCCTCTCACGTGGATCCCGGCTGGACCACGCCCACACACGTGTATCTGCACGGGATTGGCCGCGGCGCTGGCTGCTCTCCTGGCGTCACCAGAGCTGGGGGCGGATCGGCCACGCCTCCCCCCTGCGCGATAGCGAGCCGCGATTGGGTAACGAACGGCGCCGCTCGGTGAAGTGGGCGGGGGCAGAGGGCGTGGCTTTAGCCGCAGGTGGGCTGGGAAAACGCGTGTAGGAGATGCAGGAACTAAGTCCGCAGCCCAATGGTGTGTGTACAGGCTCAAGTTGCTTTTCGGTCTACAAGGCAGCTTCAATGTCGATACGGGGGACCCCTCGACCTGACGTCACCGAGCAAGAGATGATACTCTTTAAAAAAGCCAAAATGACATCTCCTTGAACCCGAGAATACCATGCCGGAGTCGGAGAGAAGTTGACCAGAGTAAAACCGGAACAGCCGAGATCAGGAAACACAGAGGGTCATCGGAGCAGGTAAATACTGAACCCTGCTCTTGTCCATCTAGCGAGTCTAGACGTGTCGTGTCGGGATCTGTGGCGGAGCCACGGAGGAAAGTGGGAATCGCTTGCATCTTGTGGCAGATTAAAACACCGCACGTTTATACTGCCGGGGACAACTTGCCAGTCTGTGTTTACATCTAAAATCACAGTGGCTACAGGCAGACCGAGCGCAAGACGCGAGTATGTCTTTGCACAGGTGGTCCAGACCTTGTCAGTTACGGCTGGACGGTCGCAGCGGCAGGGTCTCGTAATGATGATAATTCTGTTTATCGATGCTATTCGCTGTTTTTGCTCGCTCCCTGCCCTTGATGAAAAAGCATTCAGTTCGCAAGTGTGTCTCCTTACGTGACCCGTACTTCGTGCCAAGTTATTACATAACCCCAGCGTAAAACATTAGATTAGGCCTGTAAGAATAATATTACACGCGTGTCAGACGGGGAGGCGCGCACGCGTTCGGTAGTGCCCTTCTGAAGCGCTTCGGCTCGGAGGGTCCGGCAGACCAGCGCTGCCACAACTGCGGGGTTGTGCGTTTTGAGCCGCTGAACTTTTTTATTTTCTTTCAAGAGCGGCGCCCGGCGGAGGGGCTGGAATATGCCGGTGCGTTACAGATGACGTGCGCTCGTCCGCCTGGGTGTACCCCGTTTGTTTGCGGGGCGCCGCCAGTCTGCGGGTGATGGCTGAGCTTGTGCAGGGCGCTGCTCACATTGCCCTGGCCATGGGGGAGAAGGCGTGAGGTCTGCGGCCCCACCCGCTCTCGGCGTGGCCCGGCCCCGCCCGTCTTGAGGGCTTGTCACGGACCCGGGTCTCGGTCTCCCCTTGCCGCCATGCGAGGAGTTCGCCGATCCCAGACAGTCTCCCAGATCCCGGGGAGACGCACCCTGCCGGTCCCGAGGGGGTTCGGAGCTGACAGTGAGAGCCGGTTCTGGCCGGGGAGAGACCCAGTGAGGCCACAAATACCCACCTCCACGCCCTCGATCCGAGAGTGGGAGGGGAGGGGGGACTCTCACGCGTGTCCTGTGAAAGTCAGGCTTTGTGAGGCTTCAACAGCAGAGGTGCGTGGAGTTGATCCATACCCCAACAACCCTTTGGGTAAAGGAGTGCCTCCTGTTCTGTGAGGAGGTTGCAGTGAGGCGAGCTAGCTCACAGCACACCTTCAGGGGTTTGGGGTGCTTGTCCTCGGGCAGGGGTGCAGTCGCCGGAGGTGTGAGTTTGGGGTGCTGTTCCTCGGGCAGGGGTGCAGTCGCTGCAGGTGTTGGGGGACTCCGGCTGGGATGGGCGTGGCTCTGGAGTTGCTCGGGGTTTATGGGGGCAGCTGGGACACCAGCACTCTTCATGTGATAAAAGCACAGCGCCCGCAGGCTCCGTGACGCCTGTGCTCCAGGCCAGGGGCTCGTCAGACTGTCGTCAGGCTGCAGCCTGCCCTGGTTTGTGGTTTCTGGGGGTGGAGTGGACAGACAGCACGAGGCTCTTCACAGACGAGGGGCCAGCTCACAGGATAACTCCCCAGCATTCATCTGCTTAGCAGTCCAGCTCCGTCCTGTAAAGGGGATCGTCATCCAGTCCAGCAGCTTGTTCCACCCACCTACAACTCGGTGCGTAGAGCCGTGTCTCCTATTGTCTGTCCTGAAAACAATTCCACTTGCAGTAACTTCCAACTGAGCATGAAATGCTTACAGATGTTGTGTTGGGATGACACGCATCATTGACGTTTAAGAGTTTGAGTATGAAGAACTCGAATGTCCTGGTAGTCTTGTCACATTCAAGGCTCTAGACATCGTGATCTTTTTGACTTCATTAGCCTGAGTTGTGGCACCAGTGTTTTTTGAAGTACTGCTGATTCCAGTGCTGGGCACAGTTTACCCCTTATGATCTGCAGTGCACTGTACAGACCGGACATGTGCTCTCAGTTCGACTCTGAGCTCTGACTACCTCATACCAGAAGATTTCACTCCCGTACTTCTGATGGGAACAGCAAAGTTTGCCCTGTCCTAAAACCGGATTTTAAATCTCCCCACTGGATTTCTAGAAATCCCTCTTGTTAAGGACCCTGATTTAAAATGCTAAATCAATCTGGACGCCACGATTGTGTTTTTCGGTGAACGCAGAGTCCCCTGAGCCGAGCGATAGCTTCTGGTCCGGCTGTGTTGAGGGTGTGTCGTCCCCCACTGACTCTGTGGACTGGGCAGGGCTCTAGGGTGGGCTGCATAGTGTACTCCATCCCACAGGAACCAAAAGGGCTGCCCTGGTCCCCTGTCTATAGAGGTGGGCCGGACACGGACCGTGAGCAGTCCCACAGCAGTGAGCGTGGACCAGTCTTCTCCTGGCAGGTGAAAGCCAGGTGTGATGAGGTGCTGGTCCCCACTCTTGAGCCCAGGTGTCGTCTGCGTAGGCGTCTTGCTGGGGAGGGATCTTCTTGATCGGCTTTCTTGAGGGCAGACGGGTCTTTTTTTTGCTGTGATCGCTATAAGCCCTTCTCGCCAATAATAAGAGCGTATCTGCATGACTACTGATTTCCCTTCAGCAGTGTGAGCCTGTACCTCTGGGGTGACGAAGGGGGTCCCCTCCTACACGTGCAGAGCACTGTGGGTGTGAAGTGCCAGACAGATGCCTTCTAGTCAAGGTGGATGTTTTCAGTTCAAGCCTCCTGAGTGGTATTATCATCCTGATTATAATAATTCCTCACACTTATATCGCGCTTTTCTGGACACTCCACTCAAAGCGCTTTACAGCTAATGGGGATCCCCTCCACCACCACCAGTGTGCAGCCCCACCTGGATGATGCTCCAGTCCGCTCCCCACACACCAGCTCTCAGTGGGGAGGAGAGCAGAGTGATGAAGCCAGTTCAGAGAGGGGGGTTATTAGGAGGCCATGATTGGTAAAGGCCAGGGGGGAGATTTGTCCAGGATGCTAAGATAACACCCCTGCTCTTTTTGAGAAACACCCTGGGCTTTTTAATGACCCCAGAAGTCAGGACCTTGGTTTTACGTCTGATGCTTGCTTTGGCGTTGCTGTCGGGGACACTGTTGTCCACCTTTAGCCTCTGCGGATCGCTCTGGGTGGGAGAGTCCTCTGCAGACAGCTCCTGTGTCCCAAAGCCAGGTGTCCCGAATGCTGCTTTCTCTGCGGAGTTGCGTAAAGGCGCGTGTGCGTGTGAAACCCACACGCAGGGCCGTAGGAGATCATGAGGGATTACGCCCCGGGCTTTGGCTCGGCTGTGCTGTGCCATGTGTGACAGCGAAGGAGCGAGCCCATGTGAGCCTGTGTGCCTCCATTCACTGATCTGTGTGGGTAACCTTACTGCGCTGCGTGGGAGGGCACTTGAATGAGCTAAACATGTGGGCTTGTGTCTGCTTGTGTGTGTGCGTGCTCTAAGCTCATTATCTCCAGCAGGATCCGCTGCTGCCTGGGATAGACCCGCCCAAGCCCATCTCGCACTGTCCCTGCACCCCTGAAGTGTCCTTTGCAAATGAGTGTTTATATAGAGGCAGTTCTGCCTGGACGCTGTATGAAGCTCGTCTGCTGCTGAGCGCCGCGCCCTGTTTTAAGCCCTTGACGGTGCTTGCACATGACCGCAGCTGCTGTCCTGAGGTTTCCTCACAACAGAGGTATCTGAACGGCTCTAGCGGTCCGGTGGGGGTATGCGTGTTTGTTTTCAAGGGCGTCTCTGTTTGTGTCTGGAAGGCAAGCCATGTGATTTTATTAAAGGGAATTGGCGCCCCCTCATGGAGAGGAATGTTTGCCTACGTCATCCTTGGTATGGTGGGTGGCATGGCCCGTGGGCATACTGAGTTGTGAGGGGCATAACGGTGCTGTGTAACAATGGGCCCGTTTGCAACAGTAGGTCTCCCCTTGACCTTGCCGTGGTCATTGCTTCGCAATACAAGGAGAATATCCACTCCGCCTCTGCAGGGCAGTGCTGTGGGAACAGCGCGGTGCAGCTCGAGCTCATCTGTGATCAGATTGAGTTTGATTTGACTTCCTGTCGGGAGTCTCTGACTCTTACACCATCAAACCCTCTTATACCGTAGCTTGTCATCCTGTTTAAGTGTGTTAAATTGTCTGTTCGTGTCTTTCTGGTTTTGTTCTTGTATTGTAAACTGGCTTGAAATGACATCACAAAAGGCTCTGTACAATCTGAACACGAAGCCTGATGCTGTAGTCCGTGTCATAGCCTGTGTCCAGAGTCAGGGTGAGGTTATTGGGCACGAGTTAGCAGACCAGTGGAGGTGCAGCATGAAAACCCTGGGTGCCCTTTGCTCGAGGCTGAGCGTGTAGGGTGGCTGATGGTGGGGAGAGGTCTGCAGAAATGTTCTTCAAGTTGCATCGCGTGGTGCCTGGAAGCAGGGCTGTTTTGTCTGCGATGGCAGAGCCTGCCGGAGCTGGGTGTGCGGGCCGAGGAGGAGGAGGGGGTGGCCGTGCTGCGGCTGCTGACACAGGCATGTGGATCAGCGCGCGGGGGGGGAGCACATGGCGCGCAGCGTGCTGCCGCCCGGCCGCTCTGACGCGCCGCGGCGCTCCAGGCTGCCGGCCGCACGTGCTCAGAGCACTGCTTCTGCCTGCGCGGGGGCGGGGGGGGGAGGGGCAGTGGGAAGGGACACTTCGGAGGCTTTGTTTCCTCGCTCTCTTCAGGGACATGCAGGAATCTCCATACTGCAGGCTCACAGCTCGCAGTCTCCCGTTTACAGCCTCTGCAATGACTGCTTTCATCTCTGGGATTAGTGGAGTTTCATGGCTTACATTCCCATCCTTTAAGTTGTGTTTTTCACAGCTGCGCGCACACACACACACGCACACGCACACGCACACGCACACGCACACGCACACGTACACGTACACGTACACACGCGTACACGTACACACGCGTACACGTACACGTACACACGCGTACACGTACACACGCGTACACGTACACGTACACGTACACACACACACGTACACGTACACACGCGTACACGTACACACGTACACACGTCACTGGTTGCTGCTGTGATGGTGATTTAGCTTTGCTCTCCCTGGTGGTCAGTGACTGCTGTACGCCCATCTCCATCCCTCTGTGTGCTGGTGTCCGGTGTAGGAGAAGAGAGCCACAGGTTCAGCCCAGCTTGCAGAATGTCTGTGAAGGTCTCCCCTTGCCAGAGCTGGAGCTGGGCTTTCTCCTGTCGATGCGTCCTCTGGGAGTTCTGCATTCCCTGTGGGCAGGAATACAGGGGTGCAGCATATCCATCCTGCTGCGGTGTCCTTCGATCACCTTGTGGAATTCCTCCAAGCTCTTGGGGTTCGGACAGAGGGTGCATGTTCAAGGATGACCCACTGCGGAGGAGATGGCGGTACAGTCAGTGCTTTACTGTGTTTCACAGCTCTGGACCCCTGGACCCTGACCGCAGTGACCAGTAGGAGTGCACCATCCTTTGTGTTTAAAATCAAGCTGATTAGTTATTGACTTGCATTCGCTTGTAATTCCTGAGTTGACCTCTCCCCCGGTGGGCTTTGCCACTGTATCAGCTTTCTGGTTCCCTGGGCTCCGGGGGAAGTCTGGGCGCATGAGGCTGAAGAGCAGAATAACCCCGACTGGCACGGCCAGCTTCTGCCCCCGGCTCTGACCTCCTGCTCTCTCTCTCTCTCCCCCCCCCCCCGCAGGCTGTGGGCACCATGCCACAGGAGAAGCAGTGCCCGGGGGAGCGCCCGCCCCGCAGTGCCAGCAAGAACGCCAAGGAGAAGAGCAACAGCGCCGCCCTGCGGGCCGAGCTGGGCGCGGCGGGGCTGGGGCGCGTGGGGGGGCCCGGCTCCCGCTGCGAGTCGGAGAAGGACTCCGGCTACTCCGGTGAGGGCGCGCGCACGGAACACGGCCTCCGGCGGTCGCGGTCGCGGTGTCGGGGTGCGACACGGGCTCAGGCCCTCGCTGGTGCGCCCCTGAGCCTGTCCTGGGGTTGGCATTCCTCTGACCCCCCGCCAGGCACTGCGGGCGAGATGTACGCCGAGCTGCAGCCTGACCCGCTTGACCCACGCGGCGGCAGTGTGTCAAGCCTGAGAGTGAGCGAACACAAGCCTGTTTTGGGGTGACGCTGTACAGCGATGGTCAGGAGACTTGGCTCCCAGGAGGGGGCAAGGCTTCGGCACCCTGCTGTCGGTGCCCAGACTGTCCCCAAAAGCCCAGCAGAGCAAACAGGCCCCAGGGTATGAGTGTAAACAGAAGTGGAGGTCACTCTCCACTGGGCGTCTGGCTGTGCAGGAGTGTTGGTGCTAACGCGTACTATTCCTCAAACAAGCGTGTGACTAGAGCACAGTCCTCCCTGCTCCTGGAGAGCCTCAGTCCTGCAGGATTAATGGACGCTGGGGAACAGGCACATTGTTCAGTCGAGTCGTTTAGAGAGCATCTGAAAACACCACCCTGTAGCTAAAACCGGAACCAAGTCTTTGCCAAGTGAGGATTTCAGGGTGACCTGTGGGGGTTCAGTGGCCTGTCGCTCCCCAGGACTGGAGCTGGGATTCTTGGGTCAGGACCTGGAGGACGAGCTCTGCTCCTCTCAGTGGTCAAAAGGCGAACTAATGGAGATCCTGTTGGCTGCATGGTGACACCCTTGGACCAGCAAGCAGCTGAGGAGGATGGGCTACAGTGGTGGGTTCGAGCCCTGACATGCCCAGCTTCCTCTCTTGGGGGAGAATCCCAAGGGTTTACTGCCCTCTGCTGGCATTGACAGGTATTGCTTCCAGGCAACTGCCTGGGCTGCCCAGTTGTTCTAATTACTACTACTTATAATAATAATCCTTACACTTATATAGCGCTTTTCTGGACACTCCACTCAAAGCGCTTTACAGGTAATGGGGATCCCCTCCACCCCCACCAGTGTGCAGCCCCACCTGGATGATGCGACGGCAGCCATAGGGCACCAGAACTCTCCCCACACATCAGCTGTTAGTGTGGAGGAGAGCAGATTGATGAAGCCAGTTCAGAGAGGGGGATTATTAGGAGGCCATGATTGGTGAGGGCCAATGGGAAATTTGGCCAGGACACCAGGGTTGATGACTGGCTTGATCGCAGCAGTTTTACACTCTTCGCTGACCCTGATGTACTGGAGAGGTCAAGAAGGTCATAAGAACTGTTGGAGGTCTGCAGCCCTGGATGAGACTCTGTCTCTGATATCCAGTACAATGGAAATAAGCTTAAAGGGGAACTGCAATGCTGTTTTTGTATTTTGGGGTTAGAAAGAATCAGAATTGATGAGCGCATTTCAAACTACAATGAAAGCAAAACGTACCCAGTAACTTGGTAAAACCTCCAATTAACATCACAAAATTTCCAGGTATGGGCACCACCGAGCTCTGCCATTCAGAACAAGCCAACAAAATTTCCAGTGAGGTGAAGCGAGCCTGTGACACTGTAAACAAGCAGGCTTGTGAATCTCTTTTAATCTTGTTAACTTGTTAACTCTGCATGGCGATCACATTGGAACACTTCTACAGGGAAAAATCTGTTGCCAAACCTGTAAATGAATTGACGGGAACTATTTGCGTTCCCGTCAATTCATTTATTTTGTTATCGCGATTTAATCATCAGTCTGAGAAACTGGAACTGCAGTTTATATTGATCAGACAGTCCAGAGGAAGGACAGGGGTGTCCCTCTGCACTCTGGAGCGTGAGTCCGTGACTCCGGCCCCTGCGACAGGCTGTGTCCTCTCCTCCCTGCAGACGGCGGCTCAGACTGCCTCCAGACCGACCCGCAGGACCAGCGGAGCAGCGTGAGGCAGCACTGCGGGGTCCCGGGCCGGGGGGCCGCCTTTGGGGACCTGACGCCCGTCTACATCGTGAAGAACCTGGTGCTGAAGCAGGTCAGCATGCCTGGCTGGCGGTGGTGGTGGGGGATGAGGTCTGCATGCCAAGCCTAAGCCTAAACCGGAAATTCTGGGCTTTCCTGTGTCACTTCCAAATTAGTGTGTCTGCTTTAATATCCCCATTTGTGTTGCGCTTGTTGTTCTGTGCACTGACCACTAGAGGTCATCATGCCCTCTTACTGGGCCAAAAGCACCACTGCAGCACTGTCAGCCCCCTGTATCTGAGCTGGGTTTTTGCTGTTGGTAATGAGTGTCCAGCAGGCATAACACATGCTATTTACTATTCCAGTGAATGGCCTTGTTCACAGACCTCACCGGTGCTGCGCCTTCTCCGCGTACAAGATTAAAAGGCCGCGGGGTTGTGGGCACGTTAGTGTGTGTTCTCCGTTTCCATCTGTAGCTCCTCCCAACCCACCCCCCAGTGCACCGTGGGATTGCTCTCCCACGGGAGGGAAGCAAAGGGAGCCTTTCCCAGCCCGGAGAGCTGCTGCGATGAACAGGAGTCACAGACGCGCACAGGCGCACAAACAAGACCCAGCAACCCGAGCCCCGCGAGTAACAGTGGGGGTCTTGTAGGTGGGAGGGAGAGCTGGAGTGGGATTCGGACTCTTTTGGGATCTGAGCGTGCAGGAATTAATATCGCTTTGCATTCTGGGCAGCTCCGGCGTCATTGGCTCCTAAATAAACGGCTTGGCCTGCCATGGCAGCCCAGGATACAAGTTCAGGGGGATAACGTGAATTAGACGTGTCCGTGCAGTTAGAGATGTCCGTTTCAGCGCACCGTTGGCTGAGACCTTAAAGGGGCGTGTTGCTGTGCCGTCCTTACCCTGCCCTGTCTACGGTGAAATGCCATTCATCCTGGCACAGCTGTACAGCCAGTCACCTGGCGCCCTGTGTGCTCTGCAATGACCCCTGCCTTCCAATCCTGTCCCTGTGTCTCTGCAGACCCCCTCTGACCAGATCCTCCATGGCCAGCTGGCGTGGGGAGGGCAGCACGCCGTGGGCAGTGCCAGCGGGCAGCCCGCCGCCCAGCTCCTCTTCATTCAGCAGCCGGGAGCGGGCACTGGTGCCGCCGCCTCCCCCGGCCCCCTCAAGCGCCAGCCCAAGAAGGCTGACAGAGACACCTACCTGCCCATCCTCCACTCCTACCCCCGCATCGCGCCGCACCCCAGCAAGGGCGGGCCAGCGGGGACGGCAGCGGGGGGCGGGGTCCCGGCCGAGGCCCTGCGGGGCCACTGCCAGAGCAAGCGGGTGTGCGTGGAGGACAGGAGGGAGGTGGTGACCTCTTCCGAGCTCCCGGAGCAGGACGCCAAGCCCAAGCCGCCAGGCCTGCGGCCCGCCCCCCCCGGCGTCCCGCCAGCCAGCCCCCCCGAGCCCTCCGGCGTGGGCTCCCCCTCCGTCTCCAGCTCCGAGGCGCCCCCCCAGGAAGCCCGGGCCGCCAGGAAGCACGTCTCCAACCTGGCCAAGCAGCGCCGGTTCCTGAACACGGTGGAGATCCTCAGCCACTCGGGCCTGCTGGGCATCACGCTGCGCACCAAGGAGCTGATCCGGCAGAGCTGCAGCACCAAGCGCGAGATCGCCGAGCTGCGCCAGCACACGCACCTGCTCTGCCAGGCCGTCCACACCAACGACCCCCGGGCCTGGGCCCAGCTGGAGGCGGCCATGGTGTCCTCGGGCCACTACCCCGACCTGGACCGGGGGCTGTGCTGCGCCGCCCGCCCCGCCAACACGCAGGGGAAGAGCCCCGGCCTCGCCGGGCCGGCGGCCCCCGGCCTGCCCCCGGAGGGGCCCGGAGCGCCGCCCCCCTCTCCCGGCCGCGCGATTGACCTGAGCAGGCGGCGGAGAGCGGCCCCCCTGTCCCCCCTGAACGTGCCACCCGACAGCTCCACCCACGCGTGCCTGTCCTAACGCTGGCCAGAGGACCGAGGAGGCGTCTCCCCATCGACGGACACTCCACGGTGGCGCCACTGTGTGGTCGGCACCGGTAATGCGACGCAGCAGGGCTTCTGGATTCGGACTGGTCCAGATCCCGACTTTCTCTCCGGGCTGCTGCGTGAGGAAAGCCCGCGCCGTCGCAGGAAGGCTTGGATATTTTTTTCAATCTTTGCCTTTTTGAGGGGGCTCCGATAGCAAAACAAACATTTCTTGCCTTTCTGTGAAACGATGTTGATCTGCAAAGGCTGGTCTGTGCAAGTGAGCCTCTTGACTCTGATCTCTCTCGCGCTCTCCTGGTAAGGGCCCTTACTCCTGGACTCCCGGCTGCATGAAGCTGTTGCCTGATTGGTCAGTTGCAGGTGTAGCATTAATGGTTGATTTATGATGGGGGTGTTATGCCGTTAAAGTGTTTTTTTTTTAATTCCATTTATGAGGGCAGTTACAAAACAACACCTTAAAAAAACAAAAAACAATTTTGCAACCTACCAACCTAGAGAGTGTGAAGATTCAAAAAGGTCCATGTGAAGGACTGCTTTCGCCTGTCGACAGGTGAGCTGTCTCGCCAGAGCTCTTTCACTGCGCTGCAGGTTCGACAGTCAGGACAGTCCCTCCTTCCCTAACAGTGGCACCTGTCTGATCCAGAAATAGTCACGCAGCTCGGTCCTCAATCAAGACTCTTGACAGTATAGCCAGCAGCTCTCCGTTCAGCTGCTGTGGGAACATTCCTGGACACCTGTGGACGGGGCAGTCTGAGACCGTGTCCATAGTGGGGAGGCTCCTGTCCTTGAGGAACTGTTTCTTCAAAGTGCTCCAGGAACAGGGGGCAGCAGGGACAGCGGGTGGGTTACCGAAGACTTGCCTGTGCAGAGCCAGTCTGATCATCTATGCCTTGTGTGTGCACGCGCATCTCTTTCTAAGCGATCCGAGCTTTGTACTGTGTATGCTGCTGTAGTAAGTGTGGGTCTCTGTAGCTGGGGCGGGGGAGGAGTATGCTGTACTGTACTATGGTATGTAGTACTATGTACTATAAAAACAGTTTGTGCTCTACAGTGGATTACTAAACATTACAACGTTGAGAGAGAGAAGGGAACTGGTGAGTTGTCGTCTTTTCGGATGGGATGTTTTAGAGCTGTATGAGGACAGAAGGGAGGGTGGCGGGCTGTGTGGGCTCCAGAGCGACACATCCATCAGCAGCAAGGTCGGCACACAGAAGCACAAATGCAACCGTTCCTGTGCCATTAGTTAAAAAAGTGGGGAAGAAGAATACTGGCAAAATCTTCATGAATTACATACTGATATGCAAACAAATGGGCAAAGCACCCTGTTCTGGATCAAGTCCACAACTGTGTTTGTAGGGACAGGGGGTCCCAGTAAGTGTGTGTATTTCCAATGGCAAGGGTGCAGTCAGTGAGAGCAGAGCACATGGCACTGGTCAGTGCAGGGTACGGGTCAGTGGTGACACTTATGGCTCTGGATCTAGGGGGCAGCAGGAGCCAGCTGGTTTCCAGTCCAGCTGGGAATGGGGCAGGGAGGACCCTGGTCAGTCCCTGTTCACATTGCCCTGGAGGAGTTCTGTGGATGGTGGTGACATTATCCAGGTTTAAACCCGCGACCTCCACAAGCTTACTCTGTACCTGGAGCAGGTACTGTATATTCACTGGGTGTAAATGGAATTCTCTTCAGGACCACAGACTGCTTGTTGAAAACCCGGCGCCGTGAGGCCCATTCTCCGTGTTGTACTGCAGGAGTTCATAAAGAGCTCTGAAAGACACGGGGTCCAAGTTTCTCGTCCAGTTCTTCACTCGTCACAGAAGTCAATAAGCTCTCGCCTACGCAGTTCCCCGCTCCCACAACTCTCTGTGTAAAGACGTGCCTCCTGTTCTCGGTTTTAAATGCACTCGCATGCTGTTCCCACTGTTCGTTCTGAAGAAGTCTTCTGGGTTGACTTTGTCAGTGCCTCTGAGGATTTTGATTGCTTGTATGCTGTCATTCCCCTTTCAGATTTAAAACGGTTCCTGCAGCCTGGCAGCAGGGCCTTCTGTAGCTCCGACACCCAGTGGAAGTCCTTGGATTCTTAATTTTGTCAATCTTTCATTACCTGTGACTGTGTCCCTTTCAGAAAATGTAATGTTTCTTTATTAGCCCTATACAATTTCTTGCATTAGGAATTCATCTTTTCGCATACCCCAGCTTTTCTCCATGGAGACACAGACACACAGACAGGGAGAGAAGCTTGGGGTCAGAGCGCAGGGTCTGCCATTGTACGGCGCCCCTGGAGCAGCTGGGGTGAAGGGCCTTGCTCAGGGGCCCAACGGAGTAGGATTCCTCTGCCGGCTTTGAACCGGCAACCTTCCAGTCACAGACGCAGATCCTTAGCCACAGAGCCACCGCTCCGCCCCAGGTGTGCAGTGAGCAAGACACAGCCGCTCGGCCTGAGCTCCCACAGCCACAGGGGATTCTGTGCAAGCTCGCCTCTGCCCCCCGCTGGCTGGGCCGTGCTGGTGCAGGTCTTACCGAATACCCAGCCCAGGCCGATGGTCTGGAAGACAGCCAGGAGCAGGACGCAGGTGCCGTTAGAGGCGTAGTAATCAAAGAGCTGGAACAGGTACATCCCGCCCTGCCGAGAGGGAGGGAGGGCGATTATTTTGTATTGCTGAATGGATCTCTCACTGGTAACAGTTACTGTTGCCCTGGGTTGTAGCTGGCGAGAGCACTGTGTGGGTTCTAAGGGTTTACTCCAGCCCCGGAAACACCCTTAGAATGTGCCTTTCCTTAAAATCTGTCTTTATACTTCATTAGGATTTTTGACTCTGATATAACCTGGCTGCAATATTCCGTCTTTTCAGATGTCCAATTCTTTGTCACTGCTGAGTTTTTTTGGTGTTCATTGTACACTAGCCTATCAATATCAATATCACTTTTGGAGAGGGAGACCTCTGTCACTTTATCAATATTTCTACAGCTGCACTGGCTTCATAAATCATGCTTCTCCCGAGATCCCTGGTGTGACTATTTGTAACCACTAGATGGAGACAGTGACCAGCTAAAAGGAGTCAATCCGGTTTGGAAAAGGTGCCGCTCGGTAGGATTTCTGTTACTGATGGAGACTTAATTAACCACTGATGATGTGTAGATGCATTGTGAATGAGCAACTGATACAAGAAACAATCTCCTTTATTAGAATAATAATAATAATTAATAATTGCTTACACTTATATAGCACTTATCTGGACACTCCACTCAAAGCGCTTTACAGGTAATGGGGATCCCCTCCACCACCACCAGTGTGCAGCATCCACCTGTGGAGTGGAGTGGAGTGTCTAGAAAAGTGCTATATAAGTGAAAGCTATTATTATTATTATTATTATTATTATTGTTATTATTATTATCTAGATTAAGCCTGTTTCTCTGATGAAGCTCCTGTCCTTCAAAGTGTCATATACACAATGTTAAAGGTCTCTGTGGCTGGTTCTGCCTTCGATGAGTTCACGTCCAGACAAGGATGGAGAGGAGAAGACAACAGACACAGAAGACAGGGCAGAAGCTGGCAGCAATGAGGAAGGAGACTGAGAGAGTGAAACTTGGACAGCTGGGAAGCCACAGAATGGCTGACTGACCAGGAGGGATTGAGAGGACTGATGGGGACGACTGAGAGCAAGAAAGAGATAGAAATCGGATAGAGCTCAGAGAAGACTCAGCCGAGGATCCAGGGCAGGGCTTCTGTGGAAATCCACACTGCTGTGCCTCTTTGTCACATGGTCCCTGTCAACACACCTGGACAGAATCTCTTGTCACGCACCTGGGCGGCAGCCATCGCCCTGCCACACACCTGGGCATCACCCATAACCCTCCCCCCTGCCACACACCTGGGCATCACCCATAACCCTCCCCCTACCACACACCTGGGCATCACCCATAACCCTCCCCCTACCACACACCTGGGCATCACCCATAACCCTCCCCCTACCACACACCTGGGCATCACCCATAACCCTCCCCCTGCTACACACCTGGGCATCACCCATAACCCTCCCCCTGCCACACACCTGGGCATCAATACCCCCCCTCCCTCACAGTCTGTAACCCCTCTTACACAGCAGAATGACCTTATCTCTGGCCGGTGTCGGGTATCGGTTTGAAAGAAATGCGATCAGTGTCTTGGCAGCAGCATCAAGTTAAATACCATTCAACCTAAACAAAAGTCAAGACAAGCAGTGCGAGAACAAAAATGTAGCATTTTCCACAGGCTCTAGAAGTTGGCACCTGCCCCCTGTACCGGTGCACGTCAGCGCCTGTGTCTCTGCACAACTGCCCCAGTCCTCTCAGCCGGATCTGACTAGAAAGGAGCCCCGCAGCCCTCAGGTGGAAAATCCAGGTGTTTTTCATTGACATTGCTTTGCCTTGTCCTTGTCCTGTACTGACAGTCAGCCAAAATGCCTACTTGCCAAGACCAGCTGTCGAGGCTCAAGGTGTTGAAGTCTGGATACACAGGGAGGAGGGGTGGAGGTCTGGTGAAACAAAGGGAGACACAGAGTGAGAGATTATATCACCCAGCATTGACACACAGATACTCTCAAATAGAGCCACACAGACACTGTCGCACACAGACACTGTCGCACACAGACACTCTCAAATAGAGCCACACAGACACTGTCGCACACAGATACTCTCAAATAGAGCCACACAGACACTGTCGCACACAGACACTCTCAAATACTGTAGATCCACACAGACACTGTCGCACACAGACACTCTCAAATAGATCCACACAGACACTGTCGCACACAGACACTCTCAAATAGATCCACACAGATACTCTCAAATAGAGCCACACAGACACTGTCGCACACAGACACTCTCAAATAGAGCCACACAGACACTGTCGCACACAGATACTCTCAAATAGAGCCACACAGACACTGTCGCACACAGACACTCTCAAATACTGTAGATCCACACAGACACTGTCGCACACAGACACTGTCGCACACAGACACTCTCAAATAGATCCACACAGATACTCTCAAATAGAGCCACACAGACACTGTCGCACACAGACACTCTCAAATAGATCCACACAGACACTGTCGCACACAGACACTCTCAAATAGATCCACACAGACACTGTCGCACACAGACACTCTCAAATAGATCCACACAGACACTGTCGCACACAGACACTCTCAAATAGATCCACACAGACACTGTCGCACACAGACACTCTCAAATAGATCCACACAGATACTCTCAAATAGAGCCACACAGACACTGTCACACACAGATACTCTCAAATAGAGCCACACAGACACTGTCGCACACAGATACTCTCAAATAGAGCCACACAGACACTGTCGCACACAGACACTCTCAAATAGAGCCACACAGACACTGTCGCAAACAGACACACATTCTCTCGCGGACACACTGTTCTCTTCCGTGTCTTCATGAACACAAACTGTTCTGGATGCTTTGGGAGGAATATCTGCCAGACGGAGTTGGACAGGACAGGGGACAGCTCGGCTGCAGCTGTGGAGAGCATCGGTGTGTCCTTTTCCTCACAGAGCCCCCAGCTGTTCCCCTGCCGACACACACCAGCCCCGTGTGGAAACAGGGAGACTCTTCTGCGTTTAAGCCAACAAGCTGTTTCCTCACTCCGCTGTGAGTGAGCACAGCCACACACTCGGGCAGGCAGTGACGTCGGCACTGTGGCTGCTTCAGAAGTGTGAGCTCTGTCTTGATCTTCTACCTGCAGAAACTGTCACCCTGAAGTGGCATCACTGCCCAGATCACACCTGTATTCCTGACTGTGTGCTTTGCTGTGAGATAAGGATCTGTGTTTTACTCTGAGGCAGGGCAAAGCCACGGTTTCTGTTCTGCGTACTAACAGAACCCACACAGTCCAATTACAATTCACAATCGAGAACAGTGCAAAGGTATTGATATTTAGTTATGTTTTCAATTCTGGTTCCAGGGACCAGGGAATAGAACGCCTCCTTCTAAAATCACTGATCGATTCCTTTGTTTTGTGTTTTAAAACGGCAAATCATCCTGACGCCAATTCTATAAAAGAAAGGAGAGAATCAGACCTTACGACCCTGTACAGTGACAAGCACATCCACACAGGAAAAAACAGAAACTGGAAATCCTTACTGGTAATTAAGTAATTAACATCGCTTACTGCGCAGTAATTAACGAGCGTCTTGTTGTCTTCGTTGTCTCCTGTCTATTGGCTCTTTGATTAGAGGGAGGAAACGGACACAAAGGACCCCGACACAAACACTGGCAGCTACACAGCTACAAGCAAAACTGAGTCAATCACGACCCCAGCATCCCTCCTCCCCCCGCCTTTACACTTCAACTGTGACGTAAGCCGAGAGAGAGCGTCGCCGGTTCATACCGGCCAAGTCACAAATCAAGCATGTGTGACGTAACTGTCCGCACGCCGGTGATCCGCGTCAGTGTAACAACACGTCCCTCATAGTCGGAAACATTGTGCGGCCGTGACCCTAAAATCAAGCCCCGCTGGTTCCGTCTTTTTAGAAAATGGGTGAACAGATGGCTGGAAGGTTGCCGGTTCGTATCCTGCGGCCGGCAGGGGAATCCTGCTCCGTTGGGCCCCTGAGCAAGACCCCAAACCCCGAACTGCTCCAGGGGCGCCTAATAAATGGCTGACCCTGCGCTCTGACCCCCAGCTTCTCTCCCTGTCTGTGTGTCTCATGGGGTCTGCGAAAAGACAGATTCCTAATGCAAGAGATTGTATAGGGCTAATAAAGTGACCTTATCAGTCGGGTCCGTTTCGGACTTTGGCCGCAACACTTCGGTGTAATCGTGTTCCTTGTTCCATGAGAATCGCAAGCTTTCGCAATTTTTTTCTTCTTTTGCAGTGACTCAGCCTCAGACCAAAGACGGGGAGGATTTGCAACAGAACCGATTGCGCAACGCGCGATCCTCCGGCAGGACTGAACAGGACCGCGAGAGCAGGAAGGATGACGTCGCGTGCGGTCTGCAGCCCGCACGCGCTCGAGTTGACAGCTCGCCCCGGCTGCGGAGTCGTCACACGCGCCGCGCTCGTCCAGCCCGCTGGTTCCGCCGTCCCCAGGTCCCGAACTGGAAAACCCACAGCTCCCAGGCGGAGAGGAACATCCCGACCTGGATGGACCCGGTGATAAAAGGTAGCCCGTCCCGTGCGGCTGACTCTCTAATCAGCCTGCATTTAAACAGATGGTGTTTGCAGAGAGGAGAGCTGGAGTTACCTGCACTGCTCGCGGCTGCTAAGTGACATCTTGCGTTTAAAAAGTGCTTTAAGAGCTCATTTCAGACGGTGTTCGAGGCTTGTCAAGCATTACCGCTGTTGTTGTACTGTTATTACTTCTTTAATGTCATTGGGCACGGGTTGGTAAGTGTCTACGGGTCTGCGGGATCTGGTCAGAAAGTCTCCTTCGCGATCTCTTCCTCGGGCTTTTACTTCTCTCTGCTTTTACTGCCGTGGAATGCCGTGATGCTCCACGCGAGCCCTAACCCACCCCGCGGTTCCGAGATAAAAATCTGTTCTACTGGGCTTTGTACTGCCGCCCGCCGCGGAGAAAGGTTTCAGAAAGTTGGAAAGACGCGAACTCCGCCGAACCACCGGGTTCGAAGGTAGCGTGTCCACTGGGTGGCATCCCTGCGTGTTCGGAATCTACACGATTTTAAAGGAATTATTTTTGTGGTTGTTTTTTTTTTCGCTGTGAACAGAACCTGCGCAGCGTTAACCCAGAACACGTCCTCCCTTATGGAGACCCGTATATCGCCGAGTTTGGGATCAGGGCTGTGTCAGCAGGTCCAGCGCCTTGCTTGCGAACTCCTGAGCTTGTGCTCCGCTTTGCCGGACGGTCCGGTAGCGAGCGGTCGGTGTTTTTTAGCAGCTCCCCTATCTCTTCGTCCCGGGCCGGCGGCCTGTCTCTCGCCGTGTGAGAAACGCCGTGAAGCTCCGCGCGTCGACGGAGGTGTGACTTAGAAAACAACTCGCTCGGAGAAACTTACACGCGTCCTGGGCGATATTGCTCACAGCACTTCGTCGTCTGCGGAGTTTGGGGAACTGAGCCGCCTTTCACGGTCTGAGTTAGTCACTGCTCCAGGAACGCAGGGGGAAATGAGTGGCCGCTCTGTTTGACGTTTAACACGACGTCGGGTAGGTCTCGTCAATAAATTAGAGCATATCTTGTCTGGTACGACGTGACATCGTTTAAGCCTGTTGCTCGACGCCTGACTCAGATCACACGCCGCGTACTCGGGGGCCGCTGTCATCGCGCTCAGCTTCAGCGCCAGTCCTGGCGTGTCCGCAGGCGACAGATGGGAGAGGAAGAGCTGAGGGGACACCGCCACCCTCCTCCGGCTGCGCTATTCTGGTTGACAGTCTGTCCTGCGAGGGAGAACAGTAAATAACCCGAGGTGACAACTTTCATCCTGCCTTTCACAAGCAGATGGAAAGCCGTGCGGGGCCTCTGACAGACGGTACTCACAGGCACAGGAAGTCACAATAAAAAAAACAACAACAAGCAATTATTGTCCTATTCAGAGGCGGGGTGCTATTTTGCTGGGACAGACAGGTGGTAGTCATGCCCAGTGCTGCTCTGCGTGTTGGCGCTGGCTGCTTGCAAGGCTGAAAGCCAGGGTGGTGCAGAAAGTAAACAAAAAAAACAACAACAACAACAACCTTTTGCATTAAGTGTCAAAATCGAGGAAGTGCGTTAAGGGATCAGATCAGCAGTGATATTAATTCACAAAGGTGATGAAGAAATGGAAAAACAGCTGCTGTGTGTTAAACCGAATACCCAGGGTATCCCAAGAAGCCGAGCAGGCGGGCTCGTTTGCGCAGGGGAACGTCTGGGCAGGCGCGTGCTGCAGTCACCGATCTGTCCCTGTGCCGGATGTAAGATCCCGCATGCTCCTGTCCCCCGTCCTGCCTTCCCCACGGAGCCACTGCCCCCATTCCTGCCGGCACCTGCGCTCATCGTCGCCTCGGGGACCTGAGGAGGAGCCGCTCAATGCGTCTTTACCCAAACAGTGGTGGGTGCCTGGAACACGCTGTCCGGCCAAGCCTGTGAGCCCTCAGCGAAGGAGAGGGTGAGGCCGTGGGAGCAGTCGGAGCTGGGAACAGCAGCGGCTCCAGAGAGCCTCTCAGACAGCCTGGGGCGCTGTTCCCTTGTGGGGATTAGTGGTGTTTGTGTTGCTTTGCTGCCACACCACAAAACCTGTGTTTCCAAGGCGTGTTGTTTTTGTTAGAATGGCGGCCTAGTCACCCGTAATCCGCGAGGAGGTGTTTGCCAAGCGCGTCTGCGGTCGGACAGCTGGGGAGGGGGGCGGCTGTCAGTCCCTGCCAGGACGAGGAGCCCATGCTGAACCTGTGGCTCTGATTGCCCAGGGGCAAGGCGGTGGGCAGTCGTTGTTGTTGGACGATACCTTCCAAGGGGAGAGGGGGCTGGCTCTTGGGGCCTGCAGGGCAGCGGTCAGCGGTCTGAATCTGGAAGGGCTTGGGCCTGCAGGGCAGCGGTCAGCGGTCTGAATCTGGAAGGGCTTGGGCCCGTGAGCAGCGGTCAGCAGACTGAATCTGGAAGGGCTTGGGCCTGTGAGCAGCGGTCAGTGGTCTGAATCTGGAAGGGCTTGGGCCTGCAGGGCAGCGGTCAGCGGTCTGAACCCGCGTTGGCCAGCTGTGACCAGGGCATCTCCTTCATGCGTGGGGCAGTGTGGGCTCACCTGGTGCCTCAGCCCTGCTGTGTGCCGTGTGTGCTGGGAGCTGCATGTTTCTCTACACTGATGTCATATGCTTCTTTGGCAGAGTCTGTTAAAGAGCCCGAGGCCGCTGTGATTGGCCAGGGTTTTTGTGAGCTGGACCCCACTGAAAGCAAGGAATCGCTCCGCTGAATTCTGTTTTTTCTATTCTGAATATTTCCTCGAACGGCGATGCACGCACACCACAGCAGTCTCACTGTTACACAACTCGTGAAAGCAGAGTAAGAACTGCTCCCTAGATTCCTCTAGTGTGCTGTGCTTTAGCTGTGAGGGGGCGCGCCGGGGGGGCGGGGCCAGGGGGGCGGAGCCGGGGGGGCGGAGCCGGGGGGGTTGCAGTGGCCGTGTACGGTGGTGGAGATGGGGGGGTGTCTGTGGGGAAGGTGTGAGGTCTGGTGGTTACAGTGAGAGAGAGGGGGTGGCCAGAATTGGCCTCCGGCCCAGAGCGGAGCGACACGCTACAGAGGCGGACTGATCTGTGGATACTGGCGGACGGGGCTCGTTGTTAATTTGTGAAGTGTGATGAATGATCAGTGGTGGCCTCCTCTGTGTACCAAGGTGAACAACCGCATCCTGTCAAACCACAGTGCCTGAGAGACCCGAGAAACTGTAATGGGCTGTGATGAAGGGGGATAGATAGCCACAGATCAGCACCTGCGGTCGGAGATGGGAGGTTTGTACACCTTTGCCCTCGGATGTGGAATGCGGACCATCCGTAACGGCTGATCATTTGATTCCCAGGAATACAGCAAAAGCCTTTTTTTTTTTGGCATGTTATCACAGCATCACGTGTCATCAAGGGAGGGCTCATTCCTTCATGTCCCAAGCGATGAGCTCGATTTCCCAGCGATTTTATTTTCACCGTATTCTGGAAGAATCGCAGACCGCTCTAAATCATCGGATTATCTCGGATGACTGTTGGTGGCTAACTCCGTACGATGCCTGGCAGTTCGGTGTCGGAGCTGCAGAGGTCGCCTCGTGCTGTGTGTTTCTTGAGAAGCCTACACTCCTGTGTGCTTCAGCCCCAGCGCAGCAGGTGCAAGACCTTTGTTTCTCGCCCGGAGCAGAGGAGGTGAATCTTTCCAGCTGACGAAATAAAACGGCCAGTTTGGCTGGGTGAAGCCCGGAGTGGAGCTGGTCCGCCCAGAGGGAGTGGGCTCTGCGCAGACGGGCATACTGCCACATTGCCAAGGCTCTTCGCTCCAGGCAGAGGGGCAGCCCGGCAGATATTTCGTTTTTTTGTTTCGCAGTGGGCAATGCGGACAGCTTTGATGTCTTAAGGAATCTCGCGTCTCATGCAGACCTTGTGCACATTGTAAGTCTCCTTGGTTTGAGAGTTTCGGCTCTAATCTAGAAAATAAAACATGGCTGCATCCCTAAACCCCTAAGCGCATTGTAATTCTGTGAGCTCCCCACTCTGGGAATGCAAGGAACGTTCCCACCAGCTGGCGAGCCTGACTCTCCGAGGCTGGTTTAGGTCACTGGGTTGGGGTTGGCTCACATCAATGTCTGCATCCGTAGGAGACAGACTGCGTCGTGTTTGGGGTCTGACTCCCCTCTCCCACTGGAGGACAGCAGGCAGATGTTATCCGATTGGGATTGAGAACGTTGCACGCTTCATGCGGGAAATTGTTGTCATTGTGTGACTCAGATGAGGGTGGAGTGAGGGGTTGTGTGTCCTCTGCTCCACGTGAGCCCGGCCTCCCGACAATATCGCCTTTACAGATCCCGGCAGGGAGTTGTAGGGACTAGTGTCCCGATTTCCACTGAAGCGCAGCTTGTCCAGGCTTTCTTCCAGCTGGAGAAGCAGTGACTGTGATGCTGTACTGCCTCTCATTGTGTTCAGCTCACGCCCACGGCTTCCACTGCAGCCTAATCAGAGATGAGCCCCGATAGCGTTAACGAGCTTCCCTGTGTCGAAGCACAGGACCGTGTCTGCTGTTTGGATAACTGCAGTGATGGCCATATGCACAGATATCGAGCTGCAGCAATGCCCTTCTGCACCAGCCTTGCTGTTGTGAATTTGGGTAAGGTTGTGATGTGCCTGTGCTGTGGTTTCCTGCAGTATATCCTGGGTTCCCACACCTCTGTGTACTGGACCATCGTTTCCTTGGGCCTCACCATGTTTAATGTGCTGAACCAAAAAGCAACTTCGTGCGAAAGTCAGCAGGTTGTCAGGACTTTGGCACGTGGGGATTAGGTCTTGTTTCGTAAGAAACTCGTGAGAGCTGCAGTAAAGGGATTGGAGGGCAGGGTGAAGTTTCGGGGCTGTGAATAGTAGTTAGTGCTGCTTTCAAAAACGTCTTGTCTTTGGTAAAAGATGCACAAAGAGAGCTTCAGTTCTGACCGTCCCACCTCTCTCACAGGGCATCAAACGAGCCCAGGGAGGGAACCGACTGGGAGCCTCTCTCACACCACCCCTCCTCCAGCTCTCTGACCTCCTGCCCGCCATTCCCCCCTGAGTTGTGGAATTTGCTCACTCCATCCTGTGACAGCCAGAATTTCCATTCGCCGGCACAAACTGGAGCACAAGGGGAAACGCGGTCGTCTGCGCTTCCTCATTCCTTGACCACACGTGTGTGAGATCACCCAGACCGGCCTCCCCTGACGTGTTCGATAGTGGCTCTGCTTCTCTTCGTCTCGGAGCGGGAGTGCCCTGAGAACTCGCGCACCGGCCTGGGTCGTGGGATCCCGTGGGGAGGTGGCGCCTGCAGCACTCCCTGGCCCTGCCGGGATTAGATCCTGGGTGCTCCTGGGCTCCGAGCCTGGGCAGCGGTTTAAAAGCAGGTCCTCTGCCGTGACAGTTACACACTCTCTGGGTCAGGGGTGAGCCCCAGCACAGCCAGATGGAGAGGGGGGTCAGGGGTCAGCTGCAGACTGACAGAGCCTGATGAGGGCTGCTTGTCATCCTTAAAGCTGCGCCGCAGGGCGCCGGCCTCTTTGGCAATGCCTTTGTGGACCGTGGGCAGCGCCAGGTTCCTAAGAAGCTTAACTGAGCTGTGAAAATGCAAAACGTTCAGCTCTTTAACCTTATCTGGGCTCATCTCTGATTAGCCTGGAGTGGAAGCCTCACCCCACCCAAGGCCTGTGCTGCTGGTCAGGAAGGAGCAGCCTGCGCTGCTGTGTTGATCCGTTCCAGGCGCAAGTGCGCTGCAGGCTCAGGTACCCGTGGAGCCAAGACACAGCAGCACTGAGCTTCGCATTCCCTCGTCTGCTCAGTCCTGCAGCCGGTGAGTCCTGGAGTAGATCAGACTGCTGTGCGTCCTGTTTCCCAGCTGTCCATGTCTCCCCACTGCTTGGCGTTGAGGAACACTGGCTTCTGGCCCCACTGGGCTTCATCGGTGTGGACTGCTGGTCGGGAAACACCAGGCGGGGCGACTGCGGCGGCGATGCCGATGAGGGGCCGTGTCTTCGGGGGCTTTGCCCCACTGTCTTCTCTTCCATCGGTGGTGCCGATTGGGGTAATGGCACCAGCTGCTGCCGCCGGGGGGTCCAGATCACTCTCGGTGCGCCACGGCGCGCCAGGAGTGCTGCAGCCCAGCGGGCGCGATAGCACCGTGGACTTTCCCTTTTCACTTTTTCTTTCCATTTGGCCACCGCAGGGCGTGCACCCCCACCTCCCGCCTCCCCACACACTCGCAGGCGCCGAGGCGTTCGTGCTCCGAGATCGTGACTCAGTCTCACCAGAGGACGGAAATCAACATCTCCTTCCGTGTGGCTTCTGATTTTTATTTCGAGGCATGGTGCTCCGCAGAGTGCATGCTGGGAGGAGTCGTGTTGAAAAAAAACAACCAAAACAGTTGTTTAAAAAAAGCGAAGGCGAACGGGCCGTCGTGCCCCCCCGCTGGGACGCCGGGCAGAGTCGCTGTTCGGGACGGCGCCAGGGCTGTGGCGCGGGGAGGGTTAATGAGCCTGCTTCTCGCCTCTCGTCTCCATCCCCAGCGCCCTGGTTTCCCCCACCCCAGCCCTCCCCATGCTGAAAGCCCCCACCCCTCTGCTCTCCCCCTCCCACTATGGAAACAAGAGGCCGCGCTCTGTGCTCCACCGTCAGCACTCGAGCAGCATCGTCGCCGATCCTGGAGCTGCTGCTGCGCCTGGCCGGAGCCTGTCCTCTGGCCCCGGCGACGCCTTACAGGATCTGCCCGCCGGGCACCAGTGTGCCTGGTTCTTGCTCCAGTAACTACTGCCGCTGCTGCCTGGCGGAATGGCATGATGAGCACCACTGCTTCTGGCACCGGTAAGCTGAACGTGAAAGTTAGGTGCTGGATGCCACGCGGTGCACCTCTGTGTGTTAGAGATCGCAATCTGAGCCGCGGCGGAAGCCGGAGGCGCCAAAACAAGGGTGATGTGTTGCTGACAAACCCCCCCCCCGAAGTGCTGAGCGCCGAAGTGACAGTTGTTGCAGTGAGCTGTGGAGAGGAGGACAGCGCTGGGCTCTGCGCGGTCACTGATGTCCGCGTGGCTCGACGAGGAGGAGGAGGAGGAGGAGGAGGGGGGGGAGAGAGAGAGAGAGAGAGTGTGGGTTTTCCTCCCGAATGGAAAGGCACTAAAAGTAGAGCACCGCTGTGCCTGTGCTCCTCCGTGACCTCATGTCGCTGCTGCTGCTGCTGCCTGTTGTTGTGGTTGAGCCGGGGTGTCTCGGCTGCTGCACTTGCACGGCTGCAGCGCGCCCTCCTCTCACCGCTGTGGTCAGGGCTCTGCTGTCATCTCGGCTCCGCCGGCACGCGGCACCCGGGGAGAGGCAGGGCCGGCCCCCGCCAGCCTGCAGGCACGGGCGCGGGGCTCCACGCAGGGCCCTGGCAGTGCTGAGGTTGCGCAGAGCCGCCGGGGGTTTGCAGACTCGCCTGAGCCGTCGGGCTCCAGCCGCCCGGTGGCACGGTCCCTTCTGAGCCACACAGACACGGGCTCCGCTGGACCCTGCGGTGCTGAGGCAGAGCAGCAGAGGCTCTGAATGGTTCCAGAACTCTGCTCCTCTGTCCTTTGCTGATCTCATTTTTAAAAGAGAGCAAGACTGTCGAAACATCCCTCACCTGGTATTTGCAAGTTTATAAAGAGCTTGCTGTTGGTAAAGACTGGTGTGGATCAGGCTGCTCTGCAGTGGAAACTCTGATTTCCCTCCCCGGAACAACAGCTACTTTTGTATTTAAGAAACACCATGTCAATAAAGCATTAATCACTGCAACCCTCTTGTTTCACAGTTTCTTGTTTAACAGCTTCGTCAGAGCCTCCACACCTGTGAGCGCGCTGCCAGTCAGCAACTGGGGCGATGGGCTCGATTAGGAAACTGTGACAGAGGGCCTGAGCTCACCATGACGAATGACAAAAACAACATACAGAAGAATGTAAAATACGGAAAAGATTATTTGTAGTTTCCAGATCGTGCAGAATTCCACCCAGAACGACATGACAGGTGCAGGTTCTGCCTTCTTGTGAGTGGTGGAACTCGTCATTGGTGACTACCAGAGCTCACTCAGGCTGTGGCTTGATTTGCATTTGCGATTGTTCTTGGCGATATGCAGCCCTATTAATGAGTTTAAACAGGAGGAATAAAAAGCCAGCTGTTTCAGGATTTCCCTCTCAATCTCGTGCTGCTTTGTGGAGCAGATCCGCCGTATCAGGCAAAGACGCTGCAACACGTTTATCGGCAGTGACCCTGCCCTGACCTTGTCCTCAGGAGTGCAGGCTGAGTGTTCTATCCTCCCCATCCCTGTCCCTATCCACTCCTTCCTGTCTGCGTCTGCAAGCCTGGACAAGTAAGGAATGCCGAGCAACAAGCAGCGCTGAAGGAAACTGCAACAGGCTACAACACAGGCCGAGCGCAGGAAAACAGCACAGGTCCCGCGATGAGAGACGATGCCTGGTTCGATCAGGCTTGCACCAGGACTGACATGCAACCCTGGACTGGGCATCTTTGCCTCTCTTGACGTGTGCAGAAAACAGCTGGCCTGTGATCTGTGGTCTCTTTGCCTCAATGGCCCTGCTCTCTGAAAGCAGGGTGTTCTCTTCCTGACCTCTGGGGGTCAGTAAAGTGTTTGATTATCAATCTGTAGTCTTCCTCAGAGACGGGTCCCCAGCAGTGTTTTTGGACAGAAAGGGCCTAATATTTGGAATCTCTTCCCTACCTCCTTGCACCCATGGGGTGGGGGTGGGGGCTGTGGGAGAGGACCGGTGTGCCATGACTGGCTGTTGAAAGTACAGGCTCTTTCACTGGCCTGTGTAGTATCACAGTTATCTGAGTGGGACTCGAGGGGCTAATACACCATGCTAATTATATTTAGTACTAAAAGGCCCTGGCTTTTAAAATAATTCAGATTGAATTATCGGCTGGGCCAAGAGACTGCTGGTCCATTAGCTGAATTAGTTTATACGCAACTGTAGTGGGTTTGGGAAGAAGTCAAGTAGGGAGCTGCGTCAGCAGGCGTAGGCTGCAAAGGAACAAGTTAAAGGTTTATTCCAGGGGGAAAGAGAAGGAAGGAAACACGACGTTTCGGCTGTGGAGCCTTCTTCGGGTGTAGTTGGTGTTGCATTTTTACCAGTTTTGTGACGGGGAGAAATCTGGGCTGGGGGGGAGCGGGCACGCATGATCCCCGCAGTACTGCGCGAGAGGAGAGCCGAGTCCTTCCCTGGACTGGCCACGGCACAGGGGATGCAAGGCCACGCTCCACGCAGGTCCAGTCGCAGGAGCGGTTCTGGACGCGAAGGCCTTTTCCAGCACCAAGACCCGGGCCCGGATCGGTCCTTTGCCCCCTGTGCTTCACCCCAGGGAGGTGCTGATGTCCTGATGGCTTGTGCGCCATGTGATTAAGCCCAGCGCCCCGTGCTCCGGGTCAGCGCTCGGTCCTTCTCACTCTCGGTGACTCATCGATCTCATTGAGCAGATCCTCTTCCCGAGCTTCTCTCTGGCCCGGCCCGGCCCGGCCCGGCCCGCTTTCACCGTCTGTCACAGACGTGCGGCGTCACGCGAAAGATTCCTGTTTCTAGGAGGTAAACCGCTGCGCATTCTCAGTCATTGGCAGAACGAGGTTTCTCTGCGATGGCGACACGGCTGCCTTCTGTCTTTGTCTTGATAGCAGCCTGGCGATAGTCTCCGAAAAGGATTGATTTGGAATATTTCAATGTCACCAGGAATGATGGCCCTGAAATGTTCTTACATAAGTAAATGTTTCATCAGACCTCGAGATGGTGAAATATTTCTTGCATTCGATGACAAATATATTCAAAACGCTCACTTATACATGAGACATTGTAAGCAAGGAATTGGAAATGTTCAAGTGTGGTTTTGGTAAACCAGTCGTTTCCCTGGCTTTCAGTCATTGGCAGCAAAGACAGGGGGTTAATTCTTCTTTGCTTGTTTACTTTAGGGAAGATTAGCTGACTGCCCTTAGGGTTTATGAGTATTACAGTGTGAATCCAACTGCAACATCCCCCCCTAGTGGCTACGATGTGAAAGCAAAAACCACCAGGAAAACTATGCCTCGTCTTAATCCTGTCTTTAATATTGTAACGCAACGGGGGCTCAGGCGGGCGCCCTTGCCGCATCTGGTCGGCCCCTGCACCGTCCGGGGCTCGAACCCGGGACTTCCGCGTCTCTCTGCAGCGACCTAGCCCCGTGAGCTAAAGAGAGATCTCTCCACAGCCCAGTAGCTGTGGTCCTGCTATCACAGGGAAGGGCGGTGACGTCACCCGCTCTGGTACGCCGGCTCTTACACACACTGCTTGTTGGCCGTAAGCATTACACTTTATATGACACAAGGCAGTGGTGTAATTAGTCCAGGCGTATTATGGTTGCCATAATGCGTGGAAACCGCTTGAAGCGGATTCCCTAAGGTGCCTGAAGAAATGCAATCAAGAAAACACTAAAAACCAATTCAAGATGGTGGAAGGGTCTGCTGGCGACTGTAACCCTGCCTAAATCCCGAGTCACCAGCCTGGTGTAATGTCTGAGGCTCCTCTGGGGGGCGCACTTGGGGAATCCTTAGTGCACCAAGGCCTCCGGCCTGTGATCTGTAACGTACAGAAGGCGCCATAAAAATATTTCACCTGTGTCTCGTTATTAAGAAACGGTACGTTATCGCGTACTTTGTGGTAATCACGTGATAGCGCTATTGCCATACAATAACCTAAATGATCGTAAATTGACTTTCGGTTTTAAGCAGTGGGATCGATTGCCCGTCGGTACAGTCTTTTCTTGTTGAAGGATACGTCTGACTGTCCTCAGTCTTATAATGATTGTTCACATTCGCTAAGAATTGTGACACTTCATTGTGACTAAAGCCCAGCAGAAAGTAGAGCAGGTCGGAGCACATCCGACCTGACAGACGTGCACGCTGTCAGAGCACTGAGCCCACAGGTCTCGGTGCTTCACTGTCCTGCAAGAGGCTGCTCATACACCGACATGATGATTTTTTGTACTTAAAAATACACACAGTTGTCCATGAGATCCTGAAATGTTACAGATATTGATGGCTGTCTTCAATAATGTCTTCATGCAAAAGTTAATGTATCACTATTTTTACTCGTTGCTGAAGACGGGTCACTAAGTTTTTGTTTTTCTTTCTGCTTTGTTACAGGGCCTGTTCTGATTTTGATCTGAGGCTTGGAACCCGCAATTAAGGATGTGATCTGCGACCAGCGAAAGCAAACACACGGCCATGTGTGTTATCTGACGGAATCGTGACTTTTGGATTAGTCAGGGGGCGGGCATTCCACTGAGAAAAGGGGCGGGGCCGAAGACGCCTTGGCCTCACTGAACGGCGCTGTGGGCGGGGTCTGGCATCCCGGCTTGCGTTTCGAGGTGACGTCAACACTTTGTTGTGTTGCCAGGGGCAAAGGAAACCCTGCCTCCTCGGCAACGAGCTGGGGAGGGGGGAGAGGAGGAGGAGGAGGTCAGTACGGCGTACGGGATGGGTCAATCCTCTTCCTCGTACTCCGCAGCCACCTCTGCCAAAGCGAAAGGGAAATCGGCGGAGAGAGCGGCCGCGAACAGGCGAATGAAAATCCGCAGAATTGCAGGCGAGGAGCGGAGGGACGACCGGTTCGACAGGAATGCAGTGAAGAAGAAGGAGTCGCCTCGGATTGCGGAGACGCTGCGGGGCACCAGAGCCGCAGAGGCGGGGCTGAACGGGAGCGGAGATCCGCAGGCTGGTCCCGGGCAGGGAGCAGACGAGCGGCTCAGGGCAGCTGCTGACGGGACCGAGAGGGGCCGCTGGGGGCTCCAGCCTGGGACGATCGGGGTCTCGGGCAATGGGGCACTAGCGGGGGGCCCCGGCGATCGGTCTGTGGATGAAACGCGTCTGGGGCGAGGGGCGAGAGAGGACGGACGGGGGGGCCGGGGCAGGAGCGGCGCGGCAGCCGACCCGGGGAGTGACGCCGCCGCCCTGCAGCCGCCGGACGGCGACCATGCGAGCGACGCGCCGGGCCGCAGCATGGACAAGCGCGGCGAAGAGGCCGGGCCCGGCGGCTCGGAGGAGCAGGCTGTGAGGCAGCGGCTGGAGCTGGACTTGCTCCTGGACGCGCACCGGGGCGGCGAGCAGGCGCCCGGCCGCCCCAGGGCCGCCGGCGGCAGGACGCAGAGCTGCCCGGCGGCCGCCCAGAGCTCGGGCGCCGTGCCTGGCGGGCCGGGGGTCCGGGCCGGGGAGCAGGAGGCGAGCTCCATCATCCCGGGCAGCCGCAGCTTCCCCGGCACCATCCCCCGGCTCATCGTCACCCGGGAGCCCAGCCCCTGCCGGGCGGCGGGCCGGCCGCTCCGCGACGAGGGGTCGCCCCCGGACACGCAGCCGGACGACGAGTCGCCGTGCTCGGACAGCGGCTGCGGCGGCTCCCCGGCGCCCTCCCTGCTCCTCCGCAAGCTGTCCAGCTCGTCGTCCGCCGGCCTCTCCTCCGCCTCGTCCTTCGAGGAGTCCGAGGACGACTTCGCCGGCAGCGACCCGGAGCCCAACAGCCTGGCGCCGCCGAGGACGCTGGGGAGCCCGGACGAGGCGCCCGGGGTGAGTGCCCTCCTCTCGCTTCTCTTGGCTGAAACAGTAGCGCTGAGCAGGGGGTGGGGGGGTCATGATTAACATGCGCTGTGCTGGACCGTACGCGAACTGTCACCCTCCGGTCCCGGGTAGCCAGAACAGGCCTGTCCAACAAGCGGAGGTGGGAGAGCTGCGGGCGTGTACCCCCATACACAGCCTGGACACAAAATGTGGGTTTGGGGGCCGGGGCTGCGTGCCCTCGCTGTGGGAGTCCAGGCCCAGTGTGGGGGGCTCAGTGTTCAGGACTGCCTGGACTCGGGAGTCTGACCTCCCACTTCAGCTATTGAAATAGAAAGGATCCCCCGGCTGCCCCCGGGCGCCGGTCTGGCCGGAGGGGTGGACGGTGCGACTTTGTTCTATAAAGAGGGAAGGGGGGGGGTGGGAGAGACCTCCCGTGCTGCCCTGCCGGGGGAGTTTCAGAAACCCGTCCGGGTCGCTGGTGAGGAGTTCGCTGCGTGCAAGGCGGGCGCACGGCCTGTTCCGTGTCCTCTCGGACACGCGTGTGCGCCCCGGCTCTGGGTGAGGCGCGCAGACGTTCCCGTCGGGTTGCGTTGCTCTGCCTTCGGGGGGGGGGGGGGGGGGCTGTCGGCCTGAGAGTCCCACCCCCCCGGCCCGGCGATGAGGAATCCGTTGCACAGTGATAGGTTGTGCTGCTTGCCCAGAGCTTCTTGGTTCAGATCCAGGCTGTGCCACGGACGTCGGAGGTCTCACGGCGCTCCGTCCTTCTCGTGAGATGGGAAGTGATTCGTCACTGACTGGTTGCCCGAATCTTTGCCAGACCTAGAGTGGAGACTGTCACTGAGGACAGAACGGCCCCGAGCCTCTTCTGGGATCTGAACTGATCTGTGGTGGGAGGAGCCTCTGTGAAATTGTGTAGTCACCGAGACTCACTCAGAGGGACAAGTCCAGAGTCCTTTGGTGCATCCCATCTGTGGTGAAAACAAACGTGCTCAACATTTTGGCGCACGGCGTTTTCCAGGAGCATGAGCTCTACGGGTACAAATCGCCTGTACCGTCCGTATCCGTCGCAGAGACCAGTGGAGCGCGCAAGGGAGTCAGTCAAAGAGCCCTGCCAGGGGTGCAGGCTTCAGGGCCTGCTGCTGCTCTCGAACCCGAACCCCGGCCACCCATGGAGTCGCTGGCCTGAAAGTTTGCGTTTCACTCCCCCCTAGAAATTCACAAGGGCAGCAACCGGGAGGAACAGTTCCGGGAAAAATCCCGCTTTTCCCCATTCCGCACTGTCACTGGACTATCGCCCCAGATGTCAACACTGACGTGCAGTCCTGGGGAACTGCACACTCGACTGTTTGCAGTTGGCTCTTGCGAATGCCACGCGCCCGTCCTGGTCTGGTGGCAGCTCTGCTTCAGCGGGGCGGGGAGTCACGGACCAGGGCTTGCTCTGGAGCGAAGCTGAGCACAACTGGGAACAGACTCACCCGGAGAAGCAGCTGACCGTCCTGTCCATCTTCACTGGGACTGATAGACACAGAAGCACTTCAGTCCACATTTTAATCGGGAAGCCATTTGTTCCTCTTTCAGAGTTGGCGTATCTGCCCCGTGGTTCTGCCCCGTGGTTCTGCCCCGTGGTTGTGTCCCGGGGTCAACAGTGTAGTGGGAGGGGTGGGAGTGATTCTAGAATCAGTCCAGGATGTTGTCGGGGGGGGGGGGGGGGTTGACGTGACCAGCTAGGCACTTAACAACAAAGCGCTTTTCACGAGGACGCGCTTGATCATCTCCTGCAGGGAAACAACACAGCAGGCAGGCAAACACCCCCAACGGAGAAGACAGTACAGCAGGAGAGGACATTGACATGGTCTGAGAGTGCGTCTGCAGGGGGGGGGGGGAAGATTTCCTGTCTGTTCCTGGTACACCTGGGGGCCGGGGGTGTCTCCCAGGTGTCAGCAGTGGAAGTGTGGGCCCGGGTATGGCTGTGACTGTCCGAGAGGCCAGCAAGGTGGACGGCCAGTGACCCCCAGGCCTCTGTACAGCCAGGCTTCCGTTCCACAAGGCTTGTTCTTGTCCAGCACACAACTAATTCTGCCCCAGAGGTCCTGACTCGGCCTGATCCTGGTTCCTTTAAGAGCCTAGGCTTTATTTTGCTCGCGAAGCACTCATGTGTCCTAGATTTCCTGCTTAAATTGGAGCTGGAACAGCCTAGACTGCAGCCTAGATTTCAAGGTAGGTGCGTGCACACAAGCTGAATGTAAACTCTCACTGTAGTGGAGGAGGAAAGCGTGCGTTTCGGACAGGTGGTGCAGGCACGCAGCAGGTGTGCCCACCTCTCGGCGACGTGCCCGCAGGAGGCTGCTGGCAGTCGCTTCATCCCTGTGCCAGGAAGTGACCCCTGGGGTTTCAAAACATCCTGTCTGGTTTATAAGGACCGGTCCCGAGCAAGTGCTGAGACAGCGCAGATTATTTTCTCTTTCTGCGTGAATTCCTAGTTGCCTCAGAAGTGCGAGGGGGGGCTCCGTCTGAGCCCCTGCGCTGGGGGGGGGTGTGGTCTGCATGCTGCTACGACAAGGGACGAGTTCTTCCGTCTTTAATTTTAGCTTTGCAGCCTGTCAAAGCAAAGCTGTTGCTCAGAGATATCCTGCAAGGAGGGCGTACGTGCCTGTTTTGCTTTGGGAGGGGATCGCGATGAGTTTCTGGGGCAAACTGTGCTGAGCTTTCACGCCTCCCTCAGGGCGGAGGTGTCCAGCACCGCGGAGCGGAGTGACAAACCGGGCCTGACTCGCGCCACGTCTCTCAGTCGGGCCCGTTGCCCTGGGAGCCCGGCTGTAATGACGTGCTGGGGTGTAGGCAGACGTTACAGCAGAGGAATGTGTCCCGGGGGGGGGCGAGACAGCTGGTCTGCTGGTGTTCAGTTCGTAGACGGAACCGACAAAGTCAACGATTAGTCACAACATGGACCTGATCCAAAAGCGCCATAGAAATCCTGGTCTGATCTGGTGGAATTGCATCAGGTCTGCTCGCTGTGCGTCCCTCTCAGAGCTGTGACGCTCACGCCTTCCCTGGAACTGAGTCACTCCTTGAGTCCACACCTCCTCAGCACTGCCCCCTTTGGAGTAGAGATCCCTGCACTTTGGAGGCCTGACACCACCTCTGTGACTGTGGTGGTGGTGAGGGGGGGTAGGTTTTCATGGCTGAAGAGCTCTAGTCTTCTTTAGGGGAGATGGGCTGTCTCCGTGGGGGGGAGCAGTTCTTTTTAAAGATGAATGGTGAATGGGGGCTGCGAAGCCAGGGGCTGCAGTGAGTGCAGACCCCAGCGTGTTTGTGCGTGCGCGCTGACACATCCGTGTGGTGAGGTGCTTGTGGGGCCGGCGCGGGGACCTCCATACGGCGGGGGTGTGATTCATGTGGTTCTCCAGAGCCCAGCTTGCAACCGGTGTGTGAACCTGTCAGCGCCGTCCTGAATTCGCAGGAGGAAGTGCAAATCAGAGCGCTGAGCTGTGGAAAAGGCAGCGATCCGTCGGCGTGATGTTCTCCCCACACACACGGGGCAGTCGAGCGGTGTTACGGGCGGTGTGTGCCGGTCGCATCCTGCTGTGCTGGTGTCTGCTTCGTCGCCCAGTGCTGTCTCAGGGGTTAGGGCATTGGGTGCAGGGCCCACAAGCTTCTGCCTGGAGCAAGAGGAGCTTTGCCACTGACCTTCAGAGCACTGTGCAGCCTTGTTTCCTTTGTGAGTTGTGACACCACTGATGGAGGTGCATCAGCCCTTGTTGTGTGATTGTGTGTGTGCGTGCACCTGCTGATCTGCTTTTGTCCAGTTGCGTACAGTTCACTATGCCATACCGTATACCGCTTCTGACTGGTGCCAGGTTACAGCCCAGACTTCAAGCAGGTGTGGAGGTGTGAGAGGAAGGAATTATACAACACTTTTCGCCCCGAAGGATCCCAGAATATTTTACGTGTAGGAGGAGACCCCCTTCCTCCAGGACACAGGTGTGCGCCGCCCCCTTCTGCGCCGGCAGCCCTCCACGATGGAGAAAAGAGGGACAGCCTCATCAGTTTCCTACTAGGCTGGCTGGATTGTAAAAGCCCAGAGTGGAATTAACTGAGACTAACACGGTTACAAGAAGTCATAGGATCTTTAATGATCCGATATTCAGGAGCTCTGTTTATCGCCTCTTCCAATGGACAGCGCCTCCTACATCACGATATCCTCATTCTAGACCATTGGGTTTAGAAATTGTAGTCCGAGTGGGCAGAGCGCCACCTACTGGTCCTCCAGCACCACTGCTTTTAGCTGGAGGTCTCCCGTCCCAGGACTGACCAGGCCCAGCCTTGCTGAGCATTTGCTTTCTGACAACAACAGAATGCAGAGCTGCTTCGCGGCAGAAATAAGCCACTTCTGTCTCTCAAGGCGCCCCGCCCCCCCCGAATGCCTTACAGTGCTGAACGCAGAGGGAGATGTGTCAGATCGCGCTGCTGACAGGGGGAGATGTGGCAGATTGCAGACAAGTTTTTCCATTGCGCTGCACTCTGTGACGTGTGGGGCAGAGCTCCCATGTTGCTCGAGGCCATCTCCTTATCAGGGCCTGCATTTTTTTTCACAATAAGTGTTCTTCAGCGGCAGCTGCGGTGTTTAGTATTACTGAGGTGTTTGTGCATGTCAGCTGATCCAAGATCCATGCAACCTGCAAAGCCTGGAAAGGGTCGAACCACGGTGCGCTGGGAGTGTGTGTCCGTTTCTCTGGGATCGTTCCCGTTTCTTGTGGGTTTAATTGTTTTCTCAGTATTTCTCGTCTCCCTGTGTATGCTCTTCCTGTATTGCTCTGTTCCTCTGTCCCTGCGCTGTTGGCCAGAGGAGCTATGATCTTTTTTTATAAAAAAAAAAACGAGTCAACAAGAGGATGTGAGTAACAGCACTGGTGTCTCAGCATTAGGATGTGAAAAATAAGTTGCGAGAGGGGAGTGAGGCAGAGTTTCAGGACTCATTATGTGGGTTTTGAAATCCTGGCATGAACACAGCGTGGTGGACTGAGGTTTTCAAGTCGGGAGCTTACTGGAAGTGCAGAAATGCTGGGAGGCATTATGACTGGAAGTGTTCATGAGCTGGAAAATGCCGCAGTTCCAGTCTGGCTTCTCTTCCGAAAGCGTCGCCCCCCCAGCAGGGCTGTGGCACGTGAGCCAGGCTGTCCCAGGCTGTCTCCGGGGGCGACGCATCCCTCAGTAGCGTCCGCCCCGGAGCCGCTCGGCCAGTGTGTCCGGCGCTGTGCGTCAGGCTGGCCTCTGCAGCGCCTGACTCAGCGCGTGGGTGACCAGCATCCTGACTGCACAGTCGCCGCTGCGCCCTTCCCGCCTGCCTCTCCGCATCCCGCGGGACTCCCTCGGGAACGGCGCTGGAGCTGCTCCACCACACACAGACGGACACCCAGATCCCCGGAGTCTTCCTGCCGAGGGAAGCGGGAACAGGTGCTCACGGGAGATTCGAGGAAACAAGTAATCGGAGGCTCAATGAAGCGCAGGAAAGAAAGGAAGTTTCTTCTTCGAACAGGCACAGATTCCTTCTTGTCCTTGGGGACGAGGCCCTGCTGTCTGTTGCTTGGCTTCAGAGCCGTAGACTCCGAGGACGCAAGTGGACACTCTGGGGAAAGTGCGTTTAAAACTGGCCTGGAGGCCTGTCTTTACGCAAAGGGTGGTGGGTGGCCAAGCTGTCCAGCTGTCTTTTAGGAATAAGTTGGATGAGAATCTTATATCGATTAGCTGCAAATAATCAGACGAGCCCCTTGTGTGCAACCCTTTTGTGTTGTTATGTAAGTTGCCAATCGAGTTTAATTTTCTATGGAGTTTCTTAGATCTGACATCTATTTATTTAATGCAAATTCAATTTGAATCAAGTGAGGAATCATCTTAAGGTAAACAAGAGCCCCAGCCATTCACACTCTGTGGATTGGATTATTTAGCTAGATTAGATTAGAATGTTGACTTTGGAATAGTTCGTTTTTAGCAAGTGACTGTGGTGGAAAAGCACTGATAGGACTGTCTTTCTTTAGTTTGTTTTAATTCTGCTAGACAAATGATGACTAAATTAGAAACCATGCACAACACGCAGGCACACACACACACACACACACACACACACATGCATTAACAGTGCTAATGGACACACAGAGACACATGCACACGCACACACATAAACGCGCGCCGAGTCCTGCGAAGTGTAATGGAAAATTGGGCTGAAGGTGGCTGCGTTGCTAGGCGACACAGTTTCCTTATATGGCTTCACGCATATTCTCCCCCCCCTCGCCTGGCTGTTGCACTCCTGTCTCTTCTCGCTCGCTCGGCGGAGGAGCACGTTCCTGTTCGCCGGGGGGGGGGCTCTCTGGGGTTCGGGGTGGAGGAGGCTAGAGGAAGCCGCTTGTCGGGGGGCACTGGCGTGCACCCCTGGGGTGGCCGGGTGGATGGGATTCTGGGTGGCCCGCGGCGGGCAGGCGAGGGAGGACAGGCTGCCCAGCCAGGGCAGCACCGATCCGGTGAGCTCTCGCCACCTGCTGTCCGCAAGGCAGGTCCCAACGCACAGCGCTTTGTGCCGGGCCAGGACTTACTCCCTACCCCCTGTAAGTGCACGGGGCGGCCCCTCGCGCTGCCTGGGACGGATCCAACGGCTGTGCAGTGGGAGTCTCGGCCCGTTAACCCTGGGGGTCAGACTGGGGGCTGCAGCCCATGTCTCGTTTTCCCTGTGCTTTGCTCGTCTTGGGGGGGGGTGGTAATTCAGCTTGACCTGAAACGCAGGGGTCCCATTACACTGCTCATAACAGACGCAGCTCCGAAAGGGGCTGTTGGAGTAATGGAGGGGGGCGCAGGGAGGGGTGCTCTGCCCCTCCCGCTCTGAATGCAGAGTAAAGAGGGGGTGGGAAATGTTCTTGCAGGTGGGTGGAAGTAACTGTCTGCTCCCCGTGCATCACTTTCACTTGAGCTGGGCAAAGCCAGCTTTGTTCCGAGTCACAGTGTTGGCAGGACTATTGAATGTGTTAAGGGCGCAGCTCGGGAGTCCTGAGACAAGAGGCATGTGTTGTGGAGGTGGTGTAACTGAGTCGGAGAAACCACCTCTCACTGAGCAGCAGTGTCGTCATTGAGGACAGTAGCTGTTAATTTTGATAACACTGTGTGGAGTTTGCATGTTCCCCACATGGAGGGAAGCCACTAGACTTCCTAATACTTGATCATTGTTCATACATGCAACTCTGCTCAAAAGGCCAAAGCTTGGAATGTGTTTCTGGTTTTGGATGTGAATTACCTATAAACACAGAACATTTGGAATCTGTGGCATCGCGCATCTTTCTGGGCTTGTCTGTGAACTCGGACCTCTGTGGGGCCAGGCTGGCGGGCAGCAGACCTGATCACATGGAGAAATGAGAAACTCGTGTGTCACGCTCTCCACAGGGTGCCCGCGCGCCAGGCGTGGACAGAAGCAGGTGACGCCGGCCCTGGGCCTCCAGAGAGAGAAACGCAGATCCGTCACAGTGTGTGATCGAGGGCCCCAGCCAGAGTGCACGTCCGAGGTGTGTTCAGACACCACTGCCCAAGAACAGGTGGAGCACAAACCAGTCAGTCAGACCACAATTACAATCCACGTTTCTTAGTGACAGTGCGTGCAGGTGATGGCAAAGCCCGTCATAATAGGGTCCCTCATGAGACAACTAGACAGGGAGAGAGCTCCCTGTGAAAACCCTTTGTGAGGTCCTTTCTCCTTCCACCACCTCCTGTCCTGAGGCTGTTGCTCCGGCTCCTGCTCGGGTATGGTTGAAGAGTACGGAGCGTGCATCTTGGTTTTCTCACTTATTTACACTGTAGCACAGCAGGAAACTAGTTGAACGGGATCCAGGAGGGCGTGCCGGTGTCTCTTCGGATAACAGAGCACCCGGCACGCAGCCAAGCCCAGCACTGGGGGGGGGTGAAAACCCACCTGAGGGGTACGCTGTGGCCTGGGCGCTATGCTGCAGAGCGGGTGGGGGTGTGATTTCGGCGGGAGTCGCAGTGCCCCTGGGGTGGCAGGGAGAGCCGTCCACCTGTCCTGCCCAACCTGATTCCACCTTCGGCATTGGTCTGCGTTGTTTTCTTCCAGCTCTTTCCTCTGCCGGCACTTTCTCCAGGGCGGGGGGGTGAGCGTGTGGGGGCGTGCGCTGGGGCAAGCTGAGAAAAAGCCCCACGGCAGGCAGACGGCGTCGGGACGTCCCCTTCGTGCAGGCTGAGTTTTTTTTATTTTAAACACAAGCCAGATTTTTTCGGTGTTATGTTTGTTCGGGGATCTTTTAGCCAGCGCACGGAGTTTGATGTGGTGAGCAGAGATTGCGAAAGGGCAGTCAGGAGCAGGCACTGTGCGCACTGGGTCGGAGTACGGGCTGTGTGCACGTGGCAGACCTGGGTTCCTCCTCGCTCAACATTCTGTTCGGCTGAGCGCTGCTGCGGAGTTTCTCTGTGTCGGGGGGGGGTAGCACAGCCTGGAGGCAGACCAAGGGATACAGATCAGGCTGCTTCTGCTGCACAGAGAATTCAGATCCACTCTAGCAGAGCCAGAGCTGCAGCTGGAGCCTCGTTTTCCTGGACTAGCTTGCAGAAACATCGGAGACGTCGGAGCCGGACACGGCGTGTGTCTGCCGACAGCGGAATGTGAAGGAGCGCTCGACACGTGAGTGAGAGGGGTCGTTCCTGCCAACGTCGACCTTACTGGACACAGGCAGGGCAGCCCACCCCCTGCCTTTAGCAGGGCTGGGCAAAGCACGAGTCCGCCACAGACCGAACCCGGAGCCGCTCCGCAGGTCACACTCTCGCCCCGCCTGCTCAGAGCAACATACTGCCCCCCGGCAGGTTTCATTTCTCAGCCATGCGGCCGTCTGCTTCTGTATGACGGAAACGCTTGCTTTCATTCTAGCTGGGAACGTGTATTTGAGGTTCGTGCGCAGCTGACTGGCACCCCTGCTGAAACAGACTGGCACCCCTGCTGCAGACGAGAAAGGCCTCGCTCCTCCTTCGTCTCTCTCTCTCTCTCTGCCATCCTGCTCGGGACGGGGCCAGAGAGGGAGAAAGGGAGTGTCCCCTTGCAGGTGTTGCTGGCTTCAGCGACCTTCACTTGTCTCGAGAGATGCACCTTGTCCAGGCTTGCTCCCATGCTTCAGCCAGGGGCAGTGTCCGGTGCTGCCTGTCCTTTCCTGGCGTTCCTTGTCCTGTACGGCACCAGGATCCCCGCACACATGGGAACGGACTCTGATTATTCCCACGAATAATTGCTGGGACAGGGGCGAATGCAGTCGACATAGCTGTGTGTGTTGGCTCTGATGCTCTGTAGTGCTGGTTAATGACAGGGGTCCTGTGGTCATCGCCAGGCCTGTCCAGCTGCTCGAGTCCCCAGAGCGTCCTGACCCCTGTCAGGATTCCCTGCACCGCTTCTGTGCAGTTGGATCATTTTGCAGATTTTTACTTTCTCCTTCCTGATACTATTGTAATCGCGGATGGTTATTGTAGCTCTCTGTGTGTAGTGGGCATCTCTGGGCGCGCGTGATTTTCACAGGCCTGTCTGGCCAAGAGGCTTGTTGATGGTCATCGGAAAAGGCCTTCGCCGCAGTGCTGGGGTTTAAAAAAATGGTGCTGCTTTGCTGCGCTGGCCTCTGTGTCGTGTCCCTGTGATTTCTGCAAATTCTCTTTTTTTTTGTCCAGTTTCTTGGATAAACCCGTCGGACAAGTTCCCATTTACCAGAAGTACATGCCTCTGTTTGTCTCGGGAATTCAGGCGAGAGAGATGAGGAGCTCGAGTCCTGTTACCCCTGTTTCTCTTCCCTATTGGGAGGCTGGGGGGCCCAGGCCTGCCCCGACTATCCCCTGTCTCCTGGCGCGTCTGCCCCGGCAGCCGGACGAGGCCGGAGAGAGCAGTGTGGCACATAAGCGCAGGATTCCTGACCTGGCTGTTGGTTGGGAGGGGGCGACCGAAATCTGCTCTGTTGCACCTCCGTGCTTCAAGGACTCCGTGTCGCTCGTTACACGTGTGAAACGTGTTGTGCAGGGCGTCGCATTCATTTGAATAATTTGTATTTGTTGCTCCATCTACCTGGCTGCTTCTGATGCTGTGGCACACAAACAAGAGGACACAAGAGGAAACGAGGTGGAAGTTGTATTTAAAACCGACAAGAAGAGGCCCTTCTTTACACAAAGGGTTGTGGGAGTATGGAACAGTCTCCTCAGCCGTTTTATTGAAGCTGATTGTGTGAACAGTTAGCCACTAACTTCTAGATGGGCCTCTTCTTGTTTTGTGCCTCTGCTGAAGTCGCGGGTCCTCTGGGCTGCGTGTCTGAGAGGGCGTGCTGCTGTGGAGCCCTGTGCGAGAGAGGGTTTGGTCCTGAGGGTTACTCAAGACTGCGGATCAGTAAGCATCCCTCTGGGCACCAGCTGTGCCCGAGAGGCTGTGTCTGTCTCCCCCCCTGCTCCTTCGGAGAGAGCTCCGGCTGCCAGGTGTTGGCAGTTCTTGCATCACCGCAGTGTCAGCTGTGCGAGACTGCGCCGTATCAGACTCTCATTCCTCCAGCATGAGTGTGCAAGCGAGCAGGGCAGTGGAGCACCGAGGAATGTGGATCCCTTGCTGCTGTGATTGGCCGAGGAAGGGCCAAGCAGCAGATCCCTTCGGGTTGGTTCACAGTAGTGATCTGATCTAGACAGCCTCTCGATACCATTTTACCAGTGTACCGGTCAGCTGTGCGGAGGGGACTTCCTTGATGTCTGCTGCATGCTGGCAGTGTGTCAGTGAGTAATCGCTGGTGCTCTGTCTCTGATAAGACCACAAGGGGCAGTTCATGGCTTCAGTCAGCTGCTTGCCTGTCTCCAAGTCCCTCCAGTTTTGCTGCTCCGATCAGGTAAACGCTTGGCTTCTCTCTGCGTGGAGATTCGGTGATCCCTCTGGCTGCTGAGACGGGGGGGCAGCAGGAAGTTTAATGGAGATCAATGCCCCTGTGAATTGAGGAGAACAAAGCCTCTGTTGCTCTCAAGGCTCTTGCAAGCTGTAGCTGTGAGACGATTCAGAAGCCATGTTTGCCACCAGTGGGATGAAATGGCAGGGCTTGACGTCAGCTCTGTGCCTGAGCTGTAAACACGCACGTTCCTGCAGGGATTCCTGAAATTCTTCAGATGCTGGATCCAAATGAGAACTGTGGGTAACTGGTGTGGGAGAAATGAAACCCCAATGAGTTTTTTTTTTTAATTATTCATGTTTGACATTTGTAAAAGCTGTTGTGTCGCAGCTGGGGTCAGGGTGTGGGTGGGTCTGTTTCTGGAGAAGGAGGGGGGAGGAGGGCAGGCTTGTCGGTACGTTGTGATCAGAACTTGCTCGGCGCGCTTGGCAGGACATGTCTGCGTCATGGCCCGAGGTGCAAGGTTACGGCTGAAAAAAAACAAACGTATTCGTCATCATCTTCATCGTCGTCCTGATCAGCTGGGTCACGGCCCATCTCCCACTGGCCGTTTGACCCTCGTGACTGAGCTGCAATGGCCGTGTGGTCATTCTCCTCAGAGCTCTCCTGCTGCTGCCTGCTGGGATGGACTTGGCATCACAGCATTATGGGATTCTGTTTTCTGTTGTCACCCAGGGGAAGGGTGTCTTTGTCTCAGCTTTACAGAATAAGAAGTTCTTTAAAGTGCACACGGTGTATCGCCTGTGCCCTTTGCACACTGAGCTGTGTTTTCAGGACTCCTGTGATTTAAAGTCCATTAAGACAGCAGTAAAAGCACTTTGTGCTCAAACAACAGTGAGCCAATTCAGTTTTTCCCAAACTTTGGTTTCTGACATCTTGCCACTGGTTGACGTGTTTCGCCTTCTTTTATCTCCATGTTGGCGTGCACTAAATCCCCAGCGGTCTGTGTGTATACGTGTTCTGGAACTCGATCAACCAGATCCAAAATCGGTGAATTGGACGGCTGAGCTGCTGACTAGCAGGCGGGCCGGGTGGCTTCCTCTCGGCTGTTAAGGTTATGGTCTAGGTGTGTCGGGAGGAGGGAGTGCCGACTCGTGTCACTCCAGGAGTTTGGACTGTGACTCAGTGGGCACGCGCCCAGAGCTGTCTCTGATAGCCGGGTCCGGGCAGGGTGGGTAATGTTTAAACCGGCACGGTTTGCCTCGGTTCAGGAGAACTGGGACCCCCGAGCGTGCCAATCTTCCATCACGGCTCAGTGTCTCCTGTCCCGGGACAGGTGCGAGTAACGGTGAGGCCGTCTTTCCGGGCCAGTCTTGGGCTTGAAGGAAGGAGGCTGATCGTCGCCCGGTGGCGTCGCTCGGATCAGGATGTTGTCTGTGTGCCAACTTCTCTTCCTTGTAATGATTGTAATCCTTGCCCTGACTTGAAGAGCCTTCCCTTTAATTTCTCTCGCTGCTCAGTAACGCACAAAAAAACACTTGTCATTCCGTCCGAGAGACGCGACGTGACTGCAGAGCTCAGCTGGCATCCTCTGCCTGCCAGGGCTGGTCCTGTACCAGCTGAAACAGGATTGACTACATTACAGTAACGAAGCCGTGAATTGATCGATTTAAAGGCTCGTTACTGCCAGGGTGAATGAGCAGTGGCAGAGCCACATTCCTGAAGTTTTGAGACAAGCGTGGCCAGTAAACTTGCAGCGCGTTGGCCGATCCTGGATCCCGCAGTGCAGCCTTTTTTCCGTCTCCATCTGTTTTTTTGCGCGGGCAGCTTGGCGGTTTGCACCCCCGGACTGATGCATAGGGCCCAGCAGTGGAAAGTACAGGCGGGGGGTTGCGGAGTGTGTAGTCCCAGAAGTGGGCGTGCCCTGCACTGACATTGTGCTGTAGGACCAGAGGCAGCTGTCGATGCAGGTGAGCCCTGTTCCAGAGTTCAGGCCAGGCTCCTGGGGCGCTGTGGGCTCACGGATGCTCTGTGCTACCTGGGACAGGGCGGTTGTGTCCCGTGACCTGCAGCGGAGCCCTCCCAAGGCGTGGCCCCCGTCTACTGGTTGTGAACGCTGTGCTGCTCTGTCTCTACAGAACAAATCGTGGAAGAAACTGAAGACCGTGGTGCACTGGTCGCCTTTCGTCGTGTCCTTCAAGAAGCGCTACCCCTGGGTGCAGCTGGCTGGCCATGCAGGTATGAGACCCTCTCGCTGGGGGGGGGGCGGGGGGTGTTGTGGTGGGGGGCTGGGTGAGAACAGCTGGAGTGGGACAATCTGAGAGCAGGTGCACTCAGTCTATAGAGCAGCACACACAAGAGCCTGGGGCTGGGGGCAGTGGAGAGCCGGCTGGAGGTCTTGACTGTGCCGCTCCTCCTCCTGGCCCAGGGAACTTCAAGGCGGGCGACTACGGGAAGATCCTGAAGAAGTACTGCGAAGGCGAGCAGCAGTGCCTGACCTACCTGATGAAGGACGAGCTGCGGCGCTTTGTGCCCGGCTACTACGGCGTGGTGGAGAGGGATGGGGAGTGCTTTAACCAGATGGAGGACCTGCTGGCGGAGTTCGACTCCCCCTCCATCATGGACTGCAAGATGGGTACCAGGTGAGCACCCGGCTCCTTGACTTCATTTATGCTCAGCCCGGTCTTTTCCCTACTCTATGCTGGAAGGTCTTCCGGCGCCACCTAGTGGCCAGGGAGTGGAACAGCTCGGTATAATGCAGCGCTCACCGGGGGTGTCATGGGAGAGCATGCTCACGCTTGAGGCCCCGCTGTCTCCTTCTGCGCAGGACCTACCTGGAGGAGGAGCTGGTCAAAGCTCGTGAGAAGCCCAAGCTGAGGCGGGACATGTACGAGAAGATGGTGGCAGTGGACCCCAACGCGCCCACCCCCGAGGAGCACGCCCAGCAGGCCGTGCTCAAGCCCCGATACATGCAGTGGAGGGAGACGCTCAGCTCCACTGCCACCCTGGGCTTCCGCATCGAGGGCATCAAGGTGGGCAGAGCCTGTGCCGGACACCCCACCCACAGCCTGACCCCAGCCTTACCGTAACACTGTTTTAATTCCCCCGCGTGCTTCTGAACCATTGTCTTTAGGACTTCGTTGGTCAGGAGTAAAACAATTTTGAAACTCCTCCCGCTGGGTAGGAAACAGACTAGTGAGAAGATGGCTGGACACAGTCTCATGCCACTAAAACAGCTACACTCGCGCTCGCACCCGGGCTCGAGTTAACGGCTCTTCCCCTGACTCTCCGGTTGCAGAAAGCGGACGGCACGTGTAACACGAGCTTCAAGAAGACCAGGGACAGGCAGCAGGTCGTGCAGGCGCTGGAGGACTTCGTGGACAGGAGCACCCAAGTCCTGGTGAGTGTTTCCCGGGACAAGAGGAGGGGGTTTGGGTAACGGAAAAGAAAAACGAAAGTAAGAGCAAAGAACGAGAAATGGCCGGGAACCGGCACCAGAGCTCGTGAGGGACGGGTGCCGTGTGGCCCTTCCTGCTCCAGGGCTCGGGTGCTCAGCCTCGTCTTTGGTCTCTCCCTCTTAGGAAAACTACTTGGAGCAGCTGAAGGAGCTCCAGCTGGCGCTGCAGAAGTCGGAGTTCTTCAGATGCCACGAGGTAAGCGCAGGGTGTCGTCAGTCTGCGCCGCTGGGCCCTGCCTGGCCGTAGCAGGGCTCCTCTGGTCTGTGTGTGTCAGTGTGTGTCAGTGTGTGTCAGTGTGTGTCAGTGTGTGTCAGTGTGTGTCAGTGTGTGTCAGTGTGTGTCAGTGTGTGTCAGTGTGTGTCAGTGTGTGTCAGTGTGTCAGTGTCCGTCCCAGTTACCCACACGTTCTGTCTGGACAACGCCTGGCCTCCTCAAGGCCCTCAGCTGGCAGTGCTTCGTAAGTCCCTCGTGCCTCAGCAGTGATACCTGTAAAGTGAGGATAATACTTTGGGGGTGATGTTTCAGTGTGTAGTTAACTCTCACACTAGCTACCCCCATCTCTCAACACAAAGTGATGATTCGTTCTTGTAGAAACCGCTATCGCTGCGTTTCTGCCTCCTGTGTTGTGTGCTGGGAATGGCTCGTCTGACTGCCCGTGTCCCGCGGCAGGTGGTGGGCAGCTCGCTGCTGTTCGTGCACGACGGCTCGGGGCGGGCCCGCGTGTGGATGATCGACTTCGGCAAGACGGTCCGGCTGCCCCCGCCGCAGACGCTGGACCACCGCACGCCCTGGCAGGAGGGCAACCGGGAGGACGGCTACCTGCGCGGGCTGGACAGCCTCATGGACATCCTGAGTGCCATGGTGGGCCGCGGGCCGCGGGAGTGAGGCGCCTGGGGCGGGAGCTCACCGGAGCGCCGGCGTCTTTTAACCGTTTTTAATTACGTTTTTTAAAAGCAAAAAAAAGAATTCCCTAAGTGGCCTTAAAACGTCTTTTACCCAGAAGTGGACTGCTCTGTTTTTACCCTTTTTAAGGCTTTTAAAAACCATTACACTAGAACACTGGAGATATGTACAGTTTTGTTTTGTTTTGAATGTATATATTATTTAATTTTTTATTGTGAAAGGTTTGTGGTTCTTTTTTTTTTTTTTTTGCCGTATCTGATGCGTAGGCAGGCTTGCGATGGCGAGGGTGCTGTCCTGCGCTCCTCACCGCCGGTCTCCACCAGCCCCGAGCCCAGAGCCCTTTGCACTACATTTCCTTCTGAACAAACACGGACCTGCTTGACGCCAGGCCTGCCCTTCTGGTGGCAGCAGTCGGACCCCCGAGGCGCAGCGGGCGGCTCCGATACCGGTGGTCTCTCTGACCGGCACACGAGTCCACATGGTGGGCTGCGCGTTTCACCCATATCAGGGACTTTTATTTTCCGTCTGCAGCAACAGACGGAGGATTTAAAAGCGTTGTGCGTCCAGCTGGTGAAAAACGGGGTCGGGATGGATTGAAATGCTGTGCGGCGTGGTCCGGCGGTCTGGCCGCGGGCTCGCTAGGGGACACCCGCCCAGGCGGCACAGAAATCTGGCTGCTACAGGACACGGCTGGGCTGGCGATGGCGATGGCGTGTGGGCAGGCGGGACCCCCTCACCAGCCTGACCAGTGGGACTGGGACCAGGTATTTAGCGTTCAAAGGAAGGCTGACCTTGAGAGCGTTCTTCTCCGTCTGGCCGCAGATTGTTTCTTTTGAGCCCCCTTGGGTCACGGCAGTCGGGCGTTTCCACTAATCGGAAACTACTTCCGTTAATAAAAAAAGAATGAAGGTCCTTAGAAGCAACGGTGCAGAGCCGATGCGTGGGGGTCCTTCACTCGCTCGGCCCTTCACCTGCTTTCCCAGCAGAGGGTGCCAGCAGCCCAAGCGACGACCTGCTACATCTCAGTTCTGCCCCACCCCACCCCCCAGTCTAGATCGGTAAGGTGTGAGTTTCGTACATCTGAGAGCTGGACCTTTCATTTTTTTAACTAGTTAGGCCTTCGCTCCCGACTGACGCCATTTCAGCTCAGCGGTAGATGAGCATTTCTGTGCTTTTTTCTGGGCAGTTCGGCAGCATTATTCTCGTTTCGTCGAGTCTGCCATCTGCGCCCCACACTCGAGGATGCGCGATCAGCTTTTGACCAGAATACCCTTTTCATTAAAGTCTTCTGCCGAGGAATAGATCTGGCGTGCTGATGCTCGTGGCACGAATGCCGCAGTGACAGAAGGAGAGGTCCGCAGCGCGACGCGGCCCTGTGGCCTGTGGCCTGCTCCCTGCAGAGCCCCGGGCCTCATCTTCCCACTGGGACTCGCCAACGCTCTACCTTAACAAGGCCCGAGCTCCCACATGTACTGTCCTGAACTGCATTGCCTCAATTCATATTTCTCCCGCTTCCAATATGAGCGAGTGAAGCAGGATGCAAGTTCTCAATGAGAATTTTTTAAAAAGAAAAAGCTTCCCGAGCCAAAAAGTGAAACACCTCCCTGACCCAAAAAAGTCCCAGAATGCACTTTTGTCATCGCAGGCGCTCATGCGTACTCTGAACTGCAGCTTTCCAATTTTGTCTGTAGAGAAACGTTTTTTTTTTTTAACTGGGTTTATCCTTGTAAATAACCTTTTTGTCAGAGTAGTTTTTTCTTGGGCCCAGACATTTAGAAATGCGTGTTGTGAGGTCCCCCCTGCCAGCCTGGCTCTGCTCCTGACTCGCCTCTCAAACATTAGTTGGGGGAGAAGGAGAGGGGGAACACCGTTGGGGACGCACACAACTGAGGGCAAACGTGTTACCAGTAGTTCTGTGCGTCGCCTTTCTGTTCCCTCTCTGTGTCTTGTAGTACCCAACTTGGCCAAGTGTTTTCAGGACATTTAATCTGCAAAACTCCACAGGTGAAGCCTGAAGTCAAGTTACAGAGGAAAACACATAATGGAGACTCTGGTGTGGCCTACTCTGCTTTATGACTTTGACTGCTATAAAATAGATTAGGTGGGGAGCTACGTCAGCATGCGTAGTCTGCAAAGGAACAAGTAATAGGTTTATTCCATGCTGAAGAGAGAAAACACAACGTTTCGGCTGTGAAGCCTTCAGCTGTGAGAAAGACAGGGCAGACGGCGAAGATTAAAGAGCACAGAAGATCAAAAGCTGGGAGGAGGCAGGAGGGGCAGAGAGGCCACTGCAAAGTGGAGAGGGGTGAAGAAAGCTGTGAAGTCGAGACCTGCCTCCTCCTCTCTCCCAGCTTTTGTTCATCTGTGCTCTTTAATCTTTTCTGCCTGCCCTGTCTCGCACCCGAAGAAGACTCCACAGCCGAAACCTTGTGTTTTCTCTCTTCTCTTTTCAGCAGGGAATAAACCTGTTACTTGTTCCTTTATAAAACAGATTGCTCTGTCATTCCCACGGCAGAGTTGCAGACTTCAAGGGAGACTTCCTTAAAGCTCCCTGCAGCGTGGGCCGGAACTGGGCACTGCCCCCTCTGGGCAGCCAGTGATGATCTCCGGTCTCCGCTACGTCCAGCTGGAGCGGGCTGTGAAACTCGGCCCTCCCCTTGGGTGGCACAGACGGGTCTTCCTTCGCAAAAAAAGTCAGCTCTTTGGGTTTTATATTTTATATGCCTCTTGAAAAATCGTCTACGTAAAATCCTCTGGGGACTGGGCCAGGTTGTGTGGAGCTGGAGTTAGTTACTCCAGAGCACAAACTCCTTGCAGGTATAATGTGGAGTTTTCGGTATCTATTATATATAGGAATTGGTGTGGGTGGGGGGATGGCAGAGCTGGACTTGTGACTCCTGCCTGGAAAACTGCACCTCGGCCAGTCTGCGTTGAATTGCCAGCCAAGATAAATCACAAACCTTCCAGACCAGGTCTGAGCCCCCTATAGCAGGAACAGGCTGGATGTGCAGTTCATTGTTTACAGGAGTTGTTACAAGTGTTATTTTTTTCACCCCATCATGTTCATTTTAACCATTTTACTTATTTATAATGTTTTTTGGAACAATACTGGAATATACATGGGCTTCTCATTTTTTTGTGTGTTTTTTCGGTTTTAGTATTTATGTCATACAACAAGCTATGCAGAGAGATTGTACCACAGAGTCCATTGACATGATCTGTTCTGTATCGGTAGATTTCCCATCTCAATAAACTGGACCCGAGAGGGTCTTTTTGAACTGGAGTGCTTTGTCCTGCTCATGCATCTGTCAGCTGGCCCTGCAGGGGACGCTACTGCACACAGCAGACCTCACTTGTGCAGCTCTTTCAGCTTGTCCTGGACGAGTCCATAATAACTGGTCGGCTGGCTCTAAAATGACGTTGGCTGAGGTATCAGGGGGGTGGATAAAAAAAGAAAAAACACCCTTTGACATGAATTCTCTTCAGCTTCAGCCCCGCTTACATACACGAACCTGCACATCGACCCCCAGCCTCGGCACACTGGACACGGCCACACACTCCTGGACGCACAGATAATCTATATTCTCCGTGAGCTCCAACAGTGCTGTGATTGGAGAAAGTTTTACAAGAGTTTGGGGGGATAATGTCTGTCATTTTAAATGCTTTAACAGTTTTATTAGGAAAACAAAGCTTGAGAGAAAGAAAGCTTAGGAGCCCCTTGACCCAGAACATCATTTGTGCAAGTGTCTGCCGTCTGTGTTGGCAGGTCCTGTCCTTGAGCTGTCCGCCCCAGCCTGGCTTCAGTGCTCAGGCCTGCGGTCTTAGTCCTGCTCAGTGTCTCCGCCAGGCCTCGCCGCTGTGGATTAGCCTGCGCTGCTGTGATTGCTCGGCCCGCTCTGGTCTCTGCCCGGGACCTCTGGTACCTCGGTCTCCGTCTCCCTCTGCGGCCGGAGGTGGGGGCTGCCGCTCACTCCTGGTGCTGCTTGGTCTCTCCTGTGCAGCAGCACCACCTGCCCCGCCAGCCCGGCGCCCACCCCACCGGGGGGCAGCACGTACCGCGTGCCGTCCTGCGCCCGCTGGGGGTCGAGCTGGCACAGCTGCCTGTTGCTGTCCCGCAGCCTCTCCAGTGCCCACAGCTGGTAGCGCAGGCTCTTGCCTTGCTTGGCCAGCAGGTGCACCTCCTCCACGCCCTGCCTGGGGAGCCAGGGGGCGCCACTAGCCCGGGGCAGGAGCAGCCAGGGCAGCTGGGGGTCGTTGTGGAGCTGCCCGGTGTCCGTACCTCTCGCCACTCCCAGCAGGACCCCTGCCAACACACACCACAGCCTCCTCAACATCTACCCCTACCCAGTACACCTGCCCGCGAGGTCCACTTTCGCTTGGCTCACACTGAGCATCTAGCTGGGCCAGTTAGAGGGAAGGGTCTTCTGCCGTTTGTTCCACACAGTCTCTGAAGCTCTGAATCACTGCAGCAGCAAATCACGTGCTTCACTTATCGCAGCTAAACTGAACCAGGTCTTGGGAAACGAGCGATTTGCTCGTTGCCTCTACAACAGGCAACAACGTTCCCTCTGAAGACTCCTGGTTTAGTGAACCAGCTGGAAAAGCAGAGTGACCTTGTTATGATTGCAGCAGTGGCCTGAGAGCTCCAGTCTTGGGGGAATGCAGAGCCTGGGGTTCTATTCCATCTCATTACACCTCAGAACGAGCTCAACTTTAACGGGTCCGATTTTTAACATTTATAAGGAGCCAGCGTTGATTTAAATACCCCAAGAAAGCCTGCTAACTCCTTGGGTTTCGGGGGGGGCTCGGGGCTGGCGCACTGCCCCACGGCGGCTGCTCTCTCACCTGAGACCACGGCCCAGTGCGCCCGGTGCCCGTTCCGCAGGCACGGCTCGTGGTTGAAATCCTCATCGTAGCTTCCAGACGTGGGAGTCAAGGAATCCTTCAGGCCTCGGTGCTGCAGAGCTGGGTCACTGGGTCAGTTACGTCCTGACTACTGTCGAATCTTTGTGGCAACGTGTAAAGGGGATCACCGATCGATGACTGGGCTGGGGTGACTGACATTACAGGGTCCCCACACTTTGGCCACATGCGGTTGGTCTACGGGGCGCCGTCAGCGGCAGTGGTCGTGCCCAGAGGGGGGCTCTTGCCAGCGAAGGATACGGGACGAGGAGGGGCTGGCCGGCGGCGAGGTGCCCTATGACGCGCATCTCATTCTCTCCCCTCAGGCCTCCACTCAGCAGCTCCGCAGCTCCGCTGTACAGCTCCTCCGCCAGAAGGGCCATGGCCTGGGCTGGGGGGGGGGAGAGGAGAGGACAGGGGGTGACAGGAGCGGCACCGAGGGCCCAGGGAGGTAACCTGGGAACAAGACCCTTCAGCCTTACCCACGGAGCAGCTCTGAGCTGTTTTTCTAACTGCCCGATTTGAAACTGTAAAAATGGAAGTGTTGTCTTCGTTTTGGACACCTGGTGCCCAACGGCACTTCCGTTTGCATCTTCACGGTCTGTGGGGGCACCTGCCCCCCCCTCGGAGATCACACAAGGTCACGAGACCAGACGCGCATGTTGGAGTCTGCTCAGTGTCGTGCACAGTGTTGTGTCTCCGTTGGACCGCCCCTCCGCTATCGGAGTTGCTCGTTTTCACAGCCTTCGGTCCAGCTGCGAGAGTAGCGGACGGTAGGAAATGGGAGAACGGACACTGTGGGTCAGTCGAGGGGGCGACTCACCTGAGAACATCTCTCCCTGGGCGGTGTACCCTCTCCCCAGGGCTCGGGCCACGATCTGCTCCAGAGGCAGGGGTGTGGGCATCTGCAGGAGGTGCCCGGCCATCCACAGAGCCACCAGCCCACACCTGTGCGGCAAACCCCCACTGTCACCCCGGAAAGAGACACCCCAATGCACGTTCGCCCCCAAAACCTCACCTCGTCACTAACACACTGCTTCTGCTCCAGCGCAGACTGCAAAGTATCGCAGTCGGCCAACCAGCACAGCGCCCCCCTCTGTCACACTGGTATTCGGACTACGATCTGAGTGGTACAAGTGCTAAATATTTCTTTCTTCTAACTCAAAATAATTCAGCATATTTAACGTACCCAAACCTCCCTGACCAGACACTCATGTCTGAATGTCCACCCAGGCCGGGGGCGAGGAATACTCACTGTGGCCCATCCTGGATCAGCGATGGCACATACTTATTGAAAAGCACCCACTGCAGGTCTCTCCGGAAACTGCAGAAGGAACACATCCTCGTTTCTAATCCGCACATCCAGTAAAAAAAAATACATTCTCCAGCGCAAGTGAAATTGCATCTGAAAGAGAAGGGAGTGCTGCAGGCCAATATTTATTTTATCTTTAATATTTAAAGTTTAGGGCGGAGCGGTGGCTCTGTGGCTCAGGATCTGCGCCTGTGACTGGAAGGTTGCCGGTTCAAATCCCGTGGCTGACAGATGAAACCTACTCTGCTGGGCCCCTGAGCAAGGCCCTTCACCCCAGCTGCTCCAGGGGTGCTGTACAATGGCTGACCCTGCGCTCTGACCCCCAGCTTCTCTCCCTGTCTGTGTGTCTCATGGAGAGCAAGCTGGGGTAGGCGAAAAGATGAATTCCTAATGCAAGAAACTATATAGGGCTAATAAAGAAATATTATTATTATTATTACATTATCAATACCCATGTGTCTCTAGCAAGCTCAGAAATACGGGATGGCTTTCGTATACTCCTGTTTTGCTCAGATCTGTACAGGTCTCAGTCTCCTCCGAATTCTCATCCTTTGAAATCGCGCAGTTTGAGAAAATGGGTTGTGAGTTCGGGCCTCTGGGTTTGGCCACAGTCATTCGGGCAGCACTCCTCCCTTCCTACCTGTCCTGTCTCTGCCGGAGAAGCAGCCGGGCCTCCTCGTAGTCTCCCGAGACCGGGGCCTTTCCTGCGGCGATGGCCTGGTACAGCTTCTTCTTCCCTGGGCAGGCGGGGGCCGGGGGGGGCGGCGGGGGAGCAGGGGGGGGCGGCGGAGCCACGAGAGTCGGGGTGCTCATGGCCGTGATTTCCCTTCAGGGGTCTGTGGTGAAGAGCGACCGGACCGGTGAAGGACGCCGACGCAAATACACAAAATGTCTGCCCGTCTGCAGCCCCGAAACGCGAACGAGCAGTGCGGGGCCCCAGATACAGGCTCGAGGCGAGCAAGGGCTGGCCTGGCCAGTATTGGGGTGGGAGACGTCTAAGGGAAGCCAGGCTGCTGCTGTCAGTGGTGTTGGTGGACCAGTAGGTGGCGATATTCCCTCTGGACAGGTGTCTCCAAGGCAGTGCCCCAGTATGAAAGCTGGGGACCCTGTTTGGGAAGAGGTGCTCGTGTCCACCTGAGGTCCTGCCTGATCGGTCAGTAGAGAGAGGACACTGTCCGCAGGGCTGCTCTCCAGCCTGGCCTCCCTGCAGTTCCTCCTAATGTCCTCTCAGCAGTTTCTCTCTCCTCCACCTCATCTGTGAATAGTGAGGCAACTGTCTGTCCTGCAGGTGAGTGCACCTAAATCGCTCTGTGTTCCTCTGGGGTGGAAAGTGCAGTATAAGTGTCATTAACGACAATGATAATTATCCCATCCTGTTCAGGGTGTGGCCCCGCCTTGTGCCCTGTGCTTCTGTAAAGGACTCCAGGGTTCTGACCCTCATCAAGTTTAAGGTACAGCACCCTTACCTTAAAGCCAACTTCAGTCACCCTTTTCTCATATTGAACGGTCACTTTAATAATCTTATAAAAGACCACCACTAGCCCTAGCCAGCGGCTGGGATGAAACATACGGAGCGGAAATAAAATTCTTCACAGACTCGCAAGCGAAGAAGTTTATTCGTGCAGTCCCAGGGAGCACGTGCCCGGACGCAGCTCGCGTGCAGCGCGTCAGGGACAGAGGGGCTCCCCGATTTGGGCAGGGATTAAAAATAGACAATAAACAAATGTACCATCACTGGCTAGTTAAATGAAGTTGGAACTTTTGTATTGCTGCACTTTTTAGCTGGTTTAAACAAAACAATTAAAAAAAACTATTGTTTTCCATTTTGATGTGTGCAATACGGTGAGTTTTACAATCATTGTATAATTAAAAAGGTTTAAGTCAGAATTTGCAAAAATGTATATGAAAAAAACCTGCCACGATCAGCACACCTTCCTTTAAACGTCAGTGGAACTCGTGAAACTGGCTATTTCTGGCCAATCATAAAAGTATTTGCAATTTTATTTAAAAAAAAACTTCGCGGGATGCGTCGTCTTTTATAATTACCAAGGTAAATCAACGCGCAACTACAGCTATCTTGGAAACATTTTTATCAAATGCATTCCTTCACACACGCAGAAACCGGCCAGAACTGTATTTACTGTCTAATCAATTCTAGGCTTAACGAGCTATCAAATACTTACCCATGGAAATCGTCGGGTCCAAGTCGGGAATATTTTTACTGTGACACCCGGCGTAACACACCGTCAAGTCAAGGCGAATCAAGCCCTCTGTGAAACTGCAGATAATCATTCGTCATTTTGGCTCTACCCAGCGATTAAAAAGAAAGGCAAAACCAACTCCTTCTTAGCGCCAAAATGGCATCGTAAGCGCGTGTAAGAAGCATGTCGGACAGATTGTCCAATCAGAACTAGAATCAGAGACCGGGTGGGTGGGATATACTGTACATGTGTCCAATCGAGAGCTGCTCTAGCTTTCGCCTCCAATCGCGTTAAGGAACGTTAACAGGTAGGCGGTGTTTATGGAGTGATTGGCAGGGAGCTGGCAAATTACAGGGCAGCTGCTAGCAGTTAGTCTCCATGGTCGCCCGAGCGCAAGGAAGTCCAGGCGAGTCGAGGGAGTAGGCCGCAACCGGGAGCCGATTTTAAACAATCCGTAAGTAAATCCTTTTGTAAACGAGCCATCGTGTAATTATTTTATATTCTTTAGTCAGTTTGGTGATCGTGCGATGAACAACAGGGAGTATTTTTGTTTTTATGAAGCGTGTCGGTGATTTAATTAAATAAAGGAGCCCGACTCGGGCGTAATCCCGAAACCGTTCATTCGCTGGGCGGATCTGATTCGCGGTTGTTTGTACAGAACTATTAACTTCGTAATTGTCGCTAGAGCTCCAAAGGCGTTCGGCCGTTTTGAGGGGATTTTTTGCGAAATAAAAAAAAATTCGCAGTAAAATTTGAATTTTTGCGCGTGTATTGAGGCGGTTCTGGTGGGCGCTGGCGGTCCTGTTGCTTGGATACCTCACTGCCGGAATAACCGGGCTGGGGTTGTGATCCACCGAGTGAAACCCCCGGGCTCATGATCTGGAAGCGGGACAGCCTGAACCGTGTCCTTCGTGTTCCGAAAGAGAGGGGGGGAGTCGGGCGACTTTCCCTCCGCTAAAACCCGTTGACCCGGGGGGGGCTCGGTTCTGAGCCCGTGTTAACGATGCCCGATCTTTGCTCCTTGGTATCGAGAGCAGTTGAATTTGCCAGAAGATGGAGGCGAGAGTAAAAAAAAATAAAAGCCATATTTCTTAGTGTCCCAGTAGGCTGTCCCTTTGAGGGGGTTTGTGTGAGAGCGGTTAATGTTTAGGGCGACTGGGGGAGGTGGGGAGATCTGGCCCGGATCGGAGGGAGTCCGTTCCTCCTTGAGCTCCTGGTTTCGTGCAGCTTTTTTGTTTTTAAATAAGTTTTTATTTGAACACCAGAAATACAAAAAAAAGGAGACAGAATAAACGAAATATATACAGAAATACACACTTCAAAGCGAGAGGAATTCACAATTGTAAACACTAAAAATTAGATATTTCCATTGTATGTCTTTCTTGTAAGTTTATTTCTAACAGAATTTAAATAAAAAAGGAATTCAAGTTTAAAAGCATGAATAGAGGGAACAGTATTAGAGTATTTACATGTGTTGATAAAGTATTTTGCCAAATAATTAACATTAATAATAAAAACATATCCTTTTTTCCAAACCAGTTCTAACGAAATATAAAATAATATCAAAATCTTTCGATTTAACATTTGCCTTTACATGTTGAGCAATAACATTTTGCAGATCTGTCAAAAACAGTTTTGTATATATGCAGTTAACAAACAAATGTGACGAAGATTCCTTCTCATTATTACATAGTACACAGAAGTCGTCTTGTTCATCCAGAAAGTGTCGATTCTGGTTTCGTGCAGCTGTGCAGCAGAAGGGACCGGGTTCTGAGCTGTGCTCTTTCTTTCCCAGTGTCCTCAGCAGCCATGGCTATGCAGGAGCTTCGCCCGAACCACACCATCTACATCAACAACCTCAACGAGAAGATCAAGAAGGATGGTAGGTGCCCCCAGCAGACCCCTCGTGTCGCAGGGGAGAGGTGACGTGTGAGGAGGGCTCTCCACCCATCTGCCCCGTTTGTTCTAGCAGTGCGGATGGCCCCCGGATCAGAACCGTGTCGATGTTGTGTTTCTGACTGGGACGTGTGCGATTGCAGCAGTGTTGACGTGTGACGGGAGGTTGGGTCTGCTGGATAGTGGGCCTCTGGGTGATGTCTGGCGCAGATGGGCCTGAGGGAGGCCAGTGTTGCACCAGCTCTTGTGTGTAACAGTAAAATAATTCCCTGTGATTTATCATGGCTTTGTCCTTTACAAACAGGGGGGTGGGAGTGTGTAACAGGCTACCCAGCCATGTGGTTTGATGATACCCTGGATTCTCAGGAAACCGCCAGATGAGGTCCTGTCATCAGTTAGCTATTGACTACTAAATGGGCTGTGTCTTGTAACCCCCCATTTGTGATCTTTCATGTGTTTTTTTTTCTGAATGCAAGGAGTTTCCAGTGATTAACAGGAGCTGATGTAAAGATCATCACTCGGGCGCTAGTGTGTGGAAGGGGAGGTCTTGGCCTGCCTGGTTTTCTCAGGCGGCTTGCTTTTCTTGCAGAGCTGAAGAAGTCCCTGTACGCCATCTTCTCGCAGTTCGGCCAGATCCTGGACATCCTGGTGTCGCGCTCGCTGAGGATGAGGGGCCAGGCCTTCGTCATCTTCAAAGAAGTCAACAGCGCCTCCAACGCCCTGCGCTCCATGCAGGGCTTCCCCTTCTACGACAAGCCCATGGTAGGGCCCGCTGTCCGCGGCGCTCGCTTGCAAGCGTGGCTTTTCTTGTGCTGCGCATGTGGTGGGGGGGCTGTGGTCCTTATTAGGGAGTTGTGGTTTTCACTGTAAAAGCTCTCGGATGAAAGCAGGAATTTGTCGGGAGTGCACGACCCAGGTGTTAAAAAAGCACTAGAGTAAAACTAGGCTGGCACGGCAGTGTTTCCTCTCGCAAGTTTCCCTGAGATCCTGTCTCGGATAAAGTGGTTTAGAAAATGGATGGATGTGATGTTGTTCATCTGTTGCACTGACCTCCATCGTAATATATTGGTTTGAAAGAATGACGGTATCTGTGCTCTGCTCAGATGTGAACACACTTTGTATATAAATGCTGATGAAATTAACAGCATTACACATTGTTTTAAATACCTAGAGGACCCCCAATCCCTTTGCCCGACTGCTGTTTGTTGACTTCAGCTCTGCATTTGTTAACCTGCAGTCTCATCTTTTGATTAGCAAGCTGAAGCAGTTGTCTGTTAATTCTATTATCGTTTTTAACAAATCGCCCAGTGCGTCAGGGTCAGTAAGACTCTTGAGTTACAATTTATTCGCTCAGGTGCCCCCCAGGGCTGTGTGAGTCCATATTTCAGAAATTCTTAGGTTTGTGCAATGATGTGACCAGCATGACTTTGAATGAAAAATAACCTAAAGAAACGGTGTTCGGTGTTAGTTATTGGTGGCCATATGCAGTGAATTTGCAAGGAAATTATTACCCAGGGTTATTTAAGAATATTTAGACAATTTGAGCTGGACAGTGCTGCTAGACAACACAGAATCACCTGTCTTGAGTCAAGCTGCTCTTCTCCTTGCAGACAATTCTTGTGCAATCCCTGTTCAGGCAGGTGCAAAAATGACATCAGCTCCTTTTCATATTCTTGAACCTGAATAGCATCATCTTCCCTCTGGAAAATTTTCTTGGGTTTTCAAAAGGAAGTATTAATTTCTTCTCTTATATTAACTGCTTTAATAGATAAATATATAGACTATTTATAACTGATATGAACCGAATCTCTGTTTACCATTTATGCTGTAACAAGCTACGTATGTATGATATGTCAAGACTGTTGTAATTAGTTATGTGCATGTAATAATGTGATATACTTGGATGTACAGACACGCTGCGTGTCCATAAGCTTTGTTGTCCCCTAGGGGGAAATTTTTATCTTCTTTGTACTAGTTGGTCAGTCATTGTTGTGTAATTTACCAAGTGGGAAGGTAACAGATTTTGAGTACAGCCTCGTGTTCAGCGTCCCTGCTCACAGTCTCCCTCTCCTGCCTTCCAGCGGATCCAGTACGCCAAGACGGACTCGGACATCATCGCCAAGGTGAAGGGCACCTACGTGGAGCGGGACCGCAAGAAGGAGAAGAGGAAGGTCAAGGGCCAGGAGGTGCCAGGGAAGAAGGGGCTGCAAGGGGCCGTGGCGCCCATGACTCCTGGGGTGCCCACGCCCATACCGGTGAGCGAAGCCTGCCGAGTCCGGGGGGGGGGGGGCTCCTTCCCACGCTGCTCAAGGGCGGGAGCTCGCGAAGCTGTTCTCCTCAAACGGCTGTTTTGTGAAATCGGTGCGCCGCAGTGCGATGAAGTGTGCTCTGCTGGTCAACAACCACACGTCAGCTCAGTGTGACCACAGGCCTTGACGTGCAGGTGTGCGACGTTCGGTGTTTGTACTCAGCTGCACTGCTTCTTGGTGCACAGGTGTGCCTGCAGCTGATTGATTCTGTTGGCCAGGTATCTTGCCGTGCAGCCTGTATTTATTAGCCTGAACACTCTGCGTAGAACATGGAACTTTGTTGATGTACTTGACTCCACCGTGCAAGTGTCGGCCTGCAGTGTAAAGCAGTTCTTAAAACACCAGGGTTTCTCGGGGACTGGCACTGGTGGTGTGTAGCGGTGGAGGACTGACGCCCTCTGTGTTCGCATGCCTGTTGTTTGCAGGGCATGCCACCCATGACCCAGGCTCCTCGAATGATGCCGATGCCCGGACAGCCCCCCTACATGCCCCCGCCGGGCATGATGCCACCTCCTGGGATGGGTCCCGGACAGATGCCCCCTGGCGCAATGCCGCCTGGAGCAATGATGCCAGGGCAGATGCCTCATGCTCAGGTGTGTATCTCATCGCTTGCTGCTCCTGTAGCTCCTGCAGTGAATTTTCCTTTCTGATTGGTATCAGTTTATTGCAGATAAGATTGCTAGTTGTTTAATATCATATTTTAAATGTTGCGTATTTGGGTTTTTTTGTGTGTTTTATTGAGAGCAGATCTCATGTTCTGGTCAAACTCATGACCAGTCTGATGACCCGCTGCCAAAGCAGCAACAGATAAAAGGATATTACCCCAGAATGTCCTGGGGAACCAGGTGCTGAACCCCCTGGCTGACCTCACACTGAGCAGTAAAAAATTTTCTGTCAGCAGCCTCAGCACTTGCAGAAGATCAGATTGTTTTGGAGGAATCCGCATATACAAGCAGTTCTCGGAAGCTCATGTATTTTTCTTGACGTCGTTCACTAATATCATGAGGAGAATGGTGAAAAAAGAAAGCAGGGATTTCTTTTACAGCCTGATTACTGAGACCATACGGACCCGTGTCCTGACTTTGAATTTTTTCCATTACTCACAGTAACTTTTTTTTCTGGTTCCTCTGTTCCAGGTGCCTGAGAACCCGCCCAACCACATTCTGTTCCTCACCAACCTCCCCGAGGAGACCAACGAGCTGATGCTGTCCATGCTCTTCAATCAGTAAGTGTTTCCCGGGTGGCCTGTCGTCGTGCCCTTTCTGTGTCTGGCCTCTCGCTTTCCTAGAGGCAAGAAACTAGTTCATTCATGGGTTTCTAAGGTTCATCACTCTGAGAGGGGCAGTGGTAAACAGTGAAGGAAAAAGATTTGTCTGATCTTGTAGTTAAAAGATCCTGTCTAAACTCCAGGGTTCGGATGGTGCACTTGTTCTATTTTTAGATTTTGAAATTAATGTTGCTACCATTGCTATTGTCAACACAAGTGAATAATTACCAGTAGAGTGATGACTGGGGGTGTGTCTCAATATCAGTGCCACTTGACTGTGTGTTTTAAAAAGCATATTTGCTTATTTTTAAACTGCCTAAGCTGTGTGCCCCCCTCACAAAAACAAAATCCTTCAAAAGTGTGTTGAGGTGTCGCCTGTCTCGGTAGAGCTGCCCTCGCAATGCACCCTGAGGTGTGACGCATACAGCTTCACCACAACAACCATCGCTACACTAAATCACAGGGACAACAGGAAACTTGTCCATGTCGTAGTCTGGGGCAATTTTCTTATCGCACGGTGAACATGGGCAGTGGTCCAGTTTTTTCAGTTCTGAGACCCCTCACCTCGTGTTAATTAAAACGGCAATAGCTCAAGCACTTGCAGAGCCGAATCCAGGAGAAGCTCTTGGGCTCTGTTGCCCTGAGAGAAACGGGCTCATGAGGATGGTCAGCTTGTTTTCAAGTGCGTGTAGCACTGTTCATCCCAGGGAGCTGGACCAGGCGCAGCTGCGTCTCCTGCAGCACGGCTGACGGGAGTGGTGAGTGGCGCCTGCCTGCTCCCTGACCTCTGCCCTCTCTCCTCTCTCAGGTTCCCGGGCTTTAAAGAGGTGCGCCTGGTCCCGGGGCGGCATGACATCGCCTTCGTGGAGTTCGAAAACGAAGTGCAGGCCGGGGCGGCGCGGGAAGCCCTGCAGGGCTTCAAGATCACGCAGAGCAACGCCATGAAGATCTCCTTCGCCAAGAAATAGCCTGGCCGGGGGCGGGCAGGGGCGGGCCGTTAGCGTAGGTCTCGGGAGACCGGGGAGTGGGGGGTGGCGAAAGAGGTGTGTGAAGGTAAGAAGGGCGATTTTCCAGGACTTCTTGAAACCAAAAGAAGGGTGCGGCGGAGCGCGGTGGCGCTGGGCTGATGGCTGGAGAGCACCAGTCAGCGTCGTGGTCCCTCACGCAGTTTTGAATCCCTCTCCCATGTCACGCACTCCGCCTCGCGGCCTCCCAACATCCCGCGGCCTCCCTCTCGCCGCCGCCGTGATCTTTCTTAGAGGCCCCTGCCCTCCTCTCACATCCTCCCTGTGTTGGAGGCTCCTGCTGAACCCCAGCCGGTATGTTCGGGAGCAGAGTAAAGGACATCTCTGAGGGGCGGGGGCAGGGGGTGGCAGGTTGGGTAAGTGACTGTGGGGGGGGGCAGGACAGCTGCTTTTTCCCCCTAGTCTTAGAGGAGAGCGAGACGCCAAACCTGAGCCGTCAAACGCCAAGAGGAAATTGGGACGACTCCTCCAGTCCCGCACGTCGGCGGAGTGGGTGTCGGTTTCCTGGATCCCGTGATGCCTTGGAGCTGAGCTGGTTGCGCCGGAGGTGACGTTCCTCCGGAGAGAGGGAGACGGGATCTTCAGCCAGGGGGTTTTGTTTTTGTATCTGATTTGATTTGAAGCATTGCACCCAGAGTCTGGACATCAGACATCGTACCTGGAGCTTTCTTTCCTTGAATAAATTGTTTTTTTTAATCTTTTGCTGTCAGTTCCTCTTTTGTTGCCGCACTAAAACGAGGGACTTGGGGGGCACGTTGTCTTTAGTGCGGTGTGTGTCTGTGCCCCCTCGCCTCAGCTGAGGCCTGCTGTACAGATCTGCGCCGTGGCTGCAGTTCTGTAACAAGCTGTGCCGCAGAGCACCGGGCACGGGGCCTCGCAGTTAAGGACGAGGAAAGGCGTTTCTTTTTCAATCTCCCGGTGGTGCTTGAGTCGTCTGGCCCCGCTGACGAGCTCTGTGCGAATGGAAACATTTTATTTTTTGTTTGCTTTCTCCGTTACGTTTTGAGTTCGCTTGTGGTATTTTAGAAATGTCTTGCTGTTGTGATTGAATTGCTTCTTTTTTTTTTGGCCTATCTATTTGCTGTGAGTCACCAATCTGTTATTTCTTGGTCCGCTCCTCTTCCTCCCCCTCAAAACCGCCAGTGCTATCTTGTGACACTTGAATCTGCAGAACCACAGCCAGGCAGCAGTTAGCCTTTCTCGCGGCCTGCTTGTTTACTGTAAGGGACCGCGGCTGGACTCTTCTGCCTCTCGTTTCTTCGGCTGCCTTCCCAGCACTTCAGGCGGAGTTGTTTCTGCTACAGTGCTGTACTTTGTTGACGCATCCCCTGTGGATCAAGGCCTTTCAGAGGAAGCCTGCGGTCTCCCCATCTTTTATTGGACAGACAGAACTGGAACCAGATTAAAATCTTGATTTTTTTTTTTTTTTTTTAGTAGTGCCAAAAGAAGCATTAATGTTCTCTTTGTCTCTGCCAGCTGTCGCCTTGCTTGATCCTCTTTCTTGTAGCTGTTGAGTGTTGCATTGTTTCTGCTTTCTGACGGGACAGCAGGGCTCTTGAGCTACAGTGAAACCAGCAGGGAAATGGGGAACTGTGATTCCCACCATCTTCAGGCTGCTGTGTGACCAGTAAGGTACGGCTGCCACCTGCTGCAGTGTTGGGGTCTCCTCCGGTTTGGGCTTGGTGGTGATGTGTCTCGAGTCGGTGCTTTCTCCCATTCGCACTTACAGGGCTCTTTCCTCTGCTGTTGTTATGATACAGCAGACCAGCGTTTCCAGTGAGCAGGAGCATGTAGGAGCCTTTCTGAAGCAGAGGACAACTGCGCAGTCGTGCTGTGGTGGAGGAGGGAAGGGCTCTTGAGCGATAGCATACTGCCCGGGGAGTATGGGTGACCGCTACCAGCCAGGCGGTGGGTGTCTGAATTGAGCTTTGCCTCCGATGGGCAGTTTGCCTGGAGCAGTGTCGGGGGGAGGCGGGGGTTGTCGCTGGCTGGCAGGGGGGAGAGCGGAACAGTGCGCTGCTGACGGATTTCCAGTTCCTGCTCCCAGCGGTGCGGTGCTGTTCGGCGTATGTGAAGGGGGGCAGAGGGTGGCGCACCCCCTCTCGCTGAGCCCTTTGAACCCGCCGCCAGCAGGACGGGCCCGTCTCGCTGGCGGGGAGCTCCCCCGCGGGGGGGGCGGCGGACGCTGCGCTCTGCCGGACCACATGAGAAGGCCGTGGGGAGCCGCTGGCGGCCAGGCTGCAGCTGGGCTTCAAAGTCTGTTTACTGGCGGAGCTCGGTTTTACCCCGGCTAACCTAGCGCGGGGCAGCAGGATCCCTCGCGAGAGGAGCCGGGCGCTGCTGGCGCGTTGCGCAAGACGAGAGCGTTCTCCGCTCCTTCCCTGCAGCTGCTGGCGAGCTCGGCGATGGCTCCCGCCCGCCGGTCCGAGAGAGGCGGGTGTGGGGGGGGCGGCAGGCCCCCCAGCGTGCCCCAGGAGGTGAGAGCGGGCGAGGGGAGCAGCGCGGTTTGTGTGGCGCCCCAAGCCCTGCCAGGTACTGCTTTCTTACCTCGCAAGCCGGTCTGGGTGGGCTGACCGAGTGGTACAGGGTAAGCGAGTCGAATCGGGAAAATATTTGAAAGGGGGCCAGAAGAGATCTTGGGATCGATCGGCGTTCTGAGCTCTATTGCCAAGCCGATTCCATTCTCAAGGAGGGGATCTGAACTTTCCATTGCAAGCAATATAAAGGAAGCAGCAGGCCAAGCAGAACTGTCCTCTTTTTTTTTTTTAAAATCGCCACCTTATAGGCGGTTGGTGATCCTTTGTCCCTCCGCTGTTGAGGTGCTGACCCCCCCCCCCTGTCCCTTCTCTAACCTCACACAAGCCCGGCGGCGTCTCCCTTTCAGCTGTGATGGCATCGGGGCGTCCCATCACCCCCCGAAACCCCGGTGCTGAAGCCTGAGAGTTCGCAACTGGTTCTGCTCGGCCGCCGGGTCCTGGCCCACCTGCGAGAGCCTGCTCCGGGTGCCCCAGCGGGAGATTATCAGTACAGCTGAGGGGAGGTGAGGCCTTGTCCGCCACACAGGGCCCCACGCAGACGCTCAGGCAGGAGACTGGGGAAGAGGTACAATTTCAATGCTTGTGGTCATGCGGGGGAGAGAGGAGGCAGCGTCACGCGGGCAGGACTGGTGTTTTGGAGTTGCTCTTGCGTTGCACCCCCCAAGGTCCTGGTCTGGGTGTAGGTGGGGGCTACGTGGTCCCCAGTTGTGACCACCTGGCTTAAAAGCCAAACTATTTTTGCGACTCCTGAGAGGATCTGCACGTCTCCTGAGCTGTTTCCCAAGAGAAGTCAGGGTATCGGCTTCGATCACATGGCTGGGCTGCTTGTTCCCCACTCCCACCACCCTGTGTGTAAGGTTCTGTAAGCAGTCAGAAGCTGCAGACAGCCCCTAAGTTACCCCACGTGGGCTCTGGACCCAGAATCCAGCATTGAGTAGAGAAGCACCTTCTTTGCGGAGATCCAAGACGTGGGAGGTCAGGAGTTATTGTTTTTCACTTTGAAAGTTTTACGATCAGTAGGGGGCGCTCAGCCTGTAGTCTGTGTAGTCTATTGCCCTAGTACAGTGATGGAGACACTATACTATAAAAAGGCGCTGTCCTTCGGATGAGATCCGACCTCTCCGTGGTCATTAAAAATCCCAGATCGTTTCTGGAAAAGAGTAGGGGTGTTACCCCCGACATCATGGACAGATTTCCCCCTGCCCTTTACCAATCAAGGCCTCCTAATAATCCCCATCTCTGAACAGGTTTCATCACTCTGTTCTCCTCCCCACTCAGAGCTGGTGTGTGGGGAGAGTACTGGTGCATCATCCAGGTGGGGCTGCACACTGGTGGGGGTGGAGGGGATCCCCATTACCTATGAGGCGTTTTGAGTGGAGTGTCCACTCAAATATAAGGAATTATTATTATTATTATTATTATTATTATTATTATTGATAAAATCAACCCCTAGTTAAGGGGTAACCCTACTGTGCATTTCCAGGCCTGCCCACCAGAGGGAGCCCAATACACAAAATCGTGCTCACGCGAGAGAGCTGCGGCCCCGCCGCCCGACTTGTCCCGGTTTGCTGAGCGCTATTGAAATTCTGAGCATGCCCGCTATGCTAATCAGCCGGGGTGGCCCAAAGGAGCTACTGTATTTCCTAACGGCGGGCGCTTCTAGACCAGAGGTCGGTTGCTAGGACAGCAGTGACTTTCCCCAGTGAAACCTCGAAGAATAACCGGCCCTTTATGCGGGGAATGAGCGGGTACATTGTGCCCACTTCTTAACTTATGACTACAGGAACTGGGCCCTGTGGGGAAAAAAAACTGATAGTATAGAAATTAGTTTCAATTCGCATTTCCCCGCGATCTCAGTTCCCTTTCGATGGTGTAGCGCCTTTCCGCCAAGTATTCTTTTTCCGTTCTGTGACATCTGGGGTCGTGGTCGGCTCAAGGCAGGGGAACGGCTCTGAAGTGCTTTTCTTCGCTTGGGCGCCCCGAGAAACGCGGCCCCAGTCACCCGCTACCCCTCACACGTCACAGGGCTGGCGGCTGGACTGGTCATCGCTGCGGGTCCAGCGGTGCTGTAGTCGCCGAGCCTAGGGTGCCCGCGAAGGGCTTGACTCAAATGGACCGGCCAGAAAGGGGTGGACGCCGGCAAACAACGTGTAGTTACGTCATTTGATTCGATTGTGACGTGGCCTAGATTCAGAACTGACGGGCCTTACAGTTTAAATGATTTTGTGCTTTGGCGTTTTTTTAATAATATAGCGCCCTTCAGGTTCGATCCGGGGGGCCGATAACCTCCAATACCACCGACAGAAAGACCGGGAAGCTCACGAGTGGCGTTTCACCGTGTGCAGGCGGACTTCACGTGTCTGAGGGCAAGTGTATATGTGCAGAAATACTGTATAGGATCTGTCCAAGGTAGAACTGGGGTCTACAAGCAAACTCCGAATGTACAGCTCTTGACTGGCCCGGAGGAGCAGCGTTAGTGTGCGTGGGTCTGGTTAGCAGAGTTGTCGCTCAGGGGTCGGGTGGTGCGTTTCCAATAACACACGTTGACGACTCTGTCTCCCGGTTCCCTCTGAAGGCCCCCAGACCGTGTTTCCTGTTCGGAAACGGGCTGCGCTGTTCGGGCGACGGCGAAGCCGGTCTCCCGCCTCTCCCGGCCGGTTCCGAGCGCTGCGTCCCGGGGCGTGACTGACGGCGGCTCTGTCGTGGCAACAAGCAGTCAGTCTACTGATCGTTGTTTTTAAATTCTAGAAATGTAAAATCAAGTTCATTCCGGTCGAATTCCAAAGCACTGAGGCTACTTTGCTTTGTTTCCCCCCCGATGACGCATTGTTTAGGTTGGGGGGTGATTCTGGACCTTAATTTTCTTTCTCCTCTGAACACGGCGAGGGCGGCAGCGCTCAGATGGGTTCTGAACGACGCTGCTCTTACGACACGGACAGCAGGGCTCCTGGAGGTGACCTGATCGATCCAAAACCGGTTCTGATGGAGCTGCCCTCCCGCCTTCCGCCTCCCGGACTCGGGGGTCGCGGGCACCCCTTCAGCTAGACCCCACAATTGCGGTTTGTCTCGTTTATTTAAGAAAACGGCGGTGTTGCCCCCAGTGACGTCAAACCTGAGCAGGGTGGATGACAGTAAAAGTTAAGAGTCGCGCTCCGGGTCCCGTCAAGCTTCTACGTCACGATCGCCCGCAATTTCAGCACGTGGCTGATGTGAACGCCGTTCTCCCGGTCCCCTCGCGGTTACCTCGCTCGTGGCTCTGCGGAGTGAGCCGACAGAGTCCTTTATGTAATCGTATCGGCTAAGTCATAATTACATTAACACAAAAGGGACGAGGAACGACAGCAGGCTATGGGGCACCCCTGATCAGGATAATTTTAAAAACGTCTCCACGTCAGTTAATACCCGATATCCTTAGAGATGTAATTAGACTGACCTGTCTGTTTTGTAAATATGCCCTTACTATATATATATACACACACACACCAACATGGCAACTTGCGCTCAGCCAGTGACCTAACAGAACCAGTCTCATTCTTCTGGGAGCTACTGGGTTCCGCGCAGAGGCGCAGTGCGCGCGCGCCTCCTGCCAGGGCTCTCGGTCCCCGAGGTGGCGGGGTCTCGAGCGCCTCCCCCGCTCTGCCCGCTCTGAGAGCGAGACGCGGATTCTCCCGACTTGGACCCTCCCTCCCCTCTTCTCCCCAAGTAGACGAGCAGCGGGAGCGCTCAGCGGTCTGCAGTCGCGCAGGCGGGCACCCGGCGAGCGTGTGCGAGCGAGGGAGCGTGCAGGGAACCCCACTAGAATGACAGCGCTGGCCCGGCCGTGCACAGCCGCCGGTCCCCGAGTCGAGCAGAGGCGCTAGACGGGCCCCACTCTCTGTGCGTGGGCAGGGGGGGGTCGGAATAAAGCCAGCACCAGCCCAACAGCACCCCGCGGTTCTTACTCCAGACAGCCAGGTAGCGAGCGGAACATGTCGACCACCGCGTAGAAGACGAGCCGACGGGGTGTCCCCAGAGAGCCGATGTGTCCAGAGCCCGGGGCGACCCGGGCGGCTCTGACGGGGACCAGGAGGAGACGGGGCGGAGAGGCGATGCCGGACGGGCGGGTGGTTTGCGTGGTGCTGCTGGTGCTGCAGCCTCAGGTAAGGGACCGGATCTCCCGCCCCTCTGCCCGCCTGGCAGCGGGCGCCGCTTGGGGTGCGCGTGTCCCCCGCGCCGCGGGGGCTGTGCCCGTGCGGGGCCCCGGAGCAGCACCTGTCCGGCTGCCTTCACTTGTTGCTTCCGAGCGAGAGGCGATTTCACGGGCTCGGCGCTGCTGGCGGAGGGTCATCTTGCGCGCAGCGCTGAATCACCCCGGGAGGACTGTAATTTGCGCTGAGAGGGATGTTTGTGTGAACGTTGATTTTTTTTCCCTTTTCTTTTTTTTGCGCAACAGACTTATCTGGGGAGTGGCGTTGATTGACGAGCTGAGACTCGGAGATAAACCCTATCCTGAATTCCTCCCCCCCTCCACCACCACCACCACCACCACCAAACGTCTCTCGCTGAGCGGGGTGTTATTAAGTTCAGTCTGAAGGGAAAACGCAGAGAAAGTGAGAAAAAGAGTGGTTTCACCCCGGAGAGAGTGAGGAATCGCAGCCGGGGGTGAAAACGTGCGGGTTGTCTCTCTCTCCGACAGCGGTCTGACCGGGTCAACACATGTAATCGCCTTATAACGCTGCAGCCGCGGGCCCGCCGGCGAAGCGCCTGGAATCGGTGCCCCGGGGCTCCGGGAACTCGGGCGTCAGCCGGGTGCCGAACCTCAGGCTCACGTCCGGCGGGCATCTTGAGGACCCAGGCGTGACGGGTACTCTGCTCTGGGGTCCACACGCTGTCGCCCCAGTCAGCTGGCCTCAGACATGTGCCCGGTCTAACTTTTCCCAGAGTCACCCCCGCCGCCTCCGAGTGCAGAAACGGCGCTATAAACCCCTTTGTACCGTGAGAGCGTGATCGGTTTGTCTAGCAGTTAGCCTGCTTCCTACTTCCCCCTCAGCGCGGGTGGTATCGGGGTCCCCCTCCCTGCACCCCAGCGCGTGTTTGGAAGGCAGACCCCCCCCAGGAAGAGAGCGAAAGCGCGAGCGTGAGTGGAGTGTGCGCGCGGGGGTGGGCGAGCCGGCTCGTGACCACCTGTCCACGGCCGCGCGAGAGCCCGAGGGGCTGTTTTCTGCGCCGTGGAGATGGCGCGGCGTCAGCGCACAGGGATCATGAAAGGCAGAGGAAACGACAACCGACGCTCCCCTCCCCACCGCCCGAGTCCGCTTGTCTCGGCTGCGAGCGATTTACTGCCGTCGGAGACGAGCAGAGATCCGGCCGGAATCTCAACACCCAGAGGAAAGTCGTCGGGGCGACGCTGAGATCCCGGTCACTCGTGCGCTAGGCGACTCGAGTGGGAGTACCTGGCCCACGCTGTTCCCGTCCTGGTTACACCTTGTGCAAGAGTCGAACAGTCCCCATAAAAACGCCTGAAACCATCTTTTGCGTGACGCGTCAAAACGGTTTTTGCCGTTTTCTGAGCTGTGCATCTTTTCTCCCGGGTTGTTAGCAGTTACAGTGGAAAGCAGCAACCTGTATCCCACATCAGTCTAAAGGAAATGTTTACTGAGGTGCGAGGCCCTCCTGAGAGCACTGGCAGGTGCCGATGAGCTGCGGGCCACAGCCGTGCCCTCGCCAGGCCCAGCAGAGCTGCAGGAGCAGCAGGCAGGCATCGCCATGGCAGCCTGTGGTTTTGGGGGAACGCCACCACCTCGTGATGCCAACGCTGTGGCAGGGCTGGGGCGCAGATGGTGCCCTGCTGGTGTCTGCAGGCTGCGGGCCGGGGGCAGGTTGGTGTCACTCAGCGTGCCCCCTGCTCTGGGCGCACCCCCCAAGCTCCCCCCCTGCGCTGGCAAGGGGGCAGTGTGTCTGCCAGCCTGAGGGCCCCGCCTCGGCCCCCTGTCTCCCAGAGGCCTGATGAGAGATGAAGACCCTGCTGAAATGTAAATATGCGAAGAATCTCTGCAGGCCGGAGTGCACTGTCACGGGCAGGGGCTCAAGATCCCTCTCTCTCAGCTGCTGGATGAAAATCCCTCCCGCTGGTTGCTGGGAGTAAGCAGTTCCAGTGAGGCAGGGTGCGTAGTGGCGGGACTGTGCCTTATTATTCCTGCTCTGTGTCAATATGCCATGTGCTCGCTCCTTCCTACGGTTTTCCCAGGAGTGGGAAGGCTTGGGTTGCAAGGTTGGGCAGCGGTGCCTCATTCCCAGGGCCCAGAGAATTCTTCATGTGTTTCTGAGATGTTGGAAGGCTTTTGATGTCCTTGCACTGCTGGCTGAAAAGAAATGTGCAGGAAAGAATTGTCCGTTTTTTCCGATCCTTCAGAAGGGCTCCTGTCGTGAGAAGCAGTTGGGTTGGGTCTGTATTTTAAGAGCTGTAGACTAATGGCACGATAATTGACAGGGGCATCAGTCAGTGTGTCAGTGGATCAGTGGGTCTCTCAGTCACTGTGCCAGTGGTTCTGTGTGTCAGTGGGTCTGTGTGTCGGTGCGTCTGTGGTTCAGTGTGTCAGTGGGTCTGTGTGTCGGTGCTTCTGTGGTTCAGTGTGTCAGTGGTTCTGTGTGTTGGTGGGGCTGTTTGTTGGTGCGTCTATGGTTCACTGCATCAGTGGTTCAGTGTGTCGGTGCGTCTATGGTTCAGTGCATCAGTGGGTCTGTTTGTCGGTGCGTCTATGGTTCAGTGCGTCAGTGGGTCTCTCAGTCACTGTGCCAGTGGTTCAGTATGTCTGTGGGTCTGTGTGTCGGTGGGTCTCTCAGTCACTGTGTCAGTGGTTCTCTCTGTTGTGAGATCACCATTGCAGACTCCAGCATTGTCTCTGGGCTCACAGCCATCGTTGTCTCAGGGGTCTTGTTAGTGGCAGCATCAGGTGTTACATGGTTTGGAAGCTGTTCTCTCTTTCCCTTGCGGAGCTGGAGCAGAGGTTGCCAGGGCCTCGCTGGTGCCGCTGGGTGAATTTCCACAGACAGTGAGACGCCCTGATCCCTGGGGTTCCAAGACAGCCTGCCCTGGCATTTAAATCCAGGAATGGATTTGAACTGCTGTGCAGCGGGAGTCTGACCTTGTCCATGCCCAGGGCTGCTGGCCTAGCCCATCCTTCGCACAGTGCACCAGGCACAGCAGCATGCTCCTGACCGAGGCACAGTCTGAGGTCTGACCATGAAGAGCGATCTGGCACGATGAAGGAGTGGTGCCTGTTGCCCTGGGTGCCACAGGACTTCACCGTTCCAGCGTGTCTCTCCAGACTGGGGCTGCTCCAGGTCCAATAAGATGGAGGGGTTCTGTGAAAAGAAGCAGCACTTTTCTAGTGTCTTTTTACACCCATCCGTAAGCACCAGCGATGCTTTGTCCCAGAGTTGTCAGCAGACAGACAGGCTCTGAGCCAAACTCCTTGCAGGAAAGGTCCCAGTTGCTGCCTCGTTGTTGTCGATATTACACACATCCCAGATAGGGCTGCTTTAAAAAAAAGGTATTCCAATGAAAACATGACTGTTTGGAAATGTAGGCATTACACTGCAAAGATCTGTGCTCTAAAAGAATGTTTCTCTGGTTACCTTAATTGAGCTGTACCATATTAGAATGTGAGTGATTGTATACAATCTACATTAATACATAGATGCATATTTCTATAGACTTGCAAAACCACCCTGAGTGTTTAATAAAACTCGCAAAAGTATCATTGACAAAAGAGCATAGTTTAACCCTCAGGTTTTTGTTACTAATGATAAATGATAAAATGGCCCTGTTTTCAGTAAAGGTGTAAAAGCACCTCTCTATGTACCTGTCGGCTTTGCAGGGAGCTGTTCAGTGTCCCCGCAGTGGTTTTGCGTCAGGAATGGAAATGACACTTTGGATCTGCATCTGTTCCATGTTCCACGATGCACTGAGTCAAGCTACCAGATGCAGATGTGCCCAGATGTGTTGTGCTGCCTTCTGTTTGAGCTTGGTGTTTTGTACTCTATTTGTCGAGCTTGTTCATTTGACTTGCCAGGACACAGGCGTGCTGTGAGCAGTTTCGGCACTCAAATAATTCAGCTGCCCTGCTGCAGGCTGTTTGACTGACTTGCTGATCTTTAGCTCCAGGTCTTGGGAAGAGAAGGTGTGAAATCTGCTGGGGAGCACAACTAGATCTGCTTCATGGGGAAGCCAGGAATTCCAGGTGTGCAACAGAGTCATCTACTGCAGGAATTCTTAGAGCAGAGAAGACAGTAGGGATGGGTGGCAGCCCTCAGCCAGGTGTTACTGCAGAAGCAGCTGTTCAGCCCAGTCTGGACTGGCCATAGTGGGGAGGGAACAGAAGACAGGTGAGGATGACAATCAGTCCATAGTGAGCATAGTAATAGTGAGCAGTTCATTGACCCATGGACCTCATCCTGTTGCTTCTTGGAAGAAGGCTGGGTATTGAGTTCAGCGCTGTTACTGGGCAGCTTGTTCCAGACTTCTACCACCCTTTGTGCGTTTGTGCGTTCCTCCGGTTCTCAACTGAAGTGCAGCTTAACCTCCCTTTACTGTCCAGTTGTCTCTTCTGCTTATGCTTCTCCGTTCAAGACTAAAGAGATTGGGTTCCTTCGCCCTGGCTGCGTAAGAGTTTGTGGGTGCCCAGTGATAACTTTTTCTCACGCGGCACTGCTGCTTACACACTGCTGCTCGACAAATCCTGGCCGCCGTTAGCTAGCAGCTCGGCTCGGACCAGGAGAGCTGATTCCTGGACGACAGGACAAAGGCTCTGTTATGATTGAGCCCCTCGTAGCCCCCGGTCGAACTCTTTGCCCACTGTTTCTTCACGCCAGGGGCGTTTCCTGTTGCCCGCTGGGCTGCGCGCTCGGCGTGTTCAGCGTGGAAACACTGCAGCCTGTCTCCAGCCCGGCCTCCCCTCTCCCTGCTTCTCTGTTGACATCCTGTCTGGCAGAGGAGGAGAAAAAGACGTTTTTCATTTATTTGATCTTCGGGAACACAATAGCCGAGGGGGAGAGAGCTGGAGAGTGTTGGTCAGACTGAGTGATTGTCTTCCTCTTTCCACTCCGCACAGAAAGTAACCGTGATCAATGGCCCCAGCCTGGCGGCTGCTGCTGCTGGTTAACCTCCTCCCTGCCGGCCGCCTGCTGGCGGGGCCCCTGTCCAGGATGGCTGGAGTGGCTCGGGAGCCGACCGAGAGTCTCTGACCACGTCTCTGTCCGCTGCCCTCCTCCCTCTCCAGGTCCTGCAGGCGGTGGGGGTGTTCGAGCTCCAGATCGAGCAGCTCCAGAACACCAACGGGCTGCTGCTCAGCGGGGGGTGCTGCGACGGCGGGGGCGGGGGCGGCGCGGGGGGCCGCTGCCCCCAGGCGGACCAGTGCGACACTTTCCTCCGGGCGTGTCTGAAGGAGTACCAGGTGCGGGTGTCGCCCAGGGGGCCCTGCACCTTCGGCGCGGGCAGCACGGGCGTCCTGGGGGGCAACAGCTTCTCCCTGCGGCACCGGACCCCCGGCGAGCAGGTGGGGCGGATCGGCATCCCCTTCAAGTACGCCTGGCCGGTGAGTACTCGCGCCCGTGGGCACGGCGGGGCGCGGGGGGGTGTCGGGGCACCGGGCTCTGAGGGTTTCCAGGCAGGGAAACGAATGATGTCGAATCAGATCCTGTCAGTCCGAGATGGCCTGAGGGAAAGAGAATGGTGCGCAGTCTCCGTGACCCTCCTGCTTGAGCATCGGCGTCAGGCCCTGCGGGGGGGCCTCTTCGCGTGTGAGAGCACGCGCTTGGAGCTGTCGAGGCCTGTGTCGTCCTCTCCGTCGCAAGGAGGCCCAAGGTGTGCCAGGAGAGCAGGCTCAAATCTGACTAGGGGTCGCCAGGGCTGGCCAGAGCTGGAAAGGGGGTCTTCATCAGGGCGCTCTCTCTGTCTCATCGGTAGTGCTGGCTTGGTGGGGTCTCTGTGAATCTAAATTGGAGTGCCGGCTTGTCTGGGCTGGGCTGACTGAGAACTGGTTTGTGCTGTAAACCTGCTGGTGAGGAGCTCTGGGCCCTGGTGTGATCACAGAGCACTGATCTATGCTGTCTTTCAGCAGTTTTTTAACCAAACCTTCTACACTACAGCTTGATAGTTTCTCTCTGCAGGGGGTAATGCAGGTAGCCCTCCCCTGCGCCGTTATCTTCCATACCTTTGCGGCTGTGTCTCCTGACCAGTCAGGATGTTTTAGCGAGAGCACCTTTCTTGGGATTGAAACCCTTCATCCTGAGTTTCACCTCGGTTTGGGAGAGAGTGGCTGGTGAGCCGTTCTCATTGTGTCCCTGCTCTGTAATTCAGGATCGCGGACGGTTTTCTACCGGGACATGATCATGAGCTCTGCAGCTCAGTTGTTGTCTGCGGGTTCTTTCAGATATGAAGGATTTGATTGAGGAGAACTGGCCAGGGCACAGCCAGTGCTGCCCAATGGTTTTGCTCATCAGTGCACAGCGTTAATTAATGGTGCAATTAGTCTTTGCAGGGTTGTTTTTTCCAAAACCAGATCGCGTGCACTAACCTACTGAGACAGTTTTGAAAGATTTAATTTAATAACTCGTGAATATTACAAATTCTGTTTGTCTCTGTAGTTTATAATTTGAACTATATGTTGTATATGAAGGAATAAACTAAAACTGTCTTCTGAATCCTCCTCTCCTCAGTCCAAACCGACCCTCACGTTTCTTGCTTTATAGTATCTGATACATCTGTGCTCGTTTATAAAGCCACTCCAGCAGTGAGGAGTAGCGCTCACGGGTCCAGGTTCTGTGAGGTCAGGTCCCACGAGGAGCACTGCTGCTGTCCCCTTGAGCAAGCTGCTTTACTCAGACTGCTCCAGTAACATGCCCAGCTGCATAAATGAGTATACATGGACGTCACTTTGGATAAAGGTGTCTGGCGTTTAAGAATAATAATCACGTCCCCTATCTTGGTGTATGCATTCAGTTTTCATCTCAGCCCTTATGCATAAGCTTCGTGTAATAGTTCTCCTGAGATCCAGTGATTCGGTCATTGAAGTCAAGCTGGAGGATCACCATGGTGACAGGCAGCAAAGAGCTGGAGTCCTCTTCAGTGTATTGAAGCTGGAGGACGGCTCAGGCTGTAGAGATACACTGGACAGCAGGATACTCCGAGCAGCTCTGGGCTTCACAGGGCCACACAGGGAGGCGTGTCCAAGCTCACTGCCCGTGATTGGCGGACGTTGATGGGCGGGGCATATGCCACGCGCAGACTTTGTTTGAGGTGTGAATCTTTTGCCCTCTGCGTCCATCCCAGGGTGCCACACACAGGCTACAGCTGGTTGGAACGCTCTGTCATGGACGCGGCAGTTTGTGGGTGAGGGTCAGGACAGGGAGGCGCAGAAGGTGGAACGATTGAGAGAGAACTGTCCGTGTGTGAAGGGCAGGGGGACAGCAGCAGAGCAGAACAGCAGCAGAGCAGCCTGTGTCTGCGGCAACGTAGGATCTAGTGGTGCAGTGCGGGGAGCGTGTGCATCTGAGCTTATTCAAACAGGACTGTAGTAAGGGTATGAAAAAGCATGATAGAGTGTGTTCCCAAAGATGGAATGATGGAATACCATGGCAAAGCGAAGCGAATGCAGGGAACAAGTACAGTAGAGCCCCGATTATCAGACCTAAACGGGGCCGATAGCATGTCGGATAATTGAAAATGTCGGCTAATGCGAAAACTGAGTTGACAAATGATAGTTATGGAAGTGCAGTATAAGTATGAAATCTAGTTTATTAATCTACTGTAAATCAGAGCTTTCTCTTGAAGTATCGGACCTGTGATAGGCATGCCCTCTGCTGCGTGAACCTCAAGAACAAAGCTTCATCGACCTTTTCGTCCTTCAGCTGAAGGCCGGTCAGAGCACCACTTCTCTATCTCATTTCTTTTCCTCTCCCAGCTGCAACTCGTCCCACACCAAATTCAGATGCAAGTTTTTTGCAATGAACTCGTCCTTTTTTAACACTTCAAGCTTTTGTTCCACTGAAAGAACTGCTTTCTTTCTCCTCGCACTTGTCATGTTTCTCAAATAACACAATTATATATATGAGTGCAAACGAGCGAGCGGGGATACGTCGATGGCAGGATTTGACGCACTGAGTGACAAAGCAGGATGGGATTGGGCAAAACATTATGCATGTGCACACATACAGTACATAGCATATATGTATATAGCATGTTGATTGCTATGTCGGATAAAATGGAATGTCGGATAATCGAGACTGTGCTGTATAACATATAACATATAAAACATGTAGCACATAACATATAACATATAACAATCTGCAGAAGAGCAGCGGTGCTGAACTTTAATAAGGATGCATGCTTATCCTGGACTGTGTGTGAGGGAGAGGTTTCTCATAGAACAGTAAACGGTATCGATTTCAGGGAAAGGTAGCGCATGTGGGAGGGGGGTGTTGAGAAGGAGAGGTTTTCCCTGGGAAACGGCCAGGCTGAAAGAGCAGCCTTGTCCGGCAGCCTCTGTGAGAGGCGGGACCCATTGCTCCCCTGGGGGGGTCTCCGCTGGGAGGGAGGCAGGTGAGGAGCGTCCCTGGGAGAAAGCCGAGCTGGCTGACTCTCTCTCCGGGGAGAATCGGATGCGTGTGCACGTCCTGAGCTGGAGACTGGAGAAAGGATCAAAGGGGTCAGTAGGCAGATAATCTCGGGCCTGTTGGAACAATCGGTCTGCATCCAGTTTCAGGTGAGTGATGAATGAAGCTCCACCACAGGTTGAAGCCCAGTTTCACCTCACTGGGAAAAGGAGACGGGCCTTTAACTTGTGATCCTGTGCACAAAGTGCTGGCGTCACATTTTCTGTCAAAGGTATTTTTACTGTAGGGAAAGAATATCAGGGTGGCACACTCCTCCGGGAAAAGGAGCGTCACACAGGAAGAAAAGGACACTCTGAGCTGATTAGGAGATTCTGATGTGAAAGTGAAGGTCATTTCACCTCCAGCTCCTCAGAGTGGCTCACTGTGAGTCACGTTTCAAGAGCTCTGCAGAGGCAGCAGTGAAAGCAGGAGACACTTCCTCCAAGTGTGTGAGAGATTTTTGTGAGAGACTCCTGTAGCGAAGCGTGAAGAGATATGCAACAAGTTCCAACTGGACTGCGTGCAGGTGGGGCCAGCTAGTGACAGCCCTGCTCTCGGAGAGCCCCGCTCCTGCAGGTGTTTGAGGATCAGTGGGAGCTGGAGCCCAGGAAACAGGTCTCACCCTGCACCGCCAGAGCTAGGCTTCACCGACTGGAGCTCTGGATTTCAGTCAGGCACAGAGGGAAGAAGCACAAAGTGCCAGACACTTCCAGAGTCGAAGTCCGGGCTCTGAACATCACAGCGCCGACTGCCACCTCTCCTGCTCTGCCATCATCTTCATCATCTTCCTTGGCTGATGCCTGATATCCTTCCGCTCACCAGATCACAGAGCCCTCTCTATTCCTACGCGCATGTGTATCTCACAAATGTAGGAGCCTGTACATTTTAGCTCTCAGCGTGGTGCGTGAGAGTAGTAGTGTTTAGAGTTCACCCCCTGAGGCCTACACTTTGACTCTCTTCTTGCAGCCAGGGATCTGCTGCTTCATATCTTAGCCGTGGTCTGACCAGGTGGGGCCCCCATGCACAGCGTCATTCACTTCTCGAACCCCCACAGGGCTGTGCCCCACAACCTTTTGCTGTTCCCTCCTTCAGCGCTGGTTTGCGAAACTTGTCCTCCCCTCTTCCATCAGCACGAGGATCCCTCTCTGCTGTGGCTTGGAGCTGACTGTCTTTCATGGGCTGCTCTTTGTAAGCCTCTTAATGGACACAGGGGTATGGCTAGTTCCACTCACCCTGAGTGACCCACACTCTGTAATTCAACACACACCTGCTTACTCAACGCTTAGCAGCCATCTTGGCTCAAGGACACAGCATGGTCCGGGTTTGAGCCAAGATGGTGGCTTCCCAGGACAAGCCTGGTTCTCTTTCTCTATCACTGCAATTTCACTGATCTTAACTTGATCTTTACTGCTCTTTACTTGCTTCTACCACACTACACTGGGCAGCGTTGCACACTGCTGTGATTTTACTGTGATTTCCCTGTTTCTCCCCGGTATATCACAATGATGGTAGCAGAAGTGTAGCAGAGGCCGAGCTGTCCAGCCTGTTTCCTCGGCACAAGCCAGCCTGGAAACTGGGAGGCCAGTGGACATGAACCCAGAGAGAGGAGCCGGCAGTCTGGTCCAGAGCTGCAGAGAGACATGTTATTCTTGCTGTTGTTTTTTTTTTTACAACTTCCTGCGACCAGCTCCAGCTGCCTGTCTGGAGACCGTGTCCCAGTGCCGGCTCGCCACGCCCTCGCTCTGACCCGCACATGGTCTCTATTAGACACGCTTTCTCCGGCACTGCTTTGCAGGAAGCGGGAGATTCATTTCCCCTTATGGATCAGGTGTCTGTTAACGCTTTACTCGGCCTCAGCCCGCAGTGTGCGCCGCAGTCAGCAGAGTCACCGTGGGTTTTCGTGCGGTGATTCGGAAACTGACACAGGTGTGGTTCATCCGCGCGGCTGGAGGCCGAGTTCTCCACAGTCCTGTTGACGAGGCTGCACTCAGCGCCGACTCGGCTCGCCTTCTTTCCGGGTTTTGTCAGCAGCCTCATTCAGATCCGCTTCTCGGGTTCCGGGCCTGACTTTCCTCCAGCGTTTCTCCAGCTGCTGCTCTGCAGCTGAACCCCGAGAGCCGGCCCGCGCTGAGGCCGAGAGATGCCACGGTTCGATAACGCAGAAAAAACGAAAAGACAGCAGCCGACCCATGCTGGCAGGAAAGGGGACGGGGACGGGGTGCGGGAATGCGGGAATGGCCGGCTCTCGCTGGCTGCTGCCTGTCGCGGCCCGGCGCTCCGATGGCAAGGGGCATGCGGGCAGGATCTGCGCCCTGCTGGTGTGCGGCACATCTTCAAGCCAGGCGTGTGGGAATGACCTGTTAATGAACCCACAAGAGAAACACATAAACATGCTGCGTAACATGCATGGAAAATAACCATATAACTCACATTACATGTGGGTGAAATACACTGTCTCTCTGTTGATTCTTCTATTAGTGTCACACAAGTTCTCCTGACTCTTTAGTTCTGCAAAGTAACTTTCTTTAACTTGATACAACCCAGGCGGTCCCAGTCTCACTCCTGCAGCTGAGCCTGCTTACTTTGAAGAGTCCTCAACTGAAGCAGCAAGCCACTTGGTTGGACTCTTCTCCTGCTCACAATGAAATAGTTCAAATTCACCCTAATATTCGGTCTGTTAAGGGCTCAGCTCACGTGGAACAAGCACAGGGACATGACTGGGACCCCCAGACAGGACTGCTCCGCGAGACTGACTCTTGACAGGTTGTTTCCATTCTGCATGACGGAGAGATGTTTTATTCTCTGGGGTGTTGACGATGCCACAGTGCAGTAACAGCAGAGTGTCATGTTATGCTGAGCCCATGCAACATGACAGAAGAATGTGTACTACCATGATGGTGCTGACCGTGTGGCATAAGCCACATGTGATGTGCATATATAGACGTATGGAAAATTGATAGAACTAAACTCTGTGGGTAAGGATTGAGCAGTATGTTAATATAGCAGTTTAGATCTGCCTGGTCATGCACTGCGTGACTTGCATACCCTGAATCCAAGCCCTTACTGCGCACAACATCCTAACATTTTAGCTCAGGGCTAAATCTGGTTCAGCTGCAAAGATTGTAGATGAGAACCAGACAGCAAAAGTGAACACATGGAAACCTTCCTTCACCTGCCCCCCCTCCGTTAAGCTAATCCTCGTTTTTTTCTTTGTGCACACACTTGATGCAAAACGAGCGCCGTGCTGAAAGCCTGCACAAGCAGGCAGCCTGTGGCTGTGGGAGCAGTTTGCTTGTCAGGGTGTCCAGCAAGAGCAGAGCCTGGAGAGAAGGAGAGCACTCTGTGTCTTCCTCCCACATGCAGCACGTTCTGAATGGGGTGTCAGGCGCCCTGACGAGAAAGGTGGAAATTAAGAAGAGACACACTCCCAGGAGTGGGTGTGACTGGAATGTTATTGAAGCCGTCTGAGTTGGAACTTGTGAGAATTGTGGAATTGATCAGCCACTGAGCCACTGAATGAGATCAATTTTCAAAGTATTCAAAACCCTCAAAGGTACTGTCAAAGCCAACCCAAGAATTTCCTTCCAGGTCAGGGAGGACCAGGAAAGTGGAAAATCCACTCAGGACTGTAAAAACGGGTCTCTATTTTGCACATAGAGTAGTGAGTGTAGGGAACAGGCAAACCCCCAGCTATATTGTACTGTAGAAGCCAACTCGATGGGAATTTTCAAGAATTGTGTGGATGAGACCTTGTGTTTGTAATCTTTCCTTGTGAGCTTATCTTCTGTCAAAAACGCGTGCACACTTTTAAAATCTGTTCTATGCATTAGAAGTGTGTATGTTGAAGAAATTCTCTGAGCATATAACCTGCTTATATTGACTTCTAGTCCGGTTACTCTATCAGGAGTAGCCAGTGCTGAAGGAGGGTTCATATCATGTTGCATGGAGGCAATCAGTGTTGCACAATGCTCTGAGGCTGACTGGCAAAACACAGTGTTGCACCGGCTTGGTCAGGAGGATCAGTCTTTGTGCCAAGGTTCTGCTGTGCAAAAAAAAAAAACATCCAATTTGATACACAATCAAAAATTCTTCTTTACTTGTGCTTTAAACATGTACCCAGCACAGAGTCATAATCCTCTCCTACAGTGATAAGCCTACACACACATCACAGCCATGCCGCAGTGTGCAGTGCGGGGCTAGAGTATGCACACAGAGGATTGCTCCACACAGTAATGAGGCCAGGAGCTCCCAGGGCGACGCCAGGCCCGGGTAGCAGCAGTGACTCTGCAGTCGTTTCTCAGGAAAGCGCCCCCCCCCCCGCCCTGCTCCAGTTGAAACTCGATCTGCTTTCTATTCTTTGCTGCTCTTATTACCTGGAGATGGCGGGCAGCGCGGGGTTCAGAAAGCGCGTGTGGGCTTCTCCTCCTTCCCACGCTGGGGCCTGCGTGGCTCTCCGTGAGCGTGCTCTTGCACACGCAGACATGCCGCGGCGCACTCTGTCCTCCCCACACGCTCCTCCGAGGTGCGCCTGACTGGGAATGCCTCGCGGGCATCTTGTCACGGACGTCCAAAGGGACTAACCGTGGGGAACAGGAGGACCCATATGTGTAGCGGCGAGACGGGAAAAAGGCCCGGGCTCATTAGTGCAAAGAGTTCAGGAATGCCGTATAGAAACCTATGCCCTCAGGGAGCGGACGTGGGGCGCCCTGGTGCTAGGCGGGTCTCAGGACATCCGAACGTCAATGCTGAGCCAGGACAGAGTGCAAGACCCGGAAATATATAGCCCAAGGGAAAGAGAGGGACAGGAAGGACAGCAGACCGGAAACTAGGGACAGGACAGAGAAGGAGCGCCCTCTGGCTGCAGAGGGCGTGACACATCTTTAACTTGGACATGTCCCGTCTTTCGATAGCAGCAACAGTTCCTTTTACAAATTAAGGATCTCAGGGTGCTTTACACCCCCTCTGAAGAGCAGCCCCTCCTGGGCGACACACCGCAGGCCCAGTGCACACAGATCAGGGGGAGGAGAGAGACACTGCTGCTCCAGGTTTCCAGCCACAGCATGCAGAGCCCCCCCGCAAGACCTCTGCATGGAGTTCCTTCGTCATCAAGTTCCCCGTCTGGTCTTGCTCTGTGTGTGAGAGGCGTCTGTCCACCTGGGATGATCATTAGTATCGAGGATTGCCCAGGATGTCATCACGGGCGTCCATTTCCCACCTTCCCCAGCTCTCCGCCAGTCTGGAGGCTTCTCTCTGGAGGAAAATGCCCTCCTTGGAAAAGGAGGAGGGGTGAAATGGTCAGTTTGACCAGAGGTGGACCAGACCAGGGGGATCTGTGTGGAAGTGGAAAAGGTTAGGAAGCAGAAACAGGCAGCCGGAGACGCGAGTCACGTATCGCTTGGCTCTCGCAGTACATGTAAACCCATCGACCTGTGCCATCGATCCCATGCTCCTATTGATCTGTGGTTTTTCTGATATGGCGAAGACTGAGATCCCAGTTATTGATGGGAATGACTCATGAAGTATCTACATCGAGCTGAACAAGTGTCAACAGGGGCTCTTTGTCACCCCATCACCCTCTCCACTCCATATGCTTGAGGCACTGTATCCCGATCCTATTACAGTGCTGACCACAAATATCTTCCATGGAAAATACAATTTTAATGTCATCCCAATCAGATCATCTGTTACGCTTTTTTGTGACTGATCAAACTGGAGGAATAACTGACCAATGTGATTGCACTACATCGTTAAAGGCCTGTGCAGTAGTGTTAAGGTCTGTGCTGTAGTGGTCAGTGCAGCGAGGGGGCTGCAGTGTTAAGGCCTGTGCTGTAGTGGTCAGTGCAGTGGGGGGGCTGTGGTGTTAAGGTCTGTGCTGTAGTGGTCAGTGCAGCGAGGGGGCTGCAGTGTTAAGGCCTGTGCTGTCGTGGTCAGTGTAGTGAGGGAGCTGCAGTGTTAAGGCCTGTGCTGTAGTGGTCAGTGCAGCGAGGGGGCTGCAGTGTTAAGGCCTGTGCTGTAGTGGTCAGTGCAGCGAGGGGGCTGCAGTGTTAAGGCCTGTGCTGTAGTGGTCAGTGCAGCGAGGGGGCTGCAGTGTTAAGGCCTGTGCTGTAGTGGTCAGTGCAGTGAGGGGGCTGCAGTGTTAAGGCCTGTGCTGTAGTGGTCAGTGCAGCGGGGGGGCTGCAGTGTTAAGGCCTGTGCTGTAGTGGTCAGTGCAGCGAGGGGGCTGCAGTGTTAAGGCCTGTGCTGTCGTGGTCAGTGCCGTGAAGTCAGTGTGGTTCTGCTGCCCTGGTCGTTCGTGCGACGGGGGATTAGGTGTATGTGACGCACTGTGGCTCGGTGGGAGTCTATGGATGGGGCCCTGGGATTTATAAGCTGTGTGTGAACACCTGAGCCAAACTGCCCGTGATTCTCCTGTGTCCTGTCTCGCCCCGGGGCCTGCGCTGGGGAAGTAGCCGGAGAGGCAGGGAGACGGGGATCGGATGTCGGCGCGCCCCTGTTCCCATTGCTGGGGCGAGCCCCCCTCTTGTCTGCCCCGACACTGGTGGGAGCAGCCCTGTAAGGCTATCCCCCCATCCCCACCCTGCATTGTCTCCTCCTCGGCTCAGGACGGCTCCGATTTCAGCCTTGAGACGGGCCCCCCTGTGACTGCGAGCAGGGCCGGCCCCCATCCCAGCCGCCCCCCTTTCCTGGTGCGGCCTGCCGGGCGTCAGCTCGCAGACTCTCCACACACGGGCCTCCGGCACCCTCCTGTGCCGAGGAAATCCATTATCCAGTCTCGTTCACATCCCCAGCAAGACGGCTTCATGAATCCAAGCCTTGGACATTTTCCTGTGAGGCCCCAGAGGACAGAACCACAACACGTTGCCTTCACTGGTTAGGCCAGAAGACACGGCGAGGCACCGGTCAGCTGAACACTAATGTACTTCTTCCCTCAGTCGGAGCAGCAAGATCTCCAGAGATCTGGCAGTTTCTCCCCTAAACGCAGGGCTGCTGGTCGGGCTGTCTTCTCTGTGGGAAAACTGGATTTAAGGGCTGCACTGTGCCAGACAGCCGTGCTTTCCCAGTCTTTTATCGTTTTCTGTTAGGCTGCACAGAGCGCCTTTTATGAGGCCGGTGTGCAATATTCTTGGGACAACAGGAATAAATCTGCTACCGACACCCCTGAGAGCAGCGCCTGACTGGGAGGGATGTGCTGAAAGGGAAGGAGGCGATTTAGATGCATTCAGGGCCCTGACAATCATCTCCTTGAAAGCAATAAAACAACAATATGAATTCATTACAAACCACTAGATGAAGGGCAGGGTTGTGGAATGAGGGCATTGTCATCTAGTCACTTTTCTTACTAGAAAAGCCCGTGAGAGACACTGCAGGACTAGTTAAACACAGCTGATCCTCGCGGCAGGTATCCGCACAGGCCATGTGAAAATTGTTGTCTTGGACTGTAAATCTTCCACCTCGTTTGCTGTTCTTGCTCATACTGTGTCCGGCAGCTTCTACGGGGTTCACACAGTGCACATCTCCACTGTGTGACATTCACTATTACCTGTGATTTATGATGTTCTCTTATTTTATAGTGACCTTTTATCACAGACTACAAGTAGACTTGAGAATAGAAGCCCGATGATTGCATACCATTGATGGTAGCTATGTCACCGCCTCTCCCTGCCCCCTGCCCCTTCACTGGCTCGACCTTGACCTTCCCTTGGCTTCTGCCCTTGAAAGAAAAGAAATACCACTCAGCCCCCTGGTACCGCGATCAGCCTTGGCTCAGGACATGTTGGGTCGGGGATACAAGAGGGAGCACGAAAAGGAGGTGGCTCATGCACCTCAGGGTCTGACAGCTCGGATCCTTGTGCATCGTGTAGGGTGAAACTGGGTTGGTCGTGCGGATGGCCAGTGTTTATTCTGGGGTGGAGTGGGGGCAGGGAAGTGTTGTGGGAAAACAGGATGACTCCTCTGCGTCCCTGTGTAATTCCTAGAAACTGTTTAAAATTGGATCCGGGGCGTGGGAAAGAGCCTTCATTTCTTCCCCCTCCCTGTGTCTTCGCATCAGGGACTCCACCGGCTCAGTCCGGCCTCCAGAAGTGCGATTCGGAAAGGTGTTGCGAGTGTCTGTGATGAGCTTGCACGCTCAGTCATGTCAGGTTTTGTTGTGTTTGGCACGCTGAGGGTAGTGTGGGCAGACTCAGACTCCCGATTTGAGAACTGCATCGTTCTGTGTGCCTGACCTTTTGAGATCTCCTCTGGGACGGCTCAGGCCGGCTCATTTTCTAAAAGCAGGCTGACGGAGTCCTGCTCGTTTAAAGCTCTTCCTGGCCTGAGTGAAAGAGGCAAGGGACGTGCTTTTCTTCTGAAAGTGTGCACGAATGCTGTAAGACGACGCTGACATTTCAGGGCACGATAACTGTTCTTTCCTTCTTTACAATTGTACTGCTTCACGTCTCCCATGAGACCCTGGGTTCAATTCTGGACCTGGATTGCTATCTCCTCGGAGTTTGCATGTTCCCCCTGTGATCGCGGGGGTTTCGTAATGTGCAGTGGTTTCCTCCCACAGTCCAAAGATATGCTGGTGGGTTAACTGACTTCTGGGCGAATTGGCCCTGGTGTGAGTGGGTGTATGTGGGTGTGTTTTTGTTCGTGTGTGTCGTGGCTGTACCCTGCCTTGTGCTCGTTGCTTGCTGGGACAGGCCCCGGCTCCCTCACGGGCCTGAACTGGAAGGAGAGGGTAGAAAATGGATGGATGGTGTCCAGGTTGTGTGTCCTGAATCAGAAACATGGTAGCTGGTGGATGGCATGGAGGGCCTGGGCAGGCGAGAGATCCACCGCGACACAGGGGCCAGCGAGGGCTTCCTGCTGCTGGCCGCTGCCCATATCTGTTCTGGCGACTTCCTCCTCAGCCCGTCCAGGCACGGACACCGAGTCACAGGCCGATCTCTCTCCCTTCGGAAGGGCTCCGCGGCCCCGGCTCTCGTTCTTCTGACCAGCCGAGAAGAGGGCTTTATGGCCTCAGTTCAGAAAAACTGACAGGACTGGCCCCTCTAAGGGATGCTAAGAGCCAAGCGTGGATCTGTCCTTGAACTCCAGTTAAACACTGTAGCACACTTGTTTCACATGTGCACTATCGGCGGTGAAAGATAGAACTGTGGGGGGGATGTTCTCTCTCCAGCCTGGGAAAATCTTGATAAACTTTGAGAAGGCACGGAGCTGACTCAGTACAGCGTGAATGTTTCTTTTTCAGTCCTTTTTCATCAGGAATTGCAGGAATCGTGCATTTTCCGGTTTGAAAGCTCGCCCCTCACTGGGGGCGGTTTGCGAGGATGCTGGGGGTCAGCAGCAATGTTGGGAGTGAAGGTTCCGTCTTCCCTGTCGATGCTGAAAGGACAGACAGAGTTCCGTTTACCTGCGGTCCCGTGTGATGACTTCTGTAGCTACGTGTATTCCACTGAGCTGCTCCTGGCAGCTGGGAAGGCCAGGAATCACATGCAACATGATGCCTCACACAACGCAACACAGAAACATCTCACAGAGCTGAGAAAAATCTAAATCCAGCATGCACTCAACACTACTGCCAGTGGGACAGGATCATTACTTACGATTTTGGAGTCATTAGATGATTTCTAATAGTTTTAACTCCTTGTATTTGTATAGCACTTTTAATCCCAAAGGATCCCAAAGTGTTTTAGACATAACAGTCAGGATCTCGGTTTTACATCTCATCCGAAGGACGAAACCTCCTGCAGCACAGTGCTCCCTGTCGCATTGGTCTGGGAATTGTGGTCCAGAGTAAAGAGCGCCCCCTACTGGTCCACCACCAGCACCAATGACGGAAATCTGGGATTGTCCTTTGGGGTCTCCCCTCCCAGTACTGGCCAGGCCCAGCCTTGCTTACGTTTGAGATCTAATGAGGTCGGACTAATAGGTTCTGAGCTAATTTTGCAATGACTTCTAAAAACAAGAGTATTTTTTTGTCCACTTTCCATTGTAGAGCTTCATCGTGTCAGCTCAGTGTCAAAAACGTGATTTTTGCTCTTAGCATTTCTCATTCCAAAGACAAGTCATAGCTTGGTTTGTTTTTCATGTGGTTGAAAACCTCATTTGAATAACTTATCCACTCCTTTAGAATAAGCTGTATCTTCAAGATAATCCAATATTTAATTTCTGACATCAGGTTATATTTCCTTACTGCCAAAATTGGTGGTTAGGAAAACATGTATTACCTTGATTATAAGAACAATTTGCCTACAATAAGAAATACAATGTTGCTAAAATTTATTTTCGGCAGCGATATGATCTGATGGTGTTTTGAGCAGAAAAGCCCTTGTAGAGGTGTGTGGTATTCCATGGTAAAAGCAGAGTAGAACACAGTGAAGCATGGGTGAGTCATGAAAGAGAGATGACCACTGTCGCCTTGCTGGATAGTTTGTTCCAGAAACCCATCCTGACAGTTTCCACAAAGTAAGAGCTTCCGGACCAAAGAGATTCAGTTCTTTTAAGGGCTGTATCCGATGTGAACGTGAGCTATTGTCTGCTTAAGTAAGAGCATCATGGGAGAGCAAGTGTCCAAGAATGATTTAATGGGTGGGCGTCTGTCAGGGGAGTTGCTGCTAGCCCACAACTTAGAGCAGTAATGACAGGGAGCCGGGAGGCTGGATTACCAGGAGAAAAGGTGCTCTTTGTGTGAAATGCTCTGCTAGGAAGTCCGCTTTCATTCTGGCATAGTTCACTGACCCCTCAACCGAGCCGAATGAAGCACGTTGCCTGTTCTCTTTCGGCCTCTTAACGAGGCTGCAGATTGCACGGAGCAGCCAAAGCTTCGCAAGTCTCTTGAAACATGCGGCTCGTTTTTAGAAATATTAGGCCCCAATTAAAAAAAAGGAACTGGGTCAAATGAGGAGCAGTGTGCTCAGCTGTGGTGCAGCGCAGGAGGTCTGGGCGTCCCAGGGAGCAGAGTGGGGAACAAGAGGCTCTTTATAGGTCTGTCTGACAGCTGGGAGGATGCCAGCGATGTTGCCCATGTCCGTGTGGCCTTGTGTTTCCTGTCCCGGGAGGCTCTGGGATCTGGGGCTCACTGTGAAGATGGGATAACAGGTGTGTAGATCTCTCTTTTCTGGGGCCCCTCCTGAGCAGCATCCTGGCTGGAAGGCGATTAGCTCGCTGGGTCAGGCCTCAGGCCCACTCAGGCCTGCAGGGATATTTTAGGCAACTGGTACTGAATGGAAAGCTGAGAAATGAGATTTGCTGTCTGGAGGTCGCAATAAGATCAATCGAAGTGATTGATTCATGGCCCATTTAATCTAAGAAACAAAATGGATTTGCTTTACAGCAGCAGTCTGCTTGGACTGGAGCACCAGTGCTGTTACCAGTGCTAGGTATTGTAATAGACTGTTGACCTGGGGTTCTGACAGCTCTCTCTTTTTGCTCTCCATCTCTCGGTCTCAGGAGCGATGGATCTCCTCCAGTGTGCTTCTGGGGGTACTTCCATCTCCCCGTCTGCCTGGCCAGCCATCCCAGCCTTGTCCCTGTGTTCCTGTGGCTCCCCCACGCTCCCTTTCTTCTCCCTTGGCCTCCATCGCCACTCCAGGTCAGAACAGGCCAGGCGGATTCAGGACACAGCACTTTTTTTTTCCTTTGGCCCATCACACATTCCTGTTAAAACCTCAATGTGGTCACTTTATTCTTCTGAAATATTAAAAAATAAATCACTTTGCTGGGATTACCAAAGCATTGTTTTTTGGGACGAATGCAGAGGCTGCTGCAGGACTAGTGGCCTGTAGCCAGGAGGGGAAGATAGACTCCATGTGGCAGATGCTTTGGGTTTTACTTTAAAAATGTTTGCCCTTTAATAGCATTAATATTTCACGGAAGTAGGAATGACCATTTTTCAGCAGCTTACAATCCGAAAGCTAGAAGCATAAATCTTGGCATTGTGTCTGAAACTCGATTATCCATTATGTCTGTAAGTGTGCGGACACACTAGCAGTTACTGAGGGGAACAAAAAAGCTCCACCAGTGACACTACACACGCAGAGACCCGATCTTCCTGAGTTAGCTCTGGCAGGCCAGTCCTGACCAGCTCGCCCTGGCGGAGCTCCTGACAGCTGCCCTTACAGGGGTTTAGGGTGGTATCGCCACTGGCTCTAAGGTCGTGGGGTTTCAGACCAATCCAAAGGGCAGCTTCAAGATGCTGGTCCTCAAAGTCTCGGTGCATTTTTCTTAGTTGCAGTTGCGGGCAGTATGGTGGTGATGTGGTCAGCACCGCTGGCCCGGATCTCTTCAGTCCTGGGTTGGATTCTGACCCGAAGTGTTCATCAGGTTGTCCAGTTTGTTTGACTGTTGCCCACAGATTGTCTGAGTGCCCTGTGATGGACAGGTGTCTTGTCCCGGGTGTGGACCGCCACGTGATGGGCTCTGGGTTACCTGAACCCCAACCAAGAATCAGAGGTTCTCTGGTGGGGGATGGGTGGACTTGCAGTTGCAGGTGTGATTTTGTGACGCCCGTGGGGGTTAGCCACCTCTCATACCCCTCAAACCGGACACAACCTGCACCCAGGACAGAACACGCCGGGTGAGATGAGGCGGAGGCTGCTCACGCGCTCTGCTGTGCAGCTTCAGAGTGGGAGCCCCGGGCAGGTCTGTGAGGCGAGATTTACGACCATGGTGCTGCTGCTACTTGCAGGGCCGTGGCACAGTGCCGCTAAATAGCGGAGTGGTTGGGGCATGCCTGCAAACCTCTCCCGGACGTCCAAAATAAAACTCTGCGTTTGACTGGGGAACCACAGGCAGCTCCCTCAGTGATGATCACACAGAACCTTGCAAAGACTGCAGACAGAGGGCGCTCCCGAGCTGGGGGGAGTTTTTCCAGGAGCTGTAAGAAAGTCTTCTTGCACAATCGCCACACGTTGTCGGCAGCACAGCTTGTCACGAGCACCAGGCGTGAGCCAAGGAGACACACCTCTCAGCTCGCAATGTTGTGTAGTTTACTCTGCACTCTTGATCTTTGGTTCCTTTTAGCCGAGCTAAATTGTTTTGATGTTAGCTTTCAAATAGCTGCGGTACATGCGTTGACTGATGTGAAGGGAGCAGTCCTGTCTGTTCCGTGAAGGGAGGCTGGGTGTAGCAGTTAAAGTAAAGGACTTGTGAACATGTAGTTTCAGGTTCAAGGCCAGCACCTGTGCCACTGCCTTGTGGTCACTCTGAGCTCATTACCGAAACTCCTTGAGCCTTGTCCTTTAAACTGTCCTGCTGGTCAGGGACTCTGTTTGGTCTCGGTCACTCCCTGATGCAGGGCTACTCAGCCTGCTGCCCTTCCAGAGTACTGCAGGGCTTGAAGTATAACCCAGCATCCCAGTGTCCAGTGCGGCAGAGGGTCACGTGCGTGTGCTCCCTGCGCACCCCCCAGTGCCAGGTCTCCGCAGGTATCTCCATCTGGCTGCTTGCTTCTTCTGCTAGTGCTGGGAGCGTTTACTCTTTCCTAAGCCCTGAGTAGGTGCCATGGGAACGGGCTGCTCTTGGTAAGCAGCCAGCGCTGATGTCATCCCACTGTGTGTGCACGATCATTTTATCCTCTCTTCCACGGGGGGGGAGGGCACCGGCCTGACTCCGCAGAGAGTTTAGCAGGGGGGCAGCTCAGGGGCAGGCATCTGCTCGCTCCTCGCTCCCCAGAAAGGAGTGTCTTCCTGTTGCTCTCCACTCTCCTTGGCTACCTAGGCGGTGTTGTGCGTCTGGGGTTGGGGACTCAGGGTTTGTTGCTGCTGCAGTTAGCACCGTGGAGAGAGAGAGAGCTCTTCAGGGAGGGACAAGTAGGGCTCCCTCTTGCACCTACTGCTTTACCTGCGTGATATGGTGCGGCTCTGCATTGCTGTCCCGTGTGTTCTTCCTGACCACCTGGCTGAGGTGCAGAGCAAAATGTAAAATCCTGTTGAACCCAGCAGGTCTGAGGAAATGGAATGTCTGTGCCACACAACATTTTGGCTAAAGGAGGGTTTCGAAAAAGGCTACTCAGAATTGATAGGGAAGAATAGGGAAAAGGGAAGGAAATGAATATTGCAAAGTGCTCTGAGGTCCATTAGTTTAGACCACACACACATCCTTATTTTGACAATGCGTTCGCTCTGTCTGCCTCAGAGCACATTGATCAGCTGTGAAGTCGGCTGGAGACGAAAGCAGGCTCCCTCTGCAGGAGTGGGTGACTGTTCCACCACTGGGGAGTGTGGCCTGGTATCCTTGTCTGATCTCCCACCCGTCAGGGGACACCCTGCGGTTCTGACAGAAGGCACCCCACCAGTTTCTCTCTGGGATGTGGCTGTGCTTAGTGAGTGGATTCCCGTCAGGGGTCGATCTGCACACAGAACGTCCGGGAGGTGATAGGAGCCCTGTCTTCTGCATTTGCAAAGGCACATAGGTTTAAACAGAGGGCCGTGCCAAGGGAAGGAAATGCACTTTTTAGTGGCAGGGATTGTGTTCACAGCCTGTTGACAAGTCACGGTATTACCTGCACACTTTGCCTGCATAAGAGCAAACCTGCTTGTTCCATTGGACCCCCATCACTCTTTCCTGTTCAGAGGAACATGTTTGAAAAAATTCCATGAGACAGTGGCAGTTCTTTACCCAAAGGGCTGCAGGAGTGTGGAACAAGCAAGCCAGTCATATTGTTGAAGCCGATATCCTGGCTTCCTTCAAGACGCAGCGGGATCACAAACCAAGCAAGCTTCAAGCAACCTCTACTTGTAATGAGAGGAGGGAGGTCTATTGAAAAATGGCCAGCTGATCATAAAAAGTGCTCCCTCCTCCCTTTCCCAAAAGGCAGGGGTATGCTAATGACATGGGCCGTAATGAAGACCCCCTCGTGCTGAAGCAGCAGGGTCACAGAAGAGTGAGGCTGCTTGCCTCTTGGATCGCAAGTGGCTGCCAGGGAAACGAGAGGCACCGGCCTCTGCACTTGAGCTGCGGGTCAGCTCAGCCGTGACGCCGCAACCTAACCGCGCATGATGTGAGGATCAGCCCCCAGCGCCCCAGCTCGTGCTCAAGCGAAGCACCAGGGAGAGGCAGCACCAGGAATCCCAATGAGGCAATTCCAGAGCTGGGGCTGGGCTCTCCTGGTAGAGAGGAGAGTGCTGGGGGGAGCGGAGACTGGGCTCCAGGTTGTCATGGAGCAGCTGGACTGCTGCTGGGCTCCCAGTGAGTCCCATGTTGTAGAAAGAGAGATGGAGGAGCCATCTGTGTTCTGCATGCTTGGAGATTTTGGAGGCCACACTGTGGCTCTTTAGGTGAGATTGCCTGACTGCTGAAGAACTCTGCCACACAAATATGCACACCCAGCAAAAACATGCAAAAGGGTTTCCTCCTCAATAATAACAATAATAATAATACACATTTTTATATATAGCACCTTTAAAGGTGGCTTCTCAAAGCGCTTTACAGAATGACAACAACAATAAATAAGGAGAATACACAAGATAAAACACAATGACAATATACAGAGGAGACCGTGGATGGTGGTACTAAGAAGAGCAGAGGGGTGAAGAATGGAACCAGTGAAGTACAGGCTCTTCTAAAGAAGAAGGAGTTTAGAGAAGGTGACTCTTTGATATCGTTGGGGAGAGAGTTACAGAACTTGGGGACATAACAGGAGAAGGGCCTGTCACCCATACAATGTACATGGGCTGGGGGGACAGTTAGGAGACCAGAGTTAGAAGAGTGAAGGTTGCGAGGTGGGGAGAAGGGCGATAATAGTTCGGACAGGTACTGAGGTGCCAAACATACAGTGGTGCAAACTGCATTCTGCTTCTCCGGGGTCCAAGTCAGGCACTGATTTGTGCGGCACACAAGGCCAGACTGACACTTTAGGAGGTGTTGGTGTCTGCTTGGTTTTGTGCTGTATGATTTCACTGTCAAGGCTGCATCTCTCTTTCTCTGTGCCCATCTCTAGCCAAGCTGGCTCGGCGGGTCTGTCTGAGGGAGAGAGATCTGGCTGACTATTAACCTGAAAAATCAACCTGGCACTTTAATATTCCACACTCAGTGAAACTCCCCATTGTGTAACTAACATGTTCCAAATGAGTTAGCAAATTCTTAAAGCAAGAAAGAGTCCAAAATTACTAATCACTAAGGTTTGAGCAAACAGTTTCCACTACTCTGTGTAATTCCCTTAAACTCTATCAGCACAGAAGGGAGAAGCTACAAGGAAATTTAATTGAAGGTGGCAACTGGCCTCTGGGGAAGGATTAGACTGGCAAGCAGCTAATAAGTGCAGCGAAGTGCTTGTTCAAATCTGAACAGACCCAGAATCACTGCAGAACCACAGTGCTGACATGTGTGTCCTCCTGTCTTTCTCTCCTGCAGAAATCCTTCTCCTTGGTGCTGGAGGTGCTGGACCATGACAATGACACTGTAGGGGCAGGTAGGTGGGGCACCTTCCTGTGATGTGATTGGTGTTTGGGAAGGAAGAAGTCATTAGTCTCTGACCTTGATGACTGGCTGCTCATTACATCACCCAAAGCAATGATCGGCTGGTCCTGACATTGCCCACGTTTTTTGTTTTTTCATTTTAATTTTCTTTTTTTTTTTCATTCTGGGGTTTCATCCTGTGTTTTGTTTGAACTCTCAGTCACCTCAATTTTCCCTTCCAAGCCATGCTGACAACACTCACAGCTTACGACAGAACACAACATCCACCCAACCACTGATCACAACCTGCAAGGCCAGCCCTCCTTGTCTCCCCCTGGAGTCCATCAAGTGCTCATTCCTTCCTGCCCTTAAGTAGGAAGGAAACTATCATTAAATACTGGGTTTAACTTGGGATTACAAGGCCACTTGAGAGTGTTTTCATTTATTTTTGCTTAACTTTTGCTGTCCCAGTAAGAAACTGAAGTCTTAATTAGAACTGAGCTTTTGGAGAACGTTGTGGCCCAATGCTGTTTATGGAAATGTGGATTCTGACTCATTATTCCACCTCAAGAACGACATGCTGGCAAGAAGATGCCCCAAGAGGCTCAGTGAGCGACAGTGAACCATCCCCAACTTGTGGGGACTTTTCTAGGCATGACTGTAGCAAACATCAACAACAGGCACTGGAGCTTTCCAAAACTGTCATCGTGTAGACCGCTGCAGCTGACCGACTGTCTGCCTGCGCCGGCCCAGTTTCGACCCAGTTCACTGAGAAACTGTCTGCCTGCGCTGGCCCAGTGTTGACCCAGTACACTGACAGACTGTCTGCCTGCGCCGGCCTAGTGTCGACCCGGTTCGCTGACAGACTGTCTGCCTGCGCCGACCCAGTGTCGACCCGGTTCACTGACAGACTGCCTGCCTACACTGGCCCGGTGCCGATCTGGTTCACTGACAGACTATCTGCCTGCGCTGGCCCGGTGTTGATCCAGTTCACTGACAGAGTATCTGCCTGCGCTGGCCCGGTATTGACCCGGTTCACTGACAGACTATCTGCCTGCGCTGGCCCGGTGTTGATCCAGTTCACTGACAGAGTATCTGCCTGCGCTGGCCCGGTATTGACCCGGTTCACTGACAGAGTATCTGCCTGCGCTGGCCCGGTATTGACCCGGTTCACTGACAGACTATCTGCCTGCGCTGGCCCGGGGTTGACCTGGGCCTCTGGAAGTTACTCTGACCTCCCGGACATGTGGGTGCTGGGCAGACAGGGGTGTCTCTCTCAGTATTGTTCCTCTAATCTGCGGTGTGTGGGAAACAGAGGCTGTCTGGGTAGAGGCCTGACCCTGTCTCTACCAGCACAATACAGAGGGCGCAGATAAAGCACACTTTCCCACTGTCACACCAGCTCGTGCACACACGCACCGAGGCTGACCACAGCTCACTCACGTCAGAGCAGGAATGCGCACTTCCCTGCTGACATGATGTGGCCGAGTGGATGGGCAGAGAGAGCCGGGGCTCAGACAGGGACATGGGGCAGAGGAGGGCAGTGGTCAGGCACTGGGTGGGGGCAAGGCAGGTGAGGGTGAGAAACAGGACGGCTCAGGTGAAGTCACAGGACACAGTGAGGCCCAGCAAGCTGGCTGGTGAGAACGTAAACATCAGGGGAAAAATTTGTTTTTGCAGTTTCCCAGTCTCTCTCTCTCTCTCTCTGCGCCCCCTCCCCCTCGCCTGCCAAGAGGAAGGGCTGCCGTCCCGTCCAGAGATGAGCCCGGAGATAATGAGAGAGTGGGAAGTTACCGCAGACTCTCACTGCCTCCCCCCTCCCCTGCTCTCACACTCGCTCTCTGGCTGATGGCGGCCCCTGGCGTGACCACAGGCCTGGCTGGGGTCTGCAGCTCTTAAAGGAGACCAGCCGGCCTGTCTGCCCTGGGAAGATCGTGCTGTAGCTGCCAACCGCTGAGAACATCTGAGGATTCTGGGTCTCCATCTCCTTCATTCCGGAATTTGATTTATTTGGTCAAGTTTTCCCTTGTTAGGGGCTTTGTGGTAAAACAGCTTCTCTCAGTTGCCTTAAAACTGTCTTCAGCACATCTGCTGGCTGTTATAACTGGAGAGTCTCTTGAATGCGAGCTGTGGGCGCACTTTTCAGATCACAGATAGCCATTTTGCTCTTGGGTGGACATGCAGCTGTCCTCACTGATCAGCTGGAAATTGGTTTGGCCATCTTGTTTTACGACGCTGTAGCTCAGCTCTGTCTGCTCTGAGTTTTCCAGCTGTTTCTGTCTCAGTAAGAGGACCTGTATGTATCTGCACAGAAGCAGCCTTGAAGAGGTTAAGTGTTGCTCGTCTGTTCTGTTATATAACCCTGGCTTTTGCTCTTTACATAGTCAAAGTAATCAGTGGAGTCTGAGCCCTGGAGATGGCCCAGCCCGGCCTGACGTCTCTGTCAGAGGCAGGGTGGGCTGACGTTCCCCGAGCTCACAGACAGAGGGATTATCGATGCTTCTGAAATGCTGTGGCAGTGCAGAGCATACTCCCCTGGTCATACTCTCGCTCGCCAGCTTCAGCCCAGTTCGTTATTTAAAGCACCAGTTCCTCCCCAACACCTGCGAGGAATTTAAGCCCAGGTCCTGTCAGTCGCTGGTGCGTCATCGATCTCGCTGAGCGGCAAGTTCCAAAAGCCGCTAGCTTCGGCTCAACGCGGGACTGGAGGATCGTTTTCACGGGTGCAGACTCTCTGTGCCCACACCTGATCTGTCACACCCCATCCAGCCCCAGGCCGCTGCTCCTGGACCAGGATGAAAATCGTTTCTCTTTTCATATATTTGTGCCGACTGCAGTGTGGAGAAAAGGTGCTACAGTATATTGAAATAGAAGAATGCAGACAGAATGCAATCCCAGAATCCAGGTCTGCCATCAGAGATCCTAGAGGATGCTAACATTTCACCTGGGCCTGCGTGGCAAAAGCTGTCCAGTCCTTTTTTTTTCACTGTAATTGAACAAACCTCACTTGTGCTTCTTAAAGTGCTTCAAAGTTTAACTGCACTTTGTCTGATGTCACCGCGACCTGCCACAGTGATAGACTCCTGCCCTGCTCTGCCATGGGCAACAGGGCATCTGGATCTGCAGTACGGCCACCGAATGATGCCATCACGCTGAGCTCGCCGTGCCTGAGAGAGTGTGTGTTTCAGTGAGTTTGTATGAATGTTTGTGCTTGCCCATGGCCACTTTGGGGAAAGTGTGATGTTGCAGATTTGTTGCACAGCAGAGCAGGAGAAGTGATCCTAAAACCTTAGAAAATGAAGAATCTTCCAGTGCTGGGACTGTAACAGATTAGCACCTCAATCCTCCTGGCAGACAGAAATGACAGCCTGTGCCAGAGGTTGCTTGTTTTCTCCCAGCTCAGCCCTGGCATCAAGCACCAAAGCCACAGTTTGCAATTAGCGCAGCTATGATTCTGTCTGAGCAGCAGCATCCGCAGGGCTGGTTTTCCTGAGGTGTGGTCACTTCCTCTCCTTCCTGTAGCCACGCCCCCCAGGGGGGGCCAGAGGTCAGAGGTCAGAGGGCAGGTAGCGTGGTGCCAGGCTGCCCCACTGAGAGGCTGGTGGCTGATTCGCCTGTGCTGGCCCTGCGTAGGCAAAAATGCTAATCCCTGGGGATTAGAGGGGAGTTTTAGCCATCTTGCGGGTGACATCAGAGGTTGTGAATGGAGCCTGGCTGGCCTAGAGTGAGGACAAGGGAAGGAGAAGGGAGGGCAGGATTAAAACCCTGACATCGCTCTCTCACACACACACACAAACCCGTCTCCTTTTACTTTTTCCATCCGAGAGCACAAATCCCCTTATCTCTGGCTCGCTCCCGCTCTCCTGCTCCGTCCAGCGCAGCGCAGGGAGGGCGCCGGGTTCGCCTGCAGTGTCAGGGCCTCCGGCCTCGGTGTGATCTGAGAGCCGTTTTCCTGTGGCAGTTCCAGCTCCCTGTTGAACTTCCTGCAGCCAATTGTTTGGCGCGTGAAGCAGTGGAACTGGAAAAACACAATAACAAAGGTTGTTCAAAAGATATGGGTTTAACAGCGTCTCTAACCACCCTCTCCCTCCCCCCCCCATCCCTCTCCCCCCCTCCCTCCATCCCTCTTTCCCTCCCCCTCCATCTCTGTCTCCCCCCTCTGTTCCTCTCTCTCTCCCCTCCCTCATCCCTCTCTCTCTCCCTTTTCCACCTTCCTCTCTGTTCCTCTCCCTCTTCTTCCCTCCATTCTTCTCTCTCCCTCTCCCTCTACCACTCTCTCTCCCCCCTCCGCACCCATGCTCTCTCTGCCCCTGCGTGCTCAGGGCACGAGGAGCTGATTGACCGGGTCCTGCTGTCCTCCATGCTGAACCCCAGCGAGCAGTGGCAGAGTTTCTGGCACCATGGCCGAGTCAGCCTGGAGTACAAGCTGCGCTTCCTCTGCGATGCCAACTACTACGGCCCCTTCTGCAACAAGTTCTGCCGCGCCAGGGACGACTTCTTCGGGCACTTCACCTGCGACGCCACCGGCAGCAAGGTGTGCATGGAGGGCTGGATGGGTCCTGAGTGCCGGCAAGGTGAGCAGGGTGTGGGCGTGGCCGGCAGTTACAGGCGGGGCAGGGAGTGTGAGGTCGTGGGCGGGGGTGTGGGCGTGGTCAGTGGTCACAGGCCAGACTGGGAGTGGGAGGGAGTGAGCAGGGGTGTGGGGCGAGGCCGGTGGTCACAGGCTGGACAGGGAGTGGGGGGGCGTGGGCAGGGGTGTGGGCGTGGCCGGCAGTTACAGGCGGGGCAGGGAGTGGGAGGGCGTGGGCGGGGGTGTGGGGCGAGGCTGGTGGTCACAGGCTGGACAGGGAGTGGGGGGGCGTGGGCAGGGGTGTGGGGCGAGGCTGGTGGTCACAGGCCAGACAGGGAGTGGGAGGGAGTGGGCAGGGGTGTGGGCGTGGCTGGTGGTCACAGGCTGGACAGGGAGTGGGAGGGAGTGGGCAGGGGTGTGGGCGAGGCTGGTGGTCACAGGCTGGGCAGGGAGTGGGAGGGCGTGGGCAGGGGTGTGGGCGTGGCTGGTGGTCACAGGCTGGACAGGGAGTGGGGGGGCGGGGGCAGGGGTGTGGGGGGAGGCTGGTGGTCACAGGCTGGACAGGGAGTGGGAGGGCTAGGGCAGGGGTGTGGGCGTGGCCGGCAGTTACAGGCGGGGCAGGGAGTGGGAGGGCGTGGGCAGGGGTGTGGGGCGTGGCTGGTGGTCACAGGCTGGACAGGGAGTGGGAGGGCGGGGGCAGGGGTGTGGGCGTGGCCGGCAGTTACAGGCGGGGCAGGGAGTGGGAGGGAGTGGGCAGGGGTGTGGGGCGTGGCTGGTGGTCACAGGCTGGACAGGGAGTGGGGGGGAGTGGGCAGGGGTGTGGGGCGAGGCTGGTGGTCACAGGCTGGACAGGGAGTGGGGGGGCGTGGGCAGGGGTGTGGGGCGAGGCTGGTGGTCACAGGCTGGACAGGGAGTGGGAGGGCGTGGGCAGGGGTGTGCTGTACAGCAGGTGAACAGTAAGTGAAGGAGAATATGAAAGGCTCTTCAGAAGGGGACAAACCAAACCTGCACCAGCATCACTGTGTCAGCCATCACTGCACTGACCACTACAGCACAGACCTTAACACTGCAGCCCCCTCACTACACTGACCACTACAGCACAGACCTTAACACTTCAGCCCCCTCACTACAGTGACCACGACAGCACAGACCTTAACACTGCAGCCTCCTTACTGCACAGACCAGCAACAAAGTTATTTACTAGGTATTAGGGGGGCAATTAATACTTCTTCCAAAGTCTAGTGTCGTAATTTTTCAGTGTTTTGCCTGTTGTCGTCAGAGACAGTCTAATTCTGCGGTTTCTCTCTTTCTGTTCCAGCTGTCTGCAGGCAAGGCTGTCACCTGGCTCACGGGTACTGCAGCACCCCTGGGGAGTGCAAGTGAGTGCTTTATCAGCCTGATTGATTGATTGATTGATTGATTGATTGATTGATTGATTGCAACATACAAAGTAATGGCATTAGAATCAGTGAGCAGCAGCCACTACTGCCCCCAGGAGAGCAGCGCGGGTTCGAGGCAGAGCAGAGCTGTGCAGCGGGGAAGGTGGGGGGTTCATGAAACGAGGTGGAGAGGAGGTCAGGGCGAGGAGTTCAGGGACCCCTGCCTTCTGCTGCGCTGGGGTTTGATGGTTTGGAGACACAGGAGTAGCGAAGGAGAAGGGGCGAGGGAGAGCAGGCTGGGCCACGAGGCAGCGGCGCAGCCCGACCCCCCCGCCCCCGCGCCCAGACACTCTCTTCCTGAGCAGCCCGTGTCTCCATTCACTCCCTGCAACGGTCAGGCCGGGGGGAGCCGCGGGGCGACGAGAAGGCACGCTGGAGAAATAAATAATCGGGATAATTACCCTCGGAATGACTCGGGAATGTTTTTGTGGAAGGGGGATTCCACAGCTCCCGCCAGAGGCCTCTCTGCTGCTGGTGGCTTCCTGTGCCCTCCCCCTTGTCAAGGGTCTCTCTGCGGCTGGGAGACGGAGTGGGGTTGGCCCAGGGCCACGTAGCCAGAGGAGAGCGAGGGATTGGGAGAGAGGGAGGGAAGGAGCGAGGGATTGGGAGAGAGGGAGGGACGGAGCGAGGGATTGGGAGAAAGGGAGGGACGGAGCGAGGGATTGGGAGAGAGGGAGGGACGGAGCGAGGGACACAATGAGGGAAAGAGAGGGAGCGACAGAGGGCTGGCGTGTGGGAGAAGAGAAAGAGAGGGAGAACCGGGGGAATAGTTGCTCCCCTCCCAAAGACTTGGGCTCCGTGCTGCCATGGCTCCCCAGAGGGCAAACAGGGCCCTACTGCCAGTTCCTCTGCAGCAGGAGATACCCACACCCAGTGAGAGCATCACTCTGCACCCTGCATGCCCACTTACAGGCGGCTAGAACCCTGGAGGTTCATTCCACCTGAGCTTTAAAATGACTTCATTCGGCCAATTACAATTTAATTAGCACACATTAACATATGTCTGTGATCACTGACTCTTTAACTGTCCTTGTATAACCTGCAGGACCAAGGTAACTGACCCCTGACCTGCAGGGACTCTTTAAGCGGCGTGCTGCAGGACATCTGTGACAGTTTCCTGCTTTGAGAGTTAAAATAGCTGTGAGGTCTGCTGGCCTGTGTTTGATGAATGGGATCCAGTGTCTAGCCAGCTGGTATTGGCCTCCCAAGATAAACAGGCCATCAGCTCTCTGTAGTTCTTCAAAGAACAGGTCATCTGGCCATTTCCTTAGTGCAGGGGACACAGAGTGAAGGCCTGTAAGTTAACTCCTAACTATTGCACAGTGTCACAAAACATCCCTCTTGGGAAAGCTGGAGTGGACTGGTCTAAATAAAAGCTGGCTATGAGCACAAGCCCCCTTCCAGCAGACAAGCCTCCACCAAAACAGTCTAACTGGGGCTTACGCTAAAAGCCTTTTTGTTGTATTAAATTTCTAACAGGGTTCTGGGAACAGCTGTGATTTTATTTAATAAAGAGCAGAGAACCCCCCCACCACTAGCCTCTACAGGGAAATGGGGGTATTAGCCCATTTCCTCTGGCCTGCTCGCAGAGTCCTGCACACACTTTCCTCAGGCGACATTTCCCTCGCAATTTCAATGACCCCCAGCGCAGAGGCGCGAGTCCCCTGTACCCCCTCCACGGGCCCGGGGAGGGGGCTGAAACGTGCCGGCCGTGTGGGTGTTTCCGTGTTGAGTGGGAGGCGGCTCACGAAGGGTGAGCGCGCTGGAGTGCGCTCTGGCGTGTGCGTGCGCTGGTGCAGGCCGGCGGGGTGTGAACCGGAATGACGACGCTCGCTCACTCCGGCTCTCCCTCTCTCTCCCCGAGCCCAGGTGTCACTACGGCTGGGAGGGCCCGCTGTGCGACCGGTGCGTGACGTTCCCGGGCTGTGTCCACGGCAGCTGCACCGAGCCGTGGATGTGTGTGTGCGACACCAACTGGGGCGGCCTGCTGTGCGACAAAGGTGAGGGACGGGGGACCCCGCAGCACCCTGCACCCCGGCCGGTCAGCTGGCCCTGCCACCTCGGGGGGCTGCCCACACACATGCGCGTTGTCTTAGAGTGCGGCTTCTCGAGAGGCGCTGGCCCAAGGACCTTAGGAGCTCACACAGGAGGTGGATTTGTTGTTTGTCTAGATCTGCGGGGCAGTAGGGGAGAGTAGGGGCCACCCCGCTTCAGTCGGGCTCCCTCTCTTCCTCCCCCCTGCGTTTCTCCAGCGGCGACAGAGCTGGGGGGTGCGCAGTGTCACTGGGCAGAGTGGCACCGTCAGCCCAGCCTGCTAACTCCTGCTCTTCTGCTCCTCAGACCTCAACTACTGTGGCACCCACCAGCCCTGCCAGAACGGGGGCACCTGTGCCAACACAGAGCCCAACGAGTACCAGTGCATCTGCCGGGAGGGCTTCCGGGGCAAGAACTGCGAGATCGGTGAGCAGCGGCCTGCGTTCACAAACAGTTCGGATCGTCTGTTGTGTGTCTGACAGTGAATTCAGATTGGTGGGTTGGTTGAGCCCTTTTTACCCAGAGGGTTGTTAATAAGCGCCGGACAGTAGATGAGAGGAGGTGCCACCCTGCTCCCTCACCAGGGTTGTGTCTGCCTTCCCTCTCTCACAGCAGACGAGCTCTTAGCTCTCACTGACACCAGCAGTGTCTCACACCTGCTGCACTCTTCTTCAGCCCGGTCACTCACTGCTGACCCTCCGCAGACGGGAGAGCTAGTCTGCCCTGCGGCCAGCTCAGGACTGAATCCTGCTTGCCCTCTCCCGGGGAGGGGTTCGGCGTGCTCTTACGCCGCTCCCCCAGCTCAGGCCCACTCACGGCCTCAGCTGTGCTTGCTGGAGCAACGCGTCACTCTCTTCTGCGAGTTGCGCCCCATACCGAACACACCCTGTGACACCACAATAGATGGTGAACACACAGCACACCTGGTGAATTCATACTGCACACAGTGCACACCTGGTGAATACACACTGCACACACTGCACACACTGCACACCTGGTGAATACACACTGCACACCTGGTATATAGGTACTGCACACAGTGCACACCTGGTGAATACACACTGCACACACCACACACCTGGTATATAGGTACTGCACACAGTGCACACCTGGTGAATACACACTGCACACACCGCACACCTGGTACATAGCTAAGTGCTCTGAGGATCTCAGTGACATTTTTCTTGAAAAACACCAATGCATCTTATTCACAGTCCTTCCTCATCACTTCCACTTGTGTCTGTTGGCATTTGTTTTAAACCCAGGAAAATGCTGGCGACTCCTCCTAGGGTGGCAATGTCCTTTTCATAACACTATGACCAGTATTGCACACATTATCCCAAATCAAGAGTGCATTGCATAGCTTTAACTTGTCACCCCCTCATTTAGCTAGAACTTAAGAAGCACCAGTAGGAGTACAGGAAAGTGTGACTGGTCATGTGCGTGTTTGCAGTGGAGCACGCGTGTCTGTCCAACCCCTGTGCCAATGGAGGGACCTGCGTAGAGGAGGCTGAGGGCTTCTACTGTGTGTGTCCCGAGGGCTGGACTGGACCCAGCTGTACCACAGGTAACCCAGCCTGACCAATGACCAGTGAACAGCTCCTGGAACTGTCGCAGCTATGTCTACTTGAAAGTGACTCTTCTTGTCAAACCATCAGGGTAAAAGCACAGTACGATGGAGTAACGTGCATTCAGATCATTGTAAAAGTACAATAAGATGCTGTAAAGTGCAGTCAGATCATAGTAAAAGCAAAGTAAGATGCATTAATTTGCAGTCGTATCATGGTAAAAGCCTAGTAAAGTGCAGTCATGTGCAGTCAGATTGTGGTGAAAGCCTACAGCACTCCCTCTCTGACGTGACCTCACCTAGAACACCTTTATTCTCACAAGACACCACATGTTGACTCTGGGACTAAGCCGGTTAAGTAATTGGCTTGTGAGCCTCGAATGGCTCAGATGAAATCTACGTATCTGGCAAGTGCCTTGAATGGACCAGACAGGTAATACCTTAACCGGATTACGAACCCTTTAAATAGTATCCGGGGCTGCTGCTCGACCCCGAGCTCCTTGATCTGTGAAAGAGGTTAGATCTGCATCCTGTTGCTTCACACCCCCCTCGCACCTGTCCCATTCCCTTGGTAACACCCTCTTCCCATCTGCCCTGCCCCTTGGCCACGCCCTCTTCCCCACCTGCCCTGCCCATTGGTCACGCCCTCTTTCTGCCTGTCCTGTCCATTGGCCACGCCTCCTCCCACCTGTACTGTCCCTTGGTCACACCCCTCCCAACTGTCCTTTCCCTGGGCCATGCCCTCTTACCCACGTGTCCTGTCCATTGGCCACGCCCCTTTACCCATCCTGTACTGCCCCTGGGCCATGCCCCTTTCCCACCTGTCCTGCCCCTTGGCCCCACCCCCTCCCACCTGTCCTGCCCCTTGGTCCCACCCCCTCCCACCTGTCCTGCCCCTGGGCCACTCCCTTTTCCCCACCTGTCCTGCCCCTGGGCCATGCCCCTTTCCCACCTGTCCTGCCCCTTGGCCCCACCCCCTCCCACCTGTCCTGCCCCTTGGTCCCACCCCCTCCCACCTGTCCTGCCCCTGGGCCACTCCCTTTTCCCCACCTGTCCTGCCCCTGGGCCATGCCCCTTTCCCACCTGTCCTGCCCCTTGGCCCCACCCCCTCCCACCTGTCCTGCCCCTTGGCCCCACCCCCTCCCACCTGTCCTGCCCCTTGGTCCCACCCCCTCCCACCTGTCCTGTGCTGTGCATTGCTCAGGGCTCTCTGCTCGCTGCTATGGTTCCAGTTGTGGCCATTTGGCTCTTCTAGCTTTGGTAGTCAGTAACTTATTGATCCTCGTGTCCCATGCAGGCTTTTCCTTGAAAGAAATTGATTTCAGCGACAGCAGCTCCCAAACTCCCAAATAACCTGCCACCTGTTCCATGTAGTTTCAAGGCTTTTCTGCAGTAGTGTGTCTTTTACACTGCATGAGTTCACAGTGGCTTGACCAGGCGACTGTCTGTGGCTCCCTCTAGCTTCAGAGTGCACCATGACACCGGACACTCCTACAGTACATATTCCAGTGTACACTGTCACGAGGGCGGTGTGGATATTGCAGGCTTTTCTGTGTGCAGTCAGCCTGCCCAGAGTGAAGAATACAGTCTCATAAAGTCCAGTGTCTTGGTTTGGCCTAAGAAAGCAGATGCCTGGGACTGTGCCCACATGTTGTAGCAGGCCAGCCCGTGCAGCTAGTGCTGTCAAGAGAGGTGTCATTATTGCTGCGTATGAAAGGGTGATGTTTCAGTGAAGGGGGTGGTTTAACATGCGCTGAGCTGGATGAAGCTGGGGGCGTGGATCCAGGCAGGTAGGAACAGAACCCATTTTGGCACTGCCACCCCGATCCCCCCCCCCGCCCCCCCCGCCTTCTCACTGCCTCACAGGAGTGGGCCCTGGCGTGGGTGGGGCGCCGCCAGCCACGCCTCGACAGGAATGAGAACTGGCCCAGACAGACAGAGAGCCCGCTGGAACTGGCTGATCTGTGCCGTCTGCGCCCAGCCCGTTCTCGGCACGCTGCGAGAGCAGGAGGGAGGGGTGTGAGCGAGCTGGTGCCGAGACCGGATATCCCCCCCTCCGGACCACGAGGCTGGGGCCGGCGAACTTGGAAATGAGTGACCGCCTAAAACCTGTCTCTCCGCCCCTTCGCAGGCGTGAACGAGTGCCAGCCCAATCCGTGCAGCCAGGGGGGGACGTGCCGGCAGCTCCAGCACGGGTTCGAGTGCCTTTGCCCACCGCAGTGGACCGGCAGAACGTGCCAGCTAGGTAAGCTGCGTGCCGACAGGCGTCAGAGCAAGGGCAGCAGTTCTGGCCAGCAGGTGCTGCCCCCCTGCCTCTGAGGCCACAGCCTGACCCCAGCCTGGCCCCAGCCTGGCCCCAGCCTGAGCCCAGAGAGCAGGATTCCAGCCCGGGCTCAAGACTGATAGAAATTGAATTGTTCAATTTTCTCTCAGTTCCTTGGCATTCATATCCGCTTTTTTTGCACAAGAATCAGCGTCCCGTTCCGTACACCCCACAAAGCCAATTCAGGTGCTCCAGTCTACTCCGTGCTATGCCCTGGGTTTTGCTTCGGGTGTCCCTGTAGTTCTCATTTACTCACTTACTCAAAGCAGTAGTGTTAGTCTTGGAGTCGAAACCGGCAGTACGAAGAAGTCCTGGTTATGGTTGCTTGTGATTCAGTTTAGAAGGGGCTTGTCACTGGTCTTGCCGATTGCTGCAGATTGAAAATAAATGAAGATATGCAGACTTGCATTTTGCAGCTCACAAAGTTGTAAACAGGGTGACACTCTTCGGATTAAAATGCCTTTTTGGTAACCGTGAGCACTGGCCCTTAGTATTCACGGCTTCAGGGTTTCAGCCTCATGTTTCTCTCTCCGGTCACAGGCAGGGCAAGAGCAAGGCGGGCGTGATATATCGCCCTCTCATCAGAGAGGAGCCTAAGAGTGCTTCTTCTTCGATACACACGCAGGAGAGAGAGGGAATAAGAGATCAATTCTTCACCGTGATGGACACACGTGACATCGCAATTGAATCAATCACAGGCTTGGCTGCCCTCCAAGAGCACTGTCATGATGGAAATCCAATCCTGTACCTGTTCTTAATATATCCTTTACCGCAGTCAATACCCGTCGATGTGACATTTGTGCCTTTGAGATTAGGTTTAATTAAGGAGATTGCCGTGATTCTGGAAGGGCTTATGCAGAGATGAAAACAGTAAACAAAACATTGATTTTTTTTTCATGTTTTTTTTTCTCCATCTGTCCCAGACACTAACGAGTGTGACAGAGGGGTGTGTGTCCATGCTGTGGCGTGCCACAATCTGATCGGAGGATACTTCTGCGACTGTCAGCCAGGCTGGACCGGGCAGGACTGCGACATCAGTGAGTAGAGGGGAGTCGCCCCTCCAGGCACAGACAGGGCCATCGGGACAGGAGCACAGAGTGTGAGATCGGCAGCAGTCCTGGCCAGTGTTGCATCAGATCAGAGGCACTGATCAGCCCCTGTTCTTCCGAATGAGCAGTGAAACTGCGTGGAAGTGAATATAAAACCTAGAACAAAGTCCTTCTTTACTTTAAGGGGTGGCGGGAGTGTGAGACAAGTGTCTCGGATATGTTGTTGAAGCCGAAACCCTGACTTCTTAAAAGAATCAGCTGAATAAGACTAACTACCGAACGACCCAGCCGGGTCGAATGGCTTCATCTCGACTGGGACCTGCCTTGTGTTCTTATCGCAGCTCTGACGCTGCCAGGCACATGGTGTGATAAGCAGCAGGTGTCCTGACTGGTGGACATTTCAGGCAAGGCTTCCGCGTTGTCTTTGTGTCCTCTGTCCCAAAACAAGGGTTGTAGGGCTGGTTTGAAGGTTCCCTGGCCACCCAGTTGCAATTTACACTCTTCTGCTCAAAGACTGCATTGAGTTTTAAGCAGGTTTCAATGCCCGTGACTGACAAGGCCTGTGTCCACTCCCACAGTGCCTCTGTAAAACCTTGGGCAGCACCCTTGGGCCCTCTGATAGCCGGGCAAAATCCCCTGTGTTGCCAGAGAGTCAGCAGCTCTGTCCGTTTTTAAGTCCCAGCACTAGATCGTTTCTTTCTGACACTTTGTTTTGGTTCTGCAAAGAGCCTCCAGGTTTGCTATATTAATGCCAGCGTGTTGGCTGGTCTAGGCAAAATGTAAGGCGAGAAGTGAGCACCGCAGGGGGAAGGCGATAATTGGTGCACTTGTGAACAGGACAGTGAGTGCCTTGTCAGCTCCATCTGACCTTAGCGTGTGCCCGATACCTTGCCTTTATAAGCTTCTGGAAACAGGGGGCGTCATCGCCCTCCGGTGGCCACCAGGTATGCCTGCGACTGGCGGTGTGGACTGCCGCTGGACACAGGAACACATTCCACATGGCACCTCTTGCACCTGCAGCAGATGTCATGGCTCTGGGGTGCACAGCCGTCGTGCGTTGAGCTGTGTTGCACTGACACCTCTTGTGCTTCTTTTCCAGCCAACCACACCTGCCAGGGGAAGTGTCAGAATGGGGCCGTGTGTGAGGTAGGCCATCTCTCCTCTGTTGTGCCAGCAAGGCTCGGGAACAGAAGGGATAAGATACCCGCGTGTTGCTTTTTGTACTCTAGCCTTTCCAGATTGGTGAATGACTTGTGCTGTAGGAGTGAGCCATCCTGCCTACAGTGGTAACAGAGGGCCTTGCCCCATGATTCCTGTTAACTGCAAAGTAGTATCAGTTCCTCATGGTGCCATGCAAGGAAAAAGAAGGGTGATGCACATGACCTCATGTGATTGCTGCTGCATCTGCCTCCTTTCTGCCACTGAAGGCAACAGCAGACATGGCTAACTGTGAACGGAGACAGTATCAAGGGACAGCAGACAAATCAGGCTGCAAGAAGCTGCTGAACTGTTGCTTTAATTGCCACTAGAAGTGCACGTACCTGCTGCTGGGGTAATTCTTGATATATGCCACGGTAAGGCAGTGTATATGTGTATTGTACACAGGAACACAAGGGAAATCAGTATTTGGTAAAGCCAGCTCAGGACTGCACAAGTGTAAAAAAACACTTAAGTTATGGCTTAAAATCAAATTCACATGTTTCACTACAGATATGCTCCTTTCGTCTCTCCGGAGTGTTTTCCTGGAACTGGCTGTTTTCCCAGAACTGTTTCCTTGTTTCTGGAAGTTTGTTTCCTTGTGCAAGTTGAGCAGAAGAGTTGGAAGTGAGTCTGTCATAATCTCTTTTTCTTTCTTCCCAGGAGTCTCTGACAGGCTACAGGTGTCAGTGCCCTCCGGGCTTCACAGGGCCTTACTGCCAGACCAGGGCGAGCCACTGTGACAGCGCCCCCTGTCTGAATGGAGGACACTGTGCTGAGGAAGAGGAGACTGGGCAGTGCCACTGCCCCCTAGGCTACAGTGGGAAACACTGTGAGGTTTGTATGAAACTCCCAGTTTTCTCCATGGTTTTCCCAGTCTGTCTGAGATCCCTCAGAGCTCTAATCATCGTAAAAGTGCTGCTTCTCTGCTGAACAATGCAGTTAAACACTGATTTGACTGAGCACCCAGGGGTGCTCTGAAGTCTGGGTGGCAGTGGCTCTGAAGTCACTGTGTGTCACTGATCGTCTCGTAGGAAGTGCTGGACCTCTGCAATCCCAACCCATGCCAGCAGGGGGCGCCGTGTCAGAGCACGGAGGGTGGCTACCTGTGTGCCTGTCCCCAGGGCTACGAGGGGAAGGAGTGCTTGAGCCTGAAGGACACCTGCCATGAGCCTCACTGCCAGGGAGAGCCTTCTGGGAGCACAGCAACGCACACAGGTACAGTTCCACAGACACACTTACAGACCCCTCACTTCTTCACAGACTGTAACCCTGTCCCCTCCTGTGATTATTGTGGAATGTGCAGGTCCTTTGTGTGTATTAGTTGTAGCATCTGTGAATCAGCCTTTGTATTAGTTGCCTGTGTGTTTTAATTGTGCTTGTTTGTATCAGCCTGTGTTTTAGCTGCTTGTGTGTTAATTGTGTGTGTGTATCGGCCTGTGTGTGTTGATTGTGTGTGTATCGGCCTGTGTGTATTAGTTGTGTGTGTATCGCCCGTGTGTGTTGATTGTGCGTATCGGCCTGTGTGTGTTGATTGTGTGTGCATCGGCCTGCGTGTGTTAGCTGTGTGTGTATCGCCTGTGTGTGTTAATAGTGTGTGTGTATCGGCCTGCGTGTGTTAGTTGTGTGTGTGTATCACCTGTGTGCGTTAATTGTGTGTATATTGGCCTGTGGGTGTTGGTTGTGTGTATCGGCCTGTGTGGGTGTCACCTCTGTCTCTGTGTGGGAGTCTGGCTGTGGGCACCGGGGGTTGTGTGTGCCTGTGCCTGACGGTGCTCTCTGCGCCTCTGCCGTGCCAGGCTCCGGGAGCACTCTGTACGTGGTGATGGTCGTCCTGCTGGCCATGTTGGTAGTGGGAACGACGCTGTGCATCTACCTGCTGGCTCAGCTCCGGAGGCGCAGGAAGGAGCGCCAGCACGCCGGGCAGGACGAGGGCATCAATAACCAGCGGGAGTGCGTCACCCTCATCCGGAACCTGGGCGGCCCTCCCCCAGTGCCCCGCTGTCGTGAGGAGATTGAGCTGAGCCTGCCGCCCACCCCAGAAACCAAGAAGCCCAGGAGGAGCAGCGCCAAGCTCGACATCTCCAACCGGGAGCGCGAGAAACTCAACCGCTTCCACTTCCCCGACAGCCAGGAGGTGGAAGTGTGAGGCCCGCCCCGCCTGTCGGCTTCTGTCCGTCTGCCACTGCGGCCACCCGTGCTCCCAGGCTTTGCAGGCCTTGCTAGGCCCCCGAGGGAAGGGAGTGAGGGGTTTGGCTGCTGAGGAGGCTGGAGATCGTGAGCCTTGATTGCCCAATAGGGGGCGAACTGCTGCACAGCTCTGTTGACTCCCACACCTCAACCCTTGTGGCATTTTCCCCCTGAGTTGGAACTCTTGACATAAGCCTGAGAGCCTGAGAGCCTGAGAGAAGAAGGCCTCTCTTTGGTGTGTCTGGGTATCGGTGCGCCTGCTCTGCCCTGTTGCCACTATGAAGGTTCCTTCCTTTTGATGGAGGCAGTGATGTGAGGGTCAGCATTGAACTTCTCATTCCAGCTGTTAAACTAATCGCATTTCCTTTATTGGAAGAATAAAGTATTGTGTTGTTTTTTTTTTGTTTGTTTCTCATGTCAATGAAGGCAATATTGTGTATATGTGTGTGTTTTGACAGGTCCTTTAACGATAGAGCTGCACCTGGTGTTCGTATAAAAGCTTCTGAGCAGCTGTTGCGTGGGTAGAGAAATCTATACAGTACATCCAGCAATGTTATCAGTAAATCTGATTCATACTCTGCTTGTTAAATGTCTTGTTCAATGTGTTTTGCCTTCTGGAGAGAATGTGCAAAGCTAGAGAAAGTCCTGTGGGGACATAGTTCAGTGCTGCGCAGACCTGAGTCAGAAGTGTCTTGACATTGCAGTGCAACTCCTATATGTGTCCCTCCTGTACCCTTTACACAGCTAAAGAGCACTCTCTACTTCACATGTGTGTAATCCGTTTGAATTTTAATTTACAAATAAGTCAAAAGCATGAGAACGAAATATTTCGGCCACTTTTGTTAGATATGGTTTCGCGATAGACATCCACCAGATCAAACTACAGCCTAGGCCAAACACGACTCTACTGTGCCAGACCAGTCGCCCTCCACCAATCCTGCTGAGCACAGGTGGGCTCTCCATAACCCCTTCCCTGCTCTGTATCTCTGTACACCCACTTTCACCAGACCCCTGGAGGTTCTGAACCAGAACTGGGCTACAGTCCCACTGAACAGGGCCTGTGACCCCGCCTGAGAGAAGAGGAAGTGACGCGGGGTGCAGTGGGGACCCCAACATTAACAAAGTGCAGCTTCCAGATTGCGTTACTGATCGGGGGTCTTAAGAGCTCATTGCATGGGGGCATGAGTTACATTTCTGTAGTGTCGGAAAGACAGGCTGGAGGACAGACCTCTTGACCACAGCTGGACAGTACACACTGGCCAGTTTGACTGACCCCTTCCCTGAGAGGCTGTGGGGTGGAGAACGGGGAGGTGATTTAGTCCTGTCTGATGGAGGTTTTCTGCGATTGTTCCTCAGCTCTGTTTCTCAAGGAGCCACAGTCCCTGAGGGGTTAAGAATATGAGGTTGGTCACAGACAGGAGGAGCCACTCAGCTCATCCAGCCTGTTTGGAAGTTAGTAGCTAACCTGAGGATCTTATCCAGCAGTTCCTTGAAGGAAGCCAGGGTAGCGTCTATGTCAGTGGCTGGAAGCTTGTTCCACACTCCCACAATTCGTAAAGAAGTGCCTGCTGTTTTCGGTTTCAAATCCAGGTCCACATAGGCTCCACTTGTGTCTTCTGGTCTGTGTTTCAGTGGTTTGCTATTTCTCTTTAGGCCTGGGGATAAGCGCTCAGTTAAGTGAAAAATTAGTGGTTCAATTAACTAATTATCTGCTCAGATGGAATGACAACCTGAGGACCCCATTGCTCTTGGGAAAATGCCCTTAGGAGCTGAAGACAATGGCAAAGAGCAACCTAGAAAGGTTACTAATAAGGGAAGATAATCTAGCTCATCCAGCTCGTTTGGTAGTTAGTAGATGACAAAAGGATAATGTCCCCTTTGAGGCGGCACGTTCATGCTTGTAAAAGATGTATGATTTTTGTACTTGTCTGTAAATAGTTCAGCTGTATATAGTGTACATATTTATATTTTGTCTTTTATTGACCATTTTTGTACCGTGAAATCTTTGAGAGTTTTTGGTTCATCTCTGCCCTTTTTCCTTGTGTCTCTCGTGATGGCCAACCGGTGCGAACAGTAATTAAAACTTGTTTAACACCAAGAGTGCAGCCTGTGTCTGTGTGTGCTGGGACCCCGACAGGCCACCCCAGGGGGGCATCTCCCCAACCCCGTGCTGACAGAGCGAGAGAGACTCCAGGCTGCTGCTGTGAACTACGGAGAACCACAGCGGAGAGCCCTGGACCCTGGCCAGGGTTAACTACAAGGAAGATGGAAAAAGCAGGTGGCGGGGCACCAGCCACAGACAAGCTTTTCCTAAGCAGCACCAGTTCAATCTGCTTCTGGGCCTTACTAATTGAAGTGCTTGTACTGACTCACTTAGATCCTTGTTTATGCTTTGTCTTCTGCCAAGCATCCCTTGTACTGCCAGAAGGAAATAAAAAGCACTTGTTTTTTTGGCGGTTACACCTACACAGGCCTGTATCACTACATGTTATTTTTGGAGAACTCTTCCTTCACTAAAACAACTTTACCATGGGGGGACAGGTCTTACTGCTGTTTCCTGTGGTTCGTCCTGCTAAAAACTGTTCAGTAAAGCTCAGTGAAGCACGAGGGGGTGTACTAAGGCACAGTGTGTCCAAAGAACTTGCTCCCTAAGACCTCTACAGATGAGTCATTAAGTCATGGTATAGTTTGTAAGGGAGTTTCTACAATGACCCCTGCCCTTGCTGGCAGTGCCTGGGGTCCAGGTGACGTGGGCAGCGAGGGGTTTCCCTGCCGACCAGGAAAGGTGATGAGCGAACTTCCTCTCTCCGCCCGTCCTGAGGGAGGTGCAGGAAGCGTCTGCCTGCAGATGCCTGCCAGGAGTCCGAGTCACGTCCTCGCAGGCCCTCAGATGAACCTGCTCTGGACAGGGGCTCCAGAAACACCTGCTGCTCTCGCTGCAGAGAGCGAGGGGCCAGACCAGGCAGCAGCTGTTTCACCCTGCAGCTCACAGCCAGCAGCCCACTGGAGCTCAGCAGGTGTGAGCCTGGTCAGTACCTGGAGGGGACTGACTCCCGAGGAAAGCTAAGGCTGCTGCTGCAAGAGGTGTTAGTAGGGCCAGCAGGGGGTGCTCATCCTGCAGTCTGTGTGGGTCCTAATGCCCCAGTATAGCGACGGGGACACTAGACTGTAAAAAGGCGCCATGAGATGTAAAAGCATGGTCCTAACTTCCTGTGGTCATTAAAAATCCCAGGGCGTTTCTCGAAAAGAGTAGGGGTGTTATCCTGGCATCTTGGCCAAATTTCCCCCTGGCCTTTACCAATCATGGCCTCCTAATAATCCCCATCTCTGAACTGGCTTCATCGCTCTGCTCTCCTCCCCACTGAGAGCTGGTGTGGGGAGCGGACTGGAGCATCATCCAGGTGGGGCTGCACACTGATAAAGAGGAGTCCCCATGACCTGTAAAGTGCTTTGACTGGAGGCTATAGAAGTGTAAAGAATTTGTTATTATTAAATCCACGCAGAGCAGGCGGGGGTACAGCAGTGCCTGAAGTGTGCTGGTACTCTCTCCTCACTTGCTTCAAATTCCAGACCAGCACCCCTGTATTGCAAATGGGGGTGCTGTGCCACAGGAGGGGCCGCACTTCACATGGGCTGTTGACCCAAGGCCCTGCCCACACTGGGGACATTTGAAGGTCCTACTGCTGGGATTGCTCAAGAGTGAGCGTGAATTTCAGAACAGCCCTGATTCCGGTGTGCTGCCAGGAATGTGACCAGTTGGACTCTGCAGAAGGCGAACCGTCTGATACGCTGTCGTTCCAACCTTCGTACAGGCCGGTATCCTGAAGCTGCTGGGAAAAGTACACTTGAAGTTTGGTGTATTTGGCCCTCAGGACTGACCGAAGAAGTAAGTTAAAAATCTAAACAACGAAGCAGATCGGTTAAGTCATCGGTTAGAGCTGGTGCTCAGGTGGGACGGGCACCAGCTGACGCTGCGCTCCTGCAAAGCCAGGGGTGGGAGTCTGTATCACAAGGTGTACCTGCTTGTGTTAAAACTTCCCCCGGGCCCACAGACCGAGGGCTGGAAACGTAGCTTAGAACACGCCCGTCAATTCTGCCACGGCGAAAGAGAAAATACCGCTAAGAAAATAAAGAGACACAAAAACCGAAGGCGTATCCCAGGAGACTGTCGTGTCTTGTCCCGTGAGTAGTTCAAGTAGGGAGCTGCGTCAGCATGTGTTGGCTGCAAGGGAACAAGTAAAGGTTTATTCCATGTTGAAAAGGGAAGAAAAGAAACAACGTTTAGGGAAAGTCCATCCTCTTTCTCACACCTCCACAGCCGAAACGTTGTGTTTCTTGTCTCCTCTTTTCAGCATGGAATAAACTTCGTGTCCCATAATCCGACTTTGTCGTGTTGTTCCGGAGTTCAGTACTGTTTCCTGCTGCTAACACGCAGTGCTGGAGAATACAGAATTACATCTGACTGAAGCTTCGGGTTAAATAGTATTAAAGAAGACAAAAGGGGAAAGAGAAATAATATATCATAACGGATTGTTTACACAGATTTTTCCAATACATTTTCGTTCGAGAGCCTGCACCGCCGCCTGCTGGAGCTCGGGTTGTACGAGCTCGCTTCCGCGTCCAGCTTCGCAACGAAACAGCCTGACACGTGGCTGCGGGTGAGCGTGATTCCGTGATTTACTATCCGTGTGGCCGCAGGTATGTGATGCATAACGTCATGTTCTCCTTAGCGTGCACAATAATATCCGAAATAGTACAGTTTGGTGTCATTTGGAGGCAGGGTAAAATATTAACGAGCTCCGCAATTCTGTTCAAATACACCAAAAATATTAAAACCACAACTCCCGTTCACCCTTTCCTCCACTTCCGCTCTCATTGCTCTTTGACCTCGGAAGTGGTTGCCGGGATACCGGAGGACTGTGTGTTGTGATGGCCTCCCGATCGGAGTTCGGGTGCAGTTACGGCTGTTCGACGTGTTTATATATTTAATTGCACTCTGTAAATCTTACACCAAAGAATATCCGGTGGTAAAAATCGAAAGACCCGAAATATCTTACAGACAAGCATAACCAAAATCCTTTCAAGGAACATAGACGTTGGAGGAAGAAGACTACATTTCGTACGTGTGCAGGCGCCATTGGGATCCGGGGTCGCAGCTGTTATTTATTCCACAAAAACAGATAAACAGTTGGGGAATTGTAATATTTATCGCCGCATTCCTTAAATTACTTCTGTTCGAAGTGAGTAAATGTTATTAGGGCAAGAATTCGAAGAAGGCGTTTCTAATCATGCCATTTTTAAGCAAAAGCAGTAGATGAGATTGCATATCAGGGAGGGACAGGAGCGATTAGGAGAGTCCCTTGCGCGGGGGCTGTGTTGGATGTGTCGCTGCTTCGTTCGTGTGTTTTGCCAGGGATTAGACGGGAATCCCCATGAGAAGGGAGAGAGGCGAGCAGTATGAGGAGTGTCGCGGACACATTCCTCCGGGAGCGGCCGCCATTGTGGGCAGCTGTATTCCCCAGGGGAAACCGCTCAGCCCCCGAGAAGCCGTGAGCAAGGCTGAGCGAGCGACATGGTTTAGGGCGGCTGGAGAGCGGTGAAGAGCAAGCAGCCATTAAAAAGTGATAGCGGTCACATGGGCAGCCGCCAGCTCCGTCCTGCTACAACCTTTTAGGAACCGGTAAACTCTTATTGCCGGAAGCCTACATTTGTGAGAACAGGAGGTTGATTTCAGGACCTGGACAAGGCCCTGTGGCTCCTGGGCCGAGGGCAGATGAATACCCCCTGCTTCCGGCCAGCTGTATTGCAGTGAACAGTGGCCCCAGGGGCAGAGCCCAGAACACCTTGGCCCTCAGCAGACTGTGCCTCCTTTTCACCCCCAGCATCCTTTCTCCCTGTGTAGGTGTGTTGTGGGATTCCTGCTGCCCTCGGACTGCCTCTCCTGCTCCTCCCGTCTCCACGGCAGCAGGGCTTGGCCGCCCCGGCGCCAGGATGTGGCACGAAGCCCGCAAGCATGAGCGCAAGCTGCGCGGCATGATGGTGGATTACAAGCGGCGGGCGGAGCGGCGGCGCGAGTACTACGAGAAAATCGTGAGCGAGCCGTCGGCGTGCCCGAGGAGCGGGGCCTCGGCGCGCGGCCCCCAGGAGCCGCCGTGTGGGCGGCCAGCTGCCCCTGCCCGGTCGCGGCTGCCGCGCGCCGAGGCAGAAGGGCGTGCGGACGGGCGCCGCGCGGCTGGCGCTCGCCCTGCCCGTGCCCGAGGCGCTGGTGTTTTCCACCTGGTCTTCTCAGGGGCTTTCATTCAGAAAACAACCAGACAAATGTTTGATTAACCAACATGTCAGGTAGTTTATGCAGAACAGGGATAGACTGATGATAAATGATTAATTAACCACATTGGAAGTGATGTAATCTGACTCGTCTGAAGGCACTGGCGGGGGTGCAGTAATGCCCGGCAGGTAGTACTGTTGTACACTTAACTTGGTGGTGGTGGAGGGGATCCCCATTACCTGTAAAGCGCTTTGAGTGGAGTGTCCAGAAAAAGCGCTATATAAGTGTGAGCAATTATTATTATTATTATTATTAACGGGAACATTACTGTGTAAAAAAAAAATGGATTTCAGGAACATTCAAAAGCAGGAACTTTTTTTCCCTTAAGCCCCTAGTTTCCACCTGTCCCTTGCGGAGTTGTTTGGCAGTGTTATACTCTACTGTGAGAGTTACCGGAGTCTTGTGATTTCAGAAAAAGGACCCGGCCCAGTTCCTGCAGGTCCATGGGAGAGCGTACAAGATCCACTTGGACTCTGCCGTGGCTCTGGCTGCCGAGAGTCCAGTGAACATGTGAGTACTTCTCTGCTCCTGTTTGCCTTAGGCCACAATAGTTTCCCTGCAGCCACACTAACACTACAGGATCACAGGGAAAGCACTGTACCATACAGACACTGTGCAGGGTCAGAGGGAGAGCACTGTACCATACAGACACTGTGCAGGGTCAGAGGGAGAGCACTGTACCATACAGACACTGTGCAGGGTCAGAGGGAGAGCACTGTACCATACAGACACTGTGCAGGGTCAGAGGGAGAGCACTGTACCATACAGACACTGTGCAGGGTCAGAGGGAGAGCACTTTACCGTGCAGACACTGGACAGGGTCAGAGGGAGAGCACTGTACCGTACAGACACTGGGCAGGGTCAGAGGTAGAGCACTACCGTGCAGACACTGGGCAGGGTCACAGAGACAGCACTGTACCACACAGACTTTGTTTAAGATCACAGGGACGGCACAGACCACAGCAGAAACTAAGCCTCTAACACATGGTTCGTCTCCACATATCCATAACTGAACCAAATTTGTACATTTTCACTTAATGTGTGTATCCTCACTTTCTGAACAATTAACAGATATCTGTGGTCCATGATACAGAAAAATGGGCACATTTGTAGTGGTAAGATAATAATTGCTTCTTTCTTCCTGGCAGGATGCCTTGGCAAGGGGATGCCAACAACATGATTGACAGGTTTGACGTGCGAGCCCACCTGGACTACATTCCCACCTACACCCCTCCGCTCCTCAGCACAGTGTAAGTACTGGCACGGCCACCAGGGGGCGCCCTGAGGCCTTTTGTTTTTCCTTATGGTCCTTGTAGGACAGTGAGGGCCTGTTCCCTATCCTCCAGGCTCTGACTGTGCCCTGTGCTTTTCCAGAACACCGGAGCAGGAGTCAGACGAGAGGAAGTGCAACTATGAGCGATACAGGGGACTGGTGCAGAACGACTTTGCCAACAGTGAGTGAAGAAATATATCTTATGTTCCTTTGCCAAAGAAGGCAGCCCAGCTGTTTCTGTGTTCTGTTCCATAGTAGCAGCTATCCATGTGTCCACTGTAGGAAACCTTCTCAGGATCATGGTGAGGGTGGTGCTGAGATCACATGGCTATTTATCAAGGCTGGTAAAGGGTTTATGGAGCAATAGATGTGTCCCAGGTTGTAACAAACACTGCCTCTGACCCAGATGCGGCCCCAGAACACTGAGATAAGATGCTTTATGAGAGTTCGTTAGGGGGAAAGGAACGACCTTTTGTGTGCAACACAAGAAGGAAAGCTGGTTAACTGTGGCTTCAGTCGTATCAGTATGAAACGTTAAGGGTAAGGCTTAGTGACGCACAGCAGGCAGAGGCTGGTGGTTTCCACTGTCCAGTCCTGGCCGCGGCCAGAATTATTCTACACCCTGTACCGGTGACTGAGTCTCCTGCTTGGCCTGGTCTTTTCCCGCAGTCTCGGAGGAGCAGTGCCTGTACCAGATCTACGTGGACGAGCTGTACGGGGGCCTGCAGAAGCCCAACGAGGAGGAGAAGAAGAAGTGAGTGGCGCTGCCCGGGGGGCCCTGGGTGCTGTGCTGCTGACAGATCTTTCCAGCTGGGGAGGGGGTTGCTGGAGACGACCGCTGCATCTTCAGTGTCTGCCTCCAGCTCAGCTTTCGGGCGCTGCAGCGAGGCTCAAAGCCACCCCAGTCATGCTGAGGAAACCAGGGTCTTTCTCTCTGGGCCACTGAAGCCAAGAGCAGGGGGTTCCCAGCTGTACCATTGAAGCCTGTACCCTGGCTTCTCTCAAGACACGGTTTCAGTTGATCCCTGGATCAGTTACCTGCTGACTAGCCCATGTCCCAGTGCGCACTCTTGCTGTCTTGCACTCTTCATATGCACGTTCCTGCTCAGGTCTGCAAGGGCTCGGGGTTTTATAAAAACAAATTTTTATGAGACTACTTTAGATTCAACTGTATGAATTCTTGGTACAAAGTTTTGACATAAAGCTTTTATTTGGTTGCCTGATTTGGACCGATGAATATTAATTTGTCTGTGGTGTATTTTGTACTCTGAATATTTAATAGTACGTGTTTTTAAAGGTACAAAGCTGTGAGGTATTGCCAAGTTTACCTTATTTAGTTTACTTTGAATGAACACCTCCCCCCCCCCCAGGCTGGCTGAGAAGAAGGCCACTATCGGCTACACGTATGAGGACAGCACTGTGACGGAGGGCGAGGGCCTGTCTGACCGGGGAGAGGACGAGGACTCCGAGAACAGCGACACCGACGAGGATGGGGTCATCCCTGACATCGGTGTGTGAATCCGGCTGGTCGGGTGACTTGCGTGTGGTTCCCGAGTCGAGTCGCTGACTTGCTTTTCCCGCTGGTTGTTCTGAGGGGCTGAGCTGGAGGAGAGTGATCGGTTGAGCTCAGATCCGTGTTTCTTAGCCAGCAGCTGCTCGGTTCAGTTCGGAGTCTTCGTTTCTTCAGTGTCTTCTTTTGGCTTTGGTCAAGATCTGTTTGAATCCTTTAAATTGGGGTTCCCTACTTCAGATCCCAGAGAGTCCTCAGGTAGACCTTTGGGCTTCTAAGATTGAATTGCCTCAGTTAACATTCTCTACAGATCTCGAGAGTTGTAGAGAGATCTGGAGAATCTGCTTGACTTCCAGCCCTGTTCCACCTCATTGGCAACCCCTGCGGTATTTGCAGTATTTCCTTGATACAGTGTCTCTGCCCGTGGCTGCTCCAGTCCTGGAGCAAGGACAGGAGGTTAAGGGCGTGGCTGCAGGACTTGGGAGGTGCAGGTGTTCACGGGTGTGTTCTTGTTCCAGATGTGGAGGTGGACGTGGACGAGCTGAATCAGGAGCAGGTGCTGGAGCTGAACAAGCTGGCCACGCCCTATGGCATGGCAGAGGGAGACTTTGTCAGGTCAGTGTTCCCTGTGCTGCCATCTGCTGGTGGGGTGTTGTCACAGCTGTTAGTGGCCTAGGTATTTTGAATTGAATTGAGTAAAGCTTTTGTGTTCTAGACCTTCTGCCTCCCATTATCCCGGCACCTCTGAAGCGTCTAGAGTCCCATGTGTGAGACATTCCTTTTGCCTTTTCTCCCCAGGATGCTGAGGAAGGACAAGGAAGAGGCAGAAGCCATCAAACATGCCAAAGCTCTGGAGGAAGAGAAGGCCATGTACTCGGTAGGAGCAATCCACTTCCGGGATTCAGGGGCCACCCCCTGACACGGGGCTCCCCAGCACACTCACACTCTCCTGAAAAGCCTCAGAGATTGCAGACTTGAAGGATGTCATGCAAACTAATCTCCTGGAAGATGACAGGATGACCGCTTGCCGCGGGCTGCCACGTGATCCAGCAGGCAGGGACACCCGTTGGTATCCACACAGCGACCGGATAAGAGCGTTCTGTTGCCGGAGAGAGACGTTGACGGTTTTCTGTATTCTGTGTTGCCTACTCCTGCGCCTTCACCCGCCTGGTGCTCTTGCAGTTGGGGTGCAGAGTGGCCCCAGAGCGCTCTTTCCCTCGCTGTGCGATCACGAGGAGGCGGGTGCGCGTGCGTAGCTCCCAGCTGACGATGCGTCTCGTCCTGGCAGGGCCGGCGCTCCCGGAGGCAGCGGAGGGAGTTCAGAGAGAAGAGGCTGAAGGGCAGGCAGATCAGCCCACCCAGGTAGCTACACCCCGGCACCAAGCTCTCACACCCAGAAATCGGGAGTCTGTATCCTGTAGCATGCCAACCCCAGGGAGTAGAAAGCAGGATGTGGCCGGGTCCTGGACGAGCCGCGGGTCGGTCTTGTCCTGTTCTTGCAGCAGGGCGGCGTCCCCTGCAGGTGGCTGTGAAGACCCGTCCCTGCGGTTTGTAATAGGGCTGGGGTCCGGGGATTGTTCTGGGCTTGGAAGTTGGCGGTAGTCTCTGCCTTGCTGATAAAATTTTGACTGGGAGTTCTGCATATTAGTGCATATACTAAAGACACAGATGAATAAAGGAACAAGTAATAGGTTTATTCCATGCTGAAAAGAGAAGAAAGCAAGCATGCCTCGCATCTGAAGAAGGCTCCACGGCCGAAACGTTGTGTTTTCTTTCTTCTCTTTTCACCATGGAATAAACCTCTTACTTGTTCCTTTGCAGCCTGCGCATGCTGACGCAGCTCCCCACCTGAACTACAGATGAATAAATATTTGATTGCTGATGCTGAACGCAGAATTACAAGATGGTGTTAATCCGACATTCAAGTCTTGCTTTGTGGGGGACTATTGATTGTGTTCCTTCGGGTGCTCGGGGGAGTCTGGTTTATGTGTCGTTTGTCCAGATGATCACTGCTGGGTCTGTTGGTTGTGAACCCCTGCTGATGGATGGGGGAAGAACCCATGCCTTTTCTCTGACAGATGACTGCAGCAGTGTCTTTCATGGAGTTATTTCACCTGAGAAGATTACTTTCTGAACCTGCGGCCCTGAATCTTTCATTTCACGAGGCATTTAATAATTCTCCTCGTGGTGTTGATGCCAGCTCATGTCCGGGATAGTTCCCATGTCTTCCTTTGCTGCTTGGGCGCCATGGAGGAGACGGGTGCACTCTGGTGCTCTCCTCCCTCCCTCTGCAACCTTTCCATTCCAGTGTCGCAGATCAGTCTGTCTTTCTGTGCGCTGTGTGGTCGGGCAGAATTCTCGGGTCCTAAGAACCACGCTCCTCTGTCGACGTAGGGCGAAGAGCTCGGACGCTGACTCGACAGGAATCGCAGGTGCCTGAAGGAAAGAAGGATGCGTTTAGCTTTGACCAGGTTACCTGTGTAAGAACATCTAAACGTGCAAACTGTGGAGTTTCACTTAATGCAGGTTAGAAACTAACCTGCATAACTAACGAGAGGGCGGCCAGCAGTGCCGCCAGGTAAAAAGAGCTGCATTAGGGGTACAGCTCAGCTAACAGGCAGCCATGCCGGTTTTTTCCTCTTTACTCATGTGGTGTCTAAATCGGGTTTTTCCTTTTTCGATTTCAGCTATGCCAGGAGAGACAGCCCCACCTACGACCCCTACAAACGGTGAGCCAGGCCCGGGTTCTGGGTGAGGGTGGGGGGGTTGTGCACTGGTGGACAGGGGGTGAAGGAGCATGAACTGCTGTAGACGAGTAGAGAACACAGAGGCGCTTGTGTGGTGGGTGTTCTCTGCCCGCGCGGTGGGAGGTGTGGAGGCTCTGACCCTCTGACCTCTGACCCCTGACCCCGCTCTCCGCCCGCAGGTCCCAGATGGAGTCGAGCTCGGAGTCGCGGTCCCGCTCCCGCTCCCAAAGCCCCGGGCAGGAGAAGATCACCTTCATCACCAGCTTCGGGGGCAGCGACGAGGAGGGCACAGGCCCCGCCAGCGCGCCCGGCCGCGCGCCTGCAGCCTCCAAGCACCACGCCGCCCCCCCCGCCCCTCCCGCTACATCAGGTCATAGCAGCTCTTCCCGGTCGGTAGCTTTCCCGTTTTTTTTCACTCCTTCCGTTTTCCCGTTTAGCTGAGCACGTAGGTCAGGGCTAGAGCCGTCGCTGGTGGACTGGCACCCCGGCACGCTCCCAGAGAGCAGGGGAGGCCGAGGGGGGGGCGAGGTCATCGGGGTCACTGGGGCACCTGGACTCCTGCTTCTGACGCTGACGGCCCTGGGTGCCTGCCTGCTTCCTCGCAGCGGCAGCTGGCAGCCGGCTCGCCTCGGGCTCCAGCCGCCTTCAAGCGTTTCCGCGCCGGCGCTCCGTGGGGGCGTGGGGGCTGACGGGTGTCGTGGACCCAGCAGCACTTCCTGTGGCCGCCTGGCTCCTTCCCACTGCAGTCCGCTTCAGCCTGGCCCAGTCCAGGCTCGGACTTCCTCCAGGCCCACGTCCGCTCGCAGCCTCGCTTCCCACTGCGAGCGGGTCAGACAAAGATAGGATTAGGGCGCTTTTACAGACAAAACTATGAAAGTGTGCTTTTACTGTACACTGGAATCAGGAATCGGGTTTTAACCTTCCGAAGAAGTCAGAGCTCAGAAAGGCCACAAGTGAGAGGAGACCGTTTGGTCCTGTTTCTCTCACGTCCCATTGCCAGCAGTGGTTCTACTGGGTCTAAACCCCCAGGAATTAACCCTCCCTCTGCAAAGGGGAAGCTGAATGCAGACATGACCCGGATGGAAGGTGGGGGCAAATGCCAAACGGACAGGTACTCTGTCAAGCTGGAATCAAGCCCAGCCCCCCGGCCCTGTGAGGAAGTAGTACTAACCACCACACTGCCCCAGCGCTGAAACGTTTGAACACGGCTGGCCCCTTGCTCTACTCAGGGCTGTGCTCTGAGATGGTGGGAGGCAGCAGTCTAGGAAGCGTCCGGTTTCTGGATCGGGTCTTCCTTGCTCTTGCCTGAAAATCAGCCCCTGCTTTTAGACGTGACTCTTTGAGTCACTGGGAGTTTTCTGAACTCGGGGCTCTGCAGGCTTGGCAGACGTTTAAAATCGTGAAGCGGGCCCAGTGATTTCCTTCCTGTTGTTATTTCGCAACGGCTTTCCACGTGTGATCCAGACAGCCTGAGTGTGCGAACGGGCTGTGTCACGTGTGTGCGGTTGAGTGAGTCGAGTTCCTGTGTGTGTGTGTGTGCAGTGCAGTGCAGTGCAACAGAAGGAGGAGTGAGCACGTGTGTGCTGTAGGAGATTTTCAAAGCAGGACACTGTCAGTCAGAGTGAACTGTCGCAGGTCTTTTCCGGTCTGTGCAGTGCAGACTGTTGAAATGCTGAGAACCTCCGAGCACCTGCAGGCACGAGTGCGCAGCTGTGCTAAGGGTTTTCACTTAGACTTGTGAAAGGGGTTGGAATTTGAAATAGTGAAGCAGGCGATAGGACAAAAGCTCACTTCCTTAGTAAGTGTTAATGCATGCAATGGGATCTCTATTTCTGATTTAAAAAAAAACGTGAAAAGTTAAACAGATGTATGTCACGCTACAGTGTCTCTTTTGTGCAACGGCTGCACTGGTGGCCTCATGGGAGGCTGCTGGGTGTGATTTTGGTCACCAGTGTGTCCAGCTGTTTGCAAAGAGGCGGTGGGGAAGGGAGGGGTTAGAGTGATTTAATTAGCTGGGGTTCTCTCCTTGGCGATGTGGGGGGAGGCCTCGTGCTGGACGGAGAGGCTGAAACCTTGGCCACCGCTCTGTGCTGGCATGCGCGACCCCAGCCTCTTGCAGGGGTGACCATGGTGACCTGTTGGCCACAGTTCTGACAGGGCGATTGTACTCTGCCCTGTCTCTGTGTTCCTGGGGGCATGGGTGAGAGCAGCCATGGCTCACAGGCGTGCTGTGTGTGTTTTTCCTGCAGACGGCGCTCGTCCTCCACCAGCTCCTCCTCCTCCTCCTCCTCCTCCTCCTCGTCTTCCTCCTCCTCCTCCTCCTCGCGGTCGTCCCGCTCCTCATCTCGCTCCAGCTCCAGGTCGCGGAGGGGTCGCCGGCGGGCCGGGCGGTACTCGCGCTCGCGGTCCCGGTCCCGGTCCAGGTCCAGGTCCCGGTCACGCTCCCGGGGAGGAGCAGGAGGGTACCGGCGCCACCCCCGGACTCACTCGCACTCCGCAGACAGGGGGCGCCGCTACACTGCCCGCCGGCGCACCAGGTGAGTCTGGCCAGATGAGCGGCCTGTTCCTCATTGGCTGAGCTGTTACTGAGAGAGCTGCCTTTGGCTTATTTCTAGCAAAGTGGGGAAACACATAATTGTGTTTGACTTAATCATGTCTTAATCTTGGTCGGGGTCCTGATTCTTGTTAAGACTGCTATGGGGCCGTCTTGATGAGTTCAACAGGGTCTTTCAATGATTGAGTGTAGGATTTGGTTTGACAGGCATGCAGAAATGTGTTTCTTTCTCAGATGAGATGTTCGTTTTCACAGGCAAAGCTTGTGGGTATTTTATTTTTCCAGTCCCATTTGATGCAAGCAGAACCTACCCCTGTTATCCTCCATTTTATCTGGAAATGTAACCTGTCCTCTTTTGTGATTTTCCTAATTCGCCTGTACGCTCTGTCTCTCTCTGTCTCTCTCTCTATCTCTGACAGGAAGTGCAGTACTTCCTTTGTGAGCACGTGTTTGCAGTAACGTTTTGATTCTGTTGAAAGAGAAGCAGTGCCGGCTCAATTCTTTCGAGTGTCTTACAGATAAGATAAGCTCACTGCACTATAGCTTTCAGAATAGCATGGTTCTGCGAAAATAGCAGCCTGGTACTCTGCTCTGGGATACAGCTGTAACTGCTCGTTCCCGTGAAGGTACAATATTCCCCCGATTTTGTTTTGTTTCTTCAAGATGAAGCCTTTATTGAGATCGAAGCTTTATTTAGCAGGGGGCGCTTGAGTTGCCAGCTTGGTTCACGGTCAGAGGAACTCTGACTGCTTTTACTTCTCCTGTCTACTTGGAGCCAGGCTCCGCCCGTCCCTGGAACTAAGAAGCTGTGTTTTTTTTCCCCGTCCCGAGAGTTAGGATGTCAGTGACGTGTGTTGAACCCGCCTGGTTGCAGTGCAGCACTGAAGGACCGACCACTCCCTGCCCTTTTAGAATCGCCATGGCAGTCAGCTGGTGACGTGACCTGGGCTTGAACCCATGATCACCGAGCTCAGCTCCTCTGCAGCGGCGTACCCCAAATCGGGGTATTTTTTGTGCAATGTCGAAGTCTAAGCAACAGATCCAATTTACAGAGTAGCTGCTGTCTTAAAAATCTCAGTTCACTGAGCACTTGGAAATGCTTTTCACTCGGAACTGAGGGAACTGCTTTATTTCCACCGACCCTTCCGATCTCTCTCCCGCAGGTCGCGCTCGCGCTCCAGGTCCCGGTCCCGCTCGGCCAATCGGTACAGGAGGGGCAGCCGCGGAGGGGGTGCCCGGCGGGCGAGCAGCAGCGCCAGCCCCGCCGAGTCCCCCTCGCCCAGCCGCTCGCCCTCCCCGCGCCACGCCCCCCCCACCGCAGCCGGCCTCGGGGACAAGCTGAGAAAGTGAGCACACCGTCCCTCGGCTTCGGCCTCTCCACCTGAGGACTGAGAGTCGGGCAGTCGTCTGTGTGTGTGTGTGTGTGTGTGTGTGTGTGGGGGGGGGGTTTTCAACGATGTGTCGGTGTATTAAACAAGTGAGGAGGAAGTAGCTCCAGTCTGGTAATAAGCAGGAATACACTCGGCGGCCAAAATATTAGGAACCCACAGGGTGGACTGTGCGGGGCCTCCGTGAGCACAAGGGACAGCCTGAACTGGAAGAGGGCAAGGGGGCGTGTGTTTCACCGGGGGCTGGCCTGAGCCCCACCCTTTTCTTCTAGCAGGAAGCATCTACAGCACAGCAGTGCGGTGTTGAGCTGGTGCGATGTTGAGCTGGTGTACACTGCAGGTTCCACCAGTTCGGCAGGTTTTCAGCAGCATTAAGATAAAGGGTTGTTTTGGCCAAGGGAAACGATGGACATCTGTGCTCTGCCCCTCAGTTATGCCTTCATTAGCCATGGAGAGAGTCTGTTTGTTTGACTGGGGGGGTTCCTAATATTTTGGGCAGCAGAGTGAAGCTCATTTTCTTTCTGGGCTGGGTTTTAGTGTAGTCGTACCACTGCAGTTTCAGTGCAGAAACTGTGGAAGTGCACTTAAAACTTAAGAAAAAGAGGCACATCTGTACTGAAAGAGCTGTGGGGGTGTGGAACAAGCGCCCTAACCTTGCAGTTGAAGCTGATAACTTTGCTTATTTAAAAAAAAAACACCTGAATGAGATCCCAGAATCAATCGGCTACCTATTTCTGAACGGGTTAGACCAAATTTCCTCCACTTGTTTATAATTGTTCTTGTGCTCAAACCCATTGTGAGTAGAGAATATAGAAAGTTCATACAGTTCTTGGTCTTTCTCTCTAGGGCTGACAATCCTGGTGGTAAAGAGACTGGAGCTGCCAAAGTCAGTAAGAATTTGACCTTGTTTTTCTATGTCTCTGCACATCTGAAACACATGTTGTCTCACTACAGTGACAGCCTACGGATGATCTGTCATGCCCTTTGGATTTTTTTCTGTTCCGTAATGTACTGTCCGGTCTGCAGATCTAGGAAAATCGGAGCCTGTGTCCCTGGTGAAAATAAGCACAGTCTTGTACATGGGCATTAATTAACATTAACTGGTTAATTGTTCTTTTTCCATTCCTGACTTGATGAGCTTCTTGGAGTCTAAGCTGACCAGCGTCCTAGAGTCACAGAAGGGTTTTGGGATGTTTAGTAACACCTGTATGTAGACGGTCACAAATGTTTGAACATGTCTTCCTAGTTTTGTGCTTTTATATCCTTTTACAGCTTGGTTTTGTCCCACACACCTCTTTGGGCACTTGGGGTTAATCAGAATCTGTTTCGAGCCGTTAAATACAGTGACATTTCAGTGGAGAATGCCCTCTGACAGTTCACTTTCCAGCTTCTTCCCAGAGTGGCTGATGGCCCTGATTTGTATGGAAGCGTTTCTAAACGGAGTTGTGCAGCAAAACGTGTGTTTCAAAAGAGGAACATAGCACAGACATGGCACTCTGTCGTGTCCTCGAGTTCACGTGCCACTGCCCTGCAGTGACCCAGAGGGCGATGCAGAAACGCTGCAGTTTCGTGAGCGAGACTGAGGATGGGCCACTGCCCGCCCATTTCCGCCCCCAACCAGGACCCGTCTTTGAATCATCTCTTGCCCAAACCCGAGAGACCTTTCTCTCCTCCTCCGCCCTGCACTTCTGCGCACCTCGGGGCGAAAGCGTGGCGGCGCGGGCTCCAGCTGCTCACTTCCGCGTCGTGTTCGCTGCGACGCATTCGGACGTGGCGAGAGGAAACGCCGAAGGGAGGGGGGGAGCTGAACCAAACACAAAAGAAGCGATCTGGTTCCGCAAACCAGAAACGAAAAACCGCGGACCAGAGCCAAGCTGCGGGGATCGCCGACGGGCTCGATCCTCGACTCCGCGCCCTGTCCCTCCCCGCTGCTCCACGGTGTGGGGTTTCCCTGCTGGAGTCCATGCGCGGCGCTGGTCGCCCGTCCCGCCTGGGCAGGCTTGCAAAGAGGGCCGTGGGCCCACCTGGCCGCATGAGGACGCACCCCCTGCTCCCGGGGAGTCCAGGAGTCGGGGGCACAGGCGCGTGCAGAACGGCCACTGGGACAGGGAGCTGCAGAAAGCCGTGGGAGCTGATCAGCTGGGGTGCTGAGGTCATCCTTTCGGGGAACCCACCCGTGTCTCCTTTCACACGTCTCGCCTTCCGCCGCTGTGCTCCTGGGTACAGATCCACGCCGGCCCTGCTCGGCCCGCAGCCGCTGTCCCTTCGCCCCGTTCGCACTCACCAGTATGGTTTTCTTTTGCAGCCCAAACTGACCCCCCAAGAGAGGCTGAAGCTCCGCATGCAGAAGGCGCTTAACAAGCAGTGTAAGAGCAGGGCTGTGGGGGGGGGGGGGCAGTCCGACCACACCTGAGTGAGGTGACTCGCACTCACGCGCTACAGGCAAAATCAAACCGGCTCACCTGGTCAGAGAGAGAGAGGGTGGGGTTAGTTCTCACTCTGAGTTGCTGTTTTTCTCCATCTGTCCTGATTGTGTGCCAGCCCAATCTTATACAGTTCAAGTATAAGTATAGTTCAAGTGGGGAGCTGCGTCAGCAGGCGTAGGCTGTAAAGAAACAAGTAAAGGTTTATTCCCTGCTGAAAAGAGAAGAAAGGAAACGCAACGTTTCGGTTGTGCTTACACCCGAAGAAGGCTCCACAGCCGAAACGTTGTGTTTCCTTTCTTCTCTTTTCAGCAGGGAATAAACCTTTAACTTGTCCCTTAGACAAGCACTAGATCACCTCAATAACACCACATGTTCTGCACGGAAAAGAAAAAAGGCGACCACCCCCTCCTGACAGCATCAGACAACAGAAGGAAGGGACTGGAGCCTCTTGATGATGTGGGTGTTTGGTGACCTCTGACCCCTGTGTCTCCCCGTTTAGTTAAGGCTGATAAGAGGGCGGCTCAGGTGAAGATCCAGCAGCAGGAGCACGAGAGACAGGTGAGCCCTCCCGCGTGGCCCAATGTCCCCCAGGTGCTCTGTGACCTCACCTGGTCCAGTTTCACAAACTCTTCTCCTCTTCCCACAGGAGCGCGAGGACGAGCTGAGGGCCATGGCTCGCAAGATCCGGATGAAGTAAGCCCCCCGCGGCAGGCAGCGCCCCCTGCAGGCAGCTGAGCTTTCCCTTTCAGTTTTCCTCAGGAAAGACTAAGCACCTGACTTACTTTTTCATTTATAGAAATTTTGTTGTCCTTCCTCATCCGAAATAAAAGTGTAGAAAGTCTTAAGTCCCAAAAGCAGGTTTGCATCTTCTGTTGACTTCAGTTGGATTTGTCTGTGCCGCATGGGGTCCCTCGGATTTTTATTCCATCCCCGATCTTAATGATTTAATTGGACTAAATTGCATGAGAGCTGGGACCGCCTGGCCTTAACGAGCTGCCGATTGAACAGCACCTGTGACGCTCCAGCATGAAGGCGGTGGACAGCTGCTGGAGCTCCAGCTCTGTCCTGGCGGCTGTGCGGCCAGCAGGCGGCGCTCTGCGTGGGCCGATGGCAGGAGGAGGGTAAAGGGAGGAGCTTGTGCGGCGGTCAGGCTGTTGTCCGTCACTGACGCGGCGCTTGTGTTGGCTGGCAGGGAGCGGGAGCGCCGAGAGAAGGAGCGCGAGGAGTGGGAGAGGCAGTATGGGAGACAGAGCCGGTCCCCCTCGCCCAAACACAGTGAGTACCCACAATGCCCCTCCCACCCAGAGTCTTGACCGCTGTTCCGCACTGCCGCCCTTGCGATCCCTCTCCGCTGGGATGAGGGTCGGGGTGAGAGCTCAGGCTGCTGGCCAGTTAGTTCTGGTCAGTCAGACCTGTTCTGTGGGTTGAAGGTCATCTGATTCTCTGGCACATTTTCTCCCTGGCCTGAGCTGAGAACTTGCCTCGGGAGCAGATTTCAGGTCAAGGGTCACTGACAGAGCCGTGAGGCCTGTTGCCCACAAGGGCCCGATCTCTTTTCACGGCCCAATCAGGGCAGCACTCGTCTGACGTTTGGACATTATTATTCAGTATTTTTCTGTCTTTTCCAGGTCGTGAGCACAGCTCATCCAGAAGGTATGTGGTGCATTTCAGTCTTCATGATCTAGATATTTTTAAATGGCCTCAGTAAACGTCCCCCCCGCCCCCAAGAAAAAAAGAGATGGGAAGCGTCTGCAGTCTCAGATGGATAATTAAAGATGTGGCACAGCTGGTGTCAGCAGGAGCTTTGCAGGGAGTCAAGACACTGAGACAGAACTTTCTTTAGACATTTTTCCATTTTTGAGGTCTAAACGAAGACAGAGTGGAATTGCATTTTGAGATGTTCTATTCCAGTAAGAGTAAGGAAGGAAAGCAACTTATTGGTGTCATTTGAAACCTTAAACAAGGAGTTTGTTGTATGAGTTTGGCTGTTTTACCGTGTCCAACACGTTCATGTGTATAGCGGAGCTGCAGGCTCCACTTCTGTTCATCTGGTCCGGAGTTTGTGTTGCGCAAAGGAGCATAAAAATGAGCAAAGATTCTTGAAATAATCGTGAAGTGAAACATGATTAAATACTCGGAGGTGATATTAGGTGGGAAAGAGAAATCTCACCTGAGCACTCACAGCCCACGCGAGTTATTGGCTGTCCAGCTGGATACTAATTCAGCCCTTGTCTTGCCTCTGCTTTGCTCTCAGGAGGTCCCGCTCCCGATCGAGGAGTCCCCACTATCGGTACTGAGCGCCCAAGCTCCTCCAGGTCCTCCGCAGCCGCCGGAGAGCTCGGGGTCTACAGTGGCATCCCCATTCCAGTTTCGTTACCTTGTGACATTTCCACCTTGTGTACAGAGGGTCCCAACTCGGAACACGTCTGCTGTCTCCTGCATCTTAGGGTTAACGGCACCGGCCTGCCGGTTCACTGAGTTGGTTTTTGTTTTTTCTCCCTGGCAAGTGAGATTGGACTGGTTGTTAAATCTGCACTGGATACAGAGCGCTGGGGGATACAGAATTCTAGGGGATACTAGAGGAGAGACGAGCATCAACGGTTCTCTTGATCTCTTTCCTTTAGCCAAGGGCTTTCAGCCTGGGGCCCAGACCGGCAGCTCCTGGCACCCCTCAGACAGGGAGCAGGAGCTGACGTTAAGGTTGGGAGAGGAGCCTTCAGATCCCACTTTTCCCGTTTCCAGATGCCATGACTCTGGGCAGCCTTGATCCGTTCGAGCTCAGTTCAAGACTTTTATTTCTCAAGTGGACATATGCAGCGAGCTCCAGCAAAATCAGTAATTATTAGGTAATGGGCCTGATGTTTACAGCTGCAGATAAAGGAGCTCTTAAGCACATTATCTCAGTTTTCTGTAAGACTGTTTTAAGAGTTCAGTGCCAGCCTAGCAGATAGATTTTATTTCAGGCATGCTGCACACAATTTAAAGGAAAGTCCTGCAGGTAAGTTTGCCCAGGGTCCTGTCATACTGGGTCATTTCTGTCACTGGAACTTAATAAATATGACCTCCCACAAAACTGAATGTAAAAACCAGAGAGATCTGCCCTTCAAAATGTAAAAGAAATCATTATTTTGAGGCATTTTCTCCTACCTGCTTTGAAACTATTTTTTCTGTGTCATTTCTCGGGCCGGTGTACATATTTTTGATGCTGTTTGTGAACAATTAAATGAAATTCCAAACAGACTTTGGAGAATCTGCTCTTTTGTTGAGTGAATGCATTAAAGATGAGCACTGGGAGAATTCCTCGTCGATGGTGTTAATTTCTGCTATCTGGCCAATCTTGTTCGCATGTTCCTGTGTGATTGGAGGTGCCCTGCCCAGCCTCGGTGCTTCCTGGCACTTCACGCTTGGCTGTTAACGACTTCATTAGCTCACTCGGGTATGGTTGGGGGAGGGGGGGTGGTGCTGTGTTGGGATTCCAGGGGACTGTCTTCATCTGTGGACAACGGATGAGGCTCCAGTCTCTGTGCTCCAGTGGCAGCCCAGGTGGCCAGCTCGCCCTCTGGTCTGGTAATCCCCAGACACTGTTTACAGCAAGGCAGGAGACCACAAACTGAACTGAAAGCAGCCCACATGTGCAGCGTGTTAAACCTGTTCCACATGGGATTTCACTGGCCACTTCCTGATTAGAATGGCTACCCTGCTCCAGAGAGGGGTGAAACCGTTGGCTTCTGCTTCTCAGATTGAACTTCACTTCAATTTTACTGGTTTATCGACTTGCTGCCCAATCGCACAGCCCTGCTTCAGTGCGTGTAGTAACCTGCGCAGACCAGCTCTGCACCAAATCATGACGGCTGAAAAAGGACATCGGAGCCTTTTCCGAGGCCGTGAAGCCCAGTGATTCAGCCTGCTGAGCCTCTCCTGGGAGCGGAGACGAGCCTGCTGTAAGAAGAGCTGACCCTCGCTCCCCGGATAGGAGAATTGTGTGATCTTCTCGGGAGACTGTGCCCTTTGCTTGTGCGTCTGCGTCTGCGTCAGGCCCTGCGCGGTGTGCTGACGGGTGCTGTCCTGCGTCTCCTTGTGCGACTGGAGACAGTACAAGGTGGTGGCTCAGTGTCAGTCATCTACATAGGGCACGAAGCTGCACGCATCCGTAAATTTCCATTTTCCAGTTCGGAAAGGAGCCGGGCAAGCCTGAAAGGCCCGGACCGGGCCTGGAGTCCTTTCTGCGCCGGAAAGACGCAGGCCCTCTCCTTGGCCAGTTCGGGTGTTCTGGAGCTGTGCTGGTTGGACTGGGCCCGTCCAGCAGGAGTGCATTGCAATGCATTTATACAGCCAAAGCCTTTTTTTTTCCTTAAAAGTTCGGGGCCCAAGCCAGAGCTTTCTCTGCTGAGCGCTCGCCAGGGGGCGCTCTGACCTCACTCCGGTGATCGGCCCCTCGGAACTTCACGGGTAAAGTTATAAAATCTTACCTATCTCACCCCTCAAAATGAGTGAATGGACCGTTGTGTGTTTTTTTACACACACACACACAGAAATTGATCATTAATTGTGAAGACCGGTGTACAGCATTTCTACTTCCAAAATGGAATTTATGGTTTATGCATTTAGATACTGACAGCATTAAATAAATTGGTCCGGTAATGGCAAAAGAACTACGGGCAGGCCTACACCCAGGAGTACACGCTGGAGGTGAGAGGAGACTGAACGGACCCCCTTGCTGCTTTCCTGCTTGTCTCTGAACCGGACAGGCAGAGCCGGAGAAGAACTCCCTTCCCCCTCCGCTTGGTCCCCGTCGGCTCTCGGACCCCGGCCGAGTGAATTACCAGCGGAACAACCGGGGTTAATGCAGAAAGGAAAGCGGGTCCCCCTTACGGCGGGTCGCTGCGGTAACCGGAACTGTGGCCGCAGGAGCAAACTGCTGAAACTGCGCTTCGCCGAGATCGGAACCGGATAACACAGAGCCGTTCGGACTCAGGAAGCCGCCAAGAAGAATTGCGACACTTCTGACCTATTTCTGCGGGTAGAAATAAATATTAAGGAGGCGGAAATCTTACGCGCCGGTCTAGGGAGTGGCGGGCCGAGTGACAGACGCGGGGCCCAGTCGGAGGCGGGGTCGCCGGGGAAGTGTCCTGCCCAGACGGGCGGCGCTAAGGCGAAGCAGCCCGGGCCGTGCGCGGAGCCGGAGAAGCTGTCTGAACTTGAGAGAGGGAGGGCGGGTTTGGCTGCCCGAGAGCAGGAAGGCGAGTGATTCGGGCGGACCGCCGAACCCAGAACCGGGACCCGGGGCGACGGAGGCAGCGTGCCGGCGCTGCGTGTTGCGGAGGTGTCCGGGGAAGGAGGGATCGCCATTCGCTCCTGGGACGCGCCGGCTGAAGGACGATGTCCAGGCGCAAACTAGGGAGCAGACCTCAGCACCTGAGCACGTTTCAAGGTAAAAAAAAAAAACCCACACACACCCGCACTTGATATCCGGGCCACGGGCGGACCCAGCCCGGCTGCGATCTGCGCCGTGACAGCAGGGGAGCCGCGGTCCTGCGCCGCCTGAACCCACCGGGGCTGCAGTTACTGTAGTTTTGCCCTGAACGCTGCCCGGCGTCCTGGAGTTGAGAGCAATCTCATCGCTCCTCGGCACTTCCTTGTTTCTGATCAACTTGGGCTGCTTTTGTGTGTGTGTGTGTGTTGTTGTTGATGCTGTTGTTGTTGTTGTACGTGGCGGCTGTGACAGTTTTCCACCGCTTTCTGGAAATGCGGCGGAGACCGCGTGTTACGCGGGGCACCGTCCGTCGCGACCGAGAAAGTTGTGCTCTTGCGGTGCTTTAATCCTGCGTGATTCCGGGGGGGTGATGCCGCGCGTGTGCTCTGCTGCGCGGGGAGGCGCGCGGGTCCCGGCTCCGCAGGTTCAGCGATCGCGCCTCACCTGGGAGCACATCGTGCGCCGAGCTGGCCCGGTCCGGCGGTACCGGCTCGGCTCTCCCTGTCGGAGCGCCCCTGAGCGCCTCGCCGCCGGGCTGCGCAGGTGCTCCGGGGGCGCCCCTCGACACGTGTCTCCCCCCGCGCGGCTCCGCTCGGCCCGGACCGGCTCGGCTCGGCCCGGCCCGGTGACTCTCTCCTCTGCGGGTCGTTGAGTCTGGCGACATGGCCGGACTCCCCGACAAGGTGCCCCTGTCCCGTGCGACGCGCCGAGCTGCGTGGAAGTTCGGAGCCGCGCCGGGTCACGGCGAGCTGCTCCCAGCACCCAGCGTGGGGCTGACGGCTAGCTGTCACGTTTTCTTTTTCAAAAAACAACAACACACGAATCAGCCTGTCTGGCTAACTAGGGCGCGTGCTGGTTGATTTAGACATCGCAGGTTCTAGTTTGTTTAATTTCACCGTCACCCCCCTCCAATAAAGGACTTTTTACAGCTTCGGTGTAGAAATGATGTACTGTAAACGCCCGTGTTTCTCGTCGCGGCGGTGGCCGGGGCTCCGTGGAGCGTTTTCAAGCGCTCTCATCCCGGCGGGCCGCGGAGGAGACACGGGGTGGGAGCCGGGCAGGGCAGCCCAGCGCAGACACCCCGGCCCTGCTTGTGGCAAGCCAGCTCCGTCGAAGCCTGTGAGGTCCGGGCCGGTCTGTGCTCGTTCTTCGGGTTCGGCTGCCTAGAGGGGCGACTGGTATAGCACCCCCGGAGCTGCAGGTCGCCCTGAAACCCGCAGTGTGCACGCCAGGGGGGGTGGGGGTAATGTGGTCTCAGCTTCGGGGTGCTGCTGTTCTCACACTGGTCAGCTGCTCTCTGAACGATGGATGGAACAAATCTTCAGTGGCAGTGGCCAGTGGTCAGAAGGGAACTGTTCTCCTGTGTCCAGGAATGGACAATTTGAAGGTGGTCTGTCAAAGTCCAGCAGGACTGGGGCTCTCCACAACCACCTCTGACTAGCTCGCGCAGTGGGATCCTAGTGTCTCATCCTTGGAGTGATTCCAGTTCTTTATTGCAATCCGGCTGGACATTTGGAGCTAAACCCAACTAAGCCCTCCTTCCCGGACGGACACTTTGGGATTTCCGTGGGGCTCGGTGCTCCGAGGCCGGAATGCCCCCCGAGACGGGCTCTGAGTTGGGCCCGGCCCGGGGGGCGCGGATGAGCCCGTGTGGTTTGAGAACGAGTCGGCGGCACCAGGCCAGCCCCGGGGAGGGGGACGTGGCGCAGAGCCGACTGTGGCCCGCCTGTGACTCAGCCGGCGCCCGACTCATGCTTCTCTGCGGAACAAATGTCAAGACGCGCCTGCTCTGTCGCGAAAAAAAGTCCCCGAGAGGAAAATCCTGAATTTGCCCAGGGGAGGAGGAGACCTCTCTGCTTCTGCCGGTCTCTCGTCGGAGGCTCTGTCATCGGTGGGGCAGACTCGGGGTCACCAGGGGATAGAGAGAGCAAGCGTCTTTACACCGAGACATGTGGGGGGCTGGAACAGCCTGCAAAGCTCTCTGGGATCCTGTAAGGAAGAGCTGGATTACTGGTAAAGAAGACATGCAGGCCAGGCTGCCCCTTCCCTGCCACAACGCTCCACTCAGAAACGCACAAGAATGTAATGAGGAGAAGGTGTACAATGTAGACAAGTATGTTAAAGCATGCCGGCCGCAGAAATTCCCTCTAGAAATACAAGATGGGAAACGCTGCGCTGTAAGAGACTGCTTCTGAAACACTTGGGTGTTTATGGTGCTGCAGCATCTCTCAGATTGTGTGAGGAAACAATCAAAAAGTGGAACCGGATGTCGAGATTTGTAGATTTTATCACTGTTGAATTTGTGTCAAGAGGTATGTTAGAATTCTGCTAACAATAATAATAATTTATTATAGTAATGGTAATTTGTATAACACTTTTAAAAGTAGCATCTCAAAGCGTGTGTTTTACGCTAGGTGCTTGTAAGGATAGCAAATTACAAAGGGCCTTAGAAGGCTAACTTAGGAAGATAATCGATTAGAAGTGCAGCAGAAGTTAGGAAACGGAGTAGACACAGACACTGATTTGGCAAAAGCCCTTCTGAAAAGAAAGGTTTGGAGTCTAGATTTTAAATGAAGTGTAGTAGTGAGACCTCAGACGATCGCGTACAGTTTTGGTCAGAAACTGCGGCTCTGGAATCCGAAACAATCCCAAGCTCAAGATGTGTGTTCCACACTGACAGGCTGTGGGAACTGAGTCTCTTTAGGGGGAAAGGAGTGTCCCACACTGACAGGCTGCGGGAACTGAGTCTCTTTAGGGTGAAAGGAGTGTCCCACACTGACAGGCTGCGGGAACTGAGTCTCTTTAGTCCTGAATAGACCTGACCACGAGGGGGCATGACTGAAGACTTCAGAATCCTCAAAGGAGCTGCCGAACTCAAACCAGCAGACTTCTTGACCATCAGTGAGACATGGACCAGAGGGCACAAGTAGAAAACCGCAGAGCCGTGATATAAAAGCGAGAACCGGTGGCACTTCTTTACATGAAGGGTGGTGGGAGTGTGGAACAGGCTGCCTAGTTGATATCCTGGCTTCTTTCTAAGAAGCCGCTGGATGAGGTCCTGGGAGCAGCGAACTACTAACTGGCACACAGGCCAGATGTGCTGAACGGCTCCTCTTGTACGTGACCGGCCTTGAGTTTGTACGGCAGGGGGAATGCTGGCGCTGAGGGGAATTTCGGTTTATTCACTGTGGTCTTGTGTTTAATGTTTTCGTGAGAACCTGAAAGGGGAAGACCAGACCTCTGAAGAGAAAAAAGCCAGAACAAAGAGGGGTGGCTGTTGATTCCGTGGCGCCTTTGTGCAACACCAGCCAAAACCGGATAATTCACAACCAGGTCCGGGCCGAACCGGAGCCGGTCACGGGGTCACGGGGTGGGGGGGCTTGACCCCAGGGGTGCAGCCCTGGCACAGTCCTGCGGGTTACAGGCTGCACACTCTGGGCCAGGCAGCCCGGAGAAGCCAAACCTGTTTTCAGGCGGCGAGGAAGCAGAGGGCCGTGTTTACTGACAACAGGGAGGGAGGATCGGCATGCCGGGTCTCGCAGGACTGCGCGGAGGGGAGGGGGGGGGGCAGGACTGAGCGCGTCTGTGTGTCTGTGAGACAGTCGTCCCGCCTCCCCTCCTCCCCTCCTCCCCTCTCGCTTCGGAGCCAGCATGGCCGTCAGGTGCACGAGAGCAAAGGGAGAGAGCCTGGGCTTTTTCAGACTGCCTCCGCGGCGGGACAGCGGTGTCCAGTGCCGCCCGGGTCTGTGGTCCTGTGACCTCTGGCTCGGCAGCGCATGTCCGGGCAGCCTTCCTCGTCCAAGACCAGCGCGCTACTGGAGCGCCGAGAGGCTTCTCGCAGACGGAGACGCGTGCCTGTGGGTGGCCGGCGCTGTCCTGGAGCGTGGGGCAGAGGTCAGGGAGGTGTCCGGACCGGGCGGGTTTGTTGTTCGTCAGGACTCTGCTTGCTGACGCTTCTTTGCGAGCTGAAGTGAGCCTGCCTCGCCTCGGGAGGGCGCCGCAGAGTCCCGTGGGCACTAGGTGGGGGGGGGTGCGGGGAGGAGCCCTGTGTGGAGGCCCAGCCAGGGCCCCTGCCAGCGCGATCGGTGAGCCCGCCTGGTGTGGGCGCTGGAGGGCGAAGGGGGCTGCACGACGTCGTTTTCAGCTCGGCCTCACTCCGGATGTTTCCTTCCTTGTCCGCAGACGAGCCGGAGCCTGGCGATGTCGCCGATTCCGTGTCGGAGAAAGCTGCCGGCCTGGACGTGGGAGACCGGGATCTCTTGACCTGCGGGCAGTGCCGGAGCACTTTCCCCCTGGCACACATCCTGCTCTTCATCCAGCACAAGAGAGGGCGCTGCGGGGGCGGGGCCTGCCTCGGGGAGGAGGAGCTCCAGGCACACGGCCCGCCTTCCCCACCCAGGAGAACTCTGATGCGGGCCCCCTATCTGGCCAATGGGGTGCTGGAGGCGGTGCCACTGGATCTGTTTGGTGGAGGGATTTATAGGCAGGCCAACGGACCAATGGTGAAGCAGGAAGCTCTGGGACCAGGTGAGTAAGAGGGAGAGGTCATATTTCTCACAGTTGTCGATTGCTCTACTTCGTATTTCTTCATTAGGATTTTTTGCTATTTTTTGGGTGACTCATGAACCTAGGTGACCTTTAAACCTTTGAAAACAACTATCAAGAGCCACTTTCAGAAACCGTCAGCGCTGCAGCGGTAAACAGTGCTTCTATAATAAACTCTCAGCGCTGTGAAGTGACACCTGCCCCCTCTGTCCTCACTGTCACATATTGCTGACCTTTCTTTCATTCGATTTGATTTTATTTTTATAACCCCAGAAAGAGGAACCACGAGGAGGAAGGATTTGTCTGCTGCCGCTCAGAGGGTTTGATTTGAACTCTCTGAAGGAAGCGGGCCTGATTCGGGTCATGGCCGAGAAATCTCTGAGCTGGGCTGCGTTTCCTTCCTCCTTTCAGAGCCCCCTGCCCGCGCCAGAGCCCGCCCGGCCCAGCCGATTTCAAGTCCGGGATCCGCGCGGATCTTCGGAACCGTGGAACCGGGCCGGCCCGCCGGTGCCACCTCAGAGCCCCTCGCCCCCGCGCCACGATCGAACGGTTAAAAGGCCTAAGCCGACAGCGGCCCCTCTCCCAGCGCCTGGGCCTGCGCGGGCGGCGCCCGTGTCAGCTGTGCTTGCGGTAACTGGATCTGTCCCCAGGGCAGGCGAGCGAGCAGCTACCTGTCCCTAATTAAATTCGCCAGCCCAGGCCCGTCATCAGGGAGGGCCGCAGGGATCGGCGCCGGTAATGACCCTGGGAATGACCTCCCGGCTGTCGGCCACGAGGAGTGCAGGCAGGCTGGAGATCCTTGTCCCCTCCTCCTCCTCCTCCTCTTCACAGACATGCTGCCCCTCTGCCCCCCTGCCCCCAGCAGCAGGATGGCGAAGCACAGTCAGTCCTCTCCCTTCCTCCCTCTCTCCCCTGGGGCGCCCGAGTGAAACCTGGTGGGGTAATTATAGCCCGAGGGGAAGTCCGCAGCGCCGAGCCACACAGGGGACGACACCTGCTGTCACGGTCCTCGCGCGGCGCTACAGGGGGGGCGCTATAATTAACCCACCCCCCCCACGGCTGCCGGCTCTGTGGCCTTCGCTGCACAGGGGTGTCCAGGGCCTGGGCAGCCGCGTGGCAACACCCCCAAAACTTTAGGGTCTCGTGGGGAGTAGGGGCGATCCGCTTTTTGGACCTGAAACGGAGACGCGGCCGGAGAGGGGATCGAAGGGTGCCCGCGTGCGGAGAGCGGAACTGAGTGCCGGGGTCCTTCCCCCTGTTAAGTCGTCTGCGGGGGCTCAGCCCCCCTGACGACCTGCCCCCCGAGTCCCGGGCGAGTAGCTCGTTCCGCACCCCGCGCCCCGCCCGTGATCCTGCGGGTGCCCGAGGGCAGGACAGGGCTCGGGGCGGCACCATCGTGGAGAGCACATTTGAAAGACTCCGTTGAAGGCCGAGTTGACAGGAAAGATCGTTTGACTCATTTCACAGTGACGATGGAGGGCTTCCCCATTCAGGCAACAGTCATGGTGACTTGTCCTCAATCCCCTCCTGTCTTTTGAGCCCCAAGTAAAACATTTGATTCAAATCTCTTTCAATTTAGAAACATTGCTGTCATATGCCATTTCTATCAGTGTCCGAGGCTGAGTGCCTGATTCATGCCTCCATAACTCCATAACACTCTTCAGAAAGCTGCAATACGTCCAGAACTCTGCAACTAGACTTACTCACACCAGACACCGGCAACATATCACTCCTACACTTCAGGCTCTGCACTGCTTGCCTATACAGTCACGTATGTGATGTGAGATCCTGTCACTGATCTTGAAGGCTGTAAGCAGTCTGGCTCCATCACACATCCCTGAACTCCTCCATGTTCACACTCCCTCCTGTAGGCTCCTCTCACTTCACCCAGGACTGAATCTCAGAATATTGGTTGACCGTGCTTTTCCCGTCCTGCTCCGGGGTTATGGAATGCCCTTCCTCAGACTTCTCAAGAGACGAACTCTGACTCTCTTTGACTCTCAAACCCAAACTCAAAAGTCACCTTTTTTGTAGGGCCTACGTCTGATTGCCCTACACTCAATCTCTAGGAACCTGTATGTTCTTGTTTCATTTTTTTCTTTTACTTTTTATTGTACTTTTTTTTCTTTCTTTATCACTATTCACGGCGTCCTTTGGTTTGTAAAGGTGCCTTATAAATATGATAATTATGAAACTAATCATTGATTGAATTATTAAGTAGCCTAGTGCTCTGTGGCTGTGGGTGAAATTTGTGGGCAGATTTACAGTTTTTATTTGTTGTCAGGATCAGGAATAAGCATCGGGGTCACAGTCTTTCACCCCATTATTCTGCTGAAATGTTCCCCTTCACCCCGCCTGTTTTGGGAACCCTTGTTTGTACGGGAGAAGCGCTTGCAAAAGCTGAGCCCCTATATCCTGGAGGCAGTGAAAGCTTGTGTGCACAGCAGGAGAAGGAATAGCTGGATCGGCTCTGTGTCAGGAAACAGGCTGCTTTTCCTTACCCGTGACAGGAAGTGGGGTTCCGTTCCCCCATGCCGTACCCGTGACAGGAAGTGGGGTTCTGGTGCTCTGTTCCGTACCTGTGTGCTGTGGGTGTCTGGTCAAGTCGCGGGTCTGATTCTGCAATATTATTCTGCAGGAGCTTCGCAAGGTCCTGAAAGCTCATTAATTTGCCCCTCTTGGCAATTATCTCTCTCTCGCAGGAGAGTCCAGTGCTTGTCCCTCGTTAACACCAAGCACATTTCCATTTCTAATTAGTTTTTATTAGCCCGTATTCCCAGCGCCGCCCCAGATAGGTACAGCTCCCTCATTTCTCTCAACCCTCCAATCCCCCACCACCCCGTCTCCCTCTCACCCTCTCTCTCCCCCCTCCTCGTCTCCCTCTCTCTCTCCCCTCCGTCTCTCTTTGTGTCTCCCCCTCCTCACCTCCCTCTCCCTCTCCTACTCCCCCTATCTCTGTCTACCTCTCACTCTCTCACCTCTCACTCTTTCCTTTGCCCCCTGTCTCTCACTCTTTGTCCCTGCTGTCTCTCACTCTCTGTCCCTGCTCTGTCTCTCTCTCCTCTCCGCCCCCCGTCTCTCTCTCTCCTCTCCTGTCAATTCAATTCAATTCAATTCAATTCAAGGTGCTTTATTAGCATGACCGATGGGTACAATCAGTGTTGCCAAAGCAAATAAAAATAATAAAATTAACATAGAACAAAACAAAAAAAATAGAAGTAAAATAAAATCTACAGACATGTTACAGACATTTACAACAAAGACATATTATATAATATCGACATATACTGTAGGCGGCTGGAGCATTATTGGGAGACGGACTCACTGTTCCTCAGGCTGTGACAGGAGATCACATACTGGGCTGCCAGATCAACTGAGTTCCCTCCTCCCTCTCCCAGTAGGATTGGGACCTGTTGTGGTTTTGGCAGGTGTGGGAACTCTGGGATTAGATTTCTGAATTTCGGGAAGAATGTTTCTCTAATCCCAGAGTATCTGTCACAGTGCAGTAGGAAGTGCACCTCTGTCTCTATTTCTCCCTGCTGGCAGTGGGAGCACAGCCTGTCCTCTCTGGGCAGCCAGGTCTGCCTGTGTCGCCCAGTTTCTATGGCCAGGTTGTGGTCACTGAGCCTGTACTTCGTCAGGGTCTGTTTCTGTTTGTTATTTTTTATTTTGGTCAAATATTCAGCTAGTGTGTATTGTCTGTTTAAGGTTCTGTAGCATTCCAGTTTATGTTGTGTTTGTGTGTGTGTGTCCCAGTGTGTGAGATATTGCTGTTTGATCTGTGCTGTGATGTGGTTGAGTCTGGGTTGTGGTGCTCTAGCAGTGCTGTCCTGAGGCTGGTTAGTGTTGGTGTGGCTCAGGTCGGTGAGCCTCAGGACCAGCTGGCTCAGGGGGCTCTGTTTTGGGCTCAGCTCTTGGCTCAGCAGGGCTTTGTGGTGGTAGGAATTTTGGTCGCTGTTTTTTAGGTGTAGCCAATACTTTAATATTCTTTTCTGTATGTTTATCAATAGTGGGTACTGGCCTAATTCGGCCCTGCACCCGTTGTTAGGAGTTTTTCTCTGCACACGGAGGATGATTCTACAGATCTCCATGTGCAGAGTTTCTGTGGGGTGTTTGTCCCATTGGGTGTAATCCTGGTCTGTGAGGGGACCCCAAACTTCACTGCCGTATAGGGCAATGGGTTGGATTACACTTTCAAATATTTGGAGCCAGATTCTTGTTGGTGGGTTGATGTTGAAGAGCCTCCTTCTTATTGCGTAGAAAGCCCTCTCCTGTCTCTCTCTCACTGTATGCCCCCTGTCTCTCTCACTGTCTGCCCCGTCTCTCTCCTCTCCGCCTCCTGTCTCTCTCTCCTCTCCGCCTCCTGTCTCTCTCTCCTCTCCGCCTCCTGTCTCTCTCACTGTCTGCCTCCTGTCTCTCTCTCCTCTCCGCCTCCTGTCTCTCTCTCCTCTCCGCCTCCTGTCTCTCTCACTGTCTGCCCCCTGTCTCTCTCCTCTCCGCCTCCTGCCTCTCTCACTGTCTGCCCCCTGTCTCTCTCCTCTCCGCCTCCTGTCTCTCTCACTGTCTGCCCCCTGTCTCTCTCCTCTCCGCCTCCTGTCTCTCTCACTGTCTGCCCCCTGTCTCTCTCCTCTCCGCCTCCTGTCTCTCTCACTGTCTGCTCCTCTCCTCTTGCTGTCAGGGAAGCCTTTCCCCAGGGGGATCACATTCAGCCTCTGCTCGTTAACACCCCAGCCAATCTGCATTTTTAATTAGTGGTTATTGCCTCTGTTTAATATTCAGATGCTACTCGAGGCGAAACAGGAATCTTATCAAAAGCTCCTCGCTCTTCTGCACCAGGGGCCCCGGGACCCCAGGGAGAGCAACTGAGTTGGGGGGGAAGCCAGACGGCTGGCGTGCACACGCCCCTCTGCGTTCGCACTCGGCACGCTGATCCGCTCCAGGTCTCACACGCGCCCGGCTCTCAGACTAGTGGTGCGGATGAGCCAGTAGAGATTTGTATTCACTTTAACTCCATGCTGTCTGCCTGACGCAATTGACCCAGCATAAAAATGAAATGACCAGCACCCCATCAGGGCTCTGGCACAATGCCTGGGAGCTTGGTAAAACCTGGGGCGGATCAGGCTGTGCAGGATCAGGGGACTGGAGCGGGTTCTCATTTCAAGAAGGCTCAGTTCAGAAGCATTTTCACTGTATTCACTAAAAAATAAACTCTGTCATTCGCCCCTCAGGCCCGACAGGCAAAACTTAAGGCAATTGAATAGAAAATGTGGATAATTGGGCAAGCAGTCCTTGGTCTTAAACTAAGAGAGAGAGAATTTGCAGCTTATTTGCTTATGTAGAATTCTGTTAATAGCCCTACGCACACACACCTGCGGGGTAGACGGAAGAGCTCGCAGAAACTGCACAGCAGCCCGTCAGTAGGCTGGACAGTAGTATCGCTTTGGCTCAGAAGCACAACGGAGAAGCGCCACCTGCTGGTCCACCCGTACTGCACCCCTACTGCAGCAGCCTGACCCCGCTGCAGCCTGCCTGCCAGCGCAGCCTTGCGGAGCTCCGGCGCAATGCATACGTCACGTTGAAATGTAAAGGGGAAGTATTTTAATTAAAAAATCTGCCCGATGCACAATTTTATTTAGGGAAAGGTGCCTTGTTTTCTTCCTGTCCGCTTCATTCAGATTTCTGTTTTCCATTTTGAGTTCTTGATTCGTTTTTCTCAAGCGTGTGAAAGAACGGTGTGCGCTACCTGAGAGAGAAGTTGTTTTTGTTTTCCCAACCGGAAGACAATCTGGAGCTCCGACTGCTCCCACAAAGAGCATTAAGCTGTTCCACCCCAAACCGTGCAGAGAAAATCAGATTTTTATTTGTATTTTTGCCTTTTTCTTTTTCTTAGGTTCTTTTTTTTTAAATATGCACAAACAGCTCATTTATCAAAGGCACTAAGAGCCGATTTGCATAAGCTCCTCATTGTGCTAATTAGCAATTTGCAGCTTTAATTGGACTGTAGGGCACTCAGGAAGCAGAGGAAGCGACGATTTAAAAATACCTTCCGACAGACATGTCACCTCGCGCTGCTGTCAGTCCTCACCTGCGCGCCTCTCTTTTCCTTCCCCCGCTCGCCGTGCTGGGGAAGGGCTCCCATTGCAGCCTGCCTGCCTGTGTTTCGGGGATACCCCGGCAGAGCCCTGGATCTGAAAGCCAGTTCCTGCTGGCAGGCTCTCCAGGGTGCTACTGGTGCCGCTGGGGTTTGGGGTCCCCTGCTGTACATGTTCTGTGTGCGGGGATTCACCGATGGGCTTCTGAGTGCTGTGCGCCACCCATTTGTGTCCCCCCGCAGACTCCCTGCTAGCCAGCAGCTCCGACAGTCCTGCAGCCCCTAGATGGGGCCCAGGGTCACCCCTCTGTGGTCCCCAGGCTGACTCTGCATTTCTGACGACCCTCTCCCCTGCCCATGTGTTTCAGACCCGGAGGAGCCGCCCTGCTACACCTGCCACTCCTGCAAGGAGCTGTTCACCAGCGCCTGGTGTCTCCTGCAGCACGCCCAGCACACGCACGGCCTCAGCATCTACCTGGAGCCGCCGCCCGACCCACGGGGGTCCCCCTTCTCCCTGGAGGAGCAGCAGCTGGCTGCCGGGCTCCTGACCGCGCAGCGCCTGGGGCCCGCCCTGACCGCCGCCTTCCACCTGACCGCCCCCTGCCTCCCGCAATCCCAGGGCCTGGAAGCCGGGCCGGACCACGTCCTCGACTTCTCCGCCCGGCTCAAGGAGCTGGCCGGCGGCGTCCACTCCCCCTCCGCCTCGCCCGGCCCCCCCGCCGGCTCCCCCTGCCCCCCGGCGGCCACGCCCCCCGGCGGCAAGGCCTGCGAGTTCTGCGGCAAGGTCTTCAAGTCCCTGAGCAACCTGGTGGTGCACCGGCGCTGCCACACGGGCGAGCGGCCCTACCGCTGCCCGCTGTGCGACCACGCCTGCGCCCAGTCCAGCAAGCTCAAGCGCCACATGAAGACGCACCGCGGGGCGGCGGGAGAGCCGGGCGGCTGGCAGGAGCTGGAGCAGGAGTTCGTGCTGAAGGCGGAGGTGTCGGAGGAGCTCGGCCGGGACGCGGCGGAGGGCGGCCCGCCGCAGGGGGAGGCGGCCGTGCCCGAACCCGGGTCCGGCAGCCTGCTGTCCTCCCTCGGCCTGGTCCCCGGCTCCCCCCCGGCCAAGCAGGGGCTGCCCAGCCTGTTCCCGGGGCGCGTGGACGAGCCGGCCCCCAGCTCGCCGTTCGGGAGCCCCTCGGAGGCGTCGCTGGAGAACTCGGAGGAGAGCGGCATCGCCAGCGGGGACGGCACGCCCCGGCGCGGCGCGGAGCCGGAGGGCCGGGCGGGGCGGCGCGGGGACACCTGCGAGTTCTGCGGCAAGAGCTTCAAGAACAGCAGCAACCTGACGGTGCACCGGCGCAGCCACACGGGCGAGCGGCCCTACCGCTGCGCGCTCTGCAGCTACGCCTGCGCCCAGTCCAGCAAGCTGACGCGCCACATGAAGACCCACGGCCTGCAGGGCGGCAGGGCGCCCTTCCTCTGCCAGCTGTGCCACGTGCCCTTCACCGTCTACGCCACCCTGGAGAAGCACCTCAAGAAGTGCCACGCCGGCGAGGAGACCCAGCTGGCCCACAGCTAGGCCGGCCCAGCCCCGCGGACGGGTACCGGGTACCGCTGCGGCCCTCTGCCCCTCTCAGCGCCCCAGGAAGCGCTGAGCCTTCGCCAACCGGCCCCCCAACGGGGAACTTGTTTTTCTTTGACACAAAAAAAAGGGAGGGGGGGAAAAACGGAACTGAACGGCTCTTTGAATGTGACGGGATTAAAAAAAAACGGGGAACGCCCAGCGCCCAGCGGAGAGAAACGGGTGAAGCTCATCTCCAGCCCCGCGGGAGCTGCGGCTCGGCTCCCTCTCCTGGCAGGGAGGTGGAAGAGGCAGAGACCCGCTTGACCACGGCCTGTCGCGGCGCACCGGCGCTCTCCTGGCCACCCAGCCTGGGGGGAATGGGGGTTCAGGGGGGGTGCGACTGTGCGTCAGCCTGGCTTCCTCCTGATTCCACCCTCAGGGGACAGATCATTCCCGCCAGGGGCGTCACAGAACCACCTCTCAGTGTCAGGGCGTGCCGACCATGACAGATAAGGATTTCAGTACGTGGAAGAAAACCCAGCCGGCACTCCTGTGTCCCACCAGCAAGCACAGACACCCTTCGGGTGGGACAGCAGACGTCTCCGTGACTGCAGACGCCCTCAAAGGGATTGTGTGAAGAGCTGGGCTTGGCGAGAGTGCCGTGATCTCAGGGTGTCCCCCTCCTCGTGGGGCCCAGGCGGTCGGGGTCGGGCCGGTTCTGGTGGGTCCTCGTTGAAAAAGCCCGAGTGTTTGCAGCAGCGCGGCCCGAGTCTCGCTGGCGCCCGAGCCCGCGGTGCCAGACCTCCCGCTTCTACACGAATTGTACAAGAATGCGCAGGTCTGGGGGAGGAGGTGTCGTTCGGACGTCCCGATGTGGAGTTCTCGCCCCCCGCTAACCCCACACACACGCACACGCACACTGGCAGTACAGAGCACACTGTGGAGGAACTGAGCCGGGCCACTCCGACTCCTTTACTCCCGGAATCGGGGAACCACGGGTGTCCGACCGCCATTCCATGAGAAGAAAAGCCTAACGTCAGTGCTGGAGGTATTTTCTCACATCCGAGATCCCTGCTTGCAGAGCCTCACACCTCATGAGGCCTGGGTTTGATTCCGGTCCTTCTGTGTGGAGTTTGCATGTTCTTGCCAATTCCCCCCCCCCCCTCCCACACACACACACACACACACACACACACACACACACACACGTCAAAATGGAAGAAATTCAGGCACTGTGGTTTCCAAAGACATGCTGATTGGTTGGTGTCTCTGAATTGTCCACATATGCCCTGGGACAGGGCAGTGTCCTGTCCTGGTCCTGCAGGGGGCGCTCCCAGGTCTCTTTCGAGCAGCAGCACCTGCAGAGCTGGGAGAGAACCGGTCATCTGGCCCGGTGATGTATCCAGTGACCAGCCGGAATAAACCCCAGGGTGACTGCTCGCTGCCCGATTTGAATTACCTGCATCCATGAGTTTCTACCCACAGAGCACAAGGCGAGGGGAGGCACTGCGACAGAGCACCCACGCGTGGGCCGATTCAGCCCGCCCCTGCGCGCGGGTGTATTCCGTTCTCTGTACGCGAGACAATCTCCCTCAAGCTACCATCGAGTCTAATATTTATATCGCAATCTTCTATGCATTTTGAAATGGCCGGCCATATCGATGGCAAACACGAAACGGGTGTACTTTAAAAAAAAACATGCAGTTTTTTTAAGAACTGTGAGCCAGTGACGAGATTAATGGACTGGAAAGGCGAGGATAGCGGGGAGGTCCGCTTTGTGAGCGGTGGACGGTGTCTGATGGCAGAGCGATCCGCGGTCCAGGTTCGTGTGTAAAACAGACAGTTTGCAAGATTTATGGTTTCCAGAGTTTGGTGCAGTATAGCTTAGAAAACGGAAAGAGTTGTTTTTTATGATCGTTGTATGGTTTCACGTTCCGGTTGTGAATTCGGACCGACCCGAGCAGGGGTCTGAACGGATTCGCGGCGGGGGGGGTTTGTGTGTCAGTGGGTCGCCTGCACCCGCAGTCTCGGGTGGGTCTTCCTGGGTAATGTGCCTGCCGATGTGATCGGCCTCTGTGGCTCTCGGGAGCCATTTCGGCTCGTCGGGACCAGATGAGCCCAAGCCGGTCCCAGCGGGCCTGTCTGCTGCGCTCCGAAAGCCCGACTGACGGCCCGGCCGGGCCAGACCGTCCCGGCCTCAGCCAGCTCGGCGGCTCCGGCCCTGACCAGTGACCGCTGGAAACAGCTGGACTGGAGCAGGCAGGACCGGTACCGCCCAGGAAAACACTCTGCAATTCCAGTGAAAACAAGCAGGCCGGGTGCACGCGACAATACCCGAACCCCAGATCCCCGCAGTGTTGGTCTCAGGAGTTACTTTCCTACATGTTTGCTTCTCAGACCGATACTACGGACGCGCCACGGCGCACTCTTCTTTTTGTAAAGCGGTTGTTGGAAAGTTGTGAATTTCGTGCTGACGTGTGATCTTTCTCTCTTGTTTTTTTTTTTTGTCCGATGTCTTCATTTTCAGCTAGGTCTCACCTCTCATTTTAAAGCTGCTTGGTTGTTTTTTTGTTTTGTTTTTTATTTTTACATTGTGAAAGTTGTCATTGTGGTTATTAAAAAAAGAGTAAGAGAATTTTTAACCCGTGTCCTTTTTGGTTTTTAATTCCAACGCCTACCGAGTTGCGTGAGGAAGCGGTCCCGTGTCTCTGTGGACCGGACGGCCAGTCATGTCTGGCTTCCTTAAAACTTCCACTGAAACCAGCGACTTGCAAACCCCGTACTGTTTAGAGAGAAAAATGTCAGGGTATGGCCTGAGTCTAGATGCGTCATTGCTTCACCTCAAACCCGGGTACCACCTGCATCCTGAGACTCCCCAGATCTGCCCCCTAGCGGTTACTGCCCTCAACTGCCGTCTCCCACCCGATCAGTTCAGCGCGTTTCCTAGTAACTAATCGATCTGTATGACGAGCTTGGCCTGCAGTCTTCACGCAGAGCTCCTCCCAGACGCCCACAGCCCTTCGTGTCCCGTGGCCACTGCGACTTTTGAACACTTGTAGCAGGTCCCCATGCAGTCTTTTACTCTAAAGATTAAAAGGCTTGTTTCTGTTAGAACTGTCCGTGTAGGACATCCCTTTATCCCAAGGAATGTAGCCGGTCGCTATTCCTTGGACTAGTACTATTTTATTTTGTGACGTGGTGACCAGAGCTGGACAATGCAGCCTCTGAGTGACGTCTTACTAGCGCTTACGCAACAGCCCTCCGCGCACCCACGTGACCCGAGGCCGGAACCTCGCCGTTTGCGGTGAAGTTGTGCGTGACGTCACGCAGTGGGTAGCCACGGTGCGCAGTGCTTTTCCCCCGATTAATCACGACTGTGGGAGTCAGGCGTTTAAACAGCATTGGTCATTTGTCGTTTTAAGAGAAGCGGCATTGCACACACGCTGGACTAAATGAAAAAACAAAACAAATAAACCGGAAAGTTCCACTCCCGGGCCGTCGCCTGGACCGCAGTGCTGTGCACCTGCTGTACAGCGCCTGGTTATTTTAAGCTATTTTATGTTGCAGCGGTGAATCAAAATAAAAACAGTAAATGCACAAAAGATTGCTAAACCAGCTTATTGAAGCCCACCGCGCCAAAGCCTCCAGTTCCAGGTTGCATAAGGAGAGTAAATGGTTAAGGGGAGCTGTTAGCAGATGGATCAGGTGTAATTGATGTATTGTTCTATTAAGTAAAAAAAACAAGATTGCTATGGATTACGTAGCCCTGTGATCTAAGATCTACCTACGATCAGGGTTTGAATTTTGTCCCCGACATGGAACTAAACAGTGAAAATCAAATGTATTGCACTCGTTGAAATCAGTTGCTCCTCAGGAGGCTGGCAAAAAGGCGTGTTCTTTATTCCTCTGTGCTGGAGGAGGAAAGATTATCGAGGGGATTATGCCTGTGTTGCAGTGGCTCCAGCGGCACCTCTGTGAACTTCAGGTCTCAACACACACAGGACACAACACCGGCCACAAAACGGAGCAGGCACAAACACAGCAGAACGGTTACTGTAGATGCTTGGGGGAGAAAAAGCAATTAATTCCCCCCCCCCCCCCCCCCCCCGATTTAAATGCAGAGGGGCCTCTGGCCCAGATGACACCTCTGAAGGGAGAGTCTTCAAATCTGTCTCAGCTGTCATCTGTGTTGGGGGGGAGGAGTGGCTGTAATTGCTGAGCCCATTGTAGGGAAAAAAACAAAAGCTATTCTCCTCTGAACCATCCTCCCCTAATGACAATCTGCTTCCTGCCTCTGATCTTGATAGCTCATTAACAGCAAGCCAGTTTAATAAGGGAGATTAGTTGGTGGGGGTGGAATTGAGACCATATGTAAAATTGTCCTTCCAGCTCCATCCCCACATCTGCGACAGCGGCCCTCATTACTGTGACATTGCTGCGCTCCTCCCACCCCCAGCCAATTAGCTCCACAGCGCTGCACGCCTGGGAAACCGGCGGGTGAAGGCAGAGATCTGATCCCTCTGCCCTCCTCTCTCTCTCTCTCCCCGCCGAGCGCCTGCTTGGAAGCTGCAGGTGTGCCGTCCGCTGGCCGCGGTGGTCATGCGAAAGTTGTCTGGATGCCGGAAGGCCGCTGCCCCGTCTGCCTCGCCCGGCTCCGACGCGCCTGCCAGGGCCACGCAGGTGAGGACAGACGGCGGGCAGGTGTCCCCCTGCCTCCGACTGCTCCTTGAAGATGACGGGCTCCCAGGCGCTCGGCTCCTGTTTCGCTCACAGGCGGAAGCGGGCGCTACATAAAACCTGAAAAGCACGCTCTTCAGAAGGCTTCTTTTTTAAAATCATGTCATCTGCCTTTTTTCTAAATTACGATTTTGCAGCCGTAGGCTGTCTGTGAATATGTATAGTGTTTGTCAATGTACTTTAGTTCTTGTTTTGTCTTTTATGCTCAGGTGGGTTTACAGCTGTTTGTATACTTGAATCAGGTCCTTTTCTGGTGTCTTGGGTTCGCAGACACTCGTGTCAGACTAAAATCACTCAGATCCTCCAGCCTGTCTGTGTGGGACACTCCCTTCAGACTAAAGAGACTCAGTTCCTCCAGCCTGTCTGTGTGGGGCACCCCCTTCAGGTTAAAGAGACTCAGTTCCTCCAGCCTGTCTGTGTGGGGCACTCCCTTCAGAGTAAAGAGACTCAGTTCCTCCAGCCTGACTGTGTGGGGCACTCCCTTCAGACTAAAGAGACTCAGTTCCTCCAGCCTGACTGTGTGGGGCACTCCCTTCAGACTAAGGAGACTCAGTTCCTCCAGCCTGACTGTGTGGGGCACTCCCTTCAGACTAAGGAGACTCAGTTCCTCCAGCCTGACTGTGTGGGGCACTCCCTTCAGAGTAAAGAGACTCAGTTCCTCCAGCCTGACTGTGTGGGGCACTCCCTTCAGACTAAGGAGACTCAGTTCCTCCAGCCTGACTGTGTGGGGCACTCCCTTCAGACTAAGGAGACTCAGTTCCTCCAGCCTGTCTGTGTGGGGCACTCCCTTCAGAGTAAAGAGACTCAGTTCCTCCAGCCTGACTGTGTGGGGCACTCCCTTCAGACTAAAGAGACTCAGTTCCTCCAGCCTGACTGTGTGGGGCACTCCCTTCAGACTAAGGAGACTCAGTTCCTCCAGCCTGACTGTGTGGGGCACTCCCTTCAGACTAAGGAGACTCAGTTCCTCCAGCCTGACTGTGTGGGGCACTCCCTTCAGACTAAAGAGACTCAGTTCCTCCAGCCTGACTGTGTGGGGCACTCCCTTCAGACTAAAGAGACTCAGTTCCTCCAGCCTGACTGTGTGGGGCACTCCCTTCAGACTAAAGAGACTCAGTTCCTCCAGCCTGACTGTGTGGGGCACTCCCTTCAGAGTAAAGAGACTCAGTTCCTCCAGCCTGTCTGTGTGGGGCACCCCCTTCAGGTTAAAGAGACTCAGTTCCTCCAGCCTGTCTGTGTGGGACACTCCCTTCAGACTAAAGAGACTCAGTTCCTCCAGCCTGTCTGTGTGGGACACTCCCTTCAGAGTAAAGAGATTCAGTTCCTCCAGCCTGACTGTGTGGGGCACTCCCTTCAGACTAAGGAGACTCAGTTCCTCCAGCCTGACTGTGTGGGGCACTCCCTTCAGACTAAGGAGACTCAGTTCCTCCAGCCTGACTGTGTGGGTGCTCCTTTTAGCCGCAGAATGTATCTGGTTTTGAACTTTTACCTGTATAGCATAGTCAACATCTTTGGCTTCTTCTTTTGCTTGCCTGCATTTCCTGGAAGATGAAAGTGATGTCACCGCAAACACTCCAGCCTTTTTCGGAAGGACTTTCGGAAGTGCAGGTGCCTGTCTGCATTGACTTGGCGACTTCGCTGTGCCCAACTCGCCATCCTCCACACAGATGAAGTGTCAGCTTCCTGCAGACGTCATCACACACACACCGCCCTTTCGGAAAGCGAGAGGCTGGAGGTTAATTGGAACTAATCCCGGCTGGGAGGTGATAATTGGAGTGGTGCTGTGCGTGGCAGAGGAGGGGGTGGTGGATATTAACCTTGACCCAGAAGTTCCCACAAGGCCCGGCCCAGCCTGACATCCTAAACACCTTTGGCGAGTGCAACCCGCAATTAAAGCTGCTGGTGACACCCAGAATAGCTCTGATCCCCTGGAATTCCAATCAGGGCTGACACAGGCTGGTGGAACCTGATATCGAACAAAGAATACAATGCAAAGCACAAAAAGGAGTGGACACAAGCACAGCAGCAGGTGCTATGTTCCTCTTGTGCCTCATGCAGGGCCTGATGCAGATGATCAGACAAAAGCTGGGTGTTTCAGTTCAGTTGGTTTGTCACATGCACAAGTGCAATGAAATGCTTATTTGCAAAGCAGACTGTGATACAAAGAGTCCACAACACAAAACAGACCAGACAAAGACGTTCAAACGAGGAGCAACATCGCCGCTCTCCAGTACCATGTTTCAGCTCCTCCATGCTTTGGCCACACCAGTGGGAAAAGTGGGGCCCTTTTCTGAGGGTGTGGTGGGGGTGTTGATTTGACAATGACAGGATGCAGAGAGCAGCTGCGCTGTGCAGAGAGTCTGATCACATCGGCCGACCTCAGCAGTGAGAACCGAGACCACAGGAACTCGTGTGCAACTGGCAGCAGTGCCGCGCCACAAGACAGCACGAGGACAGGCACCGAGACACAGAGCGACCAAGCTGAACAAGAACGGAAGCTGTCGTCTCGAACTGAAACATCTTGAGAGCTGTCCTTTCTTTTTCCCGGCACCCTGTCTTGAGCACCTGTTCCCTAACTATTCTGTTGAGCCAGAATACCTCCGGAGCTCGGACCCAAGGCCCTGTCGAACCCCCTGCTCCGGCTTCACGGTGGGATAATGGGTTTTGAATGGGCCCCTACGTCCAGAGCAGCCATGCATGGTGTGAGCATGAAAGGCTGAGGGCAGAGGCTGAGCACAGGGTCTAAAAAAAGTTAGCAATCTGTGAGCCTGCCACCCCCACAGTCAGCACTGGACACCTCCACCTCACTCACACACACACACACACACACACACACACACTCTCTGCGACTCTCGTCTGGAAAGGCCTCGGGTCTTTTTTTTTTCCCAAACACTGAGCAAACCAGTTCCTCCTTTCTCCTCTGACCGGGGCCTCCTCTCCTGCGGCTGTGGTTTGTGCCCCAGCAGTGGTCAGCCCTGCTGGAGTGTTTCACAGCCTCACCCCCCCGGCTCGTTCTATAAGCAGGCCCCGTGTGTCCAGTTGCGTCCAGAGCCCTTCCCCCGCCGCTGGCCGCTGGCCGCTGGCCGGTGCCCTTGTCCCTGACCTGCTTGTGAACTCTCCCGCACTCACCTGTCCCCTCGGCGGCCCCCCGCCCCCGCCCCCGCCCCCTGACCCGCGCGGCCGTGCTGAGCTGGAGGTCAGCGACCCCGACAAGTCTCCTCCGCTCCGGGGGCCGGCCAGGACACAAAGGCCGGCGGAGAGAATGGAGCCCTTGCCCTTTGTCTCGTCTCCGCTGCGCTCCAGAGGGGAGCAGTCACCTCGCGGGCCCCCCCCCGCGCACGCACACCACCGCCTAATTAGTCCCACGGCTCCCTGGGGGCTCCTTTTAATTAGTGTCCGGGCTTTTCAAGAGCCCTTCGCAACGCAGTAAGGGGATCTGTTAACAAGCCCTTGCTGACCGGTCAGCTGACAGGCACACACTGCCGAACCCCACGGCCATTGTTGGCTTCCTTTCAGCCCGCTCGTCAGCCTCCTGCTTCCCGTCTTTTCAGTGCGATATTCCTCATCAGGCCTGAGGCCCAGGGCGGTGCAGGACGCCTTGCCCGTCTGCGTGTGGAGCCGCTGGCCATGTGGCTTCGGTAGCGCCCGTTGAAGGACGTTAGCTGGCGCCCTGAGTGACGCTGCTGCCTCATTAATAATAATAATAATAATTGCTTACACTTATATAGCGCTTTTTCTGGACACTCCACTCAAAGCGCTTTACAGGTAATGGGGACTCCCCTCCACCACCACCAATGTGCAGCATCCACCTGGATGATGCGACGGCAGCCATAGTGCGCCAGAACGCTCACCACACATCAGCTATCAGTGGGGAGGAGAGCAGAGTAATGTAGCCAATTCATAGAGGGGGATTATTAGGAGGCCATGATTAGTAAGGGCCAATTGGAAATTTGGCCAGGACACCGGGGTTACACCCCTACTCTTTTCGAGAAGCGCCCTGGGATTTTTAATGACCACAGAGAGTCAGGACCTCGGTTTTACGTCTCATCCGAAGGACGGCGCCTGTTTACAGTATAGTGTCCCCATCACTATACTGGGGCATTAGGACCCACATGGACTGCAGGGTGAGCGCCCCCTGCTGGCCCCACTAACACCTCTTCCAGCAGCAACCTCAGTTTTTCCCAGGAGGTCTCCCATCCAGGTACTGACCAGGCTCACACCTGCTTAGCTTCAGTGGGTTGCCAGTTGTGAGTTGCAGGGTGATATGGCTGCTGGCGTTGCAGGGTGATATGGCTGCTGTGCCCAGTGCCCAGTGCGGTCTGGAATTTTCCCGTCGGCATGACGACAAACGCATTTTTCCGGGCACTTGCACCCGTCCCTGAAAAAGGTGAAGGTGCTGGGAGTCCCCAGCTCTGAGAGGAGGTTACAGCTGCTGCCTCCATCACGTAATAGTGGGAATTCATTCCCTGCTTTCATACAACGCCCTTCAACCCCAACCGCAGAAGAGGGGACCCACGCCCCCCCCCACCTGGGTGTCGCGCAGCAGCGCGAGGGCAGGGGAGAGAGACTGCTGCAGCAGCTGATTTAAGGGGGACCTTTAGGGAGATCAGACTGTGTGGCCCCAAGGGGGACTTAACCCTCATACTGGGGTGAACAGCTGTACTCTTACAGACCGCTCCCCAGGATCTGGAATGACCAAGCAGCCAGGTCCAGTCAAGGTCAACACCAATGCTGGAGAAGGTTCCAGTCCTGCGTGTCTCTGACCTCCAGTTTTGCACAGTACAAGGCTGAGGTGAGGCAGCCAGGTGGGGAAGAGCAGCAGCAGATCCTGCAGGCTGATACGCGTCCTCTCTGTTTGTTTGACAGGACAGGGGTTTGAGTTCTGACTCAGCCGGTAGGACCTGTTTTTGGATGCACGGTGTCGTCCGTTTGATGACTCTTTCCTGGCGATTATGCAGCCAGCTCTTCCCCTTCCTCACATCCCTCTGCTGTGCTCTGTGGTTTTCAGCGTGTCGTGCTGTCGGGGCAAAAGAATAATGTAGCACTCTTGCCGGACACTTGAGCTATGCGCCCGCAAGGCAGTCTGGGAACAGCTGTCAAGGGACTGGACTAGTGGTCAGTGCGCTGACCTGGGGCTGACATTGCAGTGTAAATAGTCGTAGTGCGTTACTGAGTAACCCTTGTAAATAGTTGCTGGTGTTTATTACTTTCCCCTTATGTCTCTGTTACCCACCATATCCCATCCTAATTGTTCCCCTAAGTGTGAAAGCCCCATTGTTTTGGAGTTCCAAATCTCTGACTGTTAAGTCTGATGGGCAGAAGTTCAATAAATGTGGTGCCTGTGCGTCAAAGGCGTGTGTTTCATTCTGTGCAAACCCTCCGGTCATTACATTAACTTGCCCGGGTTTGCTCGTCCCATGACTTTGCCACAAGACTCCTCACGATAAGGAATGAAAGCAAAAACATTAGAACCAGCTGTAGGACATGATTTAAACTAGTTCAGGTGGGGAGCTGCGTCAGCATGCGTAAGCTACAAAGAAACAAGAGGTTTATTCCCTGCTGAAAAGAGAAGAAAGAAAACAACATTTTGGCTGTGGAGCCTTCTTCAGGTGTAATTAAACTATTACAAGCTACAGTATAAGAGGGTTTTACAATGGGTTTGTAAGTGCTGACTGGCTTGCAGGATCTGGGAGATCAGTCCACAGTCTTGGAGAAACAGAACAGGAAGCACAATCTACCAGGATATCCCCGGATCCAGAGACTAATTCTGGAATCTGAGAGCAGGCCAGAGCCCCAGAGCCTGCAGACAACACGCAGGTGAGCAGGAGGTTAACAGTCACAGATGTAGTCAGGAGCCAGACTGTTCGAGCCTTTCAGAGAGAGCAGCAGTGGGCTGGGTCCTGTTCTGAAATCCCCAGGAGAGACGTGCCGAGACAGGAGAGGGGAGTTCATGCATCTTGGCTTTAGTCGAGACCCGTGCAGGTGAGGCCCGGACATGCTGCAGCTTGTTTTTAGAACAGGTTTGCACACTCCAGTAAGCACCACCTTGCAAGAGTCAAGCCTGGAAAAGACGAATGCCAGCGTATCAATGATTGTATTGCAATTAAACGGATAGAAAAATGCGTGAGATGTTTTCTTTATTTATTGTGCTCAGTGACCGATTTGTTTCTGCAATCTCTTCGGGGGATTTTATTTAACGTGGAAGTCATGAGTACCTTATTTTCTGTCCACAGTGGTAGAAACCTAGTGACATCTAGCGGCGATATCCTATAACTACAGCCTCACAGCGATCAGCGAGAACTTGAGATCAAATGTCAATTTATATAAATACCGCATGTAAAATTCCCTTATTTGTTTAAAGGGTTTGACTTTATGGGTTTATATTTGAGCACATGACGCGCCTTTGAACACACCGCGAACCAACTCGCTTACCTAATTAAAGACAAACATAAGACAGTTATATTAACGAGGCGGGCGGCTTCTCTTCACGTTCACGTCCTGAACGAAGCGCTGACGGTTCATCTGTGCTCGTAGTCTCTGCTGAGCCCTGGGCCTCGTTTCGCTTTCTGTAACCCGATCCTGAGCCGGTGTCTCTTCGCGCTTTGTCTGCACCACGTGGTGCACGAGAGAGGATTATCTCTGCCTACAATCTCCACGTAGGCTGCTCCACAGACGGAACTGCAGCGAATAACATTTTAACGATTTGGTATGAGACGTCCTCGTCTAAAACGCAGAGTCTCGGTGCTGTCAGCCTCTCTGAAGCAGGAACAGGTGAAGGTTTGTTCCACGCTGAAAGGAAGAGAAAAGAGACGCAACGTTTCGGCTGTGGAGGCGTTCAGGTGTGAAGAAACGTGCAGTGGAATAAACCTGCACCCTGGTTCTCCAGTTAGATACAGTGGGTATAGAAAGCCACCACCCCCTTTCGAAACGTTCACCTCTTGTTGGCCTAAAGCCCACAAAGAAGACACACAAAATTAGACTTTTTCCAGTTTTCTTTACAAATTAAACCTTGCCACATCCACATGAAAAAAGAAAGCAAAATGTCTTGAAAAAAGTAAAATAACTGGTCCGTATAAGAGAACACCCCCCTGATTTAACCTTAATTTTGTGATTTGTGTTTTTGTGATTCCTGTGATTTTTGTGGGCTTGCAGAAAATACATTTCATTGCCAGAAACTACTGCTGCTGCACACTGTGTTGTTGTGCATTTGATTTGATGTAATACTTGATGGAAACACTTTGTTCTTGAATTACAGCCTTGAGCCTGTTTGGATACATCTCAACCAACTTGGCACACCTAGACAGGGGAATATTTTCCCATTCCTCCTTACAGAATTGTTCAAGCTCAGTCAAACTGTGTGGTGACCGTTGATGGACTGCCCTCTTCAAGTCATTCCAAAGATTCTCACTGGGATTGAGGTCAGGGCTCTGACTAGGCCATTCAAGAACATTCATCTTCCTGTCCTTCAGTCACTGTACAGTTGCTTTGGTGGTGTGCTTTGGGTCACTATCATGGTGAACCATCTTCCCCTCTTCAACTTCCTGGCTGAGGGCTGCAGGTTTTCAAGAATTTGCCTGTATTTTGCACAATCCATCTTCCCTGTTCTCATGACAAGTGCCCCAGTCCCAGCGAAAGAGAAACAGCCCCACAACAGGATGCTGCCACCAGCATGCTTCACTGGAGGAATGGTGTTCTCTGGATAATAACACATATTGGGTTTCACCTGACGTACCATTCTGCATTCCAGCCAAAAAAATTGATTTTGGTCAAAAAACTGACCACAGCATCTTTAAGGTGCTTTTTAGCAAAACATAAGTGAGACTTAATGTGGCTTTTTTTTTTTTTAAGGAGTGACTTCTTTCTTGCCACCCTCCCATACAGGCCAGATTTGTGGAGCGCTTGTGATACCGTTGTCACATGCGGACAATGACCAGTCTTTGCCATAAAGGCCTGTAGCTCGTTCAAAGTTGCCATCAGCCTCCTGGTAGCCTCTCTGATCAGTCTCCTTCTTGCTCAGTCATCAGGTTTGGAGGATCAGCCTGATCTAAGCAAGGTCTGGATGGTGCCACACGCCTTCCACTTCTTAATGATGGTCTTGACTGTGCTCCATGGGTACTGAAAGCCTTTGAAATCTTTTTATACCCATCTCCTGACTTGTGCCTTTCCACAACTTTATCTCAAAGCTCTTTTGAGCACATCTTTCCATCCATAGTGGATTCTTTGCTTTGAAATGCACTTCCAAACAGTGGAATTTGCTAGAAACAGCTGCTTTTATTCTGAACCAATCACAATCACCACAACTGATCACAGGTGGGAGCCAGTTAGTTTGCTGTGTGATCTGTAAGGTGATTGGTTATACCTGAGCAAGTTTACAAATGCAATTGTGAGGGGGGTGTTCACTTATCCAAATAAGGTATTTCACTGTTGTAATATTAATTAATTTTCAGAATGTTTTAGAATTGTATTTTCACTTGGCTAATGCTAATTTGTTTTTATTTTCAGAGTGTCATACAACAAAAGGTACACATTTTGAAAGGGGATGGTGACTTTCTGTACCCACTGTATATGACGAGCTCTTGCACATCAAATCAGCCTCGACCGTTTTAACTTTGCTGTGACTGAAGCATGTATGTGTAAATGTAGGGCTCGTTGGTGGTTAACACCCTGTCACATTACCGTTAACCTAGCCACCAGCTGAACCAGAGAACTCCACACAACTCAAAAACACTTCAGACTACTCAACTGAACAAAACACAAACAGGACGGCGCCTTTTTCACAATATGGTGTCCCCATAAAAGTGATAATGCATCATCAGGCCCGGTGGCGTTTGCACTGAGGGTTGTAGGGGTCTGGTACAAACTGCTCATTGACAGTCGAAAGGCTGTTTTTTCACTATAACTTTGGACGAGATCTCCGGATCCATTAGGTACAATCAAACGCACTACACGGCAGAATGGCCCGTCTCCTGTAAGCGTCGTCAAGATCTGGTGTACTGAAATGGTGAAGTTCTCGATTTTCACCCACCTGCCTTTTTCCACCTGCCTTTTTCCTAAATTTGTACGAGCTAAAGGAAAATGTAAATTTCTGTCATAATCGATTTACAGCTGATCCGATTATGTTGTCTTAACATTAAGTATCGCATCCTGAGAAAGCAGCGTGGTGGTACATATTTAACGCGCAGCCGCTACGCAATTGACATTTGTTCACTGCACCGTGAGGTACTGTACTCGCTGCGGTTAAAGGAGGAGAACTTGCACCTCGAGAAACTCACACCGAGGTCCCCTTTCGGGCGGAGACCTCCCTGCCCGGCGCTGATCGTAGCCTCCGCTGACAGGTGGCCGGGGGCGCTAGGCGGGACCCTCCCAGCCGGACTCTCCGAGGCGTGTTTAAAAACCCCAGCGCCTCCAGACAGGAGCCCAGCTCTCCAAGAAGCCGAGTTCCGTCCCGTCCCGTCCTGTACCGTACATTTCCGTACAGTGCCTGCCTAGATTCTAAGAAAACAACAGCAAACGCCGCCAACAGTCCGGGCCGAGAGATGTCGAGCGCCGGGCCAGCAGTCGGTTCCCGGAGCAATCCGGCGAAGTTTAAGAACCAGGAGTTCGCGAGCCTGCGCGCCCAGTGCCTGCGGTCCGGCTCGCTGTTCGAGGACCCGGAGTTCCCGGCTCAGCAGGACTCTCTGGGGCTGCCCTCGGACCCGGACCCGGCCAAAGCCGTCGTGTGGCGTCGACCCAAGGTACCGCGCTTCGTGCCCGCTACGCCGGTCGGATTCTATTGATTAATATATATAAAGTAACTTTAAATATTCCAGTTCATAGCCTGCCTTCCTTTTCAGCTTCCCACTGAACGTGTTGTTTTCGTTGTTGATTCTTCTCAAAACCAGTATATTACAAATGTTATATTCATTTGAGTTTCCGCGTTGTGTAGCGCGGCTGAAGTTAAATGAAAGCCAGTGTATATACAGTACATTTTTATTAGTATCTGGTTTTGACCAGACCTGTCTCGGAGTATGATAAGAATGGCATGTTTCCATTCCAATTAAAATACAAAAATAGGACGAGGAAGGAAAAAAACAGAGAGTGGCTACCCTCCTTCTGAAGGGGACAGGTCAGGGGAGTTTATGTGAGCTCTGCTGAAGCATTGCCTGTGATCCAGATAACCTCCACATTGTTTGATTTACAGCTCTCCAGCATAAGATGACAAGAACTCCAGCACTTGATTATTGCTTAAAAATTAATCAATAGAACCACAAGAATATAAGACAGTTCACACTCTAGAAAAAAGTCTTTCTGCGCATCTAGGTTGTTTGGTTGCTAGTGGATCTTGTCTTCAACAACATGGCCGGGTAGCTTGTCCCAGACCCCCACCACCCTTTGTGTACAGAAGTGCCTCCAGGTCTTGGTTATGGTTGGTGCTTCCTGTCAGCGCAGGATGGGTGCCCCTGCTATCGCTGTGAATGCTGTGGAATATTCAGTGCTCTTCTCCTCCATGTCAGTTCTGCCCAGCATCAGTGACACAAGCCAGAACAGAAACAAGATCAGCAGAGAAGGATATGAGAGCAGAAATGAGGAAAATGCGTCTTGCTGGCCAGCCAACAAGACTGTTCTAATTACCTGCACCTCGGTTCCTCGTCTGTCTTCATATCTCTGTCCTGCTCCGAGAGTCTCAATGCTACTTTTTTGCAAAGGACCCGAGACCTCACTGACGGGGTTTGAGATTCATTGATCCTGCACTTAAAACAAAAAAAAAACTCCCTAATTTTCTCTTTCAGGAGATCAGCAAGGAGCCCAAGTTTATCGAGGGTACAGCAAGTACCACCGACATCTGCCAAGGACAGCTGGGTAGGAGCTGCTGCACCGGCAGTGCTTCTCGAGAAGGCAGTTAAAATAAAATGGGACTCCGGAGCTCCGATAAGTTGGGGGGCGCTGTTTTCAGCAGCCCCTCGTTCGCTATGCGGGCAGGGGCTCTGTGGCTGCACCCCGAGCAGATGTTTCTGTTTACTGGAGCCGTGTGAGTGTTCTGCAGGGCTGTTGCGCAACCTGAGTGCCAGAGAGGAAAGGAATTTACAGCCAGGAGCACGGGGGCACCACCCCCCGCCTTTCGCCTCTATCCCAAACTAAAACACATGCAGGCACGCACAGGCAGCAGCTGGACAAAACCTGCCAGCTCACACAGTATCTGAGCTGCTCCCATTCCTCACCACGTCCCGGTCCAACTCCCTTTTTGAGGTTACTCTGCTGCGGTCACCGCTGACAGACCTTGATAGGTGGATGGCTAGCATGGTGTGTGTGTGTCTGTGTCTCTCTCACCTGCATTTTGGATGCACAGCTTAGCGGCTGAGCAGCTGCCTGGCAGGGAGGTGCCAAGGTGCCAGGACTGACCCAGGCCCAGGATGCTGAGCTGAGCCTGGACATCAGCAGGGCCGGATTAATGCCCTGCCAGGCTCAAGACCTTTTTGTGTCTTTTTCGGTTTTTAGGCGGATGTGCTCCTTGATTAACAGTCGGCCTCACAGACAGTTGCACATTGAGCTTTCATCCTGAATTTCGAAGCAGCTGTCTTGCAGAGCTGCCTTCAGTCAGAAAGGGCCTGCCAGCTCAGCAGTGTGCTGGACTGCTTCAGCGGCTCGCTTGCGTTTAATCTTTATGACGATTTAACCGACGAGGGGGTTTAAACCTCTTTTAGGACCAGCTCCTGTACAGCCTGCTCTGGTCAAATTAAGAACATTAGACTGGCTCCAATGAGAGGAGCCATTGGGCCCATCTGGGTTGTTTGACACATCGTAGCTGAGCGATCTGCGGATCATCCAGATGCGTTTTGAAACAGACCCGGCTAGTGGCTTCAGCAACACAACTGGGAAGCTTTTTCCAGACCCGCCATCAAACTTTCATTTAATTACCATTTTCTAACTTGCAGGTAAATGCAGGTACATTGAAAATAATCATTATTTTACTTCTGGGAAATGGTTGGCTCTATAATCCATGTGTTCTAGCATGTTGTATTTACTAACACTGATTGCTTGACCCCGGATTCTGGGTTTGGGGGTGTGAAAATGCAGTAAAAGCCGACTTAGAACTGAGGCCAAAGAAGCTTTGTCTAGACACACCTGTCGTCTTATTCTGCTGGGATCCAGCCTCATTCCTCTCCCTCCGTCATGACGCTGGCCCTCCTAATGCGGGGGGTGGGAGTATCTCTCTCTCGCTGGTGCATGGAGGTCTGGTCTCTGCCTGTCCGTCTGTCCTGGTGCAGTGGGCAGCGGTAGTTTACTTGCCTCTCTCTTGGCAGGTGACTGCTGGCTGCTGGCTGCCCTGTCATGTCTCACTCTCCACCAGCCGCTGTTCAACAATGTGGTGCCCGGAGACCAGAGCCTGTCTGAAGAGTACGCTGGCATCTTCCACTTCAAGGTACAGAGGGGCTGGGCAGGGGGCAGAGGGGCAGCACAGAGATGCCCAGTGGCTGTGCGTGTTTGGAGTGCTGAGCTCAGTTGGGTCGCTGTATTACAGATCTTGAAGTCTTGGATTTTTAGTTATTCCAATGGGGTGGAACATGCATTGTGTTTCTGCGTTAACATCTGCGGGCCAACCAGAGAATTTGCTCAACAATAATTAAAGGAACTGAAAAGACGCGGAGAAGCACAGGGACAATCCAAAAGACATAATCCAGGGGCTTGGTCAATTAGGGAGGCAATGAGTCCGGTATCCAGGGAAATCCAAAAATGAAATCCAAAAGGCGTGGTCAAAAGGCAGGAGCAAAGATTTGGTACCAGGAGATCAGTCAAGAAGGCTTAGAAACACACACAAGAGAATACTACAGGAGGCTTCCCAATACTGAGCAAGGGTGGGTGTGTGAGGGAACTTTCAATACTGAAGGTAAAGGGATGTGGTTGGATAATGGGTCTGGGAGTGAGAATTTGTGGAATCAGGTGCCTGTGGGAATGTGATGGGTTCAATTAGGAATGAGATTGTGAAACAGTGGGTTTGGGAATGTAACGGCGTTTGCGAGGGAGAGTGTGGGGACAACATCGGCTTCAGTGACAGGACTGGACAGGTTGTTCCACACTTCTGCATCTCTCTGTGTCCAAATAAAGAGGAAAAGAGATTTGTATTTGTGTATGATGTGTGTTTCCCACACTACACATCTGGGTGCGGGGAAATGAAAGAGTCGGGGATTTTTTCTCTGCAGTCCCACCTCCTCTTTTACAGCCCGTCTGAGAGAGTATTGGTTCTGATCTTCCAGATTACAGCTCAGTTAATAGGGGGCTCTGAGATGCACACTGTGACTTCTGACCTCCTAATAACAGTGCCAGGCAGTCCCAACTGGGACTCACTCCAGCTGTGAGCCTCTCTCAATTCAGATGTGACATTTTCTGCAAGACGCAAGGCGTTCCATGGCCTGTCCTTTTTCTGCAGCATTGCCCTGCCATATGAAACAGTGCCCAGGCCGTACCATGTCCTAGAGGTTTCATGAAGTGTGCAGTGCAGCACTGCGCAGGGCCTGATGCAGATGCACACGCAGACTTGTTGTTTGAACCAGGGACACAACAGGACAGCTCTGTCCGCAGTGACCCCGTCCTGGAGCTTCCTGAACAGCAAATAGTGGCTTTTTATCTGAAGACACTCAATCAGAGGGACCACACCGATTATATTTGCTCTGCTATTCCCACCTCTAGCGAAAACACCGGGGCTAAAATGATCAGATTTTCTGATCTAAAGATTCTCTTTTGAGGGGAGAATTTTGCGCTGTTGCGTGCAAGCTGGGCCCGAGTGTGCTTTTCATGACAAGCCCAGAGGAACTGTGCTTTCTCCCAGCAGGAGCGCACCAGGGTAAGTGTGCTTAATGGAAGCAGGCTGTGTGCTGTGTGCTGTGTGCTGGCACGCTCTCCCCACTGCCCCAGGCAAGCAGGGAGACTGGGAGAATCTGTCTGCGCCTGACATCCGACTAGTCTCGTCCTGCGGTGCAAACAAGAGCCCCTCTTCTTCAAGGGAGGGGGGACAGCGGCTCCTTTGATCTCCCTCCCAAGCGCAGCTATGCCGTCACGTCTCTCGGCAGCTCAAGTGGGGCAATTAGGCCATTATGTGTTTTGCAGCTTCACTGCAAAAATTTCCTGTAGTTCTTACCCGAATTCCAGGCGAGTTGAGCTCCAGGCAGATGCTCGGGGCAGGACTGGGGGGGGGGCATGTTGCTGTGGTGAAGGCACTCTGTGCAGGCCTGGTGCTCAGATACGCTGCTCAAGTACGCTGCTGCTCGAGTACGCTGGGAAGGACAGCGAACTCACTGGAGGTAAACACCAGGGGGCGATCTTCTTGTCATTCTGCGGGTGTCAGTCCTTCAAGTCCCTGGGATTGCAGCTGTCCTGAGGGAGGAGGAGGAATCGTGATCCAGTCATCTGGTTAAGGTCTCAACCTCTCCCTCTCGTTGTTTCCGCCCCCCCCCCAGTTCTGGCAGTATGGGCAGTGGGTGGAGGTCGTGGTGGATGACCGGCTGCCTGTCCAGAGAGGCCGCCTGCTGTTCAGCTACTCCCGCACGCAGAACGAGTTCTGGAGCGCGCTGCTGGAGAAGGCCTACGCCAAGTCAGTGAGGCCGCCTGACCACGCCGGTGCGCCCCGCCCCAGCCCCCCTGTGGGCCCGGCTCACGGTGGGCTCTCCCGTCCTCTCTGCCAGGGTCAACGGCTGCTACGCCAGTCTGAAGGGGGGCAACATCTCGGAGGCCATGGAGGATTTCACCGGGGGCATCGCCCGGTCCTTGCCCGTGAAGTCCCGGACCCCCGCAGTGCTGTGGCGGGCGGTGGGAGAGTCCCTGTCCCGGGGCACACTGCTGTCCTGCTTCATCCAGGTGAGCGCTGTGACCGCGGGAAGCCTCGGCTCCCTGGCGCCGGCAGGCCCTCGCTGACCGCTGTGCCCTGCGCTGCTCCCTGTGCAGGCTGCCAGTGCTGCCGAGGTGGGGAAGGTGACCCCCCAGGGGCTGGTGAAGGGCCACGCCTACTCCATCACGGACACCAACAAGGTGAGTGTGCGTGCACGTGTGTCTGTGAGTGTGCGTGCACGTGTGTCTGTGAGTGTGCAAGTGCATTTGTCAGTGAGTGTGCGTGCGTATGCGTTGTGACCATGCGCTTGTGTCTGTGAGCGTGCATGCACATGTGACTCTGTGTGTGTGTCAGTGAGTGTGTGTGTGTGTCGATGAGTGTGGCACGTTGGTGACTTTGTTTGTCAGTGAGTGTGCATGTACGCATGCTGGGGACCATGCACGTGTGTCGGTGAGTGTGTGCGTGTATGTCGGTGACCATGCGCGTGTGTCTGTGATTGTGCTTGTGTTGTGCTGCAGGTGAAGGATGGCTCGGCGGAGGTGTGTCTGTTCAGACTGCGCAACCCCTGGGGCTTTGTCGAGTACTGCGGGCCCTGGAGTGACAAGTAAGACACAGACTGGGGCAACGGGGGGGGTGGGTGGTTTCTAGACTGGGGTGCTGGGGCTGCTACTTCATATTTTATGGTATGTCTGAAAATGACATTGCAGGAAAATTAAAAAGGGTCATGGAAATCACTAAGCCACACATGTGCAAGGAAGATTTTGTCACAAGATGACAAATTAGTGATTAGTGTGATGATCTTTCCCTATTACAGGGTGCTGCTACATTAGAATGATCAGCCTCAACACAGAGGCAATTACCTTTGAGGTGAAACATCAAGCCATAGGAGTAGCAGAACACAGACATCACAGTGTTTGGTACAGCTTGGGTGTTGGCATGATGCAGGGACTGAGGCAGAGACTCATGCCATAAGACCAATATCTGTAGCAGGGGTGCTGTGGTGCATTGTTTTAAATCAAGGAGGGCCCTGTATCTCTTGGCGCGATCAGGCCATGTCTGTGCACTGATACATTGTGTGCGCGCTGAAGGTGCGAGGACTGGGACAGAGTGGACAACGCAGAGAAGCAGAGGATTAAGCTGATCCGTGCTGAGGACGGAGAGTTCTGGTGAGTCTAGGTGGACGCCAGTGAGAACAGTGTGTGTGTTTTGATGTAGTAGAGTCTCCTGGGATACATAACGACTAGCGGCTTTCAGCACAGGTGCAGTGTGCTGTTGGGAAGCTTATACTTCCTGTTATTACTTGATGATTTGCATATAACTGAGGAAAACAGTGCTAACAATAGTGCTAACATCTAACACCCATCCCTCCTCCCCTCTCCTCTTTTTCCACTTCTTCTTTCTCAGGATCAAGGCGGATGACCTCTCGCACCTGTTCACCACAGTGGAGATGTGCAGTGTCAATCCGGATGCCCTAGGGGGCGCTCAGTCCCTCTGGAGGATCACCGCTCATGAAGGGGCCTGGGTGCCAGGCTGCTCTGCTGGGGGAAGCCGCAAGTTCAGACGTACGTAACCCATGTGTCCACTTGGTCTCTCGAAGGGAAGAGTTCGCCAGTCTCCAGATGTAGATTGCAGATGTTTCTGTGTTACTTAGCGAGTGATGTGTGTCAGACCCTCTTTGTCCCTGTGTCTGTTTTTTATCTGTCTCTCCCTCCCCTCCCTCTCCGCCCTTCTTCCATCTCAGGCACCTTCTGTAAGAACCCTCAGTTCCGGCTGATCCTGTCCCAGCAGGACCGGGAAGAGGTCGCCGAGGGCGATGAGGATGAGGAGGAAGAGGCTGCGGAGGATGGCGATGGCGTGGACGACGAGGGCGGGGAGGTGGAGCAGGCGGGGCAGCCTGCGGGCAGAGGGACACAGGGCAGTGTGGTCCTGGAGCTGCTGCAGAAGCACCGCAGGCAGAAGGACAAGATCAGCTTCCTCTACATCGCCTTCCATGTCTACAGGGTCCGTCCCCCCCCGGGGTCCCGCCCATCGCCCACCCCCTCGCTGTCTGACTGTGGGAGCCTGATACCCATCTGTCCCTGAGCCTCTGCTTCAGTCTGTCTGTGATCCAGTCAAAGCTCTGCTTGCCCACCTGTTCTGTCTGCTTTGCGTGGAAGATATTAACTGGCTTTTATCACAGCACAGCACTTAGGAGAGGGAGGTGTTAAGAATTCTCATTTTACTTTGGTGTCTATTAAATCAAAGGTAGCAGCCACAGACTGCAGTTTTACTCATAATTCTAATTCCTATTTATAAGGACTGCATGCCCATACAGGCCACTGTAAACCAGGGGGGCTCTGTTTCACTCTGTTCGTCTTTCCATATTCCCATCGCCACATTGTTAAACCCTCTTCTGTCTTCTTTCTTTTCAGGTTCCCCCAGAAGTAAGTATCCTTTTCAATATTACGGTAATGTGCAGAATATAGTCCAGTTTGTGCAGTGCTTACCCTTGTTAAAGGTGACTGTGATCTTGAATGTGCCGCCAGAGTCCCTGTGCACAGACTGTGGCTCATGTATACTGTGTGTGTGTGTGTGTCGAGCTATGTGCGGTGGCTGTGCAGTGTGTTTGGAGGGTGGGTTTCAATTAATGTGACCTGTTTAGGGCTAGAGCTTACTTAGAGTGGTCTCGGACACTGCAGTCTGGCCAGCCACCTGGCCTCTGCTTTCGGCCGATTGATCCTTAATTGCTGCATTAACTCTGCTGCGGACGGGGACTAACTGGGTAACAAAGCCTCCGAGGGAGAATTGAAGCACGTGTCCCAGGCCTAATGGGCGTCCCCTCTCTCTGCCCCAGCTGCAGGACGTGCCCGGCAGTCTGGCTGCCGACTTCTTCTCCTCCAACAAGCCGGTGGCGCGGTCCGGCAAGTACCGGCAGCTGCGCGGGGTCAGGAAGAAGGTCAAGCTGGAGCCCGGTCACTACGTCATCGTGACGTCCAGCTACAAGCCCAACGTCGAGGGCAGCTTCTTCCTGCGCATCTACGCCAAGACGGGCAATGAGCTGGGGTGAGGGGGGCTGGCGCTGCGCTCGCACTGTCGCGCTGCTGGGAGTCATGCTGGCACCTTGCACTGCGCTCGGAGGCTTTTCTGCAGCCTGCGGCGTGCTAGGCCAGTGTACTTGACAGCACAGGGGAGCTGTGGGCACAGTTCAGAGCAAGTTCAGGGCCTGTCCCCGCAGCACTCGTGCACGTTGCAGTAAAGCTCTAGGGGGAGCTAGTGGGCTGAACTGAGCCCCCTGCGTCCCTGGGGGAACAGCTTTATCACTTAACCAGGGCTGCTAAGAGATGCTCTTTGGACAGGCTGGGACAGTCCTGGGACTCTCTTTTCTATTTGGAGCTTTTTCATTGTCCCGTCCACGTCGGTCTCCTGGCCCCTAGCAGCCTAAGGAGCTTCGCTGTCCACTCCAATGAGTGTCCAATCCGCTGTGAGCTCTGCACCCCTGCTCCAGAACACCCCCAGTAATTCTCCTGTTTTCCTTAGGAACCAGGGTGGCTTTGACTGCTCCTCAGAGTTCGCCACGGTGAGCCAGCCCCCGTCTCCTCGTCCCCCTTTCCCCTGCGTGTGTGTCTGCCACAGACCCGGCAGGACAGGGGGTTTGATCCCTCTCGTGCCTGGTGTTGCACTGCAGCCGGTCGGTCTGACTGCGCCTGTGTGTGTCTGTCTGCCAGGTTGTGCAGGCCGAGCCCATCACCGCTGAGGACCGAGGGACTGTCCGGGGCCTGTTCGAGGAGCTGGCGGGGAGGGTATGTGCTGTCCCCCTGTCCGCACTCCCCCTCTTCTCCTTCTCAGCTCTTCCCTTATCTCCCCCTCCATCCCCATCCCAGCCCAGCACCCAGCCCGACCACTGGATCAACCCCCAGCCACCACAGCAAGTGAATGACAGTCTGTAATCATGGCCCGCACTGTTCTGACAAGCCGAAGCAGAACACTCAGCGTCATGAATGCAATCTACACAACAGGCCCATCTGAGGACAATCACATCTAGTTCGACATTAAAATTCCTGTCCCCTCCAATGAATTTTAGGGAGAGCCAAAATAAAAAACAGAACTTGGCTGAATACCTCTCCAGATGTCAATCTGAAGGCAGCGGTGTTAAAGTGTAAGATCCAACGTGATCCTCTGGCTGTATGGACAATCTACTGTGCCTTGTTCCCCCCTCCCGCTCTCTGGGTGAAAGAAAAGGAGGGACAAAAGGCAGTGATCCAGGCCCGGACTCTGGGAACGCTGACTCCCCACTCGTTCCTGCTCGCTCCTAGTGGTCCTCACCCTGTCCGTCTGCCTCTCTCCAGATGGGCTGCACGGGCCCTTATAACCTTCTCTCCCTTCTCTTGTTGTCTGCCAGGATTACAGGCTGAACGCGGTGGAGCTCATGAGGCTGGCCAGCTTGGGTGAGATACCTGCGCAGCGCGTTTGTGAGGGGCAGGACTTTCTGTGGACTCATACATCATGTTCCGTGTATGGCCATGTCCAGGAAATTAAGAAAACTGAATCAACTCATAGGAATTGTATTAATAGGCAGCATAGTGCCTCACACCTCAAGATCCTGGGTTCGAGGCTGGTTTAGAGCATCTTATTGTGTGCATTTTCTCCTTTATTCAAAATACAGGATTTCTAGGTTGATTGGCATCTCTAAATTGCCCCCGTGTTTATATGCCCGTGCTTGCAATACTCTGCTTTTCCAAGGGTGAAGCAGTTACTCGAGAAAACAAAATAGAAAAGATCTGTGCAATATGGTTACTGACCAGCAGGTGGCAGGAAAGCTGCTTGCACAGCAACAGCTTGCCTGGGATACTGGGAATGATGGCTGACACAGAGCACAGTGTTTCCAGTGAAGCCTCTCTCTGTCTTCTCTCAGTTTTCCCAGAGAACTTCCAGCTGTCTCTGGAGACGTGCCGCAGCCTGATCTTCGGAGAGGATGTATCCTTTACCCAGCAGAGAGGGAGGCCCAGCTTCCTAGCGGAAGCCCCCGGAAACATATCAGCCTCTTACTGCCCAGCACTTTCTTCTGTTCCTGGCTTTACAAGCTTCTGTGATCTTTTGGATGCTGGACTGTTAAAGCCACACGGCAGCAGTTGTACTGTAATTTGCACTTCTCGCATGTCTGTGCAGATTGAGTCAAAATGCATTATGACTGGTGTTGGCTTCTCTGCAAAACCCCTGAAGTGGATCAGACTGCTATGCACCCGGAGTCTGATCTGGTGCTCTGAGCTTTTGTGGAAACAGGGTGACCCTCTGGTCCGATCTGGCGATGAAGGAGGGTCGTGCTCAGACTGAGCTGATCTTCCTGAAATTAGCCATAAGCAACCTTCCAGGGCTGTGGGGATCTGGGGAGCAGAGCATGGGATTAGGAATCCGAATCCTTATTTGGCTAAAATGCTAAGAAGGGATGGAGCTGGAGAGATGGGAAGTGTGGATTCGGAGTACATGAAAAAAAAATGGAAAACTGAAAACCATGGGATTTGGTTTCACTGTGTTTTGCTGGGTTTTCCACTTCTCTGTGACGTTATTGCTCCTGACTGCCACTGTCAGACAGGAGGAAGGGGCACCCTCAGCCTGGGCCAGACCGAGCAGCTGGTGGCGTCACTGCGCAGTCTGCAGGTACACCCACACTGGCGGGGGCTCTGCACCAGGTCGCACGAGGGGCCCGTCCCTGCCCGCCGGAGCACCTGTGGTGGGACTGGGAGAGACCTGTCCTGCCTGCAGATGTAAACTTAAGGGTCTTTACTCCAGTGGGCTTGAAAATGTTGCACCTGCAAGAACGCCCAGTGTTCTACTTCACGAGCATTTCAGACTGCACTTGTACACCATTCACAAAAGCACGGAGTGCCTGTCTGACACAGAGAGCTGGGGGTATACTGGAACTCACCCCTCTCCTCTCTCTTTCTGACAGGCCATCTTCTCTCAGTTTGATGAGGATTCGTCTGGGACCATGAGCCCCTTTGAGCTGAGCCTGGCCTTGCAGGCAGCTGGTGAGTCAGGCAAGGTGTCCACACAGGAGGACATATTCACAGACAGACACACATGTACAAATAATAATAATAATAATAATAATAATAAAAATTGCTTACACTTATATAGTGCTTTTCTGGACACTCCACTCAAAGCACTTTACAGTTAATGGGGATCCCCACCACCACCCCCAGTGTGCAGCCCCACCTGGATGATGCTCCATTCCTCTCCCTACACACCAGCTCTCAGTGGGGAGGAGAGCAGAGTGATGAAGCCAGTTCAGAGAGGGGGATTATTAGGAGGCCATGATTGGTAAAGGCCAGGGGGGAGATTTGCCCAGGACACTGGGGTAACAGCACTACTATTTTCATGAAACGCCTGGGATTTTTAATGATGAAAGAGAGTCAGGACCTCAGTTTTATGTCTCATTTCAAGGACAGCACCTTTTACAGTATAGTGTCCCCGTCACTATACTGGGGCATTAGGACCCACACAGACTGCAGGGTGAGCGCCCCCTGCTGGCCCCACTAACACCTCTTCCAGCAGCAACCTCAGGTTTCCCAGGAGGTCTCCCATCCAGGTACTGGCCAGGCTCACAGCTGCTGAGCTTCAGCTTCAGCTTCAGTGGGCTACCAGCTGTGAGAGACAGGGTGATATAGCTACTGACATACACGGGGATATACGCTCATCAGCAGCTCAGGACACCTCCCAGGACACCAGGGAGACACTGCCAGCTGAAAATAGAAGAGGGCAAGAGCTAGGTTTGTCTTTTATCTGAGCAAAGTCAGGCTGCTGTATTTTCACGAACTAGAAAAAGACAAGTCTGACCGCAGAGGCAGCTCGGGTGTCCTCTAGAATCGCCCGGTGTTCTCTTTACCAAGTCCCCAGTGACAGACGCTGAGCCCAGATGTGCTCGGTGTCCTGCTGACATAGATACAGACGCCATGTCGCTCCCTGTCCCTCCCTGTCCCTCTGCAGGGTTCCAGCTGGACGCCCCAGTGCTGCAGCTGCTGTGGCTCCGTCACGGCACGGCTGACCTCTCGCTGACCTTCGACGGCTTGGTGGCGTGCGTCGGCAAGCTGCGCAAACTCTTCGGTACGCCCGGTTCGCTTGCCCTGCCCGTCCTTTTCAAATGTTCGTTTCTCCTTTTCCGCAAAGCAGCGCGTCCTTTTACAACTCGGCAGCAGCTGGGATTAATAGGAACAGGTACCAGCTGGGTACGATTGCACCTGTCCAGCCCAGTACTGCCCGTGGAGAGGTGACCTTTCCTGAAAAAAGCACCAACCTGCCCTCCCTTTTATAGAACAGTGACAGAGCAAGTGACACCAGTGTCGCCACACGTTCCTTCCTCTGCTTCTCCCCACAGATCTCTATGAATCAGAAGGCAGTTCGGGGGTGAAGGAACGTGGCATCAATGCGGTAAGCTCCCTCCCCGATCCTTTGCTTCCCCGCAACATGAGTCAGCCTCCTGCTAGCTGCCTGACCTTTCCTCTGGGGCCCCGGGTGCGAAGGAGGAGATGTCGGCAGCCTGTCCGCGTGGTACTGCCACAGAGAGAGGGCCATCTGCAGCCTTGCCTGCTCCCAGCCTTCACCTCGTCCCGTTCATTCACCACAGCCCTGTGATTTGCACTGCCGATTCAATCAGCAAGTGTTTTTTTTTTTCCTCGAGAAGGAAAGGGATGCCAGGGCTCATTGATCAGACTCCCTGCCGGGCACGTCGGGGAAACGGATCAGATCAGACTGCACGTGCTTCACAGTTCCGACCTGTTTCGGGTCTCGCCAGCTGTGTGCTCTTTGCACCAGACAGACTGCACCGATCGGAAAGATAGAAGTGCTCTCAATTGAGTGTGTTTCTGTGCAGATTGCACCTGGAATAAAAGTGAACCCCAGCGCCCTGTGGCTGGTTTATCTGGAAGAGCCCAGCAGCTGGCAGCGTTTGGAATAGGTCCTGGTTTTCAGCTCCCTGTTCTTTCTTTTTCAGTCAGTTGCTCTCTGCCGTTTAAACAGGCTGAATAAAGGCGCTCTGTCCGAACATACCCAGAGTCTGTGCCCCAGGGCCTGGTGTGTTGCTAGCCAGCAGATGGCGCACAATCAGCTCAGATCCGCAGGCTCGATGTGACGTTCCTGACGCCTGCTCCGCTCTTCAGACTGGCCCTGAACTTCCCAAGTCGGGCCTCTCTGTGTCCACGGGCTCAGCTTCCCACTGGTAGTCCTGCACACGGCCGTCAGGCGGGAATCAGGGCTGTGAAAATCACCCAGCGAGGGCCGAGGCGCAAGCTGACGGCCCGGCCTGTTCTTGCTCTTTTGCAGTGGCTCCTCAGGTACATCGGAGTGTGAGACGTGGACCCAGCCCCCCCTGCCCTCTCCCTCATCCCGCCGGGAAGCAGCTCGCCCTGGAGGCGCTGGCCTGTGAGACACCTTTCCTGCCTTGTCCAGCTGCCTTTTCCCCTGCTGATCCCGCCGCGTCCCGAGATCGAAGAGAGTCTCCGCAGCGTCAGCGCCGCCTCCGGCTGACCCGCTGTCCCGGCCCGTGCTAAGTCGGTTGTGACGCTTCGGAGCCGATCTCTGGGGCAGCACAAATTTGGGTGGGGGGGGCAGTTCCCTCCATCACCAGGCCGGACAGGACCGTTAGCCGACTGTGAGCGGGACACCCCCATGTGACGGCGCCACCAGGACTGGGTGTGCTGGTGTCGGCCAGGAACCCGAGCTTCCTGTGGGGCAGGAACTCCTGCCACAGGGCCTGACTCTGGCAGGACTGTGCCACCCCTCCGGTCCCAGAGTCCGCTCCTGTGTGACTCAGCAGGTGCAGCTGTCCCGGGACGCCCAGGCTTCGGGCTCAGCGCAGGGTGGAGGCCAGGCTCCCCAGTAGGAAGCTGGCACGTCTTCAGGCGACTGAGGGTCCTGACCAGCTGTTCTCGAGGTTCTTGACTTGGGGGAGGGGGGGCGGAGGGTATTGGACTTTCACGTCTGGCTGAACTACAGTTAGCTAATTACTGAAAAGTAACGTTTTTGTTTAAAAAGATAGCAATTTCATAAAAAGCAAGAAGGCAGGTAGGGTGATCAAAATCCAGTGCTGTGACTTGGAGAAGAAAACAGGATTTCAATCCAGGATGCCTGAAATATGTGGGCTCTCTTAGTTGTTGTTTTTTTTTTTGGGGGGGGTGGCGGCATTAAAAAACGTTTATTTTGTCCTCAATTTTCAAGAGCTTTATAGTGCTGTATCAAGCTCCTGAGCACAAGTTTTTCTTGTGTTCCCTAATCTCAATGTAGTACAATAGTTAATCTCTTATTCTGTTAGCCAGGCACTACAGCCCTGCTGTCTGATCTTCTGTACTTGAAGAGAAGGAGTAGAGGGGTGCAGGTTTCTGAGTTTTGTACAATCATAATGGACTAGAATCACAGTTAGAGCTGAGGTTCAACATTTTCTTTCCTCTTTTAATTACTATTTGTTAGTAAGAGTGTTTGAATATTGGAATGAGCCAGTAACCTGTGAATTAAACATGTGGAACTCCCACAGCTTGGTTACTCATTTTTAATTATTTTTATTAATTTCTATAATAAAATAAAATGTTGTAAAAGTGCACATGTACTCATTATGTCGCTTTATGCAGTGATGACGTTAAACACAATAAGAGCTTGTTTCCTAACACGGGTAGCAACATGTTCATGACACAGTAATTCAAACTTACTCTTGCTGTTCAATTTTGATCTCAATTTGGCCTTCAAACAAGCATGTCCGAAATGGGAACATTCAAGTGTGGTCTGATGATGATGGCCATAATTTTTTGTGAACAAAACAATAAGATTTAATTTACCAGTGCATGACTCAAGAGTTATTCATATCCTGGTTATCAGCACTCTGAGTAATTAAATCCTGCATGAACAGGACCCTCCCTTTGAGAAAGATTCTCCCTCAGGTCTGTACAGGAGTCCAGCCCAACACAGTGCCACATCATTCAGTCCAACAGTCAGAATCTCTCTTCCTTCAGTGCCTTGGCCGTTTCAGCACACCCGGCTCTAAGCTCAACGAGCAGCCAGTGCAGCAGCGCGTGTGCAGGAGTGATGTTTCTCTCTCTCCCAGCCCTGCAGGCAGGAGCAGGCCTGCCCGACACTTTGTTTGACTTGTCTTTCTGTCTCTCTCTGCCCGCCGCCCCCTTCGCAGGCCACAGTTTCCTGATCCTGTAAATTTAGCAGTAGAGCTGCAAGCATCCGGAAGCCCCATGCCCTTATCGCTACAGGGCAGCGCTGCAGCATCGCCTGTGGGAGGAAAACGCGCCCATTTCCCCTCCCCCCCCACTCCCCCCTTTTAACAGAACGCGGGGAAACTCTAAACTCACGACAGCACCTTTCCAATCTCGGTTCGACACGAGAACTCAAAGCAACCATTGGGATAACAAGCAATGTTACTTGTTACTCGGTTTCACACAACTGACAATGTTTTTAAAGCTGTTCTTCAGCTCTACACAGTGCGCGGCAGGTAGGAGGAAGAAAGGTTTTTGCCCATTGGGGATATGTGCATGAACAGATCTCTATACAATGCATAGATGCACACACCCATGTCATTTCAGACAGGCCAGCGTGGTGTGCACAGACCTCGCGTGTTGGATGCACACGCTTGGGCAGCCTGGGAGAGTGCAACGCAGCAGTAAGTGTCCTCGGATCACGTTTGCCCGTGTGTCGTTGTGAGCGTGTGTGTCAGGGATGTGAGTGTGTGTGTTGCTCCTGATGCCAGCCCGTTCCTCCCTCCCTCTCTCTCTCTCTCTGTGTGAGGCTGTGTGCCCGATGCTGGCAGGCTGACTCAGCGCAGCACAGCCCAGAGAACAGAACACTGCGCTCCGGAGCTGGCGAGGGCTAAGATGCTCGCAGGAGATATTTACAGCCCTCCGCCTCCCTGAGTGCCGCGCGGAGATCCTATTCTTATCCCCGCTGACGTGAGGGGCCTAACGTCACCACGCCAACGTGGCTCCATCCCCCAAACCAGCGTCTCTCCCTCCCTCTCCTTCGCTCTCCTTCACTCGTAGTCCCTGCGTGGCTATTTATGGAGCCCCCCCACCTAAAAATAGACTGCCTTCCTCCCCCCCAAATCTCTGCCATCCATTTGCCAAACCTAGAAACGGGTTGCCCGCGGCAACACAGCTACCTCAGGACAGAAGTGTTGTCTTTGAATTTTTCAAAGAACAAAGGTGGGAAAAAGGCAGCAACCATGATGAGCATCTCTGAGCGTCCGTCTGCTTTACAGAAACGAGGAAATAAAGCTCGGGGACAGTCCGGCCTGTGACCGGTACAGGCTGGTCCAGCTCAGAAATGGCCAAAGGAGCTTATCTGTACCTGATGCAGTCACACAGGCTAGGCAGACACAGACTTGCAGGCTCACAAAGGCGCACCCAAGTACACACAGCTGTACACACTCACAGCAGGTGCACACACTCTCACAGGTGCACATGCTCTTACACAGGTGCACACACTCACAGCAGGTGCACACACTCACACAGGGCTCTAGACTGTAGTAGACTGGGATATAGGGTTCTAGACTGTAGGACACTGGGGTTCAGGGCTCTAGACTCTAGGGCACTGGGGAACTGGGCTCTAGACTGCAGGACACTGAGGTACAGGGTTCTAGACTGAGGACACTGGGGTACAGGGCTCTAGACTGTAGGACACTGGGGTACAGGGCTCTAGACTGTAGGACACTGGGGTACAGGGCTCTAGACTGTAGGATAATGGGGTACAGGGTTATAGACTGTAGGACACTGGGGTTCAGGGCTCTAGACTGTAGTACACTGGGGTTCAGGGTTATAGACTGTAGGACACCGGGGTACAGGGTTCTAGACTGTAGGACACTGAGGTACAGGGTATAGGAGACGGGATTACTGGATTACAGACTGCAGGGGACTTAAGTATGGGGTTATAGTGTAGGAGACTGGGGTACAGGGTATAGAAGACTGTAGGACACGGGTGTTCAGGGTTATAGACTGTAGGACAATGGGATAAAGAGTGAAGGAATGTACTTTCCCTGACAATCCATTGAAATCGAGGAATCCATGTGAGGATGTCTGAGGAATACAAGCTTGTTGCAGCTTTGCAGTCTAAGGGACTATAAGATTGTTGCGTGTGTGTTGTATATAGGAGTGTAAGACTCCCTCTTGTGACAAAAAGTGTGTAGTTGTGCTCAGGTTTAGCAGGGGTACATGCAGGACACCCAGTTACAGCACGATCGCACACCTTGCTTAAAAGCCCTAGAGAGCATTTCCATACACCCCTATAAAACAAAAAATATTAGGGCAGTGCAGTGGCTCTGTGGCTAAGGATCTGCACCTGGAAGGTTGCCGGTTTGTATCCCGCGGCCGGCAGAGGAATCCTACTCTGCTGGGCCCCTGAGCAAGGCCCTTAACCCCAACTGCTCCAGGGGCGCTGTACAATGGCTGACCCTGCGCTCTGACCCCCAGCTTCTCTCCCTGTCTGTGTGTCTCATGGAGAGAGAGCTGGGGTCTGTGAAAAGACGAATTCCTAATGCAAGAAATTGTATATGGCCAATAAAGTGGTCTTGTCTTATCTTAAAGTTAATTTATCTTTACACTCCAATCTCTTTCAGCTATGATTCAATGTTGTTGCATTCTGTACCTGAAACATATTTTCAATAGGTTAAAGCATGAAATAATTACATTATACTGATTTCTGTTGGTTATTCATCCAGCCTATCAAATTACTTAAAATATTCTAATGGGTTAACTTTTAAAAGCTGTGAGTAGTAAAGTTTGTAAACGCTGAGTTCTCATTTAAGACACTAGGTCCTAATCTGGACAAGTGTTTGTACTTCACAAATGACTACACAGCTCTTCGCCTCCGGCTTGAAATGCTGCTGTCAGGACTGAGCAGTGTTTGGGAAGGTTGCTCAAAATGTTTTGTATTTTTGATTGAAAACCATTTTTAGCTGAAATGGCAGGGGGGGGGTTGGGTGCGAGTGGGGGGACGGGGGGGGACGGGGGGACTAGTCACATGATTAGTCACCAGGCACATTGACAGTGACTGAGATCCACTTCCCCAGCTTGAACAGCACCGGGTCCGCCCATTATAGTTCCTTTGTTTTTCAGAGCTGGCTCCTGCTGGGGTGACAGGTTTCTCTGAAAAGGTGAGCTGGAAGTGAGTTGCTATGCCGTTGTTGACGAGCCCCGAATAAAAAAGGGAAAGAGTGCGTTTCCCGCCAGCGACGTAGCCGGCCTGCCCTGGACCGCCGCGTGCGTCGCGGAGTAACGGCAGCAGATTAGTCAGCTCCCGCGCCCAGTGCTGACTGCTATTCTCTGACACAAGAGTGCCTTTTAATAGCGCAGCGGATATTTTTATCCGGCAGGAATGCAGAGGAGGGGGGCGGCAGCTGAGAATAGCAGGGAGCTGGCCGGCCGCGCGCAGCCTCACGGGGGCCTCACGGGGGCCCAGTCCGCGGGCCGGCTCTGGGCATCGGTGTCCGGGAGGGTACCCCAGGGAGGTCACAGAGCTGCCCCAGCGACATGAGCATGCCATATCAGAGTCCCGCCGTGGAAAGCACAGGCATGACGAAGCACAGAAAGGCGTCATGGCCGTCCACTGCAACCAAGGGTGTCTCCAGGGGTGACGACTATTCGTACCGCTGGACCCAGGCTTCTGGGGTTGAGAGAGTGGGACTGCCCCAGGCCAACGGCTTTCCCACTTCCAGATGGCTCCCCTGCACAGGTTTCTTCACGCAGCTCATCTCCCAAACAGGTGAGTTGCACAAAGTACAACCATCATCGTCGGACACGACGGACAACCCACCACCTTACAAGCAGCCATGGGAACTGTAATGACCAAGTAATCATGATCTCGGTTTAATAACTCGTCTGAAGCATGGCACCTCCTCCAGCAGGAGGTCTCTGGTCAGGTGGAAATGGTGGTCCAGGAGGGAAAGCGCCACCTACACCACTGACAGTGGCGATCTGTGGGGCAATCTCCTGCCCCGGCCTTGCCCAGTGGGATATCAGAAGAGATGAGGACACAAGGAAGTGTGTCTCTCTCTCTCTCTCTCAGTATAATTGCTTACACACTTCATTGGACAGGTTCTACTTTCAGTATGTCGTTTTTTCTTGAAACGCTACCCAGCTGGGACCAGGATCCCCTGGCAATCCCCTGGGGCATGATGGGATTGGTCGGTCTGGGCCCCTGTCGCTGCCACCTGCCTATTCCTCCAATCAGCACCGAACCTCCGGCACGGGCCTGCGCCGCCAGACACATGTTACAAGACGAGCGTCTCGAAGGGCGAGAGGAGGAGTGTGTACGCCCTGCCTCACTCTCCTGTGTGCGGTCTCCTTTGCCTCTGCAGGATTCCCCGACTTTCCTTCCACCCCTCATCTCAGAGCTTTAACTCAACTGACCTTTGGCACAGGAAGTTGAATGGACAGTGTTTTAAGCCCCTTGGCGTTTGCCCAGCCCACACCGTCATCTGCAGCCAATCACGACCACCAGAACAGAGCCTTCTGACTGTCACTCCACCAGTCAGGCTTGGGGGACAGGCGGGACCCCCAAAACACAGCCACTGCCATAGCGGAGAGGTGCAGTATGCTTCAATCTTCTGCCTGAGCGTCTGTGTCAGGCTCTGTGTGATGCACAATGCCATGGCACAAGGCATTCTGTGTTTGGTGTGGCTGCACATGTGCTGTCTAAGCATTTGATACAGCACTTGAAACAGAGTAAAGGGCAGTAAAAACATGGTAAAACCCGGAGAGGCCCTCTACAGCATGACAATGTACAATCCTTTGCAACCCAGTACTGTGCATTACATAAGCATGACGGAGCGTGAGTTTATAGGAGTATTTATTGTAAAGTATCAATACATCGAGATCTACTGTATGTCTGTACAGTGTACTTGGAGTTTATTTCCGCTGTGCTCACGATGCTTCACTGTGCTGGAAGGGGCAACACTTTAACCTTCAAAGGTACAGAGGAGCAGGAGGGGAGATCTGTCCCTGTCCCATCACAGACGGGCGGGCTGATGGCAGAACGCTCCCCACAGCGATCCGCTCGTCCGGCGTCCCTGGATCACCAGCTGGGCAAGCCTGCGGAACGAGGGGGACTGATGACGAGGGGGGGAGGAGGTGGGGGGAGAAACGTGAAAAGTGGCGCTGATCTTACCTGACGCGGCTGATGACTTCATCGCTGCTCCCTCTGCTGGGCCTTAATCTGGCTCTCCCTCTGTCGGCTATATAGGACAGCCTGTTACATAAGCCAGCGTGAGCGAGCGGGTGTGAGAGTGAATCAGCCTGCTCCGATTCCCCTTTCTCTCTCTCGTTCCCCCCGTCTTTCTCTCTGTCTGCCTCTGCCTCTCCTCTCTCTCTCTCCCCCTTCCTTCTTCCCTGACTGAACCATGCTGGCGCCAGTCTCAGTCAAAAGTGGGCAGAAACGGACTCTTTGAGGTCACCGGTTCTGAGTCAGAGCAGGCTGTGGAAATGTTTATATACTTATTCATGCGTGAAGCGCCTGGTCTAAGCCGGTGCGCTCCCCGATTTTTCGACCCGATTCTGGGCGCCCTCTCAGTCTTTCTTTCCCCGTTCCCACAGTGCCATCACACCCCCCTGCACCCCAGCCGGCTGCGCCCTGCAGCTGCAGGTACCAGCTGAGGAGGGGGATCGCCAGACGCCGCGACCACACTGCCCAGAGCCTGATGCGGGATGAGCAGTGTCTGCTCCTGCAGTGTTATACCCTGGCTGGCCACACGGGGGCGCTGCTGCGCCAGCTGAGACCGGGATGGGTTCTCGCTGTTTTTGGCTGGACGCTCCAGACCACAGAGGACAAGGCGCGCACGAATCTGGGCATGGTTAGACTTGGCACTTTCTTGCACTCAGGAGCTTTGATCCAACCTGCATTGTATTCAACTAATGTACCCTGTATCGTGAGCCTTTAATCTACAACTGACTTAATTGACAGAATTATATAATTAGGTAACTGATCCATAATAATGTGGTTGACGTTTAATTGATAATTTATTTCAATATTATAACATTACTTTATTAACCCTTTACAATTTCTTGCATTAGGAATTATCTTTTCGCATACCCCAGCTTGCTCTCCATGAGACACACAGACAGGGAGAGAGCCTGGGGTCAGAGCGCAGGGTCTGCCATTGTACAGCGCCCCTATTGATACTTAATCATTTAATTAGTACTCATCAGAGGAGTTTACTGGCGACCCATCCACTCTTAACCACTTCTTCCAGTTCAGGGTGGCAGGGGAGCTCGAGGTTGTATCCCAGCAATCAAGAGGCGCAATGTGGGGTACACCCTGGACAGGACACGGGGGGACACACACAGACCTAGAGCCACCTTTCCCCGAAGCCAATGAAGTTACTAGTACGGTTTTGGACTGTGGGAGGAAACCCATGCGAACACAGGGAGAACATGCAAACTCCACACAGACAGCACCCCAGGTACAGAATTAAACCCATGCAAGGCAGTGGTGCTAACCACTGCGTCACCAGGCTGCCCTTGACTGGAGATGTTGATGGAGCTCCAAAACTCTGAAAGGGATGGAGAAAGCCAACCCAACCCTGAAATTTGTCCTCAGAAGAGGACCTTTTTATTACCTTTTCTGGAGAGGGGGTGTCTTACAGAGAGATTGGGGTGCCTGGAACAAGCCGTAGCAGCTCAGGACTGTCCAGTCCTGCTCCCGGAGGGCCGGTGTGTCTGCAGCCGCCCGATGTGAAAATCCGTCTGATTGAGTCAAATAACCGATCTGGGATCTGCGCTGCCCCCTGCGGTGCCGGGCTGATCGCAATTGGCGTCGGGACTGGAAGAAGACAAAAGTTATTTAGCACCGGCTGAACAAGAAACCGGGACACGAGAGAAAACTGGGAAACGCTGCGAGTGCATCAAACCCTCTCTCCGGTTTCATCCGCCCCGACCCGGACCCCAGTCCTGGACGGTCCCCAGCGCGGCAGACTGGTGGACCTCGGCCAAGCGCAGCCCAGACAGGAGGGCGATGACGTCACCCCCTTCCCCGACCCTCCAGATGTTTCCAGCCGCGGCGCTGCCGCAGCTGCGCGCCGAGTGGGCAGCCGTCCCGGGTGAAAGCACGGAGAGGGGCAGAGCCGAGGCAGGCAGGGAGAGGGTGAGGGTGCGGGTTTGCAGAAACCTTACCTGTCACCTCTCCGAGCTTCACTCTTCCTCTCCCTGGGCGCGACGTCACAAGCCGCACCGTGACAGTGAGAAGGCTGCGGGGGGGGGGGGGAGGGGTGGACAAGCTGGGTTGGGGGGGAGACGCTCCCCCTGCGAGCCAAATACTACAAACACTGGGCTGCAAGAGCAGGCCGGGGCTTGTTGCTTAGCGACAAATATTTGGGCAGGGAAAGCGGGGCCGCGTGACGCCCCGCCCCCTGTGTTGCTGGGGGAGTGGAAACAGCCGGGGCTGTCTCGTGACCCCCCCCCCCCCCCCCCCGCCCCCCGCCCGCCGGCGCTGAGCGAGCCGCTTCTCGAGAGCTCTGCACGTCTGAGAGCGCTGCTGCGACCTGTCCCGCAGTTTCCCCGCTAATTATATGTGCAGTATCTATATCGTATCTTCCCTGTGTTCTGTACATTCATACTTTGTGTGTGTGTGTTTGTGTGCTTTTTCTGTTTTGTTTGTAACTATCCCATTTTTAAAAAAATGTATTGTATTGTATGACTACTGTATTGCTACATTTGTACTGTACTGTGTTGATTGTGCCTGGCTGCTGTAGCACTTGAATTCCCAGCATGGGATTAATTAAGGACCCACCTAACTAATCGCAGCAACCTGTCAGATGTCAGTTTTGGAACCCCAGCCCTCAGTTCAGTCCAGTTTATCTGTCCTGTGCACAAGTGCAATGGAATGCTTATTTGCATGTGTGCTCCTATACAAAGGCATCATGGAATCACAAAGCATAAACACAGAACAGCAGCAGCAACAGGTTAGATAGCACAGAACGTAAAAAAAACAACAAGTCAGACAAGCAACTAGACTGTTCAGTCCCCCTAGGTTGAATGCACTCAGACAGGTTTTCCTTTCCAGAGAACATCTGTTTTAAGTATCAAACGCTTTGCGGTTTGCACAGCGCCCGATCCACTGCGCGTGCACGGCGCTGTGTCACACACAGTAACGAGGGGGAGTTCGCTAGTGGGAACTCGGGCTACTTTTGGTGTAAAGGTGCCGCGGGCTGAGTGGCAGTTGAAGCTGCAAGCTGCACCCGGATGTGGGAAAGTCACCCTGCTTGTTCAGGAAGCGCAGCACTCCCAGCTCTGGCACAAATCCCGGTCAGCGGCAGACAGGAGAGTCGATCTGGGCCCAGGCGCCAGGCTGTGCCTCCAGCCTGGCAAGGCTGCAGGGAGCTGGGAGTCCCCAGGGTGCAGCACTGCTGCCCAGACTGTCCAGGACTGTGGGGTGCCTGGGCTGCGGAGATGTGCTGGGATGCCTTGCCAGATTGTCTTCCCTTGTGCCACAAAAATGAAAACATGGAGACAGCTGCAGCCCACACAGGGCTCCCATCACAGGGGCTGCAGGCCGATGGGAGTGCTCTTACAGTGTCAATCCAGCAGACTGCCTGAGTGAATAAAGCTCAGGCCAGAGGGCACAAGTGGTAACTGCACAGAAGGGTATTAGACACCAAGAACTTAAGCGAAACATTTACACAAAGAGTTGCGGGTGTCTGGAACATGCCGTTCAACGAGGACCAGACTCGGGTTTTGTTCTTTTGCAAGAAAGGCTGGATACGATCATCGGCTCCAACCCCTAACCCCCCGAACGGGCTGGGTGGACCGAAAGGCCTGCCGTCGCGTGTCACTTGTCACGGGTTTTACACGCGCTGCCGGGGCGCGTGGTGGGGCGAGAGTCTCGCGGGGGGCCACGCGCTGCGCTTCTGCACAGTTTCCATTCGCTCACCCCCCCCCCGAGCTCCTGCTCTCCGACGGCCGCGACCACACAAACGCTTCGCTTCATTTGCCTAGAGCGACGACAGCAGCAGCAGCCGGTTCCTTTTCCTGTTGGGGGGGGGGGGTGATGGGGACGCTGAGCTGTAAGTAACCATAACAAGCGCCGTCTGGCAGTGCTGAAGCAGGCAGAGCCACCCTTTCCCCGATTGGCCAGCGGCAGGAAGTCCCGCCCCCGCCCCGCCTGCCGAAACCAATCAGCAGGTTGCAATGGCTCCAATGGACCAATCAGGTGGTTTCATTCTTCATATGGCTTTGCGCGAGGAAGCGATGGCGGGCGGCTGATACCCTGGCTCGGATGTTTTTCCTGATTTTATTTTGCGGCCTTTTTTTCCACAGGAAAACTAAAAAACTGAACAGAGCGTAAACATGAAAAACACATATAAGTATTTCACAAAAGAAGTCCCCATTTCCGCAAGAAAGCAGTGAGCTTTTTTTAGAAAAGAACTAAAACTTTGCAGCAGCAGTTCATGATAATAGCATGAATCACCTCTGAAAACAGGACTGCAGTGCACTTCAACATTTTTAGACCTATTATATATAAAATAGGTCGAGCTGTCCCAGAGCATGGGAGTGGGTGGAATGGTGGCACTGTGGCTGGAAGGTTGCCGGTTCAAATCCTGCTGCTGGCAGAGGAATCCTACTGTTGGGCCCCTGAGGTTCCTTAACCCCAACTGCTTCAGGGGTGCTGTAAAAATAGCTGAACCTGCACTCTGACCCCAAGCTTCTCTCCCTGTCTGTGTGTCTCATGGAGAGCAAGCTGGGGTCTGTGGAAAGACAAATTCCTAATGCAAGAGATTGTATATGGCCAATAAAGTTATCTTATCTTATTAAAGCATACTCTCTAATTCCTTGTAAGAGTTGCAGTAGTCTCGCCCTGAAGCGTGGGGTGCCAGGCGAGACCCCAGTGACGATGCTTTTCTTGTTTTCAACTCAGGTGCTACTGAAAAACTGAGGCTGCCGCTGGAAGAGGTGTTAGTGGAGCCAGCAGGGGGCGCTCATCCTGCAGTCTGTGTGGGTCCTAGCACCCCAGTATAGTGATGGGGACACTAGACTGTAAAAAGGTGCTGCCCTTTGGATGAGATGTGAAACGAGGGTCCTGACTCTCTGTGGTCATTAAAAATATAAGGGTGTTTTTCCCTCTGGCCTTTACCAGTCATGGCCTCCTAATAATCCCCATCTCTGAACTGGTTTCATTACTCTGCTCTCCTCCCCACTGAGAGCTGGTGTGTGGGGAGAGTACTGGTGCATCATCCAGGTGGGGCTGCACACTGGTGGTGGAGGGGATCCCCATTACCTGTAAAGCGCTTTGAGTGGAGTGTCCAGAAAAGAGCTATAGAAGTGTAAGGAATTGTTATTATATTATTAACCCCCAACCCCTGAGCCCTGCATGCTGCACTCAGTCAACAACAGGGGCGTGCACTATCTTTCTATGTCTACCAACCAGCCACAGCCACAGGACAATACAGCCCGGATTTGAACCTGCAATCGCCAGGTGGTGTTCTTCCGCTGTGTCAGTGCTGGGGTTCAGATTCACTGTTCAAATGCCGGGGAGCCCTCCTTCCTTTTACCGTTCTCTCAAGTGCAACACGCTGAAAAGCTCTCTTGCAGAGCTCGTCTTCCTCGGAGGAAGGGCCTGATGACGCAGGGAAGAGGGGTCGTCTCTCCGCCGAGAGGAGCCGGGAGTGGGGGACCCCAGGCTTGGGGGACCAGAGGGGAGAAACTGGGGCTGCAGCCCTCTTGAGATTGAGGTCAGGGTTTCAAAAAGCACAATGCGCAAATTTTGAAAGTGTCACATTTCTTGGGGTGCTATTTTAAGAATCATTTCAAGTGCATTCTTCACAGACAGGTGCTCGTGTCTCTTTCTCAGGCTCTGTGTGAACAAGGGGCATTCGTCCACAGGAGCAGAGGAGCTCATGCTTTTCTTCTTCATGGGGGGCACTTCCTGGAGGGAGAGGACTGTGGGGCAGATCGTGGGACAGTCGGAGGGGCGCAACCATGTGGTGTCTGCTCTCCTGAGGGGCTGTCTCCCTAGGCCACCGCCGGAAAGATCAGTGGGGGGAGGTATATCAGTGTCGCACAGACCTGGGTTCACAGGCCTGTGCAACACTGAATACCTCCCCCTTCTCTCTGCCTGTGGAAACTAGGTTCCACAGCTAATTAACCAGGACCAAACCACCGGGGACCCAAAATGACTTCTTCAAATGCACTAATTATTAATGCCCTAACAGTTAAAAGATTTAAACTATTCTTGTGTTTTAGACACAGTATGCATAATACTGGAGAATATTAACTCTTAATTGAAATATTATTATTATTATTATTATTATTATTGCTTACACTTATATAGCGCTTTTCTGGACACTCCACTCAAAGCACTTTACAGGTAATGGGGACTCCCCTCCATCACCACCAATGTGCAGCATCCATATTAATACATACTTAATGCAACTCCCTTTTTATAACAGCTATTATTGAGGTAGCCTTATTAATACTTGTGCAAACTTAGCCGTATGTCTTAGTGAAACGGGATTGTTTTGCGTGCGATATGACTGGACAGCATGGAGAATATTTCCCCCGTGCAGGACGGAGCGTAATACAGGTATCTCTAAATACCGTAAACGTAATGGTAATGTCTGATGGGATCAAAATAAACAACAAGCAGTATTTTGTAGATAGTGACAACGCAGCGCTGCACATCGAACGGACATCTAAATATTACCGATTGAATGCATGGTTATCGAATAAAGGTGAAGTCCTATTTTAATTACACATGTGTCACTTGTAAAAGTAGTGACCTCCTGGTGTCTAGGTAATAAAAGTTAATGAAGAAAATTCGTGTATGTGCTGCTGTTCTAGACTTCCCTCGAAGAACTCCTGCGAACTGCAGCTGTCACTCAGCCTCGAGAGGCCCCTCCTCGTGTTGGTTCCTACGGAAACTGGTTGCCAGGTCACGAAAACAAAAACCAATCGAGCGTCGTGACGTATGCGTGTTGGAACGGCGTCTCCAAGGCGACGGAACGTTGTGTACACAGGCCGTGGTAGATACCACGTGGGGTAGCAGGGAAGAAAAGAGGAAGTAGCATTCTTTTGTATATTTTTGTACGGAGACTAATCAGGAACCGACGCAAAGTACAACAACAAAGCTAAATAAGCGCGATACTAAAAAGTGAAAACAAGTTGCGTGGCAGGTCAGGGCTGCGGAGTTGTCACGTGAGGCGCAAGATCCGTGCTTAAGAGAGTATTGCTCCGTGCATGTGGCGTATGAAGACTCCACACGAGTACAGTTTAACATTTCCTATACCACGGTTCGGACAGGCACTGCTAAACGGGCTGGTGGATTGACAAGCATTGATTCAGTTCAGTTCAGTCGCTTAGATTGTTTCCCTTGTGAATTTAACGGCTACACCGAAACGATGTCAATATATAAACGTATACATTTGTATAGAGCGTCATCCTAAATCCCGCTCAGAAAACCAGTAATTAAGAACATTTTATTTTACACTTAAAATATTTTATCACCTTTTCAATATATGTTGCGACACTGAGCAACACTGATTTTTTTTTTTTGTAGTTACTCATCCATTTCACAGCCGCTTATGTCGCTGGACTGTCTTCGCAGCGTGCGGGGTGTGCGTGTGTCAAGGGTACACCATGCATCGCGGAGCAGTCCGTAGTAAAAAATAAACTGCGTAGATTTGGGTGCACTGGGAGGCAGGAGAGCGAGCGAGCGAGTCGTGGAATCATACCTGCGCAGCAGAACTGGTGGGAACTGTGGCAATCCCAGAGTGCATGGCACGGCACGCGGCTGACGTGGACTGGCCCGGCCTGGAGCGCGCGGGGTTCGGAGCCGTGTGCGCGGGGGGTTGTCGGAGCGGCTGTTCTGCTCGCGAGTCGTGTCCGGCCGGATTACTCACCCCGACGAAACGAATACGGAACTGTACGTTCCTCAGCGTGACATCATTCTGCTGAGTAAGTCCACTTGCCGGTTGTACGCACCGTTACACTCGGCTCGTTGCGGCGTTGGGACGACATTTCTCACACACGCACACACACCCGCCCCCTGCTCTGTCGGACACAAGATTCATACAATACAGCAACAATGAATCACTTCGTTTTTAGGAGCGTTAGTGGTGGGGAGCGACGTTATTACAGCAGTGAGCTGTCACTGCACCGAGCTAAGCGATGTGCGGAAGCAGTTTTGTTTGAAAAAAAGACAGGTTTAAACGTCTCCCCACAGAAATGTATTGATTGGTGCAGTACAAAAATTGTCTATATTTAAAATACCGCTCCGAAAATGCGCTTTGGCCCCCTGTATCCTCCATGAACTCATTCGTCTGACTTCCAGTTTCTTCTCACGAGTCAATACTTGACCTTGTTTCAGGCCTAGTGCTGGCAAAACTCATGTGAGCATTTTCATGAAGATATATGGAATGAAATACACGCTCTGATTGCCAAATGATGCTGTAGACATGTTTTCTGTTGTCAATATGCCAACAGCGTACAGTACCTGCGTGAGACAGGCCTGTTGATGAGGACTGCACGACATTAACCTCTTAATACAAACACCGGCCAACGAACAAACCCAGAACGTTATTGGTTCTGAAAGAGTTACGCTAAGTCGTAGAATCTTCCGAACACGGGTCGCTTCTCGCTAGGCCGAGCACGTTAATAGTTTCGTGCTGTCCGCTACCATGCTGACTGTGAGAAATCCCACTCTGTGAACGCTGAGGTTACAGACGAGCGCTTGACGCCTGGCGCTTGTTTTGAAACCTTTAGATAAAACGCGTTGTTTCTTCGATGATAAGAAGGGCATCTTTTTATCTTTGCTGTGTTTTAGGCATGACCGTATTTTGTGGGAGTTTTCAGTTAAAATTCATTTGTTTGTTTTTTTCCGGCAAGCGCAGTCTTGCGAGTCTGGCCTCTCTTCTCCTCTGGCAGGGGTGACGCGCTGGTTGCGAGAGGGCGGAGAGTCTGTTCGGTTTTCGTACTCGATTGAAACGTTGCGGGTGCGATGCTGTCGGGAGCAGAACGACCAGCTACCCCAGACAGGGGAGAACGGGCCCCAGCCGGCCTGTCTAGGTAGCGAGTGTGGGAACAGGAAACGGAGGAGATTCAAACAGCGTTCTGCAGCTGTCTGGCGGCGAAAGTTACCGCTGCGTAAAACCTGTAATCTGTGGTCGAGTGAGTTGCTGCTGTCAGAAGCACCGTGTTGTTGTTCTCTGGCTCTCTCGTGGCGGTTCAGCCCTTCTGCCCCGACGGCAGACGTTTCTGAAAGTGTTCTTGCAGATCCCGCCCCGGGACTCCCTCGGCGCTGCGGTGTCTCCCTCCGCCCGGCTTCCCCCGGCGCGTGACCCCGCCTGGCCGAGGAATGTCAACAGCGCGAGGCTGCCTCGCGCACCTGGGCTCGAAGCGCTTCCGCGGCCTCGTGCAGCAGGTCTTCCGAGAGCCCCGCCGGTTCTGTGTTATAAACGCAGGTCTTCCAATAGCCCCGCCGGTTCTGTGTTATAAACGCAGGTCTTCCAATAGCCCCGCCGGTTCTGTGTTATAAACGCAAGTCTTCCAATAGCCCCGCCGGTTCTGTGTTATAAACGCAAGTCTTCCAATAGCCCCGCCGGTTCTGTGTTATAAACGCAGGTCTTCCAATAGCCACGCCGTATTATAAAAGCAGCATCACTGATAATACCGCACAGTTGTTGTTTTTCTAAATCATGGAACAAACGCCCTACAGCCCATAGCAGATACCGTTGTGCCTTCCCAGTTGCGTGTATAAAAATGTCATACAGTCACCTCTGCGGGGGGTTATTTTTCAACTCTATTTTGTTTTTCAAAACAATAAAGATGTAAAAGAGGACGGTGGCAGGCGACAAAGAACCAGGGTCGTGCCAGTAAGAACAGACACACAGCCTTGAAGCTGACGAACACCTAAACGCAACTGGTCTGACATGCAAAAAGCCGGGCTGGCTCGCTCCAACCCCGGGGCGACACAAGCGCGCGTGATGACCGGTGAGGGATCTTCAGCCTCTAAATAGTGTTGTTTCAGTTTCAGTTGAACAATCGCACGATTCTACACATTTCACAGATTTTTATTGCAAGTACAACGATACAAGTACAACAGCGAGACCGCTGATGTGTTTTTATTTCTATAAAAATGGACCTCGTTGACGTTCCAGTAAAATTATTGTAACGTATCGTCTTGTGCTGGAAACTTAAAAGGCCCATTTTGACAATGGAGATTGATGATGTTGCGTATATCAATAAAATAATAATAATAATAATAATAATAATAATAATAATAATAATAATAATAATACGATGTTAAATTAATTTGCTCACAGCGATACAGGGACCATACCTACGTTTCAGCTCGACCAATTCCGAACGAAACCAGCTGAAGCTAGCGGGCGGGTTCAATCTCGCCTCATCCGCCGAGCCCCCTCTCTGCCTTGAATCCTGCCGGGGCGAGAATCCCGTCCTTCCTGCGGGCTCGCGGCTCGCAAGGCGCCGGGGAATCCGCAGGGCGTGTCCCCGAGAAAGTTCAAGGCAGTTTCCTCAGTTTGCTCGAGGCGTGTTCTCGTGCGAGCCTGCACAGAGTCTGTCTGTGTGCGCGACGAGGCTGACGGGGTCCGCCCGGTTTCGTAACAGGGAGAGACGAGGAGCACTTAACGCTTCGAAAACGGCCTCTTGAGCGGCTGTGGAGCGGTGTGCAATCGGCCGTAACCGCTGTTTGCAAACAGCCGTCGAAACATTGTCTGTTTTTTAATGCATTATATAACTATAAAATTGATTATGCAATAGAAAACAATATGTATATCTTTCAATGCTGGTTAGCAAGCAAGATAATAGCTCTTTCAGAATGTTCTGAATGCAGAGGCTGCTTTTTTGCATTAACTTACTAGATCAAGTAAGGGACTGGACAGGTTCAAAATGTGTCTGCAGACACACGGCGGCGGTTTGATAAAACGGAATTTCGCCGTATTTTACATTAGAGGTAGATTTTTGTGGTTCGTTCTTGCACTCGGCTTCTGTCATTTCTTTTTTTCTCGGAACCAACCCAAGAGACCTTGCCAAGATCTAACGTGTAGCATAAGCACAGCGCATAATGTCGTTTAGTTTCTGAGAAACTGTATTTACTGCTGTGACGGACAGAAATCGTGTTGGCTGTACGCTGTCTCGTTTGGTACGATTTTCCTTTGTAATCTAGAAAACATCTCCCCTGCACAGGTTACAAGAACCTGTGCGAGATTCTCCTCTCAAATCCGAATCGGTGCGCTGATAGTAAAAGTTTCTATTATTAACAGCCTACAAGGCCAATGCGATTTCTGTGGGAGAGGGAATCCCTAAACGTCATTGCTAGGATACCAAACAAAAACACAGACTAGACAACCCCATATATGGGCACGTACGTCATCGGAACTCCGAGGGCGGGACTAGGAAATCCTAGTTTACAATGCCGCGCGTTGAGTTCGTTTCATTCATAAAGACAAGAAGCTGCTCCGCTGCGAGGATCTTACTACCAACCCCAGTAACACGCAGAGCGGAGTTTTTAGTACTGTTTCTTTGTGTGTTTGTTCTTTGCGTTGTTGTTTTTTTTAAACGACATTCACCATTTCTACCGGAAAACCCATGGATTCTACCTGCTAAACAACCAGGAGTTTATAAAGGAAGGGCTCGGGGACCCGGAGTAATTCAAAACAAGGAAACCGCACGGATTGGTTGTTGGGACTTGTGTTTTCACTGGGGGGGACGATCGTTGCATCTGAAGGACACCGGCCAGGAGATCAGAACAGGTGAGAGCCCCGCTTGTCGTCTAACTGAACCGTCCGGGAAGAGCAGACTACTGAGGAGCCAGCGCCACGAGCGGTGTTTCCATATCTTTCATTTACACCAGGAATTTCACATGCTTGAGTAACTCTGGCATTCATAAAAATGTCATGTTTCTCCTGCTCGAACCGCGGTGACATTTAAGCACGTGTATTTATACCGGCTTGCGTTTGGAGGCACTGGCGACTGCCGCCTTGTGCGTCTTAATCGTATGCTATCTGCACCATGTAGAGAGGGACGTGTTGCGCTCCGTAGTCTGATTCGGGCTCCTACTGTTTTCGTGGCGCGGTAGAAAATGACAGCTGTGTTTCCCAGTGCGCTGTCTAGCGTGCAGTTAGGGGCAGTCTGGGTGCACCTGTAGAGGGTGACCGTCCTGTTTGCCAGACCATCCTCCGCGCTGCCCTGTCTCGGAGCAAGAGCGAGCTGTGACCTGTCGCTAACCCCACCTGCCTGCCCGTGTGTGTGTTGTGTGTGCTGGCCGGCGGCTTTGCAGGGCTGCCGAGGCTCCGCGGGGACGGACGCACCGGTCTCTCGGCTCAGGCGGGGAGATGTTCCAGGGGTTCCCCGGCGACTTCGACTCAGGCTCCCGCGGCAGCTCGTCTCCTTCGGCCGAGTCCCAGTACCTGTCCTCCGTGGACTCCTTCGGGAGCCCACCGACCACCGCTGCTCCCCAAGTAAGTCAAGCCGAGTTTTTAAGGGGCATTGCAGATTCTAGAAGTGTGTGTGTGTGTGTGTGTGTGTGTGTGTGTGTATTTTAACATAAAATAGACGATGTGACAGCGACTCGTTTCTGTACCCTTGCAGTAGCCTAGTAGAAAAACGCAGAAGCCGCGCTTTGACAGCGTGTTTATAAACTAACGCTAAAACTGCTGTCCGGACCCGGGCAGCCGACAAACTAGAAAGCAGACCGAGAGCACCGTCCAGTACCGTGCCAGGGATGTCGGAGCAGACGCTGAAGCTGCTCCGTGCCCACAGAGGTTCTCTGAACCCCCCCCACACACACACGCACACCAAGAGAGAAACCCGCAGTTCTCCGTGTTCCTCAAGCAAAACACCGGAAGCTGGTTTCTCTCCGCGTCGAGCTGCGAAGGCGTCTTTTTTTAGCGATTCTCCGGCGCTCGGACAGCTTTCATCTTGCGGGGATGGAAAGCCAGTCAGCCGCCGGCCGAGCAAGCCGGCTGCGGCGCGGTAGGTTTCCAGCGCTGCGTAACGGATGACGGGCTCGGAACTCTCCGACTGACGCTTGGCACGCACCCGCCAAGCCCCTCCCTCGCCTGCACGGTCCTCTCTCGGCAGCCCTGTCAGTGACGTCGACGCGTTCTATTTTGGAGTGTTACGTCGCGTTGCTAAGGGGAACACGGGGGGGAGCGGAGGAGGAGGAGAGCTCTGATTGGCTGTAACGGGGGCTTCAAAGCAGCGCCTCCCCCTCCCCCACGTGGCGTGTGCTGTCATTCGTAGGAGCGCAAGAGAGGCTTGCTTGAATATTAATCATATTGTAATACAATGTAATCGCCTGTGAGCTAAATTAAGCCCAGATTCTAGATATATTAGGGGCTTCTAATTTTACTTTTGCAACGTCGTATAAGTGCCTATTTTTACCGCTGTCGTCCGGTGTTTCGGGGAAAAAGAGATACACAACACATAGCACCATAAAAATGGACTTCTTGCATTTGACTGGAAAAATATTAACTTGTTTTTTACACAAAGCGTCGCATAATAACTATCTATACAAGGTTAGGAGTCCAGTAAATGAATATCGTAATTGGAGGAAATATGCACAATAAGCAATATTTCACGATATTAAGAAACAACCGTCTAAAAACACATTTTGTATTCTTAGCTTCCGATCTCTATGATTATGAAAAGTAAAAATACTCGTGTATTTTACAAGGATCACCTTTCAGGGCTTTACTGAAAGCAAGCACTAATTGTGCCTTTTGGGACTGGATATTAATTTGCTCCGGCTGATTACGGCTCTCCTAATTAATAACGGTTGCTTCCTCACAGATATTAGTCACCACAGCTCTGAAAGACACATTTACATTTTAATTCACACACTTGAACATCCCAAACAACAGTCCACAGCCGAAATGTTTTTTTTGTTTTCCTCTTTTTTGGAATGAAACCTGTTCCACTGCCGCTGCCTACTCTAACCTCGGCCCAGTTACTCTAGGAAGTAAAAAGAGCCTGTGCTTCAGTTCTAGTTATCCCCTGTCCACACGTCTCTGTCCTCAATAAGCCTCTCTTGCGCTCCTCCTGCTTGATGGTGGTGCCTGTTGCTCCAGTGCACCTCTCGTCTCGCTGTCACGCACGCAGGGTCGCCGATCCCACCGGTGGGTGGGAATTTGCAGGATTGTAGGATCTTCCGAGGTGAAACGTAGTTTACTCTTGAAAACACTTTCTCGGGTTGGAATGGTCAGTTGATTTTTTTTTTTGTGGGTGTGTGTGTTACTAATGCAGCCCATTCGGGGTCGGCCTCCAATGAGGCATCGCGTTCATTGGGAAAGAAAAAAGAAAGCGACAGGCTGGGGTGTTTACCCAGCTAAGGCTCTGCAATGGATACAGACAGCTGTGCAAAGTGCAAATCCGGTGATACAGAATTGCAAACTTTTGGAGAATTGGTGAGCCGCTTGCTGGGCCCTTGATAGTGTGTGTGCTGTGTTTTAATGACGCTCTAAACTGATGGAATTCTGCCCTGTATCTCTGTGCAGTGGAGGCCTAACCTGGCGCCCCCTTGTGTCTGTCTCCAGGAGTGTGCGGCGGCGGCAGCGTTGGAAATGCCAGGCTCCTTCGTGCCCACCGTGACGGCCATCACCACCAGCCAGGACCTGCAGTGGTTGGTCCAGCCCACCCTCATCTCCTCCGTGGCACAGAGCCAGAGCACCTCTGCTCCCGCCACATCCCAGCAGGCGCTCATGGACCCCTACGACATGCCGGGGCCCAGCTACTCCGGCCCCGGCTACACGCCCCCCAGCGCAGACACCCCCGGGCCCAGCCGCCCCACCCGCACTCGCACCCGCCGCACTCGCGACGAATCGGTGAGTCCTGCCTCTCCCTCTCCCTCTCCGCCTCCGCCTCCCTCTTCCTCTCCCTCTCCCCCTCCGCCTCCACCTCCACCTCCCTCTCCCTCTCCCTCTCCCCCTCCGCCTCCACCTCCGCCTCCCTCTTCCTCTCCCTCTCCCCCTCCGCCTCCACCTCCACCTCCCTCTCCCTCTCCCTCTCCCCCTCCGCCTCCACCTCCGCCTCCCTCTTCCTCTCCCTCTCCCCCTCCGCCTCCACCTCCACCTCCCTCTCCCTCTCCCTCTCCCCCTCCGCCTCCACCTCCACCTCCCTCTCCCCTCTCCCTCTCCCTCTCCGCCTCCCTCTCCCTCTCCCTCTCCGCCTCCCTCTCCGCCTCCGTCTCCCTCTCCTCCTCTGCCTCCCTCTCCCTCTCCCTCTCCGCCTCCGCCTCCTTCTCCCTCTCCTCCTCCGCCTCCTTCTCCCTCTCCCTCTCCCTCTCCCTCTCCATCTCCCTCTCCCTCTCCTCCTCCGCCTTCCTCTCCCTCTCCCTCTCCCCTCTCCCCTCTCCCCTCTCTCTTCTCCCTCTCTCTTCTCCCTCTCTCTTCTCCCTCTCCCTTCTCCCTCTCCCCTCTCCCTCTCCCTCTCCCTCTCCGCCTCCCTCTCCCTCTCCCCTCTCCCCACAATCTCCAGCTACTGTCACCTGCCTCCAAGGGAACCCCTGTGACCCCCCCCAGAACGCGCCAGCGTCTCATTAACGCGTTGTCTCTGCCCCCCCATCAGCTCACCCCGGAGGAGGAAGAGAAGAGGCGAGTGCGCCGCGAACGGAACAAGCTCGCAGCCGCCAAGTGTCGGAACCGCCGGCGGGAGCTGACCGACAGGCTGCAGTCGGTGAGTGACCCCGGGTTCGAGTGAGGCTGAAGAGAGAGCAAAACAAACACTGCACGTTACCCCACTCATGCTACTTCTCGGGGGGGCTTGGTGCAATTATGACCACCCCGTCGTTCAGGACAGATGTTGGCGTTACAGAGTCCCACTCCGTAAGAGTCTGAGCCAGTCCAGGTCTTCCCTGTTGTAAGAGTCAACCCAGGCAGGAGCTTGATGTTTCGTGCGTTGTGTCTTGTAAGGAATTATTAGGTTACTGTTACAGATGTGGGTGGCATGGTGGTGCATGGTGCCTGCCAATTGCTTTGGTCCCTTTCTGAACACAAATTTCAGGTTTGGGGGGGTTTCCTCAATCCCCTTCAGAATTCTGAAGTTGCATCGATATCTCCGGTCAAGGGCAGTACGGTGGCACAGTGGTTAGCACTACTGCCTTGCAGTGGTGGGGCCCTGAGTTCAATTTTGCACCCGGGGGGCTGTCTTGTATATCTTCCCTGTGTTTGCATGGGTTTTCTCCCGCAGACCCAAGACAAGCTGGCAGGTTATTTGGCTTCTAGGAAAATTGCCCTGTGACCCTGTATTGGATAAAGTGGTTAAGAAAATAGATGGATGGGTGTTTCAGATAGAGGGGTTTAGGAACATTATAATACCAAGCAGGATAATCAGTAATGAAAATAAATCATTATTATGATGCCAATTGTCATAGATGTGCCAAAATGTCAAAATATACCTGAACAGTTGGTATCGTTGGAGGCACCTGAGAGCTTTGACTCTGGCAAAAGAGCATAAACTGGGATAAACAAACTATTAGCAACAATAATAACACCTAGACGACATGCAATGATAAAACACTAACATGTTACTCTATTTAGAAACAAGGCGCTAATAAGGCCTGCATCACGACCTGCCAGAAAAACTCAGACTGCTACCCAGTACTCAAAAATCCTATGTAATGCCTTACAGGCCACAAAAGAGGGTTAAACCTACCACCTAAATAAAGCAGAATTCAGTCTAGTGTCAGATCTCCCTTCCCTTAAATCAGGCTGCTCCAACGTGAATGGGAATCTACCTCCATATTCTAAACACGTATCCACTAACCTGGGAAGAACGTTTTTAATCTGGGGATTCCTTATGAAGGAAATCGGAGTTTCCCCTGTTTCCCTGCTTCTGCCTCTTTTTATCCTGTGTTTCTGGACTGTTGATGACTCTTAATGATTTATCAAGAAACTTAATTAAGAAAGTTAATGTTAAGTGAAAGATAAATGAAGGTAAACCAGAATATTCCTTTTGATTGAGGCCTCTCCAACCCCCAGGAGCTCAGTAAACACCTCGTTTTCTAGTCATTGTTGCTTTGAAACCCCAAGAACTGAAAGCATTAGTTTCTTATGACCACGGTAACAGTATCAAAAACAGGCATTTGCTTCTGTGTCTTCATGTATAATATTTGTGCAAGAGCCTGAAGTGCAGCGAGGAGCTGGAGTCTTGTTTCTGTCCTGGTGCCCACTGGACCAGCTTGTCTGCAACATGTGTGCTGTCTGCTTTGTAAAACTGACAGCGTTGTGGCTGGGAGATGTGAGCAGTGGCTCACATAGGCTCATAGGTTCAGACAGTGCCTGCCAGAGCACCCACAGAGCAAAAGCATTACGGGGATCCATCCTGCTGTACGTCCTGTTGTTTTTGACACGAAAGTAAAGTCGCGTCCAGCCCTAATCCTGACCCTGCCCCCTCGCTCTCCCAGGAGACGGACCAGCTGGAAGAGGAGAAGGCGGAGCTGGAGGCGGAGATCGCGGAGCTGCAGAAGGAGAAGGAGCGGCTGGAGTTCGTGCTGGTGGCCCATCAGCCCGCTTGCAAGATCCCTTACGAGGAGGAGCCGCCCCAGGGCCAGCTTGCTCAGCAGCAGCCCGGGCCGTCCGTGTCCATCTTGGGGCTCAGCATGAAGGAGGACCCCTTCTACCTGCCGGGGCCACCCGCACCCCCCGCCTACCCCCCCCACCCTCACCCTCCCAGCGAGCAACAGCAGCAACAGCAGCAGCCCGGGCTGATGCCGGAGGTAGCCTTTTCTAGTTCTTTCTATGCCCAGAGTGGGCCTGTGCTGAGCGCCCCATGCGTGGCAAACCCCTCATACACATCTTCATTTGTGTTCACCTACCCAGAGGGAACTTCGACCTGCGGGGTCAGCGCCAACCAGCGGAACAGCAGCAGCGATCAGTCCTCAGACTCCCTGAGCTCGCCGTCACTGCTCGCGCTGTGATCGCCACGCGCTGTGCCGTCGCATTAGCCCCGCCCCCGGCACGCACGCACGCTCGCACACGCACACACAGGCGCAGACGCACACACACACACGCCCGTACCCGCGACCCCGCGCGTGCGCCTCCCGTACTCGCCGACGGCCTGTGCGGCCTCCTCTCCGTGTTGTCTGGGCGCAGACTGTGCATCTAAACGACAACAGCAACAAAAAAAAACCCACCCATCCGACAAACCGCCCCTCGCCTCTCACCCTCTCACCCCATCTGCCCGCCTCCGGTTCTGCTTCGACTCTCAATGGCGCCGCGCTGCCTTCTCTCTGTTTTTTTTTGTCTTCTCTCTGTCTCCCGCTGTCTGAAGCCGGCCCCCGAGACCCCTCCAGGCCCCTCCAGCTCGTGGGACTTCGACTGAGCGCGCCTCGTCCGCTTTGGGATCAGGAGCCGCACAAATAAAATAAACGCAACCGCTCACGGGCGTTCCCCCCCCCGGCAGTGGTGGCGGCGGTGGTGTGGGAGGGAGGTGTTAAAATGAACTGAAATTAAAAGTGCAAGATCCCCAAATCGCTGGCTGGGGGGCGGTGAACTGGACCTGGTTTTGGAAACAAAAATCCAGAATCAGAACATGAATCCAGGCGTGAGACTCGAGGGGGGGGGGGCGACTCGGGAGACCGGTGAAGGTGTTTTACAGGCGTCATGGCATAACACAGCCGCGATCTCCGGCCCTGTCCCACCTTCCCAACCACCTTTCCTGCAATGCCTGTCGCATCCCAGGAGTCTCTCTGTTTGGCTCAGTGTGCACCGTTCTTCCTCGTGCTCAAGTTCTCATTGACGTGTTTTTTTATGATGATTTCAATCGTGTCTGGATGGACTGCAGCTGTCTTTGATGGTCTTCACTTACCGGTCATGGGGATTTTTTTTTCCATTTCTTTTTTTTTTTCCTTTTCCGAGCAGACTGGTGCATTGTGACTTGCTGCTGTTTGCTTTCCAAAGTTTGTTTGGAAAAACCGCCCAGACCCTGTCCTTGTTCCTGCAAGAGTCCGAGCCCTGAAACCCTTGTCCTCTGCCGCCTCCACTCTGTTCAGTGGGATTTCTGCGGCCGCGCTTCGGGCTGCAGGCTGGGGCTCGTGGGGCTCGTGGAGCGGCGCTATCGCTCAGGAGAGATGGTGGTGTTTTTCGGATTCCCCCCCCCCCCCGAGGTCTGCCGGCCTGGCCTGGGCTTCGCTGCCTCTCGGCCGCTTTTCCTTGGATTTCTTTCTGGGAGGCTGGGCTTGGGAAGGTGGTCTTGGCACGGCAGACGTTCAGTTTGCAGATCCTGAATCTTTCTTCTGTGAATACGAGCTCGAAGGTGACAAACCGTCAGGAGCACAAACTGCTTTCGCCCAGGGAAGCTGTTGACTGAGCGTCACATGGTTGTTTGAAACTTGTTGTTCTTGTTATTATAATGACTATTATAATTATTAATAATATTATTTTTTAAATTGTTATTATTCTTGGGCAACTTCAGGCACATCTTGCACTATAAACCTTTTTATATTTAGAAATACCTATGTATAAAAAATACAAATATATACATGAACATTATATATACATTTAATGGATGTAAAGTGTGAATGTTTAAAATAGTCTAACTTATTTACTTCTTGTCAACGGATGGGGATTTGTTGAAAACAGGTCGCAAATCTGTTTGCTTTTATTTTTGTAAAAAGGGGACGGTCATGACCATCCTCTGGAAAACAAACAGCTGTTCACTGCCTAAGCCAGCAATGTGTTTGTATTTGTGCAATGATATAAATATCTATATAAATGTTTTATGCCTTGAGAATATAAAGCTGGTCCCTTTTTCTTTGCACAGCCTGCAGATGGAGCAGGCATCTCCAGTCCTTGAGTGTAGGAGGTTTTAGAACTGCCCTTCAATCAGCGCCCGGTTAACACCTGGAAGCCACAGGTGATCTGACTTCTAAACCCCCTTAATTGGTTTAATTAGGTCACTGAGGTCTGAGATGGAATGGAAGCCAGAGACATATGCAGCACGCAAAGACTGGACCTGCCTGCCCCTGGCGCACACCAGGATGTGCCTGCATGCTCTGGCCAGGTGGGCGGGGGGGGGCACTGGGTTGCCATGTTGAGACCAGGCAGGGGGTATGTGGGCTGCCCTGCTGCTCCTCCCCGTCGCCTCCAGTCTCTGTGTCTCAGAGGGAGCTCCAGGCCTGGTGCACTGCTGCTTTGTCAGCAGTGCCGGGTGCCTTACTCCTTCTCAAAGGAGGGACCACCTTTATAACCCCGGCAACATATGTATCGCCTCCCCAAGATGACTTGGCAGCTCTCTGAGCAGATCTCTGGCACTTCAGTTTTCTCTAGGTGGAGGGGAGAAAGTCTCCACCATCAAAGAAGAGGGGACTGTTTAATAAATCAAAATACAATCGCAAGGGGTTTCATTTAAGGACAGGATAATTGTTTACAAATTGGGAACAAATTCTCCATGTAAATGCAGTTCTAAGTATCCTACCCTCTCTTTCGTTTTCTGGGACTTGTCTGCTGCAGATGAGGTTTCTGCACGCTGCCAGCTGATCTTGGTGAGGCATATGTACCTGCCTTTTGTTGGTTGGGTCTTGGCGATGTCAGAGTTCAGCAGGGGCTTTCATTCTGATGCTTTCTGTTAACACCTGCTCATGCTGGTGGCTATTCTGCTCATATAAAAAAAAGTCCCTGGGATCGAATGGACACAGCCCATGTCCTTCCAGATTCCCGGACTCCAGTGCATTGCCTACAGCCAGGAATGCACACCTCCTGTGAACTGATCTAAAGCCTCAGCAGCCAGCTGGTACCTGTGCCTGGCTCTCTAGTGAGGCGTCCAGGATTTGTATCAAAACTGCACGGGGCTCTTCTCATCAGCCTGAAACCCACTGGAGGCTAAAGATGGGAGCCCCGGCGCATTTCCTTCTGCTTTGAGCCAGATTCCCCACTGAGCCTTTTGGAGCAACGATGTAACCCAGATTTTGGATCAGTCGAGCTTTAAGACGGCCGTGAATAATAGAAAGATTTGTTATGGGACGGGGTGAGGGCTCTTTTTGTCTCCCTGCTCCTCCCCGCAGTGAAGTTTTGGTTTTTCTGAGGGGAGCCTCTTCCGGATTAAATCCGGAACCCCCCGAGGGGTGCCCCAAAGCCTCGATCTGGGAAGCAGCGTTGCAGGTGAATGTGAACTGTCTGTTACTGACTGAGCTGGTTTCTTTAAGAGGCTGCATTGATCAGCTGATCTGAATCACCCAGACCCACACTGCTCTGCCTGATCACATGTGACCGTTTGAAGACTAATGGCTTCCCTCTGGAAGGGCAGCTCCCTGATTCCTGGTTCCGATTGGCCCGAGTGTCTCTCAGCTTCAGCATTAACCCCCACGAACGTCCCGGAGCCAAACTGCTCAGGCTGTTCTGCTCTTACACGAGACACTGATGGGAGGAATTTTCAAACATGTTGTTGCTCCAGGATCCACAAAAAAAACTCCGAAAGCAACCATAAAGGTTTTTAAAGTAGTGAATCTTGCAAAGTGCAGTGTAGATATGGAAGAAAAATATTCCCGTGAACATAGTTTAGGAATATTAGCTAGAGGTTATTTAGAGGAAGAAGAAAAAATTGAGAATGTTTTGCACATTTTGACCTGGAGCGAGAAAACCTGAGAAGGCGCCATTTTTTTGAAAAGCAGATGGTGGGATGGGGGCTGGGAGATGGGCTGCTGGGTCGTGCAGGAAGTGGGTCGGATGTGCTGTGGTGGCCACTTTTCAGAAAGACTTGTCAGAAGAGTCAATGTAAATCAAAGGGCTCCTGCAAACCCCGAACCCCACTGTTCGCTTTGTCGACGAACAGTGAGAAAAGAGGGCAATTTAAATGTGAAATGCGAACAGCGCATCTCCTTGATGTCGCCCTTCTGCAGCCGTGCCAGCTGTGTTTCCCGAGCGAGGGAACAGACTTGCACATTCCTCTGGGGAATCCTTCAGGGCTCTGGCTTCTGTCAAAGGGAGGCAGAGTTCAGCAGGACCCAGACGAACTGCCAAGTCTCCTCCCCTCGCAGGAGCACTGCTGAGAGCCTGCAGAGGTCAGACTCCAGCTGGTCCAGCTCTTTACTCACCAGCTGCAGGCTTTGATGATGCAGAAAAGGAGAGGTTTTGTGAATGTATATATATCAGTATATATCTGTCCACCCAGCTTGCTGGACGACAGGAGCTTCGGGATGGACTCAGCCAGCCTGGCAGTGGGAGTCTGATTGCCACACCTGGCGAGCTTGTAGCACGCTGGCCAAGACACGTCAAGGCACTGTGTCCAGCTACAGGCCTGGGTACTGACAGGCACCACACGGAGTGGTGGCATCCAGCTCCTCCCGCGAAGTGAAGCCGGTAGCTGTGATCACGGCTGGAAGCTGTGCAGTTTGGCACGCCGGCCAATTCGGATGGCCTGGTGCCACGATGCCCATCCGCTGGGCAGCATTCCTGCTGACGAAGTGTTTCTGAACGGAGCCAACACAGTGTGAACACAGCCCACACCCCTCTCCCATCCGAGCAGGGTCACCGAACCAGGGAGGCCTGCCAGAAGGAGTGGGAGCTGGTCTATTAAAAGCATTTACAGTGTTATTACCAAAAAAAATAAAACCCAACCCGTGTGATGGCACATCTCGCTGACCTTGGTGTATTCCGATGCCGAACTCGGCTCGGACTGAGCCGAGCGATCCTGCCAGTTTGCAAAGCTGCGGGAGCTCGGCCTTTCCTTTCTGCAAAATCTAGGACTCAGCCGCTCTGTCAGAAAAGGAACAGAATGTGCCGTCCGGCAGCGCGGCGGCGAGGGATCGAGGAGTGTAGGACCCAGCGCTGAGCTTCAGTATCTGAGGTTGTCTTACAGCACTTGAGAGTGTCTCCCTGCTCCCCAGGGGCATGACCCTCTCGCTTGTCCTCTGCTCAACTCCCGGGGGCACGTTTTCCCTGCTGACTAACTGTTGCGCCTGAAGTTTCCTGTTCTGAAACAGTGCTAATGACAGGTGGTTTGCTGGGGGAGGGTAAATCGCGTCGCACAGATATCCAAAGGGCGAGACGTGTCATTTCCTGTTGTTTTTTCACCTGGTCCTGGAGCCTTTACATAGGTAATTTGGTGGAGGTGACGATCTGGCCACTAGTTCTCCAGGACCAGGGCTGGAGGGTTATGATAAAAGAACTAGCTCTTTGAATGCCATAGAAGTGGAGACGCAGACTCCTCTCAGCCCTTACTAGTCTCAAGGTGCCACAGTTTTGCAGACTCATTGCTGCGGAGGGGAAACAGCGGTGCTAATGGACGCAGACTGTGAATGTCGCCCCCCTGTGGTGATGCCCCAGCATTGTGTGTGAACGTTCGCCCCAGAGGCCCGTCTCTCACCTCCCCTCTCTCTTCACTTACAGCTTCTGTGGCCCACAGTGGCGCCGAGACATTGCGACCCAGACTGCCTGCACTCACAGCCCCGATCGTAAAAGAGCTCTCGGGCCGCTCAGGACCGAGGGGGGGGGGGGGGGGGAGGGGGCTTAGGGTCCAGCTGGTTCACCTTGAAGAGCTAGAACTAGACTCCACTGCGGTCAGCCAGGTGTGCCAAGACAGGTGTGTTCATTACCTGTATGGGGAGGTAGATGTATATATTGATTTGTTTTTTATTATGTTTTTCTATTACTATTATTTTGATTGTATTCTTGACCTTGCCCAGGGAGACCCTTCTGAAGGAAACCACACTTTTTGTTTTGCTGGGCCAGCGTCATCCAGCCTTTTCTGGGATTTGGGGGTCTTTTTGGGGGTTGTCGAGAGACGGAGGAGGGATGTGTGGCACTCCCCAGCCCCTTGCCACCCCCCCCCAACCTGTGGGGCAAACTGGGGCAAACTGACTGTTGCAGAATAAGGTCTTCAGCTCCTATGCCGGCTGTCCCAATCAGTGTTAAACACAGGGGGGTCACAGAGGGATCCCCCTGTTGAATGTGTGACTGATGGAGGCGCTATTTGCGGCCCAGCATTTGAGAGGAGGAGGGGGTTGAGCCCACACCCCAATATTGAGACTGCAATGCCAATTGATCACTGCTTTACACAATGAGTAGTGGGTGTGGGAAACAGAGTGACGAAGAGATGGATGCTTGAGGTGGGGAAGCCTCCATATTCAAGGGGGTTCTGGGGGGTTCATGTGAATGAGCAAGGTGCCCCTCTCTCCTCTGGAACTCTTTATGCTGTGAACTGCTCTCTGTTAAGACGTTTTAGCTACAGTTTAACTGTATTTGTTTTTTTTTAAACTAACAAACGAGAATTTTCAAAGCTTCTTGCTCTCGAGCAAAACTTTCTCCTCATTTTCTGAATTTATTAATAGAGAATGGAGCCGCCCGGACAGTCAGAGGATGCCGTGAGCATCAGAAACAAGAAAGCAGTCGTTTGCCGTGGGTTTTACTGCAATGGAAATGTGGGGGTGGGGGGTAAAGTATGATCTGTGCCAGGAGAGGAAAAAAGAGCACTTTTGCGCTGGAGCAAAACGCTCTGAAAGCAGAGCAGAGAGGGGTGGAGATAGAGAGCTCAAACAGCATAGGGAACTGGTGGCGCTGCCCTGGGACGAGCCCTGACCAATGTTCCCTCTAAGTGTGAAATGATTCAGTGAACATAGGAAACTGAACTGCGCACAAAAAATTAAAATACCAAAAAAGTATGATAATAATCAAACAAACGCGGTCGTCAATTGGAAAATGCTATATTGACCACATGAGACTGGCTGGGAGGGGCCCAGCTCGGTTGTGTGCGTTATTATCGCTACTCGATCATTGATATCTCTGCTCTCAGAGTCTTGTACCTCCCTGCTCCTGCTCGCTCCAAACTCAGTCTCTAGGACTGGGCTTGTGGAGTCGCTGTCCCGGTCTTTGGGATCTCTATGCTTCTATGAGAATGACAATATTAACAAAAAAAATAATTTCATTTGAACAACTTGAAATTTGGGCACACACCAACCATTAAGGATTAGAGGGAACATTGGCTCTGACCGCCCTGTTCAACACCAGGGGTCCGGCTCTCGGCCGGCTCTGCAGAGAATCTGCCTGGAGGAGGATGCTGAGTCCAGTCTGGCGGTCCTGGTTCCCCAGGCTGTTAGTTAGCATCATCCACCCCTCTGCCCCCACCAGAGACGTCTAATGCAGCCCTTCATGTCTCCAGGTCACTGGCAGGAGGAGATCCCCTCTCAGGCTTGCAGGAACCCAGCTTCGCCTTTGATTACAGTTAAACCCTAAAGCCTATCAGGGAAGCGTACTGAGAGTCCAATACTGTGAAACCCTTCCCATTGCAGCTAATCCTTTGTGGAGTTTTTTTTCATTTTTTTCTTAGGCGAGGCCAGGATGCTATAAGAACAGTTTCTAGAAGTGGCCGTTCAGAGTTGGTAGCTGTTCCCCTGTGTGCAACCAGCGCGCTGGTGCCCCGTGCCATTTCCTGTGTGCAACCAGTGCGCTGGCTCCCCGTGCCATTTCCTGTGTGCAACCAGTGCACTGGCTCCCCGTGCCATTTCCTGTGTGCAACCAGTGCACTGGCTCCCCGTGCCATTTCCTGTGTGCAACCAGTGCGCTGGCTCCCCGTGCCATTTCCTGTGTGCAACCAGTGCACTGGTCCCCGTGCCATTTCCTGTGTGTGCTCCGGTGAGCGGGACCCCGTGCCATTTCCTGTCAGACCTGGGGCCTTGCCTCCTGGCAGCTGGGAGGTGCCCACCGCTGACCCACACGGCTGGGAGCTGGAGGGGCACCCGTCGGCCATGTTTATTTTCTTCTCTGATTGTCAAGGCTGGCTGTTTTCGATTTTCTTTTGCATTGTAAGCTTACGGGGGGAAGAGGCAGAAGGTGTGCGTGAGGGGGTGGGAAGTGCACTTTTTGTGGTCAAGGCCAACTGCCCCCCCCCCCTCCTCCAAAACCAACCCACCCCACTCCTTTTCTCTCTCTCTGTCTGTTGTATTCTGGGAGACGAGCTCCTCCTCATCTTCGTTTTTTAATCAAACTGTGAAAAATAAAATCCGGAGAGGAGAGGCCTGTCATTCGCTCTCTTTCTGTCTCTCCGGCTCACTTGTGTACAAAAAAAACCCAAAAATATTTTAAAAAACAGCAACAGCAAAAGAAATAAAGAGATATGTACTTGCTGTGGTGGCAGGGGTGGTTTTGTCCGACAGTGTCTGTGTCAGGGAGTGTGGGGAGCGCTGAAACACGCCAGGACCAGCCGCGGCCCGCAGGCTCCGGCCGGGGCCCCCCGGACACGTCCTCGTCTCCCTCAGCGGCTCCAGGGATCAGGAGTCTCAGCTCTTTCACAAACCCGTGCCCCTCTGAGAGCAGCGCCCCGGCCGGGCCCGACACCGCAACGAAGCCGGGTTTCCGCGACAGAAGGCCGAGCAGCAGAAGGAGCAGGCACAAACACGGGGCTGCCCGCAGCGGCACATCACACTGACAACTGCACCACGTAGCAGATCTCCCACACAGGCTGAGTGACAGCAGGGGACCCACAGTAGCTATTCTGCACCAGCTGCCCGGATACACAGCTGAAAAGAGAAATGATTTCAGTGGCGGGACGCAGGAGAAGCTTCAGGGAGGTTAGATTGTGTCAGGACCTCAAGGTTAGCCTCCCCTTCTCTTACGAACAGTGTGCCGAGGCCTGTACGGCTCAGGCAGTCAGGGACCTGGTTTAACGCCTCCTCTGAGGGACAGCGCCCCCTGCACCACAGTGTCCCCTGTCACCTTGTTGGGACACCAGTTTGTCCCATTCTGTAGGGAAAATTCTGATTTCTGATGAGATCAGTCCACATAGAGGTAACAGTGACTAAAACTGTTCGGAGCTCATCTGAAGCTGCAGCATTATCAGAACTGACAAGTATTTGTGTCGCTTTACCAGCGCCTGCCAGACATTTTGTATTACATTCGGAGCGACGGCCCACCTAATCATTGGCCCTCATTTAAAAGTATACTAGTCAGGTGTGTTCTCGACAGCTGGCTCAGGGCGCCCTCTGGTGGCCCGTATTTCACGTTAACGAAATACGAGTTTGTGATTTATACTTTATCAGTAAAGGGAAAACGTATTTTATTTTGCTTACTGTAGTTATTACTAGTTATCATTTGTGGCACCGTTACAATTAGTAGTACTTTACCAGTATTATTGGTTTTGGTAGTATATTTAGTTACAATACACACATGTACAAAAGGTATACAGCAAATCTCTCAAGCTACCACAAACAGAAAGTAATCGTAAGGATTCTTGAGATACAAAGAAGAAAGTGCGTAAGAAGAGCTCGGAGAACCAGAGCACATGACACCCTGACCCTTAACAAAGAGGACACGATCCGGACCTGGTTCAGACTTCTCTTAATCGGTACAACGTTCGGGCTCCCGTCGGCTTTTTCCGTCGTCAGTCCCGAACCCGCCTTTCCCGGATATTACGTAAGCAATCCACCGGACGCAGCTGTTGTTCAACAAACATGGCGTCGGTTACAACAGGTGAGTGAGTGGGCTTGTATTTCTTTTCTTTGATTGATTGATTTTTATCCGAGCGAATGTGAATATGTCTGAAAGAGAAAAAGCTCTCGATTTGTCCACTAAGAGGAGGAAACGAGGGACTGGCTTGAACTCTCATGTTGTAGGATCTGCGATGAGTTTCTGGAGTTGAGCACTTAAACTCCCCCCGGCTGTTCTAATTCATCTCTCTGCTCGGGTTGAGGGACTGTGCGGGTCTCAACTTCACCGGACACACAGCAACAGCTGCACGGTGCTTTTAGCTCTCGGGTCCACCTTGAACTGAGGGATTGGAGCGGAGTGAAGCTCAATAGTGAATTAAATACAAGACCGTATGGTTGTCTAGTCACCTCTCTTGTTGGTACGGAACTTGTGGCCGGGAGATGTGGTCATGTTTTCCACGCCATGCGGGACACAGTATTTTCCAAAGGAATCTCAGTTTACTGATTTATTTTCTGTCTTTAGGTGATACATACAGTACACTGTGTGAGTAAATGCAAGAATCGTGTATTTTGAAACGGAGTAGCCAGATTCCCTTTCAGTTTGATTAAATTCGGAGGGGTGTGCTGCAGTCTGGGTGTGAGTCACAGGCTGCGGGGCGGTGGACACGAACGCGTGTGTTCTGTGTAAAAATCGACATCTCTTATGTTGGGCCGGTACCGCCCATTCATAACGATGTCCTTCCTGAGATCGTTTGCTCTCGATTTAGTTGAATAATTCCCAGTGTCCCGAGATCGCGTATTCGGGGATCGGTTTGAATTACTGTACGCCCTCAGTAATCCCATGTTCAAGTAATCATAGTATAATAACGTATTTTTCGTGTTCTCTGTGTAGGCGTGCCCTACAATAAGGCTATGGTGAGGCATCCCTGGTCCTGGAGAGCCCCAGTCCTCCCTTCATTTACCAAAACTCTGCTGTCTGTTTGAATTTTGGCTACTGAAGCAGACAATCCATCCAGTTAATTAGTTCCGGCACCATTTGTCGTGAAAGTATCAGCACCCTGTAACTTGCAAGGAACGCATCTGTCCATTCCTGACGACTGAACTGATCCAAACTCGTGTTTCAGGTTCCAGATTGAAAGTTTAAGGGTGACCTGTAGACCTGCTGGATTGTTGCTCTCTGGTACCTGGGGTGTCCAGCTGTGAAGTAGTGTGTCTCTCAATGCTCTTGAGCTCATTTTACCAGCTGTAGTTCATCAGACGTCAGAATACAAACATCTTAAATTCAGTCCGGTTACCTTTTAGTTTTATACCCCTTCCTGCAGCCGATTTGTCTATTATTAGAAAGCTGTGTTAGCATTTCTCTCTCAAGAGCTGCAAAGTCTGGCTTTTGTAAGCAGATTGCACACTCCTCTTTCTCCAGCTACATCCGAGTGGATTCAGTTCTTCAAAGACGCAGGAATCCCCCCAGGCCTGGCGGTGAACTATGCCGTCTCCTTTGTGGATAACAGGTAGGACTGGGGATCCGTGCCCCTTTTACTGGGCTGCTCTTTCCTCAAGGACTCACTACTCAAAATAATCCTTCAATTTTGGTAAGCAAAGTGTTTTACCAGGTTGGCCATTTGGGCAGGAAAGGCTGGTTGTGTTCTTTATATTTGTCTTTGTTTTACCCTCTGTTAACATCTGATGTGAAAAGAATGCAGTCTGTGGCCTGGCTGACACAGATATGCTGTCTTATCACCTCAGCTGGTGCCATGAGCCAGGCTTCAGCAAATGACAGTCTGTGGTACTGTATCAGACCCGGGCTGGTGTGGAATGCAAACCCTAAACCTCTCATTGTGATATATAATTATAATGTGCATTTTGATTCAAACCGGGGTTTGAATCCGAGTCTTCTACCCAATCCCATGCTTGGGCATGGCTGTTTAGTTTGCGGAAAAGAAACGTCATTGAAAGGAAGACACCTCCTGCCATAAGGGTTCTTTTAAAGGACAGATTTGGTGGAAGAAATGCTTAGTTACTATAATAATAATAATAATTGCTCACACTTATATAGCGCTTTTCTGGACACTCCACTCAAAGCGCTTTACAGGTAATGGGGACTCCCCTCCTCCACCACCACCAGTGTGCAGCCCCACCTGGATGATGTTGATGCCTCAACATCTCTGGATACAAGAAAGTAGTTTTTCATTTTTGGCATCTTACGTCTGCTGTTAAAATCTATAAGATTAGAAGACTCTTATTCCAATGGGAAATGTAATGATTTTTGCTTCTGTGGTTGAAGCCCCTGCATAACTCTGTCTGTTTCCCCAGGATTCAGAAGAACATGCTGATGGACCTGAGCAAAGAGATCATGATGGATTTGGGCATCACCGTGATCGGCGACATCATCGCTATCATGAAACACGCCAAGTTGGTTTACAGGCAGGTGAGCACTGCGCTGCCGGAGCCGAGAGGCTCAGACGGGCCCACAGAGGAGCATGCCCTGTCCGCGTGGGCTGGGACCTCACACTGCTCTTCTTTTGGGCAGACTGTGTTCTCGGCTTGCCTCTGCACACTCACAGCTCTTCACTGCACTCTGGGCATGTGCAATAATTCCTTCTATCCAGGAAGACCCAGAAGAGCTTTACATACAGGAGGGAGACTCACTGCATCCCTTGCTGAAGGGCACAACTCCTCTCTGAGTCTGACTTTTAATTTTCCTTTGTGGGACCCCAGGGGAAGTCCATGGCTGACCGTAAAAAATTTAGAGAAGGTCCCTGGGCTTGGTCAGTATGATTGTTTCCTTTTCTAGACATTTGTTAGAACATGGGGGCACAACCAGATTCTCCTCCTTAATCTCCCCTGGACACTGGCCAGGCTCCCTGCTGGTCCCTCTCTATTTTCACCCCTTGCTCTCAACATTCATACCTAAAAATGGAAACGGCTTCGCCCTTCCCTGACGTGTCTGTTCTTTTAATAGTCTGTAGACACTTCGCCTGTGATCTGTGGATCAGGCAGCCTGTGGGTCCTTTCAGGCTGCAAAGTGAAAATCTAACCCTTTCACTCCTGTTATTCCTCCATATCTCCCAAGCTTGCAGTTTTTGATGTAGGCTTTTAACTTATTTCTGCATATTATCATTGCAAGGGGATGAGGGTCAGGGCTGTCTGGCCTATAGGAATGTGCCACAGACGGAGCAGGAGCTCCTAACTTTGAGCTGCTCTTGGTTCAAGTGACACAGGCTGTGAGTTTGTTTCCTGTGATAAATAGCAATAGACTGTTTAGTAGTTCATCTGTTTTTTCACAAGTTGTGCCTGGTCTTCACAAGTCTAAACCAATATTCTGTTATTCCTAGGAGGTCAGGGGGAGAAGAGTGGTTACGTTTATGAGGAGGTTTAGGGACAATATAGTGTACAGCCCAGAATGGAATTTAATCTGGACACCAGGGTTAACACCCCCTCTGTTACAATTGGTGCAGTGTTACTGTCCAAGTGGCCTGAGCCTTGGTTAAATGTCTCATCTGGAGGACCGCACTTGGTACAACATGCTCAATGCATTTTGCAAAGGAACAAGTAAAGGTTCATTCCATGCTGAAAAGAGAACAAAAGAAACAGCATTTTGGCTGTGGAGCGTTCTTAGGGGTTGACGCCTGAAGGAGGCTTCACGGCCTAAACATTGTTTCTTTTCTTCTCTTATCAGCGTAGAATAAACCTTGACTTTTTCCTTTGCTGCCAATGCATGCTGTCACAGCTACCTACTTGAAGTAATTATTTAATTTTTTTCCCCAACCCCACAAAATTGATTCCAGAACATGTGAAGCTCACCACTTGCTCGTACTGTTTTTTCTCTGCAGACATCATCATCATCAGTTAAGACAATATGTGTGTGTGCATTATTTTTGTGTGAGGTTGTGGTACGTGAAAAAGATGCTATAGATGCATAGCTATATATCTATAAAGTCTATTTCAGGATCTCTGGTGAGGCAAGAACCCAGAGGCACAAATGTGAATTATGATTAGAAAAGTTCTTTACACAAAGAGTAGGGGGTGTGTGATACAAGATGTTATTATGAAATGGATTATCTTCTTGTTTTCAACGGTTACTGTAGCTTGATATGACCCTGGCAGCAATTAACATCTGGAAGCCAAGCATACAAAATGAGTTGACTAATGTCTCCTTTGCCTGTCCTTTGCCTTTCTCACAGGATATGTGCAAATTGGCCACTGAAGCAATATCGTCGGGCCAGACGAGTGTCCAGGCTGAGCTGCGGAGAACAGCCAACACCCGTGAGTATTGCCTGTGGCATGCAGTACTGCCTGAGAACGTCTGAGCTCGGCTGTACCAGATCAGCATATTTCTTTCGTATTTATTTCTGAGCACGGTCAGCATATTTCTTTCAGCAAGAAGTTAGCCTTCCTGCCTTGCTGTGGGTTTTTCTTTATTGATGCTAAATTGTCATCAGCACAGTAACACCTTGATATGGGCGAGTTCAGTATTCCCCTTTCTGCTTATTCGCGCAAAATTTTTAGTGACCATTTTTTCCACTTTCACATCAAATTAGCCTGTTCAGTGTTGAGCACAGTAAATGCAGGTCCCTCTTCCAAAGCATCTTCACCTCATGCATCTAGTTCACCCGACCTGCAGCGGCCTCTGAAGCAAAGGCACAGCTGGGTTAACAAAGGGTTAATTTGTTTAGGTAGTAGTGCATCCTGGATTATTCTTTATGAAGTTTCATTCAGGAAAGATGTGTCTTGTGTGTAGACCTGTTCTCAGGTTAAAGCGACCAAGTGCTCCGAAATAACATTACAGAATTCCATGGTCCCCTAAGATCTCGTGTGTCTCGTGGAAAGGGGAGTGAGTGTCTGAGTGGATAATTTGCTTCCTTGTTTTTACTTTGCTGTAGTAAATTCATTCCAGTATAGTAGCACTGCCTTTATGATGATAACACAATGTAAAGGGCTCTACTAAGAATGGGGAAAAAAAATAATACAGGGTAAGCTATTACATCATAGGGATCTAATATATTTGTTAACACATGCAATGACATGAATTTTAGGGGGGAAACGATGCTTATTACGTTTCCAGTGCACGTTTTCATCAAGAATATGTTACTACCAGTAATTACTAGCAGCATTTCTGAAATTACTAACAATTGTAACAAAATCTTTCCATGGCAAATGTAAAGTTTCGAGAGCCAATACCAGTACCTTTTGCAGGATGATTCCATGATTAGGCTATAACAAGAAAGAAATATTTTATTTCCAATTAGCAAGATCGACCATGTGACTCCATCCAGTTTGTACGAGTCAGGAAACTGAACTTCAGTAAAACATGTTGTCTTGTATTTGTCAGTTTCATGAAAATATTTAGAATGCCTCATTCTGAATCACAGACAATGATGGCAATATGGCACTACACATACATTGTCACCTCATCTGTTGTGTCGGGGGAGTAACCCTTTTAATCTTTGGGGAAAAATCTCGTTCTGCCTCTGGGCTTCTGTTCACCTTCTCTCGCCTGCTCCCCCCCCCCCCCCCCCCCCCCGCAGCTGCCACACGCATGATCGCCAACAGCCTGAGCCGCGAGTCCCCCCCTGGCACCCCCGTGCGCCGGCCCGACAACCGCCAACTGTCTGTCACCGTGTCCAACAAGCAGGCGGCGAAGAGCACCAAAGCAGGTAATGTGCCCCCCGCCCCCCCACTGCCAGCTCTCTCCAGGCTGTGCTGCAGGTACAGTCGAGCTGCTGGTCCTTCCCAGGATGCCCTCGGAGAAGTCCTGGGTCACTGCAGAGCGCCGTGCGAGGGGTGTGCTCTCCTGGGGAATCTGCAGCTTTGAGCAGGGCGTTGCACACAGTTCAGGTCTGCATGAAACGCGGGGGGGGGGTTTCTGTACCGGGGGGCGCAGGGCTGTGAAAGATCCATGCAGCTGGTTCAAGCTCCCGCACAGTGGCTGAGCCGACTCCACTCCTCCGCGCTGAAGCCCAGCGCTCCTGGTGAAGGTTTCTGGGGGTGCGAGTTGTAGCCGTGCCGGACGGCTTAGTGATTCGGAACGCGTGTTTCGGCAGTGCTGTCCCGTCCGGCCGATGAAGGCCCAGCTGTTGCCGTGAAGAGGCGTCGCGTCACCGCGGAGATGGAGGGGAAATACATCATCAACATGCCCAAGGGTACCACGCCCCGCACCAGGAAGATCCTGGAGGAGCAGGCGGAGAGAGGTAGGACAGCATGACTTTATGCAGAGAGTTGTGTGAGTCTGGAGCGCATTCCATAGATTAAAGATGTTAATTATTTCAGACGAAGGAGTCGGCATTGCGGGTCATTAAGCTTTTGAGCAAGATGTGCCCGTTTGCCTCCTGTCATGTGTAACTTTTTTGTTCCAATGTTTACACTGTGGCAGCACAAAACCAGGTACCAAATGAAGCAGACAGAAACATGTCAGTATGTGATGCTCTAACCTTGCAGGGCCTGATGCAGACAATTACTGCAAGTCTTTTCTACATTAACGATGTGCCACAAAAAGGAATTTTGTGTATAAGCTAAAATAACATTAAGGTTTTTTGTGAAAGGTGGTAGGTAGAAATTAAAACGTTTCTGCCTCTTTATGATTAATTTAATGTTTTTATAGTGCTAATGGGTGGATCTGGTGTTTCATTGGAGAGAGCAGCATTTCGATTTTGAGTATGTGAATTTCATTTACGATGAAATGTGTAAAAATTCTGAGAATACTTGTGCACTGAAGAACTGTATTGTGGGAGCCTGTCTTGGCAGGATGGTGTCTGTCTTCTTTCTGTCTATATAGGATGCAACTTCGATGCAGCAAGATTCTCTTTGAAGCTGAAAAATAGAAATCAAAATGCATGCTCCCGTCTAGAGAAATGTGACAAACCAGGTGTTTGTAAATCGAGAGGTGGATGTACCTGAGAGGAACGCGAGTCAGCCAGCTGTTCTGTTGTCACCCATCCCTCGGCTGCAAGGCTGTGTTTGGAAGCTAGAGGGAGCAGTAGTGCCAATGCTCTCCTTCGCTGACCCGGTGTCCTCCTCTCCCTACAGAGAAACGTCTTCTTCGCACTTCGGTCTTCGAGCGGCTCGGAGCGGAGTCGAAAGCAGACACCACCACAGGCAGCAAGGTAAGGCTGGAGCTGAACGGCGCACCGGCCACTGTGTCCAGAGCATCGCAGCCCTGCGGACAAGAGAACAGGCTCTTTAAGCAACGTTAGGAGGAATTTGGGTGGCAGAAGTGTGCACTTACTGATACATCCGCGTAAACCAGATGTGCACGGCTTAGATTTTTGTGTATTTGATGTGTATTATGGAATGCATAGCAGTGAAAATTTTAAAAACTTAGACTGAGAGGTGGATAAGAAACTATTGCACTGACCTTTAAGAGCTGGCAGGATAGCCTACCAAGCATGAAAGACAATGAGAATTCCAAGTAGGTAGCTGCATCGGCATGCATAGGCTACAGGGGGACAAGAAAAGAGACAACATGTTTCGGCTGTGGAATAAGGCTCTGGATTCGTGGATTTACCTGAAGAAGGCTCCACAGCCGAAACGTTTTGTCTCTTTTCCTTTCAGCATGGAGTAAACCTTCACCGGTTCCTTCACAATAAGAATGTTTGTTTAAAGTGAAGCTGTGCGACGCCTGATCTCTTTCTCTTGACTGCGTGTTCTGGGTGTCTCTTGCATTTCGATCCAGAAGCTATCAAGAAGGGCCCTGAATTGTGTTGTATTTGAACTGGGTTTGAAAAAAGGAAGCCCGATGCGTTCCTGACCTGCCGGGGATCCCAGCTGGGGATGAGTGGCTTGCGGAAGTGTGCAGAAGGGATGAATTAGTGATGAGCTGTTCCGCTCGCCTTCACCCGGCCTGTTCCCGCATCTCCCCGGCACGCTCCTGTCCGAGTTCCTTTCCTCTTTTTCTGAAAGTGGTATCCGTCACGCAGTCCGTGTTCTCTCCACGTGGGCTTCGATTCCCTTTCACGGCTGCAAGTGGTTTGAGATATGCAGATATGCTGTGAAAAAAATGAGTACTCAGAGAGTAATTGGGAGCTTCTTTTCACGTGTGTGTTTTTGTCGGGATGCTGTAGCATGCCCCTCCAGCCTGTTCTCCTCGGAGCAGAAAGTGGGATGGTGGTGTTGAGCTGCTGTTCATTGACCCTTTGTTTCAGTGTGTCTAGGTAGGTCCCTAGCCTTCAGCTAGAGCTTCTCTCGTGTTAAATCGCAGTGTTAAATGCCTCCTGACCCAGGGGAGCAGACACAGCTGCTGGACTGCTGAGTGGTTTGTCAGCTGTTCACTCCAGATGTGGCTCCTCGATTACCTTCGCTGGTGAAATTTCCGGCTCAGCTCTCTGTAAATGCAGACAAAGCATTGATACTGACCCTGCAGTGATCATATTACCTAGAGAACATCTTAAGATTTCGTTTTCTGGTCAAATGTATTGGACATCACAAATGGCTGTCTTAAGTGTTTTTCGTATTAGAAATCGAAATCGGCAGCAAATCTGGAGCGGAACGTTTTTAAGCAATTCGTGTTCTTGCGAGTTCTGTCATAAAAGCTGCCATTACTGCATGATTCTGTAGGAGGCCCAGGAAAACACTGCATGACGGTAACTCAGCACTGAGCTAGCCCATCTCTCACTTTCTGTTCACAAGCACATTCTGAATACATGTGGTGTCTTTTAGAGCTTGAGAGTGTTGAGCTGAAAGTGTTTGTGCAGCCAAAGGATTGCAAATTTCTCTTCTTTGTCAAGTCCATGGCGTACAGTTGAACAGACGACTCGGTGCTTTGTTACTTACAAGGGGCACAGAATGGTTTGATCTGGGTGCCAGCCCACCTGCCTCACAAAAGCCCTGCTTGAGCTCAATGTTTGCTTTAGGGAAAACAAAAACACTTTTGTCTAGATATAAGAGAAGGCATGTTATTTCTGTTTCGGTCACAGCCCGTTTGCCATCACCTATTGCCTATCCGCCTGGAGTTTTCTGAAAATTATCCTGCTTGCTCCTATCGGGCGACAGCTTTCAAAAACGGGGCGCAGAACTTGCATGTCCCTTTCCAGGGCTGCACACTGCTGTGAGGCGATGTGTTGTGTAGGGCACATGGAGGTCCTAGCACCTCACATGCAGCCTCCAGTCCACTTCCCTGCACTGCAGCCTTCTGTTTCAGCACTCTCAGCTCCAGGCACTCAATTAGCCACTGCCTGGACAGCCTCCAGCTGCTGGTTAGCAGGAAAACATTAGCAGCAGCTTCTTGTCGAGAGAACAAAAGCACAGAACGCGCAGCAATAGCTGCCACCCAGGTTTTTTCCTCTGTTCGTCCGAGGCTTTGCAAAAAAGGCAGCAAATAAGCCTAATTAAGTGGAAGTGATTTCGGTAAACTGACGTGGAAGAGCAGTGACGCATCGGTGTGAAACGGGCTTTGGGGCTTTCGGTTTCACCCGTCCCGAGGTGGTTGTCCGCTGTGGCGCAGCTGCAGGCTTGCCCTTGACGGCGACCTCTCCCTTTTTCTGACCACGTGCTTCTCTGCCAGCCCACAGGCGTGTTCAGCCGGCTAGGGGGAGCCACAGCGGAACACGAGGAAGAAGACGGGGACTCTGACAAGCCGGGGGAGAGCGACGACGAGGGCTCTGTGCTGCAGTACGCCGGGGTCCTAAAGAAAGCGCCCCGGTCCCTCAAGAGGGCGGCCCCTTCTGCCCAGGCACCCAAACCCCGGACTGCTGTCCCAGCTAAACGCACCCCCATCACCCTGCGCCGCCTGGGCAAGCCCCCCAGCGCCCCAACCTCCTCCTCCTCCCCCTCCTCCCCCCAGGAGCCCCCCGCCAAAGTCAGCGTGCTGCAGAGACTGGGCAAGGCCTCCGCCCCCCAGGCAGACACGCAGGACAGCCGCGTCACCAGCACCAAGAGCAAAGGCTTCACCGTCACCATCAACCGGGCAGCCAGCAGCGCCAAGGTGAGCAGCAGCACGGGGGAGTGCCAGGGGGCACAGATGGACAATGCTGGCACTGTCAGCGTCTTCAAGAGGCTGGGCACCAAGAAAACCTAACCCCCCCCCGACCCCCTGTCCGGCAGCGCTGCAGGTTCCAGTCTGTTGTGAACGAGCGCCAGTTGTTTGTGTGGTTTTTAACAAAAAAAAATATCCGATCAAGGACTTGGACCTTCATCTTAATCCCGGCCGCTGCGATGCGCGCACACCTCGGGGGGCTTCGGGGTGACTCCGGCATCGGCACCCCATCCCACGCCAGTCGGAGACGGGGGGTCTGTAGACCCGGGGAACATCCGTCTGCATGTGTGACTGGCTTGCGGGGCCAGGAGAGGCCTGTGCCGTCGGGGGTGGGCCGATCAGCCCTCAGCAGGCAGACGGGGCCGATCAGTATTCTGGACAGCCCAGAGCAGCGGAGCGTCGGTGCGAAGCAGTGTTTGGGTTCTTGGGTAAACTCCAGTTTTTATTGTAAACAATAAGACATGGTCTTTTTTTTTTTAAGTGTCAAGGTATCCAGATTTCTGCCCCTGTTCTGCCAGTGTTCTTAAAGAAAACCCTTTCTAAGCCCCTGAGCTCCTGTGTTTTGTTCTCCTCGCGCGCCTCTGCTGCCGGCTGTGCTGCTCCGGGTGCGAGGGCCGCTGCCTGCGTGTGCCGAAGAGGCAGGAGCCGTGCGGACAGCAGGGCCGCTGTCTCGGGGGGGGGGCGGGGCTGTTGCTGAGCACTGCACTTTCACGCAGTGGAAGCTGCATGAGTGGCTCAGTAAGGACTGTCCATCATACATTACATCGGTTCTGAAGGCATTAGCAGAAATTTAAGATGGGCTAAATTTTACCTTATTAGAACAAATTTAAAGGTAACTTAAACAGAATTTTGGGATTTAGGAAGAAAGAGTCATGCCTTTTGGGGAATCTGGAAGCTGCATCTGATGGCCCGCCTCTCCTCTCACAGTGCCCAGTGAGGCAGCTCCTCAGACTGCAAGCCAGCTTTCCCATGCGCTCAGTGCACAGTGGAACATATTGCTCTGCTTTTTAAGTTCACCACTGGTCACATTCTGCTCCTTCTAGTATCAAGTCTTACTGCTTCAGCACCAGGGCTTCTGATTGCCTCCTGTCTGAGACGTGTTCCCATTGGCTTTAGTATGCTGTCTGTGGACACATTTCTGTGCCATATGGGAAAGTACTGAAGTGCCCTTTTGTGAAAGAAAACCTTGTGCTCAGGGCCGTGTCCACATTAAATCAGCTGTCTGCCCCAGCAGGGAGGAGCTCCCACGTGCCCAGTGCTGGGTAAGAAGAGTGAGGAACTGTTGTGCTGCACTGCTCTGCGCTCAGGGCCACCTCGGCTGCTAGCCTGACACTGTTTTTAAACTTTGCAATGTGGAGAGCGAAGGCGCTCCCATTTTGAGCATTTTTAACAGCTTCCCTCCTGGCCGCACAGCTCGGCGCTGGCCGGTCTGAGTGCGCTGGCCTTGTGCAGTTGGCAGGCAGCGGGCTCGTGAAGGGGGTCCGCGCGGGTGCTGTGCTGGACTTGGAAGCATTGCAGGAGAGCCGAAACAGATGTGAGGGTCATCACAGCCCATCGTTTGCTTAAAATACTGGGTTACAGTTAGGGGTTTGCAGACTGATCAGAAATATGCATGCTGTGTGGTGAGCAGGAAGGTCTGGTGTGTGGTGTTTTGGGAATTCCCCAGCTCTCCAGTAGCTTTTCCTGAAGCTTTATTCCTCAGTGCATCTGCTCATGGTGGGTAATCTGGGGCCGTCGGTCAGTGGCCTGTCAGAGCCCCATTCTGAGGGATTCAGAATGCTTTCATGTCTGCAGAAGGCGTTGGAAGTACTGTCGTGTGTGCTGTCGAGAGAGCCAGGCGAGAGCATCAATTTTAGATGAGCTGCAGTCTGGAAGCTGACGAGCCGATGTCATTTCCAAATGATTCAGATGACTCATGAGCTCCTGTCAAAGCTGAAGCCTGGAGAGAAAGTCGTCCATTAACTTCAGACACTGGAGCGCAAAGAAAATTGGATCCACCCACTGTGCAAGATGCCAGTGTTGCTGCATTTTGCTGTAGTGTTGAAGAGAACTGAGCAATATTTGCCAGGCACTTTTGCAGTGAGCTGGGCACTTTGATGGCGATAATTCTGTTAAGAATTCTTTAAATACTATTAATATTAACCCTTTGGGATGTGTAGGTGTAATCTTCAGTTTTGTACCATTGTGTGTAATAGCACTGTAGTGGTGGTGCAAGCTCGCACCAGGGTAGCTGCTGGGATTGGGGAGTCCTGGAGCTCTGAGGCTGCATCCGGAGAATTTGCACCCAGCCCCCCAAGAGCAAACTGCTGCCTCAATTATTCTACCTTCTGACCCAGGTCTTCACATGTTGTCTAATGAAATTCTTAGCCATGTGCAGCTCCTCTGTGCAGTGACACCTGCTGGTAGCGAATTGTACTGCTTGCTTGCCTTTACCTCATTGGTTCTTGCACTCCAGATCAAAATTCATTGAAGTAGGTCACAGGTTTAAAGAACCTAGGATATAATTTTCTTTCACTCTATAGTTTATAATATATTTTAATTTCACATGAAAATTAGAAAAAGTTGAAAATTGTTATGTTTATATTTTAAGTATACCTTTAAAAAAGGTATGACTAAATTAAGTAGTTGTACTTGTACTTTATTAATCCCGTAAGGGAATTGATGACTTAAGTGCCTGTGTTTAATATGTATTTTCAGTATACCTTGTGAAAAATCTAGCTCCCAAAGTTAAGAACCACTGCCCTAGGGAAATCGATGACTGAGAGATACTACATACCAGGTGAGGCCAAATGACCCATCCAGCCTGTTTGGTGGTCATTAGACAATTGGTCCAGGATCTGGGTCTCATCCAACAATTTCTTGAAAGAAGCTGGGGTATTGTTTTCACCAATGTGGCTTGCTTAATGCCTGCACAACTCTTTGCGTAAGAAGTGCCTCCTGTTCCCAGATTTAGACGTATATCTACTTGTGTCTTCTGTTTTGGGATTCACTTCTCATTTTCAAGAAAACTACTCCCTTGACTTTCAAGAGTCTTTGAGGACTTTGAGAACTTGTATCAGGTCCCCTCATAATCATCTTCCTTGAAGACTGAAGAGGTTCTTTTCCTTCAGCAGTTCTGATCTGTGAGCTTAAGTTACAAAGTACATCAGGATCTATCACATACATATGTATGAGGAAGAGCAGTGGTCCTAATACAGATCCCAGCAGTACTCCACTCACCCCAGACTGAGTATTCACCCACTAATCTGTACTGTTTTCTATTGAATAACCAATTCTTAATCTAAACAATCGTTTTCCTTGGATGCCTATTGCCTTTAATGTGAGAATTAATCTTTTCTGAAAAACCTGATCAAAAGACGTCTTAAAATCTAAATACACCAAAACATAAGCCCTAAAAGCTCTGAACAGGCCTGTTGTGCCAAGACCTACCTTTTCTAAATCCATAAGAGGGTGTTATTTCCAGATTCGTGATCCTCTAGCTCTGAACTTTAATTCCTTAAGGTTACATGTACTAGAGGTCAGACGTAATGGTCTTTAATTGCTTTAATTGCTTGTCCTTTCCTTGGATGGGTACAACATCAGCAATTCCCTAGTCTTTGGCTGCTGCCCCTGTGTTAATGGCTTCTGAATAGCGTCGCTTGTTTCCATGGGTACAGTTGGTAAGGTAACATCAGGCCCTGGGGTTTCATTAATCATGAGTGCTTATAGTACCTGAAGCCTCTTCTGTGCTTATTACTAATTATTCAGCACAGAACCTTGTCCTCCTGCAGCCTGAGGCATGTTGTTGACTTCTTCCTTGCTGAACACCTGAGTGAAATACTTTAGTAAATCAGCCCCTTTCCTCGCTTCGTCTAGGTTCTTGAATGTTTCCATTATCGTCGCTGATGTGTTTTAATTCATGCTTATAGTGCTGTAGTGCTTAAAGAATGTTTTATTATTAATTTTAGCCTCCATTACAGTAATTCTTTCCATCTCTCTTGGCCTTTCTAATATCCTTTTACCTCTGCTTGGAAATTCACTGTACTCCTTTCAACTGGATTCTGTTGTTTTTAATTATTTGCTAAAGCACTCTTTTCCCTTATTTTTCCTAACTGATTTGTTGAACCAGCTGGATTTTTTTTTTAGCTTTCAATTTGCTGACTCTTGGGCTACATCTGTTCTGCGCTTCAAGCGGAATTGTTTCAGACTGTTGCTGTCCATCTCCCGCTGACTTCATATCCATCCTGTCCCATTATACTGCTCTTAGACTCTGCTTCATTCCTTCATAGTCTGCTTTCCTGAAAAAGTAACCTTCTGATCTGGATGCAGCCTGTACTTCAAAGCACACTGTGTTATAAGCACAATTTCCTGATGGTTCTCTCACCTCTGTTGGCCTGACTAGGTCTTGAATGTTTGGGGAAAATGTTGTTATCCTTGTTAACCACAGTGTGTGTTGGACACAAAGGGACATGGTCCCAGGGGGCAGTGTTTTTGGGGAGAGCATGCAGTGACCCGTCACTTGGTTTTGGCTAACGCCACTCTGTACCATCTCTGTGGGTAAGACAGGGCTCTTCCGCTGGCTAATGTGTGGGTAGGCGTCGGGCTGTTCCTGTGCCGGTGTGGAAATAACAGAGCATGGTTACAGTTCTGGTTCCGATGAGCTGCTTTTGTGTGTTTTGTAATAATTTTCCCCTGTCGACAGGAGCCTTGTGTGTGCGTGTGCGTGTACATAAACAGACCATTTAAGCTGTGTGTCATTGTGTACCTTGTCACATACAGGAACAAGAATGAAAAGAAACCTGAAGTTCACATCCGAGCGAATTCACCTTGACAAGCCTCTGGTTGCTAGGCAACAAGCCGACAGTGGGGAAGGGGGAGGCCAGGTGATTGCTCTGGCGCTCCTGCCAGCGATGTCTTCGAGGCAAACAGCCCCATTCTCGCTCAAATTCCAATTCTGAGGGCTTGTTTTACTATTCAAGAGCCCAGTGATTTTCTTCATCAAGCCTGCTGCCTCTGATTCTCCACGAGCGTCCGGGCGAGACTGGGTGGGCTGTTTGGATGTGAAAGCTGTTCAGCGCAAAGAAAACGAAGCCTTTGTTTAGAACACGGGAGCTGTTTTTTTTTTTTTAATCACACACTCCCTCCTCCGCCCCTGTCCACTGGACGGTTGGGATGCTGACTGCTTGCACGTCCAGCCCGCAAAGCAAGGCGCACACGCTGACCCTTGTTGACCCTGGACACCCCGGGGTTCTGGGAGTGGCAAAGCTGCTGTGGTCCTTACTTGCTCCTGTCACTCTGCTGATGCTATTTTTATCATCGCTATGGTAACACCCCATTTCAAGGGTGAGAGGAAAGATTGCTTAAGGTGAACGTACTTACAAGGAGCTACAGGGCTTGTAACGGAGGAGGGGAATTCAGTAGCTCCTACACTGTCGTTCCCCAGAGCACACAGGCACACGGGCTGGGGCTGTAGACAGTTTAATTCCGCAAAGCGCTCTGCTGTGGAGTGAGATCCGTGTTCTTTGACTCCGAGAACGGGGATGTCTCCAGGGTGTGGAAGGGGATGTGAATAAGGAGGGCAAGAACTAGCTGCACCTTTGACCAGTGTTTGGCCCCCATTGTGGGGAAGCAGATGTTTTCATGTTGGATTTTGATCGGCACTTTGATTTCATTAGGAGTTTGTGTTCTTGCTTTCTTTCTTTTTTTTTTTTAACCCAGTCTTGTGCTTTTTTCAATCCGGTGGCCTTTGTCCCTGCGGCTCTGTCCCTCCTCATGTTTCTGTCCTGGACTTCAGGGTCCCTCAGCTCGTCACAGCCTGGAGCAAATTCTCCTGCAACTCAAAGGCGCAGGAAGATGACAGTCGGACTGCAGGGTTCTTGCAGAATGTGCTGCAATTGCCTCTTTGAAGAATAAAGAGAACAATAATTGTCAGATTCACAGTCAGTTTTAATATTTCAAAGTGTATGATCAGAGCTTGTTTTTGTTTGTATACATCTTCATTCACTGTGTGTTCTCCTTACTGGCTGAGTAAGCTTTTAGGCTGGAGCAGAGCAGGGATGGGCAGTTCTGCTTTCTTGGGGCAGCACAGGTTTTGTGTTGTTATTGTTGACAGTTTAGGCCAAGGATGCCTGTTTCAGGTCCTGGAGGGTCTGGGCTTCTGCAGCAGGTTTTCAGTGCCTCTGTAAAGCAGCAGTAGCTCTTAAACAGTTTGCTCCAGTGAAGCCAGTCATGAGCTGCTTCATCACCCCACAGATACACCAGCCCTCCAGTCAAGGGCTTGGGGAGCCCTGCTTTAGGCTCTCAATGTTGTCATTGCGAACAAAACTAGTCGTGTTGGGAGAGGGAAGAAAATGAAAGAATGAAAAGGAAAATGTGCTGCGTCAGGCCTCCCTCTCCTTCTCACTTCACAGCAACACCTCTCGCATTTCCCAGTAGGTGATTCCTCCTCCTTGGCGCTTGGTGTGGGAAGTGATCACGTCCTCTAAATTTAGCCAGAGAGAGTTTATTTTTAACTCTGCAAGCTTGGATTTCAGCCTGGGTATTTGCTGTACTCCAAGGGTCTTGACTGTGCTCTGCTCTTCTTGAGTTCCTGGGGCCTCTCCCCTCGAACATGGAGGATTTCCTGCTTTCAGTCCAGCAAGGGGCTTGTGCTCGCTGTTCACTTGAGCAAGGGGCCAGGAGCGGAAATGGAGTTTCCCCCACTGAGTTCCACCCAGCTCCTAGAATGTCATTACTCGGCATCAGACAGGCCGAAAGCTCTTCTCTAAGTTTGTACCCACTCTCGTGTTCTGGGGTAAATGGAATGAGGTTCAGGAGAAGTCTCAAACCGGACCCTGAACTCAAGACTCGAAGGGGTGCCATGAGATCTAGCTGTTTACCCATGATGACTCGGGATGCATGATGCATATTCAGGCTACATGATCTGCAGCAGGGCTGGCCAGTCCTGGTCCTGCAGGGTCAGTGTTTCTGCAGCAGGGCTGGCCGGTCCTGGTCCTGACGGGTCAGTGTGTCTGCAGCAGGGCTGACCGGTCCTGGTCCTGACGGGTCAGTGTGTCTGCAGCAGGGCTGGCCGGTCCTGGTCCTGCAGGGTCAGTGTGTCTGCAGCAGGGCTGGCCAACTGGTCCTGCAGGGTCAGTGTGTCTGCAGCAGGGCTGGCCGGTCCTGGTCCTGCAGGGTCAGTGTGTCTGCAGCAGGGCTGTCTGGTTATGAGAAGGGTTACAAGACTAGATGTCAGTAACTAGCTGAACATCAAGATCTCATCCAGCTGTTTCTTGAAAGTAGCCAGGGTGTCTGCTGGACTCCTTACTGTGACTGTATGTGTACAGTATGTATGGTGGGTTTCTTGGGTATAGTGCCAGCACTCACCTGTGAAATCTTAGTTACAATGAATTAACGAGAGTATCAGAAAGCTACTTGCATCTTGCTAAGATTTCTCAGTAAGCAAAAAAAGTTAAAATCCTTTTATGTCATATAAATCGATCATATTAAATAAAACTGAGACTAGCTGGGTCTTTGCTTGGTGCACCAATGCTTGGAATAATATCCTCTTGATGTGAAGGCAAAATGGGTTTCACTTCTAATGGGTCGGGCTGTTGAGCGTCGCCGAAACGGCGGAGTTTCCTTGTAAACACGTGCTTTCAGTTTTGTGCTGCTCGCTGAGCCGTGTACCGGAGGATACGTCCCACCTGAAGGGGGTCGCGTCCCGGTCCTTCGAACCCGAGGCTCCCCCAGCGGGCCTCCGCACAGCCCTCTCCTCTCACCCCACCCGGCCCGCGGTTCCGTCAACAACCCGTTTCAGACTCGAGCCTGAGACGGGCTGTTAACAGTACGCTCTCAGCTTTGCGTGAGGGTGAGGGAGAGAGGCCGTTTGCAAACGAAACCGACAGTTAAAACTTTTTTTTTTAAATAAAGACAAAAATCAGTTCGTGGTTTATGCCAGAAGCTGGTTGGTTATATGAGGCGTGCGGCAGCCCCGTCTCGTTCGGCAGCAACCCAACACGCACACGCCAGGTAAGAGAGCGGTGACACGGTCCACGGGCGCCTGTCCGCCCCGCGGTGCCTCCTTTCGCGGAAGGAAGGGCGAAGCGCCGCGCCGCGCCCGTGATGCAGTGGCCCCCCGCTCCCCCGGCTCCCACAATGCAGCGCGGGCAGCATCAGCCGCTGTCTGTGGTGCTGAAGCTGAGAGTCGGAGCCGGAGAGCGAGCGCGCAACCCCGACCGTCCTCCCGCATCCTCCCAGCCTCCGGGGGGGAGACCGACCGACCAGCCAGCCAGCCAGCCGCAGCGGCTGAGCGGATTGAAGGACAAAGGACGTAACGACGCCAAGTCACAACAGAAATAGGGGAGGGAGGGGGGGGGGGGCGTTCACTTTTTTTAATAAGACGATTTTTGTAACCTGTTTTTTTTTTTAATTGCTATTCCGAATTTCAGCCCGTGCCGCCTCGCGTCCTTTATGCACAGCACGCTGCTCCAGACCATACAGAGAAAACAGGCGTTCGGGGTTTACGAAGCATGGCCTATCGATCTCGCTAGCAGACATGGAAGCCAACCAGCGTCCGATCAAGAGTCTGAAGAGCTACCCGGAGGCAGGCGGCAGGAGCCTGGCGGCGGCCGCGGGCGGGGACGGCGCGGGGGGCTACCGTGCCAATGCGGATATGGAGTCCAAAATCCAGAAGGCCGTGGAGTTTAAGGTGGAGGGCAACCGCTGCTACAAGGAGAAGAAATTCCGGGAGGCGATCGGGAAGTACCACCGCTCGCTGCTGCAGCTCAAGGGGGTCCACGAAGAAGGCACCGCCGGCTCCGAGGTGAACCTGCTGGGCCGCACCAGCGCCAGCCTGAGCGAGGAGCAGCGGCGGCTGGTGGAGAGCACGGAGATGGACTGTTACGACAGCCTCACCGGTGAGTCCGGAGCGGGTAGCGGCGGCGGGAACGGCAGCCCACCGCAGGCCGGTGGCGGTGTAGTCATTTGCGGGGGCGGGGGGAGGAAACGAAAAATCACAGCAGGGCAGGGTAGCGAAATCAGCCCTGCAGTTACAGCTCCGAGCGCGAGAGGGGTTTCGTGTACCGTCATGACAAAGAAAACGAACTTTCTCATGCTCGGTGCTCGTAGCGCGCTTCTGATTGCGATCGGGACCAGTGTGAAACGATGTCTTTCCACCTGTTTTAAGTGACGTCTCCAGGATTCTCCTCCTCCTCACGCTTCAAGTTCAGCCGGGCGGAGGTGTGAAGTCTGAAGCGCTGGTGCTGCCGCTGGGCAGGCGCTCGGGCGCTTGTGCTCATGAAACCTGGCACCCTGACGGGGGCAGCGCGCTGTACAGAAACTTACCGGGTTTTTCCGCTCACGGGCCGTTTTGCAAATTGTACCGCAGAAGCAGGCGCGCCAGCAGTCACTCCGTGTGTACAGACTCGCGGAGAGCCGATCGACACGTCCCCCTCAGTACCTGCTGCTGATTTCTAGACTAGAACGGGCAACCGAGAAAGTGCTGGTGAAGTTTGCCGCTGCTGCTTCTGCACGGAATTACCGAGTTGCTCACTCGAAGGACGCCTCTGTTCTCAGGCCACGTCCGTGTAGTAATCACGGCTTCTGCACAAAGGCCGGACATTTTCGTAGCCGACTGTCATGTGTCTTCGACGGGCAACAGCTGATGTTGCAGGAGCTAGTGTTACATCACCCGACCCAAAGTGCGAGGGCCAGAATGAAGCGTGTAGCAGAGCAACAGCAGGACCGCGCGAGGAGATCCTCGCACCAGGATGCGCCGTGAGACCATGAAAGAGGCCTGTGCAGTTCAGCGCAGTGCTGACGCCGACCTGCAGGTGTCAGTGTAGGTGCAGCGTGAAGGAGTTAGTTTGGAGAAGGAGCAGTATCTTTGCAGGGAATGCCTTGAGGGGATTTAACATACATGCACAAAGGTTGCCCTTGATTGTAGAATATAAACTAGCCCTTTTGTTTGCATTAACTGCGGGGTATGGGTGAAATAGAAGCTCTTAATGGGCATAACAGTTAATGGACAGGATTGCTCTGTAGTTGACTTGAGATGGGATGCATATTCATGAAATATGTTCTTGCAAATTCTGCATGTTTGAAAGAAAAGGTCCTGCACTTGGATGGTATGCGTGTGTGATGGCCCTGTTTTATTTCCAGAAGTGCACATCAGGAGTCCCAGAGCTGCCAGCAGGCCTGTGGGAAAGGATCAAGCTGTGTGAAACCGCAGGGCTGCAGGAAATGAGAATTACTGATGTGCATCTTGTTGTTCCTTCAGCCTACTGGTTATTGTTTGTTCACTTTTCGCATGGGCGGAGTGAAACGTTTACCAGCTGGCATGTCCTGGCCCCGTCGGTGTGTAAAAAGAGCAAGAGGAAAGCCATTAGCTGTTGCGGACACAGCCCCCTTAGCTACACCCGATCTGTTTATAATCAGACCGTGGGATAGGGGCAGGGGGTACCTTCTGCACATGGAATGGGCCGGCAGGTGCCAACTGGGTGGCGCCTACTGAGCCGCTCAATCACCTGGAGGTGCTGCAGGTTCCAACTCCACTGTTCCAATTGACCAGCCTCACACTGATCACGCACACTCGCTGCTCTGATTACAACCACGTCGGCTTTGGAGGTAAAGAGTTCCTGACCTCAGTGGCCACACCAACCTCCACCCACCCAGGGCACGGCCAGGGCTGCTCTAGGCACGATCAGGCATGGTGCTCCGAATGGGTTCCTGCCGATGGACTTCACGAGACATTAGGAGAAGGCTCACTGGGAGAGTTGTGCTCTGTGCTGTGTGTTGCTGAGAAAAACAAGACCACCTCCTAGGCCTCCTGTCATACACAGGATTCCCAATCTTTCTCTTACACAGTCTCTACAGTAGCTGCATGGCTGACTTGTAAACAGCTAAGGAGTGGCAGTTCTACCCTGCAGGAGCCCTGCTGGTACCTGGCAGTGTTCCTCCGAGTTCAAGACATCCCCCCAGGCTCCTGCTGCGTTCTGGTCAGTCTCTGTGTCATACAGCTCACTAACAATATCCTAAAGCAGTTCAGTGTAGTTTCACCCAGGGTGTGCGGCACAGAGCTGGGATATTAAGGCCAGTGCGCCTGCGGGTTGCTTTGGCTGTTGGCGTCAGTGACATTAGTTTGGAGATGGAGGAGCTGCTGTCACTGCGCCTTGTACTGCAGCACTTAGTGTCAGTCGAGGACAGGAAGGAGCCCTTGGGCTGTGTTTTCAGGTAACGAGCGTCTCGCTCAGTAGCGCAGGACAGTTCCACACTTGGGAGCGCTCCGGAAGTTCTGCAGGAGCACTGATCACCCGGGCTGCGATGGGGGTCCGTGTATTGAGTTTGTGAGCAAAATCTGTCCCAGCTGGACTTTGATGCGCAACGTTTGCTGCGGTGTAGCGTCCCAGAATGAGCTTGCGGTTCACAGGCAGCAGGCCGGGTCCGACGCAGCAGGCTCAGGGAGCTGGGAGAGAGGACAGAGCCTCGCAGGCCCCCTCTCAGGCGCTGCAGTCTGTCGTTTGTCTTTTTTTTTGGCACGTTTTTGCTCTGCTCCTGGCGAGCCGGGGTCCCAGCAGGGTTTGGGGGAACCGGCAGAGGCAGGGGAGAGCAGGAAATCGGACCCTGCCAGCCAGGAAAGGCAGGGCGGCTTCGTTTCCGCTGGCGAGGTGAAGAATCCCGCTGACCCGTGATTAATGTGGAGTTGAGCGAGAAGGATCGCGATCTGAGAGAAAATGTCACCGGCCGGCCGGCGGATTCTAGCACACTGATATTTTTTCAAATGTATTTAAGCATGTGTCTGTATAAATATCTGTAAATCTATTTAGTATCTGGGTTGGTCTACTCATCCTTCCGGGATTGTGCACACCGAATACCAATTACCGATCGGTAAGAAATGAAGTGCCGAGGGCGTCGCCCTCTGCTGCCAAACCAGGGGGTACGAGGGCAGGAGCTTGGGAAGACTGTGGGCGAAACGGTGCTCGGACGAGATGAGCACTGCTTGAGCTGAGCTCCATCTCCTGCAGCAGGGAGCTGGCGTATCCCAGCAGCGCCGAGGAGGCCCGGGGGACAGGCGGCGCGATGATTCTGTTTGTACCGTTGTGCTCCTGTTCCTGTGGGCATCAGCAGCCCAGCCCAGCCCTGGCACAGGAGTGGCGCGGTGCTGGCTCCCCACTGCCGGGCTCGCTGTGCTTGGTGACGGCCCTGCCGCCTGCTGGGAGCGTCTGTGAAGGGGAGGCAGGAAGTTCTCCTGTGGAAATCGTCAAGAGTGTTGAGTTGGACGCGCGCAGGGGTGGCAGGAGTGTTGAGTTGGACACACGCAGGGGTGGCAAGAGTGTTCAGGTGGACGCGCGCAGGGGTGGCAGGGGTGTTCAGGTAGACGCGCGCAGGGGTGTTCAGGTAGACGCGCGCAGAGGTGGCAGGGGTGTTCAGGAGTGTTGAGTTAGACTCCAGCAGGGGGGGCGGGTGTGTTGAGTTAGACTGGAGCAAGGCCATTGTAAAGTCAGACTAAAACACACACTGGTGGGATCTTCTGATGGCTGAGCCCTGTTACCCAGAAATCTGTGCAGTCGGTGGCATTTCAGTTGTGCTACTTCCTGGGAGAAACAAGGGTGTTCCAGGAGTCGGCCAGCGTGGGGTTAGAAAGGGAAGGTCTTCTGAAACTAACTTGCTCAAACTAATTCCAGACATTAGATAACACAAACACGTGTGACACGATATGTTTAGATTTCCAGAATGTGTTTGACACGTCACTTCATAACAGGTTGATTCTCAGTGAAAGATGGAGGAATCCAAGGAGATGCAAGTACCTGGCTTGAGAGCTGGCTGACGAACAGGAAGGCGCGTGTGGTCTCAAGGGGCGTAACCTCTAGAATATTGTGTCCTGTTGTAGTCACCCTAATATTAGATCAGAGGAAGATTATTATTGCCTTAGACTTTGGGGACTGTCCTAGACGGACAGGTTGAGGCAGCTAAAGCTCTTCAGTTTAGAACAGAGGAGAGTGTGAGGTCCAAGTAGACAAAATCCTTAGGGTTTAGATTGTTTTAAACCAAGGAACAGACTCCATAGTTTCACAGCTGGAAACATTAAGGAAATTCATTTCGGATAGAGAATAGATAACACTTCTTTTCTACAAGAGCAGTGGGTGTCTGGAACAGGCTACAGAGCCAGGTAGTTGAGGCTGGAAGATATTTTAGATTCAATTAGCTACTAAGCTACGTAAATAGCAAGATGGACTGAATGGAATGGCCCACTCTCTTCTGTATGTAGACCTTTCTCATAGTCTTACAGAATTTCGAATGATTTCCTTGAAGTTCTGTGTAAATGTGCCAGTCTGAACATTTAGTTTACTTTGATATTCTGCTGTTAAAATACATGCCAATGTTTTATTCCTTTAAATCCAGTGGACTTCAGGAGAAGAACACAAGCTCAGTATAGTGATGTGTGTGCAAATCTGTAGATGTGCTTACACTGACTGCCCCCAGGAAAAGCCAATTAGCTAACTGACCTGTTCATGACCATGTCTTGGTATTTTGTGGAGCTCAAACAGGGTTTGAATGCTCAGCTTCTGCAGCCCAGTCAGCTGACAGAAGGCTGTGTGGCTTCTCTTGGGTGTGCAGGGACTGAAGGCTGAGTCTGTGTTGTCTGCCCTGCCGTAGAGCTGGGTGGATCGGTTAGGTAAGATTACGTTAGTGGGATGGATTGCTGGAGATAAAACTCTGCTCGCTGGGGGTACGCCTGCTGACAGAAGAGCAGTTTTGTTCAGGGAAGGATACAAAATCAGAGGACAAGGACTTGAGTCTGAAAGATTCCCTGTCTGGATTAATGGGGACTGACTGGAGTTTTTTTCTGCTTTGTATTACAACTGGTGCTGGGTGGCAGGGAGTTGCAGTGTTTAGATTTGTGTCTTTTCCCAATCGAGCCTCAGCAGAGGGGGCATGTCTCCCGTGGCAGGGCAGCAGCTCAAACCTGCACCCCTGTGAAAAGCTGTGCGGCTGTTCCGTCTTCAGATTGTCTCCGTGCTTTAGTTTTGATGCTTCCTGACTCGACGGCCCTCTCCCTCATCTTCCAGCGGCACGATTCCCAAACCAGGAGCGTGGCGGGAGGACGCCGATTCTAGATGCAACAGTCAGAATTGAAGCTGCAGGATTCATCCCAGTAATTGTGCAGGAGTCGCCTGGCAACACACAGCCTTTCCGAGTCAAGAGCGATGTTTCTGTGCAACAACAAGGTCTTTACAAAGTCCAGCTGCCATGGCGGTGTAGCGGAGCACGTTTGGTGACGTCATCGCCCTCCCTGCGCGTAGCAGGGACCTCAGCCGCCTGGGCTGGGGGAGGGAGGTCTCCTTTAGCTCACTCAGCTGGTTCCCTGTTGCGTTAGGCCAGAGACCTGGGTTCGCGCCCAGGTGTTGCGGGACGAACCGGCGGGGTGTAGCGGCGAGGGCACGAGCCCGCGTGGAACTGCGATGGTCACAGCAGCACTGTCCAGCTGTGGTCAGTGTGGCGAGGCAGTGTGGGAGTCCCCTGTCCTGCCAGCCTGGCCCACCTTTAATATGGGCTTTGAAAACATCCAGCTCTTGCGTGATGATCTATTTAACAAACGCACCTGTCTGAGTCAGCTAGTGGCCTTTTCCACAGTTCACAGATACTCAGAAAGGATTTTAACAACAGATGGGTTGGCAGAGCACAACATCTCATAAATAAATGAAAACACTCATAATAAAAGAATATACGCTGATCATCTTCAATAAGTGTGCTAAGGGTTCCGGGGGGGTGGAGTGATTTTATAAATATTTTATGACTTTTTGAAACTAAAACATTTAGTGATGATCTAGAGATAGTGTTTTGCTTTCTAAGTGACATGATAGAATTACTCCATTTCTTTCCAAATATGTGTAAATGGGCATCCTGCTGCATATTGATTTCTGGGGGAGTAGTAAGAGGGCTTGTTCAATATTAATGATTGCAAACTGTTTAAAAACTATTGCACTATACTGGGCCACTTAGACTCTTACAGCTCACTCTAAGTGAATAACTTTTATAATAATCATCTGTTATGCAATTAAGCAATTAAGGTGCTGGTTGGAGCAAGGTTCTTCAAGGGAATGGATCTGATCGACAGCAAAGAAAGCGAATGATCCCAGACCTGAACTCTCTGGACTCTGCTGTGCGTTTGTGCTGGAGTGGATCACTTGCCATTAAGAGGGCGAGAAAGACAATGTATTAAACACATCTTAAGCTTCACAGCTGTTTGCATTTATCTGACATATTTATGTCGGGGCCGATAAAGATGTTCGCCAGGATACAGGTATACAGTAGGTTCCTCTGTTCTGGAAATTGTCAAATATGCGCATGAGCAAATTCTGGAGCAGCTTGAGTTACCTGTTTTACAGCAGCAGAGAGGCAGATTAAGTTGTTAAAAACTCAATGTCAGAGGTTCAAGAGGTAGTGCTGTGGATGGAGAAATGAAGTCACGTGTTTACACAAAGAGTAGCAGGAGTCCAGAACAATGCCCAGCTAGGCTGCAACAAAGCCCATTTCTGGGATTCTTCAAGTCAGGGGTGGATGGGATTCTGGGATCATTTAGCTGGCGAGCAGTGAGCGAGTGAATTCCGGTTTCCAAAGAAGGTGAAGACTCCCTGGATATTGTTAATTTGAGCGGCGGTTTTATACTCTCCGGCTTTTATTGTGATTGATGGGGATTTGGGAGGTGCGAGACTGCTGTGGAAATCTGTTCATTTCAGCAAAGAAATGAGAAATCATGCAGGCTCAGGGAAGGGCCCGTCAACGTAAACTACTCCTCGCCCCCAATTAGAGGGGCAGAGTGATGGAGTGTGCGCGGGGCAGGTGGGTGTTTGTAATCCAGCTCTCCGCGATCTAATTAACGAGCGATGGTCACGGGTCGTCACAGCCAGCGAGGACTGTGCTTGAAATCCCAGATGGAGTCTCTGCCGGCTTTGCTGAAACGCTTCTGAAAGGAGGAGAGCCCAGGTCTGGACTGGAGTTTCCCCCTCTTGTCTCTTGCACTGTGCTTCCACCTCGAAAGTGACCATTCTGGTGCCGAATTTTTTCAGGAAGTCACTGGGGGAAGCTCGTAGCCAGTACCATATTCCCGCGGAGCCCCCCGGATTCTTGGGAGGAAAGGGAGAGGAGCAACTAGAGGTGTGAAAGCTGGGGAGAAAAACGTTCGATTTCCTTTCGAGTGTCAGCTAATTTGTGTTAGAGCCTTCAGGCTGCTAATGCCAACATTTCAGTTACTGATGTCAGCAGTCTTGTTTTTCTCCGTTGAAATCCTCTCCTGCTCAGACGCGGCGAGACAGGACGAGCAGAATGCTCACTCATTAAATGCCCAAGCACAGCCATTATGCACTTTTATTAAATTGAGATCCGCATTTGCAGCAGACAGGGGGCCCATTAGCACTCTGCCCTAATGGAAGGCTCCTCAGACTCCTTTAGCTCTTGAATCCAGATGGGGGGCTGGGGCTCGCTTCAGCTGAGCTCACGGGACGAGAAAGCCACCCAGCCCTGTAGTTTTCTGCCATTTCATCCTAATGGCCTTTTGTGCATTACAGCTTCAGACTCATCACCTGTGCGTGCACTCAGCTGCCCGGTCGCTTCGAGGGAGACTTTACACTAGGAGCTTTTTTATTCTGCTGTTTGTGCAAGCCAGGAAACCCACAAGACCCATCCTGCGCGAGCTGCCCTCATGCATGCCTGGGTTTCATGGGTGCTTTTCAATGAGCAGTTAAAACCTAAACAGGTGATTTCACTTTTTCATTAATCTGTTCAATTAAGCAATTATGATCAGAGGGATAGCAATGACCAGAGGACAATGCAGATATGTCTTCTGTAAAGAAAGGTACCAGCTGATAGTTTACTCTGGAACTGTACCCTGACTATTACAGTAGGATAGGAACGTGGGAGGTGACAACTGAGAAGAGCCATTCAGCTCATCTGGCCTATGTGGTTATAAGTAGTTAATTGATCCCAGGACCTCATCCGTCATTCTTTTGAAAGAAGCCAACAAGCTTCAACAGCTTGTTCCATACTCCCACCACCCATTGTGTATAGACGTTCCTTGAGTTTTAAATGCAATTTAATGGCATTTCCACTCGTTCCATCTGGTCTGTGCTTCAGCATTCAGTGCAACGAATGCCCTCCCTCAATAGCAGGACATGTGCTGCCCTCCTGTTTGACAAGGCTGCTGCGTGGCCCCTACTCGTGACTTTAGTGCCTGCTTTTGGTGATGCAATAGCTCCCCCCTGTGGCTGGGTGGGTGCCTGCAAGTTTGCGGTGCTGCGGCTGCTGAGAGCTGCGTCACTCCTCCAGTTCAGAAACGGACAAAGGAGACCACTGTGGTGCCTGCTGGCAGGCAAATTGGACATCTCGCAGCGCAGGACGTCTGCGACAGCCCCTGGACAAAAGGGTGTGCAGAAACAGCATAAATAGGCAACATTTCTGAAATAAGTCATCAAAGCAGAAAATGCTTCACACATTCTTCTCCACAGCTTATCAGCACTAGCAGCAGTTCAAACCGGAAGAACAGAGGGGGATTTCTTGCATGCCTAACATGCCTGATGTATGACAGTGCACTGCTTTTATCCCACACTTTCTCAAAGAAACTGCTGATGTAGAAACAGCTTCTGAACTCAACACTGAGCAGCAGGTACCCGTTCCAAAGCCTTCTGCCTGTATCGGTGGGGAATCTGAGAGTGCTTTTATGCTGCGGTGCTTGCACACCCTCGTTGTTATTTCAGTAGCCACTCGTGGGGCTCCTGCTCCAGTCTGTCCCTGTTCCAGTGGGTGTCAGCTCGGCTGGCAGGAGGCGGGTTTCACACGGAGATGTGCAGGCCTGCACCCTTCCAATACTGGTGTGGGGGATTGGGGGGGGGTTCCAAAAATAAAAAATAAGTGGGGGTGCCAAATGTGAAGCCCAGAAAATAAGAGGTGTGTGCTGTGCGTGGCAGAGAGTAGTGGCCGTGATCCCTGGCACTGCGGCCCGTCCGGGCACAGAGACTGTCCGGGGCTGGAGTCGGTGAAGCACGTCTACTCGCCACACTCCTGGGACCTGGCCTGTGCCAGTGAGTCACTGTCCCTCCCGGCGAGTCAGCGGTGACTCACGTTGTTCGGAGAATTATCTGCACGTCCGGGAGGAGGGAGGCAGAGAGGGGGAGATGGAGTGGATCACTGTAACGTCGTAAAAATCAGCTCTGTGAAACCGGGCTGCACACCGAGTCGCTCACCTTGACAGGCCGCCAGCGATTCCGCGACTACTGGTTCCCCTTTCACCCCGAAAACAAAGGGGTTTCTTCCCTGGCGGTGAAAGAGCGCGCCGGGGCAGAAAGAGTCTCCTGTGCTGCTGAAAGGCTGTAGCTGTAAGAACAGACAGGCAGGTGCCGCAGTTTCTCACTCAGTCCTTTCACTGAGAGAAGAAGAGGTTGTCTGCCAGGGGGCAGCAAATTCCTGGCTTCTGCACTGATCTTTTCCGTTCCAGCCCACAGCAGGACACCACCCCCGCTGAGCCACGGTATCTCTTAACTAGGCCGGTCCTGTTCTGTGAACCCCGGTGTCAGGCTGGTTTTCCATCACTCAAGGGAGGGGCAGGAGCTGTAGGGGAAGCAGATCAGTGGCGCGCAACGCTCTGAAGCCCATTGTCCACTGTGCAGTATTAATTTAGTTACTCATTATTATGTCCTCCAGTAAGCATAACAGGTGTTCATGCTGAATCATCAGGACAAGGTAAGGAAGCGATCAATAAGGATGATAAAGTTTCAGGTTTAAAGTCAAGTTACAACTTTACAGTCCACTTGTTTAGGGAGTCTGCTCAGGCAGCTGGCAGGGGAAAACAAACACTGAAGAACAGAACAAGGATAACAGGCAAGGGTGGGAGCAGGAGGAATCCACCGGCACCTTGCCTGGGGAGGAGAGGAGAGGTATCGGAGTGTTTCACCACCTCCACAGCACAAACAAACACGCAGCACCAAGACTGATGATGAACACTGCTTGCACCCGGGCAGTGACAGCGCAGGCACTGGCGTGTGATCTCAAGAGCTGGGCTTCTGGAGCCTCTGCCAGCTCATGAGAGCACGGACCGCCAGAGTCCGAGGCATCGGGCTGTGTCAAATCGCTTCCCTTAGTCGATCCCTGTTTCATGCTGTAAGTCTTTCAGAAATCTGTTTGAAAGGAGATTCGGAGGCTAGCGTGGCACAGGGAACAGACTGGACGGGCAGGTCCTCAGGAGAATGACTAGCTGCCACATGGGGTTGGTGTTTCCGGGCTTGTTCTTCAGCAGTGTACTCAGCCATGGTAGATCATCAATTTCCCTACGGGATTAATAAAGTATTATCTATCTATCTGATGGTCAACAGTATTTAATTTAAAATATTTCCGGGTAGATTGAAACGTGATTAGGCTGGAAGCACGTTGATCGCTTGTACTCTTGTAGGCATGGGAGCCTGCTCAGCAGACCTCCCTCCTCCCTCCCTCGCAGACCTGCCCTGTGGGACAGCTGCTCAGGGCGTTAGCTGGAGTGGCTCAGGGGGCTGATCACGACTGCAGGAGCAGCAGCAGCTGCTGGCAGAACGTTGCAAAGGGTCGGTTTAGTCTGGGTCTCGTGTGAGTGCGCATGTTCCAGCTGACACGGGCACAAGGAAAGCCCGGAGGTGCTGGACTGAAACTGCCGCAGCCTGTGAGCTCAGAGGGCTCCTCGCAAAGTCTTCTCACAGATCGAAGGAACGGATCCCAGAGGCCATTCGTCCATTTGTCTGTCCGCTCTGCTTGATTGATCAAACTGAGTGAAAAACACTTAAAGTGGCATTTTTTGTGTCTTTGGATTTGTGCCTTATTCCACCACTGGTGCAGAATAACAGAATCGGCTGAACAGCTGACACTGTGACTCCCTGTGTCTTTGTCTGTCCCTCTCTCCCTAGCCTGCCTGCTGCAGTCAGAGCTGGTGAACTACGAGCGAGTGAAGGAGTACTGTCTGAAGGTGCTGAGCAAGCAGGAGGACAACTTCAAAGCCATGTACCGCGCCGGCATAGCCTTCTACCACCTGGGCGACTACAAGAGCGCCCTGCACTACCTGAAAGAGGCCGCGTGCCGCGAGCCCACAGGCAAGTGCACCTGTAATTACCTCTCCTTGGCTCGCAGGGGTGCTGTAGAGGCAAGGGCTCCTTTTGCTGGGCTGTGCTTTATTCTGTAATTAGAGAGAATCACCCAGTGTGTGTGTGTGGGGGGGGGAATGCAAACAGTGACAATCCTAATGGAAAGCTGAGCGAGTCCAACATGCTGCAGACAGCAGAAAAATGACTCAGTAGCTCAATTACACCCCAGATCTCCCATCAGAAATGGGTGGTCAGCAAGGTCGGTGCGTTTCGTCTGTAAACAAGAATCCAGAGCTGACCTGTTCCTCTTGAGAGCTGAATCCTGCCCGTGTGTCGCAGGGACATTGTGGGGAGATAGACCGCTTGAGCTGGGAGAGCTGGCACAGGTGGCAGAGCATGGGCTTGGTGCTCTCCAGGCTCGGTCTTCTTCAGCACGTTTTTTCAGGACAGCCACCCGAGGGCTGAATTGAGCTGAATGCGTGGTGCCCTCCCTGAACTTGGCTCCCTGTCTTCCCTGTCCTCTGCAGACACCAACGTGCTGAGGTACATCCAGCTGACGGAGATGAAGATGAGCAAGAGCACCCCGCGAGAGCAGAAGAGTGGCAGCGAAGCCATGGGCTAGCGACCCCCGTGACCCACAGCCTTCCCAACCCCACCTGCCCCCCGCCCCCTACACCCCTCCCTTCCGCCAGCCCCTGACCTGCAAACTGTTTCCTGTTGTGCCAGGACCCTGGCACACCACGCCACGCCACGCCACGCCAACCTTCCCGCCACGGATTCGGTGCCAGGCAGATACATGAGACGCCTGCAGAGCTGAAAGAGACAATGAAATAATAACACAATAAGAAGAAAATGATAATACGGGACATCACATACTCTTCAGTACAAGGAGAGGAGGATCGTCTGTACGGAAGCTGTGATTTCCGGCAGGGTGGCCCAGGAGTAGGGGCGCTGTCGTTGTTTCTTCCCAGGGGTCTGCAGGACCAGGCACAGCGGGGTATCGGCCGCAACGCCGCAGAGAGGGGGAAGGAACAGGCTGTTTCCCCAAAGGTTCGTCCCGCCAGTGGCAGGAGCCAGACTGAGATTTCATCACCCCGTCCCGCCGGCGCCCCCTGCTGGACGGCGTGAAGCCACCCCTATTCGGAGCCCCTGGCGGCAGACCGGGGGAGGGGTGTGTGTTCATCCAGCGATTTACTCCAACGTGTTAAAACTTTCCCCCCCCCCCCCACGAGGAGGAACACAAAAACAGAATGCTTTTTGTTTTAATTTTGAGTTTTTTCTAAACGTTGGAAACAAAAATCAGTGAGCTTTCATCTCTGGACAGTGTTTAATTCAAGGGCTATTTAGTGTATCTAAGTTGTTTCTGAGTTCTGTAACACCGTCTGCCCCTCTCCACCTGGTGCCAGCTGGGCAGCCTGAGCGGGCGTGGCGCTCCGTGGGCACAGTTAGATCACGAGCCATCCTAAACTGACGTTTCTGCATCGGCCTGGGCCGGGGAGTTATTTTGGTGCTGTGCTTAGGGATGTTCCGGGCTCTTGTGCGACACCAATCATCTTCCCCCCTTGTGAGCAGGCTGTCCACAAGCCGTTTTTCTGAGACGGAGAATGTCCGACAGAAAGACTGTTAACAGCGCACTATGATGCCGAAATGGAGAGGATACACACTCTCTTCATAGCTATTTCCTCTTAGTCCCGAGTAAATTGAGTGGGAAGCGTCAGTTGGCTGCAGATTAATGAGGAGAGGTTCATTCCAAGCTGAAAAGTAGCAAGAAAAAAACAATGTGGTTGTTGAACTGTCACACGCCTGACGAATCGCGACAGGAGCGCTGTGTTTTTTCTTTCTTGCTACTTCTCTGCGTGTCTCTTGGTTGTACTACTCTCCTGCAGCTCGTGAGAAAGGTGTCCCACCTTTCCTGTATATGACTTCTAGAGGGTAGCCCACCGATCCAGATGTTGTGGGTTCGAGCCTGGGTCGTGTCCGGGCTCCCCTGGGTGGGGTCGGGAGGAGTCGGCCCAGGCTGTCGTGGCAGAGGGGCGCCTCTGTGCCTGAACGCTGTGAAACGCGGGCGGTGGCCGCACCCTGAGGCCGAGAGGCCTGGCGTGTCTGTTCCAGTCTGCTTCTTTCAAGGGGAGAAAGAGAAGAGCTGATGAAATATGAAAGAAAAACAGGGCCCGCAGCTCTAAAAGCGGTAGATTGATCTGGAATGCTTGTATCTGCGAGAGTCTGCTGGTCGTCTGTCCAGACGTGACCGCTGGGCTCCGTGCCGTGGTGCAGATTAGTGAACAGGCTGGGTTCAACAAGCCCCTTGTGAAGCCACGAGTTGTGTCCTCACGCCCCCGGAGCTCTGGGAGCCCAGGTTCCTGTCCCGCAGAGCGGGGAGAGAGGTGACGTGTTGCTCCCGGTGCCGGCTGGAGCTGGACCCGCCCTGAGGGAGCAAGGATGAAGCTCCCGGACCCCGGGCCCATTCGAGCAGAGTCCAGGTTCGGCGGAGGAGAGGTGATAGCCGAGCGCTGCCCTCGCACACCGGACTGCTGTCTGGGACGTTGTACCGGTTCCTTAAGACTGTTAATTACTCGATTACTTGCAAAGTGACGTCATATGTAGCTGCACAACCTAAATCACGAAAGAACAAGTATTCAGGTTCGAGGTGAGAGTACAAGACGTTCAGAAGAGGTGATATGTCTGTATGAGGCAAAGCTGGAAGTCAAAGAGATTAGTGACGAGCAGTCTGAACCCTTCCGAATGTTTGGTCAGTGTCTTGTCTAGAGGACATGGTGCTCAGGTCCCTGTGGTTATAAGTGAGATCTCTGGCTGTTGTCTTTTAAGTGTTTGCTGGCCTGTTGAGGGGTGACGTTACGGTCTGGAGACACCTGGGCTGCAGTCTGAACTCCGGGGGAGACTTCGGTTGTGAAGTCTGTGGGTGTGGTCAGCAGGGAGGAAGGGGCTCTGCCCACCCTGGGGACAGACGGGGCCCTTGTGTTGCCTGTCTGTTCCAGCCAGCCCTCAGTGCCGTGATTTTGAGCTGCAGTGTTTCTGTATCGGGAGTGAAGGAGAGGAAGGGAGATGGCTGGCCTGAGGAGGGTTTTCTCAGCGTTAGTGCTGATTGGCTCCCAGCCCTCTGCCAGTCACAGCGCCCCCTCCTGCCAGACGCAGCACACAGCTTGTGCTCTCCCTCCCCCAGGGCTGAAGGATCAGCATGTCCTGAGCAAGCTGGTTCTCGAGATGAGCGCAGCAATCAGCAATTAAACATTACAGCCCGTTTGTCATCGCGCTCAATAGCTCGGATGACTCACGCGGCCTGGCGACAGGCTTTAGAGTTGGCTTCTGAGTGATTGATGTTAAATGTTGCTTTAGAGAAGGAAACAGGGGGAGGCAAAGTTTATATGAACACAGAAATGTGACTTAAAGAAGAAAATGACATTTATTGCACTGACATTAGAAAAGCCAAGACAAAGCTTCAGTACAAGCTGAACCAGGCGTGTTCGTCAGGCTTTTAAAAGAAAGACTGTTGTGAGGAACAAAGGAAAGTTTTTTTTCCCAAATGGCTGCAATCAAAGTTTTGTATAATTTTATCTTCTGTTCACTTTTTTCATTCTGTGAGTTGTTGTTGGGTTTAGAATTGACCTTCCAGTGAATCATCTCTCTTGAGAAAAGCAATAACCTTCTAAACGTCTTTATTTGGGGGGGGGGGGGGATCTTTTTTTTACAATCGATGGAGATAAATCTGCGCTTAAATTAAGAAGATGCAGTGGCTGAAGTGAAGTTAATTAGACCTTAGAAATCAGCTTAGTAATTAAAAGTGTCAGTGAACTGCAAAGCAGAATGTAACTCTGGCCTGGCCTCCCCTTCTGATTTTAACCCAGCAGTTTCAAACTGAGACAGGCTCATTCTAGACTACTCTTTAAAAACTGCTGTCAGGAAATAAGATCAGAAGATCAAGCATGGCAATATCGGGTAGCTTGCAAAGCCTGGTGCAGGTGTTGGTGCCGGTGGCTGATGTGTTGTGAAGAAAGCAGGAAGCTTCACCTGTTACCCAAGTGTGTAGAAGAGCATTGAGCAGCGCTTTCACTGACGGGGTTCAGAGCACCGTGCGAGGCTACTGTGCGTCCCCCACCGGGCTCTGGCCTCGTTGCTGTCCGACAGTTTGCCATGTGATTTACGAGCAGTCACTACGGAGACTCGTTTGAGAAATTCAGGATTCAGGAGGTGTGGCACCCAGGGCGCCCGGCGGGGAAGCCGCAGGGAAGCTGAGCCAGAGCCCCCCAATGCGTCCTCTATGAAACGCGGGTGGTGGCCGCACGCTGAGGCCGAGAGCACCACCTGTCTCTCAGCAGGGGGCATCTCGCCCCGCCATCGGCACGGGGGGGCAGTCCTGGGTGGAGCCCTGGCAGAGGGGTGCAGGGGGTGCTGCGGCGCTGGCAGTGCGCCCCTCGCTGGCGGGGGCTGAGAGAAGTATTGCCCCGTTGGCAGCCAGGCTTCGTGATGTAGGCCCGGGGAAGACACTGGTGAGGGCTGGATCCGTGGTGGTGAGGCAGTCCGATGTGTGTGGACGTGTCTTGTGTATATTGTTGTGAAACACTTAACGGAAGCTGATGTCTTTAGATGCTTAACCCTGAGGAGAGCTGGGGCCCATTTTTGTTTCTCTCCAGGTTGTGTTTTTTTCGCAGTTTGTCCCAGTGGATGGAGCGTGGGTAGGGACTAAGTCAGGGCTGTTCCTGGTCCTGCAGGGTCAGCCTGTCTGCAGGCTGTTCAGTCCTGGTCCTGCAGGGTCCGTGTCAGCTGCTCTGAGCTCTTCAGGTGCTGCTGCTTTGAAGAGACACGGAAAACCTGCAGACACACTGATCCCTCCAGACCCAGAACTGGGCACCCGTTGGCTAAGTTATCTGAAATATGCAGAACTCAGACAGCGTGAAGGAGAAATGAGGGCAACTACTGTAGCTGTTGTCATCGATTCTGACTGAACGGGTGCTCAGCCAGGCCAGGCAGAGTTCGCTGGAGCTGAGCACCTCTCCCCTCCTCAAAACTTTACAGGGTCAGCCCTTCGTGATGCTTTGGTTCAAAGAAAGAAAGAATCGAAAGTTTCCTGTGATCATCCCTCCTGGGGAAAGTTCCTTAGATGTGTAGTAGGATTAAGCTTTCATTCTGGTTGTTAGGCCACTGCAAAAAGACAAAAGCACAAATGTGGAAAATGTTTTCTTTATTTGTTCAAAGTACTGTTTGGCTGTGAAAGTGTTTTGTTTTGTGCTCAAAGAAGTTAATAAAAGCTTTATTTTGGGGGAAGGGGTGGTTAGGGAGACATGGTGATGACCATCTTTCAACCTAGAGCTCTGTGACCCAAATGTCCTGGTGAGTATTTTTCTTTGAGAGATGCTACATTTAGGCATTTAGAATCCCAGCAGGCAGCAGTGTGCAGTGTTAGTGCACTATGTGTTTACTGTGGACACCTGAGCTCTAGTCAGGCCATGCACGGGAAGTTAGTATTCTGTCTGTTCACCTGCAGGGGGCAGTGTTCTGTCTTGGAGTCAGTAGTGGGTCGCAATCAATGTTAATGCACTAGCTTCCAGAGACCCGGGTTCCAATAGGGGAGCTGGGATTGTGCCTTTCACCTCCAAAGTTCATTGTGTTGAATTCCCAAGGGAAGCGTCGCAGACCAGTTTTTAAAAAACCAGGCGGCGGTCACGGCGAGGGAAAGAGCACGGACTCGTCTCTTCGGACAGGAAGCAGCGACGACAAGCCATTCCCACACGAAATCCATATCGAATCTGAAGTAGACCGCGCGTTAACTGTGTAGGAAAAAACAGAGTGCAGAGATCAAAAGTAACAAAATATTTTAAACGTGGTGACCTAGAACTCCTAGCAAGTGAATGCACTATGGATTGATATATGAAAAATCTAAATAAAACTTGGAACAGATGTGTCTGGTTTGTAGTTCATTCCTCTTGGCGTGTCCTCACGGGTCATGCTCTGAACAGCTTTGTCAGTGAGCGTATAAGACATTGCTGTGCTCGTCACTATCCCTACCACACCTTCCAGCAAAAACACAGCCACAGTTTTAACACACTTGTGGAGTTTATTGCAATGCCTCATGACCCATTAAGGGCTGCACAGGAAAAAAAAAAGGTGTCATTTTGGCTCCATCGTCTTCAGTGGAACTCGTTTCAAACTTGGGAGTGCTGGTGTGGTTTAGGACTCCTTCCCTGCTTGGGATTGGAGATTGTGTCCCATCAGCCTCTCTCTCGGGTAGAATCGCTGTGGCACACCGACCCCCGACTCGCCAGCTGTGGTGCAAAACTGCCCAATGTCCCGATGTGAACTCCCACAAATCTCCATGCATACTGCAGGTCTCCCTCTCTTCCCCAGAGGGCTTCAACTTCAACTCCTAGGATGCACATAGTAGTTCAAAAGTCCTTATTTATGTGTACCGTAACATCACTTTATTGGCCCTATACAATTTCATTAGGAATACTGTACATTGCATTAGGAATTTGTCTTTTTGCAGACCCCAGCTTGCTCTCCATGAGACACAGACACACAGACAGGGAGAGAAGCTTGGGGTCAGAGCGCAGGGTCAGCCATTGTACAACGCCCCTGGAGCAGTTGGGGTTAAGGGTCTTGCTCAGGAGCCCTACAGAGTAGGATTCCTCTGCCGGCCAAGGGATTTGAACCGGCAACCTTCCAGCCACAGGCGCAGATCCTGAGCAACAGAGCCACCGGTTCACCCCTAGAGGGATTGACTTCACTTGTACCCTCACTCCTGCCACAACAGATGTTAAGGCTTCTTCTGGGCTCGCTCTTTCCATTGGCTGATGGGCTGGTGTCTTAGGGATGTTTTAGAGACACTGCTCAGGTAATAAACTTAGCTTTTATTGCCCCCCCCTGCCCTGTGTCTTCCAAACAAACTGCATCTCCCCTCTCCCACATCCTCCTGTACCGGGCTGCCTCTTCCTGCTCTCTGCATGACGCCTGCCTTCACTCTGAAGGTAATCATTTCTCCGTCACTATTGACTGCGCTGCTTAATGGCTCCCAGTGCCACAGGCTGACGAGGGAGAGCGGCCTGTTCGAGCAGACAGGCTGGGGGGGGGGAATCGAGAGCCGGATGAGGAGACGGGAAAAAGGACAGGATGGGTGGAGAGGGACGGAAGGGGATTCCGAACGGGACAAGGGCAGGGTGACTTGAACAGAACGGCGGGAGAGGAAGAAGAGAGAGTCTCCTGGCTGGGCCAAAGGGACTTCCTGTTCATCGTAGGTCCCCACAGCCTTGCCCTTCCTGCAAACAGACATGATGGTCCTTCTCTGCCTGCTGCAGTTTGACACGCTCATGACCAGCAAGGTGTTTTGATCCAGAAAGACTGCTAACTGCTTCTACGGTTAATTCTTCTTCCGAGGCGCGCACTCGCCATGCTCTTGGATAGCTTGCCTCGTGCTGGCCTGTGTCAACGCAAGGGGACAAGTTGCAGGACGAATGCCCAGTACAGTATGGCGGTTTGCAGTAATATGGTCAGGGCAACCAAACAGCCATCTGCATACTCTGAGACCAGGAAACAGGACAAGAGAATCGGCAGGCTGTGACACAGCATCCTCTCCTACTGGACTCTAATTAACAGACCCCAGGCGACTGAGCTAATCATCTGGTTGGATGAGGCTGCTGGGCCATCTCGCTGAGTTTCTCATTAACCAGGAAACCCTTTAAAAGGGGCTCCTGTCTCTGTTAGTGTGACATCGTCAGCGGTTTGTCTCGTCTGGGGTCTAACGCTGTGTGCCTGGCCAGATGACCGGGGCCGCCCCTCGCCTCGTCACCCCACTCCAGGCTGGGGCTCAACCTCCCGGTTTTCTGGGGACATTCCTGACCTGCACAGACTCTGGCGGCAGTCCGTAGTGGGGAGCACAATTACCCTGCAGGGCCTGCTAGCCAGTCCAGAGCCTCAACACTGGTGTGCCAAATGCTGGTTCATCGCTGTAAATTTGCACGTTGTTTTCAGAATTTCCCTGGGGTCCTGCTGCAGAAACAGCACTGAGTCCGTGGTTTCCCTGCATCTTCCCGCACCTAAAAAGCGTGCCCCTGTAAATCTTTTTAGGAAACAGTTTGTGGCCGATGAAGTGGCCTTTGGCGCCGCCTGCTGGGGGCTGTTGGGATCGGGGTTAGAAAACTGCAGCAGCTCGGGCGCTGTTCCCAAGAACTCTTCCCAAAAATGTTTCTAAAAAAAATCCCGTGCACTCCCACAATGATACGAACAGAGAAAGAAGTTAAAAAAGGACTCGGGCCTCGACGGGACCGGAACCGGGGGCAGCCGGAGGGAAAACTCCCGGACCCAGGCCGAGCGGAACCGAGCCCAGAGCCCAGAGCCCAGAGCCCAGCAGCAGCGAAGCACCGGGACCGACAAACCGTGAATCCGCGCTCACAGGTGGTGCTTTTAATTGCTTTGAGATGCTGGTTTGGTAGAAGTCAACTTTAATCACGGAAAATAGGTTTCTAAAGAAGCATTTCAGCGTATTTGTCTCCATGGTTGCCATGACATTTCAAGGGAGCGAATGGTTCTTGCTTTTAACATTTTTTTTCCTGTTTGTCACTGTGAAACGCGTGTTTCCAGTGGGACTTGTGACAACGGCGCACGGTGCTCGGGGGACCAGTCCAGGCAGATGTTGTCTTTTTCCCAAAATGTTTATTTATTCAAGTGGCTGTGCAGCTCCGTGACTGTACCCAGCGAATGACGGTCACGGGAGGTTTATCGTGTCATTATATTGTGACCGATGGCCGGGTGCGCGGGATGTTCGATATGCTCGTGAACAGAGAGCAGATATCTCACTTGAAAACCCGCAACTCTCCAGCGTCCAACGTGGAAAACAACACTCCAGTGTGAAAAATACAGGTTTAATTCAAGAACAGAGCAAACTTGGTACATTCTGTGGACTGGTTTGTACCAACCCGACTGAACCGAGCCTGAGTCACAGTTACAACCCAAAAAGCTGTTCGCTCTTCTTCGCTAGAGGTCGTTCTGGAGTTCCTATTTCATCAAACTAGTACGGAGTCAGCTTTGGAAATACCGGCACACTGAGCAATATGTACTGTGTAATATTTTGTCAAGATCGCAGTATGTGTCGGTGGACAAATACGCGATTTTGCCGGGGACAAAATGTAAGTAATATAATAATTGCTAACAGTTCTATAGCTGTTTCTGGACACTCCACTCAAAGCGCTTTACAGGTAATGGGGATCCCCTCCACCACCACCAGTGTGCAGCCCCACCTGGATGATGCTCCAGTACGCTCCCCACACACCAGCTCTCAGTGGGGAGGAGAACAGAGTGATGAAGCCAGTTCAGAGAGGGGGGTTATTAGGAGGCCATGATGGGTAAAGGCCAGGGGGAAATTTGGCCAGGACACTGGGGTTACACCCCTACTCTTTTCAAGAAACGCCCTGGGATTTTTAATGACCACAGAGAATCAGGACCTCGGTTTTACATCTCATCTGAAGGATGGCGCCTTTTTACAGTCTAGTGTCCCCGTCGCTATACTGGGGCAACAGGACCCACACAGACCGCAGGGTGAGCGCCCCCTGCTGGCCCCACTAACACCTCTTCCAGCAGCAGCCTCAGCTTTCCCAGAAGTCTCCCTTCTCCCTCCCCTCTTGCTTGCACTCCAATGACGTGCGTTACCGTACGTCTGCCAGCGTTCCCCTCACCTTCCTGGTTTTTACTGTTTTCCCACTGTGATTTACCGCCGATATCCCCCGCGGTCCCCAGCCCTTGTGCTGCTGCAGATCCCGAAGGAAAGGCCCGGCGCTGATCCTCATCATCAAGACAGTCTGCTCCAGAGATACCCAGTTTCCTTAGTAATGGGGATTATCTGAGTATACGATTTATTCCATGCTTTATTACACTGACTGTGCTTTAACCGCGCTAAAGATCTTGGAAAACGATATTTAGCATTTGACTAATTTGGCTTAGGGGTCATTTTATTTTAGTATGCTGCGATCTCGGGAAGGGTCGCCAAAGCTTGGACAGCGCGTAAATTGGAGCAGAGTGGCTTTGTCCCACCTAGTGGCTAAAGCGAGTAACTACACGTGTTTCGTAATGAAGCGCAGCGCGCTGGGACGGGCGCGGGCAGGGTCTCCCTGGAGCAGACTCGCGCCTGTCTTTAGCGGCGGCCCTGGGACGCTCTGGGGTCCACGCCGGACAGGGCTGCGCCTGTGTCTGTCCCAGGGCACGGGGGCTTATGGGGTTCATGCCAAAGCGAGCTCTCCGCCAGCTCCCCCGGCCTGCCCGTGCTCTCGGCGAGACACACAGTGATGTCTGGGAGTCTGGTCTCCCACTGGCAGCTGATCACTGGAAAAAAGTGCGATTCGTTCCACCCGGCACAAGACCATTAACCCCTTCCCGGCTCCGGGTCCGAGACTCTTTCCACCCTGGGGGTCATGAGGAAGACGAGTGTGGCTCATCTGGCTCTTTATTCAAGCGACCTTGTGCCTCTGAAGCGTCTCTCGCTCCCCCTCTGCGGGAATACTGTAACAGTGTCGGTCTGTTTCCTGGGAATCGGGAACTACCTCAGCTAAGCAACCGGAACAGTGCAGGAGAACAGAAAACCGTGTGGTGCACCGGGAAGACCTCGTTTAGAATATTGTGGACCGCATGTATGAAAATTGATGTAGCTGCCCTGAGAAAAAGGACCAGCTGCATTCTGGGACTAAAGGGAATGGGCTCACGTTCACCACCGGGCTATACGACCCGAACCTGTTTTCTGAGCAGAGAGGATTACGAGGTGACCAGATTCAAGAAATCAATTTCCTTAAAGGCACTGACAAAGTCAGCCCAGTGGAATTCTTCAGAATAAGCAATGGAACACAAACAAGTGAGCCTTTACGCAAAGAGTTGTAGGAGCAGGGGACAGGCTACCTGGCCATGTTGTTGAAGCCTTCACCTCGGCATCTTTAAAGATAAACCCAGGCGAGACCCTGGGATCAATTAACTAATTAACTACTAACTACCAAGCAGGCCTGATGGGCCAAACACCTCCTCAGGTCTGTGACCTGTCTTGTGTTCTTGTGGCTCAGACGTGGCTTGTGGCTTCTGCCCAGCTCCACCGAGGGATCGCGAGGAAAGAGACCAGGCGAGCCGACCTCTGGGTGTCTGTTTATTCGTACGCTTACTCCTCTGTACAGCTGGGCGTTAATTGGTTTCGCCATTTCCCAGACAATATCATTTAAAATAACAAGTCATCCTTTAAAATCAGCTTCTCCGTCAAACGGGTTCTTCTTCAGCGACGTATCTACAGATATGTACAGAGACCCCTGTGGGGGAGCAGAGGGGCGCGGGGGGGAGGGAGATAATAAATAAGCGGGGTGGGGAGGACGTCTGGGGGAGGGGGAGGGAGGGGGGAGGGGTCTCTTCTTCCAGACCCTGTCAGTGTTCCAGTGTTGTGTCCGGAGCCCAGCCAGGCAATCTGAGCGGGAGGCGCTGGTTCCGGGCGGAGTGAGCTGTGCCCGCTCCCTAGTGTCGCCCCCGGGCACTCTGGGACGGCTCTGCAGCAAAGCGCCGCTGCCCACGGTGCGCCCTGCGGGGGATGAAGAGGAGGCTGGCATGCGAGCGCTGCCTGCCGTTTCTGGCTCTTCCCGTTTGCCCGTTCTGTCCGATGGTAGTGGTGGTGGTGGTGGTGGTGCGGGGGGGCGGGGGGATTGTCACGGCCTGGTGCATTCTGGGAACAGTGCTGGGCAGCCAGGGTGGGCTCCGTGTTGAAGACAGCGGAGGAGCTGGTGCTCTCCGCAGGGAGCTGGAGCTGAGGCGAGACCGGGCAGCCCAAGCCTCCGGGCTCTCCCTCCCCTTGGGCATCTGCCACAGCTCTGGTTCAGAAGTCTCGGCGCCGGCGCTGGGGGCACAATCCTGATCCCTAAAGACAGCGAGAGGAGACGGCAAGCCAGAACACTTCCTCCCTGGGCAGGAAGGGAAGAGGGGAGCCGATGGGTCAGAGGTCACGTGAGTCCAGGAGCCCTGCACCCTTGCCCATCCTCCACCCAGGCCGTGAGGTCCGGGGGGCTCGTGACTCCCGGCTCGGAACGTGCCTCACAGCGGCAGTCCCTGCGGCTCAGCCGGGGCGCAGATCCCAGATCCCGCGACAGGGCGCGCGCTTCCATCAGCAGGGAGAGCAAGGGCCGGGCGGGATGCGGAGTGAGATTTCCGGGAGTCAACGGAATGGGAACAGATTACACGCCGGGCCTGTGAGCGATCCCCCCAGCGCCCGACGGAAATCTGCTTCGCTCGGACAACACACAGAGAAACACACTCACATATACACACACTCACACACAGACACGTGCATACTTGTTCCCTGCCATGCGTTCACCCCTCTCTCACAGCCCTGTACCTTAAAACGGAATTTCACGGCCCCGTCTGTGGGCTCTTGTGCTCACAATGTATCACATCTTATCGCATATACACACACACACTGCAATACACATCTTTTTTCTTCTGCTTCTGCTCCTGTCGTACAGGAGGACATTGTGTGGCAGTCAGGTTCTCTCCAGTCCGGAGCTGAGGTGCTCACGAGTTGATCATCGCGGCCAGTGTGTTGTAGAGAGATGGATGGACAGACTGTGACCTCTAACCCCCTGTCCCGGGCTTGCGCACTGGCTCTGCCCCTCTGCCCCCATCCTGTTGGATGTGGAGAGGTAGTGGGTCTTCTGGACCATTTTTCAGGAATAGAGGTTGTCCAATTGCCCATGGGAGCCAGTTTTGTTTCGGGAGGAGACAGAGAAAATCTGGGCAAAGCGGAGAGTGAGTTGGCTTGGTGGGTTTAAGTCAGGTGAGCTGAATCCCTATGGCAACAGGTTAGAATGGGAGGGGGGCAAGGCGTGGCTGTCCTGACAGAGAGGGGCGGGGCGAGGCGTGGCTGTCCTGACAGAGAGGGGCGGGGCGAGGCGTGGCTGTCCTGTCACAGAGAGGGGCGGGGCGAGGCGTGGCTGTCCTGACAGAGAGGGGCGGGGCGAGGTGTGGCTGTCCTGTCACAGAGAGGGGCGGGCGGGGCGGGGCTGTCCTGACAGAGAGGGGCGGGGCAAGGCGTGGCTGTCCTGACAGAGAGGGGCGGGGCGGGGCGTGGCTGTCCTGACAGAGAGGGGCGGGGCGGGGCGTGGCTGTCCTGACAGAGAGGGGCGGGGCGGGGCGTGGCTGTCCTGACAGAGAGGGGCGGGGCGGGGCGTGGCTGTCCTGTTACAGAGAGGGGCGTGACGAGGCGTGGCTGTCCTGACAGAGAGGGGCGGGGAGGGGGAGCAGGATTCCAGAACTAAAGTGTCCGTGGTGAGCAGTCGAGGTGTTAATGCCCATCCTGTGGGAGCTGCCGGACAAGCAGTCTACGCGCGCGGGGCTCAAAGGTGCGCAGGCCTGCAGTGACGGGTGGGGCTGGAATGTGCAGACGTGCTCACAGCTGCCTGGTGTGGTTCCCTGAGGGGGAGGACGGGGTGGTGGGGCGGCTACGAAAAGTGGTGCTCGCAAAGCGAGGCGTGCTGCCCGCAGAGGGGCACCGTGCTGTCCTGGCTCTGCCCCTCCATGTCCATGTCCAGCAGCGTCTGCTGGGCGGCGGTGCCGCCCTCCCCCGAGCCCAGGGGGCTGTCGCAGCTGCTGCCGGGCGAGGAGCTGTGCGTGCGCCCCAGCGCCACCAGCTTCCAGGGGTCTATACGGGGCCGGGCGACCGTGGGCCTCGGCCGGGGGGCGAACTCCAGGGTTTTGGGCCGCTCCAAAGCGCCTCCATCCCGGTCAGCTGGTGGGGGCTTACGCCGCGGGACCGCCGGGAAGACCGAGGAGGGGTCCGGTAGCCGGGGGAACTCCAGTGGGTCCCGGCAACCTGCAGGAGAGACAGGGCGGGGAGTCAGTGGCGGAGATCTGTGTGGGACCTTGGAGTACAGCCCTGCTTATCTCATTGTTTAGGTTTCAGCTGAAGACCTTGGAAAAGCATTAAACCTGTCCTGTTAAGCCAATTAGCTTCTGAAAGCCCATTAAGAGCTTGTGTGGACTCTGGGGGGAGTGGAGCACCCCTGCAGGCAGGGGCCTCTTTACTGCTGCGCCAACAGGCTGCAGGCTGCCCGCCACCCTCAATCTGACTCTGCGCTGTGGCTGGGCGGAGGGCTCGGGTCTGAGGGGTACCTGCATCGGCGGTGGGCAACGGGGAGCTGCCGTCGGACGGGGTGCGGCGGTGCCCGGCGGTCTGCGCCCGGGGCCGGATGGCGCCGTCGGAAGGCGTGCGCCGGTGCCCGCGGGACACGGCCATGGCGGCCGACACGTGGGTGGGCGTGAGTGACTGGTTGGGGTCCCTCTTGAAGCTCTCGGCCCGCAGGTCCAGCAGGGGGTTGACGGCGGGGGGGGCGGCCGCGGGGGGGTCGTCGGGGTCGGAGGGCAGCAGGGATTTGGTGGAGTTGCAGTCGGAGAGGGAGGACAGGGAGAGCAGGGTGACGGAGGGCGAGGGGTCCAGGGAGGGCAGCACCGAGTCCGCGCGGCCCTGGGACAGCGTGCGGCTGGGCGGGCTGGTGCTGCGCCGGAACCGCCCCGCGCGCTGGAACAGGCCCTCCTTCTTCCTGCGCTCCTCCGGGGCCTCCTGCTCGTCCTGGGCCGCCTGCGGGAGAGACGGCACCGTCACCGGCTGTCCAGCAGGGCTCCGGGGACACCTGCGGACACACCGGCCTCCCTGGGGCCACGCCCGCGGGCCTGTTGGCGTTAGATCGCGTGGCACTCCTGCAAGCCTAGACCGAGCTGCTCTCTCGGATAACTACAGAACAAGGCTGGCTTGTCTTCACAGCCACGTCCCGCCTGGAGCGCCGATGGTGCATCTGTCAGAGTCGAGCCCCGCGTCTCGTTTCGCTTTCTGTAACCCGATCCTGACCCGGTGTCTCTTCGCGCTTTGTCTGCACCACGTGGTGCACGAGAGAGGATTATCTCTGCCTACAATCTCCACGTAGGCTGCTCCACAGACGGAACTGCAGCGAATAACATTTTAACGATTTGGTACGAGACGCCCTCGTCTAAAACGCGGAGTCTCGGTGCTGTCAGCCTCTCTGAAGCAGGAACAGGTGAAGGTTTGTTCCACGCTGAAAGGAAGAGAAAAGAGACGCAACGTTCCGGCTGTGGAGGCGTTCAGGTGTGCAGAAACGTGCAGTGGAATAAACCTGCACCTGTTCTTTTGCAGCCGAAATGTGCTGACGTGGCTCAATACACAAACCCAGAGCCAGACACGGCTGATAAAGCATTAATCACAGTTTGAAGCGAAGCGTGTTACTGGTCAATAAACACTGAAGGTTTCAAGCCCCACTCATGCAGCAGAACCCCCCAGAGCCCACGGCTGTGGCAGCAGATCACTCCAGCAGCTTCACTGTTGCAGGTTTTCTGGGAGGAAATGGCGCAGGGGGTCGCTGTGTTTGCCCCTGACAGGGCAGCAGCATCGGAAGGTCCGTTCTTCGTGCCTTCCCAGGATGCCCTGCCCTGCACCTCTGAGCGTGCAAGCGAGGGGCCTGCGGTAATCCCGCGCGCTGTACCTGCTGGCGGCCGAGCTGCAGCAGGTCCTGGCCCAGGCCGATGGAGGCCAGCAGTGACGCGCAGCCCAGCAGCAGCAGGTCGCTCCTCTTGCGCTGGGCGCAGCGGCGGGCCGAGTCCGTGGGCGTCCCGCAGCCGGCGCTGCAGGGCGGAGCCACGCTGTCGTCCAGCACCCCGTTGCTGCCAGCTTCTCCGGGGGGCAGGGAGAGACGGGACAGTGGGCTCTGGGGCTCACAGTGCTCCTCTGGACAGCAGCAGGCGGAGACAGGGACAGAGACAGAGACAGGCCCGGGTCAGGGGGACAGGCTGAGACAGGCGACACTCCGCGCTGATTCTCTTCCACCCCTCCTCCCCCAGTGTCTTACCCATCTCGTTCAGACTGGCGAACCCCCCGGTCATGGGCATGTGCTTGGGAGACTTCCCCAGATTAGGGGCGCTGGAGGACCACTGCTTACACCCCTCGCCCAGGGACTTCAACCTGAATACGCAGACAAGCAGGAGACATGGGCACAGGTCTGTTAGACTACATACAGAACTGCAACATGCGATTCAATTATTAACATGCACATTGACATGACCACCCCAGAGACGCTGCCTTTATTTCCCCTGTGTTTTGTTCTCCAATACCTGCAAATACAGGGTCTCTGTGGGACTTTATTCACCTTGCCCTGCAAAGGTAAATGCACGAGACTACAGCTGTACTAGAGAAGGATGTTTGTGCATGCTCTGTTTTGGGCTTGGTGTTTTCCCCGGCTCTCCAGGGCAGACTGTTTGCTCGTGCGATGTGTGCATGGCTCCCTGTGAGCCCCCGATGGCTCGGTACCTGTCCTCGCCTCCCAGCCTCTCTCGCTGGTGCGTGGAGCTCGGCCCCCAGGTCCGGCCCTTCTTCTTGTTGGCAGCCAGCTCCTCCTTCTTGCAGACTGCGCTCCGGCCCCACGTCTTGCTCCCGTCGCTGGGGGTCACTGGGGAAGGACAGAAAACAGACCCTTGAATCCTGCGGTGTGGGAGTGGGCATCATCACACCGACTAACGAGCAGGAGAGCGCTGGGAGTGAGCAGGCCGTTTCCTGTGAGTGTCTGTGCGTGTGTGTGCGAGAGGAGTCTGCTCTGTGTGTCTGTGAGTGTGTGTGCGAGAGGAGTCTGCTCTGTGTGTCTGTGAGTGTGTGTGCGCGAGCAGTCTGCTCTGTGTGTCTGTGTGAGTGTGTGTGCGCGAGCAGTCTGCTTTGTGTGTCTGTCTGAGCGTGTGTGTGAGAGCAGTCCGCTTTGTGTGAGCATGTGTACCTGAGCCGTCTGCTCTGTGTGTCTGTGTGAGTGTGTGTGCGCGAGCAGTCTGCTTTGTGTGTCTGTCTGAGCGTGTGTGTGAGAGCAGTCCGCTTTGTGTGAGCATGTGTGCCTGAGCCGTCTGCTCTGTATGTGTGTGTGTGAGCGTGTGTGTGTGTGTGTGTGCGTGCGTGTGTGTGTGCGTGTGTGTGCGTGAGCAGGTCACACTGTGTCTGTGTGTGAGTGTGTAATCTAGTGGTAAGTGTCCGTATGCTTTTGTATCCCCTGCCTGTGGGCAGTGGGATGAAGAGCTCAGTCACCACCCCGGGCATGAGCTCTTTACCCCACTGCCCTCAGGCAGGAGATACAAGAGCATACAGACACTGACCACCAGATTCCTCAACAGCTCCTACCCACAAGCAGTGCGATTGGCGAACACATCTGGCCATGCCCCTCGGACCACACCTACACCACCTACCTCATTACGATTTCGTATTTATTGCACATCTGCAGTCATTGTTGACACGTCTGCATTGTTTACATTCAAACTGTTTACTTGTACCTTGTCTACTGTTTTTTTTGTATATTGTCTTGCTGCACTGTCTGCACTTTGTGTTTTTACACTCGTTCTAACAATCGAGAGACTTTCTGTAAGAATTCCATTGCACCAGTACACGGACCGGTTCCACACGGCAATAAAGTTCAAGTTCAAGAGGGTGTGCGTGTCCACTCTGCGTGTGTGTGCGTGTCCACTCTGCGTGTGTGTGCGTGTCCACTCCGCGTGTGTGGCGGTGTCACTCACAGCGGATGGCTCGGAGACGGGGGATGACGACGGGGCTGCCAGGAGGGGTGGTGCCGTCTGACCCCCCCTGTCCCTTCCTTTTGTCCACGCTGGGCGAGGCCTGCACCGTGATCTTGTGTTCAAACCCTGCGGAGAGACAGACAGGGCAGGGAGGGGCGGCGGTCAAGCCAGGGCGCGCTCCTGCGCGGGGTTCGGCGTCGCCCCCCGGTGGACGGCTCCGGCACTGCGTCGGGGCGCCCGGCGGGCCCTACCTGAGGGCAGGCTGATGCGGTTGCCGTCCTTGCCCAGCCTGAGCCGGCTCTTCTTGAAGTGGCCCTTGCGCTTCTTCACCTTGGGCTTCTCCTGGTACATCTGGTGGATGATGATGTTGAGCTCGCGCTCCACGATGTCGATCTCGCGCTCGGCCAGCTCCTGCTCCCGGCGGCGCAGCAGCTCCTCCTGCTCGCGCTGCTCCTCCGCCGCCCGGGCCAGCTCCTCCTCCCACGAGCGCAGCTCCTGCGGGGGGGGGGGGGGGGGCACAGAGAGCGCTCAGGCCGGGCCCGCGCGCCCGCGGGGACAGGCGGGGCAGGCCGGCGCTCGGCTCGCACCTTCTCCTTGGTCCGCAGCTCGTCGAACATCTGCTGGATCTCCAGCTTCCAGTCCTCCTGCAGCGAGTGGAAGGACTCCAGGGGCATCTGGAACATGGCCGACTGCTCGATGGCCTGCAGCTGCGCCAGGATGGTGCCGAACGGGGGCCGGCTGTGCGGACTGGGGTTCCAGCACTCTGGAAGGCAGGCGGGGGAAGGAGACGGTCACCGAGCACGCGGGTATGGGGCCCCGCGGCTCTCGATAGCGCCCTCTGGCTGCACAGGCACATACACGCGGGCCAGGCCCCAGGGTCGCAGAGCAACTCACTGGAGCTGAGGACGGGTAGGCCAGAGAATTAAGCCCAGGTTTTAGGAATGTGGGATGTGTAGCGCAAGGCCAAGGGGTAGTGTTTGTGTCTGAAGTAGTTCAGGTGGGGAGCTGCGTCAGCATGCGTAGGCTGCAAAGGAACAAGTAAAGGTTTATTCCATGCTGAAAAGAGAAGAAAAGAAACACAACATTTCGGCCGTGGAGCCTTCTTCACATGAGAAAGAGAGGAAAGTCAGCAGCTAATAAAGCTTTTTTATTAGCTGCTTTATAGTGCTGTGTTTTCTTTTCTTCTCTTTTCAGCATGATGTTTGTGCCTACTCTGTTTGGTGCTTTGTGTTGTTGTGCAGGCCTAATCCCTATGTTCCTGCTACGCCTTCTGAAATAATGAGTGGGGCGGCTTTTTATCACGCTGACCGCTGACCAAGAACAGACACTTCCAGCACGTGGCAAAGTGTCATGAAGAGATCTCTGCTACTTGGTATGAAGCCGAAGGGTGTTTCTCACACTGCCATGGAGACCTTAGTAAACAGAAGCTCTTGGCGGGTCTGTGTGTGACAGCAGGGCGATAGGATACAGGTAAATACAACACATTGTCAACAGCTGGGAGTTTACTCAAAGGGAAGCTCCCAGAGCGGACAGGGAAAGAATGCAGTCGGACCGGCCCGAGTCCTGCCTGTCTTCTCTGCAGGACCCGCAGCTGAATGGCCTGAGTGAGTCAGGACCCATCCGCTGTGCAGAGGCTCTCTGAGAACAGGAAGAGGGCAACCGCTGCTTTCTGTGTGTGTGTGTCCATAAGGTGTGTGCAGCATGGCGTGACTGTGTGTGTTGACGTTTGTCTGTTATAGTTCCCCTGGGTGTGAAGTGTTCATCGGCTGACCTGTGGAACTGGCTGCCTAGGGGTCCTTGCTCACTGTGGTGGATTACTATGCTAAGTGTTGGGAAGTTGATAATCACCAAGGACAGAGCTTATATCCACCTAATTGATGTAAGTTTTGGTAGTGTTCGTACTCAGAAGATGTAATTCAGAATCACTGACAAAGGTGTCTAGTTTAATACAGCATTTAATGTGTGGGAACTATTGATGCAGTCTCCACTCTATTGTGTGCACAGGGCACAGGTACCTGAGCCACTCCTGCTTGCCCTTCGAGGACCAGTTCACAGTAGCCAGACGCACCTGTGCCATGTGTATCTGGGTAGGGAGAGCAACCCACACAGACCTGGGGAGAACTTGCAAACTCCACACAGAGAGGCAGATGCACTAACTGCCATGGTCTGCATAAGAGAGAGGCTTTGCTTCACTTCTGCTTGTCTGTGCAACTGAGCGAGCATCAGTACCAGTACTCCTGGATCGCACTGGCCCCGCCCCAGTCCTACCTTCCAGCAGCTTGGCGAAGGGCTCGGGGCAGGTGGACGGGATGGGCAGGGTCAGTTTGTTCATGGCCACTCCGTACGCCACGGCCAGCGCGTCGATCTCGCGGTACGGTACCTCCCCGGTCAACAGCTCCCACAGCAGCACCCCAAAACTGCGGCAGCACAGAACACAGGCACTGAACACCCTGAAAACGCCTCCACCCTGGGCAACCCCGACTCTGAGCCCTACTCCTCCCCTGGGGGTGACCCGTTTTAAGCCTGACCCCGCTGGCCAGTCTCAAGTCTTCACCACCCACCCTCTGGTGAGTTCGCTGCTCCGTTTCTGAAAGAGATGGACCTTGGAGCTGTTGGGGACGCCGTGTCCCTTCGCCGAGCGATTTTCTAACGGGGGACGGGTATCTGTGGAAGCTGGTTGGACGGCGGCCCGAGTCTCTCACCTCCACACATCGCTGCTCTTGGAGAAGAGAGACAGCTTGATGACCTCGGGGGCCATCCAGGCGTAGGTGCCCGCTGCGCTCATCTTGGTGGTCTTGTGCCACTCCCGCGCCAGCCCGAAGTCCGTGATCTTCAGGGTCTTGCAGGACAGGTCGTCGTGCTCCACCCGCTCGAGAATCAAGACTGCAGGAGAGGGGGGGGGGGGGGAGGGGGCATCCGTTAGCCGAGCCACAGGCAGGCGCACACCCCCTGGCGATCAGGACAGCAGACCGCTCCGTCGGCGGGGACGACGGCACCATCGTTGCCAGCCGGGAGGCGGTGGGAAGATCACCCCTGCCCCCTTGCGGAGGGTGACTGCTGCGGGGAGACAGGTGCACCACCAGCACTCTCAGGAAGGGCCGGTTTAAACATTTGACCAGCGTGGCAGACCTGCACCGTGCCAGCTGTGGGCAGCGGGCAGCGTCCGAGTCAGCGGCACTGCGTGGCGTGCCGCAGAGCTATAAGCCAACCTGCTGACCCGGCGGGCCCATTCTTTAAGAGAGACCGGGTTCAAACTTTAAAAATCTTTCAGCTCCCCGTTCTAAACCGCGTGCGTGCGAGCGGCCCCTACCCCCGCCTGCTGTCTCTTTCTCGCTCCCCCGATCGTGCCGTTTCTTCCATCCTAAAGAAACGTCATCGTCCCGCTAGACGTGCGCGGTGCCCTTGCCCACGGGGATGAGCCGTGAAGCTCAGCGCTTTTGTTTTCAGCTGCTTTGCGTTCAGTTGACTGAAACGTGCAGCACCAACAGCTCAGCTAAAGTGACTCTGGATGACACAGTAGGCGGTAGGGGGATACGAATCCAAAAAGCTGCCTTTACAAAGTAAAATAAAACAGGGGAACTCAAGAGGAGTTCTAATTGCAAAGAAAACATGCAGGAGTAGAAATCTGAGACTGCAGTGATGTGGCTCACCAGCAGTTGTGGCTCTTCAAGTATTGACATGGCAACCAAGACTACAGTCTACAACTTTCTGCAGGAAGACAGAACATACACTGAGCTCACAGCATGGCGTGTGCGTGTGCGCTCTGCCCAAACAGTTCACAGTCAATTCCCTCTGACACGTAGGAGGCGGAAGGACAGATCAGTCCTGCGGGCCTCTGGCCTTCGTCGCTCGGACGAAGCAGCGCACAGGGGAAAGTGCAGGTTTCCCAACAGGTCAGAGGTCAGGCCGAAGCGGATGCGGCCCCGGGCCCGACCTGCAGGTGGAGCCGGAGCCAGACAGGCGTCTAGGAGCTGGAGTAGAGCCAGCCGGCCTATTTGGACTGTAAACAGGCCCGGTGTTTGGGGAGGGCATGTGCCTGCTTTGCTTATCGTACAGTTTATGCAAAAGCAGGTCAGAGCGGCCTTTGTTTGTTCAGCGGGAGATTTCACCTCAACCGCTGCTTTCATCTGTCTGCACGCCCCTCCTTTCGCTCTGGAAGAGGCACCGCTCGAGGGCTGAACCCCTCTGGCCAGTCCGCGGTGCCCTGTCCCGGCTGCCCCGCGCGGGGCTGGGAGGAGAGCAGGCCGCCCGCGCAGACAGAATGAGCCATTGTTCCGTCTGCGGCTCCCTGTCACCGTGAGGGACAGCTGTCTCGGCCCTCCCTGCGGCACCCCGGGCTGTCTGCCTGTGTGCTGCAAGAGCGCAGGACGCCCCGATGCCATCCGTGTGTCCTGGTTGGCAGGGGCATCGCAGGCCCAGCGCCGGGGGGGGGGGGGGTCAGTACTTTTTTTGGGGGTGTACACAGGATGATTTTGGTATAATATTTCACTTTTGCCTCTTTCGCTGTAAGCGCCCCACCCTGTTTTTTTTATATCAATTCAGGATCTGAAACAGGAGGACTCTAGATCTGAGCTGGAGGAGCGATTATTATCTGTAAACAACAGGCCCCCCCCACCCACGCCCCACAGCTTCAGGCCCGGGAAGTTGTCCTCCCCCGTTTGTCGTTCACAGTGCTGCCACCGTCTGCTTCCAGGACTTGAATAAAGGACGGGAGCCGCACAGAGCCAGAACGAAACAGGAGCTTAAGGAGTCATCCGAGACGCAGGTGGGCGCCCAGCCGCGTTACAGCGAGTGTGTGAGCATGTGTGCTGGGACTACTGCCCTGAAACCACCCCCTACATTAATTAGCAATTAGCAGGATCAGTTAACAATTAATTAATTGAGTGGCGAATGCACTAAAAGGGCCTCTGAGTGGAACAGTGCAGGTGTAGGAGTTGGCGGTGGGCGATGTACTGTAGATTTGTCTAGTGGCCTGTATAGCCACATGAGCTAGTGGAGTCTGTTTTTCTATGAGCTGATTTCTCACCATGGCGAACCGAGCTCAGGTCTGTCGCCCTTCCTGCGTTCATCACGTTTGAGAGGCAGGCGTTTTCCAGGATCTGTGGATCTGTGCAGCACAGAACGGCCCGACTTCAGCAAGCTCTTAAATTAACAATGGTAAGATTTAGAACTTAACGACCGAGCATAACCCTGATCGTGACGGAGAAAACGGATAGCAAGTACTGGCACGGGAGAACGCCAGCGAACCCCAGGCTGCATTGTAAGTACTGATAGTGGACCAGTAGGTGGCGTTTGTCTCTCTGGCCCACAATCTCCAAACCAATGCCACTGTGCTTTTTGAGGTGTCATCATTCAGGTGAGGTGTTAAAACAAGTACCTGCGTACTCTAAGAACCCCAGGGCACTTGGGGGTGTTAGCCCCATTGTCCTGTATAAATTCCACTTTGGCCTCCCTGAAGTTCTCCCGCAGGTCTCCCCTGATCTGTGTGCAGAGTGGCTGCAAGAACTTCATCAAAGTGCCGCTCAGCTCTGCTCTCAGGATGCTTTTCTACACCAGGGAACTAAATGGACTGAAATCTTCCAGACGTCGTACAGGGATATTTCAAACCTGGTGCCCGGAGGCTGATCTCCTCTGGCCAGGAGACAGAAGGTGGGACTTCTGTGCAAGGGAGGGCCCTGTTTGAGTTAAGTCCGGGCTGCACCTCAAGACAGCTGCAGGAAACTCAGCAGCAAGAACAGGCACCTCCAGAAGCAGGCGGCAGCGAGGCGCCGTGCCCAGTGCGTCTCGCCCCTTGTGCGACTGCGCTTCGCCTCCACACTTGTTTGTTTGCCTCGGCTGGCTGTGCGTGGAGCCAGGGACACCCAGTGCAAGGTCTGCAGGCCTGCCTGCGTGCGTCAGCGGCCAGCCCAGACAGCCGTCTCCCCTGACAGAGGTCGTTGTTCGCCCGGGCCCACTATAAAGGAGGCATTGTCCCCGAGGCCCTGGGCCGGCGCTGCTGCCCTGCGGGGCCCATCAGGCTCGGGTCACGTGGCGCCGGGGTACGGACACTGCTCTGCCTGGACGCTGCCTGGCACACGGCACATGGCACCTCCATCCGTGTGCGTTACCCTCACATCCCATGTGGCTTCGGCGACCTCCTGCAGCGCAGGCCGCCCTTGTGAAGGCTGTGCAAGCCCAAGTCGAGACGATCTTCAGTCAGGTGTGTCGTCACATGGACACGACAGCAGGTGGCTGCACGTTTTACTGACATCTCTGGGGAGCAACACAAAGCCTTAGACTACTCCAGACGGGAGCGTCGGTGCAATCAAAAATCCTTCGGAACTGTGACCCACACAGCATATCGCAAAAGCTGCACAGGATACACAAGTACTGTTGCATAAACTTTTTCTGTCGGGTTGTCATTTGACCTTTATGTGACCTCCAGCACCAGGGTCAGTGAGTTGAGAGAAGGCGGCGGGCATTAAGTCCCGTCATGGAACTAAGTGGAATGGAGCTCCTGAACGTGTCTGCTTTGGCCGTTAGGGAGGCCCCCACCCTCAGTACTTTTCATCCCAGTTAAATACAGCGCAGCGAAGGGCACCTCCACTGGACAACATGTCGATGTTTAAAAAACATAACCATTATTTATATTTTCTAGGCTCTAGCAATAAAAAGGCAAAAGGTTCATATAGTTGAAAGAATCAAACTGAACAGGAGGCACCACTTTACACAAAGGGTTGTGGGAGAGTGGGACAAACTACCCAGCCGTTTTGCTGAAGCCTATACCCTGCCTTCTTTTGAGAAATGGCTGGAAGAGATCCTGGCATGAATTAATTACTTACTACCCCTCCTGGTCTCATCTGCCTCGTGCTCTTAGCCCTGCCTAACCCTGCTGCGTGCTGCTGCTCCTCCTGACTTGTCCTTCTTGTACCAGTGCAGTTTTCTCGTGAGGGAAGGGACTGGCTGCTGTTGACTGGCAGGCACCTGCTGCAGCGACGTGCTGGGCCTCACTGCGCGTGGGAATCGGGCTGATTTATTAAAGCTCGCTGACCCCACGGATGTCTCAGGCTGCTCTCTGGGAGAACTGCACCGCTGCTTGTGAAACCTGGGCTCAAGAGTATTAGGGAGCAAGAAGCAAGGTTCTCCCTTGCTGTAATCTCTGACTGACTCTTTACTTCCACAGGACCCGCTGCCTGGACCAGCATTGTGAGGGCGCCGCACAGATCCACAACTAAGGTCCACCTCCCTGTAATTGCGTCCACCTCCCTGTATCTGCGTCCTCCTCCCTGTATCTGTCTCCACTTCTCTGCATCTGCGTCCTCCTCCCTGTATCTGTCTCCACTTCTCTGCATCTGCATCCACCTCATTCTATCTGTCTCCACTTCTCTGCATCTGCGTCCTCCTCCCTGTCTCTGTCTCCACTTCCCTGTCTCTGTCTCTGTCTCCACTTCCCTGTCTCTGTCTCTGTCTCCACTTCCCTGTCTCTGTCTCTGTCTCCACTTCCCTGTCTCTGTCTCTGTCTCCACTTCCCTGTCTCTGTCTCTGTCTCCACTTCCCTGTCTCTGCATCCACCTCCCTCTGTCTCTGCATCCACCTCCCTCTGTCTCTGCATCCACCTCCCTCTGTCTCTGCATCCACCTCCCTCTGTCTCCACTTCCCTGTAACTGCGTCCACCTCCCTGTATCTGTATCCTCCTCCCTGTATCTGCGTACACTTCCCTGTATCTGCATCCACCTCCCTCTGTCTCCACTTCCCTGTATCTGCGTCCACCTCCCTGTATCTGCGTCCATGACACTCCTTTCTCCTGCCAGCCTGCGGAGAGGCTGCTCCTTTAGCAGCTCAACGCTGAGCTCACAGTGCTGCTGAAACCCAATCCCAGCATGCCCTTCACTCGCCCTGGGCCGCAGCCACGCCACACCCCCCCGCTCCACTGGGGGAACTGCGACTGGGGAGGGACGGGTCTTTCCGGGAACTGATTGTGGGGGGGCTGTCATTTGAAACAGTAAGAAGAGTGACATCTTATTGTTGCCTTTCTGAGAAGGTGGAACTTGGCTGCAGTTGAAAAGGACACCTGAAACCAATCCACCAGGACAATGAGCCTGTGTGTAACGTTAGACTCCGGAGACTAGCGCTCGTTTGTCGGTGTGCTTGCTCTGGGGGGCAGCTGCGCTGCAGGCAGCCTGACAGGCGGGGGGATCTGGGAAGCCCTCTCTCTTCCTGCTCCTTTGACTTGCCAGCATCCCGCCATTTAAGATGTAGAAGACCAGCAGTTTTATGTGTTTACCTCTGTCCTGAGTACCCGCCTTAACCACGTGTTGGCAGATTCAATCAAGATAATCTGACAAGAGGCAAAACATGCCTGCGCAACCTCCGAGCTCCGCGGCCGATGAAGAGAGCCAAACTGCCTTGTGTCACTGCTCACAAGGAAAAAGGGCTGTCTGTGCCCCCGCCTCGCACAGATTAGTGAGTAAGAAAGATGCTGACAGAACAAAGAATTTGAAGGAGTAATTGAGGATCTGCAGTGAAAAATGCAAACAGACTTTGAGCTGCATAGGGGTACACAGAGCAACAAGCCTGTCAGGCCAGGCAAGGTGACATTAGCCTCCGATGTAGCTATCAGTTTGATTCAGTATAGAGTCTCCAGCGCGTGTTCTGGGGAGGTGATGGGAAGCCCGAGCCCCCGAAGAGATCCCCTGGATTGGGATCTGGGACCCCTGAGCCATCAGTCACTGTGCTGTCTGCTTGCCTGCGGCTGTGTGAACTCCAGCACTGGCAGCAGACACGCACGTCAGCGTACGACACATGAGCTTCTGTCAGCGCCGCGGTCCAGAGCGACGACCTGCATCCCGGCCCGGGAGCACACCGCTGAGCACACCGGGCTTCCCGCTCCAGACGGGGGGGGGGATCACGGAGAGAGCACCGAGCCGGATCGCGCCTCATCTCGGGCCAGGGGCGGGACGGGGGTGACTGGTCTCGGTCACGCTGGGGGGACTGGGGGGCGCCTCAGTCTGCAAGGGAAGGTAAGAGCGCCTTGCGAACAGCGAGTGACGGGGGAGCTGGACCGGCGGGCAGCAGGGACCCCTGAGAGTCATGGCCATGATTCCTGGGGGAAAGGACACCCAGTTCAGAGTGGCGAGCCGCCTTCCTCGAGGATACAAATCCTCAAGACATGATTACAGGGGGCATCCAGAACCCCGATACTCAGTAACACCCAGCTGCACAGGGGGGTGTTTGCAGATTGCTCTAGTCCCTCTCCGATAGGGTGCGCTATACTACTGCCCCTGTGCTGCCTGTCCCTGTCCCTGGGCCTTTCCTGGACGCTGCTTGTGGCTCCAGGATAGTTTCCCTGAACACCCCTGAGAGGCAGTGAGACAGGAGGACAGGTGCAGCTACACCTGTCTACAGTCTGCAGGAAGGACGCTGAGGCTGGTTTTACTCGTGCAGAGAAAAGTCTCCTCTGCCCTCTGGGAAAATTCAGCACAGCGGGAGACTGAATGAAGCCGTCAGCATCTTTACTGAGGTCCTGCTTTAAGAAAGATCCACACAGCAGCATCTACACGCTTCAGTGAAGGCTCAGATCCCGACCGAAAACCACCCTGTAGCTCCCTGAAACAACACAGTAACCGGTGTCGGGAATATCAGTTACCCACACACCCTGGCAATGACATCCGCTCTGACTGGCCAGGGATCCGAACCCCAGCTGTCCTTTCTCCCCAGCATCCACCCCACAGCTGGGACTGGCCGAACTGGCTGAGATCTAGGAGGTGAGAAATCTTCAGAAGGTCCTGCCCTGCAGCACAAGGAGTCGCCATCGAGGGAACGCACCAGATAACAAAGTCCAATCTCTGACCACCTCAGCTCTCCTTGATCCAAGAGCAGGGATCACCTACAAGCCTCCCCTAGCGCCCCCCCCGACTCAGGAGCCTGCTCGCCACGTCACCAGCACCCCTCTGAGGGCCAGCCCTTACCCAGCCCCCCCCAGCAGTGCCCCTGCAGTTTCTCCCCCCCCTCCCCGCCACCTTACCAGGGCGAGGAATTTCTGCAGAGGCTGCAGCTTGTTTGTCTAATTAAGTGGCTGCGATTTCATTCAGAAAAGCCCAGATGTGACTGAAGGCTTCAGATGAGATTTCCCCCCCCCCTCCCATTTTCTCCCAGCTTTTCCGGGCCCTCAGCTTTCCACCGGAGCACCCTGGCGTATCCCGTGCGTGCCCCCTGCTGCTCGGGCACCAACGAACACAACAGGACAGAACAGCGCCCCGCCGAGAGCAGAGAATCCAGCCTGCAGAAGCGAAGTAATGGCATGGGTGGAGCTCAGAACGGGCCACGGCTCTCAGCTCACAGCGGGGGCCCCGTTCTGCTCAATCTGTGGCGCTGGTAGAGAACGCTCATATTTATTTTGGACCTCAGCCGGAACCGGACCAGCACGCCCGGAGCCTGTGTCCCGAGCCCCTGCCTGCACTGCTGCTCTCGGACCCGGCACCAGAGAGCAGACCCAGTCTGGCCGGGTTGACTGACAGCTCCTAAACCGTCAATTTCCAAAGACCTGGAAGAGTTCGGCTGCACCCGACTGGTCCAACTGAAGTCACTGGAACGGAATACCGCTCCGAACCCGGATACCTTTCCGCCCTTGAGGCCAGAGCTGCTGGCAGACTTCCACGCGTTCCCACTCTTTAAAGGTGGGGGGGGATGCCACCCTCCCCACGGGAAAGATCCGCGAAGACTGGACGGAAAACCCCACAGTCCTGGGGGACACCCCAAAACCCACCCACCCCCAGCCTCGCTCCTCGGCAGCGTTTGGCCCCAGCTAGTAACGAAGATCGCCCGCTCTCCCGACTCGGCACTCAACAGACTGTGGGCAATCGGGCCCAGAGTGCTCCCTCACCCCCACCACCACCCGGGTCAGACCCCGGCTCGGGCCCGGGCCCGCGGGGTACTCACTGTTGCTGGACTTGAGGTCCCGGTGGATGATGGGCACGATGGCCTGGTCGTGCAGGTAGTTCATGCCGGTGGCGATCTGCACGGCCCAGTTCACCAGCACGCGGGGCGCCACCTTCCGGCCGGCCAGCGCGCGGTTCAGGGCGCCCCCGCGGGCGTACTCCATCACCAGGCAGAGGTTGGGCTCCTTGGGGCACACCCCCTTCAGCGCGATGATGTTGGGGTGCCGCAGCATCCAGAAGAGCCGCGCCTCCTGCCGCACGCTCTCCGCGGTCACGCTGATGTCCTCGTCGGGGTCCTGGCGGGCCGCCTTGACCGCCACCTCCTCGCCGCGCCACAGGCCCTTGTACACCTTGCCGAAGCCGCCGGCGCCGATGACCTCCTCCAGCTGCAGCTCGGAGAAGTCCACCTCCAGCGGCCGGGCGCGCTCCGGCCCCAGGCTGCCCTGCAGCTGGCTGTAGTGGGGGCCGCAGGTGACGTAGTTGCTGGGGAAGACCCCCACCTTGTCCTGGATCTGGCCGGTCCACCAGCCCTCGTCGCCCGAGACCGTGGAGTCCTTGGAGAGCACCTCCAGCACGTCGCCGCGCCGCAGGGTCAGCTCCTCCTCCGCCGCCGCCTCGTAGTCGAACACGGCGGTCCACAGGGCCCGGCCGCCGTTCGCCGCGGGGCCGCCGCCGCTCATGGCGCCGAGGCGGGGGGCATCGGCGCCGCGCGGGCCGCCTGTGTGGGGTCGGGTCGCTCCGCTCTGGGCTGCGCTGGGGAGGGGGGCGCGGGCGCTCAGGTCGGGTCCATCGCTCGGGCGCGGCGCCGCGGGGCCGGTGGGGGGGTGGGCCGCGCTCAGCCTTTCTTCCGCAGGGGGGCCATGTGGCGCGGCCAGCAGGACAGCCCTGGCACTGCTGGGAAGGAGCGGGACCAACTCCGGGCTACAGGACCGGACCGGAAGCGGTTCTGTCTTCGAAGTGCCAGCGGTGTCCCCGTGTCCCAGTTACCGGGGAGGGGGGGGCGATCCGGTCCCTCTCGGGAAAGCCTGGTCTTCCGGGCCCGACTCAGGCTTGGCACGGGCACGGAGCGCCTGCTTCCTCTCCTCAGGATCCTGTTCGGCGCGTGTGAACGTGCGAGTATACAGGGGGCTAGCGGTTCCGAACGGCCGCAGCAGCACCGGTTCCGGTTCCGGAATGTAAACGCGCTGCTGATGCAGGAGCCTCTTCCAGTGTCCCGGACACCCAGGCGATCACCTGCGGCAGCATCTCGCGGGGCGCGGGCCCCGGCCCGCCTGACCGACCGGCTCGGATCGCCCTGCTTGCCGTGGCGCTACACGCACTCAGAGCCACCCGTCCAGTTTAGGGGTGGTATTTACGGAGAAACCTCGCGCTGCGACTGGCTTTCCTTCATGCTACAGTGCCAGAGGGCATGAACGTGTTTTTCCGTGCGGCTTGTGTGCGTGTGCGCATACACGGAGATAGACAGCCGGCAGTCCGGTCGGCACCGGCCGCACACGGAGAGGTGAGCACTCCGGCACAGAAACACCGCCTTACGGCATTCAGCTTTCCCTCCACCCCACCCCGTGTTTGTCGCCTTTTGAACCAAAACCTTACTATCATCGGCATCAATAGTCACTTATAGAATATTTCGTCCCCCACACGAAGCGAGCATACACGGTTTTCCCCCGCGACGGCGATCAGATCACGCCAGGTAACATCCAGTGGGCTCCGCCGAGCCCCTCGTCCGCATCCACTGCCGCCCGCTTGTCCCAGCCCGGCGCTGACTGCAGCCAAACCCGGAGTCCGTCTTGTTTGCTGATGCCTTGGAAAAATTAGGAAATAGCCCAATATCCTCTTTTCACTGGCTTGTTTATCCCTTATTATAATAACCGCTCCGAGAGAAGCCGGTCCACCAACTCTCGCAAAAGGTGACTCTGATTATACACCGGGAGCCTCAGTCGCTTCTGGGGTTCCCAGTCGGCTTGGTCCCCGCATCTCAGATGGTCGATATCGACAAGAAGGTGAATGAAATCCTCCTAGCGTCCCTCGGTGCACGGGCGTGCGTCTCAGCTGTCCCCTCTCTCTCGGAAGAGATTTATTCCCATCTCGCCCGGCTTGCGGACAATGCAAAGCGGTTCTTCCCCCGTGCCCCGCTGGCGTGTGAAACGCACGGCTGTCGGTTTATCCAGCGGCTCACGGCTGTGGCGATGTCCCCCATTCAGCTGTCAGCTGCTCCGGCTGACATTGTACACGGGGGGGGTGGAGAGGCGCGGGGAGTTCTGGGAAGTGTAGTCAACAAACCGCAGTACGGCCACTCGGTAACTCTGCCCGGATACAGCACTCGCATTCGGAGAAAAAAATGATAAGTATGATGAGTAATGGGGAAAAGAACACGGTGCTTGTTTGTTTTCCTTCAGTGACGGTGCTGAAGGCGCGCCCTGTTTGTTTCCCCGGGGTGAAGGCGTCCTCTTCCCCGGCGGTGCTATCCGATGGGAAGACCGAGCGCGTCTCTGCAGGTGGAGAGACACCTGTGCCGCCCCCTCCCCGCCGCTCACTTCCTGCTGCGGCTTCCGGGTGTCGCCTCTAGCGGGGATTCGTGTCCAAGGTCCACCTTCAAAACAACCCCCCCCGGGGCCATCGCCCTGCAAAGGTGCGGCTCAGCTCCGCGCTCTGCTTTGCCTTTGGTCTTTTTTGTTCCGATGAGGTCACAATGTGTATTGCTCGCCCCGAGCAAGACCTGTCAGCTTCACTCTGTTTCATTCAGCCGCCCTGCACTCCGACCTGTACCGGGGGGGCGGGGGGGGGGGGTTGGGTGTCCTCCTGTCTCCTCCTTTCCCGGTTTCCAAGGGGATGCTGTCTCCGGTTGGTGGAGCCTCACCGGTTTCTAAGGCAGCACTGTCTCCGGATTGGCTGATCGCGCCTCCCGGAGAGCTCGCCTATTGGTGAGTAGTGTTGATTGACAGGAGACCGGAGGGCAGGTGATAGTGGGGGGGGGGCTCAGTCTTCAGGGCGGGGAGGAAATTCTGTCGCGTGCGCGCGCACACGCGCGAGAGGCGGCGTGTACCCGCGCGGAAACGTGTCGATTTTACCAGAACGGTGATTCTCATTTCGGGACACCCTAAGTTATAGATAACTCGGATACCTGAAACGTATGGCAATCATCTAAAAAAAATCACGAGAAGAAGGCTCTACAGCCGAAACGTTGTGTTTCTTTTCTTCGGTTTTCAGCATGGGATAAACCTCTATTTGATACTTTGCAACTAGATTTTATGTTTTATTTATTATGCCCTGCAAGCATAATAATAATAATAATAATAATAATAATAATAATAATAATAATAATAATACAAATCTTCTATTTAGCGCCTTTAAAGGTGGCTTCTCAAAGCGCTTATATATAAATATTAATCTGACAGAGAGCAGGGTGGTCAGGGCTGTGAAAGCAGCTCCTGTCCTGCTCAGTGTTCGGGGTGTATCTGTCGGGGGGCAGACAGAGCACTTCCGGGTGTGCAGAGAGCCAGAGAGCCCCACGGAGCCCGCAGGCGCTGCGACAGGGCGAGGACGGTGATGGCTAGTCATGGCCAGCCTGTAGCCCGGCCTCATCACAGCTCGGAAGCTCAGCACGGCCGGGCCGGGCCCGGTCCGCTCTGGGACGGGGGGCCTCCACCTCGAGGGAAGACAGCTGGCGGCTGTCAGTAGTGCGGGGGCACCAGTGGGGGGCGCTCTTTCCCCGTCGTGGACATTCCACACCGGGAAGGTGACAAGGGGTGCCGCGCTTCGCAGGGCCCTGGGGTCAGCGGCACTGCCATGTCTGAGACTGAGGGCGTTCCACCTGTCCTCCCTCGGGTACCCTCTTAATTCACCTGGTCCCCCCCCCGACCTGCTGTGCAGTGGGGCTGCAGCCCAGTGGGGGAGAACGGGGGTCCCCTGTGTTGGAAGCACTCTGGGCTCCTGTGGGATACAGGATACGGATGGCCACCCAGTAATTAACCTGAAAAAGGGAGCTGGGCAGCGTGCAGCCTGTCTGTATCCAAGAGCTTCCCGCTCGCACCCTGGACACACTGCCTCTTCATTGGCCTGTGCGCCCCGGGGCCTGGTCCAATGGTCTGAGGGACTGCCTTTGTCCGGGTGCTTGTCAAGCCTCTTCAGGACTGAAGGTATCGAGTTCCTGTGATCTTACTTGTAAAGGGGAGAGGAAAGGCGTTGTGAGACACAAACTAAATCAAAGTGCGTGTTCTGAGAGGCTACACACATCTGTCTGCCGTATACAGAAGACTTCCTGCTGTATCTGAAGCGGCACAGGACGGCGCAGGGAAGGGACGCGGTTCGGGGTTTCTGTGCAGAGCTGGGTCGGGAACACAGCTGCCAGCCGCTGAAGAGGGGCTGGTCAGCGGGACGAATCCCGTCCGGGACTCCGCAGCGGCAGTCTTCCAGGTGCACAACCCTGGAGGCTCTGTGGCGCAACCTGAGCACGTCTGATTCACCATTCCGGCGTGCCGCTGGTTTCTGGCCACGTTCGCTCGCGCCGCGGCTGTGCTGATTGAATGGGACGTAATGCTACAGCAGCGAAACTGCTTGCACAGCGCACCGGCCCGGCGGGTCCAAACGGAGCCCGGCCTTTTTAAAATGAGCGGATTCGACAGCTGTCACCCCGATGCATTTGAAGCCGCTAGCCTGGCCTTGTGCCCCTGCCAGCGGCGGCCGCACAGTGCTGCTGTCTGTACCCCGGTAAACGTCTGAGCCAGGACTCTGTGCACCGAGAGGCAACAACAGAGCGAGGGCTGACATCATTCCCAGCGAGTGAGGGTGGGGGACTGGGTTAGTAGCCTGTGTTTCCCACTGTCCAAGTCACACCCTGACCTGAGCCAGACTCCCACCCAGCCTGCTTGACAAGGAGCTGTTCCTCCAGATCTCTTCTCATGTGTAACTCTAGGACTGTGGGCATGTGCTCTCCCATGCCAGAGCTGTAGCTAAGAGGCATTAGCTATAAGAGGCAAGGAAACTTAAAAACCAGAGTTTGGCCATTCAGACCATTTAGTTTGTTTAGTTGCTAGTTGGTACTTGATCTGAGGATGAAAGCTGTTTCTTGCGAGCAGTCAGTGGATTGGCTGTGTTAACCTTGTTCCAGATTCTTGTTCAGTTCTGTTGAGTGTGTTAAATGCTCTGCTCACCCAGTTCCTGCGATTTTCATGCAACACTGAGCTCGTGTTTCTTACTAGTTGTTTTCATGTGTCCTCATGTACGTGTCAGCACAGGTGTGACTTCTGATACCTGCCGGTAGGACTCATTCTTGAAACGAATCCCAGCTATGGCAGGCTGGTGGGGCACGCAGGACCTGTGCGCGCAGTGTGGGCTGGCATCAGGTAGTGTGATTGCTGTGGCCAGCCCAGCTGTGTAACGGGCAGCTGCTTTATTCAGAGGGAGGTCATGCTTCGCTGGACTATAGTGTTCCTCCTGGGACAGTCCTGTTGTCCGCAGTTCCTCACTGCTTCAGACACTGGGACAGGCTCTACAGGGGCCCTGCCAGAGGCTCCCACAGCCCCCAGGTTTCAAGCTCCCCAGAATTTCTGTACAGGAGAAAGGAGTGAAGAAGAAGGTGCAGCTGGGTTTTGGGGGGAGCTGGGTCACTGGAGGGCTGCGGCTGGGGTTGGGATGGGGAGGGGGCAGTGAGCAGTGAGCCCCTGCAGCCCATCTGCCATGGAGGAGGGGGTGTCAGGGTGTCGGAGGCAGGCTATTGTCTGTGGGTTGCCAAGCAGGTGCCCGGCTTGCGCGCAAGGCGCCAAGGACAGCTGGCGGGGGGTGGTCTCTCTTTCTCTCTCTCTCTCCTGCGGCGGACAGGTGTGGAGAGAGGCACTGCACAGAGGGAGGTGGGCCGAGCTGCTGGGAGAACACAAAGACACAGCACAGCACGGGGGAGAGAGAGGGAGAGGAGATGGAGGAGAGGAAGGGAGAGGAGAGAGAGGAGAGAGGAGGAGGGAGAGGGGAGAGAGGAGAAGGGGGGAGAGAGAGAGAGAGGAGCAAGGCCCTTAACCCCAGCTGCTCCAGGGGCGCCGTATAAATGGCTGACCCTGCGCTCTGACCCCCAGCTTCTCCTCCTGTCTGTGTGTCTCATGGAGAGAGAGCTGGGGTCTGTGAAAAGACAGATTCCTAATACAATTATATATGGCCAATAAAGTGGTCTTGTCTTATCTCTCAAGAGCTTAGCAGAAAAGTGGCATTCCAGGGCTAGGCGAGATTGTATTTATCTGCAGTCATGGTGCTCCCCTCTTCCTCTTCCTCCCCCTGAAGCCCGTGAAGTGATTCGGGTGTGTTTGTCCCCCTTGTTTCTGATTAAAAAGGGCCCAGTTTCACCGAGATAGAGCCCCGGCGGCCGGGAGAGGACCTGGCCAGCAGTGCGCCGGGCCTGGAGAGGGAGGTGAAAGGGAGGCACCGCTGGGTGCCGAGGCCCCGCTGCAGTCTGTCTCACCTTCACTAAGCACCACGACCACCACCCTCATCATCATCATCATCATGCCTTCCTGCCCCAGTTCCTACCCTGTCCTCGGCAGTTACATCACAGGGGCTCTTGCCCTCTGCTCTGCGTGGTGCTAGGTGAGGAGGAGGAGGAGAAACGGCTATTTGCCCCAGGCCCATGTCTGCTGAAACCCCGCCTCTGCCCCGCTGGGGTCAGCAGCTCCACCCGATGGAGGATCTTATGATCTTCAACCCAATCACCCGCGTCATCTGCGTCTCGACCTTTTTCTTTATTCTGCTCAGGTAAGTAAGGCTCATCTCCTCTGCTCTGGTGTACATAAAGCACTCTGGGGGGTCCCTACCGCGCGGCGCGGCGCGGGCGTGAGGGGGGGCAGCCGCAGCGGGGGCAGGTCCTGCAGCGCCCCGCCCTGCCCGGTCGCCCAGTCCAGCTCCAGGCGGCCGTAGTCACTCTCCCCCTCGGGGTCCAGGGTGAGGGCGCTGAGGCGCCAGGGCAGGGGCAGCTCGTGCTGGAAGCGGGCCGGGGGTCTCTCCCGGGGGTCTCGCAGGCCCACCTTCCACAGGACCCTCTGCCCCGGCGTGGGGTCCCGAGCCGGCGGCCGGAGAGGGGGCGGCCTTGGGGGGGCGCGGGAGACTGTGGGCACCGAGTCCAAAGACCAGCCTGCCCCTTTCTGCACTTTCGGGGAGCGGAAGCCGTAGCGGGAGATGAGTCTGTACAAGCTGTCCCTCCAGGTCTCGGGGTCCCCCTCCTGACCCCCCAAGCTGAGACACGAGGGCCCGGCCCGGCTGCCCTGGGGCCAGGCTGCGTCGCACGGGGTGGGCGGCGGGGCAGCCTTCACCCTCCCGCCCTCCTCTTCCTCGCCCTCCTCCCGTGGGGACGGCAGGGCCCGCCGCCGCCGGGACCGCACCCTGGTGACGTAGACGCGCAGCGCCGTGGGGTCGTCGCCCAGGCCGCCCTGGCAGGGCAGGGGGGCCGGCCCAGCACGAGCCTCCCGGACGCCCTCCTCCCTCCTGCGCCCGCGCCTCTGGGTGCGGGCAGGACTCTTAACCCGAGTCGAGGTGTCATCTTTAGTCACTGTCCGGCCCCTGGGTGCCGTCCGGACCGGCTGTGGGGCAGCCTTCCAGCCTGCGCCCGAGTCTGCTCGTCCTGAGGCGAAGAGAGAGGAAGCAGACAGTTACAGCCCTGTCACCCTACAGCTCCGCAGGGTGAGCCTGGCCAGTACCTGGATGGGAGACTCCTGGGAAAGCTAAGGCTGCTGCTGGAAGAGGTGTTAGTGGGGCCAGCAGGGGGCGCTCACGCTGTGGTCTGTGTGGGTCCTGATGCTCCAGTATAGTGACGGGGACACTAGACTATAAAAAGGTGCTATCCTTCGGATGAGACATAAAACCGAGGTCCTGACTCCCTGAGGTCATTAAAAATCACATCATCCAGGTGGGGCTGCGCACTGGTGGGGGTGGAGGGGATCCCCATTACCTGTAAAGTGCTTTGAGTGGAGTGTCCAGAACACTGCTATGTAAGTGTGAGGAATTAATTCATTAAAAACAACAGCATTGTTTTCCGATCTGCTGCACTCTTCCCATCGGAAGGATCCCAGGCCGCTGTGCAGGGAAGGAGAGACGTGCCTTATCCCTCTCCCTCCAGCGCCACTCGGCCAACACGGCCCAGACCGCAGCGAACAGAGCGACTGCAGTCACAGCGCCTCACGGGTCAGCTGGCAGAGAGCACTTCTCCTTCACTCACGCAGGGACAGAGGGGCCGTGTGTGATGGCTCTCCGGCTTCAAGCTGAATTCCGAGCTGTCTCTCGGGACAGTTCCACTCTCTTCCCCTTGCTCCCATTACAATTCCGGGTCTTTTTCCTCCGTGGTCCTCCTCACAGGACCTCTCTGGGACTTCCCTTTACAGACGAGGGATTCCTGCCACAAGCGCAGCTCGTCTTTTTCCCCCCCTGCTCTAGAAATACAGACACGCAGGCCTTGGGCTCTGAGCGTCCCCTCACTACCTGTGTTCAGAAACAAACTGGCAGCTGCTGTGTTTCTAAATGCAGGAGCTGGCACTGCCAACTCCTGTAATCAGGGCAAAACAATTAGGTTACCTTTTTTTTTAGTTGTAGGAGAACGGGTGTTTCAGGGAGCCCAGTCTGCTTTGGTTTTAAAGGTTAAGCAAGGAGTAAAAGGAGGCTCCGCCTCTGCAGCAATGTGATCCACTTCAGATCTTACAGGCTACCTGTGGCAGAATTGTGTAGGCAGACGTGTTTTCATTGATAGAATCTGGCACAAGAACCCAGCTGCCAGCAAATCCTGAAGTGGATCAGACTGCCGTGAAACAGGAGTCTTAACGTGTCATTCCTGCAGCGTGTGACCGGGCTGTGGAGCAGAGCTGGCGGTCAGCTCAACTGACAAAGGAGGAAGAAGGCTGGCGCTGTACCTTGCTCCTCTCTGGGGACGCTCGTCGTGTCTCCGGGGACGTCCACTGTAAGATGAGCACAGAGATTCACGGGTTTGTGAATGCAGCCCATTTCCACCTCATAGCAACATGCGGCGGGGCTCAACACCGCCCCCTGCCCTCCCCAGAATCTCACTGCTTCTGCCCGCCTCTCGGCTTGCCTGCTTGCCCTCGTGTCCCATGATGCCTGATGATGACAGGCAAAACAACACGTCTGTCTCAAGGGACTGCTCCTTTAAAGGAAGTGGTAGACTCTGGAGGTGAAGGCATACTCTTTTGCCAGTGCTAATCACCTCAGTTTACAAGCCCCCGTCCAGCCCCAAGTCAGGGCCGTTGAACGCTTATCAATTGCATGACGTCCTCTATGGAAGGTGTGATCACATGAGAGAGGTCTCAGGCTAAAGGAGAGGCACACAAAGCTCAGATTCGCACTTGGGGGATGTGGGCATTGATCCTGCTGCCTCTCGCCTGCTAAGCAAGCGCTTTACCATGTGAGCTAATCTCTACCATGTGGTGCACTAACTCATTTCAGGCATGTCGGGGCGCTGGCGGAGTGAGGGGGGACCGGGGTACCTGAGAGGATTCGGCTGGAGGTCCGATCCGGGGCATCTGTGGGTGAGGCTGCCCGCTCCGAGGGCGCGAGGCCAGCGTCCTGGGGCACTGCCAGCTCCAGCTGCTCCGTCAGGTTGTCCCGGACCTGCTGCAGCAGCTGGGAGGGGAACGGGGGTCTGTGGGGATGGAGTGGGCAGAGTGGGCCTTCATGAGAGGGGCGCCGGCTGTTTTCCTCCGCCGCTAAACCAGGGATCTAATCCCGTCCGGCCCCAGCTCGTCTTCGCTTCTCTTGTCTTAAAGGGGACCTGCCGTCCCCAACGTCTCCGTAACAAAATCAAGTCATTGACAGCATAGAACAAAAATTAACACATTTTGAATTAGCCACAAAATCATGGACTCTGTGAAAGTACTGTAAGCCGCCATGTTGTTGCAAACCGCTGGGAGAGATCGCAAGAAGCCCTTCCTGCTCGCTAGTCACTGTCATGACTAATGAAGATGCGAAGTACGAGCGAGTAGTACAGCAGACATTTCACTGCAGAAATGTTCCATCGTGATAGCATGAGAGTTAACAAGGTACGCAGTGTTTGTCGGCAAAAACGATCTTGAATTAGAGAGCAGAATTTCTATTGGATTAAAAGATGCATTCTCAAGCCTGCTTGTTTACAGTGTAATAGTGCCACGTTCTGAATTGCGGAACATGGTGCTGCGCGTACCTGGAAAATGTTGGCTATTTCATGATGTAAATTGGAGGTTTTACAAATTACTTGATGATGACGTTTTACTTTTAGTGTGGTATGAAATGCCCTTATCAATGCTGATTCTTCCCAACCCTGAAATATTATAGTAGCAGTTCCCCTTTAAGGTTGGTGGAGGTGTGCATGTGTGGCCAAGAGACACCGTGGTTTCATCTGGGCCAGGCTGCAGGATCTGCACCTCTCGTTCCGGGAATTCGGGCTTTGAATACATTTGCATGTTTTGTAGCGTTAACGTGTGTGCAGTGCTAAACAGAAAGGCTGTTCTCCTTCCTGCAGCCTGCAAGCCTGTAAAACAGGAACTGGCCCTGCGACAGGTGAGCCTGCTGCACTTACAGCGCAGTCCGCATGGTCTCCAGCCTCCTCAGCAGCACGGTCTTCTCTGAGATCATGGCTGCCTTGCTCAGGAGCTGCCTGACCAGCGCGCGCACGGCCGCCTGGGGGTCCAGCAGGGCCCGGGCCTGGTGAGGCAGGACGCTGGCAGAGAGCAAGGAGAGCAGGTCCAGGCTCCTCCAGCCCTCCAGGCGCCGCCAGTCGGGCTCCTCCAGCTGGGTGTGGCCCAGCAGGCTGGCCTGCACGCGGTCCCGCAGGTGCGGGGGGATGGCGTAGGCCTGGCAGAGCCTCAGCAGGGCCGAGGCGCACCTCTGGTACACGGAGACGCAGGACTGAGCCATGCAGCGCAGCAGAGCGCCGACGACGCTCTCCAGATCGATCACCTGGGGCTTCGTGGACAGCCAGGGACTGTTGGCGATCTGAGTCAGCAGGTCTTCCTCCACTGGAAGCTCCAGTTCCAGTCCCTGGACCTCGATCCCCGGGCCTGGCCTGGCGCCCTTCCTCCCCTTCAGAGCCTGCTCTCTCCTCTTCCTCTTGCTGTCACCCAGGAGCAGGGTGTCCGAGGACTCAGAGCGGGTCTCCCGGAGATCCTGCAGGTGCCTGAGGAAGGACCTGGACTCCTCCCTGTCCGGGTCAGGGGCGTCCCCGTCTCGACGGCCCCAGCCCCGGATCACCGAGTTGGGGATGAAGCCATCTGGGGCGATGGGCCAGTCTGGGAGAACGGGGGTCATGCAGGGAGTCTGGGGCTGGGGTTGGCTGGTTGGCAGCACGATGCTCCCCAGTACAGCCTCCTCCCCGACCGGGGCCTGCCCAGCTGGCTCTGGGACGACTCCTGAAAGAGAGAGGCAGGGGGCGCTGTGGGGCAGCTAGAGGAGAGGAAACCCGTGAACAGCCTTCAGAGCTTTTTCCTCCTGTGTTGTCGTTGTGATAAGGTAAAGATGTGGCTCTAGTAGTAGATGGCACAGGTGAGGAAAAAGGAAATTGTTCGTTTTTGCTGAGTTGAAGCACGAATCGAAAGCTGGGCTGGGGTTTGTTTTGAAACATGTCGTGAAACATCTCGACAAACAAAGCCGCCCCCCGGCTGTGCCAAAGGGGGGTTAAGGCCTGGAGGGAGGGGGGGCAGTAAAGGTAACGGGACAAACCTGGTCTGGAGTCCGGCTCCCGGGCAGTGCCAGTCTTCGGCGACGCCTGCGCTTCCGTCTGCCTCTGCAGGCTGATCCTGGATCTCTTCCGGGGCCTTTCCGGCTTGCTGCTGATGCCAGGGCCGACAGGCGCCGGCTCCGCACCGGGCCGGGGCGCCGCGTCGCCCCCCAGGGATTCGAGGTGGTACCTGGGCAGGACGGTCACCTGGGCGTCCTCAAGGGGGACGGGGCGGAAGGGCAGGGGGTCTTCCACGGCGTCGTCCTGCCCCTCCTGCCCCAGCAGGGCGCCCAGGTAGCGGGGGGGCAGGAAGCGGAGGCTGGGGAGGAGGTAGGTGTTGCCGTTGACGTTGGCCAGCAGGTCGCCCCTGGGGTTGGCAAAGCACACCTGGCTCAGCCGCGCCCCCAGGGTGATTTCGGCCAGGAGGGTGGCGGCCGAGTCCCACAGCTCGACGGTGCCCTCCGGCCCCGCCGTCACCACCAGCCCCAGGGCCGCGCAGTAGTCCAGCGAGGCGATCGGGGGGGCGCCGGCCCGCTCCGGCTCCACGGCCCGGCCCGTCGGCCCGAGGAACAGCAGGGCGTGGTCCCGGGTCACCGCGCAGACCTGCCCCGGCAGCAGCCGGGTGTAGAGGAGCGGGCGCGAGCAGCGGATCCGCGCCAGCGGGAGGAGGTCCGCGCGGCGCCGCCCCCAGCTGACCCGCCACAGGCTGAGCAGGTGGTCCGTGCCGTAGCAGCACAGCTGGGCCTGCCGCCCCCCCGGCAGGCTGCTCATCTGCACCACGGCGCCGTCGTGGGCCTTCCGCGCCAGGGCGTGGCGCCGGGGGGGCGACAGCAGCGAGACCCTGCCGTTCCTGTGCCCGCCGAAGACCAGGCAGGGCTCGCCGGGCGAGGTCACCGCCTCCAGGCACAGCACCCCGTCCTCGCGCTCCCCGGACGTGGACAGGAAGTGCTTGGCCGGGCACGGGCACCTCGTGGTGTCCAGCACCAGGACATCGGCCGAGCCCGTCGCCACGAACAGCTCTTCCCGACCGGGGTCGTAGGCGTAGTCCAGGGCCTCCTCCAGCAGCAGGAAGGGCCAGGAGAGGAGGACCATCTGCCCGGTGACGGGACACAGGAGCCGGATGCCGCCGTCCTGGGTGACCGCCAGCAGCCGGGCGCGCCCCGGCCCGCACTGCACCCGGGAGATCCGCCGCAGCGGGCAGCCGGTGGCGTTGAAGAGGCGGCAGATGCCCGGCAGGCTCCAGACGGAGAAGGCGCAGGGGGAGGCGCACACGAAGCGGTCCTCGCCCAGGGGCAGCATCTGCGCCACGCCGGCCGGCTCGGCCAGCAGCTGGCGCAGCAGCTCGCCGGCGCGGCTCCACTCCCTGACCCAGCCGTCCGCCGAGGCCGTGAGGCAGGTGCCGGCGGCGGCGGGCAGCAGCAGGCCGGTCACGGCGCGGGCGTGCGCGCGGAACTCCTGCAGCAGGCCGCGCGTGTCCCAGCTCCACACCTGCACGCAGCCGGCCGAGTCCCCGGTGTACAGGTGCCGCTGGGCCGCGCAGGGGGCGCAGCACAGCAGGGTGCCGCGGCTGGCGCCCGCGAAGGCCCGCGTCTCCTGCTTGGTGAGGCAGTCGAAGGCCCGGACGGCGGCGCCGCAGAGGGCGAACAGCGAGAGAGACTGCCCCTCGGTGGCCAGGCCGCGGACGAAGGTGTCCCGCCGCAGGGAGCAGCAGCTCCAGTCCAGCAGGCGCGTCACCCCGATCGGCTGCTGCGGGCGGGGCCAGAAGCCCCAGAAGGCGATGAGCCCCACGCCGCCGGTGACGACCTCGCCCGTCTCCTGGCTGTAGTGCATGCTGGTGACGGAGCCAGGGCAGGCCACCCGTTGCAGGAGCCCCACCTGCTGCTTGAGGTCTCCGTACAGGCGCAGCGCCACGTCGCTGCAGTACCCCACAAACAGCCGCTGGCCGGGCACGAACAGCAGCCGCTCCACCAGGTAGCCCCCCTCCAGCGGGAAGCTGCCGAACCGCGACATCTCCCTCTCCTCGGTCTCCACCCAGGCCTCCATCTGCAGCAGACCGACAGGCGTGCAGGGGGTTGCAGGTAGCAGCTGCCTCGCCCCCGCGCGGGTCGTGTGTCAGGGCCCAGCTGCCGGGCGCTGCTGTGTTTGAGCCGGCTCCGTCGTGGGCTTGGTGTTGTGCAAAGCAAGCGCCATCGTTCCAAGGTGTCTTGTCGATGGGATATGGGATGACTGTTTTTTCACCAGCTAGTGGGATGTTTCTTCGAGAGTAAATGAGGTGTTTCTAGTTGACAGACGATTAACGGATTTCAAAGGGGTGAAGATGAGATTGTGTCATAACTGCAATCTGCAGGTGCAGGAGTCCCAGGATATATGCTGTGTCTGGATGATTCAATAATAATAATTATAATCATGATAATAATAATAATAATAATAATAATAATAATAATAATAATAATAATTGCATTTGTTGATACAGGGCTTGTCATCTCGAAGGATCTCAGAGCACTTGAGATTAGGGGAGGAAAGAATTTAGGAGTAACTTTAGGGATTCTTTACTCATTACTGCTCTGACCAAGCAGTCAGGACCCCAGTTTAACACCCCATCTGAAGGACAGCGCCTCCTACAGGACAGTGTCCCCCTGTGACCTTCCTGCTGCTCCCGAGGAAGGAGCGCCACCTGCTGGTCCACCTGCACCACGCAAAGCGGCCGCCTGGTCTCCCCCCCAGCTCTCACATCCCTCCGCCCAGTCCGACAGCTGAGATGAGGCTGCAGGAGGGTGGAGCTGCTGAGAGACAGTTTCTCTATTTCCTACCCCTGTGCTACAAGAGGAGAATCGGAGAGCACCCCTTCCTGCCCCGCGGTCAGGGCCGGAGGCGAGACCTCGTCTCTCGGTGCAGGGAGACGCACCAGCGTCGGCAGGCGAGAACGGCAGGGAGGAGCACCTCCTGTCTTGTGTTGGGGTGAACAGGACACAGACGGCGAAGGCCCCTGGGTGTCACGCCCTCTGCAGCCAGAGGGCGCTCCTTCTCTGTCCTGTCCCTAGTTTCCGGTCTGCTGTCCTTCCTGTCCCTCTCTTTCCCTTGGGCTATATATTTCCGGGTCTTGCACTCTGTCCTGGCTCAGCATTGATGTTCGGATGTCCTGAGACCTGCCTAGCACCAGGGCGCCCCACGTCCGCTCCCTGAGGACATAGGTTTCTATAGGGCATTCCTGAACTCTTTGCACTAATGAGCCCAGGCCTTTTTCCCGTCTCGCCGCTACGCATATGGGTCTTTTTCCGCTCTCCTGCTCCCCACGGTTGGTCCCTTTGGACGTCCGTGACACTGGGCAGCTCTCCAGCTGTGACGGACGTGTGTATTAAGTGTGTATTTCTTTACCGAGAGAGTAAAAACTCTCTGCCTGCACAACGGACACTGTCTACCAGTACCACGTCCGCCACACAACCCTGAGCCCAAGACAGAGCACACTCAAACACCTGTTTCTTGTAGTAGGCCCTGCTCAACACGGAGAGCTGACCTGGTTAATTATACCCCGTGTTCCAGCGGCAGCGCGCGCTTACCCGGTGCTGCTCCAGCGCGTGCCCCCACAGGAAGCCCACGGCCACGCGGCTGTAGCTGGAGCTGTGCACGGCCAGGCAGCGCAGGTAGCCCGGGGCGCAGCTGCCGCGGAACGTCATCGCCGGGCTGGCGTCCAGGAACACCGCCTCCTCCTCCTCCTCCTCCTCCTCGTCCGGCCACCCCGAGGTGTCGCGCGCCTGTCGGGGGTACAAGCACTCAAACCTGGGGCACTCTCTCGCGCCGCAAACCCGCGTCGCTTCGCGGGGTCTGCGCTCGGGGTTGTGTAAAATTCACACTCGTGACAGCCGTGGCTGCAGGGCAGGTCGCTTCGTGGGGGATCAGAAGCGCGTTGAGACGCGCATGGAGATCGGCCTGGCAAGGCAGCTAGCGGTTACCCCGTTTCCGCACCCGTCTGTCACGCGTGGATCCCCAGCCTTACCCGAGACGCCTGTATCTTCTGTTTTATCTGCGGAAAGAGCGATTTCCACTCGGGGACGATTCTCTTCATGTTGGCCACCCCACCCGAGATAACAGCTCCGAGGCTCTGCGCTCTGTCGCGCTGATCTCTGGAATCCGCCGTGGGCGAACCGAGTTCGTCACAATAACACAACGACAAGAACTGCTTTTGAAAAATGCACCTTTTTAATTAATTCGGAAACAGAAGACCGGCGCGGTGTTTTTTTTCTCTCTCCGCGAGTCCACGCTGTGTTCCGCTGATTCCCCCCGTGATTTTTCACGGCTCAGTATTTTAATGCTGCACAGGTGCCACGCGAGGGCGCAGTGGACCAGGAGCAGAAGCTGAGGGCCCACAGGCCGATCCAGTAATTAATTACAGTCCACTGCAGGACCCGTGTTTCATTCATTATATGTCCTGTATGGAATAACTATATCGTATTAGAATCAATACACTCTCGCTTTTATATGCTATATATGTCATCATTTACTTGTGTCAACATTTACACGATTTACTCGTGGAATGTTTGCAATCATTGTACAATGACGTTTCAGAGTCTGCTCCTGAAGACACACCTGGAAGAGTCCTGCTCTTGTAGACACTTGGACGAGTCTGCTCCTGAAGAAACACCTGGAAGAGTCCTGCTTCAGTAGACACACCTGGAAGAGTCCTGCTCCTGAAGACACACCTGGAAGAGTCTGCTCCTGAAGACACCTGGAAGAGTCCTGCTCCTGTAGACACTTGGACGAGTCTGCTCCTGTACATACCTGAGTCTGCTCCTGAAGAAACACCTGGAAGAGTCTGCTCCTGAAGACATACCTGGAAGAGTCCTGCTTCAGCAGACACACCTGGAAGAGTCCTGCTCTCACACACTTTTTGTGCTTTACGCTTTCCAGTCTCTTCTGAAGAAACAGCACCATGCTTGTGTTTTTCACCTGAGCACATGTGGGTTCAAGGTTGCACATGGCTGCACGTGGAGAAGAGGAAGAGGGATGGGATGGAAAGAGCCTGTCAGTGTGGGTCCTCAGAAACGTCCTGGAACCTGATGACCTAGATTGGACCCTGTTCTAAATGAAGTCTTGCTGATGATGTTTGATGATGTTATCTGTGTTATTATCTCTGGACCCTAATGTCCTGTTTGCTTCTCTGATTGCTCCCCTGCGGTCTGCAGAAGATGAAAACAGTTTCTGCACTGAACCATCCGTACGGGGGTCTGCAGTGAGCCATCTGTTTTGTGCTGCCCTGGGGCAGTTGTTTCTCCAGATCGGGGCTCTGGGCACGAAGGCCCAGCTGTATCAGGAGGAGAGCATTGCTCAGAGTGTGCTCACTGACCCGTTAATTCCCGTTAAGACGCTGGACCGCTGACTTGCCCGCGTGCGCGGTTCTCTTTCCCCATGCAGGACGAGAGACGAGTACTGCTCTGGTCCTCACTGTGCCCGGCGCAGCGCTGTCCTGTTGGTGCAGCACGGACTGTGCTCAAGGTGTTTTTATTTTAAAAGACAGTTTTAACGAAGGGCCGCTCAGGGATGCAGTGGAGGCCTGGGTGAATGGCTTCTGTCTTCAGGCCAGGCGGCAGCCTGTGAGGGGCTTTTGCTTTGCTCAGCTGGTCCTCGTGTGTACGTGCCTGAGCCCCAGGGTGGCATGGCTCTGGCTGGTGGGGGGGCCTTCTCCCGTCCTGGCAAAGCTGCCCCCCCCACACCGGCCCAGGGCAGCAGGGTTATTTCCGGCTGACAGCTCGGTGGGAATTTGCAAGTGTACATGACTGAGCACGGGGAGGCGGGTGGGCTGACAGCCCTCTGAACTGATGCGTCCGGACAGGGAGGCTAATCCGGCAGACACAGACATCAGCAGGGAGCGGGCCGGACCGGAGCTCCGGGACACGGACTGTCTGCCCGCTCACCCCCCCCCACTCGCACGACCCACCCTCCCAGCTCCTGGGCAACAGGGCCACTCGGCGCTGATTCCGAAACCGGGCTCACCCTCAGCGCGCTCGGACCTGCAGGTCAGCCTGGAGTCGATCGCCGCAGCTGAGGCACCCTGGCGGCTGTGCTGGCGGTCAGGGCGACTGGCCTACCCCGAGCCTGTGACCTTCACACCCGAGGGAAACGGCCCTGCGGGGGCAACGGAACTGTTGGCAGGTGAGCGGCTTGTAAATATAGCGTTGTTCTTGAGACGAGCGCACTCATCCCTTCTGACACACCCAGGAAGAACAACAGCACAACCTCTCTCTGCCTCTGTCATCAGCGCTCCGACGTCGCTCCCTGCCCCAGATCAGACTTTAAGCAGCTGTTTATTGACTTTTTTTAATTGCTGCGTGCTCGCCGTTTTACACTCCTGAATCCTAATCCTTTACCGTGACTGGCCCATGATGCTCTGCTCCCTGTAATTGCGGTGCCCTGTGCAGGGGCTAGGACACGTGCGATGGCAGCAGGTCGGGTGAGGGGAGACGGCGCGCTGTTCGGGCAGCCGCCTGCTCCCTGCCGGACGGTCTCCAAGGCGAGGGTCTGTCCCGGGACCAGCAGACAGGGTGGCAGTGAGTCAGCAGTGCAGCCTCAGTGAGAGACACTTGCCAGTCAGGAGCTCTGTGTACAGAAGGTTTGCAGTCTAGTGACAGGTGGTACCTGGCTGGTTATGGTCTTGTTGTAATGATCTTTAAATAATTGCTTACACTTATATAGCGCTTTTCTGGACACTCCACTCAAAGCGCTTTACGGGTAATGGGGACTCCCCTCCACCACCACCAGTGTGCAGCATCCACCTGGATGATGCTCCAGTCCACTCCCCACACACCAGCTCTCAGTGGGGAGGAGAGCAGAGTGATGGAGCCAGTTCAGAGATGGGGATTATTAGGAGGCCAAGGCTGGTAAGGGCGAGGGGGAAATTTGGCCAGGACACTGGGATAACACCCCTACTCTTTTCATCTGATGGATGGCACCTTTTTTCTTACAGTATAGTGTCCTCATCGCTATGCTGAGCCCACACAGACTGCAGGGCGAGATTCCCCTACAGGTTCCACTAACACCTCTTCCAGCAGAACCCTTAGTTTTTCCCAGGAGGTCTCCCATCCAGGTGCTGGCCAGGCCCACACCTGCTGAGCTCCCAGTGGGAGATATGGCTGCTGGCTTGTTCTGTTCACAAGGGTTTCCTTCTGGCTCCGCAGTTTCCTCCAGCAGTTCAAATACGGACCAGCAGGTGTTAGTGTGTCTGTGTCTGCCCTGTGATGGAATGGGGACCCATCCAAGTTGCACCCTGCCTTGTGCCCATTTCTTGTTGGGATAGGCTCCGGCTTCTCCCGCGACCCTGAGCTGGATGAACTGGTTAGAAAATGGATAGAGATGGGTGGAGAATACGGATTAACTGCCCTTAAACTTTTTGGAAATGCTGTAGTCATGCAGCTATAGGGAGGCAAGAGAATGGGTGCCCTCTAGCGGAGGTCCGGTGTACTGCAGGCCGGTGGCTCTGGTGCGCACAGGCGCAGTGCAGACTCGCTGGAGAGGGAGAAGGCTCTCTGGTTACGGAGCGGCTGGTCTGTGTTTCAAGCCGCGATAACACGAGCAAACTGGAATTTCTACCTGACGGGCTGACAGATTTTTAACTGGATTACACGTTTAAGGACCGAGGGGAGCTTTGACGGTAAGCTTGCAGACATCGGGCGTGCTTTAAGTTGGGATAATGTATTCTTTTCTGAACTGTGATAGTAGCAGCAGTGTGAACAAACTCAAGCGCACACTCTCAGTTCGTTAGGTTTTTTCTTACTAGGTATTTGTCGAACTTTATGATATGTTCATTCTTTTTTCAGTTCCACCTTATCGATCAACATGACTGGGCGTTTCTGTGTAACTTTGCACTTATTTCGTTTCCTCCTTTCAATAGTCTGTTCTTTTAAAATGCCTTTTTTTCCCTATTTTATTATACTGGTCCTTCCTGATCTGTTCGATAGCATTGAGCAGGCGCTGTGTATTTTGGCATCCTGGGGCTTGTAGTTTTTGACCGCCCGGTTTCATTGTCTTGGCAACGGGTGCTTCCGCTTCGTCGAACTACACATCCCATGGGACAGTGCTGCTGCGCTTGCCATATGTCATTTCTACTTGGCAATGTAAATAGCGAGTTTTCAATCATTGGTAAAGTAAGGACGGTCGGAAGTGAAGGAGTGTATGTGGCGGAGTGCGTGTTTAACGAGGCTTGAAGAGAACAAAGTTTCGCTAACGCGTATGAAGATGTGGAACTGAGCGTAAACATTCAGTGGATTTCGCAGGAGTGTGTGGGTTGCCTGACCTGAAACGTGTCGGTAGCTTTCTCACGGGATAGCCCCCTCGCTGCCACCGCCTGCGGCTGACATGCAAACCGCTGGGCTAATGACACAAATGCGGGGCCCGGGGCGGCCGGCCGGCACGGTGCCGTGACTAGCTCGTGTCGCCGGGCTGGGCTCGGAGTTCCGAACCGCCTCGCCCGCGCCGGGTCCGGGCTCGGTTCTGCAGGCTGTGAAGAAGGAGGAAGAGGAGGGGGCGGGCAAGGGCAAGGCGCGCGATCCGACTACCTGTCAGGCGGCGCGGGAGGAAGGTGTGTGTGGGGTGGGGTGGGGTTGGACCAGGCGCGTGAACAGGGCTCGCCACGCCACGGGAGCCCGGGACTCGCCCAGAGGTCCCGGTTCGCCGCCGGGGCTTGTGGCGGGCGGGCTGGCGAGCCGGTCCTGGGAAGAGCGGCGAGGAGATAACGCCGGGAGTGCTGTCTGTGCCGGCGTGTCGCTCTGCATTTGTCACGCTGAGCCCCCCCGACTTCCGACCTTCACCTCGAGGAAATAACACGCCACATCCTAAAATAGGTCCTATCTGATAATACGCTGGAGGTCCGGCAGGAGAACTTGAACATTAAGTGCATTTGTCACTAGCAATCGCGCCAGCTTTGCCATACTTTTCGCTCGGAGACCGATTCCAGCGTTTTAGTTTTTTTTTTGTTTTTAAGGCGTTTGTTTCTTGTGGTTGTGATCCGTGGTCTTCTCCATTTTCATTTCACGCTACGCGAAAATCCGACTCCTCTGTCAAAATACCATAATTGCAGCATCAGGAGACTCAGCGCCTCGCATGGTGAGCCCCTCGGAAACGCTTTAGTGTTAAACTTAAAACGGACACTGGAGAACAGTTCAGAAAGGTTACTGTGGGCGAGAGGAGTTCGGTGATTAGTTAAGCAACCTGTGGGGCAAAATGGCACAAACAGCACATAGAAATGCAGGAGCTCTTTCCTCGCTGCCCTGGTTGAGCGCAGGTTCCCGGGACTGTCCGGGCACTGCGGCCAGTGTCCAGCTGTCCAGCTGCGGAGGGGGTAACACAGATGCCAGGCCTGGTGTATCGCGCCGAGCGGCCCCGCTGGGCACGCGATGAGCTGCGCAGGGCACAGCACCAAGCACGGAACCCAGGGGGCACAAACACCGCAGCAGCTTCCCAAAGGGCCCAGCGGCTCGGCGCAACTCGGGTTCAAATCCAAGAGGGTCCTTCGGTTGTGCTGGGGCGGCGTGGCGCGGCGCAGGGACTGGAGATGGGTTAGAGAGGCACTCAGCACCACTCTCGATAAGAAAGGCCCCCTCACGCTCAGTCCCCTGTGGCTCTGAATGGGGCCCGCTGCGGTGCCGTTCCCTCTGGTTCTCCCCTCAGCTGGTTCTGTCCTGACCGGGCCGGAGGACCTGGCTCCGCTCGGCTCTGTAGGTGAAGGGGGTCTACAGAGACCCGCGGGCTCGGCGCCGCCGGATGCCGCCCCCCCTGCCTCATGCAAGCTCGGAGGAAACTGGGCCCCCAGATGCGGGCCCGTCCTGGTACCCGGGCCGGGGGCAGAGCTCGGAGGCTCTTTCCTCTGCTGCCTCCCGTTCGGCCCCCCTGGTGCTGCTGCAGGGAGAAACCCCTCAGCTGGGTTCCCCGTCGGCTGGCCCGCCTGCCCCTCTTACCCCCTTCCTGCGGCCCGGCAGAACGCGGGCAGAACCGGCCAGCAGAACCGGCTTGAAGCCGCGAGGGAGGAAGAGGAGGAGGCGGACAGGTGGTGAGACGTCAGAGGAAGGAGAACCTGAAGCGGCACTCCTGAGTCTCCAGCCGCGTGTTCGATCCGGATTGTCCTTCTGGCTGTTGGCTGGTTTGTTTTCCTTCAGGAAGAGACGGTTAATTAGTCTTTGGAATTTCGCCTGAAGGGTGTACCCCTGCAGGGCTGTTTCTACTGTTTTGGGTTTTTTTCCCCAGTTTTCCATGGGAGACGAATGTCAACTAACAAGAATTTAATGATCTGGAAGCTTCTAATAGAGCCTTCATAGCTCTGGGGCGGGGAGGTCAGAGGTCACCCGCGCTTGTGTTTTGGAAGCGTGACTTTTCTCACAGAAAGTGCTTGTTGCCCCAGCAAGTGTGGAAAAACAGGTCGGGGAGTTTATTTCTGACGCTGCTTAATGTGGCTCATCCACCCTGTCTGTCCAGGAGGCGAGGCCAGTCCACTCCACAGTCATGATGGGGGGACTGTTTTCTAGCAAGGGTCAAGGGTCAGGGGGCTTCTGATGCTGAAAGGGAAGAGGTTCAGGACTTGCTTCTTCCAGAGGTCTCTTCTGCGTTTGCGGCCGACAGTGACCCGTCCTGTGGTGTTGTAGTTCGGGGCGTCTGATCTGCGCTGCAGTGCCAATCTCTGTGTGTAGCGCTCGCTGTTGCGCTCCGACTCCGAGTTTGTTCAGAACTTCTCCAGGAAGTTCTCCAGGAAGCCAGGCAGAGTCTTAAGTAAATACAGTGCTGCCCCGTTGTCTGTGTTCAGCGCCAGACCCCTCTCAGCTGCGCTCCACGATGGGGATCCAGCCCGAGCCCTGAAAGTTCTGGCCCGTCTGCAGCCCTGGAGCGCAGCCTGTCTCTGTCGCTCCTTTCCTGGGGTTCCTAGCTGCGGGTCGGGGTTCTGTGCGAAGTGCTGGGCTGGTCCAGCCGGGCACTGGTGCAGACCAGCAGGGCGAGGGCACGGCATGGCCCGAGGGGAGGAGATGGGCAGCTGAGGGCTGTTGGAAAGGTTGGGGGGGTTAATCGGTGCCTGGCGCCCTGCCTGTCGGACGCCAGCCCCCCGTTCAGCCAGGGCCTCCCAGCCTGGCACCTGTCCTGCCTGCAGTACCGGTTCTGCTCGGGCGGGGTGTCCCGGATCAGTACTGCTTCTGCTGGGGCGAGAGAGAGAGTGTCTCCTGAGCTCTCAGACACGAGCTGCTCTTCCTCAGGACTCCTCTGATGGCAGGCGTGTGTGCGCCGCGGAGCCTGACAAGCAGCCCTGCTCCTCTCGTGCGACAGGGAGGTGGGGGAAGAGGAAGAGCCAGGCTGGGGGGCAGGAGAGAGGGCTCTCGCCTCGCAGCGCTGCTTGTAAAACTGCTCGATCTGTCTGACTTCCATCCTACAAAGGGCTCCTTTGATGAGCCAGCCTTCGCGGGGAGAGAGAGGGAGCGAGCTGCAGATTAAAAGACATGGGTGGACTTTAACCCACTGCCAGGGGAAGGCAGCTGGCCGGCAGCCAGAGTTGGTAGGTTACTGCTAAGCCTCCAGCTCAGCTGCGCTCTGTAGTTTCGCCCAGAGTTTTTTTTTTCTGTTGACTTTTTCATTTGAACTCGCAGTGAAAGGGAACGCGTTTAACGCAGCGGCGCGCTCGGGCTCGCCTGCTCGCCTGAGCTGGGCTAATAATAACAACAACAGTCAGAGTATTCCAGTGTTGTGCCTTTTGTGAACCCATTTCCGAACGCTTTCCAATAAGACAAGGCAAGGGCTATGGAATGTGTCCCTTAGACGCACAAGAGCTGTGCAAGGATTTTGGCTTCTCTGGACCCCTGAGATCTCTGCTTATCGTATTTACCTTGCTGATAAGATCATAAGTCAGGTTAGGAACAGGAGCGGGCCATCGTGCCAGTTGTCTGGGCGCCAGGTTGTTGTTCCTAGGTTCTTGCCTGGCTGTTTCTTGAAGGACATCTAGGACTGGGCTTTGGCACCTCCCCTTGGAATCTTGTTCCAGGCTCCCGCCACCCTCTGTGTAAAGGTCCTCCTTTTTGAAGTCGGAAGCTCACACCTTCTTGAGCAGTGAACAGGAGTTAAGGGGGTGTCCTGTCGGCCTCAGCCAGCACTTCCACAGTTCGGCTGGCTTTGTTTGTGCTCTCTGTCTGTATGGTTTCCTAACCAGTTGTCTTTGGGTGCCTCATTCTTAGTCCGCTAGGAAGACCTCTGGAAAAAATGCTTTGAGCACTAATTCATTTAAGGAGACAGAGGATCTGCAGCTGCAGGTCGGCCGGGCAGGAGCTCAAAGAGGATCAAACAGGGAAATCAGAGGCAAAAGAAAGTCAGAAGTCAGGTGACGGGAACTAAGCCCAAATCTAGCATTGAATCTAAAACCTTGCTTGGTGAAAAAGGATGTTTCAGATATTTTGATCTCCTGTTGTCCAGTTACATTTATTTTCCGCTCAGGAAAAAAAAAAAGGCAAATGTCCAGTTGCTTGATCATCATCCCTTTTTTCCAGTTGGGATGTCTTTAAGATGATTCTTTTTTTCATTGCCTTTTCTCTTGTATGGGAAATTCAGATTTTGTGCGGTGTCAAGAGACGCTGTCCTGATGTGCGCTGCGGGCGGAGGGCCTGTCTCTTCCTGTTAGCCTGCTGGAGGTGGCGTGTGCCTGCTGGATCTGTGTGGACGAGCGGCTCTTGCCTGTTTATTTTGCGGAGGGAGATGTTGTCTGTAAACAGTTTCTGACAGTTCCCTGTTAAAAGGGGAGTCGTCCTCAAGATGCCTGCTGATGCTGCGTGGCACCGAGAGGAGACCCGGTCTTGCTGGGTGGCAGGGATGAATAGACCCGGGTCGTGGTGCGCCGGGAATCAGAGAGGCCTGCATCCCGGAAGGTGAATCCAGTGCCCGCCCTCCCACCGCGGCACGGCACAGCCCTCCTGTCCACCCTCCATGACCCCCGGGGCGCCCAGGCTGTTGCACCCCCGTCACCGAGCCAGACTCCGGGGTCCCCCTGCGTTAAAGACACAGGGGTCTGCAGGCAGTTTCTCTCGGATGGGGGGCTTCTGGCTGCCGCGGCTGGGTTTGACGTGGCCTCTTGGCGCCCGTCTCGTGTCCGGGGACTCGTGCGGCCCCACGCGTAGTCGAGCGTCACCTGTCCGCCACTTCCTGGCGCTTTGGTCCTGCTGGGAACGGCAGGCGTGTTTCACCTCGGGAAACGCCGGACGGGCAATCACGTTTCGAGTCGCCCTCCTGCCCCCTCATCTGGGGATCCCCGCGCCCGAGAAAGGTTATTTAGTCTTTGCCTTGATCGGCGCATTCTTTCGTGGAGCTTCGGAGGCAGCAGGACGAGAGGAAAGCCTCTCTGAGCAATGAGCTGATGTGATCCACCAGGTGGGGTGCGATTCTGAAGGCCAGTCGTGTGCCAGGGGGGACCTGGACTTCCTTCCCGCGGCAGGCTGTCCTCACAGGGGAGGGTACCTGCCCACGCCTCATCCGCCAGAGCTCCCTCTGCCATCACGCGAGGGCCTCAGGCTGGAGGGTCCAGTGTGCAGGGAAGGCAGGGCGCCACCTGCTGGTCTTGACTCTCCAGCGCTGCCTCTCCCCGCTGAGCCCGGCTGAGAGCTGACCAGGCCGGGGACCGAGGTGGCTGAGCCGCCGGTGGAACCGCAGCTCTCCGGTTGGCGCCCGCAGGGCTGCTCTTTCACCGCCGGCTGGCACCGGCGCTGGCACACGGCCTCCTTCTCCGGCTGCGGGGCCGGGTGTCGCTGGCGGCCGGCCTGACGCCGGGCATTGTTCCTGAGAGCGTGGGCTCGTCCGGCTGGAAAACGCCATCTGGCAGGGCCGGCTCTTGAACAGGCATTTGGTGTCGTTTTTTATTTCAGGGCACAGTCCTGTAATGTGATATTTGTTGTGCACACAGCTCACGTTAAATATGCAGTAGGTTTCATGTTGTTTTTCACCAGAGAGACTTGAAGCAAAACTGAACTGAACCTGCGTACAGAAGAGCACAGGGAGACCCTAGACGTTGTTGAATGAACACCCTCCAGGAGTCTTTAAATCCAATTAAATTGTTTGGCAATGGCAATCTTAAAGCTTGTTTCATACATCTTCCACAAGCATCACCTGAAGAACTGTTCCAGGAATAGAAAAGCTGCTAAACAAATCAAGAAAGAGCACTGTCTGGCTCGGGGTGAGGATGCATAGTGATCTCCCTAGAGCCAGTGACCTGAGAGCTCTGTCTGCATCAGGGAGCACAGTGTCTCCCTAGAGCCAGTGACCAGAGAGCTCTGTCTGCATCAGGGAGCACAGTGTCTCCCTAGAGCCAGTGACCAGAGAGTTCTGTCTGCATCAGGGAGCACAGTGTCTCCCTAGAGCCAGTGACCAGAGAGCTCTGTCTGCATCAGGGAGCACAGTGTCTCCCTAGAGCCAGTGACCAGAGAGCTTTGTCTGCATCAGGGAGCAGAGTGTCTCCCTAGAGCCAGTGACCAGAGAGCTCTGTCTGCATCAGGGAGCACAGTGTCTCCCTAGAGCCAGTGACCAAAGAGCTCTGTCTGCATCAGGGAGCAGAGTGTCTCCCTAGAGCCAGTGACCAGAGAGCTCTGTCTGCATCAGAGAGCAGTGTCTCCATAGAGCTGGTTTGCATCAGGGATCTGATTATCTGATTAGATCAGGGATTAGATCTGACAGGTAGGGCGGAGCTGTACCAGTTGAGTCAGCAACTCTGTTATTTTTTTATTTTCAAGCCATGTGACACTGCAGCTTCTCTAGGGTTTGGGCTCGAATTCTGCAGGCCCAGTCCCTGCCTGTGCGGCTCTTAGGGTTGTCACGCACCCTAAGACTGGGAGCTTCTTCCGATCTGATTCTGACCACGTGCCGGCACCTAGTGTCTCCAGCCATCCCCGCGGGATCCTGGCTCCTCTGCCTGCCCTGCCCCCCTGTCTGCACCGCCCCCCCAGCGCCTGGTTAGCTTTCCGAGCCTGTTGCTTCTGGGTGGTTTGCACATCTCACTGCGGCTCTGTCTGCAAGCCGTTTGGAGGAAGGAGCACGTCGGCTGCTCACCTAGAGTCCCAGTCCGGCTGTCGGAGTGCGACTCTGGATCCCGTGCTGAGACTGGGGAAAGCAGAGATGCATGAGCTGGACCAGAGGCTCAGTGTCTGGGGGCTCAGGGCAATGTGGGACCTGAGAGCTCTGTGGAGTATATATTCAGATGTCAAAGCATCTGCTTCAGAGCTCTTGAACATGCAGGAATAATGATGATGGTGATCTCTGTGGTCAGCCTGTTAGTGCTGCTTCCTCACAGCTCAGTCCCGGGTTCAATTCCAGCCCGGGGTACCTCCTGTGTGGAGTTTGTGTGCCCTCCCTGGTTCTCCGTGTGTTTTCTCCTGGCGCTCCAGAATCCTTCTACCTCGGAGTCATTTTGGCTAACCGGCGGTGGAGTTCCCTGGCGTCTCTAAATAGGACCCGCGTCCCGGGTCCCTGTGCTCCCTGTGCTCCCTCTGGGAATGGCTCCTGGGAAGCTGTGGCATCCTCGTTGCGGGAGGAGGGCTCACCAAGAGGATTTCGGGGGTCAGTCAGTCATGATCCACCGGAAGTGCTCAGCAGAGGGAAGCCAGTTTGCCCTTCACACTGGAGGCTCCAGGCGAGATGCGAGAAGAACCCCCACAATTCGCTTCTCTTCCCGCCTGGCCCTCGCCCGCGGTTGACTCGAAGTCATCGCGGCTCTGCTGCGCTCCAAACCCGCCGGCTCCGGAGCCGCTCCAGCCCTTGCCCTGGGCCGCAGGGCGGCAGAACCAGCTGTCCCGGGGCTTGTCTAGTCGTTAGCGTCACAGCTGCGCTCTCGCGAGTCAGCCGGGGCCCCAGGGGCCCCCACAGCGGGTTCTCACGAGAGCTGCGGGAAGCTGCGTGTCTTCAGCCTGTCTGCCTCTCTGATCGGAGAATCTCCCAGAGGAAGAGGAGCTTCCCCAGGTCACAGTCCTGCTTGGGGAAGGCCTGCCGACAGAGCGCGTCATGCGCCACGCGGGACAGATTGCTCAGCGCTGAGTAAGAAGCCAGCTGCCTGGAAGGCATTCCTCCTGGACCTTTCCTGGACGGAGCGGAAGGGAGCAGGGAGCCTGCGGTCATGTTAATAATAATAATAAAAAAACTTTGTTATATAGTGCCTTTAAAGGTGGCTTCTCAGAGCGCTTTACAGAATGACAACAACAATAAATAAAAAGAATACACAAGATGAAACACAATTACAATATATAGAGGAGACCGTGGATGGTGGTACTAAGAGAAGCAGAGGGGTGAAGAATGGAACCAGTGAAGTAAAGGCTTTTCTAAAGAAGAGGGTTTTGAGTCTGGATTTGAAGGAGTTTAGAGAAGGTGGCTCTCTGATATCCTTGGGGAGAGAGTTCCAGAACTTGGGGACATAACAGGAGAAGGGCCTGTCACCCATACAATGTAGACGGGCTTGGGGGACAGTAAGGAGAGCAGAGTTAAAAGAGGTGGGAGTAGGGCGATAATAGTTCAGACAGGTACTGAGGTGCCAAGGCATGCAGAGCCTTATAGGTGAGCATGAGGATTTTAAAGTCTACACGGAATTTGACCGGAAGCCAGTGCAAGGACTCCAGGACTGGAGTAATGTGAACACTTGCACTAGACCTGGTCAGGATTCTGCCTGCTGAATTTTGGACATACAGTACTACAGTTTGTTCAGAGTAGATTTAGATACCCCAGCGAGTAGAGCATTACAGTAGTCAATTCGAGAGAACACAAATGTGTTGATCAGCTTTTCAGCCACAGTTAGTGATAGCACAGGGCGTAGTCTAGCGATATTTCTGAGGTGAAAAAAAAGATGTTTTGACAATATGCTGCGCATGTGGGTTGGATGTTAAGCCAGAATCGAATATAGCCCCAAGGTTATATGTTGGACGTTGGACTCCCTTGCTCTGCCCAGAACTAGTGTGCTGGGCTGATGCTCGGTGTGATTGCATCCCCATCCGCACCTCTCCGGTTTGCAGAAAAGAAGCCAAAGTGCTTTGTGACAATGAGCGTTACTAGAGGCTGGGGTCTGGATGCCTGTTCTCTTCCAGATTTTGTATATTCCTGTATCAAATCCCTGGGTCAGTTTGTGCTCTGACACTGTCTCAGGTGATTAGAAGTCCAGTTGGCCAAAAGGCTCTTGTAACCTGAACACGTTTTAATGGGCTGGGGTCTGCAGTGTTGCTGGGCTCACCTTCTTGCTGAAGTTGCAGTTTCATTTGAACCGATGCTCTTTGGGCTCTCGCAGGCCCGAAGTGAACAGGGTTTGACTTCAGGTGAGTAAAGGGGCTGAACTGGTTGGATCGGATCAGTATTCAAATGTCGTTTTGACATGACTTATGAACGGGGACCTCTATTGAGTTTTAATCTGGTGTAGAGCACAGCAGTGTCTGCAGGCTGGGGCAGGCAGGGGGTGTCAGGCTTGGAGTGGGGTAGGGTTCGGATTGAGGGCTTTTCTCGTATGGTGTAGTGTGGGGGGGGGCAGTGTAGTTTCTGCAGAGCGTTGTAGTGTGAGAGTGAGCTGGGCAGGTGTACCAGGAGCTCCTCGCTGTGGTCCTAGCTATGAAATCTGATGTGCGCTCTGTTCTCTGTGCTGTGAGCGCTGTGCTGTTCTGCCTTGTGTGCTTTGTGCAGAGAGCTCTGTCCTATGAGCTCGGCGTAGTGGTTTGTTCTGTGCTCTGTGCAGCGTGCTGTGTGCTCTGGGCAGCATGCCGAGCGCTGGGAGCGATGCGCTGTGCTGCGTTAGCGCGCTGAGCAGGTGTGCTGTGGGTGGCTGCCTGGCTCATGTCTGCCGACTGGCAGGTAAACACCAGCGCTGGCCTCTGCACACACTCACACACTCCCACGGCTGGCAAGCGGCGATGGCGCTGTGAGATGGGACACTGCTCTCCACTGGCGGGTCTCTGTCCCTGAGCTGGGGTTGGCATCGGTGCGCTGAGCCCCCACTTTGCAGCTCCAGGAACACTTGTGGGGAAACTGAAGGAGACTGTGAGCTGGAGGAGTTTAGTTCAGTTTCTCCCCGGTTTTGAGGCTCACAAAACCAGAAAAGGTCCCTAATTGAATTCTTAAGGCGTGTGTGAGACATGTGGGAGCTTTTCATGTTTTCTGTTTGACCAGAAAGTGAAGGGGGCGTCTGTTAAAAGATCTCTGAGGGCACAGGGACAGAGTGTCCTTTCGACATTAAAATGAAATCCTGTGTGTCGTGTCCTGGAAGAAGGAAAGGCAGAGTTTTGTTTGAGTCCTGGTTGCTCGTGTGGCAGGGATGGCTCGGATGCCAGGGTAGTAGCTGGCGTTGCTGTACTGATGCCCGGCTGGGTCGGGTCGGGTCAGGCCTCTGGGCTTGGAAACCCCTTATTCCTAATCCTCCTGCGCCGGGATCTTCTGGAGCGTCACCTGACGGAGTGTTTCAGCCGTGGAAGAGCAGACGGGGAACTGGGCTTTGATTTCCTTCTGTGTTGTCTTTTGGGTTTCATCCCCGCGCGGGAGCCAGTGTTTGGGGATCACTCTGTGTTCGTCCTCCTGGAGGAAATCGCCCCCTTATCCCCCCTCCCCCACCCAGGGGCTACAGAGTGTGTGGGGCTGGCGGCGCCGGTCTCTTCGTGGACCTGTGGGGTGACTCATGATCCTGGGGGTGCCTGAACCCGCGCCCCGGTGTCTGTCCAGCTGGAATCCGGCCGCTGTCGGTTGTTTCATCGTCCCACGGGGCTTCTCTCGCCGGGCGCAGGGGAGGTGGTGAGGTGGACCCCTCCGACATGCGGGCGCACGTCGTGCCCGGAATAGGAGAGTTTCCTTCTCGGGGAGCGTGCTGCTCCAGCAGCTCTGAAGCTGCAGCCTCCCTGCTCCCTGCTCTCTTCTCCAGGGAGGATGTGTCTGAATCCAAACCACAAAGGGCCGGACTTCTCCTCTGCTGCGCTCTTCTCCTGCGTTTGGAAAGTGTTTAGTCGGAGAAGGAGGTTTGCACTCGGGAGGGCAGGGCGTGCTGGTCGAGTCTCCTCTCTGTGTCTTGCCTGGTGGGGCCGCGCGCCCCGTCTCTCTCTCGGCCCCCAGCTGGGAAGGGGGGCGCGGCAGCCAGGGTCGCTGGCGCGCCGAGGGGCTCGGCAGCTCCGCTCCGCCGTCTCGGCCCGGAGTTGCCGACTCAGGCAAATCTGCGCGCTGTGGCGGAGTCCCGAGCGAGCCTCAAAGCCACAGGAAGACCGCAGGAGGAGCTCGCCCGGCACACAAATGACAGCAGCACATTCTTCTTGTGGAAGCTGTGGCTTCCTGTCTCTCTGGGCTGGACAGGCGCAGCGCTGGAGCGGCAGCAGAGAGCGGTCTGAAAGGACTGTGTGTTTCAGCTTTTTCCAGTGCCCCCTTCCTTTTCTCTGTAGCACAATGCGCCACGCATTTATTTTTAAACCGCATTCTTCGTGGTGCAGGCGTCCCGGAGGGGGCTGGGAACAAGGCCTGGGAGCCAGCGAGCGCAGCAGACTCCGGCGGGGAGCTGGGCCTTGCGAGAACAGGAGGGACCGTTCCAAGTCTGCGCTGGAGAAGACCCTGCAGTTCTGTCCTTTTCCGAAGTTAATCAGGATGGAGCGGCGCTGAGCGCTCCGGCCCTCCTCTGGATGATCAGCCGGCAGATGTTTCGGGGAGGCAGCTGTTTCCTGTGATTGTTGTCTCCAGACGCAGTTGAACGATTTGTCCTGTGTGGACAGGCTGTGATCAGGGCAGACTGAAGGAAGGGGCGATTCCTCTAGATTCGTTCCCCGGTCTCTAACCTCCTAAAGCCACGGGCCCCTCTCCCAGCTGGCCGTGCCCAGTGGCCTGCAGGACACTTCTCTGTTCTGCCACCTGTGCTGCCCTGTTCCTTCTCTGGGGAGCTGTCCCCTCACGCGATGATCAGGGAATGGGGCGGGAGGAGTTCATGTGTGTGACGAGCTCCTGCTGACACGTGGGCACGCTGTGCGTGAGCGAGCCCGTCCGAGGGGCAGGGCGCGGTGGGCGCTCGTCCCAGGGATGAATCCCAGCCTGTGGCCCCCCCATACACGCGTGGGTGCACTTTGACCTTGTCGGTGAGCGTGCCCAGTGACCAGGGGGCGAGGCAGATGGGAAAGTGCTGTCTGTCTCCAGTACAGGCCCCAGCGAGGAACTCAGTGGGCAGAAACTCCGCCGTGTCTATGCTGGGCTCGTGCACAAGCAGGGACTTCCACGGATGCTGCAGGGAGGAGGTCTTTGCAGAGGTTCCTCTCATGAAGAGTAATGTGTCACTATGGTCTCTTTTCCCTTAGCTTTTATTTCTCGTTCCTTGGGGCCGGCTGGCCTCTGGGCCCTCTGCTCGACACGGCAAGCCCCTTGGGGAGCGATCGAAGAGCGTGGGGGCTGCTGCTAGCAGCTCTGCGGCAGTGCGCGCCCCCATTCCCCTGCCGGAGGTCCCCGATTACAGCACCTCACTTCCCAGCGAGCCGCGCAGCCCAGCCCCTGAGAGGCTCCAGATCACGTTTCCCCGGGACAAAGGCAGGGTATGAAGAGAGGCTTATATTCCCAGAGCTCCCTGCAGTTAGAAGTGGTTTTCTTGTTGCTGGTTATGCCAGCCAAGTCTCTGCACTGGGGGGGGGGAGAGAGGGGGGACAGAGGAGGGGGGGGAGAGATAGTGGTGCTGTGTTTCCCAGAGAAAGAGTATTCTTTGGGGGTGGATCCTTGCTTTTTTGGAAAGAATCCCGTGGTTTTTTCCCCTTGTGGACTCCTGTCTGTAGAATCACCTGTGTTCAGCATTTATTCACTCCACCTGCATGCCGATTTCTGAGTGCTCCCTCCTCATCTCCTCCGTGCCCACCTTCCTTCTCGTGCTGCCAGGCCGGCTGGGGTTCGCCTGCCAGGCCCTCCTCCGTCTCGCCGGCGGGGCGTGTCGAATCGGAGCGTCCGGGAGAGGTGCGCTTCTGTAGGGTGGCCCCGTGCGGCGGGCCGTCCGCGTTCCTTAGTTCTGCTGGGCTGGCCTGGTGTCCGATGCCCTCGGTGGTGCATGCAGGCCGGGGGCAGGCGGTGGGGGGTGTGTGTGACTGCAGCGGGGGCGCGGGGCGCAGGGTGAGCCCTCTACCAGACGGCCGGTTTTCAATGGTGCCATTGAGGAGGCAGAGAGCCGGGCAGGAGCCGGAGCCTGTGAGTCCCCTTTGTTCTGCAGGGAGTTTCTTTCAGCCCCACCCCCAGCACTCCTGCGGCTCGTTCCCATGGTGCCTCTGTGTGTGCGTGAGTGCCGCTCGGGGAGGGGCTGGCGGCTTTGTCCCCACAGAGCCCCTGCTGTCGTGGTGGAAGCTTGGCGAAGTCTGTGTCACCGCGAGCCTGGTATTCCAGAGAAGGGGCTTTGTTGCACTTGACCAGCGAGTACCCTGGGATCCTTATTGCTGTGAACGTTCAGTGAGTTTGATCAGTTCAGGGAGTTAGGACTAGCGGTGTTTGAAGTCACCCCTAATGTGAGGCTACAGCTGATGATTGCAGGCTGAGGTGGAGCCCTGAATTGTGCACCGTAATCTAGCTAGTGCTTTGTATAAACTCGGTGTTACTTCCTTTGGTTTCAGTACTACACTCTTAACGAAATACCCCAGCATTGTGTGGCTACATCAGTGGGGTCTACAGCAGACTGTGCAGCTCGTGAGCTAGGTGTCTTGAACACGAAGTCTGTTCATGTCAATATTTTACTACACCTCCTCTTTCGGGGTAGTCTGCTAACTGCATGAGTTTCCTAAGTGTGCCAGAGTCACCATCACAGACGTCTGCCAGAAAGAGCTGTCATTCTGATCTCTGATGGTACTGCAGCAATCGGATCAATTCCTAGATCAGGAATCCACCTTTCATGAAAGATTTCACTGGGCGCCTTCGCCTTCTGCAAGACTGTTGTTGAACCTGTTATATTGGAAGTTCTGGTTTTACAGTATGTGTCCCAGCTGTTGGTGACACGGCAAGGAAAAGGCAGATCCTGTTGACTGTCCCCAGAGGTGAATACCATACAGAAACTCTTTCGGTTTCACTGTAATGAATCTCTCCTATACTTCTTGTGTAGCCGAGTGTCAGGCTGATCTTTTTGTGCACAGGTCAGCTGTTCCCAGTTTTCCAATTGCTGGGTAAAACTCTGGTTTAATGTTTCGTGCCTCCTGCACGATGCTCGCTGATCGTTTATAAATACGATTTTGTGTTTCTTTGGGTCCTGGTGGAAAATATCATCTGGTCCTGGTGATGTATGGATTTGAAGATCTGTAATTTCCCATTAGGCCACATTTCCCCCTGGCCCTTACCAGCCATGGCCTCCTAATAATCCCCCTCTCTGAACTGGCTTCATCACTCTGCTCTCCTCCCACTGAGAGCTGGTGTGTGGGGAGCAGACTGGAGCATCATCCAGGTGGGGCTGCACACTGGTGGTGGTGGAGGGGATCCCCATGACCTGTAAAGCACTTTGAGTGGAGTGTCCAGAAAAGTGCTATATAAGTGTAAGCAATAGTTTCTTTGTCAGCCTTAGGCAGTTCTAAAATAAGTTTTTTCTTGCTAGGAATTTTAGGATCTTGTTTTTCTGTTGTGATAGTGACACAGCTTGAACCGTTTAGCACTCGTGCGGAGCTCTGCGCCGCGGTGTCCTCTGTCTGGATTTGAGAGAAGTGTTGGTACACTTGAATTTCCGCTGTCCTCTGCTGCTTCCATGTCTGAATTTCCTCATTCTGCCCCCCCCCCCCCCATATTGTGTCAGATTTCTGCCCCCAGGCCTCTCTCGTTGTGGAAGGTGGAGCGTTTCACTGCACACGATGGGAGGGGTTGGGCTTCATGCTGATCCCCTCTTTACAGGGCGTCAGAGGGAGCAGTGCTGCGTGGGACACCCCTAGGGGGCGCTAGGCAGGGCTGTGTGCCCCGGGGCAGGCTGGGGGTGGCAGTAGTGGCTGTGTGAGCAGGGAGTTTGGAGCGGAGCTCCGTCAGGGCTGCGTTCGTAAGTTCCTCGTTATGTCGCTCAACCGGTTTGTCAGCAAACAGTGACCAGGTCCTTCTTCTCTTTTGTAATCGGCTCACAGTGCAGGGGGGCCTGTTTGAACAACGTGCCTTTGTGAGGGAAAGCTCCGAGTTCCCACGTTCGCTGCAGGACAGCCTGGCTGGGGGGCGCCCTGGAGGCTGACACGCCACCTCCCTGGCTTTCACAGCTCCTCCGCAGGAGATACTCTGGTCTGTCTGCCCCGACGACTAATGAACGTGACACACAGGCCCTCCGGCAGCAGCAGCACCAGCAGCACAGCAGTGCAGGGCATCAGTGAAAGACCACAAGGACAGGAGACCGCTGATAGTAATACTTCATTACACTTGTACAGCTCTGTTCTGGACACTCCACTCAAAGCTCTTTACAGGTCATGGGGATCCCCTCCACCCCCACCAGTGTGCAGCCCCACCTGGATGATGCTCCAGTACTCTCCCCACACACCAGCTCTCAGTGGGGAGGAGAGCAGAGTGATGAAGCCAGTTCAGAGAGGGGGGTTATTAGGAGGCCAGGGGGAGATTTGGCCAGGACACCGGGGTTACACCCCTACTCTTTTCGAGAAACGCCCTGAGATTTTGAATGACCACAGAGAGTCAGGACCCCGGTTTTGAGTCTCATCCGAAGGACGGCGCCTGTTTACAGTCTAGTGTCCCCGTCACTATATTGGGGCATGAGGACCCACACAGACTGCAGGGTGAGCGCCCCCTACTGATCCCACCAACACCTCTTCCAGCAGCGATCTTAGTTTTTCCCAGGAGGTCTCCCATCCAGGTGCTGGCCAGGCTCACACTGCTGAGCTCCAGTGGGCTGCTGGCTGTGAGTGGGGTGATAGGGCTGTATGCGATGGCCCTTCAGGCAGGCCCGAGCCTCCTCCCTTCCCACATCAGAGTCCTGCTGCGCGCCTCTGTCAGCCCTGGCACTCCCCTCCCGAGTCCCCCTGGCCAGGACACTTCCACTCCTGTCCTCCACTCCCTGCCACGCTGGCCTGACTCCCCGCCCCGTGTGCCAGGGTGGGGTCGATGAGCTTCCGCCAACCGGCCGGACAGGAGGGGCCGATCGGTCTGTTCTCCGGGACCCGTGAGCGTGCCGGGGCGCGCCCCCTTGGGATCGCCCGCGGGTTTGGCGGCGCGATCCCGCTGTTGCTGTTGGCGGAGAGAAGCCGCCTGCGGGAGCGGCGTGTTTTTCTTGCGGCTTTGTTCCCTGCTGCTGATCCGGCTCGTCTGAGGACAAAGGGCCGCGGTCTCTCTCGTGGGGTTGCGCCACGTCGCCCTGGGCGGCCGGAGGCAGGTGGAACGCAGTCTCTGCCGGGCGTGTCTGTTTGCAGCCCTGTTTGTATGTGGGCAGCCAGGTCGGCTTCACTGGGAGAGAGAGCTGAGGGGGGCAGCTCGGCCCCGGGCAGATTCTGTTGAGTAGACTGCCAAGGGCTCACCCAGAGCCTGCGCCAGCTGCTCTCCGTGTCACGCTGGGGTCTGCGGTGGGCGCCCCGGGGGGTCTTGATGAAGGCGGTAGGCTTCCCTCTACCGCTGAGCTGGGCCGGCGACCGTGTGTCGGGACAGAGCCGTGTGTGTGCGCGCGCCGGTGTGTGCACACTGTGACAGGGTGCTGGGAAGTCCACCAACGGTTCTCTGCACAGGAGTAGGGTTCGAACCTGGGGCAACAGGGTTAACAGTTCCGAAAGGTAGAATTGATCAAGTTTATTTCATTCATGTTTTTTTTTTCTACAAACAGCCCCGAGAGAAACCCAGCTGAGGGAGAGGGTTTTTAATGCGGTGGGAGGGGGTTACTCAGTTAAGACGGAGAGCTGTGGCAGGGTGGGGGGGGGCGTGTCTCGTCACAACAGCAGGTTTCTTCCAGGCTGCCTTGGGCATCTCGCTGGCATCAGGAGGAGAGAGTCCGTAGGTGTGTCTGCTAATTCAGCTTCATTTGCATGATTAACCCTCCTGCACTGTTTGTCTCAGTAATTAAAGAGCTGCTCCAGCAGGGGGGGGGGGGCTATGAGGTCACCTTTGCCACCACGGTGTAACTGTGTCGTATTGAGTAAGTTAGAGTGTACGAGCGTACAAAACTGGCCACATGCTAAAAACCCTTGTTTTCATTCCCAAGAAAATCCCTGTCGTTTCCCCCAAATTCCCCTCCCCTCCCTCCAGGGCATGCTTTCATAATTCGGCCACGCCAGCAAGCCGGCGATTTCTCACTGACAGCCTTCCCGCTGGCTGAGCTTCCCGGGAATCGGCGGATTTCGGGGTGGGGGGGCAGGTTCCGTGCGAGACGAGCGGGGTGGGAGAGGAGGAGAGAACCAGTTGTTCACGTGTCCCGTGTGTGCCTTTCTCAGGGCGCGGAGAAGACGCTGTGGGTCCAGGGCGCAGGCAGAGGAAGGACACGGCTCTCTGCTGCTGCAGACCAGAAGGGTAAGATTCCAGGGCTTGTTCTGTGCTGCGCTCCCCTCTATTGTGGGTGGCCAACAGGTGTGCTGTGGGCCACCTGGTCTGTGTCCCAAATTACTCCGAAAGAGAAAAATGAGCAGAGAGTCTGTGACTCTGGTCGTCTTTCCCAGAGGAACCCCGATTGTGTCTAAAGGCGTAGGTCATCTGATACTTTTTTGCTTTGTTCTGTTGAAATCAAGTACCTGTTGTAAAGCTGCTGGGCCTGTGCTCTTTCTGAGGCTCAGTTCTGTTTGGGATCTGTGACAGTGGTGGTACTGTTAAGTGTTAATAACTTGTATTTATGTCTTATCTGAACAGTGGAGGGGTTCTTCACTTGCAGGTGGAGAAGCAAGAAATGACTGAGCCATTTAAACTCCAGGGGGATCCCGAATTGAATGTAGCAGTCCTCAGCTTGAGCTTGAGCCAGGGCCCCAGGGTTTGGCGAGATCACTGTCTGAAGCATCACCCTGGCTTATTCTGCAGCTTCAACCTCAGAGTGATGCATTATACCTCTGCGCCCCCCCCGCGTCACAGTCAGGGGGCATCGTCTGGGCACACTGGTATTAACAAAGCAGACACGATGGTAGCAGAAAGGTGTTTTCTCGCCCAGATGCGTCAGCTTCAATGCTTGTGCCTGGCAGTGGATGTCTGTTTTAGGTGCTGCTGTCTCCTCACAGTTGGGGGTGAGTGCCGTTGCGGTGCATTGGGAGAGCAGCTCTGAGCCTCCGCTCCTGTTGAGAGTAGAGCTGTTTGCCCCGATCTGTCATTCAGCCTGTTCCTGTGATCCTTCCTGTCCGTGCCGTCACGGCGCGGACTGCGCCACGATGCTGCTCTCGCGTGCTCGTCTGTGCAGGAGCGTGCTGGGGCCACCGGGCGGCAGGGTGGAGCCCGTGCACCTTAAACACCAGACACACGAGTCCGCAGATCTGCAGCTGCGCCCAGTGCCGAGGGAGACATGGGTGTAGCTGCAGTCTGGGTTTTATAACTCGCCGGGGAGGCTGTGGAGCCAGAGCCAGGCCTGGGGAGGCCGAAAGCTGTTTTCGAAGCGCAGCGAAAGAGGCTGTAATGTGAAATGGATTCTAAACAAAAGCGATGCTTTCTCACTTTTTAGGTGAAAAGAGAAGCTTTCACAGTGAATCCACGCCAATATGTTGGCCTACGTGAGAGATAGATAGCTGTTGATTTAAGATGCGGTAGCAGAGGCAGTTTTAAATTTGTTAAAGTGCGTGGGTGTGCCGATTTCAGACCCTGCGGAGATGAGGGTCTGGTAGACGAGGCTGATCCAGAGAGACACGGTGGCTCGGCTCTTTCCTGCGTTGCTGGGCGGTTGTGTGATTGTGTCTGCGCTGTCAGCTCCTGGCCGTCAGCTCGGAGTGCACTTGCTTCTGGCTGTCGACTGGAACTCTGTGCCAGCGCTGTGCCTCATTGCTCCCGCGGGCACGCTGTGGCTGTACTCCGGCTCTGAGGACTTGACAAACATTAACGGGGTGATGCTCGTGTCCGAGTTTAGGTCGGTTCAAGACAAAGGGCAGCGTGCCCTTCCCGAATATCCCAGAGTTGGCACGCGGCAGACAGGTTACAGTTACACAAGACACATGAGTTGTACACATGACCTCCCTGCTTCTCTCTAGCTTGTTAGCAACTTTTTGAAAGCCTTCACATCTCATCAGATCTTCCCCATCCTGCTGATGGCTGACTGAGCACCCTGTGGCAACAGCCTGTGCCCCCTCCCGTGTTCAGGGCTAAGCTGGTATAGCCTGGCTGTCTGTAGGAGCTGGTGCCCTCCAGCATTATTTCGCCTGATGACAGAGGCATCAGTTAAAAAAAACAAAAAATAATGCGTTAGCAGCCTTGCTGTCAGACAGCACTTGTTCTCAATTTTAAGCCTCTTTTGTGATGCTTATAAAAAATATGTTTTGGAATAATGGTTGAAATAATGAAATGTCACAGCCCTGCCTTACATAAACAAGCAGCCTGGACTTCATTTCAGCCGTGATAATCTGGCACAAAATGGAGCAGGCACAAACACCTACTGTGCTCTGACAGACTGGGGGCAGGTTTGCTTTCCAGTTTTGCCCTGCTCCTCGGTAGAGCTGCAAAACAAGCAGAGACACACTTCCCAGCCTGCTGTCTCTTCAGGTGACACATTTCCTCATATTGCGTGCACAGTGTGGATATGTGAGGGTAGCCCTGGAAGACATTTTTTATGCTTTAAATCTTATTAGGTCCCCAGTAGCAAACAAAATGCTTGTGATCAATAGTGTAAACCACAGCAGCCAGGCAGCCTGGAGGATGGGGCAATCTGATCCTGACCACAGATGCTCTGTTAATTCGGGTGTCTGTGCTGGACACAACACAGATACGCTCATGGGAGCATTAAGGTGTCAAAGTGCGTAAAGGGTAAGAGAAAGTACCATCGGTCAGCATTTTTTTTCCTTTGGCACAGAAGTATAGACTACACTGTACTGCAGTGTGCTGCGGAGTGAAAGACTGCACTGCACTGCTGTGTGCTGCGCAGTGATAGACTCCACTGTACTGCTGTGTGCTGCGCAGTGATAGACTGCACTGTACTGCTGTGTGCTGCGCAGTGATAGACTGCACTGTACTGCTGTGTGCTGCGCAGTGATAGACTGCACTGTACTGCTGTGTGCTGCTCAGTGATAGACTGCACTGTACTGCTGTGTGCTGCGCAGTGATAGACTGCACTGTACTGCTGTGTGCTGCGCAGTGATAGACTGTACTGCTGTGTGCTGCGCAGTGATAGACTGCACTGTACTGCTGTGTGCTGCGCAGTGATAGACTGCACTGTACTGCTGTGTGCTGCGCAGTGATAGACTGCACTGTACTGCTGTGTGCTGCTCAGTGATAGACTGCACTGTACTGCTGTGTGCTGCGCAGTGATAGACTGCACTGTACTGCTGTGTGCTGCGCAGTGATAGACTGCACTGTACTGCTGTGTGCTGCGCAGTGATAGACTGCACTGTACTGCTGTGTGCTGCTCAGTGATAGACTGCACTGTACTGCTGTGTGCTGCGCAGTGATAGACTGCACTGTACTGCTGTGTGCTGTGCAGTGATAGACTGCACTGTACTGCTGTGTGCTGCGCAGTGATAGACTGCACTGTACTGCTGTGTGCTGCGCAGTGATAGACTGCACTGTACTGCTGTGTGCTGCGCAGTGATAGACTGCACTGTACTGCTGTGTGCTGCGCAGTGATAGACTGCACTGTACTGCTGTGTGCTGCGCAGTGATAGACTGCACTGTACTGCTGTGTGCTGCGCAGTGATAGACTGCACTGTACTGCTGTGTGCTGCGCAGTGATAGACTGCACTGTACTGCAGTGTGCTGCGCAGTGATAGACTGTACTGTACTGCTGTGTGCTGCGCAGTGATAGACTGTACTGCTGTGTGCTGCGCAGTGATAGACTGCACTGTACTGCTGTGTGCTGCGCAGTGATAGACTGCACTGTACTGCTGTGTGCTGCGCAGTGATAGACTACACTGTACTGCTGTGTGCTGCGCAGTGATAGACTGCACTGTACTGCTGTGTGCTGCGCAGTGATAGACTGCACTGTACTGCTGTGTGCTGCGCAGTGATAGACTGCACTGCTGTGTGCTGTGCAGTGAAAGGCCTGTCTCTGCCCTGACGGTCTGCCCGTTGGGTGTCTCAGATCTGGGAACTGAGTGCCAGCTGTCTGCTAGGCTCTGTGTGTTTTTGTCAGGATCCCAACAGTTTCCTTGCCTCCATTTGATTCTTTTATTTTTTCCACCACCATTGAAGCTGAAACTGAACATGTCAGGACATTCCTCCCAGTGCTCCAAGAGCCTACTGACAATTTTGTGCTTGTCCTGCTCTGCTTGCCCGTCTGCCCTGTCTGCTTGCCCTGTTTGTCTGTCTGCTTGTCCTGTCTGCCCTGCCTGCTCTCTCTCGGGGCTGCCCTGGAAGTTTCTTAAAAAAACAGCCCCTGAACCACTGGGAATAGCGAGAAGGGGATTAAGGAGAGAAAACAGCAGAGCAGGGGGAAATGAGGACAAGAGGCAGAGGGGCGGAAAAGCCGCAGTTGCACAGAGGCGAGTCTCGCAGGAAAGGGGGATCTGCAGTTGCAGTCAGAGAGGGGTTTTCGCCCTACACCCCCGGGGTGCGAGGGAGAGAGGCTGGGGGTTTGTGCTTGCCGCTGGGTGAGGCTGGCTGAGGCCCCTGCTGTCTCGCTGTCTGCATGCCTCCTCCTGCCTGAGCTCAGTCAGAGTCAGGGGACGCCGGGCGGCTCGGAAGGGTGAGCCCACGGCCGACAGCAGGAGTGTGTGTGGGGTTCAGCTCACTGGGCCCCCGTGCCGCTCTCTCGTTCCCAGCAGGAGGGCAGACGGAGACGCCAAGGCGCTGCGCGGAGGAGTAGAGAGGGGCCCGCCACGAGCATGCTGGCGGGGTGCAGTAGGAAGAGGCTCTGAGCACAGCGCCACCCCGCACCCTCCAGCTCGTCTTCCAGCTGCCAGAACCGGACAGAGATGCGCGCCCCGTTCCTGGCACCGGCCCGGCCCCCGCGCGGACTATGACCAGCTACCGAGCGTCTCACCATGAGCTCGCCATGGACGCGGGGGGTCCCGGGTGCTGCTCCCCGCCCGGCGCCCCCCCCGGCGCCCCGTTCCGGCTCGCCAACGGCACGGCGGCCCCCCACGACCCCCCCCGCCTCTCGGGCCCCCCGCCGGCGGTGCCCAAGATGGGCGTCCGGGCCCGCATCGCCGACTGGCCCCCCCGCAGGGACCCCTCGCGGGAGTCCCTCCTGTCGCGGGATTGCGCCCCGGAGAACGGGCCGGCGTGCCGGGGCCCAGGCGCCCGGGCGGTGCTGGCCAGGCTGCCCCGGCGGCGATCCAAGGACGTGGAGTTCCACGACGGGGTGCCCCGCTCGCCCGCCGGCCGCGGCTTCGCCCCCCTGCGCTACCGCAGCAGCAGCGAGGTCACGCTGAGCGAGCACGACGGCGAGCCGCCGGAGGCCCGCCTGCAGGGCGGCGCGCTCTTCCGCGAGTACGGCAGCACCTCCTCCATCGACGTGCAGGGCGTCCCCGACAAGAGCTTCTTCGACATGCTCAACGAGTTCCGCCAGGAGCTGCCCGACCAGCGCAGCGCCGCGCCCGAGCAGCTGGGGGACCTCCTGCGGGCGGACGGCAAGCCCCAGCCCCCCGGCGCCCCGCTGGGCCTCTCTGCGCGGGCGCGCAAGAAGAGCGGGGGCCACGACTCCTCCTCCTCCTCCTCCTCCTCCTCCATCTTCCGCAAGCTGAGGAGCAGCAGCCGGGGCGAGGTGGACGGCCCGGGCGGCAGGGGGCCGGGGCCGGAGCCCGAGGAGGGCCGGCCCCCCGAGCCCGGCAAGCCCTGGCTGTGCCCGCGGAGCTTCGCCCACTACGACGTGCAGAGCCTGCTGTTCGACCTGCACGAGGCCGCCGCCAACCGCGCCTCGGTGGCGCAGCGCCGGAACACGGCCACGGGCGCCTCCGCCGCCTCCGCCGTGCCCCTGGCGGCCTCCCGGGCGGCGGCGCTGGGCGGGCTGGAGCCGGGCTTCGCCAGCACGGAGGAGCTGAGCTGCAAGGAGAACCTGGAGCCCGACCCGGGCGACAGCACCAGCAACCAGCTGCTGCTCAGCTGCCCGCACTTCCGCAACGAGGTGGGGGGCGAGGGCGAGCGCAGCGTCAGCTTCCAGAAGTCCGCGGGCGCCGCCGCGGGGGAGGGCGGGGCCGCCGCGGGCTTCCTCGAGCCCGCCCCCCACCCGCGCTGCACCAACGCCAGCGTCTCGGTGCTGGAGGTGCCCGCCGAGCAGCAGACCACCCGCCTGGAGCGACTCCAGCACTACAGCATCGAGCACGTCGACATGGGCGCCCTCTACTACCAGAGCTGGTTCCACGGCAAAGGTGAGGCCAGTGTGGGCTCTGTTCCCCGCGGCTTGGAGCGCGCGGGCGAGGTGGCACTGCAGCTGGCAAGTGAAGCCTGGGCTTCCTCACCAGCAGTCTTCTCCCAGCCGATCGGGTGTCCTGCTCTAAAAGCACGGAGACTGGGCACGTGGGGTTGTGGAACCAGGAAGCAGCAGCCTGAGCCGACAGGGAGCTGGCGGGGCGGGGCGAGGCCTGTCCGGGTGCCCGGGCGATAACCGGAGGGCAAAGTCCGGGCCCTGACCAGCTGCTGGTGTGGGCGGGCGCAGTGGCTCGCAGGGCGTCAGGCCTGGGCTCTCCTCTCAGCGCGGCCGGAAGAACTTCCCTCCCTTGTTTATCTCTGATGTCACAGCCGATAAGCGACAGTGGAAACATTGCACAGCGCAGGTCTGGGTGATACCCTGGCGCTGCCAGCGGGCTGAGTAACCCAGGGTGTCTGAGTTACAGATTAAGAGACAGTGTGATCAGCCACGCCTGCTGCAGTACAGTACGCTGATAGATGAGCTAATTCATAGTGTTTGTGAGATGCACTACCTGACAACAGCACGTAGTTTGGAAACGTTCTGTTCCTTTTTTCTGGGACTGTGTGATCCTCACCATGGCCTACTCCCTCCCTGTCCCTCCCTAGAGCACTCAAACTACTTTGGGACGGACGAGAAGCTGGGGCCCGTGGCGGTGAGCATCCACAGGGAGAAGCTGGAGGATACCAAAGATTTGAAGGACCAGTACCAGTATCGCATCATCTTCCGGACCAGTGAGGTAACCTGGCAACCGTCTCTGCGTACCGCCGCCCCCTTTTCCCCGAGCCGGCGAATCGGAGGAGGAGAAGGTTTGCTGACTGAGCGCAGCAGGTTTGGCAGGGTTGCACCCCGAAGAGGTGAGGAGGCTGAAAGCCTTCACTGCGCGCGGCGAGGAGACGAAGGCAGCAGGAGTTTGAAGGGGGGGGTGCGTGTTGTTTGAGCTGGGGACTCCCGGGGCCAGCTCTCTAGCCCTGTCCTGTCTCGGCAGGACAGCCGTCCCGGAAACGAAGAGATTTCTGCAGCAGTCGCAGTGCAAAGGCCAGACACGAGCAGTAGTCAGCCACCTGTTCGCAAGGGTTGGGAGGTCTTTGCGGTGGCTCTGTTTTATGCTTGGTGTTGTGCCTCTAGCTGTGATGTTTCACACGGCAGAGGGCTCTGTCCCAAGGCTTGATTTTTCGGTTCTTCATCCTCCTGATCTTCGCACTGTAGCTCTCCTACCGTCAGGAGGATGAGCCCGATCCAGCCTGGTGAGCTGACGCGCTGGAGAGCTCACCTGGAGTGGTGTCTCCCTTCTCCTGTTTTGTTCAGCTGGTGACCCTGCGAGGCTCCATCCTGGAAGACACCATCCCCTCCACCACCAAGCACGGCACGGTGCGCGGGCTGCCCCTCAAGGACGTGCTGGAGTACGTAGTGCCCGAGCTCAACGCCCACTGCCTGCGGCTGGCGCTCAGCACCGCCAAGGTCACCGAGCAGCTCATCAAGCTGGACGAGCAGGGGGTGAGTGCCCGCCGGGCCCCTGTGCCCGCAGCGGCGGGTCAGAATCTACACAGGAAACTCCAGATGAGGCGGCCAGTGGGTCAAACTTGCGCGGTGTGGTCACTGACCTCTGGAGTCTCGTCTGAATGAGTTTTGAAATGAGGATTGGTGCCTTGTTGCAGACACCCGCCACTCTTAATGCATTGAAGCGGAACGGTGAGGGATGCCGTCTTTGTGTTCAATCAGTGGAATTGATCCTCGCTTCTGACTTTGTTGTGGTTGCAGCTGAGCAAGAAGCACAAGGTGGGCATCTTGCTGTGCCGGGCGGCCCAGAGCACCGAGGAGGAGATGTACAACAACGAGGAGGCCAGCCCGGCCTTCCAGACCTTCCTCTCGCTGCTGGGGGACCGCGTCTGCCTCAAGGGCTTCAGCAAGTACGCAGCCCAGCTGGACACAAAGAGTAAGGGAGCTCCTGGCCCTGCTCCTGCCTCTGCCACTACCCCCGCCCCTGGCTCTCTTCCTCTCAGCCCGGAGTCCTGCCGGACTGCTGCCCACTCTCGCTGTCTGCCCTGCGGTCAGGTCCAGCATGCAGCCCCGCCGCATTAAAACAATGACCCTCCTTCCCAAAAAACAGTGCAATGGAGCTGTCCGATCCCCCAGCAGCACTCCCACAGCTTGCTTGGTTGTTGTTACGAGCCTTCTTTGTGCCCGCCTTTGACGGGCCTTGTGTAACGCACCAGGCCAGGCCGAGCGAGTGTGTTAGTGTCTGCTCCGTTTTGTGCTTGGTGTTGTGTCAATGCGGCTGGACCAGATGCTCCTGACCCCCTTACACCCTGCCTTCTCCCTTGCTGCTTGAGATCTAATAGCGTGTGTGCATCGTATCCCATATGTTGTAATGCAGTATCAATGGAAATAATTGAAAGTGATATATACTGTAGGCCTGTGCAACATAACACCTCAGACGAGCAGAGTTCACACCCTCATTCTGAGAAAATGTTATCCACTAATTCATGAACTTTTTATAATAGTTTGTGAGGCTGCAGTTGTCTGCTGTCTGCCGTGGATGGAGGAGGTGAATCAGGATGCAGGGTGTAGAGACTGTCCGCTGTGCAGTGGTGACCTGTGTGTGTGCTCTCTCTGCAGCGGACTCCACCGGCACCCACTCCCTCTACACCTGCTACCAGGACTACGAGGTCATGTTCCACGTGTCCACGATGCTCCCCTACATGCCCAACAACCCGCAGCAGGTGAGGCCCCAGGACGGCTCTGTAATGCGGGTTTGAGTGGGGCTTAAGGAAGAAGTAATAAGTAGGATAAGTAATAGTAAGAATAGTAATAAGTAAGAATAAGTCATCCATACCACCAGCAGTGTGCAGCCCCACCTGGATGATGCAACGCCAGCCAGAGTGCGCCAGTACACTGCCCACACACCAGCTCTCTGTTTGATTTCCCAACACTCGGTGGCGGCCCACTTCTGTAGTAACGAGTGTCGCCCCCCCCCCTCTCGCAGCTGCTGCGCAAGAGGCACATCGGAAACGACATCGTGACCATCGTCTTCCAGGAGCCGGGGGCGCTGCCCTTCACGCCCCAGAACATCCGCTCCCACTTCCAGCACGTCTTCATCATCGTGCGCGTGCACAACCCCGGCACCGAGAGCGTCTGCTACAGGTAGGCGGGGCGCGGGGGTCACTGCGGGCGGGCAGGGCGGGGCGCGGGGGTCACTGCGGGCAGGCAGGGCGGGGCGCGGGGGTCACTGCGGGCAGGCAGGGCGGGGCGCGGGGGTCACTGCGGGCAGGCAGGGCGGGGCGCGGGGGTCACTGCGGGCGGTCAGGGTGGGGCGCGTAGGGGTCACTGCGGGCGGTCAGGGTGGGGCGTAGGGGTCACTGTGGGCGGTCAGGGTGGGGCGCGTAGGGGTCACTGTGGGCGGTCAGGGCGGGGCGCGGGGGTCACTGTGGGCGGTCAGGGTGGGGAGCGTAGGGGTCACTGCGGGCGGTCAGGGCGGGGAGCAGGGCTGGGCGCGGGGGTCACTGCGGGCGGGCAGGGCGGGGCGCGGGGGTCACTGCGGGCAGGCAGGGCGGGGCGCGGGGGTCACTGCGGGCGGTCAGGGTGGGGCGCGTAGGGGTCACTGCGGGCGGTCAGGGTGGGGCGTAGGGGTCACTGTGGGCGGTCAGGGTGGGGCGCGTAGGGGTCACTGTGGGCGGTCAGGGCGGGGCGCGAAGGGGTCACTGTGGGCGGTCAGGGTGGGGCGCGGGGGTCACTGCGGGCGGTCAGGGCGGGGCGCGAAGGGGTCACTGTGGGCGGTCAGGGCGGGGCGCGGGGGTCACTGTGGGCGGTCAGGGTGGGGAGCGTAGGGGTCACTGTGGGCGGTCAGGGTGGGGCGCGTAGGGGTCACTGTGGGCGGTCAGGGTGGGGCGCGAAGGGGTCACTGCGGGCGGGCAGGGCGGGGCGTGGGGGTCACTGTGGGCGGTCAGGGCGGGGCGCGAAGGGGTCACTGTGGGCGGTCAGGGTGGGGCGCGAAGGGGTCACTGTGGGCGGTCAGGGTGGGGCGCGAAGGGGTCACTGTGGGCGGTCAGGGTGGGGCGCGAAGGGGTCACTGTGGGCGGTCAGGGCGGGGCGCGAAGGGGTCACTGTGGGCGGTCAGGGTGGGGCGCGTAGGGGTCACTGTGGGCGGTCAGGGTGGGGCGCGAAGGGGTCACTGTGGGTGGTCAGGGCGGGGCGCGGGGGTCACTGTGGGCGGTCAGGGCGGGGCGCGAAGGGGTCACTGTGCGCGGTCAGGGTGGGGCGCGTAGGGGTCACTGTGGGCGGTCAGGGTGGGGCGCGAAGGGGTCACTGTGCGCGGTCAGGGTGGGGCGCGTAGGGGTCACTGTGGGCGGTCAGGGTGGGGCGCGAAGGGGTCACTGCGGGCGGGCAGGGCGGGGCGTGGGGGTCACTGTGGGCGGTCAGGGCGGGGCGCGAAGGGGTCACTGTGGGCGGTCAGGGCGGGGCGCGAAGGGGTCACTGTGGGCGGTCAGGGTGGGGCGCGAAGGGGTCACTGTGGGCGGTCAGGGCGGGGCGCGAAGGGGTCACTGTGGGCGGTCAGGGTGGGGCGCGGGGGTCACTGCGGGCGGTCAGGGTGGGGCGCGTAGGGGTCACTGTGGGCGGTCAGGGCGGGGCGCGGGGGGTCACTGTGGGCGGTCAGGGTGGGGCGCGGGGGTCACTGCGGGCGGTCAGGGTGGGGCGCGTAGGGGTCACTGTGGGCGGTCAGGGCGGGGCGCGGGGGGTCACTGTGGGCGGTCAGGGCGGGGCGCGAAGGGGTCACTGTGGGCGGTCAGGGTGGGGCGCGTAGGGGTCACTGTGGGCGGTCAGGGTGGGGCGCGTAGGGGTCACTGTGGGCGGTCAGGGTGGGGAGCGTAGGGGTCACTGTGGGTGGTCAGGGCGGGGCGTGGGGGTCACTGTGGGCGGTCAGGGTGGGGAGCGAAGGGGTCACTGTGGGCGGTCAGGGTGGGGCGCGTAGGGGTCACTGTGGGCGGTCAGGGTGGGGCGCGTAGGGGTCACTGTGGGCAATCAGGGTGGGGGCGCGAAGGGGTCACTGTGGGCGGTCAGGGTGGGGCGCGTAGGGGTCACTGTGGGCGGTCAGGGTGGGGCGCGTAGGGGTCACTGTGGGCGGTCAGGGTGGGGCGTGGGGGTCACTGTGCGCGGTCAGGGTGGGGCGTGGGGGTCACTGTGGGCGGTCAGGGTGGGGCGCGAAGGGGTCACTGCGGGCGGGCAGGGCGGGGCGTGGGGGTCACTGCGGGTGGGCAGGGAGCAGGGGTCACCCTGGGCGGGCAGGGTGGGGAGCGAGGGGGTCACTGCGGGCGGCAGGGCGGGGCGTGAGGGGGGCCGGGGTCCCTCCTGCGCCGGTCCAGGTGGCTGACGGCTCCCGTTGTCTCCGCAGCGTGGCGGTGACGCGGATGAAGGACGTGCCCCCCTTCGGGCCCCCCATCCCGTGCGGGGTGACCTTCCGCAACTCGGAGGCCTTCCGCGACTTCCTGCTGGCCAAGGTGATCAACGCGGAGAACGCGGCGCACAAGTCGGACAAGTTCCACACCATGGCCACCCGCACGCGGCAGGAGTACCTGAAGGACCTGGCGGAGAACTGCGTCACCGGCACGCCCCTGGACTCGGCCGGCAAGTTCAACCTCATGTCGCTGGCCTCCAAGAAGCGGGAGAGGGCGCGGGCGCGGGAGGGGGCGGAGCTGGGCAGCGCGGGGGCCGTGGGCTGGCGGGTGGCCGCGCAGGACTTCGGCCGGGCGGGCGAGATCGACTGCGTGCTGGCCGTCTCCAACGAGTTCGTGGTGCTGGTGGACCGCGCCACCAAGGAGGTGGTCTTCAACTGCTTCTGCGCCGACGTCATCGGCTGGACGCCCGACCGGCTGGCCCTCAAGATCTTCTACGGGCGCGGGGACCACGTCTCCGTCCGGGTGGCCGAGGACCGCGCCCAGGACATCCGCGAGGTGGTGCAGAGGCTCAAGGTGAGGAGCGGCCCGCCGGACCCCCGGTCCCCCGCCGGCAGGGGCTCCCGGCCCCTGGATCGGTTCCTCTCTCTCGCTCCGCCGCGCGGCGCTGCCCGTTTCTCAGCCCTGACCCCGCCCCCCCCCCCCCCCAGGTGCTGACCGTGGGCTGCGAGACGGTGGACATGACCCTGCGCCGGAACGGCCTGGGCCAGCTGGGCTTCCACGTCAAGTTCGACGGCACGGTGGCCGAGGTGGAGGAGTACGGCTTCGCCTGGCAGGCCGGGCTGCGGCAGGGCAGCCGGCTGGTGGAGATCTGCAAGGTCGCCGTGGTGACGCTGTCCCACGACCAGATGATCGACCTCCTGCGCACCTCGGTGACGGTCAAGGTGGTCATCATCCCTCCCTACGACGAGGGCGGCCCCCGCAGGTTTGTCTGCGTTGCCTGTACAGGCTCGATCGTGCAGCATCACTTCATGGGCGCGTTTTCCTAAAATCCGCTCCAGCGGTTTCAGGGGCACCCCTGCGCTCTGACTGGCTCTCCTGTCGGCGCTGTGGTCTTGGAAAGGAGGGCTGCCGTTGATTTTTTCCGAGTGGACGTCTGTGTCCGTATTTGCCGGTCTCGAACTAGAAGAACGGCCAGGGTTTTTCCGAGTAGGAAGTCCAGCTTCAGTGGGAGGCGTCCCGTTTCAAGAAGATCCGAAAGAACAAGAGGAGGCTGCTAGGCTCCTCTGGCCTGGTTGGTGGTTTAGCGTGTGAGTGAATCTAGAAGGTTGTCCAGCAGTTTCTCAAAAGAGCCCCGAGTTTGGGCCTCCACCAAGGCAAGTTGGCCTGTGTCCAGACACCCACCTCTCTTTGTGTAAAGAAGCATTTCCTCTTCTTCTTCCTAAAGGGATTCTCTTTTCAGTTTTCAGTTGTGACTCTGTGCCCTTGTTTCACTTCTCGGGTTGAACTAGTCCTGTGGTCTGCCTCTTCTAGCGTGGCTGGGCTGTGATGAGGGCTAACAGCAGGTGACAGCGTGTGAACGATCCATCAGTGTGACTGGCTGTTCAGCAGGACTGTGCTGGGGAGATGTTGTGGGCTGGGGCAGGCAGCGGTGCATTGCCTGGGAATCCGTCTGTTGTGGCCAGCCAGTGTCTTCCGTGGACGTGTGGCCCACAGAGTGATCTTCAGCAGTGGGGAACTTGGGCAGACTCCTGGTTCGCCTGCTGCGATACCCCTGCCATTGCTGAACGATCCCAAGTTTGTGACTGTGCGTGCCCGATGTTTGGCGTGAAGGGTGCGATCCTGCAGCTTGAGAGGTTCTGATGGCAGCGCAGTGCGAGCCGGGTCTCGTCAACCCGTCGGGTCCAGAGAATCTGTGGACCTGTCCCAGTCAGTCCCCAGGACATCAGCACGTTACTGGGGAGAGCTGAGCCGCTCCCCCGTCAGACACGTCTCCGCAGAGCTTGGAGGGGCTGAGGCCAGACCCAAGGCTGCAGGATCTGTCTGCTCCCACCTGCTCCAGGTGCAGCCGTGAGCCGAAACCGCTGAGACAGTGTGTCTCCACTGCCGAGGGGCTCCTGGTGAATGGGCGGAGGGGGGGGCTGGGAGCATGTCTCAGAGGGCTGTAGGTAATAACGAGCAGACATGAGCCGACTCATTCACGCACACACCCACTAGTACACACACACACGTTCGCACTCATTCTCTCACACACTCATTCTCACACTCATCATCTAACACACTCTTCCACGCACACACACTCGCACTCATTCTCTCACACACTCACTCTCACACTCATCATCTAACACACTCTTCCACGCACACACTCTCGCACTCATTCTCTCACACACTCACTCTCACACTCATCATCTTACACACTCTTCCACGCACACACACTCGCACTCATTCTCTCACACACTCACTCTCACACTCATCATCTAACACACTCTTCCACGCACACACGCTCGCACTCATTCTCTCACACACTCACTCTCACACTCATCATCTAACACACTCTTCCACGCACACACACTCGCACTCATTCTCTCACACACTCACTCTCACACTCATCATCTAACACACTCTTCCACGCACACACACTCGCACTCATTCTCTCACACACTCACTCTCACACTCATCATCTAACACACTCTTCCACGCACACACACTCGCACTCATTCTCTCACACACTCACTCTCGCACTCATCATCTAACACACTCTTCCACGCACACACACTCGCACTCATTCTCTCACACACTCACTCTCGCACTCATCATCTAACACACTCTTCCACGCACACACACTCGCACTCATTCTCTCACACACTCACTCTCACACTCATCATCTAACACACTCTTCCACGCACACACACTCGCACTCATTCTCTCACACACTCACTCTCACACTCATCATCTTACACACTCTTCCACGCACACACACTCGCACTCATTCTCTCACACACTCACTATCACACTCATCATCTAACACACTCTTCCACGCACACACACTCGCACTCATTCTCTCACACACTCACTCTCACACTCATCATCTAACACACTCTTCCACGCACACACACTCGCACTCATTCTCTCACACACTCACTCTCGCACTCATCATCTAACACACTCTTCCACGCACACACACTCGCACTCATTCTCTCACACACTCACTCTCGCACTCATCATCTAACACACTCTTCCACGCACACACACTCGCACTCATTCTCTCACACACTCACTCTCACACTCATCATCTAACACACTCTTCCACGCACTCACACTCGCACTCATTCTCTCACACACTCACTCTCACACTCATCATCTAACACACTCTTCCACGCACACACACTCGCACTCATTCTCTCACACTCATCATCTCACACCTGATCCACTCATCATCTTACACACTCTCTCGCACTTTTTCTCACACACACACACACACACACACAGGCTCCCAGCACGAGCGTGTGATTGCAGGCTGAGCAGTTGGGAAGTGGTTTTTAATTAGACACTTAGCTTGTTTTTTTTTCTTTTTTTCCGCGATGCAAAAGTGTGCCAGAGCAGATTGCCGGAGATGGGGCTGGGAGGAGAAGAGAAGCCATGAAGAAGAGATTAATGAGACGCTCCTGCTTTCCGCGAGCTCGCTGTGTGCGAGACGGGGGCGGGAGGGCGCTGGCGGGGGGGGGGTGACGGACCCCCGGCCGCTGTGCTCTGTGCCTCCCCGCGCTTTCCTCGCCGGAGACATGTCTGAACTCTTCCGAGGTGTGGGCTCCGTGGGTGGGTTGTCAGATCTCCCCCTCTCTCTCTCTCTCCAGCTGGAGGAGAAGGAGGAGGAGGAGGGAGTGCGCCTGGCTGCTTAGCACAGAAAGCTGCGTCTCCTTCTGACGTTTGCCGGCAGAGGAATGGGGGAAGAGCAGGAGCACTCGTGCCTGAGCGGTGTTTCTGCGTCCCCAGATCTCGGTGCAGCCTGCGCGGGGCTGGAGCGTTGCGCGCTGGATCGGTTTGCGGCGTGGGGGGGCGGGGGGGAGCCTGCGTGACCGTGCCCAGCTGCTATAAAAGCCGCGCGCTGTGCCGGAGGGCGGGCAGCGCCTCTCTCCTCTTCGTCAGCGGCAGGTTTGTGTCTCCTCTCGCCCGCTGTCTGTGCGTGATGTTCTCCGCGGTGCGCTGCCGCGGGGTGGGAGGAGAGCAGCCTTCGAATCTCTGAACTCGGGATTCGGGCCGGCTTGTTTTCCTGGCGTTGGCTGGTTTTAACCCTTTGGGCTCGGCAGGCGAGCGCCGGAGCTGGCTGGTCTCCGGGCCGCAGGGTTTGGGATGCGCTTGCAGGAGGGACCGAGGTTCGGCTGGTCTCGGGGTTCCGGTGACACCCCACTGCAGACTGTGGTGAACACAGCCGGGGGTCAGGGCCGGTAGAGAGGGCGGAGAGGGATGGTGTGGTTGCCGGGGTGACGGGTGTGCCCGTTTGCTCAGTATTGACAGTAACACAGTGGTGCCCTGCCGTCCCCGTGCTTGTTCAGCGGGAGGGGGTTCAGGCTGGAGGTTTACTGCTGTTTATTTTGAGGAGGAGGACAGGGAGGCAGCCCTCTCTCTGGCGTTTCCCAGGCTGTCTTCAGATTGGCAGGGAAGGCCGTCCAGCAGCCCGGTTGACGAGCCTGGCACAGTACCGCTTTAAGGCCAGGCCCCTGCTTTGGGCAGAACCGGGCAGTGCTGGCCGCCTTTCGCTCCTCAATCCCGGCGGAGCCCCTCTCCGGCCCGACAGCCTGTCCTGGGCCACGGGACCGTTTTTTCAGCCCGGCTCTTTTCATTCCAGATGGCCCGAAAGAGACCCGTGTCTCCACCTGACCGGGTTTCTTTCTGCCCGCAGCCCAGTAAAGTGGCAGACCTGTCCGTGAGGTATGGTGCTGCGCATAGCTGGAGATTTAGCCTATTTTGTGATGTCACCTGGATGTTTTACGATTTACTGTGGACATTTTCCTGTTGTTGTGGTTTGAAGTGCACCCATCAACGCCGATTCTCTCTAATTCCTGGAATGTGAAGATAGCCTTGCAGTTCCCCTTTGATAGACCCCAGCTTTGCTCCCACTTCCGGTCTCTGCGCCTTTTGCCTGACGAGGACTTTAAAACAAGTGGGAGCTGTTGCGCCTTCCCGACGGTCAGTTTTCTTTCACAGACGCGTCGCGAGAAATTGTTTCAGCCTGTTGCACTGTCTTTGGGTCCCAGTGGTTTGATGCTGAAAGGGGCCTGGTTTAACTGGGCGGGCACCGGGCTGCAGGGGGTGGAGGAGGTGGAAGCTGGCTGCTCTCCGTCTGTGCTGCAGAGCTGCTTGACTGGAGGCCGGAGAAGCCTGCTGCACTGTTAACACCGGCTGCAGGGAAGCTGCGCTGGGAAACAAGGACGCAAGAGGAAGTCGCGGTCGCAGTTTTGCTTTCCGAGCGGCCTCTTTGGACAGAGAGGCAGGGGTGTGTGGGATAGGCTAATTCACCGGGGCAGGATGGGATTGGGAGGGGTCGATGTCGGTGACCTCCTCTTGTCTTCGCCTTTTACCTCCCAGTTTCCACCAGCGCTGCTGTGAGGGTGAGTGAGGGAGACTGGGGACATGCGTGTGGGCTTCCCCCCTCGTTGCCGGGTTGCCTCTGATGTTGCTGCCGAGTCCTGGAGAGCAGAGCTATATCCAGGCGACCTCTGCCCCGGTCTAAACCCACCGGTTTAAGCATGTGTGTTATTATTCAGACACAGCTCCCCCTGCAACAAACTGAGTGCAGTTGCCCTTAACCGTAATTTTTCAAGAGCAGAGATTTATATCCTTCGCTCCCATTGGGTTTTGTCAAATCGAACGCGCTCCCCCACGGTTCTTGATACTGCAGTCTTGACTGCCCTGCTTCTCCGCTGGCCCGTGGGAGCTGGGTGATATTTTAAGCCTTCAGAGAGCTGCCGTGCGGCGCTCTAGATTTCCTCGCGGCTGCTCCCCAGCGAAGGCGGGAGGCTGATCTGCAGCGACAGCACGGCTCGTTCCCGTCGTCCTTTGTCCCTAAAAAAAGCAAACCGCGCACTGGCCTGCCTGACACGCATTGTTCTGCTCTCACGCAGGGCTTTGCGCCTTTCAAAGAGGGCTCCGTCAGCATCCCCTGCCTGGGTGTCTGAGCAAATCCAGCCCTGGGGCAGCAATAAAAGAGGCCTATCCAGCGCTAATCCCAGCGTGCTGGGCTATCTGATGCGGGTTTTGGCCTGAGGCGAGGCAGTCTGGGCGGGACAGTGTAGGGCTGGTTACCAGGTGGGTCCCAGGTCACGTCCAGCTCCATCGGTTCGAGATCCAGTTGTCCTGTGAGGCGGTTGAAAGAAACACAGGACTCTGGGACGCTTTGCGTGAGAGGATTACTGTTTCCTGTGTTCCCCGCGAACAGAAGAGATGTTGAAAATGAAGGGGTGCTCTTTGCCCCTCCAACACCTTGAAAAATCTGCTTTACTTTCTTTGAGATGCAGAACGAGGCCATCTGCCGTTCGCTAGTGGCGGCAGCGCTGCGTTCTGACATCCGGATATCATTATTTAGCTCAATTAGGGCGTGAAATTGCTGTCTTAACTCTGCCACTCAGCTTTGTAGCTCCGCGGTTTGTTTTGGTGGATCAGAGTCTTGGAGTCGTCCTGCTGTGCTGTGTGTGTTCGGGGGGGCAGCAGGGAGGGCCGAGGCATGGTGGGCCAAGCTTGCCAGCCCCCAGATGTTTGTGTTTCCTTCCCTGCTCCTCCGAGAGACCCCTGAGGTCAAAACCTCTGTCTCTGGGAAAGAGAATAAGCTCTGAGAGTGCCAGGGAACAGACAGTGTTGGACGGATCGCCATCAGGAATGTGAGCGAGCGAGAGAGGCGAACTGTGTACTTGGCCAGGGGTAAAACGTAGGAGAGTTGTGGTTTCCACCCTGAATGGATTTCGTGCTAGATGAAGTCGAGAGAGACGCGATGACTCTTCCGTTCGGGAACGGGAGCTCTGCTTCCTCTGTGTGCGAAGCTCGGGCGTGCCGCCCTGTCCCGGGTCCGAGGGCTGACCTCTCCGTGTCCCTTGGCAGGGGCTGCACGGAGGAGTACGAAATGAAGACCATGGAGCAGAAACCGGAGCCGGAGCCCGTGCCCGCCGGCTACAGGGCGCCCTACAGGAGCCCCGCCTGGAGGTGGGACAGCCCCCCCACCCACAGCGCCCCCCAGGGCCAGCGGTGGGCGTCCCCGGGCCTCCAGCCCCTGTCCCGCTCCCAGAAGGTGGTGGTGCCAGTTCCCTACAGAGAGCCGCAGCACGTGCCCAGCAAGCGGTAGGGGTCCTGTCCAGGGGTGGGGGGGGGCTTGTGATCTGCTCGCCTTTTCATTTGCTGCTGCAGGCGCAGAGCTGTTACACAGCGCAGGCCGAAAGGGACAGAAACAAGACCCTTTTCGGGGGGATCGTTCTGTAATAGTTCTGCGCTCTGAGAATATGGGACTGCAGGACTAAGTGTTTTGCCTTGAAGCCAGTGAAACGTTTCTGAAGGTTTGGAAAGCAAAGGCTAAGCCAGTCGCTCCTCGGTAGACGGGGGCGCTGCTCTGAACACCCCCTCTCTCCCGCAGGCCAGTGAGCTTCCCGGAGAACCCCTACAGCATCTCTCCAGGAGGGGCTGAGCGGGCAGTGCCCTACCGCAACTCCTCCGGCAGCTTCTCCACCCCCGGCTCGGGCCTGGGGGTGCCCTTCAGCCGCTTCAAGCCCTCCCCCGACAGGTGGGCCCGCCAGCCTCTCCGGGGTTGGGACTGGGAGCGGGGTGGGGGGGGCGGTGTCCAGGGCAGCTTAAACTCACGCCGGCGGAGGCCAGACTCCCATTGCACAGCGCCGCCTGTTCCGTTCCGGGCTTCAGCGGCTGCCAGCTCCGGTTCAGACTGCACCGAGGAAGAAGCTGGTTCACTAATGGAATCCCCACAAACAAGAGCCTGCAGCTGGTAAAACCTGCACCGGCGCCTGATGGGGCGCTCTTTCCAGCCGCTGCTGCAGGTGTGGGGTGTTGGTCTCGTTTGACTGGATCGGCTCGCTCGTCTTCCTGGTCGAGGGAGACCAACAGGCAAGTCTGGGCGGCGGAGTTCTCCTCTGCGTGCTTCGCCAGCCCGGGAACGGAGGCCCGGAGATCTGTGCCTGGAAGCGGGTTCCAGTCTGGGCAGGGCGTCGCTGGGCACCGCCAGGGGTCTGCGGAGCCCCTCTCTCGCGGCGCGGTGTCGCTCGCTGGGCAGGGCTGAGCCGAGGCTGGGGTTAGCGGGTCGCGCCGACCGCCTGCCCCTGCTGCCCCGTGTGACTGTCCCTGTGTGTTTGTCGCCCCCCTGGAACGGCGAACAGGTACGGTCCCCCCCAGCGCCCACTGGCCTACGATCCGCACGCGCCCCTGGACCTGACCTCAAGCGGGGAGTCCTCGTCCGGCTTCACCAGCCAGGAGAGCACCATGGAGCGGGTCAAGACAGGTACCGTCTCCCGACAGATTGGGTTTCCGATGCGGGGATCTGGACCCTGAGGGTACGGGAGTCCGTTCTCAGGCCCGCACAGCGGGGTGCTGCTCAGGTGGGTGTCTCCGGTGCGGGACTAACGGAGGTCGTGTGCCTGTGTGTGTGTGTTTGCAGAGCCGATGTGGCACGTGCCCACCTCCTCACGGACCCCTGCCACGCCCGGGGCGGGCGTCGTGGTGAAGAGGCCCAGCCGGCAGGACGCACCCAGCAGGGATTCTCCCAACAGGCATTCCAAGGTCAGAGGTCGTGGGGCCTATTGCCCTCCACACCGCACCGCGGAGCCCCGTCTGTCCCGAGACTGTGTCCCTGCCAGTCTGCGTGCCAGCCACACAGTAAATACAGCTCTGGAAGAGACAGGAGCAGAGCTTACATGTGAAATGGATGGAAAAGAAATCTTGCGTTTGGTGATGGGAGGGTGGGAGGGGTTGGTGTCTCAGAAAATAATAATAATAAAAAACTTTATTGTATATAGCGCCTTTGAAGGTGGCTTCTCAAAGCGCTTTACAGAACAAGATCAGTAAAAAATACACAAGATATGCACAATGAGAGGGGACAGTAGATGGGGGTACTGAATACAGTAGGAGCAGAGGGGTGAAGAACAGAACCGGTTAAGTAAGGAAGAGGTAATGTGGAGCATCTTGTGTTCCTGCTTCATAGCTCTGAGGAAAGGCTCCAGCTCCCCACGGCAGTTGGCTTTGATCTGCTCTGTGATTCACGATAAATTCCCCAGTGAGTCACGCTCGTGGAATTTGCGGTGCGTGTTTCACGCCCGGAGCCGGCACGCACGCTGGCTGATTCATGCCGGAGTCAGCCGCACGGAGGGAACGGAGTGGGCAGCCTTCCGCTGCTGTGCTTTCTCCTAAATGACTCTTTTTTAAGAAGTGGCTCGTGGCTCGTCTGAGTCTGCAGGCAGTCCTGTGCCCGGCGCCCCGCTGCTGGCGCTGGCTGTGGTGTCTGTTCACCTGCGAGCGCAGAGCGGGTCTTGCAGAACGTTGACTTTTATTTCCAAATCGTAAGGGAGCAGGTGGTAAAGGGAAGCCTGTTTGTAATTTCTTGTGCGCATGGGCTAGAAAGACAGACGTGTGTTTCTCTCCTCCACACGGGGAGCTGGTGTTGCAGGAGCCCACGGCAGCAGGTTCGAGCAGAGGCCCAGCCGGTCGCTCAGCTCAGCGGCAGGCTCGGACAGGCTTTGTCCGGCAATCCCAGAAACCCCGTCAGCGCTCAATAAAAAAAAAAAAGGAAGAGAAACAAGCAGAATCCTTGCATTTCCCAAAGCTTGGCGGAGGAGTTTAGGTTAAAGGAAGAAGAGACCTTCGGTGCTGAATGGAGGGGAGGATTTGATGTTGAAAATGAAACTTCACAGAGCATTGTGGCGCCAGCGGCCTGGCCAGGATATTGAGGCCGGCATGCTGGTGTTTGTGGGTCAGGAGCAGCCAGATAAGCCCTATCACCCTGCCACTCCCAGCTGGCAGCCCACTGGAGCTCAGCAGGCGTGAGCCTGGCCAGTACCTGGAGGTACTTAGCTCCTGGGAGAGCTAAGGTTGCTGCTGGAAGAGATGTCACTGGGGCCAGCAGGGGGCACTGCAGTCTGTGTGGGTCCTAATGCCCCAGTATAGTGACGGGGACACTATTCTGTAAAAAGGTGCCGTCCTTCGGATGAGACGTAAAACCGAGGTCCTGACTTCTGTGGTCATTAAAAATCCCAGGGCTTTTCTCAAAAAGAGTAGGGGTGTAACCCTGGTGTCCTGGTCAAATTGGCTTCATCACTCTGCTCTCCTCCCCACTGAGAGCTGGTGTGTGGGGAGAGTACTGGAGCATCATCCAGGTGGGGCTGCACACTGGTGGTGGTGGGGGGGAGTCCACATTACCTGTAAAGCACTTTGAGCGGAGTGTCCAGAAAAGAGCTCTGTAAGTGTGAGGATTTATTAATTATTCTAAGATCTGGGAATCATGTAGCAGCAGAGCGAGCCACAGAGTGAGGAGAGCCCATATCGCCTGGTTTCTAGTGATTTTGGTAGCGAATAATGAAAGGCATTCGAGCGATCACTGCAGGTTGCAGCTGTGTTTGTGCATGCTCCACTTTATGCTCAGTGTTTATTAAAACCGGGAGTCCTGTCCCCGGCGATGCCGCAGGTGCAATTCAGCCGGCAGGACCGGTTCTGACCCAGTGGGCGTCTCTCTCTCTCTGGCAGGGCGAAGCGCAGTACTCCAGCCACTCGAGCAGCAACACTCTGTCCAGCAACGCCTCCAGCAACCACAGCGACGAGCGCTGGTTCGACCCGGGAGACCCCGCCGAGGCGGAGCCGGACCCCCTGGCCAAGGGGGGCTCCAGCGACAGCGGCATTGACGCCGCCACGCTCTACACACCCAGCCCCAACTCCACGGGCGTGAAGCCGGGCCGCCCCGTGCCCGGCATGTCCCAGAAGGCTCTGCACAGCTCCGCCACCTACAGCGGGCTGCAGGAGCTGGCCGGCCGCGCCGCGGAGCGCAGGAGGGAGTCCTCTCCGGCCATCGCCTCGGGGGTGCAGACCAAGGGGTACCGCACCAAGACCTTCCCCCCGCCCAGCGCCCCCGGAGACCCCTTCCAGTCCAGGTGAGCTCCGAGCTCCAGAGTTTCCAGAGGTGTCTGGGGGTCTCAGGCCCGTCTAAGATCTCGGGCCCCGGGAGGGACAGCAGGAGGAGGAGCGCGAGGAGAGGAGCGGGCAGATGGAACGGCGGTGTAGACCTGAAATCGAGGGCTGTTGTGTTGAAACGGCGTAACGCCGAGAGTAAGGCCTCATTTCCCATAGTGGGTCCAGGTTTGTTCATCTCAGTTAGAGAACAGACCCTGCTGCTCCGGGAATATGTCCCCAGAAGAGCAGCCAGTAGTATTCCTGGGCTTAAGGGGGGATGTCCTATGCTGACACCACAGGAACTGAATCTCTTTAGTCTTGTTCTCAGAAGAGTACGTGGAGACCTAATCCAAGTGTTCAGAGCCCAGAGTCCCAGTTTGTGCAGCAGATGTTTTTCAAATGAGCAGTGAAACGCAAAGTAGAGGGCACAAGGGGGAACGACATGGAAGTACAATGAAAAAGGAGGAAATTCCTTGCACCAAGAGTAGCGGGAGTGTGGAGCGAGCTGCCCAGCCACGCCACTAAAGCCGATACTCTGGCTTCTTTCAAGAAATAGTTGGATGAGATACTGGATTCAATCAGCTACTAAATTCTAGCCGGGTCAGATGCCCTGAATGGCTCCTTTGTAACTTTCCTGATGGTCTTAGCTGGGGAAGGGCTTTGTGTCTCTTGGGGCCTGGCTCCGGGCTGTTTGTCCGGCCCTTCCTCTAGCTGACTGCTCTCCAATGTTGTCTCGCAGGTCCTGCTACACTCCGCAGGGATACAAGCCACCCGGCGCCGAGATGGGCAGGCCGACGAAAGCAGGCCAGTCGGGCGCCTACCAGCTCTCCACCTCTGCCCCCAAGTCCCTGTACTCCAAGAGCAGGAGCCAGGCCAGCAGCTGGAAGAGGACGGAGGAGACCGGCCCCCCCGCGAATCCCCCAACCACCGCCAGCGCTGCAGACAGCAAGAAGTAAGCACACAGCAGCTCTGCTCCTTCCCTGACGCCCCCCTGCGTCGTGACGGCCCACTGGCAGGGTCTTCGAACTCTCGGTCAGTAGAGGGTGGGGCCGAACTGAGGGACCCCTGTCACCCCCTGCGTGGTCATGCAGTAGGGCAGAGCAGTTCTCCTTGTGGGGCTCCAGGAGAATGGGGACTGGACACTGCTGTCTGCCTCCCGCGGTTCAGCGAAGGAGTCAAGTCAAGGGCAGACTCGGACGCTCGGCGTGGCCCCAGGGGCCGACTGGCTGGGGTCACTTTTCATGGCGGCTCTCCTGTGTTTCTCCGCGGTCCAGGCAAATTGACGTGAACTCCAAGAACGTGTTTGGGCAGCCCAGGCTGCGGGCGTCGCTGAGAGACCTGCGCTCGCCGAGGAAGACCCACAAGTCCACCATCGAGGACGACCTGAAGAAACTGATCATCATGGACAACCCGGGTGCCGACTCCACGGACAGGGACGGGGTGAGGGCCTCTCACACACACTCTGGCTCGCGTGCTCACACTCGCTCATACACACACAAGCTCGCTCGCTCGTGCACACACTCGCTCTCACACACTCTCACTCATTGGCGTACACACACTCGCACACACACTCACAAACTTGCTCACACACTCGCTCGCTCACTCACACTCACTCATTGGCAAACATGCTCACACTCATGCACACTCACACTTGCGCAGTTACACACTCGCTCTCTCTCGCACACACACACACACTTGCTCATGCACACACTCGCTCTCACACACTCTCACTCATTGGCGTACACACACTCGCACACACACTCACACACACTCACAAACTTGCTCACACACTCGCTCGCTCACTCACACTCTCGCTCATTGGCAAACAGGCTCACACTCACACTCACACTCACGCACACTCACACTCGCGCAGTTACACACTCGCACTCTCTCTCACACACACTCTCGCTCACGCACACACTCGCGTACACTCACGCACGCCCTTGCACAGACACGCTCACTCACACTTCCTCATTGCTCACAGGGCGATTGAGCTTAGTCATCTCTTTCTTTTCCTCAAGTCGCTTCGCTGCCTTTCAGCCTGTAAAAAGTCTAAGGGTAGCCTGGCCCTCTTGAGCAGGTGAATATTGCAGTGTACTGTAGTACAGTGCTGTGGAAGCATAGACAAGCTGTCACAAGGTGTGGTAACAGTATTGTATATGTGAATGTCCTCACTGTGTATGTCTGTAATCCTCAGTCTCCCAGGAAGAGCCTCCAGCGCACTTTCTCCGACGAGAGTATCTGCAGCGGGCGCCGGGACCCCAGCTACGCCAGCTCTCAGCTCTATGAGTCCACGGCCCCCAACGACCTGCTCTTCAGCAGCACCCTGCCCCTGCGCCGCACCCACCAGCCCGCCAGCCACCTGCCAGACAAGAAGTGTGAGTGTCCCCAAAGGGACAGGTTGTGGCAGGGGGCTTTCAGGGACTCGGTAGCTGCAGCTCCTGTCCTCTGTGAGAATTTGGATTGGACCAGTCGTGCATGTCCTTCACTTACCCTTTGCACGTTTGGTTGGTGTTTTGCACAGGGAAAGCTTGCAGCACGCTCTGGCGGTCCTGGGTTCCGCGCGGCGTGCGGCTCTGCTGCAGCTGCCCGCCTCACGGCTTCCTGTGCTTTGGCTGGTGTGTTTTCGGAGGGTCCTTCTGCCAGCCTGGGGCCGGTTCATGCCAGGGCTGCAGGTGGCTCAGCCAATGGGGGTAGCTGACGGGACCTGCAGGGGGTGTCCTTGGCAGACAGTCGCTGACGCTGCAGAGCTACGTGCGCGCTGCAGCGTGGGGCGATGCTGACTGGTCTCTGTTCTCTCCTGCAGCCAACATCTCGGCCTCAGAGCTGTCCCTGACAGAGGCGCGGGACAAGACTTCCCTGCGCCGGCTGGACCCCGGCATGATGCCCCTCCCCGACACGGCCTGCGGGCTGGAGTGGTCCAGCCTGGTCAACGCAGCCAAAGCCTATGAAGGTAGGCATGCGATTGATCGAGTCTTGCCATAGCTCGTGCTTTTACTTCTGTCTGTCTGGGTTTAGAGTACCTGGGTTTAGAGTTTCGTGTTTGGTGAATATATGCTTTGACACTGAACCTCTTAGGCCATGAACAGATGAGATAACTGGCTTGATTTGATCCTAAAAGGCATCAACAGTTAAACTCGAAGCAGAGGACGCATTTAAAGCGCAAGTGCATTTAAAACTGAGAACAGGAGGCATTTTATACTCTTAGGGTAGCGGGAGGATGGAACATGTTGCCCGAGCCGATACCCTGACCTCTGTAAGGGACAGCTGGACAAGATTCTCGGATTGGTTAGCTGCTGACGCCAGAACGGGCCAGATCACCTGTAGCCTTTTTATGTCACCATAAAAAGCGACATAATTATGTCGTTATGTCACCATTGTGAGCCAGGGCTGACAAAGTCCCTGAGTGCACCTGTGGATGTGCTTGGTGTTTCAGACAGTGTGTGGTTGTGTGGTTGTGTGAGAGTCTGGACTTGGAGAGTGGGGGGGTCTGTCTGAGAACTGGCAATGTCCTGCTCTGAGCCTGGGGACCTGACACTCCTGGGACCCCACAGACACTCTGCTCCGGACCCCAGCGGTCCTCACGGGCCAGGCGCTGGGGTCCGACCCGCCCTTCAGCAGTGCTGGAGTGGACTGGGAAGGAAGGTCCCTCGAGTGCATCTGCCTGAGCCCGTCGACTGCAGGGCGGTTTGTGAAGAGTGGGCTTGTCCTGAAGGTAGAGTGCTGTCCTGCCAGCGGACGGGACGGCCCGCCTTCACTCTCGCTGTCGGTCGGGTCACGGCCCAGCCTGGCGGCGCCCGGAACCCAGCTCGGTCCTTCTGCCGGTGTGAACTGGCGCCCGTGTCCGCCCGGTGACACGCCGCCCTTTCTCTTGCAGTCCAGAAGGCCGTGTCGCTGTTCTCCCTCAACGAGCCGGTGGCCCTGCCGGACCTGCGCCCGGACCCCAGCCCGGTGCACTTCCAGGCCCCACCGACGCCCCGGACCACCCCCACCATCGGGTACGTCCCCCAGGCCAGCTCCGAAGGGATCGCTCGCAGGAGGCCGCCTTTAGGAGTGGATCGGGGGGCCTGTCCAGGGGGTGTTTGTTTCTAGCTTTGCACAGCCAGAGACTTAACAGCGCCCTCTGGTGTCCCCTAGTGGAAATAATAATAAACTTTATTTTATATAGCGCCTTTAAAGGTGGCTTCTCAAAGTGCTTTACAGAAGTAAAGAAGAAGGTTTTGAGTCGAGATTTTGAAAGAGTTTAGGGAAGGTGACTCTCTGATATCCCTGGGGATAGAGCTCCAGAGCTTTGGGTTGCAGCAGGAGAAGGCCCCGTCAGCCCTAGAGTGTAGACGGGCTTGGGGGACAGACAGAAGCCCAGAATCAGAAGAGCGAAGGTTGCGGGTTGGGGAGTAGGGCGGTTGTAGCTCAGACAGGTGTAGCTTTGCTGCGGGCCCAGCGCCGGTTCCAGCTCGGGCCTGACACGGCGTCTGCCTTTGCTTTCAGCGAGGACATCTCCAGCGACCTGTCGGGCAGGATCCATCACCTGGAGGTGATGCTGAGGCAGCTGAACAGCGACTTGGAAAAGGTGAGGGGGAGACTGGAGCCCCAATCCCTTTCCAGGCCCCCGGAGTCGCCCGGATTAACCCCCCCTCCCTCCCTCCCTGTCTCGCCAGGAGAAGCAGGACAAGGTGGCTCTGCTGGTCGAGGTGGCCAACCTGAGGGAGAACAACCAGCGGCTGCAGGAGGAGTCCCAGACGGCCAGCGAGCAGCTCAAGAAGTTCAGCCAGATGTTCGGCCGATCGGCGGAGCGCAAATAGCGGGCGGGCGGGGGTCTCCCCCACCCCCCCACCCCGAAACAACCGGGGGCGGAGAGGCTCGGCTCAGACCCTCGTACTCAGTGCAGCTACTCGGGGAATCTCCCCTGAAGCTCCTGGACGGACTGGGTTTGGGGGGGAGGGGGGGAGACCTGAAAATGCCAAAGGAGAGGTGCCCCCCGAGTCCTCTCTGTCGGTCGAGACCTTGCTGACCTGGCTGGGGGGGCCGCCTTTCACTACAGGCACACAGGTGCCCCCCCGAGCCAGGAGCACTTTCTTTGAGCAGAACAGGTACTTTTCTCTGTAACATTGGGTCAGTCTTAAAAACTCTGAAACGAATTGAAAATTCAATAGTTTTAATTATTGTTGTTGTTGTTGTTATTATAATTATTATAATTGTTTTTTTATTCTAATTACTGAGGTTATTTTTTTAATTGCTTTTCTACCACGATTTGGGTTAGTCTTCATTTTTGTACATCTCACTCCGCCGTGCGTTGGTGCCCGGCCCGCTGGACTCCCGATCCGATCCGATCCGAGGCGCGGCGGGTGGCGTGTTCCTACTCGACAGTGACACTAACGGCGTGGGCGTCGAGTGAGATCCGACTCTTCCCGGGGCTGTCCGCTCGGATGCCGCTGGGAGAGTCGGGAACTTCAGTCGGCCTTTGTGTTGCGCCAGGGGGCGCGGCCGGGCCCTAGCTCGGTTCAGAAGACCCCCACAATTAGCCCAGTTCTCCGGCTCGGCCTGTTTGGAGCAGTGAGGCTTTCACCAGCCTGGTGTCCGTTCCGGGTGCTCACGTCCAGGTGCGCCTTTCCTGGCTGCGTTAGAGAATGAACTCCCCCCGCCCCGGAAAACAACCGGCTCCGCTGTCCAGATCCGGGCCTCGTCCACTGTGCCCGTCGCTCTCTCCCGGACCGCTCGGCACTTGTCGCGAGAGTTTGGGGCCCCGTCGCCGTGAGCACGCCGCCAGCATGGCTGGGCTCGAGTGGGTCGCTGTCGGTGGGCTCCAGGTTCCGGGGGTGAAACACTACATTGGTAGAATCTGCCGCTCTGTCCTTCCCTCCTTTTCCTTCTCGACGCACGTGGCCTCGCGGTCACAGAGGGCCCCGCGGGCGGCGGCGTAGCTCCCTGAATGCGCCGTGCTTGAGCCCCCTTCCCCCCGTCCCCCCCTTTTAATTCCTGGCAGAAGCTTCTAAAACAGGGTACAGGGGCTCGGCTTCTGCCCGGCTCTGTTGCTGCCGAGCGGGCCGACGGGAGCTCGGAACAGGATCGGAGCTGCTCCGAGCGGGCGGGCGGACCCCGGCGTGCTTCCTCTCTCCCCGAGACGCGCGCGCGCCGCTGTGCCGTTTCAGCTCCGCTGTGAATATAGACAAATTGCTAATTTTATAAAAGATCATTCAAAAGACGACGACGAAAGAGAAAGCCATATGACTATTTTTATAGGGTGCGTACAGCTATTTTTGGAGGGCTAAAGTATTTTTGTACGTTTTTAAAAGCAGGTCGCGCAGGAGACGGGCGAGAGGTTAATGGCTGTTAATGGTTCAGAGACAAAATATCGCCGTTCGGCGGTCTTGGCCCTGAGAACTCAAAGGGTCCGTTGTGTCGGGAGAGAGAGTCCAGGCGGTCGATGGTGGGAGATTTGGAAAAGCAGTTGACGCCAATTCCGACCTTGTGCAGCAGGTGGCGACACTGGGGCCTCGCCGCCATGCTGGATCCCCCTGCCCAGCGAGCGAGGCATCGGACAGGGCGGACCCAGCTGAGGAGGTCCCCCAGGGCGGTTGGACAGGAGGAAGACTCGTGGCCGAGAGTGACCGCGGGTTCCTGGCTCTGTCTGGCCGGAGCCGAAGGGGCCGTCTCCCGCCGGAAGCGCTCGGTTGTACACTACAGCTCGACGACTTTAACTGTACTTGCGGTACGCGCAGGGCGACGGGTCGGTTCTCTTGTTTTCTGAGTTTAATTTATTTTTTTCCCCTGGGTTGTGCTGCGAGAGGCGTCCCGTTCGGATCTCGCACGCGCGTCGCCTGTCGTCCTCGGCGCCGAGCTCGCGGATCTGTTGTCCCGCCTCTCGGGGAGCGGAATACGTTTCCGATTAGGTGTAAATGGAACTGTGTAAATGATATTTTCCTTGTTTTATATATATATATAAACCACACAGCTAATTTTTCTTGAAGGTGAGACGTCTATTTAATTTTTTGTATTCTGCCTGTATGCCAATTGAGTTTGTTCCGATTGCTCACTCTTTGCGTTCTGCAGGCATGTACAAGGAGGACAAAATAAAAGTTTCCTAAAAACTGGGGCAGGGGGAGAGTCTGAGTCATTCCCCCCCCCGTGTGTTCCGGTCTGGCAGCAGCCTGTAGTACGGGAGAGACGCGGGACAGGCGTTTGCGTCTCTGTCCTGTCGCACTCGTCGGAGGAGCTGGAAGGAGAGCTGGAGTAGTTCCTGACGTCCCGCACAGCGTCTTGAGATGGAAGCCGCGTCTCTCGCAGGAGCTGGCTTGGGGAAAGGGTCCCAGGTCTGGCGGTGGGGCCTTGTGTCAAGATGGCAGCTTCTGGGAAACTGTACACCACTTGTCCCGGCTCGCCTCCCAGCTCCAGGCCCGCCTGCCAGGGCCGGTTCGCCCATATTGGGGAGAAGGGGGTGAAGTCTGTCGGGGCTCCAACCTGGCCAAACGCCGAGCTCATGCTGGGCCTGTGGGACATGGGGAGAGCAGGAGGCGGCACCTGTAGATTTTGGGTGCTAGGCTCTGCAGGGGAGGAGGTGCGTTGTGGAGGATGGTGAGAGGGAGGGGAGCAGACTGGAGGTGGTGGTACCCAGAGCAGCTGGAGTACAGCCTGGCATGAGGGCGACGCCTCTCCTTGCAGCTGAGAGTCGGAGCTCTGGGGTGACTGGTTTCTCGAAAGAAGCTTCTCTCCAGCTTCTGGGCCGAGGGCAGACCCAAGCCTGGGACCGGTTAGCATCGGGGTGGGATTTTTCCAGAGAGGCTGCACCTGCTGGCTTCTTACCTGCCGACAGGAGGGCAAGAGCTGGAAGGGACTGGACTAAAGTGGGCTTGCTCTGCGCTTGTTCTCTCATGGCCAGCTCGGTACGTCATCGTGCGCATGAACTAACAGCCCCACTGCTGGGGGCGTTTCCCCGGCAGCCCGGCTGGGGCAGCGGTGTGGAGATTGCAGTCTGGCTGGGGGAGTGCCCCACCCACACCACCATCGTCAGAGGTGCCCCAGTGCAAGGTGGGGCCAGGTTCAGCCCCTGCAGATCAGCCCACCAGGCGATATGGCATCTGTAGAGTGCCACCTTGATCCTGAGCCGAGTCTAGACCTCAAAGAACCAGGATCCAATCCAGCCTCAAGGTCTTTGTGTGATGCGTGTGTTTTTGTTTTGTTTTTTATAAAAGACTGTGCTCTGATCATTCTCACCTCAGGCAGGTCCTCGCCCATCTGCCTCTCCTATGCAGCCCTACAGCTTGTATGGGGGGACTGCAGCCTCAGCCAGGCTGCTGAAGAGCACCATGGGTCCCTCAATGTCGATTAGCAGCTCTGGACGCTGTTCCCAAACTGTGGGAGGGGGGTTGTAGAAGGTGGCCCCTGTGTGCAGACACTCTGCCGGTGGGGTGCAGGCAGTCAAGGCGACGTGATTGCAGGGCACCTGAGGTCCACACCTGTGCTGTAATGAGTGAGTGTGTGCAGGTGTGTGTTATCCAGCGAGCACCTGTGTGTGTGTGCGCGCAGGTGTGTGCTAGTCAGCAAGTAAGCTTGTGTGTGTGTGTTTGTGGTTGGCCTGTCTGTGCCACGGGCCCCCTTGCCCCTTGGAAGAGGAGCGTGAGAAGCCCATCGCTGACATCGGGCTTAGCTTCGGCAAAGGGAAGAAGTGCCCTAACGCTGCAGATCCTCCTGGGGTTCTTATTTTGCTTTTATTCAGTTACCCGAGGTCTCTTCAGAAAAGGCTAAGTGCTGTCTGTTTACAGCTGGCAGCTGGTTGATTGTGACAACAGGTGTGCAGAGTGAAATGCGGGGTGGCCTGTAACTATTAGCAAGTGCAGTTAGTAAAGGTGCAGGTCTTCTCAGACTAGAGCTGTGCCAGCTGCAACACCTCACATTCCCTGCAGCACCAGCGCTCGAACAGCAGGTGGTAGCAGAGAGACATGCTGCCTTGACTCCAAAAGAACTGCGCCTGTTCTTCCCAGCACCTGCTTGGATGAGCTGTAGTAAGTACAAGAGATCAGCTTGTCTGTGTGTGGAGTAGACTGTGCAGTCTGGCATAAAAGCAATACAGTCCTCCAGAGGCTAGAGGTGGAGACTTTAAGGAAGTGATTCTTGCACACAGTAGGGCATTAAATATTATTACTAGCAAGTGTTCAAGCACATGGAGAAAATCATTTTTTTGGTCTCAAGCTTCAGCTTATGGCTCTTTAAAGAGGAATAACTTTCTAGCTGTTGGACAGGGAGTTTGACTCCTTATTGAGAGGAGATGGAACTGACGCTGCAAATCTCTGGCCTGCGACCTGATGTCTGGGACTCTATCCAGAGGGTCCAGATGTGTGTGAGGGTGGAGTTGACATCGCAGGAGGGGCAGGTTCGTTTTGGGACTGTGGGGTGGGTGTGTAGGTGGGTTTTTGCTATCCTGTTGGAGAGCACAGTGATGGGTGGTGTCTGAGTGGTGTGGCTGTTCTGTTTTGGCAGAGGACAGGGTAGCGTCTTGAATTTTAGTTCTAAACTTCTTGTGTTTTAGGAGGGAGGGTATCTGGAACTGTAGAGGGTGCAGGGAAAGCTGGGGATCTGCAAGAATTAAGGATTCTGTGTGCTGCAGAGAATTGCCTTTGAGGTACTGACAACGCGGTAGTTTCAGGCCTTCTCAAACCAGCTCTCCAGGCAAGCAGGGTGAAAGTTCTGCACTCCTTCTGGCCTGCGCTGATGGCAATCTGTTCTAAACGCGCGTCAAAACTTTCAGCCTTCACGAGGGTGTTGCTAGGATATGTCATTGGTAATGAAACGGACATGTAATAGAAAATGCATCTTTAAGGTGAGCCTTTGAGTTGGTGCAAAAGTTGGACAAATGATTCCAAGATGTTAAAAGATACCTCTCTACTTCAATCTAAAACTAAAAATCCAGGGTTTCGTTTCTGAGAGACCTGAATTTCTGAAAAGAAGGAAGAGCTACTGCTCTGTCACTTAAGGCTGCTTGCTGATCCAGGAAGAAATTTGAAGCCTTAAAGTTCCACGAGGGCAGTAGCAGGGTTTAAAATGTCTCGTGGTGTTGGGTATGTAATTGCTCTCTGGCTCAGAAGCAGTGTGAGGAGAATTTGTTCTGAGCAGTCTGCAAGTGCTGGAAGTCACATCTAGGGAAACACCTTTTACAGTGACTTTGACCACACTGAGAGGATATTCAAGTAGTGCAGCAAACAGATGCATCACTTTTGACTGTCTTTATCTCTTTCCCTGGAGAGCGTGGAGCTGACCCAGCTGAAGGTTTGTTTTGGGATGATGTGGAGAAGGGTGATGGTACGTGTGTGAACTGTTGGTGACTTTTCTCTCCTGGCTTAGGAGAGAGTAGTGGTTTGTACCTTTTTTCTTATTGAAGGAGAGAGCCATGAAGAATCAATGCTATGCAGCTACAGCCTCATATCAAGGGAAGAAGGCATCCTTTTGATGCACAGACTAACTGAAAAAAAAGATGCTCCCATACCTGTTTTTTGCCAGTAGAGTCCAGCATCGGTATGGTTAAAGGTTAATAAGCAGTGTTGGAGTGAGCTGTTTAATGTTGGATCACACCAGGTGCTAGGAATAGTGACGGGCAAATATTCACACGAGGTGCCTTTCACACTGGACATTTGGCCGTTGGTATCCATCTATTGCATTCTGAATTTCATCACAAAGCTAGATCTTTAATATAAGCATGTAAAGGTTTTCTCTAAAAGATGACAAACCTATTAATAAATGTGCAGTGTGTCCGTCTCTCAAGGACAGTGTAATAAAGGGTTTGTGTGGACTGGACAGTGCAGGCTTGCTCTAGGCCTGGAGGCATGAACACCTACTGTACACGTCATCAGACTAACCTGCTTCACAGTTGGGGAGGTACTGACTGACGAGTTTTTTTAACCACTCATAGCCGTGAAGCCTATTACGTTGAATATTTGGCTGGAAAGCTTGGCAGTTTCCCTGTCGTTCAGGGAGCTGAAGCTGCTGTCTGTTAACTTTCATTTCACTTTGACCTTCCAGCTTGGAGATAACAGCAGGCCTTTCGATGTAACAATTGGAGGCTTCTGTTCTTCCTTCAGACCAGTTTGTTTTTTTGCTCATTTTTGTTTGTTGTGTGTTAAAAGGTGTAACGTGCCTTTCCTAACCCTTCCCTTTGAAACCAGCTCCACAGGTTAGGCAGGTCTCTTCTCCTATGACACTTTAAGTGCAGCCAAATGGGGAGGACGCAGAGTTTGTTAGTAAATGAGAGAGAGTTAACTGCCGGGAGGTTGGTTAAGTGAGTAGGACGTTTATAGAGATTGTGGTATGTGTTACTTTTGAAAATAGGGTGTGTCTTGACTGGGCTTGTATTTCTGCAGCAAGGAAAGAAAACTGAAGCTTCCAGCAGGTGCCGAGTTTAAGCAGGGCTCATATTCTTCACCAGATTGATTTGGTGCAATGAAATTTCGGCACTTTCTGGAGATTCTTGATTTGTGAGATGGATGTGCGGAGTTCGGGACTGGGATATAGTGTAGAAGAAATTCTATTTAACACTGGGCTGATAAACCTTTTCAGAGTCTGTTATGATGAATGTTAAGAGATTTAGAGGAATTTGATACAAACCAGCACGTAAGAAATGGAGATTCTAAAATTTGAAAAACAAATAGCAATTTGTCTATCTGAATTCTCAAATGTTTTTGGGTGTTTGTAAGCTCTTTGCCAGAAAAGGTCGAAATGTAACACCCTCAGTTACGTGTAAAATCAATGTTTTAATTTCTGTTAGAAGTGGGAATTATCTGTTGGTTAGATGTGGCTTAAATTCAAAGCCAGTTCCTGCCCTGTTCAACTTAACAAACAAAGCTGATCCCTGTGCCCAGTGATGCGTGTGTACTCTCTGAGTAGCACTAGCGTCTAAAGAGGAGTCTGCTCTGGTTTAGTGTCTCTGCCCTTGCCTGGAGAAGCTGACTTCTCTCTAGGGGACCCATGATTGTAATTTTCTAAATGAGAAGGTGGAAGGGCCTGGAGCTCACCTGTCTGCTGCGGCGCTGCTGGCCTGGGCCTATTCCTCCACGCGGTGCCTGGGCTCCAGCCAGGGAGCAGACAGAGCTGGCCCGGTCTTGGGTTCGGCTGCCTCCCAGGCCTGCGGGATGTGTAGAGCAAGGTAGGCACCACCAGGAGAGTGTGAGCTGCCAGAGCAGGGCTGACTGGAGGTGCTGGCACCCGGAGCAGTGAGAGTATGGTCTCTTCTCCCTGCAGCTGAGGGACTGGAGCTCTGAGTAGAGTCCCCTCGCTGTCAGCAGCGAGGAGGGAGGTCTCGTCCCATGAGATGCTGGGGAGAAGCCAAGGGCCGATGATATCCTGGGATCAGTTAGGCCCGAAGACAGGCCTCCTGTATGGAGCTGCCATTGTCCATGACGAGAGTTGGAAGGGACTGGACCAGTGTAAAGTGGGTCACTCTTGCACTCGTTCTCACATGACCACCGGATTTACAGCTTGTCACGTCCATGAAGGAACAGCCCACTGCCACTGTGCTCCACTGCCGCCACTGTCATCAGCTGCCATGACCCCACTGTCTTCAGGGGTGTCCCACCAGACTTATCAGTCCACCAGGCATCTGGCCAGCAGAGACTCCTAACAGCTCCAATGTGGCTTCTCTGGCTCTGTGTTTCTCTGCCCTGATCCTGAGATCTTATCACCGAGATGCTTTGAGGCTTCAATTGGAACACAGTTATCAAGAGTATGACATTGTGGTCTGCCTCTCCTCTGCAGCCCTGCTGCTTTCTTCAGGGTGGGGGGAGGGGACGGGACTGTGCCGAGAGGAGGCTGTTTCCCATCAGGTGGGGTGTGGAAAGAGCTCTCATGGGCTCAGAGTGTGGGAGTTCAGACTCGTGGATGTGCTCGTTAACGCAGGACACGCATGTGAGGGCACCACAGGCCATCGCCTGTACGGCCTGGTGAGGCAGCAGGACTGCAGGCAGGCAGGTCCTCTGCCTTAGCAGAGAAGCAGTGATGAATGTTAATGCCTTTCTGTGGACTGAGGCAAGTGAGTTTTTAAGGACGATGGCTTTCAAGGTTCCATAAGGCTTTTATGTTGATGTTTGATTTCATGTTGTTGTAATAATTGGGGGGTCAAGGCCTGTGACCACCCAGCCTGATTCTGTGCTCCGCTCTGGGTCCTGTCAGTGTGAGCAGGCCCGTATACAGCTCTTGCATACTGCTTTCAGGCTGGGGTGGCATTCTTACTCTCATTTCTGTGTATTCCTCTTGCAGTAGATCATCTCGGGCAGGTTCAGAAGAACCGCCTTTGCTTTCAAATGTCATGCGTTCTATCCCGGATTTTCAACGTCGAACACTGAGTGTTCGGTACTTCCGGCTCGGACCTTCCCGGAGCATGGATGTTTCTGGAGACCTGCGGGTGCAGACAGGAGGGTCAACCAGAGGGTCGTCGAACACAGAAAGGTGCCGTCCTGCTTGCGGTCTGGCCGGGATCGCCACCTGTTTGCCGCCCTGCTGGGTGGACAGACCTCTGGCAGAGGTGAGATCCCAGAGCAGCAGATTGGGTGTTCTGAGCTCTTGATTTTTGCACTCCCCCATTGGTCATAGGACGTGTGGTCCTTCTATGTTAACAGAAGGAAAATGGTGTGTGATATTGTAAGTGGTTTAGTGTTTTGTGTTGAGTTGGAGTGGTTGTGAATGCAGTGCAGTAGTGTGTATACATGTTGGGTGTGGTATATGGTTCTCTGTGAAGATGATCAAACTGGGCTTTCTTGAAGTAGTTGCTTAGATCCTTTTGCATAGTTGCTTGCAGTGCAGAGGCAGGTTGTGATCTGCTGTTATGTCCTGGAATCTATGTGTGGTTTTGCAGGATTTTCTAAGTGATGTGCCTGGCTGCTTAGTCTGTAATTTTAAGCAGCTGTAGGGCTCAAGGAGGCTAATTGTTAACAGAGCAGGGTGTTACAGTATTAATGTGCAGCTGGAATCGAATCAAAGAATATGCAGGTAAAACAATGAACATGTACTCTACAAATTTAGACACTCCAAATGGTCACCATTTTCCATGGAAAATAATGAGGGATTGTGTGTGTGTGTTCACAATGAGTGTAATCTGGAGATTTATAATATGACTAATTATGTTTTTGATGTCTTTGGAAATATGATGTGCATTCAAGTAGCTGGAAAAAAACCCCAACAAACTACTTTTGGTTTAATTTTTGTTAGACAAAGTTGATCCTGAAGGAAGTCTAAACAGTAAGGTGAAGTCATAAATAAGTAGGCAATTGTCACCCTAACAATACATTGCTTTAAACTCAATTTCTTGAGCATTCAATATCTTTGTGTAGCAAGGCACTGTAGGTGCAGCCTTAGTACTGCCATGCCGAGAAGGAGGGTGTGCAGAGTCAGGTGCACCAGCACCTGTGCAAATGATGTTCTGACGATAGGGAAATGATGTTCTGACCCCCCAGGGAAGGAAACCTAACACGGACCATTAAGAGTGACCAAAGTCCGTGAACTTTCCGGACACCGTGACCTCCCCCCATTACCATGGTAACGAGCTACGTCAGAAGCGGCAGAAAAGGGCTATATAAACTGGAAGTTTCATACCAGTATTTCAACAATACTTCGGCATTATTATTCCTTGCATGCAATAAAACTCATCTGTTTAAACTTCATCCACGGATCCAGAATTTATTTGTCTGTTACAACAGTTACAACCTGGGATTTTCAGATCTCTCTTTCTATCATACATGTCGGAGCTCGGGAACCCAGAACCAGGAAAAGATTGCAGGGGAGTGGCTGTTGTGGAAGGGTGGCCAAGAGAGAACCTCTGCTGTGCAAGAAGAACATTGCTGCGGGGTTTGTGAACAAAGCAGTACCTGAATGAAAAATTAGACTTTCTGGGACTGTGCAGCAGACGGATGAGCGAGATTTGGAGTCGATTTGCATTAATGCCAGTTGTTAGATGTGGTGGATATGAAATCTTGTCTCTGTCTGGGAAGAATGTTGACTGTTCAGCATGATGTTTGCTGTGTTGGTTTGGGACTGCCTTGCTGCCTCGGGATGTGGATGGATACAGCTTTGTGTCAGTGTGTGAAAGAAGACAATGTGAGACTGAGATGGCGAACGTGGAACTGACAGTGGATCATGCAGCAGGTCAAAGTTGTTAAATGCACAAGCAGGTCTATGACTGTGCCCTAAGCAGGGCAGGGGCAACATTGACAATGACCTGTTTTTGGACTAAACATTAAACTCTCTTCTACATCTGGTTTTTCCAACATTTTTTTAGTGCACTTCTCACTGATTGTACTGTATGTATTGTATTGTTTTATTATTTTGTTACACTGTGCTAAGCTGTTGTTGTACTGCAATGTCCCTCACGGGATCAATATCTATGTCTATGACTATCTATATCTATGACCTCTATCTATGTCAATATCAATATCTATCTATGATGGACAGGTGCAAGAAGAGGGGGCTCTGGATTTGGGAATGGCCTAGCCATTGCTCCACTGAGCTACCCTGGTAGGACCTGAAGAGTTCAGTTTAAAGAAACATGTCAAAGAGCGATGAGTTGAGGCAGTTCTGAGAAAGGGTGGGCTGGGATTTATTGCAGGTGAAGTGAGCGAGAGAGCGCGTTGCTCTGTTACAGATCAGTTGTAATAGAAGAGATTGCTTTTGCAGGGCTTGCCATAAATTCATTGATCAATGGGTGCACTTTCTTCTCCTACACATTGCAGTTTTGGCGTTTTATTGGTGTCATAAAATTGCAGTGGAACAGTAATTGTGGTGTCTCAGTTGTCAAAAGAGTTGAGTTATTTTTGTATGTAGGGCATGGTGTCAGTCTTATTTCTATAGGAATGTTAACCCATCACATGTTGAAGGGCTGATGTTCCTTAGATTATAAATAAATATATATAATATATATAAATAAATGTTCAGTAGACTGTGTTCGACACAAGCAGAGATGCAATGACAGATTTCACCAGCAACAGAAGACATCAACCCCGTTCTTAATGTTTGTGCTGCACCCCCAGGAATCCACAAAGCTGATGTGCAGATGTACTCCCTCTCCCATCACTGTAAGCCACTTCTAATTAGCATGTGGGCTGAGGGTGTTTAAAATGTTGTCTGTGTTGGAAGTAGTGGCTGGAACAAATGAGGCAGGGGTCAGTGGAGATACTTGCAACTGCTCTCACTATAGTTTGAATTTAGCACACATCTTCAAGAGTCTGGACGTCTTGGCTTTTTGTTGCACAGAAAGATTTTTGTGTGACAGGACTTATGGCATGCAGCTTTCCCCTTTGTACCATGGACTGGGAAAACAGAGAAAAGTTACTGACTGACTGCTACCAACCCTCTCCAATCTGCGACCAAGGAAAGTTTGCAGTTGTCCTTTAACAGCTGAGACATTCCAAGACAGATGATTCTGTCAAATGTGTCTGATTTTATTTGTTGAAGGGAGTCTTCACGATTGCAGTCTAGTCGAGTCCAGTTATTTCTATTTGTTTGAGATTGACAACTCCAGCATCGTTAAGTCCCTCAGAAGGGAGACAAAGACAAAGCTCCACTTTTTCTACACACCTTTGATACAGGTTTGGGCTGTTGTCATTGTCCTTCAGTGAAGGTCAGGAGGTGGCATCACCCCAAGCAGTGTGTTTGGAAGTGGGTGGGGCCCACTGGCAACACGATTGTCTCGAGGGAAAAGCAGTGGTACAGTAGGTGCAGTTGGTCATGATCCTGGAAGAAGGTACAGTATGACATGAACGCTGCATGGGTTGGTTATCAAGATGTCAGCTGTGGGTTGATTGTAGTTGAATGTGCTTTGAAAAGCCAGTGTGTTAGGCTGATGGCTCAAGTGGGTGTGGAGGGGTGTAATTGAGAACACAAACAGAGGGTGGGGGGACAGACCAGCAGGAAGCTCAAAGAGAGAGAGAGAGAAGACAAGAGGCCAGGACGCCAGCCTTGAAGCAGCTTGTGAGAAAGGAGGGCTGTGCAAAGGGGAAATTCCTGGGCTGCCTTCTCTGCAGCAGGACATTCCTTGCTTTTCCTTGGACACTTCCCCACCAATGCCACTGGCAAGCTTGGAACCCCCACTGTTCCTGCAGATTGTCTTGCGACACAAAACCACAGAGAGTGAGAAAGTGTAAAAGACAGGGGAGGGGGTGAGAGAGGGTCAGTGTGAAAGACATTTGTCCCTTGGGCATGCTGTCCCAAAGATGTTGCACTGCTGGAGGCGCCAACTACTGTAGGTTCAGATTGCCTGGAGGAGGAGGACCTTGACATTCCCAAAACACCAAACATGCCCACAGAGGCAAAGCACTACCACCAGCATTACTGTCACACGTTAACTTGACCCCGTCAGCTAAGGCACCAAGACACACAGGTGGACAGAGTGGCTGATGCAGCTGTATGTCCCAAGTGAGAAGAACTCCACCCCCAGAAAAAGCTGAAAGAGACTCAACTTGCCCAGAGCAAAAATCCCTACAGCCAAGATCTAGCACCTACTCTCCCCATCTGCATGGGAGATGTATAAATCCACACAATCCTCCTCTTCTTCTACAGGCACAGCCTGCTCCTTCCTTTACAGAAACAACTCTGCTTTCCTCCTGTTGCACTAACTGCTGACATTTATGCAAGCTCATTCCTGTGCATGACCACTAGATGTCCCCCTGCGCCTGTTTCATCAGTCCAAGCCAGTCCTGCTAGGCTGCCCCACAACGCGCTGCATTGCTGAAAACAGCAGCAGCACAGATGTCTACCTACAGGCCCCGCAGCTTTCCAGTTCACGCACTCCGCTCAATTCGCAGTCTTTACTAACATCTCGGTGGTTTCTTTCCTGTACTAGTCCGTGGACCTCAAGCCCCACACTCCATTGGACAGAGCTCAAGACAGCACGTTTAACGGCCCACCTTTCTCGCACAGGAGAGAATGCAGTCTTCCTCTTTCTCACTGGGGGGACGGTGTGGGCTCATTCTCAACTCCTGCTCCTAGACAACATGACACAAAAAACGGACAAGCAGCATGCTGTTCCACCACACACTACTACACCTTCGACCACATGTCACTTCTCCATGCTGTCCTAGCCACCACAATGATATCAACCCACACCAGGGTGCAGCCCATAGCAGGCGAGAAGCAAGAGAGCTGCACAGAATTAGAATCAGAATCGAACACTGCTGATTGCCTCTGACCACTTGCATCAGGTGTCCTATTCATCTGCTTGCATTCAAAACCAAACCGAAGTGGTGCAGTTCCTTCAGGTCCCAGAATGTACCTGTGCGCTCTTCTCTGAACTGGTTCCAGAGCGGAAGAGGATCTTTTTCCATAACATGGTAACCACAATTGGACACAAGTTGCTACAGGGGGTCACACAGGTACAAACGACACTTTGAAATACCCTAGATTGCACTTCTCAACTGTAAACACACAAACACATATGTAAACAGTTTATACTCTTATTTACAGATATCACAGCAACACCCTAGCCAAAGAGTCCCACCTGAAGAAGGCTCCACGGCCGAAACAATGTGTTTTCTTTTTTTTCAGCATGGAATAAACCTATTACTTGTTCCTTTGCAGCCTATGCATGGTGACGCAGCTCCCCACCTGAACTAAAGAGTCACTTGGTCAACTGCAACAAACTAACGCAGAATCATAACTGGGGATGATCCCTTCTCTGTTAGTACACTGCTGTCTGCGCACATCTAGTATGCTGGGTAACAACTGCTACAACCTGGGCTGATGAAAGCAGTCCCCCGCTCCACACTGACACCTTTCTTTCTCCTTTGCAAAAAAAAAACAGCATCACAGCTGCTGCCCTCTAGTGGATACTGCAGCACAACACAGTCAGTACAACCTCTAGCTATAGACTCAGCATTTTAGGACCTGAACACTGCATTGTGTCAGAAAGTTCTTAATGCAGTCATGATAATGATTACATGATTACATATAAGGAAAATAGGTACACCAGTAACGTGATGATTTTTGGCATCAATCACTGTGAAATGAATTGTACTTTTCAACTCCAAATGCATTCCAACCAGACCACCACCTCAGGCTCTAACCTTGCAGGAAGGTGGGATCTGTGTCACACATACAGATGCGCGTACGGTAGAGTCTGTATATTGACTCCTGACATATTTCTAGAGATCAGCATTCTGGGAAGGGAAGCCAACTGAAACCTAGTCAAATGCATATCGTCAAACTGATGTGACTGATGTGGGGGTCACATAGTATTGGTTCAGCTAATTCTGGTGGGAGGGCCCCACGCTGATGGTTCTTTGAGGGCAGCAGCAAGGACACTGAGGAACTGGGGAGCAGGGGTGGGGGAACAATGTGGTCTTTTCAATACTGGAAAAGGAAGATACTTTGGGTCACAGCTGAATCCATAGCCTACTCCCTTCTAGAAGCTTTGTTCACTGTCAGAGCCGCAGAAACCCAGTTACTCTGAAGAGACCAAATGCACAGACAGAAATGAAAACACGCTTTCAAATAAAGTGCAACAAATGTAGCATATAAAAGTGTCTAAGGTGTACCGTGACAGGTTTTTGCACACATCTGTACTGCCTAAGCCAATCAAAACAACCAAAGGAGGTGTGTGTATTCTCCTGACCATCTCAAGTGTCTCGGTATCATTTCCACAATGAAACTTCAACCCACTGTGAAAATCCACGTGGTCCAGTTCTAACCCAGACAGCTGCTTGGTTCCTGGATCCTTCCGAATGTTAGACTAACACGTAGCTATGTTATGTGGCTTCATCAGGAATACTTTACCTTACCTACTTTTTTCTTTGTTTAGTAAAACCCGAGATTACAATATCATAACCATTGTATACACATGGTCACACAGCCAGCCCATGTATTAGCTTACTGGTACACATTGTTCAAATATTCCGAATCACAGTCCCCTTCAATTTCACTGCAATTGAGCAGGCAGCTGGGGAGGATCCCCAGAGAGTACTAGATTACCTATTAATCACACCCGCATTGCTACACAGCTCTGTATTAGCCACACTGTTTCACTGCAATTGACCCAATGTCACCCTCATGGTAATGCTCCATGTGCTTCTAACAGCAGCTCTTTACCCCAAGTGACGAGGGGTAAAGGGGTGTAACATTTAGGATAATTCTTTTGGAAGCAGGTGGGTTCTGATGAGGGACTAGGAAGTGTGATAACAAGGGTAAGGGAACTAGAGTGGTGCCAAAGAAAAGAAAATAACAACAAAATGGAGCTGGCTAGCAAAGTGAGGGAAAGCTAACCTGACTGCAAAAGAAAACCCGAAACACACGGTCTTCAGCGTCTTCAACACCCTAGCTAACCTCCACTGACTACCCAAAACCATACAAGACAAACGGCACTCACCCGTACTAAACTAGTGTTACTATTACAAAATCAACTAAGTGTGTAGAATGTACCCAACAACCTAAACTAACCTTATACACAAAAGTTCACACAAAAACACAAGTGAACCAGGAATACAAATAAGGGAAAACAAGAGTAATCAACAGGAATAGGGTACAAAAGAACACAAAAGTTGAACATGTAACATGTTAGGGCAAGGCAATGGCAAAGCAAGGATAAACACACAAACAAACGGAAGTACAAAGAAACTTACAGAAAACCAACAAAACAACAAAGCCGAAGCAATAACCAAAAGCGAAACGAAGCGAAGCGAAACCAAACAGGACCGAAGTCAAACGAAAGGCCTCTTCCTTCAGAAAACCTCCATGTTATACGCTGAATAAGATGTGTTCCTATTGGCTGAGAGGCTGATTGATGATGATGTCATACGGAACAGTGGTGTAATGGTGGGCCAATGGGGAAGGGAGAACCATCAAAGGTCAGCAGTGTGGAACATAACAACAAAAACACACACAGATCACACACTGGGACGTAACAGCTTAGACATGGTAAGAAGCACATTCTTCCAGACAACCTGGACTCCACTGTTCTTGGGGGGGGAAGTATGAAGTGCTACACAAAGTCTCTCTCCGCCGACCGGCGGGAAGGCAAGGATGCTGTTGTGAGAGGAAAGCCACACGAAAGCCTCGTCAACGTGCTGTACTCTCACGACTCTCTGGATTGGGCCAATCATGTGAGGTTCCAACAACTCTGGCCGATACTCTCAGACAGCCTTAACAGCAAAAGGACATACTTACTGTCCAGCGAGATGAGCAAGGTAACGAGACCCTGCAGCCTCCGAGACAGTCTGCATATCCCACAGTACCACCTGTACTGCTGGAATAAACTGCTCCCCTTCCTCACCTCAAGATGTCAAAAAGAGTCACTTCAGTGCATCTGTCTGAGCTACAGCCGAATCTCATTGAAACCATGTCCAAGGAAAAACTAAAGATGGTAGGGTCTGTTCCATCCCTCAACACACCAATGCATTTATTTCTCTCTCTAATACACAGGAATACTCACTTCCACAAAGGCTACAAAACTCCCAAAGAGAGACTTGACACTGGCCTTCACCAGATCCCAGCCCAGAGTCCCCTCATGCCAACCCAGGCTCCTGCGGTGAGCACCACTAAAACAGGCTCCAGAGGATGCTGGGTATCCAGTCCTCACACAGGATGGCAGATGAGAAGCAAACTGAAAATGAAAATCACATGACCACAAAGAGATGAGGAGTGTCCCAAAATCAATACCTTAAACCCACGCCACATTTGGAAATGAGCCCGTTTCCCCGTCTTGTGCAATTTTGCGACAAGTAAATGATCTGTACGCCTTCACCCCATACGGTGCATCATCTGTCATTCTTATGGTTTTCTAAGAACGTGTGCTCAGACTCTTCATCTACCAGGGTTGCTCGTGTCAGAACAAGACAAGATTGGTTTAGCCCTATTAAAACCCCATTATGAGGAGCGAAGGGGGTTTCATCTGGCGTACATTTTCAATTTTCGAGCGTCTGGGGAAATAAATCCTTCTCGTTTGCCTTCTCTTTTCTTTGTTCTTCTTTTTCCTATGAAACAACCCCCGACAGCAGCAGTCAGATCACAGCGCGACGCTCCCTCTCTGATCAAGGCCGATAAATGACACGGACATAGAGAATGGTCACCAGGCCTCGGTCACTGCAGTGAAAGCACAGAAAGGGCAGGCAGAAAGATTACAGCCCTGTCTCCTGTTTTACTTGCCCTGTCCCAGGATAATTGTGTCAGCTAGAGAAACCCATCGCCCACAACAGAACCCGACATCTTTTATGACTATTGTCTGTCCATATACCCCATCGCTCTTTCTCTCCTCTTATCCAAATATATTGACTTCAATTTCCCTCTTTATCAGCCTCCTTCCCTATAAAGACACTAGAACTCCAAATAGAAACCAATTCATTTGTTTTCCATTCCAAAAACATCGGTCGTGCTAATACAATTCTCTAGTCAAATTGTGCTCAGGCATGCTTACACTTTCTTATTTTTCTGTTTGACCTTCATTCCAATTTCAAGATAAGAAAATTATGACTAAAACAGAGACAAAAAAAAACAGTGTAATTACTTGCCATGGGGAAAGATAATAAACTTGGCAAGAAATTCTTATTTGAGAACAATAGAGTTAACACTAACACCAGCAATGAAAGGAGCACGCTGCAAAACAGAGCGGGGTTTTTCATCAAGCTAATGTTCTTCAAATTAAATATTATCTTTCCCATTTGTGCCAAGAAAAACTGAAAAAATTAAATCTAGAGGCGCAAAGGGCTATTAAAAATACCGTTCTTTAAGAATAAACTGAGCGTTACAATTCCAGTAAATCAAGGGGCTGCTATCGATCATTATTTGTTGAATGTGTTTAGTCTTTCATTAATTGAATGATATCTACGCAATTAACAGTGAGTCATCTGTTTTTGTTCCAGCTGGTGAACAAAGCCTTACTGGAAAAGTAGCGTTTCCGTACGTGTGTCTTTAAAAACTCAGCCACTTTGGGCCTCTGTGAGTCCTTTTTTAATTAAAGGAAAAAAAGGTGCAACATTCCCCCGTGCTGTACTGACGCAGACGATGCTCATCTGCTGCTCTCAGTCCACTGAAATCCCCCACATACACACGCTGCACGTCCTTCCCATCATTCCAAGCTGCTCGGCTGTGTGCGCTTCCCAGAATTCCACCCACTTGGGGTGGTGCTCTGTGGCTCAGGATCTGCGCCTGTGCCTGGAAGGTTGCCGGTTCGTATCCCGTGGCTGGCAGAGGAATCCTACTCCGTTGGGCCCCTGAGCAAAGCCCTGAACCCCAGCTGCTCCAGGGGTGCTGTACAATGACTGACCCTGCGCTCTGACCCCCAGCTTCTCTCCCTGTCTGTGTGTCTCATGGAGAGCAACCTGGGGTCTGTGAAAAGACAGATTCCTAATGCAAGAAATTGTACACAGCCAATAAAGTGATCTTATCTTATCTTACTTCTCTAGTGGGACATTTCACCTGAGCGGCCTGAACGCCCTGACTGCTGCCCCCCACCTCCAGCCCCTCGCAGTCCGGGGGTCCTGAACCCCAGCTGCTGGCCGGGACATGTCAGGTCTGAATGGGCGCAACAGCAAAGGAGCAAAGCAAGGGGATCCATCTCCACGCAGCACTGCTCAGAGACGTCCCATCCTGGGAAGAGCCAGCTGTCTCCCACTGGACTGGACTTGATTCATTTGTACCTGACATGTTTCTGCGCGGTCTGTCACCTGTGGGCTCCATGTCCTGCGAGAACCTGCCCTTTTTACTGCTCGTCCTCTGACCTTTCAGCAAAAATTCAATACACATCCTATAAATATGAATAATATCTTTTTCCAAAGAATCTTCAACTGCAGGAAAATAATACACTGATAATATAATAATACATCCATCGGCTCTAGGGTTACACAGCTCACAAGTTCAACAGCTGGGTCTGGCTTTCTGTTACACCCCAGGGATTACAGCTGAGCACAACAGCGATGGACGCACGTTCTCTGTGGTGAAAACGAAATAAATACAAAGCACTGGCTTTGCTTCTTGTCACATTATCTTTTCATCGCAGATCCTTCAGTGTGACTGAGAACAAAGTTCCCACCACAACTGTGACAGCGGTGGAGGTAAAAAAAAAAAAGAGAAACTGCTCCCGACAGGCGATATGCATGTATTTATAGCGCGTGATTGGAGTTCTGGGAAAGAAGACGCAATGGGATACAGTACTGAGCAAGGTCAAGGCTGGATCCATTATTCATGGGCAGAGCAGAGGAGGCCTAATCAACTGTTTTACAAGCAAGATCACGTGAGAGGTCAAGATTAGATTTTAATCAATAATCTATGACAGCACAGAAAGCAGGGAAATAAGAAACAGAAGTGGTGCAGAATTAATTGCAGGTGAAAATTAACTGGAAACCAGTTCAAGATCACAGAGCTTCTCCCTCTGTTAGAAAGCACCGGGAATCGGCAACAGAATGCAGGCCGTCCCTGCCCTAAAGGGAAAACCGGAGCTACAATGACATCCTACAGACTGCAGAGAACACCAGACAAGGCACACAAACACGGACCTGCATGGAGCTGCAGACCGACATCAATTAAAAATGTGTCAAGTGAGAGACAGCTCTTCAAAAGACCAAGTTTGTTTGAAAGAGGGAGAAAAGCCCATGCCTACCCCAACCTATTACAGACAACCTTTTTTCTACAAGAGGTACTGTGGCCATGAGCTCATTCTTTGCCCAAACCAAGGCATGTTTCCAACTCCAATCAACCAAGGCATGTTTCCAACTCCAATCACAGTTTCACCCTCCCGAGACCAAATGAACCGTCAGAGTTCCAACAAACAGAGCAGCAGTGAGAACTGTGCTGGCTGATGACTGGATGCTCACTGTCTTCATGCTGTACCTGTACAGGTACAAGCCCATCTCTAGGTCACAGATGAGCGTGGCGCAGTGGCACTGTGCTAACAACTGCAGCCTCACAGCTCTCATGTACCCTGTTCACAGCCTGATGGAAGTACCTTCTTGTGGACTTTGCATGTTCTCCACCTCCACCCATTACTGCTTACCGTGAGCACTGTAGCCCGGCTGACTGCACAGCCACCGCCGTCAGTAGCCGGCCTTGGCTGTAATAGATCTCTCTACACCTGCTCTTGCTTTATGAATACATCAATATAGATTGTCCTGGGAAGCCTGACAGGGCGGTGAGCCGGCAGCACAAACGCGTTTCTTTCAAAGCGCCCATCTCCAGGGCTGTCAGTCCCTGCCGCCTGTCTGCTGTCAGACGCCTGACTCTTCTCTCGTCTGTGCTCAGCCAGCAGCGCCAGGGACTGGGGGCTGCGTCCCTCCTGCCGCTGCTGCAAACAGCTCATGCGACAGCTGTAATGCCCCGACGTGCTCCAGTGCTCCTACATCACCGCGGCGCATTCCACACGTGCAAGGAGCTCGTCAGGGCCCTCTCTAACGAGATCAGGCCGGGCGTCTCAACCCCGTCAAGAACCTCACACACCATTTAAACCCCGAGGAACGATTAACAGCTAACAACAGCTCTTCCTGTCATCTCATGTTTGGATCCCCTGAATTCCTCCGTCCGGACTCGCATTCCGAGTACAGTCTGGTCCCGGAACGCTTACCAGCGCTCCAGATCCACAGTGTCGTCAGGCCCCCCCGCAGGGCCAGCCCGAAGGGACGGCAGTGTTGCTGTCAAACGGGTTTATAGTTGGGCGGGTATGCAAATAAACAGCATCAGCACCCGCGCAGCAGGCAGCTCTGCCCGCGCCACCCACAGCCATGACACCCTTTCCCCTCTATCTGGGACAGCTTCTCTGCCTCTGCAGCCACGCTCTGGCTTGCTCTGCTTTCGTCACCCCTCTCTCGCCGTGTCTCACAATTATGTTCAAGCCTCCACCTGTGCACTGATCACCACAATCACCACGACTGACTACAGGTCAACCTGCCGAGTAACTCCTAGGAAGCCTCTAGTGGCTGTCCTGCGTAACTGCAGCCTGCGCAGGCCAACGGCCACAGGGCCCCGAGCTCTATTTTGCCTGTCACCACATTGCAGCTGTTCTGGGACAAAGTCCACAGAAAAACGAAACCATACACTCTCAGGCTTCAATCAATCACCCGCTCTGAACGGCTAAAAGCAATAAACTCTTCAGTCTTTAAGAGACGACTACAAAAGGGACCCCATTCAAGTACACAAAATCCCCCAATGCCACCCCGAAAATCAAACCGGGTGCTTCTTCGGCACCAAACCGGGTGCTTCTTTGGCACCAACAGTGAAATGTGAACCACAGGACACGAGTTAAAGACCCCTGAGTCACTTGGGATGTCAGGGAAGGGTCTCCTCTCTTTTGCAACCTTTCCGGCCCTTACCTGCTGTCCCGACTCCCTCCCTCTCTACCTGCCTCGGCTCCCCGGAGTCACAGCTGCGTTCCCCGGGGCGCTGGACACACACCGACAGCCTTCTGTACCACTCCCCCCAACACTGTCGAAGGCTCCATCTTTCCCTTGCTGTCGACAGGAAGACAAGTCACAGCCTCCGCCACATGCTTCCTCGTCTCGCCTAGCTACAGGGCCTTCAAGCTTTCATTCCAACACAGCAGCTGATTATGTTGCGTAATTACAGCAATTAGTGACTTAATAAGCAAAGATTATGCCAATCTTCAGCCAATGCCTGGGGACACACAGAAAACGCAGAGGATTATGGTTCTCCATGACCAGGGATGGAGATCACACCCCAGATAATTCCCCTCCGTGGGGCTTCTGCTGAAAACTCCACAATCTAGACCATCATTTAAATCATTTCAACTCAAACATTTCTAAAGTCTCATTGCTGGAGAAACGAGAAAGCAGACGTATATGGACCCATACCCCTGTTGTGTTCAAAATACTGTGACTCCCCACAAAATCTACTGGCTCAGGCGTAAGGAAGAGGGGAGAAAAGGACACATTCTCTGCACGCTAAGCTGCAGATGTAGGCAAAAGCACACAGATTCACAAGGGTGCAGTGGATATAATTGAAGGAGAAAGCCTCCCACACACCGGCAATTACAAATACAGACACAATAACTGCCATCCTACACGTTCACAGACGGACATGCAAAACCCTTCCTCGCTGGATGGCCCTGATCTGGTTCCATCCTCCATGACCTAGTGCCAGGATCGCCCTCTCACCCTGGGCACAGGCAGCCGGGGCATTGGCCGATACTTGAACCTGTGCCCTGGAGGCAGGGGGCTGCTCGGTGGCAGAGGAGGGTGCCAGGGATGGACTGATGTCTGGACAGCCTGCCCTGCCGAGCCCCGCTGAGCCCGACTGAGCCACTCCTGCTTCTGGCGTTTCCCCTGGCACACAGGCCAGGAGAGGAACGGGCTGCAGGCTACATCACGAGCCGGTACGAGCTTCCACCTGCTTCTGCTCGTAGAGAACGCCCTATTCCTTACACAGCTGCACCGCTGCCCTTTCATTTTCTGCAACACTCCTGTGTTCTACCAATAAGGCAATTGCTTATGTACACAGTACTGGAGACCTCACCACTGCTCCAAAGCCAGCCGGTCCCCCTGGGTGGCTTGGGTGCAGTCAACGGGTGCAGAAAGGTGTATAATTCGGGGGAAACTGAGGCAAAGCCAAGGGCTTGTGCAGTACAACCAGGGTCAGATTATTCGAAACCACAAAACAACTAGCAGCAGCAGAGTTTCAGAAAGAGGAGAAAGACTGTCTGACTGTGGAATTCCCTGTGCAGCGGCAACAGGTAGAGAAAATGCTGTACGTGACTGGACTCTGGAGCGCTCGGCGTGCAGCTTACGAGACAGTTTGCCACCAGACTGATTAAAAAGGTTCTTCCTGCAGCGCCTTTGTCTCGCTGATGCTCTCCTGGCACGTCGGCGGGTGATCAGAGCCGGATACCGCCTGCCCCTCGAGGCGCACACGCACGCCGGTCTCTGGAGCCTCCCGAGTCAAAGCCGGATGTGATCTGCGCCCGTCCCGACTGCTTCCCTCCCTCCACACAGACAGCTGTACCGCCAGGAGCAAAGGGAAGGGGGAGCGAGTGTTTAGCACTCCGATTTCTCCCTACAGTGAAGTCCTCCGCTCACCCGAGCTGCGGCTCGGAACGGAGGAGGTGGCTGGAGAGGTACGGCCAGCCTGACAGCTGGCTTCCCTGTTGCACAGCGGCTGTGAGGACACCCCTGCTGCAGGGGGACCATGGGGAGAGGCTACAGCCCCCGGCCTTCTTCGACTTCGTCCACAGCTCTGTCCCGTCTGGCTACCCTCGAGGGGAAACGGGCCCTGAGTGCTGAAACCCAGTGCTGTGTGACTGTTCCAGAGGAGAGACCTTCACACACACTGCTTTCCTCCTTGGTTTGGCCACATTAACATATATATTAAAAAACGCAGGAGCGAAAACCAGGATGCCCTATGGAAGAATTAAAAACAGCCCAAAGGCAAAGGTCACGGAGGCAAAAAACAAAAAAGTTAGAACTATTATGATGTCTGTTCCTTTACACAAATCACAGCAGAATCCCGGGTTTCATTAATCACTGCAGAGAAGACGTCTCCTGAACTCAAACTAGTGCACTGTGCTTTATTAGCAGCCTGATGCAAGAAGCAAGCTTCACAACTCCAAGGTTTCCAATTCATGCAAACCAAAGGTCATGGTGAAGTCTCTACATAACGTTCACGTAACATCACGTTCCTCCTCACTGCCTGGTAAAGATCAACGCCTCATTACAGATATTTAATGCTGCTCTGGAATCAGTCCACAGAAGAGCAATCAACACATTCCTGGCCTTGAAGGAATGTCCTACACTGACAGTCTGAAAGAACCAGATTTCTCCAGTCTTCAGCAGAGGAGATCATGAGAAGAGCTGATACATGTATTCCCAATCCTGGACTGACTGACTGGGCACGACTGAAAACTGCATGTTAGTGCTTTTCAATTCCAAAAACAAGAGACGCTACCTCACATAAAGGGTTGAGGGAGCACTGTTCTTATAAACCGGTCACATTGACGACACTCCCTCTGCCTGACGTTCAAGTAGTGCAACCGGACTGTGTGTGGCAAGACATTTTATACAGCCCCGTTAGCAACAGAGGAAGAAAAAAAGGAGATGGCAGAAGCAGTTTGTAAACTGTGCTTCCAACACTGTCTCATCGCTGCATGCCTTTGCGAAGGATTTTGCTTGGTGACATTTAGTTCAGAGAAAGAATACAGATCTTCGGTTGCGTACCTCAACTTTCAGGAAACGTTTTGGAAACCGCTTCTGAATTTGGCCTCTTTCGATCACGCAATCGCGCTGTACCGCTCGAACACTCAGGGGCCTGGACTGCTGAATAATCCATGTGAGCCATCCAATGTGATGGAGCGTCTCCATATGACGTCACGCGCCCAGAGCAAAGCGCGCCCCTCATCTCTTCATGGGGTTACGCGAGTCCCTCTGCCTGGGCCACAACTCACCCCGACTGTCTTCCTCAGTCGCCCCCCAAACCCGCTTCAGCACGAACGCTGGGCTTGGCGTTCGGTTGCCTGGCAACATGCACAATCACCTGAAAATAATGCTACAGACCTGTCTGCCTCGCTTTAGAAATCCATCCACCCGGAAATCGAACAAATTAAGTTATCAAAATTTAATTGAAAACAAAGCGACAGGGGCTATGTTCCGCTGGCGCTTGTGTGCAGACTCCCCCTCGGGAAGACAAAACCCCAGTGCTCCAGACATTAGAGGAATCATACATCCGTCACACCCTGCTTCTCAGACAGCTAAGTCACCAGCAGTCTTCACGTAGGAGAAACAGGCAGCTCGGACAACTCACGGATCAGATTCTGCTACGTTGCAAAACGGACAGAATTGACGGCACTGACCCAGGATTAGGGACAATTCAGTAGTGTCGGGCACGCAAGTTAGCCACATCTTCTTCCAGCGCAGTGCACTGGTTTAAAGACACGCAAACTGTTTTCTGCACTAGGTACAGGAACATAAGCACAGACACAAGCTTTTGCTTGCTGTCATGCTGATCAACTCCTCTCTCGGACTCACAGGACAGCAGCAGAGCACACTCGTAAGAACAGGGCTTTTGCAGGCCCGCCCAGATGATGTACAGTAATTGTGCGGAGTTCTATTATTCTGTTACTCAGAAACGCTGTGGCTGTGACCGACCGCTAATTGAACAACTTTACTTCTGTTGCCCCAAACAGTTGGTTAATTCAAATCAAACTCACAGCTCTTTTTCCAATTTAATTGGTTTAATTAAGAGTAAACCTTTCTGCAGAGCATCTTTGATCCCTTTTTCACTTCAGTGCCTTTGAAGTATTGAGAAACTGTGCTTAGTGGTGGTTTTAAATTCAAATACACCTTTTAATTAAACTTGTCTCCTTAAAGAGTTTCTTCTTTTTCCATCATTAGAAGGCGGGAGGCAAGACAAACTCTACCCCAGATTTTGCAGGTGAATTATTTTCCATTTCTTCGTCATTAACAAGACGCAAATGAACAAATTTGTTTAGTGATGCCTTAATATGCCAGAGCAGCACACTGAAAGGTGATGAACAAGAGGCCATCCTGTCTGTCTAACTGGCTTGGTCATTAGAAGCTAATTGAATCTAGAATCTCATCCAACCAAGCATTCAGTGGCTGGGCACCTTGTTCCATACCCCCACAACCCTTTGTGTAAAGAAGTTTCTTTCCATAAAAGCTCAGCAGCTTTTCACAAAAGCTGCCCTTAACCTTCGATCTGGTTTTAGCGGCAAAACATTTGCACATACGCCAGATGGTGCTTTTTTAACAATTTCACAGTTGCAGGCTCTTCTAACAAATGGATCAATGGCAGCCGTAAGTAACCTGCTTTTGCTGCTGACAAAAGAATCACCGGCATTCATGATCAGAACATGGGCGGCAGTCATTTACTCCGTGCTCAGGATTCATTCTCCTCTCTTCATGAGCAAAAAAAAACCCAAATGACTTGAAAGTCAAAGACGATTACAGTTTCTTGTCAGGGATTGCAGACAGGAGCAGGACAGAGGGTGAGGGAGGGGAGTAAGCTGACAAGAATTGGTCAACAACATGTAAACATCACCACTGCTTCACTGTGCTCTCTCGCCTGCTTCCAGGAGATTCTCTCCTTCCCTGAAACTATCTTCAATAGTAAACACTACAGGAAGACATAATACAAGTATACAAAACCTTCAAAGACACTGCCAAAGACAACCAGACAGAAATGAAACACTTTAAAAAACACACTAAGAACAGAAGGCACTACTTTACACAAAGGGTTGTGGGAGTATGAGTATGTGGGAGGCTTCTTTCCAGAAACAGCTGCTTGAGATCCTTAGATGGGTTAACCGCCAGGTTCATTTTCATATGTTCCTCATGCTCACCACAGAGTAGCTGCAGGTCTGAAGCTCCAGCAGAATGTACGTTATCTTTTCCACCTGGGAAGCAGTATTACAGCCACAACCACAACATTTTCTTTCAACCTGTGACTGGGCAGCCTCTGTCTGGGAAGGAGCTCGCTCTGGTGCCCAGGCCCGCTCCGGACTGAACCAGTCTTGTGCACAGACCCGAGCCTGCGCCCTGGCCCGCTCCGGACTGAACCAGTCTTGTGCACAGACCCGAGCCTGCGCCCTGGCCCGCAGGAGCTGGGAAACGCAGCAGCTGGCGATGCCATCTCATGCTTGACCTTTGCCCTTCACGCTGGATTTTCCCACCTCCCGCAGACACGGAGATCCCCAGTTTTAAAGCCAGGAGCCGGCCAAGAGTGGAAAACAAAACCCACTGAATCAGTAATGCAATATCCCAGCCGTTTTCCGGGTCTCCCCCGGCCTCTCCGAGCGCTGTCCCAGACCTCGACACCGAACCATCTCTCTCCTAGGCTGAGAGACGCTCAATGGCTCATCGTGTGACAACCCGCCATTAAGGCAAGATGAAATTACCCTTATTAGATGAAACCTCAGACATTCTTCCTATTCTGCCAGATCATTAAACTAATTAGCAGGTTTCTCGGGCCCAGGCAGCAAGTTATTTTTAAACCCGTCAGGACAATCTGCATGCTCCAAGTTGCGCGTAGAGGACTTCATTTACTTTCAAGGCCAAGTAAGACGTTGCGTCCTACTCTTGCTTATCAGCCCCGGTGAGGCGTGGAGGGGAAAAACATCGGAAGACAAACTTCCAGTGGTGCTGAGGTGATCCTGGAATTGTCCTTTCTGATTTTCCCCAGTTAAGCCTTCCGGCTCGGAGGAACCCTCTGAGAGAAACTGCGTGTTCCCAGAGAGCAGAGGACTGGATCAGAGGAGAGAAACTTGCTTTCGGATACAAACACAGGAGAACTGCACTTTATGGCCTGCTGAGTGATATATTCAGGGGGGTGAGATCTTAGCAGAACCCTGACAACTGCCTTATTCCAAACAACATCGTTTTCCTGCTCCTGAAACTCCTGACAGACCCTGCTTCAGAGAACTGAACGTGCACCTTATGGAGACAGAACCTACAACTGATTCCCGTTTTGAGGAATGCATTACTAGAAAACTCTGTGCTTTTTTGGAGATTAAATTTTCCCTAACACCAATCGGGAACCGACTGTGGCATGGGACATGGCCAAGGAACACCAATCCCAGCTGCCTCAAAGATGGGACTGCTCGGAAGTTAAGGGGAGAGAAAAGGACATTTCAATCTGGACTCTTTGTTGCTGTGTTTGGACCTCTGTCTTGCTTTCTGCGAGATGAACACTCATCAGATGAAGCCGCTGACCCCTGCCCACATGTGCCTGAGCTGAAACTCCATCTGAGCGGAAAGATCTCGGGTCTTGCTTCCCTGCGATGCTCTGACAGGGACGAGGTCCAGTGGGAATCGTGCCTGCAGATCAGCAGATGGCCCGATTCCCACTGGACAGGACGGGATGCTCGGAGAGCCGGGGACCCGCGCACCTGAGCCAGAGCAAGAGCAGGCAGGCTGCCCTGAGGCCACGGCCCGATGAACCTCCATCATTGACAGGGCAACTATCACGCAGCTGACCATGAGGAACACACTGGACTTAAAGAATCGTTTGTGTGTCCCGTGTCCCGTGCAATCACACCGCCCGGGTTCGAACCGGGGACGGGCCGAGTGTCGGCTCGCGGGAATGAGCTCGGCGGCACCGGGCCGGCTCCAGGGACGTGGTTATGGTCGTGGGGCAAGGGAAGAGATGGACTGTCCAGCACACTGAGGGCTTTTAGAGACACGGTCATGTGGCGCTTACCCCTGCGGACGGATAAAGAGACAGGCGACTGTTAGCAGATTCCTGGGAATAAATGGACAGGAGCGCTGGCGTCCCCGGAGGCAGCCCCCTCTCGCTTCCCCTCCGAGGGGGACACGGCTCTGATCTCAAGGCCAACCCCGGACGCCCTGCTACTGCACCCACTCTGCTGCGGACACGCCTCTCCTCGTGCGCCTGCACCACCGACCCCGCCGCCTTCCTACCAGGCGACAGAAATCAGGGCGCCTATGAGATAAACTGCGGCTGATTTTTTTTCCCCAGGCTTTCCCGATATCTGTTAGACAACATCTTTGACAACTCTAGTGGCATCACTGACATCGGGGCACTTAAAGCTTTCTACTCAAAGGCAGGACTTAAGCTATCTGAAAGTCCGAATCAGCAGCACCATAACTTCCAATTAAAAGGTAAAGATGACAAGTTAATGAAGTGAAAGGAAAAGAAGTTCACACCTCGCACGCCTTTTTCTTCCATCTCTCTCTCATCCATCTCCCCTGCTAAAAGTCCAGCTTTCAAGAAACATTTCAAAGAGCACTTTGATAAGTGCAACAGAATTATTAGCCAGCAGCCATATCACCCTGCAACTCACAACTGGCAACCCACTGAAACTAAGCAGGTGTGAGCCTGGTCAGTACCTGGATGAGAGACCTCCTGGGAAAAACTAAGGTTGCTGCTGGAAGAGGTGTTAGTGGGGCCAGAAGGGGGTCACCCTGCGGTCCATGTGGGTCCTAATGCCCCAGTATAGTGATGGGGACACTATACTGTAAACAGGCGCCGTCCTTCGGATGAGACGTAAAACTGAGGTCCTGACTCTCTGTGGTCATTAAAAATCCCAGGGTGCTTCTCGAAAAGAGTAGGGGTGTAACCCCAGTGTCCTGGCCAAATTTCCCATTGGCCCTTACCAATCATGGCCTCCTAATAATCCCCCTCTATGAATTGGCTTCATCACTCTGCTCTCCTCCCCACTGATATCCGATGTGTGGTGAGCGTTCTGGTGCACTATGGCTGCCGTCGCATCATCCAGGTGGGGCTGCACATTGGTGGTGGAGGGGAGTCCCCATTACCTGTAAAGCGCTTTGAGTGGAGTGTCCAGAAAAGCGCTATATAAGTGTAAGCAATTATTATTATTATTATTATTATTATTATTAGAATGATTCCATTCTTATCAACATGGTTGGGTAACTTGTTCCGTACTCCCACAACCCTCTGTGTAAAGATGTGCCTCCTGATCGCGATTATAAATGCACATCCGCGGAGTATTCCATACTCCCACAGCCCACTAATGTTTCATTATTTTGGTTTCAAAAAAGTTTTGACCTTATGCCCTGTCTGTTTTTTTCATCTCTTGTGTATTAAACACACGAAGACAAAGGAAAATAAAGGCATTGAGAAATGAAGACAAAAGGCACTACTTTACACACAGGGTGGTGGGTGTCTGGAACAGACGATTTGCTGGGATCCCTTTCAGGAAGGGATGAACGGCCTCACACCACACAAAGCCTTTCACACGGGCTGCAACCCCCATCTGCTGGGGGAAGATTCTGATCAGCTGGTCACAATGTTCTCTGATCCTCCACCTGACGAGAGCAAAGTTATCCTACTTGAGGATATCGATGCTTTTGTCTCTTTGTTCGGTTGTGCGCGGGCCTCGCTAGAACACGTCTGCGAATCCTCATCCGGAAAGCAAGTTCTGACTTAAACGCGGTCGGGAGCGCTTGGAGTGCTCCGACCCGGCCGAGGCAGCCGAGAAAAGGACACGCATGCACGCACGCCCACAGGCTCCCACGATCCCGGAAGCATCAAGGGGCCGCTGGGCACGAGATTGTAAGGCAGACCTGGGCGTGGGACAGGCACACGCCTGTGGCGACGGATGGACTGCAGGCGCCGAAACGGCAAGGCGACAACAAAACCACAAAGACGGAAAACGGCCGCTGCTGTCGAGACCTCCGGCCCTCCTGTCGGGGGAAAGCCCAGCTGTCCACTTTCATCTCCTGCTGCCTCACAAAGCCTTTCGGGTTCCTCGCTTAAGCTGATGCATCAGCGAAGCTCAAAGGCTTTTCCTTGCTTTCTGAAGTTCCCAGGCCTTCCAGTTTCATTACCGGGGGACGTGGGTACAGCTGTACCATCCTCGTCAGAGCCTCGTGTGCCAAATCCTGCCACAGTCGCCAAGCAGGGGACGAGTGCGTTCCCAAACGCCACTCCAAAGCTCAGATCGCTTCATCCTTCCGCGCAGCCCAGAGACTATCCCCCGCGCTGCTCTTCCAACAGGATGGTGCATTTCACGTCCCTGGCATGCGTTCAGTCACCGTCCCCCCTCCACGGCTCTCTGGGGCCTTTATTTGTTTTTCCCTTTTGGAAGAGAATTTATGAGGCCCGTGTTCAGACTCACTCAGCCAGATGGGGGAGGAATAATAAAAAACAATCCAATATTATGAAAGGCAGCGGGACCGGTGTGCGTGAGGGCCGTGTCAGAGATGATGAAGAGCGCGTGGCTCTGGAACAGCCGGGGCGCGGCGGCGGTGATGGAGGGCCCGAAGACGACTGGAGAAGAGCGCGATCAATCAAGCTCGGGGGCACCGCGCTGCCAGGCGGCATTACAGCACCCTTCTCTCTCGCCGGCTGACTCCTGCGGATTCGGGAGCGGAGACACATGGACAGCGGGGGGGCAGGGCGGATCGATCCGGGAGAGAGACACCGCTGTGTCTATCGAGCGCCTTGACGCACATCCTCATCGGGACAGCAGCGGCCGGCATCTTCATTTCCCCACGTTTCCCCACGTATCCTCTCCCCGCAGGACAGGACCTTCCATCGCACGGCAGAGAAGCACCTGTCGTTGGACCTCGCTGCGACGCCCTCTCGCCGAGCTGCCGATTTCTGTGGGACAGCGCCGCTCTGTTGGAGAAACACTACAGCGGCTGAACGCCGGGCCCCAGGCGCATCGCCTCCGAACCCTGATCAAAAGCTCTGCAGAGGAGCACCGCGGCCCGTTAGCAGAGGGGGGATGAGAGATGACCAGAGCAGTCTGGCCCAGGGAGATGTCGGAAGAGGGTAGCCTTCCCTGGTGGCCCCCAGTGCTCTCCTGCCTGCCCGGCCCGGGTGTGCGCGCCAGTCCCGATTCCAGAACACAAGTGTTGCTGATTGGACTCCCTTGATTGCCTCTCTTCTTCGTTCGGAAACAGGAGACGGCTGGGGAGTGAGGCACCAACAAAAGGCTTTTTCTCTCATCGCGCCGGCGGATGACAATCGGGGGCTGATTGCCGATCTGGAGCGGCGACTGTAAATTAGGCTGTTTGTCAGCCGCAAGACTGGGGCCCATTTACCTGTCTGATGACTCTGAAGGTGACATTACTCTTCATTTATCCAGCCCTCCCTTCTCCTGCCCCTGCAAATGCGCGCAAATCAAGAAATATGAACTGCTCTCGGCCCCAGCCGAGCCCACCCCCGAGGCTGCTCAAATCGAAATTGGATTTACAGAGTTGTTGGCTATTTTGGGATACAAAAACTGAACAGAAAGACAGATTAATGCATGGGCTGTTGAACAGCAACCTGAAAAGTGTGCTTCAAATGACAAGCGACTCCATGTTCTCAAAAACCTCTCGGATGCTGATTAGATCTCAACATTTGCGCTACGAACCAACAGTAGCAAATGTGTTGTTTCCTGAGGAAGTGCCTCTAAAGAGAGATCAATGGCTACTGTAATATTCTGCACGTCAGCACCAAACTGGGAGCAATGCTTGCTCAAAACGGGCTTATTATTGAATCCAATTCCAAAACGAGGGCGATGTGGGGTAGGGGACTGAACTGCTGACCCACCCTGGAACCTCTGCCCTTCTTCCTAATGGAAAAGTGCCCTGCCAATGTTTTTATTACAGATCTGAGCCGATGAAAGGTCCCTGCTCAGCTTTCTCTTAACAAACGGAAAGCCTGCTGCACCATTCATCTGGCTATTCCCTGGGACACGCGCAATCAACGCTGCTCTCTGCAGCTTCCACATGACACAGACGCACTAGTTTAGAGTGGAAATGTCGACGCACCAGGAATTGCGTACAGCAGGCTGGGAGCTCCGTCAGCTCCCCTGTGCGGCTCGCAGTGGGAGCTGGCCACAGTACAAGATTGAAAACTAAGATGTCACAATTCCCTAACGGAGCTCTATTCAGGAGAGCGAAGAGGATCGCCTTTGAATTTTTACCAGCATTCTGCATTTTCACTATTTTTTCCTTTTTGATTTGGCTGTGTATTTGCGCTTCACCTGTACAGTACTTTCTGCTCGGTGTACGCTGCTGGACAGCCCGGGCTGGGGCTACTACTCCCTCAGGCTAAAACACACTTGACGGGCAGGGAGCAACCCCTTTTGGGTAGAGAGCTTCATGGTTTTATCCCTTTCTGAACAAGAACATGAAACTCCTTACTAAAAATGTAGCTCCTGACATGCTAAAGTATTACATAAAATGAAATAAAAATACTGAATACTGTATGTCAATCTTGATATACAAAAAGAAGTTGCACACAAAGTAGCTTCCTTTTTAAGATGGGAGGGAGGGGTTGTGTTGTTCCTTCTCTGAAGTCTTCTCTGCTGGTATCAGCCTTACCGTGTCTTCAGAATACAAAGACAAAAAGCAGTATTAGCGGTTAATTATCTATTCCTAAAAGCTGCTAATTGCAGGAGGACTGTGAGTGACAAAGGCGCAGGAAGCGTGCAGCGGAGGCAGGGGAAGGTGCTTGGAGATGTGTGAATAGAGGCTCTGTGGTTACCAGCGGCACAAAAGACCGCGACTCCTCTCCGCCAGCGTCTGTGTTGCGCCGCGCAGCTGAAAGACTCCAGCAAGAGACACCTTTCCTGCCGCATGCAAAACAGAGGCCCTCACAAGCCAAGTGCAGAAAGCAATCAATCTTCAGACAAACATCTGAAGAAAAAGAGCTGAATGCCATCATCCCACGTGAAAGCTATGGTTTTTTTTTTCCCCCAGTTTCCAAATCTCACAAATTGCAGCGTGAAATTTCCTCTCCTCGGAGACAGAAATATCTCATTTGAGTCGTTAACTATTCAACAGGTCGCACTCTCCACCTTCAACTCATCGCTCGTTCCCAGCCGGACGAGAAACCTGCTCTTCTGCAGTGAGCTCTGTGGGTTGCTTGTCTAGCTGTATGAGCTGATCTGCGACAAAGTTTCTCTGACGAGTCAAATCTCTTATACTTTCTTTTGAAATTGTAATTGCCAATTATCCTGTTTTATACCCACCAGATTCCAAACGGCCAATTGCTTATTAAATCACAAGAACTTAAGAAAGGTTACCAACCAGAGGAAGCCCTTCTGGGCCATCTGGCAGTTAATTAGTGCCTAATTGATCCAAGGATCTCATCCAGCCAACCAGCCAGAACCACTTTGTTACACACTCCCACAACCCTTTGTGTACAGAGTGACGTGGCTTCAAACCAAACATTTCCCATTTCGATCCTGAGGTTCCAGAATCCAGTAGGTCTACTTATAAACACCAAGGCTGGGCCCTGTCGGTACCGGGATGGGAGAGCTACAAGGAAAATAGCAGGTTGCGGCTACAAATGGCATTGGCCGACCAGTAGGTGGCACCCTTCCTATACCAGAATATCCAAATCGATGCCCCAGTAGGGTGACCAGGCACACTCTGCTTTAGGAGGTGTTTCCCTTTGGATGAAGTATCAAACTAAGGTCCTACCTGCTTGGTGTCTGTGAAAAGTGCTGCACGATCTTCGGGGATAAAAAACACCCTATACTTGGAAGGAAATGAAGAAACGTAGAGAGAGGAGTGAGTGCGCGCATGCTAGGGAGATGCTGGGGGAGGACTAGACACACGACTAATTTTATGCACCATCTAAGGAAAATAGAGCTTTCAGCAAAAAATAAATGCGCAGAATCTCCCTGCCTTCGGGAGTTCTCAAGGAGCGCTGAAGGTTTGCGTATAATAGAATTTACATCTCATCTCAGGCATAAAGAATACAAATAAGCAGCTATTATGGAGATTGTGAGAAAAACAAGGCTCACTGAGACACAAGAGAGATTACCTGATGCCACTATAATCTGAGTAAATGAGAGAGTTATGATACCCGCCGGACTCGGGAGTAATGAGGACACTACCTTCCTACTGCTGTTCCCCGCAGGGAACAGGATCCCACTGCCGTCCACCCCACTGTCAGAACGGGGGGAGAGAAGAGGTAAAAAGATTAGGAGGACATACGAACCCATATTACTCATGCTTATTTCAGAACCTCTGGCTGCCTGATCCACCGACTCAGAGACAGCGATGTGACATGGTCATTTGTTCCACACCTCCACCACCCCTTAATGCAAAGGGTGCTCCCTCCCTCCCTCCTGGAACCTGACATCATAAATTACCACGACGGTCTCTTTTCTAATCTCTGTTCTAATTGCCAACGCGACTGGGGCCTTTCTGGGTTTTTGCTCTTTTAAAATGCTGCTTTTGAGCACATCAAAGATCTTCATGTGGCAGAATGTGCCGCAAACGGTGTGGGCACGTGACCTCCTTTCGCGAAGACATCGAAACGAGAAATGTAAAGGACGCACAGAAAGAGAGGTCATTTTGTCCATCGTGCTTGTTGGGTTGCTAGCCATTAACTGGTACAACCATTTAGCCAAGGCAGTGGTTTCGCAAACCAAGCTGAACTGCTTGCTCCACACCCCTACCAGCCTTAGTGTAAAGAAGCACCTCGCTGTAGATACTGCTGGAGCCCCCTGATTCTTGTTTCATATGAACAGTCCTCTGTTATCAAGACTCTATCCATTTAGCCTGTCGGTCCAGAATAGTATGTGGTCGCTCTTTTCTGAACTCATTCAAAATAGCAGCAATATCTCTCTCATAACACATTGAGCAAATCTGTGCCCAATATTATAAATCAGGTCCTAGAGCACTGTGTATTTTATAACAGATTGAAATTCTTCCCGTTAAGCTGCCCATACCCATAATTTAGTTTTTCTTCAATCCATTATCCTGTTCTGCAGTGTATCAGGTATCAGACATCTTCACCTAAGGTGGCGCCAAGCCACGCTGAGGCATCAGAAGACTGTCCACTAAGATTGAATGCCCCGAAGAAAGAGAACATTGTTTCTAACCACAAGGGAGCAAGACTTCAAATCCTCCCCAAAAACAGACAAATGCAGGAGGGCTCTCTGAAGCACAGCATGGTTAGTAAGAAGACGCGACACTGCAAATACTGCTGTGCTCAGATGTAAAGCCCTGGTGTAACAGTGCTTTGAACCATTCCTCTCCTGAACACATCAAACACAGTCAGAGCTGCACGCTTAGAACTGAAGATGATATGAAAAATACTCCTGGACCGTCCCGGCTTCTTCCACAGCACCATCCCAGTGCGAAATAGGAATGATCGGTTCGGAGAGTCCACACATCACACAGGGAATGCTTGTGCACTGGCAGACCTAGCGAAGTGCTGGGCAGCGGTTTTCACAGCCCTCTGGACACTGGAGTCAGGAGAAGCGATGGCACCAGAACCTCACGCCTCCCTCCTCACGGCAATGGAAATCGAGTGATCCGGTTCCAACCCAGCTCATCGGCCCGTTCCAATGACACCGGGAGCGCCGGCTCCCACCTCGCAGAGCTTGCCGTTTGGAAAATTGTGCAAAAATGCCAAATGCTGAACTCCGAGAGGAACGATGCTCGTCTCGTCAGAGACTAATATACACTCGGGCATCAGGCGCTAGAACCGTGCAAGTGAAGTGAATCGACGTAGGTGTGTGTGTGTGTGCCCACCTACTCAATCCTTTTACAATGGATCACTGTCACCGCCGCGACAGAAGGGGCTATTTTCCCAACCGTGAGTGACACTGGAAGTCATGAATCAAATTTCTTCCAGCTGACATTAGGGGTTTCATTTTTATTCATTTCAGTTACCATTTCAAGCTTGACCTAATTCCACTGAGGGATAAAAAATGGTTAGTGACTTTACAATACAGTAATTGTATTTCAAAGCTCCGTGGAGCTGGAAATCCCAAAGAACAAAGCTATATGAATTGAAAGTGCGACAGCCTGAAAATAAAATCCTATAGAGGGAACTGACAGGAAGGGCTCAGCTGATTTTAGGAACGCCATTTACAACCGGTCACCCTCACCTACCCCTGCAATCAAATGAGCAGGACAGCTGTACTGCTGCAAGGAATATATCGCTGCTCCTACTGGCTCAGTGATCCACAATGCACAAGGAATTGAGTGCAAACAACTACTCCGCTCAACAAAAGTCGAATCACTCCACTCTTCGCACAAGAAAAGCAAAACCACACACCCACGCCGACTGCGCCTGACAGATTTCTCTCAGATCTAGCACGGCAAAGTCTGAGTACCGTCTGTGAAACAACTGTAAAGAGAGTAAAGACTGTTCAAAAGATTCGGGTTACTGTGTTTTCTGCCCAAACTCACAAACACGAGCTGCTGAAAGATCAGCGCACTGGTTTTTCGGCAGGTGGTGGCAGTGATTCTACCATGATTAAACTGGGCACCGATTTCAGTTCGGCCTTTCAGTGCACTACTTTACTCGTTACACTGCAGTTGCCACGGTAACTATAAACATCGAAAGCCTTCCATCAATTCCTGCTTATTGTTTTTTAAAAGCTTGACTGTTATTGAGCATTTTTCCCTCAGGCCATATAAGGAGTGAAGGAGTTCCTGTCATCGTGAAATGTCTTTTTTTATACTTTCTTCCCACACTGTGAAATCTGCTGTTGTGTGTAATTCTCTCACTGAAGCTGTCAAAAGCTGTTTGATTGCAACAAGTAGCAGCCACCCCAGAATCTCCCCTCAATGTGACAGTCATGGAAAGCGAAGACCCAGAAGCTGTCCAACCCACCCTCCTTTACACAAAGGGTGGTAGGGGTATGGAGCAAGCTGCCCAGGTGTTTTGCCGAAGCCACTACTCTGGCCGGGGTTGTTTGGTTGCTAGAGATGGGTCGATCCGCGGGTCTGGCCTCAACAAGCTGCTTTGGCCAGCTTGCAGCAGACACCCGCCGCTCTTTGTGTAAAAAGCTGCCTCCTGCTCTCAATCCTTGCAAAACTGCCTCTTTGTTCTTGCTTTGCTCAGTACAGACTGTGGAAAGGGTTTAGCACATCACTGCATTTCAGGATTCAGGAAACAGACCCCTGGAAGGCCCTTCTGCTCAAGACTGATTCGGATCATTTCAACCCATTGACCTAAGCCTTCTGCTTTTTAACTCCTTTTCAACTTTGTCCCGAACTTTAGGCACGGCTCTGCCCTAGGCCAAGGTTGACCATAGCCATTCATTTGTCCTCTGTCAAACTCCAACATGAACTTTAACCAGAATGCCACCATACAACAGACCTTCTAAATCTAACAGGCCTAATCCCAGCCCCGAATCAAAGGCCAAACTCAATTGCTAGCCAAACCCTAACCCAAACCAACCTCCAGCCCCAGTCTATCAACACATATCGACCCAGTTCGCCATTTACCGCTTCCATCTAATTTTGTGTTACACGCTTCAGTGGTAGTATTCAAGAATGGTAGTGTCTTTCAGGGCTGTCATTTTCAAACACCCAATGTCAGCAAAGAGTAACGCAGACGATCAACATCCCTCTCTAAAAAAGAAAGCTGACAAATCTCTGTTTCTCCTCGATTTCTCTCACACACCATCACATATTTATTTAAACGTGAAGCTGAACGTATCTTGCAGACTCCCATCTGAGAGCGAGTTTAATTTAAAGGGAAGCCACATCCATAGCCTTGCGTCGCTTGTTTCACGGTTTGCCGGAAATGCTGGTTAATAATGCCACCATCCACTTTGTCAGGGGTTAATAAGATTTTCTCACAAAAACGTATCGCTGTGCACGTAGAAATCAATACTTTCTTCTCCAATGCCTTGAGAAATTGCCTGAAAACCTTTAAAGTAGCACTGCGGCCGCGGTCTGCAGCATGCATTTTTCATTTTATTGAATTTTATACTTGCTTGATGAGAAAAATAAGGAATATGCGGGCCAAGATGCCATCCAAATATTTTCCAAAAACATTACCCGACCTGCACAATCCTGACAGCTAAGAAGGAGAGACCTGTGAAGCAAGTGATAAGATTGCGAAGGAGGCTGAATTCCTAACCTATGATCCTCTCCGAGAGAAGTTTTCCTTAGAACTGTGCTGCTTTTTGCAGATGCGAGATGTTTATAGACTTTTTTAAACCTGTGGTATATCAGAAAGCACACAACCAACCCAGTGGAGGAGGGGATACGATTACCTTTCTTCAGGCTGATACACACGGTCCTTAAGAGTGCCAGTAACCACTCTGGCCCAGCCAGGGCTTATCAGCAAATTACAGTGCTGAGTAATTAGCCAAATCAAGAGTGACTTTCAGGAACTCTCTGCACTGCAGGCTTTCCAAGGTCTTTCTTTGCTCTAGCTTTCCATCTCTGGAACCTCGCGGTGTCTCTGCCCTTCCTCATCACCACTCTTCTGGGACCCTCCTGCCCTGGCCTCCCCTGAGGGTCCGGAGCAGGTCTGCACTAAGTGTGACAAGTCTCAAGCACTACGGTCAGCTCTGAACAGGAACCCACTGACCCTCAAGGTCAGATACAGCTGTAGAATCATCTTGTAATGCACAGCCCACTGCAGTCCCTTGATATGACAGGGGCAGTTTATATCACCTTTTTTCTTTCTAATTGCAACTCGTCCTAGTGCTGGTGTCCTTCGTGGTTCCCTGCGGCTGTTTTTAGTCTGGAAAAAAAGCTTTTCTACTCCGCAAGAAAAAAAAGGGAGCCCGTGAGGTGGAGACGAAAACAAGCAGTGACTTTGCTCAGTCATTTATCAATAGGGTTCAGAGCCCTGTGTGACAGTTAATTCGCTTCCTGCTTTCTTGGCGTCTGCATTCTGAACATGGCTGGGATAATCAGGGCAGAATAATTAGCCAATAATTTATTAAAAGGCTACGGCGAAATTCAAAACATGCTACACGTTCGACATTTCACCTACCAGGCCTTTGTTGTTGAACTTTTGAAACACCTGTTTGAAAACAGTTAAAATTCCAGGGCTGTTTCAGAGCAGGCTGAGGAGGTACAAAGTGCTTGTGTAAAACAATGCGATTCAATGCGTGTGCCAGCCATTACAGCAGAAATAAAGGCCCGGGCATGCTGCAAGAGCCATTGTTTGAATGACAAATATGCTTGTTCCAGATAAGAAGCCCCTGTAGATCTCCTTTCTTGTGCTAGGCCTTGCGTCTTGAACATGCTAATTAAATTTAATTGCCAGCACCTTGCCTCACCAAGACTCTACCGAATTAAAACCCTGCTGCTGATCAAGAGCTAAGAGAGGGGTCTGTAAATAAAAAAACGTCTTTAACACACGGCTAATGTAAACAATTCATATCTAACACAGGCATGTGGGTCTCGTGATTGAGCACACAGCTTTCATGTATGATCAGAGGAGTATGTTTTCCGCCCTTCTTCAGAGGAATGAGACTGCAAGTTGAGGCTACGGAAGGTCCACCACACTCCTAGCCCACCCCAACAAACTCCCACCAGGGGGCGCATCTCAACTCTTTCCTGGTGCCTGAATCTGCAGCGGGCACCACAGAGAGGGGGGCACACATGGGGGCCGAGTCTCTGGGGCTGGGGCAAGAACAGAGGGTCTATTTCCCACCAGGGAGCAGGATTAAACAATCCCACTGAACTATATGATTACAATCAACGCTGTTAGTACTGATCATCAATAAAAAGCAGAACTGTAAGGTGTGATGGTGCTGTCGCAGCTAACTCACCGTGCAGGACCGCTGAGTGCACAGACTAGTAGCAGAGGGTATCCGCGTGACTATGATCAAGTCTCAGGCCCGCCCTGGAGCGGCCGTGAAGATGCACCTGCCCTGGAGCCTGGATCACAGACCCACTCCGGCAGAGGGCTAAAGTTTGATTGTCTCAACAAACAGGCAGCAACCGACTCAACCCAGAGCAGGACGTTTCAATTGACAAAGGGGAAAACACAGCAGGGAAAGACAAGGAGGAGAAAGGCAGGACTTCGCGAGACGCTGCCAGGGTACAACCCGTAAAAAAAACCCAGAAAGGAAAACTGAAGCAGTTGCAGATATGATGCAGCTTCTTCACAGGACGACAATCGCATTCGATTGCAGTTTTCTTTTACAGAATTTTGGTGAATGAATTAAATTTGATTTTAGTAGAGTTTACAGGATAACTGTATTGGTGGTTGGGTCGGAAATCTCCTGATCTTTAAAGATAACCTTTGATAAAAAAAAAACCATACTGCAAACTATAGCTGTGACTGCAGCCCGGTTTACCTATTTTTAGGGTATAAAAAAAGCTATCACCTTGCAGAAGGGCAATCTCCAGAAAATAACATTTTAAAGAATATTAAATCTGATTAAAGTGTATTAGGGTTTGAGGCAGCTTCATTTATGGTTACATGCTTTGAAACAACAGCAACTCTATGACTGGCTATGATGGAAACACAAAGAATTTTGCCTTCTTTTCAAAATGTTTTCAAACTGTAATATGTGCATTCTGCAATACAAATGCACATCAGATAATAGATGTATCACATAACAGATAATTAATACCCTTTCGTTATTCTAAGAAACTGACTTTTAAGATAGAAAATCATACTGAAATACATGTACAGTCTGTAAATTTTGAGTTTTGTGCAGTGCAGGCTTGTATTTATATAATACCTAGTAATAGCAACACCCCAAAATGCACTCATGGCAAAACTACAAGCAACATTCAAAAGGGCCATCACACTCCCTTAATTCCAGGATGTAAAACACAACAAGCCTTATACTTTCCCTCATCCTAAACCTGTCTCAGCCCAATTCCACCAGTCAGATCAATGCCCTCTCAACACACTCCCATTTTGGCCAGAACCCCACTTCTATGCTATAAAATACATTTACTTAAATTGATAACACTCATTTAAATACAGTTTGAGTAGACTTTTGTCCCTGCCATTGATTTTTGTGCAGGCTTGCATATTATTATTGCACCAGATAAGAATAACCACCCTAGAATGCTGTCGTACCAAAACTACTAACTTAACTCAAAACAGACACCCCTGAAACAGAGGTTTTACTCACATTTTTATGGTCTAACCCTAGCACCCATAGTTAAAATTTGTTTCTAGACTAGAAGATAGTACTGGAACGACCGCGGGTTTCGGTACGGAATGGAGCAGGCATGGGACTCAAGGAATGGGGTTGAAAAACACATTTATGAACTCGAACCGGGGAAAGGTACACACACAGGGACAGGGGTTACAGCGCTGCACCTTCACTAACACACACACACACACACAGGGAAGAGGCCCCAGGCGCTGTTCTCAGCCACCCTTGTGTGCGCGTAGCGCTATAGTACTTTATAACAAACCAATTTGGTGTTGGAATCTCTTGAGGGACACCACTGTAAGAAGTTGGATCAACCAACAGGGGTTTTAATACGGGTTTTGATCTGGGGTACTAAAGCTGTATCTGGAGTCGAAGGTTAGTGTACTATGACAGTTTGATCAAAGAAAAATGTGTGCTTTAGCAAGTAAATAACATTACTTAAACGGCTCCAGTTTTTTTGGCTATACTGTGAAATTTCTCCTGAACTTCTAGTTGGGACTGATTGAATATAACGCCTAAAAACTGCCAGAAAAGTCAAAAATGACCCGCACCAAGCGCAGCTCAAACTGGACAGCAAACGCCCTTTACTGAAGCATTTCAACCTACAGTTTCAAGCAACGATCACCCAACGCTCTCTGAAGCCGAGCACTGAAAACATCTGGAACCGTTTACGCGCAGGGAGACCGTGAACCCCTCCGCTCCCGGCGGTACCGACCCGTTTACGCGCAGGGAGACCGTGAACCCCTCCGCTCCCGGCGGTACCGACCTGTTTACGCGCAGGGAGATGGTAAACTCACTTTGACAGCTGCGGATGTGTTTTTATCACGTTTCTGAAGCCATATTCCAGCCTGGCTATACTTACAGTTCTGGGGAAAAAAAAGAAATGTAGACAAACGAACTTTTTGGGGTGAAATGCTGACTGCTGACTATTGCTGTCTGCACTATGCCTTTGACCTTTAACCTTTCAACAAGCACCGTCAATCCATCATTGCCCCCACCCGTGGGAAAACGATGCGCGTTGAAATGATCCTGATTCTAAACACCTGAAAACCTCACTGGTTTTTGTTTCTGCTTTTGTCTAAACAGTACAAGGAAGTCTTCTTCTTGTTTCACGTGACCATTTAACAAGCCCTGTCTCAAGTCTAGGAATAGTACACTCCCAAACAATACTCGGGTGTTCACTCGACTATGAAACTAACCTACCGAAACAGCTTGACTCAGCCTGTATGTAGGTTTCTTTTTTCAGCTCTTGTTATCTCACCAATACCTGCAACGAAATGTCCAAACTGTTAAATTAACTTGGACATAAATTATGTCCACCCTCTCAACAGCCCCCAAAATATAATTTTAAATAATTTTGTAGTTAAAGAAATGATCATTTAGAAACATTCAGCTTTGTTCCATGGTGATATAGGAAATAATTAATTAGATGAATTCTGTCTCTTCTGACACTGTGGGCATGGGCTTCCCAGAGAAGGAACCGTCTGGTTGAAAAGGTAGAATATTTTAAAAGTCAAGAAATGCCAGCAGATCGTGACCCAGAGGAAACACTGGCGCCAGTCAATCATGTTTGTAACTCTTGAGTTAGGAGATCGCTGGAGGGGCAACACAGCCCAAAAAACCAAACCATTAACACATGCAAAGCACAAATAAAAAAGGTGCTTATTAAGGCTTTTCAGATAAAATGTGCTCCAAATCTCACCTGCAGCCCACAGTAAGTACCAAGGGGCTGTTTAAGATCTTGCTGAGCTGGTGCAGAGCAGACAAACAGTAAAGAACCCCCAGCAGTGTTTACTCTACACTGTATTAAAATTCGACTAACAGCCTTTGAAAAGAAATGGGAAAACGAAACATTAATATTATAGTTAAGAAATCTTTGAACACCCTCACAGAGACAGACACACACACACTAAACTTAAACAGAAAAGTATTTACTCATCTCATGTTATGTGACAAAACCCCAGTGGTACTCAATTAGAATTTCTTCTGAATCAAAGAGAGGAGCTCAGTGGGGCTCATGAGCTCTTTCAAAAGCAAAATTTGAGGAAACAGAATCTAGAAGATTATTACCCTATTATGCAACCGACAACAGCCTGCCTTCTGGAGGCTGGTCTCCCCCGGAGAGATGTGTCTCATCCTCCAGTGGAAATCCAGTCCAGTCAGCTCCTCTTCACAGAACAGTATGTGGTCAGATTTTGGTATTTGGTCGTCTGCAGCATTAAAGCCCCAAACATTCTAACAGCACAACCTCTACAATAACTAACACAGCTAAACTACAGTACGTCCAGACTGCGTAAGGCAGGGGGTTTCTAAAAGCATTGCAGGGACAAGGGTCTTTGTGAAAAGGAGGTCAGGAAGGAAGAGATGACTCTGTGAAATACAAGCTTGCCTGGCTGACTGATTTTGGGGATTCCTCAGCCTCCCTCATAACATTGACCAGCTTACAGTGGTGTCCAGAAACACCCTGACCCCCTATGGCAGCACAGGGCGCATTAACAAGCCGGTTTCTGAGAACTCTAGGGATATCTTCTGGGAAGCTTCGCAATTTTGGAAAAGAAGCATCACAAGAGTCAATGGCCCAGTCCTAAAACAATCAGGGGATGTAAAAATGGCACAAGATGGTTTGATTTTTTTACAAGTCACCTACAAGTGCGAGTGTAACAGTATATGTACACTGACCCATTCCCCGAGCGGACATGAATCCTCTTGCTCTGGGAAAAAGAGGCAGAAGTGGAGACAGATGGCTGTAGGTAAGCAACCTTTTCCCTCCTATAAACGTTTACGGTTACTGATTCCTTATCTCGTCACATATACAGCAAAATCATACTGGACTGAGCTTGCTTCCACTTCGGCATCTATGGAGAATGGTTTTCCTGTAAGTACAGTTGAAGGAATTAAAAAAAAAATGAAAAATGAGCCAGAATCTATATTTTATAGGCGCAGACCACTAGCGATACATGGCTTTCCTACTGCTATTCCACACCGTGCTACTTCCTGTGCACCTTGACAGAGCCACCCTTAAATAAAACGAGCTTGCGACCTGGAGACTATTTGTGCAATCGTAGGTCATTAAGATTAAAAACAGGGCAAATCAAAGAAAGGAGCCATCTTTTACAGAACGAAAACTCGCACAATACATGTTTTTTTCTGTGGCTGAGGTCGCAGCACAGGGTTTTTGGGGATGTGCAGTCGCTTTAATTAATAAAGGCGCTTGTGGAAAATATCATCTTGATAGACTTTGCTACTTTAAGCATTGAAGTTAAAAGCATGCATCTGTAGTTCTCTAGTTGAATCACTGAGCATTTAAACACGAGCAGGGGAACATTTAAACCACGGATGGGAAAATAATAGATTTTCACGCTTTTATGTTTTAGCGTCTCAGTAAAGGCTGAGTAGAGATTATCTCTAAGACGGCACAAGTGAACTTTGCTGGCAAATTTGCTTTCGCCCAGAACATTTAAAGATGTAGGCTGGGGTTTAAACTAATTTATGAAGTTAGGAATCAGGCTGGGTTCAAGTTAATTTAAGGAGTTAGGATTCAGTCACCGCTTGGGTAAGTTGCTCTCTTGTGTGCGACATGCTACTGTCCCACAGCTCACATCTCGGCCTTCCTCGGCAGCTTTATGAGACCGCTGGTTGAAGGGCTTCCTTCATCTATTAAGGATGCTCACTATGCTCTCCAACCTTTTAACGGTTTCCAGTTTCAGGGCCTAGAATGTAACATTTTTCTCATGGTCATCACATCCTTATATACCGTCGCTCCCCACAAGGATGGTCTTACAGCCCTCAAGCACACACTGAACAAGCCCCCAGGTCTTGCGGAATTGGTCCTCACACTGAGTGCCTCCTCGTTCAATAACCTTTTTTATCAGCAGGTTAGTGGAGTCACCACGGGCACCAGGATGGGACCTAGCTATGCCAATATTTTTGTTGGCTGGGTAGAAGAATGCCTCTTCACCTCCAACACTCGCTTTGCCCCTGTCCTCTACAGACGATACATTGATGACTGCATTGGTGCCCCCACATGCTCAAATGACCAGCGCATTTCCTGCATGACTTCACCAACTTCCATCCATCCCTCAAATATACAGTCAACATATCTTTCACTACTCTTCTGTTTCTGGACATAAACCTATCGATTAACTATCCACGACTCTCTACTTCTGTCTATTACAAACCTGCAGATTCACACACCTATCTCCATTACAGCTTCTTGCACCCCACACATACTAAAAACTCTCTCCCCTTTTCACAGTTCCTCAGCCTCCGACAACTTTGCAGTGACAACATGGACTTCCATAATCAAGCCCTCAAAGTCTTTTTTCATCAACAGAGGATACCCCACCCACGTTATTCCCGAGCTATAAATAGCCCCAGGATATTCAAAACAAAATTACCACCCTAAAACCCTTCCTATCCCCAGGACCATTAATGGCAACTTCCCCATCTTACAGGATGATCCTTCAACTGGTACCCTTTTTTCTGACTGCCCCATCATCTCGTATTGCCGACCACCTCATCTGCTTAACCTTTTTGTTCACAGCTCCCTTGACCACCCTCTGCAATCATCCAAGCCAGGCACTTTCCCCTGCAACAGAACTCGCTGCATCACCTGCAAATACAGGCCCCTCTAGACAATTCCAGATCACTCAGGTGACATCTTGTATTTCCAGCAACCTTATCTACTGCATCTCTTGCAGGAAATACCCAGCTATCTGCATTAGTGAGACAGTAAGGAGACTGGGAGACCATTTCAGGAACACTTCAGGGCTGTGAGGATCAAGGTCTCTTCACGTCCATAGTTTCTCATTTCACCTCTATAGGCCACGATCACACTGATCTCTCTGTCTGCGTTCTCACAGAGGGGTTTTGTAACTCCTATTGCAGAAAGGCATCCGAAACCAAAATTATTCTGAAACTAGGATCACACCTTCCCCCTTCTCTCAACGACAGACTCGTTTCCTTCTAATCCTCTCTATTCACTTGCAGGTTTTGACTTCACACCTCTCTTCACCTCTCTCAACTTCACACCACTTGAGTGTCGATACTGCTTCTCTCCTGCTCCCGCCTCCTCTCCTCTCCTGGCTTTTGTTCTCCCCTGCTTTATCAGCTGCCGGTTTTCCTCTCTCCCCCACACCTGAAGAAGGCTCCACAGCCAAACCATTGTGTCTCTTTTCTTTTCAGCATGGAATAAACCTTTACTTGTTCATCTGCAGCCTACACATGCTGACGCAGCTGCCTGTGTGAACTTCTTCGATACTTGCACTGTGGATGATTGTATTGCCTCAGGTGTGCGAGAGGAAAGACAAAACAGTGCTGAAAACAAACAATACAAGCGGGTTACCGCTGCACAGAAGCTAATTCCCTGCTGCACTTTGTTGAGTATGCTTTAATAATACTAGCAATTAGTGTTTCTCTGTGATAATATTTCCATAATCAGTGGTGTGTAGAGGTAATTTTGTTGTTACTCAAAGTATAAACAGTTTTATATGCTGTGCACCAGAAAGAACCACTTTTAACTGCAAGAAATTCCCAAAGTTAACATTAACACTTTGTAAAATTATTACACCGTAAAAGTGATACCACGGTGCAGTTCACAACTATTCAATAACTTACATTGCCGAGTATAATAATATAAGAATCGATGATAAACAATATAAGAGCATTTTGTACATTTGTACATTTTGTACGTTCATTTGGCTGCCAAGCACTAATTGATTCAAGAATTCTGATGGATTCAAGAGTGAAGGGTATAACTGCTGGCCTGGTTATTCACAATTTCTCTGTTTTATTTTCAGTTCTTTATAACATCACTTTATTAACCCAATACAATTTATTGCATTAGGAATTTGTCTTTTCGCAGACCCCAGCTTGCTCTCCATGAGACACACAGACAGGGAGAGAGAAGCTGGGGGTCAGAGCACAGGGTCAACCATTGTACAGTGCCCCTGGAGCAGTTGGGGTTAAGGGCCATTTGCTCAGGAGCCCAGAGGATTCCTCTGCCGGCTACGGGATTTGAACCGGCAACCTTCCAGCTACAGGCGCAGATCCTTAGCCACAGAGCCACCACTCCGTCCCTGCAGCCAGCACACTTTATGCACCCAGTTCCACTTTACAAACTTCATGAAGAGTCTTGGGCGCTGGGAAGAAGCTGCCCAGCCCGTGCCTCAGTCCACTGGATTTCAGCAGACAGCCGAAGAGATCCTTGGATTAATTCGCTCCAAGTAATTAAGGTATCAGGATGAGCCAAACAGGCTCTTACCGTCCCCTCCAGCTGTTCTCTTGTGTCAGTGTAACGTCAGAGTTTCTAATGCACTCGTCACACATGCAGCCCCCCTCCCTCTCAGCCCTGACAAGACACTGCAGCCCTGCACAGCAGCGTCTCACTCCCAGGTATCTGCCAAGCCCATCTGAGCATCTGTAGATGCGCCCAGTCAGCCAGGTAAACACCTCTCTGTGGGAATGAATTCGTCGTTCAGCTGGGGTGACTCAAAGATTCTCCCGGAGGTCTGAAATCTCCATTTTGGGATAGTGTAAGTGTTAGATCTTGCAGCTCACAGCAGATCATTGAAGCCCAGGCCAGCTTTTCATGGTGTGAAGCAGACATGTTTCATGTTTTTAGCATTAGTTGAATCACAAGGAGGAATCATATTAAATGACTTGGCAGATGGCATTATAATAGTCCCCACCATTGCATTTATTTCAAACGAGGTTCACAGACGGACAAATTGCTGTCTGTGTTTCTCCCGATGTGGCTTGCAACACAGACTCTGAAGGGCATTTTTGTCTTTCTTTTCCGTTCGGAAACATTTTTTTTCCTCTGCTTTTACATCTCCGCTCTCTCCGCTTCCTCATCATGGAGGCGAATTGGATTCGCAGTCATTCCCAGGGGAGTTTTCAGCCCTGCTGAACTGCAGCAGGCAAAAAAAAAATTTTTTTTAACCCCCGCAGTGCTGCAGTCTCAAATCCAATCCCAGCGGCTGTGGCTCCACATCGCTGATTTTATTTTCTGGGCAGCAGTACAGGAAGGTGGATAGAGAGGCAGGAAAAGAGGAGAGAGTGGATGAGGAGGAACAGGGGGAACAGAGACAGGACTGTGGCAGACAGAGGGGTGGGAGAGAGAGGGACGAACCAAGGATAATAGAGTCAAGGTCTACAACCACACTCTGCACCTACTGTACATAACCTTTAACACACAAACTGAGACCTGTGCCAAGCGACTCTGTGCCGGACGGCCCTGCTCATTAGTTTCTTCTCTATGAATCAGAACATTATCTTCCAGAAACGTGAAACTAGCTCTGTTTGCAAAGGTATTGGCATTTAGGCTGTTTTGCTACAACAGTATGCATACACAGTGAGCCTTCCCAGGGATGGAAAGGTTTTACAAAATCATGCTAAAGGTGTTTAAGACAGATATTTCGTGTTCAGAAAAAGTTCAAATGGATTAACACGGACTAGAAAGTATTACAGTTCTACATGGTTCTGAAGGGCTAAGAAAATGACAAGTTAATCCTTCAGACAAAGCAGCATAGACAATATGTGGACCTGAGCAATTCTGATAAGTTGTACCCTTTTAAAAATGCACTCCCTTCAGAGAATGCCTTTCTCATTTGCAGAATTATCACTGAATCATACATGAATGGTGGGCAGCTTAATGGGAATTTCAAAATGCCAAAAAAAAATGAATGTGTAAAAACGTCTTGGAAGTCTCAGATGTATTAGGGCTGTTCGTCTGCAGAATTCAGCTAATAAGTCTGCCGAAAGTTTCCACAAGGCAAGCGGACAGGATAAGTGTGAGGTTTCAGAGACTAAGATGGCAAGCACAGCATCTCGAAAACATAACAGAGCAATTATGATTGCACAGTATCTTGTATGCTCTCCGTATTTCTCCCAACTCCGAGTCAGTTCTCCACAGGACCGCCCTGCGCGGTCACCCAGAAGGGGCTTCGCTGCTGCCAGGAGAGACTGCAGAGAATGCTGCTTTCAGGTCATCTGTTCTGTAGGAGGACAGGCTATTAATACGTCGCCCAGGGAAGGGGGAGTGTTTGGAGACAAACTGCCTTGAGATCAGGCCCAGGACTCCTCCGCATGCAGATCCCTGCCAGCTGGAGAACCCGCCCACTGCTCTCCGAAGGCACAGTAACCAGGCCAGCAGGGGTGATTTCTGGATCTGGGAGGTCAGAATCTCTTCTATCCCTGATCTCAAGACTGACCTCTCGGCCCTGCAGTGACCCGCAGTGCTGCAGAACGGAGGTGTCATTTCTCCATGAAAGCTTCTACACACAGGGAGGCAGGGGTCTGGAACAAGCTTTTGACATGGATACCTAAGATTCAGCTGAATGAGATCAGTCACCATCAGACTTCTTAAAGGACTCTTCTGGCACAGAAGCTACAGTGCAGCCTTTCTCTTTAACTCAAACAAAAAACCCATAGAACAAACACAATTCAGAAAATATTCTCCTTTAGTAAGGAAGGTCAACCAGCGTACATACGGGTTGCAGAAAAAAGCATTTGTAAGAGGCAACAAAAGCATTAATATTCCAAATATTACGAATTCCAGGTAGATGTTTTGCTAAAGAGGAAGTTACATTCGGGCCAAGACTGATATAGAACGTGGGATGTGATGTGACTTCAGTCAAAAAACAACGATTTTTACCACTAAAATAGGATTTCCACACACACAACAGCTTGCACGCCCCTTTGCAGAGTGTAGGGGGAGGTGTGTATTGCGTAATTGTTTCCTATAAAATTAGAATATTTTTTTTTCTCTCAAATTTGGCATCGACAGTTCTCAAGGGGCTGTGTGGTTCACCCTTGCCTCTCTTGTGCCTGCAGGGAGGTGACGCCCGAGATGCACCCCACCTCACTGAGCTCTCCTGTCCACAGTGTGAGCCCCACAACGGCAGAGCTAAGAGGATCCAGACCCCCGGTGTGTGAAGCACTCAAACGGGCAACATGCCTGACCCTCTGAAGCCTGGATATGGGGAACCCCCGTCGCAGGTCAGTTAATAACACACCACGAACCGGAACCAGAGGCTCAACCTTCGCAGAGTTTAAAAAGCAGTGAGATGTTTTCTTAAATTTCATTTCAGATTATTTTTTTATTTGTTAGTGCTCTGTATGAATAAGAATGTGCTGCTTCTGAAATTCTTGCAATTAGCAAGTGTGCCTCTCTTGCTCAGAGTAACGGATTCGCTGCTCCCTGCTGAGAAGCAGCCTTTCTTGTCCCAGCAACCTCTGCTCTGTCTAATAATAATAATAATAATAATAATAATAATAATAATAATTGCTAACACTTATATAGCACTTTTCTGGACACTCCACTCAAAGCGGGGACACCACTCCACCACCACCAATGTGCAGCTTTCACCTGGATGATGCGACGGCAGCCATAGTGCGCCAGAACGCTCCCCACACACCAGCTCTCAGTGGGGAGGAGAGCAGATTGATGAAGCCAATTCAGAGATGGGGATTATTAAGAGGCCATGATTGCTAAGGGCCAATGGGAATTTTGGCCAGGACGCCAGAGTTACACCCCTACTCTTTTCGAGAAACGTCCTGGGATTTTTAATGACCACAGAGAGTCAGGACCTCGGTTTTACATCTCATCACTATACTGGGGCATAAGGACCCACATGGACCGCAGGGGGAGCACCCCTTGCTGGCCCCACTAACACCTCTTCCAGCAGCAACCTTAGTTTTTCCCAGGAGGTCTCCCATCCAGGTGCTGGCCAGGCTCACACCTGCTGAGCTCCAGTGGGCTGCCAGTTGTGAGCTGTGAGCTGTGAGCTGCGGGGTGATATGGCTTCTGGCTAGTCTAGTCCACTCTCGTCTGCCAGGGAAAGAAAAGCAGAGAAAAACACAAGAAAAGGCACAAAATCCAAGAAGCCATTTGGCTCTTCTAAGCCTGGTGGGCCTCTAGATTGCTAAGTAAATGATGGTTTAAACAAAAGAGCCATTTATTTCCCTTTAACTGGCAGGCATCTGTCTTGCTGGCTCTTCTTATATTCTTGTGTGTGAGTTTAAAACATCTCAGTCTCGGCTAATGCTCTGTGACTGCACTGTGAAGAGGTCAGATTGTTTAATATCTCTCCTGGCTGCTTGAAATAGGCTGACAGGCCCAATTACCACCCCTCCGCTCCACTCTGACAGCTCTCTCCACACACTCAGCCTCCGAGCATCACCCCCTCCAGCGAGCAGAGCAGAGCAGAGCGCTGGTGGGACAGCCTGCCGAGGTTCTGCGGTGCCGGATTTCCGGGGCTCCACAGTTTTGGAAATAACAGCCCCCTGAAAAGCAAAAATCATTCTGTCCTTGACAGCACCGTGCTGGAGGTTGCAGATGTGTGATGGTGCTCTGTATAGAATATATTACAGCAGGCATGAAATGTAAGTCAGTGGAAACGCCCTTTCCAATAGGATCTTGTGACCGCATTTGCTGAAATGCTCTGAAGCACGAAGCCCACAGAATCCACTTAACCACTGCTAATAACTTACCCAGAGTGCACTTCAAAAATAGATACGTGGATGGATTGGCCAAGCAGTTGTGCAAACCCTGCACGTATATGTATGACCCTGATGACAAGACTAAAAGCAGCCCACACATTTCTGAAAGGAATGCATTAGCTTGTATATCTAGACATTCCATTTTTAAGAATCCATGCACTGTGTAATGGCTTTATCCAATACAGGATCGCAGGGGAGTGGGATTTTTTACTGCAAGGGAGGATATACTCTGGATGGGACGCCAGTCTGTCACAGGGCAGACACACAGACACAGGTACATTTACAGGTAATGGGGATCCCCTCCACCACCACCAATGTGCAGCCCCACCTGGATGATGCGACAGCAGCCATAGTGTGCCAGAACGCTCACCACACACCAGCTATCAGTGGGGAGGAGAGCAGAGAAGTAAAGCCAATACATAGATGGGGATTATTAGGAGGCAAAGTGCCTTTAGATGTCTGACAACACGCCAGCGCTGGCGGCTCGAACCCGTGCTGCGCTGCATGCGGGGATGTAACTGTAACCATTAACAAAAGCCTCGTGACTTGCTGAAGACCCAGACTTGATGCTACGAGACCAATGAGACTACGAGACCGGAGTCTCGCTGCAGGGACAGCCAGCAGCCACTAGGGGGCCGAAGAGTGAGTGTGTGTGAGAGAGAGAGAGATAGAACAAGAATATCTGAGCGGTTTCAGGCTGCATGGCCGTCATTTGCCCAGACAGCCTGCCCTAACGAGAAACACAGCAACCAGGGGGAAAAAAATCCGGCGTCACTTCTGCTGTCCAAATTACCTGCAAGAATAACCAGCTAATGACCACTTGTCACATCCCACCGCCCTAGCTCGGGATTTGCCATTTTCAGGAATTAATAAGGAGCCCAGCTTGCAAGGAGCCACATTAAATATTTACACTGCTAAGGGGCGAGAGTCCATCTCCCCGACAAACTCATTGGCTGATGATAAACGGCTGTTGCTCTTTGATTCATTGCCATCAGTGGCCTTTTAAACGGCTCCAGTGCTAATTGAATTAAGGCCAGCACTAGAGGCAAGAAACACACCCTTTGCATTCCCCCTGTACGGTCCATTACACAGGCCTCACTCTCCCTTCTCTTACAGTGGAGTCCAGAAAAGCAAGAGAAAATCAAAAGATTTCAAAACTGTGTTTAAAGGAAAGGGTTCATACATTGACACAACCCTTCGGCCCGTAAAGGAGCCACTGCTGGCCTGCTGGGACACTTGACCGTTTTTTTGGCCCACAGACCTGTGCGTGTGACCAAAATAGGGCTGAAGGACCCCAGATGACACCATAATCGATGGCTCAAATACATGCTGATGGATAAAAGTAACCAGTGAGCCAGTCACAAAATTACACTCATGACACAAAGGCCCTGTCAAGTCAGGACAAGAATAAGATCACTTTATTGGCCATATACAATTTCCTGCATTAGGAATTTGTCTTTCCACAGACCCCAGCTTGCTCTCCATGAGACACACAGACAGGGAGAGAAGCTTGGGGTCAGAGCGCAGGGTCAGCCATTGTACAGCGCCCCTGGAGCAGTTGGGGTTAAGGGCCTTGCTCAGGGGCCCAACAGAGTAGGATTCCTCTGCCGGCCGCGGGATACGAACTGGCAACTTTCCAGCCACAGGCGCAGATCCTGAGCCACAGAGCCACCTGGGAATCTGGGAAGAATAAACAGGACAAGGTATCTCACGGGCCCTAGAGGGACACTTTGTCAGAAATAGGCCTGGAAGGGAATAAGAGACGATGGATTGAAAAAAGACCAAATGGAGAAACTCTCGCTGTTGAGAGTCACACTTGCAATCAAAAAGAGACACGGAGGAAACTCTGGAATTGATCAGAATCCCCACCCAAAAGTTTTTCAACAGCAGGCCTCGACTGCCAAATCCTACGATGTCACACAGCCTGCTATCTTTTTATAAACACGAGACACAGTTTTCGTGAAGAGGGCTCATGAGCTGATGAGTACTGCTACCAGATTTCACACCAACTACGAATCCCTCCCTCTCCACAGCTTCCCTGTCTTCCTGATTTCCGCCCCTTCCCAGTCTGGGGAAGAGCAACATGAGGATTTAATTGAGGCCGGAGCTGAACAGAGGAAGCTCTGTTCCACACGCAGGCTGAACTTTAAAATGTCCCCACTGACGTGCCAGAGAAAGCTCTCCTAATTAAAGCTGCGTCTCGCTCTGTCAGGAGAGGCTCTGCCAGGGCCAGCTCATCGGGAGGAAAACCCTCCAAGACCTTCTCTCCGCAAATAGCAGGACTCAGGGCACCAGCAAATCATCTGCCATTACTCTTTACTTGCCATTACAGGCATGATGTGGGAAGTGTGTGATTAATCGATGTGTGTGCGGCTCTACAGCCAATTCGCAGGGTCTCGGCCTGCTACAGCGAGGCTGCAGACTGACGACACTGGTGGTGTCGGTGCCAGGGGGCAGAGAAGAGACCCTCCCAGACGGAGAGCTCCAATTCAGCTGCCATTCAAACCCCCCACACTGGCCAGCCTTTATTAGATAAGATGGCTTCATTGGCCATATACAATTTCTTCTATTAGGAATTTGTCTTTTTGCATATACTGCGCCCCTGGAGCAGGTGGGGTTAAGGGCCCTGCTTAGGGGCCCAGTGGAGTTGGATTCCTCTGCCAGCTGTGGGATTTGAAGCAGCAACCTTCCAGCCACAGGCGCGGATCCTGAGCCACAGAGCCACCACTCCGCCCTGAAAGGAGATTGTGGTCAATGAGGATGGGCACAATGGAGTAGCAGTACATCGCTTTAACCACTCAGCCACCTCGTTGCTAGATTAGATCAGCTCAGGTTGGTGCCACCCTGCAAGGCAGACAGATGGTACTGAGGAGATCATGAGATTGCAGGTCTGCAGATACCCTCTGAGAAGGAGGGTTTCGAGCCCTTGAAACTTATGAAAGTTGGTGCAAATCCTGATGAAATCTGGAAATCTGAAGTGTACTTATCAGATCATGAACCCTCTTAACTAAGAGTGTATCTCATGTTTAAAAAAAGATAGCAGGTCGTGTGATGGAGTAGGATTGGTGTGCAGGTGATCTATGCAAGAACAAATTCTTCTTCTTAGTACACACCCTTTTAGGAAAAAGCAGTTTATGGGGGGGGTGGGAACAGGGGGGCAGCAGGTCACCCAGCACAACTCATCTTTTTCATCTGCAAGGAGTCCACTAACCAAAGACTTCAAAATTGACAATTTAAGCATTGCTTAAAGAAACAGAAGTGCCACACAAACATTAGGATTTTCACCAACTTTCATAATTTTCCAGGGCTCAATACTCTCCTTCTCAGAGGACACTTGTAGATCTACAATCTAATGATCTCCTCAATACTATGCTCTCCAGACAGCACCTGTAGATCTATGACCTATTGATCTCCTCAACACTATACAGTATATACTGATATACTACCCAGACATCACCTGTAGATCTATGATCTATTGATTTTCTCCTCAACACTATATATAGTGATATACTACCCAGACAGCACCTGTATATCTCCAATCTATTGATCTCCCCCTCTCCAGACAGCAGCTGTAGATCTACAGTCTAAGGAACACCTCTTCTAACTCTTATGTTTAGGTAATACCTTATCTGAAAATCTGAGAATCACACTGAAAGACAAAATAGCTCTTATAAAAAAAGCAATCAAAACGGAGGGCAGGAATCCACTGGACTCCTCTCCTTACAGAAGCTCAAAACAAAACAGCCACAATCCACAGATCTCAAAGGACAGAGAAAGTCGTGTAGGAACACAGTGCTGCTTCAAGATCAGGGTGTGGACTTCATTGTGTCCAGCGCCCAGGCACTGTGCCACAATCGGGGTCAGGTACGTGCCCATGTGCACCTGTTTCAAACAGGCTTCCCAGACCACGTGAGGAGATCGCACCCATGCCTGCCTGGGTGTCTGTATCTTCTGCACCAGCTGGCTCGGTCTCCCTCAGCACCCACCCCTGGTCACAGGCACATTCCCCTGCTCTCATGTAAAGGACAAATATCACAACAAGCTTTATAGCATTTATACGGCATCTACCTCCACACGTGCGCTTGTGCAATTAAATGGCATGTTGAGAAAAGTGGGACAATGAGCACAGCAGAAGAACGTGACAACACACCAGAAACATCTGCTTAATTGCTTGGAAGCCGAGCACATAATGCTCCACCAGAAGATCAAACGATCTGTGGTTTAGCACGTTTCCCCAGTGTTTCAACTGGGGCCCTCTGCAGCTGCTGTCTTTGTGTCCTTTCCTTTTCCACACGGAAGATTACTTGACATCTGGGCTTCAAGCTCCGTCTGTAAGTGTCAACAAGAGCTGACAATCGGCAGTGGTTTTGGTGCGTAAGTGTGTGAGCGCACACATGCTCGAGTTAGGGACATTTTATTAGCGACCGAGAGCCCCAGTGATATTTAGCCTGGGGTTTTCTTCGTCTTCAGCTGATTCCAGGAGGGTCTACCCCTGCACGTCTGTAGCGCACTACAGAATGAGGGAAGCCTGGGTGTTATTTACTGCTCTTCAGAGAAAGCGAGGAAGAGGGAGGGAGAAATCATGGATCATTTATCTTCCTGACAGACTCCGCTCAGTGTAGCTGGCACAGATGCCTCCCGTAGAGGAACAGAGCACAAACTCTAATTTTGTGTGCTTCATTGACAGGAAGGTAATAATACTTATCACTGACACTTCCAATTCCAGGAAGAAAATAAATAAAACATGTGTCACATAGCACCGTCACTCTTCCCTCGACTGCCGCTCTGCTCGCCTAAAAACTTTCAGCCAAATCACTGATGTCATCTAAAAGCGCACTTTTTCTCAGTGCCACAAGTCCTAAAGAAAGCTAAGCAGCATGCAGGCATCAGTTCTCTTCATTATCTCCACCAGGGGTCACCATGCAGGTCCCCAAGGTGAGAGTCTTGCACGTTTTCAACCTTCTCTGGGTCAGCCGAGCCTTTCTGTGCAGCCCCTGGGGTGTCGATGATTTATAACGCAGTCGACTGAGCCTGCAGGATTTCTAGGTGCACCTAAAGCACATTTACAGTCAGCGTCATAACCCGTGTGGTCACTGAGGCTTGATTCATAACAAGAAACTACAAGGTGTGAATGTGTGCAAAAGGAAAGAATGCCCTTGTTTCTCCTTCTCAAGTAAACAATTCTCAAATTCACACCTCCATCTCAATTGTCGTTATTTCTGAAAGGAAGCGCTGTCATGGTCTCACGTCTGTTCACTGGTTTAGAGTTGGTGCTGCTGTTGTGCCCTGGGTGGACGGCCTTAGCTTCAGTGCGCGTGCAGTTCGCTTTGCTCCATCTGACACACACTTGCACTCCACTAACAGACCCATGTACTGCACCGCGCTGTGCTACAGCAAGAAACCAACTGCGAGGAACCTGGTCCAGTGGTATGGTCCAGTGCCTGTCAGCTTCTAATTAATAATCTCACAACAGCACCTCACTTTACTCAAGCTGGTAAGCAATCACACTGTGCTCTGCCCAACAGCCATAGCCGTGTAAACAACAGATAAATAATCCCTCAGTTATTAACACTGCCAGAGACCCCGTCTGTAGCCTGCCACAATTCCCCCTGCAACACTTTTATGGCCTTGTTCATATCCATCGCAATGACACATGCTCTTCGGTTGCGCCGAAGGTCAATGCGCATCGCCAGTGGAGGCTCTAGATTGCTTTAATTGTGTCGATTCTGCGGTTTCACTTAAGGAGGAGACCAACAGAGTTTGAACAAGAGGAGCTCCGACAGAAAAGGGGTTTCTGGAGATTTAACACACCTCAATCAAGATGTTTTCCCCCCACCTGTCCTGCCTGCCTCTCTCGTCCACAGCGCTGCCACCTGCGAAGAATCCCTGACAGATTGAGGTGTCTGAAGGCCAAGTGAACGCCTGCTGTGATTTCTTAGCGTGGCTCTGTGAGGCTGGGAGACAGGTGGAATGTGTTTCCCTTGTGACGGATGACAAACGCCCGAAGACGAGGCGTCTCGAGAGCTGCTCCTGTGAGATGCAGGCGGGGAGGCCACACGCAGTGCGAGAGACACTTCTAACAGGGGATGATGGGCCACGTCGTCGTCCCGCTCCTGTGTGGCTCAGCTGTTGTCAAAGCGTGCAGAGGAAGAACTGCTGCAGCAGCCTGCGAAACGCACTGTGCTTTGATCTGATCCTGCACAAGGGTGGCCTGCACTTTATATAGGAGAGCAGCACGAAAGTCGACTGCCTCTACTGATTTTCCCAGGTCTATACCCCGATGGCACAATGGGGATGTGTCAAAGACTCGTTAATCATGCTGTTGGTGAATATCTTGCAGGAGAGAACACTGCACCGCATGAAGTTCAGCGAGGGACGGCAAACGTGGTCTGGAAATGTAAAGATGAAGCCCAGCGGTTTTTGATATTTTGATATGAAGGCGTTGCGTCTCAGCTCTGCTCTGCTTTTGTGCAGCAAGACCAGAATGACCCCCGCTTGTGAGCTAAAACAATTCTTCTGTGAGATGGATGTGTTTCTGTGGCGGGTTGCTATGTACTCAATCTGGTCGACGTCTTTTAAAACGACCTCTGTGCAGAACAGCTGTTTAGCTGCATCATGAAAAAGGCAAGAGTTATTGAATTTTTGCCTCGGTCCCAAAACGCACAAATGCAGACTTCAAGGAGGGGGTTGGGATGCTCTCATAGGCATCCCCTCCCACTGTTCTCCTTTCCACACAAGCACTGCTAAGAGCTTTCACTCACTCCCCTGCAGAGATCTGAGACAGAGAGCCAACTAGGAGCGATGTGGTGGCTCTGTGGCCCAGGATCTGCACCTGTGGCTGGAAGGTTTCCAGTTCGTATCCTGCGGCCAGCAAAGGAATCTTACTCCGTTGGGCCCCTGAGCAAGGCCCTTAACCCCAACTGCTCCAGGGGTGCCATATGAGTGACTGACCCTGCGCTCTGACCCCAAGCTTCTCTCCCTGTCTGTGTGTCTCATGGACAGCTAGTTGGGGTATGTGAAAAGACAGAAATTGTATATGCCCAGTAAGGTGATCTTATCTTTCTAAACTAACCCCTCCATTCCCCTCCTGAGCACCACGGGAACTCCATTTTCCAGCTTTAAGGGTCATTCTTAATGCCAACTCACGTTTCCCCATCTAACCTCTACACCTCACGGCCTTTAGCCATAAAACACCCCATGAAAACAAGTATTGGATCTTCCTGCTCTGCAAAGTCCAACCAGCAGAGTGGAGAGATTGGCTTTGGCTCCTGACAAAATCAGGACATCTGGAAGAGCAAAACCGCCCAATCCTAAAATGGCAAGCTTCCACATTAACCACAAAAAGTGGAACTGTTGGGAAAGCTGGTCCCAAGTTTTTGCTCTGAAGAAGTGAAATCAGAAACCTGAGGCCTTTCTGGCCACCATGAAGCGCAGGTGCACTGCTTTCCCCTGTCAGCTATTATGGGAAGGATTAGGGTCAGAGCTTAGAGGTCAAGGGGCAAGAGAGAGCATTCCTGCGTAGTGTGGCACATCATTTTGCATACAAAGTGAAAAACAGCTTCCTTTCGAAAAAAAAAAATCAGAGAAACAGACAAAACAATAAGCGGGGGTTGTACAAAGTTGAAAATTCATTAATTATGTAAAATGCGGCAAAACCTTAAAACCCTGTTCTGGCAACGAGGAGAAAAACAGGATAAACTGCTTATTCCCCACAGGAAAGGAAACAGAAATATTAGCTTAAAAAAGGAGCTCCTCTTGGTTCAGAAAACAGCTACAGTTGCTTAAGCTTTAGAGTCTAATACATTTAAGATCAAGCTTTTCCTCTCATGGAAGCAGTGTCGTTTTAATCCAGGGAGGAAAACTGAATAAAAATGGGAGATATTATAGCATGCAGCACTATTCATTTTCCCCTATGCCCTTTTTTTTAATGAGACATTTACATGAGCGACGCAGCTCTGCTTTACATTCTTTCAGATCGATCTGTGATCTGATCCCTCAGGTGCAGACTGACTCCCAGAGCTCAGCCCACAGCAGCCAGCGCTCGCCGAAGCCACCTGTGAGCGTTCCCGCCTGGCAGCCTGATTGTGAAGGCTGGCAGCTGATCACACCCGCTCGCCACACCAGCCTCAAGTACCTCTGCCAGCCGCTTCGCACAGGGGGGGCCAGTTAGCAAACTTGCGGATTAGGTGTGCAGGGATTTGGGCTTTCAGCTGGAAAAACAATTAGAAAATGACAAAATTAAAGGCAGAGTGCCTTCCTTTCGCTAACGTGGACACCGAGCAGCCACAGCAAGCTGGAGCGCTGGAATCATGCTAACGTTAATTATCCCACAGTCTGTAATGTGCGGGATGTGACTGAGCGATCAATAAGACCATCTCCACTTCAATTAAGAGAGGAAAACAAAGGCCCACTCTCCTTTGATTTGCTGGTCTCTTGACTAATTACGGAATTATCATTGCTACATTTGTCTGATTAGTGGAAAACAAGGCACACTGATGAACTCGAAGGCTGATTTAGGAGGCAGCATTTTGGCCTCATTAGATAGAAGGGATCTACCACCGATTAAGCACAAGATATACATTTGTAAAACCAGAAAACGATGTCCCTACATATACAGCATTGCTGCTGGTGAATTTTCCGTTGTTAAACATTTCAGTTGAGTCACTGTTCTTTTAAGCTCTGTGCCTGGCTGGGAGATAAATCTTTCTTTTGCTTTGTTTTTCTTTTGGGATATATATTCATATCTTTACTGAGACTTCACTGCGACCTTTGTGTGGAAGGTTCTGTGAAGGTGCATTTATTGTGCTTCAGCAAATGCATGAATGCGTTCCCTTAATTAAATAATCATTACAATCAGAGCGCAGAATTACACAGGTTATTACATTCCATTAACATAATACAGCTGCAGTGTCAAACAAGGCGATCAGGCTTCTTGTATTGTCGCAAAAGCTAACTCATTTCTTAAGAGCAAAAAACAGACAAAATAATTTAAGAAAGAGTAGAAAATAGTATGAATGGAAAAAATAAACAGAAATCCAGACATCACCCTGTCTTCTTGGACCCACTGTGTACAAGGTGCTGCATGTGGACTAAAATCGGTATTTTTTCTCCTCGGCCCTCCAGAAAGGCTCTCGTGCTCCAGCTGTGTCCCACTCTGAGATCAGGACATTCAGGAAGCTGGACACATGACCAGCTGACTCAGCGGAACTGGCCCCTCGGAGTCGCTGTGACTCGGGGGGAGTCTTGAGGAATGTGGGGAACCAGCCCTGTAGCCACTATCCTGCTTTATGCCTCCTGCCTCCAGTCGACACCAAGGACATTTCCAGGGTCAGCTCTAGCTTCACACAGCGCCACGTCTCACTCTGTCACTCTTCATCACTCTGCTCTCCTCCCCACTGAGAGCTGGTGTGTGGGGAGAGGACTGGAGCATCATCCAGGTGGGGCTGCACACTGGTGGGGGTGGAGGGGATCCCCATTACCTGTAAAGCGCTTTGAGTGGAGTGTCCAGAAAAGAGCTGTACAAGTGTAAGGAATTATTATTATTAATTACTATTATTATCATTATCATTGTCACCTAGACCAGCGATACTCAACCTTTGTCTTGGAAACCCACTTTTGTATTTTTCCCACCACGTCTGTGACACATTATGTAGAAGCAAATCCATGAATTCTTCTTCTATACCGCTTGTGGTCATTTTATAGAGCAATGCAGCCTTCCAGCATTGTCTGAAAGTTAAATCATTGGACTGGCAGAGGCTATGTTACATAAGGCAGTATATTTGACATATTTACTTCTATAGGAATTTATTCCGACAGACCGAAGACTTTTCTTTTGTTTTGCATAACTTCCTCTTCCAAGTATGTCTTATTTTTAAGTGGGTGTTTAGGTTGTTGCAGGTGCTCCAGGACCCTTGGGTATTCTGGGCAGGGTGGTAGGTTCTGCAGATAAACGCAGGGCTGGTGTTGCAGTTGGCTCTTTAGTATTACTGCTGTTCTCGCTATGCTTTGCTTGTATCTATCTGCTTGTATGTCTGTTGCAGCTTTCTGGGTTGCTGTGTCCTGTGTGCCAACAATACCCTTAGTGATACTGTAGCAGTGTGTTAACTGAATGTTAACTGTGAGACAGAAACGACTACATACAGCTTAAAGACGGTTGATCGATTTACTGTTTATAAGTTGTTGCTTCACTTTAGTCATATGTTTTTTCTGCCCGATACCTAGACTTGTTGACACCGGCCATGTCCTGGTATGTTATCACGCTGTATTGATCTTCTTTTCTCTCCTTCAGCACGCTGTCTTCCATGCCAAAAGACCATTAGTGGGGAGAGCCCATTGGCCTCGTTAAATTCGTTCTCAGCTGACTCGTCTGCTCTGATTAAGGACTATTACTCTGTCCACTATGAGCCGCCGTCTGTGGGCACAGCTGGGCGATGGTGCCCAGAACCCCAGGAGGCCAATCTGGAGCAGAGCAGCGCTGGGTGGGAAACTGGGGGTCACACTGGCACAAGGATTTCATGATGAAAGGCACCTTTGTGGGGCTCCGAGGTGCCTGGTGGTTGCAAGGGTAGGGGTGCAGTACCTCCCTCCTAGCGTCTCACCCAGAACGATCACTTTCGCCACAGTGTGATCAACACGCTCATGGTCTTGCATGCGGTATGGCCATTTCCTCTCAGAGAATTAAGAATGCATGCAATCTGACGGCCGCTCGTTAGTCAATCAAATCATTTTCAAAAACGTGGACAGAATTCAGATTGCTGAGGGAGGAAAAAGCCCGGCAGACAGTTTGACCCACACAGAAGCAGTCAGCAACCAGAAACACTGTCCTAAACCTGATACCACACTCTACCAGCCCTGTCTGGCACACAATTTCACTGAGCTATCTAAAACTCTCCTTTTGCCACAGAACAAGACTGGGAGGAAGTGTTCTAGTGCTCTGGACCAACAATATACACAAGATTAAAAAGGAACTGAAAATGAATGACCACACACCCATCTCTCCTTGGTTAAACAGGACAAACCTTCTATTGCCTCTGTCTCTCCCCATCAGGTTTTGAAGACACCAATCAAATCAGCCCATGCTCTTCTCTGTTTAATAAGCAGTTGTAGAAGTTCAATCAGATCTAGCAGGACAGGTCATTTTCAGTTTTCACTGAGCAGCAGATACACTCTATTTATTAAATAAAAATGCTAAAAGATTAAGAGTGCACAATATTGTAGGGGTTTTCTCTTAGACAAGGGCTTGTGCAGCATAGTTTCCCAGCTTGCATAATGTTCCTGTATCCGCTGGCATAAGGAATTTGATGCATGTCAGCTGGAACAAGTACTGTACGTCTGACGATTAGATTTACAAAATTGAACTGTTCTGCTGCCATTCCCAATCAAAAAAGGAATTGATTTCAAACAATGGCCTCTCAGGATTTAGAAAGGGCCCTTCTTCTAGGCCAAGAAATTCCAGCATGAATTTTAGTGCTGGAGAAAACCATGACTCACAGGCGTCCCAGAGTCTCCTCAGGGTGCACAGACACTGCCAAAGGCCCCTCTCAATTTCCAAAGGGAGAACTGGAAAAGAGTGGGAAGGATGAAAAAAGATCCCAGCTCACGGGACCACCTTTCTGGAGCTCAGGATCCTGGAGCTACTGGAGTCTGCGCGGAGCTAACTGCACTGCACTGGGTCTTCTGCTGAGCCGACAGGAAAACGATTTGGTCTCCAGAGGTCACACCGCAACGTAAGCACCATCGATATATCCAGCGGCTATATGACCCTCACAGCTGGCAGCCCACTGAAGCTCAGCAGGGTGAGCCAGGCCAGCACCTGGATGGGAGCCCTCCTGGGAAAGCTGAGGTTGCTGCTGGAAGAGGTGTTAGTGGGCCAGTAGGGTTCAGCTTGCGGTCTATGTTGACCCTAATGCCCCAGTATAGTAATGGGGACACTATACTGTAAAAAGGGGCTTTCCTTCTGATGAGACTTACAAATTAGGTCCTGACTCTCCATGATCATTAAAAATCCCAGTGTCCTGGCCAAATTTCCCCCAGGCCTTTACCAATCATGGCCTCCTAATAATCCCCATCTCTGAACTGGCTCCATCACTCTGTTCTCCTCCCCACTGAGAGCTGGTGTGTGGGGAGAGTATTCGCACATCACCCAGGTGGGGCTACACACTGGTGGTGGTAGAGGGGATCCCCATGACCTGTAAATCGCTTTGTGTTGAGTGTCCAGAAAAGCGCTATATAAGTGTAAGGAATAATAATAATAATAATAATTGGTAGTTGAGGCTTGGCTGCTGTCAGAACCAGACGGACTGCAAGACCCCTAAATGGTCACCAGTTGGGAGCATTTCCAGTATATGCATCTGTGAAACCAGAGTGGTAACAGGACACTTGGGGGACCTCGATTGTAGCATACCGAGCGAGCCAATCCACACATTGTCCCCTGCTCTGACACTTCAGGAGGGAACCCTTTGAGGACGCAGAGAAGGTGAGGTCACTGCTCCCCCAGGTTCCTGGAATGGAGACCCCTCTCTCAATAACAAGCCGCAGGTCCCACAGCTTTTATAGTGTCTTTCTCCTAGGCAAATGCACACTACAGTTCTGAAGGTTTGACCTGTGATGTTTCCAGACAGCTGGACCAAAGGCTGGTCAGTGATGGGCTTCCCCCTTCACAGAGAAGCTCTGCAAATTCAAAAGAGGCAGAGAAGCGGACTCAGTTACCCCACTTTCTCTGGGGACACAAAAGCTGTACAAAATGAGGCGACACCAAAAAAAATCCTTAAATTACAAAGCAAAGGTTTTGGGCTCAACACAAAGTGTTTGAAGGATGGACTTTGGTCTTTAACATGGAAGGGGGGGGGGCTGCACTGGCCAGCTGCCCACCTATGAAGTGAGTTTTCTCACATCCCCCTGAAAGATTTCATGATTTAAATGTCATTGCTAATGTATCAGCTTCTACAGCACATCGAAGGTTCGAAGCTCTTGTGTGCTGTTTCACACGTTCGTTTCAGACTTTTTAATTTTTCTTACTACTTTATTTAGCACACGCCTTTATCAAAGCTTACAGTCACGCTGCCCCCAGATCGCTCAGTAGGGTACAACAATTTCATTGTTAGCTCTGACTAAAATCCCATAGTGAGACAAGAACAGTGATATCCTAAAGCTGATGCCACAGCCTGCTAAAATAAGAGATACCGGAAAGCTACGTGGCACAGGATAAGTAATCAAACACCGAGCAAGATAAGGTGATCAAGGCAAAAAGTAAAAACACAAGAGTCACAACAACTGAAGATCTTGCAGTAGAAACGTGAATGACGGTGACAGACTGCAGGCTTTAACGGGGTTTATAACGAAAGTTTGAAAGTTCAATCAGCTGCAGCTGTCTCTAATTCGTAATCAATCCTGACGCCATTTCCTCACTTAAACAGTATAAATACTATACAGTATGTACGCCCCTTCTCTCCCTGGCATTCATTCCACCCCATCTCCAGCTCTGCCGCTGCCCCACAGTGCTGCTGTGGGCATTAGTGTTCAGGCAGGCGGGCTGGTCAAGTCAGAGAGGTCAGAGAGAGGTCAGAGAGGTCAAGTCATATGTCACCCAAGGGGAGATGCAGAAGTCTAGGTTGTAAAGCAGTCCAAAGGTTCGGTTGCCAAGAAGTTCTCATGACGAAAAGCCAAACACGAAATCCAGAAGACTAGGTCGAAGATACAGCAGTTGTCTGGTAACCGAGATTCCTGCCACAGAAGTCAAGTTTACGCCAGACGTGGAAATGCAGCTCGCCAGGGAAAAACTCAATACTGAGTGCTGACTCCTCTGTGGGCTGCCCTGAAGTCTGCTATCACTGGGAACATGGTGGAAAACGGAGAAGCGGATTGGATAACTATCCCAAGGGTTTGCGCCTTCTCGGATTGGTTGAGGTGGAGGTGTGTCTCTGGTTATGAGAGACTGATGCCTGATGAGCAGGCAGCTCCGGTTTTGGAGGGTTCCTGGTTCCCCAATGCAGCATGCTCTTCGGGACACTGTCCTGCTGCGGCTCGTGGCTCACCTGGGACCCTGCCACCGCAGGGGCACCCCGGCTCGGGACACTGCCTTCAGCATCACGGACTTGGCTCTCTGTGTCCCGGAGGAGAATAAGGTCATCACACCACATCTCGAGAGGCGTGAGGCCAAATCCCCTTCTCTACACGCTGGGAGTCAGACGGGGTGAAAAAAGAATTCTCAAATATTAAAAAAAAAATAACTCTGTCGGCTGATCCGAGGGATGTGACAGTGGCAGCAATTAAAGTCATGTCATGTCATCTGTTCGTCTCGAGCGGAAACTGCAGACAAAGGAAGAGGAATCGCTGTGGAATATTGTGAGATCCGAAGATTAAGGGGACATCGTGGACGTCGCCTCTGCTGTTAACAGAGAACGAACAAGAATGTGAGAAGCAGACAGCGCTGGGAGGAGATGGCATTAAATGGGATAATACCCCAAAGAAGTGTTCCTACAGATCTTAAATTGCTTTCTCTCTTTAAGATTTGTTCGCAAGGATATGAATCCGTGGAAACACAAAGGGCAATCTGGAATGTGCAGGCGCATTTTTTAATGAGAGGAGAAGATTGAAATTAATAAAAGATCCAGACAAAAGTTCGGCGAAACCTTGCATATTTTTCCCCCTGTAGTCAAACTAACCCCAGCTGCACACTGAGCTCCCGACAGACTAATTGACAGCTGGGATTGAGACCATGAACACATCAGCAGAATATTACTGTAAAGTGTGCAGGTGTCTGCGAGTTCAGTCTGAACACCAGTCAGCTGCACAGCGGCACAGTTCACTGAATTCAATCTTTAACCAAGGAAATATCCAGCCCACAGCAACATTACTCAACTGGATAAAAAAAACAAATCAACCCTTCCACATTCTTTACTGTTCTGGTTTAATCTCAAAGTACAGATCATCTCCTTGTCGGCTGACATGCAAAGCTGGACACACTGGACAGCAGCTTAGCTCAGTATTGTCTTGTCTGCAGACATACCTACTGTGATTCGGCGAAACTGTGGGCTTTGGACAATGAGCTGCAGGACAACAGGCCTTTAACTGTACTCTTTCCTGAAATCAACTTCATCCAATGCTGCTCTTCATAAAAATTGATCTATCTTGCCACGGCTGAATTAAAATAACATCAAATAACAATTACATTGGCTGTAAGATCAGCACACTTGCTAACTCCTGCTCTCAAGTTCAAGCCTGAAGAGATCTGCACTGTATGCGCAGACCACAGGGCCCCTCTCAGCTAAATGAGCCTGAAAAGAGCTGCACTGTATGCGCAGACCACTGAGCCCCTCTCAGCTAAATGAGCCTGAAGGGAGCTGCACTGTATGCGCAGACCGCTGAGCCCCTCTCAGCTAAATGAGCCTGAAGGGAGCTGCACTGTATGCGCAGACCGCTGAGCCCCTCTCAGCTAAATGAGCCTGAAGGGAGCTGCACTGTATGCGCTTACCACAGAGCTACCTGTTTGCAGTAGCAGCTATAATTGTCACACATCTCCCCAGATGCCAGACCTTGGCCAAAGCTAAACCTATTTTTATCATTGCTGCACAATAAAGTGCAGCATAGGAAATCACAGTCTGAAGGATCTAATTTATACTGTATCTTAAGAACATGATTAAATTAAATGTTTAACTGAAATATGGCAATTTGCTTATTTGATAAGTGAAATAAAGTGCCCATGTTCAACAGTTACTGGGAAGCCAGAATAACAGATTTAGGATACAGAGTGCAAATCATGCTGTCTACAATGGAACTGAAGAGAGAAACCTCACAACAAACTCCGCTGCTGGCAGGGCGCTTTAACAGGGCAATTCTGCAAAAGCCTCATATCACCCATTGAAAGAAAGAAACAAACCATTTTTTCCGCTATGGAGATTTGGCTTTTTAATGTCTTTAAAAAGAAAAGGTGTACAGAGAGGCATTATAATCTTTTTTCTTTTCTTGAGGAGGAAAGTCTCCCGATTGGAAAAGGCAGATTATCCCAGCGCTTGCCAGAAAAGGCTAAGATATTAGGCTAAGACAGCCCTGGGAGCAAGCATTCAGTCTTTATGTCACTGCGCCTTATCCCTCGCTTCCTAATTTGTTAATGAAAAGCGCAATAAAATGCTTGTTCAAACATTAAGCGTGCTCCCGCTGTGCCGAAGCAGGCACTGCGAGGAATTGTGGCTCAGTTCTCTCTCGCTCCTTCTCCTTTTCCATCTTTTTTTTCACTCCGTTACAATAGAGGTAGCCTCCCCTCCTCCCTCTCGCTCATCCCCCTTCCCTGTCTTGCTCTTTTCACATTTTGCCAGACCTTCCTCATCTTTCATCAATCAAAAGTAGCTGTTACCCACCAGCCACAGTAAAACTAATTTGGTCCAACGGCAATCCACTGTTTCACCCGACCTGTTCTCCCAGACGCGTCAGATGAAAGTGAGGCGCTGGAGTGCTTCCTCCTACTGCGGCTTGGCGTTGAAAAGCCAGCAGGGGCAGCAATCTCCATTAGAACTGCGCATGGGGTCACGCCTCCAGCTCAGTCAAGCCACAGCCCCTCCAGGTACCCGATCGTTTGGTAATTAGTAGCTAATTGATCTGAGGATCTCACCAGGGTATTGGTGACAAAGACAAAGCAACAGTATAGTAATCAGGTGACACACAAATGCATTTTTGCATAATTTAACAGCCCCCCCTGTACTAAACATTTTCTAGGCTGGTTTACCATGCTGAGCTGAAACATACCATCGCTAGCCAGCTGTGCTATTGTCCAGGCCATTGCTCTCTGTGATCAGGGTCAAGGAAGGCTGGCTAGCTTGTTCCCTACTCCCACAGCCCTTTGTGTAAAGAAGTGCCTCCTGTTCTTGGTTTTAAATGCGCCCAGTGTCACAATGAAAGGTCTCAAGAGTCAAGAGCCAGACACGAGGCTTGATTGCAAAGCAAGGAAGACCTTGTTTCAACAGAGACACTCCCACTTCTTCCACACAGTGCCTCACATCCTACACAAAACATCTCTGATTGTTAAAGGTTTAAATGCAGGTTTACGCACTTAAGTTGCAAAACACTACCTTCGCAGATCTAACAACAGGCTTGGAAGTGAAAAGAGCTATTATAACGCTCCCGAGACAAGGCTATGGTTTTAGAGATCCAACTACAATCCTAGATTGCCTGAAAACAAAACAATTTTCTTGTAAGAGGCTAGAATTGACTGCAGAGGAGGGAGGCAAGTCCAAGCTTTCTGCAGCAATGACACTGATGAGACAACATGCACATCCACTGGACTGGGCCTGAGCTGGAGGAGAACACAGTATCCAGCCCGAGCTGCCGCTAATGCTTGTAAGTACATTCCGTGAGCTCTTTGCTTCTGGGTAACGAGCAAATTCTATCTTCTCATGCATTGAAAACCGCCTTGGTCTAGATTTTAAAATTCCTGCAAAAATTACACCTACCTCACTATCAAATCTTCGCAAGCATGATTTCTCTTAAGACAAAATGCGCTTTATCGGCACGAGCCATCCATCACTCCTCCTTAATGAAGAGGAGCACACTGCATCATTTACCCACACTGCTTCTGCCACTCAACAATGCTTCTTAAGCAAACTGCTGCAACAGGGTGTACAGTGTATTTGAAGCTATTATTTTATTAGCAGTGCAAACAAAAAGAGTTAAAGAACAGCTTTCCTCTTTCCAGGCAAAGCGAAGAGGCTGTTCCTGTGCATTTGCTGCCAGAGCAGTTGGAATGAATGTGTCGTATTGTCTGCAATATTACAGTACTGACATGCACTCTGCTGCAAAGACTTCAGCTTTGTGTTCACAATGGCATCCTATTGCCTTTTGAAAAAAACCAAACACATTTAAGAACTTTCCTAAAGAGCCATTTCAGTGGAGGAAAACTGTTCTGTGAATAATGCTGCTCAAGCAAGGGAAAAATATAATTACAGCTATTTTTACAAACTCAATGCACAGTGGATAATGGACTACACTGCACCTCTACTAAACTGTCCCTTTAGAGGTTTCTAAGCTATTACAGAACATTTTCCTTTAAGTACACAGGCTGTTCAGACTTATCTTCTCATTCTTTTCTTCGCTGTGCTTGTTTTCTCATCCACTTACCAACATTTAAGAGAGGGACAAAAATCAAACAGTACATTTCAAATACAAATAAACATAGAGACACAGAACACATGCTGAGACTCCCTGTGGCACAGGCTATACATAGAAGATTTTACATGCATATGCTTATGAAATTGAACATGCAAACTGCAAGCCACAAAAAATCCTTTTGCCCTCCTTGGTTCTGGGTTCTGCACAGGACGTCTGATAATACTACAAGCCAGCCAGGCTTAAAAACGCTTCATCAGTTCACAATCCGACTCTGCAGACTCTGCCGGATACCTGAGTAGGACATTCAGACACCAGCAAAGGGCAGGTTTGTGTGACCTGCGTGTGTGTGAGACAGACTTCTGCTCCATCGCCAGGCAGCAGGTACCAAGGCACAAATTAACTGAGCCAGATCTCCCACTGACCAACTGACCCACTGCAGCCTGTCTCAGCCTGCTCCCTGAGCGAGGCCTTGCTTAGTGCCAGTCAGGAACTGTGGGCACCCCGTATGGCTTGTTAATCAGGAGAGGGGGTGTAGGAGGCTGTTACACAAGGACATGGGGACCTTTTTTACCCATTGTTAGTAGGTAATTGATTTCGTCCACTTGTTTCCTAAAAGACACCAGGGTATCGGCTTCAACAGCATGGTTGGGTAACTTGTTCTGTACTCCCACAACTCTTTGGGTAAAGCAGTGCTTCCTGTTCTGAGTTTTAAATACACTTCTTCCTCTTTAAAAACGTGAGGTCATACCAGTCCAATACACCTGCAAGTGTTACAGCAGCATCAGCCTCTCTGTCAGAGACTTCAGCTTATCCACACTTCACACTTATATAGCACCCTTTTTTTCAGAAATCCCGAAAGCCCAGACTGCCTCCTGCCTTGTGTCTTTATTACACTGCCTTTCTCAAGAGAAAGAGGCAGGCTGCTGTCTGCTGCTCTCAAGTGCCTGACTGCATTAAATCAAGAAAACATTACAGCTGTGACCCCTGTAGGAAAACCGGGAGAGATGTGCAAGCAGCAGTTTAACTCACAGAGCGACCTGCCATGCCCAGAAGGAGAACAACACTTTCTTCTGCCTACTGGCCCAGAAAACTGCTAGACTGAACCTTCACGGGACTCAGGGTCTCTGCCAGGCCTGGCCTGAGGCCACAAGAAACACTTCCACCTCATTTTGCCGTGGACACAAACACTATATGCCACCCAGCAAATGTACTATGCTGGCACAAAAAAAAAATACTTTCCAATAAAATTCAGGTGGCATTGTAAGGTAATACCATCACTGAAATGTTTCTTCTCCTTCTTGCTGTTATTATTCATATCGCATTCAAGAGAATCTAATACAGGCTTCCAAAGGGAAACACCGCTCAATGAAACAAATGAGCTGAGCTGATTTTGACATTTACAGCACTGGAGGCTGCTGTGCTGGGGCTCACTGACTTTCAACCACAGACGAACAGGGGAACGGGCTCAGCCAGGGCCACAGGGGCTGACGACGGCGATTGTCCTTAACCAGGAGAGCTGACCAGGCAGCTCCAGGGCATGCTGATGCCACCTCAGAGGACTAATCTGCACTTTAATGCTGCAAGGAGGCGGCAGTGCCATCCTGAGTGTGCCAGCTGAAGGGCTCAGGAAGGATTGTGCGTGGCAGCGCTTGTACCGCCACTGGCACTAACAGAGCAGAGGCTTCCTCCAGCCTGGCCGGCTCTAATGTTCCCATGTGTCCCTTTCAGAGTCGGCCCCCACACCGCCCCCAGCACCGCCGGGACCCACCCCCAGCAGAGCAGTGCCCTCAATCCGGCCCCCCCTCGCTCTGACAGCGGACGCCCATACATAGAGGCTGCAGGTTTGTTCTGATCTCAGTGCTGAGCGGACTTCATGAAATATTAAAGACGACAAACACAACAAATCTTCCCCTGGATTAGATCTTGAGATGGATCCTCCGGCTGGCTGGAAATCCCCATCCTCAGTGCTCAGCAGCGCAAGGCCTCGAGCACCGGGGTTTGTATCTGCGGACTGGAGGATGGGGAGACGTTTTGAATGATTCCAGCCCGAGTGAAGGATAAACCAACACAGACACAATCAATGCCGTGTTTGTGGAAGCTTGCCCGATGTTGGTTCTTAACTCTGACAGCGAAGGACAGGACCCTGATCACAGAGAGCAATGGCCTGGACGATAGCAAAGCTGGCTAGAGATGGTATGTTTCAGCTCAGCATGGTAAACCAGCCTAGAAAATTAGTTTAGTATAGGAGTATTTAGTATAAATCATGCAAATATGCATTTGTGTGTCACCTGATTACTATACTGTTGCTTCGTCTTTAAATCATGCTGCAGATATAATTAACAATCACAAAGCTGATGCATCAATAAGGCAGAGCACGTTCTCTAAATATACAGTCCTGTCAACACAATCAATCAATGAGCGAGTCGCAGGCAATCTCTTAACAGGTTTGTAAAAATCCTTCACTATTAAGCTGCATTAACGTTTTGTTTTACATTCATAAAGCACCCTTCTTCTCTCAGAGCTAAGCCCGGACTGCTTCACACAGTGAGCCTCATTTCTGTGGCCGTCAGAGAAACAATGCAATGAAACATGTGAATAAAAAGGGGAGAAGAAAATAAGCCTTTCACACTGTTTACTAGGATGTTATTCCAGCAGCCGGAAGCTCTGGAGCGTCTCTGCTGCAGCAGTGCGATCTGTCTCCTGTAAAGGAAGCTCAGGTGTATGAAGGGCAGAGCCCAGAGCCAGTCAGTGTCTGAGCACAGCGCGGCCCTTCAGAGACGTTGCTGTGCTGAACCAGCGCAGTGAGACTGCAAATCTGCAGCAGCGACACTGAATTAGTGACACCGGAGTTATTGTTCCCAGGAGGTGGTTTGTTCTGTTCCTGACACACAGGAGCTTCAGCGACAGCTGCTGCAGGAGCTTCGCAGAGCTGTCCCACAGCTTCACACAGCTGCGGAGCAGTCTAGCCCCTGGACAGCCGGCAGGTCGTATTCTGCTCGCTTGAGCGGCATCTGGTCGCTTCAACTTGAGTGCACCCCACGCCGGCTCTGGGGCTCCAGCTTTAGAGAAATTATTGCCACCGGTAGGAGAGAACAGACCGCTGATACAGAAGAGCACTTTCAACAATCGCTCTTTGGCAGAGAGGAGTAAATTTCAATCTAGAAAGGTAAATTTTATTCTTCCTCCTTCGAGCTATCAGGAGGTACTCGTTTAACAACGATTGGGGAATGCCCAGGGACTTAAGCCAGTAGCAACGCAGGTCTTTTGCTGAAAGGTGAAACTCACTCTCAATATCTATCCTGCTTCTCGGCAGACTTTTTTCCAGGACTAATACCTTTTAAAACACCCATAAACACTGTTCTGAAACGCTAAAGGGGTTTTACAGTGTCTCTGCAGCAGAGATTATCTGTTTTTTTATTCCACGGATCATCGAGGCTCAGTCCCGCCTGGCTGTCTCTGGCCCATATGCCGGAGAAGAGTCAATACAGAGCGACTTTAATATGAGGGCAGACGAAAGGTAGTTATTGGACAGGAATGCTGAGTGAGAGTTACGCTGACACAGATCAAGCTCCTTTTGAATAACCCAGATGTAATAATAGTCACTTTTTGAGGAAAACTGGGAAGTTGGAGAATGCCACCGGTTTAGGTGTACTGCTGCAAGCTTGCTTTTTTGCTTGTACAGTACATGGCACACGCTACTGTTTTAATTTCAAGCACTAAAGTTGCGAAAGAAAAGCTGTACAGCTCCTTCTCAGCCAGAGGTCAAACAATTAATGTCGGACTCATCTTTACCTTAATTGCTTTAATTTGCTGAAAACACCTGGATAAAAGTTGTACAGTACATTTTCAAAGTACAGTTTCAAAGATGCACAAAAACTACTCTGGTTTTTGAGAAGCCAGCGCTGTTTTGTATTTTACACCAGCCTAGATGAGATACCATCACTACCACTACAGCTACAGTACATCAGTTGCTCCATCATAAAATACTTGTTTAATGATGACATGAAATTGAAAGAGTTTTTTTTTTATTGTCATGGTTTCTTGCAAATGCGCAAGATCCTAAAGAAACCTAGAGTTTAATTTCTGCAGTGTCCCAGCTTGTTAACGCCTGCTTTGTCACTACAGGTGAAAATCCTAAATCCCACATTCTAAATCGCCCTGAGGTACCAGGCTACAGTGAACATTGTAAGAAAAGCACTGTCTCCTCGGGACACAGCGTCCAGCTCAGTTAGACAACATTACTGTTCAAGTCCTGTACAAAAGACAAGGGGAAACGTCTGATTCACACAGCAGCATCAACGGTGTCTCTCGTTGTCAGCGATGATTCTGTTATTTTAACAGGGTGCTTCTGATACGTCCATTTCCCACTTTCAGCAGCGGCCACACCGCTGTCAGGAACCGGACAGGCTCAGCGCCGCTGTGGCCCAGCTGCTGGAGCGGCTTCGGACCGGGCCGTTCTTCGCAAAGAGCGCCGAGACAGAACGGGAACGCACAGGCGCTCCAGTGTCCATCTCCTGCGTTAGCCTGCGTTATCATCTTCTCCCGAACAACTAGTCCAAGTAGGCAGCTGCGTCAGCATGCATAGGCTGCAAAGGAACAGGATAAAGGTTTATTCCCTGCTGAAAACAGAAGAGAGAAGAAAGGAAACACAACGTTTCGGCTCACACCTGAAGAAGGCTCCACAGCCGAAACGTTGTGTTTCCTTTCTTCTCTTTTCCCTTTTCGGTATGGAATAAACCTTTACCTTGTTCTCTTGAATAACTATACTGTTATTCTGGGATTTCAGGGGCTCGACTGCAGTCAGAGCTGGGAGAGGGCTTGGTGCCCCTCCTGTCTCTCTCTTCCCGTCTCTGTGGGGCTGTGTTCAGATAGCGTCCCTCTGGTCTCTCTCTCTCTCTGCGGCTTGACAGCCATATTCCCTGTCGCTCCTGTCAGCCATCGTGAATCGCGGACAGAGGCCTTTCGCGACCATGCGAAGCTTTACAATGAAACGCTAAGACTGCCGAGCGCAGGGGGGAGAGTGGGGGGCTGACTTCCTTCACTCAGGCATGCCGCCGGCCTCCCCCCCGCGCCCCATCCCAAATCGCCCTGATTGTCGAAGCAGGAGGCTTGAAATGAGCCGACGCATTTTTCCTGCCCAGCCAAGTGCCGCAGAGGAGAGAACAGGCAGGCGTAATAGAACATTATGTGCAGATTGGTTATCGGGTTAAGTGGCAGGGAGGCCACAGAAGAGGACTTGGGCAAACGAGCCAGTGAGCATTTCACTGTGCTGAAAATAGCTGGTTGAGGTCCCCTGAACGACACCTTGACGTGACTGGGGAGGCAAGCAAGAGCAGAACACGTGTCCGGCCTTCTACGGCTTCAGGAGAGGGGGGAGGGAGAAAGAAAGAAACACTCAGGCGCTGAGGCACCTCGGGGCTCCACCTCGAAGATCGGAGAGCGGACGCTTCAGTGAGCAGCCGAGGAAGGAGTTAAGCTCCCGAGCGGGCCTGGCGCTCGGGGCTTGCCAGACCAGCGAGGCAGAGGGAGAGATTGCCCCGCAGCTGATGACTCTGTCAAGATCCTCACAGCCGAGGACACGCGCCACTGGCTCTTCAGAGGAGAGGCCGAGGACAGATCATCTGCCCTTTCCCCTCTGTCTGAGGCCAGGAAGGGGACTCACTTCAGCTGGAACACTGCAGAGGGGCCCGGCTCGGTCTCTGCGCCCCCCGAGTAGGCAGCTTCCCGGGGCCTTACGAAACTCCTGAACTCCTGCCGCAGCGCTGATGAGCTCTGGCGCTGCGCCAGCTCCTCCTCTGATCTTACAGGACGACTCCTGTGTAATTAAAGCTTCTGGGTGAGAACTACCCACCACATCATTCTGAAAGGCTCACTTACCTAAATGGAGCTTCCTTTCAGAAGCGCTCTGCCAGACCACAGCCCTGCTCTAGCTCCAGCCTGCCTGTGCCACAAGTCGCAGCTCCAGCACAAACACACGCAGAGGGCCCGGGCAGAGAGAGAACCGCCATCACCCGGAGCGGAGAGGAAGCCAGATCGGACAGGTCCGAGGAGACCTGGCTCCAAGCGTGTGGGTGATAAACTCATGAATACAGATCAGGGGGAGTTCGTGGACACTGCTGCAGTCAGATTCCGGAAAATAAAGCAACGCAGTAAAACAAAATAAAGCAAACGCATGCAAACCCAAGAAAAGAACAATACGACGGCGCAAAGCCCTGCCAAAATAAAACGAGATGTCTCCAGTGAAGACTGAGAAATTAACCCTTTCTGCACCTGGAGTCTAACACCACAACCAGAAAACTGCACAACTCCAAACAGCACCATGCATAGTTATTAAACAGTCCTTGCTTGACTCAAGAGACACACACAAGCAGCCGATTCAGTGGAGATGTGAGAGGTTATTTCGCCATGTGAATTAGGGTGAAACAACCCTTTAGGAAGGCCAGATTGTACGAGTCCATGGTGAAATTTAGCCAGGATGCTGTAGTGAATGCCTGTGCTCTTATTAACACTTCCACGGGACCTAGCCAAAGCTACAGCACAGTATCTGTAGTCACCATACTGATGATCAATGACATATACTGGTGCAGCAACACTACTTACACTGTCCACCTTGTCCTGGAGGTCCCAGTACTGACCAGGACCAACCCCACCAGACCTCTGAGATCTGATCAGCTCAAATTACTAGGTGGCAATGCTGCTGTCAATAAGCACTGGTGAAATATAAAAGATGTGTCTGTTTGAATTTCCCTACATGAACACCCACCCAAATGTTCTAATTTCTGCAAACATAATTAACAAAAAACAAAAAATACCAGCCTTCTACATCACCAGTTAAACTACTGTTAACAAGGGTTATTTCCTGCTCTGCTTTGTGCTTGGTGTTGTGTCACGGTTGCCATTATCATTTGTGATTAAGTCCTTCTGCATGCAGGAAAGACAGAGATCTCAGACTGCCGTTTTGTTTTTTGGCACGCAAGCATAATGAGTAATACAATACAATATAAAAGGTTTCACTTTTAATTAAGGGACTGTGTATGAATCTCCGCAGAATACAGAGTCCTGGAATTATTAGCATATCACATTTCTCCTGGAAGGAAGGGCTGATTTAGATAGCTGATAAGGTTATGCTAAGAGTGGCCATTTCTCTATTATGGTAAATCAAATTCTTATTGATTATTATTTTTTTTAGATGACCTGGGACTGCATCTGTTTCATTATTGCCTAGGCTGACAATGCTATCTGATTGCTGCAGTGGTATTCATAGCCGTGCTCTCAGATATGCAAAACTGCCAGAATAATTGCCAAAGAATTATTTCATCAGCCTTCAGTAACAAGGCAAAGGTCTGCATTCACAAGGAATTTCTCACTCGGCTTGGTCTGCAGCAGAACCTTCTTTCCATTTATTAACGGACGAATAGATCAATTTAAATGTATCTTTTCTACTTTTTTTTAAATCTGATTGCTATCTTTGTACTTAAGGTCCTTAATCTTATAAAAAAGGCACTATCCAAACTGCTTACTTCATTGTGAGCAAGGCAGGGGTTGCCCAGGTCAGTCAGGAATTAATATAGTGGGGGCTCCTGAGTGATTCAGCCTGTAGAGACACTTGTTTAGAGAGCAAGATTAGCCCCACAGTCCAGGCGGCGCTGCATTCCTGATGTGGGGGCGCACAACTAACTAGGTGCCTGGGCACCCTCATCTTCTTGCAGAAGGATATTCGGCACTGTAAGCAGCAACACTGCTCTGGGATTGGCCAATTACTCAGGCGATGTACAGATGCCAGTTCGCACTCACCCACTGTTCAAGGCTCAGCTTCCTGGCAACACCTGCGGCCCATGGGGAGAATGAGAACCAGCAGACACACCCACCTGTCAGGGCCAGCTGCCTCCTGACACACGGCAGGCCCTCCCCAGTGCCCCACAGTGAGCACCAACCAGACGAGGGGCACCGCTCTCTCATGCCACTGCAAGCCTGCAGACACCCAGTAGGCTGCAGAAGATTCAGCACAACACCCACAGTGCTTCCAGTCACATGATCTGGGCTCGAACCCCGGGCCAGGAGACCAGGCTGTTTCTGGTGTTAGTGCATTCGCAAGCGCTGCGTAATTAGCGGCAGGGAAATTGGTTTAGGAGGACGTTGTGCGCTGGCCCGAACCCTCTTCCCCGCTGCTGCCTGTTAGGGAGAAAAGCGCGATAGGAACCGTGACAGTGTGGCGGGGGAGGGGACAGGTACTGGGCTTACTCTATTTATCGGGGTCCAGTCTGGGAAAAAGGAACTGCCAGCACAGCGGCAACCAGACTGGACTGAACCTGTTTATCAGGGCCCGGTCTGGCAGAGCAGGGCTACGCTAAAAGTAAAAACAAAACCTGTGGATAAAAAACAGCCTGCCTAGATAGTACGGCACAGTGGGACAGGTGAAAAAAGAAAAAGAAAAAGAACGCCTTCCGCGGGTGCTATCCCCTCCGGGACTGTCGGTGTAAAACTCCCCCATTCTGGGGGTGTCCCTGCTCGTCCCGTCGGGGGTGTCCAGTGTGCCTTTATTGGACCTGCCCAGCTGGGGCTCATCATCTAGAAGCCGGGACAGCTGGGACTACCAGGGCTCCGCCTCCACACTGGGCACGCCCCCGCGCAATGCCACAGAACCAAAAGAATTCGTATTTATTCTGCTGACTGAGTGAGTCCGCTTTAGTGGGACTCAAGCCTGTGATTAACTGCACCAGATGCACAGAAGAAGAGGTGGCCAGATAAGTAAAACACCAGTTGTAGACAGCTACTGGAGTGGGAAGTGTGCTCCGAATGGAATTCAAGGTTTTCCCACAGCAAAAGCAAGGACCTAAACAGAACCCATAGCCATCACTGCCTCTTCTTGGAGAACTCAGCGCACACAGAGCACCTTGCTGCACACATCAGAGCCACCCCCGTGAGGAGAAAATAACGCACAAGGTGCAGGCTCTCTCCTTCCGTGAATCAAAAGAAAGTGCTATATTAACAACAACTTTTTCTTCTCTTCCCAGCAATATAGTGCTGGGCAAAGCAAATGCTGAAACGCACTACCACACTAAATTACTCGGGATATTGAATTATTCCCTTTTATGACAGAGTGCTCTGAGTTATGGGTAATCTATCAATGCGATGCCTGAGCTTAGCGAGTGAATTAACGGCCTGGAGAAATGGTGCTCCATCGAGTGCTGAGTCTCTTCAAGCCACCAAATTGTTTAAAGCTTTTCTCGCTGAGGACAAAGGTCACTCCTTTACTTCCTCGCTGTCCTTGAGGATGCCCCATGGGTTGACCGGAGTATCCGCATGGCTCCTAACTAGGGCCCTGGACTTAAGGGCTTCTTTCTTCATCACAATGTTGTCCATTTCCATTCTTGAAAACTACTGCAGTTTCAGTTTCAAAAGCTTAGCCTGACATTATGTTGCAGACACCTGGTACTCTTTGGGTAAAGAGGTCTCTCCTATTTTCAGTCCCAAATACATAAACTCTTATTAAGGGTCCGGATGACATCCAGATGTTATCCTACTCTAAAACTAAACAGTATTTCACGCCAGGTGTACATCACTGCAACGAAAAGTGAGATTTAAACCATTGTTAAGAGTGGAAATAGGAGGTTGATATTCTTCTGCTTAATCATGGGTGCCTGGAGTTGCTGCTGAGTCATGGATAGATGATGCTCTGGTGAATAACGGCTGCAAGGAGCTCCTGCTGAGTCAGGGATGTCAGGTAAGAGTCCAGACAAACCAGGAACCTTTCTCCCCTGTGGAGGAGCCTGGAAATGTCTCGTGACTGACTGGGCAGAGCGGAAGAGCTAGAGGTTCAAGACACCAGTCCTCACTCAGTGTTTGATCAACTTCCTAACAGCCGATCAAATTTTGGGCAAACAAACAAGCAGAACAAAAGAAAGAGGATTTGTAACATTGCATCCACCTGCTGAGAAGCACTGTATAACACTGGTGAGTAATGGATTAAGAGGCTTTTCAGCAGCTCTTAAGAGACTGACCCCGTGGGAAAACGGGGTTTTAATGCCATTATTTTAATTACACAAATTTACAGCCCTGCAACAAAGCATCTCTTATAGGCTTAGCAACAACAAGCTTAATCCACCTACAATTAAAGCACTGGAGCCCTACAGAGACTCCTAAAAAGCTGAACTGTGCAGTGCCTCGCCTGCCCCCGGGCCCACTGCGCTCACTGTCGGATGAGGTGGGGCGGCACAGAGTCGAGCCCCTATCCCTGAAGCCGGGGAAGCACCTCTCCTACCCCGACATCAACTGAGATTCTCCGCTCCCCTCCACGAGCGCCATTCAACACGAGCGCACAGCCCGACCCCGGTGACACACGCACTGGGCCTAACGTGATCAGGGAGACAAAACCTCCGCCACCTCAACTTAAATTCTCTCTCACTTTCATTCTGAGCAGCTCCTTTATTTTGACAGCATTGCATGTAACGGATGGGAGAAGGTGCTTTAAATTATAGAAAAGGATTCATAGTTAAAACTTCCAGTGTCTAAAATGTAAGGTTTTTATGCAACAAGGCCACAATTCTGTGATACCATATATAACGGACCAAGAACTCTGACTCGTTACATGTAAGATAATGGAAATATACTATAAGAACTGGAGCATCACCTGTTTGGAAATAATATGGACATCTTCATAAATAACAGTGAAACACCAACCACAGAGGACTGTGGAAGTTGCATGGAAGAGCATTTAAAAAAGAGAACTGGAGGCACTTCTGTAACCAAAGGGCTGTAGGAGTGTGGAACAAGCTTCCCAGCCATGCTGTTGAAGCCGATATGTTCTTGCAAGAAATGGCTGGATAAGATCCTCAGATGAATTATATACTATGTAACTAGTGGGCTGGATGGGCTGATTGGCCTTGATTGTAACTGTTATTATGTTCATAATACTTAAACATCAAGGGGCAAATATGCACTCATCACTTAGCTAGGCCACTAGGGGTTCATATTTTCAGTAGCATCATTATAATTGTTCACTGGCGGAACAGAGGCACAGTGGTCAGCTCTGCTGCCTCACAACACTGGTGCTTTGGGTTCAATTCCAGATCTGGGTTGCTATATGTGTGGAGTTTGCATGTTCTCCCCATGTTTGAGGTGGTTTCCTCCAGGTTCTCTGGTTTCCTCCTACAGTCCAAAGACATAATGGCAGGTTAAATGGCTGCTGGGAAAAGACAGACAGATAGATAATACTTTATTAATCCCATAAGGAAACTGATGTGTTACAGCAGTCCAGCCCAAGACAAGCAAAAACAGACATCAGAATAGTTATAAAACAAAAGACAACAAAATAAATAAAAATAAATAAATACATAGGTGTGTGCAAAATGTGACGATCATAGTCACTGTAAAAACAATAAAATATGTGCAAAATGTGCAAAGGTTTATACAGACTGATTGTCCAAAAAGTACAATGGAGCAAACATGCTGTCCATAGACGAGCAAATGAAGGGCTATCAGTCCTAGCCTAGGGCAGCGTTCACATGTTCACATTATGTATTATACATATACATAATGTTCACATTATAAATGTTCACATTATGTATATAGAAAACTGATCCTTTGTGTGAGCGTGTGTCTATGGATCGGGGTGCCCAGGGTTAGTCCCGTCCAGGATGTATCCTGCCTTGCGCCCCTTGTTGCCAGAATAGGCTCTGGCTTCCCCATGACCCAGAATCGGAAGAAGTGGTTAGAAAATGGAAGGATGGATCAATAAATGTTCACATTATGTACAGTATATAGTGTTCTGGGACGTCCTGTGTCTGATCATCTGAAATAACACATGGCTTTTTTGTCATGCCCCTTGCTCACAAGGTCATTACATTAGCAAATATCTGCCGATCGTGATCCAGGAATGGGGTCAGCGCAGCGAGCAGTGAGCTGCTGGTGGAGAAACGGCCCAGAAGAGGTGGGTACAGAGCTGATCAAAAGCTAAGAGGTGCTGCCAGTGTGGCGATCCGGCTATCAGGAGAAGCAAGCAGACCCTTATCTGCATGCGCAGCCCGAGCACACGCGCGCCAATTACTGAGGCCAATCCCGGAATCCCAGCAGCCCTCAGGGGCGCCGGTCACGCTCACTGACTTTCACTGCCTGTGACAAACAGCAGCCGAGATTCTGATAGCATCTGAGCTGCTTAACTACAACACATTAACTCCATTTTCAAGCTCTGCTTATTTTAGAAAAAAAAATCCCACCATGAATCATTTTCTTTATTTAATCATCGATTTCAGAAGAAAAGATGGCGTCTAGCAATGATAGAAAGCAAGGGGAAAAAAAGCATTGTTAAACTGAGAAATATTCAGCTCCCTATTAACGAAGCACTAATGACAACGAGTCCATAATGACTGAAAAGCAGATGCTGTAAGTGGTGAAGGTGCTGTCAGAATCACATGTTTGTGTTTATGTTTATGGCATGCAGTCTCTGAAAGACAACACTGATGAATGTGGTGTAGTATTATTACCACAGTATTACTTACTATGTGCAGACACACAACTACAGATGGCTTAGGGGACCTGATATGAGCACTCAAAATTCCCAAAGGCGTTGAGCATGTCAACCCGGAGGACTCCTTCAGAAAGAACAGCGAAACACGAATCGCATGACACAAGTGCAAGCTCCGTGAAAGCGCTCTTAAAATAGAGAATTGGAGGTTCGTGATGACACAAAGGGTTGTGGGAGCATGGGAACAAGTTACTCAGCCAAGTGTTCCGAGCCGATACCCTGGTGTCTTTCTAGGTACGAGTGGGTGAGATCCTTGGATCAAATAGCTACTATCAAAGGGGCTGGAGGGATGGAATGGCCCCTTTTCAGAAGCTCTTGTTTTTACTGTGACATTCCGAGTGGCAGAGTCCTGGGTGGGCAGTATGTAACCCTCAGCTCATTCCACTTCCATGGAAGCATGAAGAGGCAGAGCAAGCCGTAAAGTCTGCACCATCCCAGACAGGGGAATGGTCACCTGGGGACTGTGCATCCACCCCGGCCCCTCGCCCTCCAGCCCCCTGCCCCCAGCATCAGGCTTCACAACACTTACTGAACTAATGAAGCCGGCTGCGCTTCGGGGTCTAATTATGCCTGGGAATTAGGACTGGCAGAGAAGCTGTCATTACACCAGGCATGAGGACATTGTAAACAGCCGAGCAGTACGAGACACCAATCCCGCGAAGTGGGAACCGAAGCGGGGCTCCTGCTCCGGACTGATGGATAAAATATGGAAAAAAACCACCCCTGAATGCTGTTTGTCCTGGAACAAACAGGGATAAGGCAATGGGAAAAGCACTCATATTCCCATGTGCACACTGCATGTGGTTCCTAATTAGGGAAAACTAAACCTAATAATACTCCGGTGATACGGGCAGGCTGAGCTCTCTGGCCTTGAGTGGGGTACAAGCCAGCCGTGCTTCGATTCCCCAAGCAGTGGAGTCGGGATCTCAAGGAGACTCCTGCAAGTTGTGGGCAGCCTGCAGTCCCTCCTGTGAGGGCGCCACGGGGTGTACGATGTGCCAAGTGACACATGCCCCTGCAGGTGGGCGTGTCCGCATCTCCTGAGTGGCCACAGGGGCTGCTGAAAAACTGCTAACAGCTAATGCGTTTGTATTCCAAGTCTTTTGTAATTATAAGCCATTAGCGAAAATAAAAACATCTTTTGTGATGAAATCCCTCCCTCCCGGCCCCTGCGCACCAGTAACCAGAGGACACATGAAAAAAACAACATAAATAATCACCATTCACTCCATTTCCATTAATATGTTTAAAGGCAAAACCAGCCACCAGCTCCTGCAATGACATGGGCTCATTGACTCTCTAAATACGGGGCGACAGACAAAATAGACAAATGCATGCAGATGCAAAAAACAGTTGAGTGCCGATCTCAATTCTGACATGATTTTTGTAAGCTTTACCAGTGATATGTCTTCATCAGAAACTCAGCTTCCAAGTACATCAAAACATTTAAGCATTTAGAAATTGTGTGCTTTCGTTGCTTTGCATACCAAAAGATACAGGAAGGTTTTACATACTTAATACTAATGAAGAATACTAATACTAATACTTAATACTACTATACAGGCATTGCTACACTCACACAGTGGGCCAGCAGCCCCAATACACAGCAGGTCAGGTGAATCCAGAATTTACTTCTCTAACTAGAATAAGGAGGAGCTGTGGGTCAGGAAGGCCAGGCTGTACAATCTGTGTCAAAGGATCTTTAAAGACCAAGTAGACAGGACCTTGGTGTAATGTCTCAGCTGTATGATGGCAACTCCTATAGCAGTGTCCCTGGTCACCATACTGGATTGGTGGATTGGACAATGGATAGGAAAGTCTGGTCCAGAGAAAAAAGTGCCACATACTGTTCCACCAACGCCACTTACAGCAGTCGTTGGCGCACATATCCAAAATCTGCAAATGTCTGGACAAAGAACCAAAAAAGTAGACATTCACACTAAATGAAATGAGGAGTCGGCAGAGATAATACTGAAAAAAGGAGGTGCTACATCACACAGAAACCAGAGTGTCAAGAACACAGCATGGCCTGCTCTTTCACATTCGAATAGAAGAGCCAGAAGAGAGTCTGTGTTTGATTAGCTAATGGCTGCCTAACGAGCAAGATGGGGCAAACGGTCTCCTCTCGTTTCTTTCGCTCTTCAACCGCCCCAACAACAAGCTGTCCAGGACTGCAGCTGCACTGAGAATCGAGGGCAAGAGCCTTCCATCGTAGTGCCTGACCACCACTTCCCACATCAACGCAAACCTTCTGGGATTTACAGGGGAACTGCAATGCTATTTTCATATTTCCGGGTTAGAAAGAATCGGTATCGAGGACTTTCAAACCACAATAAAAGTTAAAAATCCACAGTCACTTGTAAAACCTTCAATTTCTGAATCCTGCGATTCAGGTCGAGGCAACACAACTTCCAGTGAGGGGAAGTGGCCCTGTGACACTGTAAACAAGCAGGCTTCTACACGTCTCTTTTAATCCCACAGAAATATTGTTCTCGACCTGGAGATGGTTTTGCCAACAATTACTACCTACTTGTTAGCTGTGCATGCAGATCATACGGGAACATTTCTGCGGTGAAATGTCTTTTGCACAACCTGCACCTACTCACTGGTACATCACATCACATTAGTCATTGCAGTGACTAGTGAGCAGGAAGGGCTGCTTCACAAAGTTAATGATTTTGTGTTTAACAATTCGTCGTTTTTTCTACAAATATCAATTAATTTATTCTGTTACCAAGATTTAATGACCGGTCTGAGAAACTGGGACTGCCGTTATCCTTGTCACGAACGAGAGGGTTCGTCCAGGCTCAAGGAGTCGGGTGGAGTCGGAATGAGCCCTGAGGTAGCGGATGGGGGGCGACCTGGTGAGGCGAGCCTCTCGACAACCGATCCCAATGCTGAGCAAGGAGGACGGAGAGACCCGGAAATATAAAGCCCCAGACACAAGACACACCGGAAGTAGAAGGGAAGCACAGGGAAACTAGGAACAGGACAGAGCAGGAGCGCCCTCTGGCTGTGGAGGGCGTGACACTCCTTTAATGCCTCGTGATATCTGATCCCCTTAGATCTGTTCTTCTGTTCTGCTCTGGTACTCATGGCTTAAATCCCAGTCAGCTGGCAGCCCATCCTTGAACACTGACCCGAGATGGTTGTACTGTATGTCAATGGACTGGAGTAGGTGGACCAGCATGGTAAAATGCAGTGCAGTGACCCCTTCCTCTGCTTAAGAGGTAAGATAGATAAGATGACTTAATTGGCCCTATACAATTTCTTGTATTAGGAATTTGTCATTTCACATACCCCAGCTCTCTCTCCATGAGACACACAGACAGGGAGAGAAGCTGGGGGTCAGAGCGCAGGGTCAGCCATTTATACTGCGCCACTGTAGCAGCTGGGGTGAAGGGCCTTGCTCAGGGACCCAGTGGAGTAGGATTCCTCTGCCGGCTGCAGGATACAAACCGGCAACCTTCCAGCCACAGGCGCAGATCCTGAGCCACAGAGCCACCGCACCATTTACCAGGTGTAAATGAAAGATCCATTTTTAATAAAGGGCCAATTGTACTATTACTAAACGCCTCTGAAAAATGAATCAGTTCTTCAGTCACAATTAGGTGTCTCAGGCAGCCTATGGAGAATCTGTATTTTGCCACCAGGATACAGCCTCTTGTCATCCAAACAAATGTCCCTTAATACAATGTTCTGCTGGTATTGCTGACCATTAACAGTGCTCTTGATCAAACACAGACATAATTATTCTGCTCATAAAGTACATTCCATTTGCACAGCTTTTGTACATTTTATTCTCCAACTCCTCGGTCCCCAGCTTAATTATATTTTTGTCTGTGCAGAAATGTACTAACAGAACTGTTCTTTCTACCCCCCTTCTTTCAACTTCTTAAACATTAATATTTAACTTCAGAGCATGTGAAATCAAAGCAAGACAACATTAGGACGAGAGTTTTAATATATCACCTGCCACAGAGAACAGCAAAGTGCAGGAAAAAATGGAAAAAGTCTAACTTGTAATTTCCTGCCTTTTTTTTTTGCAAATGCAATCAGTTATTCCACTGAGGATCTGGGATACAAGCAGGCAGGCCTGTTTCATTTCAAAGCCATTCATCCTTAACAAACGTAGCATGTGGTAAATATCCCAGGGAAAGAAAGACAGAGGCATTTCTAATTGGAAGGAGTGCATTTCGGAATTGTGCTGGAATTAAGTCATCCAGGGAGCGCCCTGAGTTTTCTGTGCAATGCAGAATCTACAGTAATACTGGCAAAATCACTTCCTGGGCGAGGCACTGAGCAGCGAAAGAAACACTAGGAAAATTATATTTTTGTAGCTGGGCTGCTGCCATTGTATCCCGCTGACAGGACGGGTAAATTCACCGTGTGCATTGACAGGGGTCTGCCGTGTGCGGCCACATCTGAAACGACTCACACGTCGCACCATGTTGCCGCCTTGTGACACTGTGTCCCACTCCTCTCGAAAGACACCTGCCTGACCGCAGGGGATGGGCACTAGACCTCCCAGCTCATGCCCCTCAGATTCAATCCGCGGCGTAACCGTCACGACCCGCACGCTTCGCTTTCCCAAGAGCGCACACAGTGACGCGTTACAACAGCACGGCAGCAATGAAGCCCCCGTGTCTTGAAAGAGCCCCACCAGTCGTCTCGCTCTCGCGTGTCCACGTCTCTCCCGCCTGTTTCCTGCCTGTGGAAATCCCCGACGGACGCCCGTGACCTTTCTTCCCAACCTGAGCCTCTGACCTTTCGCACGACTTCTCTCAGGCGGCCGCGGTAATTTGAGAAACTCTGCTAGATTAATTTAATTAAACACACACACACACTCCGCTCTTCAGAGCGCCTGTTGCGACTGTGACGTGCCATCCTGGCTCAGGTGCGCGCTTTCCCGGCGAAGGAGACCCAGGTGAAAGCGCACGCGGGTGTGAAACGCTTGATAGGATTGCTGGTGCTTTTAACTGTTACTGCATTTACTGCTGTGTCACAGGAGAAAGGAAGCCCAGGCCGCACCGGCCAAAGACAGTAAGATCAACGCTCTGTAATAGAGCTGGATATCGTGAAGCGTGTCCACAGATAAGCATAAGGACACTAACGGTGCTCGACAGTGAGCCAATGGTGAGACACGTGGGCTTGTGGCCTCTCTCTCGAAAAGAAACCCTTCCTGCTGCAGGCGGTGTCGCTACTACAGGACAGCTCGCTTTTGCGTTTCAGGAAAACGGGGATCCCTCCCTCTCCCCCACAAGCAGAGCCTGCGTCACTCCATCACTCTGGGGTTTAGGTGCTCCGTCCAGGAGCTGGTCTTAAAAAAAAAAAAGGCCAAGAGAGGGAGGCGTTCGAGAAACGGGAGGATGAAGGAAGGAAGATGGCGAGGGAGACGTGTCGCCGGGGTCACCCTGGAGGAAGGCGTGAATTCGGGGCGCGGGGCGCAGCCGAGGGGAGGGCTGCGGGCAGGGCGGCCGCGTAGAGAGACGGAGAAGCAGAAAGAGACGTGCAAGGGGAATGAAAGGAGCAATTAACCACTTAAGACCCTCGACGCAAATGAGCAGCAGCTCCCAGCTCGCAGCTCGCAGGAGCTCGGAGTACATCGGCAGATGAATGTGTTCCTCGCCCTACAAAGCAACTAATTAGCCGGGGATAAGGGGTTTCTCTTAACGATCGGGGAGGTGAATTAATGCCAAACAGATGAGACGTTTTAAACCGTGTGCAGACTGGTGTTTAATTTTTTAAGGCGAGCCAAATGTTTTCCTATTAAAAAAAACGAGCCGCACCGCAGTGCAGGACCGACTCCATAACCACGTTTCACAATCGCTGAAGGCTCGTCGTTTTTTCATGCCGGCAGGGAGGCATGGAACAGGAAGTACGATTAGTGTGCGCGACCGAAAACAACAACAAAAAAACCCAAAATAAAGCAAAAGCAACTTTTCTCAGGAAGCACGTTTCTACCGTCTCCTCTCTCTACGGGTGAAGATCGCGTGTACTTGTACCGTAAGACGTCTCCGCGCAGGAAATGAGGACTGCCGTCGGATTCCCCTGGACACGGGGCTTGGCGAGTTGTTGACTGGCATTAACAACAGCATCTTCAGATCTAATAGACAACAGATAATGTGCTCATTGACATTTCCAAGATAAATAATTGCTCTTTAGCGAGGAGGTGAGGGAGAGAAACCAGAGGAGGAGGGCGGGCGCCTTCAGGAAGGAGACAGTACACATCGCTCTTCAAATGTCACCGAGAAAGAGCAGAGAGCCAGCAAATTCCATTTTAATGCTGCCTTATTACGGCCGTCCTCGGTAATCCTGCGCCTGCAGTTAAACCGGCTTTTTTAATTGCTAGTTTTGGTGGGCTGGGCAGTCAATGGTCGGGGCTTGTGCCGACCGCCGAGCCAGACAGTGACATTTCTCAAATAACACAATTCGCACAACAGCATCCATTTGAGGGGTAAATAAGTTAATCAATCAACTTTTCACTCGCAGCTCTCTCTTCCGTGATGAACTCCAACCCGCAATGCTGCCAGCTCCCTCACGGGTGCCCAGAGAGCCACAGGGGGCGCTCTTGCAGGCTGCCCTCAGTCTGTTGTGGACTGGCAGACCTCTACCGCACCCAGCCTGCTCTTCGAATGAACGAGAGGAAAAGACACTCAGGGAAAAACACTGCTTTTAATAGCAGAGTTGACTAAACAGCCTTGAGGTGAGGATCCCAGAAGCTCATATTCATCAAAAAGTTCCTTCCGAACTTCTGAGTTCTATTTTCTCCCCCCCTCCATGACATCTAAAGTACTGTCATATTTCACACCCAGCCTCTGCCCCTGGAAACTGTGAGGGAAGGAGATCTTTACTAATTTGTCTCTGCTGAGGAGCCTCAGGCTCACATTTCTTAACACCACAACCGGCCTCACTAGAAATTTAAAAAAAAAATTGAAAAGTAAAAAAGAAATGATTATATTGCCGGCATTTAATTATGTTTGTATTGCTCTGGTGACAGTGCCATTACAAGGCTAGCCAGGGGCTGAGCATAAAAAAGGAGTCTCTCCAGCGCCTCCTTACTTCTCCTTCTGCAGTATAACAACGCCATAAAAGAACTCAGCACATTTTTGCAGCGTGAACCTAAACGCTCAACTCCTCATGCAGGGAAGGAGCCCTAAAAATAAAATACTGTTATAAATTTGGCTTTCCGCCTTGCTACTGCAGTATTGTTTGAGCTGCGAAGAGCACGCTGCCAGCCAGACAGCACACAAACCAGTGGGCCTCTGAGGGCCGTTGTCCGAAAAGCCCAAGGAGTTCATTCCCACTCATGTCATCATGTCATCCCACAGAGTTCTCTCCTTCCCAGGAAAGCGCGGAGAGGACAAAGCTGCTTTGCAGGGACAATGGGAATATCCGTTGGACAAGCCACCATGTCCTGGATCAAAGGATCTGTCTTTGCCCAGGTTCCACCAAGTACGAAATGACAGTGTGAGGCACCCCAACTGGGAAGAAAGAAGAGGTGTGGGTCCCACTGACGAGGAACCTGCTGGTGCCCACGCATTCTTCCTCCTGAGAGTTGAGGCCGAGACGTGCCAAGCTGAGCCCTGGTCAGAGTAACAATGATGGCCTTCCTCCGACCGAGGCCCCAGGCCCGGCTCTCTGTGTGGCTCCCTCCCAGCACTACAATTCCGGGATCACGAGGAAACGCTCACATCGCTGCTGCACAAAATCCCACTTCCAGTGTCGGAGAAATTTTCCCGCTTCCCCTTGAAAGACAGCCAGTCTCAGAAGTTAAAAGAGGATTTATTTAATGCGCAAACACACAGAGATGCTCGGTGTATTTTTCTCAAAGTGATTAAACTAGTCCTAGTTTAAACTAGTAATATTTTTCTGTTATGTATCACGCTCCCCTGTGCTGATCAGATGGGTAACATTCATCTTCCTCTTCCCTGTTTGCCGAAGATGACTTCTTTTAACACAATCGGTTACTTAGTTTTGTAGCACACGTTCCTATATAACACAGTATAGAATTACATAGCTGTAGTAGCCCTTGTGTCCAGCATTCTTCCATTCTGGTCCAAGCCAGTGCTGTATGGCCACCTTATGAAATACTGCAGCATCAGCAGAAAAAGTATGTACAAAGTTCACAAAGACCCTCTCATCACCAGTGTCCCCCTGCTTCGATGCACTCGGCTGGGGAGTGTGTTCATGACACCCGCAGCTCTGTTTGTGAAGAAAGCCTGACTTTATAAGCCCGTATCTACAAGCCTAAGAAAGAGAAAGTTCCACAGTCGAGCCCCAAATAGCTTGAAGTGCTCAGGTACTGTAAGTATTCTCTCAAGACATTCTTGCTGAAGTCAGAGTTCTAGCAAGCCCTGCCCTCTTCCCATACTCTGCAGAGCTGTGCAATTGAGCTGCTCAACAGGGAACCTTGAACAGAGAAAATGCGCAGTAAATCTTAAAAGGTTGTGCAAACAGTGCTGCATGGAGCTGGACCAAATGGGAAATGTTCCAGGCAGTTTTCAAATACTTTTATAGAGTATTGTATAAGGTCGCCAGTTGTAAAAGGCAATCTCAGGCTTTAATATGATTGTTTTGTGAACCTAGTAATGTTTCAGCTTCCCCAGGAAGCTCTGCAGTGATACGAAATAACACCTAAAAAATCCAAGAACTGTAATAAGAAAGAACATTTGTTTTATACCCTTTTTATAAAGACATTCCCCCGCCCCCTCAGAAACAAAAAAACAATCAGACCAAAAATATTGCTCTGTTTCAAAGCTAATACATCAAAACAGACAAAAACAACACCAACTTTGAGGAACAATGCCTTAAAGCAGCAGCACGCTTTTCGTCTGTTCACACATTTCAGGCAGAAATGTGACAGCGTCTCAAGTCAATTTCATTTCAATTCTGGTTTAATAAGATGCTATATACAATAATTTCATATCCGAGCTGTGTGAGAGCTGAACAATATTGCTTAACATCCACCTCAGACACATAATGCATTTAAGCTCTCGCCTGCGTGGCTGTGCTGAACACTGTTTCAGGAAAGATCCAAACTCTTTGTGTTTGATTTATTGCGCAAGATTATTAGGTGAGTCAGAGAAGTTATTTGTCTGCCAGTGATAAGACTTTTCTCCTTTTCTGTAGTTCAGCTACCGTGCAAACGCAGCTTGTTTCAGATGTTTTTTGCCTGCCTTCGATTCAGCATGGGGCAGCGATCCGCACGAGGCGTGGGGCACTGTGAGCACATGCAGGTGCAGATAAAAAGATGTCACCTCTCCTGTGAAGCCCAGCAATCTGATGGATCACGTACTGTAGGTGCTGTAAATCCTGGGGGACTGGGTGGATTTTCTGGGCATCTTCCTCTAGGCTTTCTTCACCAGCAAAACAACTTACGAGAGCAGAAAAAATACTTTAGAACATAAGAATCCGAGTTACCTTTTAACGGAGAACGTTTTGGTCTTTTCATTCAAACTTCATTAGGGGGGACCAGGAGAACTCATTCCGCACTGAACAGGTCTATTTATAACAGGGAACAACTGCATCTCTTCCACCCAGTGGAAGAACAAGAACATACAGTCAGAATGGGCATGTCTGCAACCGAGAGGAGGCCTTTCTCCCCATCCGGACAGCAGCCATGTCACCCTGCAGCTCCCAGCTCCCAGTTGGCAGCCCACTGGAGCTCAGCAGGTCTGAACCTGGCCAGTACCTGAAGGGGAGACTCCCGGGGTAAAACTAAGGTTGCTGCTAGAAGAGGCGTTAGTGGGGCCAGCAGGGGGCGCTCACCCTGTGGTCTGTGTGGGTCCTAATGCCCCAGTATAGTGACGGGGACACTATACTGTAAAAATGCACCGTCCTTCAGATGAGATGTAAAACCGAGGTCCTGACTCTCTGTGGTCATTAAAAACTCCAGGGCGTTTCTCGAAAAGAGTAGGGGTGTTACCCCCGGTGTCCTGGCCAAATTTCCCAATTGTCTTTACCAATCATGGCCTCCTAATAATCCCCCTCTCTGACTGGCTTCATCATTCTGTTCTCCTCCCCACTGAGAGCTGATGTGTGGGCCGTCGCATCATCCAGGTGGGGGATACACACTGGTGGTGATGGAGGGGAGTCCCCATTACCTGTAAAGCACTTTGAGTGGAGTGTCCAGAAACGCGCTATATAAGTGTAAGCAATTTTATTATTATTATTATTATTATTATTTTTATCCAAACTGCTTGATAGTTAGTAGCTAACTAATCCAAGGATCTCAGCTGGCTGTCAGGGCATCGGCTCAAATAATAACAAGGCTGTGGAGCTTGTTCCACACTCCTGCCACTCTTTGTGTCTCGAGCCTTGCATCTGTTCCAGTTGCTTTTATTTTGTACTGGGAATGCACCTGTGCTCTACTACAGTGCTCAGGGTGTTACACTGGCTATGCTGTGCTTACAAAACAACAGTTGCTTTTGACCTTTTGCACACTGACCTACCCTAGCCAGCAGGTGTGCAAAGGTTCTAGATGAATTAACTGAGACCGAAAGGGGGCAGGACTACAATCAGCCACTGAGCTAACAAAGTGAAGCAACGAACCACAGAAGAGCCAGTGCTTTGGTTTATGGCTGTATGCACTATATATGTGTGTACTGTACATATTGTATGTAATGAACAGCACCTAATACATGACCTGGGAAGCAGAAAAAGGGCAAAGTTAAACTTGAAGTACAACTTGAAGTTCCCTGACAGCTAAGGGAAAACAAATTAAAATTACAGTCGTGTCTACATCACGCAAGTGTACATAACGGGGAAAAAAAAAGATTAATCGGGATTTACCGTATGAGATTTTGTCAGGATGATGAAAAGCTCGGGAAAGATAACATCAGTAATGAGATTTTATCCAATTAGTGGGCCAAGACTGTTCCCCGTAAAAACAGCCATGACGCAGCCACTGGAAACGAATGGCACCTATTACACTCAATTAATGGTTTTTGCTGGCAGCACTTAAAATAAGATAGAATGGTTGATTTTGTTATGTTAGAGAGGCGACTGCGGTGGCTTCAAAAATTTTATTTGTGATTCATCTAAAGCAAAGTCACTGCAAAATGAAATCACAATGCAGTTTACATTTACGGACACCTTTTGGGAAAAACAGTCACCCAGGGTAAATACTAAATAAAATACTAAATAAAGAGCACATTCATTTTCACGCCGGTTGTGACCCACTGAATGGAGAGGGGGAGTGAGGGACGTGATGTCTTCTGTCCTAGTTGTCCAGTGCAGAATGTCTTGCCCTGCAATAAACATGTGCACATCCTCCCGGCTCTGAGCGGGACCCGCTGCTCTTCGATAATGGAAAGCAGAGAAATAGAGGTCTCGGGCCCTAGACGCACTACAACACCACTTAACTGTTTTTAACCGTTAAGACAGCGAGAGGCTGGAGTGCAGATTAATCCTTTTTTATTGTAAACACGCTGTGAATTCTGTGGCCCTGATGTGGCACAATGCCTGAGGAGCAGGACAAGCGGCTATGACTCTCTGCGGGTTAGGTGACCGTTACGTGATATCGCTGCTGGATTTGTCCTCTTCAGAAGGCTTGGCCGCGCAGGGAGAGGAGCACAGGGCTGCTCGTCTCGCCGGCCACAGCCCGTTGTGACGAACGCTCACCCTGCCACTGCTGTGCAGAAGGTCTGCTCCTTTTGATGTCTTTGGTCCTGCTTCTGGGTCTGCTGCTTCCCACTTGTACTGTTCCACACAGGGACACAGGGAAGGCTGGAATCTGCAGGCGTGCAACGTCAGCTAACAGGAAAGGAACACACTGGACAATCATTCCTTACACTTTAAGAGCTGTGGTATTTTGATATCTGATATTTGAAATGATATTTTGTAATAACAATTCCTTACAGTTCTATAGCTCTTTTCTGGACACTCCGCTCAAAGTGCTTTACAGGTCATGGGGATCCCCTCCACCCCCACCAGTGTGCAGCCCCACCTGGATGATGCTCCAGTACACTCCCCACACAGCAGCTCTCAGTGGGGAGGAGAGCAGAGTGATGATGCCAGTTCAGAGAGGGGGATTATTAGGAGGGCATGACTGGTAAAGGCCAGGAAGGAATTTGGCCAGGACACTGGGTTGACACCCCTACTCTTTTCAAGTTGTAGGGTGATATAGCTATAGTAAGTTTGTATCATTGCAAACTAACAACAAGACTCATCACAGACACTCGCTTCCTCAAATAAACAGCCACCTGGTTTTTAGCCGTGGACCTCTGCCATCAGTAACACTCAGATGTCACCAGGCTTTGCCCCAAGACTCTAATCCAGACACCAACGATCTAAGAAAAACAGGAGCAGGCACTGGAAGAAGGGCAAATCAGCTGTCTCCTTGGCCCTGAAATCTGGTTCGAGCCCTTTCCTCAAAAGATCCCAGCAATCCCAGCTTGTCTCCGGCCCTCCGTGCTGGTCTGTGCACTGAGGAACGCTCACAGTGCAGACACATTCTGCCTCAGCGCAATTCTCCACACTGAGCCTCAACTCCAGGCTGAGTCTGAAGAGTCTATCATTTGCACTATCCTCCCATGTTAATTGGTTCTAGGCTTGAAAAGGTCTGTGTTTGCATTCCACACCTAAGGCTCATGCTTTTCTGTCCTGGGATTGGTGTCTAGAAATACTGACTGATTATGGTATCATTTCTCTTGTGGTGAAAATGACTACAATGCAGTAAAGACTGAAGTGTAGCAATTCTGCAGAAGTGCTAATTCTGGCATTTTTGTTCTACAGCAACCAAAGGCATTCTTCATGCAACCTCATCCACAAGTCAAGAATTACTGTTCACAAGTCTCCTTTTTCATCAATATCAATTTTTCAGCAGTATCTATTTAATCACAGTGCAGGAAGATTCTGTCATCTTTTGGCTACAAAAAGCACAAACGTAGCCCAGCAGCCAATAATTTAGATTTATCAACCTCACGAACACATCTGGGAAACACTACTAATGCTTGGATGACCAGGTCACTCTCATTTACGGCTCGTTTATTAAGATTTTATTAAGATCTTTCAACGCACACAATCATGAAGTATTCATAACATTTTACGGCTCATATTTTATTGATGTAAGCTGCCGTGCGCGAATGAAATAAGATCAGGTCTTAAAAAATGAGAAATAACACAAATTAAAAATTAATTGCATATTACTAGCACTTCGCATAGAATCCCAAAGTGCTTTACATAGAGAAAGGGACCCACGTCCTTCACTTCTGAGATGAAGCCCCCACCAGGGTGACACACAGCCGCCCCACTGCACAGCAGAGCGAGAAACTGCTGCACTGGCTGAAGGGGACCCAGGCTGAGCTCAGCGCGTGACTCAGCTAGGGAACAGAGGTAAATACCCCTCGTCTTATAGACAGTGCTGTATGATCTTTAACGACCAGATACGCAGGACTGCTGCTTAACATCTCATCAGAGGGAAAGCATCACCTATTCCACCGTGTGCTCTATCACCATACTGTGGTACTGGTTTAATTCTGTTCCAGAGGGAAAAGTGGGAACAGTGCCACCTACTGGTCCATCTCCACCACTTACAGCAGCAACTCAACTTTCCTTTGAGGTCTTTCATCGTAGCCAAGCCTCGCTTAGCTTCTAAAATCAGAGGAGGTGATGCTATGAGATGATAGGAGAATTGTACACGTACTCGGTTTAACAAGGCCATGCGCACTTCAGTCATCCACACACTGGCTGATCCAGGGTGCCAAGCGGAGCCAGACGCCTGCAGTAAAAGCAGAACACAGGAGCTGCTGAATCAGGGGTGGGACGGTAGCGGGCTGTGGCCAAAGCACACTGTCAAAGACACGGAGCAGGCGGTTGAATCTGATTCGTAACTGCAACCGGACGTTTTATTTTAATTTTGCGTCCTCGTCAATCTCACCCAAATCCTTGAGCGGCAGCACTTGCTCTGTCTCGGGACTCGGGGATGACAGACGGTGTTTGGCGCCAAGAGCCCCCAGCCGGCCGGGCTCTGCAGCTCCTCATCTGCTTTGTGTCCCCCGGCGCCAAGGCCCGTCCGAACATGGGCTTCAAGGACCCGGCAGTGAGTGGATCCAGCGGGAAGAGAATTTGGCAGGTTGGATGAATCCCTCAAGCCTCCTGCTAAAAAAAGGTGCTGAGTGTGGAAAGCGGATCAGTCCATCTTTGCTTCCAGGACAGCACTTCTCTGACGTGAGTGTCAGGGGAAAGAGACAACAGCTGGGCGAGGTGCCTGGGTACACGGGAAGCTGAAGCTGGATTTGTAATCAAGCGATAGACACTCATGCCAAGTGGCATCTACAGGGCTGAGTTGCATTAAGCGTCTTCAGTGTGATAAATGAGACAAGATACCTTGTATCTTAAACAAGTTAATTAACAAAAACACCTTCACTGCCACCTGCTAGGAAGACTGATAATTATGCTGCGGTTTTATAATCTTTACTGCACTTAAGAAAATGAAGGAATAAGATCATCTGATTGCCAGTGTCTGCATTCTGAATATTTAATTCTGTGCATCGTTCCTCAAAACAAGGTAGAGAGCATGACAGATGGCATTTGCTGGAGTGAATTTAACTGCTGGCAAACCCTGGAATTCCTCAACAATTCCGACTCTCCCAAACATCACCGCAGGATCCTCCCAGCCCACATTGACAGGACTGAACAGGGTCCTTATCCATCCTCGCTCCTCATCATCATCCCTCGTCTCCAAAACCACTCCTGGTGTCACAGGGGTCTTTAGATTACCAAACTGATATTCATGAACCCAAAGGATGTTATAAATATTAAAACGCTATTACCACAGTCAAAACAGCCAGACAAGAAATAAATTATCGACATGCAAAATGAGCCGCCTCCATAAATCAGGCAGGGAAAAACAACAAAAAGGTGCAGCTTTCTGTGAAGCAAGAGGAAGGCAGTTTGCACACACAACAGTGACAGGCATGATTCAAAAATACTGTCAAAATATTGCAAGAAATCAAACAAACAATCCAATCCAAACAAACAATCTTACTTGTTCATATATGAGAGGGGAATGTCTTTAAGTATGCACTTGTGGAAGTCAGTTTAACACTCAACAGCTGCAAAAGGTACTTTGGAGTCAGTTTAAATGAGAACCTAAAGATTTCCTCTCACAAAAATGACTAGTAGGCCCTGCTTTTTATTGACCAGGATTTGTTTTCCAGTGGGAGAGAAATGCGAGCGTTTAGCGCCTGGCTCTTGATTTGACAGCTCATTGGCAGGCACGAGACAGCTGGTTTTTTTACTGCGGCCTTTGACGGCGAGCAGTCATTTGCAAACCGCATATCGAGGACGGGGAATGTCGAACGCCGAACTGAGTGAGTGGAGGACTCCAAGCTCTGAGAACAGAAGCAAAGCCTTTGAGCTTGTCTGGGTACTTTGATTTAATGCAAATGTGACCCGTATGATAGTGGACTAGGGTAGCCTTTGCCCACAGTTGCACAGAAGAAGCACTCGACTGGATCAGTGTGTCGCCCAAGAGCTCGGGGCCAATGAAGGTAAAACATCACAGAGATGAGGGTCAGGGGCCCCTTCACTTCAAATGGAACAGTAATAACAAGGTTGGCAGGTGGATTCCACTACTCTTCTTATCACAACAATCATTTTACTACAGACGAAGAGCATTTTGTACCGCACAGAGGAGACAAGCGCCCGGTATTTGAGCCGTCTTCCTCACTGCACCACCAGGAATCATTTTCAGCCCCAGAGGCCAGAGGTGCTGGTGCAGAATTAGCAAACAGAAAAATTCTATTACAGCCTCAACCTCAGATTCAACTCTACGCCCCACGCAGCGGAGAAAAATGAGATCATCCCCGACTTCGAAGGCATCCTGAAATCTGCGAAGTCCAGCTGTGCACAATAATTGCAGCCCAGGAAAAGACGAAACTCAACTAGTTACCATCTAGCTTGCTATTAGGCTTTTAACCAGCGGCAGCGTGAGCATACCTCACTTTTACAGATCGCTCCCCTCAGAGCCGCACAGCAGGGTGGAGAAGAGAGTGTATACTGTCATCTTCCCCAAAGCCTTTCTTTTAGTTTCTCCAGAGACCTGAACACTGAACAGCAGGCAGTTAATAAGAACTTTCTGAGAAGAAGCAAACAGCTCTGTGATATGTACAACTGAGTAGGCTCCGGTCCTATAGTGTTCCCTGGGGAAACGGGAGAAAGCGTGCTCAGGTTTGAGCGCTCGTAAGGACAGGTGACTGGTCAGCACTTTCCCCCACTGACACTTTACTGACCCTTCCTCCATGTCAGACCTGGGCTATTGAGGACTCTCTGAAAGGAGATTCAACATCAGTCAGCAGATGCACTGTTGCTTTCTACTGATCACCAGGAAACAGCATGGATGCCCAAGTCTCCTGAAGCCTGAGATCAGAGCATTCGTGATCAAGAGTGGAGTGGTCAGTCCGTGCTGCCCAGAAGAACAGCTTATTAAATGCAGCATGTCTGCGGACTCTCATGGAAAGCTGACAGAGGAGTGCCTGACCCAGCAGGGATCCCTCTGTTTGCTAACTCTTTAATAGCCTGGGCTTGCTGGCTGCCAATACGCACGGCTTCTTCAAGAGCCCCTGTCTCGGGGACCTTATGTCACTGTCATATAGTGTTTATCTGCAAGTAGAAAGCTACAGATATAATACTGTAAATAATTTCTCTCTCACTCTGTCTCTTTTGCAGAATCTTCAGAATAGCATTTATATCCCTCACAAAAAAAAGCTCCCCTGGGGGTTTGTTTGTGGTGTCCTTTCAAAAAACTGCCCTTCATTTCCCCAATAAACCACACAAAGGGCAAGCAGGACTGAATCACGCTGTGATGATTAAGGAGATAAGGAATGGCCTTTTCGGTGCTATATTCTCCTTTGCAAAACAAGCCTTTTTAATTTGCATAGCAGCTATGGAAAAAAATAACCAAGACTGTGTAAATGTGTTTTTTTCTCTTTATCATCTTTTCAGTTCAAAGAATGGGAATAAATCACAAATGCACAGCTTCTAAAAGTTTCTCTCTGCAGCTGCTGTGCTTGCGTGAGGCTTGCGTGCTGTCTTCCAGACAGATGACTAAACCAGACACACGCGTCTCCAACGAAGGGGTTCAGACCCACAAGACACGTTCTCAGACGAAAAGGTGACAACGACAGGTGGTGACGTGGAGTAAAGACTATGCTACAGAACTTGTTTTTTTTTCTTTGCACACTCCCAGTCTATATAACGGGTCTTTCACATCAGTCTGTACCTGCTCTGTTTCTTAGGACCTTTCTGGCTCAGCAGATCTAGAGGTGCCACAGGTCCCCCTTCTACACTTCCCAGAATGGGCCTGGCACGGGCTCCCCAAGACAGACTGCTTAGCCAAGCAATGACATCCATTCACATGGAACAGGCAGAGGTCAACCCACAGGCGGCACATCTTTCACCGAGCTTGATGGTGTCTCTGGACAAACAGGATCAGCTGGTATAGTCAGTGAAGGGCAGACCTACTGGTTGTTAGTGAAGATCTGGGGCTTGGTGAAGAGTAAGAGTGAAGAGTGGAGTTGAAAGAGTAAGAGCGAAGACTGGAGTGGAAGTGAAGATTATAATGATTCCGATTGAGAGACAGTACAGTAGTATAACGGTACAGTGTCTGGCTGTGTTAGTGCATAGTTATTAGTCAAGTGCATGTTAAGAATTGGGTAAGTTTAGCAAGTTGGGTACTCCAGTGCCTAGGGAATAAGGAAGACCGAGATACAAAGAATAAGTAAGAAGACCTATACGCGATGAGCATGTACAGTAATGACTAATGAAGACAGAGTGAGAAGAGTTAGTGAGAAAATCTAGTGATTTGTGTGCATCGCCACAATCCTGAATTGAAGAGAAGGGCGCAGAGTTCCCTGAAGTCAGAGCTGGGATCCGGGAAGGGGTCTGAAAGAAGAAGGACAAACTTCAAACGCTGGAGGGCTAAGCCAGTTGTCGTGCCTGTGAAACGGGCACAGCCTCAGAGACTGGGTGGCTGCTCTCTGACTTGTTGAGGTATGACTGCAAAAGCAGCGTGCTAGCGCACCCCCACAAATGAAGACAAAATGAGTAATACACGTACCCAACCCAGGCTCTCCTGGACATCCTGCTGTAGGTGACCAGAGCAAAGAGATAATCCCTGCCTGTCTCCATCAGTAATGGATGTCTCTACATCTTCATTTGTGCTCCTGAAGAGCAGCTCTTACAAAGATTAACGAGGGGTTCGCCCAGCGCTGTCTGGTTGCATCGATAATGAGCGCTTTCACTGGCCAGCCAATGTTTGAGCTGTATGTACAGTGTGGCCTCCCAGATCTTCGCATAATCTGCTCTCTCCATGTGGTCCCAGCCACTTCCTTCGGCAGTAATGCATCAATGGAAACACACAACTGTAGGGTTTTTAATATCCAGGCACAACAGGGGTGCGCTGAAGGATTACAACACACTGGGGTGCAAGGGGCTGTTGTTACTCTGGAGGACACAGTCAGGGTTGATCGTTCCGGATCAGCATCACATTCCACCCTCTTATCAGAAGAGCCTCCTGAACGCGGCACACAAAACCCCACCGCTATAACACAGAAAAGTATGATCAACAACAACAACAACAACAACAACCATAATACAACTAATGATTCTAAACACATGTATCCTGATAATTACATTTAAATGTCAGGAAAATCATGTTCTTCCAATTTGACATCTCTAATTTCCAATTTATCCTTCCCACGCTAATTAGTTTTGTTTATGCAAATGAATTAGCATAATTTAATTACGTATTATCACTTATGGCATAATGAATACATCCGACATACGTGATTGCCGTTTTCAAATCCTGAAACGCCGCTTCCAACATTATCTTCCCGTGCACAAGTTTCAGGCGCTTTGAATTAGCTACCCCACATTAAGGTATGAATAGCAAATAATTGTCACTTAGCTTTATTTTCACAGGCTGGCACTCGAGGCGATACAATGCAAAAGCGATTTACATTTCTATCAAACTTTTGATGTGGGCATCTTGAGGCGCAGTACAACAGTGAAATGTGACTGGAATTTGTAGCCTGCTTTTGTACCACCACAAAGCCCTGCTGATCACAGCCTGAGCTGCACGCAGATATGCTGTGTTCACACTCTGGCCAGGACGAAACCTGCATTTCTGAAGAACGAATGCGATCAAAACACACCGCTAATCAAAATTCTTCAATAAATAAAATAACAGATAGACAAACCCTCAGGCATTTCTGGTATCACTGTGAGTATCAAAGTCAAAATAGAATGATTTTCATCTTCAACTTCTCTTTTGTTCTTTCTTAAAGCATTTTAGAAGATAAGCTTGATGTTTAGTAAACCACTGAGTTACAGGCACCAGGCTTCTTAAAACAATTGCGATGATCTTATTATCTAAATTTCTCTTCTAATCTCGCCACTGATCTTAGCCCGCTGCACACTACACTACAGCCCCGGGATACGAAATAAGACCACCGAAGCTTATAGATTCTCACACGTGCGAATGGAGTAATGGAGGGCTTGCAGTTACTGTCCAAGCTCTAAAAAAACAGCTGATGATGCAGTATATAACGCTTACACTCCATATAATGTATACTGTACATAACCTGCAGGTGTAATATATGTGTGTTATAAACATCAAAAACGTACTTAGAAATTCCAAGACTGCTTTCTACTGTTAAAACAACTATTTATACAGCTTAGACTGGGTGAGAAGCTCTCCTTTGACAGTCTTTAACAGATCAGAACCTGATGCAGAAACCAGGTTCACAGCAATTGTGAACTGCTGTAGTCGCTTATAAATCACGTTTCCCCAACAGATCTCACTTCTCATTGCCTTGTGTGCTTGATCACTGACATCACTTATTCCAAAGCCTAAGGGCTGCTATACAAATAAGTGTACAAAAACATCTGACGGCTCGGCCAGGATTAACTGTTAACTCCACAAAATGGCTAGAATTTCAGCCTGCTCTAGATCTGCCTTCACTGTACCAGAAAACAGCAAAGCAGAAAGACCAGTACAAAGCAAAATGTCTGTGTGCACATGCTGTATTAAACGCAGTTACACATTACTTTTAATTACTGGTACCGGATGTTTAAAACATCTTAAAACTGAATACCTTATGTACAGGGTGAAAACGTGAGATTTTCCTCTTTAATGTGGTTATGAGCATCACTCTGTCCAAAGTCTTTTACCGCAAGCCGCTACACGCACGCCGTGGCCTCTGTTCAAAATGCTTCTCAGTGTGTTTGAAAGTACCGCGGGGGTTACAGAAGTCACACAGTCAGCACAACCCAGGAAATCCAGCGCCCAAGGTAGAACAGATGGAAAAAATAATTTCTTCAAATAAGCGGCAGGCTCGGGAAACGGGGGCTGCTCTCCAGCCAGCGGTTTTTAATCATTTCGTGACAGCGGCTGCCGCGCCACGCTTCGGTCAAGGCCTGAGGCAAGGTCCAGCTCAGACACCGCCGCAGCAAGGACGCGAAGTGTGTGTGTGTGTGGGGGAGAAACACGGAGCGCAAAACGAAACAGTCCCACCCGCTCGCCGACAGCACGCTGGGCCCGGAGAGGCCCGAGATAAGAGCAGCCGCAGCGAAGCCGAGCGGCACCAGCGAGGGAGAGGGAACCGCCGGAGCAGCGAGCGCAGCCGTGGAGGCGAAGTTTCGGAAACGCATTGCGAAAACAGAAATAAATAAATATCAGAACTTGAGAACGCGTTTTCAAAAGCGCGAGTGAGCCCTGCTTTCCGGGAAAAAAAGAACAAGCGTCTTGCGGAAGGAGCTCTTTGAGGAGAGAAAGTACCCCCTGGCGCGGGGCAGGCAGGGATCGATGAGCTACGATTGGCTTGATTATTCGCGCTGTAGCTAAACAGCACCCGTGAGGACACACGGGGCGCCTCACCAAGAAGTCGACTTCAAACCCCAGTACACAAGAGTACAAGGTGACGGTGCGGCTCGTGTTTTCGGTAATTGAGATGCTAGATGTTACAAGTGGGCTGGCAGGTCCTCTGCGTACTCCCATAACTCCAAAAAGTCTCCGCTGGCCCGAGGCCTGTGGTGCTGCCAGACCAGCTGCCTGGATTTCATGCTGGAACAGCCACCTCCAGTTTTCTTCTCTTCTGAGTTCAGCACAGACTCCGAAATCCTACTTCAGATTTACAAAGTCATGCATAGTTTTCGCACTTTAATACCTACAGTGTATTTATCTCCCCACAGTACTAATGTGGGTTGTTTATCCATCCGTCCACTTTCTAACCTCTTGGGGGGGGAGCTGGAGTTCATTTCCGGCAGGCAAGGCAGGGTACATCCTGGAAGGGACGCCAGTCCATTGCCATGCACACACTCACGCCAGTTTTCCCAGAAGACCGCTTGCCAGCATGTTTTCAGGCTCAGTATGTGGAGGAAACCCACACGAACTGGAGGAGAACATACAAGCTCCACACAGAAAGCACGCCAGGTCCGGAATTGAACCCAGGGCCCCGGTGCTGTGAGGCAGCGATGTTAAACACTGCATCACCATCCTGGGGTTTTATTCTATTAGAAACTGGGGTTATTAATCCTATACAACACAAGATGCTTCTCCTGGTGCCCCAAAATTATTCCACGTGTTCCTTTTTTTAGGTACCCCAATAACAGTCATTTTGCACAGGTTAGCAGTCGTGTGTTAGCGGGGGCCTTTCAGAAGCTGCTGATTAGCTGGCCAGTCACTGTACAATACAGTGCAGTGCTGGACAGAGGCACTCTGGGAGACAGGCGGAGAATATCTAACTTGCAGTGAGCTCTGAGCAGATTTGGACACTCCTACAGCACTGAACACAAGACGGATTAGTTATACCAAGGGCATGACCTTGGATAGAAAAACCACACTGTGGAATTTTGTTGTGACACTACTTGAAATGCTTTTGGAAGGGTTTAGTCTCCTCTAGTTTTCAGTGACACCATATGTATTTACTTTTTTTAGCATTTAAAGGTCAGCGCGTCAGATACAAGTGTATAATTGGATTGAATAAGCCAGGAAAGATTTGCAGCTATTTCTTCCGTCCTGTTTTCCTGGTTGATTTGGCGGTTGCTGATGCTGTTTGCCATGTGAGAAGCGAATGTGAAAATAGAAAAGTGAGCCTGGGGAATGCACAGATTAACGTTTCGTAGAGTTCTCAGGAGGGGGATTTGTCAGAGTCTGCTTCCAGAGTTTAAGTTTTAATTGCATCTAGAGCAATTATTATTGGTTCTTTATGGAAACCTTGAAGCACTATTCCTATTAAGCAAAACGAAATAAAATACACAGCCTACACTCTCCCCTGTGTCTACTTTGATATAATATGCAGCTCAGTTTCCTTCTTGTTTTGTTTTAGTAATACTTTGCGTTTGCTGTATTTATTACTCACATTTCGCTGTTTTTCAGCAGCTTATTAGGAAAACCTAACAAGTAATACGTTTTTCCAGAAGGCTAAGATGTATTTTCTTTGCAGTGAATGTCAAGTCTGATAATGCAATGTTTTTCTAAATTGATTACTGCAATATACTTGAATTATTAAAATACAATTGCACCTTCAAATCAGTTCAAGCTCATTCAGCCCTGCATTCACTACTGTACCTCAATATCTGGGTGGATGCATCACAATTAAAAAACGTGAAAAGGCTAGGGTTCTTTTGAAAGACCTTGAACTAATCTTATGTGCAGGGATTATGAATTAATGATAGCAACAGCCTGGCTGTGTACAAAAATTCAGGGGCACAAATTCATTATGGGATCACATGTGCTGAAGCACTGGGGCTTAACAAGGTGAGGCGTGGCACGCATCACTGGTGTATACTGAACCACTCTGAGACTGATGACCCCTTCCTGCAAAAAGGAATAAGTAACAATTCCTCAAACATTCACCTCCATGCTTTTACAGGCACACAGCAGATCCAACAGGTGCTCACTTATGAAAACCATGGATCAAAGCTACTGCTTACCTACAAAGACACCCGCATAGGACTCCTAAATAGACCAGGCAAGCGAGTACTGAAATCAGAACTATGCATCCATTTCTGACTGCAAATAAAAGTCTTTGGACTGCAAGTGAACATCATTATGCATGCTCTTGTCTTCATCAGGGAAATCTTAAATCTCTAATAATTGCTTACACTTAGCAACATATACTGTAGCGCTTTCCTGGACACTTTGAGTAATGGGGATCCCGTCCTCCACCACCAGTGTGTAACCCCAACTGGATGATCCACCAGTATATTTGGGAAATTCAGCTATCAGTGAGGATGAACCAGTGATGGAGCCAATTCACAGACGGGATTATTAGGAGGCCATGATTGGTAAAGGCCAGATGGAAATTTGGCCAGGACACTGGGGTAACACCTCTACTCTTTTCAAGAAACACCCCTTGATATCTAATGACCACGAAGACCATCTGAAGACCTTTTTTATAGTATAGTGTCCCTGTCATTATACTAGGTTTCTAGGATCCACACAGACTGCAGGATGAGCGCCCCCTACTGGTCCCACACCTCTTCCAGCAGCAGCCTTTGCCTTCCCCGGAGGTCTCCCATCCAGGAACTGGCCAGGCTCACACCTGCTGAGCTCCAGTGGGCTGCCGGCGGTGAGCTGGAGGGTGATATACAGTAGCTGCTAACCGGCAAAATCTGTGAAAGTTTGGCCTGATAAACTTTCTATGAATGCTTTGTCCAATTAAAATCTGCTACACAATATTGAGTCTTTGACATTTAGCACAGAGACGCTTTTATCACCTCTCTGTGACAGACGGCCTGCAATAAAGAGCAGACCAGTGGGAAAAGAGGCATCGCAAGACCATGTCAAGACAGGCGTGACTGCAAGTCACCATATGAGCACCCGGCAAGAAATTCAAAAGCTTGGTGTGAAAAAAAGAAAAACATACAGACAGGTCACAAGCAAGGTCTCACTTCTGATTTACAACTCATCGCAACAGTGTAGCTGTCCAGGAGCTGTTTTTCAATGCCAATGGACTTTTACCTTCAGAGTGCAGGTTGCTGACACAGTGGAGTCATGGGAAGGCAGACAGAAGTCTAGCGGTTTTTATTCTCTTTAAACCTTTATTCAAGCACTGCACGCATTCTACTTTCATTACTCACTCCATCCATGATTAGTTTAATTAACCTCATTTCTTATTAATTGACTTATTTCCCCTCCTGCCCTGTGTATAAATACATTTTCCAGACAACGGCGTTTGGCTTGAGTACCAGCGGGTATGAGTCCTGCATGAATAAAAAAGTAAGGATTGCAAATCTAATTTCTAAATTTAAATTCCCTGTTTTACACATGAATTACAGTATATTTCTAAAGTAATTATATAGTGCTACTGACCAAACTCTATTAGAGCTGCTTTGGAAATGTTAGTAAAAAAAAACCCTAATCCCAGCCAGAGTCAGAGCCTTATCCCTAATGCTAATCATTGTAGTTTACAACATCATTAATAAAACTAACAGCTTGCTTATAGAGCTTTATAATGCAGACCTAAACTACAGCATGAAGTATTAAATGCTCATTATACAAAACTTTCATGTATCTTCTACCAATGTTACTACAAATATGCAGCAGTGCGATGGTGTGAAGGAGGGAAGGCACAGGCCTGACAGATCATGACAACACAAGGTACGACTCGCCGGCCTCTGAAAACACCTCCGCATCTCCTGGGTTAGTACATTGCAGAGCTTGCTGAAGCTAGAATTTAAAGAAATCCGTTTATAGTCAGAAACATTGAACTCAATTGGCTTTAAATACACAACAAAACCTAAGAAACAAAATGCACATGCTGTTTCAGGACTGCTTGCTTAGTAGGCTGCTTTGTTGTTAAGGAAGTCGCATTTGGCTAAAGGGTCACTGACAGACATTAGGCGGAGGAGATCAGTGCCTTTAGAAACCAAATTACCTGAAATTCCAGCAGGAGAGAATGGACAGATCAGAATGTTCTTTGTGAGGTTCGGGCTGGCCTGGTGTGATCTGCCTGCATGCTTACAGGGGATGAAGTTCACTGCACTGACAGGACCGCAGCTTGACACAGCACTGCAGAAGTGCAGCGTGGGGTGTTGCTGGGGGATTCAGAGGCCTGTGAGCCCGACTGCCTGAGCTCACTGGAGGAGCCCGTTCTGCGTTCACACAGCTATCAGCTCTGAAGGCAGCCCTGAAGACATAAAAACAGTTCAGCTCCGACAGGACGCGAAACGCCCTCACATAAGGCCTTTGCAGACGCGATCAGTCACCACAGCAGGCTGCGAAGCTGCACAGGCATTTACTTTCCCTTGCAAAAGACTTCAAAACATATGGGACTGACCAAGCCTTTCTGTCGCTCCAGTGCAACCTTCTCCTCCATTTTCTCTCCAAACAATAAAACCATAAAAAATGTGGCATAGTGATCCACATGCCCATTTTCTGAAGTCATCCTCTTGCTTAGCTACAGTGTCTGTGCCTTCCTTATCGAACTTAACATAGAGACTCACACAGAGATGCATTAAATGCCAGTATAGTTCTTGCTGGAATTTCTGGGTGCATTTACTGAGGCAGGGCTAACAAACGGTTCTCCCTCTGGTCACATGGCTGTAATTAGACTCCAGGAGTTTGCTTTCATGCTACAAACCGGATACTAAGGAACGGTACCGCTAGTTTCTGCTCGGGCACAGTCATGACTGATGGAGCATGCTATGTTTGTAAATGGGAGAGCAGGTGTGCACTTATATACGCTACACTGCAAGAGTAAAATGGGGCTGTCATTTTGACAGACATTTTCTTCCTCGATATGTATACAGCTTTATATATACAGTAACTACTCATCCTATCCGTCAGTCAAATCAAGGGATGTTATGTTAAGACTGTATAGCACGCTAGTAAGACTTCATTTACAATATTGTGTACATACACAGACACACACATTGTGTGCAATATTCTAAATGAATAAAACAATCAGAATATCAGTCACTGTGTTACAGGATCCATCCAAAGAAGAGCAAGGGGTACATTCCTCAGCTCAAAGGAAATGTCTCACACTGACAGGCCTTTAGGAACTTCATGTAAGTATTCAAAATACTCTCAAGCACTGACAAAGTCAACCCGGCCCTGATTTTACGATGCTGTATAGAGGGACCAATCAGTCTAACATTTATTACATGTAAGGTAATGGAAACAAGTATTAGTGCTAGAGGATGACCTGTATGCAATGTAGAATTCTTCAGAATAAACAGTGAAACACAAATCAAAGGGCACATGTGGAAACTGTGGGACTGCATTTAACACCCAGAACTGAAGGCACCTCTTTACCCAAAGGGTGGTGGGAGTGTGGAACAAGATGTCCAGCCTTGCTGTGGAAGCTCATATCCCTGTTTCTTTTGAGAAACAGCTGGAGGAGACCCTTTGGATCAATTAGCTACAGTACTTCCAAATCAGCCAAACAGACTTATTGTGTCTGTAACCTTTCTTATTTTCTGAAATTAAACCTTTGCAGAAAGTGAGAGCACATGGTCACTCTCACCTTTACGCCAAACATGTACTGTAGTTTGCAAACGTGTCACAGGAACTGAATGACAAAGCTGGAGGTAGCTTTACTTTAGAACTAACCCAGGGAAAATCTCTCCAGCTCTCACCAGTTATCGCTTTAAAAACACAGGGACTCCTGGCAGGTCCAGACTGCAATTAGCAGATGTCGAAGTCAGCAAACGTGCAGGGAAATCAAAAAGAAAACCCACAACACTGATTTAGTTTCATTCCTGTTTTGGCATCTGGCCCGTATTTAAACATTTAATCTGAAACTTGAACAACAAAACCTCCTATACTTCAACCGCCCTTGTTTGCTTAAAGAAAACAAACTGACAGATAATGTTACAAAAAAGAATGAAGCATTACAATCGTGTACAGCAGTCCTCTGAGTCTGTTTTATTAATCTCTGAGCATGTATTATACAAATATACAGTTTCAATGAAAAGTGTGGGGTAGGCTAAATCTGAGACTGCTGACGAATTGGTGTCTGTTACTGACTGAGGACACTGCACATCACTCCAGGAACAAGACCCACCCCAGTGTGAAACAGGACAAATGTTTAAGGCACCGCAGCGTGCACCGGACGCACATCGTACCCTTGAAAAAGATTTAGGGAAAGACAAAAAAAAAAGGTCTTTAAGACACAAGACTCGGAAATGTGTAGGAACTGTTTTCACCACTAAATTGTGGGCTTTTGCAGCTGCAACACAAACAACACCCAGGGAATTGTCTAAGAAGGAGACAAACTCCCACAAATAAAACTAAATCAAAGGAAAACCCTCATCGTTTGGATCCTGGCAATCAGATGCAGCTTAGCTATCTTGCTTTTCAAAGACGGATTTGTTTTCCGAAAGCATTTTCGATCTTATTCTGAGTAGGATACTTAACGTTGCGATGTCTTGTCTGCAGGCTGTTTGGGCCCCCTGTTTCCTGCAGTTGTATTTTTAGACGCAATACATTTTGTTTAAATTATGCATTTTTGACATTTCAGAATTGTGCTGGGAAAATGGAGTAAGTGATAGTCATAAAAAGAAAAGAAAAAACGTTTTGCTTTTAAGCTCAGCTTGAGCCCTTCAGATTTACACAGCCCGAACACTAAGAACTTCCTTGTTTGCTTAAATAGAAAAACTGCAGAAAACTGCAAGCACACAGTCACACTAGAGACTAAACACTTCTCTCTCTCTCCAATTTTTATGTGTTACCCCCTCATGGGATCACATCAGCATAATGGTGCGTTTCAGAATTAAGTAGAAAACGAACATTTAAAGACAGTTCAACCTGCTGCCCAGGAACAGCAGCAGTGAAACAAAAGCTCTAGTTAAGAATTCAGAACACGTCTTCTTTCTTACAGAATGAAGCAAGTTTCTTTCTTATTTTATTAAGTTTACTGAAAAAAAGCAGGTGTTATGTAGAGAGAACATTGTGGAGCCATGGAGTCTGCTAACCAGCTCTGGATGTCTAATTGAGAGGTTGCGGGTTCACATCTCAAGGGGGGGCAGTGCTGTGAAACTTGAGCAAGCCAATTCATTTAAGCTGCCTACTGTGTAAAAGAACGGAAATGTTAGTTGAATAGGATACCCAAATAATGAGCAATTATCTATCATTAAATAAAAAAAACAGACTGCAATCAGCTTCTAATCTGAACTAGGCTTCACTGCTTTCAAAAATACCAACTCAGGGTTCCTGCTTTGTGACCTCTGGGGAGATGGTGTGAGAAAAAGCACCGATGGGCACCGTTGATTCCCAAACGAGGGAGAATGGATAATGTAGAAAATCCGTTTTCCGAAATAAGAGAAAGCAATTTGTCTGTGTCACTGATACAGACGGCAGCAGCCGGTGTAGCGGAGCTCGTTTGGGCACGGTGACGTCATCGCCCTCCCTGCGCGTAGCAGGGACCTCAGCCACCTGGGCTGGGGGAGGGAGGTCTCCTTTAGCTCACTCGGCTGGTTCCCTGTTGCGTTACGCCAGAGACCCGGGTTCGTGCCCAGGTGATGCGGGACGAGCTGGCGGAGTGGAGCGGCGAGGGCACAATGGTCAGGCCTGCAGATCTGAGGATCTGATCGCATCCTGCTGTCTCCTGAAAGAAAGGTCCCGGAGATCTAGCTGCAGCTGAGAACCTTGTGCCAGACAACCTCCACGCTTTGTGTGAAGCTGAATCTCCTATTTCAGTCCTGAAAGTACCTCCTTGAAACTTCCTCTTGTGTCCTCTGATCCTTTCTCCAGCCTGAAGCAGTTTTTTGTGTAGATTTGCTACTTCCCGGGATTTTGCACACTTACTTCAGTGCCCTTCCTGCCCCCTCTTTTCATTGAAGAGGCTTGGGCGTGTAGTGTGTGGCACAGGGAAAGCACATGGGCCTGGCGTTTCGTCTGTACTTGTACGTTTCATCTGCGCTGCCTGGCTTAACTTCCCACTGGGAACGACGTGCACAAGCATGGAAGCTCTCCTGCAAACCCCACTGTCTTTGCAGAAGGAGTGGGCTGGGAGAGAAGGGGAACTGCACAGCTCAGCGAGGCAGAAGCCATCCTCCCACACACTCACCCTTCAGGCTGCTGTAGGAGATCCCTGCTCCGAGGCACTTTGTTACAGAGGGATCATACACAGTCACTGCAAAGGGCCTACAAACTCTCAATTCACAGGCGCAGACTTACGCTTTGGGCAAAAACCAGACAGAAAATTTAGGTTTGAAATTTAAAGGTTTAATGAAAAAAAAAACAGTTACTTTAAAAAGAAATGCGAATGAAGCATTTGTAATTTAACAAATTAGGACCAATCTGATTGTAAGGTGAATTTTGAAAGGCACCGACTCTATTGGCACAATGCTAATGCTACAAACAGCCTGCAGTACTGTGATCACAAAGGCCGAGAGCTCTTGTGATTTTCGTTTGAATTCAGGCCTGCTTTCCTGTATCACTTTACTCGACTCTGTGCTCCAGTTTTGCAGTGCTGGGTTTCTGATTGCATGAGCTCGACAGGATCGATACCAGCCCGCGTTTTAAATAACCTCCATCATGAAAGAATTGATTCTCGCAGAAGATAAATAAGTAAATCTTCGGTCTCCACTTCCACGGCCTCCTGGAAGCAGCGCGACGTGCATCAGTCTGATCTGTTCTCACAGCCGCCCTTCCCTCCCCGCCGTCAGGCTCACTGCGCCGGGGCAATTAACAGCATTAGCAAACCGCACAGCGCTCTAATCAAGAGCATGGGATTACGAAAAATTAAAGCAGTTCAATGTGTTAAAAAAAAAACCACTCCGCATCTTAACTGAAGCTCCCAGCTCTTTGATGTTATTTCTAGGTGATGCTCAAATCAAGTGCCCTCAGTTTTGCAAATCCTGATTTGGAATCCTGCTGCGAGATCTTGTATAATAGGATTACAGAAAAGTAAAAAATCCTGCTGAGCACTGTGTATGGTTTATAAGTGTACATATGTGGTGTTCCATTATATACTTGGAGAGCTTTACATTGCATTCAGATATTAATAAATTACATAGCAACCTTCATTTTTCAATTAAGTGGATACAGTACATGTTACAGATGTAGGGAAACAGACCTCTATTAAAACAAAATATCCGGTCTTGTGCAATAATAATAAAAATAACAAAAGGACAAAACTTAAAAGGTGATATGATATAATGTGATATATTACAGTATGTTCAGAATATATAACCTTTAGCAGCAACATTTAATTGTTCACATAACAACAATAAAGCCTTCATAACACTTTCTGTTGAAATCGGAAATCAGAATCCCCAATAACTCCTCAAGCGTCCTGAGCCTCCTCCGAATTATACAGTGACAAACGAGTTTCAGCAATCGGTCTTGATCAGCTCAGTTTACAGTCCAGCTCATCCTCTCGGCCTGATTGGTGCTTTGTCTGTGTGATGCGTCATGACGAAAGGAGTACAGTTACACACTATCAGAACCACATCAGGCAACCCTCTGCTATCTAAGCAGGGAGGGATCAGACTGGCCGACTGTGAGATTATGGCGACAGTGGTTTGATTCTGATGCGCTAATCAACAGATGATCCTCGTCCCCACAGGTGAAGCAGAGAACCCGTTTCAGAGAAATATTTCTCCTGTCACGTACAGTCCAGTTATATGAGTAATGGCACCACCGACTCCCCACTGGCCCAGTTCCACCGCAGACAGGGGTCGGAGAAAAGGAAGGGAAGATTAGACCCCAAGCCTACGCGGGGAAGACTTCTCCCAGTTTTGTTTTGGAGGAATGAGGACCAGCGCACTCCAACTGCAACGCCAAGGCCAGGGAACCCAGGCAAGATCACGCTAGGAAAATTAATTACCGCAAACTCATTATTTGTATCTGGAGATGGTAAAATAGCTAATGAGCTCTGAACCGGAGCCATGGAGCCAGAAAATTAAGCACAGATATCATTACCTCAGCAATTTCAAAATTGAGGACGGATGGCGGGAGAACATGGAAAGTCCATACATTGCGCAGCATCAGTGACACTGCTGTGCTGCTCAGAGAAGATAAGATCACTTTATTGGCCATATACTGTACAATCTCTTGTATTAGGAATTCATCCTTTCACATACCCCAGCTTGCTCTCCATGAGGCACACAGACAGGGAGAGAAGCTTGGGGTCAGAGTGCAGGGTCAGTCATTGTACAGCGCCCCTGGAGCAGCTGGGGTTTAGGGCCTTGCTCAGGGGCCCACCGGAGTAGGATTCCTCTCCTGGCTGCAGGATTTGAACTGGCAACCTTCCAGCCACAGGCGCAGATCTTTAGCTACAGAGCCACCACTCTGCAAGAAGATATGTGGAATGTGAGCAAATACCATGTCTCAGGTGTTAAAGGAACCTTTTCATTGTTATTTTAAATCAATCAATCGAGCAGTTCTTGGGATATGCATGTGCTAGGGGTGTATGCGTATAAATATTTCAGTATGACAGCCTGATCTGCTTGCCCTAATTTGCCTGGATGGCACTTATTTAACAGTTAATTAATAAAATCACAAAAATGCCTGCCCTGTTCTAAAACAATGTTTTTAGTATTGCAGCTTATTTTTGTTTGGGAAAACAAACAAAACAAATTGTTCACAAGAAGAAAACAAACAACCGAGCAATCCTCAGCTGAAGGCTTTGGCCATGAAATCCCAAAGACAGGTTTGTGAACTCCAACCTGCGCTGAAGAGTACAGCAGGCATGCAATCCCGAGCCTTGACACAGAACACTGGGAAAAAAAGCCCTTGTAGTAACGATCAAAGCAAAAGCACAAAGACTCCATCAGCCCAAGACCTTCACCAGCGCTATTAAGGCAATGAAAACACATCAGTCTGAGCAGAAAGAGGCTGATGGGTGACTGCAGGAGAGGAGGGTGTCCAGCTATCCTTCAAGGACTGTCTTGATGAGGTTCTGGGATCGATAAGCCAATAACAGCCGAGCAGGGACAAATAACTTTTACTTCTTCAGAGCGTTTTCTAAGATCTCCATTCCTACGGAGGCAAAAAATGGCAACACCGTTAACGACAACAGCAACAAACCAGTTAGAAGTGTTGCTTATTGCTGCCAGCTTTAAATTTGACTCCTGAATGCACTCTTGCAAAATGCTGCTCTCACTGTATGCTATTCTTACAATACGCCATGCAGTACGTGACAATACATAAGCACAGCTTCAGGGATCGTATAAAGATTCAGTTCTTTTGAGTACGCTGAAAGCAAGAGTATTACTGACTTCGTTCTCCTGAAAGTGTCACTTTCTGCAGGGGGTCTCACTCGCTCTCTCCTTTGGGCTGAACCTTGAATATTGGCTTCTGATCCAGTATGTTTACATCTATACACAAACACACCGGGACAAAGTACCAGATTTGAAAAGAAAAGAGAGATTCTTTACAAGAGAGCGTCTTTGGAATGAGTGTCTGTAGGCAATTTAACTTGAAGCATACAAACTTTTTTTCCCTTGTGGCTGGGTAATGTCTCTTTTTTTTCTGTAGCACTGTTAACAGCTTTTTTTCCCCAAGACTACTGAAGTCTCTTGTCAGAGGTACAGTATACCATTAATAATGGGAGCAATTAAAATCAATAAAGGAAAGCAAGCCTTCCTCTCTTAAACGCACAGTCCCTTATGTTAAATATAACAATTATTCTATTTTTTCTGCAAGCTACTGCCAAATAATTTAAGAGTGATAATATATAGATCTCTTAATATCTGTATGTATTAAAGCACTGAACACAGATCACTATTCCATACAGTCTTAATACGGACTCCAGCTGGAATTCTGCCCTTTTTGCAGGCTCGCTCCAGCGTGTTGGAGTTCCTGTTGAATTGGGGAGAAATGAGCGACAATATTAGGCGTGTGACACCATTTTCTTTCTTTAACTGTCACCAGCAACTACTGCTTCTAAAATGTCTTAGCCAATATGTTTGCCCTTCCGAACACCTGCATCTTGTTAATTTTTCAAACAAGTTCGCTTTTTGCTGTCCCTTTCAAAATTAAAGAGTGCCCCTTCCAAGCAAACATGCAGTAAGGTCTGTCAGTCATTTCTTTGTTCATTCTACGCTTGTTACTTGGTAACAAAAGCATATCACTCATAAAAAATGTGATGCACGTTTTCAACAAAAGGATACTTTTTTTCATATGTTTTTGTCACTGTGTAGTTATAATCTTTGACAATTAAGGAGTGAAAGTGTTTGCCTATTATTACCCATTATGGTAACTTGAAGTGTCTGCTCTAGGCTGGGGAAAGATTAAAAGCAGAACAGCGTGTGCAATTTTGTCAGGAGCAGCCAGGACAGAGCTTTGTTTTCTGCTGTAAAGCAAATTCGACTGCCTCCATTTCTGTGGATCTGTTAGGTGGAGTAGTCCTTGAAGAATGATTGACTGATATGAGGGCCACCTGGGGAAATGAATAGACTCACCTGCTCAGTGGAAGACAATGTGAGCTTGACCTGAAGAGCACTCTGCAGGCTTCCAACACTGCCCACGACCAGAACAATGCCCGGATCTCATTCCTTCAGGAGGCTGGCTGAACAGGTGTACCTGCACTTCTGTCCCAAGACCTTCTGCGTTGCAGGCTCAGCTGAAAGTGACCGGAAAAGAACAGGGCTGCGAAGACCCGCGTGCTGAACTGCTGAGGGGAAATACTGAGGAAACGACACAGGTTGCCATCTGCCCAGTCACAGGTGTGACAGTGGAACACACCTCCCACTGCACTCCCCACTCCGTGCGTGGGAATGAGCAGCTTCCACACCTGAGGCTAATCAGGGCTGCGCTTTAAGATCCCCGCGCGCCCGCAGACGGCGCTCAAGCTGAGAACTGAATGTGTTCGCAAGCCGGCTAAGCAACTGATTGCTCCCATGTACAAGAGGATTTATTCTCCTCGTTCGAAAAGGATTCTCTCAAACGCAGAACAGTCACCTCTGCAGACGACTACACACCGGCACACCGCACAGGAATAAGAAGCACCCTGCCGGTGCTCAGGCAGCACCCCATTGAATCCGACTCTATCACACAGGCCTTATCTAATGCCAGCGCGCTGAGGTAGAGGGGTTCGAATAACCGCAGGCTCGGCCCGAGGCGCAAACAAGACAAAGCCTCCCACGATTCCATACAAAAGTTAAAACAACGGAAATGGACAGAACAACAAAAAATAGTAACTTATGACCATATTAGAGGAAGATCTGAAGACCTTCTTCAGTGATACATCAACACAATACAAGTAGAATATGTCCATTTTATGCACACCTGTTCCAAGACAGCCATGATCCTGGCAAAACTGTCCTGCCCAATACACCCAGAAACACCCACCTGGAGAGGTAGGAGCAGAACGGACAGGTGAATGTGTTAAAGGACAGACAGAAAGACATGTTCACTCTTGCACTGTGAAAGGCACAGTGACGGTATGAAGTCGGAGGATGAGCTATTGACCAGATGCTGAATTGTTAATATACAGGCGAATGGCTAATCAGATGCAGAATGGCTAATCAGATGGTAAACAGGCAATGGGTCAAGTGCACGTAAAACTAATGGAGTGCAATCACTGATAAGGGTCTAGGGGTAGCACTGGGGTAGAGCACAGGAGAGAGAGATGGCTCTGCATTGCTACACAAACACACAGCACACCTTGGGTTCCGTCTTCTCAGACCTGTGATCTGTGAGGCACCGGGACAGCAGGAATAAAGATTTCTTTTATTGATTCATTGAGCTCAGATGCCGTTTTGCCTGTTTTGTGGCTTTGTCAGCACAAATCAATACCCTTCCTCTTCCCAACCTGTAAATGAGGGATCTCAGAGATATTCAATGAATATTTCATGTCACGTTAATTTCCATGGCATCCACATTTCACTCTGATAACCACTAAGAGCAATTTCTGAAATCAAGCTTTGCATCTATTGAGATTATTTTTTATGCATAATTTAATCCTGAGGTAAAAAAAAAATCCTTCTTAGTTTTGAAGCAGTTAAAACAATTTGAATGCAGGCAGGAAAAAAAAAATCCTGGTTTCATGCATTTATGTTTTTGACAGCCAGTATAAATTCCAGAGATAAATTGAAATAAATGCTTTGCCCTGTTGATTAATTTTCCATTTCAAACTTAATTAGGATGATTAATCTTTAATCTAAGATTTGCTTCACATTTACTCCATTAGCCTTAAAAAGCAATTTCCACTTTATGTCACCTAATAAAAGCCACAAAAAAATGAAGACCAGACCTGGTGCTGGAGAGCCACAGTCCAGCAGGTCTTTTACTGTAGATCACCAGTGAGTTTAGATCATTTTATTAATTTAACTCAATTTAGTCAGGAATGGCCAACTGTGGCCCCTCAGAACTATAGCGTGTTGGTATTTTCATTTCAAATGGTTAAAAATGATGATTTAAGGATGGCCCATATAGTGCTGGACCGTGGTGCTCCAGGACCAGGGCAGGGCTGGCAGCAGGGTGGAGGGGTGTTATGGAAAATAAAAAGCAAAAACAAGGCGTGATTCCACATGTATGATACAGTGGAAAGGCTGAGGAAAGAGAGGGGACTGGGAACAGGAAGTGCGTCTTTACACCAAGAGCAGCAGTGGCGGGTGTCAGGAAGACGTCGCCGGGCCGTGTTGCTGAAGCCCGTTCCTGAACTGTGGCGCATCAGCGGGCAAACAAGATCGACCGAGTGACCTCCGCTCACTCGAGTGACCTCTGTTTCTCTGAATGACGAAAGCTTTCCTGTGCTTAAAACAAGGCGTGACAGCTTCGTTTCTCTACTTGTTTCGTGCCTTGCTCTCAATGATCTTCCTGTGACTAGGTAGGGCAGCCATTCATTTCCCATTTCCATCCATGCCGGGGGCTATTTCCTTAAATCCCTCTTTTCCTTTTACCTTCTGCAAGCAGTATCGGTATCGCGTGCTTCTCCTCTCTTACAGAGAGCAAACCCCTGGAGAGCAAGTAACGAGCAAGAGGAAAGATACAGATGCCGAAAAGCAGCAGGCCCCTCTCCTGTGTTCTTCACTTCATTTGTCTTTACAAAGTATTTATTTTCATTGCGCTCAGGACTGCCTGATGGGATGTTTGCGGACGTTTTGGAAAAGAAATACTCCTCTGTGATGCTCAGGAGAGCTACAACCCCCGCCCCCCCCCCCAAAAAAAAAATTACAGAACTTAGATGCTGCATTTAAATTTAGACATGTTGGACAACAGAATGAGTGCATTCTAGCGTAGCTTCGTAGGGACAGGCTGTCTGTTCTCCCCTGCGTTTGCAGAGCCCTGGGAGTCCTGGGAGATTTGTAACACCTGTCTGCAGTTGCAGTTCTCTACAGGTCGGCATTCCGCCTGCCAGCCTCACCCCTGCCTCTGTTCTAATCAGGCGGCCCTGCGGACAGAGGCTGGCTGAGAGAACGGTGGCGGTCGGCCCCCCCATGAGGAGCTTGCGCTCTGAGCCGGTGAGCAACCTCTTTCACAAGCGCGTGATTCACTTTCCAGCCTGTGCTCGCACCCTGGGTTCTGCACGCAACGAAATACTCCAGGTTGGCAGAAGGACCCTGGACTCCCACCTGCGCCTTGTCCGATCTCAAGCAAGATATAGCACAGAGCACAGACAGGCCAGTAGGGCTCGCTCAGGCAAGGATACCTCAATGCGTTTTGATGTAGCCATCAGGTGAACAGCTTTCTGCCTCTGCGTGACAAAGTGGTTCAGTCATTTCTTGCCTGGAAATACCTAGGAGCCCACCGTTACTCCAAACAGGCTCTTGACCGCATGTGCTGCCCATTCTTGTGAGCGCTTTGCCAGTTTGCAAGTTAATTTAGATAAAAAACCTCCCATGGACCCCGCAATACAATTTCAAGCATACGGAAAGCTGACGTTAGACAGGTAAGGAAACCCGCAGTGCTCTGTGTTCCTCCCAGGGATGCGTCGCCACATTTGCTCCAGCCCGCCTGCTTTCGACGTGCGCGCTGTCCTCCAACTCCTGCCTCGTTGAAAGAGATAAGGAAACACAACCCAGAAACGATTTTCTCCACCTCAACGGCGGAGGGCCCAATTATAAAAAAGAAATGTCAAGGCTGTCGCGACCGAGACGGATGACGGGGAGCCGGGCCGCACGAGTCGCTTGAGGAAGTGCGAACGAGTAATGAGTTCCCCCTACAGGGCCACGCGGCAGGTTCCGACGCCTCGGCGACTTCATTACTTAATCGTTTCATTAAAGCCGGCGGGCCGGTGAGCGGGCGGGGCCCCCTGATGAGCAGGCGCGGCCGGCCGCGGTGGAGGCTGGGGGCGTGGGGGCCGCGGAAGGCGCATTACGGGGGGCTTCCTCTAGGGGGCGCTCAGCGGTCTGCAGCCAGAGCCGGGCCGCGAGAAAACTGTGAAAACGGATTACAAACACGGGAGGATTTGAAGGGGGGAAAAAAGGGCAAATCCTGAGTGGTAACCGTCAACGAATGAACAGAAATAATGGCTTTTATTTCCCCGTTGGAAAGGGCAGGGCAGGGATGAAACAATCGTTTTGAAAGTGGTTTTATGACTCAGGCTCTCCTTCCCGGAGACGCTGTGGTTAAGGGTGGTGGGGGGGGGCAGCTTGAACACAGAGCTTGGAGAAGATGAAACACAGCTTGGGAAAGTAAGAGAGAAAATGGAGAAAAGAGCTTCTATACAGTCTTCAGCGCTCAAAGGACCCCGATGAGTTTTATATAGGTGCTCGAAGTGAACATTACCTGCAGTACAGAACCCCAAGAGAGCAGCAGGTAGTGCCTTCAGACCAGGTTAGGCCCGAGGACAGTGCTTGAGGGCAACTAGTCGCCATGACAACAGCCTTTAACTAGTTAACTAGCGATTAACAGGTTTCCATGACATACTGTAGCTACAAACGTGGTGACCTTTATACTGCATGTCAAGCTGGGTGAGGGCCACCTAACCTCTATCTGTTTTCACCAGAGGCACTGGTCTCTCATCACCAGTGAGTGATTCAAACATCACATCAAACAGAGCTTTTGCTTAATACATAAGCTCATTAAAAAACACAGTTTGTAATTTGTGCCCTGGACCTTTTCTATTCTCTCACCCACCTTTGAGCTATTCTCCTTACCCAACTGGGCTGCAAAAGCACACATTTACCTCTGCAGGTCAGCTATACCTACAGCAGCAGAAGAGGCCCTGTTAAATAAAAACTGAATCAAAAAGTCTCTGTCCTGCCACCATCACGTTTGGAGAAACCTGTAGATTGTGACCATCAGGTCACCTCATCCAACGTACAGCCCAGTGTGCCACTGTTTGACTGATACAGTGCACCATTGCAATTAAAAAAATGCACTTTACCATTATATCAAACAGTGCAATTTAAGTGTTCTGCTGGTGTCTGGTAGAAAAACATTCAAAGCCAATTCTCTCTGAGCTAGGGGTGGAATGTTCTTCTAACAGGTCAGACCAGCTCCCTCGGTTACTTGCCTTTTAAAAGGTGTGTGTGTACTGTAGTGTTTGTCTTGCGCCCTGCAAAGCACTGCTGTCCCATCCAGAGCTCTGTGCTGCTGCGACCCCTGTGCTTCCGGGACGGAATACTGTACAGAAGCAGGATCAATCAGGAAGCTGCACCCCTGGCTTGATTGCTTCCTCTCGCTGATGCCAATTATCGGCATCAGAAATGCCAGAGCCACAGCAGGGAGAGCTGGGAAAAAGGTCATGCCAGGTGGGACTGTCTGTGTGCCATGTCAGCTCCATTCTCCCTCTCCATGAGAAATGCCGATGAACACGTCTGATCAGAATAATTGCACATTTTTCTCAATAAGGTGTGCATAGCGTGTTCAGCCCATTTTGTTTTGAGTTCCGTGCATGTGACAGACATGGTGGAGAACTGTGCACAGAAGGCACAGAACACGCAGCCTGGCTGGGGCTGACACAGCAAGAGGGAGGGGAGATCTGTCAAGGGCCTTCAAAGTGCAGTACATGGAGTGGATGTGGCACGCTGATCAGCACTAGTTCACGTGCACCCTATTAATAAATGATCAGAGAGAAGAGGCTCTCCTTATCTGAAACCAACGAGCAGCCCACTACATAATACAGAGAGACAGGAAGCACGATGAGTCGCCTGCGACCTCAGCAGAGATCCATTAAAACTCCATCAATGTAACCCAAACCCTGCAGAGGAAAGTGCGTGAAACAAGAGTAAATAAAAATAGAAATGAACGATTTGATACATCAGCACATGCATATCCTCATCTAAGATTTCAGCTACAATATAAATTCAATGTGGTTCTTCCAAAAAGAAAATCCACACCCAGCTCATGCATTTCAGCGCACATGCACATACACACAGACAGAAAGAAAAATAATGCACCTTAATTCAATCTCAGCCATTTAAAGAAACCCTGCCTGCTCATGCTCTTTCCAAGATTTAATCTGATTGACTTTACTAAGGTGCCGACATGAAAGATCTGGGTGAGTGTTTTACTCCCAGAGTGTTTTACAGCACAGAGGGTGAGAGCTTTACTCCAGCACAGGGAGTCAGTGATTTACTCCAGAGCAGGGAGTGAGAGCTTTACTCCAGTACAGAGGGTGAGTGATTTACTCCAGAGCAGGGAGTGAGTGATTTACTCCAGCACAGGGGGTGAGTGATTTACTCCAGAGCAGGGAGTGAGTGCTTTACTCCAGCACAGGGAGTGAGTGATTTACTCCAGCGCAGGGGGTGAGAGGTTTACTCCAGAGCAGGGAGTGAGAGCTTTACTCCAGCACAGGGAGTGAGTGATTTACTCCAGCACAGGGAGTGAGTGCTTTACTCCAGCACAGGGAGTGAGTGCTTTACTCCAGCACAGGGAGTGAGTGATTTACTCCAGCACAGGGGATGAATGAGTGCTTTACTCCATCACAGGGAGTGAGTGATTTATTCCAGAGCAAGGAGTGACTCACTCCCTGTGCTGGAGTAAAGCAAGGAGTGCGTGCTTCAGTCCAGAGCAGGCAGTGCTTGCAATATTCTAGAGCAGGCAGAGCAACATCTTGTTTCAGCTCAGAGGGGACATTCTGCAGAAAATCTGGAATTGTACTCAAAGCCGACCACAGCATGCAAACACACTCATGGCATTTAAGGACTGTGCCTATGAATTTATAGCATAAGCAATAAATAAAAGCACAATCTATTACCACCTGTCACATTATTGAGGCCAACTGTGCCTGCAGGGGATTTACAGCAGCCTGAGACTATGTTTTGTGTTGAATTTACTTCAAGATAAAAGGTAAAATAATAAGTGAAATACCCTTTCTAACATTTTTCTTTGTTTAGTAATATTCAGCTCACGTACTAGACGAAACAAAAACCAAATGAAAGTGAAGAGATTCTTGGCCTGAGAACAGGAGACACTTTACACCAAGAAGTGTGGGTGTGTGGTACAAAGAGTGAAGACATTTTGTGGACCTCTTCAAGGGACTTATTTATGTGCTAATTAGCCATTGCATGAGCTCAGCACTCATTAAACATCCCACTCTGTCTCTTTCAAGAGAAAATGTAGAAGAAATGTTACCAGGCATAGCAGAAAGATCTTGGGATTGACTTCCAATGAAACAATACTTGGCTATGCAATGTGAACAGAGAAGAATCTGGCATCTTGACAGATGCATTTATAAAATGAACTAGGTGGGATCCCCTGACTACAAGATGCTTGTGGAAACTATTAGAAGAGAAAATCCAGACGTTGTGATCCCTAACGTAGAACCTTTGTCTCAAGTTATCTATTTTATAGTCAAGCAGCAATTCCAGTTTCAAATGCGCAGGATTTGGTAGCTGAAATCCCAGTAGGATCTCCGGCATGCTCTGTCAAAACCTTCAATCTCCACAAGCTGTCGCGCCCATCAATCACACAGACCACAGCAAATTTAAAGAGATTTCCAAAACACAATGGAAACGCTTGTCTTTCATCCGGCCACTGAACTACACGATATGGAAAATTGATTTGAAAATAGCATCGTGTGATTCCAGGGAAACAGAGCTGATTGCCTTCATATTTATCAAACCTGGAGTTTTATCTCCCCTTGCTGTTAAATAGAAATCATGCTCCCCTTGTCTTGAGAGCTTGTTTGCAGATATTCTTAGCAAGCAGCTTCTTAAGAAACCGCAGGCTACTCATCTGATGCGTCCTAATTAGGAACGGGCAGCTCCCTGGGGAAATACAGATACAGAAACACGCCGAGCACCAGCACTGCTAAAGATCTGGAAAAGGGAAGCCTGTGAATAACACTTCACTCTTACTCACTGCAGAGGCAGCTATTCTGAGCTCTGAACTCGCCGGCACGTCCGTGTGGGGTTCTTCTAGCCTGGGATCAAAAACTGCACAGCCTTCCAAATCGTGACGCAGAAGACAACGTAAAACACAAACAGAGCCTACTGAATACGTCTTGCCACGCCACGCACAGACAGGATGTGCTCCACACGAGCTGTGCAGATTCGGCCAGGTTTTGCTTTTGGTCTCACTTTCTCAAAATGTTAGAGATGTGTTGGTTTTCTTACGGCTCTACCAAAATTCTGTCGTATTGGTTTTGAATCAGGCTTCTGACAGTAGTTTTATGTGTGTGCTGTATATGCACTACCTGAGGACAAAAAGGTATTGCTGATCTGGAATCAGTCCAGTCCAGAGAGGAGCCACCAACACATTCCCCGGCTTAAAGGAGTGTCTTGCTCTGACAGACACCAGGAACTGAATCATTTTAGTCTTAAAAACCCTCAGAACCACTGTCAAGGTCAGCTGGGTGGGCTTCTTCAGAATGAACAGTCAAATACGGAACCTGTGGGGAAGTGCATTAAAAACTGCGAACAGGAGGGACTCCTTTACTCAAAGGATGGTGGGAATGTGTGGAAGCTGCCCAGCCACGTCTGTGAACAGGATACTTTGGCTTCATTCACAAAAAAACTGCTGGGGTCAATAAACTAACTGCAAAACTACTAATTATGAATGGCCTCCTGTCCTTTGCAATCTAAGGGATTTTGTACCAAGACACATTTTTTTGCATTATATGGAAGTCCCTTACAACATTACAGGCACTGAAAACTCCTTTTTTTAAAAAAACACATCTACTGTTGCACAACATCACACTCACATACAGGAATGCCAGTGCAACTGATCCTGCTTGGCTCAGCACGGAGAGAGCACTCATTCTGCTGGAATACATGTCAAGGGAATGATGTAGTTCCTTCTTCCATAAACGGGCAAGTTTGAGAAGAAACATCATGCATCTTTGTGTGGTAAATGTTAGTCAAGATACAGTAGGTTCATCTTAATGCTCATCAGTATATTTCGGGTGGCTGGATTGTGTTCCAGATCTGTATCAAACTCAAACATTCATCCATCAAGCCGTTTGTCTGTCCACCTGTTCATCTTTCTCTCCTCTGGTCATCCATTCGTTTGTGTAATGAACTGTCCGCCCAGCCACTCGCTCATCTATCGGTAAATGAATCCATCTTTCCTTATTTGCTTCTCACCCTGCTTCTCAACACCTAGTTCTTATCTTGCAGTCTGAGTCCCAGTCCCAGTGTGTCCAGTGCCCTGAGAGAAGAGTGCATGTGGAGACTGTCCCCGTGATACAGAGAGCTGCACACCTTTCTTCTGGCACTCAGCTAAGAGAGCCACCATGGCAACAGCACAGCAAGCCATCAGGACACCTGGTCCCAGGTGCGAGAGAGAGCACGCGGTTGGGAAAGTCATTTGTTACACTGCTAATCTAGTTTTTCAGAATGACCTTGAAAGTAGGTCTCTCTCTGCAAAATCGGCCCTGTAAATTTAGTTATGTAATTAACTGTGAGTCTACAGTACTGTAGCTACAGTAACTGCGTTTTTGAGGGCACTTTGTCTGTTTTTACCACAGGAGAAATAATTCAATCCCTTGATTGATGAAAGAGTTAAAGCTCTTAAAAAGCCTCTCTTATCTATACGGGTGGCTGCTGCAGAGCTAGCGATTCATGTCCAGTTATGACACTATCTTTGATGCATATTACATGGAGCACCGCTCTGATATGGGCTGCAGCCATGTGTTACAGCTGTGTGCTGGAGAGCAACACACCATGAAGTCCAAAAGGCAAAATGAAGGCTTTTGAAAAGCATTCCTTAACCTCTCGTGAGCAATACATATATCTTACAGTTCTGAATTCTGATCAGCTGTGGCTTCCTATTCTGCTTTGTCTTTGAGTCCAGTCTTACTTTCAGTCATCCTGGCAGTCGCCAACACTGGCTGTCAGATTTCTGGAAACATGGGCAGAAGATCACATACATTCAAGCTTGCTTTTCCTTTCCTCTCTTCAGATAATGACAGTTTGAAACAATGTATCAGCCTCTCAGCCTCCATTTTCATAGAGTGAGTTAACGGTTACCCAGCACCACACCCTGGATCCAATTTACATGTAAAGGATATCAATTTCTGTATGCAGGGTGTCTATCCCTATTTATCCTTCAGGCGACTGTCACACAAACAGCACGGACACACATACCTGGATGCATATATCGACGGGGAGTAAAACCATCACCACAGACCGCAGTGCACACTCAAGCACACCAGATCGGTTCTCGGGTGGCCATCCAGAGTGGTTGCACGTATGGAAGGTCAGGACACAGCTGCAGAGTGCTGTTCAGGCTGCTCTGTCACTGTCTGGGGGAACACGCCCCCATGATCCCACTGCTGTGTCCCAGTTTTAACACAGCTCTCACAATGTGATCTCAATAGGACAGCTTAGTGTATAAGATAATGTGTATAGCTTGCAACCTGTGCATCAAATCAAAACAGAGAAGAGGAAGCCATTCGTCATCCGTCCAGCTGTCAACCTCGTGGGAATGCCAGAGGACATTCAGCAGTGGGGAAGGAAGCTCTCTCTGCCTGAGCCTCCCCCCAGCTCATCACACTGCACCTGAAAGCATAACAGCCCTGTGCACCTCCAGCAGAGCTCGTTCAGACACGGTGACGTCATCGCCCTCCCTGCGCGTAGCAGGGACCTCAGCCTCCTGCGCTGAGTGAGGGAGGTCTCCTTTAGCTCACTCGGCTGGTTCCCTGTTGGGTTCCGCCAGAGACCCGGGTTCGCGCCCAGGTGTTGCGGGACGAACCGGCGGGGTGGAGCGGCGAGGGCACGAGCCCGCGCGGAACTGCGATGGTCACACCTCCACACATTATATGGAACCATAAGGCAGGACTAAGAGAGAAATCAGCAGGATTCGGGCAGGAAATCATGTACAGGTCAGAAAAAAGAAAACCTCCCTTCAGACCCTGACGGATTTTGTGCAGATCTCTATGTAATCCTGTGGGGTGGTTGAGAAAACCAGAAATCAGTTAATTAAAAACATTCTGGAGGCACGTCAGGTGTCAAATACTGAAGGGTTTATTAACAGGGGAGTCTGCACAAACTGTGCTCAGCTCTGCAGGATCAGCTTGCTTGAGGTGGAGAACGGCCTGTTGTGCTGCCATGAGCAGGACCATGAGGCTCTGCGCAGGCTCTCCCGGCTGCAAAACCGAAACTGACAGCGCCCCGCCCCCGGCCCCCACCAGGCGTATTTCTAAGTGAAGCAGCAGAAGTGAGGCACTGGGACAACTGATCCAGAAACAAGTGGGAAAGGAAAAGTTCTAGTGGAAGGGCTGATTGATCTCAGAGGAGTGCTGTTTGGCTCTGGGAGTGGGCGGGGGCAAAGGGGCAATTCATTGGGGTGCCTCAGGGGGCCCACGATGGGCTCAGCACTCCCCGCTGCAGCCCCCCTCCTCCCTCGGCACTGCGACCTCCTCTGCAGCCTAGCGTTGGGGAACAGCAATGTGCTCCTGCATTATTTACATATCCACACAATGTGGACGGGCTGCTGCTGTGTTCTATTATGCAAAGGCTCTCTCTTCATTCATTATTCACTGGTGTTTTCCCTCTAAAACGCTTGAAATAGGATGCAGTGCCCCAGGAGAGGGGGGACTGCCATGCTCACCCCCCTTCTGCCCCGCAGTGTGAGCCTCGTGCTGGTGACCTCCGTGGCTGCAGGCCTGCTACACCCCAGGGGCGAGGCAGCGCACGGCACTCCTGCGACAGCACAAAGGGGCCGGCCCCACTTCTCTATTGAGAGCCCCACACAAATAAGACCTTGGGTCTTCAGTATGTAAGCAGTGGGGGTGACCGGAACAGGATAGTAGCATTGCATAGGATATGATTCTGAAGTATCAGAGACACAATCTCACTCCTATAAAAGGATTGTTTGCTGCTGACAGCTACTTACTGTACCTGCACGTTCCACTGCTTTTCAACCCGGGCACTGAGCACTGTTTCAGCCAGGCAAGGTTCCAGCTCCATGAGCCCAGTCTCTCTAGTCATGTGACTGGGGGGTTCCTATTATTCTGGCCCACTGATTAAGAAAAGATCTACCTCCAGGGTCGGTCAGAGCCGCGAAACGAAATTAAGACAAACTGCTTGGTGCATTAAAAAATGAATATGGCTACCAATCTACCTTTACACACCAGACACAGATGCAATCAAGGCTGCAAAACCTGGCTCTGCAAGAGTAACTCTTCTTGCATGCAACAACCCAATTAATGGAATAAAGACAGAATGCTATGGTTTTAAGAGTTGGTGAAACATCAAACCAGTCACAAAACTTAAACGTTCTCAAGCATCTTTGGGTGGCAGAGTGCCACCCTCAAAGACTAAAGCAGACATTACAAAGAGAGATGGATCGTTTTCCAAATAAATGCCCACATCTATGAAAAAATTCCACTTGGCATGGAGACAAAGCTAACAGAGGCACTCGAATAAAGAACCCGAAACATTCCTATTCCATCAACCTGAAAGACATAATTCATTTATCAGCGGAGACAGCATAGAGCCAGGGCCTGCATTCCTCCATTACCAGCAAAGCTATTAATAAGCTGGGGCTCTGACATTAAATCAAAGGGAAGGTTATTTAAAAAAACAAAGGTCATATAATATAAATGTTCTGTTTATCGAACATTTATGGAAGATCGCTTGAAGGCACTCCTTAACACTTACAAAACTCTGAAAACCCAATGAAGCACAAGACAGTAATAAGCAGGTAGTAACTGTTCTCCTGTTCCATCCCAAATGTCAAACAGCCAGGCTGTCCTTACCTGTGAAATGAAACTTTCCTATTTCTTCACATTGGCTGAGCTCCTCAATGTTTTAACTGCTCATTTAAATGTTAAAGTTCAGGTTTGTTAATCAACAACCTTGATGCAGTCACATTAGTGCTGCTAAGACAAGATCCAGATTAGTAGCCTTTGATTTCTTGATATGCAAGAGGGAACTATGTGAATCAACTGAATCAACCCTTTTCTTTACCATCATTTTGTATTTTTTTGTCCAGTTTGGACACAGCAGCTGTACTGCATGAGGAGAATGAGAAAGTGCTTCCTTCTCTGTCCTGCTCACCTACATGTGAGGAACAGAGCCTGGCTCTGTCAGTTAGTGCCGACTTGGGGAGTGGCATTTCTCTCCCTGATGTCTCTGCAAGCCTGCGTCAGGGAACTTACAAGAGTCATTGCTTTTCGAAGACAGGGGCATCAACACTGTGCAACGTATCCCTGCTCTACCCCTGCTGTGCACAATCAGCTAGTGACATGATGGACCGTGTGAGGCCTGGGCTCACAGTGAGAGTGTTTACTGGTGTCATTCCGTAACTGGCCATTTACCACAACACGAACTTCTTCAAGAAAAGGTAACTGTGTGATGGAAATAACATCATGACACTTTGCAATCAGCATCCCTTGAGCTTGTCACTGTCCAGAGAACAAACAATCATCCGATAACCAGACAGGACTAGAGACCTCTTACAGCAGGGGTGCCCAACCAGTCGATCGATCGCAAGAATGTTTGGCAAAAAATAAATGGGCTTTTTGACTATTTACTTTTTTTCGATAGCGTAAAAATTCATTCAGATCTGTGCATGTAACGTCATATGTTTTACTGGCCTTGTGTGTGTTTAACCCTTGTCGAATGGGTAGTAAAAGTCTCTTCCCTGAGTGCTGGCTGACACTGGAAAAAAGGCTACAGGAGCTCTGTAAATAGTGTTGTGTGTGCTACCCAAGAACGGTCCCTTGGTTATTGCCACACGCACCCCTCATTCGCTACAGCGCGTAGTGGAGCGAAACAGACTGGCTGCAACAAATTTGCCAACAGTTTGATAAGTCTGATTGTGTTTGAGCGAAAATGATGAAGCAAAGGGTTACTTACCATTACCACAAGGAATGGGAGCATGATGATTTTTTTGTACTTTCGCATCCAAATCTGCAATGCTAGCGTCTACGCGAACAAGAGAAATATAGAACAACATTTCAAAACTGCCCACAAAACGTATGACGCTCACTTTCCCGCTAAGTAGAAAAAATAAAATATCTACTAGCAGCAGTCAGTTTTCACGAGGCCTAAACACAAGAGGGAAAGTGGCAATCATCGCATCGTTCCTTGTGAGCCACGTCCTGGCTAAACACAGTAATAAAAAAAGCGTTTGCTAAGGCTGCTGACTTGCTGTTTGGAGATTTCAAAAACAAACATTTTTGGAAAGGTTCAGACAGCTGTTGCCTAAAATCAAAGAGTTTCTCAAGTCGTCTAAACACGGTGAATATGCCCACCCAGTGGCTTCTGGATTTAGCAGTCCTCACAGACCTGACTGAACTGCTGAATGAGCTGAATGTCGAGCTGCAAGGACACAATAAAAATGTTATCGACATGATCAGCAGTGTCAACACGTTCAAAAAAAAAATTACAAGTGTTCTCAAGTGAGCTTCTCAGTGCCAATGCTCACATTAAGGTAGGATATTCTTTTTTTCTAAAATGGGGAACATTACTGGTTCACTGTAGCATGAGTCACTTGCTTTTATGTATTGTCATTTTAGTGATGGGTATCGTTATTGTACCGTTGTGCCCACAGTCTGTTTTTCCTATATCAGAGCTTCACATTCACACTGGTAGATCACGCTGGACTGGCAAATGAAAAAGTAGATCTTACATGAAAAAGGTTGGGCACCCCTTACAGTCTTACAGTCAGAGCACTGAAGGCGACCAAGGAATTTCAGAACCATACCCTTTCCAATCTCTCGAAGCTTTCAAAAATCAGAAACCATACAGTACCTCACATTCACAACAGTGCTGTTTCGCAGAGTGCTGTAGGAGATATTTTTGGGCAACGTTCTCTTTTTGGAAAGAATTATCAATGAAGTGGCAAAGCAGCAGTTGTGGCTTGAAAAAAAAACTTTTATTTTTGACAATGGATCTTGACAATCGAAGGAGGAGTTATGAATGCATGCTGACTTCCACAGCTGAATTTTCACAGAAATATCTTATTTGAATTTTGATGACATTACATTTAACAAAAGAGGAGACAGAAGGAAATATTATGTTTTTGAAAATATGGCTGTATGTATAAGATCACTTTATTGGCCATATACAATTTCTTGCATTAGGAATTCATCTTTTCGTATACCCCAGCTTGCTCTCCATGAGACACACAGACACGGAGAGAAGCTTGGGGTCAGAGCGCAGGGTCAGCCAATGTACAGCGCCCCTGGAGCAGCTGGGGTTAAGGGCCTTGCTGAGGGGCCCAACAGCGTAGGATCTCTCTGCCAACTGTGGGATTTGGACCAGCAACCTTCCAGCCACAGGCGCAGATCCTAAGTCACAGTGCCACCACTCCGGCCACCATATAGTAAGGAATGTACATTGTATCACTCACAAGTGGCTTAGTCTGAGCTGGCAAGACGAAGTGCCCTCGCAGAACATGAACCACAACATTCCCACAGGTCTTGTGTGCAGTGAAAACATGTACCACATGGGTAGATGCTGGATACAGCTTTTTTCAGAATAAATACAGTCCAATAGGCTTGGAGTTTTTCTGCGTTTTTCTGTCACTTTGCCATTATGTGGCACAGACGTTTTAAAAACACCACGTGCTCAGAGAAAAGAATCTGATGAATCAGCTTCACTGCCTGCATCCTTATTCTGTCATTTGCTGACTAATAGGGCTAAACCAATATCTCCTTCACAAGAGAGACCCCCAGGCCTGATTTATGTTCATGTATGCAAAAAACCCGCATTTTCTTTGTGTTTTTTTAGATTATTTATTACTTTCAATTATCCAGTCCTTAGGAAGGCAATGAGCTGAAAACTTGTTCTCTTATCAAAAACATCCCAGATGTGTTTTTTAATAAGGCTCCCAATTATTTAAACCAGTAACACGATCACGGCACAAGACTTTGAAGTATTTTTGGTCTCACAAGTCTTAAGAACATAAGAACGGTTACAAATTAGAGGAGAACACTCAGCCTGTCTGACCTGTTTCATAATTAGGATTTCACAGATCCAAGGATCTCATCCATAGCCGAAGTATCCATACTGCACAGTCATCCTGCACTGATGAATCAGAAAAAACATTAGCAGTTTCTAAAAATTGCACATTTTAAAGTACTTTTAAACAATATTATCCACTTTTGCATAATTACTCAATAGCTCAATTACTCAATAAGATAACCATCTTGTCATCGATCATCTGACACCAGGTGTTGGCTTATAAATATTACATTAAGAACATGAAAGCCCATCAATATGTAATCAGAGATTTCATGGAATTACTTATATACTTCGAAATTTTTAGAAATCCTGGGTGTCATGTTCAAGACTCCCGAAAACAAATAGGAATTTATTCTGTTTCCCAGTAAAGCAAGTGCAGCATTCTGATCAACAGAAATAACTGCAGATATAAAGTACATTCAATGTACAGGTATGCGTCACATATTCACACAAAGGGTTAGTCTGCAAGAGGAAAAAAAAGCAAAAACCCTGACTTTTCCGACCCAAATACTACCATTTCGGTTTTCTTAAGAAAGTTTCAATGGCGATCATAAATCTGCAATGGCACAATATCTGTCTGGATGTGGAGATGAAAATGCCAGTTAAATGCCAGCACTGACTAACCAGCACCAAAGCTAATGCCACTATCCCTTCCACGCGCGCGGCAGGAACGCAGAGCACAGACAAGGTTGGGCGAAGGCACAGGAATCTATTTTAACTCCCGCAACTGTGACAGGTCCTTGCTGTCTGAGCCGGACTGACACGCCCAGCCAGAGTCCCGAAGACACACCCCTGGGCATGGCTGCAGGCATCCCAGTGCCTTGCCTTACCTCTTGCACGTTTAAAAGCTCTTACTTCTGTGTGATCCAATCGTTTATATACTGTACTGTCACGTCTTCACAGCAGAACTAAGCAAAGTGAGACAGAAAAGCATAACCTATCAGAAAATGGTCAAATTGAGCAAACGCAAAGGATGGGCCAAGTGAAACTGGGAAAATTGTGAACTTCTGTGTGGTGCTCTTTCATTTTTTTTCTTTCTTTAACACTGAAATAATCACATAGACCCTCCAGTTATGATAAGCAAAAAAAGTTTGCTGAAGTGACCGTGGCAACTGTGAAACATTCCTTTTTCTCAGTCAAATGTTGATCTATTGTTGTATTGTTGTTCTAATGTAGATCAAATGCTGATCTAATGTTGATCTAATCAAATGTTGATCTACGATTTCCTGTGGAAATAATAAGTGAAATGAGAGAAAGAGAGGTTCCTCGGTCCAGTGCGCTTAGAGGGACACCTGAAGAAGATTCTGGCCGTGATTCAGAACTGTAAGCGATAGGCAGAGAAACCCCCTTTACAAAGAGGCAGGAAGGTGCAACATTATTAAGAAAAAGGAATTTCTCTGAAAAAACTGTGCCACTGTGAGCCCAGTAAGGCATAAGGTATCTCAGTGTACATTCTCACCAGTGTTTAAGAACTAAGTTAGTCAACTGTGTCAGATCTAGCTCTGACTGCAGCGAGCACAGCCTGACTGTGAACTGGGCACTTCTGCATTCTGTACGACAGCCTGTGCATAACGCTAACGGGCGAGAATTTTAAATTATTGATTAAAACGGAAAAGCAGGATTTGGCTAGGTCAATAAAGCTGCGAGAACAAGCCTTTGGTTTTAAATCAGATTCTTACAGACCGCTGTTGTCTAAAAACAGACAGGCTTCGGCTAACTGCAGTGCCTCAAGCTCAGCTCAGGGATTTTTTCTCCCTTTTTTAAGGGCTTTAAAAACAAAGAACAACAACTTTTTGGAGTCACATTGTTGCGTTAAACGCTTGTACAGGGACAGTGCCCTTTTGCTTGCACTATCCAATCCAGCTGTCCTGCTCAGCTCGTAATTACCTTATTCTGCTTGTTGTTGGCTTGACTAACTCCGTCCAACCACTGCTCCCAGTACTGCCGGTGCCACTGCTGGGGGAACAGTCTGTCCGCTGGTTGTCATTCCGACTGAGCTCTCAGTCTCCAGTGCTAATTGATAGCTTTAATTGATCTGCATGCTTATTTTCTTTTCACTTTTGGGTAACTTCTCTGTGCACTTCATGCAAAATCTTTCCAACAGTTTAAGCCTACAGAGCAATAAACTACTTCTCATCCACCTGCTCACACTTCCTTGTGTCTAAACAGGTCAATAACAATTGTAAATCAAGTTCGACCTTTGAACTTGACAGGAGAAAGTGTCAGAAGACACATCGGTCACCCTGGAACAGAGCTTGGAACCGTTAGCCAAGATTGGGACCCTTTACAAAGGGGAGGCTTGCTGGTACAGTAGTTAGCGTTGCTGCCTTGCAGTGCTGGGGCCCTGGGTTCAATTCCAGACCTGAGGGTCTATCTGTGTGGAGTTTGCATGTTCTCACTGTGTTCGTGTGGGTTTCCTCCAGGTGCTCCAGTTTCCTCCCACTGTCCAAAGACATGCTGGTGGATTAATTGGCTTCTAGGAAAATTGGTCCTAGTGTATGTGTGTGTCCTGCGATGGACTGGTGTCCTGTCCAGGTTCTATCCTGCCTTGTGCCCATTGCTTGCCAGGAAAGGCTCTGGTGCCCCTATACCACTAAATTAGATGAAGCAGTTAGAAAACAGATGGATGTGTTTTAGAATGCAAGCACACTGGGAACCAGGACTGGACAGCCCAGACCTAAGGAATCAGCAGGCACTGAGGCCTGGCTGTGCTGTGGCAAGCTTCAGGGCACATGGGAGTGGAGGTAAGTTTGGATCCTATGCTGGATCTTTACCAGGATTAGATCGCCTGAGTTGAGCTCCGTCCTCAACACATTTTATTTCAACAGGGGGATAGCATATTGGCACTGAGCAACAAAGCGAGGCAGACAGCCGTTCTTTCATCATCTGTCTTCCTCTGCACAAACAAACTGACAGTCAACATGAACTACCGCTGCAGACTGTAGTAGTGAATAGAGCATCGTTTAATAAGCTCGAGTTTGTTCTTACTTTAAAAAAAATGAGAAGAAATAATTTAACAGAGAATGAAATAAATAAAAGCAAAGTGATAACTAATGCTGACATTAGGAGAATGAAAAAAGACAGGGGCACAGCATGACTTTCAGCAGTCTCTGAAGGCAGACAGCCCAGTGGGCCTGCATGTGTGATTTCTACTTGGTGTGGTAATTGGCAGTGCAGTTCTGCTTCCTCTGTGGTGGATGTTTTTGTCATATATATAAAAAAGCATGACTGAAAAGCATTAGCATATCAACAGACCCGGTTTTGTGCTAGCAAACCAAAGGCATGACGCCTTTTCCATTCCGCTATCAACCCGCGGACAGAGAGGAAATCTATGAGAATATGAATGCAACAGTTTGGCCAGGAGTCTGCTCGTGCAGTCAGGAATAAAAAAAGACAGGAGAAGGCAATGCATGACTGAGAGAGGACAAGAAGCATATTAGGAAAACAACACACCACCTCCAGCCCCTCCAGGACAGAAACCCTTGAACAAGCCAGCTCAAAAGAAAGTTGACTTTCTGAAAAATTCACTTCATATCGGAATTTCAAACAGTGCAGCACACATGCCATACAAAACAAAAAAATAAAGAGACCCACAGAGAACTGCTGAAAGAAATTTCTCAATATAATTTTAAAAAAATGTATAAAAATAACATAGTTTTACTTCACAGAGAATAATGCATGGAATAGAACACTGTGGAGACCAAAACACTCTGCCTTCCTGGAGCCTTGAACAGTGATAGAAGCACCTGATACAAGAAGAAACTGGACCCTCTAAAGGTCTCAATGGTTCCTTCTCATCGTGTTTTCTTACCTTCTGCATCAATGCATGAAGAAACATGTGCCGAAGCACACTAGTCCCTCCCTTGACAAAGCAGCATTAGAGAGGTGACAGAAACTCAGTCTGAAACTGTTGAATACTGGAAAGGACAGTCCAGGAGAGATGGCATGCATGTGCTTAATTTGATTAAAAAATTTCAGGACGTAAGTTTTTGACACCAAGAGTGGTAGGAGCCTACAGCAACATGCCCAGTCTCATTTATGGCCCAGATTCCCTGAGGACCTTCAAGAAATGGCTGAATGAGTCCCGGATTATTGAGTGACTAGAAACCAGACTGGCACAAGATTACCTCCTCTTACTATCTCAATGTTTTCAGTCCTAGAACTAACGTTCAAAAAAACCTAATCCCAATAAAGATCTAACTTTAAGGCAACATCAATACACATGGGGAGGACACAGGAATGAAGAAGATCACAAGGCTCTAAATAATATGAGACTAATACTGAACTTTTTACTGTGTATTTTTTTCTAAAGCCTAGGCAAGGTCATCCATATGCAGCCTTCTTTTCTTAAACCCTGCTTGAAAATGAACAGACAGCTCATGAGTTTTTCACCTTACCATAAATAATAAGACCAATTCCTTAATAAAACCACAAAGAAACTTCTCCAGAAACCTGAGACATGCAAATTTGGTTCTTGCATATTTGCTTCTGGAAAGATAAATGCTCGTGTTAGACACAAACACAGCCAACATCTGGCCAAGGGTCCCAGGACATCACGCAGAATAATCAATTCATGGGCTCAAAGCCATGAGACGGGATTACAAGCAGGCTGTGCTCCAAATCATCTTTCCCTGTTAAATGGCCTTTTCCTTTGCCAGCATCTGCAAAGAACCAAATGAAGGAGGCAATCTGTTATGCAACACACACCGTGCTTGTCGCAGGGGGCAGCCCTGGCCTGTCTGGATCAAAGCACGGCCAGCTCCCGGGAGAGGTCTCTGTGGCTCACCTCTCTCTGACCCGCCAAGCCCCCTACACTCCCCCCCCTCGGCGGCGATGCGCCCATGGGCATGCCCTGACCTCGGCCGAGCCCTCACATACTGCATTTCCCCGCGAGACCACCGCCTGCAAGAGCCTAGTGGGACTACAGCCCCAGAACCCTCTTCCATTCAAATCCACTGCATGGCAGGAGAGAGCAGGGCTCCAGGCTGCATCCACAAGAGCTGTGTGCATCTGTGTGCCTGTCTCCCTCAGTCTGTCTGTGTGCATCTGTGTGTCTGTCTCCCTCAGTCTGTCTGTGTGCATCTGTGTGCCTGTCTCCCTCAGTCTGTCTGTGTGCATCTGTGTGCCTGTCTCCCTCAGTCTGTCTGTGTGCATCTGTGTGTCTGTCTCCCTCAGTCTGTCTGTGTGCATCTGTGTGCCTGTCTCCCTCAGTCTGTCTGTGTGCATCTGTGTGCCTGTCTCCCTCAGTCAGTCTGTGTGTTTGTGTGCCTGTCTCCCTCAGTCTGTCTGTGTGCCTGTCTCCCTCAGTCAGTCTGTGTGTTTGTGTGCCTGTCTCCCTCAGTCAGTCTGTGTGCATCTGTGTGCCTGTCTCCCTCAGTCTGTGTGCTTTTGCCTGTCTGTCTATATGTTTGTGTGTTTTTGTCTGCCTGTCTGTCTCTGTCTGTATCTGTGTGGTTTTGTCTGCCTGTCTGTCTGTCAAGAGGGCCCTTAATAGTCCATAGGCTTTTCTATCATATAAAGAAGGAGAGTAAGCTGTTGAAATAGGAGTAACACCTGTGCTGGCCATGTGTGAAAAAGCAATTAACGTACCGAGCGCAGGGCTGTCAGGGAATGCTGGGGACAAGACACTAAATGCGGATCAGGCTTTGCTTGGTAAAAAAGTTCACTGAAAGCACTGGCCATTCACAAAGAAATAAGGACAGGCTGCATAAAAGGGAATGGCTTGGACCTGGATTTCTACATGAGGGTTTAGGGTTTAGGGGTTTGTGATCCTAGAAGCTGGTTTGAAAGCTGGACAAGGACATGGACACAAGAACAAGAATAAGAATAATCACATCTAGATGATGCGATAGCAGCTGTAGAGCACCAGTACGCTCCCCACACACCACTCTCAGTGGAGAGTGATGAAGCCAGTTCAGAGATGGGGATTATTAGGAGACCATGATTGGTAAAGGCCAGTGGGAAAATTGGCCCAGACACCAGGAAACACCTCAACTCTTTTCGGGAAACACCCAGGGATTTTTAATGACCACAGAGAGTTAGGACCTTTACTTCTCATTCAAAGGATGATGCCATTTTTACAGTATAGTGTCCCCATTGCTATACTAGGGCATTAAGACCTACGCAGACTGCAGGGTGAGCGCCCCCTACTGGTCCCACTAACACCTCTTCCAGCAGCAGCCTTAGCTTTCTCAGGAAGTCTCCCATCCAGGTACTGGCCAGGCTCACACCTGAGCTCCAGTGTGCTGCCAGCTGGGAGTGGCAGGGTGATATACCTGCTGACAAACTATTCTAGGGTAGAAAACTAGGTCAGATTTCTGTCACCACTGGGGGTATCAGACAGAATCTGGGGTGTCAGGTAGGGCAGCGCTCTTGGGGTTGTGGTCTTAAATGTGCAGTGTGCTGTGCTGCATTGATGTGCAGTATCTGCACTGATGGATGGAGTAAAAACTCCACATCCCCCAGAGGAATCAGTTGTATCACCTTCAAGGTCAACAGTGACGATTAAGAAATGGATAACAATTTGTTCCCAGATACAGTAAATCTCCTCCTAACATCTAAAACGGTTTCGTTTTTTTTTAAACTAATGTCTGCTATGAATAACTTAACTTCATTAAATTCATTGGAATAATTACCTCTCTTCTCTATTCAGGAAGCAGGTGGTTATTTAAAGTTTGCCATAAAATATAATGGACTGTAAGATGGTAAGATTGCTATTATACTTCGCGAGAAGAGATTGGTCTCTTTTTTTTTTACAATGAGCCTTGGAAGACTTTCCAGCAAGACACTGTCAAATTTCTCCAGTTCCCCTAACCAGATCTTTATTTCTTGCAATTGAGGGAATACAAATCTCTTCACTTGTGATTTAATTGACTGTACAATGTCTTCATTTCTATTCTTGTACATTAGCGCTGTTCAGTTTCCATCAGCAGATACACTTTATTGTCTTGTACGGTTAACTTGGTAAATGCTACTCTGTTTATCTTGCTCACAAGTCTATAAATCATTGGCCACCGTGTTTATGCAAATGCCCTCTTCAGGGGATAATTAATGCGCCACAGCAAAATAATTCAGAAGGCTCATATCGGCATTGTTGGATCACATCATCGTTGGCAAACTCTGGCAAGTTGACTTCTGGGCCCTTTCCAGGGTCTTTGAACGTTTAATGGAATTTTAATGTTATCTATTAATCACTGTCTCAAAGCCACCGGGCTGCTACCAGAGCCGATAACATCATTGTAAGACAAAGTTGGAGCTCCCTCTCCAGAGGCAACGCTGGACCTGTCCTGGCAGAGCCGGGCACAGGACCATTCCCGAGGCAGCCTGGAGGCACAAGGGCCCTGGCTCATTCCCAGCAATTCGCTCATTAATTCCTCACGTCTTTCTCCTCCCACTCTACGGACAAACACCGCCCCTTTCTACCTCTTTATGGGAGCAGGTGAGGGCCAGCCGTGCCAAAGCTATTCGTGCCAAGAAGATAAATAAGGAATAAAAACAACTCTCGGTGGTCTTTTTAGCAAATAATTACTCAACGTCCTGATATCTATGCCAAACTGTTCAATTTCAACATCACCTGTTCATATTCATGTGTGGCTGTGTTACTGTCATACTCCCCAGTCCTTATAGTTTTATAAAAAAGCCAGCTGAGTAGCTGAAAAGAAACTGAAAAGAAAATGAATATGTGACCTCCCTACGAGTCCACTTTGAGTAGGATTGTTAGTATTCAATTTTTTTTGACCAAGCACAAAATTCAACAACAGAACTCTCACCTGTTGCTGATGAGTTTTCTTTCATCCGACCTGGGTACATTCTGTGTTTAGAGTGATAACTGTCTGTGAACTAGATGTTTAGTTTGTGTGTGTCTGTGGATTAAGCATCAAATTAAAGCTGCCACAGAATAATTTCATTTCGTCACAGTAGGAGAGACGCATCTTTTTAGCCTTTGGGAAAAAAAGGGGGTAATTGCATGCCAGCACTATTGCTTAATTAGCCAGCCTTAACGTGCTGCTGCTGTGATATGAGCTTTAAAAGGTGAAGAACATGCCTTTTAACTGGTGAGTGCTCACGCGTTGCGAAAAGTCAAACAGGTGGAAAAAAGAAAATGATCACTACTGCTTTAGATTAAAAGGCCAGTGTTTTACTATGGCATTTTTCTGAGCAGCATCAAATCCTGCCGAGCCAAATAAGGGACAAATATTAGCAAATCAGTGTAAGCTACCTTGAAAGGCAAGCTAGGAATGTTTCTGACAACCTCAGGAAAACGCAGACTATGATAAATCACAATGAGGCAACTATATAATTTCAATTTCCACGCCTGGAAACGCCTGGCGCTTTGCAACATCAGTGTATCAGGTGCAAATGCGCTATATTAATACAGCCTTGACTTGAAGACTGAATGCTATGAGCATACATTGCTTCTCTTCCCTCTCTCACAAAGATTAAATTATTAGCTCAGCTCTGCTTGGCCCTGGGAGTCCAGAGAGCACAATGAATCCAAGAGCAGTGCACAGTTAGAGATCCCAGACTCTAATTTCATTACAAAAAGAACAAGACCATGGGAAAGGAGGATGGATGTTAACAAATCTGTCAGATCGCTCACGCTGGCACTATTTAGCTAGTTCTGTGTCTCCCTTCACTCCAATCATTTACTGAGGCTCAAAATTCAAAGTTCTCCTCGGAAGATGATACATGATTTCATTAACATTAGAGCATTTTTTATCTGCTATGTGAAAGCCTACTTATCCTACTAATCGTGTCATTACATCAAGGTCCCTGAAAGACTTCAGTTCCAGTGTGAACTGAAGTTCCACTTCAGTTTATTTGTTATATGCACAAGTGCAGTGAAATGCTTACAGACTTCGTCTAGAATAGGATTGCTGCTCAGCTGAAGTTTTCATGTCCAGAGGCTCAAGTCAATTCAGGGCAATACAGCTGGCTCATCTATCCAATGAGTTTTGCATGGGGGTTCTGCAGCAACAACACTTTTCCAAACTTAGGGAGCAGAGCACTTTGGTTCAAGATTTCAACACAAGAACAGAGTTTGAGGAGGGAACGCAACTCACTCAGGGTGATGCACAGTCAAGCTGGAGCCACAGACCTCCTCCTGTCATAAAAAGCCATTTACCTGAGACTCTGATGCACTGCTCATGTGGCCTGACGATTGCTGATTCAGGGCAAACAAGACATTGCGAGATCTTCGCCATGCTGTCGAAATGCAAAGACAGTTCTTGCCACAGATGGGCTCAGAGCACATGCAGACATGAACTTCTCTGGTAGCAGGATACACGAAGGCCTCTTGCAATCTGCACTGGGCTACAGTAATCCATTGTACTAAGCGCCGGCCATTGCATGCATACAGCCAACTCGAGTCAAGAGAACACCAGAGCAACAGATCCACACGTGGCACAAGCTACTGCAAATATTCCTCACTTGAACACCTGCAGGGCACCATGTTTAGCTTTCTACGTGCTTCCAAACCATCTGTCAGTTCTACTACAATATGCCATCATGCTACATTTTCCTGAGCCCACTACTCCTGCATATCCACCACACACACAAGACCTGTCAAGCACAGGCAGAAGACAGCTGGAACGTGTGTACAACTCTAAACCCCCATTCACGTCAAATATATGTCCAACCACTCCTAGAAATGACCTCTACACAGTGCAGAAAACGATTCACCTCAGAGCCAAAGTCTTCCTCTTGTTCATTCTGCTGGGATCAGAGGAAAAGGTATAGTTCCAAAGCTTGTTTGCTTAACTCACTGCACGGTAAGTATCATATACTGCAACATAAAGAAGTGAGGAGCAGCTAGGAACACTGTTCTCTCTCTATGGCCCCTTCTCGGTTGTGTTTGCGCCTGGTCGTCACCGAGCACAGGCGGTGAAAATCCATTTTTGTTCTCGTTCTCCGCTGCTGCACCTCTCCACTGCCCTGTGCTGAAGGTTCTGCTTTGGAAACAACACGGTGTGCCCTTGCTGGCGGTGGCAGATCATAGCTCCTTAACCTGCCTTTTTTCCATGACCTATCTGGAAAGCAGTGGTGGCCGTGGAGGATGGGGGGGGGGTGGCAGGAGGAGTTGTGGGGAGCTAAGTCATTCTGGAATCACCTTCATCTGTGCTGCGACTCACAGTCCTGATGCTGGAAATTAAGAGAGGTATTTTTTTTTTAAGAGAGCATCATTTCCTAGGCTATGTAGAAGTACAGCAATTCCTGCTACAGGAGTCCATTTAGACAGGCTTGGCTGTGACAGGAGAGTGTATTTGCATATTTCAGTGCGTATGCCTCCGTGTGCATATCTAGGATCAGTGGGCCAGTTTATGCCAGTGAGACGATTTCTGCAAAGTAAAGCATAATTAATGATAATACAGTCCGGGACACAAAGGTGCTTTGACCTCTGGGTGACAAAGCTGCAGAGCTAATTGAAAGCAGACACAATAGCTCGTGCGATGAAATGTGCCATCAATCGCTGCTTTGACAGCTTTGTGAGGACCTCCAGTGACCCAGGTCACACTCTCCATACGAAGTGCAGGTAGCAGGCAGGGCACAGAGGAGCACATGCCAGGAAATAGAGATCAGCAATCTGTGTGGCTTGGTAGGAGAAAACAATTATCTGACTATTGATTTATCAACTTATTCAGACTGCGCTTTTATGGAGTGGGGTGGGGTCATAATGACACTGACTGAGATAATTAAAACAGAAGACACCTCCCGCGGCAGTCTGGAGAGAGAAGGGAAGAACTCTTCTCGCCTACCCATAATTTCAGGTGTTTCATTGCCAGTCCTAATGAAACACAAAACTGTTTTTTTTTAATTGAGATAGTCATTTTAAAATCAATGGCATAACCGCTGTGATCAACAGGAAAATCTACGCATGAATGGTCCGTAATCTTAACTCTTCTCCACACCATCATTGCAGAATGAAAAGAGATGGGCTGTTATTTTATTGATCTGTAGCTAGAGAGCTCTGCTGATGCTTCAGGCAGTCTTTTTTTATATTTTGCAAACATAAACACCTGTCTTCTGGTGTCTCTTGTGACTTCAAATGAAAAGGGACAGTAATCTGTTTAGCTGTGCCGAGTTCAAATCTGTCTCAGATCCCACACGTGCTGCTAGAAGGCCAACAAGAAAAGCCACAGCATGCATGAGGTCATTTGCCAATTCCAGACACTTGGTTACTTTTCATATCGAGAACTAATCTGGCATCTCTTAGTATAAAAATCAGCAGATCTTCTTTCAGAAAATGTGTGAACTTATGCCTTCGGACTTGGAGAAAGGTCTAAAAGGTAATACAGTGTCTTCTCCTCATTTAGTTCAAGTAGGTAGCAGCGTCAGCATGCGTAGGCTGCAAAGGAACAAGTAAAGGTTTATTCCATGCTGAGAAGAGAAGAAAAGAAATAGAACGTTTCAGCTGTGGAGTCTTCTTTGGATGTGAACCACACATCTGAACCACACCCAAAGAAGGCTCCAGCCACTGAAATGTTGTGTTTCTTTTCTTCTCTTTTCAGCATGGAATAAACCTTTACTTGTTCCTTCTCCTCATGCTTCGAAATAGTTTGTTTCTTTCTACAATCCAGCACAGACACATGACCATGTCCTCCATGATGAATGTTAATACAAGGAAAGAAGCATCGTCGCACTTTACAGAACACTGGACTACAAACCTCTGCCCTTCAAACAGAGAGCCCTGATTCCTTCTGATCCGAAGCATGCCGTGAGCGTGCTCGCAGTACACAGGTGTGCAGAGTGAGAACACACATCACCCTTCCAGTCAGGATTAGTCAGTTTACAGCTCTTCCAATCCACTCCAATGCAGATATCTGCTCCTAGCAGCTCCTTAATTATTTAACTTGATAATGAGCCAGTTCTACAAAGCCAGAGGTGGTAAAAAAGAGCTGCAAAGTTTTATTAGAAGGACTGCACGTCCGGGACTCCTATATGAGATGACTGATTTCCTTCAGTCTGGTCTCCTCACTGATATAATTTCACGTAGTCAATGTTGTTGGGTCACGATCTGCCAGCGGGGAACGAACATATGTTATTATTTCTTTATTCAGCATTCATTAATAAGCGACGCATGCCTACAATGAAAAGGCATTGAAAATTCATCCTTTTCTTTTCTAATGGATCGAGATGCAGACAGCATTGTTCGGCCCAAAGCTTAGCCAAAACCCAACGTGAAACCAAACGGTCACAGATCAGAAACCACTGTTCAGACACTGAAAACTCTGCAGCGTCCTGCGGTGCATCTGCGTTTAACAAGCTCCCTGGGTGCTGCTGTGAAGTATCCCTAATGACACCAGAGAAAATAACAACGGTTGAAATCATAACTTAGCCAGGAACAGTGGAGCGAAATGTCTGTGATTTGGAGACGTTGACCTGCTCCTCTGCCACCCGGGGTGAAATGCAGCACCTTCTTGCGAGAGCTAGGAGAGGCCTGCAAGGTTATTTCAAGTATCCAAGCGTGCTACAAGAAGTCTTGCTTTCAAATGAAAGGCTGTAGTAGACAACGTATTTGGTTTAGTTGTTTTTCATCTGTGAAGGGAGACAGGAGCTCCCCACTGTTAAACACTGAAATGGCAACTGAAATAAACATCGTGAAGAGGTGCTTTGTGCCTTTCGCACACATCAACATCAACAGGGTTGAGAATTTTTCTTCTTCACTTTAACCAACACTCCACTTGCACAAAAACAAGGTGCTTCCCAGAGAAATGTCCGCTACAGTCCATCTCACTTTTGGATGCTGCATTCTCTATGTCCATCCTGCTATCAAAAAAATATCTAAAATTAAACAACTCCCCGACAGTTCTACTTTAAGAAACAAGTAAACTGAGCCCAGTGATTCATCAAGGCCTTGCTCAGGTTATGAGACTGTACAGCTAACAAAGAATGAAATGACATACTGAAGCTTTTCAGTGTTTTCTTTAAGGTACCTCAATATGGACTCCTGCTGCAAAGCATATCGATCCTTTCTGATTTTTACAAAATGCTGGGCCTTGAAAATAACTCCATCAGCAGGGGCTGGATGTTACAAGCTTGTTACACTATTTTGAGCACATTTGCATAGACAGCCATGTGGAATTAAAATCATTCTTTTTCCTCTTCTGCTTTATCACTGCCACTTCTGTGAGACAAGAAGAAACACACAGCAGGCATCCATCACAAGACAGGCCACCAATTCCAGGAGAAACACAATCTTCCCCCTTTCCGCTGTGGTAATCTTCATAATCGAACAGGTGATACATTAATCCTTTTCAAACCCAGCAAATCAACCTCTTTCAACAGGACCTTTTGACATCCAGTAATGCCGTTTCCCCTCTGCCTGACTCCTACAGCGCTGCAATTGTTTCGAAACAAGTGCTCACTGACACCACACAAAAAACAGCTCGAGCCACAACAAACCCTCAACCTAGACTGACTCACACACACTTTTCAAACTCTGTCAGCTTTGGTGGGGGGGGGACTACAGCCATATTACAGCAGAACAGGTAGCCTTAGTTACCACCACTGAAGGACTGTTCTATCTTTACAGAAGCCATCTTGGGGCTGACTGTGATGAAACCCAGAAATCAGACAGAAAAGGCTCTCATCCACACCTACCATGTCTGCAGTCCTCTGGGCCACAGCACTGATGGGGAGAGACGGTGGGCTTGCTGGCTGGCGATACCCAGGATGACTGTCTCACAGCTGGCCGTGAGCTGGCCTGTGTGTCCCTGCAGTTCCAGTGCCTTCTGCAAAAACGACCTGCAAGTCACAAAGAAATCAAGAATGGAAAGTTCATCACAGTTAATAAAAAACAAAACTTCTGCGGTCTTTTCTTAAGCAGTTGGTGTTGCAGCAGCGGGCTGAGTCAACAGTCTGTTTTTGCCCTTCATTTAAACCAAGAAGAAAGCTCAGCTCCTTCCCCCGGGTTTTAATTACAAGGCTGGCCAGGGATTCAGTACAATCAGAGCGCTCATGTTGGCGTTCCTAGCAGCGGAGCACTGCCAAGCACACTGATGCACCAGTTACCCCTCGCCCGCCTGTGTGATCTAAACACCCTGCACGACGAACCACGTCCCCCACGAAACCCACCGGCAGTATAACCCCCAGCCAGTCTTGTCGGAAACGGATTCTTCCTTACTTTCTTGTCCCAGACAGGGAGTTTGTGTTGCAGGCAGGTAAGAGTCATCACATAATTCACGATACATTTAACACAACACAAACCCATTAGCAAATCAGACACATACAGTACGGTACAGTACATGTACGATGAGAAAGAAAAAACCAATATCTAAGCTGCCTGTGGACCTCAGAACGTTTGCTGCACTCCCTGTGCAGCTGATGAGGTTAGCCCAGAAACCTCTGTGGTTTGCCATTTTATTTTCTGGTGCTCCTGAGATTTCACCCCGGATGGGTCATTCTCTCGGTGCTTGCCCATGCCAGAGCTGTGCCACGGGCAGAGCGTCGGGAGAGCCGGGCTCTGCCCAAACACAGACAGCTCAGCTCCCCACTCCTGCGCCCACAAGCCTGGATCTCGAACGAAAAGCCTTCCGGAGAAAAGCACGGGCAAGAGCAGCGCACACTCACGCCTGCTGAAATACATCCTCACACCCTTGAGGAAGAGAATGTGTATAAGACTGTAATAAATAAAAGCAAGCCTCATAAAAATAATACGATTGCATGTTGGAGGATAACTACCGAAATAGCACAACAAAAGTCTGCTGTGCACTTCTTTTTTAATCTACAATGTGTTATCAAACTGAAATATTTTCCTTTCTCCTCAGAAGAGGAAATGTGCTACAGTATTCAGGCTTTAAGGCAAACTGCATTTAGAGATAACCTTGGGTTTTCACAGAGTGAATTACTAAAGCCTGCATTGCCCTGCAATGCTGCAGAGGCTAGCATTGTCAACAAGTCCTTTGCAGAGCAAGGCAGCAAGATGGAAAGGAAATTATGGCTTGGGGGGGGCTTAATGGTAAATGTCATTCTTAGTAGGACCTGTGTTCTTTTAGTCATTTCTACTGTCTAATGATTTATGAATGCAACAGGAAAAAACAGCACAATCTAAATGGGAAAAGAGTACATTAACCCAATTCAACATCATCAATTCATGTGTTATTGCTCTGGGTGTCATCAGCAGCTATACTGCTGTGGAAAAGCTACACCTGTAACTCACAGGACGAGCTGTTCCAGGCAGTCTCGAGCACGATTTGACCAACTAAATGGTATGGCAAGGTGTGTGCAGGAGATGGCAGGTAGAGGAGGTACTGGGTTCGAGGGCAGATGAGGTCAAAGGCATCGCACAGGGGAGGGGACAGGCCAGTGACCTCTGGGGCAACAGGAGTCCTCAGTGGGGCACCTAGGTGGAGCTGCCAGCAGGACAGGTGCACAGACTTTGCTCGAACAGCAATGGTGTGTAATAAACTTGTAATTACTGCACTGCAGGTGGGTTTTCATGGGCCATGGCCTTGAAGCAAGGCACAGCCACACTGTTGCTCAGAGGGAGACCGCTATGTCGTAGCGCTACACACCTGCTATGGAGAGGGGAGAGAATAGAGGGCTGTAGTCTGTCCATTCAGCAACAGTGGAACTTTCCAATTTGCCTATAACCAAGTTTCTGTTCAGTACTGTTAAGTACTCTTGTCCTCAACTGCAGCGTCTTTGAAGTCGGTTCGCCTTCAGATGAAACAGCTGGTTTTGACTGAGCGATCGCTCGTGTGTGATGACAAAGCCAGGCGGACAGCGGCTTCTGTTTTTCATTGTTAAGCACCTCGCTGCTCCGCCCCAGTTATGGTCGGTCAACTTTGCAATTGTACCTCCCCGGTTACTCACGAACATGCGCACGAATATAGAGGGAAAACGTGTTTACTGTACGTTTCAAAGCTCTGCTTTCCCAACAGGAGCTGGGCGCGGCGCCGCCAGGTGCTCGTCTCGTTTTACGATGATCATGTGCGGTACGACCCAGACTGCAAATTACTCCCGGTATTAGGTGCTCCCAGCGAAAACACGACCGTAGACGCCATTCTTAATTCAGCTTTGCGACCTGCACGCTAACGATCCGGCGCTAGAACACGAGTTTCCCAAGTGGTGTTTTTTTTATTGCACGCATTATTTACAACCAGTAACAACAACAGAAAAAAACAGAAAAAGGAAAGCTAAAAAGGTAGCGTTCCCCACCCCATCCGACTTCAGGTCCATCTTTTTATTCTGTCTTCTCAGCGGAAAGGCAGAAGAACGTGCGATAACATTAGCACAGGTAGAGACAGCTAACGGGCCGGCAGAGAGACACGGGTACGGATGGACAGCAGACATAATAATAATAAAATAATAATAATAATTGCTTACATTTATATAGCGCTTTTCTGGACACGCCGCTCAAAGCGCTTTACAGGTAATGGGGATCCCCTCCACCACCACCAGTGTGGAGCCCCACCTGGGTTAATGATGTATGGTGTAACGTTTTTTTTTTAAATGAACAATTACTAAGTTTGTATTTTATTCCGAAAGCAGGGGTTAAAAAAACAGTGATCCCCTCCCCGCTCTGAGGCGACCCCCCATCCTTCACCTCACCCCTGACCTCCACGTGCGAAGGCGCGCTGAGCCCCACCTGAGCGCCCGCGGGTCGACGCGACCGGGCGACAACTGAACCCATAAAAACCGACACAGAGGGCCACAAGCCCACCACTCCAGCCTCCCTCAGAGAGCCACAGACCCGGTAGCTCACGGCAGAGACAGAACAGCCCCGTTTACTTTTCTTTGCCGCGGGGGGTATTTTCTGTATTGTGCTTTTATTGTCTAGAGTGCGGAAACTTCCGAAAGGTTTTCAAACATTGTTGTTGGGGGCGTTTCTGTTAGCGGTAGAAGTGGCAATGCACTGTATTAAAGATGAGTCCTCCTCCGAGCCCCGTGTTAAGAACGGGCTATGGTGGGGTTTCTCGGCCCCCAAACCTGTCGAGTTCCCCCTGATCTCCGAGCCCCATTCCTCCCATAAGGAGACAGCGCGAAGCACTGTTCGTATACAGTATATATATAAAAAAAGTTTTCAACAACACTTTCGTAAACGTGTTTCTCGCGTTAAAGGAGCAGGATAACCTTTTCTATCGGGATTTCCGGCTGTGGATTAAGCCGGCGTTCGGTCCGACCTGGGTGTCCCGGCGCTAAGGAGGCAGAAGTGAACCTCGCCAGATTTTCGGGGTTTCTATTGGAGCGCATCCTCGATTACGTCGCATTAGGCCACAAACCGCACACGTTGTTTACTTAAATTAATTAATCATTTAAACAGCCTGTGCCCGCAGCCTTTGTTGAACTTGAAGGCTGTAAAGAGGACTGCCCCTCATTTAATTACGTGATTAAGATGGATGAATGCGCGTCACAGCTCTCTCTCTGATACACCTGTAAGGATTAAAATGACAACGTATTATGTCGGTGTCATGTTTTTTTCATATATTTACTAATTAGGAGGTTAACAAACGATCCCCAAATTAGCTTTTTTTTTATTTTCCTCCTGCAGAGCGCGGCGTTTCACGGTGAGTCTCCACACCTACGTTCTGCCTCAGCGCCAGCCGCGCCTGCAGCCCGGGCAACCATCCGCCCGGTTTCAGAGCAGCGTCTGCGGAATCACAAGCCGGGAAGTCAAGTTCATCAGAGAACCGAAAGTTGGTGAACACCGGCGCGTCCGCCTCAATAAAAATCTGTTCTGTTGCCAAAGCGGAAGAAATAATCAGTCGAAGATGCTGGAGAAGCCTTGCACTGCTGTCCGAGTTTGTTTTTGTTTTTTTTAATCTGAGAGGCGAATCCATCTGCCTGGCCGTCTTGTCCGCGACTCGTTGAAGGAAAAATGCCTCTCGGCTCCAGGACTGTAGATGTGATCGTGTTACAGCGGCTTCTCTGCCAGCGCTCAATTATCCGTTATCTTCGAGAGCGCTAACGCCCGGTTTTCTCCACAGCTCGCCTCGACTGGGTGGCGTGTTTTTTTTTGGGGGGGTGTGTGTGTTTGAAATAAAGATCGGTTCTAAAAGTTATGGATCGAATTCGGACACCATTGACGGCTGGAGAGAGAGGGAGCGAGGGAAACGCAACCCGGCGTTAACCTTTCTTCTGAAAATCAAGTCCATCATTCCGCCCTGTGGAGTTTAAGAGCAGGCTGCCGCAGTACAGGAGGCGATTTCTTGAAGTTCAAGAAGGACGTTTTACCCCTGGATGATTTCTTTTAAAAATAAAACAAAACAATTTAATTTATTGTTTTGAAACAAAGAATAACAAAAACAAAAGTGCGGATACTTCATCTCCGAGGGATTTCAGCCTTTATTGAGGGGAGATTTCAGAGATTGAGGGGAGATTTCTTTTGTGGTAAGGCTGCAACTCTTACGGCAGCGCACCTGTGATTCCTGGAAGAAAAGAGGAGAAATCCACAAACTATCGACAGAAAAAAAAAATATTTAAAAGGGCTCAAGTCGGAGACGAGGATGAGATGAGGGGGCACTTTAAACACGCCGCCCCGTGTGCAGCTCCGTGACGCGCCCGTGCGCGCTGCTGGCTCGCCGTTCCCGGCATATGGAGCGCGAAGCGAAAGCCGGGCTGTGATTTGTCTCCCGTCCACGCCGCTACCGGGGAGCTGAGCCGCGGCGGCGCTCTGATGCGCGTCTCCCCGCCTGCCAGGCAGCGCCGGAGAGGAGGCTCCCGCCGCGGGAGCGCACATTCGCCGAGGACCGCCGGAGAGCGCGGCAGCGGGTGAAGGAAGGAAGGGAGGAGAGGAGGGAAGGAAGGAAGGAACAGGTAGCCGTCTACTGTACCTTTCCCACTCCAGACTCGTCCGCGGTCTCTAAATGGACCGCCGCAAAGGTAACGCTTCCGAGAAGCCGGGGCGGAGGGGAGAAGGGGGTTCAAGTTGGAGGTGTTTTTGCGTAACGTTTGAAGTTTCACTTGCGCACGCCCGATGGGGAATCGAAGGATGTGTTTTTTTTATTCATCGTGCGGTCGCCCCAGGGCGGTTGTGCAGGGTAGGCGCAGGCGGAGCGAGAAGAGTAAAGCGGACCACTGGGGCGGATAGAGGAGTTCGCACAAGCGGGCTGCAGCGACGCGCTTTCGGGTGAAGCAGCCCTGCCCAACCCCGGTCTCCGCCTGGAGCAAAACCGCTCCTCGAAATAACCGCAACCGGCAGCAGTTCACGGTGTACAGTACATCATTTACTCGGGCGTATCGGGGAGGTGGTGGTGGTGGGTGGGGGGGTTAAATATCGGTGGATTTAAAAAAAAAAGGCAAGGGAAAAACGGGACCTTAAACTGCGTTATCAGTGGATTTACCCAGTTCATTATTTATAAATGAGGTCACCGGCGACCGCGGCATATCGAGGAATGTTATTACATTTTGTCGAATCGATACTGGACTTGGAGCTTGTAGCCGGTTTGGTTCTGGTTGGGCTAAACCAGCCAGAACCTGGACTTCACAGTCCGTGCGTGCTGCTCCAGACCGCCGACGTGCAGTGAGGTAAGTAGCCTCTCGGACTTTCCTGTCAAGAAATCTCGCCAAGTGTCGCGTCCTGGGGATCAACTTCGGCCGAGGCTTGTGTGCGCGGCGCCCAGCCGAGGTTTAAACTGCGGGTTTCCCAATGACGGGGAGTGGAAGTGTGTGGATGATTGCATGAGGATACCAGGGGCTTGCCAGACGAGTGTGCTTCTCACCTGTCCAGGAACAAAGCCGCCTTCAGCGAGGCTGGAGCAGAAGGGACAATAACGTGGCACTGTGTGGCCATTGTGCTGATTGCCCGCGCTGCTTGTTGTTGGTTTCCGAGACAACTGCATTACTGAGCAACTGGATAGATAGATCGGCGCACCGGGATGGCGGCGGGGAGGTTTCGTGGGGCATGACAAGCGAATTGTCCCCGTTTTAGTACAGAGCCACAATTTATTCTCGCCCCGCTCCCTCCAGAGGCGGGTGCCTGCAAGGGAAATAGGGTACGGTGACCCGTTATTTCAGTGCTGGTAATGAACTACAGCAGATGCTTGTGGCTGCGTTAGCATCAGAATTCAGAACGCTCTTCGGAACATTGCGTTACTTTAAAAGCACGCCCCGCAGCCTTGGGATTCAAGCGTGCACCGTGCCAAGGAAGAACTTGTTGCGAAGATGTGACAGCCAGCAGCTCTACTGGCGGCTGCATCTGTGATGCAGGGAGCGGGGAGCCCGAGGTCGTCGAGGTTTCACAGTCAACGGTGTCCGTTAGCGGATAGTTCCCCTCCCAGCACTGTGCACCGTGCAGGGTGCAGTCCTGCCTCGCGCCCCACACTCCGGCGTACCGCCACTCTCGCCACGAACACGCGGCTTCAGGGTCATGGATGGGGGGGAAAATAACGCTTTACTTCTGCAGTCCCAAAACAAACAAACAAAAAAGCTAAAGAGAGCATAACACACACAGTGCTGGTTTAAAAGCGTTCTGTCAAGATAAGAAATGCCGGCCTCCGGTCAGAACGAAGGTTTGGATCATCAATATTCCCCTGAAGCAGAATTATTTCTCCAATTTAATTCTAATTAACTTTTATTTTTGCTTCTCGCTGCAGAGACAGAAATCAATATTTCATCGCAATCAATAAACGGTGGGGTTTACTTTGCAACTGGCACGCAGATGTTTCTAATCCGCGCACCGCGGTGATTTGATCTGATCGGCATTTTGCAGCCTGCTTTTCCCCCGCGACAGCTCACTCTGGCTCGTTCCGTCCCGGGACCCGAGCGCCCCGGGGCCTGTAAAGGCACGTTCCCCGCGTTCTGATCCTTGAAGTGCCCGAGCCCTTCTGCTGTGGCACGCGTGCGCCAGGGCACTGCTTTATCCTTCACTGCAGGCAGGGGGCTGTGTGACACCGCGGCCTCGCGCTCTCTCACGCCCACCTGCGGGCCCTCTTCGCGCTGGCCGAGGTGGAAGCTGCTCTCCCCGAGTATGAAGGTGCACACTCGTTTCAGTGGCCCTCAGAGCGGTTCTTATTGTTTTTCTAATCTACCGATAATCTATTGGATTACAGGGGGGGAGGTTGTGTGGTGAGGCAGGTAGGGCGTCTCCGGATTTAAAATCCCTCTAAACTGTCGCTCCTGGAAGATGCAATTATCTTTCTTTCGTGCCTGCTCTTGCGGATAAAGACGAAGGCAGCGGAGAGGAAGCTCCAGAGCTCTGGTGCTGGTGTCAAGGTCGACGCACAGGCACGGAGCGTGGCGCTCTGGGAAATCCTTCTGCGGCCTTTGGGTACTTGAGCAGCAGTGCCCGGGGCCGAGGGGTATCATGGGTAAAATCAGCTTGTTTGCACCTTATGATTGTGTCGCCGAGAAAGAAACAGTCCCAGTGGCAGGCCTCTATAGGACAGCACATGGGGACAATCTTGTGTCCAGGCTTACAGCACAAGCACTCTGCTGTGCAGATGAACGTGATTTGGGGCGCTGGTGTAGTGTATGGGGGTTTTAGTGTGTGGCTTTTTGTAAGCGTGAGGTACCCGAGAGACTTTGATGTGCTTGGCATGTATCTGAAATTCTGACAGATTTAAGAATCGCAGGTTTCTAAACTGAAGGATTTTGCTCATATTAGTTCTACACCTTTGCCTGTTTCGAACACTGTTCCTGCTTCCTGAATAACTTCAAGAAATGGTTTCTAAATGCACTGAGTGAAACTGGTTAATGGCGCCATACTCACGTCTTCTGATTGTCTCAGAATATGTGGAATTCTCCCAGAGGTAATTTGTGCGTCTCATTTTAGATTTGATAATGGACTCTTGAGCTTCGCTTTAGTAGTTACCTCTGGAACTGCAGTGGGTATCTCTCTCTCTCTCTCTGCTTAAAGCCTCCAAGGTTCTGACTAACTCCAGCAAGGTCTCGGGTCACATGAACGGTTGATGAGCGCTGCGGTTTCTAGCAGACTCTACCTGTATTGCAGTAACCCATGCAGATCCACAGCTCAGCTGCTGTGTGTTCAGTGTGCTGCACACTCTAGAGCTGCTGCAGGTGCACTCTTGCTCCTGTCGTCCTGTCGCAACAATTGTGAATTCCAGAGGCTTCTCTGGGTTTGAGGAGGTCGCATGTAAGCAATCTGCAGACATCTGATGGGAGTGTGGTCACCTACTCGGTGTGACTAAGACAATGACTGTTCGGGACATCGGGCACTCCTACACCGAGGCCACAGACAATCAACTGAAAAAACATTAGTCACGTTCCTTGGCTCTCGTGTGGCTTTATATTCCTTGTTTTATTTTTCCCAGCTTTCAGCTGTAGAAACCTGGTGTGATTAAGTAACAGGAAAATAAATTCTTTTAAGTTTTGTCCTCTGTGGATCCTGAGAGTAGCTTTCCTTACTCAGCATTATTAATGTCATGTGGAACTCTGAAATAATCAGTGCACGTCAATCTGAAAAAGAATTGGTACCAATATGTACAAGTGCAGGAAATGCAGTGTCGATTTATGACTATTTCTCTTTTCCGGAATCGGGACGGTTCAATACGCATATAGAGTATACTAGTGTAGGACTTTGATTATACAGTATGTGACACTTCCCCTACGTGTGGCTGAAACAGCATGTGGACTTTGATACGAGGGAAACGGCTCTGAAACAGTGGAGAGCAAGGGCTTTCTCTCTCTCTCAAAAGTGAAGGGCCAGTCATTTCAGGTTAGGCTTGCTGTGACATGCAGTAGTGTTGACGGGCAACTTTCACTGTCCTCAGATAGAAGCTCCTTCAGCCTTGTGTTGTGTTGAGTGGATTAGTGTTCAGCACCTCTTGATCTCTTGACACAACTGATGGCCATATGTAGTGCTGAGCACTTTTGGCATTTTAAAATCAATTTGTTCCGTGTTTTGTGTTCCACGGGTCCTGTTAATTGTTCAGTTTAATCTTTATCGTGTCCAATTTAATTTAAGAAGGAGATGGTAGAAAGGAACCAAGACTTTCTGGCTCTGCCCTGTTGAGCATGTACAGTAGAGCTGAGACTTTCTGCTGAGGCAGTGACATCGAGGTGGAATAAGGAGGTTTTCATTAGGAAGAAAAAGAGCAGTTTTCCAAGTGAGTTCTCTTAAAATCACAGTTCCTCAGGTGTAACACGGGAAGAAAATCTGTAATAATGAAGATTGTGCTCTAATCAAATCTCCCGAACTCCCTTGGGCCTGCTGGCAGATTGCAAGTGAATAATCTAAAAATAATTTTTTTAAAGCATATTGCGAGGACTGAGGCACACCAGCTGCTTCCCTAACCAGACTTCTCCTATCTGCTGAGGTGACACTAAAACCGGTTGCTCATGAAGCTGCTCTACAGTAGGTCCGTTTATGAAATCCTTCTATCTGTGAAAGCAGCCCTCGTTTCCTGACCTGGAAGATCTGGATGGTAAACGTGTAGCGCATATTGGCCAGTGAAAGGCTGTGCCACACAAAGAATGTGAGGACAGCTTGCTCAAATGTCTTCCGTCCCCTTATTCTACCTTCAGGTCTAAGACCTGGAAGAAAAAGAATTACATTTTGCACTGATCTAGTGCCATTTTCTGTTCTTTCAAGGTGTACCTATCTCTGCAGCACAGCTGGTAGTAAAGTCCATTGATACTTGATGAAAAAGCAGGGAGATCAGAGATTCAGTCTTCCACTCTGCTTGTTTCCTAGTGACACAGAAAAGCACTAGAATAATCCATCTGGTTATGCTTCTGAATAAATACACGGACAGTAATAATGTTAGGGTTGGAATACTGCAAGATGTTTACTCAGATGCATTGTATTGGTGTCTAAAAAGCTTCAATACTGGTAGTCACCTGCATTTTAATCATAATCAAATTTTCTCCTAAGTTATTTACAGTAAAAGAAGACAGAAACAGGAATGCATTGTTATTCAAAATGCCATTAATCAAGGAAGTCTCCTGTGTAAGATGTCTTCTTCCCGGAAACACAGCAGTTGGTTGGCTGGATCAGAAACGTTGAACTGGAGGCTTCCCATACGGTATGCTGGTATTTGTGAGGACCTTCCACTGACCCTCCTACTGATATCACTTGACATTCGGTACTTCATCGAAGATAAACATCTCATGGTGCAAAAAACAAACAAACAGGAACAATATGTTCAATCTACAGTATGTTGTAGATTCTAATTGAGAAAAAAAAATATTTTAAGGAGGTCTTCACACCCAGGATTACTGTTGGTGTGGGGACACTTTTTCCAAATTGGGCCGTTGTATTGATATTATAACCTGCATGAGCGCATATGTGTACACACAGACACAGACACAGAATCTGCAGAGGAAGTTGAAGACCTACAAACTAAATGTGTATAAAACCAAGAGACAAAGTTCCCTTCTGCTAGGGGGAATGGTTTTTACATATCCTGTTTAGAACTTATAAATAATCAATGTTAATGGCCATGTTGACATTATTTAACTCTGCATTCTTTTACGTACGCTAGACCTTACTGCGCAGCACAAACACATGCATTAAAAATGAATGGCTCTGCAGCGCAGTGTACAGAGCCACTTGAGACGGCGCCAGCCCTGTTCCCATTGTGTCAACACTGTTGGGTTACATTTCCCCTCCAGAACACGTGTTGGGAAACCAACATAAAAGTACTTTTAGGCATTTCATACTGATAGTTCTGTCTCTCTGCCAGTCTGGGATATAAAGAAATGAGCTCTGACTGTTACACTGCACTAAGGAGCAGACCTATCTAAAGGGAGTTTTGATTCAGCTTTGTGTGTAGTCAAAGCCAACAGACCTGGATAGCTGCCCCTCGCTTTATTAGGGCTCGACTTGTGACACAGCTGTACCTTGACCAGTGACATCATTCTTTCAGATAACACCTTAGACCTGTCCTGGATAATTAGTTCTGTTTCAAATGTGGCTTTAAACTGTATTTGTTCCTTTGTATCATGAACACTGGTACAGATTGCCACACTAATCTCTGTTAGCCATCTTTTTCACCGATTGGCACACTGAAGTTTGGAACTACAGTGGTTTAAAAGGATGTGGTATCCACTGACCTTTTTACATGATGCTCGAATACGTAAGTAGTGGCAAAGGATCTGTTTTATGTACTGGAAAATGCACTGTCGTTAAAATGGCTCTCTTTCAAGTGCAGCTCTGCAGCTGCCTGTTCTGTCTGAGAAACAATGGAAAATGTTAAAAAATGGAGCAAATTCTGTCCTGAGTACAGTAAGTGCACTTCAGATATTCAATGTTCCCTTGAACTGAAAGGTCAAATATCTGCACATTTGGCAACAGAATAGACTAATCCAGGTTCACTTCATATATGAATGTAATAATAATAATTGCTTACACTTATATAGCGCTTTTCTGGACATTCCACTCAAAGCGCTTTACAGGTAATGGGGATCCCCTCCACCACCACCAGTGTGCAGCCCCACCTGGATGGTTGGAATCCACACACCAGCTCTCAGTGGGGAGGAGAGCAGAGTAATGTAGCCAATTCATAGATGGGGATTATTAGGAGGCCATGATTGGTAAGGGCCAATGGGAAATTTGGCCAGGATGCTGGGGTTACACCCCTACTGTTTTCGAGAAACGCCTTGGGATTTTTAATGACCACAGAGAGTCAGGACCTCGGTTTTACATCTCATCTGAAGGACGGCACCTGTTTACAGTATAGTGTCCCCGTCGCTATACTGGGGCATTAGAACCCACATGGACCGCAGGGTGAGCGCCCCCTGCTGGCCCCATTAATGTGTGGCTTTTCACTTAGAAGGCAAGAGGTTATTTCGATCTCCACGCCAGCTGACTGCTGTCCTGTAGTGCTGCACTGAAAAATCACACTGTGGCTTTGCAATGCAATTTATTCAGTGGGAAACAGGCCAGCAGCGCCGTGTATCAGATCTGAACCCCGGTGCCTGGGGAACTAGAGCAGAACTGTATCTGTATCTTCTCTTTGTGATCAGTGGCTGTAAATTATCTTTTCATATTTGTTCCCATTAGGATCAGCCTGCAGGGATGGTGAACAAAACTCAGAAAAACTAAGAAAGGGCAGTGCCAAAAAAAAGCGAAACCCTTTTTCTATAATAACTTATTTTTACAGCTCGCTCAGGAAACACAGCAAGCGTTTGACGCGGCAGAGCATGTGGCTGTTTTAATGCTTCTTAAAAAAAAAAAAGTCAGCTCTGTTAGTGCCTTTGAGAAGGCTGCCCTGGCAGAAAGAGAGGCAAACTGGCTATGATGGAGAACTTTGCTTTTGTCCTTAGATGATTGTCGTGACCGGGCGAGGTCACCGCCTTGCAGACAGAGTGCTTTCACCTGCCATCCATTTCTCACCTGTCTGGCTCGAGAGGCGGGGAGGACTGGCGCTGGCAGGGAGCAGTTAAGGGGGTCTCCCTTTATTTTCGCCTGAGCCTACACAGTAATCAGGACCCCACGGTCATGAAGGGAGAAGATTGGAAGGGAATCTGATTCATGGATTCCAAATCCTGAGGCTGCACAGACAACCACTGGAAGCTCCACAATGAAAGGGGGAGTGGGGATCAAGTGGAAAGGAAGTGCATGCTGGAAACGGGAGGCGTCTCTATACAGGGGGAGCAGAGAGCGAGCTGGAGCTAAGAACCCAGTCCTGTAGTTGGCGCTATCTCCCTGGGACCCTTCAAGAAACAGCTGGTGAAGATGCATGGATCAATATGCTGCTAAAAGCCAATACAGTAAACGGGCGGTGTGGAGTTGCCATGGGCACATATCAGCCCTGCAGCCAATACCATCAACATGCATCAATTACAAGAAACCACAACAGAAAATAAAATAATAATGCAATAGGAGCTACAGAAAGAAGAGCCCTTGAATTTCTAATGCTTTAAAGTCATTTTTATTGAGTGACAAGTCATGCCTCAAGCCCCAAATGCCAAGATCTGAGACGCTAGTCATCATTCAGAAACCCAGGTCTTATTGACATGTGTTCAGTGGAAGTTTGCTGCTGGCTTGACATTTGGTGTCAGTTTGTATTTGGAATAAATTAGCCCAAGTCAAAGCTTCAAGTTAAAGTCAAAATGGTGCATATAAAATACCACTCCAATACAAGTATATACATATGTTAGACTAAAATAAATCTGATGTGTCACTTTGGTCATACTTTACCATTGATGTTTGTGCAGGCTTGCAGAATGTGATCACACCGCAACCTCAAGCAAAGCTCAACATAAACATCACATGCCCTTAATGTACAACAATCCTAGCTCAGGCCAACCCCGGCAGCCAAATCAATGCCCTCTCAACGCACTCTTTAATTTAATCCAAAAGCACTCTTCTAGTTCTAAGATGAAAAATAGTGCTGAAATACATGTGTTCATCAATTAATTACAAATAAATACAGCTGGAGTGATATTTTGGTCCTCCCTTTAATTTCTGTGTGATCTTGTAAATAGACAATGGTTGCTCGGTTATCCATGTGCTTCCAGACAGTGGTAAAGGGTGTAGCATTGTGGGATAGAGAGTGAATGCAGGGGATAGCAATAATGGAGGTGGAGGTGAATAATGGAGGTAAAGCTAACAGCTCTGGAATTTTTAAGGCTTTCAATTCTTTTTGATCAATTCTCACCACAGGCCCCGACACTCAACAATGATGACCCAAATGAAGTCTCCAGGCAAATTGTTCAAGTTTTGAGTGGGGGAAAAAAAATAGGTGCTTGAGTCCAAGTCTTGAGCTGCATGTCTACAATGTGGTTGCCAATACTTTCAGCTGAAATTATATTTATATGGTGCACACACCGTGGTAGAGCAGCATAATACAGTCTAATACTGGTGTTTTCCAGGATCGGCACGATTCAGTAATAGCAACGATATGGTTATTGTGACCACACATTTTATTTTGCTGAATTGCCTCTTATCGCACTGTTTTCTGGGAAAGGAGTGGCTAGCCAGTGTCCAGTATGTTTTTTTAATGGAAACAGGAGTTCCCAGTATACCCAGCAACAAGGCTGGTTAATGCCAATTGCAGAGATGCCTTCAGAGTGTCACACTCCCATCGGAGTTGGGGCAAAGCTGGTGGAGCTACAGTACTCTGCAATAACAGGAGCTGCCAAATCTCTCGTCTCTCCAACGTCAAGTAGTAAATGAAGTATCGGTAATCAACAGGAAACCCCCTTTCAGTCATCACAATGAGGTTTATTGGCGTCTGGTTCATTGCCAGAGACTGGGCTACAATTTTACAGCTCCTGTCAGTTTTACTCACCTTTGTGGCTGGGGATTTCCAGGCTCACTCAATAACAGGTCGCGTTTGAGTCTCCCATCACAGTAAAGACCACTGGAAGTGTGATCAAGAGGGACAGGTATACATGTAGTTAAAGCTTCTCAGTCAACAGTGGCAATGCTAAAGGACTGGAAGGTGATGGGGGAAGTTCCCAAATAAAAATATGAGGGTTCATTCTGAAACAGCTCCAGTATTATGAATTGCGAGGCAGGTGGGATATACCTAGGTTAGAAAGCCAACAGGAAAAATTCAAAGGCAGGAAAACTAAAAACATTCTTACTGCTTACTGAGAACACAGCTCACTCACAATAGTAAAGAGCATACCTCCATCATTATATAATCTATCCTTCCAATTATTGATCTCCCAGAGTGAGGTATTTGTGTTTAAAAAAAACAAGCAATTCTATGACTGCACGCTACTATTTTTTATGTGGATTCTCACATATGGTATATTCTTTCATCAGTTTCATAAATTTTAGATTCAGCAACAGGTCATCACATGCCCAGTGCTAGCTGTCACTGTGATGGGGAGACTGAGACTGAGAGCAGACTGCACAGCTGCAACGATCCAGCTAAGACTGGCAGAGGGCTCCTCTATAGGGAAAATATATACATATACAGTATATATAATTGGGACAGGCACACAAAGCGGTCATCCTCACTCCTACTCCCGTACTGTACAACCACAGAGCTGCAGGGAACAACCTCAATGACTAAAGGAAGGAAAACAAATTATACTTATTGCCAATGTCACCCGATTCAATTAATTTATCAATAGCTGAAGTTAGACCTGCAACTGGCAAAATGCTCTAAAGACATCTGCAATTATCTGCATTCATTCTATGCTCAGTGTTCCTCTACCCTGGTCCTGGAGAGCCCCATTACAGTCTTCTATACTGTAGGGAGTACTTCTACACCACTGATCAAGTCAGCAGTACTTTGTTCAGTTCAGAGAATTCTTGCCCCTTGAGAGCTTAAGGGCAGTTTTGTTCCAAGTGATTTAACAAATTACATGCTTAGTTGATCACGAACGGTTTAAAATGTTTAGAAATTGGACGACTTGATGGTTACCTATGAAACCCGCTGGCCCCCGCACGGAGCCGGCCAGTTTAATTGATCCCATTACCGGATCAGCTGCACTGCCTGTACAGTATGTAGCCTAATACTTTTCTAAGGTCTTTAAAAGCTGGGGAACTGTAAAGACACTAGATTCAAGGCACATTAGCTGCAGAGCTTTTTCAGGACCAGGACTAAGTGTTGCCGTTTTCCAGATTAATAATAAATAATTAGATGGATTAATTCTAGCCGGGACTCAGCATGCCTGAAAAGCTGAAGACTTCCACTCAGCAGGACCTGAGTCTGACAGCCCTGCTGTTGGCTGCACACATTTAACACACTGAAGACAACACAGTGCTCTGCTAACACCTTGAACAAACACCAGGCTCAGTGTGAGCAGGCTTTGGAGGGACACACTTATATAGGGCGATGAGATTTCGTCCTTTTGTCCAAATGCCCTGGGGGCACTTCTCTTAGGTTTTTTCCCTATTGCATGCTCCAGGGCCAAATTAATAGTAGTACTTGCTTCATTCTGCATTAACCAGTATATAACAGTAGAACTCCAGTCAAGCTGAAGAGCTAGCAGTGAAATTCCATCTCCAGAAGCTTGCCTTATTGCTCCTGAGAGACATGGCGATGCAGCAGAGCAAGCTCTAATGTCATGGGAAGCAATAGATATCTGTTTTTTACATATAAACTCTCTGCAGTATTGTGGTTATATCTATCCAAATGCAGCTGTAGTAAAAAATGTGTGGTTATCAGCATAGCCTTAAACTCCCGAAGATGCCTGTATGATATAGTAATTGTTTCTTTGCTCCTCATCTTTTTAACTTTTATTGCTAATGTTGTATTGGTTGTGCAGAGTGGCTTTCAGAAACGATTCCGCCAATAACCAGAAACTGGTCTTGATGTGATTTGTTTTTGTTGTGTACTGCAGGGATCGTCAGCTTTCACACTGGGATGGGGTGTGTCGATCAAATCTCTTGCTTTCAGGGAGACCCCAGTGTCCAACTGCCCTGCCATTCTTGGCTGTTCAATGGGGTCTTAAGGACCTTAGAATCCCACTGGAGGAATGTTGTTTTCAGAAGCCCCGTGCTCAATAAGGTTGCGCTCCTTGACACAGCAGTACTGTGGTGTTCAGAATGGGACACTTTGGGAAACAATGTGAAATAATTTGTTGTGGTTACAATCGCTACTCTAGATGCCAGCTTGGCCCCTGGTAAAAGTCCTGCCCTCATCAGTCCTCAGATCTTGGCTAGGCTGGGCTGCTCAACTTCATTCACAGTGCATCACTTCACACAGCCTGGGTGAGCCTGCCCCCATCATCAATATCACTAACCTAAGGGCATCTGCCAGCCGATTCCTACAGTATCTTTGTTTTTTTCTTCAGGTTGAGCTCTGGCTTAATTAAGCTAATTAGCTGCTTCATTAGTATAGGATAACTTGTTTTCCTTCTCTAAGCCTCTTTAGTGAAGCTATAAGATGTTGCACTGCAGGTCTGTAGGACCGGTGCTGCCCTCCTAATGACCACGTCAGTCTGGGAGAAGAGATGTCTCATACTCAACCATTCACCTGAAACACAGCAGCCTCAGATCGTTTTCAAATATAACTTCTCTTTTAATCAAGCTCACTTGCTAGTAATAATACTCAAGCAGTCCAGAAAAATGTTAATTTGTATTATCTAGTTTAAGGATCTCTTTAAATGTGGTGTTGTGGTTTGCACTGCTGCTTCATAGTTCTGGGGTTCTGTGTGGAGTTTGCGTGCTCTTCCTGTGGGTTGTCTTTGGGTGCACCAATGCCTGCTGACCTTCCACAGCCATGCTGGCTAGGGAACATGGTGTCTGTAAATTGTGTGTGCACACTGTGATGGTCTGGCATCCTGTCCAAAGTGCGCTACTGCCTTGCACCCTGTGCTTCTGGAATATGCTCAGGGTTGGCATGGGTTATTAGCCAGGAATAAGGAAGTTTTTCTGTAATGGATGGACAGAGGATAACACCAACTGGGGTTAGATTTCCTTCTGGTGCCTGTGTTCACACAAGTGATGGCACCCCTGTGAAAGAGCTTGTAGCTACCTCTTTAACCCTCGAAATAAATATAATGCAGACTTTCAGAGAGGAAATAAAAGACTGCCATCAATATGGTACAATTCCAAGGTCTGTGTCATGACATAGAACTTTATAAGAACATTGGGTAATAATGTAAACCTGCAAAACAAAAAGCCACCTTGAACTCTGGATTCAGCTGGACCTCAGTGCAATATCATTCATAAAACACCGAACACTAGATCTTCAGGCATGCAAATAAAATGGATCTGCAATCTGAAATAAATCAAAAATTACACATCGCAGCTCGTGTTTAATGGCAGGCCCTTATCAGATTAGTAGGATGCTGAACCGAACTTTGACAGCCCTGATTGTCATTTGACGCTCTGAATCCACATCGGTGGAACTTGGCTTCCAGCTCAGCAGCAGGCAGTCTGGCAGGGGGCGATCGGCTGAGTGCAGGCAGGCCTCTGAAGCCTTTCACCCCGGGGTAGTGTCTGCCCCGACTGAAGCACCCTCTCCCTTACCCTGAGAGCGAGAGGGGGCAAACCTACAGAGACAGCGGACCCAGCGTGGCGTGCTTACTTACCGCTGCACGAGCCCTATGAACTCTCTTCCTGTCACCTGGCCCTCTTCTTTGAAAAACACCTGCGGTTTTTCCCCGGGGAGTTCCTGTCACCATTCTTAGTCGAGGCTGAAGAATTAGGAAAAAAATTGCGAAGCTCTTGGGGACCGCTCACATGAATGAGACTGGCTGCCTACTGGCGCTTGGCACTGCCATCTGCCAGCACCAACCCCACCCTCAGTGAGAGACAGCACAGACCACGACACCCCTGACACAGCTTAACCCTCCAACGTTAGCAGGAACATTTCCAGTGTCAAACACCTGCCCAGCCCTCATCCCATTCTTCACCTGAGGGTTACAGAGGGCTCCCAAAAACAGCAACTGCACAGGCCTGGGGAACGACTGTTTAACCTCCCCCAACAACCAGCACGCTGAGACTCGTCAGACCTCGAAGGTCCTGTTTCCAGACAAACAAAAAAAAAAATAGCCCGACAGTTTCACCGCAATAATTACAAGATGATATGATAGCCGCACCATAAATCTGAAATCCCAATACGAATGTTTTCTGAAGTGATTAACTTGCACATCGCTGCTCATGTTTTATGGAAGGTGGCAGTAATTAGTGTTATTACTGTTTTTATTACATATAATGTTTGCTTATAATGAATGAAACCCTTTATGATAACTCAACTTAACATAATGTAATTTAGATTCATATTTTTCCTTTTCTTTTCATACAAGGATATTAATTTATGACATTTGGGGGGAAAAGAGAGTACCGTTCTGTGTCCTGGGAAATTATTTTAATGTGTCTTGTTAGCAAGTTGAGAAGTTATTCTCCCTAGAACTGCTAAACCCGATATGTCAAGGCTGGAGTGGTTAATTAGAATAAGAAGCTAGTGGGGTTTGTAAAACGGAATGTCTTCACTTGAAGCCTGTGCTGCCTTCTTTCTAGAACCCCTAATTTGAATTGGCCTGTAGTTTCACAACCAGGCTTCTCTACACACTAGTGTGATGCCTTGTAGAGACTTCACTTCCTTTCGTACCGTGAGCCCCACAGACAACAGACACAGGGCTGGGGTTAACAGTGAAACACAAACCAGAGGACACGAGGGAAAACTGTGGAGATGTTTCAAAACTGAGAACAGGAGGTGGTCTGCTTTACACAAAGGGTAGTGGGTGTCTGGAACAAGCTGCAAACCCATGATGTGGACACCGTGGCTGCTTTTGAATAGCCGTTGCACGAGAGCTGTGAATCGCTCAGCAACCAAACACAGCAGATAGGCCTCCTCTCCTTTGCAAATTTCAATGTGTCCTGGAGATTGAAGCTGCTGCTGCTTCATGCCACTCCCCTGCTCATGGCGGCCCAGGAAGACACAGGGCTTGACATCCCTCTGACTGCGAAGCCCAAGGAAAAGCTAGATAAGTCTGTGAATCCATCCGAACCCGGGTACCTGCTGCTCATCCAGCCTGTGCTGTTTGCCATTTGGCTAATGACACCACCCTATTCAAGCCAGCAGTCTGGTCTAATCTGCTGTCTGAATGAGCCACATCTGGTTGAGCCACATCAGGATCCCCCCCGGTGAAGTGTCTCACGTCACAGTGAGGCGCCGCTCGCGGAAGAGCAGAGCAGCTCACCAGCGGGATCCCTGTGTCTGCACGGCAGCTCGAAAGCAGCCCAGCGACACTGCAGTGGGGATGGCATGGTGGCCTTGCTGCCTCGCAGTGCCAGGGCCCTGGCTTCAATTCCGGCCCTGGGGTGCTGTGTGTGTGGAGTTTGCATGTTCTCCCCGAGTTGCTCCGGTTTCTACTCGCACTCCAAAGACATACCGGTCGGTAGGTTAATGGGTTTCTAGGGAAATTGGACCTGGTGTGAATGTGTGTGCTTGTGTCTGTGTCTCCTGCGATGGACTGGGATCCCATCCAGGGTGTATCCTGCCTTGCAGCTGTTGCTCGCTGAGACAGGCTCCGGCTGCCTACCCTGTGCTGGATAAAGTGGCTGGAAAATGGGTGGATGTGTTGACTCTTCCGAAAAAGTGAGAGGCCAAAGCCTTATGGTTCTGTTAGTCATTCGGTGGATATTGAGAAGCTCTGGAGCTCTGCATGCTGTATGTGAGGAGTGTTTTTTTATTGCAGTGCACATTTTTAAGGGTGTTCATTTTCTTTCTGGATGAATAATGCATGAATCTCACATCTGTCCGACTGTCAGGAGAAGATTTATTGGTGGAAATATTTCCCGCTTTTGTTTTAGAACCTCTGTCTACTGTGACCCCACCTCCCCCCAGCGACGGTGAGACCCTCAGCAGCAGTTTCGGTTGCAAACAAGACATATTTCAGAAAGCGTGTGCAGGCCCTTGTTCTGGGTGTCTGGCAGTATGCAAGAGTAGGCTGCAGAGAATGTCAAAGCAATTATCTCCACTTTCCAAGGTATAGCAGATCCTAAACTCAATTTGAATACTGCTTGAAAACAATGACTGAAAAGATATGTTTATGCCTTATTCTTGACGGAAATAAGACTCACAAGGCAAAACAGATTGAATTATTTCAGGGCTCTGCAGCTCCTTGTAAGTAAGCCAACAAAAGGTGCTAGCTTTATTTCCTTCTTTTTAGTAAATCAGCTGGTATTTAAGAGAGATTTCTGGGATCAAAGCGAAAGCAACTTGAAATACAAGTGGCTTTTAAATACAAGCTAATGGAAGGACAATTTGCAGCTAAATTGTTCTGGGATAGATGGTATTGTCTGTCACACCTGTCACACTTATACAGGAAGAGACGCTTTCATGACATGCAATGCATGTTCTGTCGCAGTTGGGATCCATCCCCACTGGTGCTTCTTGCTGCCTGTGTTTCTTCTTCCTGCTTGCTCCTTTGTCTTGTCTGTGAAGGGTTTAGAGTAATATGTGTGGCATTGCGCGGGGGCGTGCCCAGTGTGGAGGCAGAACCCTGGTAGTCCCAGCTGTCCCGGCTTCTAGATGATGAGCCCCAGCTGGGGAGGTCCTATAAAGGCACACTGGACACCCCCGACGGGACGAGCAGGGACACCCCCAGAATGGGGGAGTTTTACACCGACAGTCCCGGAGGGGATAGCACCCGCGGAAGGCGTTCTTTTTCTTTTCATTCCACCTGTCCCATCACGTATTTTCACCGGGACAGGCACACACACACCTTTTTCATGCACTAAGTGTTCATGCACTTGTTTTGTTTTTGCCTTACGTGCAATAAATAGGGTCAGTCCAGTCTACCAGTGGCTTTCCACCAGTGATGACAGGTCCTTGAGATCGACCAGTGCACGACACAGGTGTCATCCTAGACTTCAGAGCTTGTCCCCGTTTTAATTAATCAGGATTCCTTCTAATTCTACCACGTATGCTAAAATGCCTTTATTGCATGCAATACACAAACCCACAAGAAATATCAGAAGCAGTTGCTGCAAGACAAAACCGAAAGGCTATTTGTAATGGGACAATTGTGCACATCTATCTATTATGTATTGCCGCCGCATTTATTTTTGCCGTTATTTTCTCTGCAGATTTGTTTTCCTCATATTTATTTCTATCTGAAATGTAACAGGAAAATGGGAAGCAATTCGTTTCCGAGCGAGAGGCGCACTTGGGTGGAACGCCGTTTTCTGTGCATCTCATTGTCTGATTTATCAATGTAAAAAGAATTACGAGTGTGGTGGCAGCAGAGGGGGGAGGGGCTCAGGGGAGGGAACGTATTATTGAAAAGGGACAGCAAGCACAGAGAAGCAGTGTCACAGGCAAGGGAGCCGCAAGCCCTTCTGCTAATCAGAGCTGTCTGCTCGCCTCTCATCAAGGCACATCTCCACTGGAAAGGACAGCGTTGCAGCCTGTCCCAGTGAGGCAATCTCTCACTCCTCCAGCACTCTGCAGTACTGTGGTGCAGCCGGGACTTCAGTGCCATCGCAGGCGGTTTGGGGCAGATAAAACCCGTACTCTTTGGTAGTGTCTCAGGGTTTCTCTCACTCACTTATATGATGCATTCTATTCATCAAATGCAACATCTGCAGACCCTGCCTGTCTGGCTCCTTACTTTGCTGGCCAAACAGCAGCAATAATCCCTTCAGTGATCTCTGTAAATACCTGTGGCAGGAGCTGTCATGTATTCCAGGATTTGGATCATTATGGATCCATTACTGTCATTTCTTTAAGCTCAGCTTGGCATTCCTCTTGTGGTCTATCTGAGGTTTGTATGCCTTGATTAGTACACTGTGCTTGACTTGTAATATTGTCATCTTGTCTGTTTCCTGTGTGCAGTGTTGTATTTATTTGTCAAACCAGCTATTCTAGTCGTAGGGAAATGGCGAAGGCTCTGACCATCGTGTATTTGGTGTCCATGCTCAGTATAGGTAATCATTTTGAAAAGCAAAAGGAAATGGGGGCTATAATGCAAGGGGTATATAATAAATTAGTACAGAATAAATTCTGTATATCAATGAAATGTTAACTCATCCAGTATTACTCTGACATGCTACAGTGTCATTAGCTGTCAGGCAACATGTCAGAAAATACCTCATCACCTCAAGGACTACTTTACCGTGGGATTACTAAAGGCAGCAATACCCTTGTGGAGTCTACTGTAGGATTTCTATAGGCAGTGATACCCTTGTGGATTCTACTATGAGATTGCTATAGGCAGTGATACCCTTGTGGAGTCTACTATGAGATTACTATAGGCAGTGATACCCTTGTGGAGTCTACTATGAGATTACTATAGGCAGTGATACCCTTGTGGATTCTACTATGAGATCACTATAGGAAGTGATACCCTTGTTGAGTCTACTGTAGGATTACTATAGGCAGTGATACCCTTGTGGATTCTACTTTGAGATTACTATAGGCAGTGATACCCTTGTGGATTCTACTATGAGATTACTATAGGCAGTGATGCCCCTTGTGGAGTCTACTATGAGATTACTATAGGCAGTGATACCCTTGTTGAGTCTACTGTAGGATTACTATAGGCAGTGATACCCTTGTGCATTCTACTATGAGATTACTATAGGCAGTGATACCCTTGTTGAGTCTACTGTAGGATTACTATAGGCAGTGATGCCCCTTGTGGAGTCTACTATAAGATTACTATAGGCAGTGAAAGCCTTGTGGAGTCTACTGTAGGATTACTACACGCAGTGATACCCTTGTGGAATAATATGTGTGAACACTATAACTCCTAGGAAGGAAATATCAAATGGCTATAGAACAGAAAGCTCAGTTGTAGCTAATGAAGGTGATTCCTATCGCTTATAGGCAGACTGCAGTCTGACTTTATGTTTCACTCAATGCTGTAAGGCTCTGAAGGGGTTTGAGCATCTGCTAGTGGTTGGGTGACAACTGGACAGACCGATGAAGACAATCTAGACTATCCCAGACAGATGTCAAAGTACTTAGGGTATACTGTCTGCATAATGGGTGACAAGCCAGTAGCAAGTTTGCAAATGACCTTTATGCAAGCACAGATAGATACTGTAGCTTCTTGAGAGGAAACAAATGTTTCAGAGCAACTACTGTACTCACCCATTGAGAGGTGATGTGATGGGCTGCCTGGCAACCAATGATATTGCAGTATTACAGTAAATACTATATTAGGTAACATTTTATTTTTACACAGAACCTATTAATCTATAGTTTGCAATTTGCATAATTTACCCTTCTGTTCCCAAGACTAAATCTAAACGCCCAAATATTAGGCAGGAGGCTGAGGTGTAAAACCTGAAGTCGATTCAATTGCTCATGCAGATGGAGTTTTAATTATTTCTCATCAAATGAAGGACTTCAGAAACTAAACTGATATTCTCCATTTATTGGTGCATGTGTATGAAGCAAGCAGAGTAGAAGCAGTCCACAAAAGGGATCTCAGCTATGTGCATCAATTACAGTACAGTCAGTAATATCAGTGCTTTTTAAGAGATAATAACTTAAGTAATTCATAAGTATAACACAACCTCATAAAACAACAAGCACAGAAAACATAACTAGATGAAATGTAACAAAAACATCCCAGGACCACTGTCACTGAGCTGCATCTGCAGAAAGTCCTTGTCATCTCCTGGGTAGTATCTTGCATCATTTGCCCCTGACTTCTCTCTAACGGGAGTTCTGCTCTTAGCTTTTGACTGACAGCATGTCTCATTATGAGCCGTTTATGTCATTTGCACAAATGATGGTATGCATGCTGTTAAAAGCTTGACTGTACTGTTTATGATAGAGCTGTAATGGTGTTTTTTAGCCTCATCCAAGTAAATTGTTACCGCTATTTCTTTCATACATGATTGTTTCTGTTCTTGAGCAGTGTAGAGTTGTGCTCGGGGCTCTGGCCTCCTAACTGGAGAATTGTGGGTTCAAGTGTCCACTGTGAACAAGGCTGTGGTACCACTTAGTACTCTGGACCATGTAGTAATGTGTACCAGCATTTCACTGGGGTAACTGAAAGTAGGCACTGGCCTATAGTAGGTAGTCTTAGCCCTATAGGAACCTAACTGACTACAATCTCGACTGAAGAATGCACCTTTTGCACATTAAAGTGAATTTAAGTTTTCTGAACGAAGCCATACCAGTCACTCTCTTTGCATTTAATTTTCTGAATCAGCCTGTGACTGGCCGCTCACTGTTACATACTGAGGTATAGAGTATGTGTATATCTTAGACTACCATCCAATAATACCACATTAAAAACAGGTATGCCAAGCTCTGACTATCTGGAAAAAAAACATCATCTCACCATTTTAACTCAAAGCCCTGTGCCTTGAAACCAAATCTTTTTTCTCCAAGGATAAGGATTTTCGTGCCTTCTTCCTTCTGCACTGATGTACTTCAGACTACCTCTGATCTTTCAGAGCACGATTTTGCTAATGATTTTTTGTGGAAAAAAAGTATTAAAACCACGGTGATGGTCATGAAAGATGTCTAAATGCAGTCCTCTGGTGAGATTTCCTTAGAATGTTGGATCCCTTAGTTAAAAATCCATGAAGGGCAGAGTTTTTTTTCTGAGCAGCATAATTTGTAAATTAGCTCCTCAAATTCCACCTCAGAGTGCCATGCAGAGGAGACACGTACAACTGCTGCAGGACTGGGTTCAAAGGCAAAGCGCTGCATTTAATACCAGGAACAGACTGCTGAATTCCACCATGCACAACAAGCACGCTGCTGTCGTCAGTCTGTCACAGGCCTTATTAACAAGATAATTGCACAGTTCACACAGTGGCAGGGGCAGCAGGCTAGGGGGATGGTGGCATACTTATCAGACTTCATTAAACTGATTAACTAAATTACACGGGGGGGATGGTGCCTCTATTGTTTAAGGAAAAAAATATTTTTTAATGATGACGCGCAGGAAGGCAAGGTAAGATATGTAGGAAGGAGGAATTGCAAAAATTTGCTGTGCTTTCACATGTAATTCACATGTGTACCCCTGGACGTGACAAACTGGAGTGCTGACTGACTCCATAGGGCCTCAGTACAAGTAGGCTTTGTACCTTACAACCCTGTATATCTAAAATTTGCAGGGGGTATTTTGTTCCTCTACATCATAGCAGCTGTGCTTTTCCTAAAAGTAAAAACACCAAGCACCGGAGATGACAGACTCTCCTATGACACAACATAACCCACTGAAGCTCAGCAGGTGTGAGCCTGGTCAGTACCTGGATGGGTTGCTGCTGGAAGAGGTGTTAGTGGGGCCAGCAGGGGGCGCTCACCCTGCGGTCCATGTGGGTCCTAATGCCCCAGTATAGCGACGGGGACACTATACTGTAAACAGGCGCCGTCCTTCAGATGAGACGTAAAACCGAGGTCCTGACTGGAAGGCTGCTTGTTCAAATCCCTTGGTCGGCAGAGGAATCCTACTCCATTGGGCCCCTGAGCAAGGCCCTTAACCCCAACTGCTCCAGGGGGGCACCATATAAATGACTGACCCTGCGCTCTGACCCCCAGCTTCTCTCCACCCATCTTTGTGTCTGTGTGTCTCATGGAGAGAGAGCTGGAGGTCTGTGAAAAGACAAATTCCTAATGCAAGAAATTGTATATGGCCAATAAAGTGATCTTATCGTATCAGAAAAATAATGCTGAAAGGAACAAAGAAACGAATAGAGAAATATTGAAATTCACAGTGCTGAGTGCAGTGCTGTGTGTCTACAACTTATGTCCTGTGTAACTACAGCGAGCAGACTTAGTTGCCAATTAGGAGCAGATGTGAAGTCAGTAGAAAGGGGATTGGTTTGTGTGTGGGGATTTGCCAGGGCTCATGACTCCTTAGGCTACAGTGGAAGACTTTAAATGCATAAACTAGCATGCAGTGAAAGACAGGAGCTCTTCTCCAGGCCTTGTGTGTATTTCATAATGAACTTTCCACCACTCCCGGCGTTCCTGGGGTAGGGAGTAAAAAACCTCTTCAAACAGTTTAAATGAGTATCTTAAAAAGAACGATCCTGTCGTATTCTTCCCTATAACTGGAGCAACCGACCACCTCCTGGCCTGCTACACTTTGAGAAAACCCCCAATCACTGTGTTTTTATTTCCTTTCCCTTTTTCACGCATCGAAGATAGCAATTACTGAGCACCAAGCACTCAGAGCAAAGCATCAAACAGAAGGAGAGCAAGTTCTATATTTAGAACTAATCATTAGCAGTGCAGGGAAAAAAAAAACAAAGCCAAAAAAACAGTTTTATATTTTAGTGCTGTAATCACTAAAAAAGCAGGTTGGAAAAGCCAAACATCGTGGAGCGCCAGTGCTGTTTCATAATTAAGCTGCGATTCACCGTTGTTGTCTGGAGATCTCTCTGTTTGTTCAAAGGAGCTGGTGATTTTTAAAAGCTTGCAAAAGGAAAAAAAAATCTAACGGAAACTAGCTGATGTGGGCGTAAGAACTTTCTGAGTGAACCCCCTGAGGTCTCCATGTACTGAAATGGTAATATTTCTTCCATCCAATGAGCGCTCACGTTCCTAACTCTTGCTACAGGGACACTAGAGCTGCAAGTTTCTTTCTTTCTAAGCCATGATACGATGGGATGCTCTGCGTGAAGTGAGTAGCTCCAGCACCACCGGGATCGGGCTAGATTAAAACTCATCTTCAGAAGGAAAGCCAGCACATCTTGCCGTCTTTCTGACAAGAATGCACAGCTAAAAACACAGGCTGTGCTACATAGTTAGAAATGGTTTGTGAATACAGCTCCCCAGGTGATTCATAGTGAAGTTATTTAGCAAGAAAAAAAGCTCTGTGCATTCATCAGTATCTGAAGTTATTAAAGGTAAACCTTTCATTGTAAAACACAGACCACTGTATAGATCTGTTTGGTTAGAGCACATAGACTATAATACACTGTGCAACACTTCAAAGAGTCACGTAGATGCACTCAGAGGACCAGTGGGGATACTAACACATTGCATTCATTAACTACCATGACGGTTACCTCTAATTGCAGATCAGCTTATGATGGACAAAAAAACAAAAACAGCTCAGCAGAGCTCTTAATTCCTCACCAGTAGCTGCAAATGTCTTACCTAAGGATCTGCTCTGCAGCCAAATGTGGTAGAACAGTAAATACTCTGAACATCATTTAAGACAGAGCATCTACAGCTGCCTCTGTTGGATTCACATTCTTTAGGGTGTATTTTTCCAAAATACCTTGATTCTAAATGACGTAAAATACTATATTATAGTACTAAAATATCTTTTCTTCTTGCTTTGAAACCCACATGCAGCAGCACTAGTCGCAATCCGTTTGTGGATTTATCTCAGGGATCGTTTTTCTCCTTCACTAAGCAAACGGGAAGTAGACGTCCTGAATTTAGGCAGACCATTTGCTCTCTGGGTTTACAGCAAAGCACAAGCGCTTGCTATAAGGTGGAGAAGTGCACCAGATCATTAGAAATTAAACCCGAATGCTGGTTTCAGACGAACCCAACAAAGCAGTCAGATGTAAAACTTGTGCACATTTTATCACTAGTGCCAGAAACACTCATGAATCTCGTTTCTCGGTCTCTTGCTCCCAGGCCATGTACAGTAAGCGACCACATGAAACAGTGGACGAGATTCTGCTAGCGGCTTGCCGTCAGTAAACATCACACTACTGAGCGCTGCCAGCATGCGTCCAGCTGAGGCCATTTTCAGCTCATTGTCACGCTGTTGTTTGCAGTTTGTTTATTGCTTTTCCTTGCTTGTGTTGACCAGGCAGCAGACTCCGTTTGTATGCGCACCACATAGGTCGGTAAAGTGAGCTATTACAGTGTGAGTTCAGGGGACCAACAGAGGACCATCAGAGGCTCCTACAGCACATGACTTGGGTGCTCTATGGCTCTCTGGTACAGTATTTTACCAGCACTGTTTGTGTAAAAGCTGCCATCAAGCCTTTTCTGTTGGCAATATTTTCAACAGAAACGCATAAACTTTTATCAGCCCCTTAAAAGGAAACTTGAGGAAGAGGGAAAATAAGGAAAGAAAGTTCAAACTGAGTCAAGTGCCCTGTACAAGGTTGAAATTGACTGAGCTGGGCTTACTCTCTTTGTGGAAGATCAATTTTCATTAGTTGCCTTTTCTGGCCTGGTTCCTATAGCAATGAATGTGTAACTGTGAATATGAGAAAGTGAATTAGATTTGGAAGGAAAAAAAACTGAAAGGAAAAATTTCATTACATGAATACCAAACAAAAGTATGAACATTGTATGGGGGAAGAATACAGCAGTGTGCTCCAAGGAGCTTCTGCATATCTAATACACAAACTTTTTTAGTTTTGATTTAATTACAGCCTCTTAAGGGATGCTTATTTTGTATAAATCAGATCATGAACAGTGCATACTGTACTCCGATACTCTTATTTCATTTGCAATGTCTGTATTAAACATCTGTCTAATTTCACCTGCCAAAGCAGCTGTTGCACAACTGTAAATATCTGACAAAAAGGACAGACTATTTACCTGCCTTCTGATGTGTGTAAAAATGCTTAATCTTGATGCATTTCAAAGTAGCAATGAATGTGACTGTAGTCACCTAACTGGCTTACTAGCCTGAACTCCAGTGACTACATGTAGGGTATTTAGTAGCTGATGCTATTGTGAGACATACTGTATTTGGGTTAACATATTCAGCATTTTGTATGTGATAATTTGTTTAGTGTGAGTGAAGTTTTATTTAATCTCTGACCTAGGGAAAAGTGTGGTATGGCCAGTGAAAGCTCTGTTTTCCTTCATATGAATGCCTAAAACCCTAAAGCGAACCCAGGATTTGACACTATATTCAGTATTTTGGTGGTAAATTTCATTGTATAGCTGAGATGCACAGCATTTAAAATAATTAAAAGGGGAAGGCTAGCTGTGTAGCCAGCCCCTGGTATGTTATCTTTTCTGTGTTTTTCAAGATGTTTGCAGAAAAAAAACCCTCACAGATGCTCCTATACCCTTTCAAACGTGACAGCCTTTTTCTCCAGCAGCCAGATTCACGTATCGATTTCTGGATAAACCTCTGCCCCCCCTGCCTGTGCAGTAGAAATGACCTCGACTGTAATAAGAGTGCTGCAGAGAGGAAGAGGCCTCTCCAGGCTGCCGGGCCAGAGATGCAGACAGCAGCACACCACTGGAGAGCTCAGCTCTCGCAGTCACATGTGTGGGCAGTTATAAATTACACACAGATTGAATGTTTATGATCAAAGTCAAGCTGCAGTCATTAACCCAACCAAGGTCAGATAAAAAATTACTGTACAATGAGCTCTGACATATATATTTAGAAAGAGGCACAAAAATCCTCCCCTCACCTGGTTCTAATATCTGAACTCCCTGTTATCGCTCCACCTGTACCTACTGTACACCTTCACTATGTTAACCGTGGCACCCTGGATGCACTTTGCCACAGAGCAGAATTTGCTTGTGATTTACTACAAGTAGAGACATGATTGGGAAAGTGCCAATCAAGCCGGAGACAAAAAAGTGAGGGAAACAACAAAATCAGTGTGAATCACTAAACCCACTGGTCAAACTTCAGACAGGATCTTCATATTTTGGTCGCTAAGTATAGCTCTGATCCACCAGGTTTGATGTAACCGAAGCGCAATGCTGACAGGTGAAGAAGACTCAACAGCAGAAGCGTCGTTTCTTCTTTCTGTTTTTTGGCATGGAATGAACCTTTACTTGTTTCGATGCAGCCAGAGCATGCTGAAGCAGCTCTCCAATCAAACCTGTATGGTCTCACCAATTGAGTTACATTGCTGAGGGCAGGTTCTTGCTTAATTGTGGATAAAGCCATAAAAACACTATCAGATATTTTTTCACATACAGAAACATTCAGCCACTGAAGAAAGTCTTTAACCTTCTTATATGTTCAATGATTTTACATAAGCCATTAAAAACTAATCTACATCTTATCTGTGCAGTTTTAAATTTCCATCAATTGCATTTAAATTGGCACTAGAGAGAGACTGTTTTAGTTCCTGTCCTTGGGTTCTGTGCTACACAAAACGTAATTTCTGATTTTTTTGTCCTCTTTTTGGATCAGTTTTAGTGCCACAGAGAACCTTCAGCATAGTTACAGTGATCAGGCTGACTGCAGTTATTACAAGCCCAAGTCAACTCCGAGCCTGTTTGTTGAAGACAGCTGCACTTTTATGGATCTTTAAACTGCTAATGGTGCATACTTAATCAGCTGGCATGATGTACACTAGCTGGGGACTTGGCATGGTCCTCCTGTGTGCTGTGCTGTACACTCAACCTGGCCCGGAAAAGCAGAACTCTGGCAGAAGTACCGCATGTGCAGTTGGATCCCAGATTAACACTTCAACCCCCCAGGGGGCCACACTCCCATGCTGCACAGCCAAACTGGGCATCAAACCCCCTATGCTGAAAGGCCAGCCCTCAGGTTCTCAAGTTCTAGGAATGTGATGTCACAGGAACAGGCTTCTATTTAACAGTGATCCCTATTGCACAGACACTCACAGAAATGAACCCACATCTGAACATGATTTAAATTACTGAAGGTGCTTTGGAGAGTAAAAACTATTCAGCTTCTTTGAGTCCTAGGTGTGACCCAAACCTAGGTCTTCAGGCGTGATACACTCCACCTGCTCCAGAAGAGCTGGCGGCCCTGGTAGGGCCATGGCTGGCGTCCATGTACTTTGAACTGCTTTCACTGAGGGCCAGAGTCCTACAGCCAGTACAAGAACTTTTCACTCAGCAACTCATTAAGACCCAACTCGTTAAGAAAAAGGTGATTTGACTTCTTATCCAAATAATTAGTCTGAATACAGTAAGTAATTATAATCAGAGAACCCTCCAGGCCTGGATGAATGAAAGTGCTCAGCCCTGATCTAACGTATACATTTGGCATTGGACATGTTCCATCTCCGACAGTGATGGTGACTCACTGATAAAACTACTGTCTTGGTAAGAAAATACTTGTCAGACAGTGGCAAGATTAACAAGAACAAGCCATTGCTTATTTTCATGTTGTTTGGCTCGTTCTCTGCCTCACAGACCCAGGGTGTCCTGGATGTAACTCCAGGTTTGGGCACCTGTCTGTGTGGACTTTGCTTGTTCTCTCTATTCCTTAAGACATGTATGTTATTTCATACTGAGATAGTCATTTAATCAGTCTTAGTACTACCAATACTTGCAATGGGATGAAAGAGAAACTAAACCAAGTGAGCACCACAGTCCAAATGTCCTGACATTCAGATTACATGGGTGATGTCCTGTGCCAATTTCTGCCCTGAACAAAGCCAGCCATGCATGTCATTGACATACTTCTGTTTCTAAGCCGTTTACACTGCTGAGAACAGCATACAGTGTTATGGTGGGACAGCTGGAATGTAGATTCAGGTTGTGGTAATGTTGTGAAATATAGGGAGAAAGAACCCCACGATTATTAAATTCTTATGCATGTTTTGCTTCCAATATTCCCAAGCAATGAAAGATAAAAAAACAATGCAGCTCCATAGCCTGGAGAAATGTGTTTTTGTAACTGCAGCAGCAACAGCAGCTGATGATTCTAATTACATGGAACCCCTCCAGAAAATAGATCTTTCGTTTGTTCAAAGGAGGTCCATATGGTTAAGTCCTCTAAGACAATAGCCAGAGCACTAACAGTAGAAGGCGGATTGCACACAAACACAGATAATAACAATTAAAAACATTATGGCTAATGAAAACATTATGAAGAATGAGCACTGCTGGTCACTGATCAGGAACAGAGCCTTTATTTCAGAAAAGTGTTAAAAAGCAAAATGGCTGACAGAATGTTTTGACAGAACGGCCCTCCCTGCCTGCTACTACCCATTCAGCCGAGCTCTGCACTTACAACACTCATAACCCTGCTGCTGTTTGCAATGGTCGGCTCTGCAGATCCAGCCATGCTGTAATCTAATTACTGGGTGTCTTACTGAACCCAGCTGGGCTTCTCTCACCCAGGCCTCTGGGTTTATCCACAATGACCCAAGCTCTAATTGAGGGCATTGTGGATTAAAAATTTTAGCCTCTTTTATTTGTCAGACGTGAAGTCTTCTATCTACCTCTATGAAGTTGTGAATCCTTATGAATCCTTTCTTACTATCAAACAGACTTACTCTATTGGCAGTGTATAGTAATTAGTGAATTCAAGTCACTTTAGGTTATGCAAGCTCTGAGGCCAGTTAAAACCGCTGTAGTAAAAAACAATACACTAAAAACAGATTCTGTTAAATACGATCAAGAAATGTGGCACTGCCGGACACATTTTTCCCTTCACCAAGGTATAAATCAGTTAATATGCTTTGTGTAACATTTAAATTCAAAGAACACTCTAGAGAAATGACTGAGCTGGGGATTCTGCAAATGGTGTTTTGTGCTCTCGATGACTGAAGAGCACCACACAATGCTAGCTGTTAAAAAACAGCACGGTCTCTGTTGCAGAACGAATCCGAGCGCCTCAATGCCAACATATCAGACTGTAATCCTGCAGCTGGCAGAGAAAGCCAAACACTCCAACGCAGGCAGGGAGAAGTCATTCACTATCCATCATGCCCTGATCCTGAAATAGCCGCCTGTCATATTTTAATGTTAGGCGTTGCATTAGTGCAGGGGCTTTAGAAATGTGTAATAAGCAAATGTCTAATGCAGAATTTCACATTTACAAAGAACTTATGAATGATGACAATGGCGCATTTGCATTGCTGGTGAATGACATGCCTTAATTACCAGCAGAGGTTAGTTGCTAGCCAGTGAATGACACTCTCTTAGTATGCTCTTAATGTGTTCCAGGTTGGAAAGAATTCATAAACCTCATTGTTTCTGAAATGCTTTCTTGAAGCATTTGAAAGGTCATCTCACGAGACTAGCTAATCACTTGCATTCTCAAGAGAACCGTTATTCTCCCAGTGCACAGTAAAGGACAGGACTCTACTTAACCAGCTGGTTTGTCTTCAAATCCGTCTTAACACCATCTATTTAACAAGATTAAAACGTGAATCCAGTGCATTGTGCTGTTCTACAATGCCTTTTTAGCCTCCTGAAAACAACACTAAGGGTTTTATCTGTTTCAGGGGTGAGAATTTGTATTATTTGTGTTCAGACAGCTTTGGCCTTTAGGAAAATAAAATTGGACAAGACAGCTCAACACCCTGTGTCGCATTTGCCTGGGTGATTCTGTTCTTTTTCATGGCTCAAAATAATAATAATAAATAAATGTATGCTGTATACACAGCAGTCATAAATCAGTACTGACAAATGATCCCACTCCAGCCTCACAAGTCTGACTGATTAGGATTTCATGTGACACATTCCAAGTATGTGTGATTCATCTGTTTTACTCATTTCTCTGATTGATAAATGGTCCCCCGGGCTTGAACATGGTGGGATTAATCAGCCTCCTATGGAGAGATATTACATTAAATTCAAGTTTTGTCGACACTGCGTTCATGGTGCACTGCTGCAGGAAGGGACTGGACACAAATTAATGAACAGCGTGAAAGTCTTTGTGTCTGTAGGAGATCCACACTCCGCGGTGTCACGTATAGTTGCTCGGGCGGGCAAGGCAAGGGAGACTGTGTGCTGACATTCTTCAAGCACACAGAAACATCTCTCTGCGATTTGCTTGAAACAAAAAGCCAGGACACCTACATCCACACCTACAAATCACAAATAAGTCAGGACAAGATACAAGGAGCCATATCACCCTGCAACTCACTGCTGGCAGCCCACAGAAGCTCAGCAGTGTGAGCCTGGTCAGTACCTGGATGGGAGACTCCAGGGAAAGCTAAGGCTGCTGCTGCAAGAGGTGTTTGTGGGGCTCACCTGGAGCCTGTGTGGGTCCTAGTGCCCCAGAATAGTGATGGGGAAACGATACTGTAACAAAGGCACCGTCCTTCAGATGAGATGTAAACTGAGGTCCTGACTCTCTGTGGTCAATAAAAATTCCAGGGTGTTTCTTGAAAAGAGAATGACTGTTATCCAGGAGCCCTGGCCAAATTTCCCATTGGCCTTGATTAATCATGGCCTCCTAATAATCCCCCATTATGAACTGGCTTCATCAATCTGCTCTCCTCCCCACTCAGAGCTGGTGTGTGGGGAGAGTACTGGAGCATCATCCAGGTGGGGCTGCACACTGGTGGGGGTGGAGGGGATCCCCATGACCTGTAAAGCGCTTTGAGTGGAGTGTCCAGAAAAGTGCTATAGAAGTGTAAGCAATCATTAATATCTGGAATTTTAGACCAGAAATGCTACGCTTCCACATATGAGAAAATCTAAAAGCAGGTGTTTCCACTGTATAGTTCTAAAAATCATATCTCTATGTCTTTGAACGTGTTGTGCAGAATTTCAGATCACTGCTGTTTTATGACTGCCATTTTGGAAAAATGTACAGTAATTAATCTCCTTATACCTTAATGTGCCTTTAAAATTGAATGTATTTTTCCCTCATTGTCTAATTACCTCAATATTTAAAGCATGATTAAAAAATCACTTCCCACCATGCTTAGCTAAGGGTCATACTTTTGGGGAAAAAAGTAAAATGAACAGAGCATCAAGACAGAACTATTTAAACAGCCTTTAGTGACTCTCTAATTGGCCTAACGATTTGCACAGTGCTTCTCAACTCTTGTTCAACATTTCTACTTTGGGAAAAGCAGACTGTAGTGAAAAATGTTTTCTCCATAAGGCCTTGGAAGGACTTTTTGGAAGGTCGTTCTGCTTCAGGTTGACCCATGCAACCCCCATGGGTGCTGCTGTCACTTCCTCTGCCATGCCAGCCCCTGACTCCTGTGTGCTTTTCTTCCTCCTCTGCAGGCCACTGGGAAGTCCTTCACAGTCTCGGTCCTGTCACACTTCGCACCCAGCGCCAGTGCTGATGCCCACAAGCCATCGCCACCTGCCCCTCTTCCGCGCGCCGCCCCTATGCAGGTGGCCTCCCTCTGCCTGCTGTGCCCACCTCTGAGACCCAGCGCGGTGTTGATGAAGTGCCCAGTCCCACCCGCGCTCACCAGATAGAGGTAAGAGCAGGAGCTCTCTCTTCTCTTCCCTTCCTTTTCCCGAGAGGAGCTGCCCGCCTCAAGGGTCCCCAGTGACACGCAGAGCTGCAGGCAGCCACAAGGGGTCACACCTGGACAGGACTGCCACATTTCCAAACACCTGGGCAAAGCAGTGCACATCCAAAGACAGCTGGCCTGCCCGGCCGTGCTCAGGGAAACGTGCTTAAAATGAATTAAAACGTGTTCACCCCAAAACTGCCAGCCTCCACCCATGCCACAGGGTAAAACGAAAGCACAGATTTGAAGCAGATACTTGTGTACGTGGCAAACCACTGGTTGTATTGCAGAAAAGGCTTTCCCTCAGCCTCCCCACTGCTTTCCACAGTGTGGTATTAATTCACAAATACATCTGATGGGGAGACAGGAATACGGTACATCCATTTGTCATTCGACTGTGACTGAAAATCTAATGTAATGATTCCTGCTTGGTTTTTGTCTGTCTGAAGAAAGCATTTTCAATGGCAGCCTGGAGACCAATTGGCATTCTTTCTGGTGTGATGAAGAGGCTGGGCGTTGCTTATCGAGCTGTGACCATTTGTGTGGGCACGTTTTTGAATTATTTAAAATGTTTTAAAATGTAAAAGTCATCAGTAAAAGAAAATAGATTTTTTTTTCTTTCTTTATGACTTGTGTAAGAGATAAGAAAAAAAATGCAGGCTTTTTGATCGAAAATCAAGGGTTCAGGACTGGAGTATAGGCACTAGGCAACAAATTATAAAAGAGTACAGATAGTGTAGATAGAAAGAAAATGGAGAGAGTTATATAAACAGACAGAAAGACAAGAGTATTCTTCTCCAAAGACGAGACAGAACATGCATCAATACATATTCTGACACAGACAGTGGAGACAGATGGATATAGACAGAAACATAAGCACTTGATTAAGACCGATAATGTGCAAAGAGAGAGAAAGCAGACGGATGAATTATGTAAGAACCGTGCAAGGACAGACGAGCAGATCTCCTGTGGAGCAGTTCCTGTGGCGCAGAGCAGACAGCGGAGATCTCTCTGACAAACGGACTGTCCTGTAACAGCTGGCACTCTGCTGTCTCGACACACCTCAGATTCCTGCTCAGATAAGTAACGGGTGATCTCCAGTTCTCACATTTTACTGTACAGGGCCGTGTGGGTCCTGTGATGCAGAAAAGGTTGTGCCCTCATGCCTTAAGACTGCTCTGTCCTTGCAGTTGGCTGAAGTCAGAGAAGGTGAGGGTGGAAACTGCACTGCAGTCTTGTCACAGTAATGTTGAACACTGGTGTCTAATGTGGCCTGATTAGTCTCTGCTCCTCGTGAGCCTGCTGACACGGTCTTGCACAGTTCCATTTGGGATCTCAAATTCATCCTCAAAACACAGCTACGTTTTATTTTAATTAGCACTGTCAAAAAGGAATAACTGCTGGCAGAATGTTCAAACAACTTGCTTTCAAAAATAGCTCTGCCATTTCCCTTATTATTATTACTACAACACAAGAGGGAGCATCTCTTATCCCAGACACACTCGCTAAATGCCAAGTGGCGGAATAATGCACAGTACATCATGAACATGCAAATTATTTTGTAAAATGATTTGCTGGATACTGTTTAAAAATGTAACTACACAATCCATAAAATGTGAGAAATGAAAGGGATCACATACACCATTAAACCAGGTCTCTAACATGTACTGTACCTTCTGGTATTAGATAGATAGATACTTTATTGATCCCGTGAGGGAAATTGCAGTGCAACAGCAGCTTAACACACACAACACAGCCACAGTGTAACGAATTATATACTAATAGTACAATACATACAATACAATACAAGAGTTACTCACAGTCCGGACACACAAGAGGAAAATAGAACAGAACAGTACACAGAAAATCGTATCACACGTATGAATATAAATATAGATGTAACCATAGATATACATATAAATATAAATGTATTGCACAGGTCCCTGGCATATATTGCACAAAAGTGGTTGTAAACGGGAAAAAGAAAAAGAAAAAGAAAGAGAACAGATGTAGCAGTATATGTGTATATGCGTTTAGTCCAGAAACAGGTCACTGTCGCTGTTGCCTCTGCCAAGACGCAAGGTGGATGCGTTGTACAGTCTTATGGCAGACGGCAAGAATGACCTCCTGTAGCGCTCCCTGTCGCACCGTGGGTGAATCAGTCTATTGCTGAACGTGCTCTTCATTCCTGCAAGCCTGTCATAGAGGGGATGGGAGAAGTTGTCCATGATGGCCTCCAGTTTGGACATCATTCTCCTCTCAGCCACTACCTCCAAGGGGTCCAGGTCAGACCCAATGACAGAGCTCGCTCTCCTGATGAGCTTGTTCAGCCTTTTGGAATCTACTGCTCTAATCCCAGAGCCCCAGCACACCACTGCGTAGAAAATGGCACTCGCTACCACCGACTGATAAAACATGTGTAGCATCTTACTACACACATTGAAGGACCTGAGCCTCCTCAAGAAGTAAAGTCGGCTCTGTCCGTTCTTATAGATGGCCTCGATGTTCTTAGACCATTCCAGTCTATCGTCGATGTGCACTCCCAGGTACTTGTACGAGTCCACCATCTCCACGCCACTCCCATGGATGTAGACAGGAGTAGGTTTGACCTTTTTCCTCCTGAAATCTACCACCAGTTCCTTTGTCTTTGTAACATTCAGTTCCAAGTGGTTCACCCCACACCACTCCACAAAGCTGCTGACCAGTCCTCTGTACTCCTCCTCCTGCTCACCCTTGATACATCCCACAATCGCAGAGTCATCTGAGAACTTTTGCAGGTGGCATGACTTTGAGTTGTACTTAAAGTCCGAAGTATAGAGGGTGAAGAGGAATGGAGAAAGAACTGTCCCTTGAGGTGCCCCTGTGTTACTCACTACCAGTTCAGACACGCAGTTCTGAAGTCTCACAGACTGTGGTCTGCCCGTCAGGTAGTCAGTGATCCACGAGGTCATGGAGGCATCGACTTGCATCTCCTCCAGCTTCCTCCTTAGAAGTAAGGGCTGGATGGTATTGAAGGCACTGGAGAAGTCGAAAAACATGATCCTTACAGTGTTGCCAGCCCTGTCCAGGTGTGAGTAGGCCCTTTGCAGCATGTAGATGATCGCATCCTCCACACCAACACTGGGCTGGTAGGCAAACTGTAGGGTGTCCAGTGATGAGCTGACCATGGGTCTCAGGTGGGATAAGACCAGTCTCTCCAGTGTCTTCATGATGTGAGAAGTCAGTGCAACTGGTCTGTAGTCGTTGAGGACAGAGGGGCGCCCTTTCTTTGGTACCGGGACCAGGCATGATGTCTTCCAGAGCACCGGGACTCTCTCCAAGCGCAGGCTCAGGTTGAACAGTCGCTGGAGCACTCCGCTCAGCTGATCAGCACAGGCCCTCAGAACTCTGGGACAGATGTTATCTGGTCCTGTGGCCTTACCCCCGTGCAGCCTCTTCAGCTCCTTCTTCACCTGGTCAGCTGTGATGGTCAGCCTGGCCCGGGGGATGATGCTCATAGTGCTTTCAGTGCCGGAGGTGTTAATGGCGGAGGTGTTGGAGAGTGGCAGCTGTGGGGGATGGGTGGGTGAGCAGCCGTCGGGGGTTGTAGCTGTAGGCGGCCATGTTTGTGGGGGGATGGAGGAGGTGTTGGGCAGTTGCAGCTGTGAAGGGTTAGGGAGCGTGTGGCTGTGGGGGGATGGGTGTTGCGCCACAGAGGACCCAGAATCAAACCTGTTAAATATAATTTCCTGTTAGATGGAAATTATATATAATTCTATATGAATACAGAAAATCGATCATTTCCAGTTCTACCCCAGCACCCCTATCCAGCCTGTCTTTCCAAAAGAAACGAATTATTTCCATGAAAACAAATTCATATTTATCCATTCTAATCTTGCATTGAATTCCCTGTGCTTCTAGGATTAAAATACAAGGCTTTTACGCATGGGCATGGTGTTTCAGGATCTCAGTGCTGACCCAGGCATTCCTGATCACCCTAGATGTGTTCAGTGAGCTCCCAGACCCAGTTCCCTGCTCTTAGATTATGCCACATACTTGCTTCCCCTACCTGTTGGTGCACCTCTGGCTCAGACACAACATGTCTTACTGGGCGGAGTGGTGGCTCTGTGGCTCAGGATCTGCGCCTGTGGCTGGAAGGTTGCCAGTTCAAATCCCTTGGCCGGCAGAGGAATCCTACTCCGTAGGGCTCCTGAGCAAGGCCCTTCACCCCAACTGCTCCAGGGGTGCTGGACTGCAGTGTCTGGACGTGCAGAGTGTGCACTTTTCCCCTGGCTACAGTATCTCTGCCTCTCTGATCTGAAATTTCCCCCATCCTGTGTGCACACAGTCTCCCTAAGGAGCGGGCTAACTACCTCTCCTGATTCCACAAAATTCCCAGATCCCAGACTCAAGATGCCCAACCAGCAGTCAGCATTCACAGATGAAGTCTTATTGGACGTCCCCATCCATAAAGCCAGCTGCCCTGCCGATCACACACTTGCCATAACCTAATTCTGCCATTTCATTTCTGACCATTTATTACTCTTTTCAACCCAGATCAAAGCTCCAGAAAATATATTTGCAGTGGTGTTTAGTACATACTCGAGATGGTACAGTAGCGAGAGATAGGCAACATGTTCTCTTTAAAAACTAACTAGAATAAGAAGCACCTGTTCACAGCTAAGTAAAACATTGACAGCTTGCCTTATAAAATAGAACAAAAACCTTTTAGAACAATGACACTCTCCTGTGGTATTTGTATTTAAATCTGGATTACTTCAGACTGCCTACCTGGTCAGCCTCCGGGTAATAAGATGACATAATAAAATAAGAGATACTTATTTCACTGTTCACTGGTTATTTGACTAATATTGTTTAGTCTCAGTGACATCCTGCCTGTGCCAGAATTTCCCAGAATCCTCGCAGCTCTAACAGTATGCCTTCTGTATCGACTGGGAACATCACCAACGTACTGCGCTAAATTTCATGGAAATCAGGCTCAGATGACCTTGTTTTACATGAAGCTAAAGAAAGCCAGCCCACAGGATAAGGCTCAGTCTTGTCCTTCCCACTCTGCTGTCTTTCCCAGTCTCCCGGGGATCCAGGTGGAATGCGGTTCCTGCCGTTTGCTTTTTTTTACCTTCCGTGTGCAAGTTTTATTTTTAGGCCCTCTCCAGCTGAAATTAGCGGCAGGTTCCCCACTCCTCCTGTGCCTTTTCTGGACTTGGCCACATTGTTCTGCTTTCCACCTGTGCTGATCTTTTGTTCCTCGCATCAGCACACAGGGAGCAAAAAACTAACTCAATAAAAAGAAACAGCCAGATTCCTGGTTGCACTGACAAACAAGGGCATGCTGCAAAAAGCACCCGCAAGGCATGGCAGAAGAGCGGGCCCGCTGTCCTGCACTTCAAGGTCAGAACAGTGAACCTCCGTCTGGTGTGCCACTTCTGCCCGTCTGGCAGTTCAGAGCTCACTGTGGCACAGCAAACAGCTGCAGAGGTTCAGGACAAACCTGAGAGCTGTAGGACATGGTGCGGTAGCAGAATTAAAGTGTCGGTGGGGTAGCAGCATTAAAGTGTTGCAGGGGTTTTTGAAAGTTTGCCACCGTGAAGCAGCGCAGCGTCTTTGCAGTTCTGCCATGCTTGAGTCGCCGTTGGCCACGGTTTGCATCCTTCTGCTCCACTCCCCTATCCCTTACATCACTTGGCTTTTGCTAGAAGGTCACCAGGCTTTACTGCACATCACTCCTCTTTTACCATGATCCAGCCCAGCGGACTCTCGTATCCCCAGGGATCAGACTGACTATTGAAATAAGTGGACACCGTGTAGCCTGACCTCATCAGACCTCAGTGGCTGAGCAAGGCTAGCTTTTAACCCCAATGTCCTGGTCAAATTCTCCTCTGGTCTAGCACAGGTGAGAGTTGCAATTCAGTGCTAGTCCGACAGTAGTCCCCTCCCATGTGTGAAGTGCTTTGGAACCCTTTGGGATGAAAAGTGCTATTCCAATGCAGCACTCATTATTACAACTAGAATTATTATGTTGCCAAGTCACAGATAGTGCTTTATATTATCAACCACGGAGCCGATCGCAGATCCTCAGAAAGCCTTCTTTATTCCCCATTGCCTGCCTAGGTTAAGGTTGGCAGCAGCGATGAATCCTAAGCAGCTGGTACAGAGCAGAGAAAAAACAATCTTGCCAGAATAAATAGATGTTGGGTTTCAGATGCTCGTTCTTTGATGTCTGCATTATGATGCTCTTGTGCAAAAACGCAGCAGCCAAACCATTTACTTGCAGGGAGAAAACTATGTACAGTCTTGACTTATTTCTTATTTTAAAATATGCTATCATCCATACACTGTAAGAATTCCCTTTTGTTATTTCACCTTTATAGTGCAAGAAGGATCACCTGCAAACACAAAAGAAACGTATTAAAACTGCCGAAATGCTCCTTAACTGTTCCTGTGATAGCAGCTATTAAAACTAATGCAGGTTCCACATGCATGGGGCGAACAGTGATTTATACATCTAGAGACAGTGGTGTTTGTTCAACTGTAAATCTGTACTGGTCAAGCGAGAATTTGTACAATACAAATACAAAGTCTGTATAATACAAATGATTTCACAATTAAACCTTTTCAGCATAAACATTAGAAAATGGTAAAAAAAACATTGGTGATTGAAAACCAGATTGGCAAACCATTTAGAAGCAACAAGAGGCATTAGCCACTCCTTCAGTCAGTCATTAAATATTTAATTCGCCCACAGGCATTTCACAGTTTGCCACCATATTGTAAATTATTCCTTTTTAAAAGGTTTTTGAATTTTTCCTTTTTGCCTTTAGATTTTACCGTGTACTTTCTATAGAAATTAAATTCCATTTGCTCATGTCCATTGTTTCCTTTTTATGTTTCTCTCATTGTCTGTCTCTGATGGGAGCCCCATGTGTGAGCCCCAGACACTTCCTTTGCTCAGGCTGTGGATACAGAGTCCAGTGATGTCAACTGGACAGTTTTCACATCCACATCCTTTACCAAGCAGCTATATCACCCTGCAGCTCACAACCGGCAACCCAAGCTCATCCTGGGAAAGCTAAGGCTGCTGCTGGAAGTGGTGTTAGTGGGACCAGTAGGAGGCGCTCACCCTGTGGTCTATGTGGGTCCTAATGCCCCAGTGTAGTGACAGGGACACTATACTGTAAAAAGGCGCCGTCCTTTGGATGAGATGTAAAACGGAGGTCCTGACTCTCTGGGGTCATCAAAAATCCCAGGGCGTGTCTTGAAATGACTAGAGCTGTTACCCTGGTGTCCACACTAAATTTCCCCCTGGCCTTTACCAATCATGGCCTCCTAATGATCCCCATCTCTGAACTGGCTCCATCACTCTGCTCTCTTCCCCACTGAGAGCTGGTGTGTAGGGAGAGCGTACTGGTGCACTATGGCTGCCGTCACATCATCCAGGTGGGGCTGCACATTGGTGGTGGTGGAGGGGAGTCCCCATTACCTGTAAAGCGCTTTGAGTGGAGTGTCCAGAAACCGCTATATAAGTGTAAGGAGTTATTATTACATCTGGTAGAGGAGAATCCCTCTTTTTCCTGTCAGTAAACTGAATTGCGGGAGCAGAGAGCTCTAAAGAGGAGGCCGGGGTGCCAGTTTGCAGTGGTTTGATCACAGACTTGGTGTAGAGCAGCAGAGATTAGCAGTGCAGGTAGTAGGTTGCTGGGATGCTGCATGGGCAGCAGCAGGAATTATGGACAAGAGCAGTGCAGTTCATTGTTTCGTATAGAGCTTGTGCATACATACCAGAGAAGAAAGATGGACAGAAATAGTCTGCTTCTTGGTCTTCCTGGTGATCCTGCTTCAAAGCTCAGGAAAGGGGCTTCTATTTCTCAGTTGATACCCGCCTGCGTACAGCACCAGCTAACAAACTGTTAGCCACTGATCTTTATAATTAACCTCTCCTAAAAGATTAAACTTTTAATGTTCTCCTTTCCTACCCAGTTCTCAAACCTGTCCTCATCACATCAGACACTTAAGGCGCAGTTGCTTGCTGCTTTTCGCTTCTGCATGACTCCGTTCCAAAGATATTTTATCTTTCTTGATTATTTAAATTGCCTCTCATTGCAAAAACCCAGGGCTTGTTTTGAGTGTGAACGAGTGTCGTTTTTAGCAGTTAATTGCGCTCCAGTAAATTGAGTTGTGTCGTATCAAGAGCCTTTCCGAGCCACTGACTAATTTCAGTCTCGTCTGTTTCCTGCAAAATCGAACCATTTAGCTGCTTATTTCAATTAGTTTTTACAACCATGTTATGATTGAGAGGGATTGCTGACCAGGTTCGAACTGACTCCTGGCTGTCCTGTATAAAAGAGACCTACAATGGGAACAAGGGGCTTACGAGGGTGGTGATGGTAACAGGAGTTATTACAATACACGTCACTGTTGTAGGCTGCCAGTAACACACTGAAAGAGCGCTAGGAGACCAGAGCATTTGAAATCATTGTGGTGGACAACCCCATGGCCTTCTTCAGGCCTGGTCTCTGGGGGCCTGGCTCGCAATGAGAGCAGTGCACAAAAGGGAATTTTCTCGGAGCTGGAAACTGGAAACAGGGATTTAGGCAGGTCAGCTTTCATCCAGGGGAATCAGGCCTGAACATGACATCGCTGCTGTTACCAACAATAAAAAGGCATGAACAGGGATCAGTCGGAGTGACGGGAAGCTCAGCTGCAGCAAGGAGTGATATTACAGATGTTTCCGATCCAGCAAAAAGGAAAATATAAGTAGGATGGAAACATGATTGAATATATTATTATAATATGTATATGGTAAATCTCATTCAACAAGTTGTGCGTAGTTTTAATAATAATAATGATAATCATGCTTTAAACACTGAGGTATTTAGACATTGTGGGAAAAATATATTGAATTTTAAAGACATAACAAGGTATAAGGAGATTAATTACTGTACTTTCTGCAACAGCAGACGTAAAACAGCAGTGACATGCTTTACACAACATGTGTAAAGTCATGTGTAAAGTCATAGAGATATGATTTTTAGAACTAAACAGTGGAAACGCCTGCTTTTAGATTTTCTCATATGGAGAAGCTTAGAATTTCTGGTCTAAAATTCCAGATATTAATAATAATTCCTTACACTTGTACAGCTCTTTTCTGGACACTCCACCCAAAGTGCTTTATAGGTAATGGGGATCCTCTCCATCACCACCGGCCTCCTGTCCAGCCCCCAGCTGGATGATGCGAAGGCAGCCATAGTGCACCAGTCCGCTCCCCACTCACCAGCTATCAGTGGGGAGGAGAGCAGAGTGATGAAACCAGTTCATCAGATGGGGATTGTCTAGAGGCCATATGGGAGAAATCTCACCGGGACATCAGGGTTAACTCTTTATACAAAACACACTGTATGAAACGCAAATGTACTGGGGCATTAGGACCCTCACAGACCCCAGGGTGAGCGCCTCCTTATGGTTCCTCCTGTTCCTCCTAATGGAACAGTGAACCTTCAGTTACCTGCAAAGGTCACCTGGAATGAGTAGTAATACTGACCACTTGGTCAACACATGGAGGTGTTAAACTCATTTCAAAACCTACCTAAGACCTGGGAAGGAAAGGATCACAGAAACTGATTAGATTTAAGAATTTAAACTCATGGTGATACAAAAAAAACATTGAGCTGGAACTCGGAATGGGATGGTCCAACTTGGACGCCATTCACTGCTGAGAGCAGCCTCCATCACCACCTGATGACTAACTGCATGCAATTTGAAACAAACAAACATTCACCAGTCCTGGAACCTGAGTGTTTTCAATTTAAGTTTGTAAAATAACACAAGATGGAGGAGTTTATTTGACATTTGTACATGTACAATGGAATTCTTACTCGCGCTGTTCTCTCAGGAGTATTTGCAAGAAAATGAAAAAAAAAGTATATTTCCTCAAGTCTGTATCACATGTTTTTTTTATTTTTGGAGAGAGTCACATCAGCTCAGTTTAGGTTAGGCTAACCATTTTTGACAAGACTTTTATGTAACGTTTTTTCAGTGCATTTCCTAAGATAACTTCCTTTTTTATATACGTTTTTCTTAAACCTCACATCTTAATATCGCTAGAATCAGCCTAAGGAAGATTTTCACTGCAGTGACAGAGGCTACCAGGGGAGCATCAATTGTAGCCACTCAGAGCCGTTCTATAGTCAGTACAGCCCAGGCCAAACCCAGTTTAATAACACCATCTGACAGTCTTCAGATCTCATGACTGTTTCCTGGGCTCCTTAAGATGCTGCTTTCTAGGAATCTGTAGGCCCTCACGGCTGACTTCAAGTCTGAAAACAAATGAAGAGGATATCGCTCAGGGCTCAAAACAGTAACCGCAAAACATATCTTGATTTGAAAAAGCAACTGAGGACATGCAAACTGTCACCAAGGGCAGCAGAATTAATTAATTTAAAACGAATTAGAAATCGCTAAGCCTTGACTTTAAGAAAATTGTACAAATTGACTTTCTCCCGATACAAGTGTACAAACCACCCACTCATTCCTTGCACTGGTACGATATGAAAAAAACACAAAATTAATCTGGCACTTGCCGAGATGCAACCATGTACAGTTGTGAAGGCGTCTGTCCTGGACCAGAATGTGCACAAGCGCCTGGGAGCACCTGCTAACATTCTGCTCACCCATGGCTACAATGCATAGGAGCTGCATGGAAGTGATCTATGGCAGCATTCAGAGACGTGTGATGCCAGTTTTACTGACATGAGCTTTCTTCAGCAGCTGGCTGATGAAACCAGAAAGATTCCCCTGCCAGGGCGCACTAAAAGCTTTTATTTCCACCCTGCTGTTTCGTAACAATGACATGTTCAATTGAATTTGGCACAAGTGCGTGACTTAAGTTTCATGGGAGGCCAAGATGGAGTGTTTCTGTAAAAAATAACATCAATATTGCATGTTCCTACGGTCCCAGGCGCTGCCGGATGCAAGAGGCCAATCGGCGGTGGTTTTTCTGCCTCCTCTTGGGACAGGAGGAGTGCTCCCACTTGCTCCTGCGTGCTCCTCTGTGCTCTGCAGCAGAGACATGATCACACCTCACTCCAGCGCCCTTCTTCACTGAGACGGAAGGCCGGGCTCTGAGGCGCACCGTTAACTTATTCTTATCAGCAAACTGCTTGTTTTCACTATTTCTTTGTGGCCGACTGGAATGGCAGTAAACTGATTTACATAATCCCCGGCCTGTGCACTCCAACACACTCTGACATCTTCAGTGCGGGCAGCGAGACATTCAGGGACACCTGGAGTTTAAGAAGGGAACGCATGACAAATTCTAAGTTTTGTGCTAGAGTTTAGAGGAAATTAACATTCCACTACATCGTATTTGGAATGTCTGCAGTTTAGAACATAGAGCCCGAATCCCTATTGATCAGTGTGGATGAGTGCACGGACAGGTGGATTTATTCAAACACTCTGACACATTGTGCCCTCCTCTGATACCCAAGTACTGCAAAACACATGCTCAGGTTTTGGACTGATGATAGCATGCCTGATATAAAACTGCACCCAGATTGCAGAGACAGCGTGCGTCATGGTGAGAAACTCTTTGTCAATCTCTATTTCTGGAACACAGTTTGCGTTTGAGCCGGTTTTGCACCATATGAGTGATGCGACACCCACCAGGCTGTGCCAAGCAGTGGACTCGGTGACAGCAGCAACATGGCACTCCACCAAGAGGCTTTCAGCATTCCTGGAAAGTCGGCACTCCACCTCTAAAACCGCCTGCCAATTACACAACACAAAAAGGAATCGTAAGGCCACACCAAGATAGAGCCAAGTCCAAAAAGGCAGCCAGACATATTCGGTAACACCAGGAACACCTGACTAATTCTGCAGATGCATGAGCCATCCAGCCTGCTCCATGCCACCAGAAAATCTGACATCCATCGCTCCCTGAGAGATCACTGTCAATGTGAATGATCAGAGAGAGCAACGTATTGGACTTGCAGGGCAATATAGCCCTAAGCTGCTTCTTACTGTTTGCTCCATGGAAAAGTCCCTCCTGGGTACTAATCACACCAACAAAGAACATAGAGCTGTTAAGAAGGAAGATAATTGTATCCACAGACTACAGTGATCAAATTATTATTATTATTATTTTATTAGCAAAGGCTAGTCTCTCTGCTGTAAGGGCCAGGAATGTGGATCTATGCAGCTTTGATCTTGCTGTGAGTAAACAGATTGCATTTTCTTACAGAAAAGAGGCTGCCGAATTGAACACGAAATGGGCCTGTACAGTTGAGGAGCTGAATTGCTCTGTGCTCGTACAGGCCACCACTCTAGACAAGCACACTGTATACCACAGCAATCTCGTGGGGAGATCTGGAGGACTAACCCGCCCAGCTCATGCACCTGGCCACTGCCTGATCCTGTTCTCAGAGTACACAACAACACGCGCTTGCGACTGTGCAGATATAAAATCCCCCAAGTCTCACAGAGCTCACTGATCGGATCGGAATGATACAGCACCAGGAGCAGCCCTTGTGATTCCAACCTTCTGAGTTCCTCACAAAATGGATTCAAATCCCACATTCACAGTCTGCATCTGAATTCAGCCCCATGTCGTCACTGACGTGCATGAATCCAGCTTCCAAGGTTGTTTCCAGTCGTGCGGAACGTGTCCGCCCTTGTGCTCTTTGCTCATTAGGATCCGCGGATCACTATTCATCGGAAAAGCAAATCTTTCCATGTTCACGGATCATTTGCCTTTCCAAAGCGGTGCTGCCGAGGGAGTGGGTGAATGATCCTCAGACGAGGAGGGTCAAGAGCGAGTAACAGCCACGTTCACATGTGGTTCTGTCTGGTTAAGCTGCTGATGGCTGAATTCGGACCTGGGATTTGGAATCAAGAATAAGACAGCTGTTAACTGAACAGAGAGTACGGCTGGGACTGAGGAGGATTGGTTACTGAAGCACTTACCCTACTGAAATGTGACAGCATTTGGTGGTATATCACACTGTCGCACACAAAGCCTATGCAGATAAATCTGCTTTTAGGTCAGGTGGATATGTGGAGATCAGGCACATCTGAATAACTATTTTAACGTCCACATGCACTAATTAATGACCCATGAGGGATGATAAACAATTTACCAAAAAAGCTTGCCATCAGCATTATCAGCACTGAGATTATTATTCATGGTTCCATTACTGTAATTGTGCTGTGACTCTTTGTTTCTATTTCTGAGTCAGGTCCTTCAGAAGACACCAAAAGACACCCAGACTAGTGCGTAATGCATTAATTGCTAGATTGTTTTCTTGAATCACAACATTTCTGTGCTTCGCTCTGATCGCTTTTGACCGGGCAGTGTTTCCACACAGTAGTGCAGATCAGAAAGGATGCACTGCGACACATTTGTACGACAAACCTCCTGCAATAATTTCAGACAGGAGACAAATCGCAACAGCCTCACATATTTACAATTTACAAGATTAGGAGGCAAATATCATTCTCCTAACGTGGTGCGTGTCTTCAGCACCCGTTGCTATGAGACCGGCCCCTCTGTTATTGGCTAGCGGGTGTTTGGTGAGCCGAGGTAGCACATTAGATGTCTTGATAAATGCCCTGGTCTGGGAGCGCCGCAGTTTTTATGTGTTTTCTCACCTTCCCTCTGAACACAGCGGGTAATGGGGTGCCAGGGGATTCGCTCTGAGCCAGTGGTTAATGGAGGGTCTGGAAGACGCCCTTGCACATGGTGGAGAAAAGAGAAAGACTTTACGTCAGTACAGACGAGCTATTTATAGGAGCTTTAAAGAACAGAGGAATATTACAGGCTACTGAGGCAGGGGGGCCTTGGGTCACACAGCAGAAGAACAATCGGGGGGGTGTACAGTATATAAGCACTGGTGGAACAGACTTATTCGTCACTACCTTTATCATAATAACTCCTACGCACCTAAGCAGCAGAGCTCAATCACATTACTATTTGATCATTCTGAAGGGGGTGCTTTCTTTGGAGAGATTCAGGGTGGACCTGAGAGCGGGTGGTTCACAATTAAAAGTGCTGAATGGCTGCCGGCCTCTGGGCTGATTAAACAGAGCTCTGTAGCAGGAAATGAGAGAAACTGACTCACCTGGCGAGACAGAGAGACAAAGAGAGAGAGAGAGAAGGAGGGGGGAGCTCTTCATATAATTGTGGTCTCGAGCAAGAGCCGAGTTTGACTGTAACAGCAGTTTACACTTGGTTGCACAATTGGAATAAATGAATAAAGAAATAAAATGGCCGAGGCTGTGACTATAAAGAAAGACAGTTCCCCAGACTAGGCACCTCATGAGGCTACAAGCAGAAATTAAGAGGGTAAAAGGAGCAGACTGGGCTGCTCTTTATTATCAACTTGCTTGTGATCCTATTTCCTATTTACACAGAGCTACAGAAAAAACAAGAAGCCAGGAACATCTGCTAAACTGATGAGAAAGGGATGCTAAAAGACTTCCTCTCCCATGTGATCCTGCATGATTTTAATAGAAAACGATGTCAGTGTACTGCAAAGTTTTAAAACAAATGCACTGCTTATCCCTGATGCATTATTTACTCCCCACAAAATGTGTTTGAAGCAATGCACTGCTGAAGAACAGGAAGTGCGAGAGACAGGTCAGTCGGTGAAACACTACAGCTCTGCTTTTCTTGCAGAAGCCAACAGGAGACATGAGGGGGTGTCAGTACCCACTAGTTCTGTGGGCACAGCCACGTGTTGAAATAAGATCCCCTTGCCATCACTTTCAGACTCAGCCAGCCTCTTCACCTTCAAGGCCAAAGTGAAACCAAAGTTTTCAATCCCAAGCATTCTAGGTGCTGGAGGACAAAGGTGGTCATTTGTCATATTTTCTTGGAAATTGACTACACACTTATAGCTCTGAAAAGATACATTTTTTCCAAGTTTAACAGCACTTGTTTCCCACCTTTTTGGAAAAATAGAGGTAACTTAATTTAACTGGATTTTTGTATTTCCAGCTGGCAGTACATGAGATATTATCTAATAATAATCCTCGTTAAAAAAAACAAACAGTTTAAATTCTGGGCCCGCTAACAGCGCCATCCTACTCAACATTCATCTACCACTTCCTGAAAGACAGAATGCATATCAAACTAATTTCATAACTCCCAACCATATGCTGCAGCAATTTTGCCCAACAAAGCCCACATGGGGCTGTTTTTGAATGCCACAAATTATATACATAGGCAAGAGCGTTGTGGGGTAATTAGTCTGTACTGCACTGTAAATATGGTTTCATGATGATTTTCAGGGCTCCCATACCCAGAGGGGCCCTTGGATGGGACTAAACCCGTCAGCTATAATAATGAACTAAAACAAAATCGGTGCCACCAGCTCCGATTTAGACTGCAGGGCTGTATTGCACTGTATGTACGAAATCACGTCTGCCTCCACCCCCTTCTCTCTTTATGTGCTAAAACACACTTACAGAGATACTTATTTTCATGGCCGCTGACTAGCATTGTGCGCAAACAAGCTGGTTCATCAATTTAATTGATAATTCATATTACCACGAGAGAAGGATACTGAAAAAAAGTACACAAATATCAGAAACCTGGAGCTTGCTGTTTGGAGGATATTTAGCTGGACAATGGGGCACTGTGTGCTGGCCGACTGCATGGGGGAAACTGACTTTGTTTGCTACGGTAAATAAGGTTGGCTGGCCTGCAAAGAGAAGAAAAGGCAGAAGGAGAATGAAGAGGGAGAGAAAAGCTGGCCTAGTCAGCCCTGTGGGAAAGTGGTTTTGATGCATAGCTGGGTTTAGGCTCTGCAGAGGGCCGGACTTGAGACCCTTCTGTGTTAAACACTTCCAGCATCAGCTCTGCCACAGCGCTGACAGGTGTTTCAAATGTTAACAAGTCTTTTTATTAATATATGGATATACTGTATATTGTGCACTTGTGGCTCTAACAGGTGCCGTCGGCTTTTCAACCAAGCCCCCTCTCTTTCCTTCGTACATTAGGGACCCTCTGAAGGCTGCCTTCACAAGCTCTGACTCTCGGGCAGCCTGACACCATCCAGACATGGAAAGAGCTTTTATGAGATAGAAAAAACCCCAACAAAACGCCTGAATCACAACGACAAAAAGGGTCCTTTATTTCTATGTTTGCAGTGCAACAAAAAAATGCCTTGATTACTAACAGTGTTATTTTCAGATGAATTATTCCGTAAACCTTGTCTTCTCTATGCATTGACACCAAATACCATTCCCCCGATGAGTCATTAGCGTGATTGAGAAGAAAGCAGGACCACACACCATCTTAAATGACAAAGAGATTAGCCATTATTCCTTCTGCAGCAGAACACAGGTGTGAGCAGCCTGCTCTCCTGAAGCCAGGATAATTCTCAGCATTCTGTTCTTGATCCGGACTTCTTTCCTTTCTATGAATATCCTGACTAAGGCTATTGTAGTTTACTATCTGACAGAATATACAGACATAAAACATTAACGCTAACCCCTAGAAAGTTTTCCGTTACAGAATTTCCCCAGGGTCATTGACTTAATACAGAGACTCAGGCTTGAAGAATGTTTTGGTCTGTGTGTCGTGAGTCGTTACTCAAGAGAAACCTGGGAGATGCTGGTTTTAAGCTGTTTTTTTTTTCTCCTTCAGTTCTGCAGACAGCTGCATCATGGACAGGCTGCTCTTCTCCTTGTTGGTGCTGGCTATGTCAGTAAAGGCACAGCTGTGCCCAAAGCGGTGCATGTGCCAGACCATCTCCCCATCCCTCGCCATCCTCTGTGCCAAGACCGGTCTGCTCTTTGTGCCCACCGTCATCGACCGGAGGACGGTGGAGCTGAGGCTCACGGAGAACTTCATCACGGTGGTGAGGAGGAAAGACTTTGCCAACATGACCAGCCTCTTGCACTTGACCCTGTCCAGGAACACCATCAGCCAGATTATGCCTTACACCTTTGCTGACCTCAGCCGTCTCCGTGCTCTCCACCTGGACAGCAACCGCCTGACCGTGATCGGGGATGAGCACTTTCGGGGGCTGACCAACCTGAGGCACTTGATCCTGAGCAACAACCAGCTGCACGAGATCTCCCCCAGATCCTTTGATGACTTCCTTGGCACCCTGGAAGACCTGGACCTGTCCTATAATAACCTGGTTCACATCCCTTGGGAGACAATAGCAAGGCTGACTAACGTCAACACCTTAAATATGGACCACAACCTGATCGAGCATGTTCCTTTGGGGATTTTTGCTAACCTGCACAAGCTTGCCCGACTGGACATGACCTCCAACAAACTCAAAAACATCCCCCCTGACCCTCTCTTTTTGAGGATCCCGGTCTATGCCAAATCTAAAGGGTCACCCCTGTCCTCCTTGGTCCTCAGCTTTGGGGGGAACCCTCTGCACTGCAACTGTGAGCTACTTTGGCTCCGGCGCCTCACCAGGGAGGATGATCTGGAGACCTGCGCCTCCCCATCTGACCTCACGGCCAAATACTTCTGGACCATCCCCGAGGAGGAGTTCATCTGTGACCCTCCGGTCATGACCAGGAAATCGCCCCAGACCTCCGTCATGGAAGGACAGCCCGTCAGCCTGAAGTGCAAAGCCAACGGGGACCCCGAGCCGGACATCCACTGGATCTCCCCTGCGGGGAGGCTGATCTCCAACACGTCCCGGATGACTCCGTACAGCAACGGCAGCCTGGAGATCAACATCACCTCGGTGAAGGACACGGGCAACTTCACCTGCATCGCCTCCAATGCTGCCGGGGAGTCGACGGCGCAGGTGGAGCTGGTCGTCAACCCGCTCCCTCACCTGGCCAACAGCACCAGCCGCTTACGGGAGCCGGAGCCGGGGCCCTCCGACATCCTCACCTCCGCCAAGTCCACCTCCCCATCCGGCAACGACACCGCCAAGGCGCAGGAGAAGGTGGCCCTGGTGGAGCTCACCATGAACTCTGCTCTCATCAAGTGGACCTCGCAGCGCCACGTGCCCGGGATCAGAATGTACCAGGTCCAGTACAACAGCTCGAATGAAGACCCCCTCGTCTACAGGTAGGGCATGTTCTCATGCCTTCTGGAGGTTTGATCGAGATGCAAGTTCGTACAAAAGTGCATTTGCAATTTCTTAATATCTAACACATAGCCCACCTGTTGCCCTGAGTTTTAATCTTCATCCTAACAAGACTTCAAAGAACATAAAAAGTAGGTATACGTCATTTACAGGCTGCATTAAATGTCTTATTCATATTGTTCTTGGTTTTGTGACCAATAATATTAATATCCTTCCCTATGGTTATGCTGTATCATGTGCTTCAGGGCACATGCCTTAAGTGAAAAAAATCACTCACTGAAAATCTGGTGTCACCTTGGGATTCTTTACATTCTGAAAAGAAAATTTCACCAAACAGCTTGCCGGATTGGATCTGGCAAATACCCGGGGCCCTTGTGCACTCTGAAAGCTGTGCAGAGAAAGGCTGTTCTGCTGAGTAAATGGATAGCTCGCACCTCTGCTTTTGCACATTTGCTCAGTAAAGTGCTAAGCAAGGCGTGCAAATCTCGGGCGAATTAATCTTCCTTTCACTGTGGAAAGAAACAGCCTCAGCTTTACAGCCCCGATCACCGGGGGAGAGAGGGAGAATTCACTTACTGTTTCAGGATACAATCATGAATAATCTTTATTAGTTGCGTGAACATGAATATATTTATAAGTAAACATGATGTTCAACTATGCTGAATAATATTTTCCAAATTAAATTAATTACCTGCTTATGTAGTGCCTTTTTGTTAGTGGTTAAAAAGAAATCCTTTATCTCTTTTCCTAGGAGGGAAAGAGGTTCTATAAAGAGCTGGAACAAAAAATGGAAGTAAAGAATAAGAAAAAATGCCTTAAAGCATTCCCTTCACCTTTAATAAATCAGATTTGGGATTGGCTCTCAACACTGTCTATTCAGCATAGCATTATGGAACTTTTACCACTATTCTACTGGAATGGAAAGGGAATTTAGATTATACTGTATGCCTTGTATGCCTTGTAAACAGAAAGAGACTTTAGAACACATTCTAAATAATTCAGACAGGTTTAAACTAAACTTGATTTAAAATGACCTAGGGATAAGCATGTGTTTGTAATAAAGACAAATAACAAATTCTGACATGGAGGTTTCTAATCTACTAAGACACCTGCTAGACATCTACTAGAACTCACTATACATTACAATGATTATCAGTGTTGCCTAGGTTTACAAGTCAAACAATTTGGGTGTTTTTCTTCTAAATCATAAGAAGATCTAGGCTTGCAGAGGAACCCAGCTTGTCACTGCTTGCCCTGTTCCACTGAGCGCAGCCAGTGGTGGTCAATCGATATGCAGTACAGCTGAGGCACTCTCTCTGCCTGAAGCACTAAATCACTCCAGCACAGCCCATCCCAGCACTCGTTTTAGCAGCCTCTTCTGCTAATAATCCGAAAAGACCTTCACCCGAGTCGATTTCTGATGGGCGCCAGCTATTCGCACTCCTGAAGCGACAGAGACAGAGCCTCCGAATTAAAGCATTGCTTTGGTCCTCATCTATTACTGCACATCACTGATGGGATGAAGAGACTCTGGGACAATAAGAGCTTTACTGCAGCTCCCCAGGCAACATCTACGTTAGATAATATAAGAACTAAAAAAGCATTTAAACTTATGAGCCAAATCATTTTTTGGTCTGAAAGTTGTTTCAGCTCTTCAGAAATGTCTCTGTGGCAATTCTGAAGGAATCTTGCAGAATACTTGCAGGAATGTATGAGGATCTGAGCCTCAGAAATCTCACAGGATTTTATTTCATGGCCACACTTACTGGTGTGACATTACCTCTGGGGTGTTAAACAAGCTCTCTCTGCAGCCTCCAGTTTCCTGGGCAGTAGGATTTTATCTGAGATAGCAGAAAACCGAGTTAGCTTTACAGACCTTACAGACTTTGAAAGAGTGATTTCCTTTCTGCTCTTTTAAATACCTGCTAAGGCAAGAGAGAGTAGGATACAATTAAGATGCTACTAACATCTAACATGCTGTAGGTGCACCTGCTATTTTGCTATGTTCTGTTTTTAAAGTTTGGAAGCATGCTTTTTAATTTTTAAATTATTCCGAGATTTTTAGGACACAGAGATAATAACAGGAATAGTTCAGGTGGGAAGCTGCGTCAGCATGCGTCCTTTGCAAAGGAACAAGTAATAGGTTTCTTCCATGCTGAAGAGAGCAGAGAGAAACCACAGCGTTTCAGGGTTCACAGCTGAAACCTTGCGTTTTCTCTCTTCTCTTTTCAGCATGTAATAAACCTATCATTTGTTCCTTTAATAACAGGAATGCTCAATAATAGCATGTCAGTGATAGTAAAGTAATGACTACTCCCACATTAAATTCAACAGTCGGTATAATCACGCTTTCAGCACATGGTTAATCAATCATTTTTAAATGTGTGAAGAGGCATCCCTTTTCAAAACCTAAAATGACTGCCATGTCACATCATGTCAGATGTCATCTGCAGGATGAAGAGCTCACATCAAACAGTTCTTATGCAATATGCACACATGCCAGCTGAGCTGTGGGCAGGCGGCGTGTCAATATGGGTTTGTGATGGGCAACTGGAACCTGGACCAGAGCGGCGGTCAGTGCCTTTTAAGTCAATGAAGATTTCCAATAAGGTGGCTTCTGTGAGTGTATGGGCTGGAGAAACAAGGTGATATTCAGCAAGGAAGACAGCTGGAAATTACAATTAAAATAATAATAATAATTAATAATTGCTTATACTTATATAGCGCTTTTTCTGGACACTCCACTCAAAGCGCTTTACAGGTAATGGGGACTCCCCTCCACCACCACCAATGTGCAGCCCCACCTGGATGATGCGACGGCAGCCATAGTGCGCCAGAACGCTCACCACACATCAGCTATCAGTGGGGAGGAGAGCAGAGTAATGAAGCCAATTCACAGAGGGGGATTGTTAGGAGGCCATGATTGATAACAGCCAATGGGGAAATTTGGCCAGGATGCCGGGGTTACACCCCTACTCTTTTCGAGAAACACCCTGGGATTTTTAATGACCACAGAGAGTCAGGACCTTGGTTTTACGTCTCATCCGAAGGACGGCACCTGTTTACAGTATAGTGTCCCCGTCACTACACTGGGGCATTAGGACCCACATGAGCCGCAGGGTGAGCGCCCCCTGCTGGCCCCACTAACGCGGGGTGTTATGAATGGGGGTGGAGTGCAGAACGGAGTGCAATTTGCTCAGAAAGCACACAATCTAGTGCTCGTCTCAACACAGCCAGGCTGTGCCAAAAGCCAGCTGTGGCCAGCGGTCCCCCAGTGTTGTGTAGCCAGCAGAGCTGATTCAGTGCTCTCAGCCACACAACAGTGAGCCCTGTGGCCACAGGGTAGAAGGAACTAGAAGGAGTGTAGCAACACCAAGCTTTTCAATTTAATCAGCATTTGTCCTCAACTGCTGTGTCTGCTGAAATAAAGCTATTTAATCGGGTAAAGGGGTTGAGAAGAAATGCCTTTTTACAGTAGAGAGCTGCAGACACATGTAACAGGGCATTTACTGGAGCAGTCTGTGTACCCTGGCTGAAGGGCACAACAGCAGGATTCGAACCCATGACCCTGCAGCCCAGAGGTTTGGGCCCTAAACACTCCTTCTGCTTCAGGAATATTAACGCTTTTATTGTTTTCTCTTTGAGTTTCTGTGGAGCAGAAACAGACCACTGCCATTTACAGAAGACGTGCAGTGCCTACAGTACAGTAGTAGCGCTTTTGACTAGAGACAAACATCCATATTTAAAAGACTGAAATGACCAACACATTTCTGAAGCAGTCAATTCGTAAAAAGCACTTTACTCAAGTGTCATTTTTTATCTCCAGAAAAAGGTACGAAAAAAATAAAAGCACCTTTATGCCTTTGTCATCTGATAATAAACTGACTGCACTTAAGAGCCTTTAAGTTGATTTGATTTGAGTTTTCTTGTTTAGTATCAATGAATGTTTTTCACTATTAAGAGAAAATACTGTCTCCATGTTTGAATGAGGCTATTAGCCATGTGATTTTTAGGAATTACGTAGTGGGAAAACTGCTCAGTGTGGAACATTCAGGTAATTCACAGGAGAAAATGCAATGAAAGTGGAGCAGAACATTAAATGCTTAGGGAGGATGAATTACTCTAAGTCAGGGGTGTCGAACCCTGGTCCGTAAGGACCCCTGTTCAGCAAGTTTATTGGTCTAAAACCACAGCTTCTTACGAAAAAAGAAAAGGTTTCAACTTGTCCTATGCAGTAAAGAATAAGTTCAATTAAGTAATTAAGGACTCAGATGGAAAGAAACACAGAAATCTTCTGGCTCTCCAGGACTGGCGTTGTCTATCCTCTAAGTGTAAGTTTCTTAAAACAACATATAAAGCAAAAGGGAATGAAATTTGAGGGTGTCTTTCAAATTCCATGGATTGAAAAAGGATCCCTTGAGATAGAAGGAAAATGGAAGGCGACAGCACAATAACTTGCCTGAAAATTAAAATGTACAGAGACATCCAGCGCAGACAGGGAACAGGCCTGAAAGGAAACAATAAAAATGAAAGAGGACAATTAAAAAGTAGACTGAATGATGTTCCCAGCTCTCCGTCTTAACTCTGAGACCCGCCAGCAGCTGCAGGGCCTTTGCTATGTGCTGCCTCACTCTCTGAGTGACAGCCAGGGTCTGGCGCAGAGCCATCAGACAGACAGCAGAGGCTAGAGACTGAATCCACTGCCTGATCCGTACCGTTAGAGAACAAGTACAGCCAGAATGGGACATTAAAGAACGGCAAATGATCTGGACATGAAATCAAGAATAAATGTAATAAATACTATCTATCTAAATTTGGATATTGTTTTACAACACACATGTAAAATATGCAAATACGACAGAAGCAGGCTCCTCATTACAAATAATTAAAAAATAAGGTTCTGTTATTGCTGTAGTTATTTTCTGTTGCATTTCATCACATACTGCTAGAAGATAAAAGTCTGTTTTCTGTGTTAAACAGACGTTTCTGCAGTACTGCTGCCCCCTGATTACGGTATTATTTACTTTTCCTTCCACGGCACATGATACATTTCAAACTAGGATATAAAAGAGCAAACTGCAGTTCCCCAGTCTATTAATATTAAGCACGGCTGCTTAATAACATACATGGGTCAAGTCAGATAAGAGATCAGAAATGTAATTGATTGAGAGAACACGTACTGTACAAAACTCTTGTGTTCGTGAAGATCGCAACAGATCAAGCAGTGCAGTTGTTTTCGCATGTTCCTGTTTGCGTGTGAAGCACGATGTGCCGCAGAGACAGTCCCCTTTGACGGCTGTGTGATTGGTCTGTGCCCGTCCTGTAGCTGACATCTGTTTCCGCAGGGCTGTGCTTTCAGTCAGTGGGATGTCAGATGCAATTTACTTCTATCCACTTACTGCACCGTCTTCGCGTTTTCTTGAATATCAATTTTTAATGAATTCAGTTTGCATTTTTTTTCACCTTTAACAAATGAGAGGATTAATTAAACGGGCACACGGTAAACAGAGACATCAGAAGGGATTTGCATACTTAGTTCCTAATATCATTGCTTTGCCACAGCAGGTATGGGACGATGGGCTGCTTCTCTGCAGCGGCGGGCTGGAGCTCTTGCAGGGTGCTGGAGGAGAAAAGGTCATTCGGCTCTTGTTCATCTTAGTATTTACGCATCCTGACTTGGCAAAGCACAGTGGCAGCATTGGAATAAGAACCGGAACTCTGTACCCAGAAATACGAATTAAATAACTGTGAGAGGAGGAATAGTTTTCAGGTTACAATTGAGTTTTAGGGGGTTGATCAGAGGCATTTCATGATTTCATTCTTCCCATGCTGAACAGTGTGGTGTTGACCACTGACTCCAATCCAAGCGCAGGAGAGCCCCCTGGAGCCCCACGCACGCTGACCCCTCATGTCCAGAAACGCCCTTCCACTGGCCCTGAGCTGAAATCAGAAACACCAGCTTCCGCAGCAGAGCCTGAGCTTCACCAGCCCTCCATCTCTCCCTGCCCGTGCTATTTTTAAGCCGCCTGGATTGTCGCTTTCGCTCCTGTGGGATGGGAGCGCTTGTGTGACAGATGTTTGCGGAGGATTGCTCTTGGATGTGGAACACGGTCGCGGGTGTTGGCGTCCCCCTGCCAAGCAGAATCGGCTTTCTAATGACTCAAGCCCTCTGAAGATTGCAGTGTGTGAGCCAGCTTAATTATCCCATTTGCTTCGAAGCGCCTGGCGGGGTCTTGAAGACCCTACGCAAAAAATCACAGGGGAGAGGGGCTCCCAGCCCTTCCAGGCCTCGCGTTCTCCTCCAGGTGCTGGACCCCTCGATCCCCCTCACTCTCGCGCTCAAGCCCTGCACGGCAGAGGTGTGCAGCCAGGTCCTGTGGGCCTTCGTCCGCTCCAGCTCCTAATTACTTCATTGAATTAATCATTTGCCCAACTACACCACTTGAACGCTATTCCCAGATCATTTAAAGGGACCAATGAAGCCTTGGGCGATTATGTCTGCCGAGCCGCAACGATTCCATCCAGTTAAAAAAAAAAGGCTGTTTTACTTTTCCTGCTTGGTCACAGCTCAGTGGATTTGCACCCTGAGACTTGTGCGATGGCCTCCAGGCCAGAGGGCAGCTCTGCAGGAGAGCGCTGGGCACGCCAGCCCAGCAGGGCTTCACATGCGAGGCCTTGTCCGCAGGGGCGCAGTTAAATAGTCCACGCTGCTTCTCAAGTCAAGCGAAAAACCTGGGATGAAAGGCTGAGGTTCAGAAGGGCTGTCATGAAAGTATTATCCTGATGCCTGATGTTATCTAGAATATGGTGGCATCACTTTGTATTTATGCATCTTTTCTAGGGGAACAGCAGGAACCACAGTTTTTGTAATGGCAGCGAGAAAAGAGAAATATTCCAAGTTGTGCAATTCTGTTATTGCCATTCCTGTGCATCTCCCAGACACGTCCATTGCACTACTGCAGATCAGGTGCACACTTGACATTATCACACCAGTTCAGGCGGAGTTCCTGGAAGGTCCTTTCCCTTCTGAGATCCAGAAATATGAAAATCAAGTGCACAAGCATCCTTTGAATGAGACATTAACCTATGGTCCTGACAACACGGTCGTTAAAGACTTCATGGCACTGTTTGTAGGAGCAGGTGTTAACCCTGTTGTCCTGGCTAAATGCCGCTATGGGCTAATGCAATCTGGCCTGACCACAGCCCCCTGAATTCAACTGAAACAGTTTCTCACTTCTCCCCCTGACATGCTGTGTAGAGGGGCTGTTGGCACAGAAGTGCCCTTCAGCCCCCTTGTGTGTGTGAAGCTCTTTGGCTTGTGTTATTATAAGCAATTCATACAGTAATAAAAACACAAGTCATTAAAAATGCTGTGCAATGCTCTCCCAGCGGTGCAGGATGAGTCTAGAAATCTCAGTTAAGATCTTCTGTTCAAGAGCTTAGCATCAAATGTTTATGTGCTGTAGCACAAGGGTGTCCAAAGTGACAACAGCAGTTTTTATTGTATGCCTACCCTTATGAAGGCATGCACTTCTATCTTTGAGAGAGTTTGCTACCAACTCATTCAGAATGCCCCTTTCTGTTGTTTATTACTGGATAAACCGCAAAAGCAGGGCAGCAAAATGCTAAATGCAATAACACAGAACAGGCAGACAGAGGCATGTCAAAGCCTGGCACAAATGGGAAAGTCCAGGCAAAACCAGGCATTATCCAGGAATAGGGAAGCTGGAAAAATGGGATGCAAATACTATACAGTATATCATGGTAAACTTCCCTTAACTCCTACTAATGCAACAAAAAGCAGAGTGGCAGTATAAGGGCTGCTCATGCTCTCCTAAAAGATCCTTCAGACTAGATGATTCGGGCCTTTGCAGCCCTAAATGAAGTGAAAGCTCTGAAGTACAAATGCACAGCAGCTAAAGGCTGGTGTGATCACATTTGCTCTGTTCACATTTTTTTTTTTACCAGTGGTTGAAAAGAGGATTTTCCTTCAGCCCTTCAGCACCACTCAGATCCCCACCTGGGTGCTTAGGGACACAGTGATTGCTTAGTTGGACTCTCAATGGCGATGTTTCACAAAAAAACACACCCAGCAAAGAAGCTGAGAGGTGACATTATTTCAGCCCTGCTCAATGTCATTACCGCAGCCCCAGCCCCCGAATCCACTCTCTCATTACCCGACTGCGCCGCTGACAATCTGAAGGCAGGCGGACTCGTCGGCTGTGGCGCTGGGAGAGAGAGAGATCCCTTGCTGGGAAGAGGCTGGCAGGACAGGGGCTCATTAAAGGAGAGTCCCTCTCTCGGCTGTGCAGGCAGTTGAAGCAGACCCCCCAGTGAGATGTGCAGGAATCATGATAGTTAACGAAGGGAACTTTCTCTCACAGGTACACTCGGGCTTTTGAGCCCAATGTGTGATCGCTTCATATACACACCTCTTCACAAAAAACACTCCTTCCTCATGGTTAAGAGGATTTCTGCTGGCAAGCTGAATGCCGTCTTTATTCCAAAGACACCTGTTCCCTTTGTATTAGGTACTGTATAAAAGTTTTACCTTTTTTATCCTGTTTTGGCATTCTTAGCTATCATTTTATAAACATCCTGTCATCCGAACACAACCCCACGTGGGACACAGTAATATTGCTGTGCAAGATCTATGACACCATTTTGCAATCATTTGACTGTGAATGTATGACTTCTCTTGTCTTAACTAGTCAGCAGTGAAGTGTCAAAGGGCATCCTGCGATAGTCTGTCCCATTAGCAGACTTCGAAGCACCAGTGAATGTCTTATTTCACTCCTGCATTGCTCTGGAAGGGACACACCTGCTCACACACAAGAGGGGTTCAGGTATCAAATCCTATTACAAATGTAAAAACATTTAACATACAGTAATAACAGTGCAACATTCGCCTGAGGCTAGCACAGCGATGGATTCGCCAGTTCCAGGGAGACCTCCTGTGTTAAGAGCTCCTGCTTTTAAGAAGTTAATCGTCTCGATGAATAAACCTAAGCGAACATAAAGAAAAAGAAACATGAGAGGCTTGTTCGGACAATTACATGCTAATTCATTAATGGACTGTTCGGCCCCCTTGCTCAACAGCTCAGTTTGAGCTCATGGATTCACTTCCTGAGGACCTGGAGCTCTGCTGCACCCAGATCCTGGTGGTATTGTCTCGGTTCTGGCAGAACATGGTTCCCTTGGCTGGCAAATTGAGCATATTCCTTTACTTTTCATGAAATTCCAGCTTCCACATGCACAAGTGCTCAAGCTTGACTGTCACAGTCAGAAGCACGTGCTGACACACTCAGACAGTGACCGGTATTCGCAGACACCGACATATACACACTGACGCACACTTATACTCTGACACGCTCTCACGCACACATCAGGAGGTACTCAAATGCTCCCACACTGACTGGATGTTTGAGTAATTCCAGCCAATCACACAGCTCATCTGAAAGCATGAGGTTGCTGATGGGTGCTGGGGAGTATTTCCATTAGAGTGATTTTGTTTTAAACAAATTCAATTACTGATTAATGGCATATTAAGATTTACCTCGATGTACTGTAGATTAATGTCCAGTAAACAAATCTGTAGTGCTTACCCAGCTTAAAATGTTGTCTAATGTCAAATGTATTGCTGCCTCAAGTTTGCAAACTATTTTAATTCCCTCGTTTCCTCTTTAAAAAATTACACAGAGCTTAGAAACAGTGCATTTACTGTATATGGAGCAACTAAATGGGCAAGAAAAGTAGCCTTCAGCTAAGAAAATCAATTTTCTAGTAACGAAGGCTGCTCTGGGCACAAAAGTGTCCCAACTGCAATTTAAGCAATTACAATCAAAAAGGTACAGAAAGAATTTACGACCGGAAAAGACGAACCCTGCAAATTTCTCCTGGTCGTTAACCATCTGCATGCTCTCCCTGCAAGGCTGTTCCTGTAGTTTCCCTATGGTCCCATTTGTAGCAAGTCTGCCTGTGAAGGCGGATAACTTTTCACCCTTTAAAGGCACTTTATGGTATAAGACCTAACCAACAGACTGTCTGGAAATCCGAGAATCCCATGTTGTCAACAACACACAAGTGACCTTCAGCTCAATTAAAGGCACAAAGACCACAAATGCATTTGTTTTAGTACAAAATGTACTAAATGCATTTGTACTGTTTGAGTTTAAAACCAGGGTTTTCGCCTGTGTAGTCCCCAGGTGTGCTCATCGCCTGTCTAGTCCCCGGGTTTGCTCAGCGCCTGTCTAGTCCCCGGGTGTGCTCAGCGCCTGTGTAGTCCTCAGGTGTGCTCAGCGCCTGTGTGATCCTCAGGTGTGCTCAGCGCATGTGTAGTGCCCAGGTGTGCTCAGCGCCTGTGTAGTCCCCAGGTGTACTCAGTTCCTTTGTAGTCCCCAGGTGTGCTGAGGACCTGTGTAGTCCTCAGGTGTGCTCAGCGCCTGTGTTGTCTCAGGTGTGCTCAGTGCCTGTGTAGTCCTCAGGTGTGCTCAGTGCCTGTATAGTCCCCAGGTGTGCTCAGTGCCTGTGTAGTCCCCTGGTGTGCTGAGGACCTGTGTAGTCCCCAGGTGTGCTCAGCACCTGTGTAGTCCTCAGGTGTGCTCAGCACCTGTGTAGTCCTCAGGTGTGCTCAGTGCTTGTGTAGTCCCCAGGTATGCTCAGCGCCTGTGTAGTCCCCAGGTATGCTCAGCGCCTGTGTAGTCCTCAAGTGTGCTCAGCGCACACATCCTTCCAGCCTGCTGGAGCTGTGAAGCTGACTGCCATCAGTAATAAAAACAAATCTCCAACCCACCTCAACACTGTGCTTGCATGGGGAAGGCATGATGCTTTAAAAACATAAGGTTGCCAACAGGAGGCCTGTAATAAGCGCAATCCCCCATATACCCTATGAGTGGACAAGCGACTGCTGCTCCTGGGATGTTCACTTTGAGATCCCTTAAGATCTACATGTTCAACTGAATATCCCAACTTTTTCTTTTACATTAATATTGCTTCCCTAAATTGCCTAGAAAAGGAAAATGAGGTATTGATATTAGCATAAAAGCGTTTTTTCCCTAGTTAGCTGCTGTGGCCTCAGTCTTTCTGCATTGCACATGCAATACTCAGCAGTTGTCTTCATTGACTTGCATCTGCCAGGTGTTTGCCCAGTTGCTAATTCTCCTCTTTTTGCATCATCTGTGAACTTGACTAATTCACAATGGTACACAAGAATCTATATCATTGACATAAATCAGGAAGGGCTGTGTGTTTACACTAATTACATCAAACCAATTTGAGTATTCTCCCCTTACATGTTGTCAGTTTTCTCTCTACTAACCATCTCCCAATCCAATTGCATGCACTACCTTGGATACCGTCTACCTTCAACATGAGAACTTAAGTCTTCTGAAAACCTAAACTTGCCCTATCATATGCTCTGTTGGTTTGTTCCTGCTCATGCCTGTTCTAAATCCATTTTGACTGTCCTGCATGAGTGGAAAACAATCCTATTTAACACACTCAAAATCTACAAATTGGGTTCTGGTAGCCAAACAGGAGCCAAAAAAAGGAAAAAAACAGTCATCCATCTCTCTTTTTCCATGTGATCCAGTAGGATCAATGATACCAAAAGCTCTACTTAAACAGTAGCTCCTGTCACCTACAGTAGCACCAGCTAAATCATTATCTCAATAAGGTCTACATCAGTGTTGTTGTAGATGTTCTGGAGTTTTGTGTGAGTTCAGGCAAGGAAAACCAACTCGAACCTTAGAACACAGGAGAGAGAGTGGTTTTATGACTGCAGGTGAAGTCACCACATACTTATCAGTATTATGTATTGTGCTGTGGAAGAATTACATGGGTGTGTTACACTGTTCAGTGGAGGGGAGAAAAGTAAACATAATAACTGCCTGTTGCATTTTGCTGTTGATGGAGGAAGGACTACAGGATTGCCACAATCCCTCTCAGAAAGATGGAACATAAGCAAGATGTGGCTGCCTTAAGGGCATCCCCACAGGCCTGCTGATTGTATTCATACACCTGAAGATGAAGAGTAAGCCCCATCCTCCTCCACAAACCCTCAAGAGACAACTCGATAGACCCTAAGGCAACTCTATAATCTGTGAATTTCCATTTAAGAGTCTCACAGCGATCGCAACTGATTAAGCACAGCTGGTTCCAGTTATTAAATTGCCCGTTAGTTGCTACTGTATACGCAGACTGTTGATTCCAGCAAAAAACGTTGTGAGTTCTATGTATTATACGTGTGACTATTTTCAAGTGGAATTGTACAATAGAATGCAGATTTCGGAGAAAGATAATGCAAAAAAAAATGCAATCATTCTGTGACTGTTCTGAAGGATATTGAAATAAAAGCTTTACACGCAACCTTCCCAGGGCTTTTCCAAGGTGTTTATATTTGACTATTTCCCCCAGTATTTCTTCTGAGATATGATTGGTAAACTGCTGTAGACCTCATTACCCAGTAACCGGAGCAGATACCAAAGGCAGCACTATTCCAGATAATCTGCTGGCTTACATCTGTATAGGGCATTTAATCAGCACAGATATGTGTCATGTGCACCCAGCTCAAGGAGAAGAAAATTAGCCTGCAATGCAAACCCAGTGTGTGCAACCCATAGCAGGTGAGAAGTGGTTGCTTTAGTTGCATGCCCAGACATCTTTCAGCTATGCTACAATCGGGGGGAGATCATCAGTCACCTCCCCAAGCAATGGCCGTTAAGGTAAGAGTAAATTGGACTCATCAGAGTCAGAAATCTTCCATATCTTCTTAATAACTGCTCTTCTGATAAAATTGCAAGTTTTCATAAAAAAAAACAAAGCTTCTTTGAGTTTGCAACTGAAATGCTTAACCATTAACTATTTTCAGAAATGCTTCAGAAAACTCCTGGGTCAGACTTAGCTTTCTAGGTACAATTCAAGCAGCAACAAAATGAATTTACAGTAAGTGAAAATCAGGTAGTAACATAAACCAAGATGGCTTTTCTTATACTTGACTAACTCCCCTTTCCCAACTTTCGGCCAACTCTGAACTTACAGTAGTAAGCTTCGTTGTAGACAGTTAAAATCTAATGCAGTGGTATTCCTATGTAGACAAGGATGCCTGTCTGACCTGTATGTATGACCTGCCTGTGTGTCTACCTGATTTGGAATCCCCCACATCGCTGAGACCTGAAAGATTTCATGGGTGACCAAAGGAGCCTCTACTTTAGACCTCAAAAGCTGCTGTGACCATATTTCTGTCCCTCTGGGTCATCACCTGCTTGGCCTCTCATGCAAACCGCTTTTGTTCAAGGACTGTTTGGCCAGCTACTTTCATTTTAGTGGCCATATAGTTCATAAAGTACAAAATGGGAGTTCATTTATAAAGCACGGTGGCTGTCTGAACATAGCTCTTGCCTCTGTCTTAGGAACTGCAACACTGAGTGAATCGAAACTTGTCAGTTTCAGTCTTGCTCCTCACATGTTGATGCCACGCTGTTTATACTCACATGTTATTGCCTGCTTGGGGAAAGGCAGTCTGTACCACTGGCTGCCTTTCGAGAGCTAATAGGCTGGAGAGCTGCAAACGTGACAGGGATGACTCTACTTTCCATTTAGTTTATTTGCAGTTCACTCACACTGGTAAAGTAAGGGGGCAGAGACTTGCAGCTATCTGGTTATTTCTGCAGTGACTGTTTAGAGCTCGGTGTGCAAACCCTTGAACGGTCTTTGCAAACAGCTGTGTGATGCTACTAGTGGCAGACGTTGTTGATTAAGCTACAGTATAGATTTTAATAACAAGGCGTTCTTGAAGCAGTTTCCTCAATATACCTAATAATATTTTATTTTCCTCTGGAACCTGGTACACCCCTGCCTTCCAGTTTTACCCAGCATTTCAAATAATTGGAAAATTTCAAAGACAGAGATTTAGATGCTTTGTTTTAACATCAAGAGGCTTTTTAAAATTATTTTTCTGCCTTTTTCTTCCCAGAATGACTGAGCTGTTTTGCACCTGGATATTTAATCCTCTTTTTTTCCCTTTTTGCAATCATGGAAACATTTCATTAAAATTAATTAATTGAAATAGCATCCACACTTTAGGCTTGCATGAACTGTGCTGGTTGTGTTGGCTTAAATCCATTTGAAATGATAGCAGTTTGTTTTTTTCTTCACTCATGAGGTCCTTCAAGTGTGTGCTTTCAGAATTCCCTGTCATTAGATGCAGGCCCACAGTAATCTCTCCCTGCAAAGATGCTCTTAATAACCTGAAAGAGGAAACAGCAGATAATGGCATCATGCCCAGCAGAGAGAGTGGTATCTCAGGTCTCCTTTGTCAGCAGTGTTGCAGTAATAAATCTGTGTAATAGAAGATTCTTTATGTCATTCTGATAACGGGAAACTAAGACAGATTCTCCATGTTACTTAAATAAACAGGTGAAGATGGGCCAAATTAAATTACTTCCAAGAAAGCTTTCAAACACACTGGCTGTGGCTTTTCTGGCCATCTCCTTCTCCCGTCTGGACGCCGATGGAATGTAGGACACTGTGATTGTTGCAGCCATGTGCCAGCAGACGCATTGCAGTGACACATCCTCAATAGCCATTAAAAAAAAAATCTATTTTACTTTTTCATAGCACAACCGATCCAGCAAATCTGTAAAATGCAATTAAATGGCGCAGTGTTTTACCTATGTTATATTGTAGCAAAGTGATTCTTTGACCAAACCAAAGAGAAGCACTTTTGTTATGAATGTAGTCGATAATCCAAGGGTTTTCTCTTATATGGCTTCATGCAAACTTGAATTAAACACCGTCTGTCTTGTGGGATCTGAGCGATAAGAGCTGATTCTTTACCACAGATCTAAAAAGAAATCTAATTTTTATTTTGCAGAGGGCGGTACAGATGAAACACCCATATTGAAAACAGACTGGGGTAATCACAATTATAATCATAAAGAGAGAAGGCATCCCTTTAATCACAGCACGCTGGCACAGTTCAGGATAGCTGCATATTTCACACAGCGTGTTTTGCATAGAGTAGTGATCTGAATACTGATGGTTGAAAGTCAGGGCTCAAGTGAAAAAGAAAATACCTGTTTGGAAGGTCTCTCTGATTCTGTTACAGTCATTTAGAGTTCTAAAAATAGGTTAAGTGACCAAGCACTGCAAGAAAGTGACTACATAAATGGGAAAATAAGCCCAATTCAGTAATACCCATTGATACCAGCAAAGCACATATAGAGGCCCAGGCAACACATTACAAGACATTACATAACAGGATCGTGTTCACATACAGCTGGTGCTAAAGGTTTACATAGTATAGCACCAACTACTGCTCCGTCGCCACCTTCCCAGTTCTGACCAGACTTCAAGGTTACCACCTTGACCACCCTGTTGTCAGCTTTAAAAAAAGGGCAATTCCAAGCAAGCAGGTGGACGTCCCTAGAACCCTTTCTGTTTCACACTAGGTGAAGTTAAAAGACAGCACTACTACTCCACTGTAGAGTAAGTCAGCTGAGCACTGCAATCCGAACCAGGTGCAGTCTGTACTGTCTAATGCAGCTTCCTTCTCAAACCCCATTACTCATAATGAGAGGTCAAAGTTTACCTCTGAACCCACTTAAGCATAATTCATTTTACCACGTTCCTTTTTGAGATGAAGAGGGCGGGTTTCACTTTATTAATGAAAACTCTATCCACCTCTAATTGATTCCATATTCTTTGCTTTTGCCTCGCGTTAAAAGCAATAATGGCATTTGCATATCTAAATGAGGGTAGTGCACTTTCATTCTGCTACATCCTTTCAGTGCACTCGTATAGCCACAGGCTTTTATCAAACTGAGAAAGTTAACTTTCTGGAAGCATTTTTGCCCTGCAGGCTTATTAAAATGCCTGCAATTTTCTTCAGCAGGAAAAAAATAATCATGAGAACAGTAAAAGGATTGTTCAAAGCCTGTTTTAAAACCTTTAGGAAGACAATCCTTCAAGCAGCTGGGCAGGTAATCAGTGAATAATCTCAATTTTATCTCAATCTCCGTAATGTATTTTGAAAAATTAGTCCAAAATGTTATACCTTGTCCTTATTTCTCAAATTATACATGGTCCTTACTGTTCAGTAACAAGACCCTCTTCCAAACTCCTGGATGACTGTGAGACAATTTTCGAGGAAGCAGTTTTTTTCCTTATTAATATTGTAGGGCAGCTGAGTTTCAGAAGAGATTAGCAACTGTGCACTATGAGCTTGATTGCCTTACCTCTGCAGGTGTGGAACAATGTGACATTTTGTTGCTTTATTTAGCAAATAAAATTCTTGATTTGCTAAAACAGATAACAGATGGATTCTTAAGAATTTGATTGGGTTAGGTTAGGTCAGGTTAACTTCACTGTTACTGTATATTGTTAATCCATGTTACAGAATAAATATTCAAGAGTGACTGGGCCACTCCTAGTGAAATCATCAATCCAACCTCCTTAGAAATGTTGTTATTTGCATTCAAAATAACAAAGTGTTTAAATGACAAAAGAGCTATAAGCCTTTTCAAACACCTTACTCTGGTCATGAAGTCTTTTAGGAATTTCAGAAATGACTCTTTGATTTTTTTTCCTGTTCTGCACATATTTTATGTTCTTTTGAGATGGTTTGAATGATAATGTGGAACCCAAGACACCTCAAGGGCTCGTATCTTGAATGCTAAATGCAGAAATTGAACAGGAAGGCAGTGCTAATATAAAATCAACTGTTGTTTTTTTTTTAAAGAAGAGGCTATTAGATTAGTCCCTTAGGAACGTGTGCTGTGGAAAACAAGGTTACTAGAGAATTTACATTCACAGAAATCCATATGTTAGTCAACATTAGAGTGCTCTGCCTGTAGCTTTTTATGAGGAACTCTGCCATGCCCATGCCACTGAACTTAATACAGTGCCCTTAGGTGGACAAATACCTAGAAAATGTCTTTTTGAAAGGAACCCTTACCCTTACATCACTGTATTCATTTATTTACCCCCTCCCCCCAAGATATCTCCAACAAACTGCAGTGTTAAACAGCACACTGGTGCTCCCAAAGAGGAGCACAGAAACCTGGAGAAATGGTTGTGTATTTTCTAAACAAAAGACACTGTCACCGACACAGATCATGACACAAACATGTTACAGTCCATACTGGGCCCTAACGTCATATGTTTTAGATGCTCTGGGGTTTCGGTAGTTGCATGGCAGCTTATTCAATTAAATTTGTTTCGATGGATACCATGAAGAGGAGTTTGGTAGTAATGGAGTCTGAAAATTGTACTGGCAGTCTAATAAATACTTTAAGGAATAGTTATTTTTAAATACCTCTCATTTTTTCCTGTATTCAACTTGGACCAAAACTGCAGTAGTATGTTTTTCCTGCAGTAGTATGAGTGTAAGGAGTAGGAGTGTAGTATAAGTCACTAAATGTCACCAAGGGTCATACTGAACTGTGCATTGTGGGATTAGTAGTCTTCTGTGTGACAGTTCACATCTACAGATCAAAGTGCAAAACTGTAATTTATAGAGGCTCAGATTTTATTGATATGTGTATGCTACAAATGTAAACTGGACAAACGTGTGTTTCACTCAGAAATCTAGAGATTGATTTTAGAACAAAGATGAGAGACAGGAAGACTACAGCAAGGAAATTAATTTCCTGATATGCACATTGTCTGGCAACAAATTAATGTTCATTGATATTCTGTGATATTTCCTTTTTGCTCTCCTTCTAACCCCAGTATCTGCAGTGCCATATTGGAGGGATATCAGAAGTGTAGATCTGTTGCTGTGCTTCCCTGACCCACTCGTCCACATGTGATTTCACTAGTGCACTGATCACGCAACACACTGGGCTGCTTTGAGCAGGGAAGAAGATACAAAACCACAAAAACTGCACTATTAAGAGCTTTCCTATCAAGTGTCCACTTCTAAAATCATTAATATATGGAGCCAAAGCTCCTCCCTTCACTGATACTGAGACCCTGTTACTATCCACAGCTCCTGTTACTATCTAACTGACCTCTGACCCCTAACTCCCCTTTTATCTTTTGGCAGAATGATCCCCTCCACCAGCGAAGACTTCCTGGTGAAGGACCTGGTGTCGGGGCGGAAGTACGACCTGTGTGTCCTAGCGATTTATGATGATGGGATCACAACGCTGACGGCCACGCGTGTGGTGGGCTGCCTGCAGTTCACCACGGAGCCAGAGTACAGCCAGTGCCAGTCCATGCACACGCAGTTCCTGGGCGGCACCATGATCATCATCATAGGGGGCATCATCGTGGCCTCGGTGCTGGTCTTCATTATCATCCTCATGATCCGCTACAAGGTCTACAGCAACCACGGGGAGCCCAGCAAGGCCAAGGTCAGCAACGTCTGCTCCCAGACCAACGGTGGCCAGGCCGCTCAAGTCACCCGGTCTGCTTCCAAAGGGACAGAAAGCCAGGAGGAGCAGCCCCTTGCCTGCGCGGCCGGAGCAGGTGGTGGCAGCAGTGGGATTGTGAGCGTGAGCAGTGGAAGCATTGGCGTGGGTGGAGCTGCCACCGGCATCAGAGACTCCAATACCACGGCCTTGGTCGTGGACTGCGAGAAGGTGCCGCAGATCTCCGAGATGACCGCCGAGGACATTTTGTCGCCAGCGCAGAGACGGAAATCCAGGACTAGTGTAGAACTCATGAGGCAGACCTCACTGTCGTCTAAGGAAGCAAGGAGTGGAGAAGCACTGGGAGGTGAGCAGCTGTGCTAGTCAAATGCGACAAGGCTTGCCGATAATATACAGTGTACTGCCGAAAAAAAGTGCCATGTTGGCTCACCTTCAACAATAATTACAGCTACAACATGTCTTCGCATCGACCTCAGTCGTCCTTCACAGATGTCCTCTAGCGGTTCACCTATTCCGTAGTTACACTAGCTTCTTGTGCCCTGCAGTGCACTTTCTATTGTTACCTGAAGACACCCACTAGCCAGGTGCATCAGTATGTCTCTCATGGTGTTTGCTATACTTATACTGCCCTCCTTTATCATAGCATAGCACACTGGGGAAAAGGACTGGTTTCATGATATTTCTGTCCTATCAGAAATGATGTCACTGTGTGTATCCTGTTCTCTCAAACCAGGGTTTTCAAGGAAATATACTTAAAATGTTCTAAGTTTAGACAAGTTCATTCTTGATAATATCTCAAAGGGGAAATCTCTGAAAAACTGATGAATGTAATGATGATGTAAAAATACTATCCTCTAAAGGTTCCTTTCTGGTTCTTCTTCGGAGACTGTCAGAAAGACAAAAACAAAACAATGCTGGGAACTGAAAGGTTTGAACTGAGTGGTTTTGGAAGAGTGAAACAAATCAGTTACAAGTGCAGTAGTGCCTTCCTCTTTGTGAAACAAAGAGCTGTAAGTTAGGACTCCCTGAAAGAGAGGGTGTCATGCTTCCCTGCGAAATGGAATGCTCGCTCTAACACAAACAAAGCAGAGCTTGATCTATGACAGCTAAGACAGATTTTCCAAGCTGCCTACTGTACGCTGAAAAAAATGATTGCTGTCTCTTTAACCCAACATTTTCTGAAGGCTGAATAAAAAATGATTTCTTAATTATGTTGCAGAAAAGATTATTTGTATAAGTATATACATATATACTGCCTGAGTATATATATTAAGTTGTTTTCCCTGTCAGCTAAACACTATTGTTTTATCTGCTGAGCCATATTCAATGGTAGGGTCTTCTGGTGCAGTCACTGGAATTTGTGAACAATTTATACAATTATAATCATAAAGAGATCCAAACTACTATCCAAAGATGCAACTGTATCAAAGAGAGAACAGTATCCACTAGAAAAAGCATAAACAATGTCTAGACAAATAAATATAGAAAGATAGAAGCCACTCTTAAATTGAAAATCAAGATCAATGTTGTAGGTGCAGTTGGTACTTCAGGCCTTTCAGCCTGAGTTACCTTGGTGTGAAATTACTCAGTTATGTCTTAATTCTCCCATTCTCCTGTAATATCAGCCCAGCAAGTTTAAAAGAACGTCACTCTTTTTTCTTTACCTCGCTCATCTCCTTCACCTCAGCTGCCGAGCACACATACAGTAACTCCTTCTGTTTTCAGAAAGGCCATTAAGAAGGAGCCTGTGCCAGCAGCTTTATAATACCCTTCCATTTCCAGACAGTGTGTGGGGCTGCAATTTTCTCAGGCCTGCGTAGTGTAAAAGATCCCCTTAACTACATCATCCATGGCAAAGACATGGAGACTGTAGATCATTTTATTTTAACCTCCATGAAACAAATTACGAAGCTGCGGTCCCTGGTGATATGTCTGCAGCAATCACTGCAGTTCTGCAGAGAGTGAAAAGTGGAGCTTACAGCTTGCGGGGAGATTCCTGCTTTGCGCTACAGGGCCTTCAGAGCTGCAGGCAGAATGTCATTGCACTGCACTATGGGTTTGTCACGGTAGCATCAAAACCATGACAAGGGACACACATGTGGCCTGCTGGTGTTCTCCAGTGTGTAGCCCAGGACACGGGGATGCCAGCTGTTATAAACTGGTTTCTCACCCTGCGTTCATCTCTCTCTTGCAGACACACAGACGCCTCAGCTCACGGACGAGAGGAAGACTACACGGGACTGGAGTGATTTTAAAATTTGATGACTCCCTCCTCAGCTCCAAGGGAAACAGCCATCACTCTGAAGAGTAATTGCTCCCGTTTTCCTCTGTTTCAGTTCTAGACACCCGCTTTTGTAAAGAGACCCCAAGATAAAACTGCAGTAAAAATAGACGGGTGAACATCTGTTCTAACTCTCCTGGGCTCTGTACATCAGCACACAGGTTCAGTTCTCGAAGCACAGCACTGCACTGTACCGACAGCAATAAATAATACACAACTCAGCTGTATGTCGAACCTTCCACCTTTTGCCCTTTGAAGGTAAAAGCCTTATGACTCACTTCCACATCTTACTGACAAATGAACAAGAAAACAGTACCGCCTTATAAATAAGAAGTACTCCCCCAGGCTGAGCCACATACAGAGAGCTAAACATGCAAACACATGCCAGTCTGTTTATCAGAGAGAGAAAAAAAACAGCACGTTGGGAAAAGACAAAGGGAGTGAATACTAGTATGAAACATACCGCCTGCTGGGATAATCGACTGTTGAAGAAACTTGGGAGGGGTATCCTCATGACATACAGCTTCCGAAGCAGAGCGTACACATCCCACAGCGAGCCTCTCAGAATGGGTCCTGATGAGGAGAGGGGTGGTCAGTACAGCCCCCGTGCTCTTCCACGCAGAGACCCACGCCAGCATGTCTTTGATCGTGTCTAAACAGGGGTTTTAAAAGGAAAGCAGGAGGCTTTTCTAAAGCTTTCACCAGCGCAACATAATTATGAACTCCACTCTGTCCTCTGTTGTCCTTTTCCTTTCCAGAACATTCCAAGCCGTGCTCTACCACTGGAACCGGCGAGGCAATTAGTCGGGGATTATTGTCTCCACCAGGACTCTCTTTCTCTCATTTTTCTACCCTACATCCGGGAGTTTCCTGCCTCCCCCGGGACTGAACTGAGGACATGACAAACAATTGCTGTTGCAGTGAACGCTCCTAACCCCCTGCTCATCGCTGGCTTTTAAGCTCTTACTGCCTTTTCTACTGCTCCTTCTGGGTCAGACTGTGTGTGTGCCCTCTCCAGCCCCACCTCACCCCCCTCACCCCCGAACCGCCTGGCTGCCCCGCCGCTGGAAGGGGATTCTGCAGCAGGTAAGAGGGGAGGGGCAAGGCTGTGGGGCACAGGGTATCTCTCACAAACCCAGCACCCATACTCACGACCTCCACAAGCCATGCTGGAGAGAGAGAGAGAGAGAGAGAGAGAGAGAGAGAGAGAGAGAGAGAGAGAGAGAGAGAGAGAGAGAGAGAGAGAGAGAGAGAGAGAGAGACGGGCAGAGACACGGGGTGAGGGGTCACAGTGTACGTCAAATATGGAGTCCTCCTTGCCCTGGTTTAAGAAGTTATTTGTTGTTTTTTTCCTTGCTGTTTGATATGTCAAGAGACGTTACGCTCAATACCATTAAGCTTTGGTGGCAATGCTCGTGCTCATAAAGCCTGGAACTGCATTTAGGAAAGGGAGAGGGGCAGAGAAAGAGACACACACACACAGAGAAACACAGGGGGCCTAGTAGGTCTCTATGAAATTCTTCACATTTTTCCCTTCTGAAAGATTACCGTGGTAAATCTGTGTGTTGCTATAGGCAGAGCAGTGCTATTTTCCAGAGAGCCTCTGGTGGCCGTAATCCAAGAATGCCAAAACAGTTTGTACAACAAGGTGATTACAAGGTGATTGGGCCCGCGATTATAGAAAAGAGCGGCATTTTGCTTGATATGCAAGGCTATTAGACATCATTGCTCATGCCGTCTGCTTTGAAACAGAGCCACAGAGCCATGAATAATGGATAATTACGGCTATTGCTTGTCTCAAATATAATTTATGCCACTAACTGGCTTTACCCACTTCAAACACATAAAGACTCAGCAGTGCTAAGAGGACTGGTGCAAGTTGGCCAAGTGTTTCTGCTACAGACAGATGAAAAGCTCCCTAAACATTAGCCTTGGAAATAAAATCTGATTGTACTGTCTACCCCCTTGAACACACATCGAGGTGGATAGAAACCTCTTTTTACGGCTTTACCGCAGACTGCATCATCATCATCATCATCATCTTTTCCACAAACTCCCGTCTTCAGCTGTCCTCACCCAGTGTGCTCCTGTCTACTTCTTGATTCAATCTTGCCGTCTTATAGGAGCTGCTCCTCTCGGTAGCCTTTCGGCGTCTTGACTCTTGACTTGTTAATCCACAAGTCATCCCTTGCTCCTGGGTTGGTGTGGTATACTGTACATGGGTTTTGGTGTCAGTTCACAGGAACACAAGTGTACTGGAATGTGTGCAGGCAAGTATGCATATTGGACATCATGCGCATAGCACCAGCACCACCAATATCAAGCAATCTGTGGTGAAGACTGTTCGTGTGTTCTTGTCTTGGGTCTGTAGAATTTGGAAATGTAGGCTGCAGTATGTATTCCTTGTTTAATGTTAAAAACCAAATTCAAATGCTCAGAAAAGGAAAGTGAAGGTGTAGATCAGGATGACTTTTCTCTTTGGAATGGGCTGTCCAAAGTATTGCCTGAAGGGTGGCATTGCTAGATTCTGTTCTTCCTTCAACGGGTCACAACAGCCCCTCAATTCTGTAGGCTCCCGAGAAACCTTGGTTCCACAGAGTCTAAGGGATAAGGTGAGTTTAAACATAACAGCAAAGATGACACAGTGTGTCAAGAAAAAAAAAATTCTCATCCTCTCCAAAGGTCAACTATAAACTCCAGACTTTGTAGTAACAGGGACAGAGATTATATTTCAGAATTATCTTACAAAAACAGGTAGAAGGATCGTAAGTCCTTCTTCTGTTCTTCTGAACTTTTACTGTAATCACACTGCAAAAAATTTGGTGTGGGAAGTTTACATACACATGACTGGTCTTGGTATGATTATGTTAAAAGCTGTTGTTTTTTTCTCCGTAGCCTTACCAACCTTATTATTGACCAGATACTAATTAACCTTGCTCTGTGGAGCCTCGTTAAGAGCATAAGTGCCTCACAAAAGCCACCCAGCACTCCGCAGAACCAACGATTGTCCTGCCTTACCAATTTAATTAACTGGAAACATCAGGCAAAATGTCAGAAGAAGATTTTCTATGCTGCTAATCTCCTTTCATTAAAATAATGAATGTAATGTTTATTCCGCACTAAAAAAGAAAAGGATGCCAGTGTTTTCCTACGTATGTTGCTGCCTCTGTGTCTGTGAGTGAATGGGCTGTGTGCACAAGCACTAGCCCGCATGCAAGCCTTTGTTGCACAATTATAGAGCGGAGTGGAATTTTCCAACAGAGGCTAAGCAAAGTCTCAAAAAAGAGGAAATTACATGATTGCACTGGTGTGTCCATGAAAATCATACTCATTACCACGTTTGACCCCTGACATTGCGCCTCTAAAGCCAGATCTCATCTGTGTGCCCGTGTTCCTTATCTGCAGTATTGATTATTCAATTAATTCTCTCTTGCTGGTCAGAAAGTGGGTAGAAATTGCAGCCTATAGATTTTACACGAGCCCTGGGATATCCTTGGAAATATGACTGAATATGAATCACTTCAAGTCTCTGAAGCAGATGAGGTTTCTGAGAAGCCCGATTACTGATGTACCTTCCGGCAGACAATTAGCTCTTGAAAATGTGCCATGACCCCTGCTTTTTTCCAGATACTTTCTACACCTCTCTTTGAAAACAAATCTTGCTTCCCTCCCACTGACTCCTTACTTGACCTGTCTAGTTATGTTCTTTGTCTTCTAAGTACCCCTGGTCTCTGTGCGAAACCTGAAATGTCAGGGTTTTACAAACTTTAAGTAAAAGCGCTATAAACCACTAAGACTGTTTGGACAGAGGTCTCCAAACATGTCCCTTTTATGTCACAACAGCTGTTCAATGTTTTTATTTTTGCAAAGAAGCACAAACTTAGGTCAGCCCATTCATTATTTATCAGCTGCATAATGATGTGCAATTTTATAAAACAGAGAAAACAGACGTTACATCCCTCTCTGTTCTAGCAAACCATGGTGAAACATCTGTTTTCCAGGCTACTATTCCATTCTGTCATGAAAACCACACTGCTGCCTTCACTATAAAGATGAGTCTCTAGAGTCAAGTCAGTTAACTGAATTCTTAGTAGGTAATTTGATTTGTCAGGATAACTGCCTGATAAGAAAGCCTGCCTATAAAATTACTCATTCATCCTTCTTTAGCTGTGTTACACACTGAATGACAATTCCTTAACAGTATGGCTGGATGAAGAACATCCAAACCCAAGAAAGAACCTCGTCCATTTCTTGAAGGACCTTCGAAAGTCAGGCTTTTTCTTAATTTTTGAGGCATCCAAAACCCATCTACAGCTTTTGTAATGTGCTGTACTGTTGCTTGAAGGGTTTGTGTGACCTAGACCCCTTGCTTTCTGTTGGAGTTGTTGCTTTTGTACTCCTTCAGAAGATGAAAACTCCTCTCGGCTCTCATGCAACCTGTCGCAGAGGAAGAAAGTATCCCTCTTTGCTGAACCACTGCCACGAGTGTTGAAACCATTATATAACGAACTCAAAACAATCCCTGTCTTACCAGCCGAGTACCAGTTACAGTACGTCGAATAGCGTTTGTGATATTAAAGATGTGACCCTTTTGAAAATAATACATACAGCCACAAATGTTAATGAAACTGTAGTTAATTAGAATATAGGTTCTCAAGACTGCCTTCAGGGAATGAACTGAGCTCATTGTGTTTGATCTCATCCTGATTCTTAATTCCAATGTATTCATCTTCTTTGTTGGAAATCATAGAGCCAGAATCGATTAAACCAAAGCTATTTTAAAACTTTTTAACTAATTAAACACTCATTTATTTGTCACAATCCAGTTCTGCGCATCGGCAGGAATTAAGGTTTGAGGCAGCCTTTGTATTTCTGTTGCAATACTTCAACTAAACCATGCAAAACATGTTTTCCAAAATTACGTTCATTATATACTTTTATTACTTCACTTTCGTTGTGTTACAATACGGAAACAAACAAACAAAACAAAAAAACCACCTTTAAATAGCCAAGACTCCGCGTGTTGTTCAAAAGAACGATTTCAGATTAGAGCTTTTCCCCTGAGGTTTGAGGAGAGTCCTTCTGAAGCACAGCTGGAGGAGCGTATGAGGCGCGGTGTGTCAGTAGAACAGGTCGTCAGCGTACGGTACTCACTGCCTTTTGGTTTTCTTTGCAGGAATGCCTCTTGCTTCACCGACTCCCCGAGTGCCAAACCTTCACGATCACAAAGCTCCCACTTCTGCTGCAGCAAGCATCGCCCCTGCTCTCGATTCTGTTGGTCTGTTTTGCCCCGCTAAGAACGACAAAGCGCGCAGCCCCATCACGGACCCCCCTCCCCGACACACTGGCCGCCCTGTGTCACTTCTTCCCCTCACCTTTTTTTTTTTGTATCTGTACATACTTGTGTTTCAAATCTTATAGTTTTGTACATGTAATTTTTTATGGTGTTTAATCTTTTTGATAATAAAAAGTGTGTTAATTCACAATGCCTTCGCTTCACAGTATCCTAAAAAAAACCTTAACCCTAAGTCTTAAAAAAAAATAAAAATAAGACAGAAGGGACTTCACTCTTACCTCCATCTCTCAGCGCCTGTGTCAGGGTCGGCAGTACAGGCTGGATGGTCACTGTGGCTGCTGGACACAGGCTTGCTCAGGGCAATGAAAGAGACCTTCGCAAACCCCCAGGAGTAAGAAATTAGGCATCATTTACCAATGTCATTCAGTACAATGAGAGTCAGTCCTGTGGCAGGACCCTGCTGCTCCACAGCACATTTAATAAACCTTAATTTTGCTTTTCACACTATCCTTTTCATTCCTGATTGAATTGTTTTGTCATACGGTGCAGAGAAGACTTAAAGAACTCTCTGTAAGAGATCTCTCTTTTTGGCACAACTCCAAACAACGGTTATCTTTTTTTTTTCGTTCCTTCTTCTGGAAGAGCCTTTACCACTATTTTACAGGCTGAATTAATTGGGACTCATTCTAAAGATGTGCACATATTCCACACACACAATAATTCATCACCGGCACATATATTACATTACATATTACATAAGTATCACCTGAAGAAAATACTAAGATAGTTAATCAAATGCACCACCCCAACAACAATGGAAGCTTTACCCACAAAACTCAGAGTTATCTTGGAGAATGCTAATGATGAGTGATAAAAACATATGAGTGGTTACAAACAAGATGAGGCCATTCTATCCATCTAGTCTGTAGTTAGTAGCTAATGGATCTGAGGTTCTCACCCGGCTCTTTTTTTGAAAGAAGCCAGAGTATGTTTTATGCACATGCCTAAGGTAGCTTGTTCAGACTTCAAGTCAAGCCCACTGACTTTATTTTGTCTAAACCAAAGAAGGTCTGGTGTGCAAAATGTTCCTCAGAGTATAGAGACAGCAGGTGTCTGTCTGGGTGACCGCAGCACCTCATGTAAAGAATGGAGGAAATGAATGGTGTATGGTGAAAAAAAAATAATACCAGGCAATTACAAGTGGCTGGGAAGCTAAATAAACACAACTGTTTTATAGCAAGTGTGCTGAAAAGAAAACAAAAATTAAGAGGTGTAAGAAAGCACCAGTTATGGGAGAAAAAGCAATCCTTCCGACTGTGATAAAACAAGTCCCAGTTTGACACAGGGATGACTCAGGGCTGCACAAAAGCCAGGAGAGCTCTGCTGGTGCTTGAATAGGGGCTGGCACAGCAGTTTATTCTGTGTACTGTACGTTTTTCCAGCTGCAGACTGTATGAAAGCAGCGAGCAGTGATCAATATGATAAATAGAGTATGTTTATCTGTGCATTTCTATCTGTGCTGAGGGTAAGATTGGCCTCTCTGCTCATACTTACAGGAGCCTGGCTGGGCAGGACAAAGGTCAAAGCAAAGACTAAGCTAGAGCTAACTTGACAATAAAAAAGACATGAGTTTAAACACAGAAAGGCATTAAAGAACCGATGGTCAATTTGAACGCTGCTCTGCTGTTTGCAGTCACCAAACAAGAGGGAGAAATTAAACATTGCATTTGCATTTTGCATGAAAAAAATGCCAAAGGACAAATCCCAAATACTAGATAATCTTCTGTGAAAAGCCCTTACCTTATGTACTGTAGCTGAGCAATTAAAGGCAACTGAAAACAATTAGGTCCTATTTGCTGTGTAATGTTAATACTTAAAATGAAAAAAACAAATAGTTTGATTTAAAACCACATCCATATAAAGAGGAGGATTTCACACGTTGGGGAAGACAGCATATTATTTTGAGATTAAAAAAAACATACACTGGGATACTTTGGTAAAAGGAGGCTTTTATCAAATATTCTCATTGCTCTTGTACTCAAGCCATCTTAAATATCTACATACGTCTTCTTACAGGAGAGCTAACAGGGAGGCCCTGAAGCCAGAATAAGGCAAACAGGATTAAAAGGACACCAGATTGCCTTCCTCTTTCATGTCAGTGTTGTTTGCTTCGTGGGGGCGCTTCTACGCTGCCCTCTTTGAAAAGCCCGGCCCGTGTAAGACCGGCGGCTCACCCCAGGAATCTGGTGTGCAGATGAAGAGCTCAAGGAGAGACTGGTTATGTCTTCGTCCGCGGAGCCCAGCCGGGCGCCAGCCGGCCGGCTGGAAGAGAAAGGGCCGAGGCAGCTGCTCCGCTGGGCCTCCGACGAGAGGGCAGGCCAGTCGCGGCTCCAGCGGGGCCAGGGCGGCAGTGCAGGCTCAGGACAGGACGCAGTCCTTTCAGGGGCTCAGACATTGAATTTATTAGGTCAAAAAAGACATCAATTTATCTATAAAGTTTTAAACCTCTATAAGGCTGATTTTTAATCGACAGATTTCTTACCTTTATTTTTAATACCTGTTCTTGCACATTTTAGACATTCTTTCCATGGGTCTAAGGTATTCAACAGACTCCACCTGTCCTCTGAGTCTCGTGCCGTCAACCCCAGGTTGAAAACTTGGGGACTGGGGCAGCGACCTGGGACTTTGGAAGAAAGCCTGTCGGTATGCTCTCTGTGTAGCGTCTGCACAATTTTAAATGCATGTTCCTGTATGTGTGCAGCTCTGTGTTCAGATGAATGGCCCGTAAGGAGTGTGGCTCTGTTGAGCCTGGTACCGGGTTCTGCATGCTTGGTTCTTGTGCAGATGCAAACAACGGGAGGCAGGCCCACTCACCAGCACTCCTGCCTCCTGCCTGTTCTGTCTCAGCTCTGCAGAGAACCTGTTTCTGACACAGCAGAGATGTGTACAGTGTCTGTGTGCCCCCCCAGCGACTCTGGGAAATGAGTTTCTTTTTTTCAACTGCTGTGCTCCCCAGTGCTTGGAATCCAGGCGCGGAACACAATTTCCCCCCTGCTTGGTAAAAGACGACCTTCCAACAGATTTGCTCTGCAGGTTAAGTTGCATGGAGACATCTGGGAAAAATCTCCTGTGTTGTTCCGAGAGCACCGGGCCCGACAGGCGCTATCAGAGAGAAAGGTCACACGATGCAGTTTTTTGGTTGGCGGTGCGAGAATTTCTGTACAATCTAAAAAACCCTGACAATGCTGAACCTCAAATGGGAGTCATTTGAGATAGCAAAAACAAGCTCTTCAAAATCTATGTCTGATTGACGCAGAATAAACAAGTGTAACATCAGTGCGCTGAGCTTGATGATGTGATCGAACAGTACAGTATATAGACAAAGTATATCTGCTTACTGTATGTAGCACAGAGTTCAAACCGAGAAAAGTAATGCAAACAGTATATAAAGCACTATTAGGAACACATTCAGTTTTGGTCGCAGCTTTGCAAAAAGGATACTGCTGATCTATGAAGAGATTGAAGGAGACTGCACACACTAATTCCTGATCTCAAAGGAGCATTATACAAGGGAATTTTAAAAGAACGTAACCTCTTTAGTCTTAAACACTGGAGGTTATGGAAGGGATTTGATTCAAAGATTTTGAAGATATATCAGCAGGGTACTCCAAGCTCAACAAATAGGACACAAGATCACAACTGCGCTTTAACATCAGATGGGTTTAGGACTGATGGAAGGAGGAGGTTATTTAGAAAAACAGTCATGGAGGTACAGGCACAGGTGGAGGAACCGCCAGCTCAGCCGAGCTACTGAAGCTTTGAGCCAGGAATCCTTCAAGAAACGACTGGGTGACACTTCGGAATCAATTACAGCACATACTGTATCAGGAGCCACACCAACAAATCAGGACGCATCTCAGCTTCTCCCCTTTAACCCTTCTTCTGTTCTTACGTTTTTAAACCAATTATTGATAATCAATTCAATTATCAATAACTGAGAACTGATAAATTACTCATGATAAAAAAATATGCAATGAAATAGGACAGGCATCTGGCTTCTCAATGTTCCTCATCCTGAACAACATTCCTGCTCACAGTGAAAAGAATAGATAAGATCATTTAATTATTATGAATAGCCCTGCAAAGGGTGGGCACTGCCTGAATATCGTCTGAAATACAATGCACACTCTCCGATGGGGGGGCCATTTAGGAACAAGGGCTTCTTGCAAATTAGACTGCACTGCGCCACACGCCGCAGACCTGTGATCAAAAAGGTGAAATCTCAACTTGCGGTTTATGGGCAATTCGAAGTGTCCTGCACTTCAGCATGAGAAAATGTCAGAAAGAAAATCTATAATAAAAAAAAAAACTACGCAAAACATTTCATCCAGAGCGACTCTGCTACACAGCCGCACAATTTCAAATGGAATTAACAAGCTGCCGATACATCAAGAGTGACACTCTATCAATTACACGTTACACCCTATTAAATCCTCGTACTGCTGTACCCTATGAGCTACATTTGGTGTTTTGGAGCTCTCTTACAGATGTCCTTTTAATGGATCCATTTGGATATTCAGGCATTCACCGTGAAGAAAAATCAAACGCATGATCCCTCCAGAAAAAGTGTCAGACCCTAGCCCTCAAAAAGCTAAGCCCCATGCTAGAAAGTGACACGTTTTGACATGAATTTACATGTTTCCATGAATGATTTTTTCAGCAACATTCGGATATTTGTCAGCCTCCCAGCCCTAGTCTTCCCTCCCCGTAGCGGCAAAATACAGAAACAAGCTAGAGAGATTACAGTATTACAGTTCACACTGGCCAAAATATTAGGACCCCCCCCACCACAGGAAGTCATGTTGAGCCTCCATAAACCACAAGAGCGGCTGGAAACATGCGGTTGCCATGGTTCCTCCTGCAGGACGTCAGTGGAGGTGGAGATAGGGGGTGATGGTGTGTGGGCTTGAACTGCACCTTCTACTCATCCACCTTTTTCATGCTCCTCAAAACAAACACGCACGCACCACATCCTGCTGAGAGAGACTGTTGAGTTCCTAATATTTCGGCCAGTGAGTATACGGTATTGACGTCACATTGCTTGCTGGTTTCACAGTACAGAATTCATGGCACACTCCACATTTTGCACTCTCTAGTGGGACTATCATTGTGGATCAGCACACAACCCTAGCCCTTACCTCTTGCTCTGTCAATCGCCATGAGGACAGCTGTCACTTAACCACTGAATATTTATTGCTGTGTGTTGCATCCTGAAACACATGGGTCTAGAAGGTCCCTAGCGTCCACGAGTCTCCAGTCTCCTTTTCCAAAGCCAAAAAGTCCAATTTCAAGCACGTGTGTCTGTCCAACGCTTCCGTGAGCACACTGAGCGCGACAGTGAAATGCAGCATGCAGGGAGAGCTTTGTGAGGTTGCAGGCGCTCTGACAGTATTTTGGCAAAGAAAACATCATCCCACAGATGTATTCATTAGTTTTTCTTCATGCTCTATGACCTGGCTAATCAACACCGAGAAAAACTTGCATCTCTTTTTTTTTCTTTTTGTCTTGACAAACAAAAAACAATTATTGTAATTGTTCTGAGTTTTGAGATGTATTCATTAAGACGTCCATACATACTTGAGCTCAGTGGAACTGTCAGTAATCAAATTATCTACAGAACAAACAGCCAATTACAGTTCATCTCACAGCCCATTGCTTGATTGAGTTTTATCTATGTTGGGGGTTTCACTTTCCTATTATCTGGGGAGCCTGACTTGGGGTTTAGTAAACTCATCAAACTACTTTCCTGTCAGCCTCCAAAGCTAGATCAGCTTGTTAGACAGAGGGAGCAAGAAGGTTCCACATTTAAGACAATCCTGAACTGTCTCTGCTTCCTAACTAAAATACATCTCCTGTAGTTTGTCACCTTAAGCCTATAGCAAAAATCATGAGTCTCCAATCCTGAATGTTGGGAAGCCCTGCTGGTTGAGAAATGAATATCAGACGAGTGCAATGGGTATATTTAGATATATTGGTATATTAAAGTCTCTTTTTTTTCCCTGTTTCGTCTTTTAAGAAATTGTTTTTTTACAAAGCTGGCTTGTGCATCTGTCTTTATACACATGAGGCAAGTGCATCCTGTGTGCTGCACTGTGCGCTGGGTTACAATACTGCCCAGCCTAATGCAGCTTAAAGCCCAGGTCAAAGCAGACCTACACAGGAAAAATAAGATTCTGACCACCAAATGAGCAAGACTGAGCTGCACAGCCAGTTCTTTCCTAAAACCTTTTCTAGTGCATCCTCTCGCTGCCGTCCCTGGATGCAAAAGAGAAACAGACAAGGAGAGAAACAGACAAGGCGCTTTTAGACTTTCCCAGGTTCCGAATGCCACGCAAACTCCACCGCAGCCTGAAAGTGCCCCTCGCCCCAGGCAGCTGGCGGTGTGGACTCTTTCTGCAGGGGCGGTTACGGCCCCGCCTCGCAGACCGCCGCTCCACACATTCCTGCGCGGGCTCAAAGATCTAATCATTCTAATCAACATGAATCCCTCTGTCAGAGCTCCTTCGTTCTCCCTGACGCTGCTTGAACTTCCTGTTGTGTCTCCCAGTATGCTCCGACCTTGCCTCCTGCTTACCCTCTTGAGGACCTGTGGATATCCTGGTGTGAACCCAGTCCTCTGTCTACTCTGTGCCCTAGGCACCTCCGCTGGGTACGGACCACCCTGCGGAACCCCGACCCGGACCTCTCCTACCACCCCCTAGCTGTGCTCAGAGGAATTCCTGCACAGGGTCCAACAGCGCCTCCAGGTGACCGCAAGAGGGGCAAGCGCTTTCATTTCACAGATCGAAGCCCTAGAGAGAAGGCTGATGCCATTACAGACCTTAGCGTCTTAGTGTATTTTGTTCTAGGTTCATTAAAAAAAAAATATTCAAAGATCAACACTTTTTATTTTCATTTTACTGCTCAGATCAGATGGCATTTTTTAGTCTGCATCAAAGAGCCTTTGCTCAAACCTCTCAAGAGGTTTGGTATTCTGCACCAACAGCTGTGGCTTTGTTGCATCTAACTTTGGGGAAAAAAGGTCATTTGATTTTCTTTTTATAAGGAACATGGGCAGAAATAGTTTTTTAGCGATCCAAGATCCAGCCTCACAGAATATGACACGCTGAGAGTTTTATTTACTATTTCCAAACCCTCTGCTCGGTTTTCATCTCGTGTTTGAGGCAAATCCTTTGCTTAAGGAGATTACTGATAAGGGGACGAGTGCGATTCAGAGAAAGCGTAAAGAGCCAATCCCATTGTAACATGAAAGAGAGCTCCGATCGCTCCAGGAGATAGGGATATATTTAGGATTTAGGGAAAAAGCCACAGTCATGGCGCACCTACTGTACAAACACACAACACAACAGCGGGAGAGTAAGGAAAAGCTGGAATGCAGTGAAACAGTGTTTCCTTTAACTCGGGGCTCATCAGGTTACCCCTTGGAGCTAGGTACCCCCTTTCCTCTTTGGGGTTCCCGCTTCCTCAATATCTCTGCGGATATCTGGCAAAGACCCCAATGATAATCGTTATTGATTAAATCAGAACCCCAAATGGACCAGTTCAGATTGTGACAGGATTCAGTCATGGGATATGCTGGAAAACAAAACAGAATCCTCTTACACGGAGCTTTGATCAAGTGGCAAGAGTCTTGCAGATAAGCCAACAGTACAGTAGGTTCTGGATATTTCGGGCTCCTTAGTTCACTTAGTTTAAATCAGCAGAAGACAGAATATGCAAGAACATTCTTCGAACAAGAAAAGAACCAAGGAAATAAATAGTTGCAGAAGGTTTAGTTTCGTCTAACTTTGCCAGCACCTTGGTGCTAATTTGTGACAGAAATCTAATTTTCAATGCCCCTGAGTCACACGGTGAGATCCATTTATGACACTAAATGAATCAACTGGAATGCCGGGTGCAATAAGCAGATGACAAAATGAGGTGAAATATTAAAGGAGCTCTCCTCAAACGCCCCACATCCTGAAGTTAGTATTAGCATTGTAAGAACTACTACAGTTAGTAATAAAAATATATGATCGACTGCAACAGAATAACAGCTTTAGGTGTGGGAGAAAAATGTAATTACTGTATATATGTAAAAGGAAAAACAACACTGCATAAAATTCATAATGATACAGATTTACTGTGCGATTCTGCTTCAGTGGTGAAATTTCCTGTTTTCCGTGTTCAAGACCCAGAACCTGCTCCGCTCTGTGGTTACTATGCCAACAGGTTCTGAGGAGCTCGGAGACCAGGATGCTGCCTCTGCCTCCGAATCCCTGCACACAGGACCGTCAGCTTCCTGCCAAGCCCAGACACCAGAATGCCAGTTGGGGACAGCACCACTGCACCATTCGCTAGCTGTGTGCTCGACCAGAAAACATACCTGTACGTCCCATGCCCCTTTCCTACCCACGCGGACACGGGGAGAACACACAGACTCCACACAGACAGCACCCCAGCTGCAATACTATCCCATGTACCCTTGCCGCCCCCCCCATGTTTTTAACTCAATTGTTTTTTAATGTGGAATTTCAGCAGGGAAATATCAGACCATCGTCTGAGCATGCTGGACACTCCAAAGTGCCCCAGCACTGTTAACTGGGCCAGGGTGGCCAGGGGGTATTCCTGATGACCCCAGATGCACAAACGCACATGGAAGGGAGCAAGCTACAGGAAAGCGCTCTGCCTGTCTGGCTGCTGTGTTGCAGTATTGATTCATCCGAATGAGGAATGAGCAGAAGAATCAGCAGGCGGGACGACACAAGTTAACAGATAACTTTTAACATTAAAAATAATACACTCGGGGATCAGCGGAACAATTTATAACCCAAAACCAAAACTGTTTTCCTCCTTAATGGTGCTTATATTTTGTCTGCTTTGGAAGTTAAAAAAAAAAGTGGATTTTATCCAGCAGCTTTTTAAATGGTAAATCGATACAAATAGCAGGCTTGTGTCAAACTCATTTTAAACTATTGGAATTGACAGGTAAATTAAGAACATATATTTGTTCAGGCAGCTATTAACTGCACAATGAACGTCAACGGACTAATTTAAAAAATACTGCCTACATCTTGGGATATTTTCAAGGCAGAAAATCTTTGAAACCAGCCTGGGAAAAAACATACGTGGTTATCGATAATTATATTGTCACTCTGATCCTAACTCTGCCCTCAGAAGAAACATACTGTACAAGAAACCTAGTTTGGCCCTTTCATTCATCAGGGATGTTCAGTCTTTAATCTCTTGTAGTCCAGATTCATCACATAAAGAATCAAAACTAAACAATCAACTGATTGTTTGGGTTCAGAGAACAAAGTGTTTTGCTTTGATCTCCTATATATACTGTAGTTGCTGAATTTAAACAGAAAAAGAAAGATGGTTAAATTGTCAAAAACAGAATTAAGGACAGAATTAACATCTCTCAGCAAACATTTCCATACCTGTCTTTCTCAGGGATGAAGACAAATACGGAAACATATGCTGGCAATGACATTGTGGCTGTCACAGACCAGTAGCTGATATAATAGATACACATGGCAAAATTCACTTAGCTGAGCTCTGATGAAGATGTATGCTGAATCACAGCTGTCAGACCTTAACCAGCAAACCCCTGACATGGCTCATCGGCTCCATCTGAAAACAGTCATCCTGCAATTGGTCACATTTATGCCCAGCCTCATGACAGTCTATTTGGTTTTCAATACCTGTCTGAGAGCTAAGTGGCAAACTTTCATACACTTGTGAAGGGCACAACTTTTATCCAAACAGACTTTCGTCTGCATCCTTATACTGTGTATGGCTTGGTACTTCACGCAACGAAATTCAGGTAAAGCACCTCGCTCAAAGGTACAGTTGTAGCTTACGAGTCCAGATCCCTGACCACTGCTCCACACTACCGCCCACAAAGACAAATCTCTTCCAAATAGCTGGCAATTACTGTTGTGAGGTTTGCTTCATTAGCACTGTGTAAGACACAACTGGATTTTGTAGCACTGTGGTAGATACTACTGGGTTTCTTAGCATTGTGTAAGGCACAAGTAGATTCCTTAGCACTGTGTAAGACACAAACGGTTTCCTTATGACACTCTTCCATTTTGCCTTTATTTTTTGCTAAAATCCTAATGATCACCATCTCTGAACTGGCTTCATCACCCTGCTCTCCTCCCCACTGAGAGCTGGTGTGTGGGGAGCGGACTGGTGCATCATCCAGGTGGGGCTCCACTACTGGTGGTGGTGTGGTGGGGATCCTCATTACCTGTAAAGTGCTTTGACTGGATTGTGCAGAAGGGTGCTATACCGTATAAGTGTAAGGAATTCTTTTTTCAGATCCCATGTTGAAAATCAGCATATTAAGAGATGTTCGATAAGGGATGGTACTAAAAGTACTAAAGCACTAGAACCATAAAGGTGAAGACAAATGTTTTGTTATAACAAAATATAGAAGACTATCAAATATCAGCCTAGAAATATATTAAACTGCTTTTACATAGGAATGTAAAATGAAATTTTACAGCACAGCATTGCCATTCAAAGCTTTTGATCAGGTCATTTGGCTTTTGACTTGGATTCAAAAATATTTGCTGCATTTTTGGAAAAGAGCTGTCATTGTGTCATTTTTTTTTCAGAGAGTAAAAGTCAAAGAAAAAAAACCCAAATGAAAACAGTCAGATTTCCCATCATCTGTGTGTTGCTGGAAATTTAAACAGTGAAATATGACAGAAGAGAAAGAGGAAGCTGCCCGTGTCAAGCAGCTACGATGCCAAAAGCAAATGCACTTGGAATACCAAAACACAGCTGTACTCACATTTTGTGATCGTGGAAAGAAACAGGCCGCTCATTCTCGCATCTTCCTAAAGCAAACATTCAATGGGAACGTTCTTAAAGAAATCAGTACGATTAATCTTGACGAGCACCCTCACAAAACGAAATGAACAACAAAATGCACAATTTCACTAGAGAGCAGAGTTACTTCCAGCCTTTGCCTCACACATGCCCAGTGTGAGAATCTGGGAAAGGGCAGTCAGCAATAAAAAGTGAGCTCACACCCGGAATGTGGAAGTGCACCCTGGGACTGTACACCTGCACCCTGGACACTCTGACCCTCAGCTCCCAGCATGCCTTGTACCACAGACTCGTAGCTCCTGTTAACGAACAGTAATCAGCCCAATACCAGTCCTAATTAAGCCCTAAGTGGCCAAATAGATCTGACGAACACGTCAGAAGTGGAACAGCCTTATTTTAGGGATTATTCATTAGTTCTAATTACTGCTCCACAGAAGCAAGAAGCAAGAAGACGACTTTTTTTATCCTTGGTGTTAGCTATTAGATTTGCTTAAAGTGTTATTTTAACATGACTTGTAAAGAAAAAGAACAAGTAAATCACATTTTGCATGCTTAATTGTAAAAAAGCAAAACTCTCTGAATCTTCCCAATATCCCCAATGTTGACAGCGGAAAGTGCTTCAAGCCTTCCGATGCTACAGTTAAAGAATCCTTTACATTTACTGCACATTGCAGCATTGTTTTATTTCCAATAGACAAGGAAATTCTGTTTTTTTATTTAAAATGGACCACCAAGTTAAAGCCTTTTTTGTAATTTAAGTATTAAGATTTAATTATTTCATTTATTACGGAAATCTTTCTTGTCATCCTTTTTTCAGGTGTCTCTAGCACATTTTACAATCTGCCTCAGGTTCACTCAGCCTGGGAAATCTCCTGGACTAGTGAAGCTTTTACTCTTTGCTTTCTAAAAGCACAGACGAAGGGAGCAGAGTCTAGAACAGCTCAAATACCACACGCGAATTCCCCATCGCCACTGGTTTGTCCTTCCCGCTTTGCACTTTAATAGCACCGTTTGAAGGTTAGCCTCCCAACAGCACGGCACACATCGATGAGGACTGAATTCATTCTATTGAGCTGGCTCGAGTCACAGATGTTTCCAGACAGCCAGTCCCCGGGGCTCAAACTGGGTGATCTGCCTAACCTCGGCGGGGTGCCTGGAGGAGGTGGGGTGCAGTACAAATCACAGAGCTCAGGGCAGTGCTCCTCCCTGCAGAGTTTAAGAGTGTTGCACACAAAAGCTAAACACCACACTTAAGCCAGTGCCTTCTAATGAAACACAGTGCTTTATTTTCCTCTGTAGCCCTTGACAACACCGTGTTTCATACACTACTTGGACTTCCAAGTGGGATACAAATGGAGATACTTCTTAACTCTCTACACACATCACTAATCAAAGGACCAGTCAACTAAGGTGTGGGAACCGGGCAACCAGCCAGCCTTCTGATTTCTTGCAGCCTTTAGAGGTTTTAAGCTTGACCAAATTCTAAGGGAAGCTCAGCCTTTCTGTTTGCATACTGCCTGCATAAAGCTCAAGATCAATTTACTCCCGCAGGTTTCCTGGCAGAAGACTCGGAGTGAAAAACAGCAGACCCCCTCCATTCTGCTGGCTGTCTCAATTTCAGATTCCCTTCACCAGCTCATCCCTTTCCTATTATGTATGCCCAGGCTTATCTGTGCTTGATTCAAACAGTCAACAGATGGACAATTTAATTGCTCTATTAACCGGTGTTTATAGGAATGATTTTCTTACTAAGTGAAAGGCATTAGCACTGGAGGTTTTTTTTTTAATGTGTGTGGAAGGGGTACATTGCACACTGACACTGTGCCAAGCAATCGTCCGTATCATCCTCGCCCGGGCAGCAGTAACGGATTTCACGTTTGCGAACTGATTAATTAGAACAGTCGGGCTGCTCAGATTAATATGTTGCGCGGACATGTTTGCGATTGTACAGCTGCTATGCTCACACTGTATGCGGTCCGTGAAGAAACACAGCCCCGACATGGGCACGCTCGGCACACGCGGGACTCCAGGTCTAGCTCCACCGCGCTGCTCCTCTGTGCAGTGAAAACATCCGTGTTGTACAGTAGGAGTGCTGCTGCAGAGGGGCAGGAGGCACTGAGACAAGGTGCTCTTTGTCCCTCTCGCTTCTGTGGCCTGAGTAAGCCTGGTATTTCCTGCCTCCTGGTGTGGGTTAAAAGACAGCGCTCCTCTCGTCTCCTGTCCTGCATGAGACAAAAGGGTCCATGAGCAGGGGCCATGACAGCTTGCAACACCCTCCATCAGGACAACTGCAGGTAACTGAAATTCAAGAAATTCAAGAAACTAAACCCCAAAGACTGATCGTCAGTGTGACTGAAAACACTTTACTTCTAAAGCAAAGCGGCTTGATAAAGGCCTTGTTATAACATGTTGTTTAACACTGAGAAAGAAAAAACATAATGCAGCTTAATAATAGTACAGGAAGAAATGACCCACCCTACAGCATCAACAGATACTTGCAGGAAACGAGACTATAAACAGTACAGAATGGCCTTCTGGGAAAAATCTACCCTTGGGGGTCAGGACAAGGCAGGTGTCTGGGGACGGAGGAGCAGCATCCTCAGTCAGAATGCTGCTGAGGATCCAGTTCTTTTTTTAATGAGACCATTTATTGATCATGAAAGGGAGAGAGGGGCACCAGGAGTCGTCCGTCTAGAGTCTCCCTCCCGAGCCGCCAATCACAGCGCTGGCTCCCCGTCCTGAAGCGGCCGCACCATGGCAACCGCTGACCACACGGAGCTGATAGGCCGCAGCTCGTCAGAGGCGTCCCGGGTACGTCTGCTCCCTGGTGAACGGAAGCGAGATCAGAAGAAGAAGTGCAAGGCCCCCCTGACTTCTGAAAGGCTGTCTGAACTCCTGAGAGAGGGGTGGCGGGGTGGTGCGCTGAGGACTGTACGGACAAGGCAGAGGATCTAAAAGCTCTCACTGAGGCAGCTGCGGCACACAGCACACGCCAGCAGGGCTGGTCTGAACAGGAACAAAAGCGGGTTCTCATTCTGTGGATAATGTCTGAGGTGAATGAAAGCTGTAGTGACGTGACATTAGGCCAGTCACGTTCAGCTGCATTTCTTACTATGAACTAGGCACGTTTAAGACCTGTGAACCTGGCATCCTGTGGCATTTGCTGAGAGCACGCACCGTGTGGATGGACTCCTAAGCTCCAGGTACAGAGGAAAGGGCAGCTGTTGCGCTCAGATGCCAAGGAGACTGTGTGCCGTTAAACACAGCTTCAGCTGCAGACAGGAAAGACGCAGTTGTCCAGATTGTGTCCACCACTGAGTTACTACATGTTGGAAATTCCTGCAAATACCTCACCTAGGCGGCAAGAGAAACAAATATATTCACTTTATTCCCTGCACTGAACATTGCACGGTAACAACATAATGAAGATGTTGCCTAAAAACTAATTATCCCTCTCCGAGAGGTAATTTCAGTAGACAAATGGCACCATTGTGTCGACACAGGGAGCTGTGTGCTTGTGGGCAACACTTTTAACTGCTGATAATTAAACAAAAAGATTTAGCCTCATTTTATGAACGAAACCTACAAACTGTACTGATGCAGTACTGTACAGTATGTCCAAAAGTGTCAGTCAAGCACATGGAATCAGATGCGGAAAGAATCAGATTAACTATCAGTACTACTACAAGGGGTACAATTACTACAGTTATAAATCCTACTCCAGCAACACAACTGAAAAACAAGCACTATACGCCTGGAACTGTATACTGTACCTATAAACAGTGGCTAAATCTTCAAATGTATTTTATTTACACAGCAGAGGTCTTTTCTGATCATGTTTGCACAAATCCATTTACTGACATGTCTTAACAATAAGACACCCGCTGGGATTGCAGATCTCTTTCCATGTGGTGATAAGAGAACGTAGATAAAAAAAAATTCCTGGAAATCGATGAATGTACTGTACGAGTCTTGTTTAAAATGCAAAACAAGTGTCATCTGGAGGAAAATAGGCACCCACTCTCCTAATATTCTGGTATCCCAGAAATGCTGAATTTCTCAGGAGTGGGCTGAGAAAGAGGGTGGGTAATACACTTCGCCTCTCTGTCTCTCTCTCACCAACCCCTCCAATACCTCCAAGTGATTCTCCATGACTCTTTGAGAGGTCTGCTTTATCACACCAGGAGCAGGACTAAGACACTGACAGGACCTAGACAGAGGCACAGGAGAAGCAGCACAGAAGATACAGCCTTGGTTACATCAAACCTTCAACTTGTGTGTCGTTCCAAGAGTCATGAATAAAAGCAGACAGTATTCACAAGCTACAGGAATCCACTTAAATAAACACAAGAAAATGACAATTACAACACTATTTGTGCATGCAGAGAGGGAGAGGTGAAATTAAAGTAGTTATGCAATGTATTTTTGTTTTTCTAAAGTACTGTAGGAAGATACAGTAGGTGTATGTTTTGTGACGGGACTCTAAAAGTGTGAAACATCTAAAAATATAGAACTGATATGAGCACCACACCCCTGTGTCTCACTCCAAACCCATCTATCAACGGAAAGACACTTATAGCAGGCAGGAACTGCATCAACCCAGAATTCTGGGACTGCAAGGCTGGGCTTCACCCTGGATGGGACGCCAGCTCAGAGTGTAAACAAGCACAGGTACAATCAAAAGACATAATTCAGCACAATGGAAAAAATAGCATAGCCAGCAACGATTACCTTTAGGAGGTGGGAGGAAACCAGAGCACATGCGGAAAATATCCAAACCCCACCCCGAAGGAAACCCAGACTGGAGTCAAACCCAGGATTCCAGTAATAATAATAATAATAAACTTTATTTTATATAGCGCCTTTAAAGGTGGCTTCTCAAAGCGCTTTACAGGATGACAATAACAATAAATAAGAAGACTACAACAATAAATAAGAAAATTTCACAAGACAGGACACAATTATAATTACAACAATACAACAATAACAATAGAGGAGACCGTGGAAGATGGTATTAAGAAGAGCAGAGGGGTGAAGAATGGAACCAGTTAAGTAAAGGCTTTTCTGAAAAGGAGGGTTTTGAGTCTGGATTTGAAGGAGTTTAGAGAAGGTGACTCTCTAATATCCTTGGGCAAGGAGTTCCAGAGCTTGGGGGCATAGCAGGAGAAGGCCCTGTCGCCCATACAATGTAGACGGGCTTGGGGGACAGTAAGGAGGGCAGAATTTGAAGAGCGGAGGTTGCGAGGTGGGGAGTAGGGCGATAAAAGTTCAGACAGGTATTGAGGTGCCAAGCCATGTAAAGCAGTAGCAGCGAGAACCACCATAACCCTGTCCCACCCAACTCCAAACCCTGTTAGATTAACTGACTTCAAGCTTTTCCAAATCTCTCAACATCAGGAAGAGAACTCTAGTAACACAAAGTCATGCATCCCCACATCACAATAACCTCAACGTGCTTCAAAATGTACAAGAAAACCAAACAACTCCATGATGGACTGATACAGCATAACTGATATGTGCTAGGATTAAGCAGTGTGTTATCACACCAATGAAAGATACAGGGACAAATGCCCTACATGCAGACTGAAAAGAGTAGCTGAAAGCTGGCAGCTCAATTTTTCTGCAAATGAAACCCTGGAGCAACACTTGCTCTGCTGCCTCTTGTGTAATTGTATGCATTTTTAAAGTCCATCACATCCACACCACTGTACCTCCGAGCTCATTAATCTTTCCTGAGCACCTTGCGGTTCAGAGCTTACAGGGTTTGCTGTTCTTCGGCCGGCAGTCTGCGGTGCTCTGGAATGAAAAATAGGAAAAGGGCAAGCTGGCTTCGTGCCATTCGCTCAAGGTCACCCATCAGGGACCCTGCAAACCCAGGACACACAGATCAGGGGACTGGGTTTGTTCACAGAGAGCTGCAAAGGAGGACAGAGCAGCTGCGTCATCCAGACAGCCTTCGCTCACCAACAGGCCTTTCAAGAAACACACTGACAAGGTACCTGGATCAATTAGTTGGATATACTTGGATCAACTAGCAACCAAATAAGTTAAACAGGCCCAACGCCTTCCTCTCATTTGCAATCTCTTACAGTATATCCCCTTGACATCTATGACTAACTGAACAAGCAGCAATTAGCACCACAACAAAACAATAATTATAACACCAACGTCTGCTGCAATGTGAATGTTCCTACCTGTAGTTAACTTGCCACAGACCAACACAGCCTCACACGGGTCTGCTTTCTTCATTAGTCAAACAAAAAGGAAGACTCCCCTTCTTGCTAAAACACAAGTAGGAATGTGAGACACGACAAGCAGCCAAATCTTGCCAGAGAGCTTGCGGACTGAACACAGCTTCCAGTCATTAAAGAAGTGAAACACATTTTGTCATCCCAACAGTTGAAGTGAGGCCCTCAAGACTTGGACATTTCTTAAAACAAAAACTAATTTCTGTCTGTCAAAGGGTAAAATACAGCACTTAAAGAGTTCTCAAAGAGTGATGATGAGGTACAAGAGAGACACAGAGCGAAGCCTCAGTTACAAGTAACAAGAGACAGTCAGGATAACCTGAGAAGAGAATCGCCCTCATGTGCAGCAACTCTCACATGCCCAAGTGTTAAGAGGAGGAATGCTTTAAAAACTTGTGGGTTTGACTTTAACAGCAAAGGTGCTGCTCAAGGTGAGATGACTCCTGCTCTGTGTTAGAACTGTGTGCTTGTATAGAAAACACCTTTGATTCAAAATGTATTAACACTCATTTGTGTTTCTTGTGGTATACAGTAAAAAGCTGACAATAGGCATTCCTTGGTCGCTGAAATTATATGAGCATTGCCTTACAAAGCCATGATTCATGCCTGCACCTACAGTATGGAGCAGAAACAGAAAGCCTTTAAAATGGCTGGTTATAAATGTTTTAAAGCTTTTACAGTCAGCAATCCGAGGAGTAATGATGTATGCTGGCATATTATTTAACTGATACAGAGACCCGTGTAAGACATTCACGCCTTGTTAAGTTTCACAGGCACAGTTCTTTTCAAAGGCTCTATATATCACATGCTAATACCCAGGCTCATACACCCAGACAAGATCACCTTGTCCAGGGAGCACTATAAGGAAGCGTGATTTCCACAGCTGCCGAGGCATTTGCACAATACCAAAGAGTTCATGCCTAGTCGTGTCACCAAGCTATGTGACTTCACACCCGCAGAGTTGTCGCAAGCAATCCCCACATGCTGGAACTACAGCATTATCTTTATCAAAGGGAAATGCATCATTGCGTTTTCAGTGGGTGGCATTGATGAATGGTCACTTACAGGTACGTTACATCTGGTGAAAACATTTTAAAAATCAATGGCACAGCCATGTCAATCATGCAAATTTTGTACAGTAAAACCACTTGGCCAAAATGACGTTTCCAGGGATATTTACATCATCGGTTTCATTTTCTCCCCCGTCAAACACTATTTTGGTGGGCGGCACTGCCATCTTGGGTTCTGTTTCAATATGGGTCACCTCCTGGGAGGAGTTTGCACGTTTTCTCCAATACCCACTCCACAACAGTGGCTCCCTTTAACCCTGGGAAATGGTTAGATGGATATATGGATGTGTTTTAAAAGCTGGAAATGTTTACACAGCCAAGTGTTACGCACTTTATCTAATTTTAGAGACACTTCCTGCAGCTGTAGCAGATGGAAGGACATTAATGTAGGAAACTGGAGTATTTTGTGTTAAGCACTGACAGACTTTAGTCAATTGATAAAGGGAAAAACCTGCAAAAAGCTCAGAGGAATGAAAAACAAGCAGCATAATTTCTGGAAAGCTCTGGTATAATGTGCCGTGATAAACTAGGTCACTGTGGAAATCTCAATTCCCTCTTGTCCTGGTGCAACAGAAGAGGTAGTACCTAATAATGTCATTGCCAGACAGCTTTACAGTAACATTTTTATATCTGCCCATGTACTTCAGCAAACAGCATGTACGCACCCTTCGGCTGTTATATGACAGGTGGTTAAAACTGATCCGAACGCGGGCAGATTTACACAGCAGCAGCATGTGTGTGCTGTACCTCTCCATCGTGGTGATCAAGGGAAGCAGCACTAGTTCTCCCTTCTGCCTGGCAGAATTACCTTCATTTAGATTTTCCAGGAAAACACTGATATACAACATGTCCTCTGAAGTACAGTATACATGTCTTCAATCTAAACAAATGTGTTCCAGACAGTAAAGGTTATTATTATATTATATTATAAAGGTTGTTTTGCACAGCACAGATTTAAAGATTCAGACCAAACCTAAGCAGATGTGCTGATACAGATGCGCAGAGAGGTTGTTACATAGAACTGCACTGTCTCACAGACCTTTGCAGAATTAGGCACCGGGAAATGAGTAAATGTTCTGTCATCTGTTACAATACACATCATTATTTTAAGTTCCAAAATTCTAAACCAGGCAGACGTTTACCAGACAGAAATGATATACGTCTTTTTTCAAAGAATCTGCCTACATCCACAATAGTATATGTTGTATGGGGGTAAAGTGCCCCCAAGGAATCTGCACACTAGAGACAGAGACAGAAATTAGGAATCAGGGACTGAAAGGAGAGAAATATCTTGACTCCTTAAGTGGAAATCAAGTCCACCCTTAAGTGGAAATCAAGTCCACTGAAACTCACTCATGAAATGTGACGTCGGAGCCATCAATAAATAATTTGCCATGCCAGCAGAGCACGCTTGTGTGACGAACTGAGAACGTCCATGCCAAAACGTGCAAAATAAATCTTAACACTCTTCAGATGTTCTTAGTTGTTGTCCAGGGCAATCAGCCTCCTTTCCAGAGCTCTTACTTTGCTTCTGAAGAGTGAAGACAACAAGCTCTTAGTTCTGAACTGAAACCTCATCTCTGAAGCAGCAGTGAGTGGTGAGGATCTACTTTCATTCTTGCTTCTTCTACTTCTTGATAATATACTGTAGCACATGCATGTTTTAAATGCATTTCCCACTCACGTTAACTTTACAGAACACCTCTGACTGTGGATCCCACCCAATTAACACTGAAGACCACTTTTTGCTTTTTCACCTGGGTTTTCTAAAGGTTTTTGTTTCTTGCACTGAGTCACTGCAACAGAGGACTAACCGAATCTGAAAACAAATCTGGACCAAAATAAATAAATGAAGAGAAAATCTGCGCTAGTTCTTTGTTTGGTTAAGATTTTAATTTTATACTGTACAACACGATTTCAATTCCACACTGTTCACTTAATTATAACTGTGATTAAGGAAGCCTTAATCGCTTAAAGCAGCAGAACTGTTTTTCTCTTCTGGATATCCTTTGTAGAATTAGAGGATTTTGGGCAGCAATTATGTTCCGGTTGACAGACCTCGTTTGCCGTTAAGTATGAAACTCAAATAATCCCATTAAAGAAAACAGCAGAAAATCATGACTCTAATCCCCTGTTAATAGCATTCACATACAGTCTACCCACATACCAGCTAAGCCAGGCATTATGACACAATAATGAAAAGACCAGGACAGAGCCGAGAACACAAAACAAGAGGGCTTGAAAGTACAAATTCTTCTGATTTTGCACCATGCATTATAAAGGTCTGCCATGACCCAGAGTGCTAGCTGGGGAAAGCCTGAAACCTCTACCTCACTCATTCACTCGGTTTCATTATGTCTGGAGCCATTGCTAACGCCAGCAGAAAATGAGGGGTGTTTACTTACTGCAGTGCTGCCAGCATTTTCAACACATGCCATAGGGAGCACACGAAAAAAGTCCCAACTCCTACTGCATGCCGTTTTGAGCCAAGTCACATTCTGCAGAGACATAAAAATCATCACCCCGGACCAGTGGAAGTGTCCAGAGCAGTTCTGCTATAAATTGGTGAATGTCCGCAAAGCACTAGGTCTGCAAGATACTGCTGTCCTTACAAATGCTCATAAGCTTCACTACTGCATTGCTCTTGCACACCAATGATCTATATTCAGAGTCTACTCATTAACATGGCTGGGCTCTGTGCTGGGTCACGCGGTGGGATTGTTGCTCCGACCCTGGTGCACAGTCACTTGGATCAGCACCACTACAGCAGCTCGTCGTGTAGCAATCCCACCTTCCTACCACAGCGAGTGTGTCCGGAACTCCGTGGGTAGAGACCATGTTACCCCAAGGGGGCTATCCCAGGGATCAGGGATAACAGAATGAAGCAAAGCAGAAAGCCCAAGACAACACACAGCCAAAAAGAAAAAAATGTTATTTTCCCTGTGGTTTGAGAACAGTGCACCTATTTCAGTGCAGCAGGCTTTCAGTGACAGGGAGGCTCTCAGCGAACAGACACCGCCTTTATTGTAGTGCAGCACCCAGCGCTTCCACAGCTCTAGAAAGTAGAGTAGAGGAGTTTATTGCCACATTAGAATTTGAATTCGCGCAGATCTCTCGGGATAATCACAGTACAGGCGATACCACACTATGTAGACAGCACGCTACAAACATACCGTAATAAACTATAACAATCACAACAATATATATGCGATACTGTAAAAAAACATGGTAGCCTCTGAGAAAAGTGCATAGTGCAGAGGTGCACTGAGGTCCTAGGCACTGCAGTTAGGTGTTACATGTTACTGTACATGTTACATGTTATTTATGTTATGTTATTACATAATGATAATAATATTTCGTTATTAGCCCTATACAATTTCTTGCATTAGGAATTCATCTTTTTGCATACCCCAGCTTTTTCACCAAGGAGACACAGACAGGGAGAGAAGCTGGGGGTCAGAGTGCAGGGTCAGCCATTGTACAGCACCCCTGGAGCAGCTGGGGTTAAGGGTCTTGCTCAGGGGCCCAACAGAGTAGGATTCCTCTGCCAGCTGCGGGATTTGAACCGGCAACCTTCCAGTCACAAATGCAGATCCTGAGCCACAGAGCCACCGCACTGCCCGCACAATAGCAATAACAGTACATGTTACTGTTATGGAACAAGTAATAGGTTTATTCCATGCTGAAAAAAAGAAGAAAGAGAACACAACGTTTCGGCCATGGAGCCTTCTTCAGGTGTGCTCCACGGCCGAAACGTGTTCTCTTTCTTCTTTTTTTCAGCATGGAATAAACCTATTACTTGTTCCTTTGCAGCCTACGCACGCTGACGCAACTACCCACCTGAACATGTTACTGTTATTGCTATTGTGTTACTGTCTATTGTCTTATCTTCTGTCCTATTTATATACTGCACCTGAGTGACTAATGAGAAACAGTTTTCATTATACTATGCACCTGTGTAAGTTTAATGACAATAAAGTTGAATTGAATTGAATTACGGAGGGGCACTGCAGTGGCGTGGAAGCTGTTCTTAAGCCTAGTGGTCTGGGCTTTAATGTCACGGTACTGCTTGCCAGAGCTCAGGGGGGAGAACAGTTTGCGGCTGGGAGGGTTGGGATCCTGACCCTGTGGCCAGGGTGGTTGGGATGGCTGGAATGATGCGATGCTCTGAGAGACTCTGTCTCTGAGATGAGCCAAGACGCAGGACACACCAGTGCATCAGTTGCACGACTGAAGGGTCCATGACTGAGCCAGTCTCTGCTTCTGGCCAGTATTTTTTCCACTTTGCTTCTCCCACACATTAAAACAGCCTGTGAACCCTGTGCTGCCGTGCAGAGGCTCCACCTCATGAAAAAAGAAAAGAGTCTCCTCTTTTGCTCCTCACGACAATCAGAAGGCCTATTATCGAAGGCACATGGGAGGGGGCAGAATTAAAAGGCTTTCTGATTAAGCGTGCGCCTGTGCTTTGAAGTAAGGGTTAGTTAAACCTGTTCTGCCTTCAGTCTCTTTAGAGTTCAGGAGAGCTTTTTCTCTCTGTGGAGAACAGTGGGAGTTGTGTCAAGGACTGGGACTATCTATTTGTACTGAGGCATCATTAAAGCTCCCGAAAAACAAAAAAAAAAACAGGCACATAAAATTCATTTTCTTTTATCTCACCACCTTCACCTTTCACTCTGAAAATCCCACTTTGTTCAATAGCTGCAGCTACACAGCTGATGTACCCATAAGTACAGGCAGACAAAGAAAGAACACGATGATTTGAAAGCTGTTCACATTCAGAATAACAGTATCAGCCTTCTCTAATGTCAGTGTAATAGGATATCCCCCTCAGGCCTAAATCTGGCTTTGTCTTGAACCCCCCCCAAAAAAAAGACAAAATGCCTTATAAACATACAAACCACCCAACCCAGCTGTCACCCTTCCTGGATGTTTATTTTTTTAATTCTGATGGCTCACATTCCTTTCATAGGATGACTAAGCCATTTCCACTCCTGAATATGTAGTGCAGCTAGGTCTACAGAAAATCACAAGGTGTGCTTTTACGACATCGCCTGTGATTCATTCAGCCCTTTCATCTGTTGGCAATTCTGGCGTTTCAATAAGCCGAATTAATTTAAACACTGCTGCGACCGATAAAACTCACGCAATCACACAATGAGGCTGGCTTAATACGGGGCCCAATTACCTCATTTATGGCCAATTTTCCATTTTCCATGCACTGAAAAGGCTCGTTCAATCAGCGCAGATAAGACAACTGAACTCTGCTATTAGCTACTGGTGCCTTCAGCCCTGGCACAGTGCTGCCTGCTGCCCACCAACTCCCCTCATGAACATGCAGCTCGAAACTCCTGAATTGCACATGGGCGTAATCATTCAGAGCTGGGACATCACTGCGTCGATGTCAATTACAAAAGCCTTCTGCACAGAGAGCACTCTATCCACACCCAAGAGCCAAATGGAACAGTTTGGTTGTCATAGAAGCTGCGCGCAGCAGACTGACAGCCACACATTCCCGCGACTCATCTGCACGATCGCGCGGACGGCTTCTCCTCTCTGCCGCTGGTTGCCAAGGCAACCTGCCCCTGCCGCTTCGCAAATCAGCTGAAATTTAGGATTTTTTATTAAAGAAGGCAACGATGTAAGAATGATACCAAAAAGTTTTTTTTTAAGTAAATGATTTTGGAATTCACTTCAACGGACCGAAGTCACACCGGCACCCCTCACAAGCAAGAAAATGCCGAACTGCGATCCGATCAAGACACGGTTTCCTTGACGGGACTCCGAAAACTGTAGAGGCAAAGTTGCTATGCAAAAAATAAAAGCAAAAAGTCTCACCCGTATGAAAAATGCTTTCATATAGGTCAGACTTGACCAATCCTAATAAAAACACAGCACCCACCTGCAAGCTTAATCACAATAGTGCAGATTTTTAATTCAAGTAGCACTTACTGCTGTTACATGCAACACAAACAGGGATATTTACTGTTTTCTGTGTGCTGAAATACAGATATTAGAATGCATGATTTGGCTTTTGGTGGATCAACAACTGCAGAGTTATTTTGGGATGGAGGGGGGTGGCTGGGGAGCTTGGGACAAGGCTGTTGAATAATGGCCTAATTTCTTGAAAAAAGCTACAGAGAAATCATTTTCACTGACAGCTCTCACTGATGGTAATTCGCAGTACACAATTACCTTTTAATGCGTCTTCTTAGTCCTCTTCAAAAAATCTGGTTTAGAACACTTAGTACAGTTTATCCACACAAGAGGGATGCCGATCTCCCCATGTCTGAAGTGAAACACATCAGGCTTCCTCCTCTCCCCAGCTGAACCTACTCACAGGGCACGACAAGCTGCACAGCAAGAGCATGATATGAAGGGCTTTAAGAATGCAACACAAAACACAGGGAAAAAAAAACCTTTGAGGTTTTGCTTGTCATTATTTACATCATTCGGACCTGTGAATGATTCAACAGACACTCAAGGCTTAGCTCCCCAGACCATACTCGTCCCTTGAGATTCTTGGCGTCAAGAGATCTTGCTCGGTATTGATTTTGCTCTTAATCCAAAAAAAGATATTGCCTGCACTCGTGACTGGGTTTCAGGCTCATTCATTACAGGATCTGTGACAAACGAGAGAGTGGTCAGACACTGCAGCACGGAAGAGACTTTTCTGTTGGAACAATACTAACCAGGAAGACCTCCGGGCACAACCACATCACTGAGTTCATCGAATTCCCACCCAAAAGAGCTATAGCCATTTATTTTGTGCGCCTTTTGTGACAAAAACAGTGAAAATACCACAAATGACACGCAATCAAAGCCTCTTTCTTTTTTCACATCCTGATTTTAATCCTGTCTTGAAACAACAGTCATGTTTCTCATTCATGCTTCTGTAGCAATCTGTTTTTAACCCAACTCCTACAGTATCTCTTTCTTGAGTGATGTGTGTGACACCTTCAGGTCTTTTTCTGGTCCTGTGCCTCAGTTCTTTACAGCAGCTTTCCTTCCTTTAGTTAACAGGAGACTTAGATTGAAAAAGACCTATTTGCTTAATGGAGCAGGTCATCGTACTAGCTCGTGTCTCATATGCTGCATTAACAAAAAAAATGAGGTAACAAGGTACTTTGCTGGTCTCCGTGCCCTCTTTCATTTACTGCTAAATGCCACTGTATCTGGACAGCCTGTTGTGGTAAATGTCAATACAATTATTTCACTTTGCTTCAGGTGTTCAGAGTGGTTTCTTGGCTCTGTTCTGCATTTTTGGGCCAAAACAAAGTGTGCTGGAGAGTTTCATCAGGGAGCTGGGGTGGGTGGGAGGGGTCAACAAAGGGAGGAGGGAAAAGACGGAGGCTTCCTTTTCCATAAGAAAAAAAAACACACAGATTTGTTTCCTCAGGGGTTGTCTGTCAGCTGGGCCTGTTGCCCAGAAGACACCAAGCCGCTAAGTAACCGCGGTAAAAAGACTGGAGCACGTTACCTTCAAAAGGAGGAACACAGTGAGCAAGTTAACAGGGCAACAGAAGCATGCTGTTTCATTATTTATCACGACACACTGGCAGCTGGATGTGTGCTTGTGGTCTCGCAGATGTTGAATATTTTAACAAAACCACCACGCTGTAGTAGAGTTTGTTATTGGGAGGTTTCGGGCTTCCTTGCTGAACACACAGCACTGAATGTGCCAGGGGACGGCCAGCTTCCAATTTAAGGGGCAAAGTGAAAATGTGGTGAATCAATTTTTTAAAACGCCACTTTGTGTGTATTCTGGGGATATAGAGAGGAAAAAATTGATAAAGAGCAAGGTTACCTGCTATGATATTTCAGTGCTTTGCTAATGCAATGAACCAACACAGGCTTTATTTTTTCATCCATCCCTTTATCATCTTTCTCATCTTAGATGAAAACTATATGTGTAGAAATGGAAAAACACCTAAAGTGACAGTGAGGGATAAAGACGCATAGGTAGACAGACAGGAAGGCAGACTTTCTTTAGTATTACAAAAGCTTACGAACACAGCAGTTAGTGTGAAAAATATGGTTAGTGAATTAAACACTCAGTGACACTCCAGTTTATCATGTGCTAGTATAGCCAAGCTACATTAGCTTACAAAGCACAAAGCAGAAACCATCTGAAAAACTGTCCAAAGTAAATAATCGCAATCTTCACACCCATTAATGGGTTTCCTGTCACGGCACTTGCCTAATGGTAAGGAAATAAGAGACCATCTTTATAATTAAATCTGAAGTGCCACAATTCAAATGCTATCCTATTATCCGATTGTCAGTGTAGGTGCAAAGCTTGACGCACTGTTTTTTATCTTAACGATAATTACAAATATCCCCTCCTAAATAAAAGGACAGCAGTCATTCTCTGCCACTGAACACCTTATTCTTCACGTCTGTAGACTATGGTGTTTCAAAAAACAATCCAAATAAAGCATTGACTTTTTTTATAATTGAACTTACAGTAGGTGCTGCAAAAACATTAAAAATATTCATCCCTGAATCAAAATGATGACTTCTACTGCTCGTGTCAGCTACCAAGATGGGTGTGCATGACACAGAGTATACAATAGCTCTTCCTGAAAAACTCATGTGTTGCAGATTTGGTTTACTGTACGTGTACGGTCAGCTTCATTTTGACGTGAACACTCCAGTGATTTGCTTCTGTGACAGTAGCAGAGATGAGGAGGACAAAGCAGCCGCAGGCCACTCACAGGGCACTGCAGAGCAGACACATGATCCAAAGTGTGTGGCACTCATCAGTGTAACTGTGTTCCCCTCCTTCAACCTGGGCTCTCCGGTCCCATTGAGTCACATGCAGTTAAGACCTAGACTTAACAGCCATCAACACAAGTAAAGGTCAAGGCAGACAGTAATATGCCCTGCAATGTTTCGACTGTGCTTTTCAGTCCCCCTCATGGGATCATCTGATTTGAAGGGGACGAACGCTGACAAGCCAAAGACTATCATGACTGCCTGCAAGAGTCCCAGGTAGGCTGGAAACAATGCCCTGGGTGCCACAGGCGTTTATATGAAAAGATGCTGGAAATTCTCAAATTTTATGTTCCTACTGTAGAGAGAAAAATAAAAAAAACCCTCCTAAATCAAGTCACTTCACTGGAGAGCCAATGCTCTGTGCATTGCTCATTTGTTTCATATTTACAACCTGTAAGCTAAAGAAAAAAAGCAATCTAAGCAGAAAGCATGTATACAGTGTGAAAACTTGTTACAGAACTTGCACTTTTTTTTTGCTTGTGGGGGAGCAATTGAAAAGGCTATTAAGATTTTAGGATATATCATTAAAAAGATCTTAAATGAAGGGATGTTACAGTATATTAAACCTGTATAATGCACTAGTAAGGCCTTGCTAAGAATATTGCGTACAATTTTGTCACCATGTCATAGACATTTTTTTTGCTGCTATGGAATCAGTCCAGAAATTTCCTTCATGCATAACTGAACCTCTTTAGTCCCGGACAGACAATACCATGGAATGACCTGATAGAAGTATTCAAAAGCCTCATTTGATGTGCATTTAAAACTCAGGCACCTTATTAAACAAGGGGTTGTGGTATTGGGGAACAAACTACTCGCCCAGGTTGCTGAAGCAGGTATCCTGATTTTCTTCAAGCAACAGCTGGAGAAGACACTTGTATCTATTAATTACTAACTTCTACACGGACAACATGGGCTGCATGGCCTCCTCTCATTTGTAACCTTTCTTATGTTCTTATGTTCTTTTTATGCTCAAGCCTTCTTGATAAAAACAAAGTGTTGTCTCCCGCTGAAGTTATTGTGTTTGGTCATTTACACGGCCTCGCCACAGGAAATACTGGGGCAGGAACTTGTGTTGACTACGCTAAAGAGAGAGCTTTGGGGCAACACCGAATCCTACACTGCTGAGCCTGCTCCTCTGTCTTAAACAGCCACACTGGTCAGCGACGGACAAACAGACAGCCGGGGAAAAAAGAAGAATCAAAACACCAAGGAGACAAACAAGCTCCTGTGCAAGAAAACAAAATATAAAAGCGAGAAAAAAGTATATAATAGAGTGCAGCTCTCAAAATACTTGTCACTACAGACCAGTGCCATGTGTCTGACATTCTTCTGTGTCAGCACTGAGAGAGTAGGAAAAGAATCGATCACTGCCTGGCGCAGAAAAAAAGGAATAATTCCCCTCCTCTCTCCTCCTCGAGGAAGCTGAATACTAGTGCCTATTTCTGGACAAGGGGCCACTCTCTGCCCTGAAGAAAGCCTTTTGTCTTCACAAATCCGCACTGAACACTTGAATCGGGGCTCTGATTAGCACGCAGACCAGCTGTGAGGTTCCAGGAATCCGAGTGAAAACAAGCTCGCCCGGGCAGCCTCAGCGGCAGGACGATTTCTCATGGCACAGGAAGAAATGCCCTGCGAAGCAGTAGATTTTCAGCGCCCTGATCAGGGATAACAGAATGAAGCAAAGCAGAAAGCCCAAGACAACACACAGCCAAAAAGAAAAAAATGTTATTTTCCCTGTGGTTTGAGAACAGTGCACCTATTTCAGTGCAGCAGGCTTTCAGTGACAGGGAGGCTCTCAGCGAACAGACACCGCCTTTATTGTAGTGCAGCACCCAGCGCTTCCACAGCTCTAGAAAGTAGAGTAGAGGAGTTTATTGCCACATTAGAATTTGAATTCGCGCAGATCTCTCGGGATAATCACAGTACAGGCGATACCACACTATGTAGACAGCACGCTACAAACATACCGTAATAAACTATAACAATCACAACAATATATATGCGATACTGTAAAAAAACATGGTAGCCTCTGAGAAAAGTGCATAGTGCAGAGGTGCACTGAGGTCCTAGGCACTGCAGTTAGGTGTTACATGTTACTGTACATGTTACATGTTATTTATGTTATGTTATTACATAATGATAATAATATTTCGTTATTAGCCCTATACAATTTCTTGCATTAGGAATTCATCTTTTTGCATACCCCAGCTTTTTCACCAAGGAGACACAGACAGGGAGAGAAGCTGGGGGTCAGAGTGCAGGGTCAGCCATTGTACAGCACCCCTGGAGCAGCTGGGGTTAAGGGTCTTGCTCAGGGGCCCAACAGAGTAGGATTCCTCTGCCAGCTGCGGGATTTGAACCGGCAACCTTCCAGTCACAAATGCAGATCCTGAGCCACAGAGCCACCGCACTGCCCGCACAATAGCAATAACAGTACATGTTACTGTTATGGAACAAGTAATAGGTTTATTCCATGCTGAAAAAAAGAAGAAAGAGAACACAACGTTTCGGCCATGGAGCCTTCTTCAGGTGTGCTCCACGGCCGAAACGTGTTCTCTTTCTTCTTTTTTTCAGCATGGAATAAACCTATTACTTGTTCCTTTGCAGCCTACGCACGCTGACGCAACTACCCACCTGAACATGTTACTGTTATTGCTATTGTGTTACTGTCTATTGTCTTATCTTCTGTCCTATTTATATACTGCACCTGAGTGACTAATGAGAAACAGTTTTCATTATACTATGCACCTGTGTAAGTTTAATGACAATAAAGTTGAATTGAATTGAATTACGGAGGGGCACTGCAGTGGCGTGGAAGCTGTTCTTAAGCCTAGTGGTCTGGGCTTTAATGTCACGGTACTGCTTGCCAGAGCTCAGGGGGGAGAACAGTTTGCGGCTGGGAGGGTTGGGATCCTGACCCTGTGGCCAGGGTGGTTGGGATGGCTGGAATGATGCGATGCTCTGAGAGACTCTGTCTCTGAGATGAGCCAAGACGCAGGACACACCAGTGCATCAGTTGCACGACTGAAGGGTCCATGACTGAGCCAGTCTCTGCTTCTGGCCAGTATTTTTTCCACTTTGCTTCTCCCACACATTAAAACAGCCTGTGAACCCTGTGCTGCCGTGCAGAGGCTCCACCTCATGAAAAAAGAAAAGAGTCTCCTCTTTTGCTCCTCACGACAATCAGAAGGCCTATTATCGAAGGCACATGGGAGGGGGCAGAATTAAAAGGCTTTCTGATTAAGCGTGCGCCTGTGCTTTGAAGTAAGGGTTAGTTAAACCTGTTCTGCCTTCAGTCTCTTTAGAGTTCAGGAGAGCTTTTTCTCTCTGTGGAGAACAGTGGGAGTTGTGTCAAGGACTGGGACTATCTATTTGTACTGAGGCATCATTAAAGCTCCCGAAAAACAAAAAAAAAAACAGGCACATAAAATTCATTTTCTTTTATCTCACCACCTTCACCTTTCACTCTGAAAATCCCACTTTGTTCAATAGCTGCAGCTACACAGCTGATGTACCCATAAGTACAGGCAGACAAAGAAAGAACACGATGATTTGAAAGCTGTTCACATTCAGAATAACAGTATCAGCCTTCTCTAATGTCAGTGTAATAGGATATCCCCCTCAGGCCTAAATCTGGCTTTGTCTTGAACCCCCCCCAAAAAAAAGACAAAATGCCTTATAAACATACAAACCACCCAACCCAGCTGTCACCCTTCCTGGATGTTTATTTTTTTAATTCTGATGGCTCACATTCCTTTCATAGGATGACTAAGCCATTTCCACTCCTGAATATGTAGTGCAGCTAGGTCTACAGAAAATCACAAGGTGTGCTTTTACGACATCGCCTGTGATTCATTCAGCCCTTTCATCTGTTGGCAATTCTGGCGTTTCAATAAGCCGAATTAATTTAAACACTGCTGCGACCGATAAAACTCACGCAATCACACAATGAGGCTGGCTTAATACGGGGCCCAATTACCTCATTTATGGCCAATTTTCCATTTTCCATGCACTGAAAAGGCTCGTTCAATCAGCGCAGATAAGACAACTGAACTCTGCTATTAGCTACTGGTGCCTTCAGCCCTGGCACAGTGCTGCCTGCTGCCCACCAACTCCCCTCATGAACATGCAGCTCGAAACTCCTGAATTGCACATGGGCGTAATCATTCAGAGCTGGGACATCACTGCGTCGATGTCAATTACAAAAGCCTTCTGCACAGAGAGCACTCTATCCACACCCAAGAGCCAAATGGAACAGTTTGGTTGTCATAGAAGCTGCGCGCAGCAGACTGACAGCCACACATTCCCGCGACTCATCTGCACGATCGCGCGGACGGCTTCTCCTCTCTGCCGCTGGTTGCCAAGGCAACCTGCCCCTGCCGCTTCGCAAATCAGCTGAAATTTAGGATTTTTTATTAAAGAAGGCAACGATGTAAGAATGATACCAAAAAGTTTTTTTTTAAGTAAATGATTTTGGAATTCACTTCAACGGACCGAAGTCACACCGGCACCCCTCACAAGCAAGAAAATGCCGAACTGCGATCCGATCAAGACACGGTTTCCTTGACGGGACTCCGAAAACTGTAGAGGCAAAGTTGCTATGCAAAAAATAAAAGCAAAAAGTCTCACCCGTATGAAAAATGCTTTCATATAGGTCAGACTTGACCAATCCTAATAAAAACACAGCACCCACCTGCAAGCTTAATCACAATAGTGCAGATTTTTAATTCAAGTAGCACTTACTGCTGTTACATGCAACACAAACAGGGATATTTACTGTTTTCTGTGTGCTGAAATACAGATATTAGAATGCATGATTTGGCTTTTGGTGGATCAACAACTGCAGAGTTATTTTGGGATGGAGGGGGGTGGCTGGGGAGCTTGGGACAAGGCTGTTGAATAATGGCCTAATTTCTTGAAAAAAGCTACAGAGAAATCATTTTCACTGACAGCTCTCACTGATGGTAATTCGCAGTACACAATTACCTTTTAATGCGTCTTCTTAGTCCTCTTCAAAAAATCTGGTTTAGAACACTTAGTACAGTTTATCCACACAAGAGGGATGCCGATCTCCCCATGTCTGAAGTGAAACACATCAGGCTTCCTCCTCTCCCCAGCTGAACCTACTCACAGGGCACGACAAGCTGCACAGCAAGAGCATGATATGAAGGGCTTTAAGAATGCAACACAAAACACAGGGAAAAAAAAACCTTTGAGGTTTTGCTTGTCATTATTTACATCATTCGGACCTGTGAATGATTCAACAGACACTCAAGGCTTAGCTCCCCAGACCATACTCGTCCCTTGAGATTCTTGGCGTCAAGAGATCTTGCTCGGTATTGATTTTGCTCTTAATCCAAAAAAAGATATTGCCTGCACTCGTGACTGGGTTTCAGGCTCATTCATTACAGGATCTGTGACAAACGAGAGAGTGGTCAGACACTGCAGCACGGAAGAGACTTTTCTGTTGGAACAATACTAACCAGGAAGACCTCCGGGCACAACCACATCACTGAGTTCATCGAATTCCCACCCAAAAGAGCTATAGCCATTTATTTTGTGCGCCTTTTGTGACAAAAACAGTGAAAATACCACAAATGACACGCAATCAAAGCCTCTTTCTTTTTTCACATCCTGATTTTAATCCTGTCTTGAAACAACAGTCATGTTTCTCATTCATGCTTCTGTAGCAATCTGTTTTTAACCCAACTCCTACAGTATCTCTTTCTTGAGTGATGTGTGTGACACCTTCAGGTCTTTTTCTGGTCCTGTGCCTCAGTTCTTTACAGCAGCTTTCCTTCCTTTAGTTAACAGGAGACTTAGATTGAAAAAGACCTATTTGCTTAATGGAGCAGGTCATCGTACTAGCTCGTGTCTCATATGCTGCATTAACAAAAAAAATGAGGTAACAAGGTACTTTGCTGGTCTCCGTGCCCTCTTTCATTTACTGCTAAATGCCACTGTATCTGGACAGCCTGTTGTGGTAAATGTCAATACAATTATTTCACTTTGCTTCAGGTGTTCAGAGTGGTTTCTTGGCTCTGTTCTGCATTTTTGGGCCAAAACAAAGTGTGCTGGAGAGTTTCATCAGGGAGCTGGGGTGGGTGGGAGGGGTCAACAAAGGGAGGAGGGAAAAGACGGAGGCTTCCTTTTCCATAAGAAAAAAAAACACACAGATTTGTTTCCTCAGGGGTTGTCTGTCAGCTGGGCCTGTTGCCCAGAAGACACCAAGCCGCTAAGTAACCGCGGTAAAAAGACTGGAGCACGTTACCTTCAAAAGGAGGAACACAGTGAGCAAGTTAACAGGGCAACAGAAGCATGCTGTTTCATTATTTATCACGACACACTGGCAGCTGGATGTGTGCTTGTGGTCTCGCAGATGTTGAATATTTTAACAAAACCACCACGCTGTAGTAGAGTTTGTTATTGGGAGGTTTCGGGCTTCCTTGCTGAACACACAGCACTGAATGTGCCAGGGGACGGCCAGCTTCCAATTTAAGGGGCAAAGTGAAAATGTGGTGAATCAATTTTTTAAAACGCCACTTTGTGTGTATTCTGGGGATATAGAGAGGAAAAAATTGATAAAGAGCAAGGTTACCTGCTATGATATTTCAGTGCTTTGCTAATGCAATGAACCAACACAGGCTTTATTTTTTCATCCATCCCTTTATCATCTTTCTCATCTTAGATGAAAACTATATGTGTAGAAATGGAAAAACACCTAAAGTGACAGTGAGGGATAAAGACGCATAGGTAGACAGACAGGAAGGCAGACTTTCTTTAGTATTACAAAAGCTTACGAACACAGCAGTTAGTGTGAAAAATATGGTTAGTGAATTAAACACTCAGTGACACTCCAGTTTATCATGTGCTAGTATAGCCAAGCTACATTAGCTTACAAAGCACAAAGCAGAAACCATCTGAAAAACTGTCCAAAGTAAATAATCGCAATCTTCACACCCATTAATGGGTTTCCTGTCACGGCACTTGCCTAATGGTAAGGAAATAAGAGACCATCTTTATAATTAAATCTGAAGTGCCACAATTCAAATGCTATCCTATTATCCGATTGTCAGTGTAGGTGCAAAGCTTGACGCACTGTTTTTTATCTTAACGATAATTACAAATATCCCCTCCTAAATAAAAGGACAGCAGTCATTCTCTGCCACTGAACACCTTATTCTTCACGTCTGTAGACTATGGTGTTTCAAAAAACAATCCAAATAAAGCATTGACTTTTTTTATAATTGAACTTACAGTAGGTGCTGCAAAAACATTAAAAATATTCATCCCTGAATCAAAATGATGACTTCTACTGCTCGTGTCAGCTACCAAGATGGGTGTGCATGACACAGAGTATACAATAGCTCTTCCTGAAAAACTCATGTGTTGCAGATTTGGTTTACTGTACGTGTACGGTCAGCTTCATTTTGACGTGAACACTCCAGTGATTTGCTTCTGTGACAGTAGCAGAGATGAGGAGGACAAAGCAGCCGCAGGCCACTCACAGGGCACTGCAGAGCAGACACATGATCCAAAGTGTGTGGCACTCATCAGTGTAACTGTGTTCCCCTCCTTCAACCTGGGCTCTCCGGTCCCATTGAGTCACATGCAGTTAAGACCTAGACTTAACAGCCATCAACACAAGTAAAGGTCAAGGCAGACAGTAATATGCCCTGCAATGTTTCGACTGTGCTTTTCAGTCCCCCTCATGGGATCATCTGATTTGAAGGGGACGAACGCTGACAAGCCAAAGACTATCATGACTGCCTGCAAGAGTCCCAGGTAGGCTGGAAACAATGCCCTGGGTGCCACAGGCGTTTATATGAAAAGATGCTGGAAATTCTCAAATTTTATGTTCCTACTGTAGAGAGAAAAATAAAAAAAACCCTCCTAAATCAAGTCACTTCACTGGAGAGCCAATGCTCTGTGCATTGCTCATTTGTTTCATATTTACAACCTGTAAGCTAAAGAAAAAAAGCAATCTAAGCAGAAAGCATGTATACAGTGTGAAAACTTGTTACAGAACTTGCACTTTTTTTTTGCTTGTGGGGGAGCAATTGAAAAGGCTATTAAGATTTTAGGATATATCATTAAAAAGATCTTAAATGAAGGGATGTTACAGTATATTAAACCTGTATAATGCACTAGTAAGGCCTTGCTAAGAATATTGCGTACAATTTTGTCACCATGTCATAGACATTTTTTTTGCTGCTATGGAATCAGTCCAGAAATTTCCTTCATGCATAACTGAACCTCTTTAGTCCCGGACAGACAATACCATGGAATGACCTGATAGAAGTATTCAAAAGCCTCATTTGATGTGCATTTAAAACTCAGGCACCTTATTAAACAAGGGGTTGTGGTATTGGGGAACAAACTACTCGCCCAGGTTGCTGAAGCAGGTATCCTGATTTTCTTCAAGCAACAGCTGGAGAAGACACTTGTATCTATTAATTACTAACTTCTACACGGACAACATGGGCTGCATGGCCTCCTCTCATTTGTAACCTTTCTTATGTTCTTATGTTCTTTTTATGCTCAAGCCTTCTTGATAAAAACAAAGTGTTGTCTCCCGCTGAAGTTATTGTGTTTGGTCATTTACACGGCCTCGCCACAGGAAATACTGGGGCAGGAACTTGTGTTGACTACGCTAAAGAGAGAGCTTTGGGGCAACACCGAATCCTACACTGCTGAGCCTGCTCCTCTGTCTTAAACAGCCACACTGGTCAGCGACGGACAAACAGACAGCCGGGGAAAAAAGAAGAATCAAAACACCAAGGAGACAAACAAGCTCCTGTGCAAGAAAACAAAATATAAAAGCGAGAAAAAAGTATATAATAGAGTGCAGCTCTCAAAATACTTGTCACTACAGACCAGTGCCATGTGTCTGACATTCTTCTGTGTCAGCACTGAGAGAGTAGGAAAAGAATCGATCACTGCCTGGCGCAGAAAAAAAGGAATAATTCCCCTCCTCTCTCCTCCTCGAGGAAGCTGAATACTAGTGCCTATTTCTGGACAAGGGGCCACTCTCTGCCCTGAAGAAAGCCTTTTGTCTTCACAAATCCGCACTGAACACTTGAATCGGGGCTCTGATTAGCACGCAGACCAGCTGTGAGGTTCCAGGAATCCGAGTGAAAACAAGCTCGCCCGGGCAGCCTCAGCGGCAGGACGATTTCTCATGGCACAGGAAGAAATGCCCTGCGAAGCAGTAGATTTTCAGCGCCCTGCAAAGACAAATGGAAGGGTTCTCAAACAAACAATTTATATGAGAAGAAAGCAGGAGAATGGAATGGAACAAGAGGTGCTTCCAGAAGCTGAGGAGGACAGTATTATTGCTGTTGCTGTTATTGTAAATTTCAAACAACAACAGAAATTCGAAAAGGAGAAACTGGCAGATAAGGTCATCTAGGAGCGAGGGCAGTGAACTTCCCTTTACAGCCTCTATTCAGCACCACGTTCTCTGCAGATGTGCAAGAGATCTGGAAATTTTCTGAAAAAAAAACAACATTTTTTCCTTTTCATTCGAACCTTTGAACCTGAGAAGCAAATTGCCTCTTCTGCTGGCGCGGTAACGCTCCTGAAACAATACTTTCCATGTAAAGGCAATAACAGAAATGTATTTTTAATTAAAGCTGGATTGTACCTCCAACATCTGCTTTACGCTGGCAGAAAAGAAAAAAGACATTGAAAATGAAACAGAAGGACAAAGGTTGTGGGAGGTTTTTTTCTTTTGCAGATGCAAATCACAATTTCAATTGATTTTCATTCAGAAGGATTTCTAACAAACAAGTGGTTTGCTCTTAATCATTCTTCATGGTGGGTGGGGCTTCCACACTAACAATCTGTCTTAATTGCTGTCTTAAAGAGTGTTTCCATGGTGTGAAAGAGCCCGTATTTTGGTTTCACAAGCCATTTGCAGTTCAGGTCTTTGCGAGTTTAAGCACACAGCTGCTCTTGAGCTAACTACATACATTTCCTTCTTGAAAGGGGAGAGGAGAAGAGAGAGAAGAAAAAAAGTATTAGGAGTTTAAACCCATTCCCAGCCAAAGAAGAAAAGAAAAGCATCGATCTTTATGCCATCAGTGGGTAGGTTAGATCACAGGGATTGAGTAATTTCATTACATCTCTGCCCTGCCCTGCTTCCTCTCTTTTGAGCCTTGAGATCTGCAGCCGTTTCGGTGCCCTATTGACGCAGGTAGTGACTTTCATACTCTCTATCGACCGAAGCTCCTCTTCAAAAGGCTTTCAGGCTTTCCAAATTGGTCACCTTGAGGACTTAATTTGACACATATCAACATCTAGCAGAGCCCGTTTGATTTGATTTTCCTCGCTTCCCTGTTGGGGGAATGGACTGCGTCAGTAATTAAACGGTAATTATCGACAAATTCCTTCAAAGAGCACTCCAGCCTGGCCTGCCACAGCCAGTGTCTCTCACTGAGCACCTGGGAATTGCCAGCAGTGTGCAGTAATTCTTGGTTAACGGGTACTTAAAGCACTGCAGAATCCACTCAGGTCTGCAGTCTAACCTGGACAGACATCGACAGGCCCTGACTGGAAACAAACAGCCAGGATTCAGCAGATTAAGTTATTGACTGATACGGAGCTCAACTGGAAGCGAATCTTTAGTGCCTTTAGTGCCTTCATGCCATTTGTCCTTTCCAGCAGTGCACAAGCAGTAGAATCAACCCACAGCGCCCCTTTGCTACAGCAAGAATAGCTCAGGACAACTCTCAGCACATTTCACATTCTCTTCACCCACCAAAAAAGGACCTCAGAGAGAATCTCTTCAGTGATCTGCGTAGCGGCAAGACGGGGGTTCAGGAATTGCCATATAGAAACCTAGGCCCTCAGGCCATGGACAGGAGCGACCTGGTGCTAGGCGGGTCTCTGGACATCTGAACCTCAATGCTGAGCCAGGAGCAGAGCAGAGACAGGAAGTAAATAGGCTACACAACAAGACACACTGGAAAGACATGAATAATCACAGGGAACTAGGAACAGGACAGAAATAGAGTGCCCTCTAGGTGTACAGGGCGTGACACACAGTGTATGAGTTCAGCAAGCTCAGTTCCAAATGCATTTGCTACCACTGTCCAAATTTAGGTAGGAAGATTGTATTCCTTTCTGCCTTTTCAGTGGGGTCAAACCTGTATTTAGTCATTTGTGATCTTCTCAAACTCAGATGATCTTTGTAGTTGTTCAGAAGAATGTGACTCACCTTGATGACTGGGGGGAAGACAATCTTTAAACATCTTCAAGAGGATCAAAAAATTACCAACCTTGGGTGAACTATTTTTTATGTTCTGATATTGTATTATGTTTATTTTTTTCCAAATTAAAAAAATAATCACCAAAAAGAGAACAGCATCTGCAAATGCATTTGAACCCATGACTGGTGAATGTGTGACTATGCCACTCATACTAGCTGTCCCACGCTGAAGATGTGGTAAAATGCTGTTAGAACAAGTTGATTAAATTCATTCAGAATTCACATCGGCACTCAACAAATTGAAATATTTATAACGGAGGATATTTATCACTCCCTCACCTTGCTGTTACACCGCGAAATTGAATTTGGAAGATGCATCACATTGCAGAGGCTCTCCACCATCTAGTGCTCCAGCTCCATTATAGCGAGCTTAAAAAATTCAATTTCATATTTCTAAAGTTAGTGAAAGTCAAAGACATGGCTGACAAACCCATGGTAGCGGCATTTTATAGGAGGCAGGCTGAAAACAAAAGAGCGAGGCAAGGGTTCAAAACTAGAGTCATTAGGTCATTTTGAGTGCTTGATTGCATATAGCTCACTGTTTCCAAAATAATATCTGCAGAATTCCTAAACGAAGGGCTCAATGCTAGCTTTCTCCAGACCCTGTATCTCTTTGTGTAAAAGAGAGCCTCCATTTTTTAATCTAATTATTTCCAGGGAAACTGCAGCCTTTACATGCTGCATGAAAATCCCACCAAGATCCAAACATCTGGGGAGAAGTCTGGTTCTTCTCAAAAAGCCCTAAACCAGATCCCTTACAAACTGTTTCAGCACCACAGGTTGGACAGCTCCACACTCCACTTAAGTCTCAAGCAAGATACTGTTCCAGCCAGCATACACTGAATCCAAGGATTACTGTCTAAGAGTGTTTTTCTAATTGGGAGATGTTTTTCTCTATTACATACTTTGTAAACAACCCCGTACTTTGATGTGCAATAATTAAAACTGCATTCTTCTTAGTTGAATATCTATATGAAGCAATTATTTGGCTTAACAGTTATTTTATTTTTAGCTTTTCTCCCGGATGGTGCTGTTGTATGACAACAGAAGGAAGATATTTTAAACAAACAGGAAGGAAGAATCTTACAAAAATAACCCTGATGAGCCAATTTATACATTAATCTTCACCACAAAACACAAATGCAGTAAATAATATGATTAAGAAGAACTTTGATTGAAATTGGCTATGGATGAACCTTGGAGCTACTTCCAGCCTTGACTTAATTCATCAGGAGCTTAATATTGTAAAAAAAAATAGCTCTCTTTCTTCTCTTCTCAAAACTGAACTGAAGTGTGTTATCAAGAGTACCAGCTCAGGTTCAAGTACATCCGTGAGGGGATCTGGTATCAACCTGTACAGTCAAAAAAAGCCCAGAACAGAGGCACAATGGCTCATCAGGCCTGAATTTATTGTGATTTCGGTAGCTTTAAGTGGAGAGAGAGCACTTGACTCCCTCCCAGAGTAGGACGCCAGTCCATCACAGGACCATTTCTACAGCTGGGCAAATTGTAGCAGCTGGCATAAAGTGCCTCTCTCAAGAACACAACAGTAGTGCCACCAGCAGGGCCTGGACCCCAGAACCCACCATTTAAGAGTCCAGAGGCTGACCCACTACACTACACTGCCCCACACACAGAGCTTGCATCCTGAAAATACAAAGCAATTCCTTGCAGGGAGTGAAAGAGAGAAAGTAAGTTAAATTAAATAAGGATGGGTATTCAATTTATTCCTTGAGCTGTGCACAAAACAGTAAGCTCTTATTCAATGTAGAACGATAGCACAGAAGAGTTATCTGAACAGCCACAACCCCTCTTAGTAAAAATTCAAGTTAACTGGAGATAGTTTATCTGTATACCAGAATGGCCACCATTCAGTTCAATGCAAATAGAAACTTTAATCTTGGAGTCGCAGCAAGCACCTCGTCTGAAATATGTCTTGTACTCCAGCTCATAAGCAGGAATATACTACACTTTTTCTATTATACTGTTATAATTGGGTTTGTGAGAAAACAGGAGTACTGTGCTCATAAGACAGGATATATTTATGTTTTCTGGGTGCCAACTTTCAATATTCTTTTGTTTTGCTATCAAAGGTCTCATTTGATTTTTATTCTGTTCCCAGCAGGTCAGGTGAGGGAACAGGTCACTGCGGAAACTCAATAAGATAAAAGACTATTTGCAGGATGGCTCGGCGCTGCAAAGTAATGCCGAAAGACAAGTTGAACCAGAGGAAATGATATCCGGCTCCATGAATGAAAATTGCTTTTCCACCCTTGTGCTGAATATAAACACATAACATTGCTTAACGTGACAAGTACAACATTGAACAGGATTCCAGCTGCTCACAAACACCGTCGGGCAAATCCATAAGACCGCGCCTCTCCGCACATTCCCCGACTCACAGATCCCAGTTTTAAGACTTTAACAAAGGAGTATTCCGGCTTGACAGAAAGAAGCGTGGAAGGAATCGTTTTGTAATCGCTTTATTGGAACAAATGGCTCTTAATGAAGTATTGTTAAAACACAATGGTGGCAAGACAGAACCACTTGAACAAGAACAGTATCGGTGTTGTGCCTCTGTTTCCAATCTACTTCATTTCTGGACTGTACAGTTGCCGCCTTAAGATAAGGGGCTTTTCCAAATCCCAGATGAGCTGCAGTTGCATAGTATAGAAAGCCAGCTGTATCAGCAGCCCTGTACTCTTCCGCAGGTTTTACTTGGTGTAACTGCCCAAGCGCTCAGCTCAGCACGGTGGAGGGACCAGCAGGGGTCACAGTGCAATATTTTAATTGGATTTCTGGTAGTGTGAGGGATGTTCCAGGAGACAAGGAGGAGTTATTCTGTGAACCAGATCGCAATCTGGCAGCTCTTTTCTGCTAATTGCTCTGCCTGCCAGTTCCTTCTGTGTGGCAATGGTCATGCCATGTATAAAAAAAGCTCCTTGTTTGAAACTCTTCACATACTAGGCCTGGGATTTAACTTTTGGGATTCGTGAGCACCACACTAAGGCCCACTCTGTGCTATATGGAACATTTCGACCATGTATATACAACTTCTGATTATACAGTACTACTATTTATGTGTCTGTGCCACCCAGATACAATGCAAAATGGCCAAAAACGGATATGATCAGTAGCATTCTGGAAGTAAAGAACACTTCTGTTTCTTTCAGGTTCTTATATACTTTTTAAACTTCATGCTCAAGTTCCATCTGACTCCCAGTACAAAAGGTTGGCTGCCCTAGTCTTTCAAATAACCTGAGACGGTGCTGTCTTCTAGGAGTTCTCTCTCCATTCTTTATTCCACAGCTCTGACAAATGTGCTGACAGCAGAATTCCTCCTGTGGCCTTATCATGTGTTTATCTTCTCGGAGTGACCTCTGAGCTGACCATTACACAAGCGCTTGTGGCATCTTTATCATATAACATGTCACAGCTTGAATCTAATGTTCTCAGTGGCAAAATCAGTGTAAAAGTGAAACACTACATCTAACTTTTGAATCTCATGCTATAATTTATACACACTTAAAAAGACCATTGCTAGTCAATGGGAAACACACAAATCCTTAAATCCAGTTATAAGTTATGTTCTCCAGTTACTGTGAATATCTGTATGTGACAGCTTCTTACTTGTTTTTATCAGAATAATTGCCTTCTTGGAAGATATACAGTATAACTCACATTTAAGTCTTGAATCAAATGTGAATGCGGACCTGTGTTCTGTAAAATGTGACAGTTAGGTGGGCTGAATTTCTGATTTTATCCAGGCCTTAGTCTAATCTCTCCCCAGCTTCTGATTAAAAATGTTACAGACAGAAAATACTGTGTAAACTCTAACAGAGAACACAAGATGCTGAATCATCTGCAAAGACATTGTGACAGATGATTCTGATGACAGATGACAGATGATTGTGACAGCAGTTTGTCATCTAATGGTGCCTACAAGCACTGTGTTCGGATTCCTCACTGGCAATCAGGTTTTAAGAATAAGCTACAGAAGGTGTTCGAAAGGAGCTTTCTGCTTCTTATCATATCAGACAAAAAGATTGTGTTCTTCATTGTAACTTCAGAAAGAATAGCAATTAAGCCCTGACTTGTTTATGACATGTTTTCCAAGACAACTTTTGTTTTGGACCCACAATCACCACTGTGTACCACAGCTCATACTTCTCATGACACACATTTCTTTTAAAATGAACACTGGTTAGTCATTGTTTAGTGGATTATTACTGTTAAATACATTATTCCTATCTTCTCTTATTCTAGGGTGTTTCTAGTTTCTAGTCTATAGTCTAATCCAGAGATTTCCAAATTTAGAGCTCCATTCCAGTTGGTCTCGTATACAGTAGGTCATCTTATAGCCATTTTTAAACTATTGATGACTTAATAATTATACCTTTGTTGTGCATTTCTGGAAACTCGAAGTGCTTTACAGGTCATGGGGATCCCCTCCACCACCACCAGTGTGCAGCTCCACCTGGATGATGCACCAGTCTTCTCCCCACACACCAGCTCTGAGTGGGGAGGAGAACAGAGTGATGAAGCCAGTTCAGAGAGGGGGATTATTAGGAGGCCATGATTGGTAAGGGCCAATGGGAAATTTGGCCAGGTAAGGTATTTGGCCTGGCATTTTTAATGACCACAGAGATTTAGGACCTCAGTTTTACGTCTCATCTGAAAAATGGGGCCCTTTTACAGTATAGTGTCCCCGTCACTATACTGGGGCATTAGGACCCACACAGACTGCAGGGTGAGCGCCCCCTGCTGGCCCCTCTAATACCTCTTCCAGCAGCAGCCTCAGCTTTCCGAGGAGGTCTCCCATCCAGGTACTGACCAGGCTCACGCCTGCTGAGCTTTCCTGAGTTGCCAGTAGTGAGTTTAAGGGTGATATAGCTGCTGGCTGACTTAGCAAGCAATCTATTAAGTAAATAGAAAACTGGTCATTGATGACTGAAGAGTACTTATATATTAGTCTTCAATGATCTCTAATCACCTTAATTGGATCAGACAGACAATATATCCATGGACGTCCATGGCCTACCTACATCACAAAGTAGACTGCTAAAACACAATCTGACGTGCTAGTGTATCTTATCACACAGTATGCCATCTAACATCCAGCATGGGAGTCCATGATCACAGAAATGATTGCATTGTGCCAAGATGTTCTGCTGGTAGTGCTGTTTACCCAGGCTGTTAGGAGTGAACCACCATTTTCTGTTGACATCAGCTTTTCAGGAGCTCAGCTGGCAGCAATTCTCAAGAGCCTGGAAGCTGGCAACACTAGAAAGCAGTTTTTCTTTTCTTCTATACCTTCTTCCCCCACTGGGTTTCAACAATGCTTACAAAAGAACCTTTCTATTTTCTAAAGAATGCTTTAATATCCAACAATTAGAGTGATGTATTGCTTTCATTGGCAGCATGTTGAAATGGCATTTTTTGGAATTAGATGAGAGTTACAGAACATTACTTTCACCTCTGCCCACATGCTTAATACAGGGCTGTGCCATAACCAAATTAAAAGAGACAGGGAGAGAGGAAGATTGAATGCCCTTATATAAACACTGCAAGTCTTGGCTTCACACAGAGTATTCCATGCTGCAGAGCTCAGGGACAGCAGAAGACATAGGTATTCAGCTTCAGCCATTGATATATTGCAGCCATGCATCTTCTTTTTTCTATAAAATAAAATATGTCCACCTAACTTGGAATTTTCATTCAATACCTAATTTGGAATCACTACAGTGAAGACATTAGTACTCAAACAGGAAGAATGAAGTCATCAATAACCCACCTAATGGATTCACTGCACAGGAGGTACTGTATCTTCAATGGTACTATGTGACAGGACTCAATCTAAATAAGGTGGCTCAGAGGGCCTGAGCACATTAAAACTCACAATCGCAAAAAGAATGAAGAACCAGAGTCTTTATTCAGGCAAAATACTCACATATCCACACATATATTTGTCTTATTCTTCAAGAACCCTACCACCACCGCCCCCATGAAACATTTTATATACCAATTTGACTTAATTATACTCAGGTGAAAATGTCAAATCCTACCCCCTTCACCAATTAACTAATAATTATGCAATTAATCCCCACTGTGGCTATTTACAAGCATTCTAGGCTTTGCAGTGGCTTCTAGTGGCAGGTCAGCGGAAATATCAAACTATTGTTTTCCTAATACAGTTTGTCACAAGTACTACATTAGCCTCACTATGTCCAGAATTCTGTAAATTGAACTGGGAATGACATTTAAAGAGGACTTTACTGTTCTCCTGCTCACATATAAAACACAGAATGATCCAACTTCAGACTTAATTAAAGACGTATCTGGTGAGCACAGTCCTAAGGTCTGCTAATTCAGCCTTTCTAAAATTACCGAAGAACTGGCCCTGAAACCAGTCTGTAGAGCTCATCACCCAAATCCACGACACACTCTTACCTTTACAAAGTCAATGGTGTGAACAACAGTCAGCCCTCTGCTTTTAGACACCCTACTCCTACCCTCTAGCAATCAGTACCGCACTATTAAAGCAAGGACCGCCAGACTCAAGAACAGCTTCTATCCCACTGCAGTACACATCTTCAACAGCTAACTGCAGTGCCTTAATACACCTCTGCACTATTTTTTACACAGTCTACCAGTTTTGGCCTCACTACTACATATTAATTTATTTTTCCACAACTTATTTATTGTCCTTGATGTCTACATTGTATTGGTGTTGTCTGTTGTACTGTGTATGTCCCGAGAGATCATCGCAATTAAATTCCATTGTATGTGTACATATGGCAATAAACTACTCTACTACTGACTGCTCCCCGTCCGGCGCAGAGAGAGGTTTGGGCTGAAACTCTTTGCAACGAAATAAGAAAAACAGAGAGAAGTAAAAAGAGAAAAGAAGGATTTTGCCTATCAGTTCTATTAAAGCTACAGAGATGGGTTTGATCCAATTAAGGTGATTTGAGATAATTGAAAACTAATATATAAGTACTCCTCAGCCCTCAATGACAAGAGTTCTTTTAATTAAATAGACTGCTTTCTAATTCATCAATAGTTTAGAAAGAAGTCAACTGTGTGTGCAATTGTACAGAACCTTCAGTCTGCTAAACCAAAACTGGTCTCCAGGTAAAGTAAACCCTGAGACAGGACTCACCACACTCCTTTCTTGCCAGGACTTTGGCATTTGCAGTCCAGTCTGGTTGCTTTAGACCCTAATGATTTACCGTGGTAAATATGGTACTTTTGTAGTTGACCCATGATGGCAAGAGGGATTCGTCTGAATTGAATGGTTCTCAGGGCTTGTGCCATACTTCCGGTCATGCTTTCACAGTTGGAAAACCTAGGGCTACAGAAAAACAAAACTACTAAAATACCTTTTGTTCACGACAAAGTGTTTCAAACAGTGACAGTGCGACATTAGATTGGAGGCAAAAAATGTCACAGTGCCTCATATCATCAGCCTTTCTTTAGGATGACCTTATATCGCTGCAAACAATCTCCCCAAGGATTTTCAAGGCCACTCTTATACTGTAATTACTGAGTTATAGATACAGTATGTTCCCCTCAGCCTTACCAGAGGTGCTAAAGCAGATTGGAAATTCTGAAATCAGAAACAGGGTAATTACCAAGCATGAAGTCAGATGAAAAAAAGAGGCTTTGTCAAGTTAAAAAGGAAAGATTTATCCTAAATTCAAAACAACTTTTGTTGAACGAGAGGTGGCAAACATGTAGAGGCAAATGGCAGAGTTGAGTCCTATGAAAGCAGACATGTTGTTGTAGACCTCCCCTTCATGACAAAGCCAGTCACCACAGGAAACAAGGCACACGGACTCTAATCCAATATGCTGGGAGAGTGCAGCCGTCAGTCTGAATACTATCAGTGAAAAAATAACAGCACAGCAAGCAAACAAGTTCCTCCCACCTATTTATTTCAGTGTACTGACTGTCAGCCTGCTGCTTTTTTGACACTGAGGAATGACTGATTCCTGTCCAGCGCGGGGAGAGGTTTGGGCTGAAGCCCTTTGCAAGGAAATAAGAAAAACAGAGTGAGATAAAAAAGAAAAAGAAGGATTTTGCCTGTCAGTTTGATTAAGGCCAAAGTAATTGGCCTTTTGGTCTGATCCTCTGCAGGTAGGGATATAGTACACCACAGCCATCACTCCTAATCCAAGGAGTCCGGGCATGTGTGATCCTGCCAATTTTAAGGAGGACAGAAGATTAAAATACACCCCAATTCCGTGCTACCTTCTGTCTTTATGTACTGGCTCATTTTCCCTTTTACCCAAATGAGAAAGTCATGAGTTGTTGGATATCATACCACCCTATCAAATTATTATAGAACATCCCTAATGTTGGGGTCAGTGCACTGCCGTTTTTAATCCAGCCGGGCTCCTAGTTGCTTAATTGAGTCCCTAACTGAATTAACCATTCAACTAATTATACCTTTTAATTGTTTTGTTTATTTGCTCCAAAAAATAATTAAATATGACTGGTCCAAAGATAATATCAAACAACAAAGGAATGATTGTAAACGATTAGTACTGTGAGACTGTGAGATTCTGAGTATCTGTGTTAGGAGGCCCTGTGCCCCATGTACACAGATGTTTCTGGAGATATTATACAGCTCTGCATAAAATTCAGTAATGCAGCAGATGCATGATCACCATGTGAGGACATAAATCCCAGTCTCCTTTCCTACAGCACAACACAGTGAGGCAAAGGCCGAACTGCTACTTATTCAAAGGCTTCAGGAATCATGGGACTAACTCCCAGTTGAAAAACACCACGTGCAACAGAAGACTTCTGCACACCACGCACAATAAGAAATAGTTATTTAGCAATTTTATATAATGTCACATCAGGGGTGTCTGCTACAAAAATATTAAACTGCTCTTGTAAAATATACTTTTGTAAGACTGAAATTATGGTAACCTAATTGTACTGCAAAAATATTTCACATTTCACACTAGAAACATAATGATCACGGCAAATTTTGAAGCTACTGTACAAAAGCAACATTATTAACAGTAATTGGAGACTGCCTAATTCATTCTGACGCTTTTGCGTGCAAAACTTCAAAACAGGAAAACAAAGGTCTATACAGAATAAAGAGCTTGAGAGAAATCAACAGTTTAACTTGGCCTCTAAAATATTATTTAAAAAATCTAAATACATTAATATACAATCTCTTGTTTTCTAAAGCATTTCCCCATCCACATTTCCTGATTATAAGGCATAATGAATTTGGCATTGTTAGGTTTTGTTCTATCAGGTTGAATTCCATGCAGCTCAAACCCAGTACACAGATGTTAGGCTTTATTCATCAAAACAACAAAATAATTAACTCTTTCTTTAATGATTAATTCAGGAAAGGTCTCTTACTGGGTCAGTGTTTTTGTGTAGTTTACGATTCTTATTTCATGGCTCTGTTGATGATGTTATGTGCTGCTAATGTTAATATACAGTAAATAAAAACCAAGACACTGACCAAGACATTACAGGCTATGTCACTTTCCTCCTGTTTTCATTTGCTCACTGCCAACAAAATGAAAAGGTCTTTTTCTTTGTCATGGCCAGGGCATTGTGATCAAAAACGAAGTCCATGGATAACGTCTGTGTTGTTAAAAAAAGAAGCTTAATCAATCGCAGGATTTTCCTGATGTATTCTGTCGGACCTGTCTGTTCTTTAGAGGAAATGCCAAGATAAGAAAATGTGCATGTCTCTTCCAATGTTTTCAAATGTTTCCCAAGTCAAGCCACTTCATAGAAATGTAAATCAGAACATATGTCTCGTTCTGCAAGAGGACAATCACACTGACTCTGGCAGATGAGGGTCACTAACATCTTTGGTTTCCAGCAAAGGATCCAGGGACCCCTGTCCCTGTTGAGACACTGGACAGGAGGTGAGGAGATCACAAAGTGGAAGATTTCACACTCCAATCGGACGGTTTCACTCGGTTCTACCCATTGTCAGGATGTCTGATCTGTGATATGTGACCCTGAATACGGTCACAGCAGGCTTGAAGCTTTCCCAGAAGGTCTGGGCAAAACCCTGGGACATCAAGGACACACAGAGAACATTTAGGGCCAATTAACCAATTATCTAATTATCTTCGGGAGGTGGGAGGAAATGGACTCTCCTAGAAAAGAACCCAAGCAAACGTGCAAACTCTACACAGAAGGAACAACACCAGTACAGTCTTGTTTTTCAATGGCAAGTCTGAATGCTCTGCTTTTTAAAATTTTGTCTCCAGTGAAAGGCTGGCAGTACATACATACTGTACATCACTTTATTATCTATACAATTTCTTGCATTAGGAATTCAACTTTTCGCATACCCCAGCTTGCTCTCCATGAGACACAGACACACAGACAGGGAGAGAAGCTGGGGGTCAGAATGCAGGGTCAGCCATTTATACAGCACCCCTGGAGAAGCTGGGGTTAAGAGCCTTGCTCAGGGGCCCAACAGAGTAGGATGCCTCTGCCAGCTGCGGGATTTGAACCGGCAACCTTCCAGCCACAAGCACAGATCCCCAGCCACAGAGCTACCACTCCAATCAGTATCTTGGCAATGTCTCTGTCTCTGTCACTATGGTCTCTATAATAACACCATAGTGATAATAAGACAGAAATAACAGACTATTTTATAGCAGAGTTCTCAAAACCATAGCCAGTGAAAGAATATGGCAGGAACCTACTCACATCTGTTTCTGATGCTCACAGGACAATACAAAAGACACTGACTGCACAGTGAATTGTTGGAAACAGCGACTGTTCTAGGATCACTAGTGAAAAAACTTCCTAAAATCCCCTTGTGGAGGGACATACAGTATTCTACAGAACGTTATTTAATCCATCTCATTAAAGGGATTGTGCATTCCCGAAAGTACTTTCTAAAGAACAGTTAATTCTAACATGCTTGTGATTTGTTTGATATAATGTCTTACAGCCTTTGGCTACAGTGTGAAAAGGCACAACATTCTTTAAACATGTCTGTATAGATTCACTTATAGAAGTCATTACAGCATAAACACAGTAGACATACACAGACATCAACTTTACAAAAAACGACAGTTCCCTGGAAAATAGCAATCTAGGGTAATGAAGTGATTGAAATATGCAACACAGCATTAGATGTTAAGTCTTAAAGTATGGAGACAATGATTGAAAACGTGGAAACTTTCCCAATTAAAATAAGCTACTTTGAAATAAACCTCCATTTCCTGGTGATATTCTGGAAAGAGATTCCATGCTTTTGAAATGCCATGAGAGGCACGTTTCATGATGGTGCTCAGAGGGACTTTTCTTTTCCCAAGCAATTTTTATTTTGCATAAATTTTGGAAATGTCATGATATTGTAAATTGAAATCTGCTTGCTGAGAATTCCACTGCGGGGGACGTTTCATCTATTTTCCAACAGCCCATTATCTCTTAAAGGACCTTAATCCTGGACCAGAGTGACAGTGCGGCAGCCTGACTGCAGCCCGAGCCCCTGCCTCCCCTGTCAGGCCAGGAACACAAATGTGAGTGAGAGAGAGAGAGCTTTCACTCCGACAAGTACTCTCTCCTCTTGACTCTTTTCTCACGCAGGGGTCTGTATCCCGTTGGGTTGAACTGCGTTGCTGGCTGTCCTTTGCTTCCTTAAGGCAGTGTTTTCCAGGACTGAGAGAGACCAAAGCATAAAACAGACTAACAATGCTGCAAACACACTGTTTCACCACAGAAGCCCGGTCCCAGGGGTTACGCTGGAATAAGGTACTGTGTCACAATTTGTTTGGCGTTTTCTTTTAATGCTTTTGTTCTCATGCATAAAGCTAGGTATCAAATGCCCAAGAGGAAAGAACAGACATTCAAGCTGAAGCTTATACTAGGTTCCCTTCTACTGTACCACAGCAAATCAATAATTCTTTTTACATTTTACGGCAACGTTGACACTGACTGACCCAGAACATTGACTAAACCAGAAAATGCATACTTGCCCATCTCTGTCTCCCTCTCACTCTCTCTCTATGGTAAAATGATTTCCATAAGATCAGGGAAATAAATGAAAATATCGCTACTGTTTTAATATTTGTCACCAGTACGTCGCGGTATCTACTACAGAAGCACGACTGCTACTGTAGGTTTATTTCTTGCTGTTAATCTGTTATATTACTTACTGCAATAAAGACATTAAAAATCGGGGAATCCAATGCCCATGGCTGATGATTTCTGTTTACAAATGAAAATCCTCATTTGCACGTCCCCAGAAGAGATCTGAATGGTCTCTGGTTTTCCGTGAACTGCTCCAATACATCATGTTTATTTACTGTGCTGCCACTGTCATTGTTGCTTGAGATCGTCTTTTTTTTATTATTTTCAAGCTCTGGATGCAGCTCACACTGTCAGACACCTTCCAAGTTCAAATTTCCTGTCAGATCACTGTCAGATTAAGAGGAAAGTGACTGTAGCCGGGAGACATGTACAGTACTTCACGGAAATAAAAACATCACACACAGCAAATTTGAGCCATTAGCCAAATTAAAAGGAAAACAAACCCACCATTCAGCCCGAGTTAGGAAACAGCCTGGTAAGAGGCCAAGACAGCTCTGATGGAACCAAATATGTTCTTTCACAAAAATGACCATTTTCAAAGTACAGATGATTTCACACGAACAATGAAAGGTATGGGTTACTGTATATTTCTCAAACTCGAGGGGTTGATTTATTTGTGCAAGACCAGTACTGTGGAAAGTGTGCTCTACACAAAACGTGAAAAAGGCCAGTAAAAACAGGCTGTAGCAATATGAACTTCTCCATGTTAACCCACTGCCAGAGTGACTGTTATGCCTTTGAGGAATGTTCTTGAAATAATAAGAGTTTTGAAATCTCAAATCCAGATTCCTTCACTTCACATTTCTGCAGAGGTGCTCAGCTGTAACCTAAGTTGTTAAGCTTGGTCATTGACTGCACTGCTCACCTTTAACAAAGAACTTTCAACCAATATGTTACTGCATCTTCCCTCTCCAAACCCTGTACATATCTGCTGTTAAGAATTTGTCTAGTTTGCTACGAGACTACGAGGCCTTTATGTTTGCTTTGAGCATACTGTAGTCACCGCACAAAGACCAAGAGATATTTCTTCCTCTCTTTTTATAAATTGCTTTCCTGCTGATTTGCCAGGTCACATTGGGACTGACGCAGCACAGAAATCATCAAACCCCTTTGCTTATTCCTTCTAAATAAGAGTCATCCTGCAAACTGATATCTTGTTTACCTTCTGCATTAATTATGGGAATTACTAGACCCTGGAAAATTACTGCTGTGCACTGTAGAAGTTTCAGATGTAGAAAAAACCCAATTAAAATCATAGCATCTAGGCTGCAGTGAGGGGAACACAAATCAGAAGCCACACATAATCTAAAGGCAATCCAAGTACAGCAAAGGAAAGAGCTTTGTTTGACTTAACTGGAGGCAGAGCTTAAAGGATTTAACATGCAATTCGGATAGTCAGTCCACTGGTTTAGTCACAGTCACAGTGAGCGTGTATGTCCAGATTTGAATGACTTACTACTGAGGACATTGCTGATGCTGATGGTGTGACAGCAGACATTTGGGGAAAAACCTGAATTCTGATACGGGGAATATTTTTTGCTGGGTTATGCCATTAAAAACAACACAATGGTGACAGCGCAGAGCTCAATATTCCAAAGACAGCAGCAGGAACACTGACAGCTGAGCCACAATGAGCTCATTAAAACTTACAAAAGTCATAAATTCTTTATTAATTAGGTTCTCACCTCTGTCTGAGTGTGAAAACACAACTTAGTAAGTGATGAAGCCAAGTGCATACAGTATACAGGGTAACATTTCATATCTCAAATGTTGTTCCTGCTGAACAAATATCATTTCAATTCCCCTTCTTGCAATTTTCAAGGCTTCCTTTGGCAAGTAAAGCATTCATGTCCAACTTCTTGTAATGCGATTAATGAAACCCACCAAAAACATAAACTTCTGTTTAACAACACTTGATCTTGTTTTAAAAACTGGCAGGGGGTGAGGAGTACACGAACTGCAGAGGGTATTGACACAGATGCAGAGAAGTGTTAGCTCAAACCTCGTCTGAAGTCAAAGCTGTGAGCTTGACTATACCGGGTGATGTTTTAACCCTACCCTGTCCTTTTGAGCTGAGGAATCTACTGCTTATGCGTTCTGTCTTTATCGCTCTGAATTTGCATCAGCCAGTCTAAAAGACACAGACAGTATACAGGCTAAAGAGTGAGGAATCAGTTCAAGACAAGGAGGAAATCACTGTTTTTTTTTTCCTTCACTTTCTTTCACCGTTTTGGAAACTCGATTCACATCTGATAGAAAAAAAATACTTGGCATCAGTGGAAAACCTTGGGAGGTCGGGCTGCTAGTCGTTAAAGGGAAAGCAACAGGGCAGTTTACAGCAGCTGTCATGTCATCTACCACCTTTTGCCGAGAACAACCACAGCAATTTTGAAAGTTTGATTGACACGGGCTGATTGACACCACGAATCATACAATAAATGTACAGCAAATCATAGTATCAGTCTCAGTCAAACAGACAGGCTGCAATTCTACATGCGAGCCCTCAGGGGTGCCTCTGACAGCCGGCGGGCTGGGTTTACTGTTCAGGAGGAGCGGTCAGAGGGAGCGATGGCTGTCTTGTTACCGAAGGTGTGATGGGGAACACAGAGAAACACTCTGTACCTCTGACCAGAAGATGACATGTTAGCATCTGAGGGGAGCAGGCTTTGCTGATGTGTATAGGGTCAGGGGGCTGGATCTCCAGTGGGTCCCCTGACATCGTGTGGGGGCTTTGCAGAAGACCCAACAGCCTGGAAAGTGACAGTAAAAAAGGTGCAATTATTTTCTTTCATTTAGATGTTTTGAAAACATATTAACTTCAGAATGGCTCTAATTTTGCCCCCCTTGGTGGGATGAGGAGGGGATCAGCGTTGCCTAAATCTTCAAAACCCTTTATCTCAACACATTAAACTCAGTAGAAAGGAGTGGTGATACTAAAAGATTTCAAAAGTCAAGCAAACGATGCTGCATTTTCTACAGCCCTGCTGTCACAGATGGCGTGGAAAGTGCAGATTTGTCTGTTTAAAGCACATTTTATACTAAGCAATTAGCATCAAAGCTCTTTTTTATCTTCCTTATTTAAAGTAATGCATGCAGCAAAACTCTCAGATAGGGTATTCCAGAACACAAACTGAAAAAATACTGGACAAATGTTTCATTTCAGACAAAAAATATGAATGATGAAACTAAAGTCACATTTTCGTCAGTCAGGAAAATAAAATACTGTTTCAGTACAAGTATTCATCTCAGCTCCTAGACAGGAGCGGGTAATCTGTTCTGGTTACATTGCCAGAACAATAACTGTTCTGCCAGAACAATACTGGTTACAAGAAAGCAGGGCTAAAAGGAAAAGCATTGCAAAACACAGCAAAATCATTGCTGCTTGTAAATAAACATGATTTATAGACGTAACCACTGAACGTATAATCATCTTGAAAACAGTTGGCATATCTTTTAGCTGGATTTTGGTACGGTAAAAGACATCTTGACACCCAAAGAAGGCTCCACAGCCAAAATATTGTGTTTCTTTTCTTTTCAGCATGGAATAAACCTTTTCTTGTTCCTTTACAACCTACGCATACTGACGCAGCTCCCTACTTGTAAAAGACATCTGTTCACCTGCCGTGTCAAACCTCAACGAGTACCTGTACAGTATATAGACTATAGCTAGATACCAGGCAGCACACCTCTGCACTAACAGAACATGGAACGGATGGAAAATGATCCATTACGTTAACAGGTGACAGGGTTCTGTCAAAAATCAAGATATAGAATCCTGGAAATTATTTAATTAATCTTTTCAGCATTGTGACGGTTACAGTAATTCAGAAATTTATCACAGCGACAGCTTCACAACCAGTTAGTAGCCGGAGACTTCCATCACTGAGGTGCTCCAGTCTTCACATCTCTGCGAAGTTGGTGGGGGGTGTACGGAGTGTGGAATAAATTGCTCTGATTAAATAACAAGTAAGAACATAGTCTAAAGATAAAACAAGATGTAACCCGATGTGTGCAGACGAAAGGACGAAAGCCGACAAGGAGAAATTGGTCTTGTGGGACTGAGAGGAACGAGGCCGGTGTGATAAATTAGGAGGTGTCAGGAGGACAGCGTACAATGGAGGAGAGTAAAATCGCCATAAAAGCGCAATGACTACACTGCTCTTCGTGATCCGACAGCCACCTCTGTAACAGGTCCCCGCACAGCCATCAAATCACTTTTCCCCAGAAGCGTGGCAGGAATACCAACCAGAGTCTTCAAGGTGGGTGGTCTCTTGGTATTCCTGAGCCGTCCATGCCGAAATCGTCTGGCTGGTCCAAGCCATGAGCCAGGAAGAGTTTCCTTTCCATTCAGAAGCTAGCCCAGCTCACTGCCTGCCCAGCTTTGCTGAACACTCCAGAAGAGAAGGGGCATTCACTGGGAGAGATTCAAAAGGGAACCACTGGACCGGATTTCTAAAAGCCTGAATCTGAGGGTTTGAGAAAGACATGTGGGCCCAGTCCTGGAATAGAGCACAAACGACAACAAGGTTAGCACTGGAAAAAGCAGGCTCACTCAGAGCCTGCTTGATCTCAGCTGAGCTTTAAACAAACTCATTACTTGCAATCCACAGCCCTTTCTGAGCCCCAACCTGTCAATTTGAATTTCAAGTCGTTTTACAGGGGAGCATGTTGGCAATGGCAGCCGGAGCCCAGGTAGCCATGTAGCTGTGCCTTACCAGCTACTGCTGCCTGCTGCAGCGAAAAAAAAAAAAAGAATAATTTCATGTAATTGCAGCCTTTTTATTTTTGTTCTGCCTGAGCAGTTAGAAGCCCGCCAGAGCGCCGCACGGTCGGTGACCTTTTGTGTTGACATGCTCTCGTGCTTTTTAGCGTTCCCAGTTAATCTTGCAAGTCAAAAGCTGGTCTATCTAATGGCAGCAGCTCCTGTGTCTGTCTGGAGCGGATTGATTACAAGCTGATAATGTTCTACACCCGCGAGAACTCTTTTCTCTTGTCCTGCACGCTTGCCTTCAGTGGTGTGCTCTGGGAGGTCTTCAGGTTTTTTTGTTCGTAATTGCTGCAGAGCAATATTCCTACTGTCAATCAGTTATGATTGAAGCTTACCATGTTGCTATTACCCTGATATACCTACAGCCTAGGGTAATAGCACTGTTAAAACAATAAAAGGTCACCGCAAAAGTCAAGAAAACCTCAATAATACATTATTGTGTAAACATATACAGTATAGCAAACCTGTGCAGTGAGGTAAATATTTACAATGCAGCATCCAAAAGTGAATTTCTGCAGTAACTGGCTAGGTCTTAGCTACATAACTGTAGGGACAAGAGTCTAGAAACAGGGCTCTGGGCTGTGCGTTTTAACATTGGTGATCAGTAGTGTTGTAAGTCCCACAACAAATAGCAAACGCACACAAACACATTCTGACTAGCCATAAGTTACAAGGGAAATGAAGAAGACATTCTTTGACATTTTCAGAGTGTGCATTTTTTCCAGTGTTTTTTTTTTACTCTTTATGAACAGCACACCCTGTTCTTTGTGCATATTTCATTGAAAAGAATTTAATGACAGATGCACGCTACAAAATGGGGAAAAAACAAAATCTGTTCAATTAAAATGTTTAATGGCTTTCCTCTTCCCTGTGTATAATCACACTTCAGAATTAAAATAAAAGCAACTTAATGGCAGCGGCGCTAAACGAAAAATAAAGTCATTTAGCTAATTGGGGGTGAGATGATGTCAACAAAAGCAACAAATTACCTCTTTTTATTAAGACTATGTCTGTGACACCAGAAGAAAGCAATTCAAAATTATAAATATGGTCAATGTAAGACTATGTACCATTATCTTTTAAAAAAAAGCTACAGACTAAAAGGCATACAGGAAGCCTGGGAGAGCGATGAGGATTGATCACTACTACAGACTTAATGAGCTCAAACTGCAAAAACAACAAGACAAAGAGAAACACTGATACACTGATATGTAGATGAATGAGCGCCGAAAGACAGGTTAGATATAGATTCAGACTCATGTACAGACAGATGTCAGACACTGAAAGGATTAATCATGACAATTATGGCTGGAGTCTGGGCTGTTTTGTGCACAGAGACTCCTAGACTCCCTGCCAAGGTAACTGCTGTCCAAGGAGACATCTATCAGCGCAATGAAGAAACAGGGCTCTGCTGTTTGTTAAATACTACACAAATGACCTAGAGCTACTTACCAAATAGGAAGGACACAAACTCTTTACATTCCCACCCTGTGCTTTGAGATGACAACATGCTGACATTCAATAGCTTCAGTCTGTCCTAAGCACAGGTTGATACAAAGGATGTGAGACACAGTTCTGGCAGCCTGGCCATAAGGACAAGGCATCCTAGCTGCTGCAAGGCCAGTGACGAAAGGGAGGGGAGCATACTAAAGAAAGGATGTTGAGAAACGCATGCATGCTATCCCGAATGTTAACGTGAACGCTTGAATGAATAACGCTCCACTTCCAAGAGCAACTGAGTGTTCAATAAATTAGAAAATGGACTGTATCACTTAGAAAACAAGACTAATTTCAGGGAAAGGATCCCAGGACTCAAATATGCAAAAGGACATGTCAGAAGAAAGAAAGCAAAGTATTGCTCATCTTTCTGGACCACAGTCACTGTTTTTTCAGTGCTTCAGCAATATCCTTGTTCTTCTGTGGAGAGATTCGAGTGGAGAGTGATAATGAAATCAGTCCACTGCTATACGCAAACTCAACATGCACTTTCTCAAGGAGAGAGACGGACGTGATTCAGGGCAGCAGTGTGGAGCAGCGTTTGGGGTTCTGGACCCTTGAACAAAGTAATTTACCCAAAGAATACACAGCTGTATAAATCGGTGCTATTGTACAGTATGGTGATTGGATAAAAGTATCAGCCAAATACAGTAGTTATTCTAATAAATAATATTTTGTCCATTTGTAAAGACAGTAAACAGGTACTGATGGTTTTTAACTTCATATATGCTCTACTATACTATACAGCAAAATGACCTTCTCTTATCAGGGAAGAGTGCCTTTGCAGAAACCATGTGTCATTCTTTATCAATACCTTAACGATTCCAATAAGCAGCTTTAAAATAGCCTCCAACAGTAACATAGGGTGGACAGTGTGTAAGCTTGTAGCCCAAGCCTGTGAACCAGGAAACCATAAACTGATGCTAGAAATTCCACTGCTCTGTTCTGGCCAAAGCAGAACCAAGAGACAATGTCAACACATTACTGTCATTTCCACCCCCAGGCTGCTTGCAGGCTGCAATGTGATGGGTGCACAGAAGGCTGCCACATTTATGAGTGGAATTTTAGATGCTTGCTTTGTTTAACTTACTGTGAAATTAACTTCGATGCATGCTATTTAAACGAGGGGTAAACCTTTTACAGCTTGTGGGCAATGTAAAACTAAATAAAAAAGCAAAAATAAGAAACTAAAAATAATGAAACCCATAAAGCCTTTTCCAAAATTGTTACAAGGAAAGAGGGGAGTGATACTGCAGAGAAACAGGGGACCGATAACCCCACTCATTTAAAGGGTCTAAAGGGTCCAAGACATTATCTAGGACCCCGGCTCTGCCTCTCGAGGGATCAACAAGGGATCACAAGGGATTGCTGGGTATTTTCAACCATGTACAACTTTAAACCTGAGAACAGGGGTTAATCCATTTCAGATGAGGCTTACTTGGAGCAATTCCCCATTCGCACGTGTCTCAGACACCTCGACCACCTGCCCAAGGCCCCGAGACCGGGAATCCCAGACAAGACGGTTGATCTTATCTCTGCTCTCTGCCGTTTCAGAGACACTGGAGCACAGGGCACTGAGCCTTGGCGCTGGGCAGCAGTGCTGTGAGGTTAACCTGAAGGCACAGGAAGCGATCGGATTCTTCTTCATGCTCCCACTTCTGTGGCAAGTTTCAAAACGGTTAAATTTGTCAAGGAAACTGTCGGCAGCTGCTTTTAAAACTTCAAAGCAGCCATTTATCCTCAAAGAAATCGCACGATCCGACTATTTTTATCTGAAGAGTGAGATGATCAAAGGGGTGCTTTAACATATCTTCAGCACAGTTACACTGTATTTGAATGCGTCCTGCGTGACGTGGCATTATCTCACTGCACAAGACTGCTGTTTTCATTGGGATTAATGTAGCGGCTCTTTGGACGGATTTCACGGAGATATCTGATCATTACATCAATGCCAAGGAGGAGAAAAATAATAAAACATTATGCTATGAACATTAGAATTTGACACTGATAGTGCACAATTAATCTTAGTGGTACTGTATGTCTCAATAGTACACCACTCAGTTTACAAGAACATATGGGATTTCACTAAGTGGATTGTCAAAGAAATAATTTGATAACGACTACAATGGCACCTTATTCCTTTCCTCAGCGTTTTAGTGATTTATTCATTCTTTTACATGTTACACATTTTTTTGCAACATACCGCTGAAAGCCCCAGCTTTTTCTAAATGTATGCCATTCAACAGGCACTACATACATGTACGGTACGTGGCTGTAGTAATGGTGGGAAAGGAAAGTCATCAAGGGGCAAAATAAAAAAATTACTTTCGGGAAGTACAGTATGTTTGAAGTATGGCAAGACATTTATTCAAACGAAAAGAGTAAAGAAACATCCAGAAAATGAAAAAGAAATGTATCACCAACAATTAAAAAGAAAATAATGTTGTCACACATTGAATTTCGTTAAACAGGCAAAAAGAACAACACCGATAAACTACTTACGTTGCAGAAAAGAAAACACAGAAACAAACTTTAGAGGAAGCCGAGTACATCCAAAAGCTGCTGACACTAACTGAACTAATAAATTAGACCTACACATTACAAGATTCACACAGGATCACCACAGCCAACAGCACTGAAATCAATACCTGAACTGAGGCAAAACGACCACGTGTGTCGTTAGGAGAGATAGTAACCTTGCAATTCAACTGAGACCATTTATTTTAATAACTCTCACTCGGTTATGTACGGCTGTTTGCACATCAGAAGGATGCCAAACAGTGAATTCACAAAAACACGGTACAGAGCATTTATTGCTATTGGATCAGACAAGCTGACAGAGCTTGCTTCACTGTCATTACTTACACTGTACAGTACAGTTGGGAATAATGTTGATGGTATGATGATCAGATTTTCTGTGTGGACCATAAATTGTTCCTTTAGAATAACTGAGAAGGTTGGATAATTTATTTAGAGGACAGCAATATAAATATTAATATAAAATATTATATACAGTTAGTATCACATCACCCAAGTAATGACTAGACTGTTTTCTTACACATCCATGAGCTATGGTTTGTGTTCAGCACTTAAATAGGGATACACCGTCTTTCTCAGACAGAAATGACTAAAACCCCTATGTCTTATCCGTCAGGTGTTTGGGGAGAAGGAAAATGTATCTTCTGAAACATGACTGTTATGAAAATGACTTACAGGCCACAGAAAAGTAAGATCTTGTGAAGAGAAGGACATAGGGTCCAAAATCCTGGTTCTGCAGTCTGGAATCTTGCTGAAAAACCCTTGCTCTCGAATTGGAGAGGAGGAATTGGAGGAACTAATGCTGAAACAACTGAACCTTTTTTGTCCTAATAGTCTTGTAACCTTTCTTGAGGTCTTATGGAGATCCAGTGTGTCTGCTTGTTTTCATTCTAATGATCTTAATTAGTTAATTACAGGATTAATGGGAATAGTTTTGACAGCTTCTCCCAACACTTCAGTTGTTGGTGCTTTGAAGCACCACAGAAAATCTGCAGACACAGCAACCGTTCTAAGACCAAAACTAGGCACCCCTGCACTTGAACGGACAGTACCAACATTTGGATTTCCCCAGATCTGATCTACAGTAACCTGAGTATAAGGATTAAGAAAGCAGAAATGGCAGAGTTAATTAGATTTCACCATGTCACAGATTCCATAGCTGCAGAGGCAGATGCACGTGAAATAAAGTCAATGCTCTCTTCTTACTGTACATGCATTGTGCAGACAAGCCAACCGATAACTTTCTAAATGAGATCTTACACTTTACAGAAACTAGTGAAATTCATCTTGGGATCATATAAAAGTGAATGGCACAGTCTATCCAATAAATGGAAAAACAGAAATAGAAATATCCACAGAAAATCATACCTAGCTAAGGAAGTCACAGCTCACTGAGACCTCAATGTTTCAGTCCAGGAGTATTTACCGTGCTGTTGTGAGCACACATGCACCGAATATTACTTTAGTTTTGGACCAAAATGTACTCCAACACTACAAAATTCTATAACCTCCACTAACTACACTCTGCATGGCAGGCAATATGAAGAGCTTTCCAAATCCCTAACAAGCTGGACATTTGCTTTTGCAGCAGCTGTTGATGAGGTTGTTGGGCGTAACGCATTTAGTTATTTTTGTCGAAAGGCAGATTCTTGCTGCAGCCTCGCTATCGCAGAAGAGGCAAACGCCATTAGTCCTAATGGGTTGCCACAGTTTCACAGCCACATGATGTTTGCTTCCATCTCACTGATGGGGGCATTTACACAAATTTGTTGTTGTTAAGCATGCTCATTAACAAATGTGACTTTGAAGCTGAGACATACTAAAATAACAACTACGCATCAGGCACAGATCTAAATGAGTGGCTAAGACTCATTGGAACAGGGATAAATCTTTCAGTTTAATCGACTGTTCCGTATTTACACACCACCTAATAAACCTAATTGCCTGTTATCACAATCACTCTGTCCATTCACTCAAGCTACTGCTGCACTGCATCCGCCTTCACCTGCTCATCTGTCCTCCTCCGAGAGAGACTACTGAGCTCTCGAGCACTAATAAGTGAGCACAAGACACCCCCCACCTGATCTCTTTGGGACCTAGCTCGCAGCAAATCCAGCATGTAACCCACATCCAATAACGTGAGAAACAAGAAGGAGATCCTTGACACAAAGAAGGAAAGATCCGCACGATCCCAGAAAACACACTGCCTCCTTTGCTTTTTTGAGGCAGTCCGCTTTAAAAGGAATGAGGCACTGAAGGGGTGCACTGCTTTAAACTGTGTGTTGTGTGCATGTACAGTATATAGTATGCATATCACTAAGTCCTCAAGTGGTAACAGTGTTTAACTGCACACGCAAACCTATACTGTATAAACGAGTGGAAAAGGACCAAGTGACTGAACCACAATATGAGGTTCATATTTGCAAACAATGTGCAACCCGGCATTTCAAGATGGCATGGGATACCGGCAATTTAAAGACACTGAATTAAGGTAATGAAATACAGTACAGAAAAAATTCCCAGAGGTTTTGAAAATTGTACCCTACTAGCAGGAAAGAAGGCCAAGACGCATTAAACATGGCTCTAAGATGAGTGCCTTTCTTGGCGACAAGCTTTCCTGAAGACTTTCTGTATGTTTCTAAAATTTTCTATGCCAGCTGTAATGGATATTTTCTCTCACTCCCATCTTACTCTGTCTGCAGGTAAGGATAACGTATTTTAAGAGCATGTCACAAATAGCTGCGGTATTAAACTTCAAGCTTTTGATTAAATGATGATAGAGGAAAAAAAACCCTTAAAATACACAGTCCTTGTATTAAAAACTGAATAAATAAACAGTACAGGATTATGCACTTGTAATCGCTCTACTCTCCCCACATACACAGTGCAGTTCTGTGCCAACATAACAATAAGACTCATGGACATTTCTAACATTGAGGTGGCTGTACTCTCAAAGCAGACTCCAGGATCCTCACAAAGCCTTCCAGAGCTGTGTCTTATGTAAATTCTGAATAATTAACAAGACTTGATTTAGAAAATCATAAATATTTTAGGAAAGAGGCTTCTCTTTTTGCAATTACCCAAGTTTCAAGTTAAACACAGAAAGAGAGGACAGGAGAGAGAGAAAGAGAAAGAGAACAAATATTGTCTCATCTGAATAAAGGAACCCATTTTGCTAATCCTTGCAGTTTTGTTTCAAGTTGTTCTGTCGCTGTGCGTGCCTGGCTTCTGATAACATAGCTTCAAACGAGGCAGGGTTTTCCAACTGCAAATACAGTATGTCAACTTGCTAGGGAGATAAGGGGGAGAGGGTTCGATTAAAAATTATACTCTCAAAATTAACATCCAGAATTATACAAAAGCGCTCCATTTTATTATTATAATAACCTAGACTGAGAAAATAAACAACACATGGAGAAAGTAATTGATCTGCATTTCACAGCAACAGATCAATTGCCACAGTTATTGCTTGAGGTGAGAGCAGCTGAAATACTGTAATGAAAGCCCCTTGATCATAGATACCCATTTACATGTCGATAAATTAGTGGTATGTTGACAAAACACTGTAATAATCAAACAGGAATTCAATTTCTCATTTTGATTCATTGGTTAATCTGGTAATATCAATTCATTCAAGCCAATAATTTTATGTGATATTAATCCCCCAGTACCCGTTTCGTCGTCTTATCTGTTAATGATAGTTACCTAAATAACAAGTAGTAATTTGCTCATTAAAACAATTTACATTCTGAGTTGAAGAAAAACGTTTTCTCTCATGATCCAGATGACCCCGTTTTGTTTATGCACAAGTATTTGTTCACTTGAAATTAATGTGTCTGCTTTTAAGCCTGTTTTAACAGTACAGAAATACTCTCCTCTTTTTCAGAAAGTTGTTATCATCTACTATAGCACCTGGGGCTGACTCATGTGTATGTACATACATACAGTAGGAGTACTTCTTGTTTATTAGTAGTGGGCATTTAGTCTTTGTCGCTGAGTAGCTCGTGTTACCTGTAAGCTAATCAGGCCCATTGTTTATCTACTGTATGACTCGTTTTAAGTAGTTACAGCATGTAGATTCAGCTATAGGCAAGAAACAAATAATTATACTGCAAGATTTGCTTTTGAGATTTAGAAGGGAACTGCAACCATGTTTTGTAAGTTCTACATTTGTATCTTTCGTTTGTACAGCTTTGTTTGTAAAACAAAGACAGTGCTATAACAAATTCTGTAACCCATCATCATGGAAAGCTTAAGGTTTTATGTTATATAAAATTATATGTACTAACTTCAAGTTTTCAAATGCACATTTTATTCTATAGCCTATGACTAATGAATGGTTCAATGTCAAATTTTAATGATGGTTACTCCAAAAATAAATGCATAAATACTGTATGATCTGCCTGCATTTATTTGTTTTCCCAGCATGTGTGTGTGGCGATGCGCTTGAAAGTCTACAGAAGGAATAACTCACAGTGCATGAGTTAATGTATTAAATCAAATACCTGAATACCAAAAAGATACATTGAAATAATAGCAAGGACTCCTTTACCTAAGCTCTAAATATATAATCTAAAGCAAAGCTTTAGTGAAAAAGAACACACATGTCAAAATAAACGAGATACACCTTGGGACTTGTTTTGTATCCATGTGCTAGTAAAGAATTGCACGCATGTATGTGCCTTACAGCATTATTTCATTAGCATGAAACGACACCCTCTGAGAATAAAGTAGCAAATGATCAATGTTCAGCTAAAACACAAAACTGTGTGATACAGGATTTCATTTTCATATTCTGTGCAGTGTGCCACAGGACTTCTACAGCACATAAGGAAAAATGATATTGTGCTCCTATTCTTCTCACTAAGGGTATTTATTGGAGACATGCTAACTTAAGTTACGATAAAAATGGGAAAGCATTAGATTTTAAATCATCAAAATGAATCTGCTGGCTAACTGCAGCATTTGAACATTTCTGTATAATAGTAATAGTACCTTTCTCTAAAATAAGAATGCTTGAAATGGACGGCAATATATCAACTCAAACATTACGTTTGGTTTGCCCCTAAAGAAAATGACACGTAGTATATAAACACTGCTCAATTCATATTTAATGCACCTCTGCACAAATGGAAGAATTGCCGGTTGCTTTTAGATGCCGATTCCAGTGCTGAGTTAATACACATGGTTATAAACATCTCCATACATTTCATTCCCTCTGATCTAAATTGCAAAACCTGCAGTAGAATGAAAGACATTTCTAATGCAGCTCACACGATCTGTCCGAAAAGCAAACAAAATCTAGAGCATTACAAGGTGACCTGCAGTCACCTGTGCTTCTTCGATTTTAGGAGTGCAGTTTAACTCTTCAGCTGTCACTCCCTTACTTTGAGGTCAATGCAACAAGAAAATGTAATGCATCACCTGCTATTTCATTGCATACAATTGAAAAAGAACAATACCGTTCTCAGTTAAATTTAACCTAAAAGTCATATGAAGTAATCTTTTTGGTCTGAAACAGTTTCACTGCTGCCGTTTGCCTTGTTTGACATGTCAGTATCAGTCCTCACTGCAGCCTCCTACACAGGCGGCCTAAAGCCAATTAATTAACTAATGCCCAATAAAGACAACAGCCATATCACCCTGCAAGGCACAACTGACAGCCCACTGAAGCTCAGCAGGTGTGGGCCTGAATGGGAGACCTTTTGGGAAAAACTAACGTTGCTGCTGGAAGTGGCATTAGTGGGGCCAGCAGGGGGCGCTCACCCTGTGGTCCATGTGGGTCCTAATGCCTCAGTAGAGTGACAGGGACACTCTGCTGTAAAGTGGCACCGTCCTTCAGATGAGATGTAAAACCGAGGTCCCGACTCACTGTGGTCATTAAAAATCCCAGGGTGTTTCTCGAAAAGAGTAGGGGTGTTACTCTGGTGTCCTGGCCGACTTTCTTTCATGGTTTTTACCAATCATGGCCTCCTAATAATCCCCAATTATGAACTGACTTCATCACTCTGTTCTCCTCCCACCTGATAGATGATGTACAGTGAGTGTACTGTGTGCTCTCTGGTAGCCATTGTATCATCCAGGTGGGGCTGCACATTGGTGAAAGTGAGTTCTTATTACCTGTAAAGCCCTTTGAGTGAAGTTGTACAGAATAGTGTAATAAACAATAAGTGTAAGGAATTCTTATTATTCACCTATGATCTATAAATGTGGTGGATATCATTAACGGTATAGCTGCCCAAACTTTTATATAAAAGAATGAATACATAAATATACTGACCAATAAGAACACACAAAAAATGTTTTTACACATGCAATTCGGGTTCTTAAAAAAAGGAATCAATTACACACCACTTGCAGAATGAGTAGATGTGTTTTGCTGCCTTTCAGCATTATTAATCAGGTTTGGTAAGCATGTGAAGAAATCGTTTGGAGACTTGCTCAGTGTCACCAGGAATAAGTCAAACTCGCCAGCACCTCATGTTTTATTCATGCTGAGCTCAGTCAACACTAATTAAGGCTTTTTTTAAGCTATTACCTTACACAGGATAACCCTGACATAGCTTGTTCATAACAGGCAACTGATTAACAAAGCCAAGTCCACATCCAGATTGCCTACTGTATATCGTTAAGCCTCATGGGAGTAACACGTTTTCCTTTCAAATTAAAAAGTAAAAAGTTTCTTTGGGGGAAAAAAGCAAGTGTGAATTTTTCAAGCAAGATGTTTCTAAGCACATTGCCAAATGTGAAAGACATTCATGAAGAGTGAGGCTTTCCTGCAGTTACTGGGGGGTGTGGTTAGCAGTGTGAATCTCAACAGATGGCCTGATGAGCTCATTTCGGGGGATATGTACAGTACAGTAGTCTTCCCATGTCTCCTGTGATCTCAGTCTCTGTTGCAGACTTTGGTTCTGCCACTAACCCCAACTGTTCATGTATTTCATACTTTACCATCTGATGTTAGAGAATCTTTGGAAAGTTATGACTGAGCTGCCTTATCTTTCCTTAGCACTAAACAAGCAGGTTGACAAAACTTATTCTGGTCTGATTTGACACTAGATCTCCTGTCAAACCCTGGGCCACTTGCATCAGATGATTTGTAAGAACAGATTGTCTACCGTCAGCCAAACAGGAGGAGCAAATGGCTTACTGGAGCTGTTAAGTCTGCACATCTGGGAAAAACAGTGCTGAAAGTTAGGCAACGGTACACTCCGCTCTGTGTGAGAAGATATCAGCAGAAATGAGGAATGAGAAGAGACATGTGGCTTCTCTTGTGGACTGCGAGACAAAGTGTGAAAATAGATTCAAAAATACTCCACATACTGTACCAGAGGAGCTTAACAGCCTGACAGACACAAGACAGCACAATGAACTGTCACAAGTCTCTGCTACAATGAACGCACTGGGGCAAAGAATACCAGCATATAGCTCTCTCTCCTTGATTCATTGCTCATCTTTTATTTGACCTCTTCAGCAGTGCAGCTGTGAGTCCAGATAATTTCGTCAGACTTCCACAAGTCTTTGCCTTGAAACCGTAAAAGAGGGATTATTCTATTACATCTCCCAGACCGACTCTTCAATAGCTGCAGAAAAACAAAAACGGCCAGTAAAGACAGCTTTATACGTCTACAAATGACTGACTGGCTGGCTGTTTGCGTTTTTGAGGTACAGCACAGCTTACAATGAATTATTTATGTCAGGCTAAACTGATGCTTGGATGATCATGTTCTTTTTCCTCTGTGCAAGTCCCTTTATAATTCTGGGTGGCAGACTCTTCAGTCAGCTTCCATTGGGCTGTGATGTATTGTATATGGCTGGAATCTAGGTCAGCTGTTATTTGTCAGACAGCAAGCTCTAGACTTTTATACACAGAGGGCTGCGAAGTACAATATGAATGGGACACATGAACGATAACTATCCGAGACCATAAAAAGAAAAAATCACTTAAAAAGTTGCCTATCGGACTCTAGGGCAATGACATCATTAATCAAAATCCTTTATAGGATACTTCTGAATTAATGTATGGGTGGCACAGAGCATGCAAGACTCATCAGTTAAAAAAAAAAAACTTTTCCGAATACTGCTTGGGAGAAGAAATGGTTGTTTGCAGACATCTGAGGTGAAAACAAATAGTTGTCCAAACAAAACGGAGTTCATGACCCCACCACACCACCATAAGAATGGCAGAGATGACATCACAACGGACAGCTGACCAGTTTCCAAGCAACCGTGCTCTGTCTGACAAATAGAGAAAGATTCTAGAATGAGCTACTGTAAGCATTTCACCCCCCATTCATGATCATGAATTCACAAGCATAAAAATAATTCACAGGCTATGTGCTCTTTTTTCAAATATACAGCATATTTTTCATTCCTATTGAGGGTTACATTTTTCCAAAGCAGAAAGTAAAGACAATGTTGTTTTTGTAAGCCTACATCTTCATCAAGTTGCAGATCTCTAGATGTTAGAGAAAGACCAACAGGTATAGTTCATCTCCTAACTCTGTGACCCAGTTTGAAGAACTCAACCGTATATTGTGAACCAGAATGATGAACTCTAACATCACTGGAAAATCGACCTGCCACTGCAGCAGGTATGTATGGAGATAGGCACTGAAACCTTTTCCAACAGCCTCAGCTTCATAAGACGTCAAACTGCATATTTTATTAATTGTTGCACAGGAACAAGTTGACGCAGCTGCCTACTTCAACTCTTATTAATTGTTACTGTATTTGATTTGTGTATTTTTGTTGTGCATTGTGCTGGCTCTCCATACACTTCAGAGGGCTGTCAGATTCACCTCAGAAGATCAGATAGGGGCGGTCAGTGTCTCTAGGACAAGGCACTGAGTTACATCATACAGGCTAAATGGAGTATCTCCCACCCTGGAGCGGAAACAATAAGTCAGCAGCAGCCCCACATCCGTATTCTCAGCAAACAAAAGGAGGTTGCCCTCAGACAAGAGATATAAGAGCATACGGACACTTACCACTAGATTCTTCAATAGCTTCTATCCACAAGCAGTGAGACTGGCGAACACATTGAGCCATCCCCCTCGGACCACACCTACACCATCACCATCTACCTCTTAATGATTTCTTATCTATTGCACATCTCCAGTCATTGTTTACACGTCTGTATTGTTTACATTCAAACTGTCTACATGTTTACTTGCACATTGTATATTGTTTGTTTGTACATTGTCTTGATGCACTGTTTGCACTTTGTCTTGTTTTACAATCGAGAGACTTTTTGTAAGTAAGAATTCCATTGTACCAGTACCGGTTACATATGGCAATAAAGTTCAAGTTCAAGTTCGAGGGAAAGCCAATCTCTCAAATGCAAAACGTGTTGCAGAGAAACAAGGCTGCAAAAGCAGAAGAGACTTCAGCTCTGAATAATAAAGTGGAAATGTCTACAAATGTGCACTGGCCTCACTGGAGTTGTTTGTGAAGACCATTTGAATGCAATTACCCTTTTCCACAAACCTGTTTAGTCAACTACTGGAAGAGGAGGTGATTTGATTATCCCCATGGCTCCTGGCAAAATATTTCTAAATTATAATACTTTAGAGCACAATGCATTGTATTATGTCTGGGACCTGATGTGGTCTATGCCTATATAATGCACAAGCAGACCTGTCAACAGCAAGCACAGAAAGGAAGATTTATAACATCCTGGTGTGAAAGCCCCAGGGGTGATACGTGACTCTTCTGAAATCAGCAGGTACACAAAAGTATATTCAAAACATATGGAATCACTACAACATGGCAGAAGTTATTTTTCTTCATATACTCATCAAGCACTTCATGAAAAAAACATGATTCTATTTCTTTGGAGACTCATGAAAAGCAGCAGGACTTTATGATAACTGTTTTGTTAAAGCATGTGAATAGCAGGTCTGATGTCTATGATTTCCATCTTCTTCTGGGCAAATGCACACTATCATCCAACTCCAGGTCATCAGCCTTGAAAGAGGTGCCAGTCCATTGCAGGACATACTCACTTACATCCCAGAAGTCAATTAACCTACCAGTATGTCTTTGGACTGTGGGAGGAAACTGGAGCACCCAGGGGAAACCCACTCAGACATGGGGTGAGCATACAAACTCCACGCAGACAGCAACCCAGGACAGGAAGTGATCCCAGTGTCCCAGCGCTGCCAGGCAGCAATGCTAATCACTGTACCATCGGTCCCTCCAAAAAATGCTCACTATAATAAACAAAATATAAGACCCCCCTCTTTGTCCTATGAGAACCCACCTTCACACTCATTGTAAACATTGCATTTACATTTTACTGAATTAATAGTACTTCCCATATGATACATTTCAATGCAGTAATTTATCATTATACAGTATATATCCTGTAAATACACAGCACATCCAAATAAACCTTTTGTTCTAACAGCAACAAAATCACAAATCTCATTGATCAGATATGACAGTATGTTATCTGGTGGGATGTTGTTCATTACCTATAATCTGTATACTTTATTTTTCTAAAACATCCATCCTACAGTAACTGCGTTTCTAACTGCTCTACCCAGCACAGAGTTTCAGGGGAGTCGGAGCCTGTCGCAGCAAGCAACAGGCGCAAGGCAGGATATACTAGTGGGAATGGGATTCCAGTCCTTCACAGACACACGCTCAAACAGGGCCAATTTTTCCCAGAAGCCAATGAACCTACCAGGGTGTCTTTGGACTGTGGGGCTGGAGCACCTGGAGGAAACCCACAAAGCACAAACACAGTGAGAACATACAAACTCCATGTACTGTAGATAGCACCCCAGATTTAGAACTGAACCCAGGGTCCCATCATAGAGAGGCAGCAATGCTAATCAATGTGCCACCATGCCTCCCTTTTGTCAAACAATACATGCAAAAATAAATCAATGATATTTTTTTCCATGTGGGGTGTAGTGAACAGTATTCAAATCCTAAGGGTGATTTATAGTTTCACAGGCCTAACCTTGTAATAAGGTACCTTTACAACCACCAGAGACATCAGAGCTTGATCATGCTGGGTGGATGGGCACCTGTCAGAAAAATCACAAACTTCTAAATCAGTGTTATCTTCCTGCAGGGAGGGTGGAAATCAAAACTAAAAATGAAACGTGTTCACCAACACACATACAGCAAAGCCCTGTCTATTAAAAGCCATTTGAAATGCTGCTGACCTTGAGTCTGAAGCTGAGCTTCTGAAAGGCAAAGGCTTTTTGAAGGGGCTTCAACAAGAGTAGGCTGAGCCTATTCACGTCCTGGAAAACTACACAAATGAATAAAGTAATTCAGAGACCTTATATTCCTTAGAATTCATGGCCTGCTATTCATTTGGAACATGACTGTTTTCTTCGGTGCTGCACGCCGTTCATAACTGTACAGCCAAGTGCGGGGGAGTGATTCAGTCTCAGCGGCAGAATATTTTACAGATTGAGTGGAATTTAGTGAGGGTGGCTAACAAAAAATAAAGTAAAATAAACAGCCTTGCTTTAAGTCAAGGGGCATTGAATCATTATGTACAGAATAACAGTGATCAAAATTACTTTTCTGAGGAGCCACAAAATCATGTTTCTATCTGGCCGTCTGCATTCTAATTTAGCTAAACTCACTTGAGGGTTAATATTAAACAAAACAGTATTCAACACCCTTCTAATTGTTTTTGTCAAGCGGCCTGAAAAGCTCACCAGCTACCAAATCATCAAATGGAGTCAGTCATCTTTACATGCATCCAATAATATTTCCACAAAATCTGTGAAAAATAAAAATTTGCCTTAAAGGCTATTGGTTAGGTTCATGCATGTACAGGATAGAACTTATATACATGGTACTGTACCTATAAGAAGGTAACTCAATGAATAGCTGAGTGCATGTTCACAAGTTGCTCCTAAGTAGATCAAATAAAATTAACTCATTATCTGTGTATAGTAAAACTCCACAGACTTGAACAACAACTAAAAATTGCCAGACAAAATAATTCAGTTTTAGAGTCTAAGGACTGATTCATACAAAACACTACCTACACATCACCTGTGCTTAGCTAGATATAACTAAAAAACACAACAGGCAGCTTTTAACCATGGACACTGCAGGACAGAAACATCATGATCCTCAATCATTTAATTAAGAATATTCTGCAGAACATTAATAAAATGCCTTTTCACACTACTGTGTGCTACATAGTGTACATGGGAGAGATACTGAGTCTTAATCAGGAGAGGAGAGGTGAGCAGAATGCTAAATAATGAAGGTTTCTTCTGCTGACAGTTATTTAATTTTTCTGACATGCTCCAAGTAAAGGGGCTCGGCCACAATTCTTCATTACTGCTGCAAACATGGATTTATCCAGACACTGCATGTACAGGAAAGTAGTGTTCCAAAGGTCCTCGGTTTTGTGAGAGTACACTACATGTACGTTAGTAAATGACGTTGTTGTTGTTCTGAAAACATGATGAAGTGTCTCAGGTTCAACAATGAGATAAACAAATGCATAAAGCAGACGGTTCGCGTAAAAACCAGCGGGTTTCAGGAGGGAAAGAGACCAGCAGTCCAAAACAACATCAGATAATTCTGGTCCCGTTTGTTTCCAGACGTATTTGCCGCTACCTTTAGAACTATTTCACATTTCTGCACAAGCCGCACGGCTAGTCTTTTTTCAGAGGTGAAACAGCAAACCACCAGTCCTGCTAACCGCAAGAGCAGCCGTATTCTCCCCCCCCTTCTGCAAACTTCAGGTGCAGCCGGGCTTCAAAACGGCAGGAAAATAAATAAAACCCTCACAACGAATCGAAAACCTTGCTGTGCTGACGTGTTTCTAAATGGAAGAGGCCCTGTGCACACCAAGCGCAAGCTGCAGAAGCAGTTTTAATAAAAATGAAATTGCTTCGCGCTGCCCCTTTCACCTCGCAATCCCTCCCTGCACCGTTTGTCCTTCCCCAGTGGACGCTTTGGTAATCGCGGGTCTCAGACGCCAGGCAATCCGGCGGAGGACCGGGCCCGGCGCTTTGTGACGGAGGGAGGCGGCTGGGTTAAAGACCGGCCCTTTCCCCCCGGGGGGCGAGGGGGCTCAGGCAAAGCGAGACCCCCCTGACCACCTGCACATCCACGTGCATAGTTGCTGCTGCCGGCAGAATATGCTGTCTTGTGTGTGCTGCTGCTGTGTGGGCTGTCGCAACGGACACCAGTAATGAAGATTTGAAAGAAGAAGTGAGTAATTAAAAGCATCGTGATGTACAGTATATCCCCCAGAAAACCTGACCTCATTGAATATGCATGTACTGTATAGCACTTATGGACAAGATATTTCGTAACAGGTGTCGAATCCGTTCTGTTTAACACACGATGCTTCTTACTGTACCTTTCATGCTGTTTACCGAAGACAGGTCATTGCACCTGATGCAAAACTGAGCTCTCCTGGGTCCACCCTGTTGTAAAAAGGGAGCTGCTGTCATATTTTAGGACCAATTGGAACGGCCGCAGAAGTTGCAATGGCTCATGGGATACGTGCCTATTAATTATCCATGTCTGTTTCATTACACTAAATAATTGTGTCATAGTGTTATAATAGTTTCTAAAGACTTCAAATTGTGCTTTCATACTTCGTAGCAAGTGCTGCTTGTTTGTGAATACACTTTTTTTTCTCATGAGGATAACATTAACCCTTAATCATATTAGTCACTGGAAATATGTAAATCTATACCAGAATTGTGGCTCCAGCCCACCAACTGATTAAAATCGTTTGATTTGGTGCAGATTTCTAGGTTTGCATTAAGCTCTCAAAAACGCTGAATGGGAAAGTCATAGTTATCAACCCCATTCCGATTTGTGAGACTCAGAGCTGCCCGAACTGTAACCGTCTGCTCCTCTGCAGAAGAAAAACAGATGATGGTCTTCGGAGCTGGGAGTGACCGAGACCTTGTTCATCACGAATACATCACCTGGTAAGAGCTGTTCGGGCAGAAACGTGCGTGTAAATGAGTTGAGCTGCTTAAAGTTATTTATGCTGCAGGTGCTTAAAACACAACAGCGACAGCAGGGGATATTGAAACTCGGGACAGAATGAGAAACAAGTCAACTGGAAGTCCAAACAAGCAAGCAGATCAATTAAAGGCAGCAATTAGCATCGTGAGTGATTGAGAAGTCAGCTGGAATGAAACCCAGCAGACACAGTGATCCCTCAGGGCCGGGGCTAGGAACCACTGATCTATACCACGCTCATAATGGTGAATCAGCTGTCTGTGGCGGCTTTGTCTTCATGTACGCAAAGCAGAATTAAAAGTATCCTTAGAGCGGTTCTAGTGAAATTACCATGGCTAATTAATATTCACGCAATATAGATTGCGACTTCTGCTGGCTCTTAAAAATATTTATCTCCAGATAAAACGTGATGACAAAACGTGATAATCATAAAAAAACTAAGGGTGTCCATAATGATTAAGCGGGGCAGGACAGACACCGCCTGAGTGAAATACTGTACGATGCAGGGCTGATGGATTTAACGCGGACAGAGCTGCACAAATGACTTCCTCCTTTCGTCGTGAACAATGAGATTCATTTTTCATGAAGAGATCAGCAACATCTCGAGTGGCTCTCAAGAGGTGTACATCTAGGCGATCCTTTGCAGTTCCTGTAGTTTAATGGCTGGCTCCCCGATGCCCCGCTACTGAAACAGGAGGGGGGGGAATCCCGCGGCAGAAAAGAGGAATTGGATTTTGTACAGTACGTGTGATAAAAGATGGGTATCAGACCGACTCTAAGGAAATGCTTTCTATGAAAAGACAGAATCAACTTCTTTCGTTTAAAGAACCTACAGCTGTCTATTTAGTAAAAAACCATACATCTTACCCCGTGGGTGACATTGTGACTTTGCAGACACACTGTTCGTTATACAGTATGAGGCCATACCTCTGGGCAATGTACTCTGGAGGATTAGAGGCCGTAAGATGCAGTGATTGTAAGGAAATGTTTCTATAAATATTTTTAGATCGAATACTGTATAGTCCAAAATACACGCACTTGAAAGGACACAACAGTGCGACGAGGGACTGTTCCGCGTGACACGTCTCAGCCAGCAGAGCAGTGCAGGGCGGGAGCTGCTCCATCAAGTTGCCAGAAAGGCGAACAGGACAGCTCCGCCTCACAGCAGCTGCACTTTCACAGGAAAGACAGGCAGAGCACGTGGCAGGCAGCTCCCGCCAGCGTGCCCTTGGAAATCAAGGTGGTGTGCAATTCACTGCGGGCACAGTGCGGGTAGAAAGCACAGATAAAGCCTGAGGCCTAAATGTGCCCCTTATAGGGGAACTGCTGTCCCCATTTCTCAGACCGGTTAGTAAATCTCCGTACCAAACTAATTAATTGACGGCATCTCACAATTTTACCAATTTCGAATTACGTGTTCAATCGTGAAACTTTGTAAAAGAACTGTACAGTATGTTCACCAGGTTGTCGCAGGCAGATGAGAATCCGCTTTGAAAACAGCCCTTCCTGCTCACTAGTCACTGTGAGCAAATGAGAAAAACGGTCTCCTAACAACGTTAATTATTAGGGGTTTTAGTTGGTTGGCAGGTTGCTCTTTTTTGCAATACTTTAAAAGTATCTAAACAACATGTTGCCTTGTATGTGTTGCTTTAATCATTTTATATAGTTATTAATAATATATTAATATAGTTGCAAAATGTGCTTGGTCTAAAGCATTTTACAATGTAATAGGGCTGCTTTTTGCATCATCAGAAAATTTGCTGCCTCGTTCTGAATTGCTGACAATGACAGCAAAATGGCTCAGCGCATATGTTGAAACTTTTTTTTATGTAAATTGGAGGTTGTAAACGTTACTGTGTCCTAGGTAGTTTCATTATTTTAAATGCACTCATCACTGCCAATTCATTACAACTCCAAAAATAGCATTGCAGCATCTTTTTAAGTAAAAAGGCAAGTCAATTAAACACTATACACTGGCCACAGGATGGAACTGAAGCAGCAGTTGCATTAAATAATTTGTCATTTCATCTGTATCTTACATATTTCTGTTTGCCTGAAAAGTAAATAAAAATCATGTGTCTTCCCGAAGTGTGTACAGTAAGATCTTATGCTTCAACATTGACATATACAAACATTTTAGCAGTCGAAACCTGCAGAGACACCAGAAACTCTTTATCTGTAAAGTAAATATACAGTACATGTGCTGCTCACTGTAACACCTGGAGAGCAGACTGACACAGAATCGACAGCGGACGCAGAGAGGAATGGGAAGATGCATGCTTGGAAATAACTGGGAGAAACCGGAGGGCAACGAATGGAAGAGGGCCCAAACAGGCGCAGGTCCTTACGGAGCCGAGGAAATACTGGAACGGAGCTTCAAAGGCGAAAAAGATGGCCTAGCAAAAGACCTTCCTGTAAGAAGGCCAGATGACGCCAGCAAGCCAGCAAGATAAAACTGGAGGGGGACAGGAAGTCAGAAATGATAGCAGGAATGCTGTGAGGGCCCAATGAGGTGGGCAAAGGCTAAAGATGACAGAAGCGGTGACATACAGTACAGTATACCCACCAACAGATCATACTGGGCCTCTGGTAACAGCAGGGAAGACCAGACCAGGTCTGCAAAAACTGCAGCCCAACCCCAGTGCCCTCAGCCCTTCCCCAAGGGCCCAGCTGCTTTGAGACGCTGCCTGCTGCTGAGCCCCGGCCTCCGGAGAAGAAGATAAAGACGCCCGCTCCTGGATCTCCGAGGGGCGGACACAGGCACACCACGGCTCCAGCCGTGTGGAAAAGCTCCTGCTGGCGCTGAACCGTGCCTACTGCGCCCTGGGCACCTGCTGAGGACAGTCCGAGCCAAGCACTTCCCCACAGCCTGGCTGGCTCGATGACGCTTGTCAGGCTGAATATTTCGTTTTTCTTTTCCTTTTGATTTTTTTCCCCCCCAATAAAAGATCTTATTATTATCCCCCTCGGTCTTTTTTGTAAGGCAGTTAATAAGATTTCATGCTCAGCGAATGGAGTGTTTTGCTGACAGGTGTTGTCTGTTTATATAAAGTCCTATGGCAGTGGCCCAGCAGCTGCAGCAAAAACGTGAATATCCACACTGTGAAGATTATTAAACCTCGTCAAAGAAGCTTAATCTCAAATTGATTAAATAATCAGTGTACAATTTTTTAAAATTAGTGCCATCGGGTGAGGTTATTAAGCAGTGCACACACTATTTTTCCTTATTTTTTAATAGCCAGCTAATTAGGTTGATTCCATGCATTTTTGTCTAAGGTAATCCAGCAGAAATTACAGCAAGACCTAAACAAATGAGTCCTCAGCACCAAGCCACAGGACTGCAGTGCGTCAGCATTTTCTTGCTTGCTCTTAGATGGGACACAGGTCCCAAAGGAGGCTCTGGGGCAGCAGCTCCCCACCCTTCTCCTGTAAAAGTCACCCCAAAACGTCGAGAAACTGCGTCTCTCGATCGGCGCAGTGCAGTGACAGGACTAAAGCGCAGGGGTGCCTCTGTGAAGCATTATAAAGGATTTTAAAGGATTGTACAAAAAGTAAGTCCTAGATCTGATGGAAACAGGGGCACTCTGCTATTTAGAATGCTTATAACGACAAAACCAAATTGAGAATAAGATTATGGGATGGTTTAAGACAAACAAACACGATAAGCCTTTTCTTTTTAGTGAAGAATGCTCATTGGGCTCAGTACACTGGTAGACGGACTTGTGACAAGGGCACGTCTACAAGGAGAAGTTCCAGAGATCTCTACAGTGGCCAGTGTGGTGGCTGGGACTACAGCAGATGTACTGTAGTAGAAGCAAGCAGCACACTAAATAAAAGGTATTAGCAATGTCTATAGTTGGAATAGAATTTAGTCTATTCTGATGTCTCTTTTTGCTTGTCTTGGGCTGCTGTAACACATCAATTTCCCTTCGGGATCAATAAAGTCTTATCTATCTTTACTGTACATATAGGGAAATATATATATATATTTACAACTATGAGCCACTGAGACAAAACTGCAAAAAGTGAAACATGTGAAAACCCTCTATGCACTTCCATTAAAAAATGAAATAAACATTTTTGACTCCTGTTAGAAATCACCCCTCTCGAAGGTTCCCACTCAGCCTTATTCCACGTCTACTTCCCGTGCATGACCTCTCACACAACCAACGCTCTAAAACAAGCTGAAAATCAATTGAACAAAAAAGGAAGAAAAAGTCAAAAACCCACTCAGACCATAAAGCGTGTCTGCCCTGTCTCTCCACTGAAGACCCCTGTCGGCTACCTTCCGAGGGCTGAAAGAGAATTCCACCTGGATGTGATATTTCTTATATTTATTTTAATGTATGCATGAGCACACTGGAATGGATAGTGGGAAAGAGGAGGATGAAAGACCAGCTCACTTCCCCTTTCCTTATCTCTTCAGGTGCTTTCTCAATATTGCCAAGTCTACTTCCCCAGTCTGTCATTCCTAAAGCACTTTCTTTTTATTTATACACACATATGAGCTTCTTTTCTGCAAGCCAACTACAGGTTCACAGTGACCCATACATCATCTTTATTCATGCTCTGGGGCAGAGTAACTTTATTGGTTTTGCTCGTTTGAAGGTGTGATTTATCTGTAATTATTAAAAGACTAGAGACAGCTCCAGTAGCTCAGCCTTCTTGGGTGACCTCACATTATCCTGTCGCTGATGATAAACACAATAAATAATAAAGGAAATGCCAACTTTTGCAATGAGGGCTTAGTACATGTTGAAGATACCATGTCACCCAAACTGCCTACAGTGGAAAAGGATGCTACATCACAGAGGCACTTCTCGTATTTTAGATCCGATAATCCAAAACGGAGCACCCCGCCGTGGCCCACTAAGGCAATCTGTTTTTTGTTTTAAACTGTCTGCATCCAAGAGCACATACTGTAAACATCTAGGGATTTAATCCTGAAAAAACGACTGCATAAAAAACAAAAATACAGACAGGTACTGTAGGTGTGAAATCAGCCTCCCTACACAAGCCCTGGAGAGAGCGTGTTCAGTTCATTCATTTCCCAGGGTATTGCAAAGGGTCTGAGGAACAGGGATCAAAAGACCTCCATGCTAGGAGAGCACATCCAGAGAGATGCCAGACAATGAGGGAGCTGCCGGGCTGTAGCATCCCCCAGACTCCAGGAGAAACCCAAACAGGAGTCCCGCAGGCCAGCAGAGCTCCCCAAAGAATTAAACTGCAAAGACAATGTACAGTATCTGTCTTAGTGACACATGGTCGGCACACAGTAACCCAGACGTCTCCCTTCAAGTGTGAGGGCAGAGGTACCACGCCCCCACAGCATTTTAAATTGCACAATTTCTTCACGGCAGGCAGGCAGGCTTGCAGACACTGCTTTTCATTTTTCTCTCAAACCCACTTGATTTAGAATTGAGTTTCTAACCTCTTTATCCAAAACAGCGTCGCAGGAGAACCAGAGCCTATCCCGGCAAGCAATGGGTTTAAGGCCGGATATACGCTGGCAAACCCACAGACACAGATATACACACATTCACACCAGCATGTCTTTGGACTGTGGGAGGAAACTGGAATACCTGGAGGAAACCCACATGAACTTGGGAAGAACATACAAACTCCATGCAGATAGCACCCCAGGAATTGATCCCAGGGCCCCAGCACTGAGATTCAGCGATGCTAACCACTGCGCCACTGTGCCGCCGCAATTCAATCTGACACATTTGTTAAATACTGTCTCTAGCCTCTACCGAATGGCATTCTGAGAGCACGTCCTCTGACAGGTCAAAGGGGGAAAGGTAAAAAAAAAAAGGAGTCTCTATGTGAATCAGAATAATTCATTTTAAAAAACATATTAGAAAACAGTATTTTTGGTTTGGTAAGCTTTGGTTTGCTTGAAATTGTAACCTGCGATTGTCTCGCACAAGGTACAAGGATGTGACAGTGACAAGGCCAGAGACAACTGATTAAGCAGATGCTACATGTGAAGCAGCTCAATTTCAACGGCTCACCAACATATTCGAGATTTCTAGCTTGGCTCTAACGAACATACTGCACAGTTTCGTCTCCGGCAGTCTCCCTCCCTGGCTGTTTAATATGACCCACATTGAGGAGCCATGGGGAGCAGGGAGAGAAGAGCACAGTGCGAGATTTATCTTCAGAAGCGAAGACAGCCCTGCACCAAGGCTAAAGCAAAGAGCTAGCTATTAAGGAAGCATTCAAGGAAGGGAGAGGTTTTTTTGGAAGGAATTAATGCACTGTGCTTTTCCTTATGAAGGTAATGATGAATGCGAAGCACAAGTGAAATTAACTGCCGTTCCCTCATTTCTCTTATGCGAGCCACAACAACAATGCAATTAGATCTTAAGGGAGTTTCTGGTACGCCTGCAAGCAGTGGAATTTTCATGCAAAGATATTATAACTTTATTATTTTTTTAGGTCGAGTAAGTTGTATATAGAAGGTTCGAGCCTGCTGTCACAGAAAAGGTCTCAGAAATTTCTAACTCTGTTTGCCTGACACTCCAAGGGTAGTAATTTGCACTGTAAAACTGTAAGAGGATCCTAGGTAATTGTACATTAAGTCAATCACACATAACTTTGTTTTGTGTACAGCAACACACAGCAAATGCCACACACAGAGATACGGTACAACACACAATCAAAAACAAGCTATGGCCAAAAACCTGTGCCTTTTAAGTTTCATGGTGTTTGCTTGTTGGCACAAACAACCATAGGAGAAAACCATGAGCAATTTGCAGCCTGTCGACATTTTAAACACCAAATTCTAATATTGATCTCACGAACTGACAACACTGGTCTATTTTACTAAGACAACATTTGAAATTGCAAAACAGATTGCAGCAGTATCCAGGCTGTAGGTCTTTCATTCCAATGCTCATTAATTTTATTTTTGGGCAGAGTGAAACAGACGCAGTAGGTAAATCCTTTCTACAATCAGTATTAGTTTCTATCACGCAGGCAAGAGAACACTTATCTGAATGTAGCAAAACAACCTGCAATCAGGTCCCCGCTGTGGCCCTTGGAATGAGCAGAGCGATCAGTTTAATTTTTTTTCAATCCTCCTACATTCAGCAGACTGGAAAGCCTCTCTCTGTGTTTTAATATTTTGTTTTCCAGAGGTGACGATATTTCAGATTCAGGTTTGCTCTCCGGCAGCCCCCACTGCGAAGGGACAGGGGAGGCAAAGAAGTTGTTTGATTGCAAAGCAAAGACCTCCTGCGCCTTTAATTTTTCATTCTGGTGCAAATCCCCCCGATGGCTCAAGCTGCTTCTGTGCGGAATCCCCCCTGTGTGTGGGAGTAACCCTGGCTCTCCAAGCATTAGTAAATCAAGCCCTCAGCTGTCTAACAACGCCGCTATTGACGGAAATTATCGGCTCTCTGGGTGCGTGTGTGCACATTTAGTGTAAGGAAATAATGCCAATTAATATCTAGATGTATGTTCTCCACTGCTGGTGCCTTTGTGCTGTCGGTGAACTGCTGCAGAAGGCGGCAGCATGTGTTGGAGCAGGTCTCCGAGCTCTGGGCTGAAGGCTCGTGGCTTCAGTCCTCGGGTGGGGCCCTGCTGCTCTACTGCTGAGCCAGATACCTCTCTCCAGTGCACCAGGGCATGCCCTGCTCTGCACACGCCTTTCCAGGTCATCATGGTAAAATGAGAGTTTGATCTCAGTTGACCTACCTGGTAGCTAAAGGAATAACTACAGTAAATTAATACACCTGAAACTGATTTCTGAACATGCAATCCAAACACGGCGACCAGCTGCATTAGCTCATCTGGCTGGCTGGAGCTCATCATGGTTTCTGAAGCACAGCGTGGGTTGCAGGCACACAGTGGCTAGCCCAATCGCAGATTCATCTTGACACCCCCACAACAGAGTGTCAAGAATAGCCCAACCGGGTGCATAGGTTGGACCCTATGCGGAGCCTCAGAGGTAAGGGGACAAAGGATAAAAGATCCAGTAGTTCCCGATCCAAGAGAGGGCTAGGCGAGAGACCTGGTCCAGAGCGAGATCCGAAGTTCGTATTTGAAAAAGACTATCAGTTTCCAATCCGAAAGGGCTAGGCCAGAGACCTGGTCAAAGACGGGTTCAGAAATTCTTATCCGAAAAGGCTTGAATACTTTGAAAAGACGGCGAGGTAGGGGCTCCGAAGTAGCGGCCGAGGTGGTGGAGGAGGAAGGCGTGGTGACAGGTGGAGTGTGGTGGTTGGTTGATTGATGGGAATGGTGTTGTTTGGAAGAAGTGCTCAGGGCCGGAGTTGGGATCCGGTTAGATGAGGGCTTGGCACAGAGGTCAGCATTGACCCTGCTCTTGCAGAGAGGAGGGTTATTGTAATAAAAAAATGAAATATCACTCCTCAGGAGTATAACACCTGCATTCACACTGGGGGCTTGAACTTACCTCTGTCTTGTAACTATTCCTCTGTGCTGTCCCATGAGTCTAGAGGTTGATGTTGCTCCTGCTAATGAAGCACCTAGAGCTCTGTTGTACAACTCTCATCCCCACGAGCCCCAATCCTGCAGGTTTTATAGCTACTCTACATAATCAACAAGTGAATTCCTTTGGAATTCAGTCCAATTAAGACCTGCAGAAAGTAAAGCCAGCAACAGCATTACAGTGAACAAGAATTGCCTACAGCGGTCCAGTGTGGCCCAGCTGATTTTCCTTTTTGTAGAAGATGAAATAAACTCTCCCCACTGCCCAGCCCCAGCACCTTCTGAAAATGAATTTAAATAATTCAGAGTAGCTGGTGTATCACAGATTTATTCTTTGTCAGATTCCCTGCTGTGGAGCATGGCTGTTATTGGAGCAGCCTGGCTATCTGAGGGCCAGGAGCAATAATCCAGCAGTATTTTTAACACCAATAAAGGAAAAATAATAACTGAGAAATTGAGCAGTGTCCTTTTCTCCTGATCTTCAAACAATGCTAAAACTCTTTTCTTCTTTTAATAGTAATGCAATCTCTGGCCTTCCTCTGAACCTGGGAGCACAGAGCTGTGAACACTGGATCATGTGGAAAATCCAGATGGAAGGAAGCGATATGGAGCTCTGTAACTGTTGTCCTCCCTGTACCACACACAGCCAAAAGGATAATTCAGCAGGGTGCTGTTAGTTTGTCTCATTTAATTCTGGAGGAGAAGGCATTCCTCATCAAAGAGTTCATGAAAAAAGGAAAGTTTGGTGGACTCAAAATACTCATCATCACTGTCAACAAGTCAGCGTCTTTCATTCAGTTGGACACTTGTACTGTAAATACCCTCTATGAAACTACTCTTATTGACTGTTAATTGTCTTTAGGAAGTTCATGGAGCAGTTATTCATTATAGGGGGTCAGTGTGTCAGAAGCACTGTTCTTCCTAATTAATTGACATCAGTGGCCTAGATTCTGTTCCAGGTAGTAAACTGGTTGAGCTCACAGATGATGGCATGTTGCACACAGCATGGTAACCAACCTCTTTCCTCACAAACAACACCTTCTGGTATACAACTCCAAGGGCGAAACATTAATTATACTACTACAATTATATCTTTACCATCATTATCATTGTTATTTCTCTTTGAGTCAAGAAGTAGTCATCGTCTCATGGTTCTTGTGTTCTGTGCACAGAGAGGGACAGAGGCTTGTTTCTTGGGGGCTGTTAAAATGCTGTGTATGTTATCCTGATAGTAACTTTACTAGGGAGTAAATCAGCTCCCTATCCAATTCAAGATCCTTCTCTGGGCATAACGTTTACTTTAAGGTGTTTGCAACCTACAGTAAGTGCATATATCTGGTTAAAAAACTAAGTGAAAAGGAATTCCGCAGCAGAAGTCACACGTTACTCCTGGAGTCAGTTCTTATTTAGCAGAAAGCCGCACTCAAAAACCTATCGTCAATTAAACCTGTGTAGCTGGAGCAACCTAGCGTTGAATTTTGCAATTAAGTTAGCTAATTGGCTTCTCTTTCAGTGTAACTACAGGCCTTGTGTGAAATGGGTCGTTAGGCTGACAATATCTGGCATAATGATAATGCATTATTTGTAAAGACAAAACAATAAGAATAACCAAGAACAACAGCTAGCAATTCCTGTAATCGCAGTCTGCTGTTTCACAGTGAAACCTTTGCGTGTAAGTAAGCCCTGACATCTCTGCCATTTACATCACTTCTGATTATATGAAAAAAACAACAACATTGCTCAGTTTGGTCAATTTAAGGGGGGTGGCAGAGAGAAGCTGAAAATGGGTTCCTAAAAACATTTGACTGAATCTTCCACTTACAAACCCCTCCACACAGAAAGCAATCTATACAGATTGAAGGCTGAAATGCAGCATTGTGCTGTACAGTACATCAGACCCCAAGATGGATCATGGAATAACCATCTTCCTTAACATTCACCTCACTTGAATTAAAAATGCCCTCCTGGTTTCATTTTGTTACAGTTAATTACAGTTCATTCAAGTTTTCTTCATTGTACACATGCTTCAAGGTGAAAAATGCCCTTAAATGGAGTCTAACGTCCTAAAAATACATGTACTGTATATAACAAAGTTTTGATTTGCTGACGTATGCTCGTATCTTCAAATAATAATACACCGTTCACATTGCACGTAATTGTGATTTAATGCCATTTTATGTTCTACTCACTGTTATAAATATTGAAAATAGTTAAAAATAAAAAGCCAGGGAGGACTGTTTATGTACAGTATATGCCTGTTTCACATTGCTCCGGATGGACTTCAGACTGCTGAACTGAGGAAAAGATCCTCTCTCCCACACACACACTTTAATAAAGGCAAGGCAAGGAATCGTGCTGCTCCACAGAAAAGGGCTCAGTGGAATAATTAACAGAACAGTCTTTTTTCCTGCTGAATTTTTCATATGAGGCTTATCCTTTGGAAACATCAAAAGCAGTGACAGAAGGCTGGGTTTAACAGTGCACCTGCATTTCTCCGTGAAATGTTCAGGCGCTGGTACTGGAGGGGAAATTCAGGCAAGCATTCTCACAGGCCATCCTTAACCCCGGGTTAAGGAAAATTCATAATACTTACTGCCGCAGAAACTCAATTATCTAAACAAAGTAGGATGAAGTCCTCTTTGGACAGATTCAATATTCTACCCCTTAAAAAGATGCATTACTCAGCATGAAGGCCAAATCATCTGAAGTCTGTTGGCAGGGTTAGCCAAATTAATCAAATACTAGGGACAAGCAAGCCACATGTTCCCAATCCTTGATTCCTTTTGTTCATTTCCCGATATCTAATTATAAGAAAGGGGAATTTTATACACCTTAGAGCTCTTTTAAAAGACAAGAAAACGTGTTGATACAGTAGGTAAAGCAATCACAAAAAAACATTAGAGAAAAATTAAGTATTCAAACTAGGTTTAAAAGCACCACATCTGGCTGACTCTCTGACTTCTGCTGGCAAGGTGCTCCAGAGCTCTGGGGAATATCTACAAAAGGCCCAGTCACCCACAGACTTTACATGTCCTGAGGGAGCACACAACAAACCAGAATGAGCTGAGCCAAGGTCACATGGAGAGGAGTTAACAGGGGATTAGATATAACGCTGGAGACAGCTGGAGACTGAGGAGCCGTGCTATGCAGATCCTTGAATGTCAGCAGTAAGATTTTCGAATCAGCTTGAGATCTGTTGGAAAGTCAGTGGAGTGATGTGATCATTTGCACAGGATCACAGATCCAAGCTGGCGAGTTGTGAAAATATTTTAACATGCTCTTGTAGATGTCTGCAAGTAGACAATTACCATAATCAAACCTGGAAAAAACACACAGCCATGAACCATCTATTCTACTAATCACCCATACAGATTAAGGCCCATCCTGGCAATGCTACCCAGATGCAAAAACAATGGCTTTATCACCATTAAGATGGGGATGTCTAATGTAATATAATAAGTTAGGATGAAATTAAACTGTACTTCCCAGCCTTCAGTGTACTCCATTTTGTGTTTAACAGTTGATGGTTTGGAACTAAGCGTGCTAAGATAACCACAACAGTGAATGTTGTGAACTGCACCAAACTTGGCTCAGCCCCTGTTCTCACAGGAAGGGAATCGGGAATCGAGCTCAGAGGAGGCACTTGGCGCAGAAGTCGGGGGAACAAGGCGATGTCGGACAGAATCTGCCGGGCTGTGTGAAGTGCAGACCGAAACCCGAGAATGTTGGGCCTGTTGGGCGGCAGCAGCTGTGAGGGACGCTCTGACGGGGTCGTGCACAGCCCAAGTGAAAAAGACACCCAATGAGCTGGAGAGGCTCCCAATCGCTACTGACTGAGGCTGAGGCAAGGGGGCCTTCCCTTCCAGCTGTTTGGAAGGGAGCGGAGCAGCTGGGGTGGTTATGAGGTCCCATTAACAGCGCCAGGGGGCATCTTTTTGAAGGACAAAAAGAAATCTCTCAGACAAAATTAATCCCAACAGAGGTGGTGGTGGTTAGAGATAAGTGTAACTGCTCTTTTCCAGACAAGGAGGGGGCGGGGGGAGTCACCCAAGCTACCAGCTGTAATGAGATTTTCAATAGTAATAATCCTCGATCCTATTGATGATTAAAGTAAGAAAGAGGCAGAAAGGTAAACAAGCACTTAAACAGCACTTTAACACTTTAACAGCAATTGAGCAGTACTCTGCAAATACTTTAACAAACACACTGGCCATTCGGATGCTGGAGACGCCCGGAGCTAAGAGGATTTACATCGGTGTTAAAGGCAGGGAGCACATCTTTCTCACACCACTTCAGACACCCAGCAAACGGCATTAAGCTTCTGTTATTTGCCTCATTGAAAAAACGGACCAACTGAAGTCTGACTGGATGAGAGATAAAATGGAATCACACTGTGTTTTTGGGGGCTTCCACAGCTGTGTTTGTGGGGGCTTGCCCCTACTTTGGTGGGCATAGCAGGGCTCTCAAACCCGTTTACAATTATAGTCTTCTGGACAGATTGCTTCAAAAAGCAGCTGAGATTCCTTTGAACTCCAAAACAAACAACTGGGATATTTGGTTAGAAAGGCCCTTTGAAGTCATCTTTCACATTTTCTGGTGCATTTTGAGTAAAACCAGCACTGTTATCTGCCAGCAGCAAATTAGAGTTATAAAAACTGTGAAAATAAAGACTGGGAATGCCTCACTTCCCATGGTCCTTAATATTTCCCATCATTCTTGCTGTCTTTGTTTGAAGTGCAGCTGTTACTTGCAGACATTTGGAGGTGTTAGTCGATGAGGCATCTCTCTGTCCAAACAAAGCAAGCTCGTGGCTAGAGGCCGAAGCGGAGAACTGTACTGTACGTGGGTGGACTGGGAGAGCTGGGGGTTGTCGCAATGCTCAAAGGCCCAAACAGAGGCATCTGCAGAGGGGACAAGCCCAAGGACTGATGAACCCACCAAAGAATAGATTAAACCCTGCTGGCATTCGCTGTTTTAGTGGGGTCCAAAGCACATTAGAAATCTCCTGTTTCATAGGTGCTTTGTAGAGAGAGTAAAGAAGTACCGAGCGTCTTTGACACTCAATAGAGCACATGTACAACTAAATGTTAGGATATGTTAGGTTTTAGGCTCTAAAAGGCTAAAAGGAAGTAAAAGGTTTTCTTTAACTTTGAAATTATGACTTTCATGAAAGTGAAGTGAGAGACATGAAAAAGTATAAATGAATGAGTGTCATCAATAGAAATAACAATGTTCACCACTGCGTATACAGATTTCATGACAGTATACAATATAACTGTGGGTGATATCCGGGGTGACCTATCAGGCTTTATCATGACACGTGATGCATTGTATAGAATGCCTTATGTGTATTTTAAAGTACAGAACAATTCCAAAGCAAATCATACTTAAAAACAGGTGCTACCACCCTTTTAATTCATTCATTTTCCTGAAAGAAAGTGCTGTGTTAAAAAGAAACACTTTAAGAATGTGTTCGATTTCATCTCCTCTCTCCGCTGCTTGTTTTTCCTAATGGAATCTAAGGGAGTGGGTGGGGGTGTAGGATATGTAGGACATGTTTTTACTGTTTATCAGTAATATCTCCAGAGTGTAGCCGTGGTTAATTCTTTTCTCAAATGAGTCGAGTCAAATTTGTTAGCAAGCTGTGCTCCAGATTTCTTGCTCCAAACCGGAGCCCAGAAACAGTGGAATTAAAGGTTCCTGCTTGGGGTTTATTTCGGAGCGAACATGCAGTTTCCCTTGAGCTGACAGGGCATGTGGCAGGTGAATGAGTTCTCTTCTCGCCAGCTGGAAGCTGCGCTATCCCTGAGTCCATCTAAGGCAATACTGTTTTTGAGAACCTCAGAGAGGAGAGTGAGGAGAGCTGTGTTGGAGTACTGAGGTAGGTGTACGCTAGAAGACACTGCTCTGAAGGGGAGTGATTTAAGTGGGAGGAATGAAGTGTAGGTTCGCTTTCATAGCAAGACAAGTCGAGGTGGTGTGTAAAGACACAGCTGGGGTGGAGACAAGGAACGTCCTTTCAGTCAGCACTGCAGCACAGCCCTGTCTGTCAGAGAGACTGATTGTGAGAGATGTCTGCTCGTTTTCTGTACTTCACAATGGAGAGCTCTCGGAATCACAAAGTACCGTATCAGCAAACCATCTATTTGGAGCATAAAGAAAAGCTACAGGAATAACAGAATCCCACATCAGGAAAACATTTACAGAAGCCCAGCAACATTTTTAAACTAGCAGGCAGACATACACAGTAAATATGCCTCTCAGTAAATATGCATTTATTTATTTTTCAGCAGCCCCGACAAATAATCTAGATGCCACCATTTCCACAAAAGAGAGCAGACACAAAGAAGGCAGAAGCTGACTGCTTGGTTTCACACAGGCACTCATGTGGAAGGATAATTATTTTAACCTGCGGAGCAGAAGCATTGTGAGCACCCCAAACAGTTCCATTATTTCAGAGGGTGCTTGTTTTAGTATTGTCAGGGCCTGCACTGAACTGCAGCAGCCCTCCTGTAATTCAATCCTCAAGGGCAACTGTCCAGCCAGGTCACCCTTTATCAACAGCGGCTTTAGAGCAGTGCAGGAGGTTTAAAGGGGTCCGGCTGGTAATTTATGGAGAATTACAGTAAAAACCCTGCCACACTGCTGCCTTAGAGGAGCAGACCTGGAACTGAGGAACCCTGGTGTTCAGTATATAGATGTTGTTTTTGCTCTGACTATATTAATCGTGCCCCCCTTGTAAAGGAACTCCAAATAAATCTTTTCAGCCACTGCCATTAGTTGCATTGAGTCAGACCCAAAACGCTAGAAAAACCATGTGCACAGCAGGGCCGAGAAACTATGTTATTAAAAGAAAAGTTTGCTTCTTTTACTGCATATAGCAGTGTAATGTAAATCCAGAAGAAAATATCTCCATCAGTAAAGCTTCCATGACACAACTGCTGTGCTGCAGGCTTTGTGAGTAAGTACTGTACATAGACAGGCAGCGCAACACCTAGGGAAACACAATCTCTGAACACCAGTCTGAATGCCTTTAATTGCTTCTGGGCCTCGTGAATCCAGTTCTTGCTGATGTATATAATTAAGATAAATGAATCTGCACTCCCCCTTCTGCACACACCTTCATCTTCCTAGAGCATCGCCCCTGTCTGTGGCTACTTAAATCTTAAGGCTGTCAGGCCAGGCTACAGATAAGGACTTTAATGAATCTCCTAGCAATTTACTTGCAAATGACTTTATCTGAATTCCCGTTAAGACAAATGCAAAGCAGATTGATGTCTGCTTGGGTTACAGCTGCTGAGCCATTGATTTTGTAATAACCAGGGCGCTCTCTCACTGCAAGTTAATATTTGTTCTATCTCTTATGCACTTGATCATATTCAATTGCTACAGGAATCTTTAACTACATTCACTTCCCCTGTCATTATGCGGTCAGAAGTTCAGTTTCCTGCCAAAAGGGTTTCTGTAAACCCGCAACTCCCAGTGACACCCTCATACTCCAGGTTTTCAATCTGTCCTGTGAAAGCCATATTCAAATTTTAAAAACGTTTGACATGGCATTTAAAGCTCAAGCAAGCTCTGGGGGGACTTGCAGATCATACCTCAGCAGAAGTAGTTCTATCTTTCTATAATAACCAAACAAGCACATACAAATAAATAAAAGTTAATTTATACTGTAAATCACACCTGGTTAATCTTACTATATATACAGTATATACATCTGATTATTATCAGGAGTACTTCATCTACAACAATTGCTTATTAATTGTAATTACTATACTGTACCTACTGATATTATTGCTGTAAGTACTGTACTATTTCTGTAGCTACTATTACTATTAGCTATCGTTAAGCTAATACTGGCACTGAAGGTACTGCTATCAATACTCTAATGTTACTGCAGGAACTGCTATCTCTAATATTGTTACTAAAGGTACTGCTATAAATACTACTGTAACTGCAGTTAAGGTAGCTTCTGCTGATATTACCACTACTACACCTTTTACCATGGCTAACACTAAGAAATACCACCTCATCAGAATTTGCAGATAGAGCAGGTATTGTGTGTTTGTTCACTTCTCTGGCTTGATTTGGGGCTAAGCGTCCTAATGACGTCACAGAGAGCACTGTGTGAAGAAAGTCCCTGGCGAGGCGTAGTTATCAGCCTCCTGCAGGTTCCTATCTCCCTCCGTGTGCTTCAGGCAGCTCGCGGCGCAAAGCCGAGCCCATCTGATCCGAACTGGAGACCTGCCTGCGCCTGTCAGACTGGCTCCCAGCAGCCTGGAGTTGAGCTCACTGGTGCGCGCTCTTCCGCACCTCCGCAGCAGAAAATAACTACTGTAACTGCTCAGTTTAAGACAAGAATTCAATTAAACACAACACTTAATAATAATAATAATTGCTTACACTTATATAGTGCTTTTCTGGACACTCCACTCAAAGCGCTTTACAGGTAATGGGGACTCCCCTCCACCATCAATATGCAGCCCCACCTGGATGATGCGACGGCAGCCATAGTGCGCCAGAACGCTCCCTACACATCAGCTATCAGTGGGAAGGAGAGCAATAAAGAGTAATAAAGCCAATTCGTAGAGGGGGATTATTAGGATGCCATGATTGATAAGGGCCAAGGGGAAATTTGGCCAGGACGCCGGGGTTACACCCCTACTCTTTACGAGAAACACCCTGGGATTTTTAATGACCACAGAGTCAGGACCTCGGTTTTACGTCTCATCCGAAGGACGGCACCTGTTTACAGTATAGTGTCCCCGTCACTATACTGGGGAATTAGGACCCACATGGACTGCAGGGTGAGCGCCCCCTGCTGGCCCCACTAACACCTCTTCCAGCAGCAACCTTAGTTTTTCCCAGGAGGTCTCCCATCCAGGTACTGACCAAGCTCACACCTGCTTAGCTTCAGTGGGTTGCCAGTTGTGAGTTGCAGGGTGATATGGCTGCTGGCTAACACTTGAACGCACAACTCCTTTGATCCACAGAGTGTATTTTCCGCAATTTCACCTCTTTAAAATTATGACTCACAAACGGGGACAATATTTGTTTTGTCTCTCTTCTTTCCACCCCTATTCTCTCTTGCTTTGGACGGTGCTATAAATGCAGGCTGCGATCAGCGCTAAATATTTTCATTGACTGACGAGGTCTCAAACTCAGCATTACAGCTGTCAGCCTAGGAAACATCCCTTCTCAAACATCAATTTCATTCTCTAGCATAAAGTGAAAAGAGGAGGCAGTGGGGGTTCGTTATCACAGAAAAGCCAGAGCTATCGAAGCCATTTCCACAAAGACCGGAGAGAAAAGATGGATGCCAGAAAGAAGAAATCCACTCCACAGTATTGACAGGATCAATCATTTTTATGAAGTGGCAGCAGAGAGGGAACAGAAACCTGTGGCCCCACCAGCAATGGCCTTGCAGGCACTGCTTCTCAAGCTGCTTGAGAGTGGAGCACTGCGGAGGTACAGCACTGCTTTAACAGACGGGAAGCTCACTGTTTGAACCACGATTACAGGCCTGTCAAGCCAACAGGACATGATGGATGACCGGGGTGAGATGCAGGCTAATAAAAAAACCCTTCAGAGTGTTTCATCAACACCGCGGCACCAAAAAACATGACGCAGTCTGCACCTACTGGCGATTCAATGTCACAAAAGATCTAAAATCTCCAGGAGGTTACTGCAAATGCAAAAGACAACAGCACCGGTAAGGAAGGAGACAGGACAAATTCCAGACAGGACAAAAGTCCATTTGAAAAATGATATTCTATACTGTACTGTACTCTGTGAAATGCATACACAGTATATACATAAGCTCAGCATTCCTTAGCTGTTTGCATCTGGTTATTTAACTAGACTTCAACAGCTTTGCCAGCTAGAAGATGAAAAAGGATACAAACAAGAGGAAGACTAGCTGATCTAGCTAGTTTCATGAAAGTAATGCAGCCGTTTCATGAAAGTGATGTTCAATGTTCTTTTTACACATAAATAACACAAATAGAAGCCAGTACTAGTTTTTAACTACACAGCTATGGAGAAGTAACTTCTAATGCTGTCTGAAATGCAACTAAAACCTAACTCTTCAAGCTACTGTATCACTCAGACACAATTACTGGTCCAAATGTTCTTTTTTGCTCTCTGACTATTATATTCTTTGCAAACCATTCATGAAATTCAATATCCAAAATCACCTTAATGTGAACATTAGGTCTATTATTCATTTTCAGAAAATTGAAAATCTGAGGACCCAAGAAGCAATCCTTAATTTTAAGAACAACCATTCGTTTCCATCAGTCTATGCATTCAGCTTTTCTGTCAGTTTACCTGTTGAAAGTTATAGTTTTTAACCACCTTTTTTAAAAAAATGTTCCTATGGAAATAGTGCATACTATACTGTATATAGTGATGTTGCAGCAAGAAAGGGGAAAAATGGCAGATCTTGTATCCCTGTATACTGAGATCCCACAGACAGCACTGATCTGCATAGTGTCTCATACGGTGAAGAATGAAGGTAGAAGGTTAAACCATCTAGGGAAAAACAATACAGATGGAACAATAGGGAACAAATTAACTCAAGTGATAAAGAGTACATACAACTGCAAACAACTGTTTCCCTCAAAACTTCTCTCTTATACTCCAATTAATATCTACCTACTGTACAGCCTAAATATTTTGCTTAAAGTTCTTTATGCAAAACCACAATTTAAGAACTAGCATTACTGGCTTATGATTTCAGGAGCGTTCTTTATATATTATAATAAGGGCCAGATTTAGGACTCAGATTTCAGAATTTCATGACTACCTGCAGATGACACTTGACATTTCTACTGCGGCTTTCAAATGTGACCATTTAATAACCACAGCATAACGTGCCTTTCGAAAAACCCTGTAGTAGCACTACATCTACAGTATATAACACTTCACTGGGGCCAAGAGGCGGATGTCTTAACTCAGTTCGACAGTTGTCAGGAATTCGTAAAAAACACCAGCCAAGCTCCATGAAAGAAGGAAACAGCAGCGATCACGAATGTCTCAAACAGCAGTAAATAAATGAGAAGCAGCTTCTCCTGACATCCTTGTGATCAGACCAGCATTTGAAGGAAACCTGCCCAGATCCACCATCATTCCCTTTAGGCTTTCCCCTCAGTGAATGATATATTTCTGAAACTTGATTGAGGGGAATGAGGTGCCAAAACCTGTCTGATCCATCAGTTTCATCCCATGGAGTGCAAAGAAGGGGGCTACCAAAGTCAATGCAGAGAGATCTCTCCTTTTTAATATCAGGAGCCTGGCTTCCCCAGCTCTCAATCCGTTTTTGCAAGATTTGTTATAGAAAGAGAGCATTTTAGAAAATGATTGATAGCAAACAACTTATTGGGAATCATATCCATTGATTTGTGAAGTGGGGCAATAAATCATACACGTCTTATTTAATTTGCTGAAAACAAATTGGTCCATGCCTGCCAGGAACAGAGCGGAACAAAATGAGGAATTCTGTATCAGCAATTGATCGCTCGGGATTTGTCAATAGCCTCTCACCCCTGTACCCTAGTTGCTGTCTCCAAGGTTATCATCCATCAGCCATGTTTTCATTGCAAAATAAAATATCTTGAAAGTGTGCAGCAGAAATCACATACAGTATCTCAGGCACGGACAAATGGCAAAAATTATACTTGACACTTATTTCTTAACAATAAGCAGATCTGCAAATGTTTTTAGTTAAATTAGCAAGTAAAGGGGGTCAGAACACATATTATTTCTAAACTAGTCAGCATGCACTAAGAAACTATTCAAATGAAAGTTTTCAATTCATGATCCTTGTTTCTGTATTCTGGACTCTATTTGAAAGCAGTTTTTATTCTTCCCAGAAATGAGGAAGATAGATGTTTTGCCAAAGGATGAACCATGCAGGGAAAAAAAATATAATGAGAATGTGGAATCCCTTAAAATGTTAATATTCTATTAACCTTTAATATGTGGAAGATTTAGTATTCAAGCAGCAACAAGTTAAAAGGTAGACTGCACTAGAATGTGAATAAATGGAAGGCTCAGCATTTTTACTATACACAAAAAAAGAAATACCTAGTCTGTTTTACAAAAGCTTTCTTGTTTTTCATTTTTGTGAAGCTACTGTAGCATTGCTTGGGAACCAGTCTAATTAACCAATCATGGAATGCCTGGCCCTAGGTTGACATGACAAAGAGAATAGTGCCTTGCCAGCACTGAAATCCATGAATTATTCAGAATTCCCTCAAACACAGTGGAGTATGTGAGGTACGTACACACTTTACAGTGGCTCCTAAAGACAAAAGATCACTGCCTCAGGCTGTTCTTGTTTGAGATAGTGTCTGATCAAGAAATCCAGAGGCTGTTGTTGTTAGCAACAAGTGAGAAGAAAACCAGAGTGAAAAGCTTTTACCTGTCTATTACCAGGATCTCAAATAAAACTTGATACTGCTGGAGCACTTCTGCAGTGACGTGCTGGTCTCGTCGCCAGTGGTGCATTAATTTCCTGCCCAGCTTGAACGGCACCTCTTAAGGCCCGTTCCTCCTAGACTCCATGCTCAGGCAGATGTCGTATTCCTAAAGCTTATGAATATTTCATGGGTGCAGGTCAGCGCACCTTCTTAAACCGAGAGTCACACTAATCAGCACCAGAGACAGGCTCAGCATTTCTAATGAGACCTGCCAGTGCTGGGCCGGGGGCCTCCCCACACGGTGCTATGGGCTTGCAGCTCAAGAGGAGGACAGGAGAGGAGCAGAGACCTGGATGAAAGGTGCATTATCAAGCAAGGCTCAGCACCTGCAGCGGGTGTCTGCAGTTTTTCAATCTGACGGAGTTCTGAACTGCCGATTCCGCTAATTAGTGGCAAAACGCATCCAGTTGAGCAGTCCTTAAGCTGATAATGTTTTAACGAGACTTTGGGAAACCTGCTGGACTGTAGCCCTGCGGGACTAAGAGGAGAGACAGCTCTGGTTTAGACCCCAAACTGGGCACACATGGCAAAGCAAGCCATGCAGTGACTTTGACTGCTTCCCTGGTTGGGTTTGTATTTGAATCAGGCCCTACGAGAGGGGGGCAGCAGGGCCTCACCTCACAGGGGAGCCTCACCTCAGCCAAGGGTGCGTGGTCCCCCACTTCAACCCTCTGGCTGTGTTTCTCGACTTGAGTCGAATGTGGAACTTTTACCACCTACTGTGATTCTGGACTAAAGTCCATTGCTTTTAAAAAAACGTCCCCCTTTCAGTGCTGAATCTACCATTCTTTAGGAGTTTCAAAATAGCCGCCTTAATCTTTCCATCATGCCATTCTTTACATTCAAATATTTTATACCCCTCTTCCCAAACAATGAGGGGGCCTCACAATGTGAAATGGCCCGGGCCTCATCTGAGCTCTCGGGGGGCCTGATTTGAAGACAGTGCATGGAAAATACAGGGCGTTCCTTCAGTAGGATCCGGTACAGATGCCAGACAAGATGAAGAGCATTAACCCATTACAGTTTTAGGGCTTTTTTAGGACTTTCAACATACAGATAAAGTCCAGCCAAGGTTACTAAGAAAATAACATTAATATCATCAGTCTCATATAAAGAAATGCATATGTTTCAAACTATTAAGGAAACATACAGTAACACATTTATGAGAACAGAAAATAAACAACACATGCTCATGAGTGTGTTTGGTTGGAAGAAGTGATGTTCAGGGGGAATTAAGATTTATAATGTTGCTGTTTTATTACAATGTATGAAAAATGTATGTTTTTTCATATTATGCTGAGTCAAGAATTTCAAACTCTCTCAGTAAATTTAGGAAGAGCAGCAAATGAAACCAAAAGCCTAATTAAAACAGAATTGAAAACCTAATTAATCACAGTGTAGTTCTGCATAAAATGAGAAAGCTATTCTCCCCTTGGCTGTGATGTGGTTAGATACAGCACACCACAGGAAAAGAAAAGGAATTTCACTGAATTTCCTCAGGTTCCTATAGGCTGGCTTCATTCTATTTCATGGGAATTTCACAGTAAACTTTGAATCAAATAAGACTCTGGGATACCATTTCCCTGTGATGCCTGTAACCGAATAAGGCTTTTTTAAAGAAAGAGACTTATTTCACTTTTTCATCAACCTAAAAAAAGACATTCAGCTCTACTATATACACACTCTGCTATGAAACCTGCGATGTGGAACAATCTTTATATGGGATTTTCTACGTCTTCATTAGTTCCACTAATAGAGCTATTACCTTTTGATGTACTCGTCTACAAACCATGCAAATCATGGTCACATTTGGCATAATGATTTATCAGTGCTACAAGCCGACCAGTCATCTCCACACCAGCCCCGAGACGACCAGAACGACAGGAGATGAGATCCACACGATGCTAAGATGAGACCACTTCATGTTCAGAATCCTAATAAGCACCAGAGGTGCTGCCAATGGAGGCATAGTCAGACGTGCCCCTCTTTTCTCCATGCTAAACACCTCAAAAACCCGGCCTTTGTCTCAGGAGGGCAGCCTGCAGAAAGACGAAGCACAAAGGCATTTACTTTTTGGGCTGTTTAGAGTAGCAACAAATGTCCCACTGGAAAGTGAAAGAAGATAAAATGTCATATATCAGTTTTGTTCAACCACATGTAATTAGCGCATAAAAACATTTTTGAAAGAAGACTTATGTAACAAACCAGACTGTTTGGCACTGAAGCTCCTGAAAGAGGAGGACTCAGATCTTCACTTTTCAGGGGAAATCCTATTTGGAGCAGTAGTGTGGAAGCACAGATCTGAGCAAAGACAGTGTGAACTGGTGATCTTTAAGTGATTGTCACCAAAAGAAGGGAGAGAAAGCCAAAAAAGTTAAGGGAGTAGGGTGTCACTCAGGCTTGACGTCACCTGTCAAAACATCAACTTGCCTGGGAACAAGCCACTGCTGACAGCTGAGGTAGCTAACGCTGATGTGTAGAAAAACAAAACAAAACAAAAAAGCCAGAGATGATAAGGTGCCCAGTGAACAACAGTACAAAAAAAGCTTGCTTTATGTAATCTAAGATTTTTATCATGTCCCATGCTGCATAGAAAAAGCTTTATGGTTTGAGCCCCTGGAATCACCTCCTCAGAATTCATTGTGAGCACTCCAACACTTGTCTTCATCAGAGCTGCCTGCTGCAGCAGAGCCTTGAGACTGCGCGTACTGGACAGTATGTCTCACCCTTGAAGTACAAACGGAAGCTCTCAGAGGACAAAGGACCACTCCGACTCTGCTTCTTCAGATGGATAGAGCCCAGTGTTTTGAACATCACACAAGCTCCAGGGTGTCAATAAAATGACAATTAGGGTAAAACCCCTCGCTCAGTCCAAAGGTGTCAAGCCAGGTTTAGTGCAACATGACTGCTGCAGAACATACAGCCAGCGTAAATACCCAGCAGCATGTCTGCATTTTAAAATATTAAACCAATACCCAGTACATCACAGGACCAGCCTGCTTTGTAAACACAATTCTGTGTTGCCTTATACAGATCCTCTGTGGACTCCTATGAACGGGGAAGACGTATCTTTGCTTCTGCTGCCCCCGGCACCGTGAAAGAAACAGGTTGCTTCAGAAAGCTGTTTGTCATCATGTAGTAATTTATTTGGGCTTTGTAAAAAAAAATCATTAATCAATTCCAATAGAATTGCAATTAGGCCTTCTACAACCAATTGGCTTTCATTACCATATTTTACAAGCTGTGCACATAGAGAGAGAAAAAAAGCAAATTATTTGTCAACAGCCATTCATTTTGTGATTGATTATTTTTAATTGCTTGCTCCAAATGATGGTTATATTCACAGGCGTGCGGCAGATGCAGCAAACCCCCCATTTTTTTGTGAATGTATGCTGAAGCAAGCAGCTTTCCTTTGATGAACAAAAGCAAAATGAGAAATATGCCAATGGGGTGGCCTTTTGGGCATGAACAAGAAAACTGCATGCATTTCCTCTACCTCTGCCAATAACTGGCACAGGCAAGATTTTAATCTAAAAACAAAAACTTTTTTAAGGTGACCATCTCATTAAATGTCTTCCGAGTGAAAAAGAACTGAATGAGCTGTGCCACATCTTGCATGCATAAAAACCTGTGCTTTAAAACACAGCCCTGCAGAATGTGGAACCCAAGTACGCAGCAAGAATTTTCAGACTCCCCGTTTTGCAGCCTGGCGACTCTCAATCTCTCCCAGTGCTTTAAGCAGAGATGAGAGATTCCATCTCACCCTCCTCCCCTTGGATTTGACAGCTGATTATATTGGAATATGTATTTGGTGCCAAGGGAATGACTCATGCCCACGCATCCGAGTGCTGTAATCCTGAAAAAAATCAATCTGCTCTCACCCACTTGCGCCACATCCATCTTTTTACCATCATATGGCTTTTGTTTATTCTAAGATTTACAGATTACTATTCCGTCAAAATGAGAGATCTTTGTCAGAGGTGTCACAAAGCGAAACCAATCTCAATACATTCTGCGTTGATTTAGCCATTACTCTCACAACCAAGTGCAAAACGATTCATATAATAAAGAATGCCCTGCCAGGATAAAACACACACATCTCCAGATGAGACACCGGACATAGCTCAAGTTCAAGCTCAATACTCCATTCCCATAACAACTAGTAGCATGGAATTTGGTATGGTGAGCTCATACCATTAAAACCCACAATACAAATACACAACCAATAGTCAATACAACCAATAAAAAATACACTCAAGCCAATAATAGACAGCGTCCATACAACACACCTTCACATACTGTACCACCCTAAAAACACTATCTTCACAGTTTGTGGCTCTTCAAACACCACCATGAAAACTGCAGAGTTCTTAAAACAAAATTAGTCAATTCGTTGGTGCCCATCATTCTAAAAGAGCAGTGACAAAACAGTGCCAAAATGGTTTTATTGAAGATAAGTTTTTTTATTTCCGAGCTCTGTATGAGAATAGCTTTTCTTAACTGCACAGTAATGGATAACAGTTATACTGTAGCAGGTAAGCAAGTTATATATATATATTTCAACAAAGTTCTATTAAATACTTGGTGACACAGTGGCACAGTGGATCATATTGCTGCCTTGCAGCACTGGGGTCAATTCCAGGATCCATCTGTGTGGAGTTTGCATGTTCTCCCTGCTTTCACAGGGATTCCCACAGGTGCTTCCTGGTACACTAGGTTAACTAGGTTACACTAGGTGAGCTTCTGCAAGCCGGCCCCGGTGTGAGTGTCCGTGTCTGTGCCTGTGTGTCCCCTCAGATGGACTGCTGGCTGTAGACAAGCGGCTACTGAGAGTAATGTAATGCAACACTCCTTACTGTCTTCATGACTTCACCAGCTTCGGCCCTGATCATCACGAAAACCCACCTAAAACAAAGAGAGAAGTGATTTATTAAGACTGGCAGAAGAGGATTTCTTACCATCTTTGTAAACAAATATGTGAAATGAAAATGGTAAAACAAAAACAGAATCCCACAATGATTTCATTTATTAAGTTGGGCAAAAGTTTAATAGAACAGCCTCCTTCAGTAAGCTCGCTTAGCTGAGTTGTTAATGTGCTTGAAAGAGAGCGAAAATACATGTACCACAGTTATGTAAACCGCAGTTTCACAATAAGCTTGGCATTATGCAACTTTTTGGCTCAATTATGTTGTATTGTCTTGTTCTTCAGAAAGGCAAACACCAAAGTCAACGTGAGGGCACTGCAGTACATTTCAACAGTACAATCTTCCACCTCAGGCTTGTAAATAGCCTTGTTCCTCTGCATGGATTGTAAAAGACGGTTTAAAAGGCTGCAGTGGGATTTTGCAGAGAATCCTGCTTGCGGGGAAAAACACTGAACAGACCTTCCTCTTAAAAAAAACTCAACATTCTTAACATTATTAAATAAGGCACTGTGCAATGGGAAAGTAATATGTGTATTTTCTGTATTTTTGTTGACCGATTTCTGTAGTTTTCATGGAATCACAACAGGTGGCTTCATCACATTCAGTATGCATATACTGTATACAGAACTCTAGGTGCACTGAAGTACATCAGTGGAGCAAACTGGAAAGGCTGTAGTTTGGGAAGCAATGAGTTTCGTCAGTGTTCGCAAGGAGGCACTAACTTTGCCAGGGTGGCCAGGGGGTGCACAAGGTACCCCTAAGATCTGCAGTCGAGCCCGCTGGAAGGTGTTCCCCATGGCCCTATCTCGGTCTGTATCAAATGACATTGCTCCATGGGGCAGTTCGCACCACAAAATCACCAGAATACCACCCCTAATGTTCTAAAGACCCATGTGAGTGAGAAGAGGGAACTGTGTTCTTTATATACTGTACATCCCCACAAAATACAAGCTATAAACTACTGTAGGTGAACTGGTTGGAATGTTTCAAACCATATTGTCGATTTCTGTAACTAATAGTTGAAAGAATCTTTTAAACAACAAAACATTCTGTAAGGTAAATTAAACCAGAGTAATATCCTCTTAGTGACTAAGGAAGCAGTAGGCCAGGGGGGGAGGTGCAATTACTGCATAGTCAGAAGCAATTTCCTGCCAGACAATCATATGTACTATTAAGACAGGTTAATTTCCCTTAGAGGCAGTATATTCTTATGCCTTAAGGGACTGCAGCTTCTGAGACTTCAGGAAGGTCCAGTGTAAACCTAGATAAGGACTGCCATGCTCCAAAGTTATTGTAAAGGGATAGGTTTCAAATCTCACAAAGACAGAGAATTTCAAATATTAATTTGCAGAGTTCTTATTAACTCAACAGCCATGACAGCTCACAGATGGTTCCCCCTGGTGAAGGCTGTAATTATCACTTCAAATTAAAGTCAATGCAGTTTTCGATAAAAGCCTATGCACTTGCTCAGTCAGCTAGTTGAGTCTGTTAGACCCCCTGCAAACACTCAATTAACTAATCGATAATTAATACTTGAGGATGGGTAGAAGTGGGGCTCCAAGATGATCATATACATTTAAGGGGGTGGTTACAGTACAGAAGCGATGGAAGCATAAATTATATAAGCAAGTACGTAAATTAACATTGCAATAAGTGCTGAGCTCTCTAAATACAGAAAATAAATTCCAGTTAAGCAATCAAGCACTGTTGAAAAGCTTCAGCAAAGGATTAGGCACAATAATGTAGTTAATGCCTAGATTCCCCATTGGGGCTGAACATTTCCAATGTCCTTAAGTGCCCTTCATCAGAAACAGAGTGATGTGCAGTTTTTTCCAATGCTAACTGACTGGCACCATCCATACTTTACAGTCTGTTATCTGCTGCTCCTGAGCATATTCCTTGCTGTCTCCTGGAGAACAGAAACTCAGATGTTATTAAATCACCCAGAATTGCCTGGCATCTGATTGTGTGTCAGCTGCTCAAATTATACACCTCTGTCAACCCGCACACCTGGCTTCATTTTGGGGGAAATGGAATGCAGTATTAGAAAAGACAAGTGACATGGTTTATATTTTCCTTAAAAATGACTTTTTTGCTCATTTTAGGTAGAAATTTAAACCCCACAATAATATTCCGGGGAATGCTGCTCTATTTACAAGCGTGAAGACATGCAAGCAATTTTCAGCACTACACGCAAAGAAGATCTTCTCACTAACTCTTCTCACATAGTCTTCATCAATCACTAAGCTCTGCACATGTCATGACACTAGATGCTCTCATCAACTCTTCACTCTGTCTTCTTTGATCTGTATTCAACCTGATTGACTCTGCAGCGTCCATTCATATGAACACAGACAGGCACTTGAGACTTCAATTAGATTATCTCCAAGCACCAGATACTTGCTAACAACCACTAACTCTTCTGCTCACTAGCTTTCCCAGCTGATCAAGTGTGGCCAGGGACATTTCTCTTTAATTCCAATCTCATCTCATCTTGAATTCCAATTCTCCCATCTGAATGCAGTTACCGACCAATAGATCTAAGTTCTCATTCATAGCTGTAGCCATGTTCTAACTTGACACTTGATTTTTAACACTTGATTTTCTATGCAAATATGTATGTACAGTATATTGTTATTGCTGCTGCTGCTGTTGTGTTTTTTTTCTGTCTGTACACCAACACTGCTGCTGTAAAACAAACTGCCCCCTCGGGGATAATAAAGACTCTCTCTGTTACCAGTACTTGTGTTCCTGACACAGAAGCAGCCAGTCAGCTCTTTTCTCTCTCAATTCATATGCAGAGACCACCCTTCTGTCTGCTGATGGTAAGACCCAGGGAGTACTCAGGACTCACCCCAGCTCCTTTCACCCCATCTCAGCTGCGGGGAGAGGGTACACCTCTCCCTGTCCCTGTCTCCCTGCGTTCCTCAGCAGCACACTTCAGCCCCATCAAGCGTGGCAAGCAAGCCACCATGAAGCCCACCTGTCCAGCAGCTGTGATACCCTTCAGTATACAGACTAAGCTGTATTTTCTCAAGGATCCCTAGCTTGTGGAGTCCACCTGCCTGGAAACCAGCCCAACTGTTAGCTGATGAGAGCTCCCCTCTCTCTTGTTCCCATTAGGAAGGAGAGGCTAGACAGAACCTGGACACAGTGTGAATCCCTTTTCCTCACAGCCGTCCTTATGAGCCTCTTAATTAACCCAGAGGAGTGGCTAATTCCACTCAGACCCTATCCAGACAGCTTCCTTCCCTCTCGTGGATTTCCACTTCCTCGAGTGCTAATCACTCAGTCAGACCAGCTGTGGCTCAATTTGTAGTTTTTTCTTCTAATTAACAGGAGGCCTCCACTGGGCCTGAGATTTAAGCCAAGATGGTGGCCTCACACTACCTCACGCAACCCCATTAGGAAAACGGCTGGTCTAATGCACACTACTGGTACTCCTTCTACTCCAGTGTCCTTGAATGCCATCTCAGGAGCTTTCTGCTTGGGGGCTCAGCTGCTGACAAACCAGTATGGCAGGTTCACAAATTGTTTATGATCTAAAGACCCGACTGACAGACAGGAACTGGGGTCCCTGTTAGAACAGCAACAAGACTGAAACACACACAGTCAGAGACCCTTTGGAATGTCTATTCCAGCTGTGTCTTGAACAATTCCAAGGAATCACATTAAACAACATGTTTGTGTAGATTAGATTGTTCCACATACTGTACCTGCAGCCCTTTGAGTGTTGAAATGCCCAAGTTTTCTAATTTATATTTAAGCTACAGTAGGAACTTGTTTCTACACTGATCCTGATGTTTTCTGTTCACCTGTTTTTATCTTTTTGTGAATCTGTATGGATCAAGGCCCCGAGAGATCTCCTCTATTCAAGAATAAAAAGATGTGGTTCCTTCAGCCTGTGTGCATATACCATTACCTTCTTCGACACCTGAAGAAGGCTCCACTGCCGAAACATTGTGTTTTCTTTCTTCTTTTTATCAGCATGGAATAAACCTATTACATATACCATTACCACGACACATATGAGTAAGAAAAGGCTGCCTGGTGTCACAGTTCCACCGACATGAAGATTAGGCATTACATTAACAATCCTAGGCTGAAATCTATTCAATTTCATCCCTTGACTTTGATGATTCAGAAATATCTGTGACTGGGTTTGTTAAACAATAAGAGGACCTGGTCGGGCCAGAAAGACCGAAAGGATACCCATCAATCAGAAAAGGGCAAGCAACTGGATCAGACTTGCTAAATCCAATGTAAAGGAGTGGATTAAATGGGAAATTGGACATGCTTTATTAAATACTGAAATAAAAGAATGAGTTATTTACTGAATACATTGAAATGAAAAGCTCAAAGCATGATTGCAGAACTTCTGTGGTTCACTATGTGAAACAATTTACAAAGTTATTTTGTAAAAATGCATCCACAATTTGTGCAGCATGCTAGATTGAACTAAATTCACAATAAAGCAGAAAGCAGAGATGAAATTAATTGATTTCATATGGAAATAGACTGAGCATCATCTCCAAACAATGGATAGGTACTCAGCTGAAAGTGAATGCTACTATTCAAATCACATACAGTAACTGCAACACAGGATATAAGGCTTTTATCAGTAAAGCACTGTGTAACTATTCATTTACAGCATGTAAAAAGAAAAAAGGGAAAGCTTTTAAGAAATGTAATAATTCTAAAAATATAAAACATAAAACAACTGTGATCAATTCATGTATTTCTTTTTAATCCGCAAGGACATCTGCTAGTAAACCATTTGTGCTGGTGTATGTACACATCTATATAAATAAATACACATCACAATGGCAGAGAAGGAGAGAAAAAAGAAATGTCTGTGACAGGAAAAACGATTGAGTTGTATTTAATGCTGCTGCCGTCCTTGAGAAAAAAATCTGACAATAGAAAGTCAGTCAGAACATCCCCACACTGCGAGGACTCCAAATGGAGACAGACAATGCGGTCCATGAATTGGAGATGGGATGCTGACAGCTGCTGAGGAGTCGGCAGAAAAGAAGGAAACTTTCATAGCCTTGCAACACCGCAGAGGGTAGCGATCGCTTGGTGTGTTCCTGTCAGACCTTGGGAAGTTTGAGAAGACAGGATAGCTCTTCAGCGGCACGGCCCAAGATCCTTGGAAAGTTTCTACAACACAAAGACTCAAAACGTGCTCTTCCGGTGTGATTTCATACGAGGGACACCCCCTTCTTCAGTCTTTCTGTCCTTTCTCTACTTTCTTCTCAGGCCACCTCTTTATATAAAAAAGCCTAGAAATAAATCCATCCCTGTGCATTGATGCAGCACAACCAGAGGCTTATTCGCGATTCTGCAGACCTCTATTGCTAAGCCATCTCATGACATGTAGACATGTTGTATGAGCCGCGCCTTGTGGCAGTGGGATGAAGGGTCTGACCCCCACAAACACCTACAGTACCTTTGAGCTTATCTTTTTTCATTAGGAAACAAGATCTTTTAAAGCTGTGGCATACACAGCCACAGCAGTGCTCTCTGTTTATTCTCCAGGTGCAGGAGACTCTCCAAAACCACCAAAGATCAAATATCGGAGTTGAAGATGAGACCCAGGAATGCATCTGTGTCTTTCCTTCCTACCTGAACAGCCCTGGATTAATACTTTAAGGAGAGAGAGCTGAAGTCTTCAATCCTCTCTGCAAGCACCTACAGTACTCACACCTCTGCATTCTGCAGAGAGAAATGAAGGTGAACTTTTTAGTCCCATAACCCAGAATCAGCTTGAGACAAAAAATGCACTTCAAATGGAGAGTTAACTGCAGCAAAAACTCAAATGTTCATCTTTAAAACCTTTTTTAAAGGTTGTGTGTAAAACTTTGCAAAACGGTTGCATGTAAAAACTTTTAAAAAACTAGACAGGTAGCTTTTAAAAGTTTCCTTTTGTGTGGCCCTATGGGATATGTTTTCATGATATTTAATATGAGCTAAAGTCCTCAGAAGCAACTGTTTATCAGTTTTGTTGTTGTTACATAACAGAGTATCGATACAGAATTTTAACTTCTGAATTGAAGTGCAGCAGCACTCAATATTTTCAAAGCAAGTATTTAAAGCACAGCTGTGAGCATGGAACAGACCAGCAGGATCAATACCTTTTTGGCAAGATTTGTGCTGCAATAGGAGTGAAAAAGTGATCTAGATCTAAGTAACAGAATTGTTAAACCTTTACCATAGCAAGTGCGCACTTACTTAAACTAATTACAGCCCTTTTTCATCAGCACACATTCTTCCGATCCCTTGTTCCCAGGAACATCAAGTACACCTGATCCAGAGCCTTATCTTTAATCTTTAACAGGGGGAAAACTGGTAGCTATTCATCACAATGCCGGGATAATGAACATGTTTTTATGTTTTAGGGTCTGTGATCTTCAAACTAAGATTCTCTTTTTTGTTCGTCAAGTATTCATCTTCACTACTCAACTAAGAGCTAGTTAATTAAATTTTCTCCCCTTTGCTCTGTCATTTGCTGTTCAGTTCACATTATGCGCAATCTATCACCAGAGCTGAAGAGAAGTCACGAGACTTGATGCTGTGCCCTTTTGGGAAATGGCCACAGCTGACACTTTTAATGTGAGGTTTTACTGATGCCTCTTAGTATTGCAAAGGCACACTCTCAAACTTCTTCAAATCTTCATGTGAAATTAAATCAAGGAAACAAGGAGCCTCAGATCTAAAAAACACACCATGACAACTACAGAAGAGAAGCAGTTTTTTCCTTCTCTAGCCTGAAATAAAGTTGCCTTTGATGAAACACTTCTGTTAAAATAACTGATTTTACCACTAATGTGGAGAGACATTTCATGGCCTCCTGGAATGGCCTATTGATTTACTACTCACTGATAATACATATTGATTTAATTCTCTCTGAGATATAGGGCTACAAAAACTGGTCACCTTGAGGACTTTATCTTACATGTTGTCACCAACTGTTTCTGACACGTAAAAATTTACACACACATCCACACAGGCACAAGCCACAGGACTTGTACAGTATAAGTACACACACAAGACAGAAATTAGAGCTAGCTGCAGTACAGAAACACTAAAACACTGAACTCTCAGGAGGAAAAAGGCCCAGAGGTTTTGCACCCAAGGGAACTGAAAGCTCAAATTACTGTCAAGTAGACCTGGGTTTCCAAAACGAAAGGCTGTCATTTCTTGTTATCGCCTATCGAGCGTCTCGTAGCAAAATGGTATGCACCCCCCCTTAAAAAGAGAGTTTCAAATCTGACCTGCTGTCACCTCTGCGCTCTGATCTCTCACTTCACCCAGAGGTGTCTTTTCATTATTGGTTTTCTAATAAGGCTTAAGCCTCAAGGTGTTTATAGCAACAGCTGTACAGGAAAAGTCAGACAAAAACAATTCTGAATGCAGAAAACGTTTAAGAGGCCACTTATAAAGCAAGTTACAACATCTAAACTCAATATTCTTCACCTTTTCTGGCTTGTTCCATTTTGCTACAATGCCCACTGCTCTCACAGACTCACTCCTCTCACTCAGTTCACAACCTGCACAAACTACAGCAGGTCCTGCCAGTCTATGAGGAGGTAATAATGCCTGTCCAAGATGTACAGTAAAACTAATATTTCATGTAGAATCAGAAACCAAAACACAAAAATAACCATACAGTTGACCTGAAGTCCACAAGCTGTGTATCAGAGATAGAGCAATCTTCAATTTCTGTAAAATAAATTAAATGTGTTTTTCTGGTTGGAATGTATTCTGTTTTTTATCTACTTTTTAATAAGTCAGAGGCAAACATTGTGATCTGAAATAAAGCGCGCCAATGTTTGAGGCTTTGAAATGGATTTTGTAACATGTTTTGTTTGGCACTAACTTATATACAGGTAGGTGTTGTCTGTCTGAGATATACTCTATGATTACTGCAGCACTGTGTACCAAACACTGTCAAGGCTGTCAAATCTGGCAAACAATGTAATTGTAAAATGAGGTGGAAAGATGTTAAGAATCGTACAGCGTATCACACGCTTGCACCGCCACGCGTTCCAGAAGTGGAGTTTATCTGCTGCAGTCTGGCATGAAATACTGCTCAAAATACTTTTTTCCCTCTTGGTTCAAGTCAGCAAAGGCCGAGTCATGCATCACGCAGCTCTTCGGAAAGGTACGTCTCTCTGGGCGCGGTGAGGACACGCTCCGAAAACACATTCATCACCTGCGCAGTACAAGCTGAGCTCCTCGCAGGCCCGGAGCACGAGGTTCACGGTGTGCTCATTACTCAACACTGCCAAAAGACAGAGAACAAGCGGCGAAGGAAAAAAGAAACATCCCTTCCATGTGTGGAATTCAGTTGTCTTAGTCATGAAGTGAGATTATCTGCGGACCAGCTACTGTGCTCTCAAGATGATGTGTATTTAAGTGCACCATTTTAGACCATTAAGCACTGAGGAGCCGTATTTCATTTCAATGCTTTCCAGACTGCACTGGAGTTAATTAATGTCTCTTCAGTTAAGACCAGGAGGAACATTCAGGGCATGAAATCAGGGCACCCTATATTTTAAGACTCACCAGGCATGTGTTTTTGAAGTCGTGGCACAGGTCTACAAGCCCTGAGACACACAGGAGTGAATAAGGCAGGGTGGGCAGACTCTGACCCACCTGACAGGCATCATAGCTCCGATTCAGGATGAGGCACGTTCCCACAACCCTGCAAGCGCCCAGCAGGGAGCCCTGGCTGCTCAATCCCAGTCTTCCCCCTGTGGGGCTCGGTCACTTGTGTGTTTCCCGCTTGGGGAGTCCTGGTCACAGCAGGTTAGTGACATGACCCAGGCCTGAACCCGTAACGCCACACCTGGAAGACTGATCCTTCGCCTTTACTGGCTGAGCCACCGGAAATATATATCTTTTTTATTTTAAAACAGCATCTGGGCAATTTGAATAAAAATTTGCCTTCGCTCTTAACCTATGAACTGTATGTTTAAATGTATAAAAGTAGGCTCAGTACATACTGTAAATAGTAAAACGTATATATGCATGGTACTGTACCACATAATGAGATACGCGGCAAAAGCAAGAATATCAGTGTAAAGTAGTTATTTAAGGGATGATTTGACTTCTTTTCTTATTGGAATCCTAATACATTTTCTAAATGCTTTCATCAAAGATTTTTAAATTGTTGCCTCGAGTGTTCCTTGTGATCTGCACTGAACTGACACTAATTGGCTCCAAAGAGATGAGCAGAACCAGTGAGATATCAATGCGCGGGACTCTTTGGTGGCATATTGGGTTAAAATGCAGTATTTAAAACAGTGGTTTGAATAATATATGCAGGTCTGAAAAAATCTGAATATATGTAACCATTTTCACCACAGACTTGGAATCCCATAGCTCCCCACAACACCTCCTCATCTGCTGTACGAGTCAACCTTCAAGGCGCTTGCTGGAGGGGTTCTTGCCGGCTCAGTTGCTCATCCTGGCAGAGGACTCCCTGCGAGCTATAAATATACAGTTACTGTGCGCTTGTCAGAGAAGCACCATCCTTTTTTTCGGGCTACTGTATGTCACTGTCAGATAACGTAAGGAAATCAGACATTTTGATGAATGAAAGGATGGGCTTTACTTATAGGCCAGTGCAGCTCATCAATATATAAATGATTAAATAAGGAGACCTTTGCTTAGTACAGCTTAGGGCGGAGTGGTGGCTCTGTGGCTCAGGATCTGCACCTGTGGCTGGAAGGTTGCCCGTTCAAATCCTGCAGCCGGCAAAGGAATCCTACTCCACTGGGCCCCTGAGCGAGGCCCTTAACCCCAACTGCTCCAGTGCCGTTGTAAAATGGCTGACCCTGCGCTCTGACCCCCAGCTTCTCTCCCTGTCTGTGTGTCTCATGGAGAGCAAGCTGGGGTCTGTGAAAAGACGAATTCCTAATGCAAAACATTTATGGCCAATAAAGTGATGATATGTTAACCTGGGCCCAGGTTTCCTGCTTGCCTGTGAAATTCTCAGTAAGAAAGGACATTCTCCTCTGTGGTAAACGCACGCAGCAAGATGACTTGTAGTTACACTTTGGAGAACACTGTTGTTTTAATGAACTCTGGGAGGCGAGGAATTAGTAAGACCCTGATTATTTAATTATTTAAGGCAGCTTTATTTAGACTCCGGCTAGGAAAGGAAGTCAATGAGGCAAGCTAAGTGCTCTTACGAAAGAAAATCCAGTGGTCTCCAGCTGACCTGTTTCTGTGTGGACGCAGTGTAAGGGTGCAATCTTGAATAATAGGACCGCCCCAGCAGAAATGAGCCGTATGGTCACAGTATTCGCAGTATTTTGTTTATGACTTCTTAGGGAATAGCTTTTGGTGAGTGGGAAAATTCTATATGCTGTATGTACAAATGATTTTCTTCCACGGCCTTCCTGGAATTAACACAGAATTTTATAAGGCTCAAATATAATAACTGATCTCTTGAGTAGAACTGTGTGGATGCTCGATAATCATAAACTGTTAATTACAAAACAAGAAAAAAAGGATTTCCATAAGCCTCCCAGAATATTTTTACAGTTATTAACCTGCAGTAAATTATTAGGTGAAAATCATCTTTTTAAATTGCTCATTTTATGCTGTAATTTTCAAAGATTAAAACCCCATTTTAATAAATTGAACATTCCCTAAACTTATTCACATATTGATTCATTTTATACTTGGCAGGAGCGCATCTGAAGAAATTAAATTAGAAAAAAAGAATAAGCACTTAGGAAACATAAATAATAAATGCGCTGTAACAAATTAGCTAAATGAAACTGAGAACACAACCACCAATCATGAGATTCTGTGGTAATTGCCTGCAACAAACTGTAGCACTGAATGCACGTACAGCTGTATTGTTTTTGCTGTACATAATAATAATATAATAATAATTTAATAATAATAAGTGCCTTTCCAAAACCCAAGGACACTTAAAACTACAATAAAAAAGTAAATGAAAAATATTAACAAAAGCACAAACTATAAAACTTTATATACTGTAGATATATACTGTAGACCCTGGTAAACAGGGTGAGTTTTGAGTTCGGATTTAAAGAGAGACAAGGAATTTGTCCAGCCTCAACTGAACGGAGCCTACTGAATAGAGTGTAAACACGGAGGAGTTCAGAGATTATCTCTCATTATACTACATATCACTGACACATCTCTTTCTGTACTCTATCTGAACTTTGGGTTAGGCAATTTCCACCTTCAAGCTACTGTACAGTGGGACTTACTATGGTTTCCATGGAGTTAAGAGAACAAACGGCAGAGGACTCCTGCCCTGGATCAGAGGTAGAGTCCATCTCAGGAATCATCCCAATAACTGGTCCCCATTCCTACTGGGTGGACTGGGGTAATGTGCCTCCCTCAAGGACAGCAGTGCGCACACTGGATTCCCCAACCCACCAGTCAGGAGTCCCAAAGCGGACCCACTACACTACGCTGCCCCCTATGATGAGTCATAAATATGTCCAAAAAAGAAAACAAAGCCCCCATCATCTCATACTGATCCAGCAGTTTGCACTGCTTTTGACCGGCAAAGAAGTTGTAACAAATGAGATCGTCATTGAAAACACCACTGATATTCTCCTTTGATCTAAAACCTGGCTCAAGACCAGGTGGATTTCATACCCCTCTTCCTAAGAAGGGATCTTTCCACTTCCTAAAAAGAACAGATTCCAAGCCAAGCCAATAAACAGAGCAATCTTTTTAGAACTAACCCCTCTGCTCTAAGTAGTGATGGCATTCCCAAAGCTAAGCTTTACAGTGTTTTGGGAGTTTCTCTCCACTTTGTCCCAAACCTGTGCTGGGAAGGGCTCTACAACAAATAAAAACGGATTGATTCCGCATGGTTCTGTAAGTCTCGATTAACAATCACCCAAATGCACTGCAAACTGCCAGCTGTATCATGACAAGCCCCCCACCATAAAGCTGTTCTCTCTTTTACTTCAGAGCCACCCATCACATGCTGAATTTAAATCACCCTTCTTCTGGCTTGGTCTCAGAAGCCCACAGCTTTCCTGCAGCATATGTGTGTGTGTGCGCAGGTGTACGTGTGTGTGTATTACAGTGCTTTGGAGCAGTGCCATAGCATGTCTCAACACGGGGACAGCACCCTCAATGAGACAGCTCTGACAGAGGCCCCGGGCTTCCCCAGCTGATGACTCCTGTGACCCCAATGCTGCCTCTTGGAGTAGGCATGAAATTCCATTAGTATGAGCCAGAGCCCAGGACTCCTCACAAAGCTAATCAGATATATTGTGACACAGAGGCCTGTGCTGCAGGCTGTAACTAATAGAACATTGACACGGGACCACAGAGGAGTGACGAACTTAACACAAACTGCATGACTGAAACATTCACATAATATAGCGTTTTGAGGTTCTTGACTGTCATCACAAGATACTGTATACACAACACGTGAACAAAAAACATTGCACGGCAGCAGCACATGAGGAAATAATTCGAAGAGAACTGGGTGCAGAAAGAAAATGAGTACAATAATAAAGCCACATAAGATAAATCCGCTTAAAACAATAGATGGATGAATGAATGATTCTCGGGGGGATAGATGGACAGACAAACCTGAGAAAATCTTTACTGGGATGGAACAGACAGGCCTTCTGCTTTAGGCAACGTTTCAAATCTGCTTTTTTCTGTGCTTCTCATAAATTGAAAACACTGCAACCCAGTGCCTTCTGGCAGCCAGTAAACCTGTCGTTTACACTCCTTAATTGAAAAGTTGCCTAATTAAAGGTGACATTTATGAAATACCTTTCTGCAGGGACATAGCACCAGTGTCGCTATCTAATAATCTCACCACAATAAAACTGATGAACGCACTGCTTTATGCATTGCTTTATATTTAAACCTGCCTAATGGCACACTAAAAAATGAAGTGTTTGCTGTTCCCATCATTAATGTCATTAACTTTAGAAAAAGGACACAGCCCTTGGCTCTTTAGTCTTTGCAACACATCTCATTTTTTCTTAGGCACTCTGTGGAAAGAAAAAAAAACATTTTCTCAATTTTAAGAAAAAGAGTACAGTGGCATGAAATCAGCATGATTCAGCATGAGAGACTCTGAACACAGAGAGCGGGTGACCTGTCCTGCCTCACAGAGGGAGGAGGGTATCGCAAGACCAGAGGTCCTGAGAGGAGGATGTTTTTTTTTTCTTTTTTGAGATGCTTAGGTCTGTTAATGTGTTTATGTGAAAAAGCCTTTTATGTTGTTTTTGTAAAAAAAAAAGAAAAAAATAAATAAAGAAAAAAGACACCAAAAAAATGAATTCAATTTTTCACATTTACTTGGTCGTCCACATTATCAGTGCTGCAGTGAGGAGAAATGTCCTTTCTCGCCTGGATGAGAGTAAGAAGTCGTGAGGTTGTTAAACACTTGTCTTAAGAGCAGCAGAGCCTACACCTCATGAGTCATTATATTTATAAATAACTACTAGGATTGCAAGACACTTGCTCACTAGAAGCCAAAATAAACTAATTGTTTTACAGAGCTGCACAAACAGCCTATGCGAGCAAACTGGTTTCACGGCGGATTAATGTAGATGTGTTTCTGGGTTGTAGCGAAGATTACAATGTGGGAAACAGCAAAGATACCAAGCATTAATGCAGGATTGCGACTTAAGCCTTTAAGTAAGAAAAGCAGCTCCAGGTAAGGTGCAAACGGGCGCGGTGCACACACAGAACGGGCCCGTTGCTCGGAGCTGAGAGAGGGGAGAGAGCGAGAGGTGGCGTCAGCCTCTGTGGCGCTGTGCTGCGGTCATGACTGCACTCCCTGGGCAGTTCAGGAGGATAATTAGCTGTTAAGGCATAACGATCCCTGCTAGGAGAGCCCAGGAATCCCTGGCCACCTACAGTAGCTGGCAGAGGACATCCAAAAGAAAAGACGGAAACTGTTTACATTTTTAATTTTTTTTTCTCTCATTTGCATTTTAGACAACAGTGTGGTAAAAATCCTTCTACCAAGTCTTACTCTTAATGGAAACCATGATATTGTCTTGTCACATTTCTTGGCCAGATGCATGATGATAGGTCTTCTTTTGCGTTCTGCTGAATGTATTACAAAATAATAAGGGGATGGGATAAGTGAAGTACTTTTTGCAATGCGTGACATCATTCTACTGCTTTCCTACAACTGAACTGTACTCAACTGAAAATGCCTCTTGTTGTGGACCTTTTGCTTTGAAGTCTTGCACGCAGGCACTCAAATCACAATGCAGTTCACTGGAAAGCTGGATTTTTAAAAAAAATTATCACTAACACTCCCAGAGTAGAGTCTTCCTGTTCTAGTAATTAACTGCCATATCTTAACAAGACCGTATCCATCACGTATTGTACTGTATGTTAACGTCACGCCAGGGTCAAACAAAAGCTTGTATATGGAAGGGGGTGCCTTAACCATCTTAAGTACAAAAGATTCCTGCTGTAGAATTTGTTATACTAAATGCACTCAATTGATCAGATGTATGGACAGGTTCAAGAATCATTACTCTTAATACAGTGGTCTACCACTGTATGCTGTATATAACAGTATGGTGTGCATTACAGTGCGGTGCAAGATGAGTCTTACGTCCAGAACTTGTACAGTATGCAACACCATGAGATGATCCTCTCACAAATTAGTCCCACTCACGAGCTTAGTCCTTCTCTACTACAGCATAAAACAAGTATGTTTATATGCCACCTTCAAGTCAAGAAGGTATTCAAACTCTTAGCCTTCTTCTATTTAACAATTAACAATTTAACTTTAATATGAACATCAAAATAAATAATGCATTGCATGCTGTTCCAGATAATGTTAATGAGATAGAGCTGGAAAGGAATTTTTTGCCTCTTTGCTGGCTTTAATACTTGACCAAAGATCAGGCTTCAGACTCTGTCTCGATACACTGGAACTGGGAATCAAGCATACATAGGTAGCCAGGGAATTTTTGAAGTGCAATGATTAACATGCTTATACGTTTTGATAATACGGTTGGATGCAGTTCACAGAATTTGGAGTTACATAAAAAAAGCACAGCAGATGGAAACTCTTCATTCTGGGTAATAGCACAAACCACTTGGGAAAAAGCACAGAGACTGTACTGGCTCCCAGTATCTTGCAAAAGAGAAAGGTTTTAAATGACTGATAAATTTATTTGTCCAGTACCATGTCCATAATACCCTTAAATCTTTGTCTTTTAACAGTGACACAATCATGAGCACAGGTATTTAAATCCTGTACAAGGCACTGTTTACAATATAAAAGTAAAGCCAATGGCCTCCAAAAAAATTCTATTAATACTGTATCTCTGTGTTGGCTATCTGTTGTACAGTTTGTACAGATGAGAAACTATCTACAAGACATCGAATTTCCTGGGCAGGAAAGTGACCATTTTGTACCAAGAGACATACAGTATGCTACATGGATAACTTGAACACTTTTGTTCCACCTGTTTTTTTTTTTGCTTAGCACAGCTCCATGATCCAGAGTTTGATTCCGAGCTTCAGTGCTGGCCTGTGTGGAACTGGCACATCCCTGTTCGTGGGGATACTTACTGAGCGACCAGGTGTCCTCCCAGCTCCCAGAGACGTTACTCTAAACTGACCCCCAGGGCTTGATCCCAGGAGGAAGGCAACAGGTCTCCCTATCCCATTGGTTGTTTGTGAGCTGAGAGGCTTTGCTGCATCTTTCTGGCTTATGACTGGCTCTGGTTGTGGGACAAGGCAGACACAGTATTCCACATGCGATAATTAAAAGAATTACACCATCTCTGAAGGGCCAAAGTGACAAAAGCACAGTCATAAGAACTGCCAGATTCATAATGACATCGGATTGAAGTCAGATTGTGGATGGCACAAAACAGCTCCGCTCCAGTGAGAAAAAACACACTGCAGAGAGAGGGAGAGCCCTTTACGACTCCAACAAACACACACACAGGCTGATTAAAGCAATCAAATTTGATTAAATAAAAATAAAATAAAAATGGGAATCTCTAATTAAGAATCAGCACATGACTTTACTGATAGCGTGAATTGTCACTATCAATGACCAAGATAACTTGACTCAAGCAGGCGTGACTCATATAGCACAAAATGAAACATTTGTTCTGCATTGCCATGACAAATCCCATTTTTACCGAGGGCTAGATTGTCATGTACAATTGCATATAAAAGTGCTTACTGATATATTCATTTTAACTTTATTGAATACCCCTATTTTTTAGGAGGAGAAATATAATCACCACAAGGTGATGAATGGGGAAACACAATTAATTGAAAGACTGAAAGCTCACTGATGACTGATTGAATTACATCTCCCTCTGTGATGTGATCTCAGTCTCATCTGGTTTTCTTGTTACTCTCCTGAGGGCTGATGGGATATGAAGTTCTTAATTAGATTTTTCAATATATGGGTTTGCTAAACCTTGAAAGAGGTTCCCCTTGAAACCTAGGAGGCTCTACACTCAACAGTGTACAGCTGACTTTTTAGCTGTGAATTCCTAGCACCACATCCAACACAATCCTGATTTCAAATTTGGATGTAACACACATCCAAATACTAACCAGGCCTAGGACAAGATTCTGCAATGTCTCCGTGGGTTCAACCACACTGAGGTACACAATGCCCAAAAACTCACTCACTTCTTGCTGGCACAAGCACCCTGCGTTTGTAACGGATTCAGATGCTCGTCTACCATTGCACTATGAAAGGAAGTGCTCCCCACTGTACAATGGCTGTTTCCTCAGTCCAATTGTTTCCTTGTCCCGGAGACAGCAGAGAAGCTACAGGGAGTTTGGTTCATTCTAGTCAGGGGACTGCACAACAGATACAAAGACTACAATATCTTACTGGTGTTAAACAGCTGGAAACGTGGGTACTGTGAGAATGAAATTGATAAAAAGCCCCTTTGCTGAAAACCCCCCTGGGGAATGGTATGCTACTGTTCAGGTGTATTAGAGCTCTAGATTTCCCTCTATGCACAGCACAGCCAGTGGTGCTTGCTTATCATGTCTTACTGCTCCCTGCGTGGACTCTCTGCTTTTTCATGACATCGATTTGGACTTAACTTTCTGTGGCAATAGCTTCTCCTGGTGCAAAGATGGACTGCTTCTGTTTTTATCTTTGAGGCACAAAGATTATTAACGCTTTCATACGTTTTTTTTTACTTAAATAAATAAAGGTGCACTACTGGTCAAAATTTGAGAACCCATCATCCATCAAAACACGTTCTCCTAACCTTATCTGCTGGAATGCAAACATGAGGAGTCACATGTCTGATTCAGGGGAGCTCTGGCATGGATAAATCTGGGAAACACGGGGAACTGGGACTGAAAGATATTGGGGGTGGCTAAAGGCTGGTGTTTGCTCTGAAAGAAACGTCATTCTTTTAAGCGGGGCCAAGCCAGGAAAAGCAAAAGGTGGCGTCTCAGGAAGTATCTGCCAGTGGAGATGCTGAAGTTGAAGAGGCTGCTGCAGGACAGGCAACAGAGCTTTCGGTCTCAACATGTGAAGGAATAGTTGAGCCACAGATCAGCAGCTGACGGACAGATGTCAGTATGTTCCTGATATACTGTACCACTATTGACTCAAACCACGCACGAGGAATGGTATTACTAAGCAGGAGTTTTGATTACTTTGTCACTGAATACTCTTATACTGTATGTTATATGGGTAATTGAACCTGTATTTTAAATCACCAACTTTATATGACCTAAAACAGAACCATGTGTGTTACTTTTGAGACATTAATGGAAATAATTAAATACTAATGTTAGTGCAGGAGGAACTGAAAAGGCCTCTTGTTGTGGACCTTTTGCTTTGATGTCTTGCACGCAGGCACTCACTGCACAATGCAGTTCCTGGAACACCGCTCGAACTTCCGGTTTGTACTGTACCTCACTGTCTCCTCCTCAATTACTTGTTATATTGTTTGATAAATTGGGCTCCTATGCAATTTAATGCAGGGCTTCTCTGCAGGCCTCATGGAGCTGTGTGGGTAATTAAACCTGGAAACAAGTGTATTTTAAATCACCAACATTAAAAGTCCTAAAACAGAATCATAAATGTGTTACTTTTGAGATATGAATGGAATTAATTAAATACCAAAGACGTTACATACTGTATGTGCCAGACAATACAGTATTGATCGTTTCCTTGTCCTCTTAAGTCTTGTTTTGATGCCAGCATGTTCCTACACCCTCTTTTATTTGTGTTTCGTAAACAATGGTGTTCCTGATGTTTACAGAGGAAGGTTAATTGATTAACACCTATGATGAGTTTTTCGGCACTCCCAGAAAACCTAAAAACAAAATACAATTTGAGCTCCCCCCACCACCCAGCCATTCAGACATCTCTCAGCATTCTCAGTCATGCAAATTATTCACATATTTAATTAAAGAGCAAGGTGTGGAATTTAATTAAATACTGCTGGTAAAATTCCCACTCAATAGGAGAATTGGCAATTTAGATAATTACGATGTTTTTTTTTGGGGGGGAGGTGGCAACACAGGCTTTTGATAAACGATTTAGAAGCAAACGACAGGTTTGGATTTTTATGCAGGGATAAAAATACCCAGGCCGTTTTTGACAGGTGTTGCCTTTCCGTTCCTTTTCGTTCCATGACAGCACAATCAATACAAACGTAAAGTCGCTGTTCTTCAGCTCGTGCGTTGAAATGCCTCCAAGCTGGCGGGCCGCCATGAACCATCGTATATTCAGATCACAGCCGCTTTGCTTTGGATCCGCTGATGATAATCAGGGTTCATTGTCACACCGCTGTGCAGAGTCTGTCTCAGGTTATAAATACAAACCAACGCAATATGAAACAAACATGACCTCAAGGAGCTTTCTAAACAAATGTGACCTCAAGGTTGTACACCAACAAAGCAGATAATACAGAGACTAATACCAGGGATTAACAAAATGAGATTGGGAAGCAGAGAAGTACTTTCTAAAAAAACCATTCTGCAAACTAAAGTCCTGTTAATTAAATCTGACCTTTCCACAGTTACTTTTGAGACATTTACTAGTACTCTACTGTTATCTTCTAGCTTAAGAGGCTATTATCCAATCGCACAGCTTCAGCACTGCTCCCAGAACTTCTCAAGCACACGTGCCAGTCGTGCCCAGTTCTCGAGACGCTGTGCCCAACACAAAACCTGGCACTCTGGCACGGAGAAGTGCTGTGTGAAGCTCTCAGGGATTCCTCTGCAACAAGTCGAGCTCCTATGAATCAAAACTCGCTGAAACTGAAATTCACAGTTCTGTTTCCGAATGCCCACGTACAGTAAAACTACCCTTTATGGTCTCAGCCTTAATTAGCAGCATGTTTCTTCTACTAGAGTCAACATATTTTGAATAATTAAAGTAGAATAAGTAGAGCCTTATGCTCTTTACACGCAATAAGGCAATAGCTCCACATTCATGGTGATTAGAAAAGCTGTGAATTACTGTACTATCGAGCTTCAAACACTGTGAATTAGCATGGTCAAATGATCAATTTGTCATGCACTTCCTTCTGAACTGGAGTTTTTAAGGACCACAAACATACTGTACCCTACCCCAAAAAAAATATATCTACATTTTGGTACCCTTTTCATCATGAGTGAGGTATTCTTTTACAGGCACAGCTGGAATGACTGCATTTTATTTGATAAATCAGACTCATCTCGTTGCGTTTCAATTTGCCCCTCTTGGAATTTATATTTATATCCAAACCCATTCATCATCAAATCTCGCCTGGCTCCACAGTCTCCCACTGGTAAGAAACAACCACACAACGTTGTAATTGACAGAAGAGCAGGGAAACGGCCTCTTCCAGAGGTTAATGCAGTGGCACAACCAATGCAACTGAAGTTAAAACTCTTACCCAATGTGACAGCTTACATGTATTACATATTGATCTCTCATTTGAATTCAGCCTTACACAATAACAAAGGAAACAGGCGAAAGATCAATGGGCATGGATTTTTCCTTTTTTCACATTACTTTGGGGGTCTTTCTGTGGCATCTCATTACATTTCGGGTTTCAAGGTGACCAATTGTAAGAGACTGACGCCTCAGACAGAATCTCAGTCAATACATCTGATCAAAATGAAGCGCACCAGTCACAGAGGGTCGCATACAGCAGGAGAGCCATGTCATTGTACCAGAAACCCCCACTGAGCCCAATTTCAGACTCATTCACCATCAGCGGCACTCAGAAAGCCATTAGTTCCAAAAGATCTTTAGTCCTGCATCCGTTTTACACTCAGAAGGAGTTGAAACCCCTCCTGTCTCTCCCAACAAAAGCCCACGCTACAAGAATGGAAATGATCAGCTGAGGAAGTAAACTCTGGCTCTGTATTTTCTTGTTTTGTACAGACTTCTGTGTCATCTGTGTCAAGATGCCCTTTCCTGTTAAAATACTGACTGCATTTGCCATTTCTCATTTCTGATGCTCTAAGGACACAAGCATGAAATAAGTACCGTAGATGTCAGAGATGAACAGTAATGTTTTATTTCCCATTGTTATCAAGATAAGTGTGTGTGTGTGTGTGTGTGTGTGTGTGTGTGTGTGTGTGTGTGTGTGTGTGTGTGTGAGTTTTTATGTTTTCCCTAAAAGAAAAACAGCTGAGTGGCATCTCCACCATGCTACTGTCCCATACCAGCCTTTTCACAGTTCCCAACATCCACACCAACACCGTCCTGCAGGGCACTGAGACTGAGGTCCGAACTCAGGGACTCACACAATATCTATCTGCCCAAACACAGGCGGTTAGTGGTTTTGTAGTTACACACATCCTAAACTAGAACTATGGCTGCCATGCCCCATATAAATCTGAAAATGTATTAATTTATCTCAGCTGACTTTCTGACCTCCAGATTTCTACAATCAGAACTTACACACAGGTTATTACACTCTTGTCAGGAATTTATCTTTGTTGAGGACCCTAATCTCTGCCCACAGTGCGAAGGGTGATGAGGTGCTTGTTAAAATCATCTAGGAGGCCGAACAATAAAGTGCCTGACCTGACCGCGGAGTATCAGACTTCAGGCTGTTCTGCGATCGCCTTGAGCTCTGACCTCTGGATCAGACAGAAAACCATGGTGCTGTTTAAGTGACTCAGGAGGTGTCTTTGCAAATCACTCTGGATAAATCAGTCAGAATTCAGAAGTCAGAATAACTATTGTAAGTATACTGTAAGGATACTGCAATTCTTATTTTTATACAATCTAAATACAAAAATAAACTATATTTATATAGCTGTGCCAAACCAAATAGAAGGTATTAATGTGGTTTCATGCACGTACTGTATGGGTAGAAACCCTAACAGCTTGATTATTATTATTATTATTATTATTATTATTATTATTATTATAACTTTAATCAAGTCTCTTTTAGAGGAGACACAGGCATCACCACAGCATTGTGCTTTTCTGCAGTGTACGGCATTTTGCATATTACAAAATTCTTTTAGGTTTCAAAGTTATAGATTATTTTACAATTCCAGATCCAGTTTGTGTGTGTTCCTGGCAGTGTGACAGAGGCTCCATTCTGCTTCAGCAGAGAAAAGCACATTGAAGGACGAAATGCAAACAAAATCATTTGTTTCATATGAGACCATGCATACAGAGGCAACCAAACTGTGAGCACCAACTGATTATGAAGCAAATACTATAGACAATCTGGGATGAAAGAAGAAAAAATAAATACCTGAAATATTTATATTCCCAGGAAACATGCACCAGGACAAGAGAAGTGGTAGTTTAGGTATGCCACTCTTAATAATTTATTAGACCTGGCTGGTTTTAGAGGGGAGCTACAGATACAGACGTTGGAAAAGCATTCATGTGCAAGGGCAGCAAACCCCCTACAGGAATTCTGAAACAGGCTACCCAGGCCCTCTAGTGGCAAGGCTTTTCAGTGCATTTCAGAGTTTCTGAAAAGGTGAAAGTTAAACTCTTTTTCCGAACTTTTGGCCATTCCACAGCACATTTCACACCCCCAGAAAGGTGGATGGCCAATGAAAGCATATGCTATAGCCTCTGTACACTTATAGCTATAAAGGAAATGTCGGCAGTGTTAATTCTTGGACGTTTTCTGTTGTGTTATCTCAGGGGTAGACAATCCAGGTCCTGGAAGGTAAGGTTGTGCTTACAGGATTTTTAGGTCTCTTTAAATCAGAAGCACCTGCAGAGCTGTGAGAAGTAGCTGAATTGGTCCCATTTAGTCAATAATGGGCTGTTAAGAGAATAGAAGAAATCCTGCAGAAACACTGGCCCTCCTGGACCACGATCGCCTAATTAAACACAAGCATCCTCCTGTGACAGCATCCACCTACCGGAGACGGGACTCCAGTATTTGAATGCCAGATGGCACCTTAGCTGAGATGCCAAGCCCTGGTGTGTGTGTTTTCTCTGAGGTATGAGGTGGCTGTGGCACAGCTCGTGCAGCAGCCTGTGGGCCTGGAGCTGTGACCGTGTGCATGCTTCCTAGCGAACAGTACGGCAGCCAGACAGGAGCCGAACGTGTGCTCAGGAGAATCTGCCAACGAGCGCTTTAGGCTCCTCCTCCTCACATGGGTGTATTTTCATTGGAGGTCACACAACTCTCCAACCCCGGGCCCTGGGCATGGAGGCTGCACTCAGCTACAGTATGCTCACAGTGACAGTTTCCATCCTTCCTTCTCTCTGGAAAGTAAAACGGGCTGGGCAAGCTTCTCAATTCACTTCCTCTTTCCACTTCCCAAACCCCTCTGCGCCTCGGCCCTGCCTGAATATGTATAGGGCCGCCGATTTCATTCATCTGAAATCTCTTTATCGCCGCCAGGTTTCAATTGCTCTGTCTTAGTTTGGTTTATTGCCGCCCTGGCCCTAGTCACCAGGTTCTCTGTCTTTTGCAGATTCTCATCATCACCAACACAAGCAAAAGCGCTTTATCACAGCTATTCTCTGCTGGTGTTTCATCTTTTGTTACGAGACTGCATCACTCCTGGAATTATATGGTTTTTCAAGCCCAAAATTTGCATGTTTCAGAACAAATCTAAAACCACACTTTCAGCTCCTGCCTTTTATTTTATCCCCTGAGCAGCAAAAAGACATAAAATGCAGGATGCTCAAGACATAAAGGAAACCACACATATTGGCACAAAACGTAGGATACTTAAGTAAACTGTACTTGTTTTTCAAAGGGACTGAGTTATAAGAGAATGTGTTGTAAAAAGAATAAATATTTTGTAAATCCACACACACAAGAGCATGAGGACATACAGTAATATTTGCAAACGAGAGGCCGCTTGATATATTCAGCTTGTCTGGTTTTGATTCCAGGGCCTCGTCCTGCGATTTCTTGAGAGAGGATAGGGTATCAGTCCCTAGTGTCCTCGGGTTTGTGTTTCAATCTTGAACCTGAAGAAAGTCCACAGAAAATTTGAAATAGGATCCATAATTTCGATTTACTTCTTCCAGAGTCCAGATCAACCATTTAGAAACTACACCAGGGCTCCAGTCTTACTTCAGTGCAACAATATTGTTTTTGTGGACCAAAATCATACTCAATATTCTATATGAGGTCTACAAGTATATTGAAACAACTTGAACATGGCATGCCTTGATTGATTATCTGAATTTTAATTGACCTGCCATTTTGGTATGTTCTTTGACATTCTGACTTTCATTTTTATTTTTTTCCTGCAGTGTCTTTTTTATAGCTTAAAGCTTGGTGTTTCCCTATAATACATTTACAGTTCATGCTTCTGCTACAGTACATGCAAGCTTTTTTTTAAAATCTAAAAAAATCTCTTGGGAGGCTCTAAAAAATCTCTTGGGAGTTTGCTTGCTTAAATCAGAATGTTATAATCTGATATAATCACACTAATATCCCATAACTTCATGAAACATTTCTTGATCTTTCCATGTTTCATGCTATTAATAAGCATAGAGAAGCAAGTTGTATTCTTCATCGTGAATGAAGATAACACTAAAGCCCGTAATTGATGGAAAAAAGGCTGAGAAACACACAGTCTGTATCTGCCTCCTCCTTGCAGCAGCTCATTCAGCTTTAACAAGGCTTGGAGATGTCACTCATCCTCCCCCACTGCAATATATAGTCATGGGGAGAGGTCTGTTTGGCTTGGAGAGTCAAATGCTGAAGATGGGCTTATACTGCGCATCCAAAAGCAGTGTGAAGAATAAGGCACAGTCTGCTGACAGAAAGATATCAGGAACACTGTCAGCTGGGCCTGTCTCTGAGCTCCAAACAAGGCGGTCTGGAATGTGATTATTCTAGGTTAGACTCCCTGGGTTATGCCAAAATAAAATCAATTCATAAATAACATTCTGAATTTTCAGGATAGCACGCTCTTTACAAGTAACCTTGATCTGCACAGCACTGTTTCTTATGATAACCATTACCATTGGTTTACTATTAAGGCTATACTACCGAAAAAAAGCAGTGCAATTGCATATCGATTTTAATGCCATGCCATATTACTACCACACCATATTGATGTGATTATGTGTATAGTAACATTTTCACTTGTTTAGTCATGATGACTGGAAATGAACAGTACCTCTATCAATCAATCAGTGATTTACAATTACATATTGTTTATGGTACAACTTCTTAATACACCTTACAAAAAAAAAATTAAAGCATGGATGCTTTCATGGAAGAAAGTAAAATATGCATTAAAAAGAAGTTCTCACTGAGAAAGCATAAACAGACTGAAAGAAATCCGTGAAACAGGCTGACATTTCAACGACAAGGTTTTGTCACAGCAATTCTGTTTCTGTTGCTCTTTTGTTAGAGATAAAGGGAAAAATCTAGCTTTGTGAGCTCCTGCTCAGGATGCAGGCAACACTGCAGCTGTGTCTGTCAACCACACTGATCCCAGCTGCTGACTCAGGGCCCAGGGTTTCTGCAACAGCAGACACTGGGAGTAATCCAGATTATCGGCAGAGTCCTCCTACTTTTCCTGTGTGCTTACTTATCTAGTCTCCATCCGTCCCTGTTATGTGTGAATCCCACAAACCATAATTGCAGATTTAGCTGGCCTTTTGTTGACTTGCAGGCTGGAAGTACCCAGCTTTGCCTGTGATGTCTCCATTTACGATGTAAACCCTGCACATCAAAAGCTCCTGAACATCTTTTTTTACTGCTAGGCACCCCAAAACCAAACTCACATTTAATTGCATTTAATTAAAAGTGTAAATGGAAAAACATAAAAAGGTCTGGCTTGGTTGAAATGAACATAAAGATTAGATTGGTGTACTGATGTTAAGAGGAGAGAGAACTGCACATGCTCACAATATAAACTGCCGCAGTGCATCAGAGTTTTTTGAATCAGTCACCTACAGTACTTGCAATGGAACCTACTTCGAGTACAGTATAAACTAAAACATGCCGTCTCTCTCGTCCATTGGTCTTCAATTGCTTTTCAGTGACGGCTGTAAATATTCCAAAAATACTGAAACAAAAAGAGTCAACTGTCACTTTAAAGCAATCAAGCCAAGCACAAAAGCCTGCACCACTTCTCTGGGGTTTCTAGTCAGTGGAAAAATTCTTCAGCCCAGCTGAGGAGGAACACAAGCAGAAAGAGAGAAGTCTACAGGGAGTCTAACAGCTAAGTGGATCATTTTTAATACCAAGGTCTCCACAACCCACTGAAGATTATCATGCAATTCGTCACGTGGAGTGAATCAATTTTCACTTCCTTTAAAGGGCTACTGATGTTCTGCAATACCATAAAGCTGTCTCTTTGATTTGTGGGGCCCGTCTTTCTAAACGCAGAGCGTCATCCACGTCTGCCATTTTTGATTTGGCTCGTTCTATTGCGATGGAATTATCGCTAATTGAAATTCCGGCGATGAGCGCCTCTCGCTGTGCTTGATTTATGCCTGCAGAGCACATCTGAAGATAGTGCTGTATAAGCCATTATCGTATCTCCAGAGCTGGGGTACATGCATGCATAGGTGTGTGCGTGTCAGTCTGTGTGCACACCGTGGCCAACCAAGCAGGTCTTGCCTGACGATACACAGCTCTCCAATTTCTGTTACGAGCCCTTTCATGAAAGTCTGCAACCAGACAGCATGAGACATGTATCTGGGCTATTTCTATATGAATTATACACTCACTCATCTTGGATTTGCCAAATGTTTTAAGGCTTGGCACTCCAGGGGAGATTACACTATGTAATCTGACTAGCTGCAAGGACAGAGGAGAACTGATGGGAGAGCTCATCGGTGCATATCTGAGCCATGCCACTGCATGCCCGAAGATGTCCAAGAAGACCCAAGAGTGTATTTCAGCCAGAAAGTCAAGAACAGCCAGGCCACGTAATTCCAGCCCTGCCCTGACTACACTCCATCACCTGCTCCTCAGCTCCTGGGCAGTTCCAGCCTCACTCAGAAACAGGCTCAAGCCAGAATGTTGTCTTTTCTGGGCATCACCCGGACCACTTACTGTAAGTAATGTAGAGCAAGGATATATAACATAGTGGTTACATAATTTGACAGCCTAATGACCCAAGACATCAGCAATCCTCTCCCTTTGGCAGTGATGTTGAAGGAGTGTTCTTGAACCAAGGCCACAGCTAGATCAGAACTTCAGAAGCTGGACCAGCTGCAGGGAGATACACAGAAAATACCACTGAATGAGAAGGGGTAGAAATCGGATAGGCACTACACGGCAGTTTGATTCATTTCACACTTTATGACCTGCAGGTTTTGCACAACTGGTGCTGATGAAGCAGAAAAGCAAACGTTTATTTTTTGTACATATACAGTATATATATTATTTTTATTCAATATCGTACTCTTCAGTCTACAGTGTATGGAATGACTTAGATCACTACACATCAGCTTTTAAAGCTTATCCCTTCATTAACTTACAAAAAATATTAATATAGTACATAAATAATATCACAAAAATCTGCTGTAAAACAAGCTCGGAATGCATAAACAGCTGTCAAATTCAAGTGCTTTCATTACATTAAAAAGGAACAACAACCAGCCTGCAAAGTGTAATTAATGAGCTGAATATGGAGGAGAGAAATAATGTTCTGCAGTACTTTAAAGCTTTAAACAAACAATTTATCTCTCCTGCAAATCTTTTGTCTGATCATTACATTAACACTCTCGAGATATTAATCACACTTAGTCCCACCAAAAAACATCCAGTTTGTAATTAGCTGTTACTTCTAATTGACCCCTTCTGTAATCAAAATGACCCAGATTAATTAAATATTGTATAATTGTTTGATATCAGCCATGGGATCAGCACCTACCACCCACTCCCAACTACAGGAAAACATGGTAGCCGGTTACACTTGGAAAAATGATCAAATGTTATTCCTTGTCCCTAAAAGGGGACTAAACTGCATTTAAAGAGCAAACCAGGTCATTTTATTGTCTAGAATTTCAGACCAATAACATGTTGCTAACTCCGGCACTGTGTGTCTAAAGCACTTTTATCAAAAAGATTGTCTCTATAATTTTATAACTCTGGATTTATAGCCCTCAATGACAGGGTGTCTCTTGGGATTCCATTTACACATTGACTATTGCTGGCGGTCAGATTAGGTAGAAAAAATATAAATTGAAAATAAACATTAGTATAGCCTGGGGATTCATCATTCATTCATCACTGAGGAGACCTGTGTTCTGGTACTGGTTGAACAGGAGTCTTGCAGGCAGGATGTGGGCTCTGTCAACCACACTGATGATGGTCAGTGAAGAAGGCTGAGCTCAGGAGCTGACAGTCATACCTGACTCCTCATTCTCTATTATCAAGGCAAAACCAAGAATATCTTCATGCCTCCACAGTGTTTTAATGGCTTTCTTGCTTCTTTCAACACACAGAGATCCAGACAAGGGCTTATCATCTTGGCAAAAAAAAAAGATTTATATATAACACTCAGTGTAGCAGTCTTTGTCCTTTTTGTTTGCATTGTAATTTACTTGTTATAGAATTTGTCCATTTCCTATCACCAGTGCAGCTCAGTGGAAATGTACCAAGTAACACAGCAATTCAATATTCAGTTTGCACATTTTAATATTTGATATATCTTTAATATTGGATGGTAGCAAATTTAAATATTTAATGCATGCATTTTTTTAAAATTCATTTGTGTTCCTACCTCCCACAGTGAAAGGACCAGCCTTTCACTACAGATCGCCTCAGTGTGATTTATGGATTCAGTGTCACACAGAGCCGGTTTCTAAATATGTCAGAGGTCTGTGTAAACCTGCTATATGTGTCAGGAATGATGGCATCAGCACTAACACGAAATGCAATATGCACATCAAAGTCTGGTACACCTTCATATTAATTTGGAACACCTGCTGAAAATGAAGGTATGCTATAAGTAAATTTTGAAAACCACTTTGGATGTCTTTGGAGTTTTCATCCATCAATATCGAGTGAAACATTTTCAACAAAGTCATTCCATTCTGGTCTTCAGGGGTCTAGACCGAGTCCAGCAGATTGTATAATTCCCTGTAAATAAACACCATCTCCGGCCAAAGGAGGAAACAAAGTTCAATGGGTCCCATGAAGGCAACAGGGAGCCCAGGCAGGTAATGATGAGCTCGGGGCAGTTGAAATAGGAAGACCACTGAGGGCTGAAGACGAGGAGCTCTATTCTAAAAACCGGAGGGATATTTCTTATTTATGAGACCTGTCATTCAGGAAAAAAAAAGAGTATTCCTGCCACCTACAGGATTTTTGTTTAATTAAAGTGAACATGTGGGGGAACCGGAATCCACAGCACCAAAAACAACAGTCACCTGTTCCAGCTCTGATCACCCTCAGCCAGTCAAGACGGATGGAGTCCAAGTAAAACCCGTTTCCGTAACTGCAAACACATCCACCTCACCACTAGGTAATCAATACCGTCCATCACTCTTTTTATTCCGTCAAACTGGAACTCACAGCCGCTGAGTGAAATCCGAGACCTCCAAGGTGATGAACTCCAGACACAGGGACTGCAGGACGCATTCCAAATGAGACAGCCGGGCCGCAGGAATAATCACAACGATAACCAAGGAGAAAGATGCAGACCCTCACTGATATCAAGTAATTTACAACATTTCCACTGCCCCCCAAAACACTGAATTAAGCAGTCTATAAATAATAAAGCAACTTCATGGAAGTCTGATTAGAAATTCAAAGCAGAAATATCTGAAAAGTGAATTGATCGGCAGAAGACACTAAAGGACAGCTGGGTTTCCCTCAGGATGTCAGCAAGTTAACCCTTTCAGGGAGCTAGGAAAATTTTACTGTCCTACAAAGAACTTAATTAGAATGCTGTTCGTATGTGCTTCCCGTGCTAACACGGAGAGTCCTGAAAGTCTTAATCTGTACAATTCTGGTATCACAATGTTTAAAGTGAATGAAGCCTTTCAGTTGTTTGTTTTCACTTTGGTATCACCAGTTATCTTTTTATTTTGCACCATAATTCAAAATTGTTGACTGTCTGATGATGACCCTTACACCAGCCGGGGACAGGTGAAGAGTAGAGACAGTGCCACTGTCCCTCCACACTGTAAGGCCTACAGCACCTGTAGGACACTCAGAAACAACTGTGAAACCGGCAGCTCTGAGAACACAAAGGTGTGCCTGGCAAGACACTGGGCAGGACCAGCTGAGTTATACCCAACCCAAGTGGCACGGTGATGCCACCTGGAGCATCCTGGCAGCACTGGGCTCAACCTGCACTTAAAACCTGTACCTTCTCTGTCTGACCCGCTTGCCAGACTCAGAACTGAGCCGATCTGAGAAAATTAAAGTGGCAAAAATAATAATTAACTTTTGAAAAAATAAACAAAAGGTGAGAAACAGCCCAACACAAGGACAGAGACTCAGGACACTTCACTAAGGAACACAGACTGATGTGTGCACACCTCAATACAGACAAGAAGCCGTCAACCAAACTCCAATCAACTGTCCCTACTTTCAATGGAAGTGAAATGAAAACAACCGTGCTTTTAATCCAGCCTGGGAGTAATTACACTGCCCTAAGCTGCATGTCAAAGTCATTTGCATCTGTTTTAGTCTTATTAAAACCCCCTTAAATCCTATTATAGACATGCACAGTAACTCTCAGAACTGGAGACAGCTAATTCGTACGAGGAGACTGCTCGTTGATTTCACCTGCAAGCCCTGTGATTCATGCTCAGATGAGGGCCCTAGCTCATTTCAATCCTGGTGAGCCCCCATGTCCATTGATCAATCCACAGCTCCCCTCTGCAGGGAAATAACCTGCACACTGAGCACGCTGAGCACTGCAGAAGCCTCACCTGATGCCCGGAGTCCTTTCTGCAGTGAATCCAGCTGTGTTCCTCTGGATCTAGAATGCACACACACAATGCCCCCTAACACTGTTCTGTAAATAATTCAGTCAGGTTCAGGTACATTACACACAAACACCAACTCCTCACCCTTCCAAACCAAAACCCCACAAACTCTTATAAGTAAATTGACAATATTCCAAGTGCAGGGTATCGAACTGTACGTTACTGATGGGGTAGCAATTGTTTCCCAATTATTTGGGAATCAAGCACAGAAAAGTTGTTTGAAGAATATGGTGGTGCTGTGACAAGCTATATCAGCATTTGGTACGACAAGAGCAAAAGCAATAGAGCATATACAGTAGTTCTCATTAGGACCTTTCGACCACTGCAAACACGACAGGCGACAATGAAGTGATAAATAAGGCTACACTGTACATGGTGTTGCGTCCACCGATCACCTTGGAATTTGCCACCAGCTCATCAAATCCATGTGTGGTCAGGAAATAATGGAATCTGAGAAAAAAAGAGCAAACATTAATGCCGAGAAGCCCATTGACTGAGAGAGTGTCACATTTCCCTGTTCAGCTAGCCGACTCATAGCTGCAGACTGCAACACTGCAGGTAACCTTCATGTCAGTTTCCAGACAATTTCAGCTATGAATAAGCAATAGGTTTAACAAGAAGGACAGCAGTTCTGAACTTCAGGTAGACATCTTGTGGCTAAATTCGCACTTCCAATGCTAAAATCATTATTTTTTAATCACTGCTATTCTAAACAGCTATTCAATAGCAATTTAAAAAGTAAAATTTAAGGGCAGGACCTGTCTCAGATCACCATGACTGTTTTACTTGACACAATTTTCAAAGGTAGCAAAGAAATGACTGTGAGTGACAGGTCCTTTTTTATGTCTGGTATGAACGGTTATCACTGGCATTTAATATTTAATAGAACGAAAACTGCACACTGCATTTGTACGGATTTTATGCTCAATATTGGAAAATGCAAGGATTGTCACAGTCCATTAGCTTCCCCTATCTGTTAGTGCTTCTTTCATGATCTTTGAGCAGTAGAAAAAAAATTAAAGACAGATTCTATCTGAAAAATAACAGCGGATTATGCAATTTCGGAGTACAAGGTTTAGGTTGTCGGTCACATCTCTGAGGCTGAAGAATATTCTCGCAGGTGGCTGAGAATTCCAATGAATGAGGCCCCTTGGGCAGAACATTCAATCTTCTTAAAGCTTCCATCTTAATCGTATTTTAAAGCATTTTCCGTAACTGCCCAAACATAACAGCAATACCTTAAGTAATACAAAGGACTTTGTGCAATCTGGAGATCCCTCAGAGGACCTTTAATTGGAAACTAAAAACCTTTTCCTAAAACATTGTAAATCTTAATAATTTTGCAACAAAACCAAAAAACATTCTGCTAGCAGATTACCGATTTTCAACTGAATCTTTTCCAATTATTTCAAGTGCCGGTTATGGAAGCAGAAACCAAATTAAAAAGTAATTTTGGATTTTTTTTATGGAGACCTGGATTGTTTGATTGATTTGTGAATTTCTCCTGTATGCACTGCTTTAGCTAAAACTAATCCAGCTTTGTGCATGATGTAATGGATTTCATATGTAAATAAATGCCATTGAGTGTTTTAATCTTCCTCTCACGCTGCCAGTCTAAATAAGACTAAACGTCAAATGAACCGCAAAGCAAATCCATACTTTTTATGCTCACAAGGACATAAAAGCATAAGCTAATTAAAAACAGAAAACAAAATTAAGTGCATGTGTTCAAAAGAACCTTCTGCATGTATAGAATCATAATTGTCTTCAAATGCAGCCTCTAACCAAGTGGTACTGCAGATATGCACCTACATTTTTGAACCCTAAAGCAATAAAGTTTTCAAAGTCCAGGTCTTCAAGCAGGGCAGCTCAGCTCCAGCGAACATTTATTGAACACATCTTTCAACAACTTAAACCCGTATACTGTAGACTGCTTAGCTAAAACTATGCAATAGTGTGTATCTGAAAGTCTGGAAAACATAAAGGGCTGCTATCACGTTTGCCCACAGTATGGTGACTGTAATGATTTTTTAAAAACTTTTTTTACTCAAGACTTTCAAGAAGTATTTCATATTCTACTAAGAACCATCACGGCATTACAGAAGTCTTGCAGTCAAAGTCTGAGCCAAATATGAAAAGACGACAAGTCGCACTAATCTATAACGTATCCACTGTCACTTTATACCTGGAGGAGTGTATGGTCAGCCACTGCAGAGCCAAAGAAGCTGATGTAGCAGGTCACTTGCTCCATCTGTCACTCTCAATACTTTGGTCAAGGAGAAGCATGATTCATGGAACAAGAATAGTGAACACTGTATAGATCAGATATATACTCTGTCTTCTCTTTATATATGAGCCCACTAGCAATGAAACAGGCAATACATAGGGGGATGTTGTTTTAAAGGGGGCAGGAAAAATGAGACACAGGCATACATATTTTCTTAGCCATAATCCATATTTATTTGCTGTTAAGGATCAAAACAGGCAACGGCTACTGTATATCATGCTGCCTCGTTGGCTTCTGTGTTATGTAAACCTGGATTACATTTATGAGCATTGAGGTAACACTATGTAAGGATCTTTATTGCTGGCCTTGATGCCATTTATCATCGAGCTTTTAAGCATCGCACTCAGTGAAGTATGTTTTATAAAACACGTTTTTTATGTCCTGAGCGCACAGCTGGAAAATGAAATGCAGAAAAGCAGCGCTGCTTCATAAACTGTTATGGTTTCAAAAAACTATAAATTTCACAGCCATTAAAATTATGAATCTGCACTACGTTTATCTCTATATAAATATCACTGCTGGTACTAGAATAGGTTTTACCGTAATGGTATTTGATGCCACAGCCCCCGAAGCTCAAGGGAAAGCATTCAGCGGTAATAGAAGAGGGCAGCTGCTTTACAAGCGATGAACTCAATTTAAGCTCGTCTTGCAATTTCAGGGGATTCTGATTTTCTCTGAAATCCGCTCATTCAGGGGTCTGTGTGAGCACAAGTCCTAATAACTGTGTTCGAGTCTGGATCTCTGCTTTAGATCCACATATCATTCAAAGCACTGCTAACTTCAAACATAAAGAAGAACATTCTATCCTTCCTCTTATTTACTTTCATCATTTTTCAGATTCAATCTTTGTAGTTTATGCCAACAAATCAGTTTTTTTTTTTTACTTTACTTTTGAATGATGCTATATATTGCAGGGAGTGAGTGTTCACGTTTCTGTATTGAAGGCTGATAACTTTTTTTCAGGTTGCACTCAAGTGTCTACTGCCATCTCCCTTTTGCAGATCACACATGGGAAAGCAACAGAAACGTGGTCAAGGGTCCCATTGTTAATGTGAAAACTAGGTTGCGAGTATAGAACCCAGAATCTCAGTAAAAGCACACTTTAAAGATTTCACTACCATTCAGTGATGTATACCGTATTTTAAAAATATAAAGTCCAACCATATAAGGACTACAGACCCTCAAACACAATAGAACCATCTAGAGCAATTTCAATGTTAGCCTTTTGCACGAGTGTCTATGTCAGGCCCTCCATAATACACTAGATCAATTTAGCAGACACTTGAGCATTTGTGTCAGTGATGATTTGTGTTCACACCACTCCAAGGCTGTGCAACAGTGCTCATTGAGCACTTGAGTCTATTGTGGAGACAGTCCCCTAGAAAGTGTTGAAATCCACTGTGACAGGGGGCTGGCCTTTTGGCATAGAAGGATTCTCCGCTGTTCGGCTAAAGGCTATAGAGATGGAGCGTGAATCTAGACGGGGCATAAGTGGCACAGGACACAGCACTTTGTTTTGATATGACAGGGCCCTGTATTTAACAACAGGGGGTGATTTCTGTCTCTGAGGGAGTCTGTATCGGGACAGGTTCCCTGAACATCAGGCACTGCAGTTACCCCTCTGAGCTGTGATAATAATAATAATAATAATAATAATAATAATAATAATAATAATATTATTATAATAGAAGAAGAAGAAGAAGAAGAAGAAGAATTGCTTACACTTATATAGCGCTTTTTCTGAATACTCCACTCAAAGCGCTTTACAGGTAATGGGGACTCCCCTCCACCACCACCAATATGCAGCATCCACCTGGATGATAGTCTTCCAGTTCGGCCGGCACCTTCAGCTGAATGTCTAGAAGCTGCTGCTCACTGCAAGCGCAAAGAACACAGCTTACTTTCCAGGATCCCCCACTGTAGCAAACCTCCATCACCTTGGCAAGGACACAGAACACAAGCCTCAAAAGGGCTGTCGGGTAAGGGATGGAGCAGCACTCTACCCCCCTCAACGGGCCTAAAGGCTTTATTTCCTACTGCCTGCAACAACACCAAAATGAAGTCCGAGAAACAACAAAAATCTGAAATGAGGGATTCGATGGCCTTTCTAGTGCAATATGCAAGATTCTGAATTTATTAAAAAGATAAATATGTTAATGATACATGGCAAAACTGTTCTGTGCATTGACTTAGATTTAGTTTGTGATGCCAATTTTATATCTACTAAAATTGCATTTTAACCCGCAGAGAAAAGGCACATCTGTGTTGTGAAGACATGATAAGAAATTTGGGAATGATGAAACCGGGACTCGATTATCCTGCTGTTGCAATTTCTATTCTTGAATGTTAATTGTTCACAGTGTAAAAACTGCCATTCTTATATCAAGGCTTGATGAAACTATTAATGATATTTGGTACATTTTGTCTGGAACTAAGCAACACAAATGTTAGTTAGGATTTAATAAGTTAATAGACTGTGCTTGGACATATGGACTGTTTAATTTGGTGCCCTAGCTACTCTGAAATGAACTCCTTTTAAAGGCCATTTGTAGACTAATAAGATTCATAATTTGAAAGCAATTTGTTCTTTCATTTTCCAATCTCATCTAGCCTCAGCCTCTGCCAAGAAGGAGATCGGCTGTTTAATTTTTTAATGGTTTCATTAAATCCAGTTCAGAAAAGAAAAAAAAATGCAATCTATGCAATTCTGTGGGTGAATCGCATGTAGTGGAAATCAGAGGCCTCAGCTCTCTGAGCCCGAGCCACACGAGCTACGTTTTCTGATTATCAACTGCAGCGATCTGCGTCAGACAAACAGAACTCAGGAACAGTATGGGTCACGACTTCTGAATCTGTCAGAATCACATCAAAGATAATGAATACTTAAAGTGACGGAGACGTTTTGCTTGCACATGGAAAGACAGATGAGTCCTGACTGTATATGGATTTAAAGGACATATTTTCTTGGTCTGCAATTCAGCTAACATCTGGCAATGCCATCTCTCTTCAATATGATTGAAAGCATCGAGCAATATTGCTTACTCTACTGGAAGATAATGAAGAGATTTTTCTTATTTAAAAAATAATGAGAAATCAACTAAAAACTGACAACAAGACAACACAAGAAAGCGTTTCTGTAACAACTGATTTTTTTGCTCCCAACACTGATGTCTAGGCAGCAATTTGCCTCTTGCCAGCAGGCAAGGCGTTCTCCATCGCCCCAACTCCATTTAAATAACTCTTATCCTTGGCTTGAATAATATGGATTTTAATTCACTCAGCTCCTAACCTCTGTAATTACTTATTAACACACGGTCTTGGTCTGTGGCAGCCTCATGCATTCGGCGGTTAATGTGGGTCATGAGTCAGAGACTGTAAATGAAATGGGTCATCAAAACCTCCACCCAGTCTAAGAAATCTCATTAACATCCCGCAGCTGTAATTACAAAAGGTACCTGTCTGTATTTTCTTTTGTGTAGGACACGTTGACTGCTGCCCACTGACTCTTGGAGTTGAAGGCCAGTAATTGAAAATTATATGGCTTTATTGTCTGCTTCTACAGGTAACAGATCTAAGAAACCCCAATGGCATATAGTCCCAAGCAAGAGAATAGTACATCCTTTTCTATGTAGGCTTATATTAATACATAATCGAAGGCTGAACTTGTGTCCCCACCAAAACTAAATCTGTAATCCTATACAGTAGCTTTGTTAAAGAAAATGCCCCATTTCATGATCACATCAGAAATCTGACTCTTGAACATCAGCCCTTTCTCCTCTACGACAGTTGGCAATCAGTTGGTGTCAATTCCTTGCTAAACTGTTCCAAGTTTGATGATTTTATGTCACTTGCGAAGCACTGCACTGCAAGACCCAGATTTTTTGTTATCAGATCAGTTATGCCAACAAATTAAACAGCTGATAGATATGTCTATGCTGTGGAAACAGACTAATAAATGTCATTTCACTGTATATAAATCACTAAAGCTTTTCTACTGTATATCCTTTCACATTTAAACACACAAGAATACTTGCACAGACTGAAGAAGTTCTAAAGCAGCACTTTTTACATCAAGTGTACGGGGACTACAGTCTCTTCAGGCATGTCCTCTACAAATCATCTTGTCTTTCCATTTCATTTCTTCCTGCTTTCCTCACATTCAGCTGAGCTTTCCTTGGATTGCAAACTAAGCTTTTACAAAAATGACATCCTTATTTAACCAGACGTGTCGATTAAGAAAAAAAAACTCTAATTTGCAAGGACAAACTGGCGAGTACCAAATTATTAAACAGTACAGCAGGACCGTTTACTACACCAATCTGTGTGGTGCACTGGTAAACAAACCCCTAGCATGCGCACAGACCAGCGCCTTCAGAAGGGCAGACAATACAGCCAGGATAATCAGAAGACAAATAAGCTGGCTTTCCCTGACACAGAGCTCAGCTATTACAATATTTCAGTACAGTATATTGGGATTCACAGCACAACACAATTCTTTATATTCTAGGCTACCTCTTGCTTGCACGGACCTCTCAGAAAAGCTGCTCCCCCTTTACAAGCCATGACTTTGTTTCCTTCAGCTGTTTTTGGAGATGAAAAAGCAACAATGCTGGAGAAGTACTGCTCTCTGCAGAATGTGGCTGGAGAGGGTTGCTTTCACAGTGAGCCACACAAGTGCAGTAATGGCTCACCCCTGGACTCCACAATCATGTCCACAATGCAATCAGACAGCACACACCGGCTCACCTGAAGTGGCTTTCAGGGACAAAAATGCTCCTGCTGACTCCCCTTGGGCACGTGGTGAGTTTTGCAATATCAAGCTAAAATGCTCACATCTGAAATCCTCTTCGAACAAAAGATGAGAGTGTTGAAATAAGGCAAAGCACAACTGCACGTTTTTCATATTATGTTAACTAGCAAAAAGAGTGATATTTCAATCTGTATTTTTGCTGTAGAGGAAAAAAGGAGAATCCAAAGCCTTTTACACTGGTTCTAAAAGAATGAACCTGTAAACCTCATACAATATTGTCTAAAGTAGTACCGCAATTACTTCGGACATTCAATGTGGTTTATTTTTCTTTCATTTGTGAAAATAATGTTGACAATGTTTGGTGGTATTCTGAGTTCTGCATGCAGAGTTGGATAGCATAATGCTCAGGCTGCTCTGCTTTATTCCTTAAGACAGCTACACTGGGCACTGCTGAACTAGCTGCTACACTTCAAATAAATACACATCGCAGCTGGTGTTTCTGCATCTGGATGGCTCACAGGTTGCCACCAAGAAACAAGCTGCGCCTTCTAATTCAGGTTGAACTAAAACAGTGTAAGAAGTACATCCTGGCAACAGCAGAATCTTTTTCATTTTCTCATGGCACCTTTCACTATGGGTGCTGCACCAGTTGCCACATTCATGCGCGTTCCTGAGCCAAGAACAGCACAAACAGGCAGCATGAGCTTGGACATCCGCAGCCCCACTATTTAAGAGCCGCAGACTTCTAAATAATTTAAAAAAATGGTCCTTTACAAGTTAAGACTCCACGTTGCAGGGTTTTTCAATTACTGGACGGCATTAATAAAAGAAGAAAACAAAGTGCCATTTACTGACCTGGAGTTTTGTGAAAACTTTAGTGGTCTCTACGAACACGTCATACTAAATCAGAAGAGGACATACTGTATATAAAGCTCAGTTCAGTTTATTTGTCATGCGCACCAGTGCAATGAAATGCTTATTTGCAGGTATGCTCCAATACAAAGACATGAAAGAAATCACCAAAAACATAAACACAGAACAGCAGCAGCAACAAGTTAAGCAACATAGAACTGAAACATAAAACAAAAAAAGTCAGACAAGCAGCGTGAGAAGAAAAAAAAGGAATGAAGGAATCGATTTTTGCTGAAATTCAGGATAACCAAAACCTGCAACACTTATCCGTGCATTTTTTAACTGCTTCATCCAAATTTAGGGTCACAGGAGCCAGAGCCTGTCCCAGCAAGCAACAAGTGCAAGACAGGTGCAAAAACATCTACTGTATGTGCAATACTACTGTATATAGTAATCATGAGATCTATTTCCTCAAGTGAAAAATACCCATTTAATAATAATAATAATAATAATAATAATAATAATAATAATAATAAACTTTATTTATAAAGCACCTTTCACAAAAATAGCAGCTCAAAGTTCTTTACAAACCAAGCGTGAAAAAATCTTAAAATTAAGAGATATACTTTCCGTTGGTGAGCTTTAAAAGCAAGTTAAAGAACTTTAAAATCTATCCTAGATAATACAGGTAACCAGTGAAGTTGTTTCAAAACAGGAGTGATATGTGTTCTCTTTCTTGTTTTTGTTAGGATCTGTGCTGCTGCATTTTGAACAAGTTGTAAGGGATTTATTGTTTTCTTGGGAAGCCCACTAAACAGAGCATCACAATAATTGATGGCATGTACAAGTTTTTCTGCATAGCCCTGGGATAAAAAAAGGCCTAACTTGTCCTCGTGTGTGGGCTAATGATTACAAAACACCAACAAGCAATGTGTCCCTCATAGCGGAAGAACGTTTTACATTCTTAAACTTTAATTCCAGTTATCTCTAAATTAATTTAGTCCACTATCGGAAAGCCACCGAGGAAATGTAAATAAAATCACTGTGCAGCGGTACCCACACTGTACTACCGGAGACGTTGTTACAGGCAAGTCAGGTGGCGGGAGAATAACAAGCTATCCACAATAACGTGATCTCTTCTCTTCTTCTTGTTTGGTTTTTGTCAACTACTTACAAACCAATACTAACCACCCGGATATATTGTTTTTCCTGTAACAGTATCCTTTACCCTCAGTAACACCGACCTCCACGGCTCGGTTTCTCCGCGCTCCTCTCGCGTGGTCGGGCCGTGCGCAGGGCAGGAACTGACCGGGCTGCAGCGCGTCTGTCCGCAGGTCCGCAGGTCCGCGCAAGGCGTCCACGACTTGTACACCGCAGGACCGCGGCGTTTGTGATGCGGTTTACTGTGGAAGCGCGCTGCTGCCATCAAGGGAAAAAATCCAAATAAAAACAGACAATCTCGTAATTACGAGGTAGCAGCGATCATATCGGTGTATGAAGAACCTGTTACATTTGCAATGGCAGTACGTACAGTACAAGCTAACGACAGCTTTGCATGAACTGGGGGTTTTGCGTACCTACTGTAACAATGTGCAAGGTTGCGAAATGCGCACAGATTGATTTTCCATCAGGTACTGTAGATATGATATATAACAATTTGTGCTATCGCGTGATCACGATAATCGTGTAATTACGACATACTGTACTGTAGCACATTCTCGCGTGCTGCACGTGCTAGGCGTCAGCGCAATTGTCATATACTGTACACAATGCCTACATTATGATTTTCTGACCTTCAGTTTTAAGCAGTGGAATCGTTTCCAGGGCACTCTTCTTGTTTGAGGATACGTGAGTGTCCCCATGGTTAAAACTGTGTTTACGTGTGGTACAAACTAACATTTCATTAGTAGAAACCAGAGGGGGGAGAGAGTCTGTGCGCATTTCATAGCATTGTCAGGAGCGCTAAACCCACAGTTCCAGCTAACCTACAGTATCGATAGTTTGTAGGTACTGACATTGCAAATGTAACAGCTTGTTCATGCACCGATATGATAGTTGCTATCTCGTAATTACGAAATAATTTTGTTATCTCGTAACCCAGGATTTTTTTTTTTCCTTGGTGGCGGCAAAGCACATCAGTGGTTTACACATACGTTAGTTAAAAATATTTCTTTTTCGTCCAATTGCCGTCGGGGAGAAACAAAACTCATTGAAAGCAGTTTGCTAGTGTTTACGCGCTGCGTTTTTGCTTTTTCCGCGCTACCCCCCCCTGACGTTTGATGTGTAATCCTTTATTTTTACAAGTGGACAATTTCTAGGGCGCATATCACGTGAAACTGTCAGTCCCGTTTCTAAATTGTTTTGTGAAATCTTTGCTGGTCGCTGTCTTTTGTCAAGTCATCGTACTGTAACTTTCCAAGCAGCCGCGGGGTCTTGTCATCCATCGTCGTGATAACGCGTTACAGCCGAAGAATGCCTGTCACGACGTTCACATGCATGCCAAGCCCGTGGGCTCCCACTCGATCAGTACTGCGGCGTGTGAGACTAATCCTTCTCAGGGGTCAAATACAGTATGAGCCGGCCTCTGCAGGCCTCTACCGGCCTGTTCTTAGCAATTGTGTACCTGCAAAGAAGATGATCTCTAATGAGCTTACTGTGTTTGTTCTCAGTCGCTAAACAGAATAAAAAAAGGCCTGGGGTTATTTATGAGTTGTAGGGGATCAACATCTAGTCTTAATGAATGACCATGAAGGGCTGGCTAAAGAAACTATTTTTTTATTGTAAATGTTCTAAGCAACAACAGCGTTTGTTGTTTTTGTTCTCCCCATTTTGGAACAACAGAAATTCACCTGCTTCACCAGCTTTTCCTCCAGGATCTGCATTTTTCTCACTTAAGATGCTGTTGGGCTGTCATCATCAAAGCCATCTGCAGTTAATAATTAGTTTCTGGCTGCCAGGCTGGTTACATGTATTGATTGCAGGCAATAAATAATAGGATTCTTCAGGTTCTGCATGGGCTGTTACCTGAAGCACTCTGCTTACAGCTCTCTCATTGCCTCACCTGTACGTCCTCAGAATCACTAATCCACATCCTTGGTTTTTAAATGATGTTTTTTTTATCACTTTGTTCACTTGTATTCTGTTTGCCTCTACCTGAACATTTTCTCTTGAGTTTCTAAATCTAAGTTATGGTAAGAACAACAACTGAGAGCTTAATTAATATTCAAAATCCCTTGCAAAAGGCGTGCGGAAGAATGTCATTTACAGCATGCTGATTTTACATGCACATTTTGCAAATGGAATGAAGCCCTGTCCTGTTCCAGGAATTGTTCAGCAGCTCCATTCCTTCACTAGTAGTGTTTGCAGTGCAGGTAACATATGAAGGCACTTGAGCCCCTGAGCAGCAGCAGAAAAGTACAGTAGTTCATTTCAAAGCAGCTGGATTCGGTGGATCCCAGTCACACCACAGAACAGCAAATGGTCCTGAGTTTTAGTATGCCAGTACATAAAAATTTTGGCGAACCCTCAGTGTTTTTTAAAAAAACAGCACCATTCACACTCAGCTTGTGTGGGGTAACTGGAAGTATCTCAGAGAGCAGACAAAACACTTGGTCGTGAGTTTCACACAGGGCCAGAAGTGTCCAGTGTAACGTTACGTACTGTGGTCTGAAAACGTGTGCAAGTCTGTTACACAGCGAGGCATAAACTGGGCACTGGTTGTCTATTCTGGAAGACCACAATGAATCAATCTGACGAAGAGCAGGGCCCTGCCAATAAAATAATGACCGATTGGGTTTTATTCTGAAGATGATCTACAGAAAGCCAGGAACAAGCCTACCATAATGTTAAGAGGCTGTTCACATCCCTTCTCCTGCCAGAGCTCTGCATAGATTAACTCTCAGATAAGGCACAACAGTGTAAACAGGCTGTGAGAAAGCAGTTTAATCTTGCCAGTTTTCAGACAGGCAGGGGTTTATCAGTGCCCTTGGGCTGCAGTTTATTACACACTTAAAGTAAAGTTTCCGAATATGACAGGACAACAGGGTATAGAAACACACTCATGAACAAACACCTCTATGAACCTATTTTCAAAGTGCCGAGTGCATTTCATGTTGGCATTAAGCAAGTGCTATGAAAGGACCATGACAGTGTGCTGTTGACCTCTGAGGCTGTTTACAGAGTTTGAGTTTTACATACTGTATGTTGCTGAGCAAAAGTCTCAGACATTATGCATCATTCTAGTCTTTTCACTTAGTTTGTCCCTCTTTTTACAGAAACATAATCCCCTTCTCATCTTCATCTTAATGTTTAGACTGTTTCCCCCTGATAGGTCCATAATTTGGATTACAAAATCATAGACTTTTAGCTTTATGAATATGTACAAAGGAAGGAATTAAATGACTGATGAGGAATACATAACAATGAGTCAATTACACGCAAGTGGTAAGTGGTGATGGATTAGCTGCTACAACACTTCAACACTTCACTGATTTTGTATAGTTTGCATTGAATTCTTGTCATCGGGATGTTGGAGATTCTGATCAATGTGAATTAGAGATTGTTAAATGACTTCTTGATTTGATTTCTTTTCACTCGAGCTAAGCTGAATGAATAAGTTAGAATAGTACAGAACACTAGTAGTAGCACTGAGTAAATTGTTGATGCTCGTACAGCTCATACTTTATATTGTAACTCCTGACTGTGTCTAAGATGTCTATGGCATTGCACAGCAGTGTAAAATCCTTCTTAACATTGCTGTGGCCAGTAAACAGCTAAACCAAGTGTAATGTTAATTGGTATAACCTGATTTCTTTACCTCAGCACAGATAAGTACATTAGGAAGGTGACTGAATAGACCTTTATTCATATAAAACAGAGGATAATAATATAATTGGTCCACTTACAGTATGTGACATGATACAGCTGTTTTTATGGATGGTACTGTACATGAGTCAACCATGAATGCCAGTAAGCAGGTTTGAAATCAATGTTGTTTGCACTGGCAGCTGATGGAATCCAGCTATTAGACTTAAACAGGTATGTAAAATTGGATGTGCATCTTTAATCTTCTCCTGTAGGCCACAGATCAGATACAGCCCCGTGTTCCAAACCTGCTCATTATCTTAGTGCTTTTGTGCTTCACGTTCCAAAGCATCTAATGGTCTTTGATAAGAAGATGGCATATAGCCTCAAAAACCATTTTCACCCCTGTAGTAAAAACCAGTAGTGTCTACAGTACAGTATGTGTCTTTCTGAAGATGGAAGTGTCTGTGATGCCCGAGGTGAGTGAGAGGTCTCATGCTATCCTGCGTCTTCTCGAGTGTTTGAATTCTGTACATATTTTCTTTAAGGGGTTTGAACCGACAAAGATGTCTCTTGTTTCTGTCTGGCACCTAGCAAAACATTTTTCACTAAACTGCAGCAACACATCGCCAGTAAGCAAAGAATTAGTTGATCACTCCATCTGTCATAGCGATATATCCGTTTGTATAAAAATGCATTATAGATCTGTTTACCTTACTGTTGAAATATAATGTCTTGTGTATACAAAACAAACATTCAATGATTCTGAAATGATTCATTCATTCTGTGTGTCTATTTTGGAATATAAGCCATTCAACAATGAATTCTGTTCAGGAAGTCCGTGGGTAGTGACTCCGGCTTAGAGCATAAGGGTCTCTAAACTCCATGATCTGAAAAGTGTTAAAGAATGTGTAACAAGTGGCACTGCTTTCCGGCAGCAATGCTAATCCTGAAATACTGGCAGAAAGCACAGTGTTGTATTGAGCTGCTGCAGTGCAGGAAGCCTGCGTTTCAAGCCCAGTCACAAGATTAAGCAGAGCCAACAATGAATTTCATCAACAGATTTGCAAACACGGTACGAATGCAGTCCTACTAAATCCTTAAATGGCCAGAGGATCCTTTTCACTTATTTGTTTGTTGTTGTTTTTTTGTGTGAGAGATAATTCTCTGTGTTCCAGCAAGCCAATCTTTTGTTGTACAGATGGGGGCGGGGGTGGTGGGGGGGCAGTTTGATTGAGTGTTTAAGACAAAAGTCCCTTTGCATGATTAAACATGAGGATGTCATGGGCTCGCTGCTTCTTTGGCTGATACAACTGATTTAGGGTGTCAGTGCCAGCTACACAAGGCCCTGGTGTTCACCCTCTAGACTAGAGGGTGTTTTTCACAGCAATTTGAGGACTGCAGCCTCATAAGAAAATTGTTTTGTCGCCATCTGGTGGAAGGGAAGCAGAACCGCATGATTATATATTTTTTACTTTTCTGGCAAGAAGACTATGTTTTATTAGTTATTTCAAGTCATGTACATATCTCCCAGGTTTACAAAACTGTGAAATCTTCACTTCAGCTTACTTTTTATCAGGGAAAGAGAGAGATTGATTACATAGTCCTAGTGGTACACCACACAAAGTGAAAGCATGATACAGTATAAACATTGTACAAAGCCCCAAAGATCCCATTCAAACTGGCAGCAGTAGACATCAATAGTACTGCAGCTGGGAGACCCTGTACCCTGGTGCTGACTGTACAAGGACTTCAGATGTGATTATTTCTATGGGCTGGAGGGGCAGCTGTCCAGGTTGCTGTAGGTTCACCACTCCACTGCTAGCCCACGCCACCAAGGTGCCATGTGGAAGACAGGGTCACTTGGCCTGAGCTCACTCTGGGCTTCTTGGGTCAAGAGCTTTCGAGCACATAGCACTAGGGCCTCTTGGTTACAAAACCAAATACAGCTTTTTAAATAGACTCTTAGTACAGCCAAGCCTTGGGGCAAAAGCATGAACTGGGATCGTTTTATCATGAAGACAATTGCAAAATAAAACATAATACTTCCGAATAAGCAGATTTTTTAGGAAAGTATGTGCTCTTTATGCCTATTTTGGAATCTCCACTTCCAAATCGTCTCATCTCACTGCTGCAGCTTTCAAAGCACAGCAGACAGCTTGCACATGTTTGAGCCTCCCACTTCTTTTCCATGCCTGTAGGCATGCAGTGCAAAAGGCAAAAGTCCAGGCATAATAAGGAGGAAACTGCAATCCCTGAAGGCGATACTATAGGTTTGCAGGGGCCTGGAGAGGACCCTTATACAGAGTGTCCTTGCCTACCTAAACCCCTCACAACCCCAGCAGAACCAAACCAGTTTTGCTTCTCTTCACAGGGCAAAATGACACATCCTAGATCCATGTCGACCATTTCCAGATTTTACTGTTCATACGTCTTAGAAAAACAGGCCTGAGCTCAACCTGGCCTGTCGTTTATAGCCCATGTGACTTACGGTATGCCTTCAACAGTACTTCTTCCTTCTTAAATACAAGGGGTCTGCATTCAAAGAGGCAGCTACAGCACACCCAGACGAGCCGTTCCAAAGGTATGCAAGAAGAAACATCCCTGAAGGACCTGACAGTGGGAAGTCTTTTAACACAGATCATCTCTTTCGATAGAGTAACTAACACTCACGCAAGACAAATTAAATATGAACTATTTACCTTGGGCAGTACTGTAAAAAAAGGAGGAGGTACAGTAAATTGTGCATTTGGGAATATTATAAAAGGAGAGAATATGCTGTGATGTTGGGAGAAGCATGGAGAAATAGAATCCACAGAAATGAACACTCTGTGGCATTTCCTCACTGTTTTCTGAATTGAAGAAGCTACTCACACAATATTGTCAGTTTGCTTATGTTAGTACTGTATACACTGTATTTATCTTTATTATTTTACAGTTCATACAAAGACCTATTTAGCCTAGGCTGCATATGCAGCACATCATATTCACCACCAAGAACACACACTGGATCTGTGAAAACTCCAGTATGGGGAGAACCTACAAAACCAAAACCTTTCTTATGTCACTTAAAACAAATACAATTATACTGATACAACACACGAAAAGTCAGTCTATGGCTTCTCTGCAAAACAAACAGGAGAGGTGGTGCTCATATTAGAAAGTACACTTTATACAGCAAATCAATTGCAATTCAATACCAGCATTTTGCCTGCGTTTGGTTTCAGGCCTATTAAAGGGGCGAGTTCATCTCCATTTACAATTATGCTGAATTAGCTCTGACGTCCTGTTAAATTAGCTTTCGTCTAGATTCTGATCAGCATTTCATTTTCCACTGTTTTTCTGCTTCTAATTTCTAAGAAGAAAGTGAGGTCAGGGTTTCCTAATACTTGCCTACTATTTCACAACGAGAAAACACACTTGCACCAACAATCTTTGGACTAAAAAACACAACGTGCATTCAGATTGGAGACCTTGAGGTCTCCCACACGTAAATCCCTGGCCTCAACCAAATGAACAGACTCTCTAGTGAATAAGAAGATGGCTTGAGGAGCATGAGTCACAAATTCCATCACCATCCCTGATCAGGTGAATGTCCACATCTCAGTCCTGCAGGAAAGTGGAGCCAGAGAAATGTACAGTTCAGCCTCATACACTATTACCCTCAAAACAGATTTAGCTTAAGGCAAACCCTCAGAACTCCACAGGAGTGAAATGGATATATTTCCAAACCTTGTGGAATATAGTGCTTATCCCATTCGAGCTGTCTGCAGAGCCCCAACATGATTGTTTTGGAGAGGTTCCTAATATTTTTGCCAGAGGGTGCAAGAGGTGATATTAAAGACAAAAAACAAAACACAAAAATGCCTGTCAGTACAGTACATCTTCATCTTGCGAGGTGATGAAAGAGACGCTGCAGAGGTGAATTGATTGCCTTTGCCATTTAAACAGCACAGGAGATGAAAAGGCAGGGCACTCTCACGGAGACACTCTGTGCTACATTTCAGCGCTGTGCGCACTGCACTGCATCACCACAAGGAAAGCCAATAGCGCATCTTGCCATGACAGCTTCTGGTCCACCTAGTGACTTAAGGGAAAAGAACAGGGCGGATCTCCACTGTCAGCTTTCTGCCTTGCTTGTCTTTGATGTTTAATTGATTGCTTCTGTTTTTTTTTTTGGGGGGGGGGGGTGTTCAGTTTTCACAGAGGCCCCATGGCTGTTGCAAGACCCAGCTGCACAGCTGTTTGCAAGACAGGCACCAACTCAGCTCGCCTTCTCATCGGAAGATGCATTGAGAAGCAGATTTGATCAGAAATGTCAGACGAATGCAGTGGTTCCATTCAGATCCCAAGCAAGTATTGGAAATTTCACATCACATAATTAGAATCATATAATTTAGTAACCACCTATCAGAACTTCCCAGTCCTCTATTGTTGTGTTACTGACAGGTATGTTCACTAATATATCTCCAGAGCTTTTATAAAATGCCCCTTTTCCAAAGACTTGGGCCACACATCAGGAGCACACATGTCCTGGCTATGATTGTCCATCTGAGTGCTTACTTTAGCCACATAACAGCTGTATGGCAGCACAGTTCAGTAAAGTTCTCAGCGTCAGAGCTGCTACAGGAAAAGGGAGATGAGCATCACAAGATGACAGGGACAGAAGCCAAACAGCTCCATTTACACAGAGGGAAACAAGGTGCTCAAGCTGTAAAAGAACACCAAGTTCAAACTTATTCACATTTCGAATCTTTGAACAGATGCACGGAACGTATTACTGTTCTGTACAGTATGTTCATTCTATATTTTCTCTGCATCTAAAATGCAAAGGATAGTAAAAAGGAAATGAATAACAAAAAGCTTTAATTATCTATGAGAATGTACACTTCATCATACCACAATTAAATCACTAGCTTTTTTAAAAAAAATGAATGCCTTCAACAGTCGGGAGGAGGAGGAGGGGATTTTCGATACTGTAATTTGTTCAGTCTCGTTAAGGGAAGAATAATTCATTCCTTTCTTATCCCCTGACCTCAGAGTAATGGAATTATTACAAATGAACAGCATTAACAGAAAAGTGCCTGTTTGATCTCTTATCAGCATGCAAGGAGGGAGCTTCTCCCAGTCTCTGGGTTGCTTAGTCTGAAACGGACATTCAGCTTGTGAAGCCCACTGCAATATTTATGAAGCAATTAGCAGGCATTCAATTAATTTCACTTACATTATTAACAAGCTCACTACCCTCTTGGACTTGAAACACATTCTGTTTTCTTCTTTCTTACATACAGTACTGTGTTTGTGCATTTAATGGTACGACTCTGCCACATGGTGGACAGGCGGCTGTAATGCAGCACTTTGATTGCCAAGACAGGGCCTCAAGTGTTTATCATGGAATGCTCCTCAATAAATGAGATGCTGTTCTGCCCATAGAGATCTGCGCATGGGCAGTCACCCTCCCAGTTTTTAATTCCAGTCCTCTGTAACTCATTCTATAAAATTGAGCTGAGATATTATGCACACGTAATTGCATCGTGGTTTTATTGTTCTATTCATGCCATCAAGTATTTCAATACCCGTGTCTGCTGGTTGTACAGTATGTACAGTATGCTCTCGATCAATTATTTGAACACTTACAAAGAAGAGGAGGCTCAACAAGAGGTTCAACCCATCCAGTTTGTCTATTTCAAACAAACATTTCGTGAAAGATGGCACAAAACAAGCTTTTGTATATAGAAGCAGCACCAGTTTGCACGTTTAAATGCAATTCAAGTTTCCACTTGTGCCTGTGTGAGGAAAAAGGCATGTCTTACAGCAAGCATCTGCCCCCACCCTGAGTGGTGCTGGCCCACAGAGAAAGGAGCAGTTTAGATCTGCCAACCAAATCTAGCCTGCGTGTTTCTGAGGAGATAGCAGAAATCCCGTGGTCCTGACGAACACCCACAAACACAAACATGCAGACCCTGCACAGACAACATCAGGCCCGGGATCCCAGATCTGTGAGGCCACAGCACTAGCCGATATGTCATTGTGGATTGATTGTCCTGGATTAATTAAATTTTGTTTTACTGTTTTTCAGCTCTTAAGCTGAAAAAACTTAAGACCTGGGAGATTTCAAGGTACAGTGAAATAATAAGGTGCTGCATTTTTGACACTTCAGTATACAAATAAATGAATAAATCAAGCTAACAATGCAAAGGAACTGAGCATGTTCAGGTTTTGTATGGAATGAGACAATTACTGTATCTCCATTCATACAAAATGTCTATATAAGCTACAATAAAAGCCACAGAGAATTATCTGCAATGCTTTTATCTGTTCTCAGTGGAAAACTATTACCTGTCATATAAAACTGTACTACGTGAGAGACTCTGAACTGCAAAATTTCACAGAACAATAATTTTCAATTAAGTAGTGTTTTTCTGTCTCGAAGGAGACGAGGCATAAGGCTGCTGTTTCCAATGCAGTGCAAAGCTTTAGGATACACGGCTGACCCGTGCACAGGCCATCTGGCAGACCTGTGCTTTTTCTAGGTCTGGGTCAGAACCGGGTCAGAACCTTTTGCATTCTCTCAGCTTGCAGTATCTCACTGTGCCACTTTCTGGACTTGTAACTGTAAGGTTCTGGGTTTGAATCCCCTGTTCTGTTGGACCTCTGAGCAAGGAACTTCACCCCAACAGCTGGAGGAAAATACCCAGCTGTATAAAGGGGTGCAAATGGACGTTACTCTGAATAAAACCATCAGCCAGACAAATTAGTAATTAACTCATTTTCGGTCACTTCCACAAGCAAAACACTTTTTTACAACTGTGATGCCTTCCACACAGAGAAAAAATAAATTAAGTGCACAATGCTCAATTTCGTATCAACCTCATCAGATGGTGTCAGTTTCAGAAACACTCATCTTTTTTTGGAATGACTGTTCTTTACAAAGCTGAGCATGAGTGGAACAAGCTTCCGGGCACTGGGAGGGGATTAGGATCCACACTGACTGCAGGGTGAGTGCCCCCTACTGGCCACTCTAATCCCTCTTCCAGCAGCAACCTTAGCTTTCCCAGGAGTCTCCCATCCAGATACAGACCAGGCTCACCCTGCTGAGCTTCTGTGGGCTACCAGCTGCGAGTTGCAGGGTGATAAGGCTGCTTTACAGGTAATATGGACTCTCCTCCACCACCATCAGTGTGCAGCCCCACCTGGCTGATGCAACGGCAGCCAGAGTGCCCCAGTACTCTCCTCACACACCAGCTCTCAGTGGGGAGGAGAGCAGAGTGATGGAGCCAGTTCAGAGATGGGGATTATTAGGAGGCCTGATTGATAAAGTCCAGGGGGAAATTTGCTGTTATACAGCTAATTTGCTGTTATATAGCTGGGGTTATACAGCTAATTTGCTGTTATATAGCTGGGGTTATACAGCTACTCTTCTCAAGAAATGCTCAGGGATTTTTAATGAAGAGTTTTTTAGGGTTCACTTGGCTTCTCTATACAAAACACGGTACAAACTCACCGTGTGTATGTCACAGTTTGCTGAACAGGCCTGGAGTTCTTTCAATCACAGATGCACTCCAACCAACAGTTTAATTTGACCAGGTGGGAGCATGTGAAAATTAGTATTTAGTAGCTGGACAAACTCAAAAGTGACCAGACACAATACAGATTCATGTCAGATTGCTTAAAAACATAACAATCAATTTCTCCTCCTCACGTCCATAAAGATAACTTACAGATCATGACATTTTCATTTGATTTCACTTGATAAGAGGTCTAACATAAAGCTACCCAGACAGGGCACCATTTCTCCTCAGAAAACACCAGATACCATCTCAGACAGACTTCCTTTGAACCAGGACATTAGAATTCTTCTCTGGACAGGGTAATGTTAATAGTTAATAGAGGTTAAGTAATAGTCCTAACAGTAGCCTACGCTCAAGCAAATTATGGAACTTAAATAATAAAACACCCCACTAGTCAGGGAATACTGAGCGTGGTCACGTGCCTTCTTTAATCTTCCATGAACAGTTTGCTGGTGGAGAAATAAATAGGCTTAGCTGCTGAAATAATTCAGATATAGCTCAGAAGACAAGGATTTATTAAACTAACACACAAGACGTAAAACTCACTAGCCAATATTTACAGTCTATTATGTACAGTTGGAATGAGTTCCAGAGCCCAAAACACTGTATCCAAGCTTTCACACTCAATTACCAACATTGACCAAATCTAATAAATATAAACTTTCCATTAATCTTGGAGCTAAGTAAGACTCTTGAAATAGAAATTCCTCCATAGGTAAGCACACACGCTATACTGATGGTCCCAGGAGACAACCTTTGGTTACTATAGAAAAATGTTACTATACAAATGATGTATCTAAATGTTAGCAAGAGTGGCAAACCTGCCTGACAGATTTAAATAGAAACTTGTATATTTCCACAAAATAGACCGTCTCCCTCCTTTCCCTAAATTTCACTTGATTGACCCCCAATACAGAAAGGGTCTTAGTTCATTAACATGTGGTGAAGACAGACGATAGTACTGGTCAGGCAGCAGAGTAGCAGGGATGTGAGTGGTAGTGCCTCACAGCTCTGGACTCCCAAGTTCAACTCCTCCCAGTCTGCATGGAGTTTGCATGTTCTCCCCAAGCTGCCTGAGCACCACGTTTCCACCCACCTCCCAGAGAGGAATGCTTGGCCACCCTTAATTATCCAATGAAGTGCATTTCAAGCAGAATTATTACTGGAGGGGGTCCCAGTACAGCCAGTATTGGTTAGGGGACGACAGAGAACCGAATGAGCTCAATGGGGCGAATGGCCTTCTCTCTTCTGTGACTTCTCTGAGCCCAATTACTCCTGCTTCAACGATTTGCTGTCTTCCCCTTCCCCCACTCATCTCTGTCAGCCCTCCAACAGTGCTGGTCAGATCCAGGACCTTCTGCAAGCGGTCAGTCACCTGGTGTTACCAGCTGGAGTGAGGCTGTTTTTCTGACCAGATAACAGATAGTAACAGAAACAAAATAACCAGTCTGCACATCCAAACTACTGTGTACCTCACAGCATTTCTTCATATCCACGTCAGTGAGTACAAGACTATCTGGAAGGAACACAGCACAAGACAAGTGTGGTTTAGGAGGCAATCAGAGGTGAACAGGTGCCCAATGTGAGTATGTCTCTTTTTTATCCAATAGCATTTCTATTGTCAAATCATTACAATAAAATAAGATTAATCCCTTGCATTTGTATGGCGTCTTTTATCCCAAGAGATTTCAAAGTGCTTTACATCTTCAAATTGACTATGAGGCAGGCAGAGCTATAGACAGTGTGGCCAGTCCAGTCCAGACACCCCTGGTTTTCAACCAAACCCCAGGGTTAAATGATACTGTTGACTGGATTGAGTCCACAGCAGAGAGGACTCCAGTACTCAGGAAACAGGATGCTGCATATTATCAATTATTAAGTCAACAGTTATTCTGAAACAATGTTACTGTGGAATTACACATAATCATTGTAAACCAACACAAAGTTATTGCAAAATACCCACTTTTGTTTCTCTGTGAAGCTTCTGTGTTTCTGCACAGAGGGAAGCATGTAATTAAATCAAGCATGTGCTGGACACGTGTCGGAAAATGCATTGCACTCTCATTGGCTAATTTTTCATAATAGTCCCCAGGCAGGCATTAGCTGGTAATTAATCTTCTCATACATATGAAATATTAATTTATAATTCTCAGAATACAGAATCCATATAACTGTCAGGCTCATAAATCACACATTTACAGTCCCTCGCAAACACATTGAGGGTCTCTGGTAAGCAACAGAATCCTTTATTTTACAATAAGCAATAACAGCAGAACACTTCATAAAAAAAGTATAGTTATAGGGAATCTATAATCTGCATTAAAGGGCTACCAATTACTATACCATAAAACCTTACACGAAACTCTTCATTTTGTTATCAATATGAATGTCCTGCTCTGTTCACTTGCTTCATCATGGTTTGGAGCTACTTTTTTAATGACTAAGATACACAAAAATAAGGGGACCCTCAAAGCCACATTCTGCTTGCTTAAATCATAACAATTGCCAACAAGAGAAAGGTTATTCTGTCCGTAAAACCGCTATAGTTTTAAGAGAAGAAAATCTCTTGAAAAGACTTCTTTTTCCGGGCTGATTCTGACAAAGAGATACTGCTTATAGCTCAGCAGTTCGGTATAATATTTCTCTCCATGAATCCCCATGGGCCCATCCAGAGCCTGAGTCCAGTCTGATTGCGGGCAGTGTGATTGGGCCTGAGAGAACACAGAGAGCAGTGAGCCTCCTTATTTCGCAGGATTTCAAGCCTGACTCCTGCTGACTGTACGGGCAGGAGTCGACACCTTCAGAAGAATTCCCACTTTGCTCTGCTGTGTGAGAGCTCTCAAAATGAGTTGCCAATCGCACACCTTCGCTTGACCTTCCCCTTCCCTGCGGGCTGCGCTTTCATTTTGTTTGGTTAATTTTGGCCGGGTGTTTCCATGCAAAGGTACTGACAAAATGCACCTAGCTAGGTGAAAAACCTCTTAGAGCAGAATGCTCTGACAGCAACATGTGAAGGACATTCGGTTTCAGATGAAGAATTAAAACCAGTGACGTGTGATAGAAAAGCATCTCAGAAAGAGACGCTCGGTTAACACAGGGCTCCTGCAGGGATATTGCAATTTCATTGAGAGTCAAGACCAGCCCTGGGTAACTTCGGTCTTTGCTGATGTGCATGGTGAGGTGTGAGCTTGCGTTACGGCTTGTTTTCTTATTTCCTCCTCACATTTAAGTAATTAAATATGACAGCACATTTATGGGACATTTATTTTCAGTGCTGCTGAAGCTCACTTTGGCAGAAGTACCCAAGTCTCTTGTGAGCATGGGCACTTGACACTGAGAGCTCCTGATAGAGTTCGATCCAGGTCTGTTCTTCCTTGTTTCTGTGCGTTCCACTACACTGGGCATCAATCTCACCCCTGAAACCTTGTTACTGTGCTGTCAGAGAGAAATATTGAAAAGTAAAGAGCGGGCATCTATGGTACGGGTCTGATCATGTGGCTGGGGAGCTGACAAAAGAAAATGCTCTTGGAAGTCCGTTTCAAACTGAGGATAGGAGGCATGTCTTTACGCAAAGGGTGGTGGGAGTGTGGAGCAAGTTTCTCAGCCAAGTGATTGAAGCTGATATCCTGGCTTCTTTAAAGAAACGGATGGATAAGATCCTAGGATCCATAAGTTACTAACTTCCAGGCAGACCAGATTGTTCAAATCTTTATGTTCTTAAAATTCACTCGGTCTTTTGTGTTTAGAAGTTAGTTCTGTTGGAAGTGTATTTGTATTTTTTAGCATGCATCTACTGTACACAGCTTCCACTTTGAGGAAAAAGAACACTTTATGATCTTTACCTGGCTTAAAGCCAGATGAAATAACTGCCCAGTTGTCTGAATCAAGAGGCATGTTTTTATAATAACACCCATTTCCAAACCAAATACAATAAAGTATAAATGGATAAAACATAATGTTATATAAACAGCTGTTTCACCCTGCAGCTCCCAGCTGGCAGCCCACTGAAGCTCAGCAGTGTGAGTCTGGTCAGAACCTGGATCGGAGACTAAGGCTGCCGCTGAAAGAGATGTTAGTGGGACCAATAGAGGGCGCTGAACGTGCAGTCTGTGTGGGTCCTAATGCCCCAGTATAGCAATGGGGGACACTAGACTGTAAAAAGTACAAACAACTTCTCAAGGAGTTTCTTGAAAAGAGTAGTGGTGTTTTTTTTCCTCCTGCTCTTTACCAATCATGGCTTCATTATAACCCCCATCTCTAGAATGGCTTCATCACTTTGTTCTCCTCCCCACTGAGAGCTGGTGTGTGGGCAGTATACTGGTGCACCATGGCTGCTGTCCCATCATCCAGGTGGGGCTGCACCCAGGTGGTCGTTCAGCGGAGTCCCTATTATTAGGGTACGAGAATGGTAGTCTTAAATTTTAATATCATTTCAGTTGGAAAACAATTCTGTATTGTTACAGAACAGTCTATCTGTGTTATTTTGCCAGATCCTATTGAAGCTGTCGGCGCAGAGTCTTTTTTTTCAAATCTGCCCAATTCACATTTGAGCACGTGTCAGCTCTATATCTTTGTAAACTGAGGTTTCAAAGCTGTGTGTGTGAGAATCTAGCAGAGCAGGAACACAACACGAAGAGATTAAATCAGTTACAATTTAACAAAGAATGGATCAAAATCTCAATGCTCCTAGACGGGGTTCAGATCTCATTTTTACTGCAGTGATGTGGTTTTGCCCATTTATGACAACAAGGAGAAAATGAAGATGCTGCATTTGAGTAATTAAGGCTCATTACGGAGTGATGCATCATGATCTTGTCATACTGAATGTGGTCCCGAAAGATTCGATCGGCATTTGTTACCTAGTCATCAGATTAAACTACATGTGTTTGTGAATTGCAACAGAAAAACTGTCAGTTCAGCTTCATTAGCAGAGCTGGGATGTAGGGATTATCTACATCCCAGGAATGACTGCCTTTCTGACACAAGAACAAGCACCTCTAAAAACTGGATTCAGCACTGCTCAAACAAGGATGTGCTCAGCTGCTCCACAGTATAGCTGGCGATACAGGTATCACACAGGTGTGTGGAGAGTGTACTGTCGCACTCTGGCTGCCGTCATATCATCCAGGTGGAGGGGATCCCCATTACCTGTAAAGCGCTTTGAGTGGAGTGTCCAGAAACCGCTATATAAGTTTAAGCAATTATTATTATTATTATTATTATTATAAACTGTAGGGAAACTGGCCACTGCCGGAGAACACAAACAGATTGTATTTCCCACAGTGCTGAGAATTGTAACACTGTTAGTGAGGGTTTCATGGTCCAGCCGTGTTATTACCAGGACTGGGGATTTAAGAGTGCATTCTACTTATGGTCCAGTGGTTATTCTTGATTGATGATGCTATTTCTGAGGTGTCATATACAACAGCAGGTGTCTGTTTAAGATTTCCTCAAGACAGATCAGGAGCAATGACCCCCAGGCCAGAGTCAGATTTCTGCACAGCCGTCTGTGTTGCTGTTCAACTCCTGTCTCTCTCTAAAGAGATTCTAAATTTTTGTATGGGTGTTTAAAATATCCAACATTTATCCAACATTCTAATCACTGATCTGGGTTCCATAGATAATTGACATTACCCAGTAGTAATTGGTCTCTCCAAACTCTGGAGAATCTTTGAGTTCAGGCACAGTAAAGCCACCTATGGTTGCTTTGCCCTGGTTCTTTGGGTCCTTGATCCAGAAGTATGATGCATATGAGAAATGTGATCATTTTAAAGACATTTTTGACCTCTGCTTTCACCTTGTCTCATATTACTCTGTGTGTGCATCCACAAACCAAGTTAGAACCCAGTGTTGGCTGGCCAGTCAGGTTTACTTGTTTTCTCCAGTGTTCCAGTGTTTGTTTATGGCACAGGGGTTACTTGAGGTAGGAGCCTGTTCTGTTGCACTGACGTGTCACAAGAGGCACTGCATTCAGATTTAACTATATATTTCTGTGCACACACATTGCCCAATATTGATGTTTTAAAAAGACAATGGCAACTGCCACTGTGTTGCCTTTAGACTTTTTAGAGACCACAAAGATAGCTTTCAGAAAATAATGTGAAAGCTTCCTGTATTTTGCCTTATGAAAAGCAATACTCAATGAACTCATTATACTCCATTAATTGGAAGAAGGATGGCACTTTAGATATTCATCTTTACACAGCTTAATGCTATTGTATAGATTGTGAAATGACAATCATGAGACCCAGGCTATCTTGACTTTATCCTGTCTTGACAATTTATACCACTTCTCCTCTATTTTCATGTAATGATAACCTGTTATTGTATTTTCAGCTACAAGAAGCTCAGAGCAGATATGCAGCTGGATAACAGTGATGTGCTATTATTCAAAGAAATCAATCTCCGGGTAACATCATTAAGTTTTTCCTAAGAGTTACTAATTAACAAACATTGTAACATTGACTTCTATATACAAATGCAATACCATTTTTTACAGATTATTTATTTAAAGCACCTCATTCATTCATTAAGCGTTGTCTACAAAATAAATCACAAGGCAGTCATTCAGACATGCTGCTCACTAGCGCGTGAACCCAATAAATACCAATTATTCTATTGAACATAATAAGGTCCTGTGTGAAAAATGTCCTTTGCCATCTTTGTGTTCCTTCATTTCTGAGTTTTAAACAATTACAAAGTGTCAAGGATCACCTTTCAGAATTCAATCACATTTGTTTCACTTTGTCCCTTAACCCTTATCGGATTCTTATTTTTCAGCAGCTGACCGCAGACATCCAGTCAATACCTCCTGTCTGAAGAGAAAAAGTAAATGCAAAACATGAGGAAGTAAAATAAGGAGATGGAGCAAGAAGAAAAGGAGGAGGCAGATCAGGAGGAAAGGCAAGGAGGTGGAGCAAGAGATGGAAATGGAACATAAGAAAGAGAGGTAGGGGAAGGAGAGGGAGGTGGAAGAGGAGCAGGAGGGGAAGAAGATGGAGGTGGAAGAGGAGCAGGAGGGGAGGAGATGGAGGTGGAAGAGGAGCAGGAGGGGAAGGAGAGGGAGGCGGAAGAGGAGCATGAGGGGAAGGAGAGGGGGGTGGAAGAGGAGCAGGAGGGGAGGAGAAGGAGGTGGAAGAGGAGCAGGAGGGGAAGGAGATGGAGGTGGAAGAGGAGCAGGAGGGGAGGAGATGGAGGTGGAAGAGGAGAAGGAGGGGAGGAGATGGAGGTGGAATAGGAGAAGGAGGGGAAGGAGATGGAGGTGGAAGAGGAGCAGGAGAAAGCTCTTAAGAAACAGTTAAGATAAGGAAATACACCACGATCATTACCTAACTGTGTAAGAGCCATACCTACATAGATAAGACACTGCCCTTTTATCCTCCTGTCAGCTCCTAATTTCTGAGGATGATAAGACATGAAAGCTCATTTTTGTTCAACACAGACAATGAATTGCCTTTATGGATTTGAGCAAGTAATTAACTCACTAGACCATCACTTCATTTCTGCTTAATTTGCAGCCAAGTTGTTACATAATAGAAAAAAAATTCAATGTAGAGTTATTCTGGGTTTGATGGCTTCTACAGTTTTAATTAATTTGAGAGAGGCCACTCTCCAGAGTAGCATAATTGCTATTTTTAGTCTAGGCTCTGTTTTCCAGCTTTTTAAATGTATATTAAAAGATGATTCCATTTGAAATGTGTACACGCAACAGTGCCCTGAATCCTGCATAATACATTGATTTATCCTAAAAAGCAAGCATCAGGGGACAATCATTTTTCCTCAAAATACTCTCTCCCCAATATGCCACTGTAGCAATCACAGCAGCACATGCTCTGTACCTTCTTTCACACTAGTTTGGCAGTGTGTGACTGTCTTATTCTCTCAGGTTTTTAAAAGATGGTTACATTCCAGCACAATCCATAATCCCATCCCTCTACTGTATGTTATCTTTTTTAACTGAAGACCTTTCCAAATACTGCACAGTAGAAAAGGTGCCCATGACACCATAGAGGGTCTGAAGGTCCATCTACAGCCCAGAATTATTATTTATTTACAGTATCTGTATTCTAAAGACTTACTGAACAGGGTACAGGAATCTCTTACTGTAATCACAGGAGCACACAAACATATATACAGTACATACACGTAGCTGAAACCCATGCAGATCTCTTCCACTAGACAGCCTATATACAGTACAGTGCCACGGTCAGCATCATGTTGACTCTCTCAGTTGACGTGATGCAGGGAAAACGAAACCTATGGGTTCTCTACACACGAAGAGGGCAAACCTGAGCTCTGCAGCACTTCATGTCTGAAAACCGCACTGCCTGGATCCACGGTGTCTCCATGGCAACAGTTGCTGCGCCCCTCCGATGGTGCAGTAGATGGGGCTCGAGTTCCACGCAAACAGGACGTTTGCAGGACAGGGGAGGAGAGCCAGGCCTTCTGCAGCAGCCTTGTCTGCAGTTCCCAAGCTGTAGTCTGGCCTGCAGTACAGTATGTCAGATTAGAATACACCACTGCTCTTATGCCTAAAAACCCTCACATCTAAAGTATATTTTAAAATTCATATTCCTAAACTGTCCCATTTTTCCTGCCTTTAAGCCATTATTATTGTTTTAGTGTCTGAAACATGACAGTATAGGTCATGAGCATCTGACAAAATGCGTTATGCACTATAACAATATGTCATCCATATAACTGTATTCCATATCTGTATTAAAAACTAGAAGTTTTTCTTTGGAACATTCTCTCACTGCGGACCTTGTGTTTGCACGCTCTAGAGACCCCATGAATCAAGAGGACAGGGGAATAAGTCAATCCCTTCTGACAGTCCTAAGATTCCATAAATTCCATAATTCTGATTCTAAGTTCAACATGCAGGACACTTATAAACCATGGTTTATAAGCACACAAGCCAGGGCAGGTAGCAATTCAGCGAGACGTACTGTACTCACTGGGAACACTCAGCATTGCTTCCACACTGTCTAAGGAAGGCATGTGAAAGAACAGGCTCCTGAGTTGATTTCAGAATCAGATTGGAGGCCTGAGCTGCACTGCAGGTGTTAGAACACAAGAACATAAGAGCAGTGTCGAATGAGAAGAGGCTCATCTACAGCAGCTCATTTTGTGACAGATGAGACAGTTTGTTTAGACTTTACCCAGTAACTCAACATTCTCTTCATCCGTTTCTCACGTACTGCTTAAGTGATTGGTCATTCATGAATGTGACATCTTGCAGCCAACTCAAGTACATTGCAAGTAGCAGGGTACAGTTTTTAACAGGAAAGTCTGAACGCACAGCATGACACACTGCTGTTAGAGGCCTCCCTCCACTTATGAATAAGAATGATGAGGCAGGGAGGTTTTACAGCCCTGTTGCAATGGAAAAGCCAATCAATTTTAAAAAGCAGGGGGTATTTTTCAATGTTCATCCCACTAGGACGAATGTTCACTGCTTTATGTGATTGTCACTTTGAACAAGGAATTCTTAATCACTAGATCATTCATAATTGACATTTGAGTGTAATTTTCCAAAGCAATTTGTTAATGCCGGAAGCTGACACTGACTCATTTGGAAGATAATGAAGTGCTTTGAATGAAATGCTGACCCTGTGAGACGACTTGTTGCATGCCTATTCCTGCTGCGCTTCTATCTTGCTCAAGGTCAGAGGTCAACTGTCCAAGCCAGCCAACTTCTGTCTTGTTCAGAGAGAGAGAGTGGCCTACAGTAGGTGTGTGAAGACTGTAAAACTGCCACTTTGATTAATGGGGCCATATAATTCACCCATCTCGTTTCACACCTCATCAACAGCTCTTGGAACCACTGGACCTTTTTATGCATCATTCTATTATTTTCCTTTTACAGGTAATCAAACCCCAGTGGCAGCCTAACAAAACATAAAGTCAGAAAATAAAGTCAGAAGAAAAAGATCCCAGTGCTTGAACTCAATCCAAAGAGAAAATGGCACTATCACATTACTAGTACTAGCTATGGTTATAACCAGAATTCATTAATTTACTTATTTTTCAAACCTAATGTGGAAAAACTCAGGTTTATTAATGTTTTCTAAATGGCTCTCCTGCAGAAAATGGGCTTATCTGCGATACTGTCACTGCAGCAGGGAAACACATTACATACGCAATGAGTTTTTAACATAGTGAATCTCTCAAGGTGTAATTGTGAGAATTGACTTGTTTGGGCAGGCCTGCCCTGAGCTGTAGTCTGTCAACTTTGCCTGCTTGTGTTGTTGATGTGCTGTGCGATGATTGTTTTTTTTTCTTACTTGATTTATTCTCTTTTTGGCAAACTCTCGGTTTCTAATTTTTCACTGCAAAGAAATGCATTTTCTCAAAAAACAGCAATCTGTGAATTATGGAAATGAGCAAACGAAATTGCTATGACTGTTTCGCCACATTTAAAACAGAGCCCTCTACAGGACTTTCAGTTATTCTCCATGTAAATTTAGTCAAAATCAACAGCGACAAAATGTGTTTCCCTTATTAAGGCTGGTGAACTGGGCCCATTATAAGAGTCGGCAAAAGTCATAATAAGAGAATCGATCCATCCTTCATATTTTCATATAGTATAATCTTTTCATAACCTTCAATATTCTTATTTATAGCATATTATATTGGGATGACTCAAACTTCCTAAATCTGAACTGTTTTGAATCAACCAAATCATACACTCCTTTCATAAAACTCATTTGCAAGTAGGAACCCCTTTCTTGCACACACATGCTGTCACATGCTGAGTGGTTGGACCCGTGTGCAAAGCCGTGAGGAAGGGAGTTCGAGCAAAAGTAAATCCAAGAGTCCAAATCTAAGTCGTTAGGCAAAGGCCAAGTCAAAAGTAGGAGAACCAGGTCGGGTAGTCAAAGGAGTCAGGTCGAGAATAGTAGCGCGCACAAGAGAAAGCTGTGGAAGACTTCTCAATAGTGAGCGTAGGTAAGCCAGTGAAGAGTGTTTAAATACTGGAGAGAGAGAGATGTGGTTGGATAATTAGTTCCGTGTAGTTACGTGTGGGAATGCCAGGGCGCTTACGGGAGAAGATATGAGTCATTACAGTACCCCTTCCCCCACGGTCGGCTCCCGATGACCCTATGGGATGATCTCGAAAAAATTCATCAATAAGGTCTCGATCCAGAATGTCTTTTTTGGGAATCCAGGAACACTCCTCTAGACCATAACCCTCCCAATCAACTAGGAACTGTCAGTGGCCTCGATGCCAACGGGTGTCCAGAATCTTGTTGACCGTATACGAAGGTAGTCCATCAATGAGCCAAGCGGGGGTGAGGTCAGGAAAGGGGGCATCTATGGGAGGGTTTTAGAACGGAGACGTGGAAAGACGGATGAGCGCTTCTGGGAGAAGGTACAAGTCGTGACACATGCGCCCTAAACCTTTGATGATTGCATTTTGTATATGGAAAGAAGAGTCCACTGTGAATGGTGTCGATCTCTGCTTGAATTAAATAGTGTTTACCCACAGCAATGCCTTGCAAATATAGTGTTTTTATCATACTGTACCTCATCCCAGCACATAAAGCTGCGTTTAACAATACCTGCACTTAATACTCCACCCAGCAGTTGGTCTTGTCTTCGAATGTCCAAACTCAAATATTTGTTCACTCTGTTGATGGTTTTGTACATTTTGTGCAGCTATAGGTTCAGCACATGAATCACAGGAAAAAATTGGTCTCCCTTCCAGCACCACTGATGAATGAAAATAGTAACAAAAATAAGTTGCCATCAAAGCATGTCTTCAAGAGCTTTGAGGTATGGTTTAAAAATAAGAGTGTAAACCCTGCCATGAATTTTCTTTAACAATATACAGTATATCAGTCCTTCAAGACTCAGTGGGCTTAATTTCTCCTGCCTCACACCATGGACAAACTGCCCAATTCATCTGTCACACAGTGGGCAGAGTACACTCTGGGTAAGCCAGGCCCAGTTTCCTATTCCTAACGTGAGTGTATGAAATTATTTTCATTTGAAGCGGTCTGCCAGTAAAACCGAACTGCAGTTTGGAAAGAGATCCATGTGTGCACACCTTTGTCGTTGCCACTCTCACTGTCCATGAGGGACTGTACAGTATATCACTTTAACAGGGCTACCGCTCTCCAGTTGAAATCCTCATTAAAGATTTATGAGACCATAAAGCAGGCAGGGGAATGACCGCTGAGGGACTCATACAAGACTTCAAGAAAATCACCACTCTATTATCTGTGTTAGGATCCCCAGGATCCTTGCGTTTGTGTATTAATGTACCGATTCCAACTGATGTATGATGTATGGAAAACAATTTCAATTACACAACTAAATGCTGGCAAATGAAGGAAAAATGCTTTTAAAGTTAAAAATACTACTGTTCACTCCTGTGAAAACTCATTATTTAAGGTACAGTAGCTGCTACACCTTCTATTCTTGATGGAGTTTAACATTCCTAGTTAATATAGTTCCCCCTCACAGGAAGTCTCAGACTGCCAAACACATCCTGCAGGAAAGTGCTAACTTGTGTCTCTCTTAAATACTTTAAATACCCTCTTCATTATTAAAGCTGTATCCACGGGGATCCGTCACATTTACTGAGAATTTTAACAAGCACAAAATAAAATAAGCAATAAGTTAAAAACAAGCTTATCATTAATTTAAAAATGAGGACACTCTGGAACTCAGATAAATAGACAGGTTGTAAGGGTATAAGAAGGACCATAGCTTTCAAACTGTCCAATTCCAGCTCTGTCTGTCCCTAAGACAACACCGCCAGATGACAATAACTAAAAAACTTTTTCCTTCCATATTTTGTTTGTACAAATATTGAAACAAGACAATTCATTGGAAACAACAATTTGATAGTGTTTTCATGCTATTAAGAAAATAAACAATTATACCTGTGATACAATAAGGCAAAATGAAATGATATTAATGTAATGGGCAGTATATATTACATGATATTGATAGTGAAAATGGAACTGTGCTTTCACTGCATTCAATTCACAAATAACTTTCTAAATCAAATACAATAAAACATAAGATGCCTTCAAATACATGACATGACTGTCCAGTCTTCTACATTTAGAAGGGAAAGCAATAGAAAATCCATTTATTCTCAAAATTGATTGTAATTCTATAAAACAAGAAGAGATAAAGAAGAAAATGGATTTTTATACACTTTCAGATTTCAATCTGCAAGCTTGCAACCTGCTAAGTAATTGTGATTGAACATTACAGGGGCAGTATAACAACGCGATGGCAGAAGCGATTTAGTCCTCACATAATTTAAATCCTTTGTCTTGGACAGGGAATAACACGAGTGAAGAAGAACTGAAACAGAATTGCTGAAAGAAAATGAAATGCTAAGTGCTGAATTAGTGCCGTGTGTACAAGCACAGAATATGTAAAGAACAAGACCGTACAATGATACAGACAAGGACACTTACCGAGAGGCAGCATAATGACTCCATGAATACTTTAATCCTCTAAATGAGTGTAGTTCTATAAGGAAACAGGCTCTCTTCCTTGTGTCAGACAGGGTGCAAAAGGCGACGGCGCTTTTTCCTGCAGTGACAGTGGAAGCTCAGGTTTAATAGTCAAGACCTGGACAGAAAAAACTACAACCCCAAATAAATTGTGGCCAAGAAGCAAAGCTCACAGCTGTGTTCAGTTGAAGCCGGGCTCGGAGTTGATCAGAGCCTGCCGACAATGACTTCGACTCTCGGAGTGGTGGCACGGGTTTGTGGGGGTTAGTCAGGCATGCCTCTCTTGGCTTTTTCAGCAGGCAGCACCTCTTGAGTGAGTAGTGTGGCACCTGCAATGTCACCTACTGCTGCTGCTGATAGTGGCACTTCGAAGAATAATAAAAAGGTAGGCCCTGTCTGGCTCCACAGAGCTGAAGAGCACCCAGCCTGATCTGGGAGCTACCAAAAATGAAGGCAGTGCAAAGCCCCCTCTCTCGGCCTGCACTCTTCCTTTCCCAATTTGATTTAAGAAACAAAACATCAAAACGGAAGAAAGAGTGGAAATAAGCATTGGGGACTCGTGGCTTCAGAGCATTTAAACCTGAATGGTGCCTGGTGTCAGTTTCATCCCACCCGTCCAGACGGGGAGAGGCTGATAGCAGCAGGCAGAGAGGTGGCCCTGTGAAAATCAGTGGTATGATTCAGTGGGAGATGAATCATATGGTCTCTGTCTCTGTCATGAGACGCTGTGCTCATGACAAAGTAGAAACAGACGTGTGATGTCACTGCAGCTCAGGAGGAAAGGGGTTCCTCTGTGCCTCCGTCAAGAGGAAGACTGCAGCTCTTCTTCCGGTACGCCATCACAGACTCATCTTCCCTTTCTTCCACAATCACGGGGGACAGGGACCGATCTACTGTACGCACACCTCCCACTGCTGCCGAAGCCAGAGAAAGAATCTCCCTCAAACCTTCCCTTCACATGAGTCACATACCAAAGCCTTGCATTATTTGGGGTATGTCTGCATCAAAGACATAAAATCTTTCATTTTAGATGTCAGGCCTTTCTCTTCATGATTTTCTGTTGCCTTTCAACACACAAGTGCTTGAACATTATTCTTAAGTGCAAATGATTAATGTACTATAGGAAAAAATGACAACATTTCCCTTTGACATGTTCAGAAACTTGAGATACCTGCACCCTGCTTTTAAACAATGTAAACTGCTTTAGATACAGGTGGCAGCTAAAAAGAAATAATAAAAATAACAAAATATCAAAAAGCAGAAGATACAGTAAATGGTCTTTATCAGATTGATACTGATCTGAAATTACCCGGTTGAATTCTTAAAAGCAAATCAGCCCTTACTGGCTACATTACCTTCTCTTAATGTTTCAAGGTCAGAGAACAGACCTGTAGTCCACTTTGATTGTTGCCCTCTGTCTGCAGTCTCAGTCCTGCCATTTTGCAAGTATGAGTGTCAGCTCATTATGGCACAGTTAAAATGTCACTCTGCTGCAGGACAGAAGCAGAATCGGAGATACACACTCTGCAGCTCTATAGCACAAGAGAAACAAGGTATGTGAGATTGGACACGCTGGGTCATTGCAATGGATGAGCGGTAAATAAACTCTTTCACATGTCGCATATTATCCAAGAGCCACTTTTAGTCTGTAAATTTTCACAGGCAAGACAGCGGGATGCATCCGCTTAATTTTTTCAGTGGTATTTTCTTAATAGTCTTAGCATATTAATGTGTACTATCCTAATTCCTGCAAATTGCCTCTCACATTTAAATGATTCAACAGTTATCTATTAACACCTGGTAAGGGAAAACTCCAAAATATTTTTGATTTTCTCACACCAGATTTCATATCTTCTGTGGACTTCAACATGTCTGAGTTAAGAGACACCAAATGCACGCTGATGGAAAATGTCCAATTATTTTTAATTTATCCCACAAGGAGAGAGATGGTCATCTCTTGACACGCTACAGCACGGTTGTCTGCTCCCGGTCCTGGAGGGCCCGTGTGTCTGCAGGTTTTCTAGGTCTCTTCAAAGCAGCAACACATGAAAAGCTGGAAGATGTTAAATTGGTCCCTTTAAGCCTATAATGGCTGATGTAGCTCACTAATAGCTGGGTTGGAATGAAAACCTGCAGATACAACAACCCTCCCGGACCAGGACTGCCCAACCCTGAGTTTCAGGCTGTGCAGTGACATCACAGTGTTATGCACCGTGGGAAGAGCAGCACGTCTTTGCTCCCGGAAAGCTGCAGGCATCTCTGTTGCACCAGCAGATGCCTAGCCCTCTCCCCAGACACTCTGGGCTGAATGTGGGCTGCCAATTTCACAATCATGACTGCAGCCAGGGGACCCAGGCTAAAACTAATTGGATGGAGTTTTTCCAATGGTGTCAACGGGGCAACATGTTTTACACTGATATTGCTAGCTCCAGCGACAAGGATATTTCTGTTGGTTTGTTCGCAATACTCTGTGTATTTGTTATTTGGCGGTAGTGGTGGACCCAGTGTTTGGCCAGTGTTTTTCTTTAGCTGTCAGTCATACCAGTGAAGTCGTCAGCACGTGGATGTATTAATAAGATCACTTGACGTTGTCCTTGCCTAACCTTGATGACTTAACTTCTTTTCTAGGAATCACCAGCGCATTGCAACGCTCTGACTGATCCAAATTTGCTTCACTACAAGGGGCCCCTCGTGCTGAATACTGAGCACTGACATCTAAGCAGCTCCTTGTTTCTGCCAGAATTGAGCAGCTTTTAATTAAGGTAGAATTGGATGGAAAGAGACTTTAATTCTTTCAGTAGAGATGTGTCAGCTGGCATCAGAAACGGGCCTGCATTTGACCTGCAGGTGATCCCCCCGTGAATCCAACACTGAACAGCTCCAGTCATTCAAGCCTTGGGTACAGAGCCCGAAGAATTCAAAGTAAAAAGCGGGGTGCTTCTCTTCCATGATGGATGAAGTAGGTGAGGAGCTTTGGGAACCTTAGGGATGAAAATCCCTACATGAATGCAATAAATCCTTAATATTAAAAAAAATCAATTTCCTTGTTCAAAAAAACCATGATGAATATATTGTACAGATTCCTCATGAAAGTCAAAACTTCACTTAACGTTCACCTTCTTGATCTCAAGCTCTTCGCAAATCTCATCACACACCCCAGCAGCTCCTGGTCGACCTTTGCCCTCGTCATCAACCCTGATGCAGGAGGAATGTAGGCATGCCAGAAGGCAAAAAAAAAAAAGACACCACAGTGAGCAAAGACGCTCACATCCCTGCTAATGAATGTGACTCAGCTTGAACTCTGATTCTGGCTTTGCATGTCAATGCTCAGAACTTTCCTCAAAAGCAAGCAGGGAGGTAGCTGAGGGAGTGGGAAAACCTGAATGCCAGCACTTTCTTCTTGCCAAAGCCTCTACCTCTGAAATTAAATTAGATCACTCAGGAAATGTGTATAGTAGGTGTAATGATTCTAAAGAAACATTTAGTGATCAAGGTCTGAATAGGACACATCTAAATGATATTTTACATTGATATGAGAAGGTTTACAGGGTCCAAGTAGATTAACAGACAAAGTACGATATACTGTATCTCACCAAACAACCTACACAACCACATAGCTTGAACGAACAATGTCGCCCTCAGACTTTCCTTGCTGTGTAAAATGGAAGTACGCACAGTTAGAAAAGAAAAACTGTACATCAGCATAGTGAAAGCATTCCTCTTCAGGAGAACCCATTGAGCATGGAAATGCGCTAAGCCCTAGCAGAAGGAAAACTCACATCACAGCAATGAAACCTCAGCACATGGTCTGGCATTGACTGATTTTCTTCTCAAAGAAGAATACATACCCTTCAGCAGAAAAATCCCCAACACTTCCAACCCACACAGTTTCCAGCACATATGAACCAGCTGATATCAGCAGAAAGAAAACTGGAAGGCAAGTCTAATAGCACAGGAACATATGAATGTTTACAAACATCAAGGAGATCATTCAGTCCATCTGGTAGTTAGTAACTAAGTGATCGAACGGTTTTATAATAATAATTTCTTACACTTATATAGCACTTTTCTGGACAATCCACTCAACCACTCAAAGCACTTTCAGGTAATGGGGGTCCCCTCCACCACCACCAGTGTCTACCCCCACCTGGATAATGCGACAGCAACCATAGTGCGCCAGAATGCTCACCACACATCAGCTCTCAGTGAGGAGGAGAGCAGAGTGATGAAGCCAATTCAGAGATGGGGATTAATAGGAGGCCATGATTGGTAAAGGCCAGGGAGGAAATTTGGCCAGGACACCAGGGTTACACCCCTACTTTTTTTAAGAAACACCCTGGGATCTTTAATGACCACAGAGAATCAGGACCTCAGTTTTATGTCTCATCCAAAGGACAGGTCCTTTTTACAGTACAGTGTCCCCATCACTATACTGGGGCATTAGGACCCACATAGACCGCAGGGTGAGCGCCCCCTGCTGGCCCCACTAACACCTCTTCCAGCAGCAGCCTTTTTACCCAGGAGGTCTCCCATCCAGGTACTGACTGGGCTCACACCTGCTGAGCTTCAGTGGGCTGCTGCCTGTGAGTTGCAGGGTAAGTTTTGTCCTCAGCAACATGGCAGGGTAGCTTGATCCATACCCTCACTGTGGTATTACGGAGGGATTACGGTGTGGTATGGTGGACCCACAGTGCAGGACAGAAAAGCCATACAGAGAGTTGTGAGGTCCACGCAGAAAATCACTGGGACCAAGCTACCCTCCATCGACCTAATATTTCTCGACAGCTGCCGCAACCGGGCTCGAGCTATACTTCGGGACCCAGTTCACGATCTGTTTTCACCCCTGGGCTCTGGTAGGAGGTATCACAGTATCAGAACACTGACCAATAGATTCAAAAACAGTTTCTTCCCCCAAGCAGTCCGCATCACAGGCAGCTCAAATTAGCGCCTGCTCTTTAAAGTACTGCACCGTTTGCACTATGCCCTGTCTTGGCTGCATTATAACGTCTATTGTCTAAATGTATTGTCCACATCTGTTTGTCATTTGTGCCTATTTATTTTTTTCAACTGTTACTGGGTACAGCTGAACGAGTAAGCGTTCCAATACACTTGTTGTATATTGCAAATAAAAAATCTTGACTCTTGAATCTGTGTGTGAAGAAGTGCCACATATCCTGAATGGAGGATCTCTTTCAGCCATTTCTCAAAAGAAGCCCGGGTGACTGCTACAACATCATGGCTGGGTAGCTTGTTTCTTACTCCCACCACCCGAAATGTCAAGAGCAAGCAGCTGCAGCCATGCGTTGGCTGAGAAGCAAACCCAGGTCAACTGCTTGGAAGGCTGTTAACCTCAAAATTATAATATCAACGCATTTCTTCAGCTTTTGAATAGCGAAGGGCTGTTTTACAAATGTTCTTTGTCAGCTATGATATCATGTTCTAGATATCTATGATAAAATAATGAACACCATTCAACGTAAATTCTTAAAATAAAATTAATTTACAAGCACAAAAAAAGATTGTACTCACCAGTAGTGGAACCAATGCACTGCTAAACCAACAATAGCATGAACTGGTTTTTGTGCATTGGGTTTGCTAGCTTAGCTTAAATATCCATTTTCTCGCAATTAAAAGGAACAAACCTGAGAGATTTCTGACATGTGTGAGGTCAGAATGCACTGAATATAATATACTGTACAGTAGATGTCTATTAACAATGGGAGACATTAACCACAAGACATGGAAAGCAGAAGTGCATTTAAATCTGGGATCAGGAGGCACTTGTTTACGCTAAAGGGTGTGGAGGTGTGGAGCAAATAGCACAGCCATGCCGTCGCAGGTAGATATATAGATAAGACTTTATTTACCCCGAAGGGTGTTACAGCAGTTGGCTTGTTGGCTTCTTTCAAGAAAGGCTTGGATGAGATCCTCAGATCGGTTGGGTACTAGTAACCAAATGAACTAGATGAGTCGAATGACTTTGTCTCATTTGCCCTTTCTTCTGTTCTCAGGGCTGTGAGGTGCCTCGCCTACTTGAGTGGGTGATGATGATGGCACAGAGTCATCCTCCGCGCATCCCCATGGGCTCTTCCCAGCATCCATACAGCACAGCACATGCCACAGGTACATAATCCAACATCCTCTAACAACCTGGAAAATTAGGTCCTGTAAATTAGATGAACAGCAATAATGTTCTAGGGTAGCCAGGACCTAAGAAGTGAATTAATGTTCCTCCCTCTGGAAAGCTTTGTATTCAATTGTAGTCCAGCATAGCCCTCAGCAAAGTCATTCCCTGTCAAAAAGTTTATTAAGGTTTTTTTCCCCCATCATGTACTGTATAATGAATGATGAGTCTTCTTATGCATGCAAGGGAGGTCTCTGTCTAATGGTTTGGCCTTATAACAGTCATTCAGCTCAGGGCAGCCATGCAATTAAAAATTATATCCCTCTCCCCTTACACCATGCTTTACATTAAGACTCTGCCAGCAGCAGATTGATGAGTGGGCTTTCACATCAAGATTTTATAGTCGGTTGCTTGAACAAAAAAAAACTCAGGAGCTCTACAGGAAATAAGCAGGAGAGAAAACAGAATGAGTTGAGGAAGTATTGATTGGCCTTGGTGGCATTCATGTGTAAATTGGCGTCATTAGAGGCTACAATAGCTGATGGATACCATGATAAGGGAAGCGAAGCAGACGATTACCCGCAATATAACCTTCAGTCCTTCACAAGAAGGCTTCATAAACTATAAGAGTGGTTTTCAGAGGGGACAGAAGGAGATCCATCCTGTCACCACGTTTTTCCTCGAAATACAGTAACACCAATAATAACTGCCTCTAATCTGACTTTAACAGCCATTGGCCTGAAGACTGAAGACAGTCTGAGAAAAAACACAAACATAACATGAGTTATGGAATAGTTATCGAAGCACAGAGATTTCTTTCTTTTCTTTTCAATTATCCAGTCTCATGGTCCCTCCCATTCAAGAGAAGTCATTGATGAAGTGCCCCTATTCTTTTTCTCCAGGTGTGAAAACCTTCACAGTGAACAGATTTCAAATTCAACTCGCGGTTTGTTGAATGCAACCCATTGAGAGAAATAGCTGGTTCTTTAAAGATCCAGACTTGGTATGAAAGCAGCAGGAGAAGACAGAAAATGATGAGTTATCACAGACTGCATGCAGTTTTCTGTTTATATGCTTACTGTATATGAAACCGTGCTTAAATAGGATGTTACTTTCATGTTACACTTCATAGTGCAGGTAAATGCTATTTCAGATATAGATTGCAATGGCATACCAGACTCCAATGAAATTAAGTGCGCATTATAGCTGCACTTAATTGTTACTATCAACCAGCTGATTTCATATTGGTTAACTCAAAGTGCACTGCAATGAAGCCAGCAAGTATCAATGCATGTGCTTATACTGTATTTGAAATCTGTATCATGCACTTATACCAGAGAAAACACAGTTTTCATATTGCACACTATACTGTAAAGTTCTCTGTTCTAGCTGTAAAAATGTACAGAACCAAAAAGAATAGAAAGTTTTAAGATGTACATCAAAGTGCAAGTGACAAATAATCATTTGTTTCAGGATGCTTCAGCTTAAAGTCTTTTTTCAGATATTAAGAAAGCAATGTAGCCACAGTGCAGTGAAATTGTTGGTGTTTTCTGTCTTTGACACTGGTAATGACCTGGTAGAAAGTTCATTCCAAGAGATTACAAAGTTCCTGGACTAAATTTCATTTCTTGCTCCTTTTGTTTGAGAGAAGCATTTGCTTCATCACACTGACTCACCACAGATAGCAATTGATTTTAATTAACACCACACAATTAACCACATTTAAGATGATTCTTCTAAAGACAAAGAACAGAAGAAAGATGATGGCTATCTCAGACTGATCATGGCAAAGAGGAAATGTCTTTAGAAAATGCCTAATAGCAAGTGCTGCTTTCTGTTAGTCACACTGCTGCAAACTACACCCAGGTCTCGATGAATCTAAACAGACATTACAGCAACAAACAAGAATGATTTCTATCCAAAAAAAAAATCTGAACCAAACGAGAAGAGGTATTAGATGGGCCAGTAGGGGGCACTCACCCTGCTGTCTGTGCAGGTCCTAATGTCCCAGTATAGTGACGGGGACACTATACTGTAAAAAGGTGCCGTCCTTCAGATGTGAAGTAAAACCGAGATCCCGACTCTCTGTGATCATTAAAAATCCCAGGGTGATTCTCAGGAAGAGTAGGGGTGTTACCCTGGCGTCCTGGCCAAATTTCCCGTTGGCCTTTACCAATCATGGCCTCCTAATAATCCCCCTCTCTGAACTGGCTTCATCACTCTGCTCTCCTCCCCACTGAGAGCTGGTGTGTGGGGAGCGGACTGGAGCATCATCCAGGTGGGGCTGCACACTGGTGGCGGTGGAGGGGAGTCTCCATTACCTGTAAAGAACTTCACCTTGAAGTGTCCAGAAAAGCACTATATAAGTGTAAGGAATTATTATTATTAAAAGCTGAGGAAAGTCTTAAAAGCTACTGTAGAAGAACTGCATTTCTAGGACTTGAACAGAAACTTCAAACTCCATGCACTTTGAGCTCTATCGACATTCATCATCCCCTCCCCGCACAATATGATTCTGAAACAGCAAAAATGATATAATAATAATAATAATAAACTTTATTTTATATAGCGCCTTTAAAGGTGGCTTCTCAAAGCGCTTTACAGGATGACAATAACAATAAATAAGAAGACTACAACAATAAATAAGAAAATTTCACAAGACAGGACACAATTATAATTACAACAATACAACAATAACAATAGAGGAGACCGTGGAAGATGGTATTAAGAAGAGCAGAGGGGTGAAGAATGGAACCAGTTAAGTAAAGGCTTTTCTGAAAAGGAGGGTTTTGAGTCTGGATTTGAAGGAGTTTAGAGAAGGTGACTCTCTAATATCCTTGGGCAAGGAGTTCCAGAGCTTGGGGGCATAGCAGGAGAAGGCCCTGTCGCCCATACAATGTAGACGGGCTTGGGGGACAGTAAGGAGGGCAGAATTTGAAGAGCGGAGGTTGCGAAAATGCAAAAATGAGTTCAAAAGCCCCTCATGGGGTGGGAACCTTTTCGCTGAGAAATTATTCTACATGTTCCTCACTACCCACAAGGCAGCTGACGCCACTCAGCCGAGAAGCCCCCCCGCTGTTATCCTCCTCACTTGTGTCAAGTCCAGCAGACAGCAGAAAATGCTGAAATTCTAAGTCTCCCTTAAGAATGAAAATCTTTGTATACAAGGAGGTTTTCCTGAGATTGACTCAACAACTCTTCTACAGCTGCTTTGGCTCATATTCTTCCATTCCCTCCTTACATTCAGAGTGCATACTGTAGCACAGTACCAATTTATATTACATATATGGCTTTCAAAGGAGAGCCGCTCCCATTGCATTGCTAAGATAGACCAGAGATGGCCCTAACGTGGATTTCTAGATAACTAGGTGCAGAGCTCTTTCCTGTCTTGGGAAAAGTTGATGGACTAAACTGGTTAATAATAAGTTAAAGGCACAGTATGGGGTTAGAAGTTAAGGGGGGGATAGATACAGTTATACCGCTCAACAACAAAAATAATACTGTAAATATACCGCAAAACATTGTCACATGCTCCTTCTGGAGCTAAACTGAGCCTGGACAGTGAGTCTAAATAAACTGACCTAAAGCAGGGCTATTTTCTGAGCTGTCTATACTGTATATGTCTGCACCAGTAGTTTCAGAAGCAGGCCTAATACGAATAAGAAGAGGTCTAATTTTATTGCCGTCTGGAAAATTGTAAAATAAAAAAAATGTATGTTGCTTTTCTTTAACTATAAGAAATACATTGTTCTTGGAGGGTGTTTTGGGCTGGTGTGTCAGGGAAAATCACATCAAAAAAATAAAACTGGGCAACTCTGTTCAGAAGCAGTTAGAGAACGTGTCTACCCACTGTCTGCATTGTTAAATAACAGCAGTTTATTCTTTTTTTCTCTTCTTTCATTCTTTTTTGTCACTGTCGCTGTCTGCAGCTGGGAATAATGTCACTCATGACTGTTCAGGTAAGAGACCACTGCCGACGACTAGCACCCCTGCAAGGACTGCCTGCTTGGTTCATCAGACTGTGTGTTAGGAAGCAGGCCAGGTGTCTGGTAAAAATGTGGAGAAAATCACCGTCTTTTACCAAAGTCATCCAACTCAGTTTTAGAGGAACAAGACGAAATAAAATGGGCGCAACTAGCCTTAGTAGAAAACTTTTCAAGAATTCCTATATAATTGAAATATCTTTTGAATTAAAAATAAACTTATTGTTTTGTATAAAAAGTCCATTATAATCTATAAAGAGATTACATTATATTTAGCTTTAAAACATGAAATTAAAGACGTAATATTAGTTAAGACAATGCAGAGATGTTAATTTCTATTCATAACCAGGCAGGGGCCAGCAATCAAACACAGTCAGGGGAGCCAAGGTCCTTGATGACATGACAAACCTCAATGTCCGAGCAACATTTTTTAACACATTTGAACATTATTCATTTGTAGCGCACACTGACCCTACCAAAGCAGTGAAAAGAGACTGAAGATTGCATAAACAGGTGCATGGTATTCCCATTGTGAACTGATTGCAATCCACGTTCGTGATGACACAAGGGATGAGCAAGTGCTGAGACTGAGCACTGGTGCAGTACATTCTAAAATAGATTTCACTTTCCCTTTTTCCTGTTGAACCAGAAGAATTTCTGAGGGTTAAAAGCAGATCGCCTACCTCTCTCCACTGTTGGGTGTCCTCGAAACGAGTGCCGTGTCACGTCCCTTTAAGCCAGACACTCTGCATTCGCAATGATTTCTTCCTACGAGTCCCAGGAACTTCGGACTAATGGATCTCTTACAGGGAAGGTGAGTGCAGCGCAATTGCAACCCAAACTCCTAGAAAAACAAAGGAAAACTCCATACTCAGACCGGAGACACATAAATCCATCCTGTGGATTATCCGTACAGAGTAATCTGTACTGGAATGCATAGATATAAATAATGTGCTAGTCCAATATAGTAGGTCAATCATGTAGCCCCACTATCTCTCACCACAAATATTGGAAGTGTGAAATAAAAATCCTATTTATGTACACAACTTAGCCAAGACTTTCACAGGCTCTCAGAAAGTTTTAAAACCCTGACGCAATCAACTGAACAGTGTTCAGGACCAGCTGTGAATTTCTGACCCAAAGATACAAGTGGAAGATAAGAGGGACTGTATCAATGACTGAAATCATGAAGCACTAGCTTTACACAAAGAGCGGTGGGGGTATAGAACAAAGCATCCAACATGTTGATGAAGTAGATTCCCGGTGCTCCTCCAATAAACATGCGTTAACACAAGTGCACTGCTATGCTTTGGAAACATACAGAACTTGCAGAAGTAAAGAATAAGAATACTACCTAATTTCCGGTGTGTACTGTACATTGCACTCAGGTGTTTGCTCAGTGAAATATTATTTCATCATTATTATGTCTGATTCATATACTGTACATAACAGAGTGTACAAAATAGTAGAGTGGGCTCATCTGACACATGCAAAATGGGAACTGGCTGGGCAGAAGGGGATTTTTATTTTTATTGAGTACGTAATATTCAGGCAGGGAAAAAAGGGGAAAAAAGCTGCACGAGGGAAGGATCACGCATCCTCTCGGTGGTGAAGTGTTGTCTCTCAGAAAGGCAACAAACCCATCTGCTGCTTTGGAGCCCCAAGTCTGTCAAACCGACACGGGAATCATGACTGCAGGGTCACATTACCCTGTAGAGAAGCTCCCTATGAATATGAAATGACCCCCTGATTGACATTCAGCTTACAAGATGCTGTTCGGCACTAAGGAGGAGGGCCAGGCGCTCCTATTTCTGCTACAAGAAAAATTTGTTTTCAATTCAGCTATCCCTTTCGCATCTTATTTTATGGCTTTCTGGACTCACCTATCTCATATTAATAGGAAAGGAGAAAACTCATTATTCATTTTTTTTATTCCTTTTTTACGTCAGGGCAAGCCTACAGACAGACAACAGATGGTTGTCTGTCTTAGCATTTTTTGTCGATGTAATTGTCATGGTTTCAGGTCTGCAATGCACCAACACGGAGCACAATCTAATAACCTAGTGTGAACTAGGAGCTAGGTCAACCCTCACTGATTTTGAGAGTCTTTGCGTCCTTCTGAAGGTAACCAGTGTCACTTATCAAGGTCTTTAAAATCATAAGCACTAATCTATGAAAAGACCACAGTATGTTTGGGGAACTGAAGTCCTTTCAAACAAGAGAAGCAAGAGCCTACAGCTCAATTACAGTTCATTTGAAGTGAGAAAATGAATGCGGATCAAATTACCCATCTAGCCTTTTCATTTTTGATGACTGTTTAAGCCTTTAAGGCCTGAACTCTTGCTTTCCTGTAAAAGAAAAGTGACATAATATCGTATATTGCAGACAGACCTCTGTTCACATCTGTCCATCTTGATTCCGCTGTTGCTCGCTCAGAGTTCATAGAGCTTTTTGACCGTAAGGACTTTCCAGTACAGAGTAATGTCTACTGGAATGAACTAAGCATCCAACATGTTGTTAAAGTGAATTCCCTGTGCTCCTCCAATCAACAGCTGAAAAAGGACTCTTAGATTACAACACGTAACTAGCATCCAAATGGGTAAATTAGCACATCCCCGTCTTTAATGTCCGCAGAGCAGCACTAGCCATCGCACTCTCTTACTCAACGTACAGAACTTAACACATCAGGCCACCGAGGGTTAAAAAGCTTCGATTGAATTGTGATCTGCTGAGCTGCATTAACTGGCAAGGGTAGGGTATGTGGGTCTGATGGCCAGCTCAGTGGTTTCAAAAGCAGGACAAAAACTAATCCTTATCTAAATCACTGTAGGTTTGGGAAGCCTAATAAAACCCATAATAAATGCAACAGCATGCTTGAGACTGGTGACTATCTCCTTCTGCTAATGGCCACACTTCAGCCTGCAGACATGACAGTCCAAAAAGGGCTGCAGCATGCTTCTATATATAATATCTTTGTGATTTTCTGACAGCAACAGTGACTTCTTATTCTCTTGTATCTTTAGGACCGAGAGCATCTGCACTGTTAAAAAAGCATTTAGCAGATTAATGAGGTTGAAGCTGATGAGGTGATGGGTTGGATGGGATTGTTGCTCTGAGAGGCACACCCAGCTCTGCACACTGCCACTTTGCTTCATGAAAGTCTAGGAGGAAAAATACAGCAGCTTAATCATCACTCCTGCCTGCGCTTGGGAAGGGAACTGCACACAGCTCCCAGGCAAGGCAGGGTCTAATTCAGAGTCTGATTTTCAATCTGTTCAATCAAAGGAGCTCAACTGAGGGTTTGTTCATTCACCACTTGAGTCTCCTGGGCTCTTCATAGGTTTCTTTGCAAAAAAAGGAAAGTAAAAGGCATCTTCCACCTTCAGATGACTTTTTCTCAGCTTTTTTTCTTTATTACACCCTACTCACAAAGGCTCAAATGAAATTCATGGCCCAAGCTAATTAAAATGCTTGAAGGGGAAACTTTATACTGTTAAAGCTGCTGCTGATTTTTAATTTGCTACATCTCAGACATCATCAGGTGAGTCCGGCACCAATCCCTGCTGTGTCCACAGTCCACAGAGGCCAGCCTTTTCTTTCCTTTGTCCATTTCATTATTTCAGCGATACCCGGCCTTAGGAGTAGGGAATTTAATGGTTTTATAAATATATATAAATGAACACTGACATTTAATGCCTTAATGTCCTTCATAAAAAAAACCACAAAAAGGTGAATCATTAAACAGGAGATTATGGGTATTAAAGCAGTGGTCACAAAGGGAAGACAGCATTAAACCATTTATTTTTCTGTATGAAAAAAATTAGTCAAATTTGTATAGAAAGCTGAATGACAAAAGGAAAAAATATTTGTATGCTACATAATGTATCTAAGGTGCTCTAAGATTTTCTATATGACAAATGACAATATGACAAAATTACTGCACATTTACATTCCCAAGTTATTGAAAAAGTATTTTGACATTTCTATTATGAACTTTGGGAAGAACAGTTCCCTTTCATTAGACACTGGTAATAAATCCAATAAGCAGGCTAGATTAGTTCACGTATTCCAAACATTCCAAGGAGTACAATTAACAATGACAATTACAATTAACAAAAAAAAACTACAGTCAAAAAATATAAAGCTGCAGCAATCCAGGGAGGTGTTTCCAATAGCACAAAACAGGCTTGTCTACAGAACAGAATCAGACTTTAAATTAATTTAGCCAATTTAATTTAGCCAAGAATAACAGCACTTTGAAGGAAAAAAATAATCTATCCTAAACTGTATATCCTTTTACACAGCTTCAGAAACAAATGCACGTAGACGTTTCTCACATTTGCAGTCCTTGTTTAAGGAGGTTCCATAACCTGTTCACTCTCTTCATTATACCATGCCTGTGTGATCAGCCCCAGTGATCCCCGTCTCAGGACAACATCCTCGCTCACTCAAGCTCACACGAGCTGACACACTCACTCACAGATCTCCCACTGTCGGCCTGCCTGGTCCAGTTCTCTCAGCACGTGTACAGTATATATTTCACACAGCAGCAGTGGAAAATAGGCACTGCTGAGCTTTGGTACCAGTATCAAGCACTCAAGGCCCTGTGAGGTATGCCAAATGAAATGCACCCGAAGAAACCAGGCAAGAAAAATAAATAAACAGAGCAGACTAGTCCCGTTCAACAAGCAGGATAGTGGTAGCAAAACCAAGCAGCCTTGCCCCGGCCTCTCAATGATACCTCTGTTTCACTTATCATCTTGAAACAGAGTGGCACACAGCCTGACAGCTTTTGTTTTTCTCATTAAATATTTGAGCAAGCTGTAATGTTTGTCTGTTCCTTGTGACTAACCTCCCCAATCTCACAACGATTAGTTCCCTGTCACTTATCCCAGATGTTACTTGCCGGAGCCTGGAGCTCTCGCTCTTTTTGTTTCTTGGGATAAGGAGTGCGATTTGATAAACACTGACAACACAGACAATGAGGACCAGGCCTGCCCCCCCATCCCCCCTCCAGAAAAAGAGATGACTGCGAAAGCGCACTCTAGGAAGTACACTCCGAAGTGTGCTGTCACAGGCGCCGCTGTTGCATTTCCTTTGCAGTTTGACAGTCCATCTTCCACTTCTCCAGAGCAAAACCCTGAAATTCTCATCCAGGAGGTCTCTTCACCCCCCTTCAAAAAGCCAGATATTTAGAACAATATTTTGTCTTCACATTTCACATTTGTTTACAGACCAGTGAGAAGTAACAGATCAGTTATAATACAATGCTGATGGGCACAGTGGGTCACCAAGAGAATCTCAAAGTGAGTCTGTTGTGCTGTCTGTCCCAGCCTCCCTGGGCACTGAAGGGGAGCTGACTGGGTCGGTCAGCTTAGCAGGCAGGGAGGGAGAGGGCAGCACTCCCCTGCCCACCATCCAGCAGTATGAGAGGCACAGCAGTCCACTCTTTCCCTGTAAAATGCAATGTGCTGAATAAAGGGACATTAAAGATTTAAAGAGCGGAAGGGCTTAATGACATAGTTGGGCGTCTTCCCACTCGGCGATGGGCAATAAAGACTGGGGCTCCCTGGGCTTTGCTGGGTACAGTGGGCAGACGAGCCGGAAGGCATGCCCAGCCACCTGGAAACAATTTCATTCGGAGGGCTTCCAGGGCGTGGAACCGCCTGGCACTCCTCCAGATCACGGGTTAACAGGGGAGCAAGTACTGCCCACCATGATCCCAGTTGTTTCTCGGCTGTAGAGAACAACCCCAGCTTCCCCGTTCATTGTGCAAGGCATGCTCAAGCAAGTTAGCCTGCGTTCCGGGAACAGCCTACAATAAGTGACTTTTTTTGGCACAGGACTTTTTAAAAAAATCATGCTGGCTTCAATGACAAATGCTAGGGCATTGGCTGAGGTGACTAATGGCCAGGAAAAGGCAAAAAAAACACTGCACCTTTGCTCCAGCCCTCATAAATTTTCATTTGTTTTTGGAAGGATATGGACACCTATGGATTCATAAGCACTGACCATGCCTTGTATCTGTATCTTTGGTCAAGTCCACTCATTTATCTGGTTCTAACAATGACTTGAATTGCTAATTCAAGTATTGAAGAAAGCGATTGATTGTTAATGTTTTCTGGGCAGGTTAATCCATCACTTCAAAAATAATTCTACTGGAAAAATTGCCCTCTGAGTGGAAGTTTCCTCCTTCCTAGAGGTTCTGCATTTTGAGAACAATTTAGGCGTGACTGGGCAAACTGTTAGTGCCAATATGGCCAAATCAATATACAGTATATTAACAGTCTCTCTATACTGGGAGCTAGAGCCTCCTTTCTCTCTAAGAAGATTCTTTAGATTAAAGAAATGACCAAAGACAAATGGTTGTTGAAACAAGAATTCCTGTTCGATTGCTTTTTTCATATTAAAAGTTTTTTTTTCTTTTCCCACCTACTGCTGCTTTTGTTATTGTAAAGTGTCCAATTTACACTCAGACTTCAGACAAGCAACTGAGATTATTAAGCGCAATTGTGAACACAATGTTGAGAACTGTGAAGTGGCTTCCTGCAATTCAGAACATGTAGAAAAAAACTAAATTTGTGAAGATTCTTAATAATTTAAATACTGTATACATCATCACATCCCAATGTATAGAAGAGAAAGTTTTATTTACACATTTCCAAGGTGTCAAATCGCTCATAAAAACAAAATCAGGAATAGGCAAGGAAAGAGGAGGCATTAACTACCCTTTTAAAAACAATATTACAATATTATATTCTACAGCACAGTTCTTTTCCTATCCTTTATACTGTACTTTACACTCACTTGAATCTATTTTAGTGGACAGCCAGTTGTCTTCAGAAGGACAGGCGTGTGAAAAGTACATTGGGAATGACATAAAATACAGAAGATCTATGCAGAAAAAGAATAAGATGACCTTTTTGTCACCACATTTTAAAAAGTCAATGCGCCTTTTCATTAATAACTACCATTGTTCAAAAGGTCATCAGTAAATCCCTGACCAAGCGGGCTGTGCTGTTTGAAACAATGAAGACAAACCAAGAGGCTGCTCAGGGGAAGACTTTACTTTGCCGCAGGGAAGCAATTATGGGTCACCTGCCAAAACCACTGGGTTGCCTATCAGGAAGTCCCAAAGTTGGGCACCGATCACACAAGCCCACTGCACTTTGTAACAAAGCCACTTGGTGTTTGCAAACTCCCTTTAGATCAGGGACACAAACTGCTGTAATCTGGTGTCTCTCAAAACAGATTTCTTGCTCACCTAAAGACATCACAGGACTAGCGAACACAGTTGTACAACTGAACATTTAATAAACGATTGCAGATCGACATCCCACTGCATGTGACCTACTTTATATGTTTACATTTGCAGACACTCTACCTGAAAAGCAACACATTTCACATTATTTTAATTTGGCTCGTCCATGAGTAATTTACACAAAGTAAGTTAAAAATAGAGACATATCTGTCCCCTGATGTTGTTACAGAAGGTGTACACATTTCTATTCTCAATCTCAAAATGGGTCAGGAAGCTCTGCAGCTGGGCTTGGTGTTTGGACAAGGAAATATGTGAAATCCAGTGGAGCAATCTGACCTCACAAAATTAAACTGGGGGCTGCACAGCGACAGACTAGTCTCATCTTGTGAGAATAAGCAGGAACAGTATTACAAGATATCTCCTGAAGGAACAGGAGTTGCATGATTGTGCTGTATTTCTGTGGCTAGGACTCCCTGGTTAGGATTCTGAACTCCTGACAAAGACTGTGGATTCAGCACAGTGCTGCTGTACCTCTGAGTGAAGCACATTACCCAGATTAGTCCTGCAAACCCGGCTGAACAAATGTGCACAAAAAAGAAAAATGTGCAGTAATTGTAACCCCTCCGAGATGCTTTGGATAAAAGCTTCAGCCAAACAGACTCGACTCCATCCAATTTCAGTCAGCTTTTCCCGGCCAGGGACACAGCTGCAGCAAGCCGCTTTGCAAATGCAGGGCGATTAAAAAGAGTTTACATGGGGTCTTTCTTTTCCGTATTCAAGAAACACAAATCAATATGCAACCCAATCGCCGACATTCTGTAGAAAACTAAGATCTGTCATCTCTGAATCATGAAAACCATAGAAGCTCCAACATCCAGGGCATGCCATGCGTCTACTAAGTGCTACAAAACATTTTGTACAAAGAAGTAAAACCTGTCAGGATATAGAATGGAAGATGAACACATCTCAGGTCTAGGAAAATCAAAGCATTGCACTCTGACTGCATGCTGGAGCATTTTTAAACTAAGCCGAAGCAACCAGAAACACCACCAAACCATTTTGTTCCTGAGTGACAAGGAGTATATTCAAATGAATACTGTAGCTAGAAACTAAAGCACAGCTTATCAAAAAAAAAAAACATACAAAAGCTTGCTGAAGTGTTACATTAATCACGTGTTGAATAATGTTAGTTTCTTGTAAGACTCTAAAATGTAAAACTAACAACATGTACTGAAGAATGCTCGTGTTCTTGTCTGCATTATGGAGAGAAGCAGGCAGCCCCACTTGGAAGAGTATTCCCACACTGTAGCAGCTCAGGATAGAGAGAATTTGTTTGCCATATTTACAGTACACGTACTTTGGGATTTGTATTCCCACTGTTCTCTTGGGGCGTGCACAGTACAATAGACAACACTTCTACACAGTGTGCCTCAGTACATTACAAAACAGTCAATAATATTACAGGCATGGAAGGTGACTATGGAAGTGTCACTAAGAATCTGGGTACAACGGGTAACACCTACTGTAACTAATATCAGCATGTCCGCTTCCTAGAGCTTCTCACCAAGGGATGTGTACTTACAGTAGTTGTGCTGGGTGAGAGACGCACAGACCAAAAGAATCTTCTGGTTTGCCATAGTTAATTAAGTTCTGGGTAAGTGATTAAGAGAATTAAAAGTGTGGGATAAAAGACAGAGGGGACTGAAGAGAAGAGGAGAAGACAAAGTGAGAGGAGTGACAGGAGAACCGAACATTAAGCATGTGCCAGGCGAGAAGTCCGTGTCCAGACCATCCATGAACAGCAGATTGGAGCTAAGCATTTCAACCTTGCTAAAAGGGCTTGCTATTCTGTGTTTTTAGGAACTCTGATTCCCTAAGTTAAGAATGGCCTCTCCTGGTTAGTGAATGCATTTTCAGAAAAGGGAGATGGGTTCCCATTCATTTGGTGGCTCCTGGATTTACATAGAGAGAGTTAACCACAGGTTGTATTCTATTTAGTTTAGAAGGCAGCCTTTTCTTATTCTGGCCTTTATAGGAGTGATGGGTTTGAATACTTGGTAGCAGTTTGGGGTTTTTCTGGGTTGTCTAGACATATGCCTCTTGAACTCCTTGTCTGTAAATGTGTAAAAAGAGTGACATGTATGTTATATGTTTAGTCTGTATTGTAATTTTGTAAATTGTAAATATTTGTTTTAACCCTCTGCACCTGAATTATTACCCTTTTCACCACAGCTGTGTGAGAGAACAAAGAACTCATGTGCCTCTAATCATGCCAACTGCTCGGATATATTTGCATATTCTTATAAAGAAATGCATATTTTACTGGTTATAGTCAGGTAAAAAGTGCAGAGTGCAGAGGAGTGTTGAAATCCGAGGTAATGGTCATGCACAGTTGAAGATGCACAATCCCTGATGTACCAATGAGCAGCATGACAGCTCCTAGGGGAAGAAACAGCTAGAATTCCTCCGTGTTCAAAGCTGGAACCTGTCAAGAGGCTTCTCACCACCCGCTGTCCACAGGAGGTGAATGGATTTAACACGAGTCACTTTGATTATAATTCAGAGCCCTGCATTGCTCTTTAATTTTCCCACAGATTACCAGACGCTCTCAGTTAATGGATTAGAAAAAGTGCTGAACTTTCAAGAAGCAAGGTGGAGTTAATTTTTTTTAAATAACACTTTTACAGTTGTGGCAGCAATACTCCTCTGACACTGTCATCCTTCCCTGCCCTGAACAGCACCTCAGCTCCAAATAAATAAACCTCCTTAGAGCTACGGTAACGGTTCTTTTTAACATTCATTTTATACTGTAGGTACTCTACCTTTTTTAGAAAACAAATTGTAGTTGGTCTGAAATATAGACATTGAACTGCAGAGTTGTTGCCCAAAGGAAGTGATCTTCACAAGTGATCGCCTTTTTTTCCTCATCTTTCTCAGCAACATGAAATTAGAGTTCTCTATACAACCCTTCTCCATTAAAAACTGGTTATTTGGTCCATTTTGCATGCTTGATATCTTGTAACTAATTGATCTAAGCCACCTCCTTTTTGTGAATAAAATGATTTGGACATACAGTACATATACAAAAAAACAACACTCTGTTCAGCAATTTCCAGAAACATCTGGACTCGGCAATAAAACATCACTGACAAGCTTCCTCCAGATAAACAAGAATCCCGCTTTAAATTATAAGTGCACTATCTGTTAATTTCTATTGCAGTCTTGGAGTCACTGTTGATCCCGAAGTAATCCATGGGATTAATTTTGACAAACCTTTCAGGACTGGACATGCTATCAAGTTGGTCTTCTTAGTCTGCTCTCTACGGCACGGAAGAGATTAAGTTCTGTGAGCGACGTGCTTTTTAGACCAGGAATCAATCTATTCGCTCGTCTTTTGAACACAGCAGTGTGCAGACTTGTATTTAATAATCTAAGACCTCACTTAGAACAGTAGTTAGTTCACATCTTGGAGAATTTCAAGAACTCTCCTTGAGCAACATTTGAAGTTTGTTTGCTCTCAAAGCTGATTCCGTGGGATCGGTCAAGACGCAGCAGGACAACTGTTAGACTATTAGCGACCGGACCAAAACCATTAGCGAGATAAGCCATTAGCCGGGGGGGTAAAAAGGCCTCCTCTCATTTGCAAACTGTATGTTTACTTTATGTTCTCAATAAAATGACACTCGCCACTGCTCATCCTCCACCCTTCTTCTCTGGGCTTTTCTCAGACTGCAGTCTGAAAAGCTGCTGCGCACAGACTAACCGCTGACAGCTTGATAAAGCAGGAGCAGTCACTTAACGAGCTGCCAGCTAGCCCTGAAAGAAAGGAGACCAGCGCACTCTGGACCGTGATTCTGTTGTGTCTTTCTACACATCTAATCATCTTACACCAGCTTGGTTTATCGCCTCTATTTACACCAGCCACCCTCTATTTACACCAGGACAGTCTGTTACAATTCACTTTTATGAACCTGGCCCTCCAGCGCACTCCAGACTTCGAACCTCCAGATTTAGAAGAAAGCAGCAGACAGAGGTATTACAGTTTAATGAGGAAATTGACCAAATGGGGACATGTGGGCCGCAGTGAAGCTGGCGCAGTGGCTTATTTCGCCACTGTAACATGCTCATTATCCAGGACTGCACTTGTGCTGCAATACAGAATTACCTCCCAGCAATGCTTGATTTGTAACTTGGGCTCATCCATGCTTCGCAGAACGAAAATAAAAGTACAGGCCGTCCCCAATACACAGTGCATCCAGGTTAGGCACCAGAAAGTCACACTGTAAAGTGAAACAATGTGTAAAGGCAAATTATTTCCCATAAGAACACTGCAAATATGGAGGTTCGGGACTGTAAGAGCATAAACATCACCCATGTGGCTTAAAACAGCAGCCATATCATCCTGTAACTCACAGCTGGCTGCCCACTGAAGCTCAGTAGGTGTGAGCCTGGTCAGTACCTCATGTTTAGATTTTGCTCTTCTCTTCTCTTTTGGTGCCTTGAAAAACACTGGAAGTTCAGGGAAACGCAGGGAATTTTTATGTCAAGTTCCTTTATTCATGAACGACAGAACTGCAAATTGTATCGCATACTGAGTAAGATATAGCGTAGCAGTTGGCTACATATAGTTGGAGGAGGGGGGACGTGGGTTCCTAAAGTTTCAGGGAAATAAGTTTATATCTACTACCAAGTACACAGCATCAGTAAATGGGATTTAATAGTTTCCCCCTGAGAACATAACGTCTTGGGTACCTACAACATTTGAATTCCAAAACACTGCCTCTTTAAGATACAAATGACAGACTAAAATGGGCATTGAGAAAGAATGGCACTGTGGGTCACTAAGCTATTGTATTGTTTGTTTTTAGAATGGTGAGAGGTATAGAGCACAGGACAAATGTTTAAAATGCAAAATTATTCATATTCAAGATAAGCATATAGTAGGGATAGTAATGTTCCCCCAACACCCAGGCCAAGTTTCCCACTGCCTTTACGAATCATGTCTTCCTAATAATCCCCCTCTCTGAACTGGCTTCATCACTCTGTTCTCCTCCCCACTGAGAGCTGGTGTGTGGGGAGAGTACTGGAGCATCATCCAGGTGGGGCTGCACACTGGTGGTGGTGGAAGGGAGTCCCCATTACCTGTATACTGTAGCACTTTCAGTGGAGCATCCAAAAAAGTGCTACATAAGTAAGGAATTATTATATTCTGTAGAAAAGCAAATGGTACATATAATCCCTGAAATAAAAGAACAGCTTATTATATCCTGAATGATCAGTCTAATTATTTCTCTCATTCTTCCCAGTGTTGCATGTTCTAGACAACAGACCAACCCCTGTGCCACAGTTCTCTGAACTAAAACCAGTATGTTTCTACCTGCTCCAGTCCAGCCCCTGGGGTCAAGGTTTGGACCAGTTTCTCTTTGTGTTATCTGCACAGTGACTGCCCAGTTTCACAGCAAGTCATTTTTCTCATTTGTCTTTTTTTTTTGTGAGCAATTCTTGCCCGTTTGGCGGCCTGTTCCCTGTTCAGATTTCAAGCTTCAGGAAATGCAGATGCAGTGTCCGAAATGAAATACAACCTTTAATTTAAACCACTACGGGAGAGATTAAAAAAATGAGACCGGGACCAAAGTGTTTTGTTTTCTTAAACAAACAATTATTTCTGGTAACATGCAGTTCATTCTGAAGGAATCTCAAGGCTGGGGTATTAATTAAGAGCTGAAATCTGCTAACCTGCTAAATTTAATAATCTGCTTATGCACCCAAACAGACTTCAGCCAAGTCTCATCAGCAATTTAGCTGTGGTTATGGGGCTTTGAAAGATAGTGTATCTGAAGTCTCAGAGTGTTGGATGAATCCAGGCTGTCTAATATGGTCCTATAATTCCTTTGGGCTTTGATAGTGTCATGGGCTGGCAGAATTATTGTCTTGTCAGGGCCTTTCCTGTTTTTTTGTATTTTTTTGGGGAGAAGTCTCATATCAGCAACAGAATGCAATTCACGGAGAGTGAGATGCCACTGCCTATTTCTGCAGACAGTCCAACATTACCGAGATCTCCGGATTAAAAGAATAAGAAAGAGAGAACAAAAACTTGTGGTTTGAAGCTTGACAGTAAATGATGAAGGCTATTAATGTTTCACCTTGAAAGCCCCCTGAGACAAGCATTGGCAATTTTTTATAAAGCCCACCACCTCAACTGGGCTCTGAAATCTGAGAATCTGTAAGTGCTGACAAATTGTTACTCATTCCTTCAATGAACTGGCCCAGTGACTTTTCACCACTCGTCAGAGCACATTAGGTCTCCCATTACTCCTGTGCTCAAGCCATGCGACTCCCCCTCCCCTTGAAGGAGGGTGGGGCAAGCACTACCTTTTGTTTCAACATTTCTTGACAAAGGAACTGGACAGCCATCCTAAAACACCTGGAGGAAAAAAAATGCTCGCATTTTAACACAAAAAAAATGCAGAAATTTAAAAATGATTAACCTCAAAATGATTCAAGGCTACGCATCTTGGATGTATACAATGGATACATTTAGGGTTCAATATTAAGAAATAAGGAAGAAACACCATTCAAAGCTGATCTCAGTCTTCATGTAAATAATGGTTTTGATTTAAACCATTAAAAAAAATAAAAGATGAGCATCTCTCTGGAGCCACATGATATGAGCCCATTCCAGCAGGTGAGAAGTTATTGTTTCCATTTATTCCCAGTCTCTCCTCCTGACCCCGAACTCGATTTCGGATGCATAATAAACTGCCGAAAACACGGAGCAGATTGGATACTTGCTGTATCCAAACCTTAACCTTACAAAGTGTGCCAATAGCAAAGAAAAAAAAGGAACAGCATCTTTATTTCATTTAAGACGTCTGAACAAAATGAAAAAAAAATCTCGTATGACAAAAAAGTAATATTCTAGGAAGAAAATTGAATCCCTTCTTAACTTGTGACTAATAGCCTGCTTGATATGATATAATGCATATTATTAAAAAAAGGCCAATAGCTCATGCAGCTTTCCTCAACATGAGATCCTATATTGATTTTCTTTACTGTTGTCTTTCTTCTGATTGATTTGATTTTATCCTTCCCGACAATTTTTTTCCCTCTGCTTTTTCACCACGATATTCCCCTTGCTTTACAGATTGCCCATCGCACACCTGCACAGCATAATTAATGAGCCTTCACAAGGATTCCTCTGTGTCAGTAAATCACTTTCCAAAGAGCTGGGCCACAAAGGAATCAATATTTCATTAGGAGAGTTTGGGAGAAAAAAAAAGAAAGCAAATAAAACGGGTTTCTTTGCACCATTTGTAATAACTGCACATGACATGCAGCACTTTGAAGAGAAGCCCAGCAGAGGAGTAATGACTGAAAATGCATACAGATCTCAAGAAACACCACACGGCTTGGAGCTGCAGATTCAATAAAACACTCTCGCTTTCAGCTCGATCTTTTTTTAAACCCTACACTGTTTTATTTGATGCATGAAACATTACCTGCGGGGTTCTCTCTCATTTTGCATGGTGTTTTGTAGATTAGCGCTACAGCTACTGTACACCTTCTTTTGTGTGGAGTTTGCATGTTCCAACCCTCTTGGATTTCCTCCAACAGTCCGAAAAGACTTACTGTGCAGGTTAACAGACATGGGTGTGGATCCAATGGCACCACATGCAGGATACAGTCCAAGCCTGCATCTCATGGCCTCTGCCGCTAAGCCAAGAAGGATGAAGTGATAATGGAAAATTGATCCTGTCTCCTGACTTCTAAAGTAAAGTGAAGCCAGCTGCAGAAGTCCACAAGGAGCTTATTTTACCTACACTAAACAGATGAGGGATAATTACAACAAACTTATTCTCTCAAATTGAGGCCTCTGCTCAGCCTACTTTCCAGCCACTCATCATTAACTTGGCACAGGAAACACAGGAGACCTGTACCACAGGCTCAGGGCCAACATGACAGGCACATCCCTTGGTGATAGCACTGCATAAACCAACTATTCCCACCCTACCGTCGGTGGCATCCGTCTGTCCCATTAGGACAACCAGTGCAGGTCACAGAAGGCTAGTGACACCACCCAGGGTCCCAGAGCCCAGGCCGCGCTCAGTTGGGATAGGCAGGAGAGCCCAACACATACACCCAGTGCATGAGAAAAAGTGAGCCCTGAAGGACATTCCTTATCAAGAGACAATCAGAATATAGTCAACCGTTCTCTTACTACAAAGCAATACTCCAGCTCTACTGAGGTGCTCATGCTTATTCAAATCTCATGGTTATTCAGATCATGCAGTGCACCAGGGTGGTGATCTATTGAACTATAGGATTATGATGCAAAAGACCTATAACCTCCAGAAGTGCAAGACAAGGTAGGTTTTAGGCAGACCGACACTGTGCATTCTAAAACAAGATGACAATTATGTGCCCGGGGGGTGAAAAATCATTCAGTTTTATTAAGGGGAATTAGATGTTACAGAGAGAGCAGTTTCACAGTAAACATGATACTGTAAGGCTTAACTGCTGACCTATTGATCAGCTTAGTGATTTGTCTGCTCATCAATGTTCTCTCTCCAGAGAGAGAACGCAGGGTACTTGTCAACTTGAAGATTTATTTTGGCTTGGGACTCCAGAGAATTGTGCTTGTGTGCTGCATAAAAAAAGAGAAAGAAATAACACAATGGTCAAAGTCCCCTGCCCACTCCCCCACCAAACAGCTTGCCAGTTTGTTGAAGAAGAGAAGTTTATTCCGATGTTATGACATATACTGTATAATACAGTGAAACCTTGGTCAGCCCATGTTCAATTATCTGATTAACCCACCAAAAAAAAAGGAAATGAAATGCACCAAACCTCTGATCCTTCATTTAGCAGAATATTCAGGATATCTAGAAAGCTATACATAGGAAGAGTAAAAAACAGAAACAGCCATGTAAAAATTCATTCCAATCCATCCAGATTAGCCTGTTGGGACTCTGAAAGCTACATTACTCCAGGTCCACCACTGACCACCAAATCAGTCATCAGTCCTAATGGCACCAGCCAATTTGCTTGTTTGCTTCATTGCTGGGAACATGTTGATGGTTATTTGAGAGTAAAGTCTGCTAAGTTGCCCTCAGTACAGAGTAGGACTTTATTCTAACAACTCAGACTGAGCCCTTCAGAGTCTCCATTGGCCCAGTAATGACTGGATCACCTATTACCTCACTCACTCTGGTGCACTCACCTCTAATTACAAAGCTCAGCTGCAATCAGGTCACATTCCTATATACAAGTATTTCTTCTTTGAACAGGTCCTTGTATAGGCGTGACAGGCCTTCCTCTAAATAAGGCAGCTCACAAGACCCAAGCTCATTAAAACTCACAATGGAATGGAGACTGCAGGTCAAGGGGTCTCAATTCAGCAAAGCTCTTCTTTAGCACAAGAAGTAATCTCATCAGCAATACAACACCAACTCACACCTTGTGCAACCTTTATATGCCACACCAACCTAATTCGTCCCACTTGAGATTGTCTTTGCTAACCCGTTGCCTGTTAACTAATTCCCTTCAGGTGTGTCTATATACAACTAGTAGAGAGCTCAATGACCTCTAGTATCTGTTCAGCTGTAACTACAGCTGGCCTATCACATTCAGAATTTACATCAGAATTCAGTTTCAGAATCGCCTACTGCTGGTCTTTGAAAGGCTAACCTATGGTATCAACCCTGGTTCCATATACTGCTGTTGTAACTTTGAGCAAGGTTCTTGACTTCAATGTTCCCAGTAGAATGCCCAGCTGTATACAGTTCATAGGTACAAATGTAAGAAGCTTTGGATACAACTTGAGCCAAATAAATTAATAATTATTATAATATACAGTACACTGGAGGTGCAGTGCAACCTCAGCAGAGGCCAGAAACTGCTCACAGTAATGGAGTCTGATTTCTGTGCCACCCACACTTCATTTATATTCAGCCTTCACAAAGGGACTTTACTGTAGGTGATTAAGAAAGCCATCTGTTAGCACATCCTATTACTTGGGATTCTCTTGTCGGAACAGGAGATCATGACCTATACCATGCTGACAGCCCATTTCGACACAGTGCCCATCTGCTTACATTAAAGGACATTGGGCAAGCAGTGCAACATTCTAGCCTGACGCTTTTCAGTAACTTGTCTCAGCACTGCAACATTAGTTGAGAACCAGGAATTACTACTACTGTAAGTTACAGCTCAATGTCTATTAAGAAGCATAATCAGAAGTACAGCAGGGTATAAAAAGCAATCATTGTTATATATATATACTGTAATATAATGTGTCAACATCATTAGGCAACCCCTGAAGATTTGCTCTGTTGCCAGATGCCACTGGAAACTTAATTAGGGATATTTATTGTGTTTAGAGCAAAGTCAGGATGACCAATTGGCAGGTCTTCCATCTGCTCTATTTGTTGTTAAATTTGGATCTGGATTTGGATTTGGAAAATCCCAGAGATGGCAGTAAAAGTACTGAGCATATTATTGTGTTTCTAAGCGCGAGTGTAATACTATCTCACGCCTAACAGCAAGAACACGCAGCGTGTAGGAAAAATATATACAGTATACAGTACTATGACACAGAACTTGCTGTGTACTAAGTATAAAAACAAGCAAAGTTGACACAGCTCAAAGACAGGCATGGGTCATTACTCAGACCACAGCACTTACAGAGCATAATCCTATGCATTTATGACACAATTATTACTGTCTTCGATCTCTAACAGACTTATTCCACAAACTATCAAGTTTAATGGACATTAATATGTCAAACTGATGCTCTCTTCCAAATCTACTGAGCACTTATCCATCCTGGTGAGTTTTCCCTCAGGTTTCAAGTGGACTGCCTAATCCAAGACACAGACTGTGGTCAAGTACTCCTCCAACTCATAACATAATCACTTTATTAACCCTTTACAATCTCTTGCATTAGGAATTATCTTTTCACATACCCCAGCTTGCTCTCCATGAGACACACAGACGGGGAGAGAGCCTGGGGTCGGAGCGCAGGGTCAGCAAAATTGTACAGCCCCCCTGGAGCAGTTGGGGTTAAGGGCCTTGCTCAGGAGCCCAATGGAGTAGGATTCCTCTGCTGGCTGTGGGATTTGAACCAACAACCTTCCAGCCACAGGTGCAGATCCTTAGCCACAGAGCCACCGCTCCGCCCCAACTCCACACACCTGAGCAGACCGAAAGGCTTCCTGCTCCCTCTTCTCTTACCAGGCTGTCAGGCACAAACAGAAATATACATACTGTACTGTACTGTAGAGCTCTGAGACACAAGGCTCTCTCTCAGAGAATTCATTCCCCAGACCAGTGATGCAGAAAGACATTCAGAACTGCGATGGGGAAGAAAATGGGCAGTTCTAAATAAGCATTGAAATTATTAAATTAAAAGGACAGGCAGGGAGCAGACACAGCAGAAGGAAATGGACTTAAAAGAAGCGAGGGCTACGAAACAACTCACTTCAAGTAAATTAGCAGAAAGAAATGTTCAAACTTGTGGCAACTGGGTGGAAAGCTGATAAAAGCCTGGAAACCTGATGTAATAACATAATTATTATCAGCCCTATACAGTTTCCTGCATTAGGAACTCATCTTTTCACAGACCCCAGCTTGCTCTCCATGAGACACACAGGCACACAGACAGAGAGAGAAGCTTGGGGTCAGAGCACAGGGTCAGCCATTGTACAGCACCCCTGGAGCAGCTGGGGTTAAGAACCTTGCTCAGGGGCCCAACAGAGTAGGATTCCTCTGCCAGCTGCGGGATTTGAACTGGCAACCTTCCAGCCACAAGCACAGATCCCCAGCCGCAGAGCCACATTCCAATAATGAGCATTGGAGTGTCGTGGGCTTCAGATTAGCACATCTGCTCCATGTTCTCCTATGTTCTCTGGCACTCTGATTTATTGCAAAGCGCTCCGAGAGATTTATGGGAGGCGTGTGCAAGAGAAAATTCTGCTTTGTTATCATCTAGCGGTGTTATTTCAGCCCCTCATCTTACAGGCTTTAAAAGGAGGAAACGTGGAAAGGCTGGGCACTAAAGCTAAAGCCAAACCTTCTCGTATATTTATTCAGAGATAAAAGCTTGTATTAGATTAAGGATTTCAATGAATTCAGAATGAGCTTAGAATCGCTCACACTATTCCTCTCTCTCTACAACGTCTTTCTGAATTCTCATTTTAGTACCCTGGTAGTCACAGGACCTTTGTATACTATTCTTCAAGGTATCTGAATATTTACCCAAAAATTCAGTTTAATCTTTACAGAACTTTACCTTTCTTAACACTGTAGTAATAGCTAAATACTTGTAATCAAAACACGGGTGAGCTCTGTGCAAAATGATGAAGAGATTGCAGTATAATGCTGATATTAACAGTAAGATTTTACATGAGTGGTATCCCAGGGAAAGCTTATTGTACTGTCTCTGCCAAACCTGACCTGATTTGAGGGCCTGAAAGGCTCAAACTAGCCACTTACTGTTCATTTCTTTCAACCCTCAAATTCTTTACAAAAATAAGTTAACTTCTGATTCACTTCACAGACTTCTAAAAAACAAGCTTTTTAATAATACTTGTGCTAGAAAAGAACACATGGGCACTCTGTTTCACACTGTTAAGACTAAAGTTTGAAAACTTCAGGTTTTTCTTAAGAATATGGGCATTTAAAGTTTGTGTGCTTAGCAAAGAGTTTTCCCGCAATGTTTTATTCATTCTGCTTGAGCAGTCACCAGATAAAGACTTTCTTACTGCTACAGCCTCTGCAACAAGCCATTAACTCAGCTACCTGGCCAAGGGATTAAAGGAAATGTACTGCGGTTTATATTGGGCGCAGAAAGATAACACTGAGCTCGAATTAAGAGCTGTGCATTCCACAATGCTGGGCAGAGTGAGACTTGCAGAAAGCCTTGGTAAACAGTGCTGAAGTTTTGCAAAAATTGAACAGCAGCCAATAAGCACTTCCATGCCAAACTAATAACCAGGGAACAAATGCTACAAAACAAATCTCATGCAATTACTACAAATGTATATACAAATTAAATCCAGTGTCTCTAAAATGCTGTAACATGAGGTCACCAGCTTGACTCTCAACTTCCGCCTCATCAGGTTGGTCTTATGAACTCAACTTAGCCGCAACAATTGTGCCAAGGTGTGCCACAAGTTTACTGGCACAGCACCTATCTGTTGCTGTTCTCTCCACATCTGGAATACCAGGACTAGACATCCTGTCCATCTGCTTTCCCTGCTGTTCACAGGACCTTCATTCTGTGCCAGCAGGGCTCTTTCTTCCCATGGGCAGCCTGGCTGTAGAAGCAGCTTTCTGTCATCTATTGCCCCGCAGAAGAAGCCACAGTCAGGTCTCTGCAGCCGTCTAACCTCCCCTGCTTGTGAGATGAGGGAATCGGACTACAGTGTCTGGTTACACTCTTGAATTTAACCAATCACTCTCTGTTCCTGCCCTCAATTGTCTGTGACCTGCAGTCACTGTTCATTCTTGGTTCACAGAGTTAGGCCTTGTTTAAAAAATGATCCCTCCAATCAGCCTCTCTGTGGAATAACATGGAAAGTCATTTTTTTTTGCATGGCAGACCTAGCGGTGTAAATTTTAACAAGTACCATTGCAACATCTGGTCTGAGAAACTCAGATGCATTAGGCCTCCATGCACCTGTTCAGCAACTTCTACTGGAACACAAACGGACTTTAAGTAGAAGGCCACCAGATGCCAGTCCAAACAGTTTGTCCCCCTGTGAGCAATTCAATAAAGTCAACCTATGGCTGGAGCTTAGTGCCAGTTTCAGAAATTTGAAGCAAACTAAAATTTCATGACCCCCCCCTGGGTGGAACGGTTGTAATCGTCAAGCAAAGTGGAATCATGATTAAAAGCCAGAGAAGTATGAAGAGCTCTGACAAAGCCTGATGAAATACATGTGGATTCATAACATAGCTACGCAAATGCATGGTAAAATGCCTTTGAGACTGGTAAGACTGGGAATATGTACTGATGGAAAAAAGAAACTAAACATTTTTTTGGGAATGAGAATACTAAAGTTACTGTATAACTTATGTACTTTCACAAAATGTTGTCTGTTTTAAGCCCTCTGACCAGCAATACAGCTTGTGCAGTGAGGCATTGCAACTTGCCAATCTCACGAAAGCACGATAGGTGCACTTTTACCCAACGAGGTCCAGGTGGAACAGTGCCTGATCACCTTCAAAAAGGCCTTAATTCAAAGCTTAGGTCACTGCAAGAAAAAGGCCACATTTAGTCGGTTTTCTGCCCATTCTATAATGCCTTGAATGTCACCAGACACAAGGGAGAGGGCCATTGGCATGCTGCAGGCTGGCGTGTCATGTGCCAGCGTTGCCAGAAACTATGGAGTAAGTCGCTCCACTGTGTCCTGACTGCAGAGAAGGTTTCAGCAGACCGGCAGGACAGATGACCATCCAAGATCCGGTCGCCCTCGAGTGACCACACCAGAGCAGGACCGACACATCAGACTGGTCCATCTGAGAGATCGTTTCAGATCTGCCTCCCGTACTGCTGCTGAAACTGCCGGCAGACACAATGCCCGCATCAGTGACAGGACAGCGAGGCTCCATGCTGCTGGCCTTAGAGCCTTAGAGCAAGGCGACCTGTCAGAGGCCCTCTGCTCACACCTCCTAGACGTCACACCTGACTGGCTTGGGCCAGACAGAGGCTCTGATGGACTCGTCAGTAGTGGCATCAGGTCCTCCTCACTGATGAGTCCCTCTTCAGCCTGTTCCACGCAGACGGGAGGACCACAGTGTGGAGAGGGAGGTGTTGCATTTCTTTTTTCCCCATCAGTATATGTCCTAAACATCTGCTGTGTATGGATGCATCAGTCTAAAAGGAAACATGGAGTGTAGTCTTTCAAAGTAGAAGTATCTCTTCTTTCTCCCTTAATCAGTGAATGAGGTCTTCTACTGGTTGTGTCTTACATGCTGTAAAGGTGACCTCCCTCTCCCTCTTCTCCCTTAATTATTTACAATACCATCTTTACTACAACCTCAGCCTTACCTCTGTCTGTGCCAGTGGGGCACCTATCAAAGTCTGAAGGTAAGGAAATAGAAATGTCTAAACATTGATTTTCTCACATAGAGTCACCCTGAATGGCAGTAAGCAGCAGGTAGTGGTCACAAACAAGACTGGCTAGATTTCTAAGTCTTCCAGCACTGAATGAACAGGCTGTGAAATTAGAAGCGCTGCTGTAGCTTTTTTCACCTACTACAAAGGCATTGTTATGAAACCTGGCATTACTGTTACACAGTTGGGAAGCCCTAACGGTGGGGCTGGGTTCTTCTGACACACGTGGCAGGTCTAATTGCATGGCTGTGTCTTGAAATCAGCTTAATCACAGGAAGAAAACTTCACCCTGGCAGTACATTACTGTCAAACTCTTGTACCCACATGACTGTTCCCAGCCAGCCTGCAGACACAGAGGGAGCACAAGGAAACCCAAACCAGTATTTTGCAGCATACTGAGCCCCCTGCCTCCTCCTTCCCTGGTGGAAATGCAAGTGCAGTGAACCTTCTGTGATGTAATGATAGGTTATTGCGGGCAATTGCACTGTCCTCGAAAAGGCATTTTATCTTGAATGGCAAAATCTCAGCAAAGCAAGAAATGTAATCATCTTCATCAGGGACATATTGAAGTGGCCATTGGTTCTGCAACAGGGGAAACTTCCATTTCTGAGAGCCAATGTCTGGGGGCTGTCAAGCCTGTTATTAACCCATCATTTGGCTTATTGCTCTCAAGATGCAAATGGTTTCAGAACAGGGTCCAAGAGCAGCTGTACCCCAGTACCCCTGAATTTCACACTTTATTCCAGCGGAGTCCCAAGCATATTGTTTTCGGGAAAAGACAAGGAAGAAGACAATTTACAATCTTGACACGCACGCGTTAAAGGCTAGAATCTGCAGGCTGTGGCTGTTCATTAGGTCACCCAAATGGAGCCAGTGCAATTTCTCAATTTCTGGAAAATGTATGGTGACCATATTTACAGTCAGCATTAAAACTTTATCACCTTGAACAGCTCACAGCACGGCAGCTCGTGAGGCTGCAAAAGGTCCACTGACTATCTGCAAAGCATAAATGGAAAGGTTTAAAGTTGCAGAGAACAAACTTGGAGCTCAGACCTCTATTTAGCAATTTCACATCAGCAGGGATGTGGATTAAGGATGAAATGATGGTAAGTGACCACACCTGAACCCCAGTTGCAGTCAAGACCTGATTAATCCAAACTGTGTGGTTTAATTTAAATTTCTTTGAAGGATGTGCTTTTACTGTACTTTTCTACAGGCGCCCTTTCTTCACAAGCTGGTGTCTGGAAGGAAGGTTTGGACCAGCGGTACTCAAAACCTGACATTTCTCCACCCAGAAATGTCAACAACTTAATGATTCAATTTATTTGACACAGCAGGTTAAATAATGACTTACAAATCCTGCAGAGTCCAAATCAGGATTGCTCGTCTCCGTCTTTTGTAAGAAACAAAACACAAAACTCATTACTGCTCTGTATCCACATTTAATAATTCTGCCTCATTTTGTTTTGCTTGTGCATACCACTGTTGCTACAGTTCCATCATCTAGGATCTTGCATCCACATAATTTTAGTTTAATGGACTTGCCTGTAATTTTGGTTTCCTGACTACTTAAACAGCATAAAACTTTGGAAATGGCATAAGGCCCCCAGAAAATAGGACATTGGCTAATGATAATAAAATAATAATGAAAATGTGACTTCTCAAGAGTCCTACAGAGCAAATGAAGCACAGAAAACTGGAAAAATATAATGTATATCAAATATAATAACCACTCCTGTATCTAAGAACATATCAACTTTATTTTATGAAGCACCTTTCTTCACAATATCTCCAGGCACTTTGCCCATAAAACAAATAAAACAAAGCAGAAGCAAAAAACCACCAGAACCACATTAAACAATTTAAATTAATAACAAAATAAAACAGACACAGAACTATATTTTCTGTGTGCACAATTTTGTATTTAGAATTTATGCACTAATTACAGTAAGTGCTTCTCCTCACTCCAGATGAACACAAAACCCAGTTAGGAAACTGAAGCAGATTAGAGAGCCTGGCCGATTTACTGTACATATTGTAGCACACAATGAGCAGGTTCTGAACAGTCCTCAAGGGCCAGGCATGGCCATACCCTAGCACGACCTCCCCTGATAGCGAATTTCACATGGTACAGCAATGACACCAAGAATCACTTGGGAATTTCCCCTAGCGGAGGTCTGGATCAGCTCACTGATGCATCACAATATAACTTGCACATCGTCACACTAAATCACAAGAATTAAAACACTTTTTACTATACAGCAAGATTGGCAGGAGTCACATCCATCTTTGACAAAAACAGATTTCCTCATAACTTCCAAATACACTTTTTCATTTATGACAGAATGACAGTTAAAATAAAGCAGCAGTTCAGATAAAGACACTGAATGCCACTTGGCAGCCAAACGTAACAGTATAAATTGGTATAGTTAGTGTGAAATTTTTAAAAATATATATCTGTGGGAACCTACAGTAACAGCAGCAGCTGATTTATATAATGAATGTCATGCTGTGCTACCGAATTTCCAATATGTCATCGACAGGAAGTACAAAAATAGCTCCAAATAACAAGCTAATAGGCTTTTGACCAAGTATCGTACAGCACTCCTTAACGGTACAGCCATACAGCCCTGTAGACTAAATTAGAGACTTACTGAAACTGAGGAGGCAGCTTAATGGTCCTAGTTTCCTATGACACATGAAATCGTGCTGCAGTTCATTCAAGCTTAGTTTAAAGATAGCCACACAGCTTTGCTAAACAGTACACAGAAAGCTGCCCACTGTCTGGAAGCAAAACTGTTACAAGTGCACTTTATCGCTTAGATTCACACTCCACAATTGATCTGTTGGTAGAACACTTCAATTTGCCCTTTTCATGGCATTAAATAAAAACGTAATGGTTGTGACAGTGAAGAAAGATCTACAATTTGCACGCAGTCTTCCTGATACAGTGTACATAGCCAGCCAACACATTGCAGAATCATAGAAAGTTCCAACCCTCTGAAAATGTAGGGTCTAAGAAAACATTAACCTTTATGAATAAACTAAACTGGACTGGCAATTTAACTTAAAAGGCTGCTTATTAAATCAATCAATCAATAATCCATCCCTTTTATGAACCTTACTTCACAAAGTCCCATTTTTTTTACATCTCTTAATCTTCACAGTAAGAAGATTTATAAGAACCACCCTTGCCACAGCTAGCTATAAGAACCAGTTTAATCCCTAAATACACTGCGCTAATTTAAGTACTCTTGAGAATTCGCATTTCTCACTGCAAACAAAGAAAGGCTTAGCAGCTTTGTCAGTTTACTACACTTGCAATTGTGCAAGAAATGTATTAAAGACGACTCAAGTAAAAAGCAACAGTGGTGCAAAGAAACAATGCACATATTCGAGGCAACCTTTCCCTATATCTTTTTACATTCTCAGGCGAGTTCTCTCATGAGCTGTTTTTCAGCCTGCATGCCAGGATTCGCAACGTCCACCTATCAATGTGCCAAGCAGAAGCTTCTTCAAAGAATACCTTGACATGCTGAGGTATACTATCAGGTTCCAGAGTTAATTTAAAAAAAAAGCTGTGTATAAAGGCAACTACAGTATATTGCACAGTAGTCTTCAAAGCTTTTTTTTCTCCCCCGTGTTGGAATTGATTTAAAACACCAATTCCACCCTCTCTAGTCTATAAATACATAAAGGAAGCCAAACTGCACAACGGATGATGTTCCCTTCCTGTGACAAGATGAGACAAGTTTATGTTACAAATGGAAGCTGGAGTGATTTTAATGCTGGAGCTGAAAAGTGATTAATATGAAGTTATACAAGCTCTCCAAGTCGAGTCCTGAGAGCATTTGTCTGAAATCCACTAAAACCTAATGTTATTCTCTCTGCAGCTCGATTACCACTCTAGAGGGCTCAAGCATAACCAGTTCAAGGACAAGCCTAACCGTACATGTAAGAGGTCTGTTTATTTGTTGCTTGGTGAACATTTACTATTTTTATCAGTTGCATTGGCAATAATGAAGACGCAGGGCAGGCAATTTGTAATTCAGACCGATACGAACATGTCAGCTAGTGACAGCCTCCCCATTTCTTCCACAGTTTCTCAAGGACTGAAGCAGTGGGAGTCCTGGGTGAGCAGTGGGGTAAATAAAGGCTTTCCGAGACACTATCATTACCTTTAATTTCTGAATTAAAAAAATGAAACTGAATGACAAGCAGAAGAAATAATACCACCTGTTTTCATGTACATATTCTTTAGAAAGGCAGAACTCCCTGTCTTAGCTTGCAAAAGCTGAAGAAATCTCTCTCAGATAGCACCTGTATTATCAGTGCAAATCGCCTTGAATATTAACGAGCAAATTCACATGACAGAGTGGGTGGTGCAAGAGGACCTGAGGCCCCATGTTGCCTGGACTCCTAAATGTCTGACTTTAAGTCCTCTTAAATGATTAGTACCCCACAAAGCAAAGTGATTCAGCTCAAGTGCAATTTGGTATTCACAAATGTTTCCGTTTAACTTCTCAGAGAACTCAGGAGCCAGACTAGCCTGTTGCTTTGTTTCATGGCAAGATTTGTACAGCAATTCGATACGTTGCTAGGATACCACAGATGGCTCCTCCTGGAGCTGCCATTTATGCAGGTTTAGAAACAGAGACCGAGAAGAAGCCTGGATTTCCCCAAAGCAACAAATAAATATAAACAGAATTGTGTATTCTGGTTAGAGGAGTTGCTTTTCTTCCAAACTTTAGTTCACTGAACAATTAAATGGGGTAGACAGATTACCAGACTTTGACTGGCTTGCTTTCAGTCTAAATAGGTAATGTAAGAAGTCTTAAACTCTAATATAATCATTATGAAAGAGAATTGTGGGCCATTTCCAAAAGAAAAAAGTAAACCTGTCCTTAACTGAAGTTATTCTTGCCTGAAGTAATGGAAGTGCTGTTTTTGTTTTAAATAAGACGTGGTAATCGAGATCGCGAGGTGCTTCACTTCACACACAAACAATTACACAAGAGTAAAAAGTTCTGGCCTAATTTACTTGAATAAATTAGACCAGAGTATAACAAAATGTGATTGCCCAAGCAGATTCACTTGGGAGTGCCGGGGTACAGTTGTTTCCTCTTTCAGCAAGGTAGGCATGGAAACCTGTGAGACACACGAAATTAAAAGAATACATTATACTTCTGTAGAAAACATTAATTTAATGACGCGTCATATACTGTGATTATCTAATGTGAAGTGGGAAATATAATATATTGAATCGTGCTACAGTACATGCCTGCATATTGAAGAACTGGATTAAAATCAGCCACTATTTTTGTGCTGTTAAACAGTCAAAGTCTGACCAAAATTAGTATGCACTATTGAACCAGACCTATTAAAATGTTAAGAGCCAGATGAGATCAAATGTTTTTTTGATAAGGCATTTGTTTTTTTTTTTCAATTATAGGTTCAGAGCTGATTACCAATAACAAACCACCTAATGAAAATCTGACAGGTGCTAAATAGCTGTTTATTGCTTAGATGTGCAATGTAAAACAATCCACTAGTGTAGAGGCATTTTTGCATGAATGAAACAGACTCCTAAAAGGGCAGTACGAATCCCATACAACTGCATTGATACATTTTGATATAACTACTGATCGGGTAGTAGGTCAGGTAGATTGTGGCAAACAGGAAAAAGACCTGACTGAGCCTTTGGTTTAAGCTGCAAACCTAAGACCAGTCAACACAAGGCTTTACATGTTGTACTGAGGCAGAGAGAAACCAGAATTGTTTCTTACTGTCAAAAGGTATTAAAGAGGAAAAACACTGATGATCCCGGTTTTACTCGGACACCTGGTCGCCCTATTGCTTGGGACTCAGAGTTGCTTCTTGTATACCAACCCCTGAAAAATGCAGGGATGCAGATATTTTTAAACCCAAATGACCAAGCCTCGAAGAAAGCACTGTTGCTTCATACCACACCGATCTTGAGAAAAAAAAATCTAAAAATATCAAACATGTACCAAAGTGACTCATTGAAGTAAATTGCAAAACCAGGCCTGCTTGAAGATTTCCAAACGCATTTGACTTACAGCCTAGTCCAAGTCTTATAAGGGCACACATGGTGATAAATAAACAGGTATCGAAGGTGTCTGAGACTGCTTCTTTTTATAGCCAGAACCTGATTCAGATACTCCAGACAACTGTTGTTCGAGGGACCTATTAAACATCAAGGACATTTAAAATTAAGGAAAAACACATTCTATGGCAGCACTGCCTGACTCTGTAGATGATAATGAGAGGGCAGAGAAGCAACAACAAAACAATAAAAGTACAATACAAAAATGCAAGCATTCACTCAAAATGTACTGTACCCTTTCAGATTAACCTATTTTATAGAGCAAATTTGGCAACCAGACTGAAAAAATGTTTGCCTTCCAGGCTTTCACTCAATTAACTGCATTTGGTGCAATTGTGCATTTTCTCTTCCATGCTGTGCTGAATGGGGGGTGGGCAACCTACGGTCTTCTGGGCTGGCTGAATGCTTCCTTGCTCAACAGCAATGACTACAGGGATTTAACCCATCCCCGACAACAGGAGAGAACTGCAGGTGTTGGGATACTTGTGCCGTATCCGTTACACCGCGGAAAACCAGGGAGTGAGGCACACAGGTTTTGCAGACCTCTGCTCTTTAATGTGCATAACTCTTAACTGACAAAGAAAATCAAAAGCCCTCCAAGGCACCCAAGTGCCGTAAAGCAGTAACCCCCAAACCAAAAGCGCAACAGCGCCGTGAACCCCAAACGGACGCTGTGTGTGACATAACAGTATCAACAGGTTTCCTCTGCGGCTTGATGGCGGATCAGGGCTACAGTAATAGCATCCACACCACATCCATCATGTGGAACTGGACTGAAAATCACAGCGCAGTGGAATCTGCTGAGCAAAATCTAAACATCTGCGTTTTTCCACCCAAAGATGTGCAGAGCAGGAGAGTGGCAGTCTGGGCTGCAGATCCTTTCAACCAGAGAACCTGGTCATCAGGCAGAGGTTAACTGCAATGCATCTCATCCACTCCTACCAGAACAAATGGCGATTTGAGATTTGTCCTTGGGTGTTATAAGGATATGCCGTCAGGCTTGTGCCAAATACTCTACAACAGGTTCAAGACTTATTTTCTAGAGAACAATGTTTATTAAAAAATATATAAAATAACATTCAAGAAAATGATGTCAAGGCAAAGGCATCGGTGTCTCTTTTTGTCTGAGCCATGCCTTGTCAAATTAAAATTTGCTCAGCTATTCCCCAAACTATGTTCAACTTGACTTTGACAGACAGTACATGAGCAGCAATAGCTCTCTAACCCTGGACTTTCAGAAAACTGTTGAGGCTAAATTTCCTAGTTAAACAGTCCTAAAGTGAAAAACTGCAACACAAAAGCAAGCGAGTACGTTTAGAGCACTGCGATTCCATTCATTCTAATTTATGTTCAAAACATGACAGGCAGAGGGCAAATAATTGCTTTGACACTATTTACACAGGAAGAGCATTTTCAAATTCTCAAAAAGCTTAATGGACGCGATTCAAGTATGTTACACACGTAGGTAGTGACACCGCCGGCTCTCCGGCTCCGTCTGCCGTCACGCACAGTTGCAACAACTGCCCATCAACTCGGCTTTGTCACGCCCAGTACACCTAGAGGGCGCTGCTCTTCTGTCCTGTTCCTACAGTAGTTCCCTGTGATTGTTCATGTCTTTCCGGTGTGTCTTGTTGTGTAGCCTATTTACTTCCTGTCTCTGCTCTGCTCCTGGCTCACCATTGAGGTTCGGATGTCCTGAGACCGGCCTAGCACCAGGTCGCTCCTGTCCGTGACCCGAGGGCATAGGTTTCTATTCCGACATCGTCTGAGCCCCTCAGCCTGGGCTAACCTCCTTTTCCCGGTTTTACCGTTTACTGCTAAGCAGAGGGTCTTTATTGGTCTCCTGGCCCTTCTGATATCCGTGACAGGCTTATTCCCTGGACACCGAGGGTAACCGAATCACAATCCCGTCATGGAAGCACCCAGGTGATTTTCTTATCTGTGCACTTTCTGAACAGTACAGTTTTGGGTATGGAAAAGTACAGTATTTTTCAATTTGTTCAAATGTAACTCTCCGATGTTTATTTACTGTACTGTATATTTGTGAGTTGTGTATTTGGTGTATATTCTAATGTTAAGAGTTTAAAACATTTTTATTTTTTTTATTCAGAGGTACATTAATTGTTTAATTTCTCTCCCCCCTGTATAAAGGAGGATGTTTCCTCCCTCTAGATCCCATGAACGCCCGGCTGCTGCAGAGTTCTTTCCCTCCCTCTCTACGACCCTCTGTGATTAACACACATACTGTACCTGTCTGCCATTAAGGACAGGAAACTCTGAAAAGCCGGTTATTCTGCTCTCCTGTCTCTCCTCCCTCACACACTGTGAGGGAAAATAAGAACGGATCAGTGCAACATCATGAATGGTATTTCTCTATGTGTCACGCAGCAGCTAGGAAAAGGTCACTTCTGACTACAGTACGTAAAACATGGGTTTAAGTAAAGACTCGCTGAACAGGACTCTTATGTAAACCTGGTGACTGATGTACTGTTATGTTAAAGACATCACCGACACATAACTCATTTAAAAATACAGTTAATTTCCCACTGATCTCGCTAGCTGAGCATCCTGACACCACAGGATGAGCATTTCAGTACCATAACAATTATCTACACTACAAAAACGCAAAGGACCGACTGCAGTAGACCCAGTTTACTCAGAAAAGGTAAGAACTAAATCCAGACATGAAGCAGAACCTTCCATGTCCTTAATCTGACCGGCCTGGGCTAGTGAGTGAGGAGGCCTGAGGAACTGCAGGGCTGGGTTTCTCCACCACTCAGAGCTGGCTGTTCAGGCATGGAAGACATCCTTAAGTAACTACTGTACAAATGCTTTTTTTTTTACCGGGAGAGGCAGAGGCCAAAGGCCACAGAATGTTATAGCATTTTAATTTGCTACTGTACATACGTCTCTGCTTTCAGAAATAGCTAAGTGCACTATATATGAGAGTGTCTGCATAAGAAATAGTAGGATTCAAAAGGCACTCACAGAGGCACTACAGGAATCCCCAGACTGACACACTGGATGTGGTTCAGCGTGTTACTGTGCATCCGATTCCAGCTGGCTGTTTGTAGGATTCGACATGCAGAAGTAAAGTCACACAGTGACCCCGAGTGTAATGCAAGCACACCTCCCACTGCAGAGCAGCAGTCTTGGTGAGAAGGATCTGCTGTCCTTACAGTATGTGAAATGAGCGTGAATGTTAACTCACACGGCCTAATGAAGGAGGAATGGGAGCTACAGTATGCTCTCCTGCACACAATAGCACAGCTGTACGCTATCGTTTTCTCTTTTCACCTGTTTGCATTTGGTTTTCTGACCACATCATGAAACTTTAGAACATTATAAAATAGTATAAACACCCCTGGAGGTGGTGGAAACTGGACCTGGCTCACTGTCACTGCGATCATCCCAGAATGGACAGACTACAGTAGACCTTAACCTAAAACTGAATTACTTGTGAGACTATTTTGGACACGCCAAGCTGGTTTCACATAAGCATACACTCCCCTTTTATTCTGGGCCAACTGCTAACAATTCCTTTGATTTCTTGGCAAGCACAGCGCATCCGCAATCTTGAAAATTACAACAGATCGAGAAGTTGTTTTTCAAGGCAGGAGCTTTGAAGTGCCAGCTACAAGCTATTGTATTAGCAATCCTAGATCCTCACGGTTAGCACTGACTGGACCCTAGACTGTACTTAACATGGCTCGTGTGCAGTTCAGTCTGCAGCACATTAACACTAGCACCCAGCACTACTGCCTGCCAAAAGTCACTTTCTAGTTAACCCCACCTTTCCTGAATTTCTTCTTTAAGGGGCATGACTAGGTGTCACATAAAATAGAAAGAACCTAAATCAAAAGTGTCATCCCCAAGATTGGTTTTGCCATTGTTTTTTTTATGTTTTTCAGATTATCTTCAATCAGAAAATGTTGTAATTTTATGCAAAACCAAAAAGTAAATTAAGACAGAATGATGGTGAGGAGTATTACAGTATGTACTGGTTGCAAAAGGGAACACAGAGATTTTACTTTCTACAGCAGCGCAATTCAACAAATGCCTCTACTTACTAAGTGACAGCATTTAATTTGGAAAAGATTTAAACTCTTTTAGGATGGGAACACTGTTTCTCTGCTCATAACGCTCAGTCAATATCAAACTTCCAGCCCCGGTCTGCAAAGTGCAAATAAATTAGACTCTCAGAACTCAGATGGTGACAAGTCATGTTCTCACTATCACAGATTTGTTCTGAAAAAAAAAACAACACAGCAAGGGCAGAACATGATCCAACTGCCAGAAAACCTTATCTTAAAATGAGCAGGTTCTGTTTCAGGGGTTACACAGAGAAATCTCATCAAGGAGAGAAACGCACAGAGGTAAATAATGCCAGGTAAGTGCCTAAGTCAAGTCCCGAGTCTGCTCCAGTGCAGATTCCATCACCTTATCTGTGCATGGCCGTGTGCATGAATATTCATGCACCAGCTCAAGCCCTTGTGAACATCCCCTCTTCAGTATCAAATTTTATCATGCGAAGAGCACGGAAAATCCTTGCCGGTTATTGGTAATTTACAAATGCACCATAGCCAGCCACGAGCCAAAGGTCACTCCTGCCCCTCAGTACTGCGTGTTGAAAGGCAACTTCAGGCACACACACGCACAGTTTCTTTCTCCTTGACAGCTCCCAGTGCCACAAAGCTGCTGTTCAAGAACACATCTTTAAATAGAATCAGGCTGTATTGGATTGGAAATGAGGTTTCACTGTATGAATATTAGATTCTCTAACATGATTTGAATTGATTTTTCTCCCCCTGTTGAAGGCCGTGTTTGCTAATGTCTTTTGGCTTGTATATATCGATCAGTGCGTTTCGGTTACATTCGGGCTGCAGGTGCCGTTAAAGCACACTCACGGCGCAGGGCCCTTAGCAATGCAGTGATATCATTACAGTAATGAAGAGCCGGCAGGGGGTGGTAGGTGGTTGCTTCAGAACAGGAATTAAACCCCCCACAGCACGCAAAGTGGCCTTAACACTGGGGATTTTCAGAACTGTTAAACATTAAGAGCATTGCCAACAGTCATGCTGTTACAGTATAAAGGAACGGCAACAGAATTGCCTTCTTTCATCACGTTTTACAGTAAGTGCTACGGTAAGTGCCTTCTTTAAGGTGACAGAGGGCAGTATGGTTTGCTTAACCTTAACATGGTCACCTATTTAACCATGGTGTACTGTACATTGGTCTGTACATTGTTATAAAATAGGGGGTTATGAAAATAGAAATGACATAAAACACCAAGCAGGATAATCAATAATTAACGTAAATAATCATAACACCAAAATTGTAAAGATATGCCAAGAATATATAGTACCTGAGCAGCTGGTATAATTAGAGACACCTGAGTTTGGCACCTCTGTTCTCTGGAATGAAGACAGGGGGGCGTGTCCATGGTGCGCTGGTGGTCGGGGGAGGCGTGGCCGAGGCAAACAGACCAGAGCTGAGTCCAAAAGGGGGATCCAAAAACGGGGCAAAAGTCCAAAGCCAGGCGATCCATCCAAGACAGACAAGATAAAAACAAGAACCGGGTCGGAACCGGCACGGGAATGGGAACAGGAACAAATACAGGAACTAAAACCTTAACGGGACCAGGCGCTGCCAGGTCCCGGACTCACCTGGGACGAAAACCAATGCAGAGCCCGCAATAGCGTCAGCATCTGGCTTTTAAGGGGAACTGAAAAGGCGTCTGTAACAGGGGGCAGGTGCGGGAGATGAGTAAAAAACAAAGAAGGGCTGGAGCGTCCTTAAGAGGAGGGGTTTACGATCGTGACACTTAGGGCATACAGTAGTTACCGTGAAAAGTCTTTTTTTTCCCTTTCTTTGCGAAAGAGCATACAAAAGTTTACAAGTACAAGGGTATATAAGAGTGGAGCATGGAGGCCACTGCATCACCCCCTAACCTTGAGCCCCCTGCTGGGATCAGCAGCTCCTCACCGTCGCCTCACACAACACACACGGGATAAAAGATCAGACCTGTCTCCCCACAAGGTGACACCGATCGCCTCCCACAGCTCAATCCCATTAAACCATCAGTGGTGCTGGGACCAAGAGCGTGACCACTGAGGGATTCTGCCAATTCCCTTTAAGCATGAGAATGGTATTAAACTGTGAAAGTGTGCTCTGTACTGGCGTGAGATTTCTGAATATCATTCATTCGGAAATTTTGAGGGAGCTGGCACTTCTTCCACACGCCCCCTTACGAAAATATCCTATCGAAACAGATGTCTGGAAAATCACCTCTTTCCTTAGCAATTCTTTACAAGTGTCACTTGCAAAAGCATGAAAACATCTGTGCCCTGTGGTATGAGCACGGTACTGACTCTGATAGTTAAATGTGTCGAGCTGTTAGGTTAATAGTGTCTCTGTTTGTTGTGAGCTAAACATAGTTTCATTGTAATGTTAGAAACTGTGATATTATGTCGTGTTTAAAAGTGTTATGGCGTATGTGCACGTTTTAAACATGAGAATGTAAGATGTCCAAGGCTGGGAGCTAGATCCCCACAGCCAGTTGTAGTACTCCTGTCCCGTGAAAAGCTCTGGAAACGTTACGCTTGCCACGCCTTTCTCCAGCGGGGCGTATCACGGTTGCTGCTCTGGAGACAGCTGGCTTTAGTGAGATCTCTCACGGTGCTCTGTGGGTATTTATACCCTTTTACCTCTTCACTTCTCAGCCACCATCCCGCATCCCAGCAGAGCCCTTCGTGTTCCGCCTGGGAGCCCTGCCAGAGAATTCTAGGAGCCGAGAGGCGAGTGGAGGCTGGGTGTGCAGCGGTTACCGGACCCCGGCAGAGCCGGTCCAGCTGGAGCCTGGGAATTCTCTCCCGTCTTCTTCCAGGCACGTCCCCGGAGGGCTGCCTTCCAGGAGACCGCGCTCACAGCGCACGCCTGGCCTGGTCTCTGGAGGAGCCCCCCCCGTGGGGCGTGTGCTTTCAGTCAGCCGGTCACCTGGTGCCCTCCAGCCGGACCGCCCCGGTTAGCAGTTCCCTGTCCGGCCTGAAAGTTCGGACTGCTCCGCCCTGTAATCCCTCTGGTCTCTCCGGACTTTGGTGGCTCATCCCTGTCCTCACCAGCTCTCCCTGCACTACCCCTTCCTGCCTGCCGGTGCCCACACTCTGGACCCAGGGATCTACTCCTGGACAGAAGAGAGCGACGTCCCGCGGTCCTTGTTCTCAGTCTTCAGTCAAGGACTTTGGTGGACATTTTGATTCAGGATGTTGCTTCGTTATGCCAGTTTCTCCTGTACCCAAAGTGAGCCAGCCAATCCCCCTAGACTGTTGAGCCTCTGCTCTTAATTAATAATAATAATAATTATTATTATTCCTAACACTTATACAGTATAGCGCCTTTTCTGGACACTCAGCTAAAAGCACTTTAGAGGTAATGGGGATCCCCTCCACCACCACCAGTGTGCAGCCCCATCTGGATGATGCTCCAGTACACTCCTCACACACCAGCTCTCAGTGTGGAGGAGAGCAGAGTGATGAAGCCAGTTCAGAGATGGGGATTATTAGGAATACATGATTGGTAAAGGCCAGGGGGAAATTTGGCCAGGATGCCAGGATAACACCCCTACTCTTTTTTCAAGAAATGCTCTGGGATTTTTAATGACCATAGAGAGTTTGGACCTTGGTTTTATGTCTCCAGCACCTTCTTACAGTACAGTGTCCCCATCGCTATACTGGGGTATTAGTACACACACAGACCGCAAGGTGAGCGCCCCCTACTGGCCCCACTAACACCTCTTCCAGCAGCAACCTTAGTTTTTCCCAGGAGGTCTCCCATCCAGGTACTGACCTGGCTCACACCTGCTGAGCTTCAGTGGGATGCCAGCTGTGAGTGGCAGGGAGATATGGCTGCTGGCAACTCTTGGGTCTGTAACACCTTCAGCATCACCCCATTTACTCGGGGTGGAGTTAGTCATACCAACGAACTTTTAAAAATAAGGGATCCTGTGTAAGAGATTACCAATGGAGAAGGTGTCAGCAGACCCCCAAAAGTTAGTCCTACACTCCCATGCAATGCGATTCTGTTCTATATTTGTGACACGTTTTGAGGGCAGATCCCTAGCGTGACTCTGATTAATACTTACAGAGGTTAACACAGAAATGAAATGAATGTCATCATGCCTTCCAAAAGTAACAAAACTAAATTACAGCATAGGCCCCAGCTGCCAAAGAGTGCATAATTCATTTCAGTCTCTCAGCAGCTGTATTTAAACAAGGAGATTAAGTTGAACACCCACATAAAAACAGCTACGTACTGTAGCACTGCTTACCTTTCAAAGGCATTGACAGTGATTCATTTTCTGTGAAAAGGAACAAATTCCTACCCCATGAAAAAACCTTTCTTTTACAAAAATGATATTGCAAATGTCTTACCTGTTTGCAGAGACCAAGCTGGAAGAATCTGTCAGATGGCATGAAAGCAGACCCGCAGTTTCAGCAGCAGGCCAGAGGGAGGCTGTGTTGCCACACAGTAGGGACAGCAGCTGTGCAGCTCCCTGTAATAAACTTGGGAGGGAGCGGCATGCTCAGCTCTCTGGTGAAGATGACCTTGATGAAACATTCTTGAGAGGAAAGCTAGCCCTGGCTGCAAACAATAATCCCGTAGCTGCTGGTATTGATTGACTGAAAGCACGGCTAATGAGCAGTAGCACTGCAAAGAAACACCAGTCTCTTTTAACTGCTGGTGCAATTTCTAGGATGGGATGTAGGTTACCCTCTGGTGAACCCCATTACTGGCACATACAGCATTCACAGGTTATGTACTGATCACAAGCTTGGTTATTATGAGAGCAACACAGCAGACTCACCTAACACTTTGCCGTTCGCAGGTTTCATGTTCACATGTTGATACCCTTTTAATTATGGATATCAGTGCCCACATGCACAAAGTCAATCATTCTGACCATGTCTGATATTTTTCTGGTATCACATGGAAAGCATGCTCACATTCAGTGTTTCTTTTAGCGTGACAAACGAGAAGAAACTCAGCTTTAAATCTGTGTCATGAGAAAGATGCCAGTTTCATATCGCAGTCTTGGGTGATGGCTTTGTGTTTTTAAAATGTTTCTCTCCTGGAGCACAAATCCCCTCCCCGTTTTCTGAAATCACTGCTGCCATTTAGAGGTACAAACACTCCCTCCACTCACCACCACACACCAGCTTGCAAATTAAAAAAAGAACAACGATCTGGATCTAGGAAAGATAGAAGAAACAGTCTAGTTCATTTTGAATCTGGAATCTGTGCTCATGTGAGGACATGCTTCTGCTCTGTCTGGGTGAATAATTGAGTGCAGCTTTTCATTAGCATCAAATTAGCTTCTCCATGTACAGGCCTGACAGGTGCTTGATTTGACATCCCTGCTGTTAATTACTCTCTAATGTGAAGCACCTTCGTACAGACTTATGGGCACTGACCATGCTGCAGGCCAAAGATCACTGGCCATTTAAGCCTCCATCTTTCACAGAGCACAAATAAATCAAAATAAAATAATCATTGAGACTATTGCCTTTCGTCTGTGTTCCCATATGAAATTTACCCCAGAAAAATGTGCAAGGCATATCCTCCAGTCTTCCTAGGGCTTGACCCTGCCTGTATTTACTGTATTTAACTCTGTCTTGGTTTAGCTGTGTTTTCATGATGAGACCAAGGTGAACCCTTATCAAACTGATGGAAAGTTTCAAGTGTGGAGAAAGCCACTGCAGACACTGCAGAACACTAACTCATCTGAGAAGCATTCCCCAGTCCTTTTGTTTTCTTATGTAGGAGAAGATGTTTTCATATTTAATGGGCTGTGCTTCACCATGCAGCATGACAACGACTCAAGACATCCACTCAGCACAACCAAGGAGCAACCAAGAGCAAAAAAGTAAAAAAAAAAATCTTAGACTGGCCAAGTTAAAATTCAGATTGAAATGGAACTGAGCATGCCTGCAGCAAAGCACCTTAAATGATTACACAGCGTTTGGTGTAATGGGACACAGACTTAATACGGTTATTGCTTCAAAGATACATGTAACAAAATACTAACCTTTACACATTGAAATCTACTTGCAGTTAATATCCCCCAATACTTATGGGAACTAGAAATCACTGGAGTGAACACTGTTTTAATTCTAATAAAATCAAATGCATACATCTAAGTATCCAGAAAATGATGATACACTGTGCTTCTCTCATACTGTACAATCTCATAATTATAAAAACAAACTGCTGGACTGTATAGATAGGGACAGATTGTCTTTGCTGTTCCCATGCTTTTGGAATGTACTGTATGTACCTTCACAAGTGCCATGGTTATTACAAAGCAAATCTGTAGCTACTGTACATGCACAGACATGAATTGCGTTATAACTGTAATGAAATCAATGTAATCCCAAGGACATACACATTTACAAAACAGTTACTAGGTAAATGGTCTGTTATTAGAGACACTGTAAGTCAGGGGTCGGCAAACCACGGCCCACTGGCCAAGACCCGCCCGCTGAACTTTTCTGAGTGGCCTGCAGCTCACTAGTGTTTGAATCTCGAGGATTACTTTTTGCATCAGGTAGTGAAAATCTGACGCCAGTGACCTCTGATTGTTAGCTCTGCTGCTCTCTCTCAGCACTAACAGTCAATTGCAGAAACACACCTACTGCACAATGCATTTTCCTTTAAGCCCATCAGAAGGCATCTTTAGCCCAGGTTACATACCTGTACGTCTGTGCTACAACTGATTCTTACCGCAAATACATTCGGCCTACTGTGATTGGCTCAGTCACGCAAATTACGTCTAGTGTATACTACTGTGTCTTGTTTGAAAGCAGGAAATGATTTCAAATGGTTCTAAAAGTTAGAACTGACAAGAGGCAAACTGTAAGTTATTCCTGCCATGTCGAAGGTCAACGACAAATGGTCAGAAGAGTACTCCTGGGTCCCTTGGAAAGAGAAGGTAATGTGTCTTATCTGTCAGGAAACAATCGCTGTGGTTAAAGAATACAACATAAAATGGCATTAAGAGACAAAACATCAGACTACGTTTTCGGAATATACAGAAGATGGACAGAGGGAAAACTTAGAACAGCTGAAAAAGTCGCTTCAGGGGCAGAAAAAACTGTTCAAGAGAAAATTCGAAGACAATCTCGCGGCTACCCGAGCTACAGTCGTTCTCGCGTATCTCAGCTTCTAGCAGCAGCTGGCCAACCCTTCACGGGCGGTGAGTTTATTCAGCAGTGTACACAAGAGGTCACAGAGGAGATGTGCCCGGAGAAACACCACCTATTCCAGTCGGGGAGTTTTTCGGCCAGATAGAGGATTTCACTTGGAGGTTGGTAACATTTTTTTAGTGGCTCTTGCTCTAGAACGTTTGTGACCCCTGCTGTAAGGTAACGCAGAGAGCCTTGTCCCAAGGGATCTTGAGCATATATTCACAAACAAAAATCTAGTTCCCGAAGGGGATGTAGAGCGACAAGTGACAAAAAGAACAGCGTAATAATTGTGGCTGTGGGTGAAGACACCTCGAGGGGACGTTATCTACAGCATGTGTTATTGGTTCCCTCAAGTAAAGGGCATTGGCAGCTCACAACAGTGCCACAGGTACGGTACAGTAGTTGAAATCCAGAACTGAGGCATCCATCATTTCTATTAGACCCCTGGCCTCTGCAAGTGATACATCGATTGTGACGCGACACAAAAATTCATTACTTTACCACTCCAGGTTCATGAGATCCTATTCTGATCACTCAAAATGAAACGTTATCTACAGCGCAAAACTACATACTGTATACAGAGTATATTTGCCATTCGGTGCTGCAGTATAAATTTCACACAACAAATGAATGGTTAGAGTCCCTGCTTACATTTAAACAGCCAGAGGCACCATTCCACAACTGGAATCAATTTCCTGTCGTTAAACTCTGTTTATTTTTACCATAACCATAACTGAGCAGAGTGTCACCTCTCCCTAGAACGTCCTGTGAATCAGCCAGTTCATGAATGACACTGAGTCACCTGTGCTTTAACCAGGAAGTCTGCCCTGATTGGCTAGGAACTCTCAAACGAGTTCAGTAAAGCAGGCCGGAGGCAGATCATGGAAGACACTGAGCGAGAGACAGTCAGAATGTGTGAGCAGGGACTGATCTTGCATTGTTACTGTCTGAGCAAGGCAGCACTGGAAAAAAATTAACACTGACAAAAATTAAAGTGACCCACACAGTGATACATGAGCAGAAACAGCAGAGAGCTGCCAGAGGTGAAGGGATTCTGTTGCACTTTGCACTTGTCAGCAAGATAAAAGTTGAAGTTTAAAATTAAACTGAATAATGTCACATCAGTTTTTTTTTAAACGAGACTATCATTTCATTCCCGAAATTTGTGTTGCTCCATTAGGAAATCCGATTGGAATAGAACATGAATAGCACATTCTTGTGAGTTAGCAGCACTTTATTTATTCATCTTGATGTTGGCACTCCTGTAATTATGTTTCATGTAACAGATCACATTGGAGCATATTACATGAACAGGGCTGTATTTAAAATGGGGATACTGCAGATTCAGAGGAAATCAGATGCACGTGTATTTTCACAGTTATCTAGTCAGCGTTCATGAGGAAACTGTGGCCATTCCTGTAATGTGTCATATTTGTGGGGTTTTTTGTATTTGTTGTTTTGTTTGAAATTTAAAAACAAATGTTTACAACACTGTAAAAGAGACCTTAGCAGTGGGCCTTCTTTGAGATGCAGTAGTATACTGTACACTTCAGAGCTCCGAAGCCATGCGAGGAGACAGCCATTGATTTCTGCCTCAGTCAGCTCCTTACATCTCGAATCTCAAAAGATGCTTTTTTCTCCTGGAGGAGAAATGACACGGGGAGAAACACACAAAAAAAAGCAGAGAAAATAAAACAGAAGAGAGTGCTTCTCTTTTATCCGGCAGCACAGAAACCAACAGCGTCAGGGGAAAGCGTCCCCATAATGGAGGCAGCTTTCACAAGGGAATGTCCCAGGCCACTCTGCCAGCGGGATTTTTCAAAACTTGAGCCCGAATGCGCGACAGAATCCTGTAGTTTACAGAACTAGGAAAAAGCTCCAACTTTCCCAACAGCCTGTTGTGTTTGTGACGGTTTCTTCCGTTCTTGTGCTCCAGAGAATCCCAGGGTAGGCCCCTACAGCAGACACTAAATCCTGGCTGGTTCCCGGCCTACCTCCCTCTTTCTCTTCCTCCTCTGCCTCCTTATTGTCTCTCTCACTCTGTCTCCCTCATGGATTCACATTCCATCGCTCTTTGCCCACCAAGAGCCTGAAAGAGGGAGGCCCTGTCCTCTGCCCAGGTGGAGCAGTATCACCGTTGCCATGGAGATATCGGCGTTTCTAAGCTGCCTTGCAGGCAGGGAGCCAGACAACGGCAGCCCCACCTGAGCTGCGAGACTGGGGAAGGTGAACCACATTTCAGAGACGAGACGCTTAGCATCACACTTCACACACCCTCGCCCAGCTGCCCAGCTCCGACTTCACTTTGCTTTAGTCTGTGTTCACTGGGCTTCTTCCAAGCCACACTTACTTCTATGTGAGATGTGCACTGGAACACTTCCTCATTGACTGGATGTTCAGAATCTTAATCATTCACTGGATTCAGTTCATCAATGCTGATCATTTGACTGGACTCCTGGAAACTCAAGAAATTGATCTTCTGCATTGTAGCAAGAAACTGTCCTCAAATGGTAGCCCTTATTTCAGTTATTGGCTAACCACTTGTGTGCAAGATCATCGGAAAGGTTACAAAAGTGAAGAGGCCATTCCATCTTCTTTCTATTTCTTACAGGATCCTAGAGAGTCAGCTCCAACCAAATTCTGTGCCTTGCGGGAGGGCGCTGCATTTAATGTTCCCTTGCTTGTGCATTTTACAAAACCCCTTGCACCAGGATCTCACAGCTCCACATCTCTTGCTAATCCAATCCCGGGGTTCCTGTCACTGCTGTTCTCCTGTAGTGCTTTTATTCAGCACAAGCTGAATTCACAGGAGCGAGGCTGTAACTAGGTCAGGCAAGAAAGAGAATAAATGATGCTGCAGCCGGCGTTCCCATTTTCCTCCACTGCAAAGTGCACAAAAAAACCACAAGATCTGGTGAAGATTCCCCATTCACCAGCACCTCAAATCTGGAATCGCCACTTCTCAATCAGTCCAGCTCTCTGCCACAGCCATCCCTGTGGGCCTGGGAGGATGAAGACGGTGTGGAGCACTTGTTAGGCCGGGGATACCCAGACAGAATCCATTACCCTCCCTATCCCGCAGTGTGCACCTGTTGGGCTGTTCGGAGATGTCCACTGGCTGCAGGGCGGCATTTTGATCTGAGCCTCTCTCCTCTTTTTTTGATGTGAGCATGCAAACTATTTCTGCTTGTAAAGGCTGACATGTTCAAGGCTGGAGGGCTACAAGAGTCCCTGATCCCAACCAGCACTCATCCCTAGGAATCTGTCTGAGTGCACATACAGAAATAATTATAATTATATAGATATAGATTGTAACTGGAATTATCTATTCCAGTTGCAAACTGAAATCAATATTCTCCCCTGAAGGAGCAGAAGGTCTCTGGCTTTTGCAGAATTACCAACAGTGAGTATGATGTACAAAGATTTGAGCATGATTCAGAAGTACCTCATGCAGAAGTTTCTTACTCATTTGAAAAGGGCATATGACAGATGATATGTATCATTTTAACACTAAAACATATTACAGTTTATAATGGAGTTTACTGTACAATTCCCTCTTTGTCAAAAGGCTGGAGACAGCTCTCAGAACCTGAACTGAGACAAGAGCCATACATATTAATCTGGAAAGAAATCGGTAGCTGACTTTCATCACTAAAAAAACAGACTGTGTCTCTGAAGCTGCATCTTTTGCTGCAGGCTCTGTGGCACAACTGGTCTGGTACTCAGCTTATTAAAAATGGCAAGAAAAAAAAACAACTCCCTCTTTTGAAGGCTAAACTTTTCCATAACATTTTCCATAAAATTCCATAAAATTATTTTCCATAAAATTTAATTTTCCATAAAATTTTCCATAAAATAAAATGTCTAAAATGTTGGGCAGCTATTCCAATCCCCAGCTTCTTAACCCATACCAGAGGAAAAACAAAACATTCACTGTCAGTCGTTTTCCTTCAACCCAAACTTTAACAAGTTCTGGTTTCCCTTTTTTACTTCATTTCTCCCAATGTAATATAACCAGCTCTTCAGTTCTCCTGCCTGGTCTTGATAGAAGACCCCTCCCTGGGTAACCACAGCCTTAGGTACACTGAGCACAGACTTTCATTAACAGCGCCTCTGTGTGATTAACTCAGAGAAGAATGCAATTGGCCCTAGTTATCCTGTAGCCAGTTGGGAAATGTAGTTCTAGCCCCTGGTGATAGGCTCCTGAGACCACACAAATGCAATGGGGAAAGTTACAGGGGCTATAAAGACTAAGCCATATGATTGGTCCTTAACCCATGTACTCCATAACCTTACCATATACTCTGTCATTATACAGTACATGAACTACTGTATACTGTATATACAATGTATGCTGGATATACTGCACACATTTCCTGTACATAGACCAATACTGAAGATAATTATATTGTCTTTCCCTGTAAAATAAATAAATGTGAATGGCAAACGTCAGCCTCTACAAACCTGTTTCTCCCTGACTAGGGTTTATGAATCCAGAGACACCACTTCTACACAGAATATGTGTGTTTACTTTTGTGACAATTAAGATATTCGTAGTCAGTGCAATGGACTTCACTGCATTATGCTCTAAAGGTCAGCTGTACAGAGACCACATACAATCATTAATACTTTCTCCAGACGAGTAATGATCCCACTAAGGTTTTCAAGGTGTGAAGACCCATCTGAGGAAAATACATGTTTTTACATGTCACGAAAAGGTGAGCATTAACACACATGCCTTAAAATAAGACAGTTGCTTTAGCATTAGTGAACACCCAAAAGGCCTGGTAATGTGTTCTAATGATGTGGAAAGACAGCACTAATGAGGGTAGAGAGATGCACACTGCATTCGCTAAACTGTGGTAATCATCAGACGCACCTTAAATCATGTGCTGTGTAGGACTGATGGAAAGCAGGCATTATGAGCAGAGATCCTACTTACAAAAAGCTGTTTTCAGCATTCGGTGCTTTTTGCACTCCTTGCTAATAGAGGAAAGTAAGAACATAAGAAAGGTTGCAAATCAGAGGAAGCTGATTCCCATCTGGCTCATTTGGTTGCTGGTACCTCGTTAATCCAAGCCTCTCATCCTGCCATTTCTATAAAGACGTTAAGGCGCTGGTTTCAATAACAAGGTGAAGTAGCCTGTTCCATAGTCCCACTATTTTACGTGTAAAAAGTGCATCTTGATCTAACTTGTGTAGTATACTGTATACTGCACTGGTTTCGTCGTATTAAGTTTTCATCTCACTTTCTTGAACCTATGGAGACATGACAGGGTAGCTGCAGTCCCAATTTCTCCGACCGGTTATTAAATCTTGGCAATAAAATTAATTAATTAATTAATTAATCAATCGAGTATTTAAAAACCTTACAAATTGCGAATTCAGCACAAGATCGTGAACTTTGAGACAGCACTGTATGGTCGCTGTGCTGTCGCAAACCCCTGGTCTTGCCATGGGTGAGAGCAAGAGTTTGCCAAATTGCTATCTGAAGCGGCCCTTCCTGCTCACTAGTCACTGTAATTACTAATGTAATGTAATGTACAGTACGAATGAATACGTCCGGTTTGTGCAGCAGACATTTCATCACAGACATGTTCCAAAATGATCTGCATACAGAGTTATCAACTAAGCTGTATTTGTTGACAAAATCATCTTGAAGTTGAGAGCAATATTTCTATTGGATTAAAAGAGGCGTATTCACAAGCCCGCTTGTTGACTGTAATAGGACTGCTTCACCTCATTGGAAGTTTTGTTGCATTGTTCAGAATCACAGAATATGGAGCTGTGCATAACTTGAAATCTACTCTATATTATGATTTAAATTGGAGGTTTAACACTTTACTGTGTGCAATTTACTTTCATTTTCCCCTTCAACAGATTCTGACATTTCAGAGATGTGTATAGCAGGATTTTCTGTGGCATTTTGGTTTCATACAGCAATACCTGTTTTAGCACAGAAAGCGTTTTCACTATTAATTTACATCACATATAATCTATTACTTATATGGGTAACAACATATTTAACACTTGTAAAGGAGAGGAAAACAGTACACATTTCCTTCTTGTAAAAGACACACCTTATCATAAGAGCTTCCTTCTTTTTCTTTTCTTTTTTTCTTACTTTTGGCACACATCTCAAGAAGAGGAGCGTTTTGCTGTGCTAGTGGTTTGCTAATGACTTCCACGGCTCACAACATAATATGAACGCTACATTGTTTTCTAGTTATTTTGTGTGAGTTATGGGGTACATATATTCTTGAACCATTAGTTAACACGGCTCTTTAAATGTAAGGCAATACAAAGTATTTTATTACTCACCACAGTATTACATGCTAGACAACTTGCAGATTTCACAGCTAAAAGCATTGGCTTCTTTAGTAAGAGAGTCAATACCATTTCAGATAACTGAATAACACACAGGACAAGTACAGTACTATTCCATTTTTGTGTAGATTTTCCACAGTCTATGCATTTTTACTGTTGTAAAATAAAAAAAATTGTGAAGTAATACACTGCTAAGAAGCATGAGGTTTTGCTCTGAACATGTGTAGTTTTACAGTATATTGTCAACATCTTCTCTAGCTTCACAGAATGCATTAATTTCTCACAGAGCTATGAATTCCATGTGTAAAAACGGGGCATCATAATTTAACTGAAAACAATGCATGCAATGAATAAGCAGCAGTATTATTTTCAATGAGCACATCAGTTCCGTTACGTCAGTGAAGAGGTGGCAGTTGGAGCCTGTGTCCGTGTTGCCACTCAGGTGAGTGAGAGATAAAGGGTTAAAGGTCAATTAGAGGCTCATCATGTAGAGTGCAAATGGGGTTCGCACTCTGCTACTCAGGGTCATGATCATGGGCTGCCGGGATTGTTGTTTTAGAAAGATATTAAGCACCAGTTCTCAGTCTCTCGTCTCACACCTTTCAAAGCCATTGACTTCTAATTAGGGTCAAGCCAGCTCAGAAGTGCCGTGACTAATAGACCTCGATGTGGCAAATCCAGAGCACTCTTCTCATACTGTAACTGTTCCCGAGCCTGTAACACACAGCTCAGCTTTGAGATTGAAAAAAGCAGACAGAAAACTAAAGGAACATGAAAGAAAGACACTGGCAATAATTATTCCTCTACATGCCTGTTGTTGCTATGTCTTTTTGTTTCTAAATAAAAAACACTCTGCCAGGTTAAACTGAATCCACAGGGATTAATTATTTTGTTTACTGGGACAAACCATTGTTGCGTAACAGTAAAACAAAACAGAACCCTGCCTGCTTTCAGACACAAAAGCAATTATAGTTAAAAAATTTTTACATGCTTACGCCAAGCAGGTGAAATTATGTACATTCTTCAATGACCAATTTAGGACAATTCGGAAAATGATTCCAGCTTCATTGCTGAGGTAGAACTGGACAGAGCTGAAAAGAAACTCCTTTGGATACCTTTACATATGTACATAAATAAATAAATGATAATTCAAATATAAAAATCGAATGTGTATGAATCCGGAATTACTCCTTGAGTCAGATGTTATGCTCATAAAAAATCTTCATTAGGCATTTGTATCTTTCATCCTGCTGACTGCACATCAGGGACAGCAATCTGCTGGATAAATAAATCATACCAAAATCTAAAATGTGTACTGCATTCCCCCAGGTCATTGACAGACTCTAGCACAGCTGCTATTTCAACACTTATCCTGTTGACTTTCTTACACAGTCTCTGTAGGCATCATGAGGGCCTATAAGCCAGGGACTTGTTCACAGCTGATGGCAGCCAAATATTTAACATTTACCAAACTATCTAACCTAATATCTGCAGTTGTGGGTTTGTAGGTATTAAAGAGAAACAGGAGTGAATAAATCAGCATTCAAGATCAGCCTCCCAATGCCCGTGCTTTGGGATTTTGAACACAGGCTAAAGGGATTTAAAGAAGGAAAGAATACAATTTGAAACCACAACTGCTCTTTTCCAATTGTTGTTTTCAGATATGCAGAGAGGAATTTGAGCAATTATCTATTGAAGCCGATCATTGCACAGTGTTTGCACAGTGTAGCAAACCTCTGGGCAAGTCGTTTTAAAGGAAATCTCTTTTGTTTCATGCGACTGATGTTATTGCTCAAGGCTTTCAGTGATCATACAGTACAGGCACATGCAAAAAACAAAAACAAAACAAAAACATCCAGCTTGCGAGGAAAGACACAGTGACTGATGAAGACAGAGTGTCAGAAAGCGGGGGGGGAGTGCTGAATTAACAAAGCGTCCTCTTTAATGAAGTCAGATTATTTCTAGGCCCACAGAGTTTGAGGATTCTCCATTATGCAGACTTTTCAAGGGATGGAAATCTTTAAGAACACAAGAGGTACAGTAGTATTCCACTGTTTAGATACAAAACAGTGGAATAACTTAAAAGACCATAGAAAGGAAGCTCCATCAGTGTAAGCCATTCAAATCAAGCCTAAAGATTCATTCTTTTCTTTGCTTTATATTTGCATTCTATAATATTTGACAAGTTTGTTGTCATCTGTTTAATGTTCATAATAGACGGCAGTTAATTTGGACACCATTCCCCTCTCAGCTGCTACCTCCAGGGGGTCCAGATCAGACCCAATGACAGAACCATGGACCCCAAACACTGTTTTGACTTGGGATGGAGTTTCAATACTGTACCAACATCCCTGGAGGCTGACTAGACACAGCCCATGAGCTCTACAGCTTGGATATCTGCATGCAGACGCTTCAAAAGAGCCTGCAGAAGTCCACTGTCAAAATAAGTGAGCTCCCCTGAGACTGCCTCCGAGGACATATCACCTGGAGGAGCTCCAGAGATTTATTCGTCTCCTTTTCCTTTTCTCTCTTTCCATTCCTAATGGTTGTTCTGTTGACTGTGGTGTACTACTACTGATGAATGATTTGTGAAAACACATTGTGAAGGATGATCAAGCCAGCATAAACAGATCTGAACTGAACAGAACAGACAGCAGTTACACCTTGATCTGTTCAGTCCAGTGTCACAAAGCGTCTTTCAGGACCCTATGCAGAGAGTAGAATCCAGAAGGGAGTGAAACAAACATGGGGGAGAGGAGACAAGGAACGGGGCTGGTAGATGAACATGGGGGAGTGTCGACGGTGCGCTGGCGCTCAGGGGGGCGTGGCCAAGGCAAACAAGTCCATAGGGAGTCCGTAGGTAATCCAGGGTGAGCTAAAGTCCAGAGCCAGGTAATTCATCCTTGACAGACATGACGAAGATTAAAAGCCATAGCAGGATCCGGCGAAGGGTCGGGAAAATAAAAAGGGGCTCCCAGCCCCGGACCCAGATGGTCAGGACGCCGTGATGAAGCCTATGCCGTCTAGCCTCTCCTGGACTTGCTGGTAGGCGGGCACCGGGGCATCCATCTTCCAAAGCTGAGCCTGGAATGGTGGGAGTCTGGCTTTTGTAGGGAGGGGCTGGAACAGGAGGCAGGTGCAAAAAATACAGACAAACGAGGAAGAGCCAGAGCTTCCTTAAGAGGAGGGGCTTACGATCGTGACACCCAGAGCCACGGGGAGTAAGGGGGAGTAAAGGGAGGCACCTCAGGAGCCTGCAGCTGTCCGAGACAATGGTGTGACACATCCGAGACGACACAGTTACAGAAGCCCGATACTTCACATTTGTGTTTAACAAGGGTTAAGGTGTATTTCACTTGTTGAAAAAATAGCACATATAAATTAATATTCCTTGAAAACCTTTTAAAGACCTTTGGGTCACTACTCTAATTTTCTAAACAATTAGGGCGAGGAATAAATGAAGAAGACAATTAAGCCTAATGTCTTTTTTTTCTTTCTTTCCTTAGCAATAACTGTCAATATCACTCAGGTGTAGGTCATGCTTTTGTAGCCAGGCTAATGGAAATTCAATTGAATCATTTTCTTGTGAGGAATAAACAACTGCCCGGTCAGAAGTCCAGCTGAGTTCTGCTTATTTTTTTAGTTCAAAAGCAATCAAACCTTTTAGTTCAGTTTTATATTGGAAAAACCAACTTAGAAATTGCCTAATATTGCTGTACCAGGCCATGGCAGGAGCTGAAGTACTGGAAATTAAGCACTGGAAATATCAGCAGGCAGTCCCTTTCATGTGCACCTACTGTAAGTATCCTTTCTGTTTGCTGTTCAGCTGAGAATGCACTGATTGCTTGTGCTTTTTCTCAGTGAACTCCAGCCTCCCTGTAAAGGTACTGTAGTATAGGACTAGCAGTAATGTTAATATTAAAAATCCAGCAGTCATCAGATCAGAACTACACCTGCGAATTATTTCTTTATATAAAACTTTATATCCCCGTGATCAATGTTTTCAAAATGTTTTCGAGATTAAGATCAGCTGGGTGAGATGAAAACTCTCAAACAACTGGTTTACTGTGTTCAGAATCAGTAAAAACACAGTGGGGTGCTTAGCTGCCGTGACAGTTGATCTGACCTTCACAACCTGGAAGGTTGCTAGTTCCCCTTAGCAAAGCACTCCAAGAAACCCATCAAGCCATTTCTTGAAAGAAGTCAGGGTATCAGCTTTCATAACATGGCTAGGCAGACCATGTGTTCCAGACCCCCACGACACTAAGTTCCTTTCAGGATTTTTGTTTCCATCTATATTTCCATCCCCAGTGGGAGGAACTGGGCAAAAACTGTTGTTTTGAGCCAATTTACACAAGGAATTTCTGACCTCTCTGTCATCACATGCTGTGAAGGTCACCTGAGCCTGTGCTTACTTCACGTGCTCAGACACAAGACAAAATGTACATCTGATGTTTGTGTTCAGATTTCAAACGAACACCTCTCTGTGCTTAATTCTTTATAAAAAAATAAGGGGAAAAAATGTTTACTGAAAGAAATGCCGCATAAAGTAATACAAACGCAGAAATCAACACACTGAAGGAGAATCATTAAAGCAGAATTGAGCAGATTTACAAACTAACAATGAGATGCAGTACATGTAACGGGAGCTGCTCCAGGCGCCCGTGAAGCGTAGTTCTGGACCCTATGCAGACGGTATAATCCGGAAGTAAGTGGAGAAGGACATAAGGGGAGGAGACGAAGAGGATCAGGACGGGTTGACAGACGGGGGGGGCGTGACGTCGGTGATCCGGTGCTCGGGAGGCGTGGTGCAGGCAACCAAGTTCAGACAGTCCAAAGTCCAAAGCCAGGTGATCCATCCAAGACGAGACAAAACACAGTTAAAACCCGGAACAGGGACAGGGAATAAAACCAAGGTAACAAGGCCAGGCACTCCGAGCCCTGGACAGACGGTTAGGACCATGAGGAAGCCTATGCCATCGGATCTCTCCTGGACCCGCTGGTAGGCGAGCTTCCGGGCGTCCATCTCCCAATGCTAAGCCAGGAATGGCAGGAGCGCCCGGCTTAAATAAAGACGGAAAAACAGGGGACAGGTGCACGTAATAAACTAAAATACCAGAGAGACCTTAAGAGGAGGGATCCTGATCCTGACAGTACACTGCGGTAAATCCCTGGTAACACAGGTCAAAAGGTGCAGGAGGAGGTTTACTAAAAGTAAAGTCCCTGAAGAATCCTGGGTTTAAGGCTGGTTGCATGTGGAAATCAGAACATCTGAATGTAAAGAAAAAGCTGTATTAGGGACTGAAAGTTACCCAAGATTGCAATGACATACCGTAGCATTGTGAAAGGTTTCTTAAAATAACCACTGTAAGGACAAGTAAAGAAACTCATATAGTGAGTTCCACCAGTGGTGGAATAAATAATTAGATCCCGATTAGAATTTTAACCCCAATGCTAAAAAAGTCACATTTCTTAAGCAAACGTAGCCTGATAAAATTAATTTCCTTCCATTTTACATAGCGCTTCACCAATTTGGAGACCATGTGGAGCAATTGCATTTGAAATGTAGCTTGAAATATGTTGCACTTAAAGGCAAAACTATATTTTGTAATATTTCTTCACAATGCAAATCACATGCTCTTTGACTATTAAATAAATCTTTGAAATCACGGAGTATTAAGTCAGCATATTTAATCAGAAACAAAAACACACACATAAACATTTTAGAATAGACTTAGAGCATGTATGTACAATATACATAGATGTATATTCTCCAAAGGGTGTGTTAGATTTTCTTCAGTTCTGCAGCCTACAGTACATGCAGATATTATACTATCTTGCCTAGATTTTTCTGAATTTTGAAAAAAAAACATGTAATTAAATATTGATTAAAGAAGGCTTGTTGGATACTGAGCAGATGTTCCTGCTCCTGCCTCCCTCTGTGTTAAATGAGACAAAAATCAAAGAGGCACGTCCCTGAGAGCTTGTGTGTGTGTGTCTGTTTCTCTGTACTGATTACTAATATTTGAGATTGAGCTGTGTTGCTCTACACTTGGAGATCTATATTTAGGATTGCAGTGTCCTCCAGTGAATATCTGCCAGGGAAGCATCTGAAGACACAGACGGAGGTGATTCATGAGGATGGAAACAAGTACGATGGTGTCCACGGCTGCACCTCAAAGAACACTGATGATTGAAGAACATCTGATTCTGCTCAGCTTTTAAAATGAAACACATCTTCTTCACTCATTCTGCCTCTTCGCTTGAGCCGTCTGTAGGGCTATGTCACAACACAAGCCAAACGAAGACTGCAGATTGGGCTTTCAAAGCCCAATAGTTGCTCATTCAAGCGTAAGACAAACCATGCCTTGTGATAGCTGTGGATAGGATTTTCCTAAAGGTGGAGTAAACGGACTCACACCTCAGGGAATAGTTTCTAAACTACTGTATGGCATGAAATCTTTAGCTCTCCACATACTGTAACAATATCTCCTGTGCGTGTAGCATTCCAAGAACATGACGCACCAGTATTCCATCTGATGCCTTAATGTTGCTGTAGTTCAGCAGGCTTGACTGTTGTGAAGCAGTTGCTGGCTGATGATACAAACTCTCTTAACAAGTCTGCTCAGACATCGACTGCATGGGTCTTAGCTAAAACTAAAATGTATGGATGTGGAGTCTTAAAGGTAAGGAAAGCTATTCAGGAGGTGGAGAGTCCAAATGAAGTAGGTCAGATGATTAATGAACTGTTTTCTTACTCAAGGAAACTGAACAATATCTATCAATGCAGCCTGCAGTAGGTGGCAGACAATCCTTTTACTGCAGGACAATGTTACAGCAAACGTTTACTGTCTCTGTTTAAACTGCAGCTTACAACCCCTTAGGAAAGACAAAAAAATCTATATTAGTATATAAGGTCACTATGTTGCTCCTGAAACAGATGCTTGCCTTGATATAACAACCTTCACTGCCAGTGGTGTCAAGGTGGTAATAGCATTACATCCTAGTGGGTACACACTCTTCTATGAGTTTCAAGGCAAAGGAATGAAATATAAAGGTGGAAGTGATTTGGTTTCTGCAGATCCACATCTCTTTTTTTAAATTAGTTGCAAGTGAGACCCCGTGGAGAGGATATTAGGGACCGAGATGAAGTTGTCACTTCATCTAAGGAAATGTGACAGCGCCGAGGCAAGGAGAAAGTGCTATCCGGTTAGGTCTGCGTTACGGGCAACACAGAGGTCTCCACGGTCGAAGTGAAACAATTTGCCTGGGGACACAGTGGGAAATAGATATTTCTATTGTCCTTAAGTCAGCACATCCCACAATTCACTCTGGCAACGCGTTTGTTCAACACGCAAAGGCAGCAAAGGGATTCACTCTTCCCTGAAACAAAACCTGCATGGTAGTGACATGCTGTCAGCTCAGAACAGGAACAAATGAGCCTCATCTTGTTCCAGTCGTGTCCCAGTCCGCGCTGCAGCCTGTAAGTGATGGGAGGCTGCATATCATTTCGGAACAACAGAAGTTTGCACATGAAGTTCTCCCACTTACAGCTTGAAGACCTCTCAATTCAAGAAGAAGAAACCCATCAGGATATAACACACAACAAAGTCCTGGCAGGTATTTAACTAAAGGATACAAAGATGTAGCCATTATGTTGCACTCCAGATTGTTTTGAGCCTGTGCCTCCTCACATCAAATATGACAAATACAGGTTAGAGTCTCACTTGCATAGCGCAAATACCCCCACTGCCTGCTTTTGTGTCTATTTTACAGAATGCCGGATTCTGTTAAGAGTCATTTCCAATAAAAATCAACACTTTGTTTTGAGGTTCTCAACCAAATAACTTCACTCAACAATATACAGTAATTTTAATGTCTTCATAATTTTCATGTACTGGGGCCAACAGGGGGCGCTCACCCTGCAGTCTATGTGGGTCCTAATGCCCCAGTATAGTGAAAAGGAGACTATACTGTAAAAAGGCCCGTCCTTCGGATGTGATGTAAAACCGAGGTCCTGACTCTCTGTGGTCATTAAAAATCCCAGGGGTTTTCTCGAAAAGAGTCCGGCTGTTGCCCCGGCGTCCTGGCCAGATTTTCCATTGGCCCTTACCAATCATGGCCTCCTAATAACCCCCCTCTCTGAACTGGCTTTATCACTCTGCTCTCCTCCCCACTGAGAGCTGGTGTGTGTGTGGACAGTACTCTCGGTGCATCATCCAGGTGGGGCTGCACACTGGTGGGGGTGGAGGGGATCCCCATTACCTGTAAAACGCTTTGAATGGAGTGTCCAAAAAAGCACTAAATAAGCGTAACCAATTATTATTATTCCCACTGAACTTTAACCTACTTTGTCAAAAAATAAAACAAATCAGCACTTCAGTTAATAAAGTCTCATATTTAACAGTCCATAAAACATTTTATTGTTTTAAAGAATTGACAGAGGAGGGACCAGCTGTTGGCATAACAGATGTTAAGAGTTTAATGCAGAAACAAAGCGAGCTTTGACAAAGCAACAGACCTGCTTTTCTATGAATGCATGTGATAAGAATCAGTAAAAAAGAAGCAGTTTTTCACAGCGTGAAGGTGGCTCTGGAGTAACTCCACTCTGAACAGCCACTGCTGTAGTTAGAAATTAAATCTTGAAAGTTAAGAAAGGTGATCGAGAAGAAGAGGAATTCCAGTCCATCTTGCTGTGCTTCTAGTTGCTCCAGGGTAATATAACACTCACTAGGAGTTAGTGGCTGGCTGGATGGATGTGAAGCAGCTTGTGTTGTATTAGCATGAAAGCATCTATTTACTGCACATAAAGCTCATTATTTTCAACAGATAATGATACAGTATATTTAATACATTGGAGCTGCTGTCTAAAGGGTGAATAAACCCAGACGTACTGTATTTAGCTCTAATTATACAATGTTTGAACTTAGTATTTGCTATCATAGGAAAGCATTGTCGTTTTTGAAGCCATTAAAGGAAAATCATGTAAATAATCCAACTTGCAAAAGAGATTCCACCTCCGTCGTCCAGTTTTCTGTTTTATTTAAACATCAGGTACCTTCCCCTAGAGTCCCGGGAGTCTGAGCTATTACCTCTAATCCCGGCAGGCTGGGGCTTCTGTGGAAAACTTTATTAAAAAGAAATCTGGAGACAGTGGCTTTTCTAAATGCACTTAACCTTTGTCTTCGAAAACAGACGCAGAACCCTCTGAAAAGGCTCCAGTTCAGGGGGCCTGAATTTCATTTTATTACTCCACTATGGCAATCTTCTCTTCCCTGCGCCTAAAACATTTGGAAAGCACTTTGTGTCCCTGATGTGTTTTTTTTTTGGGGGGGTTTGAAATGACTGGCCAGTGAAATAGAAGTGAAATACCTGAAAATAGAAGGACACGCCCCTGCACACACATCAACACTCCAAAGGACACACTGTACCACTGAAAAAGAAAACATTTCTCACAGTCATTCTGTAGCTGCTGACCATCTCAATATCTAAAGGTACATGATACAGGTGCCCTCACATTAGTGTCTTATCGTCTCTAATGGAGAAATGCACCTTTGGCAATTGTTATGTCCCCGTGCACGTACGTGTGTTTTGCTTTTTTTCATTTCCTGTACTCAGGTACCCCCACCATTGATCCATCAGTACACCATCGCAGCATTTGTGACGTCAGCACCAATCTTCTCCTAGCTCTGTGAAGTTGGCCTCCCTACAGACAGCACAAACGCACCTCATTCGTTAGTGCTACGTTTGTGCCGGTTTGTGCCATTGAACGCAACTTCCCAGGTTCTTTCTTCTCCCGAGAGATAACGCCTTCTTTTTTGGAGGGGTGTGACGTCACTCAGCCCGTAGTGGAACCAGGCCAGTCTCATCCGTGAGTGCTGCATTCGTGCCTGTTTTTGTCAGAAGAAGTGTTTTTGTACAACTTCGGTTAACTTCGGCTCGTGTTCGCATCGTATTTGCTCGCTAGGGTTTGTGGACAGTATGTTGGTTGTTAGTTTTGGCTTCGTTTGTTTGGTGGCTTGTTTGATTAGTCTTGATTACAGTACCTGTGTCTTGTTATGACCTTGCCCGCACTTGTTACTTTCCCTTTGCCGTGCTCATTTGTCGCCCCATTCGTTGTTCATGTATTTTCTTCATGTGTTATCTGTTTCCCATGTTCGTGCACTTGGTTCACTCGGGTCGTGTAGTGTGAACTGTGAACTTGTTGGACACCAGGGGGAAGGGTATACTGTAGGTACAGTAACGTCGACGGGTTACATTGTGCACACGTACTGTTGGTTTGTTTTGATAGTCAGTGTAGGTGAGTTAGGGCATTTGAAGACGCCGAAGACCTTTTGTTTCATGTTTTTGTTTTGGTTAGTCGGGTCAGATCTAACTTTCACTGTATTAGCTAGGGCCATTTTGTTTTTTTCTTTTCTTTGGCACAGCTCAAGTTCCTTTTCTACTGTGTGTTCTTTGTGTCCTGTAAATACGTACCAGTCAATTATTCACTTTTATCACTTGTAAATAATAAATCCCTTTTGCACTGAAATTATGTGGTCACGCTTCCTAAGTCCCTCACCAGAAATCCTCCTGCATCCAAACCCATCCTCAATGTTACACCCCTTTACCCCTCGACACCTGGAGTTGTAACAGGAATAGACAGGCAAAAGGCAAATCCATGGGTAGAAGAAGACAAGACACTTTTTCAGAGAGGGTAAAAAAAGTCAAGGACAGATTAGTTGCTCCTTGGAAGCATGCACACCTTGGAGGGCATATTTCATATTTATTTCCTCATCCATAACATGCTTCTTTAATGTGGTGCAGCTGCCATTTTGAAATAAAACCATACCAAATGACAGGACACACACCGCACACCAGAGAGGATGTCCTTTGCCTTTCTCAAGCGCTTTCAGGATGCCTGAAGTTGCTGGCAAAGTCACCAAGGCCAAGACAGTTGGAGAGGTTTGGTTAAAAACAATCTGGTCTCTTTTGACAAATCCTACCCTATAAGTCAACATGGAACTAATCTCAGACTTGTGCGAAACCTTATGCAATTCTGTACCTTCTTCTGCCTGGGAAAATTCTTTTTATTTCCCCTCTTAGTACACACTGCAGGTGGAATATTACATTCCAGTCCTGGAGCTGAGGGGGGTGGCAGCTCTGTCTTTCACTGAACGAAAAAGAATGAGTTACTGTTTCCCCCTTTTGGCCACCTATTAAGAGCCACAGTCTGCTTTGATTATTGAGCAAATCAGAAGCAGAGCAGCCTGCACAACTTTTCCTGATTGCCTAGCATGGTCTTTTTAAAAAAGAACAAGCAAAACCCTTGTTGCTCTTATAAAGTCATCAGACTGCTGTAGTGGCAGGAGCAATGATTTCTCTATAATTTAGGCCTTTGCTTCTACTCCTGATTGCCTAGTACTCATATTATCAATGGAGAATTCAATGTTAAAAACAGTTTGAAAACATACACCTTTAATTGCCACCTTAGGCGAGAATGCTTACCATTCACAAGAGGCATTCTCAGTTAGGCCTGTTTTAGTTTCATTCTCAATGGATATACTCATCGTCTTTTTCCCAGCCTGCCCTGAATGTGTTTTTTCATACAAATCAGGGCAGAGGAGAAGAACCCTGTGTTGTTCCTAGATTCAACAGTGACATGAAAAATAATTGCATCAGAAAACAGATGCATATGTCTTTTTCTCTGCATCAGCACAGCTCTTCAAATCACCTCAGACAGTTGCAATTAATGTGTTTAACTTGATACGACTTGTATGCGTCAGAAAAGCGCTGGAAATGAATCTGACAGAATTGATTTCTGCACCCGAAGGGTCTTGTCAGGTTATCGTGTAACCTCTCCTGTCGACAACAGGCAAGGAAGCACGTTATTAACAAGAGAATGGACTGCTGACTGCGGGTGAGAGTGTGGGCAGCCGGGATTAATGGCCTGCTCTGGCAAAGAGGATTCAAATCCATGGTGTTATTATACAGTCAGGGTACTTAAGAAGTTATGTGCCTCATCCGTGCAAGAGCTGAGTGATTGAATCTATTTTTCAAGGCAGCTCAAGCTGATTAAAATCAATACACTTCCTCTGTTGAGGACAGTTAAATAGCATATCTTGTCTTACGGACTACTTGGATTTAATTCCCACTTAACAGTCTGTCTGGATGGAAATGTGTGCACTTTTGTTGTTTTCACTTTCTTTTTTTACTTCTAGTTCTTTAACTTTAGGGTAGAGGAATCCTCAGGCATGAGCAAACAGCGTTGAATTTACTTTTGTAGAGCTACTGTACATTATGGGGGGGGGAGGGTATTCAGCTCTTCCACAAGGAACATTTGGGAGGGAGCGGTGGCACTGTGGCTAAGGATCTGCGCCTGTGGCTGGAAGGTTGCAGGTTTGAATCCCACAGCTGGCAGAGGAATCCTACTTCGTTGGGCCCCTGAGCAAGGCCCTTAACCCCAGCTGCTCCAGGGGTGCTGTATAAATGACTGACCTTGTGCTCTGACCCCAGGCTTCTCTCTCCCTGCCTGTGTGTCTCATGGAGAGCAAGCTGGGGTATGCAAAAATTCCTAATGCAGGAAATTGTATATTGCCAATAAAGTGATCTTATCTTAAAATTAAGCACTTTTGATTTTTTTCTTTTTCTTGATTTGATAAATTTCAAAGTTATGCCTAACCAACTTCCCTCCCATCTTGTTGACCTAGAGCGAAAATCAAATTAACACTGTAAGGCAAAGAAATACTTTAACATCTGGGTCATTTAATTTGATGAATACTCTGCAGTTCTACAGTTTGGAGATCATTAAGAACCACAGCAGCATAAGTCCATGCAGTCAATAAAATGTACAAAGCCATTAAACTGCAATTCATTTAGACTCACCTCCCTACATGCAAATCATTCCTAAAATGATGCACAAAGTTGTTTGAAGTTAAAATGGAAGGATTAAGCCAAGAAAAGAATGAGCAGACAAATGAACACAGCAGACACAGGTCAGCAGGAGGGGTACTCTGAGACAACCATGCATGAAAAGGGAGCTGGAAATGAAATAGCATGATGCTGTATAATCCTTACTCCCAGAGAAAGAAACTAAAGTAAGACAGAATGTCACTCTAGCACTGAACTGCATTTTAATAAAAAAAATATTTTGTTCAAGAAATGCAAACTAGGTAGCTCTTGTGGAGGGCCTACCTTCTGGTGTAAATGACTGAAAATCATAATATTAAAAGTCTGTTTTAGGGGACTGGTTTGGGGACAGAACTGTGAATTCTGTAATGCTGTAATGTATTTAATTTTCTTAGGTTACCAAGTGAGACAATATGTTCTGATCTCTCTCTCTGTCTCTGTCGCAATCTTACAAAAAAAAACAGGCAAAATACTGATAGGTAAAAAAACAAATAATACAAGATATTTGACCCAAATCCCAAATGCTTAAATTACCCATAGCCTGCTGTAAAGACATGTATCGTTGTTTTTTACAATCCACAAACTGATGAGACACAATTCTGGTGTGAAACGGTTAAAACATCTCAGCAGGGTTTGGCTTCTCTGTTCAAGAAACAAGATTTTTGTATCCAGGGCTACAGTACCTGCCTACTTTTTTACAGCAATTCTGTGAGTTCATGAGTGTTTAGAGTTATGGATGAGGCATGCTTCAGAGTTATGGATTAGCCGCGGCAGAGAGGAGAAGAACAAATCAATGTCAATTTTCAGTGATATAGCTCCATATTGTATCACTTGGTGTTTTTTTTTACAAGAAAATCACAAGACAGTCTATTCAGGAACGGTCACTGTTGACAATAAATCCAAGCAGCTTACTCTGCATTACACTCTGTCTGTGTTATTGATACTGAAAACGCTCCACAGCAATCTATGTACCTGGAGTAAATAAGGACAGTTGTCAGTTCTTGAGAGAAATTACTTTTGGAACAACGTATGAGGCTAACTTCATTTTTGAAGCAGCATGTCTGAGAACTTGATAGATGTTCACCTCATTTATCAAAGGTGTTTGTCTGTTAGTGGAGGATAGTTAATATCACAGAAAGAAGCACAAAAACCATGACATAAAAAATAGAACTTGCATAAAATGCGGTTAATTTCGATCATATACTTACTAATGAAACATCTCCTCTCCACACACCACACATTCTTTCATACAGTGTCCTGTGTAGTATTTGGTCTGGGCCTCATTATCATTAATATTGTTAAATACTGTAGAAAGCCTTTATGGCATTCTAAATTCACTGTTCATGAAATCAGAACACACAGACTTCCTGGTTTCCCTCATACAGTGCCACTGAAAACAATGTCAGAAAGAGCAGAATTCATCACTCAAAGAAAACTGCCTGAGGTTATGAAGCACCATTTAATTACAGCTGCGCTCTTTCATGTTCAACTGAAGATTATTAAACTAGGCAGTAATGGAAGCCAAGCTGGACTGCCTTATTTTTGTATTGACTGATTTTAATCAGTCAAATGCAGTTTTATCTACTGTACCATGCAAAAAAAATATGCATATCAGTGACAAATTACACATAGCAAGATCAGGGGAAAATATAGAGTATAAATTTATGTCAAAATGGAAAAGTCAGATCCCGCTGGAGTTAGTTTAAATGGTTCCAATTTTTCAAAAGTCATGCATCAGAAAATTAACCTCCCTCATTAAATTACAGAGTTTTAATAATCCTTTATTGCACTCGAGTCCATAAGGAACTGCAATAAAATGTATTTTCTGCTTAACTGGACATGTTCCCCAAACCAAAAAGTATGAGTGGGAAACCATTGATCAGAGCTCTTGCAAGTGAATGAGATTCAATAATGCTTGGTGACAACTTTTCATCCAACCTACTTAGTTTTTGGATACAATTACCGTGGCACCATGCCATCCAGGCCCCAGAGAGTTTCTGAAAAAATCAAATTCAGAAAGGAGAAAAAAACACTCGTCCTAAACCTGACTTTGGTCCCAAAATCCAGTGCTGAGCTTAAAAATTGTCTAAGTAGTGTTTGAATGCTAAACCTAACCCTACCAGAGGTGTCAACTGAGCACTTCAGCGATCTATGGTAGGTCCTATTGTGGAACAGTCCACGTTTAAATTGTATTTTTCAGACATACAGTATATATAGTAATTTACTTGGGCTCACATACAACGAGCAATGGAGTACACAGCAAATACAGTATATTGAATGACAATTTACTTCTGTCAGTTTTTTCTGCTCAGACATTATGTATGCCACTAATTATTTTGGCTGGCATGCAACATGCAGTGTAGTGCTTATTGGGGCTTACAGACTGAAAAATTACATCTGTTCATCGTTTTTTTCAATCAGGTATACAGTATGTCAGTCATTGTTTTTTTTTCAGCAATATGCAATTTTCTTGGCTTGCATGCAATTTATTATACAATGCAAACAAACCTGCAGTAGGGTTGGTGGTGCAATTATGTTAATAATTTAATTAAATAAAACTTAGTTACTCGTTAAGCTATGCTAAAAAGGCAACTTAAAGTATTATGCAAATCTAACAATATTACTAGCACTGCAATGAAACCAAACATTGTTGTCATCTGTAGTGAGCCTGGTGAGTTTCAGGATTTTCTACTTTTTTCAATCCTAGAATCTTCACATTCAATTCATGGAGGTTTTATAGTTAAAAGTATGTTTCCTATACCGTATACAAGAATTTAGATCACTGGAAACACATTAAGAAAAACTCTTGTCCTAAAAAATAAATCCTGTTTTACTTATTTAAAATTCATGTCACCTTATTCTGAACAATCACCCCTTGTCTGTACTGTGGTTTCTGTTTGCTTCTACATGCATGCCAGTGTATTTTTAAAGGGTCACCTTTATTAGTTACTATTAATTATTTAATTAGTTATCATTAGTGTTTCCCCCTGTTGGTACTTGCTATTGGTGTCAGAATTTGTGAGGTTACATTTCCAGATCGATGTCTGACACCAGACGTCTTGTCTCATGAGCAGATGAGGACAGATTTAAGCATCACCAGGGGCTTTTAAGTGAGGGTGGGAGTCAGTCACTGCAGGCTCCCGAAAAGATTATATAATCCTCTCAACGCCTGACACTGAGATCTGGAATTAAGTCCTTAAGCTACTGAATTTAGTGTTCAGAAATCTGACACTTTCCTGTGGATGTTTGGAAGTGGTATTCTATAAACCCCACCTTTTCCAAGTTGTCACAAGGCGCTGAATTATGTAAGTAATTTATAACTGATATCATTTACATTGCAGTTTTGTTCAAGTTACACAACAGAAACGTATACCTCTCGATGCAGAAAATATTTTTAATTTCCAAGCCATACCAAAGTCAAAGTGGAAGGTCAGGGAGGAAAACAGAGGTAGCAGGTAGGCCACATACTGTATGTTTGAGAAACATTCCTTGAACCAGGTAGAAAATGCACTTCCAGACATCCACAAAGCAATTTGTCTGACCTGACCCTTGACTGAAATAATAATGGGAAAGAGTTCAAGTAGGTACAGTAGGTGAGCCAGCATGCCAAGACTGTAAAGGAATAAGTAAAGGTTTACTCTGTGCTGAAAAGAAAAGAGACACAACGTTTCAGCTGTGGAGCCACACCTGAAGAAGCTGTGTGTCTCTTTTCTTTTCAGCATGGGATAAACTTTACTAGTTCCTAATAATGGGAAAGCCTTGCATTGTTAGAGTAATGCCGTTATGAACAAGTCTTCATGAAACTCACATGACTGATTTGCGCTATGTTCTCCCACAGTCATAGTATTTTAGGCTGTTACACAATCATCTTAGGTGAGGATATCACATCTCAAAAGCCAAGCATGCAGGAGTACTTCAGGGCAAAAGTGAGTATTTTAGGGATTCACGTTCAAAACTCTAGGTGCAATATGTACAGTCTAAACTGTACAATGAAGCAGACATATAAATAAAAACACACAAAGCTGTATAACTTGGTATAACAACGATCCTTGCTGTAGTTTTTCAGTACAATCTGCTATATTGCTATTCAACTGTTCTCTCCGCCACTAACCCAGACAACACCCTCTGCATATCTTTAGCTCCTCCCATAGAAACATACAGGAAAGTGTATGGTACATATCACACCCGAAGAAGGCTCTACAGCCTAAACATTGTGTCTCCTTTCTTTTCAGCATGGAATAGACCTTTACTTGTTCCATATCACAATCAGTACTAATACGTAGTAATATTTTACACACTATTTGTGACCCTCACGGTTCCACACGGGCTCATCTCCGCTCCACCCTGCCGGTTCGTCCCGCATCACCTGGGCGCGAACCCAGGTCTCCGGCGTAAAGCAACAGGGAACCAGCCGAGTGAGCTAAAGGAGACCTCCCCCAGCCCAGGTGGCTGAGGTCCCTGCTACGCACAGGGAGGGCGATGACATCACAGTGTCCGAACTAGCTCCGCTACATATGCAACATTTTACATATCCATACAATATTTTAAACAATCATACAGCAATTGAATTATTAACCTGGATTCTATAAATGGCATTACCCAGTGGTAATTGGTCTCTCCCAGAACTGGAGAACCTCTGCCTTCATGATCTATCAAGACACCTATTGTTGATTTGCTCTGTTTTTTTGGTCCTTGAAGTGTGAAGTAAGCATGACTTTAACCTGTTATTTTCAATAAACGCTTGTGAAACTTTTATTGCAGACATTTATGACCTCTGTTTTTACCTTGTGTTTTAGTTTACTCTGTATGTGCACCCACAAAGCAACACAGACATAAAGCAAGTTAGAAATTAGTCCTGGTTGTATAAGCATTTATATATATATATATTTTCTCTAGTGTTCTGGTATTATGGCATGGTGTGATTGTAGACTGGAGCCTGCTCTGTCACTTTTGCTATGCACTCGCCAAAATTTGTCTTTATCATGATTTACCCGACCACTCAATTTCTCAACATACAGCGAATTCACCATGCTTTACTGCTCTTAGTTTACTGCCATGCACCGTATACTACGCAAGTATGCAACATGCCACAGTATAAATAAGATCAGTGCTAAGATCGGACTGACATTCTTAATATAATTTGCATGATTGAAAGAAACTGGCAAAGATGAAGGTACAGTACAGTGAATGACATTGCTGTCCATGTCACCTGCCTTGGAGATCTGCGAGATCATTCTGAGCAGGGAAAGGAAGGGCAGTCTCCATTCTCTAACCACACTAGTGCTGGTTTCCTGCACTTTCTTTCTTGACTGACCACTCCCGTCCATGCTGAGCCATGATTTCACTTTGCTTCACTGTGTTTCACTGTGTTGTTCTGCAGTGAACTATTAATGGGAGAAAAAAAACGCTTTTGAACATTTCGCCCAACACTTCCTGATCATCGGCAATCCTTTGTCATTACCATCAAACACAAATCTGTTTGTGCTTAAGGCTACTTTGGAGACAGGCACTGATCTGAATACAACAACCACTCGAACAGCAATTGCAGAGCACAAACCAACCAAATAAACCAGAAACAACACATATACAGTATGTAGGTCAATTTCTATTCGGAGGCTGAATATTCTCTCTCTGATGTAGACATGGATGATGAGCTTAATTGTATTAGTTGCATGTGTAGGCTTGCTGTAGAGATGTGTGGTCATTATTCTGCTTTGCGGAAGGGAATTAAAGATGCTGATTTTTTTAACAGGCTTGATAACCTTTTAGATTTTATCTTACAGGCAATTTTTCCACAGAAACAAAGGATGAAAACATGATCCTTTTAAGACGTACAGTTACAGAGGCATTTAAAACAGGTCCTGACAAGAAGAAATTGTGCGTATACAGTATAAATATATTTTTAAATTATTTTCTAGCTTTTTTTTTCTTTCTGGAGATGTCTAATATTAGTAGCTAGAATAGGCAATCAGCTGGGGACATTTTGATCAAAGCAGAAACAACAATAGATGGTGATTAAATTGTATTTTTGGAAATGTTGTGAAAACTCAGTTAAACCCTCTCCTCTGACACTAATGCACAAAGGAATCAGGAGGCCCTTCATGGTTTTCGATGTCAATCTTCCCTTAATGCTAATAATTCCAGAGTCTTTTGTTTGCCTTCCTTTCTGCATTGCTGAATTTTTCATTGTTACTTAATAACAAATCAAGGCTGTTTCAGTCACGCAGCGCACAGGCTGGCATGTGAAAACACACGGGTCTGTGGGCGACGAGCAATTCTTTGCATTTCTTCCTTCGTTTTGAAGCTCTAATTTTGGAAAGCCTGAAGTTTTACTTGACATGGATCAGCCCTTGTAATTAGGCGGGTATTCTGTACAATACATGAGACCTGTGTCCAGATGTGACGATTAAGTGCCTATTTTGTGTTTCGCGGGTTCTGGAAATCAAGGACATTAGCAGGAGAATGTGAGCCACACTATCTTACACATGTGGCTTCTGATTGTCAAGAAGGCAATTTGGTTATGACTACAAAAACATTCAGAATTACGATTCCTTAATTATTATTTTCATAATAAACTATTTAGTGCTACAGAATCTAAGCAGCCAATTGACACAGCTTTCAAAATGTCTGCTTAGGCTTTTTAAAACAGATCTTGGCTCTCCACTCGTACATCTTCATCAGTGTTAATTGTGTAACTAAACTGTGAGAATTCTGCTAGACTACAGCTGGTGGGAGGAAACTTATCATCCTCAGAATCAAACACATGGCTTTAACCTTGAGGTGAAGCTGCAGGAAAATTTAGAGACGACAACACTAGTCTCTAATAATGATGCTCCGCTTCTGCTCTTAATGATGACAGTATTAAAATTTCATTTAATGTTATGTAGTATTTTCTACCTAGAAGAAACCCAAGGTGCTTTATGCACTTTGGAGGAAAGAAACTTTCTGTTCATCAGAAGCTCTACTAGTGGGTTACTTCATTAATTAATCTGGAAGGAGAAATTTAAAAGACATCCTGTATAAAATAATTAATTGCATTTACTGAATATAGCACCCAAAGCACTTTACATAAAGAAGGGAACCCACTTCATTTATCACCAAAAAGCAACCCCCAATTGGATGAAATGAAGCAACATTTAAAGGCCAGCCAAACATCTGCACAGCAGATTAGGTGAAGAAGTGATAAATAACTGTAGTAATGAATGTGAGAATGGAAATGGAGGACATATCTAGTATCTAGAGAAAAACAAGTCTCAGATTTAACAGGAAAAAATACATGAAGCAACTCATTAATTTAAGATTTTCAGATAGCTCAGCATTTTAGCGAATCATGTAGAACTGTGTTAAGTTGATGCTCCCAACTTTTCATTTGTGTGTTTTCTGATCCAAGAGTAGGTCATCTACATAACGTCCTGAGACTGAAACACTGGAGATGACCAGACAGCCTTCATGTCCACATACAGCACAGCAGCTCATGGTGAGTCTGACCTAGACATCCCTGGGGCAAAAAAAACTGTCAAAGACAAGAATCCTTCAAGTGACAGAAATAAGTAAGAAATTGCTTGAGAAGATCCCCCCCACGATAAATGATCATGTTACACACCTCTTTGTTAAACCCTAAAACGTACTTAAATCATAGTTTTACTGAAATAATAAAAAAGATTTGAATTTTATCTGTAAAATAATGACATATTTCTTTCTGTATGGTTGCCCATAGGCTTATTCACTATAGGCTAGCAGGACCCACTGCACAGCCAGATTCTGAAACTCTACAGACTCAGAGACAGAGTTTAAATGTTTTTAAACAGAGTAGGACTAATAGCATGTGACTATGGTATTTTAAAATACTACATTAAAAAAACGTCTTTAGACTTGCCCATCTTAATCTGACCACTCGAAATTTCTAACCCCAGATTTAGTGTGTGCATGAAAACACACTGCACACTGCGAGGTACAGTATAACTTCATGTCTCCGAACTAACGGATCCTGCGAAAACAGAGCCTAGTAAAAGACAGCAATTTTTAAATAAAAAGAGACAGTGATTATTGGAGGTTTGATACGTGGTTTCAAACAGATCAGGTGGCTTTTTCTCACAATTTCCTTGTCGATTTTAGCAAAGCAGGGTCACCTTCTTGGGGCTTGGTGGATTTACATTAATGAGTCAAACACAGATTTTTGAAAAGCCCTACAAAAAAATAGTGCAAACTAAGTTGAGTTTCTGAGTTTCTCAGCACAATCTGCCCCATACTATGCAAGTATCTTGCTCTCCAACTGTTGGCAGTGTCATAATATAGACGCACATTTTAAAATATTGTATTTTTAGATGTGCATATATTGTACATTATATTGCACATTCATAGTTACGTTTCAGCTATGTTTGACAACATCTGACATTCACTGATCAGCAGAATAATAAATGCCATTACTTGCATGTCAGCTGCTTTGTCAGCTGCTTTATTCAAACCATGTTGGTTTGAAAACGTGTTGCGATTTGGAACACAATTCTGATCGATTCATAAATCTGAAAATCATCTTGATCTCCGCAGATTTATGCAACAGCATCACAAGCACGCTGCATCTTTGATCAATTTTCTCAACATCATTTTGTAAGCTTCAGTGCAAAACCAAAACAGCTGGCTCATAATCTATGAGGAAATAATAATAGATTAACAGAACATCTAATGAACAGAAGGATAAAAAAATACATATTTAGTCAGGAGGAGTAACAGACCACTGTTTTAGAGTATTTATCTCAGCAAATTTAACCAATTACAGATGAAAAATGGAATCAAGGTGGAGGACCAGTGATATATGATTAATTACTGCAACTAATTACAAGCAAGTACAATTAAAACAGAAAATTCCATTTACTATCACATTCATTAGACTCACACTCCCTTAGTAATCATTCAAGAGAACAAAGCATGTGACTGTTTGCATTGATAATTCTTTCCATGCATTTATCATAAATATAGTTCTTTGCATTTGTACAGTGTTCTTAATCCCAAAGTTCCTCAAAGTGCTTTTAGACATAATGCCGTACAGATCCTAAATAAAAACCTGTTAGTTACACAGCTTCCCAATTAAATACACTGTATATCACCAGCACTCTGTGTAAGAAAAGATCAACCCTACAGTAAAGGCTTGAGAGACACTTGCTCACATTCACAAGGAGAAAATGGTCAAGAAGATTATAACTCTATACTTTGCAAAACCAATTAAAAAGTTGCTTTCTTAACTATTGAAATATGCACATCACAATTTTTTCCAGAGGAATAGAAACCTAAAGGGACTATTAAAGCATAAAGATGAAAATAAAGCACTATACTGTACTTGCTGACTAAAATATGAGGAATAGAATGGCTTAAAGAATACAAGGTGAGTCTTTCCTCAAGTGTAGGGCTTTGCGCGCAGACAGTGAAAACCTTAACTAAAAATACAAAATGGGGAACACCAAGACAGAAGAGGCTACTTATAAAGAATCACTTTAATATTAAGATTTAATCAAAAGCCCAAAGTTTTTTTTTTTGCCTTTGACTTTCCCTCATGAGGTCGGATTTCTACTCATTTGCAGCCCAAGGGCACAGTTTCCCATGCAAACTTATTTTGGCTTTACAATTTGCCTTCGGGAAGAGACAGACCGTCTCGTCACTGGACTGACTGTTTCAAACGGCCTGTCTTTGTGATTGTCATCCCGTGCCTTGTGGTCAGGCTGACTGACGTTTTCCTGCTACGCCAGAGAGCAGTTCTAGTCAGATTCCAAGCCAGAAAAGCAGTAAATTCCTTTTTCTTAAGCCACAACGGTATTTGCCTTGTCACTCATGCAAACTGACAGGCCCCTGTCCCCAATGGGCAGCTGGAAATATACCAGGGCTTTGGCATTGCCCACAGGCCGGCCCTACCTTCCAACACTGTCACTGCCAATCCTTCCTCTGCCTCCTGCCATCATGCAAAAGCAGGTCTGCTGTCAAACCCAACTGCAGGACTGGTACTGTATTAATAAAAAACGTGCAGACAGGTACAGTACTTCAATCTAGAAAGAACGGCTCTAAAAGCAACAGAAAAGAAGAATTTTGAAAAGGCCTGGTTGAGCAGTCCCACTGCACATCTTACAGAAAGAATGGAAAAACACGTCTTGCTCTGCGTTGCTGATGTCTTTGAAACATGAAACTGGCTCACTTTTCTCTATCCGATGTGCTTTGTCACAAAAGAATTAGTTTCAGTCTAAATCTCACCATCATTTTTAGTTTTATTTTTGTTTGCTACATCGAAACCTGTGAAAGAGTAGAAATTAGGTCACAAGCAAAGATAAGATTGTTCTTTATTTAATAGAATAGACGGTACCACCTAAACAACATACCGTATGAAGTAGAAAAGAGAAGCCTAGTAAGTATTACTGTGAAAGTATTTGTTTTCAAGCCAAAGACAAACAAAGGGAAAAATCATAACCCAAACCATATTTAAACCCAATGCCTTGAGATCCACCTATCAGCTTCAAATATATAATTGCTAATACAATTTTCAATTGGTTGGTATTTGTGAATTACATAAACCCAATTAGCCACTGCCCTTGTCCTGCTCGAAAGCTAGTCAATGACTGGCTAGAGTCCTCTTATGAGATGACATACAGAAGGCCTGGAATTTCCATTTTAAAAAGCACAGCCATTATCAGAGCAATTACACCTCTTCTGGGGTCGAAATTGACTAATTGTTCATTTAGAAGCAATTGCTGGAACATTTTCAATTTCATTACCTTCATTATGCGGTAAGTGGGGAAAAAACAAAAATTAAAACTGTTATTGAATGTTTTCAGCAGGTCCATGTATATGCTCAGAAATAAATCTAACGCTGGTTAACCAATTTTGCCACACCATCTACTGTATACCACTTGATATTCTGGTACATACATATACAGTAATACCGTATATTATTATTATTATTATTATTATTATTATTATTATTATTATTATTATTATTCATGATATAAATAATGAATACATATCTACTTTTTAAATTGGTGAAGATCAATAGAATATTGGAGTGGATCAATTGCAGAAAACTAAAGAAAATGTGCAAGCTAAAACTTGTTTCCAGGCTTTCATATTGCATCCTACAATAAATAAGGCTCTGTAACATACTGCACATTTGTACATTAATATGTATAGTATAGCGGCCCTTCTTCTCTGGCAATTTCATTCACCAACAAATCAAACACAATAAACATTATTCGTTAAACCAGTAAATTGATAAGATTTCTGTCAGACTAACTTATCTAAGAAATAGTGAATATTTTCAGAAATAAGTATATACAGTAAAGCCCTAATCTAAACAAATACATTTGGATTTTTTTAGAAAACAAAACAAAAAGAATGCAAAGAAAACAATTCTGTGCTTTAAAAAAGAAAAACAAAATCCGCTAAAGAACACAATTCATCCTTCCTTCCTTTTTCTACCCACTTCTACCCACTTCTTCAGGATCATGGGGGAGCCGAAGTCTATCCCAGCAAGTAACGGGCATAAAGCAGGACACACACAAAGACACGCACAGACTCACATCCAGGGCCATTTTCCCAAAAGCCAATTAACTCACCTGTGTATGTTTGGACTGTGGGAGGAAACCCACACCAACATGGGGAGAACATACAAACTCCACACAGATAGGCAGAACCAGAAACAGGAAGGCTGTGCCACCGTAATGCCCAGGACACATTCCCGTCAGGCAAATGCCTTCATTCTGCTGAGAAAAAAAACTGAGCTGAAGTACTTTTCTATATGAGAAAATCATTTACTACAGTGACAGAACCCTGAATTCCTACATTTAACAACAATGTTGCAGAATGCACTCCATCCTTTCTGCTTTTCCCTGGTGCATGCTAAATTCATGAACTCCAAAAGCTTTTTTTTTTTCCAAGACACACATTAATATCCACAGGGAATTATGCAATCACCAAGGAGATGGGGCAAAGCAAAACTTTGGAATTAAAATCCTTACATTGTAAAGCAGAACAACGTTTTGAAGATGAGCTTCAGGTTATTTATTGACTCAGTGCAATCTACTTGGTGAAGCCCAGCATCTGAGACAATATTCTCCATTTAGACAAAGCTTCATTATTAAAAAAATATGAAGTTACTGCATAATGAATGTATACTGAAGGTATAAAATGCCTGGCTGTGGCACATTATCTGAAGGATAAATGAGAGATTTACATGTACCTTTTTTTAAATCTATTATCTAACTGGATACAGTAAGTCAATTGAGAGCAAATTATTATTCAGTGTGAAGACCAAGGGAGCTCCTGTTTATACAGCAGGGTACATACAATACTGGAGCAATCTGAGCAAAGTACCTTTCTGAAGAGTAAAAAAGCCTGTCCCACAGTTCCAGAGCCCTGACCACAAGTGCACAAGCAGACAGCTACATCCCTAAAGTTCATGGACTGCCTCCCAGTAAAGAGCACAGAGCTTTGATCACTTATTCTTTTCACACTAGACATTGCTATATTTTGCTGATTTATTATTTCACTGTGTTTTTGTTTTTGTACAGTTTCACAGTAAACGTCTATAAGTGTCCTCATATAAAAACACACAAAAAAGCAAATGTTTGCATTATGCAGACAATATAAATAAAATAAATTTTGTCCAATATGAGTGATATTCCTGTGGCCTATGTTTTGTTTTCCAAGCCATCTTTGAGATATATGAATTTTTCAGTTCTAGGGAAGAATAAATTTGTATTATTTCCATTTTAAATTACGGAATCCAAACAGATTTTCGATTTACTGCACACTTGGATATTCTGGACACATGCACATTCCTCACTTCTGAAAGTGCTCCACGAGCTAAAGAATGTTCAAATCCCTCAGCTTTTCCCAATGAAACAGTCACAGAATTGGTTACCAAGGCAGACTGCCTCTGAGCTGTGGTCCTACCTGGGTTTTCGCAGTGCAGAGCCCTTGTTCTCCCTTTCCCTGAAGACAAGCTCAATGATGAATTCAGACAGGCTCCATCCCCAGTGCAGGCTCCAGAGCACTTCCCCTGAACTGTGAACTCAGCACAAATGAGAGAACTGTTCTGAGAATTCACAATCCTGCATGAGTTGATACATTTGGTGGTTAAGATGGAGTCTTATATGTATCGTATACCCTTTTTTTAGCCACTCTAACCAAAAAAGACAAGTCTATACAGCTATTTTGCAAGCAATCTCGAAGATTTGGTAAGGAAGATTTGTTTGTTAGTCCACTACTATCCACTATGAACTTGACTAGATCTTTATTACAAATGAGCAAAAGCTTTATTAGATACAGTAAGCCCAGTACAGATCCCTGTGGTGCTTCACTAAATACAGTACATCAGTCTAATTTGAGCTTTCACACCTTATCTGTAGTCTTCTTCTATTTTAAGCACTGAATAAATGTCTAGACCAGACTGGCAGACAGGAACCAATGTAACTCAAACTCAATGTACTGTATAACCTATAGCCCAAAACCAACTCATAACAATGGCATCCACCGCAAATTCAAATGCATGTGTGTACATGTAGACAATTACCTTTTTAACCCTTTAAATTCTGATCAGAGGTAACCCCTTATGCCTTTGTTTAGGCAACAATCACTGCACCAGTCCTGTCCTGGAGCCCAGGTGCTGTCTTAGGAGCCAATATGCATATTCTGTCCAGTCAGAAGCACTTGATCTCCTGTGGTCAAAATGCCACAGCCTGGAGAGTAATGCGTTAAAATCTCTTGATCGTCATATCTGTTTCACTTTGACTGATGTTGCAAGCCAGGCACCATTTCACTTTTTCTTTAGCACAAGGTGTCTTCGCAAATCTGTTTTGACACGTTGTGTTAGAACTAATTCGAGGACATATGTTGTTTTTTTTCCCCGCAGTTACACAAAAATAATAATGGTTTAAAGTCATTCTATAAATAATTTGAATTAAAGACCTAATGTCACGGAGGGCAACCACTAGAATGACTCACATGCCAGGTGCTGCAATTTTAATGAATAAATAAATTTCACCCCAGACAAAAGTGTCTATCATGACTGAGTCGGAAAGGAAAATTAATTTTCTTGTACTGCTACTTAGCCGGGGAATGAAAACACATTTAATACAAGGTCAAACTGAAAAATTAAAACTACCACAATTTCTATTTAATTTTCCTCAACAAATCCTCTAGCTCCACAAAAACCTTTGTATTTGTAGCCTTTTCAAAAACCAACAATTGTGCAAAACACGTTTTGTTCCAAATGAATCGTATGTAATTTCTTTACACAATTTACATGTCATTTTGATTTTTTTTTGTTAAATGCAGTCATGAAATATCCCATGGCACTGGCTGTTAGAGCAGGGGTCCCAGTGCCAGTGTCCTGGCGAAATTCCACTCTGCACTTGTACAATGTTGCCCGCCTAGAGTTCCCCCTTATCCAGTCAGCACCCTGGTCTGCTGTGTAGTGGGCCCGCTAGAGCAGAGTGGCTCAAGAGTACCACCTAGTGGTGTGCCTTGTGGGATGGGTCCAGTACTTTGGATCCTTTGGGATGAAAGGAATGGTACAAAGGCAAGAAGCTATTATTAGTAGTACCAGCAGAAGTATAAGAGCACTCCCTTTGCCAAGAAAATCTGACAGAGTGATGGGGTGGGTGGATGAATGGATGGATGGGTGAGTGGGTGGGGTTGTATTTGGGTAGATGGGTGGGGGATGGTAGGATTGATGGGTGGGTGGATTCGGAAAAAGTCCAAAATATGCCATTCACAGCCGCAGTCCAGGTGCCAATAAGCCAACCTTGTATTTAGCAGCTGATGTCTTGATTGTAGATCTTGGGACCCCTCCAATCTATCTCACATCTGTGTACACGGGGGGCTCACTGACAACGTGAAGCAGCCCTCCTCTTCTGTTTGTTATCATAGATCAGTTTGGAAATGACAATGGAGAAACCCAGGCAAGCAGTCTGTGAAAGCCAGGAATTCAAAAAAGACAATCAAGATCACATGATAATGAAGGAAACATAAGATTATCTACTTTAAGTGAAGAGCTCCATTGGGACTGAATTCCCCTGCCTATCAATGGATTAGTCTCCCAATATAAGATTAGGAAATGAAGCAGTTCCATTGATTTCATCTCAAGTTTACCCAAAGGAAATGCCTCTTGGGTACCACTAGCTTTTCACTTGTCACCCAGGCCAAAACAAAAAAAAACACCTGTTTTGTAAAGAATGTCAAGAACAGTTGAGAATGAACAGCTGAGAAATTGCTCTGCTGATCAGCTTCTAACAGGCGAGGAAAGAACAACCAACAATCAAGACTAAAGAATGCTGACACAGGCATGCATAAGCAAATTCAGCAGCTGTGAAGCAGGTAATAGGATTTCAAAACCCTTTTCTTACATACTGTAGCAGTTGGCTTGGGACAAATTAGTTTAGCACTTTAGAATGGACTCTTAAAGATTCTGACAAACAAAATCGGCACAGACAAAAATCAAACTATGGACGTCGGGTTAAATATACTGCAGAGTCACATATAAAAAACAACAGTCAATAAAATCAAGAAAGTTTGGAATCCCTGAGAGACCGGGATTGAGAGAAAGTGTCACCCCACAGTAGCTGTTGTCTTAACTGTATGTAATTGCAGTTCTAGTCTGCTCACAGTCTGGGACTGAAAACAAAGCATACAAGAAGGAGAGCGAAATGCAATTAGGTTTTCGCAAACAATTGCAAACAATTTTCAGAGCTTATATCTCTAGTCTAATTTACTACCCTTAGAGGTGGCAGAACAAAGTAAGTATTGTAACTGACCTGCAAACAGTAGTTATTTAGAATGCATGTGTAAATGTCATTTGGTTATTTTAGACAAATGACAGGGATGAGCTGAAGTTGCATTTAAATGCTCAATGGTCCTGTCGGGTACATGGCACAGAGGATGTTTCATATCTGAGATTCACCATTTCCCTGAGAAACCAAATATCGCATTAATCTGTCACATACAGAACACGTAACATGAAAATTACTTGCAGATTGAGCACAGTAATATGATAAAAGCACTGATAGAGCTTTATTATGTTAGAAATTAAGCAGGGATGTACACTACGTTTATGTCAATGTGAATGAAAACCTGGCAAATACAATGCAACAAATTCCAGTTAGCTCTACCCACATAACGCTTCAAACTGTGAGATAATTATTTCCTGACGGGCATGATACATGTGGCCTTTAATGGGTCCTTTTCTTCAGCCAAGCAGAAATCTTTAATACCATTTAACACCTTTCCATTTCTTGATGCTCAAGCTATAGTGGAACTGAGAAATAGGGTCTGACAAAGCCTACCTTTCAGTTGACTTTATTTCCACTGTTGATTTTATAGGCACATTTAAATTCAGGATAATGTGATTACTTATTTTTCACAGTGCTTGCGAAAGGTGTGGGCAATAAACTCGCAGCAGCAATCAGGAACGAACTCTAGTTTTTTCTGTGGGCGTCACGGGGACGGTCACGGCAGGCACTTTGCCATCACGAGCTGTAGCACAGTACTTGGAGAACGACAGTGAGATCGGCTCTGATGATGTGGTTTGGCACTGCGGAGGTAACAGTTGTGGAAAGGTGAGGGAGCAGGTTTGAAGGACTACAGGTGTGTGTATTAAATGCAAAAACAGAGGCAGAGCCTCGCCAACGTCTTTGTGTTTGTACTTCCCAATGCCATTGTGATCAGAGGAAGAAACTCAGATGACAAAGCTTAAATGCAATACTGTACGTTAGTTGACAAAACTGGCAAGACTCCTTCTGCTGGAAATCCTCCTCAGCTATCCTCTTCATTAATTTCACTTGACACTCAGCACTATTTCTGTGCTCCGTTCTTAACTTTAATTGGACTTTTATCCCAGAAACGCAGATTTCAAAGAGCCAGTTCTGTCGCTGCTGTGCAGTTAAAAAGACAACATGAAATCACCCAAATGGCATGACCTAAACCAAAACAGCCTTAACTCAGATCATAAACATTTCACTCCCTCTGTCCCTGGAGAAACAGACAGAGCTATTGACCTCTTTTTGGAGTCTTTACATTTTGGGCTGTTTTATGCTCCAATTTGCTCTTTGCTTGAGGACAACGACCTTTTAATGCGCTCAACCCAAAATATGTTAAGCAAGTGCTACATCTTGCCATCAGGCTTTCACGTCCTGAAATATTAAAGCCCTTACAGAGAACTCTGCCAGTTAGACATGCTTTTGTAATCTAAAAAATGTAGATACATACAATAATGGATTTATTTTTTAGTGGATTGGAGTGTGTTTATGACAGATTAAGAGTTTGCAAGGGAATATAAGTCTTAAAAGCCCAGGCCTGCTATCTACTGTATCTACCAAGCCAGTATGATGTGGATTTTTCCCAGCATGCCCTGCCAGGTTAATCAGCTCAAGAACTGACAAACCAGGCTGACAATGTCAAGCTTTGGCACTAAAGTTCTAACAGCTGTTAGAAGCACATGCTTGTTGACAACAACGGTGACCATACACGCACTCCACGGATTACAGTACATACTGTACGTCTCGTACCAAGTAAATTCAACTTTACATAAAAACCTGCCATTTGTCCTATAAAAAAATCGAGTTACGAAATGTTTACGTTAGATACTGTACGTAAGGAGCAAGTTGAGTGGCGTGATCCTCCAATGGACTGAGCGCAATGCGTCACCGCTAGCGTTCCTGCCGTTTTATTTTCACTCACGTCTCTCGTTTCTCGCCTTCCCTCTGGGCATTGCGAGTGACCTGAACTGCAATTATCAGGGAAGCACCTGGTGATTTCATCATGGATGGTATTTACAGTTCATTTTATGTTGCGTTTAATTACTGTACATCATACTATTTATACATTTGTTTCATTCTTCCGTTCCAGTGTTTCTTTTATTTGCTTTAGGTTATGCCATATTTGGAGTTTAATTAATATAATTATAAGATACCGTTTTTTGGCATTCACAGGTAATTCAGTTCTCTCCCCTGAATAAAGCTTGATGTTTTGTTTTCTCTACCTAATGGACGGCGGACTGCTGCATAGTTCTCTCTCTCTTGCCTCTCTCTCTACCTCCCTCTGTGATTAACACATTTACTGTACCAGTCTACTATTAAGGACAAGAAACTCTGATGAGCCAGCAATTCTCCTCTCCTGTCCATCCGTCCTCACTCACAAATACAGTACAGCGAGAGACAACGAGGCAGGATCAGTGCGACATCATGCACAGAATTTCTCTCTGTTTCACAACAGCTAAGAAAGCGTTCTTCTTCCGTAAAAATTCGGTTTATGCAAAAATTGCAGAACGGAACCTTTTACATAATCCGTAAAGTGAGTGTAATTTGTAAAACGCTCATTCTCAAAGGAATACAAGGAAAAGACCTACAGTATGTGACTCAACTGTAGATTTCAGCCAGGACAGGGGTCACAGTACCCCTGCTCTCCAGCGTACACTAGAGGCGTTTTAACTGGGGTCTGAACTCATGACCCTCAGATCCCAGGTCCGGAGTGCTAATTACTGACACACTTCATTCACACAACGAGAAAATGAAAGGGAAAAAAAGATTATTTGTACATTATACAGTATGTTAACAGAAAATATAATACACATACCATATAATGCAAAGGAGCAAGTAAAGATGCATTCCATGCTGTGGAGCCTTCTTAGGGTGTCCACACAGCTACCTACCTACTTCCTACTGTAGCATTCTTGGGTTCACATGGGTATGTGCCCTCACCGCTGCCACTTCAGGTCAGCCCCCACCGCTGGGGACTCGAACCCGGGCCTCCTGCTTCACTCAACAGGGACCCAGCCAGTTGAGCTCAAGGGAAATCTCCCGTCAGCCCTGCAGCTGTGGTCCTTGCTATTCACAGGGAAGGGCGGTGATGTCACTGCGCTGGTAAGCTGGCTCGAACTACCTGCAATGGCGGCCGTATGCGTTACAATACCTACAGTTGAGCTCCTACAGGTTTATTATTGTTTTTTCAGTTACGCAGTTTAAAATATTTCGAGTTCTATAGAATTCCCTATTTCAGTATTGTAGATATGTTTACGTTAAAGTACCTTTCTTGTGTTTTCTGAGAACGTGACTAGAGGAAAAAGGGAGAGATCGGGAAGAGAGAGGGAGAACGCAGCAGGTGTGAATGTGATTGTTCAGGAATAAACTGCAATAAAATATCTGTCTCCATCCACTTCCCATCCTTACGGGCAATGTTTTTAACCACCACCGCACGAACCCTACGGTTACACATCTATAAAGTAAACATGGATGGATGTTTATTCTAAAAATAGATGTGAAACATATTGTAACACAACAAGGTTCAGGCAGGCACCCTCACCTTCTGCCTTCACAGGTCGGCCCTGCACCGTGGGGGACACCTGGGCCTCCGGCATCACTCAACAGGGACCTAGCTTGTTGAGCTAAAGAGAGATCTGTCTACGGCCCAGTGGCTGTAGTCCTGCTATTACAGGGAAGGGCAGTGACGTCACCGCTTTGGTAAGCCGGCTCTTACACACCACTGTCGGCCGTAAGCGTTACGCTCCCCCCCACTTAACTCGCCGTCCTCGGTGAAGGGCTATCCCATCCCACTGCTGACACCAATGTAACGCAACGGGGGTTCAGGCGGGTGCCCTCGCCTTCTGCCTTCACAGGTCGGCCCCGCACCGTGGGGGATGCAAATCTCTCTTTAGCTCAACAAGCTGGGTCCCTGTTGAGTGACGCCGGAGGCCCGGGTTCGTGTCCCCGACGGTGCGGGGCTGACCTGTGTAGGCAGAAGGCAAGGGTGCTCACCTGAACCCCGTTGCGTTACAATATTTAATAAAGGTTATTTAAGCATGTAGTACATAAAGCTTAAAAAGTATTGTGATATTATGAGCATTGATGTATTATTTTACTAATAATTATTTTATTGTCAGAAAAATGCAAAATACAATATACTTGTACAGTATGTACAGTACATATACTGTATGATACCTGCAAGATAAAAAGAGAGCCAGCAAATTTACTATGGCAAGGTTCTTTTAAGAGAGTATGATTAAGATATGATGCAAACTAACAGATATCCTAGAATTAAAAATATACATACAGTATTACTGCAAACACTGTATTTTAACTACTGTATATCAAGAGGAATGATTTCTCCGTTGTCGTTCAATAAGAAAGCTACTCGTTAATGTGATACCGGAGCAAATAAGAAGACAGGACTCTGGAAATGAGCCTAAAATAAGCCACATTAATATCTCAATAATGGTAATGGACGCTTCAAACGACCAGTTGTAACTGTATTTTGGAAAAGAAACAAGCTTTCATAATTCCACTTCATAATCCTTCATAATTCCCCCAGTCTGGAAAAAACACACCTTTCCATTCATGTTACCTTGCATTGTTTTTGTCCTGTTATATTTTCTCTGTTTGTGGAATTTTGCACAGTTTTGATTACTTGATTACATGTTATTTATGTTATGTTATTACACATTACTGTTATTGTTATTGTGTTACTGTCTATTGTCTTATCTTCTTTCCTATTTATATACTGCACCTGAGTGACTAATGAGAAATACTTTTCATTATACTATGCACCTGTGTAAGTATAATGACAATAAAGTTGAAGTGAATTGAATGAATTGAATTGAATGTTATATTCTTAATATTTAATATAAAAAATTGAACCAAATCTTTAGAACTTAACTCTCTATAAAATGGCTTTGGTCATAATTAGACCTGCCATAAGGATAAGATTGCTGTGCACGTACGATTCCATTTCTGTTTCTCCTTCCTCTGACTTTCCAGGCCATCCACGGCTGCGCTGTGCTGCTTCTGTATCAGCATGAGAGGAGAGAGCTTGTTAATCTTTTTGTGTTAATTGTTCATTAAATGTGGCTTCCTCTGTCACAGCTGATACCTTGACCGCCCCCCTTTCCCTCGTCAAATCCCCGCGCAAACGGACAAAGGGATTGTGGGATAAGGGAAGAGATAATGAGTCCGATGTTGCGTCTCCTGGCAAAAATAATTGCTTTTTTATGGCTTTTGTTCAGCATCATTTGTATACCTGATTATTACAGCAGGTACAGTAGCTCTTCCTTTCGGTCAGCTGTCATACACCTGAGATTGACAGGCAAGCCAGCATGTAATTAATGACTTTCTGCTTGCTAAAGTGGACTGTGCAAAGCTTTATCAGAGAGTTTTGCCTCACACGCATCTTTCTTGTTATTGCAAATTTATAACAAATCTCTCAACTTTCTCTCACACTGAAGCTGATGAGGCTCTTTGGAGACTCATGATCCTACCGGCCCAGCAGTAGGAAGCAACAGGAAGAAAGTCAGGTACCTCACTGTCAACTGGACAGCATAAAATGAATCCTGCTCCCAAGCCTGGTGATTAACGAGCACATATAATAATAATAATAATAATAATAATAATAATAATAATAATAATAATAATTGCTTACACTTCTATGGGGCTTTTAGGTTTTAGGACACTCCACTCAAAGTGCTTTACAGGTCATGGGGATCCCCTCTACCCCCACCAGTGTGCAGCCCCACCTGGATGATGCACCTGTACTCTCCCCACACACCAGCTCTCAGTGGGGAGTAGAGCAGAGTGATGAAGCCAGTTCAGAGAGGGGGCTTATTAGGGGGCCATGAAGGGTATAGGCCAGGGGAAAATTTGGCCAGGATACTGGGGTAACACCCCTACTCTTTTCTAGAAGCACCCTGGGATTTTTAATGACCACAGAGAGTCAGGACCTCGGTGATACAGTACATCTCTTCTGAAGGATGGCGTCTTTTTACAGGATAGTGTCCCCGTCGCTATATTGGGGCATTAGGGGCATTTTAAAACACCATTACCATACTACCTTTGTGCCAAAGCATGTCCTTAGATTTTTCCAGTCACATTTTTTTTTCCAAAAGCAATCTTAATTACAGTTTAACCTGAGGTGTTCTGTGCATCTGCTATTTTACTCACTCAAGGTCACTTGCAACAAGGCAGGAGTTAATTGAAGAAAGGCCTTATAAGAAATCGTAATTCTTGCATTTTGATCCCTGTATCAACAGCAAACAAGAACGGCTTCAATTATGCTGTGGTAAATCTCATGAGGGCCATTTACTGCTGCAAATTTTGTTTTGTAAACTGACATAATTTGCTTGTTTGGGAATAAATTTAATTGAAACGTAATAGAGATATCTATGATGAATTGAGCACATATATGTGCGCTTGTGTGTTTTAATTAAACTAAACTGCAAATAGAAAAGGAAGAGGTTACTCAAAATGCACATTTCCCTCGCTAGCTATAACCACAATTAATTGCATCATAATTAAAACAAACAGAAGGAATACAAAGCGCAGTGATAATCTGTTGTTTTATATGTCATGCTCCAATTAGTCTGCTCTGCATAACAAAGATAACAAAGATATAGATAATATTATTCAATTCCAGTCCTTAGAATAGCAATCTAGCTTCCCACTGTTCTGTGTATGATGCCATGAAGGTCTCCGTGCTGGAAAATGGGTTCGGTGTCAGATAACAAGAAGTAGGCCACGTACTGTACACAACCAACGCCATTTGGATAAATAAACCTACTGTACTTAGAGACACTCTGTCTCTCCTCTGGTATTGATTATAGTTTGTAAAACAATTTGAAAGTTTGAAACCCCCGCATGGCTCTCCCCTCCTGAAACACAAATTAGCCTTAGCTGAGGTTTGGCCAAACACTTACAGCAGCAAACATGCACTCCTCTACCTCAGCTGAAGGACTTGGCTGAAGCCCAAGTAGATAACATCCCCATGAGTGACATCCCTTACAGCGACCAGAATGCAGCCATCGTGCCCTGCTTTGAAAGCTAATTTGCTGGCCCCACACAGTAGCCAATCGATATTTTAATAGCAGTCTCATTTGAAAGATGAATTTTTCTTCCTGTGCACAAGGGGTCTCCCTTCCTGTTCACTTGTCTTGGGATGTGGGGGACTTGTTCAAGTCTGACATCCTGACCTACACCTCTCTCATGTTCCACTTTCCTGGGGAGTGAGAGATTAAAGTACGGTGTTGACTTTAACGCAAAACTTATTTCTGTTCAGTGATACAAAACAAGTGCCACAGGCCCGTATTAAGGCTGCTTGAGGCCACGGATCGAACACTATGGATTGAGTTTTTTTTATTACACCTCCCCATCGCTTGCCATCCACTTAGATGAAGCTTTTTAAATGGACTCAGAGTTTTATGGCTTCACGGTTCAAATGTAATGTTTTCGCTCTGTAATTAACTCCTGCATATGCTGATCAGGTTTAATTTTCATTTTCTATTGCTGCAGATGTCAGATGGAATATGTCCCTTGAATTACTGATTAACACTGGGGGGAAAAAAAAGTCCCACAGTTATTAGCACACGGAGAGAAACATGTAATATGGAAACTCCTTGGCATTAATCACGATTAGGCTCATTAGCCCAAACTGAACAGTTTAATTTGTATATAGTAAATCCAGTCTTTTGTAATTAGTGGACGGGCTGTCTGTTTGATATTAAAAAAATGAAAACCTGCAATGTGGTTCTTAAAAGCTGTGGGTTCATATTGTGGATGGCATGGACTAATTTATATTAATGCTATAATGGCTAGGCCCCTGTAATCTAATAACCACACTGCTAGCTTCATACCATGAAGAAAAATGAAATTATAATGAAAAGGTTGAAACCCTCTCATCAATTAATGATAAAACTCCAGTTTTTCATATTCTAATTAAAAACAAAAATTAAATACAAAAATGAAGAGCAGAGTATCTTTCAAGTGTGAGCAGCACAAAATTTGCCCAACAAGCAATAAAACCTCAGTTCTTACTGCAGGCACCTGTAATCAGAAGGCCATTACTTGACATTGCAGAGAACCATTTTGAGAGTATCTCATATCTACATACAGTACTGCATAAAAGTTTTTACCACTTTCAAAGACATTTTTGCTCTGATGGGACTTTTCTCATTATTGCATTGAAATGTCTTGGCATTGTGCTTGTCAGGTGCTTTACAGTATATTGAAAATTCTGAAATGATGGCTTTAAACAGAAACAGCTTTGTTCCATCTTCTCTCGGAAACATAGCTGAGAGAGAAGAGACAGATCTGAGCAATGTCGCTTTAAAACAAATTAAGCACACTCTTTGAGGTCCAGCTGATTAAAGGTGAATTAAAAGATGAGGTTACAGCACATGACTGGCCCTGCGCCTTCACTCCAAACTCTTCCCTCAGTGAGATGTGCTGAATCAGCTTTGTACAGGCGAGCCCCTACAAGTCTGTACAGCCCCGACTACCTGGAAGCAGAAAAGGGAAAGAGGAGCAGACCACAGAAAGACAAAGAGAAGAGAAAAACTACCAAGACAAGAAAGAACAGTGCAAAATGAAAGAGACGAACAGAGAAACGAAATCAGAATAGGAACCAACAAAGAACATGCAGAGAAAACGTTTGTCCAGGAACACCGCATCAATAATAAAACACAACATTGCAAAGAATCAAGGATTTGCTGTTATATTAATCTGCCTCCTGTCAATTGCTCTATTACATATTTATGCTCAAATCTCTGCACTCCTCCACATCTGCGCTGCTACTCATGCATATTTTATTGAATGTTTGCAGCTCTGAACCTGAGTATAATGATGTTATCCCAAAACATTAAATTAAACGTACTGTACAAAATAGATTTTAATGATGTTTACTAAATCACACAAGAGTCGATACCATTCTTGAAGTTAAACAGCTGGTGGTAAATTAAATATTTTTGAAGACTAGGAGGGAAACCACATTTACAGTTTCCTTTATTGGATTTTGGCTAATTCAATAAATATGGCTACCACTGGCTTTGCATGAGGTTTCCATGTTTTGTGAAGTTCGCATTGAGTACTAAAATGTGTGGGCGGTTACACAAAGCAGTTGAAAAGAATTTTCAAACGTCCTTTGTTCATTCAGGTTTATTCTCTCAGCAGCTCCCTTCATTTGTGTGTTCCTTGATTACTGAGAAGCAGCACAGGTGGAACTGTGGCATTCTTAATTAGTGATGAGACAAAATTAATGATGAATGTTAAAGCACTCTCCAGTGAAGGCCTGCATCTCTGCTTGGGTAGTCTTGAATAACCCCAGCAACTGGTAGGAACATACTATAATTGCTACCTTAAGAAAAATGGGTTTTGATCAACTGTGGAAATGATCCAAAGAAAGTAATACAAATGTCCATATTTTGAACTGAATTTTGTACGTTCAAAATGACAACATTTATACTGAACGTACTACATATATATTGTTAGAGCTGTGACAGACCGAGAAACTGGGCATGATGAAAAAACAACAGGTCTATGGTGCAAAGCTGAGCAATATGGGAGAGAACAACTCAATAGTAATAGGTTGGTAAACAAAGGTGATGCAAACCATTTCTAGTCTCTAGACCAGAAGTGATGCTAAAGTCAGTGAGACCAGAGCTGCGACTTTGTTCTAGATTTGTAGATTTCTGTAAAACAAATACATGGAGACAAATAACTTTATAAACACAAAGGAATGTGCAGTGGCGTGACTAAAATAATACATCCTCGTTGTTGATTTTACAATACCACTGTCAACATCCTACATTTGATTCAAACTATGTTAAAAACATTTATCAGAGCACACAGCAGCCATTCCTTTCCTACCGTACTGTACGCTGCAAAAATTCAAGGAACAATAAATGTTAAAGAAAACATTTTATAATACCTGTAACTTTGGTTTAGCATGCAGAAAGCCTTTGTAATGTACAGAAGAGATGATGATGATGAAAACACAGTCATACCCAAAAAGGAGGGGGAGAGAGGAATCAATTATTTGATATTACCACCAGAAACCTGTCTGACTTGCACAGCATAAAGAAAGGATTGTGATAATTACAATCGTTGGGTTTCCAATGGTGCCAATAATGGACTCTGTTATCAGCTTCTTGCTCTGATTAAATCTTCCAGACCCTGCAAGATTTAAATTGGTTTTAAATTAATGCAATGAGTTTTTAGTCTCTTTTTTAACTCTCTTAATTGTTTTTTATTTTCCACTGACGTGGCCAGTTAATGCTCCCAATTACGTTTACAGACCAGATTTCTGTTGAGTAATTGGGTTTGTGAGGAATGGAGCCCTGTAATAATAGAGGAACCCCAGAGGGAAGAATAAAAGGAAGAGGGTTATACTGCAATATTGCTGTGCTGATTTCACAGAGGATTTGCGTATTTATTAGGTGGCAGATGGGAAGAGATTTCCGCAAAGAAGTCGAGTTATTTTTTCACTTCCAAGATGTTGACAGCTCTGTCTTTGGATTTGATCACTTTTTTACACAAGCTACAGAACCTCGCACCGGCCTTTACAGGACTGATTTCTTGGAAATGCAAACACACTTCATACACTAATAACAAGACAGGTTGTCGGTATTTAGGAAGCTGCACTCGCCCACTCCCCTTTGGAAATGCGGTATGTACTGTATTTATGAACCTCTGAATTTATGCTGTAATAATTCGTTTACACAGCCACAGTCCATGAGGGATGAGTGAAACAATGAAACAGTACTGAAAGAGGAAAAGAAAACCAATTGTCCCATTGGCAGTAAACATGTCTTTAATACATTCCTTGACATTGTCTTGGGTGGCTGACGTCACGGCATGCATTCAAAGAGAAAGTAATTAGAAACAACTTAAAAGTCTTGTGTGCCTCATCATACAAAAGACCACTGGTGCTTAAAAACAACCTTCAGACAACTACTGTACCTCTGTTTTCACTCCTACACTGTAATCACTGGAAGGGTGGCTGAGAGGTGTAGTGGTTAGCACTGGTGCCTCGCAGAACTGGGTCCCTGGGTTTAATTCCTGACCTGGGGTGCCATCTGTGTGAAGTTTGTATGTTCTCCCCGTGTTAATAGGGGTTTCCTCTGGGTGCTCCAGTTTCCTCCCAAAGTTCAAAGACATGCCGGTACAGTAGGTTAATTGGCGTCTGGGAAAAATTGGCCCTGTTGTGAGTGTGTGTGTTTGTGTCTGTGGGCGCCCTGTGATGGACAGGTGTCCTGTCCTGGGTGTACCCCGCCTTGCGCCAGTTGCTTGCTCCATCTCCCCCTCAACCATGAATCGGATGAAACGGATGGTTGGATCTAATCATTAGTCTCTGTTTAAGGTCACGGTGTTGGGGAGGAAGCAATGTGATTCCTGGCGCATATTTCCTTTTTTTTGCTTTATAGTAGGAGGATCCACAGTAGACTTGTTGCTTTCTTGGCTCCAGTCATGGAGCATGGTAACATGATTTGACCTTTATTAATTTCATTTAATATCTCACACAACACAGCTGAATCCCACTGCATTAAGTATTTTTTATAGTATATACAGTATAGTAAATTTATAGCATTTTATTTTTAAATGTGCATTGAAAAGCCTAAACAACGTGCAGGTAATGAGATTCACCAGGGACCGTTTTCCCCGGCATCTGCAATGACTCAGGCAGCCTGCGAGGTGACCGCACAGTGTTTGGCTTAAACTGCATTCTGCAGCAGAACGAAACAATGCAATTATAATTCACAAGGCACATGAATAAATGCACACAACAAAAACTAAAAGGAAGGGGATGGACTCTAAATAAATGTTTGCATCCATTTAATAGGATGGACTGCTATCATGCCCTTGACTGCAGGAATATTTTATCTTTACAGCTCTGGAGAGATTTAGATTGCCGAAGACAAGGAGGAAGGTTAGTGTCTATTTTAGCTGCAGAAAACACAATTACTGACAATACATTCATCACTTCCCTTCACTGCTGAGACGTTTCCAAGCACAGACCCTAATGTCTTCTGGGTTACTCCTTCTTCTCTCATTGTAAGTGCCACATTATAACTTGCAAGCCTTTTGTGTTGCGTTTTGCATTAAAGTTTCACCCCCTCCCTTACTGGAAGACAGGACTCAATTTAACAGGAAGGTCACACCTGAAGGATCTTAAGGAACAAGAAGCATTATATCTGACTAATTATTGACCATTACCATTGATCCACACTTCCCCTCAGCTTTGGATACAAAACAATTCTGGACAATTCAGTCGAAAAAACAAACCTCAATGCCTCTCAATTCCTAAGTGCAACGTGCAAGAAAACCAGAAAGTGAAGTCAATAGTTGTTTTATTTTTCATAACTTTCAATTCAGGAAGAGGGAAAAGGAGCATGGAAAGGCCATAGCTATGACCTTATTTTTTTTAACATTTTGCATTGATTTATTCAACACGAAATAACAAAAAACAAACCTTTTAAAAAGCCCATTTAAAAAGTGGGGAAACCATGACTAAAGTCAAGGAAAAGTGAGTTAAACAAAAATATTTTAAAATAAGCACAGACACGTGACCATGCTAGCTCAGTTTTTGTAACCCAAATAGAAACCTTTCCATACAAATATTTTAGGCAAGTCAAGTGCAATCTAACGGTATCTCAATCTCCATCCATCCTTTTAACATACATTTTTAGCTTCAATTAGAACTACCAGCAAGACCTGCTAAGCCTGAAGATTCCAAGTAATTTGTGAATCACCAGTAGGAAGGAGCTGAATCATAGTCACACCAGTCCAATCTGAGAGACATAGAGTATCTTAATAAAGACTTTCAGAACTGGAGCTCACTTCAATCCATTGAGGTTATAACTCACATGAGAAAGCTTACATACAGTGTGACTGTCAGCGTATAGCTCAGCTGAAAAACTAAAAGCTGTTGTCACACAGTTTAAAATACCACAAGATGACTTTGCTGCAACTATGAACAGCTTTTGGAAAAGCAGCAACTGAGGATACAGTACAGTACAATCAGACCAGCCATTAGCTTTTTCAAAGTATTCACACTTTAATAGTTTAATTCTGATATATATTGTAATGATTTGTGTCAATTTATTTATCATTTGTATATTAGATTATCAGTGAGAATTTAAGTCCTGCATATATGTTTTAGAAGTCGCTAGTCAGGTGTTTGCCCATCTTACTGCTTCTATAGTGCTTACTTTTCCTCCCGTTTTAGTATTGTCTGCAAACTTGGCTAATTTATCAACTTTACCAGACTCTGGATCTTTGGTTCAAAATATGAATCCATGTGGCACTCCACTAATTACATCACCCCAACAAATTCATCAAGAGGTGAATTTGAGACTTCATCTTTTGGAAGGAGCCTAATCAAAATCCTTCAGAAAATCAAAATGCACCATATAAATTGCCCTGTGTCCATTACTGTGGGTGCTTGTTCAAATAAATAATGCATTAGTTAAGCAAGACCTGTCTTTTCTAAATTCATGTTAATTATCACATACAATCCTATTGCTAAAGAGATGACCTCTGGCTTAGATTTGATTGTTTTTAAAATGAAGTAATTCAAATATGACTTACTGGTTCGTAATTACTTGGTTCACTTTTGTCACCCTTATTTATGGACGGGCAGTAGACTCGCATTTCTCCAGCCCACAGGTACTGTTGGAAAAGCTCTTGGCTTCTGATTATCATCTCTTACTTCCTTAAGTAAGATACCTTCAGGCCCTGGAGATTTATTAATCTTGAGTGCTTATAAGACCCTAGATACCTCTGCCTGTTCTGTGTTAATACTATTTAATACAGAACTTTGTTCCAGTGCCTGAGGCATGTTGTTGAATTCTTCCGTAGTGAACACCTGAGCGAAATACTCATTCAGTTCCTGAGCCATTTCCCTTTCATCGTCTAGACGTTTCCCATTATTGCCCAGGATACATTTTACTTCATCCTCTGCGGTTCTTCTGCTGTTGTATATCTTATCTTAAAAGGCACGGTGAGATAACTACACACCACCCTCAGATGCATTTCACTTTAAAAAGTTCACAGAGTCCCAGCACAGTGTAAAACAGACATGGTTTAAACAGTGACAGTGTGCAAAAGCCAACAAAAAAACATGTGCCTTCATGGTTGGCTCATTTTAAATCCTAAAGAAAAAGCCCAGTTGTGTTAGATGTATTTTGGGGTTCAAGGACTGGAAAGTGCAGGCCATATGACAATTCAGGATGGATGTACAGTATAATAAATATCCTCCTCTGGACCCAATTTGTGATGATGAAAAGTGCTTCTGGTCAACAGATGAATGTGTGAAGGGATCTCAGTCTCAGTGTTGACTTTTCACTCTTTGGCACAGAATAGCGAGGTAAGGGTAATCATGGTTGCCAAGAAGAAGAGGGAGACTCACTGGAGACCCTCATTGAAAAGGCGAGGGGGTGGATGAGAACAGGGCGTTGTTTCAAGATAAAGGTCAACAAAATCAAAATTGCTTTGCATACAGGGCCAAAGACTAGAAAAAGACAAAGGACTTGGCACTGTAGGCTCGGACAACAGTGTTTTCATTATTGCCTTTCTCTCATTTTGAACTACTGTATACACTAACAGGCTATTGAAATGATATAATAATCACATCCTTAAAATTTAAATTTGTGGATAAGTGCCCTCCATGCTGCTGATGTAATGGTTACATAAAAGATATATTACTGTATATAACAGAAAGACTTAAAGATAAGATCCACTGTGTCCAATATTACACATGATATAATGTATAAGCATCTTTCTTCCTTTTTTGTATCCTCTTTACCTCCGAGTTCTTATGCTATTCCACACATCATCCGCAATTGCAGGTAGAACCTTATCAATCTGGCCCACGTTGCCTACAGTATACAAGGGGAATCACTGTGGTTATCAGCAGGCTATTGAAAGCTGCAGTTTGAATTTTACATTTTAAGATGAAAATTTCACTGAAACTTCAGTTTTTTAACCAATATAATTAAAGAAAAAACTGAGACAGTTCCATGATAATTAAAATTAAGCTAACCCAATTAAAAAGTAAAAAAAGAAAGAGAAGAATATCCTTCTTCTCACTTTCAAAAGGGCTCCCGATGTCAAATTAGAAAAAAATGCACCAATTCCAGTGCTTCAAAGCCACCTACAGTACATTTGACAAGGCTGCCACCGAGACATGAGGCGAGAGATGATCAAAAATAAAATAGGACCGATCTTTCTGGGTCTGAAATGCTAACGTGGCATTTCCTTCACATGACCTACGAAAAGTTAATTCAATGCTTTCTTTTGAGCTAAACCGCATGAAACATTCACGAGTCACATCTTAAAACAGTAATAATTAAACTTCATTTCTCGCTGCACCATGCCAATACTCTAGTATAATTAGGTTATGTTTTGATTTTGCTAGTAATATATTTAATTATAGAACAGTATGATTCATTTACTTCATTAAAAAAGAAAAAGCCCCTGAGATGTAACAATCATTCTGAATTTTAAGCTCAGCCCAGTTGAGCTGAGGTAAGATGGAAGCATTCAGTCAGAAATGAAAAATAACAAGAACAAAATCTGTTTATTTCTGTATCTATCTACATAGACTACTACTCTATGCTACTGCTCTACTCAGAAATGGTGGCAACCTTTTGCCTGAAAGCTATGGGGATTCCAGCATGTGTTCTTAAAAATTATCTTTTTTGTCCACCTGCTGATCATATTTTGTCACTAACTTGCTGAAAAGCTAGCCGACAATGGAAAACTACAGTACCATCTGCAGTGGTATTGATGGACCAGTAGGTGGTGCTCTTCATTCTGGCCCAGAATTTCCAATCCAATGTCTAGCCGGGTGTGTGCTGTTTGAGGTCCTAACTGTTCAAAAGAGTAGGGGTGTAAATCCCAGTGTCTTATAATAATAATAATTCCTTACAGATAATGGGGACACCCCTCCACTAATGTGCAGCCCCACCGGGATGATGTGACAGCAGCCAAAGTGTGCCTGAACAACCTCCAATCAGCTATCAGTGGAGAGGAGAACAGAGTGATGAAGCCAGTTCATAATTGTGGATTATTGGGAGGCCATGATTGGTAAAGGCCAGGGGGAAATTGGCCAGGGTAACCCCTACTCTTTTGGAGAAATGGCCTTGGGATTTTGAATGACCACACAGAGTGTCTCATCTGAAGGATGGCACTTTTTTGGAAGTATAGTGCCTTTTTACAGTATAGTGTCCGTGTCACTATACTGGGGCATTAGGACCCACACAGACCGTGAGGTGAGCGCCACCTACTGGCCCACCTCAAGGAGCAATCTTAGCCTTTCCAGGAGGTCCCCCATCCTGGTAAAAACCAGGCTCACACCAGCTGAGTTTCAGTGGACTGCTAGTTGTGAGGTGCAGGGTGATATGGCTGCTGGCTAAATTCCACTCTGCCCTTCTGGCCAACCCAAAATTCCAGAATGGTTGTCACACGTTTGGAGGGGGTGAACTGTTGAACTTCAGTGGTGGATGAAGTCGGTCCCCTCATATCTGTAAAGGACCTTGCAGATAAGATAAGAGACAATTTACAAATGATTAAGTATATGTATGCCAAAGTGTGACTTATGTTATTGCACATTTCAATCTTACAGAGACACTGCATTTGCTCAGATAGCTGCCTGAATCATTGTGAAGAACCTCCAACAACAGGACCACTGCCTTGCCCCATTATTCACTCAATGGGTCAAAACTCAGAACAGATGGAAGGAGGATAGAGACACTCTCCTCGTCTCTGCTGAGTTCACCCGGAGGCCGATTAGGCTCGGTGCTTGTCAGAGTAAGCCTGGCAACAAATTAAGTGTGGCAAGCCTGTAAAAGGCAATACCAACACACACGCCGTGACCTTGTGATGAGCTTCTCTTAAGATGAAGATTTGTCTGAAAGGAAACCTTCAACTGACTTCCCAGAAAAGCTTTATTTCCTCGCCACACTGGTGAAAAACACTTTTTTTTAGCGAAACAGCATTATCCTGTTATAAGAGTGTCAGAGTTGCACATAGCGAGCCATGAAAAAAGAAAACTGAAATAATGTAATCAAATTTAATTCCAGGGTTTCTTTTTTGAGAACAGCTACAAGTATAATACTCTGAGAAAAGTTAGATTCCAGGGTATACTTCACAGAGCCATCAACTATGACACAACAACATTAATAATAATAATAACTATTATTATTCAAACGTTTATTAACTTTATTTTATATACAGTGCCTTGCGAAAGTATTCGGCCCCCTTGAACTTTTCAACCTTTTGCCACATTTCAGGCTTCAAACATAAAGATATAAATTTTTTATTTTATGTGAAGAATCACCATCAAGTGGGACACAATTGTGAAGTGGAACGAAATCTATTGGATTTTTGAAACTTTTTTAAATAATAAAAAAATGAAAAGTGGGGCGTGCAAAATTATTCGGCCCCTTTACTTTCAGTGCAGCAAACTCACTCCAGAAGTTCAGCGAGGATCTCTGAATGATCCAATGTTGTCCTAAATGACTGATGGTGATAAATAGAATCCACCTGTGTGTAATCAAGTCTCTGTATAAATGCACCTGCTCTGTGATAGTCTCAAGGTTCTGTTGAAAGCGCAGAGAGCATCATGAAGACCAAGGAACACACCAGGCAGGTCCGTAATACTGTTGTGGAGAAGTTTAAAGCCGGATTTGGATACAAAAAGATTTCCCAAGCTTCAAACATCCCAAGGAGCACTGTGCAAGCGATCATCTTGAAATGGAAGGAGTATCAGACCACTGCAAATCTACCAAGACCTGGCCGTCCCTCTAAACTTTCAGCTCAGACAAGGAGAAGACTGATCAGAGATGCAGCCAAGAGGCCCATGATCACTCTGGATGAACTGCAGAGAACTACAGCTGAGGTGGGAGAGTCTGTCCATAGGACAACAATCAGTCTTACACTGCACAAATCTGGCCTTTATGGAAGAGTGGCAAGAAGAAAGCCATTTCTCAAAGATATCCATAAAAAGTCTCGTCTAAAGTTTGCCACAAGCCACCTGGGAGACACCCCAAACATGTGGAAGAAGGTGCTCTGGTCAGATGAAACCAAAATCGAACTTTTTGGCCACAATGCAAAACGATATGTTTGGCGTAAAAGCAACACAGCTCATCACCCTCAACACACCATCCCCACTGTCAAACATGGTGGTGGCAGCATCATGGTTTGGGCCTGCTTTTCTTCAGCAGGGACAGGGAAGATGGTTAAAATTGAGGGGAAGATGGATGCAGCCAAATACAGGACCATTCTGGATGAAAACCTGTTGGAGTCTGCAAAAGACCTGAAACTGGGACGGAGATTTATCTTCCAACAAGACAATGATCCCAAACATACAGCAAAATCTACAAAGGAATGGTTCACAAATAAACGTATCCAGGTGTTTGAATGGCCAAGTCAAAGTCCAGACCTGAATCCAATCGAGAATCTGTGGAAAGAGCTGAAAACTGCTGTTCACAAACGCTCTCCATCCAACCTCACTGAGCTCGAGCTGTTTTGCAAGGAAGAATGGGCAAGAATTTCAGTCTCTCGATGTGCAAAACTGATAGAGACATACCCCAAGCGACTTGCAGCTGTAATCGCAGCAAAAGGTGGCTCTACAAAGTATTAACGCAAGGGGGCCGAATAATTTTGCACGCCCCACTTTTTATTTTTTTATTAGTTAAAAAAGTTTCAAAAATCCAATAGATTTCGTTCCACTTCACAATTGTGTCCCACTTGTTGGTGATTCTTCACATAAAATAAAAAATGTATATCTTTATGTTTGAAGCCTGAAATGTGGCAAAAGGTTGAAAAGTTCAAGGGGGCCGAATACTTTCGCAAGGCACTGTAACACCTTTAGAAGCAACTACTGTACTTAGAGCTCTTTATGGTAATAGAACAAAGGTAACAAGAATAAGTGATAAAAAATTAAGGTTTAGAAAGCAGAACAAGATGCAAGATGCATGGGGTAGACACAGAACAAACAAAGTAAAAGTCCTTTTGAAGAACAAAGTTTTAACTCTCTCTGAAATCCTTGGGGACAGACTTCCAGAGCATTGTAGTGTAGCAAAAGAAGGCCCTGTCACCTGTAATATACAGATGAGCTTGGGGGACAAACAGGAAACTGGAACCAGATGAATGAAGGTTGCAAGGTGGAGGGTAGAAAGATAGTAACTTAGACAGGTAGTCAGGTGCCAAGCCATGAAGGGCCTTATACTGTATGTGAGTATGAGGATTCTGAAGTTGACACGAAACCTGACAGGAAGCCAGTGCAAGGACTCCAGGACAGGAGTAATTACATGTGATCTGGTCAGGATTCTGGTGAATTGTGGGCATGAATGCTTGTTTAGTGTGAATTTAAGATAATCCTGCAAGTAGGGTGTTGAAGCAACTGAAAGATTGACCAGCTTTTCAGCTAAAGTCAGGGACAACATACAGTAGGTCATAGTCTAGCAATATTTATGAGATATTTATGATGTTTTTTAAAGTTATTTAAAATGTTTCTTTAAGATCCCAGAATCCCAAACACTGTTTGTAAGGGAACAAACCAACAACACTGGCTGCTGAAATATACTGGCTCACATTTGTTATTGAAGTTGGAGAGTTCCCTCTCACCTTAAGTATAGCCCTATATATAAATCTACACATCTTCCAAATGTATTTTCTTCACATCAAAAAAGACCAAATGCAGTCAAAATGACATGCACAAATTACAACTCTGAAGTCTAATTATTAATGTAAATTATTATTTAAAAAATAAAAAGTAATAATAGAGTTTTCAAAATCTACAGTTTTATTTAATACTCAGAAATGGTGGCAACCTTTTGCCTGAAAGCTATGGGGATTCCAGCATGCGTTCTTAAAAATAATAATAATTAAAAGGATTAAGTTTTAATTAAATTGAAGTTGAGAATTGTTGACTTTGCTGAGCCTCACAAGATTGTCTGTATGTTGGCATGGACTAGACAAAAGAAAAAAAGAAAATAAATAGAGCTGACAAGGAAATAAGTCAAAGATCTCTGCACATGACACAACTCACTTCTAATGCAAGTGGGTAACTGAATTCCTGAAACACATGTCAAAACTAGTATCCCCTGCTTGGGTAACTGTTTCCAGTAATCATTACAAATTGCAAAAACAAATGTTTGATGAACTCCAAAAACTGCTGTTTCAGTTGATAGCGTAAAGGCCATTGTCACGGTCGACATCCCCTCCTCCAGAGGGCGCTCTAATCCTCTCTAGATAGTCCTTTTAATTATTACTTCCTGGTGTGTCTAGTTAAGTCTCTTATTTAAGTTTTCTTCACCCCCCTGCCTTCGGTGCTCAGTTCTGGAGAATGGTTGTCTCACGGCCCGCCTACCACCAGGCTTCACGGGGAAGTCCGAGGGCATAGGCCAGTAGTCACCCTAACCATCTGAGCCTGGGGCCTGGGACTAAGCCTCGTATTCCTGGTTCTTGTTTTTCATACGTCTCTTCCTGTTTTGTCTCCGGATGGATTTCCCGACAATTGACATATGAACTGTTTCTCCTGTGGACCTCCCTGGATTTGTTGCAATGGATACCCGCCCTTCACTTCTGCACGGACTTCCCTATCATCACTGTGAGCACCAATAAACCTTGTGTGTCTTCCCTCGACTCTGTTCCCTATTCCTTTCCGGATTTGCTGCCTCGCATAGGGTCTTAAAATAATCTTTCCACGGAAGCCTCACCCGGCAACAGTGACAGCCAAATTCTTGCAGGTTAAAATCATGACTCCCTGGATTCAGATTTCTTCGTGTATAGACCTGATTTTTACAGTTTTATTTGTAACAGAACTCGGTCAGCCTTACAACGGGTCCGGTTACAGTATGAACTGGGACCTTCTGCAGCAGATCCGGGGACAGAATATCACACAACTATTTAAAGAGGAAAATGGAGAAGCATGATATACTGTAAACAGCTGCCTTGGCAGAACAACCTGGTTTTTATGTTAGAAATTACTTTTCTGCTTTAGTCATTCTCGTGTAATTAGTTCTGATTTGCTAGTATCTGGTGTAAGAAAGCTAATATAGAGTAATACAGAATAACGATGGAGAAAAATACACACAGAATTTAAAACAGACACAATAAGAGAGCACATGAAGACCTGTTACTCAAACCCTTTTTGAAAACAGATGTTTAGGATTGGAATTTTTCTCCTAACTCTCTACAACTGAATTGTTAAATTAGAAGATGGCCAATACATGTTTGACTGCCTGACTTGACAGCAGGGGTTACTAAACTCCATGATCATGAAAAGACTTCCAAAATGTAGTGATAACTGGGCTGGGTGTGAGTTGTAGTAAAGACCCTCTGCTAGGCTGGAATAACTTCCCTCAGTTACAGTAGGTTCTCTTTTCTTGAGCCATGTCTCATTGTTCAGGTGTCGATGAGTAAATCCCCTCCCCCTCGCCCCCAATGCATCCTACCTCTTTTCCCAAAGAGGGAGAGTGGGAATCCACTAGCTGGCACAGAACACAGAGCGGTGGCCTGTTGAAATACTGTTTTTCCAGCCTGAAATAGAAACAATATTAATGATCACTTACACTTATATAGCACGTTTCTGGACACTCCACTCAAAGCGCTTTACAGGTAATGGGGATCCCCTCCACCACCACCTGTGCAGCAATGGCAGCCATAGTGCACCAGTACTCTCCCCACACACCAGATCTCACCAGATGGGGATTGTGAGGAGGCCATGATTGGTAAAGGCCAGGGGGAAATTTGGCCAGGACATCAGGGTAACACCCCTACTCTTTTTTTTCTAGAAACACCCTGAGATTTTTAATGACCACAGAGAGTTAGGACCTTGGTTTTATGTCTCATTGGAAGGATAGTGCCTTTTTTTACAGTATAGTGTCCCCATCACTATATTGGGGCATTAGGACCCACATAGACTACAGGGTGAGCACCCCCTACTGGCCCCTCTAATACCGCTTCCAGCAGCAACCTTAGCTTTCCCAGGAGGTCTCCCATCCAGATACTGACCAGTATCAGTGGGTTGCCAGTTGTGAGTTGCAGGGTGATGCAGTATAACTGCTGGCTAGCCATATCACCATGTTAGCTGGCTTGCCATCAGCCGTAACAGCAGATACCAAGCCATCAGTGGAGAGAGTAATATCTCTTGTCTTGCCTAATAATTCAGGACAACAGTGAAAAACTGATTGAAAAATTAGCGCAGATGGAGACTGGAAAAAAAAGCAGCTACCGTATCAAATGTTTGAAGGGTCTGTGAGCTTGTAATCCACCACCTTTGGTGAGCACTGCTGCGATTGGCCCAGTTCGTACTGATTAAATTCAGGTTTTTATTATATTCAGATTGCTTCAAAGAATCAAGCTGCTAGTTTGAATTGAAAATAGTCTGCAATATGCCTGAATGTAATGGAGCCCTTTCAAGTTCAACTAAGAGCCGCTTAGAACAGTTTATCGAGCACAGTACGCCTGAAATTATTTAGAAAGGTGGCACTACAGGGCAGGTATTTATGTTGACAAATCATTCATGCCTTCTTGGGGAAAATATAAGGTTGCTTTTTTGGAAAAACTAAGGGTACTTAGTTAAAAAGGTAGACTTTCTGTTAAGTGGCGGTAAATTTGAACTGTACAATGCAATAGTAAGAGTGCAGTAGCAAAAATCTCTGCTCTAGTATCACTTGAGATCTCAAAGGAATGTCCTGCTCTGACAAGCTAAAGGGACTGAATATCTCTGAACAGAACAGAGAGGCCTGCAAAGGGATTCGATTCAAGTGTCCAAAATCCAAAAATGCATTGACAAAGTCAACCCAAGGGACCCAGAAACAACAGACAACACAAATGTGAGGCACATTTTACACAAAGGGTTGTGGGAGTCTGGAACAAGCTACAATGTCAAAAGCATTACTCTGACTTCTTTCAGCAAAGGGCAGGATCAGATCCTCAGAATGCCTTCTTCTAAATTTGCCACCTTTCATATTTTCTTACAGAATATAGATTACAAAGACGTTATGTCATACACCTACTGTAACTAAGCCTAACTGTTGGCAACCTGAGTTTTGATCACTGAAAATCTATTTCTCAGGTTTCTCAAATAAACAAATTCCGTAATAACACTGAAGTATGAACGGGAGCAGAAGTAGAAATGTCCTTGTCATGACTGTAGTCCCTCCTCCTTAAGGGCGCTCCAACTCTTTCACTTTGGACCTAATTTTATGCACCTGCCCCTTGTTCCAGCCTCCTTCCCGTCCCCCTTAAAAGCCAGACACTCAGTCAGTTTGGGGTTCTGCATCTGATTCCCATATCGTGCGAGCCCGGGACCTGTATTTGCCTGCCTCCATTATGTTTTTAACTTTCTGTTTCTGCTTCCGTTCCCCCCAGCCGGTTCCGACCCGGTTCTTGTTTTTAACCTGTCTGTTCTCGGATGGACCGCCCGGCTTTGGACTTTGCCCGTCTTTGGATTCCCCGTCTGGATTACTACTGGATTGTTTGCCTCGGCCACACCTCCCCCGAACACCAGTGCACTTTGGACACGCACCCCCGTATTCATTCCTGATTCCTGCATGACTTTTTCCTAGTGTTTCCTCACTCCACTCCGGATTGTGTCGTCTGCATAGGGTCTGGAAAGAACTGTTCCGTTACAGTCCTTTTTAAGAGATCTGTTATTTGTCTGAAAATTAAGAACATAAATCTTCTTGGCATACATAAAGGTCACCATTATTTAAACTACAAGCAAAAATCAACCTGGTAAAAAGCACAAGGCTAATATTTACTGAACCAGCATGCCAGTCAGTCATCTCTTAATTCTACAGCACTTCCGCTTCCACAGATCATGGCTCTTTGCTGTGACCTACGCAAAGGCAACACAAAATATTTTGTTCTTATACTGTGTACAGTATATTTGTATTGGATTTTTTTCTTATGTTTTGAGGAAAGAAAACTACAAAGCTAATTCAATCACTATGAGTTAAAAGAGAAAAAAACTGCTGGAAGGCATAATTACTATCATGAACATCATATCTCATGAACATTTACAGCAAGATGAGCCACATGTAAGACATCTTAACAGGACAAAATACATCTACTGCACATGCAGCACTTTTAATTCTCCCAATCTGGTGTCTAACCAAAGTCACAACATTGTGATTGCAATCTGGCAGCAGGTCTGATATGACGTCACAAAATAAACTCGTTCCCAGGTCCGAAATTGACAACTGATAGATTAAATTTGAAAACAGAAAAATTGAATGAAAAACACAATTACTTCTTTGAACTGAGGCGTATCTACACACTACTTATACGAAAATGGTTTTCAGTGAGACTTTTGCCAAAATAAGAAAACCTCTTGATAGTTTTATATCAACAACCATGTTGAATTAGGTTGTCAAAATAACTGCAAATAACAGTGAATCACAGCCATCAAGAAGTGCCTTTTCTCTTCGAATTCAAGGCAGGCAAGATGATAAAAGACATTCCAAATGAACACTGAGGGTAGTCCTTTTGGGTGTTAGGGAAAGGAATTTCTTTTCAACCATATTTTTTCTTATTGTTGCGGTTACAGCATAAATATATCATTGGACCAAAAAATCGAGCCATACAGGAAGAGTGATGGAGGGACAGAGGGGAACTACTGTAAGTGACTAGCTAGCTCGCTGGATGGAGCTTGTATACCAGGCTGTTATAGTTAGATATTTAGTAGGGGCCACTGACATCACACTCAGTGCAGGTGTTCAGTTCATAAACGTAGTCACTCTATCTCAGAAACCATATAAATATCTAAGAACACCTGAAAACCTCAAAATTAAGTTGTATATCTCCAGACGCATTAACATGAAATCCTTTCTACTGCAGGGATGCAGTGTAGAGGCAGCTTTTCGTCTGCTGTATCTGTAATGAAAATAGGACTGAAAAATAGGAATTTTTCATGTTGGACTGCAGGGAGTATTGAAGTGGGGTTCCACTATCCCAAAACATTCCAGATCGAGTGGATGAGCAGTGCAATTGAGGATCCCTTTCTCTGATAATTTGTCTTCAAGGGACACAGACCAAAACAAAAACACCAATCTAATATATTTTTATCACACAGATGTGCTACACACACACACGGGGAGATCCATCCAATTAATCACATCTGGAAAGAAAGAAAATTCACCAGATTTTGCTTCTTTAGCTCTTACGTCTTTAAAAATGATCGATGTCTCCTTTTTTTTCATCATTCTGTTGTGCCTGCTTCAAAACTTATTTGCTTATATAAAATGCATATTACGAAGAGTCTGTTTCATTTACAATTGTTTGGAGCACAGTAATGTTTCACTCCACTCTGGTGCAGATTTGAATTATTTTGAAGAGTCAAACACAGCGACACCGCTAAAAGCTTCAGGCTATGATAGACATATTTTGCACATCTCAGGACATCCTTGTGCAGGCTCTTACCATCTTTCCTAGCCTTCGCCATTCGGGTGATATGAATCAGTTGAAATCTGATTCACTGAAGATCACATTTGCTTCATAGCAACTTCATATATATTAATAGATTTGTCTGGCGCTTTTTTCCAAAAGCAACATACAGTAAGTACATTTACACCCTTTGGCACAGCTGGGGATTTCACTGAACAATTCGGCTGAAGTGTTTGAACGTAACCTTCCACTTAAAAGACCAGATCCATGCCCACTGCTCATGACCCACTGAATAGAAAGGTCAGACGTTTAAGGGACCCAGCACTGAATCAAACCCACAGTCCATCCGCAGCCTGCAGTTGGGGAAGCTGTTCTAGACATGAGGAGCTCCCAGGAGTGCAGGAGAGTGGATGTGGGGATCTGATCCTTGGTCTGTGAGTTTACCTCAGGTGTCCTATAGCTCATGCTCAAGAAGCATAGCTGTCAAAGTGCTCCATGCAGCCCAAATGGATTACAGATCATTCTCGCAGACAAGGAAGCCTATCTTAAGGCCTAAAGCCCTGAAACATGCAGATGAGATATCGAGTCAAAAAGAAAACATTTCCATCCCAGAGTCCATTAAATTTCCAGATTTAACCAGGAGGAAAACATACAGTAAATTGCGAGGTTTGAAGTGTGTGCTGCCGCAGTGATTCAATTAAGCGTCTGGTGCAGTAGTCAGCAAAATGCCCTCCTAAAAGAGCTCTGGTGGGGGGTGCAGTCTAAAAGCCACCGATTCTGCCAGCGCTGCATTCAGCCAATGAAGGATAATAAATACACAGGTATAGCTGCTGAACCTGCCGATATCCTCCTGAGCTCAAGACTCATTTTTCACACACACACACCTCGACTGCAGATCAACCTATTAAACACAGAGCCTTCCGACGGCAGTGAGAGTTAAACATTCATCGCCTGCACCCCCTGAAGGCTTTGATGCAAATGAGGCTGAGCTGGAACAATTCCTTTTCATGGAGTCAGCAACATCTCATCATTTTACTGTACGGACCGAAGGAGGGGTTGTGGGGACATGTGCGCGCCTGTGCGATCTCCTAAAATCACCGCAGAATTGAACTATCAAAAAGATCACCTGGTTTTTTTTTTAGAAATAAGAACGACAAGGAAGTCGGCAAGTCGTGGTTGAAGAAAGACTTGGAATAAATGTATTTGCTGGCATTACTGCAGCTCAGAAAAAAAAAATCCTCTCTTTGAATTACCATGATCGCAATCCCAAAGGAGGGTAGATCTTCAAGCCATTACTGTAATAATAATAGCTCACAGCTGCCCAGTCAGCACTGCCTCGGAGTGCTTTGTTATCTGCAAGGTAACAAAGCACTCCTGATAGCTGTTTATTTTTGTGACTTGGCCTTACTGTATTCTGCTCAGTTACAATATGGGAATATTTGCTGCGTAGAGCAGTAAGATAACAGATATGGCCACAAAGGCTATGTTAGGTAGAATAATAAACACTTTAAGCTTGTGGATTTTTTAAAATTGCAAACAAAGATGTCGATCCAAGAATGGATTTTGATATGTGGAAGCGTAAGCATAGCTTGTTAAACTGTGCTCTTTGGCAGTATTTCCGTTTGCTTACCGATAGACTGCAGTGTCGTCAGAACCTCAGGAATTTCGCATTTTAATCCTCAAGTCTGACAACTGTCACACTTCCCCCCAGCTCCCTCATGATGGAACTGGGTGATTGCAGGGAAATGTGCTCCTGCCAGTGCCTACATTTGCCAGACGGCCGCATTAGGCTGCCGTACAATGGGAAGAAAAGACCCATTTCGTTTCTAATCACCTTGATTGCGAGCGGATGGTGTTTAATAACCTCCAGTAACATTCCCACTTAAAAAAAAAAGTTTGATTAGCATGCACAAAAGCAGGTGTTAGTTTAAAATGTATCAATTGTTAATTATGCACGAACACCACTGTAGCACTAATGACAGAAAAATAATAGAAAAGTAAAATAAAATAAAGCAAAGTGCTAAACCTTTTGGTAATTTGCTTAAATACAGTAACGTATGTTTACAAAGCAAGCATTTGCAATTTAAAACACCATCTTAATTTGTGTTTGTGCCTTTATAACCATTTGCAATTTAAATCCTAACATTACTTATTATCGAAAACCACTCTCCACATTGAAGTAGAGGTATTTTGTTCTAGCTGATTTGCAAAGCAAATTGCTTTTTCTTTCACTTTTCATGAAAATTTACTTCTTTGTGTTTCATTTACTTGGTTTACAAGCAACATTAGCCTAAATGTATATCAGTCAAAGCCAATTCACGGGGAATTAAAGTTGAGATAACAGAGCTGGGTCGAAATAAGACCAGAAAGCGTAATTTGCTTTGACGATTGCCGCAACATAATGCAAGAACAAAAAACATAGGGCATAACTGCAAACACTCAAACCACCTTGTTTGTTCCTTAAGCTTATTTGGAAGTACCTTTTATTATAATCTCGTTTACGGAGCAGCCATATCACCCTGCAGCTCACAACTGGCAGTCCACTACAGCTCAGCAGGGGTGAGCCTGGTCAGTACCTAGAGGGGAGACTCCTGTTGAAAGCTAAGGTTGCTGCTGGAAGAGGTGTTAGTGGGGCCTGCAGGGGGTGCTCACCTGATGCCCCAGTATAGTGATGGGGACACTATACTGTCGCAACGCTCTGTGGAATGCGAAGAGCATGACAAGGAAAGGTGCCATGGACATCCACTCCAAACAGATGAGCTGCACAAAGTACAACCGTCATCAATGGACAACCATCAGTCTTGTTTAAGATGAGTGGCATTTTAAAATTGGCAAAGACAAATGTAAAATATACCTCACTCAAATAACTAAATTATTGAAAATTGTGCATCTGGTGCATTCGAATCACATTTGTTTGAAACATTTCTGATTATGCACAAGAGCGAAGAGTTAACCCCACCTAACAGACTAACTCTCTTGCTGGAATAGTGCTACTTTTTCACTGTAGATGTTTTCTCTTAATACTACAAGCACTGGAGCAGAAAGATGCTCTAAATCTGTTCCAAGGCTTTAGGGCACTAAAGGGCAGCTGTGTGGAGCTGTGGTTAGGTTCCTTGTCTCAGATAAGGATTTGAGGGTCTAGGGTCTTATGTTATTTTTCCCCAGTCTGCAGAGTTAATTAAACAGTTAACCTTGTTTTCTTAAAGTTTTTTTTTTTTTACGGTTGATTATTGAAGCCGTTCAGGTAACGTTAAAAGTGCATCTCCTGCAACTATGTAGACAGCTCAAGTGGAATAAAGTCCAGAAGACACTGGGTCTCCTGGTTTATATATTTTTTAGTTCTCTGTATAAAATTTAGCAGATGAAAAAGTGAAGCATTCCAAGAGGACATTATATTTGCAGTTTAAAAAATAATATTATATAAAATGAACTTGTATCAGGGGCCAAGGTGTAAACAATAAGGCTCATACTGTACCTTTAGGTTTGGGGAAAATGTCAAAATCCCATGCCCAGGGAGGCTCAGATACAAATCGTGGAAATGCTCAGTTGATACCCCAGGTAGGGTTAGGGTTAGCTATATAGACAATTTTTAACCTCAATGCTGGATTTTGGGGCCCAAGTCAGGTTTAGGACAGGGGGTTTTGTAGTCCTTTCTGAATATTTTTTTTCAGAAGCTCTCTAGGTCCTGGGTGGCACGGTGTACCGCATGGTAGTTGTATCCCGAAAGTAAGTTGGGGGAATTCAGAAGTTGTCACCAAGCATTTTTGAATCTCATTGAATTGCAAGAGCTTTGATCGATTGTCTTGATTGTTTCCCACTCATACTGTACCTTTAGGTTTGGGGAAAATGTCAAAATCCCATGCCCAGAGAGGCTCAGATATAGATCACGGAAATGCTCAGTTGACACCCCAGGTAGGGTTAGGGTTAGCATTCACGCACTATACAGACAATTTTTAAGCTCAGCGCTGGATTTTGGGGCCCAAGTCAGTTTTAGGATGAGTGGTTTTTTAGTGCTTTCTGAATATTTTTTTTCAGAAACTCTCTGGTGCCTGGATGTCTCAGTGCACCACGCGGTAGTTGTATCCTGAAAGTGAGTCGGTGGGATCAAAAATTTTCACCAAGCATTTTTGAATCTCATTTAATTGCAAGAGCTTTGATCAATGCTCCTGATTTTTTCCCACTCTAAGCCACTTTGGTTTTGGAAACATGTCAAAATCCGATGCCCAGAGAGGCTCAGATACACTGTATATTAAATGAATATGCAGAGCCTATGGCTAATATAAGACTTCAAACTTTATATTCATGTCTTTACATTATTCATAATTTAGTATCTTCCCTTTAGTCTTTTTAGCTGTTCAATAGAACAACATGTAACTACAGTACCTATTTGTAATTAAGTAATGGCAGGAATAAGGACATACCTTTTTAAAAAACCACAAGCAAGTTTAATTAAAATGTATTTCATGATCCTTTTTCTGCTCTGACAGCTATAGGAAAGTTTTAACTGCTGTCTCAGTGTATCTAATGTCAAATTACTCTATCAGATGCTCCCCATGAACACAGAAAAGGGGTGCTGAGTTTGAAGCTTGTTAATGTAAACTTTAATGAAATTTCTAATGCCACAAAGAAAAGACTAATTACCTTGTTATTAACATCTAATTATATACTGTGCCTATTAGCCCCCCAGCAACTGCAGCAGACTGTCTGGCTTTGATTAAGTGAATGCTCAGAGACTCCGAGGAAAATAAACTTTTAATTAATTCACTGCCAAAGGTAGAATGAGCATCAGTTTGTCCTCTCGGCCAAATGCTTGTCACCAGGGCTAAAAGACTGCTAATCCATTAAAAAAGAAACCACAGTCTCTTGACAATGCAGGAAAACACAGATAATAACACAGTACATCCGCAACATTAATAAATTGTCTGTTGGAGGGCTGATATTTAACCAAAGTTGGGAAAAACCCTTCGGCATGTTTTTTTGACTGAAGAAATTTACTTTTCCCTCAGCTCCAGCTGCAGCAGTCTGCAAAAATGTGGATGTTGAAGCATATTCAGTGGCCAATCCTCTCAATTGCTGAGTACAGGAGTTTCACGAGTGTTGAAGAAGTAGGACATCGTCTGCATTTCGTGGGTCTTCCCCAGCTCAGTGAGCTGAGGCAACTGCAGGCGCTTTTCAGGTGTGCTGTGAATACAGAAGAGCCCAGCAGATGGAACCATGGGTATAAGACAAAGTTTATTTTTGTGACAACAAAACTGCATAATTATAATAGGAGCAGAATGTATCATTGTTTACATGCTGATAACTGTTCAAGGGCCATGGGTTGCCAGCAAGCCGTTTCTGTTCTTTCCCAGATGAACCCCTATCAGCCATTAGAGTACAATTAACAGCCTGTTGAATTACCAAACTTAACTGAACTTGCATTGAATGTGAAACAAAGTTTCAGTGTAGTCTACAAATTTCCTTGGTATTTACTGAAGCTAAAGAATTAACCTCTTTGCTCCTCTGTTTCTTTGGACAATTGTAGAATTAAAGCCTCTTAGCCCAGAAAAAGTACTGTACATTAGAGCTAGAAATCTGTATTATGTGAACATCAGCTTTTTTGTTTATGTCACCAAATCAGGAGATCAACCCCACATCTCCTGAAAGGAGCACAAATCTCGCAATCAGCTTTAATTTTGTTAAATGTCATCCTGTTTTTGCTTAATGTTACCAGCATGAGATCATTAGTCTTTGTCAATCATGAGCGCAAGCAAATTCATAGACTGCTTCAGGAGCAGGAGTTTGTCACTGGCAGCACATTGTTCTGTCTATAATTTATGCATCTACAGGACAAGCTATGAGTCATGCTCTACGGATCGCTTTTGGACGTGCAGAACAATCTGGAGGCAGAGGAGGCACAAATCCGACAAAAACGGACATGGACTTGAAATGATGTACTGAGGAGCCTCGCTGTTTGTCTGGTCAAGCTCACAGGGCTGGAATTAAACTAATTCCTTGAGTCAAAGCCCCACTTACACCCATGGCATAGAGATGACTCACTGCTCATCTCTCCACTATGAGTAAGCCACCAATCCAGGAAAATCAGCTGTCAAAGCAAAGCACAATTATCAACACAGCTGTCCACACCTCCCGGCCGGGGTGAACAATCTAATATCATTCATGCAGACACTCCACACATAAAGAATGTGGCATTTCAGTTGTATTAAACATATGCATACATTTTATATTGAATGGGTGATGCATGTAGTACAGTATGTCTGCTTGTATCCCTAACAAAAATGCCGCATTTATTATGGGCCATGCTGTATTCTGGCACCAAGAAGAGAGCAATTTATATCCTTGATATTCAACAAGGGTTTCCATCCAAAAGCATATCTCTCTAGTTCTTCATGTAACCTTTATTTTTGATGTTGTCAATATTAGGTACAGTAAGATCACTTTATTGGCCATATACAATTTCTTGTATTAGGAATTTGTCTTTTTCACATACCCCAGCATGCTCTCCATGAGACACACTCCAGGAGACAGGGAGAGAAGTTTGGGGTCAGAGCACAGGGTCAGGCATTTATACAGCACCCCTGGAGCAGCTGGGGTGAAGGGTCTTGCTCAGGAGCCCTACGGAGTAGGATTCCTCTGCCGGCCACGGGAAACAAACCAGCAACCTTCCAGCCACAGGCGCAGATCCTCAGCCACAGAGCCACCACACACCCTGTTTACTTCTGTAATCAGAGGCTTGGATATGTATGAAGGAAAAGTGAGCATTATACATTTACACAGCTAGTCATCCATCTTCATTCGTGTGTGTTAGGGGGACGGCTTCCCTAATCTTGATTGATGCTGTTCGATGTCACTACAAACTTTGCTGTGTAATATTGTTTTTTATCAAGTGTGGCACCACAACATTCATAATCATGCAAACCCAGAGCTCTGGTGTACCTGAGAAAATATTTCTGATTATTCCTTTTCCAGAAAATCTGTGATTTAACTCAATATGGTGCCAGAATAAAAAAATGTTATAGATTCTCATACACCTCAGGAAAGCACTGTACCACAATTACTACATTTTCAATACTTTCTTGGAATTGGAATTGAAATTGAAATTGGAATTTAGTAGCACAAACACTTGTGCTCAATGCACTGAAGTTACTACAGACCAGGTTCAACTAAAAAACCTCAATGCTTGTTTAAAAAAAACAACAGATTTTTGTTCCCCCTTGTGCTCTGTCTGGGGCTAATCTGAGCAGCCGTAATGCACTTTTGTGTGATTGAAGACTGACTACTGTATGTCCCAGACAGGTAGATTTCTGGGAGGAAGGTTTCATATTAACCTCCCATGCCAAGTATCTTCCTGTCAAAATGTTTCTTTAAGAACTGGTTGTGACTGGAGTGTCATCAATTTGTTTCATGTCTAATGAGGTTAGTTGATTTCAGGAATGGGGCTCTGTAGAATACAAAACCCAGTCTTCAAAAATGACAACAGAAAAAAAAAATCAGATAAGAGGCTGGTCCAACAAAATCCCAAGAGTAACTTTAATTCAGGGAGAAGCTTCAACCAGTTCATTCAATTACAGCACTTTGCTCCAACCAGTCATTTTATTACTTCACTGAACCTACTAGAGAGCCATTAAGTAAACGGCTGGGTGAGCCGATTTGCTGCATTAAGATCTTCTCCACTGACAGCAGCATGACCACTTCTAGTCTAATCCCATCACATCTCAGAAGGTTAGCAAGGCTGGGCCTGGATGGTATTGAGATGGGAGACGTCTAGAGAAAGCCAGGTTGCATCTGCAGTGATGTTGGTGGACCAGTAGGTGGCACTCTTCTTTCTGGACTAGAATTTCCATGCCAATCCCCGTTATGTTGCCAAAAACTGTGAACAACTTTAAAATTAAGTTTATATTGAAACAATACTAGACTACTTGCACTAGTACTGGTGAGTTCTTTAAACTTAATTTAATCAGTCTCAGGGAAACAATTAACTGCAACTCCATTAAAAATAAAACAACTGCAATTCCATTCAGGGAGGGAGTGGTGTTCGTAAACCCAGTAATTCAGAATTAGACTTTAATGTGCATACTCTCTGGCTTTGATCTTGGGATACTGCACTACAAAATCTAGAGATGTGTCCTGAAAACACAAAATAGTTGTTCAGTGAACTCAATCATGTTTGACAACGTCACAGCTTCAGTCAAAATGTCCAACCTGTGTGATGTCACACTGTTCAGTTAGATTTCACAGTTGGAGGAACATCTTGCAGAAAGTCCTTTAAATTGTTTTAAAGTACCTTGAAGGATATATACTGTAAGGTCTCTAAGCTCAGGCTTTAGTACCACCGGCTTACTAAAAGTTCTGCTTCCTGTGTGCAGTGATTTGGGGCCTACGGTACACGGTACAGTATTGTTGGTTGGAATCTGTTGGTTGGTTTGAAATCTGCTGGCTGGTTTGTGGTTGATCACTCCACCCCATCTAGGATCAGAACAGGTACACCGCAGACCATGAAGGAGAGGTTGTCGTCTCAGTTGAGTGTCATCTGCTTACACCTAAATATTTGCTGGGTGATCTGTAGTGCTTATTGCCACAGGATCTGTGTGCTCCCACACTCCCACACTAGACGAGAGAGAAAACAAAGACATGAAGGAAAGACACAAAGTCTGCCTTTGAGTTCCAAGTCTTAATTTTGCCAGGTGAATAGAGTGACACAGATTGGGTGGTTGTGACTGGAGTGTCATTCATTTGTTTTACGTCTAATGAGTTGATTACAATCAAGAAAGGTGGTCTGTAGAATACAGAACACAAATGCTGAGCAGCCTTCTCTTTCAGAAACAAAAATGCGTGTTGAATGATAGCCCCCTGCCGCTCGAGTCGGTGTTGAAAATGCATTATTCAGAAAAGGTATAGATAAGAGACTCTAAGATCTTGGTTACAGTTTAAATTCTTAGATGTTCGGTACTTCTGAAGTTTGTCCTTCAGAGAGATGCTTTGCTTTTTCTACCATTTACTCTGTCTCCCTTTAAATTCCCAAAAGTTGCTTTGATTTTATGTATTATATTAGGCATGAAAAACATTAAGCAATCAATCATGAAATCTTCAGAGACTCGGTCATATTCAGTACCTTGTATAATATTGCGTGCTGCAATATTAACCATTTAGAGTTTCCTGCTAAATTAGTGTAAATGGAAAATAAACTGATTCATTACCCCCAGGATTAGAGCTTACTTCTTTTCCAGAGCAGCTAGAATGCATTTGCTGTTTTATTCCCCTCTGTATTCTGCTCGCAATCTGAAGCGCTCCTTGTTACACAGTTCATGTCCTGTCAATTAAGCTTTGATTAGGAGGACTCCGTTAGCCTGATTAGCCCTGCGCTCCTGTTTGATGCATAATAAACAGGCCTGCTGAAATATTCATCAGTGTCAGCAAGGGTTTTAATGGGGCTTGACAAAATCAGGAGGAGGTGGTGTTGGGATTGGTTATGTTCTCCACACCGTCTCGCAGCTGAGAGAACGGGTCGGAGGAAATGCACATGCTGAAGAACGCGGACAGGGAAATGAGAAACAAAAACTACCTTGAGCACAAAGTGCACACACACAGTCCGTTCGGATCAATTGATCTAACTGGAAAAATGCTGGAAAAAACTCATGTGACTGGAACTTGTTTGTGGTGGTGTAGCTGGAAAACCATTGTTTGGTCACTGAAACACTGCCACAGTCTCTTTTGCATTTCCCATGAGCTGATCATGCTTGTATTGCAGCCTGACTGTGCTTTGCCCATAGGTTCATATGGTGTTTCAGCTTTATATGACTTACTGTTTTTACACTGTGGCGTTTCTAAAAAAAAAATAGGGGTGTTACCCTGGTGTCCTGGCCAGATTTCCCCCTGGACTTTACCAATCATGGCCTCCTAACAATGCCCAACTATGAATTGCCTTCATCACTCTGTTCTCCTCCCCACTGAGAGCTGGTGTGTGGGGAGAGCGTATTGGTGCACTATGGCTGCCAACTTATCATCCAGGTGGGGCTGCACACTGGTGGTGGTGGAGCACTTTGAATGTAATGTCCAGAATAGTGTTATATAAATGTAAGGAATTAATTCTAATTACTACACTTGATCATTGCACTGCAGACATTAATGTGTATTATAGCCACCACAGCAGTGAAAGCCACAGATGGAGCTCAGGTTCATTGAGAAATAGCATCAGTAACCAATGACCTCTTACTAAGATTTGTAAATTTAATTTCATAACTACAGTCAAAGTAAAAATAAACACTAGTTTGGATGCATTGCATGTGAGTGCTTCTTGAAGACATTTTTTCTCAGCCTTTATTACATCCTTTCTGGTTTTTCTGGCTAACCGAAGGTTAGGGTGACAGAATACAGTAGGTTTTTACTTCCAAAATACTACTGAGTTTCAAATGTTTAAACAACAATGATTTCTGGGCTTCATCTACAATATCACATATATTGTACTGTGTACAGTACAATATACCACTCAGTATATTTTAGTTGGCACCACTATAAAACTACTAAAGAAAGATAACTAATTATATTGCTGTTCAGTACTGTATATGCTGTACAGTGGAGCTTGTATCCATGCCTGCATGCCAGCTCTCTTCATGACCTATAACCACAGTACTGACAATGTACTGTAACAAGGACTCTGGAATCTCCACATATTTGCTCTCAAACAGAAATAGAATTGCTCGGATACTCTTCATCCTCTCAACATATAAAATGCTGCAAAACCTTTTTTTTGCAAAACCTATACAGATGAGCTTGATAAAAAACATAATATGCACAAAACTGTCAATCTTGGTTGCTGGCTCACTGATGCTAAATGGCATGTCTACTGCAGGCTTTTTGCTAAATACTCGTCTGGTGACTGAATTTGCAGAGAAAACAGATCATTCATCATCCCATGGCAAACCAGGCTTAGAGGAAGCCTGGAGTGTTCCTAATCTTTGATAATTAGCTGACTGGGTTTGTTATAGAGAAGATGGCTAACAGCTTGTTGGTGCACCAAATTGTACCTACAAGCACAATTGCACAAAGTCCCTGTTTTGGCGAAAGACAGTCGAACAGAGATGTAAACACCTGCTGCTACACACCGGGGGATGGAGAATCTTTAAAGCATGCAGATTGCAGGAATACAGACACAGCCACAAGATGGGCCAGCAGCAATGTGACCCTGTACCAGGTTTGAGCCTGGTCAGTACCTGGATGGGAGACCTCCTGGGAAAGCTGAGGTGTCTGCTGGAAGAGGTGTTAGTGGGACCAGTAGGGGGTGCTCACCCTGCATTCTGTGTAGGTCCTAATGCCCCAGTATAGCGATGGGGATACTTAAAAAGGAGCCATCCTTCGGTTAAGATGTACAACTGAGTACTAACTCTCCATGGTCATTAAAAATCCCACAACATTTCTCAAAACGAGCAATGGTATTACCCTGGTGTCCTGGCCAAATCTCCCCCTGTCCTTTATCAATCATGGCTCCATCTCTGAACTGGCTACATCACTCTGTTCTCCTCCCACTGAGAGCTGGTGTGTGGGGAGTGTACTGACACACTCTGGCTGCCATCACATCATCCAGCTGGGGCTGCACACTGGTGGTGGTGGAGGGGAGTCCCCATTACCTGTAAAGAGCTTCTCTCAGTGACAGACTTGTTTTTGAGTAATCTTCTCTATTCACATGCAGGTTTCGACTTCACCCCTCTCTTCACCTCTCTCCACTTCGCACCACCTGAGTGGCCTCTCTGCCTCTCCCCTGCTCCTGCCTCCTCCAGTCTCCCAGCTTTAATTCTCCTGTGCTATTTAATCGTTGCTGTCTGCCCTGTCTTTTTCACACCTGAAGAAGGCTCCACAGCTGTAACATTGTGTTTTCTTTCTTCTCTTTTCACCACGGAATAAACCTCTTACTTGTTCCTTTGCAGCCTTCGCATGCTGACGCAGCTACCCTCCGAACTGTCCAGGAAGATGCTATGTACAGGTAAGTGTCAGGAACTTATTCATATTCTTCTTCTTACTCTTTTTCTTAAGGTACAAACAAGCAATCTTTTATTTATAGTGCAGGAAGAATACACAAACTAACCACCAAAACAAAATCCTAAGCTCACCTGAGCTCCTGACTGACTTTTTCTCTCTCAAACTAACACACTGGACAGCTAAGCTGCTTACTGGCCTCCAAAACAAAGGAATTCACCCTAAGGGTCAAAAACCAAGTTCACATACAGTACTTACACAATGTGTTTCTTTTTAAGATCCCAAAACTCAGAGTTCTGCAGTCCTGTCATCACTTGTTCAGTCACTTACTTCTCTCTTTGAGCACTCTGCTTCCATGTGCCTGATCAACCTGACAGAAGTCTGCTTCCTGCTTTTTGAACTGTCACCTGTTTAAATTGTCTTCTAGCAACTGGTCATGTGGTCATGAGGACAGCAGCTCAGCCCCCGCAGCATTCTGGGGAATGTAGTGCAGAAGAAGGCTGACAACATTTCTGAACCTGCTATGCCATCATACTAAATAAAGTCATATGTCATTTGCTGTATGTGCATGGGGTTGAATTCTCTCTTTAAAGGAAACAGTCCAAGAAAACTGCAACAGTGAAACGATCAGAAATTCGTTCAGCGTGTTTGACGGATGAATGGACTTTCTTTCCAGATGATATCAGTATTCATATTAGTGAGATGTATAACTAAAACTGATCCCCCATTTGTCAATGAGCTAAACTCTGAACAATCCTTTCTATCCTATAAGCACCAATGCCTTTATAGATAACACAAGGGGAGATTGATTCTGATTCTGAGAAATCTTCCTGTCGTGTTTGGTTTTTTTTTTCTGCTCATACTCAACAGTGAAAAAAGGGCACCCTTTTGACATAATTAGGAGATGACTTACGAGCTGTAAATGTTAATGATGTGTTCTAACCCTCTGAAAGCTGCATTCTCAGCAAATGCTTTTTTGTACCAGCAGAGGTGCCGCATCTCATTAGAGCGTGAAGGACCCATTTCTTGAGCAAGCAAAAATCAGCACACAACACTGATACAAGTGCCGCTGCCAATCTTTGATATAAGAACACCGATGCATATCTGTTCCATCCAAATGCTGCATGTCAGGAGCACACATTTAGAATCCCAAGGTTCAGCTATGATGCCCTAGGAGAACACTGGGACTGGCAAGGAGGCAGAATATACTTCCTGGACAGAAAGAAGTGTGGACAGGACAGGCTTCATTTTGTTTTTTTTATAATCAGATGCCTCAAAGCACGGGCAGCCTGGTCCATTATGAAAAATCATCAGTGATCTCCACCTACTGTACTATGAATAATCCCCTCTAGACCTGTTAGCTAACCCGCAAACAGAAAAGTCTCATACTGTACATACACTTGGCCTCAAGAGAGAGGAGGCAATTTGGCCAACTTGCCCATTTAGTAGTAAGCAGGTAATTGATCCCAGGATCTCATCCAGCTATTTCTTGAAAGAAGCCAGGGGCTTAGCTTCAACAACCTAGCTGAGCAGCTTGTTCCATTCTCCTACAATCCTTTGTGTAAAGAAGTGCCTCCTGTTCTCAGTTTTAAATACATTTCCACAGAGTTCGCAATTGTGTCCTCTGGTTTGTGTTTCACTGTTCATCCTGACAATGCCTGCTCGATTGACTTTGTCAGTGCCTTTGAGTCTTCTGAATATTCAAATCAGGTCCCCACAGATATGGCATTATTACTCCATCCCTTTACCGTAAGAGTCCATTCCCACCAGCCAGCCATGGCCTTAAGTCCTAAAAATGTGGCTTTCTGGGCAGCTGAATCTGGAAACCAAGCATGTCATTTTTGACAGTCATCTCATAGACTATAAGACACAGCTTGACCATATTAATACATCTGATCCTGTCTCCAGTCTTTCTGAATGAGGTGTGTGTGCTTAACTGCTGTGGAAACAGTTTAATAATATTATACTTCAAAGAAATCTGTAGGATCTATGTATTGTACTTTGCCAACATCTCCTGTTGTGCATTCAGCTATGGTGTCAGTATTGTAGTTCAGCAGTTATAATGGAAATCATAGCATTATGGACTTATTTTTCTCCAGAGATCAAACATGAAGAATGAATAGGTCTTCTGAATTAATGCTGTGTCAGTGGTTTACCTCAAGCTCTTGATCACAGGATTACTGCATCTAAAGTAATGAATCTGTGCTCATGATTTCAAAAGAAGGCACCGCTTGGGAGTTACAATACATGTTATTGCACATTGTTCAATATTTAAACATCAAAACTGTTTGTATTAGTTATCCAGCAGACTCTTTTAACAGGGATCTATAGCGAAGAATAACAAGATGTCTGAGACTTTGCCCTACAGGAGAAAAACAGAGTGCTTCTGAGATGAAAGGCAATAGATATTACTGTTATCATCGAATCCCTGTATCATTCAGTATACTGTATATGTTACACTGAATAAAAAACAGAAAAAAAACAGAAAATACAGAAAAAAACATATCTTCTTATTAAAATAATCTTCTTAATCTAACACCGAAACCCACACTTACCAAACTCATCCTGAGGTTTTATTTCTTCAGCTCATTTTTAAGTACATAACCAGCAAGAGATTCAACTCCCCCCAAAATGGGATAAATGCCTCCCACAGAACAAGCCCATGATAATAGTTTCATACTCTGCCTGTTGGAAATCTCTTTATCTCTTTCAAGCAGCCAAATGCAGGCAAAAAGAGGCTCTGGCAAGTCTGATCTGTTACAGGCTGACAAATTAACAATTACAGTAAGTGGTTTAAGGCCTAAACGGCTAAGATATATATAATATATAATTTGCTAACACGCTAACCACCTTATCCACCCAACCTTCCACACAATGGTAGTGAAGGAATTCAATTTTTTATTCCTCAGAACCAAAAGGATTATTTTATTGACAACAAAAGATCTGTGTCAAATAGAATTAAAAACAGATGACCTGGCTATGTACAGACATTATGTGCATTATCAACATGCCATTGAGTCCCCTTGGTCAATCAAGATCTCAGCCTGCCTGGGCCACTGCAGGAGCTCTCATTCTCTAACACTGTGCTATCAGGAGTAAGGCAAGATGTGATCCTCGCTGCTGGCAAGATTCCTAACAGGTTTTTCTTGTATTTGAACTGGAGTAAAGACCCCGTTCAGCTTTAGTCGGCAATCAAGGTACTGTAGCACAGCCTGTCCATCACAAATGTGCTCTGTGGAAGGCCTAGAGCATGTGTGTGCTTACTAAACCATCTTCCACATCCAACAAGACAAATACAAGCATGGAAGGTGAGGTATCAATGTATAGTTAATTAGTGTTATACTGGAATTTCAACTCTATATAAATGTGTTACTTCTCATTAAAAAGCCAGTGGGAATGAAGGTGAAACAGAAAATACGTTAGACAACAGCAATAACTGACTGAAAAGCGGATTGCGAGTTACATCAATATATTTTGTTATGATTGCTGTACAATTGATCTCATTTTAACGTTTTTGTGTTAAAAATGGTTGTGCTCTTTTCTACTGAAAGAGAATGTAGGGTTTGTACAGTATATATTTTGGGATATCATGGTAGGCAGAAAAACCTTGTGTTCCAAAAAAACAGATTTATGTTTTAACACTTGCTGTACAGCAGGGAGATGCTCTGTAAACACAGTTATAAGGAAGAAGAGGTCAGGGAATCTACTACAGACTGTACATTTAATGAGTAGGAAAGGATGAGGGTCCTTCTGATTGAACCAAACGGCCTTCAAATCAGTTCCTACATCCTGAGCTCTCATTTCAGAAATGTGTAGTCATCCTTTAATTGCTAAAGAGAGAAATGTCTGCTGCAAAACCTGTACTTATTCTGTCATACATAACATTACATGAGTTATTATGGTAACTAGTGAGCAGGAAGGGTCACATCATGTTGCATTTCATGGGAACTGGAATGTGAGTTTGCAACAACATGGTGATTTGCAGTACTTTCACAAAGTTCACAATTTTAATTTGAAATTTGTTTAATTTTTCTGTAATGCCAATGAATGCATTGTGTTAGTGAGTTTTCATAACTGGTCTTAGAAATTGGGACTGCAGTTCCCCTTAAACACACATCAGCTCTTTCATCTCGGCACCCAGAAACCAAAGACACAAACAGTTCCCCAAACTGGCAAGTGAATAAACAGGATTATTCAATTGTGAAGACAAATGTAAAAAAATATCTTAACTTCCAATGCACAGCGAGCTAGCAGCACTTAAAAAAGCCTACACTTCTGACCACCAGTGACTTTACTTGTCCAAAGGGATAATGAAAGATGGCATTCTATAGATTTCCCCGATTTGAATGATAGAGATGCCAAACAAGAATGTCCAAAGAGGCTGAAAAAATTATTTAGCCCAAAGAAAGTGGACAGTTTTACAGTGCAGCAGCATATCTACAATAGCTCCTTTGAGGGAAGCAGTGATACATTTTATAACAGAACAAGTCCCGCAGAATTTCAGCTATAAATAACGACAGGAGTGATGGTGTGGCTGGAAGCGATCTTGTAGTGGCTGTTCACTCTGACAAACATGCCACCTCTTTGTGCACTCTCCTTTGAAAAAAAAAATATTTATGGTCTGAAAGACATCAGAGCTCGTATACCCACCTCATCAGGATCAGAGTTTTAAACCCAGCTCACATTCCTCTGCCCCCTGCGCTGTAGTGGCACAGTGACTTCTTAGTGCATCTGCTGAGGTGCACAGTAGGCTTTCTTCATCCTCATTAGAAAATATACCCTTAGAGTAAGGCTTGCAAAGACCATGCCCAGAACCCAGTGACAGTACAGGCCAGTCTGCCCCAACCTCGCTGACCACAAGCATCTCTGTCGATGCCCAGAGAGAAGAGTTCTCATTCACGTCTGCAAGGTTGAGGACTCATCCAGGACATGATGAGTGAAGAAACTGACCAGTCAACCACAGGAAATGATCAGAAAAAGCAGATTTTATGCAAACGTGAAAACACACACCAAAGTGGAGTAAAAACTTCAATATTGCTCAGACCTTTCTTTTCAGGAACACCTTGTGCTGGCAAAGCTAAAAAAATCAAGTGCAGTATATGTAATAATCTCAAACTTGCTCAGTGTTTGTTAAGTAAAAAGGTATTCATTTTGTTACTATGCATTTGATGACTCAATGCCATAATTGGATGAACCTCTATGAACAAGCAGCTTTACTAAGAGCTGGCTGATGTCTAATTTGGGGTTAGCGTTATAACAATTAGTGATCAAATTTAAATAGGCCATTGATACAAACTACCACCTGTCCTACGTGCCTGTGCCTGTATCTGCGTGCACTGGCTGCAAAGGAACAAGTAAAAATTAATTCCATGCTGAAAAATAGAAAAGAAAAACAACCATGATTTTTCAGCATGGAATTAACTTTTAATTATTCCTATTGAATAATACACACGCCAAAGTTTACCATTTATGATGATTATGCTTATCATTCAGAAGGCTACATACTATATATACCGTGACGTTAAGCCCTCCGTCAGAGATTAATGATTTTCCTGGGGAGCCGTTTCTACACAATTTGACAAATCTAAAAATTAAGACTCCAGCTAACAGAAAGACTAATGTGGTCTGCCACACCCTCATCCAAGATTCACGTTACAATGGATCTTCAAGTCCTCAGTGCCGCCCTAAAGCTTGTGCGCTCCGAGAAACAAATTTACTATTTGAACAATTTGAATAATGGGCTCTTCTCCTCCTGCACAGAACACCACACTGGGAAGATTGCTGGTTTAACCTTCAGGAATGTGCCTCAGGTTTACTTCAGAATGGATAACACTGGACTGGGCTGTACCAGGCCCTCCAGCCTGAAAACCCAAAACTATGTTTAAATAATGAAACCCTCTCTAAGGTGCAAAGGTAGGTTGTCATATCACCGTCTTAACATGTAAAATAAAGATCTGTGTTGCAGGTGCTGTGTTTTCAGAAATGAACAAAAACAGCCTAAATATCAGGAGAGGAAAACAAAAGAGCTTCAAGGTGTCCCAGTCCTGCCTTACACCCTATGCAGCTTTCTGATAATGGATGCACAGGTGAATGGATGTATGATTTTTCTGCATCAGCTGGGCCCATTAGTGACAAACAGAAAGACCTGTTTCAAAGCTTTAATCCTTTAATCTTTAAACGAAGCCTAGGTGCAAAAATAAAGGCTGGATGTTTGCTCTCCTGGTGGACAATTTATGCATCTGGCTGGAAAGCCCGTAAGATGAGTGCCACTTTGAGCACTCTGCTGTGTGTTACAGGAAAAATAAAAAGCCATAATAGACACTTGTTTATGTTGTTTCAACCTATTTAGGCCTGTCTGCCTGATAAAGTATAATCGAAATGGCTATGTGTTTAAAAAGGATAATGCATTTTGACGCATTCTTCAATGGAGACCTGAGCATTCTTCAATTTTGATTTCAAATTATGTTTGTTTTGTTTTTCTGGGGGGCCTTTGTGGCGATGGCTGCCCTAAGCACAATTCGTTCAGAAATGACATCACACCAGAAACTGTAAGGGAGAGGACATTGGAGGGAGCAGAAGTGCATGACTAATTACACCGATCGACTAATGGATTAATTGTAAAAGCATTAAAATCTCTAGACCGTGCACAGCAGACGTTCCGAACTCTTGATCTGGAAAGTAATGCAAATTTGGTCTGATTTACATGCTAAGCAAGCTATCAATTACATAATGGAACCAATTACTGTCTTAATTAGTCAAACCAACATCTTTTTGAGCCCATGATTTAAGATGCAGTACAAAACCTGAAAGCATGAAGACCACTCATATGTACCTGGCATTCCTGAAACGTACCATTTGCACATTAGTAAGAATACTATCTCCCAGAGCTTTGAAAACTACACTTGTTCGATTTGGCTTGTTTTTTGACAGACTTGCATTCACCCACCCAGCAGTTTCTCAAATGGATATTTTTTTTCTGGTTAGAGGCAAGGAATAACATTTTCAGGTGCCTAGATTACAATGGAAAAAATAATCATGCTTTGGCAGATGTTTCCCACAACAGAATTTACGAGTATCAAGAGAGCTGGGCTCAATGTCTCCTAGTAATTTAAGCAGAAGTAAAATTCTGCTAACTAATCAAAAGTAAACCTTTCTTGCCCACAAATCAAAATACACTAAGTTGGGAAAAAGGGTTTAAGACTATTTCTATTTAGTTCCTGCCAGCTCTGTTGAAACTAGGTGATGTCTGGAGTTGAGGATGAACTGCATGAACGCTAGAACCTACAGTATGTTACAGTACCTCCAACCACCAGGGGGCTCCGAACCCACAGGCAACTACCTCAGTTACTCAGGGAAGATTCAGACTACCTAGACCCCGTCAACCAATCCCAGCACCTCTTCACCACCACGCCTCCCCTTCCCAGCCTACTTAAACCCAGCTCTCTCTCTCCCTTTCCTGCTTAGTATTAGGTTTTCCACTGTGAGAGCCACTACTCCTGCTCACCTTGAGACAGTCTTTACTTCCTGTTTGGCCTACAGATTCTAGCCTTGCTTTTGACCATGACTTTTGGATTCTCCCTCAGGTATTTCTTGCTTTAAGACATTTTGGTTATCAACCTACTGCTTGTTTGGACTTTGTATTTGGATTCCCCCTGTTTAAATCTGTTTTCCAACTCCGGAGTTCCCTGGATCTGAATAGGGTCCATTCCTTACTACTTCCTTAACAAACTACTTTTGTTTCCGCTAAGGGATCTGTGTGAAAAGCATAAGACAACTTATTTTGCATCTGCAATGAACTACAAATGGATCTCAGTGTAATTCATTCATGTTAACACAGTCTGCTCTAACCATCCATAACATCTGTCACTATTCCTGGAGCCCCTGAAAAACAGAAGGCTTTTTGGCATAACACACAGAAGTACAAAATAAGACAAAAGGTTGTGTTTGATGTCAGGTCAAGAAGTTAAGTAAGACTCCACTTGAAGAACACAACTACTTTAATATCTTGAGCAGATCAATGAGACTTGAGTTCTCAACAACAGCACATTCTTTTCTCAGCCAAGACTAACTCACACTCACTTGATTACTGTCCACATTTTAAACAACTTCATCAGCAACTCATACATGGGGGGGAAAAAAGCAACACCTTAGCTAGTCTTACTTTTATGATCTGTCATTCTCAGGGGAAACCATTAAGCCACTCCTACTGTACAGTACCTCACCTTCCATGGTTACTAGGATTAATCTGATTGGTGTCTTCACACGTGATCTAGACCCATTCTTCTAACAAGCACTAAATTTGGTACAGTATCTGTGCATTTGTCAGGACTTCCCTGTACTTTTCACTGTGCTCTTTCCACACCATGTCACAGGAAACTGCTGGATGGCTGCTTCTGCACAAGGGCAACATGGAGTGGCTGTCCTCTTAGATCCAGGTGTTCCAGGTGATCAGTTAGATCCTGCTGAAAGCCCCTCAGTCTCAAATAGCACTAGCAATTGACTTGCTACTGTTTTCCTTAAGCCTCCTCTGTAAAGTGGTGGCAGTTTCTAATGGCTAATGAGAGAGATTATTCTTCCTAGATGTTACTGCCTGAAGGGGCTCCATTGTCTTGAGAAATCCCACTCCACTTACATAGCTTTTGCTTTTGGTTTGTTAGAATTTGTTATGAGGGGGGTAGCCTAAAGCCTTTGGGATCCCAGAAAAGCATATATGCATTCTGGCTCTAGTGCAGGCAATCTTAATTCAACCCGGCTCATTCCATCAGCTCTGGCTTTGGCTATTATCTTAATTAAAGCTCAAGCCTTAATGCTGTCCCATTGTTTTAATTTCAATAAAGCTTTGAAATGAATTCCTTTTGTCTCCATGCCTTTCTGGATATTGCCCATAATTAAAGGAGGCATAAAACTCTTAAGTAGCTAAGATCATGCATTGACGTGTAATTACTGTGAGCAGTAAAATTTTGAAAGGCTCCAATTGCTTATGCACAGGGTAGAAATGGAGAAAGGTTTCTGTTGTGAACACTTTCAAGCTTTGCTTAGTCTCCAGCTAGACTTTGTGAGATGTTCAGCTATTTGTATAACACAGTTCATTAAGATGGCTCCTTGGCATAGGGAAAGGATCATACAGTAGATCCATTGAACCCACGATTATGAAAACAATAAAACATAAATCTGTGGGGGAGGATTTCATACAACTGGGTGAGATCCTCAGATATTAAAGCTACTGGCATTCGAATGAGCTGTGTCAACTGAATGGTCTTCTCTCGTCTGTAACCTTATTTTCACAAATAATAAATCCTTCCTTCACTGTGCAGACTAACACAGGAGCTTAATTTAGGACAGTCAATGTAGACACCAGCTCATACCAGAAAGACCAGGAAGAACACATTTAACCACAAGGTGAATTTCAAACAGAGAGAGAGGGGACTTTTGGGTTTCAGGACAACAACGGGACAATGTTCTCAACACTCTCAATTAAGTCGGCAGATCTGTTTGCTAAATAGGATTTTTGTTTTAAACAGATTAGATAAAAGATGCACCTGAATGATGTCATCTTCATTTTTTTCAACATAAAGGTAAGAAAGACTTATTCCCTCTTAATCCAATAATTAAAGAGGTTAACTGCAACTGGTTAACTACTGTAAATGAGCATTTGAGCAAAATACTGGAGAATAACACAATTTCCACTGATACAGTATGAGGCTCAGAGTGCTGCAGTGTTAATTTAATTCAACATTAACCGATGCAAGTGAATGCTATACAATCTAAATAACAAATGAGGGGAAAATGACTCCAGGTGTTCAAAAATCGAGGGGAGGTTACAGCCAGTGGCATGTGACATGTATGAGCTTCACCAAGATGAAAGATTGTGGTCACCTGTGTCACAAGTGTCAAGCACAAAGAGATACTGTACTTCATCTTACACTGGGGTCATGTCAACACAACACTGCATTAGGCAACATTTCATTTTTGCATTTCATTTCATTCTATTGTGTACATGCATTATGGACACAGTTCGCAGTCCGCTGTTGCCATAATTATTCATTATGCTGATATAACAAAAGTTTATCTTTTTTACTACTTTTTGGGACTGGTATGGTAGGATAGCCCAGTATAACATCATGTTAAATACCTGGACTCTTAAAGCATATGGACACACAGAACGCAATGACAACATGACATCTAATTACTGCCTGGTTACCAAATAAGCACTTGAAAAGCTCCTCTCTTGGGAATAGCAATGCTTCCAGCAGGAGACAGGGTGTCTCCCCAAACGAAACAAGATCCAATTACACGAAAATAGCTGATTAATCAAGATTTTATGAGGTGGACTGGCTCATGACAGAAGCAAATCTGAACCCATCTCTTTGAATTTGCTGAAGAGCGGAATGTATTTTAGGAACTATGGGCTGCTTCACAAAAAAAATACTTTGCTTACATGTGTTTGAGTCCTTCAGGAATTGAGCTGAACACAGGCTTTGAAATTGCTTGTTCATCTCTGCGAAACCCCATGTGACGTTGATGTAATCAGTCTAACGTGAGAATCTGGGAGTTCAATTTACCTACTGAAGGGGGGGGTTACAGAGGAAAATACAGACATCTTGGTTTTTGCTTCATGATTCTTTTACTTTGCTGTTTTTTAGAGGTGGTGATGAAAATGGACACAACTAGTCCTTGATGACTATAGTCTTGCAGGCATTATAGCCTCTTTTCGAGAAGCAACTGATTAAGAACAAAGATGAATGAAAATTAGGGCATCTGAATTCTATCCAAGATCCGTTGCGTAGTTTAATTGCCTAATTAAAGGTCACAGGTGGAATGCAAGCCAGAGAATCATGCAGCTCTCATAAAGTGGAGACACTACACATGGTGTAGATGAGATGAGCTTGGATAAGCGTCTGTCTGTAAGAATAAGAAAGAGCCAGTAGTTTATTTTTCTGGGCAATTTCAACAGTTTATGAATCACAAAAAACACGGGCCCAAACGAATCTACATGGGTATGCATTTAAAATAAAGTTAATGCCACAAAACCAATATTGCCCGCAGTTAAATGCAAGTGCAGTGCTCATTTAATTAAAAAATAGACAATGACATTCTGAATCCATGTCCATTTCTCTTCTGCAGCTTTATTAGAGAATAAAGCATCAGGATGAGATAGGAAGGTTTATTCTTTATTTCAGGTTTAGTTTTTTGGAATTTATTGGACACATCAGTAATAATCGTTCACTATGCACTGAGTTGAGCATATGAGCATTGGCTCTTAAATGCAATCTCAGGATAACTTAGGTATAATTTATGTACTTATGTAAACACCCTTACAGTATTCCACATAAAAATCTAATAATTTTCTTAAATTATATGTTAATTGGAAGTGGACCAGAAACTTGTGCAGTCTACCCACTAAGTCTGCAGAGGTTATTACAGTGTTTTTAGTTAGGTGTGATGAACATTGAGCTTTTTATTCAAGTAGGATAAATACAGATAAGTGGGTTATTTTTCTCAGCTTGCTAAATGTCCAAATGTTTTAACCATACAGTATCTCCTCCAGAACAGAAATATCCCAACAGGAGTCTTACCTTGGTTTATAACAGTATAGAAATCTTAGCTCCATTTGCAAATTCAACACTTTTGAGAAAGTACAGTATTATTTCTGTTCCAAGTCTCTTCAGCTGCTATCCAGAATGAAGGTTCTATAGCCCTTCCAATCTACTTCATTGTGTTGCTTTAGTCTAACTACCTGCTCAGCTGACACCTGGCCTATTGTTTTGTGGATGCTACATACTGCTCTGACAGTGATACCTGTGTAAGTTAATGCTGAAAGATATGCAAAAGTGAAAAGCATATAATCAAGTACAAGCAGCAAAATGGTTTACATTTAATGTGCACCAAAGACACCTTAATGAATTAAGACATTTAACTCTTCACAATATAAAGCAGTCAGAACGTCAATAAAGGCAATTCAATGATTTAATTCCCTAATGCTCTTGGATAACTGAGAAAATGCTAGAAGCTGGTTATCATATTAAACCTTGATTGCTTTCAGTGAATTTGTAGAAAGCTTAAGATGATCAAATATGCATGAAATTCCGTGCCATGAACTTTTCACAAGCTGACAGCAAAACATTTTTCTTTCTTTTTTAAGACGGCTGAATCTTAATTAATGACTGGAAACAGAGCTGAAGGTCTTAGCTTCTCTCTCTTGCCGTCATCATCACCAGTTGTGGCTGACGCAAGGGCAGGAGGAGATATCAGAGGAACCAAGTGAAGCAGCAATTAATTACTGGTCACCGCTTCAGCCTAAAAAGCTGCATTACCTCGTTTACATTTACTCTTATTTACCAAGACAACTGCACAGAGAAGTGTGAAACAAAACCCTGTGAACCGCAGTACAAGGATGAGGAATGGCAACAGAAGTACAGTATGGTCAAGCCTGATACACAGCATGTAGAACCCAGAGAAAATCAAAAACAAAGGCAAGACCCAGGTATGAAGGGTTCATAAGGGACACTGGCCATAATAATGGGAAAAAGCCAGCAATATTCGAAGGAAGTCCATAAACAACTTAACATACCAAAATATCTAAACTGATCATTGTTTTCGCTGGGATCAAATCACTCAAGATCACAGAAAAACAAATCACATTAACCAGTGGAAGAGGAGGGGTCAGTTCAAAGTATGCTTGTTTCTGTTTGCTCACTGCACTTCTGATTTTGATTAAATACATTTGATGAACACTAAAAAAAACGTCTTAATATTCTGAACTAAACAGTTTCTTTGGGCTTTTACAAGTAAAAGTCACATCATTTGGTTCAGATTTACTCTGAGTCCACATGGGAACTAGACAAAAGCAGCCTTTCAGTATGTTGCTGACATTATATCTACTCTTTTAAAGGATTAATGCAAAACTTGAAGTACAGCAGAAAAGGTCTGCCTCTGCATTAAATTTAAACTGCATATTTCAGTACTTTTTTATCCTGAGTGAAAGCTTTTTTAGTGATTACTAAAGCAGGGGGTCTGAATTAAGCTGTGGAATATACTGTTACTAATCAGTAATTATTTTCTCCTCATTGTTACTTTCAATGTTACTTTAAAAGTGTGCTTTTATTCAAAATCACACTTTTAATTTGCCACTGCAGAGTGCAGTAGGAGTGTAGCAGTCACTCTGCTCAGCTGCAGTGCAGTCTGTGCAATAGGTGTCTTGCAGAGACTGTACAGCATTAGAAGTGCCCTGGAAGACCTGAATTTCAGAAGAACCCAGCTGGTTCCACACTGATCAGAAGGCAAGGTGACTAAACCGAAATTACCTGTCAGCTGCCTGTAGGAAACCGTGAGCGCATACCACAGCCTCCTGGGGATTTGTTATTTATCATGGCGGCTGAGAGTGGCTTCACTGGATGCAGTGTGTCAGGAAGTCCTGCTGGGGTGAAGGGGGTGAAGGCACCATCGCTCATGTCTCTTACTCACACACCACAGTGCTGCAGACCATGAAAGACCGATCCACCTGCTCAGGCAAGGCAGGGAGGGATCAGAGCACATCGATGAGGCACATCATCCGTCCGCTTGGCCAGTTCTGCCCAGATTCAGCCCTCACAGGAAGTCCAGCACAGGCAAGGCACATGACAGTAAAAAGAAGCCACCGGCCTCCCTGAGATTTCAATCCCAGGTTTCGGAGACGTCTGCCTGATGCATGAGCCATACTCTGAAACACACACTTCCTGCAACAGCATCAGAACATCTCAAAAGATATAATTTCAGAAATAGAACAAACATCCAAATGCCGACCGACATGCTCTCTGGCTATTTTAGTTTTTTGCAGGCGAACGCAGTTTAAGCAATTTGATGTTTCCTGCAAGACGTGTGAGTCTAGTCACGCACAGAAAGATAAAAGGAAGAAAATCCTCCTCCAGAAACAAACAGAATGGACCTAGCGCCGCGAACAAAACTCAAGAGCAAGGCCTGTCGTCAGTCTCAGCCAATAACATCCAGAAAGACAATCAGTACCCTAAAGCTGCAAATCCAGGCATGCAATACCAGAAGAAAATAAACCAGGAAAAAACAAGACCATCTCGTACCATCTCTCTTATTTACTTTGTGAGATATAAATCTGAAGAATAATTTGTTTTCACGTACAGTACATCTCCAGCCAGCAATGTCGAGCACTGCATCACACCACAACAACCCACTCAAGTTCCCAACTGACTGTCCTCTGACTGCACTGAGTCTTATGAAAAGTCATCAAGTTTGATGTATGTGGGGACAGATTTTCCTTACCTAAGGGAGAGCACCTACGCCCAGTTCTGTGCTGAAATCAGGCAAAATATAATTACATTAGCCTAATCAGTTGTAATGTGATAAATAACTGCAGTGTAAAAACAATTTATGGAAAAATAAATAAATTAATCATTAATATTTATTAAGAAGTGGTTCTACAATGGACTGAAATGATTTATCTCTATCACACTGTGCAAACAGCTAATGAAAATATTACGACACGCAGCATTTTGAAAGAAGATTGCAAATCCTGTTTCTGTCTGTTAAATTGTTAACTATCTCTTCTTCCCAATACAGCTGAAGTGCGAGGTTATAGCACACTCTTGGGATGCCCTTGGTTGGTTAAGGTAGTAATAACTTTCAGTCTACTGCAGTTGTCGTTTCTCCCTTTCCGCAGGGAATAAGAGACCAGACAATCCCACTTGTCCCATTATTAATTACAGTAATTAGATTTTTAAAAAACAATATATCTAAGGACAGAAAGGCCATCTTTTCACATGCATTGCGACTCTGGCTTTGACATCACAGGCCAACCAGTCAGTCAAAAAGAGCGAGGCCGGGGCGTCAGAGATGAAAGAAAGAAACAAAAGAAACGGGGGAAGATCGAGAGAGGCAGAGTGGGCTACAGCCGAAGGAGCTTCTGAAACTGCAAAAATCCATCATCTTGGCAGTGACAGAAGCGCGATCATGAGGGCTTTCAGCATCAGAGACGCTTGCTGGAGGCAAGCAGCAGAACATTAACTGGACAAAAAAAAAACGGTCAGGAAAAATAATGTCAGGGTTATTCCTGTATTCTCGTTATAAAATGCTGTCTAGACTGCACAATCGATTTATTTTACCATTTTCTAAATGGTAAAAAGGTCAATACAGTAACTTTATATATTTTTTTCTTTTTATATTGCTTTCTTTTTCAAGTTCTACAGTACAGCTGTACATAGCTGTAGAAAATAGCCATTTTTCTTTCTGCTCATAGTCCACTAATAAAAAAAATGCAGTTCAATGCATATACAATAGAATAGGTTCTGTTCGATAGATTCAAAATGTGAGTTTTAAGGAACAGAAAGTTGTTCTGTATTTTATCACATTTCTACAGGGCTTTAGGCAGAGCCGATAAAGACTGAAAGAGTCTTAACACTGTTAACAACAAATAACAGACCATTCTCAGAACAAGCGATATCTTTGATGGAGTTTGGCAGGGTGTCTTGAATGCTTCAGGTGAAAAGACAAACCAGCAAATTCAAAAAAGCCTTTCGTACATTTTACCCAGGGATCAACTTACTGTGAGCAAGTTCAAGTTCTTCCAGTTTACTATTAACTCCTAAGCAATTAGGAATATCCTTATGTGATCAAGACGTAAAAGCAGATTCAATGTAGCAACAATGATATTGTTCAAAATACTGAGATCCTACAGTATACAGTATGTACGGTAGCTCTCATTTCTACACATATTTCATCAAAGTAAGAATCATCAGGATGAAGCCGCAGGAATGAATGTCTAGCTGAGTTGACAAAACCCCAGCTGACTAATTGCAAGACAGCCCCCACAGTAGCTGTTGATTGTGTGACACTGCTGGAAGAATCTCGGCCGTAGCCACCTGCTGACCGCAGACTCAAACTGATGACACAGCAACTCATCGCAGAGCTCAGCCTCTGCCCTGAGTGATCGTCGGTACAGCGAAGCTGCTCAAGCTGTCCCTTAAGTATAATATCGTAACAGGCTTTCCTGTTTCAGAATAAAAGCATAACCCCCAGAAAAAGTCTAATCTCTCAACATACTGCAAACAGAATGCCTGAATCAGGTGGAGAGGCGTGTAGAGTGGTGAAGGTGAGGATGCACATACGTGAAGCATAGCATCAGACTCTTCTTGTCACGGATGTCGGAAAGGACGAACTGTGGAATGGCAGGAGAGCGAAAATAGACCCTATGCATAACGGCGAGATGGGAGTTAGCCTGGGCTCAGCTGTTCAGGAAATACCGTATAGAAACCTATGCCCTCAGGCCAAGGACAGGAGCGACCTGGTGCTAGGCGGGTCTCAGGACACCTGAACCTCAATGCTGAGCCAGGAGCAGAGCAGAGACAGGAAGTAAATAGGCTACACAACAAGACACACCAGAAAGACATGAATAATCACAGGGAACTAGGAACAGGACAGAAGAACAGCGCCCTCTAGGTGTACTGGGCGTGACACTTCTATTTTTCTATAGGTTATTTTTACAGAAAAAACTAAGCACAGCCATTTGCTAATGCTATACAGATTACGCACACAGTGGGTGATTTAGTCAGCTGGAGAGGGCCTGCAGTCCAGGAGGTCTTATTAAGCACCCATAAATCTTTAATGAAAGAAGCCAGAGAAACTTGCAGCACTCACAGAAAGCAATCCATTTGTGTAAGTCAGAAATCCTCTGGAGTAGAAACTTCCAGGTTCACATCTGACATCTTCTGACATAAGTGACCACATTTCTTGCAAAAATATGATAAGAACCCAACAAACCTTTTCATCCTGACAATTTGGGATGACCTACGAGTACTGCTGAATAGTCTCCATGACTAAAATTGGCCACCAATACGATTCACTCTGTATTTTGTCCTATAAGTATAAGGTTGGACTGAAATTATATTTTGCTTTTCCGAGGTAAAAAGCTTGGTCAAATCTCTCTCAGCAAATCACTATTTTTTTACAAAGACAAATCCACACCCCTATTCTGTTCCTTTTTAGAGTTTTGCCCAAACAGCTACACAGCAATCATTCTTACCACCAAGAATGAGACAAAAGCAATAAAGACATTATTGTTGCATTACAAAGACATTATTACATGCACATAATTTCAATCCTACAGTACTGTCTTGATTCATTGCATACACAAGCAAATTGAACACGTTATTTTATGACGGATTGACAAAACTACGACCATGTCATAATGCTCCCAAGTCTAAGGGATTTTATTAGCAGCAAAGCTAGCAATTTCTCCACCTATCCAATTCATTATTTCCTTCGCATTTTCTCCTCCTTTGTTAGAAAAGCTCCGTTAGAAATGAACCTATTCCTGTTTCACTCTCTTTCTTTTTTACCCTGAGTAGATTTATCCAGACTGTAGAAGTTTCTTCTCAATGCATCAACTTTATCCAGCAATCAGTACATGACAGAGGGCTGTGCAAGACTTATCTGCTGAGCGAGACACTGGGAAGCCATCTCTGAATCTCTGGTTGCAAAACAGGACTTTTTGCAACAGATTTAATTCTGCAGTTTCAATGCAATGGCCCCTTTTTTCGGGATTAAAATGAGCTGGTCACCTGCACTGGTTTAAAGGCCAATCATTCTGAGGCCTCCTTTCCAGGCAGCACCTGTGGAAGGACTGAGCGCACCACGAGGCTCAATTTTTCAACATAAACAAATCAATTACATGCCCATCAATACAGACAGGGAAGGGGAGAAAACTGCTGTTATGATAAATGCAGAAGCAGGTGACGCCGAGGGAACTTGATGGTCAAAGTAAAAGAAATATAAACAGTTTAGGCCTCTAGGAGCTAGAATAAAAATTTGAAGCTCTGAAACTAAAACTTCAATTCTCTCTTCCTACCTAGTGCAGGGAGGTCATCCCCTGCAGTCCAGCTCTGCTAAAGCCTTGTCTATTTTTCCAAGATCAATGGGAGCCTTCAAGCTTTGGGGCCTCTTATAAATCTTGAATGCCTTCTTATTTACAGACCACCACTGTAAAGGAAAGGAACGGCACGTAAAGTTCAATTCACTGATGAGTGGACTTGACTTCTCCTGCCAACTGTCTCCTCCGGAGAAAGACAGTTAAGACACTTCACATTTGTCCTGTGTTTGTCCCACATGACCAGTCAAAGAGGCTAAACTGTAACTGGAAGAAAAAGGAAGTTTCTTAACACTTTTGGGGAACAAAACAAACCATAATTCAGTGTATTCTTATGTTCAGTTCTTTTATATGTTACCATTTCTTGTTATTTTCTGTATGTTCCAAGCTCATGACCTTTACATCTATAGAAAGTTCCACCAGAGGTGGCTTTTACGAAATACAACAAAAAAAAATTCACCTTCCCATGTAGCTTCCTTCCTGAAATTCGAATGCTACAAACACTTACTCACCATGGACAAAAAAGTCTAGCTTGGAATGTGAGTAGTAGGCATTTCTTTAAAAAAAAATAATGACATGCTTCACATCAGAAAATGATCTTGTATATTGCTTATATAGCAGGAAAACAGAGAAACAATGGTGCCTTCTTGCTATTTGACTGATAAGAGGGAACCTTAATTAAATATAATAGCCACATTTTCAAGTTTTTGCAGGAATGAGAGAAGGAAACTGTGCGGTTTTTACACATCAAACAGTCGTGTTTATTGCAGCTTCAATTACTGCGCCCTAGATGTAATGACACACTTGTCACGAGAGACTCAGGTGAATGCAGGATGAAGACAGAGATGAACATCATTTCACAGTCTTACACCTAATGAGTAAAACAAGCTGTGTTTTTTTTTTGTTTTAAAAGAGCTCCTCCTTTTCTAACTGGTAAATGCTGCTCATAAGTTATGGGAAGCTAATAAGCAGAAAATCCTTCAACAATTAAGCATGACCCACATGCCTTTATTCCACTGCTTGCTGTAAAGCTAAATGTACCATGAAAAGATATCCAGTCCTGGGGAATAAAGAAACAGTCATCTTCAGAATGTGAAGACCTACTGTAGATGTAATTTTCATTCGCTGTGTTTTGTCTTTGTGAAATAATTGCTTGTAACACCATAGGTACAAAGGCGTATGAGATTGTTCTGAACACGTAACCTCTCTCCTGTCATCTGCAGGAAAGCTTTGCTAGTTCTCTTGGCCTCCCCTTTTGGCTGTTCTTTTGATTTCCCATAACACAGACCTACTAAGTCTTTACTACAAAATGCATAACATGAACCAGCTCCGGCCCGAAGGAGAGAGCTTACCTGACTGTTGAAACAACGGTGTTAATGAGCTTTAGACAAAAAGGTGACAGCACCTTTTTGAACAGCAGCCCATTAAGCTTGCATACATTTGTGCTTCTCAGTAGTGAGGGAATTAACTAAAGGTTTTTACTAAAAGTCTGTATTATATCTTGTTGGCTATGTATTTTTTTACTTATATTTTACTAATTCAGGATGTCTTGTCTTTTGAGTCTTGCGTACAAGAGCAAGACTCCCATATGCATATGAAATAAAGACGACTTTCAACACTCAAACACTCGGCTGATGTCCTTTGTTTGGCACAACAGTAGTAACAAACGCCATCAGAGAGATTAATTTGGATGCAATAGTAATATCAATATGTAATTTACCTTAGTTCTGTACATAAAAATGTACTAAACATTTGGCTCCCTTCTTGGCATAAACAAAGATATCACCTCCACATCTCATGCAGCATTTTAGCAGTTTCACATTTCAATGCAAAAACTAGCACGAAGAATGTGCTTTGATGTCCAGGTACTTAGTAACTGTGGAGCATCCTCTTTTTAAAGCGTGCTGCAGGAGGCAAAACTGTCCATTCTGAAAGAAGCATACCAAATGTGAATCTGACATTAAGCTGCTAACAACAAAATGAGCTAGACAGACTGAATGGCCTCTTCTCATTTATCAACTTTCTTATTTTCCTTCAAATTTACCTAGATGAACGGCAATAAAAACAACATTTTCACCGGCATTTAACCTCATTATTGGTGAAGGGTGAAAAATGAAATCTGCGTTCCTGTCTTGCTTTTCTCATGCAATGGAGATAGTCACAGTTCTGTCATTATAACATGATTCTACTCACTGAGAAAGCATGCTTAAAAAATATGAGCTTCCTTTGGAAGCTTACAAAGACTTTCTTTCCATTTCTGCCGCAGAAAAATCTGAATGAACCGTTTTCATTACTGGCAGGAAATGATGAAGGGAATCCTCACATGTACAGAAAATGCCAGCCTCAAGCACTACTGTAGGAGCAGCAGTGACAAGTTGGCATTAAGGAGAAGAGAATTTAGGAGTGAAGATAGAAGGTATGTCTTTACGCAGAGAGTGGTGGGTGTGGAACAAAGCGCCAGCTTACAGTGCTTCTTAAGAGCTATATAAGATCCTCAGAATAGTATGATCCTTAAAATAGCCTCCCTATTTCTTTTAACCTGTCATTGAAAAATAATTAAAGGTATTGTATTACTAGTTAAATGCATATCCACATTTCAGTATTCTCTTTTGTAAGGCATTGAAACAGACTGAGAATTCTGGATCTCTTAATATGCAATGGTATCTTTGTCCAACATTAGTATGTCTCGTTTGTCTTATTATGCTCACATTCTTTCAAGCTTAATTCTTCCACCTTCTCTACACAATCCTCGACACTCTACTGCTCCACAGCGGATATTGTAATCTGCAATCACTTCGCTTCGCTGCCTGCATTATTGTTTCCTGACAATGTCAAGCCTTCCCTTTGCAGAGATCTGCGGTGCTATTCTGTAATTGCCACTGTTAAAGATGCATCTAAATCAGTCAATCAGTCGATCAATTTTAATTTTCTAGTGCGCGATGCAAAAAAAAAAGGCACTTTACAAATGATAAACACAGGAGGATTACAAATCGCCCAGGACAGCTTGTAATAAGAGTGAAAGCCAAGGGAAAAAAAGATCAATTACAAGACAATGCAGATGTTTGGTGTGAAAAAGACTGCACAGATCAGAATACTACAGAGGAGTTTGAGGAACAGTAAATGTGTCACATCATTCACATATATTTTATTTTAGATATAGAAACATTACATTAGAGGCAAATTCCAAAAACAAATGTGAAATCGAACATAGGCCTTTTAACAGGCAAGATGTATGTACTGCACAAATATGAGTTTGTATTAATTTGGCATTTAAAAATCCTTAAAATAAATCATCAACAGATCTACACTAGCATAAAAATTACTTTATAATCAAATAAAATGGAACAAGCACTAGGTGTTTTATTGATGTTTTGTTAAGGAAGAGCAGGCAAAGACAGCAACATCAGCAAATGAACTTGAACTTGAACTTTACTGCCATATGTAACCAGTACATGTTCTGGTACAATGGAATTCTTACTTACAGAAAATCTCTCGACTGGTTAAAAAAAAGTGTAAAACACAAAGTGCAGACAGTGCATCAAGACAATTTACAGTACAAACAAACAGTAGACAATGTACAAGTAAACAGTTTGATTGTAAACAATGCAGACACGTAAACAATGGTTGCAGATGTGCAATAAATAAAATTATAATGAGATAGATGTTGTAGGTGTGGTCCCAGGTGCATGGACAAATGTGTTTTCCAATTGCACTGCTTGTGGGTAGAAAATGAGAAATCTGGTGGTAAGTGTTCGTATGCTCTTGTATTTCTTGCCTGAGGGCAGTGGGGTGAAGAGCTCATGCCCGGGGTGGTGACTCTCCTCTTTGATGGCCAGAATTCTACCACAATGATGATACATTGATAGAAATGATTCAAAAACACTGACCACCTAAGAATTGGAAAATGGCAGGAAAATGCAATCCTTGGTGCTTCTGAAACCAACACATATTGGAAATTAGTTAGGGAATATACATCTGTGGATACAGTCTGGTCTCTGTCTTCTGGAGAAAGAGCTGCGAGTAAGCAGATTAATGAATGGGACAAGATACTCTGAATCCACTCAGAGCTGGTACATCTGTACTGGGTGCACCTCACAAAAAGTCCCATTCTGCTGAAAACCATGCTTGGGCACATATTCATTTACAGCACCTGATAGTATTTTTTGGTGAGTTTTCTTAGTGCAACAGTATCATTTCAGAAATTTCTCCAGAGGCAGAAATCAGAATATCTATTGACCTTATCTAGTCAAATACGACATACTGCTGAAAATCAGAAATGAGCATTTCACTTCACAGCCAGGGGAATTGTGTGAGCCACGACTTAATGCATATTATCTGGAAGAATCTCTTATTCTTCCTCTCGCTGGTTGCTGATCTATCGTCCACCCATTCACCTACTGTATTTGTCTGGTTTGAAGCTGCTGGCATTGCTTATTATGGGCTCTAAATAATTAGTAAAAGAAGTGCATTAATGCTGCGCTCACACACAGGAACCATTGCCGGCATGATGTAACTACATGACAAACTATGATAGCAGACTCCAGTCCGACCTGACGGTGGTTTGCACTGACACTCACTGTTAAATGTGACTGCTGCGATATTGCTTTTCTGCTCCGATTCTTATTATATCTGAATTTCCACGGCTGTCAAAGCCAGACAGAAACATCTTCATTTTAATACAGGCTCGCTCTTTGCTTCTCTTTTATCACAGCTCTGTCTGCGTCCATAAAGGATATTTGATTCCCTTAAGTTTTTAGAGGGCTTTTATTAAATAGTGAAAGGCAGAACAGATGAGGGCAGAGAATAAAGAATTAATTAATGTATCCTCACTTTCATCTCTGGCTATAGAAATGCAAGTGTAACCCACATCAGGACCCTCTATTATATGGCAATCTGGCAGCGATTGCCAGCAGTTTTGATAATCTGTTCCACTTCGCTGGACAACCCTTTTGAAATAATGACAATTTAATCATGATTTATCACCCTTTATCAGAGTCAGAATCAATACCCATCAACACCATAAAAAAGACCTTAATTCTGACCGATAAGGCACTGCCCAAACAAAGAGCATCCTAATGGCTCGGCAATTTTTTTTTAGAGGACACACATTTTTCTTTTTATTTGATTTGATTTCAGTACCTGCAAGACCTCTTTTGCCAACCCAGGAAGCCTGAAAGGACACGAAGGGCAGATCTTCACTGACAAGGCAGATGGACCAGCCGCTCTGTGCTATTAATAATGGGATGCTGACTATCTGCTGGAGCCCGCAGGGCTTGAGCGGCACCTGAGGGACGTCATCCTGTCTCCTCAGTATACCTGCTCAGTCCGAGCTGCGGAGTCATAGAAATGAAGGTCAGTACTAAACCATGTTTCAGTATCTCCTCTAGTACAGTTTGCCAGCTGCAGGCCAGGCACTGTACATCCCCTGCAAGACGTTCCACAACCTAATCAGATCACCACGTGCACTGCATATTTTTACATACTGTCCTTGCCTTTAAGACAGGGAGCCTGAAAACCTGCTAACAAGGCCATTTGTTGCTACATGTTTAATTGGGTTCCTTTAATAATTATGATGGCAATAATTTGCAATTCAGCAAATGCTTTCAACCATTCAGAGGCATGGGGGGGGGGTTAGTATCTGTATCACATCTACAGCCTTAGTTGCAGCACGACTTTTTAGATGCCATTATAACAATGAAGTGAAATAAACTTGCTCAGCATGGCACACAGGGGCTGGGTGAGACAAAGACTGGGTCAGGGTTTGAACTGGACAGCAAGCCCTACTCCTTCATCTTTGGTCCCTCAAGGCTCTTCTGAATTGAAATCAGGATTTGAATCCATAAAGCAGAGATCTGTGAATTCTGACTCTATTAAGACTCTAACAAGACACTTTCCAAATTCTCTTCTGCATGTCCTTAAACCTGAAACCTAGCCGGCACGCCTTTTGAGAACAGTCAGTTCATCTAAGGGCTCTGTCAACTCCCGAGAATTTCCACTCAAAAGCACAGTTTTGTCAAGCAGTCACTGAAATGGGTGGCATGATATCAACAGGATGGCAGACTTTTTTCTGAATAAATTAAAAGGCATTTATGGATTTTTCCTCGTGTTTAGGTACAGTATGGACGTTGTCAAATACATTGATCGAGCAAGACAGGTAAAATACAATAAACACAATAATTCTTCCAATCGCTAGCTGTTGCGCTAGCAAGTGATTTCAAAGAAGACGACAGGATACAGAGTGATGGGACTGTCAAGAGTCGTAAAACACATAGAGAGTGGCAGGTCATACTCAGCCACGATAAAATCAGGGCAGGGCAGGGTAGCTGGTAAACTGCACAGAGCACTTCTTGCTAAAGAAATAACTCTGCACATTGGTATGCCCTTGAAAGGTATTGCATGTTACTGTAAACAGTGCATTGAAAAAAAATAAGTTACACTGCATATTAGCAGAGGTCCAGGTGAAAAAAAGTAACTGCACTCATTTTTTCAGATGTATTTATGCTTTCGTGAGTCACCCCTTACATGATTGAAAAGTTTAACCTTGGCACGATAGCAAGCCTGGTAATCATGTACAGCATAAACAGAGCCTTTCAGTTTGAAAAGGGAAAACAAGATAGTTATGTAAGCTTTTATCTCGCTGCAGCTTCCACAGCCTTGGGTTCAGAAACTCGAGCGTGGCCTCACTCTGTTACCTCCTCAACGCAGCACTCCAGCACACAAACACATACTGGGCAGCTGCTGCAGCAATGAAACACATGTTCCATGTGCCTGGAGACCAGCATAAAGCAAAATGCGTCCAGTTGCAGGACTGCTACTGCACTCCATAATCCTCTTCCAGCCACAGAACTAGGCTGACTGTTTTCAGCAGTGTCAAGTGCCCGAGAGCAGCTGCCTTAATGTTGGAAAAGAGGATTCCAACTTTTCACCCATCCATCTTCTCATTGCAATGATTAAGCCCATTGGTGAAGGTGTGAACATGTTAACATATTTGGTTAATATAAAGGTGTACTAACAATTTTAATCCCAAGACTTATTCCTCTGCAACTCTGCAACTGGGGGAATTCTGGTCACTCAGTGCTGGTGACTGGTGATGTGACCCAGGCCAGAACTCATAACATCTGGGCCATACAGCTCATCCTGTGTGCTTTCAACTAGTTGGGCCGATCAGGATGGACAGGATGTAGTTTTACTTAGTAAACTATAGTTCTGAATAAATATGCTTTATGCTGTTGATCAGGACCAACATAAAATCTGAAAGCATGATTATGTACGACAGGCAACACAGAGCAGTATTCTGTGTCATTCTGAGCCTATCCCAGGAAACTTCATCTAAAATAATTTTCACATGAATTTCACTTCACCTGAATTAATTTTCACATCCGTTTACTGGATCATAACAGTATGTTGTTAGAATCGTGAGCCTTATTGGAAGTGAAAATAGTGAAAATGGGTTCGATTACAGAACAGCAATGTGAAAGCAGGCATGTGGGAAAACCTCAGAGCGGTTAGGCATCGTAATGCCAGGTGCCCCCCATCCTTTGGAGGAGGAGACCACTCAGCCAGAGCCAGATAGACATCTGTTCTCTCATCTTTCATGAGAGGCTCCCACACTGTAAGACAGGTGGCAAAGTTTTCAATCAATCATAATTGCAGGAATTAATGGTGTTGCAAAAGATACATCTTACATGAATTAACCTTGCGAGAACCTTTCATTAAAGATTTAATATTTTATTTTTGGTGTCAAATTAATGAGCTACATTGTCTTGGCGAAAAAGGGCCTTTTGTTGGTAAGCTGCAGGCAGGTCACACTGAGAAAAATAGAATTGGACCAGCAGAGAGGTGCTCTGGTAATTCGTTTTTACAGAGAGGTGTTATTTGCACTGTAATTAAAGCAGTAATCTGAAAAGGGACTGTGAGAGGTGGCCAGGGCCTTTTATGAATAAACAGGTCCGTCCTTCCCTCTCGCAGGTGGGCAGTATCAGTACTGGAGAGTCTCAAAGGCGCTCTCTATCCGCGATCCACTTGGATCTCCTCAGAGTGACGACACCTTCCAGCACAGCACAGAAGAAACACACAGAATGTGTCCACACTTGATTGATCCAGATCTTTAAAAAATCCCTCGAAACCAGGTTGCCATTCTGGAAAAAAAAAATGAAATTAAAAATTTAGGAACGCTCAGCGCTGGAAATCCGTGGATTAGGCTGAGACTATGGGAATGGGAAACACAAGAAAGAAGGTGTGAGGTGTGAATGAATGACTGTTGGCCAGGGAAAAGGGGAACTGTCTTCCCCTTTACCTCAACCTTAGCCGGATGCAGCGCTGCACTCCCATCTCTCATGGGTAAAGCATCTGACATCTTGTTAAGCAGAGCTGGCAAACAATTCCAAAAAGCTGAAAGAAAAACACCTAAGCTGCTTAGTGTGGCAGTGAAGAGCATGCAGAGCCGAGGCTGTAAAAGGGCAGTGGTTAGGTTCAGGTTAATGTCCCCCTAAGCGGCACGCAGGGCCTGAGCTCGTCTAAGTTACTGAAGCTTGAAGCATGAAACTTGGGGAAACAGCGCTCCCCTAGATTAGATACTGGCAGTGCTGTTTCCTAGTTCTAAAACAAGCTGCACTGAAGCAATGGGGAGTCCAGTACCTCATTCAGGGATAAAAGAGTGGGATCAGAAGTTCAGGAGTTTAAACCACAAATACAAAGCTACCCACTGCTCAACACACATGCACACAGTACATAAAAAAGTAAAAAGAAAACTATATAGCCACCTATTCATGTTATGGAGCATTCAAGTGTCATCCCTACTGTCAATTCTACTGTCAGAACTACTGCAGGTTTTGAGTGTGTTTGAGTGAAAAAATAAGACAGGCTATTTTAACCAACTCACAACATTCTCTCTCCTTTAAACAATGTTGTAAGTGCCCAAAATGAAAGGATTTGAAAACTGTAAAGTTGGAACACTGTAACAAAAGAGTCATTTAGGACCCTATGCAGACGACACAATCCGGGGATGAGTGAGGAAAACACGGGGAAAAAGCATGCGGGAGTCGGGAATGAAAACAGGGGGCGTGTCTATGGTGCGCTGGTGTTCGGGGGAGGTGTGGCCAAGGCAAACAATCCAGAAATAAGTCCACAGGGGAATCTGAGAGGCGAAAATCCAAAACCGGGCGGTCCATCCAAGACAAACAGAATAAAAACAAGAACCGGGTCGGAACCGGCAGGAACAGGAACTTAAAAGCTTGACAGGACCAGGCGCTTCCAGGTCCCGGACTCGCCTGGTACGGAAACCAGTGCAGAGCCCGGAACAGAGTAGGCGTCTGGCTTTTAAGGGGAACTGAAAGGGGGCTGGAACAGGGAGCAGGTGCGGGAGATGAGTAAAGAACAAGGAAGGGCTGGAGCGTCCTTAAGAGGAGGGGTTTACGAACATGAGAAACACAAAAAACTTGAGTAGTGACTTGACTACAAATATAATCATGGAACAGGTTAGAAAAGACACAACTGAGGTTATAAGCGCCATTCTGAAAAGCTAGTTGTAATGTATGTCTTCAGCTGGGACTCTCTGAAGTTGTAAAGTCATGGTAGACAGTCACTGAAAGCCTTATGGCCAAATGAAGGCTCCACTGAATGGCATTGTGTACTACAGTAATGTGCTCACGGAAATACGGTATATGTTTGCAGCTCCTTTCTCTTTGACAAAAGGGACTTGTTGATGAAAGTCATTCCCCTTGTGTGGCTGCAAGTCTTGTCTGTAACATGTGATAATGGTGGTGGTAGAAAGGTATTTCTCATTATTTTTTAGTTTACTAGAATTACAGTAAAGTACAACTACGCTGTTGTGTACCCAGGCTAATATTTTCATGGCCCGGGACAACACTCTTCTGGCACTGCATGCAGATACCACCCACAGTGGTGGATACTTCTAATTACCAGGCAGGCGCTTTTCTAGCCCAGCGCTTGGGGTCATGTCACTGCCCCTTTGCCTCTACTGATCTGAGTACCTTCATGCAAAGAGGACACAAACCCTTAAAGAAACGGCTGTGCACTGCATAGCTCTTATACTATGTTACAGAACTTAATACTACTCATTTGTTTCCCGCTCAGTGCCTCCAAGAACAAACTCAAGCTGTTCAATTAAAATCTTCGGAAGCTTTCGGGAGTTTATATGGCTGATGGCACTGGAGGATAAGCGGCGGGGCTCAGTTTGCCAGTGGTGTTCCTGAAATATGGCACAATATTCTCACACCGTCGCCTTGCCCTGCTTGCCTTGCACGGCTGCATCCAGTGTAAACACAGCTGTTTTAAATGGGAAGCCAATTAATTACTCCACTTTCATCTTCTCAAGATGCTACTGTGGGACTTTTTATATTTAATTTTATTCCAGGATTGTTATATAATTAGGTATTCTGATAAATTGCAATTTTAGTTCCAATTTAAACTGCATCAGAATGTAGCAGAATCGCACATACTTTATATACAGTACAGTACCCCCATACAGTACATACTGTACACACATACCCACCAAGTCAGTGGTTTGTCACTCTGCTGCAGATTCTCTTTTCACAAGGAAGATAAAACGCACTTTTCCTGGTCACATTTTACCAACTGAGTGTGCAGGCATGTTGCAAGGACGGTGTATATGTGAAACAGCTGGTTAAGTTGGCAGTGTGGCATATCAGAGAAAAACACACAGCCAACATTTCGCGGACATCAGAAACTGCTGCTTTTCACTTCAGAACACTTAACGAACATCTCTGGGAATTTCCAATAATTGTAGGAGTGGAACTTTGTTGAGAACCATTATGCTGTACAAAACAATTCCATAGAGCTGGGGTTCACAAACTGTGGCTTGTCGGACACTCACAAGTAGTCTACTGACAAAATCACTGCATGTACAGAACAAATATTTATTAATAGGCTCCCTAGGTTCTGTCTAATCTATATTACAAGATACATTTGACCAATGAATTTTCCTCTTACCTTGATTAGAAAAGTAAGCCAGCTCCACCTTAAAAAAAGCCAGTAGAATCTAATCATTGTTCCTCCTGAACCACAATTAGCTTACTGTAGCAGCCGTGATAACCCTGCATGGAGAGGGCAAGGCTACTTTCATTATAACACAGAAAAGTTTGAAGATTATTCCTTTATTTTACTTGAGTGTTTTGCTCTTCCATGTAATAACCTGCAACCGCACTGAAGGTTAAATTCTTCCCGATGTGTGAAGAAGGAAAAAACAGCACTACAATACAAAAAAATAATTATATTTTGTTTAAATTCTTTGAAAAGTAAGTACAGTATATTACTGAAAGACTAAAAATGAAGCCAGAATATAAGACATTCAAGGACATAATGCTCAATACACTGCAAAATAAAATATATTAAATGTATTGTTCATTCAAAATATTGAGGAAATATAGGAATTTTGTATTGCTAGAACTACAATGCACTACAATGTTTTCTCCTCTTATTACAATTTCACATTGTAATGCTTAAAACAATCCTGATACAGTGTTTCAAAAACTGTTTATTGTACTGTATATAAAATGGTCTCTGTACTGCACGTGGTCTAACATGCCCCTTTTCATATTTCAAAGTGCCAAGCAGAACAAATATGCTCGCTGTGGCTATGATTTCTTTCATTCTCACTAATCTCCTACCTCTTATGTCACGTTTAAATGCCTTATGGCACTATCATGCGATAATAATCCCATATAACTGTGATAGAGTTCACATTACTGTGAAAAATCACCCACTGCACATTTGCTTTGAATAAGTGATGCATTTAATATGAGTCTCCCTAAAATTCCCCATGATTCCTGAAATAGACAGAGTAAGCTTCTGTTTTACATGTGATGTGCATTGGAATGATCAATTGTTGTTAACCCCAATTTTTTACTCAGACACAAATCACCTTCTAAAAATGTTTCTACATTTCTATGTAATCATGCCGAAATGTTGGTGGTATTATGCTGTACTGTAGTGCACCAGAGGACAAGGATTTGTAATCATCTAAACAATGTGCTGAAATGATCCAAAATAGTCCTATTTGTATCTAATTTTATACATAATCATGGTGCTAATCAAAAATACAAGCACACAAGCTGCATAATATTGATCTTTAAAAAGAGCTGCACTGCACTGTCCATCCGACACTCATTGGTTGAGGTCTCACGTTGAAATCATTAATCACAATTACACACTTCAGCCAAAATGAAATTTACCAGCTCCTTCTCAACTCTGAGCTCCAATTAAACAAGAATATCTTCCTCTGCCTTTCTACAGTCTTCTGCTTTTTGACATTACATATATCATCATCATCATCATCATCACTACCAACATGATCATCATCATCATCCTAATTCTTCTCTCCCCCTTCCTTATATAATAATATAATCGAAGGGATCTTCCAGGCTGCAGTCGGAAAGAGAAAACAATGACCTGAAATAAATTCCACAATGCAGTGTGATTATGTAAACCACAACGACTGATTAATTTGAACTAAATGAGCAAAACTAATTTGGTACCACAATAACAAAACAAAAATCGATTCTGTAATCCGCAAATAAGCACCATCAAAATACTTAATAAACTGAGGCAGCCGATAAGAGCTACACAGGGTTATCCATTTCTCATGAACACTTGCTTTCAGTGTAAAAGGAAAAAAATAATTTCACAAAGCATTATCCTTCCGGCAGATTTCCTGGGAAATTAACCCTCCACAAAAGTCTATAATTATTGAAAAAACATGGCTTTGCTCAGGCATGAGGTAGCAATAATGGCAGTTTGTGCATTTAAGGAATGATCAGTGCTTCCCATCTACTGCCTTACTGTGAAACGCTGGGATGTGGTCTTTTAAATCTCCAGGATAAGAAAAAAAATCTCAAGGATATGTGATATGTGCTTTGAATCCAATTTGCAGATGTCGACATTTTACAGTACAACAGCCAGGATAGAAAAGGAAGGGGCTTTCTGAGATCTCTTCAGTGATAAATGATAATGATAATAATAGCACAACATATTAAAATCAAAAACAGTTCAAGATGTCTTGATCCACAAAACCTTCTTCTCACAAAAAAAAAAGATTCAGTTGTACACGCAATTGTGCAGTAAGAGTCACGGATATATCAAAACAACATAATAAAATAACAGCATAGCACATATTAGTTTACACTTTTACAAATTAGAGATTTTAATAATACAGTATATGTAGGTGCTAAGGTGTTAATATCTGTGTGATTTCAGGAAAACTGTCAGTCCCAACAAGCACAGGATATATGAAAGCACATTCACAGAGGGAAATACACACTACAAAGAGTTACTACAGATTCCTACAGATTGAGGCACGTTCAGTTTGACACAGGAAGTGATTTTAAATTTCACACATGAAACAAAAACAATCACCATGGTCAGCTCAGAAAAATACATTCCAATTTAAGGGCACTTTACTATATATACTTAATTCTGAGCTCATTTCACATGAATTTAATCCTGATAAATTACTGTAGCCATGAGTTCGACCCGTTTTTGACTTCTCATTTAACTGCAGGCCATAACTGACTCTGACAGAAACATTTATTGTCATTTCAAAGCTCTGACTTGTGGCTGTATTTTCATACCACAACAGTGACATACAGAAACATACAGTATGACAAATAAAAGGTTTATGGATGTGACCTTTGACCTCCAACACAACCATAGATTTTGTTCAGGTTTGAGATCTCCTATTTTTTTTTATGTGTCTTCCACTGGTTCAGACATTCAAAAGGTAAACATTTTTTTAAAATAAAAAGCAGGCCAATGCCAAAAGCGCCTCATTTTGATTGATTTTCATCTGGAAAGGCCGCAAAATCAAGTAGTTTTTTGACAGTATGTCAAAGTTCGACGCATTTTTCTACTTTCCTGATGAAAGAAAGTTAATTCATCCATTTTCTAACCCCTTTATCCAATACAGTTTCACGGGGGAGCTGAAGAAAGCAATGCTAACCACTTCAAAATTATGATGTTAGCCCATGACTTTCCAGACAGATGAACACATGGATAAAAAAATGGTTCATAACTTTAGGAATGAATGTTATTTATCCTGCAAGACTTAAGATTGTCCCATTTTTCTTTTCTATACCTTGAGGCAAAGACAGAAACAAGAATATCCATTTGTTCCAGTGATATTATATATGCCAAGGGGTTTAGGATGAGAGTACACAATATGTACTTGAAAAAATAAGACCTGTGCTGTATGGTTTAGCCAAATCAAGCTGTAAACTGTAAACATAGCAGTGAACAACCTGCTATGAAAATACTTCTGACTGCCTACCTGTTTGGAGATTTTTTTGGGGTTTGAACTGCTCTTGGAGAAAGACAGGAAAATAAATTCTTGGGTTCCACAAAAAAAAAAACACGAAACTCAATGAGTTTGAACAGTGATCTACTTCTAAACCATTACTTACTTTTCACTACACATCTATACTTCCCACTTTTGCAACAAGAGCACAAGCTCTATGTGAGTAACATTAGCCTGATCACACGTCACTACCTCACCTGTAAGATTCCCCTATTTTGTTTTCTGAAACAAGTGACTTACTTTTAGTTTTTTGGATGACTTGTCAGAGTTGAAGACACGTTAGTGCCAATTATCATCTAGGAAAAGAAAAAAAAAGACATAATGTTGGACAATAAGATCGAATTTATTAATTTAAAGTAGGATTATGAAGCAATAAATATCATGGCCGGTCAGACCTCTGGATGCAGTGTTTAGATATGGAAAGGAAGCACTTTTTGTCCTGAGCCATCTATCCATCATTTTAACTGCATCTTCCTATTCAGGGCTGCAGGCGAGCCAGAGCCTGTCCCAGCAGGCAACAGGTACAAGGCAGAGTACACCCTGGACAGGATGCCATTCCAACACAGGGAACAAAGACACAGACACACACACACACCAGGGCCAATTTTCCCAGAAGCCAAAGAACCTACCTGCATGTTTTTGGACTGCAGGAGCAGATAACACCACAGGTCCGGACTTGAACCCAGGGCCCCAACATTGAGAAGCAGCAAAGCTAACTGCTGTGCCACCATATCACCCCTGTCCTGAACCAGACAGGCATCAATCAACACTAATTCAGGTCTGATCTTCCAAATACTGTACAAACCACAGTATTAGCCAGTGCTCCAACACCCAGGTGAATGAAGATCCGGGGCTCCTGAGACTTCTTCTTCTGATAAAAGCTCATGCTTCACTGTAAAAATCCTCCCCTCCAAGTGCAAAAAAAGTGCTCAAAAAGTTTGGCGAGAGGTTTTTAAACAGATTTCGATTCTCTCATTTCTGTAATTCCTTTACTTTTAAACGTACTTTATTCCTTCTTTTCTTTAAGCTAAACATCGGCCTCAGGGGAAGACTAAATCTTCGTCACAACAGCTCCATAGGACAAATTCTAATTAAGACGCGACGCTCTGATTGATTGTGCTCCTGTATTAAAATACAGCACAATTACAGCTGGAGCAATCCTAAACCCTCTCGCTCCATGAGTCAAAACCTTAAATAGCTTCAGCGATTAGATAACATGATTAACTTGATTCATGAATATGCATTGGAACACTTAAAGGTCTGGTGAATCCAGACTTCAAAGTTTGCACTTGTATTTTTCCATGACTCATGACAGGATTTGCCTGAAGAACTGGATTCTTCCTAATTAACCATTACAGAGAATCATTGTTCATATGATGCATTGCACTCCAACACATTTCATTCACAGCTAAAGCCAAAACAAAAGACCTCAAATTTTATGTAGGCCATATTTTTACAATACCTTCCAATTGTTCTCCATGTTACACAGATACAATGGAGTTCGACAAAGATCATTTTGAAGTAAGCTTTTGACCTCTCTGCACTCCACATATTCCACTATCTCTTTATTGAATAATAAAGAACTTTCATGTTTAAAAAAGGTTATTTGCATTGTCAGAAAGTGGAATCTGTACCCTGAACATCCCTTTACACAACCACTACACTGTATGTCCATGATTGATGATTTAAGGGAGATCAGTTCCACTGTAGACAAGGGATATGTGCCTCAAGGCTCCAGCTCTTCCTGAATCCAGTTTAGAGGCTGTTTTCGCCTTCATTCCCTCCTGCTGTTGCTGCATTCAAGCTGCTGAAAGACTGGTCACATGCATTCCCAGATGTGACTGAGCAACAGTGTCATTGTCAGCCTGGAGTTGAGCTGCTTTGTGAAGGAAAAGCTACAGTTCTAAACTGATTATTTCAAGCAGATGTGTAAGTGCAAATCAGCTGCGGTCAGTTTCACTCCCGAACGTCCTCTTTCCAGCAGGTTCTTCCATCTTTATTTAACCCCGTGCTCTCTAAAGAGCCAAGACAATACCAGCTGATCAATCACATCATTGATTTCATTTGACTTTAAGCCACTGCAACTGAACTTCCAGGATCAAACAGATATACTGTAGAAATCCATTCAACCCAACATAACGTCTTTAATGCATGGATTAAAAATACATTTTGGATTACAAAAACTGTTGGCACACCGCTCAAAACTCAGATTAGGAGACCTGTGTCTTATTTGCTCTGTGTTGGATAGGGACATCTTGAGTCTAGCCAATGAAGAGCCATCAGCAAAGCACAGAATATAGAATCAGCACTGGAAGGTGGGTCAAAGATTTGATGTAACATCAGTGTGTACAACAATAAATGCATCAATACATTGTTAATCATTGAGATGAGACTGCAAGGACACTTTCCGATACATAAATAGTTTAAGGGCAAATGCATTTGTATTCAAGTCACAATTTTTGTAAAATACTGTATAAAGCATGCATTCCTTAACTCCTGAGTCACTGCCACAGTTTTCAGCTGTACTACAGCTACATCCTAACAGATGTTATCTGCACTATCATTTTTAATTAGCTGCGCCTCAAGACAGCAAAGAAGAAATAAAAAAAAAGATATGCTGGGCTTCAGATTTTACAACAAACAATCAAACCTGTTGTAAGAATGCCATTGATTTTCCTGTAAATTGACTGTGTTTCCATTTGGAGAACATGAATGCTATCATGATACAGGTGAAACTTTACTAATTTATTGTCGATACACCCAGGAAGGAGGCATGCCCTCAATTTTATCGCAATAAAGAGCATTTTCAGCAACAACCAACGCAATTGCCAGGTCCCTGACACTATTTGCTGTGCTTTCTGTGTCTTTCAGAAAAAGACATTGTGGTAAACCTGAGGGTGGTGCAGCAGTGATCTTTTTCTAAGCTGGACTCAGTTAACAAATGCACTAAACAGCAAAACATTTTTAAAAGACAGTGTTATCTATTTACAGGGCAATAAAAAAGACAAACAAAATTCTAGCTCTTTTTTTTTCAACAGTAGCTGAACCTGTTCAATGTTCCCTCACTGTTAATATGGCCAGGGGATCTAGCTGCTTACCAGCATCCAGATTTCCCCACTCCTGGAACCAAAACACTGCCAAACCAGGAATACTTCTCAAGAAGGACTCACACTGATCAACAGGCTCTTTGTTTAGCCTACATGTTTGATCCCTTATTCCTCTGTTGCAATGCAACATCAGAGGCTCTGCTCTCTTCATCAGATAGCAGAAGCCAGCGACCTATAAAAACCTTGGTTTTAAAATTAAATCCAACCAATTGTCCTCTTCCAATAAGTCAGGTGACGGGAAAAAGCGTTCATTCCCATTCCTCTCACAACATAAATGACAAATCTCAAAGCCTCACAAGAAATTCCATGCCCACTACAGATAATGGCATATTTAAACTGCCCATTCTGTTTCCTAAGGAGAAGTTATTTACAATAGATCTACATAGAATATGTCATTATCCATCTTCTAAACATTTTATCCAGGATCATGGGAGAACCAGAGCCTACCGCAGCAAGCAACAGGAGCTAGGCAGGAAAAACTCTGGAGGGGACAGCAGTCCATCGCAAGACACACACACCTCATTGTTTCTTTGGATTGTGGGAGAAAACCCACATGAACACAGGGAGAACGTACTGTACAACCTCCATCTAACAACCAGGAATTGACCCAAGGGACCAAGCGCTACAAGGCAGCTGAATTCCTACAATCTTTATTTGTCGTTTAATTCTAGTTTCTTATCTATTTGAATCCGTTAGGAAAATGGTACCAATAACCTCAGATGTCATTAGCTGCGATAAATAATAGGAGCAGAGAGGAATATTTTTGCAACACTGCAAAGGTTGCAGTACTGAGGTACTGAGTCAATATTATGCTTGGCCACTGATTCTAAAAGCTGCCCCAGTGATGGCAGGAGGCCACATGGATGATCTTTGATGCGGCCCATTAAACAGTTAAATACTGCAAGTTTCATAGGGCCTTCCCAAAGAGCTATAGTTTTAGTGAACTTTCAATGTATTTGTGAAATTACTGTATCAGAAACAACTCAATCACAAAGTCTTTGATAAAAGGAGGCTCAAATCAAGTTTCTATGAAAAGCAACATGGAAGCTGACCTTTGCATAGTGGACAGACGTCTGGTAAGGACACCTGGGGACCTATTTCCTTAAAGTACAGACAATGTGTAATTACATTAAGCGCTGGCATGCAAACAATTGTGTGTCATGTTCAAAACACCGTATCACAAGCTCTGGCTATTATAAATGTATACTTAACATCTGCAATGTAACTGCATGATAAGTGGAGCCACCTTGCACACACATTTTCCAAGCTGAAGACTACTTGTCATTACACCTGGGCTTTTATGCACTACTTGCAGTCTCAAGGCCTTACCACTTTATTCTGGAGTGTTTTAGTTCCAGAAAGTCTAGAGGAACCCTGTGTGCACCCTCTCTGAAGGCACTCCAGCTGTAGGGAGCGAGGGCTCATCTGCATGTCAAGATTTTGAGAGCCAAATCAACCTCCTGTCTGCACTTTTCAGTGGGAAGTCGCAGAGCTGTTAGCTCTGTAATTATCTACAAGAAAGAGAACAACCTAGTACTGTCACAAAATGAAAATCAGCCTTTTCTTTCATTTAATTAAAGCTGAATTTACTTTTCTGTATTTTCAAGACTCCAAGTTGGCTTATGCCACTATACAGGAAATAACCCACCTTAAAAATGTCATATCTACAGTAACTTCCTTAAAGTTTTGTGTTAGAGGCTAAAGAGGTTTAAAACAACCTCAAAAAAGCTTGATGAAATCAGATAGGTCACAAGCTGCCATATTTTAACATTAAAATATTCAGCAAAATCTGATCATGGTTTCTGGTGACTTAAAGCATTTGCTTAGCTATGTTTATGTAAATGTTCTTGTACCAATGTAGTGTTTTCCACTGGAAACAAGATCTATTTGTACACAAGACAAGAAAGCAAACAAAACGCCAATAATTCCAAACAGATTATCTCCATCACGGTTTGCAAAGAATTCAGTGCTGAGAGATATGGACCTACTGTCCAAGAATGGCATGTGCCACTTCCCCTTCATGCACCAACCAAGAGCACGCATGGCATGACAACAGGTAAAGGAAAGCAATCCAAGTTGAGTCAAGCAGGAATTGTATCACATTTGTCCCCGCCCACTGCATCGAGATGAAAGCAGCGCCCAGAAATTAATCACTGGTGCTACAGGAATGGTTGATACCAGTGCCACCTAACCTGTTCTCAATCACGAGCCTTGGTTTTATTAGCGATGTTACGAGGAGACTTTATTTTTACATGCCTTCAGCGTGGTTCGCTCATTCATCAGCCCATCATGAATTATTCACCGCCCCTTCATGCGCGACTAATGACACTAATATTAAAGCCGTCTGACACAGGGAACCACTGCAGAGGGCCATGTAATAAATAGGGCAGATATCAGTGCACATTAGTTCTTTTAATATCTACCTCTGCTTTGACTTCATTATTTCCGAGGACACTCATCCTCTCCAGCTCCCAGTAAGGCACTCGGCTGGACTTCGCACCTTCATTACAGCTGGATTTCACACTTTGTGACAATCAAGTCTCCAGTATGTCAAACACAAGGTAGGCTGCCCGACTGCAAAGCAGAGTGGACCAGAGTCCACTGCAGCAAAGCCAATTTTCTGGTCACCAAAAGCCAAGATCCAGGTTCCACTGCAATTAGAGAAACGACCTGTAGCAGCAAAGTCAGATGCAATCCCAGCAAGTCCAGATTAGTTTGATTCAATCATCACGTTTGCAGTAAAAAGAAAAAAATAACGATTGTAATTGCAAGTCAACCCACGTGTGCTGAAGAAGAAAAGCTAAAGTATTGTGCTTTTTCTGCCAAACGTCACTCTCAATTCCACACTTTTTCTCTTTGTTTTCAAAAACTATTTTCTTCTCACTCTTTTCTGAGCAGAGAATGTAAACAGGCACATACTGTACAGTTTGAAAACATAATTGCAAATAACAAATCCACCAATACTCTCAATATGAGGTATAATGCTCGCACAATTGTCATTTTCTCTTACACAATTCTTATCAAATAAGTATTTTAAACCATCTATAATTAAGGAAAGGAGTGCTATATACAGTATAGAAGATTCAGATTACAACAAACAATTAAGAGAATTTTATTCAGAGTGTTCACTTACATTTTGAAAATAGAACTCATAATACCATGGCTTGTGTTCTGTGAACTATTTTATCACACTGGACAGCAGAAGAGCACCGGTGGTGTGGGAAAATAATGCCCTTATCAGGACCTGTTTCACAAATAATTATAGTGCGCCATGTGCTTCAAAGGTCATGCTTTCGTATTTAGCACACAGATGAGTGTGGAGAATGTGGTCCCAGGTGCAGTCATAGAAGAATCAACCTAGGAACGATCCCAGATGCCTCAGCAGGGGGAAGTTTAAAAACAAAACTGAGAATTTTAGAAACACGTTTTAGGCTAAATTTAGTTCTACTGTATATGAAGCACCTGCAAGTTCTACAGAAGATATCTTGACCTTCACAGGCACATCTGGATTTCCCTGTGTCCCCCAGATGACTACTCTGCCTGCCTGTTTTCCAAACCTCACAGTTTCCCTACCTGTGAGCGCTAACCCTGAAACCTGCCATGCTTGCTTTCAGGAACACATTGACTGAGCTCACTCAGAATCCTTCCCTGTACAGCGCCGCTGCAGCCTGTCAGCTTTGCAAACACTTTCATGTTCAATCTGCCATTAACTGCAATTTCAGCGCAGGCATGTTGAGTGGGTGGGAAAGGTGCTCTAAAAGCCAAGTCTGAGAAGGGGTCCCACAGTCAGAAACGGTCTGGAAGTCCCAGAAAGAAACAGCCTCGTACTTCTTAACAGCCAGAGCAGTTACCGCGCTCCCTAATTGGTGAGAATCCAAAGAAATTGCAGTTGTCAACACCAAATTGTTCCTCTTGAGACTTAAACAACATTTTTTAATGTATCCATTTATTTGTAAATGTACTATATTTATGTAAAAGATGGTTGTTCATGAAAGCAGCTTTAAAATGCAAATTCAGGCTGCCTGTCAACCCAGGCTTCTTGAATGATAGCAATGAAGCTCAATCAGAGCTGTGAATGCCCTTTCTTTATACATTACACATAAACAAACCTCTATGCATACAAGAAGTATGAAATATCAATTCCTCCTGCTTGTACTTTGAGATTAAGAAATCTGTCCTGACCTGGGAAAGCAGAAAAGTTAACAAGGAGACAAACAGTACAGCCATATGTCTCCATTCCTTGCAATGGACCCAAGCTGTGTGACACTTAGTGAACATCAACATGGATATCAATATCAACATCAATATGGACATCAACAAAAACATCTGCTTACTTGTTATTCCAAAGATTTCTATGTGCTGTTTGAGCTGCTTGTTGTTCTTCCTCTGTTTAATATTTTCATATCTCACATGTTACTGTTACTGAAAGCAATGAAAACATGAATAAGGCATGGCAGACTAAATATGTAATGTGAACTGAAGTAAAGAATGCAGTCACTCTTTAGTTCAATCCAAGTATGAAGCAAACCTCTTACTTGAAAATAAATGGCTACAAATCTTGAATTATTCAAAGGACAATTTGATGGTATTATTGCAATGGTATTTAAATAAGAAAATGTACATGGTAAACCTGTAAATAAACCCACTGGACTTCTTCAGAATAAACAGTGAAACATGATTCAGAGGACACAAGTGAAAACTATTGTACATGGCAGTACGTTTCAAAGAGCATTTGCATTACCCAACGGGTTACAGAGTAGGGAACAATATAACCAACCATGCAGTGGAACCAGAAACCCTCTTCCAATAAGAGGGTTTCAGCCATTCTTTCAATAAACTGCCAGATGAGACCCTTAGCCATTGAGATAGATACAGTAGATGGGCAAAAGGTCTCCTCTTGTCTTCAACTGTTCTTATGTCCTCAACCCTGTTCCAAGGTCTTCATAGCTACCTGTCCCTCAATCACAAAGCACCTTTAGTGTTGAAACTATATGAGAATATTCATTGCTCTTGACACTGTTCTAGTGGAGGGGAGAAGCTATGACACACATCAGTCTCAGGATGAAAGACTGCCCCCCTTCTTCGCACTGGTGACAGTGCATGTCCAGTAAATCCTGCACTACGTAAAAAGACACATGCGATGTGACCTGTTTTTTTCACCTCCTCGCTCAGTATTTACACCCTTCTTCATTGCCCAAGGGGTGATAAACTGCCCGTTTATGTGGTCCACATCAAATTCAGAAATGTACAGATTGGAGTTTCGGCTTAAATCAAAACCAGCTGTCACCTGTCAAGCTCAAATCACATACAGTACCCAGACCCCAACAGCTGCTCTTTACCTGGCAGACGCTACTTAACGGAAACTCTGTGTCAAATACAGGGTTTGTGATTTGCAGCAAGCGAGTCAGTATTTGAAAGGTTTATTAGCTGAAGACATGTTGTGTCTTACTGTCAGCACTCAATAATTTTAATTCACTTTCAAAAAAGGTAGGAAAACTTGTTTTGTACAGCATTATTTTCTAATAACCATACAGATTATTTTGTATATCTGTGACACACCTCAGGAGTTGGGATGTTTTCCCTTTTGACCCCAGTGCAGTACTACTTAATAAGATTAACAGACAAGATAAACAAAAGATGGGAAAATTCTGGAAGCCCTGAGCGACTGTCCTGTAATGGAAAGCCACACTGTGAGGAAAGCGTCTTCCAATTTGGCTACGAAGAACATGCCTTTGTGGTAACATTCATTACTCTGTATCTGCAAAACTAAATTAATTAAAAGGTTTTACGCTTCCTTGTAGCAAAAGTTTGTAAAGCAGGTGCCTGGAAATCGAGGAATGGGTATTCGGAGTGTGAGGGAGAGACTGCACGACCAGTGAGGAAGAGCTACCTGTTTTTCCTCCGTTCTCATCCATGCTGATGCAGTTCCTATTTATCCTCAGAACACCTCTCCGAAGAGAGGACAAATGTGCAGTCTGCTTCATTTCCAGGCTGCTCAGCTCCATTGAGTGAACCCAGCATGGGGGCAGGCAGGAGGCCTGGCTTCTGTGGGAACAGCAGAACGTGCCCAACGTGCGCTTGGGATCTATGAATCAGCTGAGGAGCTCTAGTGGGGTGGCTCCCTGCAGATGGCGGCAGGCTGAATTTCAAGCTAGACATTAAATATAGACAGCTCATTACTGAGGGGTTGGAGGGGTGGGTGCGAGCCAGGAGAGAAATCAATAATAGGAATTTAGTGCTGCACTATCCCTGGGCCAACTAATTCAATATTGTGAGCTTCTTCCAGCGATCAGGGATCAAGAGCAATGAATACAGAAGGCACAGCACTGTCCCCAGCATTTTTATAATGTCCGGAGAGCAGAAACTACATGAGAAAGAAGGACCTGGAGGACAAACATGGCTGCAATGTTTTCAGCCCTTACATATCTCTGGAGTTTTCAACCCAACATCTTCCATAAGCTGAAATTTGATTTGCGTTTAGACTTTTACTGCACTAACGGGTGACATTGTAACAGGTTGCAATAACAGCTGTAGGAGCAAAACTTGTTTTTTTCAAGGTTACACAAATACAGACTTTCAGGCCTTATAGGACATACTTGTATTAATCATGAATATCTTGAGATCAAGATCACCAATATTCTCATTTGTCTTATTTACCTCAATATCTACTGCTTCCGCCACTAAATCAAATAATTACAAGCTAAGGGTTGCATGATCTGCAAGAGCGCACTACTGAAACTGTTACCAGGATTGCTTCTAACAGAATGAGCTCTTCCACTTAGTCATTCATCACAGCCTAATTAACCCGCCATTTCATTCTCATGCCTCGGAAAACAGCATTTTCTGAAAAAGAATTTCAAAAAGAAAAGCACACTATTTATATTTCAAGGCTCACCCTCATGACATGAGGACCTTGCCAGGAATTCTGAAAGGGGTGAATAGTTGGACCCCTGTGTGAAGCCGTGAGGAAGGGAGTTTGAGCAAAAGTAATTCCAAGAATCCAAATCTAAGTCGTTAGGCAAAGGCCAAGTCAAAAGTAGGAGAACCAGGTCGGGTAGTCAAAGGAGTCAGGTCGAGAATAGTAGCGCGCACAAGAGAAAGCTGTGGAAGACTTCTCAATAGTGAGCGTAGGTAAGCCAGTGAAGAGTGTTTAAATACTGGAGAGAGAGAGACAGAGACGTGGTTGGGTAATTAGTTCCTGGATGAGCATGTGTGGAGTTTAGTACGCGTGGGAATGCCAGGGCGCTTACGGGAGAAGATTCGAGTCGTGACAGACCTGAGACATCAGATCTGCCACCTTCTGCTTAGCCTCAGCACACAGGACAGCAGGGGACTGAGCCCTGGTCATGTCTCTCCCCATTCAGGAGCTCTCACCCCAGGCAAGACTCTCAAAAGCCAAAACCATGACAACGACCGCCACCATCAGGGACATAAACCATCACTGCTGAATCTTAGGAGTTATTTTTTCCACAATCTGGGGACTTCCCTAGGCTAACCCCTTTCTCGTTTGCAGGAAGACACACACACTTGCCTGCGTGTCCTTCTTGCCTTAGCTCGAAAGATCTCACAGGACATCATATCACATCCTTTTGTTTGTTTTCACAGTCCACTTGAGAACAAATACATCATGGATCAAAATTCTGACAGCACCCCAGCTTGTTAATTGTACGTCCAACAGATGGGCTATTTCTTTTTAGGTGTCTAATCACACCCTTTACAGAGCTGGGTCGCAGATATGATGTCCTGTTTTTAACTCGCTCCCATACCATTTCTGATCCAAGCTCCAAGCCCTGAGAAAGGAGAGAAAGGAAAAAAAAACTTCAAGGTCTCTCATTAAAGAAAAAAATAACTAATACCTTACTGATATTTTGGATTTTGTTTGTAGCCAATAATCCTCCAATTTTAACCTTAACCTTTTTAGTTGTCTTTTAAGCCATCAGTCATTCCCGAATATAGCAATGCAGACCAATTTGACAGACAGACCACAAGCTTCAATTATGGGAGTTGAATCCTGCTCTCTATCCAACACAGATTCATTGAGAGACTTAAATTATTAAACATATATAAAGCAATTTAGCTGCCATATATCAAAGATCACAAAATTAGAAGCAGCACTACAGAATATGGCTCAGGGCCCTGGGCTGGGAATTGGGAAGTTGTGGGTTTGAAACCCAGGGAGGAATGAGGTGGATGGTTTACTCTTGATCAAGGTATTTCAGTACTTGTATAAAATGTTCGCTCTATAAATGAGTACAATTGAATGTTGCTTTAGATAGAAGCACCAGCCAAATTAATAATAGTGAAACTGATAAGCCACAGACAAACAACCATGCTAGCTAAGACATGCAAGTCAAAACCAACTAAACCACTACAAAAGACTTCTTGGTTTGAACAGATCATGTTGACACCATTGTATACTCAATGCCGTGAGGAACATAAGATGTTAGCACATCATTCAGTGGCATCAGCTAGTGATCAAAGGAAGGCATAATTGTTAATGGTAAGGACAAAGACCAGAAACACAGCTAGTGCTAAACTACTGTGTTTTCTAAAGCAGCACTATATAAAATAAAGAGTATTAAAAGTAATATAGTAGAGGGCTCCATTAGTGATCTGAGTTTAGAGTACAGACATCTGTCACACTTGCTGTGTGCCCATCATACCCAGATTATCTGAAATATCTTACAGCCTATGGAGATTTGATTATAGCAATACATAAATTCAGACAGTCAATTCAACTCTAATATATGTTTATAGTACAGTATTTACAGCAAATATCAACTTAGATGTTCAGAATGCCATTTTTAGACCATTATTATATCATTCCACAAACAATCCAGAAGAGGAGAGGCATATCACTGCTGGGCTTCTGGCTTCATTGATTAGGAAAAAAGCTGTTTCTTTTCATGATATTCTGATATGAAGCTTTGAGAGCAGCTCTGAGAGCACTGGGATTTCTGTGCAAGGGGAAATCGAATTAGGCAGCTTTTCTATAGCCTGCAAAAGTGCAGTCTGTCCCAGCAAAGACAGAGATGGGGTAGAGAGGTCAGGTTTCTGCTAAACAACACGTCCCATTTACAGATGCCATGCAGGTGTAAAAATAGCCTGTAGAGCCCAGAGGAGGGGTTTGCCCGCTCTTTACACATCAGCAGAAGCTGCAGTCCCTTTACAGTAATATCTCCTGCTGGCTTTTAGAGCAAGTCAGTCAGAAGAAGGAAAGACAACTGGCCTGTGCCTTTCTGCAATCTGTCTCCAGCTGCTGCAGCACTGCGATATTCCAGCTGGCTACAGGATTCATTTTTCAACTGAAATTAAGTAGCATTCACAACTTATCCTAAAATAATTTAAACCAAAGCTTACTGTCCAGTAAATGCTTAAGAAACAAGCTTTTAAACCTGGGAGCGCTGAGTTCATGAAAGACTTAACTGAATGTACTTCAGTTTTTAAATACTTCTCACAATGTATTTTATATTCTCTCACCACCAGTTTTTAATGTAGTTTACATTCCCTTATTGCAAGTTTTTAATATGTCTCTCTGTTGCGTTTTACACCATGAGAATCAACATTTCCCGTGAAGATCCATCCTTCATCTCACACCCAAGGATTTTCCAATATCTGAGCCCCCCACACCAGTCTATCCCCATCCTGGGAATCAATCATTTCCCAAGAAGTGCTTAATACTTCTTCGACTATTTTAACCCTTTTCATAGTTCTCTGCTTTTCAAAACCTCAGTCCCCACCTGCATGTTGCTGTGCTTGGCGTTACCACAGACAGCAAGCTCAAAAACCGGAGGAATGGAGCAAGGAGGCGCCGAGCGACCTGAGAGAGCTGCCGACGGGATCCCTGTCTGACGAAACCCGGCAGACTCTGCGCTGGAGGAAACGCCACGCCTAGCGAGGGCTCTGCAGCATACGTTTCCCTTTTCGTGGGATGACAAGGCCGCGGAGCCTGCTGACGATCAGTGGGTCTGTCTCACGCGTGGTTCCCACTGGGCACAATTAAACGATTCTCATCTTCCCGAGCCCCAATCCCAGGGAAGCAGATTTCAAAAATGATAAATTGCGTGACGGGTGTATCCCCCCCCCCCCTCATCAACTTATCTCAGCTGGCTGGGCGTTGAACCCAGCAAATCGGAGCACCTTCCAACACTGCGGTGCAACACTGGGGGTGTTGCCAGATTTCTAGCAACTGTCAGCCTCCTGGAGTTTTTCATATTGCTTAATTAAAATTCGCTGACGTGGCCTGTGCTTAGAAAGACCTGGTGCCGCATAGTTTTGCTATTTGTGAAGTTTGTTCTTTTTCTTACTGGTGCACATCTTTACTTCCAGGCTCCTGTGATCGAGATACGCGTGCTGATCTAAGACACAGCTGCCTATTAGAGGAGGGAAATAGGAGATTTCATCCTCCTGCTACTGTCATTGACAAATCTACAGTGAAGCTTCAACATATCAACACTGAAAAGTTTGAAAAACGTAACTATTCTTCTGTCAGTGTTTCCTCTTGCAAGTGCAGAAGGAACTTTAAATATGTCCATTTTATTAATTGGAATTGCTCCTCTTCGGATACAATATGTACAGTAGCTGTAATGTTGGAATTCTATGCACTAAATTCCTTATAAAAGAAGTATATCCAAATCAGGTCATGAACTGAGTTCAATGTTTTTGTGAGAACCTGATTATACATCATAACATTATACAAATTTGCATCACAAACACTCAGATCCTTTAGCAATGTGCACACCCTTTTGAGACCAAAAGCTTAATTGCACATACTGTACGTAAAAATGTGCATACTACCCTTTTACAAGTTAACTAACAATGACCTAATTCACCTCCTGTGTAACTATTTACAAGTATTACAGGGTGTGTAGCAGCCTCTAGTTGTCAGCTACAATCACAACTCTTTCTAGAGCTAGTCCGCCACTGTGTCCTTTATGGTGATAAGCAACCTGGCTTTCAAACCTGAGCATCAAAACAATAATCTGTGATGAACAAGCAGTGAGCAAAGCAGTTGAAGCGCCAGATAGCTGTTCCTAAAGCATCTTACAACATTCAAATGCTACCAGAGGACTGGACAGGCAAGGGTCATTCCTGGAGAAAGACATCTATATACAGTAGTTTCCAATAGGAGAATCTAAACGTTAATGTTCTCCTTGCAGGCTGAGAGATGATTGTGAAATCGTATGTGCAAGGAAATAAAAAGCCATAAAGGAGGCACCCAATTCCATCTCTCTTTAATACAGAATCTTTGGAATAGTTGTCTGTAAGGGGCAATTTAAAGACACTGTCTCCTTTATTGTTCTAACCCAACGAAGTGGCAACATTTATGTATCTCGGTGGACCATGTCCTGAGTAAACACATCTAAAATGAGTTTTTGGGCAGCCTTGTTTAGTTAGAGGATGAGACAGCCCTGAGGCAGGTACAAAGGAAGTGACTGAAACATTGCCATCGCTGTCCAGTATGTGGCACCGCTGATTAATGGACTGAAAGTGTACACTGCCAGCTCCATTAATATCAGCCCCCCCACAAGTGACAAGCTCTAAAAACTAAAAGCACAGTAAAAACACAATCGGCTCTAGATTACAATGTAACTGCGGCTTGCATGAAATTTACGTTGGTTCAACTGCCACAGCACGCCTACTGTACATTGCCTTCCTGTTTTATTGCCGACAGATTCCTTTTCTCCCCACAGCTACTAATTCCCACTACTAATTTTTCCTGACGAATTCTAACACAATATTCTAAAGCCCTATCTACACAAGGAAGGCATTGCATTGGAAAAAAAGGAAAATTGAATTCAAATAGATTTCCCTTCAAGTCAAAACTGACAGCTTTTTTTTATTTCTGGGTTTTGCTATAATTAGATTATATATGATGAATGAGGTGTTTGATCAAAACAAAGCTGGTATCCATAAAAATGGTTCCAGTAATTTAAGAAGTGCAGTACTTTCCAGAATGAAGGCAGGCAATAATTTTCAAAGATCCATCTGAATGAGTTCAGGAACCCGACCGAGGGGCGATAAATGGATTTTCATCAGCAAATCTACACAGGATCTTCTTCAAAATGTAATCAAGGACGGAAAAAGTCCTTTAAATTAGAGTCAGAAGAAGTCATGTAAATTAGACCAATTAAAAAAGATTCAGTTACTACAGTAATTCAATAGAACTTTGGCTCAGCCATGTTTATAAGGCCAGCTGCTGTCACTGTACAGTACTGACACCCGCTGATAAGATACAGATAGAACAGGGAAATCAGCCAGCAGGTTCTGGACCACACAATTCAAGACCAAAGTCAAAGTGAAAAGTGAAGACCTGATCCATAGCTAAGGTTTTGGACTCTGCAGCTTAGGGGAATGCTGCAAAGTGAAAGGCTGAAGGAACTGCACCTCTTTAGCCTTGAACGAGGAAGATTAGGGGACTAGATCCAAGTATTCAAAATGTTCAAAAGCATTGACAAAGTCAACCTAGCAGTTTTCTCCAGACTGAATTCGAACCAGAGGGCACAACAGAGACATTAATTTAAAAGTGAGAAAACAAGGCACTCCTTTACAAAACAGGCAGTGGGAGTAATTGAACAATCTATATTGCCAAGTGATTAAAATTGATAACCTGTTGGTTTTTTTTTTAGAAACAGCTGGATGAGATCCTTGGATCTATTAACTATTCATCACCAAACCAGGCTAGATGGGTTGCATGCCCTCCATTCCTTTATAAGCTTTCCTATGAGGTATGTTGGGAGCCAGATGTATCCGCAATTCACAAGCAGTGAAAGCACACAACAATCATCCTTGCCAAACTGAAGGCTACGGACATGGTAAGATTCTAGAAATGTATAAATCAGAAAAAAATATAGCCTTCAAGATGAACTGGTAGCAGGTCATCAGGATAGGAATGTAATACTTGCTCATTGTTTTAATTCAGTCCTGGTTCCCTGTGTGAAACCCAACAGATAAAGAACATCAAGGAAGTGCTGTATATAGTGTAGGTACTGCCCATCTACTGAAGACCTGCAGTATTTGATAAACACACTCTTAACAGCAAAGCAAATAACACTAAAGATCAGTGTGCTCAAGTGTTTCATTACAAGTGGCAAATGCCTTCGTGGGTCACTCTGAAATTAGGGTAAACACATAAAAGCCCCAGTATTTCCCCGGGGCAAACAGTAGGCAAACTGCCCACTTTACAGCAAGTGAATTAGATGGGCAGTGTGCCCACAGGAGAAATCAGGGCCGAGGGGTTTTAAAGGAACAAAAAATTGAAATGCAACAGAGCCTCATCTGTGCAACTTTACAGCAATGCAGATGCCAATATTATAGGTGGTTATAAATAATCTACTTCACGGTACATGGAGGCCTCACATACAGTACTGAAAATAACTGCATGGCTAAATGCACACAACATTAAAATATTCATTGACTTTTACAGGTCACTGTCAATTCATTTAGAAAATGTCGGCCACAGGCTGAGCATGACCACACAGAACGGTGAAACAAGGCAACAGGAGTTCACATTCATAATGGCTACTGTGTCAACTGCTCCTAATGTAAAGAGGATGATATTATTTGTCAGCATGCAGCATAATTTAGAAATTGAGAGATTAGACTTAAGCTTTTATGCATCACAATTGCATCTACTTGTCACAATATCCTAACGCAACTTAGTTGTCTATCCTCATTAACACAGGCTATGCTGAAAAGACAGAAATATCACACTTCAAGAAATCATGACATACAGTACCAAACATAATATTAAATTTGACAAGCTATCCATACAGTATGTACTCCATATAAATATCGTTACATCTTTAGGTGTCACACCCTCTGCAGCCAGAGGGAGTTCCTACTCTGTCCTGTCCCAAGTTTCCTGTGCTGTGCTGTCCTTCCGGTGTCTCTCTGTCTGGGGCTATATATTTCCGGGTCACTCATTCCCCTTCGCTCAGCATTGATGTTCGGATGTCCTGAGACCTGCCTAGCACCAGATCAACACTACGTCCGTGGCCTGAGGGCACAGGTTTCTATACGGCAATTCCTGAACTCTTGCACTACTGAGCCCGGGCTAATTCCCCGTTCCGCTGTTCTACGGTCCGTCCCTTCCAACATCCATGACATTAGGTGACTGACAAGTGTCTCTTGAATTTTAGATAAAGTTTGTTACACTTGGCAGTGTAAACACTAGCTTCAAAGTTTCAAAGCGGAGAGGATGTTTGCTGAGGTCTGGGGGTTCCTTGAGCAGAAACATTTCTAAAGTTTACCTACTGTAGGTACGTTGTGGGTTATTGTCAATGTTAATTGTCAAGGAGCAGTACAGATACACTCAATATAAGATGATTTGAAGTAAGGACAGAGAGACAAGAAGATTTAGAGAAAGATTTAACTGCGGGTTGCATTTTATTTAGTTAGAAGTCAGCTTATCTCTTTTGTGGCCTCTGTAAGCATTAAGAGTTTCATGCTTAGAAGCACTCTGGGGTTTTCATTGGCCATCTGAAATGCCTTGTTTGTAAATGCTGTGCGTAGAGTTACTTGTGTGTTGTTAATTTATTGTGTGTAGTGTAGTTTGTGTTTTGTTATTGTAAGAAATATTTGTTTAACTAAGTGTGTCTGGATTATTAGTCCTCTCACCAAAGCTGTGCCAGAGAGCAAATAATTCACGTGTCTCTAATTATACCAGCCACTTGGGTATATTTCTAGAAATCACGTACATTTGGGGCTTATGAATAATTATTTCACTTATTGACTAAACTGCTCGGTCAAATCCTGTTTTTTACCATTTTCGTAACCCCCCATTTGTCACAGTGCTAAGAGTTTTAAATTGGAGGATTTGTATGAACATTATCTAAGTAGTACTAAATGCTTTACATTTTAATGGGAACTTAGCAATATGTAATAGTGATACAGTAGGTGAAAAGAATCAATATTCAACAAAAGATCAGCACAGTATCTCAGTTTCTCAGTGAAACATATAGGTAGGTTTCAGCACCATGATATACCTCAATACTCTGTGAACTCCATCCACCCCTCAACTACAGCAAATGGACCTTTAAAAATATATTTTCTACCACCAAGCCTTATTTTTATTGCCACTGAGATCATAACTGACCTTTCAGACTCATTCCTACTGATGACTTTGGCCTTTTCAGCCCTCTGAACAGCCCTCAAGGTGCTTAATGGAGGCTGTGTTGGCAAACTGAGCCTGATGTCGTGAGAAATCCCAGCACAACCCTGGGCAGACTCCACCACTGGAATTTTAAAGGGCAGACTGGCACTCTGCAAGACAGGCACTAAACATGGGGAAAATTCGTCCGCAAAAATTACCAAAGTACCAATGTATCAAAGATCTGATCTACATACTGTAATAAGAGAGACGAAAATAAATACCTAACAAGTGAAAAGGGAAGGCAAAATGACAGTACCAATGCACAGACCACAATATTTGATGCACAAAGTAACAAAAACGGCACTGTCCAGAAAATATGGCAAAATCAAATTATGGTGTTTGAGGCAAGACCTAACCATCTGAGAACACACAGTATAATAAAGATCAAACACAAGCAGCCTGAAGAAAATCACGATCCTGTTGCAGAAAGCACTGTTGCAGGGGAAAGTTAGAGGGTGGAACCACAGAGCTGAGCAGCAGCACATGGAAAACAGCAGTGGCCCTCAGACCTGTAGAGATGACACTGCATCTTTCCTGAACCTTAATCCCCTGAGCTCCCACTGGCCGCTTCTCGCCCCGCTGCCAAACAGCACCACCTTAGGAGTCGGAGGAGCGACAGCACTGCTCTTCAACTTTCCGCCCTTGATCCCCCAGGGAAGAGGATAAATGAGCAAAGTATAGCATCAGGTGAAATTCAGATCTTCATGCTACTTGTGGCTCTTCTGCCCCCTGCGGAAGAGTAGAGGCAATTTTGCTCACACACTTAATGTCAGATGGTTGACCTGGCTTTATGCTCTGGCATTACTCAGTAAGAATGTGCAAAGAAGCATGTCATGATTACTGTAAATGCTTCTTTATTCCCAAAAGTTCCCCAGAAAGGCAAAAGTGAATGGAGCAGAGTTCAGCTAACCAAGAGTCTAAGGGCTTCCAGAGGTTCCTAATCCTGGTCCTGGGAAATGTATTCACAAATTTAATTGAGTGCTCAGGAATAAAACCAGCAGATTTGTGGTACCCCAGGTCCAAACCTGAGAACCCCAGTTTTAGGCACCCATTGGAGAGACAGGAACAATACGAAAGACCACACCTACATGCTACTCTTAGTACTGATTAAGACAATGTGCTTTTTCTTTCTTATTTGCAGCAGCTGTTGGTAAATATGCATGGGCAGATATTTAACGCTCTGTTGGATTATGTTTAGAAAAATGAAGTAATGTGTGCAGACTCTTGAGCGAGGGGAGATGCCTCAAGTCATTCCTCAAGAGCAAAACTCTGCCAGAAATATTATTAATAAAGTATTAGTATTTTTTCCACAGTTTCATTTTTTTATTTTATCTAAAAAAGGCGGCTTTCAGATTGTGTACATGGTACTCTTTATTGTGGCTGCTTAGTATGACAGATTGTCCAATCTGCTTAATTCTGGAACATCATAAATTGAACCTACATGTACCTACAAAAAGGAGGAGAAAACAGTTTCATTGCATTTTTCCTGCTCTCTTATTTTGTGCTGTTCCCTGAGTTTAAAGAAGGTGATGAATTAAATAGATCTATAAAATATGGAGGACGGTGACGCTGAAGGGCTTGGATTTAACGAAGGTGAATGTAATATGTCCTAAAGCCTGAGCAGCACATCTTTCATAAAGAGTTATGCAGTTGTGTAAAATCTGTCAAGAGAGATATGAGTTTGGAACAGCATTTTTCACCATAATGTGGAATATCAGTGCAAACTAATAAGCTTGGCCTCAGGCAAGGAATATCACAAAACACAGGTGTAATACTCGCAGCAGATAAGCAGGCATGTTTATGGTTTGAAGCTATTCCATGAGCATTTAAAGCTTTCAAACAGAAAAAACACAGACCACTTACTGCGTACTCTGAACATTACTCACTGCTCCAAATCAGGGAATGGTGTATTTGTTAGCATTTGCTTCTAAATTCTTTAGAAGAAAAGGGGAACTACTGTATAAACAAAATGGTTGGGCAGAAAGTCTAGACCAGTCTGGTTTTCAATGGTCCTGGTTTTCATTCTACCCATAATGATTATAATAGAACTCAATCAAATACCAAACGGTCTAAGCTGACACTGCTCCAGGTCTTCATATGTTGAGTATTTAAATTTAGCCATATACCCATTAGAGTCCTGGCACGCAAGAAGGGGTATTACATCACATCTGAGAATTCATACATAGGACCTAAAAGAAAGATCTTATCCTTTCTTTCAGTCATTTTTCTTAACATATTGAAAGTTCCCCACCTGTATGTGAGGGTTGTAACTTTGGAACAGACATATTGTTTCACTCTGCACAGATCAAACATCCCCTGAAATCTTCCAAGATGTTTTGGTTTTGCATGAGCAATTTCAAATCATCATTTTTCAAACTTTCTCTACGGTTTGTCTTTGTCGACCTGTTCGCCTAAACCAAATCCTTGTGATTCTCTGTGGGGAAACCGTTAAAGACAAAGTGTGCAGGAATAAGCAAAGGACAATTCAAGATATGAGAAATTAAATATCGGCAGACGTACTGGGCATTATTGGAAAATCTGCTGGCTGTGTCAATGCAGAACTTCAAAGCAGGTCTTGAACCATTCCCTGCTATACTGTTTTAAGCACTGAACAAGCACACGAAGCAAACTTCATTAAAAATCCCCACGGGAGACCATTATTTATGTGGTCATGATTTAAATTAATTGCAATGCTTCCACATTAATATATGTCAATCACATACTCAGACAGCATGAACAGTCCCTGCAAGCAATCTTCTGCTCCATGAGATTTGTGTCTATGAAGAGTGAGAACATTTCTCTCAGAACAATGATATTATATTGCTTTAATAATTTCAGCATTGATTGGAACTGCCAGAACAGCTGTCTCTATGTTAATACCATTAACCTCCATCTGTGCTGGGGAATGGACTGCATGGTGGGTTTATTGCTTAAAAAACAAAGTTCCCAAAGAGATCACCTGGAAATTACGAGGTACACATCTGTATATTGCAACTTCTGTAAACATAAGGTTGTTGAACTTCTTTTTAAAAGCATGGAGAAAATCCTAATGTTGCAATACCAAACAGGTGTCTGAACTGGCTATACATGTTAATTAGTTGGCACACAGAAATACTGTATGTAGCATTGTAAAACCTTATAGCATTGTCTCCTTTTCAGGAACAAAAAGAGGTCTTCAGTTATTATGGTAGGAATGTTTTGTTAACGTAGTCCATGAATGTATTTTTCAAAAGATAACCAACAAGAATATAAATAAAATCTTTTTGCAGGATGCAAAACAATGTATATTAAAATATTAAGCATCTCTAATGGTGCATATTCTCACTGCAGGAATTAGAATGTATTAGCTGTGTCGGATGTCACAACTGACATCTCTCTTGACATTTATGGAAAATAATGCAAATAAAAAATGCCTCCATGTTTTAGAACAGCCCCGCAGGCAGCCCAGCATCTAAGATGATGAAGAGCTGTAATCCTTCACCCTTTTTTACTGTGCATGCAGTCCTTCTGTGCACATCAACATCAGCCACCAGTGAACACAACCTGACCTGGCTGAAAGTGCAGTTAAAACAGAACAGGAGGCGCTTCTTTACACAAAGAGTTGTAGGAGCCAAGAACTACTAACCCAGCCATGCTGAAGTGGCTTGATAGTGGGAACAATTAGCTGCAAAAACCCAAATGAGTTAGAGAGGCCCAATGCCATGCTCCCATTTGCAAACCTATCTGGGCCGCAACATCTCAGACCGATAGACCACTTCCACCACCTGCACCAAACTCCTGGATACTCTTCCTGCTACGGACTCAACAGCTGTAGAGAGACATCTCCCTCTGCCTTGAGACTTCCAAGCTCTCTTCACCTTGACAGGGGCACTGAGCTTGCACGCCCCTCTGCTAAAGATGATCAGATCAGCTTGTGCTTAATTCTTTGCTGAATTCATGCTGCATGCTCACCATTCAGGCTTGTAAGCTGTGGTTACTCAAGGCCACACTTTTGGTTCATTGTATAGGTACAGTACAATGCGTTTTTTTACAGTAATGGGTGTTGTTCAATATTACACAATTGTATGATGAACTTCATTATTATGTTGCCAGGAGTGAGGGCATTTAAAAATAATTTTGTCTGTCGATGCTGTCTTAGTGTTTTACTGATGTAAAATTATTAAAAACTACAGTTCTGCAAACTGCTACAGTGTGAAGGTCAATAATTCAACACATAAATAATAAGCTTCATGTCATAATTTCCGCTGCAACACCTCGACCGGCGCTGGCCACCAATCTGCCCCAGTTCTTTCTTTCTTTTTTATTTCACGTCCTGGGAGCCGCAGTGCCTTGTCATAATTGGAAAAGATCATTCTCGAGACTGCACCACGCAGTATGGGTCTATCCATCTTTAACTGCAGTCTCTGAGCAAACCAATTACAGAGGAGGGAATGAAAGAAAGAAAAAAAAAAAGATTGAAGGCGCAGGGCCCCGTTGTCATGAGCAAGCCCTTGTGGATATTCCTGTCTGAACCGCTGCTCAAATCCTGCAAATCGTTCTTGCTATGAGCTACACAGGCCCCTCTGAGACACAACCAGAGGCATAACATGTGCAGATGGTGCAAAAGTTAAAGTGGGCAAGGTTTTGTGCGCCACCATAGCACGGAGATATCACTGTTCACAAGACTCTCCGTGTTTCTTATACCCTGGACCAGGCACTTACTGTACAATCCCTCACAAAATGGGACGTTTGTAGCTAAAAGGATTAATATTTCCTGAAGTGAAACACAACAGCATATCGTATCGCCCCTCTACTGCAAATGGGCTCTGACACTCAGATTTGCTTTTGAACAGAACAGCAGTGAAACAGCCAGACAGAAATATCTCACAGAATATTTGTCATGCTTTGTCTTCTGAACCAATCACTCTTCTGCATAGCGCACTGTACATACTGTATTTACGTCAAAACAATAACTTAAATTATTACCTGAGAAGTCATGCGTTTTTTTTTTGAAAAATAAAACCAATGTTTTCCCATTACGAATATCTTTGTGATATGCCATCTACAAGGGGTTAAATACACTCTCTGAAGAGAAAGGAATTGCAGTGGTTCATTCTATAGTTAGGTTTTTTGTATGCAGCTGTGGAGGAAATTGTATTAATCCAAATATTGTCCCAGGAAATAACCTCATCTGCTATGCTCAAGTCCCTATTTCAAATAATAACTGGTGCTAAGGGCTTATGTGAAGATTTCATAAAATGACAGAGAGGAAACCAGTCTCATTGTGTTACCTCCAATATCAAAAACATTATGCACTGGATGTACAGTACAAACAACCTTTCTCTCTCAGGGGACACCATAGGTACTCATTGCGGAACAGAGATGTAAGTATTGAAAGAAATAAGAGCCAGGAAGAAATTGGTTTTGTGGAGAAAAAAAGCGAACTACAAACTACAAAAGGCTGCTACAGTCGAGGATTCCAGAAAAAAAAAACATCTCAATCACAGTGCTCCCAAATGAAGGGTACAACAGACACCGCCTCATCTCAGTTCACAGAGGCCCTGCAATTTGAAGTTTCTTACCAGAGAGCGCTTTGTTTCGAGAAAGCACCCAAAGTTCGTTTTCATAACTTCGCAGTGAGTCATCGAAGCGAATGAGAGCAGTAGCCGAGGAAGACAGAACTGCTCATTTGCGCTCCCTCTAACATTTCCACGGCAGCGGAATGAGAGGTCGCACAGGAACGGGCAAGGCAGCGCCGGTTCCGCCCCCTTCTCTGGCGGACAGCCGGTGCAGATCGACGGGGGACTTGGAGAGGGAGGTGGGATCGGAGAGAAGTCCAATCTACTGCAGTGACAGCGGCTCCTGGGGAAAATACTTAAAAAAAGAAAGTCTTTGTAAGCATCAGTGAACTCGCCTCGTCACCTTGTGCGATGTGATGGTCCAATTCTTTAAAAGCGCGCACAATCGCATTCACACACATGCTCCGTCTTCTCAGCTGGTAAAGGTTCATCTTGGACACTGGTTTAAGCTGCATGCATTACAGGCAATTCACATGATTTATTTAGCAGAGGCTAGCAAACGACTTCACAACACTGCGTTTGGCAAGCATTGCTCTGTTTGGTTATTAATTTGTCCACGTAGTTATTTTTAAACAGATTTTCCCCTGTTCCAATTTAAGCAATTTCTTTATAAATGAAACTGTTATTCCTTAAGCAAAGAGACAGGCTACAATACCATGTTTTTAAATAATTAATCCATACACATTTTTATTAAAGGAAACTAAATAATTGAGTCCCTATCTACAAAAATACAAACCAATTATAGTTTTTCATCAATAGACTGGCTAAAGCTTCAAATTATGCACTGCATTCTGAATTTTCTCTTTTCATTTTAATAATTTAGCACATCATCCACCCCCTTGGAATTAAATATTTTAACAGTTTTTTAATAGGTACGTCAAAAGACATGCAGTGAAAGAGGTTTAGAGTTATTACAACAACAAGATCTAATTTAGGTAAGAGAAATAAATCTCAGGCCATGAATGATTTTTGTAGTTAATGCTGTTTACACATTATACAGCTGTAAAATGAATACAGTTCATGTAGCAGCCTATTAGAGGTCATGTTCTGCTTTTCACTACATGCAAATGTATTTTCTCACTGAAAAAATCTGAGGTGTGCAATCAAACCCTTTAACTGACGTAATGTTAGGATTCATTTGTACCCTTTAATTCCTTTCAGCTCTTGAACATGTTATAAGATGCCTTCTAACTATCGCATTTCATAAGCCAACCCAAAACTTGAAAATGTCCCAATCAGGCAATGAAAACCTCGGGTTTTGCAACCTTATCTGGAGGGAAACCTTGTGATGTGCTGCACAGTTCCCACAATCGGCAAACCCTCTATGCTGAAGGCAAAGGCCTCTTACAAAACACCGAACACAGCAGAGTGACATCATTGTATGCAGGTACACAGACGAAGGTGCCACTGCAGTGAAAAAAATCCCATGTTCCTCTTCCACGATGAGACAGAAGTGCAGTCCCATTCATGGCTCGGTTTCTTTTGTTCACAACTCTGAGCCCTCACCTACACTTTCCTCTGTATCCACACTCCCCCACCACCACCTCAGAAGTTGTAACCCTTTGCCATTTTTTTTTCATCGGAAACATCCTACACACTGACAACTTTGACAAGTCACTTATTCTTCCTCACGACTGTCGCCTACGCCTTTCAAAAAATGACCATGAAAAAAAAAGTGTCACTGAAAACATTTTGCCATTAGTCAGCTCAAAACACTTGCTGTCTCTGAAGGCTGATCCCTGTTTTGGGGGAAAGCAAATGATCTGAATGCAAACACTGAGAATGCTAAAGAGCTCAGAGAGTTGCCACAGTGTCGTCTGCCAGTGCTTTGCTGGGGAACTCCTGTGTTTTTCCTTCCTAGCATCATCGGAGGCTGGATGCAAATCTCACAGCCTTGAGTCTACAAGAAAGAGAATGATGGGCATGAATATTTAATATCGCCTTTATTGCAAAAGGAGAAGGGCCTGAATATTAAAACCACAGCAAATGGTTCATGCAAATGAGCCGACCCAGAGCAAAGTTGTTTAGTTAAAGGACCCAGCAGAACTGCTAAGGCTCACTTCCTGGAAACCCATTTCCAAAACCAGGTGTAGATAATGCAGGGAGTGACTCTGGAACAGAACCATTCAACTGCTTATTTAAGTCCTGGCAGTGATGAAACAAAATGACAGAATAAAAATTATGAGCATCCTCCAAAGTGAAATAATTACATCAGTGTTAAGAGCAAATCGGGTGTAATTAGAAACACTCTGTTGTTACATTCTAAGCTGCATAGATCTGAGAGTCCACTATTGAAACGTGTTTGGAATTTCCTGTCAGGTACAGGGCGGACTTCAAAATCCTTCTACTTACTTACAAGGCTCTCAGAGGTCAGGCACCTGTCTATCTAATGGAACTTATTCATGTTTACCATCCAAGTCACCTGCTTAGATAACAGAATGCAGGTCTTCTTTATATTCCACGAATTAATTAAATAACAGTTGGCGGTAAAGCCTTTAGTTACAGGGCCCCTAGTTTATGGAACAGTCTCCCACCCCATATTCGGGATGCTAAGTCAATCTCAGTATTCAAATCCAGACTGAAGACCTATTACTTCAGCCTAGCCTACTCACACCTTACATTATAGCCTGCTGCAACCATGGCTGCTGGTGCTGCTGTACATGCCATTGTGTGTCTCTATGTTGGCCCACCAGATAGATACATCTTTTCTGACCAAACTATCCTATTCTCCTCCCCACATGTCCGGATGATGCCCGGACTAGGTACCATCTGAGTTGGATGCTGCATCACTGCCATGGATCCAAAAGGGATATCGTGGATATAGCTATCATTTTGGAGGAATTTACTTGTCTACAGAAATCTGCATGGAGTACTAACACATAGAAGACATGATGGGTGGATGGATTAATACCTTCATCATTTCCTGTTTTAAATTCTATAATGTTAGCATGCCCAAAGGGGCTGGGCAACCAGTTGACCTTGGACCCCTAGAGGTTTTTTCTCTCCTTACTAAGGAGTTTTTGGTTCCTCTCCTCCGTTGTCTCCTGGTCTTCTGTTCTGTATTCAAAACATGTATCGTCAATTGTATTGTTAAGTGCCTTGGGGCAACCTTGTTGTGAAAGGCGCTATATAAAAATAAATTGAATTGAATTGATTTTACAATAATGTAAACTTGACGAATAAACATCCATCAGTACACTGGGGATGCCATTCTACTGTCATTCTACCCCCTCCCCCCCCACAACAGAGTTGAGCCTCTGGACTGAAGAAAATCTTTTTACACCACAGTGCCAGGTGAAAGCACTGCTTTAGAACACTTATGACTATTGCACTGGTTGCTAAGCAAAAGATAATTGCCCTTAATTCTAATTGACAAGGGGAGGACAAGAGCTTTCTAAACTGAGATAAAGCACCTGACTGGTAGAGAGGGAATGGGAGAGGAATGGAGATGGGCAGAGAGATGAGAAAATTGTAAAACAGAAAAGGGCTGTGCAGTACAGAACACAGAGGTTTCAGTACTGAAGGGCCTTCCAAGTACAGAACACAAATGTTTTTGGAAGAATGCGGAGACCCCATTGCTTAGAAGGAGAATATCTTCTAGGTTTCACAAACTGAAGGGTTTTGTCATGCCCTCTGCAGCCAGAGGGCGCTCCTTCTCTGTCCTGTCCCTAGTTTCTGGTCTGCTGTCCTTCCTGTCCCTCTCTTTCCCTTGGGCTATATATTTCCGGGTCTTGCACTCTGTCCTCGCTCAGCATTGACGTTCGGATGTCCTGAGACCCGCCTAGCACCAGGGCGCCCCACGTCTGCTCCCTGAGGGCACAGGTTTCTATACGGCATTCCTGAACTCTTTGCACTAATGAGCCCGGGCCTTTTTCCCGTCTCGCCGCTACGCATATGGGTCTTTTTCCGCTCTCCTGTTCCCCACGGTTAGTCCCTTTGGACGTCCGTGACAGGTTTAGAACAAGCCAATTTGTCAAAATAAAAATACAATTGACTAGATTTGTTTCTTTGATGAAGGCACGTACCTTCAGATTCTGACACAGCTTCTTCCAGCAAGCTGTCAGATTATTGAATTTTATTTCTACCATTGACTCACCCTTGAAGTTTTATTTAAGCTGAGTCTTATTTTACTTTGTTTTTGCTGCTGTTGTTGTTCTGTTTTTAAGTTGGTGTTTCCTTAATGTCATTGTATTGGAGTACACATGCAAATAAACCTTTCATTGCACTTGTGCATGTGACAAATAAACTGAACTCTGAAATAATTACACACAACACAAGACTGTGGGTCAAAATCTGCTGCAATGGATCTCATAGTCCGCAGTCTTAACTTTCCCTGTATTTTTTAAACAAAAACTGTCTGATCACAGTCCAGGAGGCCCTGGAGGTTCTGCATATTCTCTTGATCTCTTTAAAGTGTCAGCAATTAAGCTGATAATGATCTGATCGAGCCATTAAGAGATGAGTTGGAATTAATATCTGGCCACACCCCAGCCATTCAGCACCAAGACTGGTCGACTTGGTAATTAATGTTTCTTGCTAATTTATTCTCAGGGCTTAACTGGGCAAATGCTGGGTAGTTCTTCTGCACCCAAATGCTGTTAAGTATCTGGGCTGCTGTGTAACAGGTACTAAAAAGCATGAAGCAACCAAGACAGCAGAGAATCGGTCTTAAAGGGCCAAAAACGCTCCCATCTCCTGACGTCCCTTTTTGTAGGAGGAGAGGCACGAACATGAAAAAGAGGTGCACCGTCCCTCTCCCTTAATTCATGCCAAACAGGGCTGTGGTTCTGTAAGTGTTGCTAAATATTAATGCACCTCTAGAACAAAACGGAAGTACTGACACAGAGGGCCAGATGGCGGCCCATTATGGAGAAGATACGGCATGGCCCAACTGCCAAAGCAAAATTTCAGAGGTTGACGTCAAAGGAAGCGACAGTATTTTTAGCACCGTGAAGCTCAAAACCAACAGAGCAACACTGGCAGCCCATTTGAAAATTGAGCAAGAGAAACTTATCTAGGCATCGGAATAAGCTCGCGATGGCCTCCTGCAACCACAAGCTACTCCTCAGATAGCATCGGGAATAGTCTTTTTAATAAGAAATACATCATAGAATTACAGGCGTAGTGTGACAAAATGCAGTGAATTGCACAATACACAATCCAGAGCGTATCGCGACTGTTGAAATAAGTTTGTTTCTGATTCATCTGCCTCTCTGCTTGGTTGGCATAGCCCCGTGGTCTTCTTGTCAGTAAATGACGCTGTTTCATCGATGCAGCACGACCAGCTCTGCTCCATGTCAAAGGTCAGGAGGCCGGATCCCAGGGGCCTCAGGGCTCACCCCTCTCTGTCACGCCGAGCCGCTGGCAGAATTTGTGCATTCCTTGCATGATCCGCAGGGAAGGGGTATGAATGATTGATGAGAAATATGCCAGATATGATGTGCAAAGGGAAAAATGCCAGGAGCTTAAAGGACTGGCATTAAATCTGCATGCGCTTTCAAGAGTGACGTGGAATGCACAGCAACAAACTGTTTCACTCGCTTCTGGCAAAAGACTGAATTAAGTCATTTGCTCAGCCACCTGGCCATGGCATTTAACAGGTTGATTCAGAAAGTGGTTATTTTTAATTGTAAATATGTTGTGCACTGAGGAAATGCGTTTGCACTGTTCTAATAATACAACTGTTAAAATACAAGACAAGCAGCAGTCCTACAAATCTCAAAATGTCCTATTCGATCATAAAAGGAGTCATTGCACAAAACCCAAAACCATAACCAAAGGAAAAATCACTAATATTAACTGAACTTTGGTTAAATCAATTAATGAATCTAAACCTTTCTAGGAAGCAGAAACACTAAATGCAAATTTGTTCAACCATGGCATCGGTGGTAGCGAGGAAAAAAATTAGATTATTCATCAGTGACAGAAGAACAAAATTAGAATTCATTCGTTCAGCAAAAAAAAAAAGACAGAAAGGTTGACAGCACATTTCTAACAAGTTGTAAAAATTAATCAACTGCCCGTACATTATCCAGAGTTAGATGTAACACTGCATAGAACCATACTGTGCAATTTTTTTTTTCTGTCTGTCGAGGCTGGGAATTTCATATTTGTCTTCCCATGCTAAGGGGAGCTAAGATAAGCCTGTCACGTACCACACTAGCTGAGAGGCATCTATAATCTTCAATTCCCCCTGTAGTTAAAGAGCAAGATGCAGGAAAATGACATTTTGATAGCTTTGTAATAGTGGCCTTGCAATGCGCCACATGTAAGGGGGGAGCTGTATAAAATAAGAGAACAGAGACAGCAGACAAGAAAAGCCAGTGGGCACCCAAGACTTGCTTGACATAAGTGGCTTTTCTTGCTACGTACTGTATGCTGTTTTTTATTGGCCGCAGATATTTTCCATAAGATTACTTAAATGGGTCCTGTGCAGACAGATACCCAGCCACTGCTGTGGCAATGCTGGTGCTCAGTCAGTTTAAATGATGAGGTGCAGGACCTGTCAGGCTTCACTTGCATGTGCTTGCAGGGACTTGTGTAAAGAACTGTGTGTGCAGTCAGGCCTGGAATCGAGCGGGCAAGAGCAGATGCAATGCCGACAGAGCAGGCCTCAGCCACCAGGAGACTGCATGCTGGAGAATGACGTCACCCAACAGACACCTGTTATAATAGTAGCAGCTAACAGGTCATGTGGACGTTTAAGCCCTATAAGAAAAAAAAATGCTGAGAGCATTATTACAGGTTAGAACTAATACCAAGTTTAGCACAGTAATGTCCTGCAGCCAGAAGAGGAGTCATTCAATCAGGCAGTCAAACCACAGCCAGTAAGTGCGTCGTACTGCCATGTGTCAGCAGGAACACTAATCTGTATAGTTTCCAAGACAAGGCATTTGCACATTTCTAAATTATTCAGAACATGATATGCTGCACAAGCAATACACGACAGAATAACAGGTGGGCAGCCCACATAGGATAACATGCTTTTGTGCACAGGGTAACCGCAAGACTTTGGGATGTTCAGGAGCAAAACAACACACAACCACAAACAAAACACATAAAATAAAGTCTACATGCCCTTGTGTATGAAAGCTGAAGTCAGTGTTCTCTAAGGATTATCTCCCACAGGAAGGACATCTGCCTATTTGGCCATTGACTCAAACCTAGAGGACTTTTCTGAGAATAAACAGGACTATTTTTCAACATCTGTGCTGGGAGAATTGGCCTGAACTGCTTTTATGATTCTTCCTAAGAACGCTAAACTGAGAACTAAAGAAAAAAAACATTAAAATTGCACAATGCATCATTAAGATATCATTTAGTTCTATAGTTCTGTACAATTCTGGTTGCCATAATACAAACATATTTCGGCACTCTGAAGTCCAGGAGATAGACCATGTACATTAATGGGCTTAAAGAATGGGTCAAAAGAACCGAGTCTCTCTGGTCTTGATAAGATTAGACAATGAGGGGACCTGATTCAAGTATTCAAAAAGGCACTGACAAACTCAAGTCAGTGGTAGATTGATACTGTACTCCTTTACACAATTACCTGTGGGACAAATTACCCAACCAGGTTATCAACATTGACATCTTTCAAGAAGAGGCTAAATGAGATCCTTGAATCCATTAACTAACAAGCGAACCGAATGGCCTCCTCTTATTCATCAGCTTTCCTATGTTCTTACACATTCAAAGAGCTTTTTACACCTCTTCCGGATCCGAATCTCAAAATCCAAAACTCTGAGCTCTGTCAGATAAACATGCAAAAGAAAATGTTACAGCATTTAAAAACCCAGGAAACTGTCTAAAACTGCTGAAAGAGCTGAGTCTCTTGCCTCTGGGCTCCTCAGTCTAACCATGCCATTCATTATGTACTTACTGTATGAAGAAGAAGGTGCATACTGTACCTACCCTTTACTTCACCTTGTAAGATGTACCTTGTAAGGTCAGCCTCTGTCTTGTCACTAAATCATACAGACTCGTGGTGGGGAATTTAAGTTGTCACTGTTGATTCTCCCTCTTACTTGTCTTCACCCTGCGTGTGATACAGAGCACAGAGTGGGAGATTATTACCGGGCCTGGTTATCTTGCTGTGCCTCTCAGACAGCCGTGGTTACAGTGCAAAAGGGAAAACATAGTCTTGCACATATAACACAGCACAGGCCATAGGCAAGCTCAGGGAGCAGCCACAGAGGTCTTGACCTAAATTTCAAGCAAAAAGATTCCCCTTCAGTTTCACGTTGATTCTCAAGCCTGTACTACCTTTAGCAATTTTCCTTCCTAAAACAACAGCTTTGAAAAACACAATCCTGTCTGCAACTTTCTTGCAATAATTTGGTCTTGTCAAGACCCTCTAAACTTTCTCACATCTCCTAGACATGTGGGACAGTGGTGAGCATTGCTGCCTTGCTGCTGTGGGGTCTTGGGTTATTCTATGTGTGGAGTCTGTATGTTCTCCCTCTGTTCCCAATGATTTCCTCCAGGTACTGAGGTCTTCCCACAGAAAGTCTTAATTATAGGTAAATGTTTGAGTGTAATCTTGAAGTCCAGCCGGGTTTCAGCAATCACTCCTCATTTCACCATTCAAGTCTGAAAGAAAATATTCATGACCCAACACCGAGTTCAACCTAAAGGAATTCTCTATCAACAGAACAAACTAAAGAGAAATGCCCTGTTTGAAACCTTCCTCTCCGGTCACTGCAGAAGCACGTCCATTTGGGGACTGCTTTTTCTCACCACCCAGCGCTGCTGCCTGTAACGAAAGCATTCTTTCTGGACCCTATGCAGACGACACAATCCCTGGATGAGTGAGGAAAACACGGGAAAAATAAATGCGGGAGTCGGGAATGAAAACAGGGGGCATGTCCATGGTGCGCTGGTGTTCGGGGACGGTGTGGCCGAGGCAAACAATCCAGAAATAAGTCCACTGGGGAATCCGAGAGGAGGCAAAAGTCCAAAGCCGGACGATCCATCCAAGACAAACGGGGTTAAAAACAGGAACCGGGTCGGGACCGGCACGGGAATGGGAACAGGAACAGGAACTAAAAACTTGACGGGACCAGGTGCTTCCAGGTCCCGGACTCACCTGGTACAGGAACCAATGCAGAGCCCTGAACGGAGTAAGCGTCTGGCTTTTAAGGGGAACTGAAAAGGGGGCTGGAACAGGGAGCAGGTGCGGGAGATGAGTAAAAAACAAGGAAGGGCTGGAGCGTCCTTAAGAGGAGGGTTTTATGAATGTGACACTGGCTAAACCCACCGTGTACTTCCCTGAGTGTCCTTGGAGTCTCCCCACTCTCCTCGCCACAGCGCTCACAGCAGCGGCTGGCCCAGGTGTGCTTTGTCTTGATTGCAGTGAGAGCAGTGAAGCGCCAGTCTCACAAAGGTAGGTATTGGCAAAAGGCATCAAAAACCACACAGCCTTTAATGAGAGAGCTGGGTATTCACTCTGTCTTTGGATCCAGAAATCCAACAGTGATTTGGATATATTGATGTCATTTCAATGATGATGTCATTTCAATTCTGACATCAAAGTCTCATCAGATGATAACTCGAGCAACTTCTCTTGTTTAGCACAGGTCAGATCCTTGGGTTTTCCTACGACATCAACAGTAAAGGGGTTCCTGATCCACTCTGATGTGGCCTCATCTAGAAAAAACTGAGAACTGTTCTTCCAATGACAAGAGGTGCACTGCAATCACATCACAAACAGCAGCATCAAGTGCCACACCGTACGTGTGCAGATAGTTCTCCAAAGTTGGAAAATCAGAGACATCACTTCCATTGATTTTATTAACAAAAAGCTGCAGTTTTTTCTTCTTAGTAGTGATCTTATCAGATACGTCAAAAATTGTTAAAGAGGGCCCCTGCAGTCCCGTATTCAGCTCTTTCAAATGTGAGAATATATCAGCCAGGTAGGCTAATTTTACCAGCCACACTGGATCATCAAATAGACTTGCCAAGGGAGGTTGCTTGTCGTATAAAAACATCTGTACCTCAGAGTGCAGTTCAAAGAGCCTCATGAGCACCTTGCCCCTTGCAAACACACTGTGGTCTTGGCTCTTCCTCTGTCCCGGTGTAAGTAAATCCCAAACTTAGATAATTTGGATCGTAGCTCCTTGTAGCCGTTTTCCGGCTGTCTGTGTCAGGTTCAGCAGCAGAGCTAGTGTCAGTGGCCGATGTGTAATCCTCCTCGTTCTCAACAGGTGTGCGTGATCTATCGGAGCTGGTGACAGAACTCTTGGCATCTATTCCTTTCAGCCATGACATAATACTTGATTTTTGCAAGGTATTAATTTTTGATCAATTGTTCTGTTGGCGAATGTGGCGTTGTTGGAGAACTTTTTCTGTGTTTCCACTTAAAACACAGTCATGAATCCATGAGTCCTTTAAAGACGTTTTTATTTCCTGCTCATGGGAGCAAAACACACAGAGATGCTTGGTGTATTTTCCCTCAAAGTAATTAACCTAGACAAGTCCTTAAAATATTTTTTTCTGTTATCTATCCTGTGTTTACAAGACTGGCAGTGTTTCAAAATCACACACATCCTCCTACCTCCCTATTTGCTAAAGATAACTTCTTTTAATACAATTGGTCACTTACTGTAGGTTTGTAGCACACATTCCTATACAATGGTATATACTGAACATACCATAGTAGCCCTTGTGTCCACTCAGGTATTTGCGCGCACTGTATCGACCTAGCTCAGTACGTAGGCTTCATATTTGACACATAAACTAATTTAATTAAAATAGAAAATATGAAAACCTGTCTCAAGCTTTCTGAACCAATTAAGTAAATTACAGATGAAAAATGTACAGTACATAATTTTTCATTATTCAATTTTTAATTCCCAATTTTTCATTGCACACAACAAATTTCCAGGGTCATCTAGCGTACCACCTGGTGGTGCTCCAAATACCATCATAGCCTAAAACCACGGACCTAAGCATTAATAAAAGCTCTTGCAAATGTATTTGGTTCTATAATCTTTGGTTGCAACTTTTGATCTGACCAACTCAATTTAGGGTTAAAATTACTGAGCGGTGCACCGCACCCATGGCATTTTAAACTATTAGAAAATGTTTAAATTCATTGCTTTTTAAACTGTACTCACTAAGGCCTTCCTAATATATCGCATGCATTAAGATATACAGTCCCTTTTTCTAAGGCTATATTAAAATCGTCATTTATATGCACAGTTTATGGATCTTAAAAGCCATGTCCCCTGAAAATAAACTCCGTTCTTTGGTTTTGTAAATATGCCCTTGTGAAGCATTGTATCACAAAGCACGTGGAATACATATATTCACTTAAACAGACAGCTTCCAAATGCTGCAGGATATAATCCTCAGGAGAGCACATTTCAGAAAGTTTATATGCATGTATATGTCCTCACTCCCCAGATAAATGCTTCCATTTTGGTAATAAGGTCATATATTTCTGCGTTACAGTGAGTAATTTGAATTCGACTGAAGGACAGTGAGGCAGTGCAGTGGGAGTTTAATAAGGCATTTAGCAGAGCAGGCGCCTTCACTGGTTAGCGAATCTCAGGCTCACTTATTAATCTCCACAAGTCCTTTGATGGCCTTAGGGCTGGTGTCTGGCCTCCGGAACACTGTTAAGCCCAAGCAGGACCTCGTGGCAAGACCTCCCTGCCCATTCTCCCCCTCTGCACTACTACAGTGCCCACTCCCTTTATCAATCACTGGGCAGACATGTGACAAGAATGTTTGGTCTATGTGCGCATTGAAAGTGGACATTACTTCTTAAACTTTGCCTATTTATCTTCATTTATTCAGCTTCAGTCCTGTGAAGTCTAACAGCCTTGTTATTATTGTTGACTTAAAGAGAATGAAGAGGAAAAAAATCAGTAGATTTCCCATTGGTCCTTACCAATCATGGTCTCCTAATAATCCCCATCTCTGAATTGGGTCCATCACTCTGTTCTCCTCCCCACTGATAGCTGATGTGTGGTGAGGGTTCTGGCGCACTATGGCTGCCGTCGCATCATCCAGGTGGGGCTGCACATTGGTGGTGGTGGAGGGGATCCCCATTTCCTGTAAAGCGCTTTGAGTGGAGTGTCCAGAAAAGCACTATACAGTATAAGTGTAAGCAATTATTATTATGGGCGCATGTTGCATGAGTTTGGTTTTTAAAATACACTCACAGACTCCACAGTAATAAATGTACCAAGCTAAGCGAAAAAAACAAAAACAATTGTGTGTTAAGGTTGTGCTTTGTTTTTACGGCAGCAATTCAACTGAGAAGCTTAAAAAAGCATTAGAGCTGCCTTTGCATTAGCCATCTTAGTGGTTGAGCCTGGCTGTTTTCGCACTAGTGATTATGTTGCGAATTCTGTAACAAAAATATGTTTTCTGCATTAGCAATTTGCTTGCTGAAAGTTAGGGTGACACTTCCACATGAATTATGCATGAGCATTGTTTCTGACTAGCGTGTCAGTTGTTGAGGGGCTGTTGAAAATGTAATGCACTGCACAACTTCAAAGGTGTCACCACAGCATTTGATTGCCCTGATGTACTGTAAGTATTCACCGATTTAAAACACACTGGACCCTCAAGGAGGTATGGTGGTGAGCACTGCATAGCCAGTGATGAACACAGAGCTATGTGAAAGGGTACGTTCCAGAGAGCTGTCTGAGATGCAGGAGCAGACTCGCTTCATTTGCAGCTTAGTTAAGCGAAAAGATTACTTTCGCTAATGCATACTTTCCATCCTCGCTTACCCTCGCTTCAGGTTCACACCACAGCTGCAACAATGGCTGGGTCACTGAGGGTGAAATTCTCTCACTGAAAAATGGGCTTTGATTGTTCTCTTGTTTACAAGCTTTGTGTTCTCCTGGTGAACAACCACCAGGGTGTTGGTTGGTAAAACATGAAAACAAATAAATTACCCCTCACACCTCCATTTACAAATCTCTCACTTCAATGAGTAGCTGTCAGATAAAACACTGTGATAATTAGAAGTCAAAAACAGTGAACTATACAGTACCTGCACAGCATTGAAATTTGATGTCCGCTAAAGTGATTTGTTCTGTTCTTAACAGCTCTGTTCTCTTTACTGGTTTGTTGACTTAAGCTGGCTGAGACTTTGGCAGTAAAAGCAGGTTCTTAAGAACCTCATATCACCCCAGCCCTCATAAAATCACTACTTGCACATCAGTTTCCTTGTTTATAAAAGTATCCTATGCTACTAACAAACAATAATCTTTGGCACAGTATTTTAAAACTTCATAAACCTAAAGATCTCTTGTAATCCTAAGTAGACAAAGCCAAAATCAAGATCTGTAAAGGAAGCAAAACAGTCACATTTCCACAAAATACAAACACCAAGTAAATACGGCGTGAAAGACATTTCTAAATTTTCCATCAGCCTCCCTCAAATGACCCATGCTGTACATACTGTAGAAATTGATTTATTTGTGTATGTGCTGCAGTACATAAGAATTCCACCACCACAGTACAAAGAAATCAAAAGTTCCCAAACAAAACCCATAAGCACAGGTCATAATGTGATTTCCTTCACACCGTCCCCAGAGGTTTAGCAGCCAGCTCAGCCTGCAAAGCCATCGGTCTTTGGCCAATCGTCTCAAGACTATTACCAAAGCTGCCCAAGGCTCTGAGCGGCACTCGCGCATTTTAGCACCCCAGTAAATGCGAAAGAGCCTTTATTAGTGCAGTCTGACTCAGCTGCAGTTATCAAGCTCTGAAATGTGGCCCTTGGGTGGCTGACAGACTGTGCATGGCATACAGATTGCTAAGCATTAAAAGGAAGAAAGATGAAAGGATTTAGAACCCACTTCTAAAAATGTATGTGTCGCGATTGCATGTACAGTATGGCACCCTCTGATTTAGTCATTAAACAGGCTTACAGGGACATTCTTTGGGATAATTAACAAGGCTTTCACAGAGAGGTCCTTTTCTTCTTTATTTCTTACCAGGTGCTGTCCATTGGCTGTTATTCACAATGCTTGTGAAATATGTTTAGTTTCTGGGGGCCTGAAGACGGAATGTTCAAGTTGCTGGGGTCTTAGAGACTCCAGGCCCCGGAGAGCCCAAAACCATGTATTCAGTAAGAACAGTAAGTCAAAAATCTACAATAAATGGAGAGCTACTGTATATTTAAGTCAGCTATATTTAAGTTGTTGCTAACTGTTGCTGAAAAGCTGGTCAACACTTTTGTCTTCACACAAATCGGTTACCGTAATGTCCTACTGGCTGGGGTACCTCAATCCACACTGGACGAATTTCAGCAAGTCCAGAATTCAGTAGCCAGAATTGTGACCAGATCTTGTGAAAGTAATCACATTACACTTGTCTTGGATGCCTTGCACTGGCTTCCTGCCCGGTTTCATGTCAACTTCAAAATCCTCAAGCTCATCTATAAGGATCTGCAGGGCTTGGCACCTCAGTGTCACTATCAGTGTCACCATCTGTCACTATCGGTGTCACTATGTCACTATCTCACTACCCGCCACCTCGCAACCTTAGTTTGTCTAATCCTGTTCCTCGGTCTGTGCCCCCAGCTTATCTTCACTCTGTGGGTGACAGGGCATTCTCCTGCTATGTCCCAGAGCTCTAGAATTCAAGCCCTAACAATATCAGAGAGTCACCTTCCCTGAGCACTTTCAAATCAAGACTCAAAACCTTCTCTTTAGGGCCCTTATTTAACTGGTCCTGTGTCTGCTCTTTGTTTTCCGTCTGTATTCCAAACCCATATTGTACAGTAACTGTGACATTGTACTGTCTCCCTCACTTTTTTTCCTTACTTCAAAGCACATTGAGAAGCCACTTCTAGAGGTGCTATTTAAAATAAAATGATGATGATATTATTATTAGTTCACTGATGATGTGTCCAGGTGAATCTGTGGATTATTTTTCAATAATTAAAAATATTAATTTGATTAAGTGACAGTAAACTCACTTCAAATGGTAACTAAGGGAACCTTTGACCCAGCACAGCCAAAAGCTGGAGCAGTACAGCATGTTGTCTCAATGTCCCTGAAGCACTTCAACTCACTTCTTCTCTCACATCAGATGATGAAGAAGCACAATTCCTCCCTGCCTGCATCAGCAGCACAGCCCGGACACATCTCAGCCCTATCCTGCCCCTTCCTGCTTGGACAGCTCTACCACCAACGGCCTGAAAATGATAACCTTGACCTTGGATCTGCTGCCATGCTGCTGGGACACAAGATCTACATTTCAGAGATGCAAGGTGTGCCAGTCTCTGACATCCCAGCTTATCCAGCGGAAAGGCAAGATGTTTATGTGCTCTCCACTCAGAGAGGTGCACAGGCTTCTAAATCCCAATTTAGAAAGGCTCTACCTGGATGACTAATTGCAAAAACACTAAGCTGTGTGTCTCTTCACTCTACACCCTGTTTAAGGACCTGCTATTTTTAACTGGGAAGATATGTACAGTAGTAAAATGCCCTTAAAAGAATGAGGTGTCACGCAATATCCAATACTACTCCTCTCACGAAGAGTCAAATTAGTCAGCAAAAAGGTTAAAGCTTTGCAGCTGATCAGCTTCCAAACAGCATTAAGACAACTGTCCTGAGCCTAATTTGAGCCCCGCCCGACAAGCCCAAGGTGCATAATTCAGACAGAAATTTCTGCGCCGTGGGTTTTTTAATAAAACCCTCAAACAGCTTATCCCAAAGAGGTTAGATGTGAATCAAGTCAGCTCCTTGATCTCCACTATCCATGATGATTGCCCAAGCTTGCAATGACTGTAAAGAGCTGAGCTTTGCCATGATGGTAAAGCCAGGTGCCTCATAAAGAAGCTATGAAGTAAAGCTTGTGCAATGACATATGTTGTTGTTTTAAGAAAATCCAATGTATGCAAATTGCACGAAGCAGCAGCATTTAAAACCAACTCAGAATAATCAGTGTACATTTCAAACTGCCATCTTTTGACACAAAATATGAATGAGCTATACATCAGTTCTAAAATAAACAACTGTGACAACGGAAACCTAATCAGAAAACAATTTCCACATACATAAATAAAAACTAGAACGGTTTTTAGAAGCATAACTGAAATCCTGTCACCAGCCATATCTAATCTTGACTTTATTAGTCGCCTCAACTGCGATGCACATGACTGACAAGCAATCTGGAGGTTAAACACACCCTTCCCATCTCTGATCAACTGTCCTGAAAGAGCATAAACTCTATATTTATCGACAGAGCACTGCACACTCAAGGTTATTACACATACCATAGATATCGTTGACATCTCTGAATAAACATGCCATATACTGGTGTGATTTATCATCACCCTAATGGTGAGACACAGGATTTACACCGTGTCCATTTACACGACGTTAACACTGGAATCTGAAATAACTCACTATGACATTAAAGAATGTAATGTACTTGTACTTGTATTTTAATTGCGATTCATCTCGTCAAGAAAATTACATTTTTATGGCGACCGTTTGACGACAATAAAGTTCTTAAACATAAAAAAAGATGAAAGGAGGAGCAGGCACCGCGCTGGGTAGCTACAGTATGTGTTGTCTAAACCAGGAGATTTGGGGGTGTGGGTTGAATTATCCGGTTTACATTTTCTTCTTCTACTTTAGTTTAGAAAAAAAACATCTCTACCTGATTCGCACAGTTAGGTAATCCGACAGAGCCAACAACAAGTATCGAAGTAACTAAATTAGTTTCTATCAGAATACATTAACGATTTTTCTCTAGACTCAGTTCCATGACAACATTGGCACGGTTTCCTGGGGACCTGGCAACCCATTGGCTAATTAGGGCTACGTAAGGGTCTGGGTAGATAGCGTACTTCCGGTGAGTCGGGTGCGCTCATACCGTCCATCTGAACTAGGGTAAACGAGCTGTATATGATCGTTTTTATTGTTTACTGGACGTGAGTCGTACTGTATCCTGTTCTTCCACATATAAAATTTATTATGTGTAACACATAAGGACTAAAGATCTCTTGGTGTGCTTTATTCCGGGCTCCCCTGCCGTGTGTAAAGATAACTTTCAGGCTTCAGGCGGTGGCGGTGGTACGCGCATTGAACGTACCGAGAAACCGAGATAAACGCGCACAAACAACTGGCTACTTTTTATCCATATCGTTATAAGCAAAGGTACAATCATTCACGCGAGAGGTGCCTATATCCTGAAAAATCTTCAAAGGTCTTGAGGACGACTCGGCAATGGGGGGGGGGGGGGGGGGATACAGATTTTCAGGGGAAACTGAACTGGATACGACACCGGACAACCCTGATACTATCCGACTGGGAGTCGGTTTATGCAGTAATTTGACTCGCTGTTCAGCACCATTGAAACAGGATTTACAGCTGCCCTGAACTGAAGACATCCTTGAAAGTAAGACATTTAACCCACCTTTTTCGTGTAGACTGATATCCATAGATTAATAAAATCGTGTTTAATAACAGAAGGAAATTGGTCCAGCAACTTTCTCCTTTACCAGTACAGTACAACGCTAAGCGTGCCGGGAGGGGTGCGCGCATGGGAATGATGTAGAATTACAACACGGGGGATAGTTTTGCCTTTTCAAACTATCTCATCAGAGTTTCGCCCTCCCTCACCCGGGCCGCTTGCTACAGCTGAATCGAGACACCGCCGAAGTGTATGAGATGCATTTATTTTTTTCAACGAAGCGATAAAAAAAAGAATGTTCACAGGAAAACAGATCGATGGCCAAAGCGGCCACTCAGGGCACTTCACGGTTCACAGCCGCAGTCGGGTTTCTTGCTGCTACTCCCGAAAACTGGCAGCTGCGCAGCCGTCTGCGGATTCTGCGCAGCTCGATTGCTCAAGGATGAATCGTTCCTCTCGATATACAGCTGACGCCTTTATACAAGGCTCTTCACGATCAAAACGACACCTTCATTTCACAGTTGTCTACGGACGACAAAGAATTGTTCTTTTTCATTTAGCGATTCTCCCCTTGAACTAATTTGCTATTTTATTAGAAGAAGTGGAACTGAAAAAAAGAAGTGGTCCAGGTCGTTAAAAGGTATGTGTAGTGAAAAAGAACAAATAAAAGATAATAAAACACTACGGAGGAGAAAATGTAGGGCATATGAGCTTAACATATTTAAAAATACAATTTAGCTGACGTTTCATCTGTAAACCATTAGTTACACGCTTATTTTAGAAAGGTGAAGAAACGCTCCGAGTCATCTGAGCTCTTGTAAATATTGGGAAAATTGACGGTTCGAGTGAGAACTAAATATGTCCTCCAAAATGTCGGGTTGCTATTAATACGTTTCTTCCTTCCGACTTTTTCTGCATTCTTCTACTTCTAAAAACCTTATATAATAACTACTGCTGCTAAAATCATTAATAATCAGTCTTCCTTTGAATCACGAAGTCTCTTGGCATTCAAGTCTTTGAAGTTCAAACCTGCTATATTAATAAAAAAAAAAACCTTACGATAACATAACTAGATATGACATTCATTGTAACTGTTCAGAATTCATTAATACTGATGTTTCTATAGGACGTTTCGACCTGAGTGTTCTCATATAAGAACATAAAGGTTCTGCTATCGGAAGGGGACTTACAGTGCCTTGCGAAAGTATTCGGCCCCCTTGAACTTTTCAACCTTTTGCCACATTTCAGGCTTCAAACATAAAGATATAAATTTTTTATTTTATGTGAAGAATCACCAACAAGTGGGACACAATTGTGAAGTGGAACGAAATCTATTGGATTTTTGAAACTTTAACTAATAAAAAAATGAAAAGTGGGGCGTGCAAAATTATTCGGCCCCCTTGCGTTAATACTTTGTAGAGCCACCTTTTCCTGCGATTACAGCTGCAAGTCGCTTGGGGTATGTCTCTATCAGTTTTGCACATCGAGAGACTGAAATTCTTGCCCATTCTTCCTTGCAAAACAGCTCGAGCTCAGTGAGGTTGGATGGAGAGCGTTTGTGAACAGCAGTTTTCAGCTCTTTCCACAGATTCTCGATTGGATTCAGGTCTGGACTTTGACTTGGCCATTCAAACACCTGGATACGTTTATTTGTGAACCATTCCTTTGTAGATTTTGCTGTATGTTTGGGATCATTGTCTTGTTGGAAGATAAATCTCCGTCCCAGTTTCAGGTCTTTTGCAGACTCCAACAGGTTTTCATCCAGAATGGTCCTGTATTTGGCTGCATCCATCTTCCCCTCAATTTTAACCATCTTCCCTGTCCCTGCTGAAGAAAAGCAGGCCCAAACCATGATGCTGCCACCACCATGTTTGACAGTGGGGATGGTGTGTTGAGGGTGATGAGCTGTGTTGCTTTTACGCCAAACATATCGTTTTGCATTGTGGCCAAAAAGTTCGATTTTGGTTTCATCTGACCAGAGCACCTTCTTCCACATGTTTGGGGTGTCTCCCAGGTGGCTTGTGGCAAACTTTAGACGAGACTTTTTATGGATATCTTTGAGAAATGGCTTTCTTCTTGCCACTCTTCCATAAAGGCCAGATTTGTGCAGTGTAAGACTGATTGTTGTCCTATGGACAGACTCTCCCACCTCAGCTGTAGTTCTCTGCAGTTCATCCAGAATGATCATGGGCCTCTTGGCTGCATCTCTGATCAGTCTTCTCCTTGTCTGAGCTGAAAGTTTAGAGGGACGGCCAGGTCTTGGTAGATTTCCAGTGGTCTGATACTCCTTCCATTTCAAGATGATCGCTTGCACAGTGCTCCTTGGGATGTTTGAAGCTTGGGAAATCTTTTTGTATCCAAATCCGTCTTTAAACTTCTCCACAAGTATTACGGACCTGCCTGGTGTGTTCCTTGGTCTTCATGATGCTCTCTGCGCTTTCAACAGAACCTTGAGACTATCACAGAGCAGGTGCATTTATACAGAGACTTGATTACACACAGGTGGATTCTATTTATCACCATCAGTCATTTAGGACAACATTGGATCATTCAGAGATCCTCGCTGAACTTCTGGAGTGAGTTTGCTGCACTGAAAGTAAAGGGGCCAAATAATTTTGCACGCCCCACTTTTCATTTTTTTATTAGTTAAAAAAGTTTCAAAAATCCAAAAGATTTCGTTCCACTTCACAATTGTGTCCCACTTGTTGGTGATTCTTCACATAAAATAAAAAAATTATATCTTTATGTTTGAAGCCTGAAATGTGGCAAAAGGTTGAAAAGTTCAAGGGGGCCGAATACTTTCGCAAGGCACTGTACATCCCCTCAACGAAGCCCAGCCGCCCCCTCTGCGAATCACAGCAGGGAGGGAGAGAGGAATGACTTTACTAACTGAACTGAGTCTGTAAGACTGGAAAATAGGAACAAGTAAAGGTTTATTCCGAGCTGAAAAAAGAAGAAAAATACAACATTTCGGCTGTGGAGCCTTCTTTGGGTGTGAGAAGAAAGTCGGAAAGTTGTGAGAAAGAGGAAAGACTGGAAATGAGTGGGATGACAGCGTTAACACCCCTTTGCTTATGAACAATGTCCTACTTAGGACCTAAATAATGCCAAACATTATTTGATTAAATAATCACAGTTAATGAATTAAGAAAAAAGTTGAAAAAGAAAAGAGAGGTGATTAAATATTCCTTATTGCTGCATAACAAACTCCAACTTTGGCATGCTACAGTAGTTGCAGCAGCAGCTAGTGCTAACATCTTCAAATAAGAATAGAAAGAAAGAGGCTGTTGGAACAGACAGGTAGGAAGGTCTTTGTTAGCTGTAGGTAGATTTAAAAGAACAAATATATTTTTAATTGAGCCGCCTTCTGTTCTGAGAGAAAAGACGTACAGTACCTTACAAAGAATTATTTTCATCAGCTGTCTGAATTAATCGGCTTAATTAAGATAAAAGCTACTGTATACCTGGCATATGAGCTGTGTGGGCAAAAAAAAATGCTGATTCAAGTCAAACATTAATTAGACTAATCATTGCTAATGAATTGTTAAGAAAAAACTGTCACTGAAAGTGGCATATTAAATATTACATTTTTCACATGGCAAACTCTTAGCTGCTGGAAACTAATGGAAGATACCTCCTTCTTTTATGGGATTGGTTCTGTGCAGAATACCAGTGGGTCAGTTACCTGAGAGACTCTTTTCTTGGACCTGTCTTCTGTGCTTTTCTGCTGGCTTCCGTTGTTGTCTGACAGTGTATGATCTGTGTGTCTGGTTAAAGAGAAACTGCAGTCCCAATTTCTCAGACCAGCTATTGAATGTCGGTAGCAAAATAAATTAATTGACGGTATAGAAAAATGTTACGAATTTTGAATTACACACAAAACTTCGTGAACTTTGTGAGTACTGTAAGTCGTCATGTTGTCACAAACTCACATTTGAGTTCCTGTGAACTGCAACATGAAGCCCTTCCTGCTCTCTAGTCCCTGTACTGACTAATGTAGTGTGATGTATGAGCGAATACGTCCAGGTTGTGCAGCAGACATTTCACCACAGAAATGTTCCAATGTGATCTTCATGCAGAGTTAACAAGCAAATAGTATTTGTCGGCAAAACCGTCTGAAGGTCGAAAGCAATATTTCTATTGGTTTAAAAAAGATGTTTTCACATGCCTGCTTGTTTACAATGTCATAGGACTGCAACACGTCACCAGAAGTCTCGTTGACTCATTTTGAATTGCAGAACATAGCGCTGTGCATACCTTGAACTTTTGTCTGTTTTGTGGTGTATATTGGAGATTTTGCATATTACTGTGTACATTTTATTTTTATTGTGGTTTGAAATGTACTCATCAATGCTGATTCTTTCTAAACCCCAAAATATAGAGTGTTGCAGTTCCCCTTTAAGTGGGAACAGCAATACCGAACAGAGTAAATTCCTTATTGTTGTTTCATCTTCTGCAGGGACACTCAGCTGGGTAGTTCTGTACCCTTAAGGACACACTGCTTTGAAACAGCTCACAAACCACATCCATATAAACAACATCCCTCTGTTTGACACAATAACTACAAGAAATAAACTCCAATACTGTCATAAGAACATGAAGTTTAAAACAAATGGAGGCCACTTTTATCCGAAGATCTCATCCAGCCATTTCCTAAAAGAAGCCAAGGGCTCAGCTTCTGTAACATGGCTGGTTAGCTTGTTCCACACTACCACAACACTGTGTAAAGAAGAGTATTAAATGCACTTCCACTCATGGCCTCAGGTGCGTGTCTCACTGTCCATTCTGAAGAATCTTGTCAATTTCTTTGAAGATTTTGAATAATTTTATAATCATATAATTTCCACTAATTTCTATGTCATCTGTAGAGTCACCTTCCTTCCAGTTTTACAATTTTGAACTCAGACATTGAGCTCATTATAGATTTGCCACTAGTTTTATAATTCTGGGAGATAAGAAGTACCTGTGTAAAAAGAAGGAAAAAATGACAAAACGGGGAAAAGAGGGTAAAAATGAAACACACAAACTGAAGTGTTTTTCAAGACACAAGCGCACACACTCGATGTAGTTACTGCCATTTCTTACAACGAACTTGGTGTTCTTCTGCTATGCTGGTGGTGTTTGTTAGATCTGCAAACAGACTGTACACCTTCCCTGTTTGAAAGTCTTAATACATGGTGTTGTGCAAACAGCACAGATTTCATATGCATGCTAAAGTAATATTCAACAGCCAGCCCTGTAATCTCTGTTTGATGATCTGAACTGGCAAACATGTATGCCTGCTTTCAGAACGAAGGCTTTCATCAGCTGCATTGCGCGCAACCCTTTCTGCACACGCTTCAAAGCCAGGGTCACATCTCTCATCGTGCCATGACGTTCAGCGTCAGCGCATCAAGACCCCCCAGACTGAAGGCCCTCGCAGTCTGGGATACAGATTCTGGCTTGAATTACACAGGCAGGACTTCAGTCTTTTATATGAAATGCTATAGTCTGGCCGGTTCTGCTAGTACAATAGTTGAAGATGATGCCCGACAACAAGAGCTTGACAAGCGTTGAACAGCAATAAATCTGTGGATAAAAAGCATAAGTGCATGTGGAAGGCAGCCTTCCCTTATTGTCCGTAAAGCCATTTCAAATGAGGTTTGTTCTACTTCCAGTGTTAAGCACTGATTGACAGATGTGGGGCTCTGTAGTGAAATCCCAGCTGTGTGAAATCTGGGCTGACTTCGTGTCTGCCCACGAAACACAGTGCTGTATGTTACCACCTTCAGCCCCCTGACTTTGAATCAATTATTCATACATTCGTCCTCCCAGGATGCATCAACCAAGAAAAATTACATGCCTTGGAATCACCTCACATAGAGTGCAATGAATTTTAACCCGTGGGAAGCACAGCATAAATCCTTTTGAATTTTTGATGTGTACTCCTGCTTTGATCCTCACTTGAGTGGGAGTGAGGACTGGCTTTTGGTCATCACTTTGGATAGGCCACTACTACACCAAAGGAGACAGAATCACTCCAAGCTGCTAAAAAATAATAGTTTAATTAGAAACGCAGCCATCATGAGGCTGAGGCAAAAATCCAATATTGTTCATTGCTATGACTACTCTCCCCCATGCAGCCTAAATATACCTTAAAAATAAATATACTAAAATAACAAAACACAATTAAAACTAATCAGACCTGACCTGAGTCTGATAATACGTATTACTCTCACAAAATTAGATTCGTGAAGGATCAGATTGGATTTTGCATTGGTAATCTGTGCCAAGCCCTCTGTGCTCCCTCTGCAATCTTTTTTCCTTTTGTCATTTCTGCAACTCATCTTGACATGTCCATGTTCACCTACTGGAAGTGAAATCTTGACGTGATATTTCTTATTTCCTTTACAGTGTTGTTATTTTAAGGCCTGAGTCAAGCCACCTCTCTGGTGCCCATTTTCAGCATGATGGATCACTGACCTTTCACTCTCTCATCACAGAAAAACCTCCTCCTTACCCTGTTAAAGAATGAGCACTCCAGTCTTGACACCAGTCCCTGAAAATGAGTACTAATTGTTCATTAGCTGGTGCTTATTTAGAATCAAACATGGAGAAAGTGATTAAAACAGTGATTCTAGAATCCACATCGTTAAAAAGTACCAGAAGTGCCAAGAAACTAACTGAACCCTTTGTTCGTTGATTTGACCCACAGACACATTGTTGCTAGTGAAAAGGAACTGTGTCTAAAAACTCTACATTTTGACAGTGCAAATGATCAAAACCCTTGCCTTTCTTGGTGAAGCAAACAGCTCACACTGTTAAGCCTAGGCTCTGTGAGGATGGTTTATTGCGGCTGTTCCATATATGTGCCATGATCATGGTCTCCCATACTTTGCAGATGGCTCCACCTGCAAAAGTTGCCATGATTCTCTTGTTACGCTAAATAATGCTTTTATCATGGCATAAACCACAGCAAACTTCCACAACAGGTGCTGTACACTTGTAGGCATCTTCTGGTGGTGATGTTGTTGCCTATGTAGTTTTTGTGTTTTACAAATTGTCAGTTGCTGCAGTCGGCAGGTTCTGGTCCTCTGCTGCCCATTTTTTCTTGACTGTCAGTTAAACAGGCTGAACATTTAGATGCCAATCAAGTGAAATTCATCATGCTGCTATGGCGTGGACAGATAGGAAGTGATGGATGGGAGATGGTGAGACAGGCACTGCACTGTAGAGCTACAGGTGCCCCCATTTAAATGCTCTAATAATTTCAGGACTTTTCCATTTATTATGATGAAAAGTATCACCAGAGCAAAGTCGCACACAGAAGGAAAAACTGTTCTGCTTTTAATTTGGTGCTCACCTTTGGTACTCTTCATTATGGGTTAAAAAAACAACTCACCCCCTGGGAACATTTGCACTCTTTTTACACAGAGGACATTCATAATGGTATTAATAATGAAATTACATATCAGGGAACTACTCAGTGTTATGGGCCCTTGATACAGCATTTCAATATAAAAAGGAAATTTGATCTGAGGGATAAGAGCACCTAAAATAAAATAAATCCTGGAATGAGAACACAACGAATTCAACCATTCTGTAAAAAAATAAGCTGTGTAAGCCTTGTAAACAATTCTCATTTATGTTATTTAGCGCCGTGCAAAACCAATCGCAGCCTCGTTCAGCAAAATGCATTTTCAAAGCACTGAGAATTCCTGTACAAACAGTCGCTCACTCCAGATTCTTTTGCTGTGCATCACTAGTGACAGATCTCTAGGCTCACCCCCAGCAAACAAATGCAAGTCAGAGGAGGTGTTAATCGGGGCACAGTACTTACCTCTACTCAGAGGAGCAGGGACCCCAAATGTAACATTCCGTAGAGACCCACACATTTGTGCTTCTCTTCTCCACATAAGGGAAGAGGTTCAGTAATACACATTACATAACTGTACTGTCGGACGTCTTTCAGAACTGGATGACAAACAAACACCAAGGTGTCGGGGATGACAGCAGACCTCTGGCAGCGTACCAGTCAGTGAGCACAAGCCCGGCAGAGAGAAAACGGATCCAATTCGTTCAACAGAGTAGACCAGTGGAATATTTATGGGTGGTTATCAATAAATCAGTAGAAGCTGTCAACTCATGGCTGATCACTTTAACACCAGTTTTGTGATCAGGAAGATACTAGCTCAATGTTTCACTTATCCTTTGTGCCATTTTAACAACAATAGCAAAATATTGTAAGCTTCACCCCACTTCTGTCATCAATCTTAAACATCCTAATGCCCTAAAAAATCTTTTGTAAGCTTGGCAAGACAGCAGAATTCCGCCATTTGAGACGTTGCAGAAGGACGGCTGAACAGCAATGTGATTTTAATCACCACAGAGTTGCTGTGAATACCCCTGTGGTGCAGGCATCAACAGAATAGGAGACTTTTAATAACTAAATTCCCAGTCTTTTTGAAGTTCTTCACAGTCAAATTCCAGTATCCATTACTCACTTACATGTTTAAACAGCACTTTTCAGTTTCCAAGAACATGCAGGGCATTTGCACAGAATACGCTGTCAATGGATTTCCCCTGATACATAGAATTGCCATGAAATAAAACATTAACTAAGACTGAATTATTAATGTCGTTTGTGTTTGTGGGTCCATAACTGTGTGTTTTTTTGCACAAACTATCCTTTAAAATGCAGCTTTCTAGCAGGGCAAACGAACGTCTTCATTTTTCCCTGTTTTCACAAGAGGTTAGAATTCATGGTGACAGCCCGTCCCAGAAATCACGAAGTGCAAAATCTTCTCGTCCTGCCTGTAAATAGAACCTGGATGACAAAACAAGGGATTTTGCTTTGGCACTTCCTACAGAGGTTGTAACCCCCCTTATTTCTGCTCTCCCGCACTCAGAGTGGGTGCATGCTATCAACCAGTCACGCAATGTGATGGAATCTTGTACAGTATAACGCTGTGAATCGGATTGTGAAAAACAAGACGGGGAGATCACTGCACTCCTCTCCCTCTGTGTGATCAGCCACAGCCTGTGGATTAAGAACACGCGAAACTGCCCTGGAGAGATACCAGTTATGCTGGGACAGTTCATTATACCTACTGCTGGAAAAACTCCATCATGTCATGCACAGATTCATAATTGATAATGTCACAGAGAATGAACTAAATTACATTTTCTTCTACCTTTCAGTGATTCAGGGCATTTTTAATTCACATCAGTCAGAGTCCTCCTTCAAAAAGAAATGGTTTTCTGAGATATCAAAACCTTTGGACCCAATCTCATTATACTTAAGCTGGACATTTCGTCATGTTACAGTACATGTGGTACTTAGTTTACAAACAACCTGTAGTGTGGCAAACAAAAAGAAATAATGCAGACCTCAGGTAACCCACACAAAATCTTTTAATACCCTTTTTCAAGGTAGAGGTGGTTCAAACTTTCAAATATTAAATAAAAGGGGAAAATGTGATGGCACAGGTTTTTAATGTAAAAACTTGTGATCAACACTCAAATGCCTTTTTAAAAGTCATGTGCCTTATGACTTATATATATATTTAATACACATACACAGATATTTTTATATATAGATTTTTTTGTTGTTTTTTTTTTTATCTAGACCAGCCAGATACAAGATCCATCGGTATCTTACAGTAGCAGTTGAGAACGCAATGTCCAGCGTTTTTCATAATCCTTCTCTCCTTTTCTAAAATAGATTTGTGTCGGTATGTGTATCGAATTAGTAGAATGATTTACTCTCTTTTTTTGTCTAGACTGGTGCAATACTTCTCCTTGGTATGTCGTGTCTTCTGTGCATGGGTCCAGAAAGAATTTCACAGGGGGGATCACAATTTCATTATGCTCACCGGGTGCAGCTTGGGTACTTTGTGCGTGTGTGTGTGTTTTTTCCATACATAAAACAGTCATTTCCGTTCACCACAAGCCTTTGGTTGTGGTTGTACAAAGAGAAACAAAATCCCCAAAACTCATGTGAAAAGGAACAAGTAGACCAAACTTAGCAGCATCCCCATTGGTACATCTGTGTGAATAAGGCACCGCTGCATGATGAGTTGACATTGGCCTGTGAGTCTCCTCCACTGACCAGAAGGAGCTGGATTATTGGGGGGGCCTTCAAACTGTGCTCTCCAACATCCACTCTGTGCTGCTGAAGGTCACCCTGCGGTTGGCCAGGGGCGAGGAGTCCACGTTTAGCTGGGTGGAGGACATGTGTCTCCTCGTCCGTGCCCTCCGGGGGTAACTGTGACTCTGAAACAGGGAGTAGTCCCCGTCGAAGGAGAACCTGTGCCGAGTTCTTGCAATGTCTCCGGGGAGGAGGCCCATGTTGGCCAGCGCACCCTTTCTGTCCCTGATCCGGGGGGCTTCCTTGCTCCCCGCGTTGGGGCCGATCAGGCAGAGGGACATGGTGGAGCCCATCTGGCTGCTGTCTGTGTGGGCCTCCTCTGAGGATAGCACGGCCGCTGTGGAGTGCTGCACGTCCAGGCTGGTGCGCCGCTTCTTCTGGTCGGCGGGGAGAGGAGGCAGCTCCACCTCCAGGGTGGCCGTAGTTGCCTGGGGGCCCTCGCGCGTCTCGCAGTCCACCTTTAGCACCAACATCTTGCACTCTTTGGCCTCCTTGGCACACAGCTCGTGGCTGTCCTCCGCCTGCTTGGAGGCCGAACGCTGTATGGCACTCTGGCTGCCATTGGTTTGTGAGCAGACGTTGCTGACCTTGGCTTTGCAGTGGTCATCCTGGTTGCTGTAGACCTTGTAACGGATCATGAGGATGATGATGAAGACCAGCACGGAGGCCACAATGATGCCCCCTATGATGATGATCATGGTCCCTCCCAGGAACTGGCTGTGGATGAAGCGACACTGGCTGGTCTCGCTGGTGGTGCTGAACTGCACGCAGCCCACGACCCTGGTGGCCGTCAGGGAGGTGATCCCATCGTCGTAGACCGCCAGCACACACAGGTCGTACTCCCGGCCTGCCGCCAAGTCATTCACTAGGAATGTCTTGTTGGTTGGCGGGATCATCCTGCAGGGGAGAAAAAACAAAACAAAATACACAAATATGAGGAGCTCCTTCTGGTCCAGGGCCCAAGACCCAGTCCTACAAAGCCAGACTCTATGTTACAGGGCTTGTTTTAATAATCGGCTGCCACAGACATGTAACATGCTTATATTAGCTAAGATCCAGGATATTTTTAAAAAACAAGCACCAGGCCAACATTTCAAATGACAAACCCTGTACTGATTACCATTAGGTAGAATCCTCTCACAAACAAAAATGAATTCTATTCACACTATAAATCAGGGCTGGAGTATATTAAGAACAATATTATAAACAGAACCAGATATAATGCAATGAGGACTATTGTATGGTTAACAGGGCATATGAGAGTTTTTTTCACAACAGATCTAGGGATAGGCTGGTAACACAAAATGTTCTGAATATCAAGGAAACACTTGAGGGATGGAAACCAAAGAGAACTTGAAGTGCAATGTGACTGCGGATCTTTGAAGTAAAACAGGTTACAGTGAAAACTGGAGATAAGAACTACTGACCCTTTGCAAAGGAGGATTGAGACCTGCTGATCTGACTGTACAGCAACACACATTTTAATGTCAGAAGACATTATTGCAGAAGATGTCTGGGTAAATGTCAGCACAAGACAGTGGCATGCTCAGCCGCGTAAGGATGGCTTGAAACAAACATGAGGCTAGGAAGTGAGACCACCACTTCCTCCTCATCACCGTCTGCAGGTGAACAAGTGGGATGGTCCGGTGAGGAGGTCTACAGCCAGGCTGTGAAGGTGGAAAAAGAACGAAAGCAAACGAGACCCCCCAGGACATGCACAGGACCGCACACCAGACGCTAGAATAAGTGCACCCCCACATTGAGGGAGGGAGCGCCGACACAAACAGGAAAGGACGGAAACGACAGAAACAGGAGACGAGAATTACAGATCGGGACCCCCCCAAAACTCCTTCCCCCACCCCCCCACACACACACATCCCAATTTCCATCCCGAACTCCTAATTTTGAACACTGCACAGGCGGAGACATGGGACAGGAGGGGGCGTAGAGTAGGGTGCTGTGAGACAGGCTTTGTTGGTGGATGAGTGAGAAGGGAGAGGCAGTGGGCTGCCAGCTGTGAAGTCATCTTGTATCTATTGCAGCGTAATAGATAAATAGAAGGTATCCTCTGTATACCCTAGGCATTCAGCAGGTCTGACCTCACCTCCTCATGCCTGAGTCTCAGATGCTAAGGCAGGCAGCCCTGGTCCTGGAGGACCTCTCCCCTGGTTTTCTTTCTGACTCCGTTCAATCAGCTCATTACAAGCTTAATGGGACCAGATCAACAGCTGCTTCCAGCTCTTCAGCAGCTGAGGCTTTGAAGAGATCTAGAAAACCCAGAGAGACACTGCTCCTCCAGCACCAGGATTACATGCCCCTGTTCGTAGGGAAAATGTGTGGAATTTATTTGGAACAATTGAAAGAACACAACAGGGGGGATTTCCATGATCTGTGATGCAACATCTTGTATTTCTCATTCCAAAATGTTCCTGGTGTTTTTTTTTTACCCTGAATACCATTTGAAAATCCTAATACTGACATGCAACACTACTATGTTAACAACAGGGCTCCCTATTAAACTGAAATCCCTGTCTTTAAGAACAGGGAATACGCACCTTGTAGCACCCTGAAGCGTATCTATGGTATATAAAAATTATACTTGATGGTGCTTTTTTTTTCTCTTAGCTTTTTAAGTGCGATGATGGCCCAAAATTTTCTTTCTCCCAAAAGCAACTTGCGGATTGATTTTCTAGCTACATTTGTCCAAGGATCTCCCACAGACTCTTCACTACCAGTCCCAAGGCATAAGCTTCTATCACACGAGCAGGCTTCACGTCAAAAATGCCTCCTCCATTTTAACGGACCTTCCCCTACATTTCCACCTTGTAAATGCCCTCTCATTTGCACTTCACCTGCCAGCTCTGTTCAAGACTGAAGGGATTCAGTTCTCTTAACCTCTTGATGTAGAATGTACGGTAGCAGGACGTGGTTCGTGTTTGTGACATGGCAAGCAAACCTGCACACGGACCACAGCTTGGGAACTGCTGCGTTAGAGGAAGTGGGAGACCTACGTTCTGCAGGCAGGCTTATTCTTGGCAAGTTTCTATTTGTGTTATATACATCTTTGTACACAGAAACATATGTACGTAGAGATTCAGAAGCAACAAGGGCACTTTTATGAAAAACAGAACAAGTCTCTAAATCCAGACCATACTGTACCATTCTATCATTTCCTCCCATCCCACATCAGGTAGGAGAAATCTGTTCTATTTTCTTGCTGCTCCGAGGTCTATGAGCAGGCAGATGGCAGGCTCGGTAACCCCCAGCAGGCTGCAGCGCCGTGGCAACGAGCTGCGAGCCTGCTTGACGGAGAGATGCCGAGAGTCTGCTGAAACGCAGGAGCAGATGGGCCTGTCCCACACCAGGAGCAGCGGCTGGAACTCATCGCCGTGCCTCGTGGAGGCATACAGACGCCGCCAGCCGCAAGAAAGCAAGAGGAGAGGCTACGGCCGACTTCCACAGCATCGGGGGGAGCAACGTGCAGCCACCGTGGGGTCGGGGCCTCTGGACAGCGGGGAGGCGAAGCTATTTCGGCTCGCTCCTCTGCCCTCCACCCCACTGCTGGGAGGCACTTGGTTTGGGTGCTCTTTAGTGGCGTGGGTGTAGGCACACAGACTGTACAGTTGTGGAAATGAGTACTGGCACTCGGGCTGTTCTTTGATTTATGGAGTGTAGTAAATATTATTTGCTAAGCTGTTTATCAGAAGACATCTCTTTTAGGTTTATTGAGCACTCATTTGTGCTAGGAAGCTGTAGTCTGGACACTCTCTTGAACGAACTACCTCAAGACACTGGGTGTCAGTACTCAGGTGTGTATGTCTCAGTGGTGTTGACATGAATATAACAATGGGATAGTATAACAAAATCAAGTGGAAAATAGTCTACTATTTAAGATGTGTGATTTCTCTAAACTGACCCTCCACATGGATCTAAGAGTTGAATGGATCTGAGCAGGCATTGTTTCTTTGAATCTGGTCTTCTAGGTTTCTAAGTTTTACAATCCTTTAACACACAACATCACTGGGTCGCTGTCAGTTCTAATCGTGTATTCTGTATGGTCTTGGCTGCTGTACACCCACTTACTGTAGATAGCTGCACTTCTGTTCAGAAGTACTGATACTGTACAGCAATGTGCAGAAAAAGTGGGCTGGATTTCAAGAAGACCCCCTGGCCCTATCAACACCATGAAAAGCTTCACAAACCCTGTTACCCTAACCTCCCCCGCAGTCTGTTCATGCAAATGACAGACTAAATCAGATGAACGGGGGAATTAAATTAGCAGACACGGTCATCCATGCTGTCATGTGCTTTTATTAATAGCTAAGAAACAACAAACCAATTTGAAATAGAGGATTACTGGCTCCACGGTATGCCTAATGCCGTCTATACACTTAAAGGGATTTGTTCATAAGCTTTGGGGACAACAAAAATGCCAAAGGCAGATTAAAAATAAAATACTATTTGTGATGGTTATCCAATCAGGAAGTGAGGGATACCTCTTTCTGCCAGATTAATGCATTTGCTCAATGTTCACATCCTCTAAACGCTAAAATCCTTGGGAGAACAAGCTGATTAGTGTCACCTGCAGGAGATGCAAGCCAAAGTCTGGCCAACAGACACCTCAGGTGCCGAGCAAAGGGACAGCTCTCACATTTGTCCCCTGCAACCTGAAGGGGACTACTGTATGCAGTCAAATACAGCACGTTTTACTGTACGTCCCTCTGAACTTCTTATTGAATTTTTCAGTTCAGGATGTATTAATACAATAGCAATACTTCAGTATACCTCACACTAATTGCATCCATTTGTAAGATAATGGAAATCATATTATATCATATTCATGCATCCGTCTTTCAGAAGAGATGTTAAACCAAGGTCCTGACTCTCAGTGGGCATTTCTCGATAAGAGTAGGGAGTTATCTCGGTGTCCTGGCCAAATTTCACCCCTTGGCCTTTACCGTGGCCTTCAAATTGCCCCCATGTATGATTGGCTTGCACTTGCCCTGCGCTGGACTGGCGCCCTGTCCAGGGTGAACCCTGCCTTACGCTCGTTGCTTGCCGGGTAGGCTCCGGCTTCCCGCGACACCATATGGTATAAAGTGGTTTGGTAAATGACATGACATGGCATGACATACAGTATTCATGCATATTTGCATAGCATGACATTGGCAAGACTTAGGTGTTGGTAATGTGACACATCATTTTCATGCTCTGGACAATGTGGGAAAGCAATAAAAAGGGAAAAAAATGTAATTACAGTCAAAACTGTAGAGATTAAATCACGGGATACTAAGTCCAATCTGCACAATGCACTAGTTGTCACGCCCTCTGCAGCCAGAGGGCACTCCTTCTCTGTCCTGTCTCTTGTTTCCGGTACTTTGCTGTCCTTCCGGTGTTTCTCTCTCTCTGGGGCTATATATTTCTGGGTCTTTCATTTGCCTTGGCTCAGCATTGACGTTCGGATGTCCTGAGACCCGCCTAGCACCAGGTCGCCCCACGTCCGCTACCTGAGGGCATAGGTTTCTATACGGCATTTCCTGAACAGCTGAGCCCGGGCTAAACCCCGTCTCGCCGTTACACATAGGCTCTTTCATGCTCTCCTGCCATTCCAGGGTTTGTCCTTTCCGACATCCGTGACACTAGTTAGGCTTTATGTATGATTTTGGTCATCATGTTCAAGGGGAAGAGCAATCTGTTTAGTTCTATTTAATTCCTACACTGTCAGGCCAAAGGAAATTAATCCTTTTAGTTGTGAACAGAGAAGAATATGAGAGAACCTTATACAAGTATTCAGAATCCTCAAAGCCAATTGACAAAGTCAACCTAGCCGACTTCTTCTGAATTGACAGTGAAACGCAAACAGGAGACAACTGAAAACTATTGGAAATATATTTCGAGCCCAGGTACCCAGACATGTGCTGAAGCTGATAAACTGGCTGCCTTCATCAAACATCTGGTTGAAGTCCTTAGATCAATTAACTACTAGTTACCAAATGGCTTCCTCTTGTTTGCAACCTTTCTTATGTTCCTATGAAAATCTGTCATCAAGTACTGGATTTGTAAATTAAACATGTTTCTAAGTGAGACTGAGAAACAAAAGCTGTGAAGTGCTCAACACACTCAAGGCCAAGGCAAAATTGGGAACCACAGCTCAGAAGGCAGCCTGTTCACATTTAGCAGGTGATGTACTGTAGCACAGGACATGAGTTGGTTTCTTCTTGTCATTTTGCGCTTTAACCCGTGTGATTTGGCTTTTTTTTCTCTGAGCCTTAGGAGTTTAACAGGAGCTTCTGGATCCTGAGCTGGAGTGTTGTAACACAATTTCAACTCTGATTTCTATTTAAAACAATATGGCATTCATGCACTCCATGCTGTACAGTATATGACACAATCCACCTTTCACACCTAATTAATTGAGCTCCTTCTACCACTACCATGGTAATGCATTAAAGGTGTTGATGGGCTTGCTGTTCCGATTTAATATTTTAAGGTGACTGTTCAATTGAAATGTCTTCCTTTAGTTACTGAATAATTTTTACTTTCCCAAACTTGCTATGTTTTTGGCAACTCACTGATTCCACACAATACTCAATATTGATAAAACTGTATTAATGGTATTGATGCAGAATTTCAGTAAAAGTCCAAATGTGAACATGATGGCTTCATATTCTCACTAGAATTAGATCAACGGATGCTACATTGAACAAAACAGGAAAGAAACCATGTTATAGCAGAACCTCAGTCTCACCTGTACACCAACGTATCATCAGAGGAGCTGTTGTACTGGATCTGGTACATGCGGATACCAGGAATGTGGCGCTCAGAGGGCCACCGGATGACAGCGGAAGATGAAGTCAGCTCAGCAGCTACCACTCTCTTGTCCTGGTTCTTGGTGTCATTGGAGGACTTGGAGGAGGTGGTGATATCGGACAAGCCGGGATCGGGCTCCTTCATGTGGCTGGTGTTGTTGACGAAGAGGGGGAGAGGCACCATTTTGACCTCCACGGAGGCAGTGGCTATCCCTGCAGCATTGGATGCCACACAATTGAAGTGCCCACTGTCCTTCAGGGTGGTGATCAGGATGTCCAGGGTGCCATTATCATAAAGGATGGTCCTGGAGTTGTTGTGGACAAGTTTGCCATCTGGGGAGCGCCAGTGGATGGTAGGGTCAGGATCCCCCACCGCTTTGCACTTCAGCATCACCCCCTGGCCCTCTGTAACAAAGGGCTTGGAGGCATAGTGCTTGGTGATCAGAGGAGCTTCGCAGATAAACTCCTCCTCCTGGATAGACCAGAAGTACTTGTCCATGAGGTGCTCGGGGGAAGCACATGTCTCCAAGTCATCCTCCCTAGTGAGCCTGCGTAGCCACAGAAGCTCACAATTGCAGTGCAGGGGGTTTCCCCCAAAGCTCACCGCCAGCGAGGAAGGGTTGGAGCCCTTAGCGTCTGTCAGGACTTGAGCGTTCTGGAACAGACTGTCTGGAGGCAGCTTCCGGAGCCTGTTGGAGGTCATGTCCAGGCGCACCAGCTTGCTGAGCAGGGTGAACGTCCCAGCCTCTATGTGGTCGATGAGGTTGTGGTCCAACGTGAGCGTGTTGATGTTGGTCATCCTGGCAATGGCCTCCCAAGGCAGAGTCTGCAGGTTATTGTAGGACAGGTCCAGGTCTTCAATCGTGCCCAGGAACTCATCAAACGAAGCAGGTGCCACGTGGTGGATTTGATTGTTCCCCAGGATGAGGTGGCGGAGGTTGATGAGACCCTTGAAGTGATCGTTCTTGATGGTGCTCAGGCGGTTGCCATCCATGTGCAAGGCACGCAGGGATCTGAGGCCCATAAAGGCATGGGGCATAATCTGGCTGATGGTGTTTCTGGACAGGGTGAGGTGCACCAGGCTAGTCATGTTAAAGAAGTCTTTCCTGCGGATGACGGTGATAAAGTTGTCTGTCAGCCGCAGCTCCACTGTTTTGCGGTCGATCGTGGGGGGCACAAACAGGAGCCCCGTTTTGGCACAGAGTAAGGTCAGAGTGGGGGAGATATTTTGGCAGATGCAGCGGCCGGGACAGTTATGTGCCTTCACCAACACTCCGAACACCAGCATACAGAAGACAAGCCTTTCCATGGTATATCAGCTTACTGTTCCTGTAGAGAGATGAAGAGAGGGTCAACCATCACACTGAATGCCATCTGATTTGCATATGCAAAGCAAGCTGGACATATGATATCTGAACTGTATCTCAGAACATTGTAAACACAGCGGCAGGTGTGTGTCTCAGCCTGTTAGATAACTGATGAAAACTGACTGAAGAGAACGAACAGAGAATGTAAAGACGTAACGTCAATAGCTTAGTGAGTCCTACTATTAAAAAATAAATCTTGGCCCTGTTGCACTTCTCTGTTCAATCATTCATGGGTCAAACAGGCCACAGTTATTATGATAATCCATTTTAATCAAGGTAAGAACAAGATAAAGATAAATTATCTGCAGAAGTTATTAAGCATTTATACAGGGCTTAGAGTGCTGATTAAAAATTTTGTCATTCCTCAGTGGACTCGGTTTAGGAGCACTATCTCATACATATCTCACGACACCTTCCCTTTCTCTGATGCACATCTGGGATAGATGCTTGGTAGATCACCTCCTTAACTATTAATTTAAAAACATCCTTCATCAGATTCCATTAAACATCAAACAGAGCTGTGTCTGTTTTAATGAAGTCACGTAGGTCATGAGTAATGGTCACCTTTGAAAAATGGCCATCTGAATACCGGTTAGAACTGGACTGCCACTAGCTTACGTGTGCAAAGAACTTAACGTTGCATATCTGTACACTGCTTGGGTACTTTAACAGTATTCGATATATGTACCCAATGTATATTTAACAGTGTGCGGTGGTATACTTTATGGTGACATCTTTAAGAATGACAGTTTTGTAAAATATCACACTTTAAAAGAATTGGCCATTATGGGAAAAGAAAGCAAAGGAAATCAATTAAATTTAAAATTCAGGTTCCTTTTGGAATAAGTTAATTAAATGACGAAGTATCACAGGTAAAGAGTCCTTCTCACCGCCAGTCATAGAAATTTACCAAATTACATGTTCAAATCAGTAATGTGCTACCCATTTACTGTAATTACAGTAAGCCATTGACAATTAATTATCTTTTGTGTAACGTTTTAATTTATGTATATTAAAACATTCTTCCCAGCATGCACACCGAAGAAAAAAGCACAAGTGTTTTTTTTTATGTTTGCACTGCAAAGATTCCCCTTTTAAGCTTACTGTGGTGTATCACAGTAAAAGCAGACTAAAATGTGGTAAAGACATGCTAAAGCACAGAGCTAATAATAATTCCTTACACTTATATAGCACTTATCAGGACACTCCACTCAAAGTGCTTTACAGGTAATGGGGACTCTCCTCCACCACCACCAGTGTGCAGCCCCACCTGGATGATGCTCCAGTACTCTCCCCACACACCAGCTCTCAGTGGGGAGGAGAACAGAGTGATGAAGCCAGTTCAGAGATGGGGATTATTAGGATGCCATGATTGGTAAAGTCTGAAAGAAATTTGCCCAGAATGCTGGGGTAACACCCCTACTCTTTTCGAAAGACACCCAGGGATTTTAAGTGACCACAGAGAGTCAGGACCTCTGTCTCATCTGAAGGACGGCGTCTTTTTACAGTCTAGTGTCCCGTCACTATACTGGGGCATTAGGACCCACACAGACCGCAGGGTGAGCGCCCCCTACTGGCCTCACTAACACCTCTTCTAGCAGCAACCTTAACTTACCAAGAGGTCTCACATCCAGGTACTGACCAGGCTCACACCATCTTAGCTTCAGTGGATTGCCAGTTGTGAGTTGCAGGGTGATATATCTTGTGGTTTAAGCCCATTAAAAATAAAATTGTACTTTAACCACGTTGAACCTTCTAAAGTATCACTTTCTAGTATTAAAGGATGTGCTAAAAATAGAAATGCTGATGTTACTGTATGCTGTTGGTAGACAGTAAGACAGGTACGTGGGCTCATGTAGAATGGATGTACTGTATCTGTTAGCATGCAGAATCCTGCTCCTGGGGTGTCAGAGGCAACAACCATCAGATTAAGAAAGATGCAAATCAGCACTGCTGCTCATATCTGCAATTAAATTATGGATTGCGGTCAAGCACAGTCAAATTAATGGCAGTCAACAATACAAATATAGGGTTTGTATTAAAAAAAAATAAAAACAGATCTAATTAAACAGCTTGAAGTCTCTGCTGTATTTCCACTGGAAATGCTTCGTTTTCGTGACTTGTCTTTTCGCTCTTCCCTGGTTTCACAGACAGTTCCAGCAGCCAGAGGACTGTGGTTTGACAGCTCTTAATTGCACAAACTGTCCTAGAAACCCATCGCACGGTATGGCCTGTGTGAAACACAATAAGGTGCCTCTTTCTGCATCAGTTACAAATCCCCAGATGGACTGGAACATGTACAAACCTTTTTTCTATATTTTCAAAAAGTCAGAAAAAAAACATATGCCTTTTTTTTTAAAGGAAAATGAAGTTAGGCATCTAAATGACTACAAATCAGAAGGAAAAAGCAGGTTTAAGAGTAGCTGTCTTGAAAGCATTCAACGGACCTGTCGATTGATTGAAAGCCAAATCACTGAGCAGAGCCCCTACCCACTTTGGGGCCTGGCAACCTGGCTGATGCAAAGCAATACGATTGCACTGTGAAGACTGGCAGGTCTTGGGAAAAATAAACACATCTTTACTCAGGTGCCTACGATGAAGACAGCACATGAAATGCAAGAATTAAAAACAGGAGTGATCCACGCACAAGACATTTTCTGCAATGCCTAGGCCTGGAACAGGTTTGTTACAACATCAATGCTTAACTGATATAAACAAGTAAAGAAATAATACCTACAGTAGGTAATACAGTTTCACATTCTAACCTCTTTTTCTAATGATTGCTGAATTAGTAGGTTGCACAAACGCCTAGAAACTGCTGATGCAGAAGAAATGAATCCTGGAACATTTGCAGGCCTGTGAAGTACTGTAGGCAGTAATAAATAAAAGCTTGTGTAGTACACAGTCTTGAAACCAATCTACCTGGAGCTTTAGGGGCTCTAGTTTCTGAATATTTTTCAACTTCGTATTATTCAAACCTACAAGTACTAATTACAGCTTGATTTGTAACCTTTCTCGCCAAAATGTGGCAATTAAAATGAAGAATTACTCAGGGACGGCTCATTTGTGACTAGAATATTATTGCAAAGTTTTCTTTCCCAGGTGATCTCCCTGTCCTTTCCGCCTTGGAACAGAGCCTCGCTTCTGCTTATTGCCTCAGGCTCGTGTTTCAGCGCCGACTTGTGTGCGAAGAAAATCCCCAGTAGACACGCAGGGCTCCTCTGTTTTCCTATGTGAAAAGCCGTCTTATTTTATTGTCATTACTTTTTCAGGCTGTTGGCTGACGTTTGACTTCGGAATGAGCCGTGGTATTCAGTGAGCATGGCAGACTCGTGGCTTAGAAATTGAAAGTGGAAATGGGAGAGAGAGGAAAAAACCTACAACAGCTTGGCTTCCACAATTTCAGCTGTGAGATTCTTTGATGTGTCTCCCCTGTCCTGTAGGAGGTTCCGGCTCTTCTCTTGCCATTTAATTGTAGTGATCTCCTCTTCTGTTTGCACAATGGAATCTGTTATTCTGGAAATTAGACCATTGTGCCAGGAATCTGTCTGTTCTCAATCCTATTTTTGAAAGTATGTCAGTGAGTCAGCTTCGAACAGCTGGTAAGGGAGTATGGACTGGATATCCCATGACTGTTTGGGAAGAAGTAGCTCCTGTGTTCTATCAGGAATGGAACTAAATCTATTTAGCCCACGTGTACCTGGGTGCTTGTGCCATTGTTGACTTAGAAGGCACGCCTTGGATCAACTTTGCCAACTTTGGCAGTTCAGAATTTCCAGTACTTGAACAAAGTGCCCCACGTTCACAATGCGACAATGCTGGACAGCAGGACTGGAGTTAGGGCCTGGATTCTTGTTCATGGCCTTACTGTACAGTTCCATCACCTTGTAAGCAAATAACAATAATAATGCTGATGACTGAATTTGGCTTCATGTAGTGTGCTCCTAGTGCAAAGCTCTGATTCGGAAAAGCACCAAGTTCTCCAAACATGAATATGCTAATGAGGCCCATGGCTCAAACACTTTCAGATGGTGGGGATCCAGCTCCTGCATCCTCTCCCACTATCCCATAGAGACTGGCTATTGATCTTACAGCCTCCCTGTGAAGAACTTCGTTACCATGGCAACCCTTTTGTAGAATTTAGGTCTTTGAAGTGCATTCAGACATTGCTCTTGTTCCCAAGAAAATAAGATCTTTTTTCTTGATAGAGACCGGACATGTTATGAATATTAACAGGGTTTGTTTCTTTTTTTAATTTGTGCACACTTAACCCGAGGCTCGACCCGGATTTGATTACGAGCTAGCCAAGAGGGGAAAACTTCCCCTCTACAGCTAATCTGTATTCGATAGGGACAGTGGGGTTTCAGGATTGGTTTCTGTGGATCCCTGCCTGCAAGATTTGTGCAACACTTATGAGCATTTGACCACCTAGCGCAGCACAGGTTAAAGGAGAACTGCACTGGTATTTTTATATTTTGGGTTTAGAAAACATCAGCAGTGATGAGTGTATTTCAAACCACAGTGAAAGTAAAATGCAGACAGTATCGTGTGAAACCTCCAAGTTACAAGTTAAGAAAATAGATTAAATTTCGAGATATGCACCATATTCTGTGATTCAGAATTATGCAACAATACTTCCAGTGAGGTGAAGCAGCCATATTACATTGTAAACAAGCAGGCTTGTGAATCCATCTCTTTTAATCCAATAGAAATATTGCTCTCAACTTTGAGACAGTTTTACTGACAAATAATACCTACTTGTTAACTCTGCATGCAGATCACACTGGAACATTTCTGCAGTGAAATGTCTGTTGTTCAACCTCTACTTATTCACTCATACATCGCATTACATTAGTCACTACAGGGACACTATACTGTAAACAAGCACCACCCTTCAGATGAGACGTACTGTAAAACAGAGGTCCTCTCTGTGGTCATTAAAAATCCCAGGGAGTTTCTTCAAAACAGTAGGGGTGTTACCCCGGTGTCCTGGCCAAATTTTCCCCTGGCCTTTACCAATCATGACCTCCTAATAATCCCCATCTCTGAACTGGCTTCATCACTCTGCTCTCCTCCCCACTGAGAGCTGGTGTGTGGGGAGAGTACTGGCGCACTCTGGCTGCTGTTGCATCATCCAGGTGGGGCTGCACACTGGTGGTGGTGGAGGGGATCCCCATTACCTGTAAAGGGCTTTGAGTGGAGTGTCCAAAACAGCGCTATATACAGGTAAGTGTAAGAAACGATTATTAGTCGTACAGTGAGTAGCGAGCAGGAAAGACCGCTTCATGTTGCAATTCTCATTAACTCCTCATTAACAGTTTGCAACAACATGGCAACTTACCGTACTTTCACAAAGTGCAGAGTTTGACACATTTTTCAATACTGTCAATTAATTTATTTTGTTACAGAGACTTAATAACCTGTAACTGCAGTTCCCCTTTAAATGTATATATATATTGGCCTGATTTTATGATAAGCAAATAGCACACTACTATAAACTCTTTGAAGCAGTGCTGAACAGAGGAGACCTAATGACAGAGCAGAGCTCTGTGTCTGACTGTTCCTAGCCGAGGTGCTGTCTGCTGTGGAAGTGAGGGAATTAGCACTATGAACATGATATATTGTATAGTAGGTCAAAACAGTCATCACGGCATTCTCCTTGCAACAGAGGGCACGCCTCTTGACACAGGTCCACCTTGCAAAACCCAGCAAAAAAAGAAAGGATTTTCAGAAACATTTATTTTTATGTTTTGATTGATGGTGGCAGATAATAGATGGCAAACAAACAAAAAAAACACGTACAGAATGCAGGCTGCTTATTTAATGACAAAAGTAATATTTTCCTCATGTATTACAGCTCCAATAATTAATTTACTAGCTTCCCACATTATGACAGTATTGCTGTTAAACCACCAGCAAGCTTTTCAACATAAAAAGCAAATAAAAGAAACCATTATGCAGAGCATCTGAAAGACTGAGATATAAGAATACACTTTGTGAAACTGTCACTCCCCTGGCATAATGTCCAGAATGAAAATGCAGTGTTGAGGCCCTGTCTCATGGTAGCAGAGGGCTTTAGCATTCGGGACAAGACAGCTGATGAAATAAGAGTGGAGAAAATCCGGAGAAAGGGAGATCTATTCTTTCTAGAGTAAACCTGTCTCTGTCATCACTGTATCTTTGCTGGCTATGTTGGAACACTTAAAAGAGACACTTAAGATTTCTAAAATGCAAGATTTAGTACAAAGCAAATATTTCAAGCAATTCTCTCTAATATACTGTACAGTATATCCATTCTGTCGTTATCACGAAACCACATCTTCCTGATGAAGGTCATGGTGACCTAGACCCTAATACTAAAGCATAGGGCCAATTCACCTAGCTAGCATGTCTTTGACACCCACAAATCACAAATGGACATGGGCTGGGAGAACATGCAAACCCCACATGGAAAGATCTCAAGTCTGTAACTGATTCCAGGACTCAAGAGTTGACAGGCAGCAGATACTAAATGTAATGCCACCATGCAGTACTGCTCAATGTTTTTAAAATGTATTGGAAGGTAACAACAATAAAATTACTAATCTAAAACAAATCACACACAAAAACTATTTTTAAGTGCTGAAGGGCTCCTATATTGATTTTGTGAGTAGCCAGCACAATACTAAATTGCTCCTGACCCATTCATGGTGTGTCTCAGCAGAAACACATTTCACTACAGTGTGCAGCATTTGATGTGTGGGAGCTACAGAAAACAGCCATACTGTATGACTTGCAGTGGGTTCCCTCCACTTTTTTTAACTCAAGGATTTGAAAAAGTCAAGCTTGGCTCCTGCAAATCCCTCCACAACAAACCACCCCACTAGAACCATCAAGACATCCAAACCTTTATATCCAGTCCAGCTTGCAAACAGCACTGACAGCTCACCAATACCACTGAAGGCATAAAGGCCTTACGGAATTCTCTGTACGATTGTTTTTTGCTGATATCTTCTACCAACTTGACGGCACTCTTCCTATCCCCAAACAAGTTGATGGGCTTCATTAAAACATGCCTGATCATTGTTCTGATTACTTTATCGACTGCTTGCTTTCTGGCACTCTCATCTTTGTATCCATAAGAAGATCGAACATTCAATTCCTTTAGCATTTGAGACACTAATGCTATGTGGAAGAAATTCAGCGGTGCAGTAACCATTAAGGGCATTTATATACTTTAAAGAAGTGCTCACCAAACTATTTGTTGTGTCCCCCATGCTGTTATAAAATGTTTGATTTTTTTCAGCATTTATCACAAAAGAACCCTATAAATTTATTTTTTTAATCATTTCCTCATCTAATGCTTGTGGTTGTGGCTTCATAAAAAAAATGAGGTTTTTAATTTGCAGCTTAATTACATTTGGTACCCAAGAGACGAAACGTGACTTGAACTCCTGGGATTGGAGTATGGTGCGAAGAACACTGATGGTAGAGGCCACAGAGCAGGAACTCATTGGTCTCTAGCAGTGACCTTTGGACTCTTAAAATTAACTTTTAACATTTCTCGAGCAAAAAAAAAATCCTCATCCAGCTGTTTCCTAAATCAAGCAGGCTTCAGCAGGTCTAGGTAGCTTAGGTCCACTCTAATTCTTTTTCATGAATAGCCTTTTCTTGTGCTGATGCTCCTATTTGGAATGGAATGAGTTTATGGTTTTGCTACCAGCACGCAACCCCCCCCCCCCCCGCCTACCTTAAACGTCATCTTTAATTGAAGAGATCTTTAACTTGAAATTCAAAATGGGGAATGCTGAGCTAGAAGAAGTAAAAGACTTAGGGTTTTATGTTGATTCACCATTTGCATCCTCTAGACAAAGTGCAAATGCAATTAAAAAGGCAAACAAAATGTTAGGATACACAGTTAAAAACACAGAATTTATACAAAAGGGTGTTATGTTTAAAATGTATAAATGCAGAAAGGCCTAATTTAGAATAGTATATGTTATAGAAAAGATATTGCTTAGAATCTAGAATCTGTTCAGAAAAGAGAAAACATATACAGTGCATTCTGGGGCTCAGGGGAATATCGTACACAAGCTAAAGAAACAACATTTCTAGTCTGAACCAAGAACTTTATACAAGTATTCAGAATTCTCAAAGGCATTTACAGAGGCAATGTGGATTTAAATATCCCAGCGAGTCGGGTGTTGCAGTAATCAATTTGAGAGAAAGGGAAAGTGTTGACCGGCTTTACTGTTAGACTCTAAAGCAAGACAGGGCGCAGTCTGTCAATGTTTCAGAGATGGAAGAATGAAGATTTTCAAATATTCTGCAGGGTCATGAGGTCCAAAAGTCAAGCCAGGATCGAATATCAATTTGAAGTATAGTGTTATCCACGGACAGGGTTACTGCATTGGCTTTACATACAGTAAGTAATGGTGCAGAGTAGCATGACCTTGGTCTTGTAAAAGTGTAAGAGAAGGTGAATCTGAGTTATCCAGAGATGCAATCAGAAAGCGCAGAGACAGCTGTCTCAGTGTCAGGTTTAGTATGGACATAGATTTTGGTATAATCACCATAGAAATGATAATTCAGACCATGTGATTTTAATATTTGACCAAGTAGGAACATGGTGATGTGGAGTAGCAGGAGCCCAGTACCAGTAGCCTTGGGGAATCTTGTAGTCTACCAGAACACTAACATTTCACAATCTATTCTCTCTTAAGCAGTAAACTGGTTAGACCAGATAGAAAGACTTCAGGCTGTGTCTTCTTGTTGTTAAAGCAACGATTCTGCTTTAAATTCAGATTGGGGCCAGTTAACAAAACTTGCCTTCACAGGAGTTGCACAGTCCTCCGGTTTCTCATTCTCTTTAGAGTTGTAGTTGTGGGGGGAAGGAGGTGGTAGCTTCACAAGCAACATTAAAATCTGCCTATGGCATTGCTTGAAGCATCACTTAGGCCACAGACCAGCTGGCCTGGGTTCTCATCAGTGCTGAGACCTCTCTGTCTGGCCTCCAGTGCACAGGAGTTTATTTCAGAAAGGCCAACACACAGCTCAGCCAGGTAGTTTAGCTTGAGGGGAGACTTGAGGAAGAGTGGCAGTAGGTCTGTTAGCTGAGGCCAGAGTGAACAATCTTATCTGTATGTTTTGGATCTGCGCGCTATTATACTTATACATAGTGTCATGACTGCTGAACCTCGCAAAGCAATGTAATCAGGAAGATTTTAATGCAAAACTCAATTCATCCTTCATATCCAGCTGGCTTTCATGCAACAGCTTCTTATCAGCAACGACCTTTCTTAGAAAAAAGTCCACATAAGTGCATCTGCTATTTTATTTTTTGCATTACCCTGTCTATCTTCTTGAATGTTAACAATTGCAAACTACAGAAAAAAGTTGGTGAGAAAATTATAGCTACAAACATGTAACAGCAGCCAGTCTCAGGTATGTAAATTATAAGTGTTTGAAAACAGGAGTACAATGCGACGTACATCTTTTAATTGATACGTACTACTGCAACTGTCACTGGGACACCTGGCACAAAGACAAAAAGGGCTACGACTGGGAGATTTGATTAAACTGTTTGAAAATATTCTTGTACTATTTACCTTTGTAATTATTGGAACTCACAAGTGGCAAATAATTATTGAATTTGCCCCATTATTAGGCACTTTACTGTGTATGTTCTTATGCTTATTGTTTTACAGTACTGTATATTGTAGGTTTGTGACTTATTGTCTTCATTGCCTCATCGTGTTTTCTGTTTTGAATTCAGAATTGCTGTTCCGATCGCAGGCAGCTGTAATTAGCCAATGAAAACAAGAATTAGCATGATAATGAAGTGTTGAAACACTCAGAACAGAATACAAAAAAATACTTCTTAACCCAGGGAAGTTGTATGAGTCTGGTCCAAACTCCATAGCGCCATTAGCGGAAGGGGCTATGTGAGATTCTTCATAAAAAAGCCTGTTGGTATTGTGGGATCATTAACTATTAAGTAGATAGTTGGTAACACTACTAACAAGGTACCGTACAGTACATACTTTTTTAACTTAAAAAAATGAAAATAAATTTGTAAAAAATCAGTAACAGAGCCACACTATATGTGTATAGAACTGTTTAATTCGCGAAAAAAAGAGAAAAGTGTCATGTTGTGAAAGTTTGTGTGTGTTCTTTTATTTGTATGAGAGAGAGCTTAAAGAGAAAAAAAGTTTTGGTTTACCCTGTTTTGGTGTACAGTACTTAGTTTTAGTATACAACAGTATTCAGTATACTATACAATATACTATTGTTACAGGAGCAATAAACTCAATGTTGGGCATACAACAGGGCGTCATCAGTGAACAATCAAAGCTGCTACTCCTGTTAGATTTACTTAAAAGGAAAGGTAATATCTGGGTTAATTAAAGTCTTCCTGTTGAGTTCAATAGTAAGATGGGTTCCTTAAATGATGAAACTGAGAGGAGAGTTACAAAAGCCCCTTTACAAGCCTTTGAGGTTTTCCAACAATGTTGTTGTTTTTGTATTTTTAAACCTAAGAGGAGCCAGTTAATTAAGAGCCAACATTTAGATCCTGCCAAAGCTTTCATGCACTAATGGGTGCAAAGACACTCCATTTATCCCAGGCAGCTTCTTTAATTAGCTTAATAATCAATTCAACACATTATCCTCACATTTGAGATGTCGTGTTGTCCATTTTAGTGTCGCCGTGTGAAGATGCTTGAAAAAGTGCAAATTAAATTTAGTGAAGAGTTTTCAGAAATAAAATAATGTTTTTTCAACAATTATGTTGTTTTTTTTCCACAAACACTACAGCTCATATTTTTAAAATGATTTTATTGTTGTTTTACTTTTTCATTTGGTTAACACAAATTAAATCAATACTAAACTGGGCAATACTTTCTTACTCAGAAGTAATTTAGGGACAAAATCTATTTTTTTCCATGTTGAGAAAAATAATTATCTCAAAAATAGCAGTGAAAAAAAAACTAAATGAGGTAGAGAGAACTGTACATAAAATATACAGCAATCATTATCTCAACTCTGGAGTTAGTAGCTTGGGTATCATTCAGAGAAAATTGGATGGACTGACTGTGTCCTTGCTGGAGACTTTCATGGCTTAATATAATTATTCAATTCATTTTAAATACAAACAGTTCTTGCTTCTTACTGTATGTAACAGAGGTTGTATCCAGTGTAAGCATACAGCAGTTCACTGTATCCTGAATGTGATGAAATCTATCCTATAGGCACAGTTCGATGTCCCCAAATGTGTCCCATCTACTTTGCTCACAGACTGCTATGAACACTGTCCATAAGTCATGTTACACATGGAAAACATTCAGTATCGTTTGAAAGGGTATGGAGCTCTTTCAGTAGAACCATCCCTGGAAGTAGGGCAGATAATAGGACATAAACTCAATGTTTAATACAATTTGGATTTATGATGTACAGTACAATTAATTGCTGTTGGGGTACTGACAAGAAAGCAAAAGAAAAATAAATATTAGTAGGCATGTCACGTATTTATGTGCTTATGCGTGTGTGGGAGGAGTTCTATATAAAATGCAACTGTATTTTTCCTTACTAATGCATGCATGTAAGACACAATTGTAGGTTTTTTCATTTCATGTATTTTTTTTGCAGTGGCTTTAAAAAACAAAAACAATTGCAGCTCATTTTCCCTGCCTGAGGATGATGATGATTATAATAAGAGGAAAAGGAGAGCCCTGAGGTTATTGGTATACAGACAGATGCTTTAACAAACTCATTAAAATACCTGCTGACTTACTTTGGGTGTCTTTAAGGTCACTGACTGTGATGAGATCACAGGGAGGCATGGGAGGTGTCACATTATCACCTCGTATGAAAAGAATTGCTTATGTTGCGGAGATAATTGCTTACAGATGGTGCCTTCCACAAATCAAAGCAGCTCCTCTACCCTGCCCCAGATTTAACTCTTTTGCTGCTGCAACCTTCTCTTAAAGGACAAAAACTGAAGATCAGTGGGAGTCCAGGTGGCTAAATTACCACTAGCTCTCTGTCACGACCATCATGCCTCCTCTTAAAGGCGCTCCGACCCTTTCCTATTTTAGTTCATTATGTGCACCTGTCCCTTGTTTTCCTTGTTATTATTTTAAGCCTGGTGCTCCCGCTATTCCCTGCTCTGCATTGGGAGATGGACGCCCAGAAGCTCGCCTACCAGCGGGTCCAGGACAGACCTGACGGCACAGGCTTCATCACGGCGTCCTGACCGCCTGAGTCTGGGGCTCGGAGCGCCTGGCCTCGTTACTGTTTTTATCCTGCTGGTTCCCTGTGCCTGTTCCCGTTCCAGTTTTAATCTTGTCTGTCTCGGATTGGATCTCCCAGCTCCTGGACCCTGAACTGCGCCCTAGTTTCCCCTTTGGACTACCTCAGGACTTGATCGCTTGCGCCACGCCCCCTGACCGCCAGATCACAGCCGTCACGCCCCCCTGTCTGTCATCCCCTCCTGGTCCTGCTGTGTTTCCCTTGAAGCCCTATTCCAGTCACTTCCGGATTATATCGTCTGCATAGGGTCCAAAATCCACACTACTCGGGAGTCAGGATCGGCTCCCGTGACACTCTCCTCTTTTCAACAGGTTTGTACTGCACGTCATCAGCAGAAGCAGAACAGAGAGACCAACTCAGGCTTTGGCTCCCTATTCCCTCAGGGAGACCCCACCATCACAAGAGCTTTTTCCCTGGCATTTATCTCTCCCATGGTCTGCCAAGCGCAGCATGAAAGACAGCCTGCTTTCATCACCTGCCTCACCCAAGGATAACTGCAGAACAGAAAAAGAAGAGCTCTTCACACCAGCAAACGTGCAAATATGAAAGGAAGGTCATGCGGAGTAGGAAAGCAGTGACTGTGAATGGGCGGTGCTGAGCGAGACCGTGGGGACGTCTGTTTTATTATTAAAGGAAGAGCATGGTCTCTGCACTGTGCTTCAGACCTTTTTCTTGTCCAGATGACCTGCATTAACGAGACCTGCTCTGTTCCCAGCCACCGGGAAATAGAGCTTTTCGGCTACAGGCGCCGACACAGAGCGTTTTTATATGTATTAATTAATCTGTGTAACTGCACTGCTTTCTTTGAACTATGCATGTTGCGGGGGGGGGGGGGGGGGGGGGTCGTTGAAGCAGAATACCTTATAAGCAAACTTTTAATGTGACGTTCTGAGATCTGAGAGCACAGAACGCCCAGCTTCTCTGTGTACATATTCACAGCCATGCATATCAAACAATTCAACTAAAATGACATCTATACATCAGAGGCAACAGCACTTCTAGGATCCCATGCATCAGGCCGTGGTGGGATTTTCCTGTTTTTTGTCCTTCTTATTGCTCTGTACTCTTTCACTTCTATTACTTCTCAAATCAAAGGCTATTGTTCATGGCTTTAGAACATACTGTACTGTGCAATAAAGCATCTCACTTTTTTTCCAAATTTCAACGTAATGTTACAAAACAGTTCTAAGGTTAATTGAGAACTGCAGGTGCTTAGAGGGGATTTTCATGTCGAGTGCCTGCACAGCCACATTTCCTTAAGAGTCAATTACCTCAGCATGAATGGAAATGGCTCACTTGGAAAAGATCTTTTAAAAACATTTCTCTGTGGATAACTACAGTACCCCTACAAGCAATTGTTACATAATGAGGAGGTTATCACTGAAGCAATGCCAGCAGTTATCCAGTTAAAGAACTGTTGAAAAAATCTACTTTCCTATCTATTAATACAAGAGTTCTCAATCCTGGTCCTGCAGGACCCCTGTGTCTGAGTGTTTTTTTTTTCAAACCGGACCTTTAAATTACCACGGTTAATTAGTGCCTGTAACTAATCTGCATGTTTAGAGTTGGGCTTTATTTCCAGACTTTTACAAACAGACTTTTACGCTGTCTCTCTTCAACTTGCTAATTAACAATTAAGAAACCATATTTCTGGCTTAATCACTCTTGATAAAAGGTCAACTAATGATGAAGACACAGGTAGGAATGACACCGTATCAGACACGGCCACTGTGAGTCCCTGCTCTTCCTCCTGCTCAAGTCAGACTGGTTATATTTAATAATCATAATTAATAATTCCTTAGACTTATATAGCGCTTTTCTGGACACTCCACTCAAAGCGCTTTACAAGTAATGGGGACTCCCCTCCACCACCACCAGTGTGCAGCATCCACATTTCATCTCACACACCTGAAATATGGGTCCCGACACTCTGGAATTCAATTATCACAGGGATCACAATACCCATCCCTATTACAAATCTCCTTCAACATTTTAAGCACTGAAAGCAAACTGTGAACAAAAGGTCTTGGAAAACTCAAATACATCAGCCTGTGATAAATAACCTGGAGCAAAAACCAGCATTCAGTGTTTGCCCAGGACTGGGACTGAGTAGCTCTATACCAGGAACTTTTCTGAGAGTAGGGCCTAAATGCATGTAATAAAGAAGCTATACAAGCAGAAGGATCACACATACTATATATAGTGTTTGGGAGTTAGACAAGCTTTGAGACAAGTGATCACCATCACTCACATGCTTCTTTGTTCAAATCAGGGGGAAAAAAATAATGGTTGGTTTGTAATGAACAGATACAAAATGTCATTTTATTCACTCAAATTTAATGGGATGTCAACAATAACTGCAGAAAACTGGAAGCCAGAGTAAACAAAATTCTGTAGACAACATTTTAATCACCAGTGCATTGGTGCTTGCAGTGACCACAGAGTTCAATCCTGGCTGCCTTGGGATCATGAACTGCACAGTCAAATCAACTAATCAATTAATTTTTTATGAGTACAGGAATCGTTTCAGTTGTTTGAAGACAAAACTGAGCATAATGGGAGACTAAAGTGTCAAAAACCTAGGGTTTCCATGATAAGATCCCACCTATGCTAATTGGACAGGAATTCTGTAGTGCACTGGAGTTACTCGTCAAGTCTGTCATTGCCTGCTTGTAACACCCATGCAAATACTGACATACTGACTTACACCCCTGCCTCTGAATAAATGGGCAATCACTGTCTTAAGCTCTGTGGTATTTAAGTCCTGACTAGCCCTGCTCCAGCCCTCTGTCATTCTTGGTTTTCTTCCTGCAGAGTCCCATCATTTGCTGTGCTTTACTACACAACACAGTGCTTTTGCTTTGCTGGCCTGCTACCTTTACTTGCTTGCCTTCTCAGCTTACCGTTTACTGACCTCCTGCTTGTCTCCCGACTGCGATCCTGGATCGTTGGTTGCTTTGTCTATCCCGAGATTCCCCGGCTAAGAACCTCAACCCATCTGACTCCGTGCTTTCTAAAACCCCTTGGATTCTGAAGTGTAATCTCCACTTACACCAGCCTGGCCCCTTATTCCAGCAGCTGCCTGGAAATCACCAGTCTTCTCCTTGAGTGCTGGTTCACTACACTGGTCTCAAAATTGAACATCTTTCAAGTTTTTAACTGTCTTTCAGCTTCTATCTTCCATTCCAAAGTCAACCGGCTACAGGATTCGAAAGCAGTCAAGTGTGCTTCCCACATCTGACGCATCAGAAAATGTGATCAATAATTTGAAAGCTGATTCAATCTCCTCGCCTGCTCTAGTGAAACAGACAACAATGAATACCAGTCCCAAATTATTTCCCCCACGTCCTAGCTTCTTAGACATTTCCTAGCAATGAAGACAGAAAAACAAATTCCCTATGAAAACATCTCCAAAATTGTAGCTATATATCACATTTACAGTCAAGAACAGGGAAGTGCGTCCTCAGAATAAAAAGCAAACTGCTCAGTAGCCTGGTTAGAACTTACAAACTGGCATCTCCCACAGCACAGACAATACTGAAACAAGCCAGAGAAACAGCAGTACAACCCATAGAGTTCCCCTTCGGCCAGACAGCTCAGAATAGGCCCTCTGTGTTCCATCTGTGCTGACATGTGACAGAACAGTCCATTAACTTCAGTTTACATTCTCGGTGCTTTTTTTTTACTGTCATTTAGTTTTTATATCAATTAGCAATTTGCCGGCAGAAAGAGAACATCAGAACCATTAAAAAACAAGCTGAACAGTGAAAAGCCCCTAGTAGCGTGAATAAGTATATGTTACACATGCAGAGATATGCACACACACATTTATAAACAGTACCTACAGTTTTCAGAAAGTGTCCATACTTGTAAGCGCTGGCTGTTTTGTTATTTGTGCTCTTTGACATGTCAGAAATTGGAAACTTTAGCTTCTCTGCCCTCCGAAAAGCAACTCCTGTGGGAGCGACGGGCAAAATCCTGCATGCTGCGTTAGCGGAAGGGAATGCATATCGCAGAAGGTTGAAGACATGTTGCCGAACGCTGAGCGGCGGGATCGCAGTCCCATTCGGCAGCATGGCACTGCAGTGTTTCCGTGGCTCACCGCGAGGCGGCTTTGGGGGAATGATTACACCAGGCCCGAAGCTTACTGACGAGGCCCAGCGGGTGTTCGCGGTGACAGCTCCCGCAACTGCAACACAGAAACGGCTGCACTAAATCCAGGAAGAGGCACAACTGGCGGAGTTGTGAAAGAGAAGAAATGCAGAAAAGAATACGGATGGCGGAAATGATAAAATGGTTCTTAGATCCAGCTCCCCATGATGTCGAGCCCTTAAAGATATTAAGATTGTTATGTAGACCAGGATCAAGAGACTTCGCAATCAAGAAACACCCTCTAATTGAGGACACCTTTGCTGCTTTTCTCCAGGAGCTCTGGAATTTTCCTGGTCTCTCGTCAGGAGAGACTCTGATCCAGCCGCAGGCCCCTCCCTCGCGCCCCGCTCTTTAATCAAGGCACCCCGCGCGCGAGTGCGCGGATGGGAATCGGCACTTCATTCAGCGGCCCGCAAGCTTATTGTCATCCACCGCCCCTTGTCCACCCCCACCCTGCCTCCGCTGTCAGAGGCGGAGAAAACGAATGTAAATGGCGGGATTAGAGGGACAGCCGGGACGTGACCGCCGTTGCAAGCGGCGGGGCCGGATCCCCGCTGCGCCGGCAGGTGTGTGCGCTCGACTGGCGAGGGGGGGGGCGCTTGCACGCCAGAGCCAGACAGCAGCCGATTGAGGGAAGCCAGGATTGAGTGGTTTCCTGTTACAGGAGCTGATGGACGGTAGCCAGCGTTCTTCTGAACAGCGTACTATACCCCTAACTTCCTGGGCATCAGGAACCTTGGCCAGCAGTTCACTTGCTTTGTGTGTGCCACTCGGTACTGTGATGTACGATTGAGAAGAGGGTCTAAGTGGGGTTCCAACTGCCCCATTGATCACATTGATCAGGGGGCTTCGACCTCATATCCTTAATCACATTCTGCTATAGCCTCCTTGACCTGGGAAAGCTTCGTAGCAAGTGGATACTTTAATCACTGTCAACCAGTGCACAACATCCCACATGAATCCTCTGTTGTCCTTCTTGTACAAATGTAGGGATTTTTTTTCCCCTTAATTAAGACAGTACACATTTCAAAAGAAAGGTATCCATCTTAATCTGACATTTTTCAATTTAAATGCACACTGCGTTTCTCTCCGTGAAGATGCATTCAAGCAAACGCATTTAAAAGTCAATTAAGCACCTAATTGTGATTGACATTTTCAAGGCTAAAATGCTGTTTAACAGAAGAAAGGCTCTGCGAGACGGATGAGGAAAAAAAATCACAGGTAATACAGGAAAGCCCTTTCCTTTTGTTTTTACTACAACACATTTTATCAAAAGGCTTAATATCTGCCTCGACACTGCGCTATGGTCTTAACCTCTTCTCCCATCATTATTGGTCTTCTGTCTTTCAGTAGGTTGGTGTGAAAATATTACATAATTCTCAATGGGCCAAGAAACACTTGGCACTAAAACCGGGCGATTGGAAAGTGACTTTAACTTGATTCTCAGAATACAGCAGGATTCGGGGCTAGATTTTAGCCACTCACTGAGAATTATGCTTTTACCTGTATATAAATAGCCCATTTGCAGGAAAAACAGCATTTGATGCAAATAAATGAACAGAAACAAGAGCTCAGTTTGCAGCTCTCGAAGCTGTCAACTTCCCACTGCAAGATTAACACTGGAATAAGGTTACATTCATATAGTACTTTTTATCCCAAAGGCGCTATCCTCACCACTGATGTGCAGTACCCACCTTAGCCATTCTGTTCCAGCAGATCAGGTAGTTTTGTTTTATAAGAGCTTTTCTACTTGTCAGAGCATTTCAAAAAGATATTTTGTTTTAAAAAAATGAGGAGATCGTTATTGCACTCTGTATGATTTTAATAAGTCCTAAAATGCCCAGGCTGACGATTGAAGAGTGGAAGGAGATTTCCCTCTTACTTTGTTAAAATAACAGGCATTTGAGCACCATTAGGCAACAGAATGGGAAACTAATGGCAGTGCTCACAGCCAATCCAGCATGCTTCTGCGTGAGAAATGAAAAAAATGAAGTAATTAGAGTTTAATCTGGCTCCCTCCATAAAACGATAAATCAGCCTTAGTTTTTTAATATTATGAGCAACAGTAGCTGATGTCTTGCTCATAATTACATTGGGGAAAAAGAGACCCAACACACTATCTGCTGAGCAAATGATAGGCTTGAAAGTACTAAATATACTGTAACAGCATCTACGCCAGGGGTGAGGGGAGCACTAGAGATACGAATGCACCCAGGTCTGGACTTGATGGGGGCCCAGTGGATGAACTGAAGGACAGAGGCAGTTGGGGTTGATCCCCAGACCTGCTTCTTCCTGAAAACCAGAAGTACACTTCTCTCCTGCTCCCAGAAAAGCAAATACAATCCAGCCCCCCCACTACCACCAGCATCCTTGGAAATTTAGAAATATCCAAGAGGGGATTCATGCAAACCATTCATGGAAATGTGGCACCAGTCTTGAATGGAGTCTGGGAAGATTGCACCCACTTTTTAAAACAAATGGCATTGAAAGTTAATGAATAAATACATACTTTATGAGAAGCAGTATCAAATCAAGTCTGCAACATGCTATTCTTGCAAGTCAGCAGCCTGCAGAAAAAACATCACGACATTAGGAAGGCTGCAGATGAGGCGAGACTTTACTTCCAGAATGGCTCATGTAGTTACTGTACACTACTTCCAAAAGACTCACCGCAGTGAATCAGCTTCTACAGCATGATTTAGGGATGCTTTTCAAAATCTGAAATTACTTTTGGATGCATATACAGTATAGTCTTACATTCCGAGAGAGAATGCACACCAGATTGATATCCTGGGAAAACCTTTGTAACATGAAGTATTGCTGTTATATAACAAGCATATTAACTGAGTTGATTTGGAATAAAGTATCGGCCCCGAGCCTGTTGTAACTTTGATATCACTGCCTGTTTTAGCTACGCAGGATCAATGTTGATGAGTCAGTGATTGGAGTGAGACTGGTAGACAGGAAAGAGGTCAGGCCAGCTACAGAATATGCCAAGATGTTTATTTTATCTGTGGTTTGCAGTCCTGTGTTGTGTTGACAATGCACTGGCTATAACAGAAACAACTGAGAAAGGTGTAAATAATATATCACTGTCTTATTACTGAAAAACATTCTTGCTAACATCTCGTTGGCAAGTTTGATTCATCAGTGTTGGGAACCCTCCAATTAGATTATCATGGTGAATCTGCATAGTATTTTTGCCATTTACCATGTTTATAAGACAAAATATTCAGTTTGTCATTTGCCATTGTTTTTTAAATCAAGCTTTTAACACGATTTAACATTGTATATTTTACTCTGCTACTATTATTCTACTGTATATTTACTGCACATAAAATTTCACAAAGGAACTCTGAGCTCTGCCTACAAAGAAATCAATCCCTGGTAGCTACCTTAATTAAAGCAAACTTTGCTTAAACGTACTATTTAAACTTTCAGTGAGCTTCTATGTGTTGCATATTTAACTAAAAAAAGCAAGCAATGGCATTCTGATTTCAACTTTACCCCAGAATCAGGCCAGGCTGAAGAACTGTTCTGTCCACACTGCAGGCAAGACTGAAATAAAACTTGTGTTTTTTTGGCAATGGAGACTAAAAGTAGAAAATAAACCCTGGTAAACAGTCTCAGTGACATTGAATGGTAGCACAGGCGACAACTGACATTAAACTGCTAATTAAGGGATCGAGTTTTTATAAGGTATTAGCATGCTTGTCAAGCACCTTACTGTCATGTGTCTACTGCAATTCTAGCGCTTCAGTACAATGACCTTTTCAGTGCTGAGCAACATTAATAATGAAAATGTAACATTTTAGTATGTCGGTAATAAAATGCATGCTGACAATGGATCTGTCTAGTTCATCAGAATGAAGGAGAATGCTAATTGCATTCTTTTTACAGCTCAATCAGCTAATCACTCGCTGAAGGCCTAGTGACCTCAGTCTAATGTACACAGGAATGTAAGCACAATATGCAATACCGAGATATATTATTTAGATGTGGTGTTCTCATTTGCATGGATGCATATAGACCTGCACCACAGCAGAATAAACTAAATTGCGTGGTCGCAGCCAAACTGAAAAAGGAATTCTTGCATGTAAATTTGAACTTGGAGAACACAGTGATGCTAAAGTTCTTGCTTAACGCAGACCGGCAGGGCACAAAGATAAGCAAAACTCAGCTCGCATCAGTGAAACATGCAGAAAAACTCATTTAGAATTAATTTAGAATCAAAGCTTGAAAGCGATTAGCAGAACAGTGGATATGCAGTTGTGCATGTTCTTCAGAAACAGAAATTTGAAGAGTGACTTAATGGGTTCAGTCCATGGAAATGTTTGTTTTTAATTAAGCAATTTTCCCATGCTTTGGAATGCTGTGTAGACATTTGTTTTGTGATTAAAAATAGTACTAAAGCAATGTCCAGTCTTCCCACAAACAGTATGCCTTCTTGGCATAAATACCATATTTTTTAACACTGAGATGAACATCTTGCTGAATGGGTCAGGCTTCCAAATACTGCAGTTTGTTGTATTGTGCTGCTTGAATACTAATCAACAGGTGCACCGTGTATATAAAAATTACATGCATTGTTAAACAAGCCTGAAGTTTCTTACAACTGGGACACTAGTCAAAGCATAACCATACCATGCTGATCAGCCCTAGTAAGGCCAAAAATACAGTATGTATCCAGTTTCTAAAACAGCTCTCTAACAAACTAAGGTGGCACAGATGATTTATGATGTAATAAAAACAATGTTACCAGATTAAAACTACAGTATGAGTGAATAAATGTGTGTCACACAAGTCAAAAACGTTTTTTTTTCCAAAGAAATGAACTGAAGTCACAGAATCTTGCATGTCTATAGTTCTCACAGCAATGGTACTGATGATACAGCATCAATCATGTTTCTTACCACCCCACTGTTCAGAAAAGAACACATGTGAGTTAATAATAATAATAATAATAATAATAATAATAATAATAATAATAATAATAGCTTACACTTATATAGCGCTTTTCTGGACACTCCACTCAAAGCGCTTTACAGGTAATGGGGATCCCCTCCACCACCACCAATGTGCAGCCCCACCTGGATGATGCGACGGCAGCCATAGTGCGCCAGAACGCTCCCCACACATCAGCTATCAGTGAGAAGGAGAGCAGAGTAAAAAAGCCAATTCATAGAGGGAGATTATTAGGATGCCATGATTGATAAGGGCCAACGGGAAATTTGGCCAGGACGCCGGGGTTACACCCCTACTCTTTTCGAGAAATGCCCTGGGATTTTTAATGACCACAGAGAGTCAGGACCTCGGTTTTACGTCTCATCCGAAGGACGGCGCCTGTTTACAGTATAGTGTTGCTTTGAGTTGCTTTGGCTAAAAGCATTAAGTGTTGTTTCCAACATAAAGGTTCCTTTCTCCCCATTAAAACTGACCTCCAGCTTCACGTGCACAGAATGCAGGTGAGGTCATGTCCAATCACATGCCTTCTGCCTCCTACTGACTGTGAGTATTGATGGGAGCAGTGTGTCTAAGTGCTTAAGGGAACCCAACAGATCACATTTCAACTGGAACGCTTGTGGCGAGTGGCTGGTAATGAAATGAAGCAGCTTTTCCGAGTAATTTTAAATGTATTTTAGTAAACGCTGTCCTTTTCACAGCACTCAACAAGAAACGGGGCTGTTAATTTGATTGACATGTTATCAGCCACATTTTTTTTTTTCCAGGAAGAAAAGCAGAATGGCAGTTATTAAAGGAGGAGTTGAATATCCTTCCCACACAGATAGAGCATGTCCTGCATATGTAATCATTTTCTGCTTCACGTGTGAAACTGTCTTTAGCTGGGTCTTCAGCTGCAGGTTGAGGTGTTTGAACACTATCAGATACCAGGACATTCACTAATTCATTAAGTTTCAATTATATTATTTTGATGGTGCTTATATGATGTCTGTTTAGACTTTATTTAGCTCTCACACATCCTGTCATAAGGTCCCAGTAGAAAAGATCTAAATTAATTCCAGTGAAAAATAAATTTAAGATCTGCCTGTACTTCTGCAGATGATTTACAATGTGTTCGGTGATCTGCAGTAGAAGAGGTACAGTAGCAGTACAGATATTCAGTGAGAGTAGTTTCAGATGTTTATACTGTACATACTGTACCTACTGTACCCCCTTGCCTATCCATCTGTGAGCAGCTCACCTATAGATCTCTCATTCTTTCAGCTGTCCATTAGCTGACCACTATGTGAAAATACTGTATACAATTGTACTCAAATGAATACCATGGAATTTCAGTTTGCCTGACATGGCAATGGCATTAATCACACTGCTGAATGCATCATAATCCATGAGTCAGTGATATGGAAACTAAGATACAACACATTATCCAGCATAGTCCAGAGTCACCTTAGAAAGGAAATTGTTTGGACTTTGGAATCTCTTAGAATGGTACAGTATATCACTGTAACATCATTAATAATTTTTACGCTGAAGTTTTAAACAAGATTACTGCACTGTGGTTACATTACTTTAACGTCTGAGTAGAGACCACTGTCCGAAACATCATGAAACAAACAATTTTTATTCATTTACATCTACTCATGAGTAATGCAGCAGTGAGAGGAACCGGAAATTCTTTCATCTGTTAAGTTTATCAAAAGGCCACATCTTCCTTTTTCTGTCTGTGAGGGGCTCTGAGTGGAATACTGATGAGTGCGCTATTTTAGAGAAGATCCCCGACACCGCAGATGGAGTACGAATTTAAATGCTCTAATCTGGAGAAGGGTGCAGTGTAGAAATCAGGACAGGAGACAATGCAAATAATGGCATGGGGGAAAAAAAAACAACAGACAATTATTAAAAGATCCAGGTGGAATGAGGTCTAATAGGCTCACTCAAAACACTTATTTTAGCCATGAAGTGCTTTCGTACAAGCAAACTACTTCAGGCACCAAGAGAATAAAATAAATGTCTAAGTGTCAAAAGCTGGATGATTTAAATGTGATGTTTAAAGAACAAAAAAAAAACAAGTGCTCTACTCATTAAAAGCGAATGAGAACATCCTTTCACTGTCTCACTGTCCAGGACATTTTTTCTCTTTTTGTTTCTGGGTTGTGGAAAACAAAGAAATAGGGTAAAGGAAATGATCAAACTTACTGGTGTAATCACACGTCCAATGCAACAGCTGGGCTGCATTTTACTGAGCTTGAGAGAGAGATGTCTAATGGAATTTGAATGGGATAATTGCCTTTTTGCCAAACATGATGCAACAGTGACAGAGACAGAAATGAGCCTGGATACACTGTTAAGCATTTGGCTTTTCGCTCTTTGGTCTGTGAATATTAGCGTTTCTTGCCACACGCCGACATTCTGAAGTGCTCTTAGCAAGGACATGATCAGACACACCATAAACGCGAATACCACATCGCTCAAAACCCTCACTTACTGCCAGGGCTTGCAGTTACTATGTGCATTTCATCTAGGCCTTCTGACTCAGCTGTTGACCTCTGGACAGTCTCACCTGAGGACATGGATGAAGGTGCTCATCAACTGCACAAACATCTCAGACCCCAGTGTTACAGCTGTGGATAGTTTCTGCCAGCACCACATTCCTTTTCTGATCATTCAGAATAATACCAATGTACAGAGCTAAGACCAACGGCCTCTTGCATATGGCTAGTGTAAGGAGGCCAAATGCACTACTTGGCTTCATGGATTTTAATCGAGGGGAGTGTGTTTTCTCAAGTGAAAGCAAAAGCCATAGATAACACAAACTCCAATGAAAAGCCTATGCCTGAAATAACCGCCTTGGCATCCAGCTAAGAGGGAGAGGTCTCATTTCTCTCAGGCAGCTCTGCAACAGCGTTTAGGAAACGAATGAGTGACTTTGAAGGTCACTCATTGAGACCTCACTCAGACAGAGAGGGCACGGCACACTTATCGAGCAGGACGACTGCAGTGTGCAGACAGTTTGTTGGACACGAGAAGCTGTTAAAAATGTCTCCAAGACTGAAATACTGCAGTTCAATACCAGGTCTTTGTGCACACAGAACACATAATAAATTCACTCTCCTTAAACCAAAACAGAAAAGAAAAAAATGTGATGAACCTCTTTAAAAATTTCCCTTTGCTTCTTACAGCGAGCCACCTTACTAGTAAATTATAGGGATTTCTTGACACGATACACAGTTAAAGTCTCTCAGTCTTACTTACAATCCCCACTTGACTTCTGCAGCAAGCAAAATTGCTTTCCAAAGGATTTTGTGTGGGATGCAAATAACCGAAAAAGTCTAATCAAGCCGGCTATCAACAGCTGCAAAAGAGTCACGCTGTTTTAATTTCCGAGGGCTGAACAGAACAAGAGAATTCCACAGAGCCAGGGACTGTGGGTGCTCTTCGACAGTGTAGCACCAGGATAACACCGACGCCTCCTCACAGCTGAGTGCGAGAAGAATGGCGTTTCATTCTCTTTTCGGTTGAAATTTGGAATTGGTCATTCTTTTCTCCTTTTTTTATAGTGCCCTTTTTACAGTGCTCTTTAAAAAGCTTACATTTCTATTATTTCTATAAAGCACTGTAAAAAGGGCACTATAAGAAAGGAGGAAAAAAGTCTCCTAGACCTTCAGCCTGGGAGAGACCGAGACAACTTTTACGCCCAAAGTGTCTGATCTTCTGGTAAACTGCACAGCGACCAGTGCAGAGTTAGCACTAGATAGAGGAGTGACAAAGCTCCATCTGATTACACTGTTAGATCATGTGTCAATCATGCTACAGGCAATAGTACAAGGATAACCTTTCCAGCTACATCCAGCCCAGCTGTGATTATGCTATTCCAGCGGTGTGCCACAGCTTTCAGAATCCCAGTCTAGGCCCAGTGGAAGAGTCATTGGGTCATGTGCCCATTGCAGACACCTCTCTTGTCTGCTTGAGTACTTGAGAATCAAGCCAGTCCTATAAATGGGAGCTTTGGTGATGACCTAGCATCTCTTTCAGGGGGAAGCTCTGCATTCCTGGTGCACAGACGACACTAGTAGAAACTACGTGCAAGTGGATTTTGAAACAGAGAACGTGTGTAATTTCTTTACACAAAGGGTTGCGGGAGTATGGAACAAGCTGATGGACCACTGTTCTTGAAGCCGACACCCTGGTTTACTTCAAGAAACTGCTGGAAGAGATCCTTAGATTAACTAACTACTACGTACCAAATGAGCTAGATGGGACAAATAGCCGCCTCGCGTCTGTTATCTTCGTTATGTTCTTAAGTCTACAGGTCTATGAATCACACAAGCATAGGCTGTTGAATGATGACACTGACCTGCAGGTATATTTAGAAGGTTTTGATTGAATTTACTGCAATTACATTTAAACAAAGAGGAGCAAAACCAATTAACAGGTTCCAAGAAAAAAACAGTCCAAGTGACACTGGGTCAAACGCAATATTCCTGCCTTTCCCCACTCACAGACATATCCAAGGGTTATTAATCACCATCATCACAGTTATTAACTCTTTCAGGACATCAGCACTGCAGCTGGGTGTTTTCTATGGCATGTGTGTACAGAATGCTAATGAGACAATTATATTTTGTTTTATTTTGTTTTTTTTTATTTTAAGAAGTCTTATGATTCAGTAGGCGTATTCCAGTTATGCTGTCCACACTATACAAGAGATACTATTCTTACTAATGCTGTTCCTTTGCTGTGCTTTACCTTTTCGTTCATGCATTAACAACACCAATCAACATTGGAGAAACTACAAATCTTTGGAAAGAAAGAAATGATAGCACACAAAGAACAAATGCCTGTGATAACATGCTCTTGAACTTTTGAGGGCTGGTAATCAATATTAAAAATGCCAAGTTTGAGGAACAATGCTGATGACTAAGGTGGGGTGAGAGGAGTCAGAGATTGTGTTTATGTTTATTTCTTTTAAGTCGCAAATGTTTAAAGATCTGGGTGAAAGTGCCAATTAACCTCAAAGAAATGTTGAATTGACTCATAATTTGACTTTCTCTGACAAAGATGGCCTGCAGCCTGATTAGTTGTGTACTGTATGTTACTTGGCTTTTTTTATAATCATACTGTATGTGTTGTTCAGAGGGTTATAAGCATATGCCAAGGTCTCTACCATTGTGTGCACTCCTGCACACAACAGAAAGAAAGCTATGACTCCCACACACAATTCAGTAGCTCAAGCTACTGTTACAGGGTGAGAACAGAGGGATAAAAAGGGGTTCTCTGCCTCCTCTGAACTTCCATCTACGGTTTGTTTTTGTTACAGAAAATCTTTGCACTGCAAAAAACAACACACGTTTCATGCCCAGTTCCTTGCTTTCTTGTGCACTGGATTATTGAATATAAAACCAGTAACAGCCTTCAGAGATAGCAGTGTTATTTACCCCACCCTATAGAAATCTGCAGGAAGACAGCTAAGACTTAAATGAATAATCAAAAACATTCCTGCAGCCAGCGACATAATGCATGACACTATATGAAGTCAGACTGGCCATCAGCTTGGCTCTGAGACAAGACTTCAATCACAGTCAAGCTTGATGGAGCTGAAATCTGCTACAGAGCTTTGTCATAAATACTTAAAGAGCTCAATTACGGACTTGCCCAGTGGACTTTCTGTAATCTGAACTGGAGACAACGCCCCTGATAGTATCCCACACTCCACTAGGCCAAATGTTTCCTCACTAAAAAATGGTTCATTTTGTCACACATCATCCGCATGGACTGAATACCACATTAACACGGGCAACATTCCCTAAAAATATTAAATGACTCCTCTTTCAGAGAAGCACTTACACATTAAAGCCTAGACAAGCTTAAAAGTCAACTTTCAAGTCCCTTCTAGTTTCTTGAATATCCGCTTATGTTTATTAAGGCATTATATTGCAAAGGCTTTATATTAACAATACATTCTTCTGCCTCCACTGTTTCTCATAATAAAAAAACAGGAGATTTATGTCCCTTGTTTTCTGAAGTGAAAAGGTAGTTTGTATTTGTAATATAATCCCTGGCCAAGAGGATTCCGATGTGCTGCATTGTAAAATATTAGTTTAAATCATAAAACAAACAGGAATGAAGCTGGTTTAATTACCAGTGTCTCATAGCTCTTCTTGCTACTGTAAAGTCTCCTGCTTTTTGTTCCAGCTGAGCTCTCATGGTTTAATTAATCTAATTATTTGCCTAATTATAACATTTAAATTATTTTCAGATCTTGAAACTGTTGGAAATATTGAAGTTGGTTGTATTTTTTTTATTATAAAGCAACTTTAAAATTGTGGCTTTTCAGCAGCTCACAACAATTAATTGGGTTTAATTAAAGCAAGCTGTTTGTTCAATTAAGAGTTCAATCAAGTTAGCAGAGAGCTCAGTAGGGACTAAAACCCGGAGGCCTACTTTTAATGTGGCACTCATTTCACCACTATTGCAGCAACAACTTCTAAGCCACAATACACTCAGGGTGCATAAGGACTGAACAGGCTGGTACAGGGTGTACCATTACCAGACAGGTAGCATATTCCTGAGCTGGACAGGTACAATGTCCCAGGACTGGATAGACTCTCCAGTTCCAGCTGCACAGAGCTGCAGCATCATAGATTTTTGTTCTAGTATTTAAGTCCTCTTATCAGTGAGACATTCTGACTGCAATTGTATAACACTTTGTGAAAAGTAGAAACATTGTCCTAATATGTATAAAGGTAAGTAACCACTGCACATTATAAAATGTATAAGGCAGTCACTGTGTAGATAAGTCAGTTTGTGACTCAGAAACAAAATGTGAATTTAAAGGGACACCATAACAGGATAAGTTCAAGAAAATTTAGAACTGGCTAAGCATCACTGAGCTGCACAGCCAATTCTGCTACTCAAACTACAGTACACTTTCCAAAGAAAAGAGATTAGCATTAACTCCTCTTTAAGGACATTTCAATATTCAGCTGGTGGTGGTTTTGTAAAATGCTGTTCAACAGCAAGGAAAGGAACGGTATCTTTCTAAATGCCTAATTGTGTTCTGAAGCAAAGGGGAAACAATTGACTGATGAGACAGCACTTTATCACTTTAGCACTTTTTCACTTTATAACAGTCAACCAGTAACGATAGAAAGTAATAATAAAGATGAAAAGCACAATATTCCCTGAACGCTGAGGTAATAAATACATCTAATTATATTGTGACACAGTATTCCAAATGCTTCTTATAAAAAAAATGACAAAAACATTAATGGTAGATTGAAAAAACGACCTACTGTATCGATTTAAGATTAAATTTAAGATTAGTCTTAAAATTTTCAAAAAACTGAATAAAATACAAACAAGGAGATACAGACAAAATTTCCCTTATCCCAGAGTCTTTTTAGCTGTAGTTACACAAGCCAACCAGTTTTCTGCTGGTGCTAGTGACTGAAATTAGACTAAATTATCATTTTGTAAAAGTACCAGGAGAAAGGAAAGAGTGTGCTTGTTAACGATACAACGTTTACAACACTTAAGCACATTTAGAAATACCCACACCATATTAAAAAGGTGTCCACAGCCCCTTCTGTTTATACAGACTGAGTGATAAACGGGGAAACCCCAATTCAAGGATTAGGAGCTAGAAAGTCAGAAGTACAGTATAACCAAAGAACGTACTGTAGGTAGGGACATTTTTGTAAATATACTGTAGGGGGTGAGGGACAGTAAAAGTGCAAATTTGCCCATGTGACTCAAACCTGGGAGTCTTTTCCTGTTGGGGACCAAGTGTGTTTCACTTGTAGCTTTTCAAATACACACATACTGTACAGTAAGCTTTCTAAACATTTTTTTCTGTAACCTACTGAATCACTCAGCTTTATCATGACCCACCAATTATTTTGACATAACATCGTTTTAAGTGACATTTGAAACAGACTTTTCTTGACTGAACACTCGTTTATATGAACTTACCCGGAGAAGTGGGCGAGTTGTGCTTGATTCTTAACACTGCTATGAGTCTTCGGGCGTTCATCACCTCACTTGCCCTACACTTGGAAGGGATGTGAAGATACTGTAAATTACGATAAAAGCTATCGCCAGCGTTCAATGTTTCGTATGTGTCCCCAATATACAGGCGAAGTTAGTGCGGGAGAAACTTATATCAAAGCGACTTACTGTATGACGGTACCCCTGTACTCTACCCACCTCAACATACTGTACGCATTAGTACTGTACACTACCGATTCCACAGATAGTTCGATTACGGTCATGGGTTTCCCATTTTTATTTTTGAGATGTACAGCCACAATCTTAAAATGCCTTTCCGAACCAACTGTGACAAACATTTATAGCTTCAAAGCTTCTTTCCACTCCGACATTGCAGTTAACACACGCCTGGCTGCCTAACAAAACCAGCGCGCCGAAGACGAACGTGTCACACTGCGTTTGTGCATCTCTTTCCTCCTGCTGGCATTGATCTCCGCTAACAGAAATCTCAGAACCCCAAACCATCTTTTATTAACGCCCTCATTCTGTAACTGAGATGCGCTGAGATGCGATTGCTATTTTTGTGTACTGGGAAAAAAACGAGGGAGAAAATAAACCTTCTCTATCTGAATGAGGAAGCCGGGTGTGCGATTGCTCGCTTCCCTGTTTGGCTGTGGATGGTTCTGGGAGATCTGCAGTGCTGGCATGACACCCTGCTGCTGCTTTGGAGATAAGGAGCACTAGATCTCAATACAGCTTTCTGTAAAATTGCCAGCTTGTGTGAGAGAGACTTGTGAGGGAAGAAACTTTGACCCTGAACTCGGCTAAGTGAGAAGATGAGTTCCTTATTCTAGTTGTATAGTGCACTGAATGATATATTTTTTTTGGTAGAACGTTCAAAAAGCTTTGTAACCATTCCACATCAGTTGTGCCTGCTTACTGTATCCGTGTTGGGCCATGTCTGCTGAGCACTGCAGAGACAAAGCTCGTATTACAGCACTCAGTGATATGCAATAACTACATGCTTAGGCTTGGCACAGAGTACTCACTTTTATTGTCCTGATAGGAAATTTGCTTTGCAGACATAATAGAATACATAATACATTTAACACAACAGGGACCCATTAACAAATAAGAGACACACACATTTGATAAGAAAGAAATATAGATATATACTGATGCAAAAAAGAAACACAACCTTTTTTTGTAATGAGAATACTATAGTTATAACTTATGTACTTTCACAAAAAGTTGTTAATTTGTTTTAAGCCCTCTGACTAGCTTGTGCAGTGAGGCATTGCAACTTGCCAATCACACAAAAGCTTGTTATGTGCACTTTTACCCAAAGAGGCCCAGGTGGAATAATGCCTGATCAGGTCACCTTTGAAAAGGCCTTTATTCAAAGCTTAGGTCACTGCAAGGAAAAGGCCACACTTAGTCAGTTTTCTGTGCATTCCACAATGCCTCAAATGTCACCAGAAGGGAGACTGGTCCATCTGAGAGATCGTTTCAGATCTGCCACCCCACTGGTGCTGAAACTTTTGGCAGACACAATGCCCACATCAATGACAGGCCAGTGAGGCTGCATGCTGCTGGCCTTAGGGCCTTAGAGCAAGGTGATGTGTCAGAGGCCCTCTGCTCACACCTCCTAGACGTCTTGGAGGGGCCAGACAGAGGCTGCGATGGACTCGTCAGCAGTGGCATCAGGTCCTCTTCATGGATGAGTCACTCTTAAGCCTGTTCCACACAGACGGGAGGGCCGGAGTGTGGAGGAGCAGGTGTTGCGTTTCTTTTTTCCATCAGTATATATAATGTTAAATATAGTCAAGTGTCCAAATTAAGCAGGTTAAAGCTGTGGGATTGGCCACATTTGTAATGTAACACTTGTAATGCACAATAAGGTTAAAAGCTCTGGGGTCAGCAACACCATAGATTGTTTATACATCATAAAGTTGTAACAAAAGCTACTCTTAACTGCTTTTTGAGACATAAAATAAACAAGATCAATCTACATCCAGAGAATGGACTTTCTCCTTCTTTTCCACCTCCAAAATCCCTCAGACTCTCCTCTCCTATTATTTAATTGATCACCTTCTAGGTCATGAAGTGAAGTTTTTGGTTGATGCATTGTTCTCATATCTGAAATGTGTTTCTTGATGGTGTGTTCTGGTTTGTCAAAGCCCTCTTGTGTTTGCCCAATATTAAGCCCTTATCAGGTTCTGGGTTTAAAATTTGTATGTGGCTGGTGGATCAAAGCTCTGATTTAATGCAGGCCTTTCCCAGCTCCTCCAGAGACCCGGTATGAGACGGGCTAGAATAAAGTTCTGCATACATGATGCAGCTGGACTGAAGTCCACACTTCAGCATCTGTGTATTGCAGGGTAAGGTTCACTTGCAGAACCATATCAGCTGTGGAAATGTCCAGATGTACCCAAATTGATATAGACATAATGGATCATAGGTAAACTTCGTTGTATCAGAATCATGAAATAATCTGAGGTACTATACAGTGATACAGTGAAAGTCTCTAATTGTAGGTAGAATTGTACGGGTATTAGTTTGTAGTCTGAAACCCCATAAATTTAATCACGGTGCCACATCATGAAATTCAAGTATCTTTTCTGCCAGGATACTCATTGTTTCATAGTACACTCAGCTGTACTGGTTTAGGGATTATGCATACTATTATATGTACAATCACTGCACATGTAAGAATATACTGTATACAGTATCAGCAGTAGGCTCAACTAATGCAGACACCATGAGTATAGAAAAAAGTGGAAAAAACAGTACAATAACAGAACTTGGCTAATTAGTTGCCCTGTCTTGGTCTGTGCTGAGCACAAGTGAACAAGAGGAGAAAATGTGATAGAACATGGTATCTCAGCTGTGTGCCACCTCTGAACCAGAGAAATAAGTGCAGAAATTAAGACAGCAGGAGACTGCAACTGAATGGAGCCAACAGCTTATTAAACATTAACCAGCTAGGACCCTACTGTACGTTCATCTCGGGAGATGTTAGAATTTAGTGAGGTGACTATTTCAGTAGAAAATGCATTATATTTGCCAGAAAGCTTCAAAGGTTTGTTGTCTGTTTGAGTATTATTTCTCAATAGCTCAGAGCTAACATCACCAAAATGGGTCATTTAAAAATATTTAGACATAAGCCAGCCAAAAACAAACCAGAGGACACAAGAGGAGGCCATGGGACAGTGCTTTTACAATTAATAACAGAAGGAATTTCTTTATACTATGTGTTGTGGGATAGGAGTATGAAACAAGCTGTTTGTTATACTATACTGACACCCTGGCTTCTTTCAAAAACAACATTGTAAGATCAATTAGCTCATAAACATCAAATTGACTAGATGGGACAATTTGCTTTCTTATTTGTAACCTTGCTTACATTATGTTCTCATATTTCATGCATCAGTGCACCACCCGATACTTATCTTCTTCTTACACTCTGTCAAAATGAAATCTTCATGATTTCATTTTCACAGTGTCACATTCTATACTGACAATTTAACATGAATCTTTCATCTGTTTTTGTTGTTCAGATTTTTTGTGTTAAGAATGTTTGATGGCACCCATCAGACCTGAGTCTTGCATTTCTTTTGTGTATCAGTATCTGCTGTGCAGTATATTCAAAAGTGCAATATGTCAGAAATACAAATGAAAAATGAGACATAATCAATAATGTGCATGATCACTGGAACTGAAAAAAAACATCAAAAGAAAGATTAAGTATTACAAAAAAACAAGGAAAGTTAAAAAATTTAATTTAAAATGCCAATAACTTCAAGGCCTCTGGTTACCACAGGGAGATGTGACTTACGCAGTCCTGCTGCAGGATAACAGAAAAGCTGATCTACTAGCTTTTAAAGCTTAAAGCTGATCAACACATTTGTGTTCTCTCAAATTGACTACTGTAATGCTCTACTCGTTGGGGTATCTAAATCTACTCTGAACAAACTGCAGTACTGTATGTCCAAAATTCAGCAGCCAGAATCCTAACCAGGTCTAGTGCAAGTGTTCACATTACTCCTATCCTAGAGTCCTTGCACTGGCTTCCGGTCAAATTTCGTGTTGACTTTAAAATCCTCATGCTCACCTATAAGGCTCTGCATGGCTTGGCACCTCAGTACCTGTCTGAACTATTATCGTTCTACTCCCCACCTCGCAACCTTCGCTCTTCTAATTCTGCTCTTTTACTGTCCCCCAAGCCCGTCTACATTGTATGGGTGACAGGGCCTTCTCCTGTTATGCCCCCAAGCTCTGGAACTCTCTCCCCAAGGTTATCAGAGTCACCTTCTCTAAACTCCTTCAAATCCAGACTCAAAACCCTCTTTTTCAGAAAAGCCTTTACTAAACTGGTTCCATTCTTCACCCCTCTGCTTTTCTTAGTACCACCATCCACGGTCTCCTCTATATATTGTAATTGTGTTTTATCTTGTGTATTCTTCTTATTTATTGCTGTTGTCATCCTGTAAAGTGCTTTGAGAAGCCACCTTTAAGGGTGCTATATAAAATCAAGTTTATTATTATTATTACTCTATAACACTTGTCTAATCAATCAAAGATTTCGTAATCCCCAGGTCATCTACTCCGAGTTTCCTGGGTTACAGTAATATAAGTAGTCTGAAACAAGCTTCTCTTTGATTTTCTCCTAATTGCGATCATGGACACAGCATTATCTGTCAAGACACAAGACAGTAGTAAGGTCTCAGCCCTCCTAGGCTCTGCTTGAGAAAATTAGACAGGACAGAAACAGGCTAGATTGATAGAGGCTGTTTATAGTTTGAAATGAGTCAAAATTACTGTCCTTAAATATCAATGAAACAGATAGTCAGAAAAAGATAGGTGGACAACATCCCTGTACCAAAGGCTAAGTGTGTGAATCCTGGAATAATGAATTTACCCACCAGAATGCAGGCTGGGACTTCTACAGTTCATTTCACACTGGCATGTCAGCCTCACTCTGAACAGAGCTCTGGGAATGGACTGGTAGACGTTCTGTGAACTGTACCACCTATAAAAGGAGAGACAAAGGAAAAAAGATTTTGTAGGCTTTAAATAACATTAGAGTAACAATACAGAGTTTTTTGTTGAAGTGAAAATAGACATACAGTACTATACAGTACATACTCAATACATAGCACCATGTTGTAAAGCGCAGTAAAATCACAGGAAAGCATACAGTAGTAAAGAATAGAAATACATGACAAAGCATTATCTACATATGGGGAACCTCTATGAAACAATGTAAAAATAAAGTTGTGGTGAACTACAAAACTGTCAGGCACATACTGTATACGTTTGTAAGCCTGGACCTAAGAGGGCATGTGAAGTCTCTGTGACTGCACACAGCATCTGGGCTGTTGACTTAAGCCCTTCTCCACTACAATTATCAGAATCTTAATAAGCAGTTGTAATGAAAAGCCTGTAGTTTAATAGGGCTGGAATTGTCTTTAATGACCAGAGCCATAAAACAGCTTAGGTCACATTTCCCCTTAATCTTCACCTTACAGCTATCCTTGAGTGTAGCACAAAGCAGCTGAACACTGAGGTCAATAACCTAGTACAGGCAGAATATATCCATATTTAGCACTTAAGGTATTTATTACTTAGAAGGTTTTATGCCTTTTAGATTTTGGTGTTGTCTCAGGAGAGTTTGCAAGGATATTTCATCACAGCAGAGAGCATGCCTTTACAAGGCAGTCTAGTCCAGCAAAATAAAAATTCCATTACATTCATGATCGAACTGTTTTCAGCTTTGACTTGAGCTGCCTCTCTAACCCAGAGGCGGAACTCCCAGAGGTCTTCGGTAAATTAGTCTACCAAACCTGCCAGCCCCTCGCCGACAGTTTACAAATGAAATCATGTTGAAATCAACGCACCGGGGAACTGGAATCCTTTTGTCTAGTTTGTAGTTGTGGATGTAACACATTTTAACACATTCCGAAACGATGAGGCTTCTTAATTATAAAATGAAATGAGGAGCCGTGACTGAAGTCAGACTCCAATTATTTATGCTTCATAGCTGGAAAGAGCTTTTTTTTGTGATATATAAAAAAGGCATCCAAATGAGGTGTTTGCAAGGTGATTGTGCCATTTAATCATAGCCATGTCTTTATTTTTCAATTTATTTTCTAGGCTTCCATCTTAAGATGTGGGAGTATCAGCAAAAACGCAGTATTTTACAGGCAATACACAAAACGTCCAACAGGCCCTTGTCTAATCAGTTCCACAGAAGCTCTACTAAAATCATTAACAGCAGACATCTATATTTTACAACATGCTCTTTCAGGCGGTCTAATGACTGGTGATTATAGCTACTAAAATGAGGCGAACAGGTCAGAAATTCATGTTGAATATCAAGAGCCCCTCCTTGTAATCCAGCACTGCAGTTTCTATTTAAGAAAAAAAGCTGTACAGTTGAGACACTACGGCAGCTGGAAGAGTTGTATGTTTGTATGACATAAAAGAAAAAAAAGACGTAGCTGAACTGAGTGTCAAACAGTTCGTCCTTCAATCAATATTTCATTATGGCAGTGAGGTGGCAGAAGGCAAATAAGTGCAAATGGAACACATTATCAAAGAGTTTATTCGGAAACCATCTTGGATTATAACTTGGAAGCCAGGAGAATTCACCTGCCATGGAATGAGGTTCCAGCGTCACCTGGATACTGCTTTGGAAGATGTGTGTGTAGACAGAGCTTATCTCAGGCTTACAGATTCCAGTCCAGTTCAACTGCAGTTTGCAGCCATGAGCTTCGAGCTGACTACACCTGCCGAGAGCTATCCCAGCATGCACTTCACCGCCATCACAAAATGCCCAACCCTAAAGCCTGCAGTGCTTCTGGGAGATGTGGGAATTATTTTTAACCCCCAAAGCATTTGAAAGTTCACACACTCACAACTGCTTTAATCTACTTAATAATAAATTAATAATAATTCCTTAAACTCATACAGCGTTTTTCTGGACACTCCACTCAAAGCGCTTTACAGGTAATGGGGATCCCCTCCACCACCACAAGTGTGCAGCCCAACCTGGATGATGCAACAGCAGCCATAGTGCGTCAGTATGCTGCCCAAACACCAGCTCTCAGTGGGGAAGCCAGTTCAGAGATGGGGATTATTAGGAGGCAATGATTGGTAGGAGGGGGACAACACCCTTTTTGAAAAATGCTCTGGGATTTTTAATAACCACAGAGAGTCAGTACCTCATTTTACATTACCTTATTTTTTTTTACACTATATGATCCTCATCACTATACTGGGGCATTAGGACCCACACAGAGCACAGTGTGAGCACCCCCTATTGGTCCCACTAACACCACTTCCAGCAGCAACCTCAGCTTTCCCAGGAGGTCTCCCATCCAAGTGCTGGCCAGGCTCACACCTGCTGAGCTTCAGAGGGCTGTCTTCTTGCTCGCTAGTAGAAACACTTCCAACTGGCAGAAATAAGAATGGCTTGAAAAGAAATGGCATAAAAGTATATAATCATGCTTTTAAAAATAAAAAAATATCTAATCTTAAGATTACATTTCCTAAGAAAATGACCAGGAGAAAATAAAGGCAGCAAATTAGATTTTTATGGCTACTGTATGTGTTCATCATTCTTTGCTGGCTTTTCCAGAGGGAATATCCCCCAGAGCTAATTACACCAGTTGTTCACACTGCCAAATGAAAATTGCATCTTGCAAACCAAGAAAAACAAGATTTAGGTAGTAGGACTGGGAATTGGAATTATGCTCCCAGTATTGCTGGAATTACTTAAAGTCCTTTCCAGCTGAAACACATTCATTTGGCTTGCCTGGTGTTGTTACTTAGTATCTAATGTTAACATCCTGAATGTCACGCCTACCTAACAGGCTCCCTACACTAGCTATACCAGAGATTTCCAGTCCTGGTCCTGGAGGAACGCTGGAGGAACGCTGTGTCTTTTGGTTGTGGCTTCAGATAAGTTCACAATAAAAGGCAAAATGATTTCAGTTTTCCATCTGGGGAATATTTGTTACCTGCTTTGAGCTCTCACAAGGTCAAATGGGATTTGTAATTGGTATCAATCCAATTTTAAGATCTGCCCTCATTCAGGCCATCTGCCTGCAATGTAACCAATTTGATTTCTGCAGAAGGAAGAAACCCTTTGTGGGGGTCTGATACAGCATCCTTCCTACCTGTGTTCAGCACAAAGTTATCAACCAACAAGAGCCCTTTAGTGAGAAATAACCACGTTGAGAAGCTGCATAAAGTCCCATGTGCTGACGTTACTGGGAAAAGTTCTCTTGAAGAGGGGTATTTCTGATATTCAAGATTTCCATTAGGGTCGGAAAGAACAAGTCTGTTTCATTTTAAGAAATGTGTTTTCCGACACATTTAACCTGAATTTTCTTTAAGAGTAGGTTTTCAAACATGTAAGTTTCTAATCACCTGCTAGTTAATGTTGCAGGTGAGCTTTCAATTATCCCATTGAGCCCTTTACGGAACTAACAGTTTGATTAATAAGCCCTATTTTATTGTTTTATTGTATAATTTAATTATTCACACTATTAAATTTCAGAAGCAAATAAATGCAGGTACCTGCAAAATTTGGCAGCAGAAAGTGATGAAAGAAAATTCTGTTTAGTCAAATTATCGGTTGAATTGTGGTTTCGATTAAGTAGACAACAGCTCAGCTAGACTGGAATACAGAAGGCACAGTGGTCATATCCGGGGCTGGGATTCACTGTAATAGAGCCACATGCACCCAGAAGACCGTCAAGATCCTTAGAAGCAAATAAAGCTTCTTTTTAACCTTTTGCATTAAAAAAAAAACTTCTGCATTTTGCAGTTTGAAGCAGAGCGGGAGATTTTTTTTTAACACAAGGCTCATTGATCCCTCAGTTTTTAAATGTCAAGACTGGGGAAATCGAGGGAAGTTGCACAGCTGTCAGCAAAAGACAACCCCTCCACCCCATGACAAATAACACGTCTGGTCAGGCCAGGCCCATCTGAAAGATAGACAGCCACTTAGGTTCATTAAAAGTTCATTTCCCACTAGATCTTTTCTCTCTGCCTTTGCTTTCTCTCTCTTTTTGTGGATGCAGCTGGTTTCGGAAAAGAAAATAATCAGGTGAAAAGATTAATCGCTGTCACTTGGCTCTTTCAGGGTAACGGAGGACCGCTGTCGTGGGTACTATTCATCACAGGTACAAGCTTTCTTCCCATCTGCCCTCCTCACCTCCTCACCTCTTCCCACAGAGCAGCATCCTACTTACTGCAGAGGCCCAGATCTATCCCCCCGTGAATTAGCATACAGGAAACTGCATAATGTGATTTCTCTTGTCTGGACATGAAGCCGTCCTCCAGGTGATCATGCCTTTCTGATCTCTCCAGCTGAGAGGTGTATGGCACAGGCCTGGTGAATCCCTGTTCCATGTCCTTTGCTAAACCAGAGGGGTACAAGTTATGACTGGGTGGGACACTGCCGTGTGTTAACGGAAGTCAAGGGCAGGTATGTTATGGCACTGTTCAAAAAGGTTACAAAAGGGACTTCAGCTGCAAATCTTTTGTTCAAGTGCCAGCGCCAACCTGTGACCATGAGGACTGCAAGGAGATGGTCTCAGGAGGCTATGGAGGCTCTATGTGGCGCTCTGGAAGTGACCGACTCGGGTGTGCGGTGCGAGCCGCATGTGGAGATAGTACAAGTACCTGGGCGTTCACATTGATGATAGACTGGAATGGACTAAGAGCACTGAGGCCAAGTACGTGAAGGGCCAGAGGCGACTTTACTTCTTGAGGAGGCTCAGGTCCTTCAATGTGTGTAGTATGAAGCACCATATGTTCTATCAGTCGGTTGTAGCGAGTGCCATTTTCTATGGGGTGGTGTGCTGGGGCTCTGGGATTAGAGCAGGGGATGCTAACAGGCTGAACAAGCTTATCAAAAGAGCAAGTTCTGTCATTGGGTCTAATCTGGACCCCTTGGAGGTAGTGGTGGTGAATGGTGTCAAAATGAATGGCCATCATGGACAACATCTCCCATCCCCTTCATTACATGCTTGTGAGAATGAACAGCACGTTCAGCAATAGGCTGATCCAACCATGGTGCGACAGGGAGCGCTACAGAAGGGCATTCTTGCCTTCTCCCATAAGACTTCACAACTCATCCACTGTGTGTCTGGGAAGGTGCAACATTGACCTGTTTTTGGACTGAACATAAATTCTCTGTTTACAGATGGTTTTCCTGTTGCTGGGGATCTGTGCAATATATTTATAATGTGCAATACATCTTCTTGTGTACTTTACATTCTGGTTTGTTTTGCACTGTATCTTCTATACGTTGTGCAATTCTGTATACTCCATTTTGTACTTTTTTACTGCACTTCTCACTGACTAATAGTATTGTATTGTTGTATTATTGTATCATTTCGTTACACTGTGCTGTGTTGACTGTGCCAGGCTGCTGTTGCACTGCAATTTCTCTCACGGGATTAATAAAGTATCTATCTATCATCTATCTATCAAAGAACATCTGTCTAAGATTTCACTTGTGATTTAGTGAGGGTTTGTTAAGACCTAACATTGAATATTATTTATTTCCTTACTTTTCCCATTGTCAGCTAAAATTCTGCTAAAATGCCAAAATTATGTTTCGGTGATTGGATGGGTTATGGTGTTAAAATAAACTGAAGGTTAAACTTTCTTGACTGCAAAACTGGAAAACTACTGTATGTCTCACTGAGCCTGAAGAAGGCTCTACAGTCAAAACATTGTGTTTCTTCTCTTTACCCTTCAGCATGGAATGAAACTTCAGCTGTCCCTTACAAACGTCTCATTGTGTAGGGGAACTCAGCTTTAGAAAACAGCTTTACAAAATTGAGCAGATGAAAGCAGCTTTTCCTGTTCTACAATAAAGACAGGGAATTTCCATAAATGCATTAATTAATAAATGCATCAGCCTGGAGAGAGGGTGTTTCATAATGATCCTATCTGTTCTAATGGGAGGAGAAGAGAAACAAGAGGCGAAACCTGAGGAACCGAAAACAACGCCTTGTCTATAAAAACAGCACACAAGAAAAGGAACAGGTTTGAATAGGCTCCTTTAAAGCATTCTCCCAGTGCCTGGTGTATTAATAAATCGTGTCACTTCGTTATAATGATACGATGTATTGTAAAAGAGCTGCTCATGGACTGGCACTGCCAATATTAACTGGAAGCCTTTGGTCAGGTGCATTGAACATTTCCCAGTGATCCATAAATGTACAGTATCATATGCCTCGGGTAGCTATTTCGTTTACACATCTATTTGAAACGCTGCCCACTTTCGAAGTGGCATTTGCACTGCAGCATGGATATTCTTTATTCATCATTATAAGACGTTAAGGTATGAAAACAGGGGGTCACAGTTCTTTGTGAAAATATGGAGCAAGGGGAAATTTAATGAGGCTGGAGTTTAGCAATGCAGCACCAGGTCCCGTGACTGATAGAACTGGTCCAATTACACCTTATTCAGACAAATGTAACCCTCTCCCTTGGGTAATAAGCTACTAGGGATTTTAAAGAAGTTACTTGTATGTGGAATGTGAGGAGTGGTTGACCAACCGATTGATGCCACTGTAAGTCGCTTTTCATAAAGGTGCCTGACAATTGAATAAGTCTAAACGGTTCTCAAACTCAAAACCCCAATCCACTCCATTCCTGTTCTTTTGATCCTGTTAATCCTCAGGGAATTGAAAAGCTGGTTGCAATAAAATAATTGAACTGGAGTAGTTTGGAATGGCAGCAGTCTGAGAACCCCTGCTCAGCAATGTTACATTAGTTTGAATTTTTCTTTCAGAAGTAAACAGTGTAACAGTGAACACACTGCCTACATTCCTTGATCTCCCTGACAGCCTGCCCATCTCAGTACTGTCTGGGCCAAAGCCTACTGCAGAGATTCTAGGATAGTGGATAAGAACAGGATCTATCCCTAGCTGGCGTAACTGCAGGTACTAATGGAAGTTAATATTGGAGTAAATTCCCAAGGCTATTAATCCGAAGGGCTAATTAATTTGGGAAGTACTGCACTGCTGCAGCGTGGTCTGAGCTCACCAGGCATTGTTGCATGGCTCTTCATACTGCATCAAGAGTGGTGAGCTGATCTAATGTGGAATGAAAGCATGGAACGGGACATTATAGAAGACATTTCCAGAAGCGTTATGACTCAATAATAGAGATGGAATGGGATTCTTGATCAGTGAACAATAAATGTTCTGAGGTATTTAGTGCTGCTTAATAGCTGTAGTTTCACTGTAATGGCACTATAACCATAGTTGGGTCACAGACTATTGACTGATAGTCATAGTTCCCGAAGAATTAAAATGTGTTCTTGTCATTTCTCATCATTGTAGTGTTTTTTTTTCTCTCCCCCATTTTTCTTTTAAATTCCAAGAGCTCTTATTACATTTGATAGCTCACTGGTTCAGGAACATGAGCTATAACGTACAGCTTTCCTGTTATGGCTGTGCTGTGGTTATTTTCATGTTGTTATTAACTTACTGTATGTTCACTAATATGTTAGATGTCTGTGTTTATTAAAGCTTATCATCTGTAAAAGAAACCCCACAACTTCCTATACTAATTTACTCTAAATTCATATTGTACTAAGATGGATGAAATAAAAGGCAACTATGTAATACTGCTACAACAACAGTTCTGTTTTAATTTCTGCTTTGCAATATACATTTCACTAACAAAAGTAAAAGTTCCAAGAAGGAGAAAAACAATACTGTGGAATACAATTATTAATAATGAAAGGCCTTCCAGTCTAGTAGGGATAGATTTTTGTAGGAAAACCTTTCTTCAGTGCATCCCAGAATTGTAACTCAGAACTAGTAGAACTAGTTTCAACAGCAGGTGCTACAAAAGTATTCAGAGTGTTTGGTGTTTTTTTTTAGCCAAATTGTGAGCTCTAATTAGGATTTTATTGATCATTAGCAGTTTAGCAGTTCTGGAATACCATTAAACAACCCAGTTTGCTCCCAGTGTTCCTTTACTTTGGAACTCGTTCTGCTCCACTGAGCGCAGATATCTGCACAGACACCCACCCTCCAGAAGATTCAGATACAGTTTCAGAACACAAAGACTGATACTTGGTACTGTTAGGCTCAGTGGCACAGCATGGCCTCTTATCTTTAAAGAGTTTTAATAGACAAAACTGCAAAGTCAAAAGACAAAAGTATTTGTCAGCTCACAGCTCATTTTTCTTTTTAAATTAAGCCTAATATTCAAATTTTGAACTGAAAAGTTACCCTGATCGGTTTGCTTGTTATTTCCTTTTATCTCATGCTTACTCGGCAGTTTGTGGACACAAAGTAGGGCAAGAGGAATGGTAGTTTGAAATTTAATTGTACATTTTACAGCTTTATGCACTGCATGCAAAGCCCATGACAAAAATCAGGTGACTAAGGTGCATGGAAATTTGAGAAAGCTGTCAAACAATGGTTCCTTCATTATTTTTTCATCTTCTTGTGCAGATTAAAGTAAAATATCTGTTTAAGAGTTGCGTGGGTTGCAGTTATAATCTATGCTTCCTTATTGTTTTCAGTTTGCAACAAAACAATACCATGAGGAATTTACGGAAAATTGTACTTTTCTTGAAACAGGTGATAAGAATTGACACTACAAAAGAAGCAGAACATACTGTACCTGAAACCTGTGTTTTGTTTTGTTTTTACAGACATTCTGTGATTTGTACTGCACACCAAACGTGAATATCATTTTAACATTTGGCAAACAGGAGAAAAATCTGAGAAGTAATCGCAAAAGTCCTCCAATGATAAAGAATAGCATATATTTGATATAACACATATGAAAACTACAACAATCTATGTTCCAATATGCATGGATACACCAAAGGCAAAGGCACAGATTCTTATACTGTAGGATCCCCTATATTGTATGTATCCTTGTTGTTTACATGGTTTGACAACACTGACTAAAGTGCAATAAATAAAGCTGCATAATTTTACAAAGAAAGGCCCTGACAATTGATTTTCTTCCTTTCACCAAATTAAGGCAGCATTTCTCTTCCCTTAAACGGTCATATTTAAAAGAATAATCTTATACCTTCTTTAGAAAAACCAATGTTTTAGGTAGCTCGAGAAAACTTCACTAAAAATCATTCCAAACTTTTTTCCAAACCTCAGTACTCAGTACATAAGGTACAGAAGACAAAACAGTTCCATTCCTCTTTCATTATTTACAACTGTCATATACTTTCCACAAACTGAAGGTACATAGACATTTAAAAGATGGTCTTATGTCTGTTGTAAACACCACTGTGACATTAAACCTTAATTAAAGTGCACTGTGCTATTGTTAGGCACACGCCTGCTCTCTCTCTCTCCTCAAAACTGCTTGTTTGGCGCAGGACTTACGATTCTCCCTCTGTGCTAGAGAAGCAGGCCGACGTGAAGTGACAACTCGTCAGTAAACAGCGGATCTAGGTTATTGATGAATTGGCTCTGCTGATTGAGGTGGAAGTTTTAGCTGTTTTGTCTGCGCTCTGGCTTGCCCACGGACAGTGTCAGGAAAGCTGACAGTGATGCCAGCGGACCACTGCAAAGCTGCCAAGCCAGGGCGATTCTGTTCGCTGACGAGCTGACACTTCGCCCTTGTTCCCAACTTACAAATAAACAAGAGGTTCTGAGTGCAGGCCGAGCAGAATCAGGCCTCCACACCTTGCTGCCTTGACGCTTTTTGGATCTGTGCATACTTTGTTTCAAAAGAACACGGCTAAAATAGCAGACTGGACAAATCTGCTTTTTTCCCTTTTCCTTGTATGCAATACAAAAGTGAGAGGCTCTTTTACTTTTGACCCATGCCTTGCTAGAACCCAAATATAATAGATAGATAGATAATACTTTATTAATCCTGTAGGGAAATAATGGGCTGGAAAGTGGGAGAATCATCCAGTTTCCTTTTATTTATTCCTCATAATACTGTTTTTTTAACAAAAGCCCAAAGTGGATACTGTCAGTAAATGTTAAGTAACAGTACTGTAGTCGTGTTGCTGTGTGGAAGAGAAACGCGCAGAGATGGGTTGGGAACAAAAGAAGCACTATGCCGTTAGAGACATGCGGGCAACAATCATATGTCCTGTCTCTGAGCCCGCTGCTCAGGTGGGTCTATCTTATTCCTGCTCCCTAAGTCAAAAAGTGTTCTGCATCTCTCTCTCTCCTGTGGATTCTTGGAGCCTCTTAGAAACTTTGTGATAAAGGAATGAAAGTAAAAGCAACAAAGACAATAAGAACACGCCCCATAACACCCACTCTCTGACATCCACAAATTGTGGAATAAATTGTGTGATGGCAACCAGACGTCATGACCCAGTTTTCTTCCACGGACGCAGCTCGCTCACTGAAGATCTTTAACATTTCTGAACCAAAGCTGACCCATGTAATCCATGCCACACTTGCACCTCCAGCCTGAGCAGCTGTGTAAGGAAGCAGGGAGTTACAGCACACTTCAGTGATGGTTGAGATTAGTTTAATTTGTGAGGAAAACATCTATTTCCAGGGGACACTGGAGAAGACAGAAACAAGGCACATCACCCACAGTTCCCTGAATTCCAGTAGTGTTACAGAGACTTGGAGTCTGGGTACAGCTATGATCACCCTATGTTATTACCATGAATGAGGCTTTGAGTGACCATTACCAATCTTATTGGAATCATAGAAAATACAGCCCCTTATACACACCTGATAATGTTATCCTTGCCCTCACTCCGTAACACTGCTGGGCAGAACCTCTTCCATTCTTCTGCTTCTTCTGTTGTATCACATCAAAGTGACTCTGCAAAGCTAGTTAAGGGGGTGATCCCCGTGAGAAGGCAATGTATGACATTATGACTAATGGACTGGAGAAATCATGGATTTAGCATTTGATTGATTGTTTGAATATTACCACCAGGATTGCAGCTGCTTCCCATCTGTCTCGGCCCTGTTTAGTGCCAGATATGCACAGTTCTGTGTGGAATTGCTCAAATTAACCACTACTGGCAAGTCTAGCATTTATCGCTGAATCGGTAACACCTAGGTAATTATCCAGCACTATGCCAGAAACAGTAAAATGAACAGCCTGTTCTAACAGTTTCGCTCCACAGAGAATCACTCAGTACTGTACAGTATAGATGACCTCAAGAACCCCCTCTCTTAGTCACTCACATAAAGATGAGAATAAATGCAAATGATACCAAGCACTAGAAGCATTGTGATTTTCATCCTATATTACAAAAAACTGAAGAGCGAGATGGAAGAGCTACATTACTATGTATGAGCTAGATGTATTTCCTTTGCCGCGTTTCTCTCTCTTTTAATCAAAATGTTTAAGCAATGCATTTCACAGTGTAATAATTCGATTTCTTATTTACATGTAGAGGTGATGATGTTCTGCATTTCTGTTTTGTTTCCTCTCTTTTTTCCCCTTTATATATTTAAAGGTTACAGTGTGTCTTGGTGTGACGGGGCAGGTGTATTATGTAATTTATAAATTAAACATTGCAGGAAGATAGAGTTATATTCAGCAGTCATATTTATTTCTCTGCCATTTCAAAGCTGTCAGAGTGCAGAATAACCGAGTGGAATAAATGTGTCCAGCAGGACTGGAGTAGCAGACTGTGAATGGGCACCCATCAGCAAGAAGTGAATAATTGATGGCTACTCTCATTTAAAGCCAGCCTCAATGAAAATGTTTGCTTATGGGAGAAATCCTGCCTGTTATTTACTTACTTTACCAGTTCCTTCCTGACGTTTGAATATATTCCTTACCTCAAGCTCGATTATGAATCATATGAATTCTGCTTTATTTGGAAAACCAATTTGGTGATGTCTTATTATCACAAAGACAGCCTCCTATTTTGCTCAGTCATGCAATGTACTGTATGCATGTGGAAAATGTGCTGCAGCAGCCTCAAGCAGCAATGTGACAGATATACTGTAGATGATACGCTTGTTACCATGACTTTGACAAAATACACAGGCGTGATATAAAAACAACACAAAATCTAAATTCTAAAAAAAGAGAATTTTTTAGATTCCACAAGCCCAAATTGTAGCAGTGTTGTTAGGACTGAAAACCAATGCTACTCAAGAAGTCAGAGGGAGTGCAAGCTGCTAATTCACCCTGATGAACAGTGCATTTCAATCCGTAACGAAACGCCCCTGACGGCATCACTTACAGAAACACATCTTATAAGGCCGAAACTCTTCAGCTTGCGCCAACGTGAGGGAAATCTGACCCTGCAAAACCACAGATCCTGCAGGTCACATCCATACTATGAAACAGTCAATAAGCAGAGACCTGAAGAAAAAGTTAACGTGAGATAAATTAGGCCCTGTGAGGTTACGCAGAGAAAGGTTGGGAAGGTGAGAAGGCAGTTGATCACTCTTGCCCATTTGTTTGCTAGGAGCTTATTAGTCCAAGTTGCTAGTCCAGCCATTTGTAGAAAAAAATCAAAGAATGCCCTTTAACATCATGATAGAGCAGTTTGTTCCAGACATCTGCACAGCACCCTTTTTGTAGTCCTAAATGCACAAACTCTTACTTTCAACATGCATCTTTGTTCTACTACTGCTTCTGATGTAAGCCTGTTAACCTTGGCAATGAACAAGAATTATAAATACTTGTATCAACACCCCTCATTATTTCCTCTACTCAAGATGGAAGAGATTTAGCTTATTGAATCTGCTCATGAAAGACACCCCTTTAAAGCCAGGAATTAGCTTTCTTGATCTTCTTTGAATGGTTCCAGGGCAGTGATGACCTTTTAGTGATATTGCCTGTCTATGTGTTAGAGGACACAGTAAATGGGGTGACATCTGTGAATCTGAACATGTTTACTGTGAGAGCTTCATTCTGTGAGCCACAATAATAAAGTTATTTGTACACACGAATAGCTAAAATGCATTTGGAACAAACGGCTAAAGAAATTAAGCTATGAAAAAATAAATGAAAGCTTTTGAGAGTGTTAAGATAACAGGCACTCCACAAATTATAATTAGAAGAATATATCTTAAAACCTAGCCTGATAACATAAATTAATTATTTGGGAAGTAATTTAATTAGTATTTACTAATGTTTACTCTATTTACATATTTACTATATTTGTATATTATTTTGATTGCTTTGAAGTCATGGAAGAAACAAATACAAAAATAAACTAGCTATTATCACCCTGTGGCAGTGATATGGATAAGATTACAGAGGCATTGGATATTAACTCCCCTCGCTTAATGACAGCAGAAATGTTAAGCAAACTCCAAAAAAGACAGAACAAGACAGAGCATTGTCAGAAACAGCTCTACAGTAAAGACCGACACACAGACATGCAGAGACACACTCAAGAGACACAGGCAAGCACATTGACAGATAGAGATTCACAGTCACGCTGAGAAAGACACTCACGAAGACTGACAGAGTGACAGACACGAACAGACGCAGAGAGATACACAGACAGATTCACAGACAGGCATGCTGAGAGACATTGAAACGCTTTGTCAGATACATCCCGAGTTGCAAAGCAAGATGGGAGCAGCGCACAGCCTGCTGTGTAACTAGAGCCCGACAGAGTGGTGGATCTGACCGGAATTGATGGTGTCCCAGATGACTCCCTGAAAGCACAGCAATGAAAATTCAGTGTGAAAGAGGACGGGAAAATGGAAGGATACACTTGACCCAGAGTTCATGCGTCTTGGTTGCTTTTGCGTCTGTTGACTCACTCTGAAAGGAATCTGGATGCTAAGTGCTATTGAAGCAGCTGCAGGTTTGTCTGGCCACAATTAAAGAATGTCTATATACAGTATTCTCTTTGACTTCACAGAAATTCACTGATGCGTGTACTGTGTATACTACTATTGACAATCCACTAAGTAAAGACTCATTTTAAATTTCTGCAGATTCCCACAGTGCAATCCACATTTATATCCCAATAAATACTTGTTTTTAAAATAATGGCCAAGTCTTCCATGAAAAATAAATCAAATCCAATGTGGAGATCAATTAGATTTTGTTTTAAGGCGATAATGAAACCGGTTTAATTTAGCAAGAAAAATAACTCTTAAGAAATAAGTTTATATTGCAAAAATAAAAAAAGTTACAGTATATGTGCATTACAGATAGTGTAGAAAATCCTACTTAAGATGGAATTATATAAGCAAAATCAATTATCATTACTGGCACAAGGCACACTTATACCACCTGGATGAAGGAATGACACCTTGACAATAAAGGTGTGGTCAGTGCAACCCCCCGCCCCCAAACACACACACAGCCACACCCACACACCCATACATGCATACCAACACACACTGGGCAGAATGAGCCAAAGAATGGGTGAAAGGGAATGATGCTAACTGGCAAAGACAAGGAAGGTGTGTTAAGCCTTCTCAGGTAAGCATAAGTGGGTCAGGTTGGGTTGTCTTTCTCCCCAGACCTTTGTAAATTATATATATATACACCATCCATTATATATATATATGTACATGCAAAAGATACATATACTGTATATCTACGCTTTCAAGTACAAACATGATGACCTAAATATATATATATGTTATATATAAGTATAAACGCACCTGTATGAGACCACGTATGTATCTGCTCTCTTTGGAATAGCAAGGAAGATAAAAGAACTTCATAACCTCAGACTTCAAGGAACGAAACGAAAAGCTATGACCTACACTCTCTCCGTGAGTAGCAGAGGCATGGAACACACAGACTGAGGTGAACTGAAATTGATTTCTCTAAGAAAAGCCCACGGCAGAAAGCGGCGCAGTGCGTGAGCAGGTCCAGGCACAGAGAAGCAGGGTCTCTTAGGGTGCTGTCACGAAGCGTTCTTTCAGGGCCCTATGCAGACAACACGATCCGGGGGGCAGTGAAGAAAACACGGGGAAAAAGGCATGCAAGGGGCTGGAAGGAAAACAGGGGGCGTGTCCACGGTGCGTTGGTGTTCGGGGGAGGTGTGGCCGAGGCAAACAGTCCAAGGTTACTTTCGAGTCCGAGGCAAATCCATGAATGAAGCAAGTGTCCAAAACCGGGTAACCCATCCTGACAGACAAACGGAGTTAAAAACCGGATCGGGATCCGGCGGAGGGTCGGGGGAATAAAAAGGGGGTAACTGGACCAGACGCTCCCTGATCCTGGACCCAGACGGTCAGGACGCCATTGTGTCGTTCTTGGACTGGCGGGTAGGCGGGCGTCCATGTTTCAGAAATGAGCCCCGATAGGCAGGAACATCTGGTTTATATGACATGGGGGGCTGGAACCGGAGGCAGGGGCAGGAGATGAGTATAAACAAGGTAGGGCTGGAGCGCCCTTAAGAGGAGGGGTTTACGATCGTGACAGGTGCGTGCTGTGCGTAAAGAAAGCTCACACAGTGACTGTTCTGCCTTCAGACCCCAAAACATTCTGTTCGCAGCGTCAAAACTAGTTCACTCATAAAACGGCGTTAAGTAATTTTGTATCATGGGTTGCTTGGATATGAATCGTTAACTGACATAACCTCCTGAAGTCAGTCACTGATAAAACGCAGTCCTTTTTTAATCAGGGCTTAAGGATTGCGTCTGGATAAAACAAATGGCGAAAGTGCCTAATTAAAACATTTTGTTGCAGATTTGAGGGGATTGCAAGTGCAGAAAACCACTCGCAGACGAACTTCACAAAAACACATTGCTCACGAACTTCACAAAAAACACTTTGCTCGTGCTCATTTGCAGATTCAACATTCATACAGCATGCTAAAGGAAATGTGACGATTTGAAACCTTGTGAATCTTATATCCACAGATTTCCATGACTCTTTCCTTCTCATCAGTCAAGGCCTCTTGAAAAGTTATCCATCTCTTACACTACACCATGCTGCATGGGTTGTAATAACAAACCAATCCAGGGCCCAGTCATTCAGTCTATTTCCATTTGCACTATGTGGCCCTGCTCGGCCACTCCGCTACTTTACAGAATTTTGAAAGTCTCTGACAGTTCTGATAAAACCTACCCTGGCACAGACCAAGACAAAAGATGAAGGCTTATTTTACAGCGCGTGACTGCTGAACAAGACAAATCAAATAGAAAAAATCCATAAGCCTTTCTTTTTGCTTTGCTGTTGGTGTTCAAACAGGTATGTCATTGATATAACACAAAAGAAAAAATGTGTAGTGAATATTGTGACTTGCCAGGCCAAAGATGCTTAAAAATGGAAGTTGTTCTCATTTCCTCCCTGACTATATTATAAAGAAAACAGTAAACGCCTTGCTGAAAAGGTGTGCAGAGGAAGAGTGCAAGTTTTAAATTAACCGCTTACCCAGGGTCATGCTGTCTTAATAAAATCACATACTCTATGTCAAACCTAGTTACTTTTTATTTAAAAAAAAAACAATAGAAAGCTCTAAAAAATGAAAGTAAATGAATATTCTCAAGGGCTGACACTGGTTTTCATCATAATAGCTTCATCTATCTGCTAATGTTCTGCCTAGTTTTTAAAAACTGAAGTAAATTACGAATCTTTCATTAAAAAAAAAGATGTTACTGTGATATGAGCTGATGAATTCATCTCAGGTTCCAGAATTAATGAGAGTGGGACCTGGAATAAGAGCTGTGCAGAAAAGGTATCTGTGTTCTATAAAAAGAAATGAAAAAAAATGGTTGAGCTGACTAAGGCATTTGTTAATAAGTAGAAAAGTTCTACAGACCCTGTTTCACACAGCCTCTAACTTTTCTTAAAGAATCCAAGTGAATGCCGAGATCTACTTAGCACAGCTGGTACAGAATATCCTGGTGTCAATGATACCACTATGAAAACATGATGATTTTTTTTCTTAACCATAGCTTTGGGGCTCACAGGAGAAGGGAAAATTCAAACTAGAACATGAGTACCAAACTTCACCATCCAATCAGACTCCACAACCATGCAGAAATGTTGCAAAAAGTGCACATCCAGTGCCTTATATAGTACATGCACACAAACACATATGATTCAGAGATGGACCTAACAGAAAAAGTCCTCTTTTTTCACAGCCCTTGGCTTTATTTCAAGTTATACTATATAAGCTGTTCTTAATCGAATGCAAATCTTTACATCTATTACTTACTATGACTGTCAATGCAGATCTACTCAGAAAACACATATGACACATCGATCATTTAGTCTTGGGTTACACTGAAGAGCACACAGGTTGTAAAGCCTGAAGGAGATCAAACTGCAATGCACCGAGTGTCTTATTTCTACCCATATAGACTATATATATATGCACTCAGGAAGGTGCTTATTCCCGGTAAGGGTGGGGGGAGCCCACAGCCTTTCCTGGAAGCACAGGCAGCAAGGCGGGAGTACTGTATGTTACGGACAGCATTCCCAGTCTCAGGGCATACAAGTGTGCACACAAGCAGAGAAACACTGCGGGACAATTTCGAGAGACCAGTTTACCACAGCCACGTGATACAGGAAGGTGTGTAGAAATCAAAGCTTCTGGCTAAGAACCACAGGGGCACAAGATGCATGCAAAGACAACACAGAAGACAGATCAGTCCAAAATTAATCCAAAGCAGTAAGGCAGCAGTGCTCACAACGAGAGCATCGAGCTACGGTATTTAGCATGCAGACACTATATGAGAGTGATTAGTATAGTGACATCCAGGTGGGGCTACACACTGGTGGTGCTGGAGGGGAGCCCCCATTACCTGTAAAGCATTTTGAGAGGAGTGTCCAGAAAAGCCACACGTAAGTGCAAGGGTTATTATTTCTTATAATGGCAATTGCATTTAGCATATAAAACAAGGCATCTCAGTTGCAAAATTCTGGGCCCCTTTGTAAGGATCAAGCGAGATGTCAGCCAGCTGTAGGGATGAACCATCACTGTATCCATTGAGAGCACTCTGAGCTTGAGCAGCCAGCAGCTGCCCTTTACTTCCCCCTCCTGAGTGATAGAAAGACAGCCCAACAGGGTTCGATCGCTCATCATCACAGGAGTGGAAATGTCCGCTTTTACACACAATAGAGACGGATCAGAGAAAGAGAAAACCACACTGAGCTGCTGGGAAAACAGCGTAAAATAAATAACAAAATAATGGCTCGGCTTTCTCTGCACTTCCAAATCCTACAAAGAAGTGGTAATGGATGTCTGAGGGGTTTGAAATTATATTTCAAACGGAACCTTACTCTGCTGCTAATCTGCTCCTCAAACAGCTTACAGCTCCACTTCTTGAAGGTCTCTCGTACTGTAGATGGCAGATTGTATCCATAAAAAGTAACCAGAACAGATGAATATCATTAATGCTTAGCTCGTGTTTACTCCCTCTGCACCGAGACAAGCTATGAAGGCTCTTCATTGATCGTGGACAGCTCGGGAAGAGAAAGCAGATAACGTCAAAACAGGAACAAAGCACCCCAGCTCCCACAATGCCTGTTTTTGTCACTCCCAGGTGCTCTCCCAGGTTTCAAAGTGCCTCCATGTCACCATAAGCGCACACACACACACACAGAAATCTAGCTCACTGAATCAAACTGCTTTCAAGACACACCGTGTGTTTCTTGTTATTCTCTGGGGCAGCAGCACAACAACCTCCCTCTGCGTGACAATTGTGATTAATGCTTCCTACATCTGACCGTTGGGCGCTCCGCGGGAAAAAAAAAGAAAGAAACGGAGATGTACTAATGTGGAGGAGTGCAGTATGGGCTACAGATAAAACTCCTGCTATCTTGTTAATTCCACGCAAGCCGTCCCTCATCATAATTCCTTTTGTTCTTTGGAAATGCCTGTGCAGTACTTTTCTGGGCTCCTGATGATGTTGCCTCTATGTGCGTTCACCAGCCTAATTAGTCTTTTGTCCTTATGGAACTGCTTATCCACAGGAAGCCCAGCCCGCAGTGTCTCTGACCCAGCAAGCTGAGGTTTTAGTGCTGTGCAAGGAAACAGCTCACGGCCCCGTCGATACAAGAGAAAAAAGGCGAGGCTGCAAGAGACCGCTGCACCTTTCCCGTTATAAGCATCAATATAAGAAACCATTACAGAAAAGAACCCCTGCTTAAAGTGGCACTTTCTGTGATGACACTCTTTCACAGGAGAAAGATCATCATCCTGGGCTGTTGCCTTGGGTCCGTAAGGTAATTGGGATTGTAACTACAAGCCATTTCCAAAATCACACGCTTGGCCATGTGTATGGCGGTGCTGAAGACAGGGGGAAGGGACATGAAAGGAAACTCAGAAAACAGGCAATCAACGCGATCATCATCGGATCTGTAAAAGCAACCTCACTGAACACTGGTTCTCTTTGTGCACAAGAACCCACAGTGCTGTACGCTGCGCTGGGGGGGGTGGGGTCCGAGTTTGCAATTCAGGTGGTGTTTCTGCACTAAGCCAGTACTGGAATGGTCATTACCCCAGGTGCAGTCCCTCAGTTCTCTAAACTGGATTTAAACCTGGGACCCCAACAAGAGAAAAGCAGTCTAAAGAACGGTAACCAACACTCTGCGCCACACATACTTTGTTTGAATGGTAGCTGGAAAGGAAACAATAACATTCTTGTAAATTGATCCCCACCCCCACCCCCCACTTACCAGTATTTCTGAGTTCCTTTCTGTCTCTGCCTCAACGCCAGCCCCACTGTCGACTAAAAGAAAAAAAGAAAAAAAAGCCAGCTATTACCGTAATGAAGACGGATAACAAAATCAACACGCAGCCATTCAGAGCACACCAGAGGACAGGCCAGGTTTCAGCTTGTCTGTCACGGCAAATCAGGGTGTTAACAGACGCAGTTGTAACAAGATTACCATTCAGGGGCCACGTTTTACTTTTAAAGATCCATTAAAAGGTCCTTTGAAATAATAATTACAGACTAACAGTAGTGGCGTAGCTCATCAATAGCACTGCACCAATTCTGCAATTAGCACAAAATAAGAGGATGTTAATTACCAACCAGCAGTACAGAGAAGTGGGATGATGAAGAAAAGAAATATAGGATGAGAATAGTGTTGTTAATTTAATAATACAAATAAGCACATTGTACTATTTACCCATATTATAGGGTTAGCATTTTTGCACCAGCAGATATTTGCGCAAAGATCATTTTGAATCGAAAACCTTTGGGGAAAAAGAATAAAGTAAAAAAAAATCTTGGATGTTTTAAGATATTTGAAAATTCCTTCTGGGATTTTAGGATATTTGAAAATTCCTTCAGGGATATAAAAAGCAAAAGGGAGGTCATGCCCTTGGGAAAAAAAAACGGACTTGTGCTATTATTACATCACTTAGAACTTCAGTAATCGCTGAATTTAAGGTTATGTACATTTACAAGTTAAGACAATCATAAGAGTTCTTAAATTTGACTTTATGTAAAAACCTCCTGCATTTCCCATTCCTACAGTTGGACGCCCAGCACACACAACTGGGCTCACTCTTCCACAGCCAGTCTTCCCTACACTGGAAGATACATGCTCCCTGTCTCTTCCAAGACCTACTGGCGCCCAGTTTCCAACTTTAAACTCTACTGATCGACTACACTATAAAGACTAGTTTGAAATCTCTGTAATCCAGTGATTCAGGACACAGTAGAGAAACTTCTAAATTCTCTCTGTGGATCCATCTTTCTTTTTTAAATCCACCCATAACTAAATCCGTGCAAGTCTTAATTAGCTCAATCCATCCTCTCAAACTTGAACTATACTGGACCTAGGACCGTCTGGCTGCTGATGTTAAAGCACAGGAGGGTAAACTCTCTACAATTCAGGATTTAATTAACACACTTTCCCTACCTGAACTGAAGAATCTTAGACTCAGCTCCCTGCCCTCAGCACCTGACTGCTGTTGTAGTGACTGCTGCTACTCCTGAGGAATTTCCCAGTTAAGCACAGGGCAGTCAGGCGATCCCTTTTCTGCCATTGGAATTCCATTCCAGAGTCCAATCACTCACTCAAGGCAGGTGTGTCCAATGTACTGCCGGGAAGGAAGAGGCCTTAACAAAGCCACATCAAAGTGAGCTTTCCATCAAAGTGAGCATTCAAGGAAGCACGGTTATAAAAAGAGTAACAGGACCCCCTTCCATGACTTGTTGGTACTGTACATGGCTCACAGCCAAAATGCTCTCTGTTGTTGATGCTTCTTTTCCAGTGGCTATTTGCACATCTGCAGAGAGTTTATTTTTATAGAATGCTTCATTCTCCACCCACTGTTTGATTAAATTGAATGTCATCTCGTCTGTCCCTGCAGAAAAGCAGTGACATATCATGTTTATTCATGTTGAGCAGGCTGGGTGAAGTAAACTAAGGAAAACTTGGCAATACTCCTCGCTGTTCACGCTCTGTTTACATGCTTGTGCTATTATATTATTATATTATTGTATTATTATTATATTATTTTGTGCATCTTGTCTCTCCCTGTACAAAAAATGACAGTACTTAACACGTTCGTTCATGCTGATTCAAAGTGGTCAAAGTAAAATAAATAAGGTAAACTTGGAGATAATTCCAAGCTTTGTACTATTAAATATAAAATATTCCATGCAGAAAATACATGGTAATTCCCAGATTCACAAATATTCCTCAGTCAAAATCGGGTGACGAAAGCTTAATATCAACACTTCATACCTAGAATACATCCAGTATGAATCTAAAGTAGTTTAATGAAATGTTGTTTTTACATAAATATTATGAGTTTTAAAACAGTAACAAAAGTTCAGTTTTACTAACGGGAATATTTTATTCTCCATGGCAACCTCTCCCCGCTTTGATAGGTTGGAAAATGAATGGTCACCAGTATGCAAGGAATTGGGGGTACTGTAATTCCTTTTAGCAAAGTCTGCCCCCAGCATTGGGGGGCGCTTTTGAGCACCGTGAACACCCCTGCAGGCCTGAGCAGGAACACGCATATGAAGAGCTCAAGACCGCAAGTGTGCATACTGGGACATGGGCCCAGTCCTGTTTGTATTCACGCACACGTGTCAACAACTGCTTATCATCTTGTGCTTTTTCCCTGAATATTAAATTACTCTTATCACAATCATGTCAGGGAAGCATCCCACTGATTTCATTATTTATGGTATTTACTGTTCATTTTATTTTGTTTAATCACTGAACAGTACAGTTTAGGGTAATGAAATTCGCAGTACAGTATCATTTGTTAAAAGGCAGTTCTCGCCAATGTTTAATTTATTTATTGTACTGTATATTTTTAAATGTAGGCTATATTTGGTGTTTAATTATTGAGTATTACTTATGAACTATCATTGTTAGGCCTTAATTTATTTCAAGCTCAGTGCACTGTGCGTAGCATTTTAAGCAGCTTACATATTTATAAAAAACATGTGATCCTATTCATTCTCAAGCATTAAAAAACAGTTAGATGTCATTATTTTTATTTTTTCTAACACAAGAAGGAGATCACTCTGTTCCAAAGTACTACTGCTATAGACAAGAGGGGTTTGGGCTCAGTGTGGATGCACAGGACCCCGAGGGTCACATCACCTTAGAAAGCAGCATAGTTCCCACCTTGAGCAGGTTTTTATGTTAATCAATAAAACCTGAGATACTGTATAGAACACAATAAAGAAGAAAACAGGAATGGATTAATCATAATATGATAAGTGGTGGGTAGAGTATATACTGAAGATAAAAGGTTACCTTAAAAGGTTCCCAGATAACTTCAGAGAACTGTGGGTGGCAGGTTTTTCTACCTGTAAAAGTTTGCTTATTCTTACAAGTAAAATAATAATTTTCTTACAGAAAATGTCTATAGAATTTGTCATTTCTTCTAAATTACACCTGCTGATCTGTAAAGTAACCCCATCTTCAGACTTCATTCAGTAGCACCAACATACAGTAGTGGTACTTAGATTTGAGAAATTAATTAATATTATTTTAAGGAGCTGTCTAAAGGTAAGATTTTATTTGTGTTTCTAACCACCTAGGCAAGGACTGAATGGCCTAAGAACATTTTGCTTGGGTCTTATTATATTATATTAATGCCTTTCTGCAATGTGTCTGCTCATAGATTCTGTACATTATTAATAATCGCTTGCTCCAAAGACAACAAAAGCCAGAGTGTTCCGTACAGGACTTACTTGTCAAGGTCTATGAGATAAAGGCCACCTTGTGCTGGAATTTGTAAAGGCAAATCAATATGGAGAACAACTCCTGAAAGAGCTCAAAGGGGATTTGAACAGAAGGGCCTTGGTTTGCAATATTCAATAGATTTCTTCTTTCCGCTGTGGAAAACTCATACAAAATCCAGAGCACATAATGAATGTGGTTTCCAGAAAAAAAAATAACTGCTCAATCAAATAATGAAGTCTTACCTACAAAGCTAAAATTCCCTCTGTCACTAATTATTATGTGAAGCATCCAACTCTCAGATAGAAGTTTTTTTTTCCTCCAAAGAGGCTGACGTATTTGTAGAGGAAAATGCATGGATATTATGTTTTTTTTTTCAGCTTCAGCGATTCAATCATTCTGACTGTTGGCAAGTCTGTGAGAGTTAACTACTGTTTGATTTGACAGCTTGGATGTTTTTAATTTGCTGCTTTTACAAAGCCTGGCTAAATAATGACAGCAGGTGTAGCTCAATATTTTCTCTAAAGGTAGCAGATGACTGTCAAGGGAAAAAACAATTGGCACTAAAATGTCAGAAGAGGTTCTCTGAAGGTTTCTGAAGCATTCTTGTTTTATAACATGTCTAACTGTCCTTCCACCCAGCTTTCTGTCTATTAGGAAAATATGAATATCAATTAGCTTTGGCTGTTTCGTAACACTAGAAAAAACAGCAGTCTATGCAGAAATATCGAATTCTGTTTTACATATTTAAAGTCAATGCAAACAGTCAAGGAGTTCAGATGGCTCTGATTTCTAGTGATGTGAAACATAGCTAATTAATCTTTACATTCCCATAATTAATTCAGACTTGCTTTTAGAAAAAAAAGGAATATAATACGAACAAACAATATAATATGAATAAGAATAATGAACAAATAATTTCAAGCCAGTTGTGAAATTTCTTCAAAGTGAGTCAGTGAGCCTATTTGTCTATAAGATACTCTGTCAGCTTTCACTTTATGATTAATATGCATGTGCAATAGAACTGTCTGTTTCCTTACTTACGTCTGGCTAAGATCTCCACCTCATTTGCTGTACAGGAGAGTGCTAGCTGCTTGTTCAGTATATCTGATATGCTGATTATGGTGTCTAGAAAGCACTTTCAGTACTCCTCTCTAGCTAAGCCAAAGCATGCACTTTGTATAAATGAGCATCACAACTCTATTTATAAGTCCGGCGAAGCTCAGTAAGTGTCACGGATGTCGGAAGGCCAAGCCGTGGAATGACAGTGAGAGCAGTAAAGACCCTATGCTTAGCGGTAAAAGGGCCAACACAAGGGTTAGCCCAGGCTCAGGGGGTCAGACGATGTCAGAACAGAAACCTATGCCCTCAGGCCACGGACAGGAGCGACCTGGTGCTAGGCTGGTCTCAGGACACTCGTACCCTCAATGCTGAGCCAGGAGCAGAGCAGACACAGAAAGTAAATAGGCTACACAACAAGACACACCGGAAAGACATGAATTATCACAGGGAACTAGGAACAGGCCAAAGGCGGAGTGCCCTCTAGGTGTACAGGGCATGACAGTACTTTGTGAGAAAGAGCTATAAGGTACTGAGCAAGAAGAACACAGGGCCTGAACTGTTCTGTCCTAGTGCTGTTTAGTACCATCACTTTCCCCAAGCCCTTTCTCCAAAGGACACACTTATTACAAATAACAACTTTCATGATCCCTATTCTCTACACACATTAAAGAAGACCAGAGAAAAATGCTTGCCTGCTTCATGGAAAGAAACCAGTGCTGTCAGTGACATTTATATTTTGCAATAATAAGGCACTCCCTTGTAAAAGATTGTGGTATAAATTATTAAAGCACAGCAGAATCACGTCTAAAGCATCATAAACAATGCAAGGTGCACTATGTACAGATTGTTGAAACCCATAGAATAGCAAAGTAAATGCAAGGTAGCAATTATTATGGGAACACCACAAGACTAGCATACAAATATGCAATAGACTCACAACTGACTGCTATGATTTACAGTATGTGGCTGAATTTCCATGCTCAACAGAAAGCAATATTTTGACACACACAAAGATTTTGTTCTTAAAGAGAGGAATTGAATATCATTTGCCCCTTTGGGGGAGCAAGAGTAGAACTGACAAAGACACCAAACTTATTGAATGCATCATTAATGTGTATTTTGCTTTTTGGTAAGACAGTAAATGCTTTTTCACTCTATCCAGGTTTTTAATGAAAAGAAAACAAGTACAAAGCTAATAATGAATCACCTGCCTCAAAGCCTCTATTTTTTAATCACTTATCTGCTGACTAGTCTCAAAGCAATAAAGACACGATTTCGATGAAACTATTTAAACCACACAGGTCACTCAGCTGTCTTTAATGAGAGCTAAACCTGTCTTCATCCCATTCCAAAAAATGAGCAAGACGATTGCATACTTTGGGCCCAGGTGTCTCCCATCACCACACTCTCTTCCTATTAATCAATAAAGTGATGCAAAGGTCTTGTTTATATATGAGCAGAGAAACGATAACAAATAAATCACTCCAGGACAGATCGAAAATAAAACAACAGTGTGTCAGAAGTGCTGAGCCTCAGCATTTACCAGAACCGAGTCACAAGGTACTGGTCCGAAGTGAGGAAAAGGTACAGTCTCACCGGAAGCTTCTCCAGACCATTTTTCTAGCCTTTCCTTGAGGGAATTCCTTTGGGGCATCTGCACAGTAAAAGAATATAATCTAAATATAAGCAGGCTCTTAAGGTGTAGTAGTGCTCTTTAATTTAGTGAAGGGATGCTAGTCTTGTTGGCTTTGCTTAATGGGGTACAACGATAAGAAGTGGAAATGTGTCTTGGAAAGGCACCTCTTACAACTCAGCTGATCTACAGCAGTCCTGACTTTTCTAACAGACTGAATTTTCTAGTTTCAGCACAGTTCACCAAAGGCTCTGATTCAATCTTTTATTGCAGACACTAAACCAAGGAACTGGCCAGGCAGCACCACCACTTGAGCTGACTCCCCTCATCTACTGTACTTTTAAAATCCACAGCATTCTTACCACTCCATCCATAACATGCCTTGTTATGGCTACCCACTTAATTCTGGGCTGTGTCAGCAGTCCTGTGGGAGGAGGTTCACTTCCTGAAATTGACCAGGACCCTTTTGTATCCCTTTTCCACGTAAGTCTTAATGCCCAGTTCAGAAATAGAGAAATTCTGATCAACCAACATGGTTCTGAGCACAAAGATCATTAAGCTTACCATACCCTCTAATATCACATTTTATTTAAGAAAAAAAGACTCAAACTTAACTGGAACTAGAACTAAATCTAAACTAACAAGTAAAAGGTTTATTCCATGCTGGAAAGAGAAGAAAGAAAACACAACATTTCGGCCGTGGAGCTTTCTTCTGGTGTGTCAATCTAAACTAGACTAACAGGACTAGACACCCTGGATTTGTTTTCTGAACTCTCCTAGAAAGCCTCCAATTGAACAGATGAAAACACAGATACAGACTTTTGGTGTTAATTGTATAAAGGTGGAACCGTTAGTTGCATTGGTGCAGTTACAGTTAGTTTCTAAATGTAAGAAAGGTTGCAAAGGTCGTACAGTCCATTTTGTTCTTTTGGTTTCTAATACTTTATTAACCCCAGGATTTTGTCAAGGTGAATGGGGAAAGACCCCTGGGAATTTGCTTTCAGCCCTCAATGTACTCCGTCTTGGTCCTAGTTTCACTGCTAGCCCTGAAGAAGTCCTCTAAACTGACTCTGCCAGTTACCTTTCAGAATTTTAAATACTTGTGTCAAGTCCCCTCCTAATGTCCTCTGTTCAATACTAATGAGATTAAGCTCCTTTAGGCTCTACCTTGTTAGTGCACGAAGGTCAGGAATGAATCTACTTGCCCTTCTGTAGTGCAGCTCCCTCAGCGATTTGTTGACCAAAATGACATAGAGTATTCTAAACAAGGTATTGGTATTGGAGAATTAGAGAGGCACAATCTGGCTGGTATTGGTGTCTTGGCATTGGTTTAAAGACAGTTCCTGTTCTGAGAACCTTTAGGGGGAGATTGAAGGACATATACAGTAATTACAAAAAATACCCCCCTTCTGGCACAATGAAAAAGACTTTTAAGTCCTGTTCAGTCCTGTCAGTTTGTATAATCATTGAATTTCTGAATTCTAACCTTCAGGAAACATGCCGAACTGTATCAAACATGATTTATTTTGTCAGTTTAAAGGTTTCATTTGCATAAACTGTGCTAACAAGCATTTCTCTTTTCTCAAGCTTTAAGGATTATATAAAAAAATAAAGCCCAGTGACCTGATTCAACCTCATAAATTTTGAAATGGCAACAGCTATTTAAAATGAAAATTCAACAGGATTTTAGATATACATTTTGACCATCTGTGACAGTATAATTTTTCCTTGCAGTCATCTCCACCTGAGACATTGAGAAGCATTAATTTATCCCAGTGAGGTCTGGGACAGTGACAGGCCATCAATATTATACAGCTGAAGAGTGACAGAAATCCGCTGAGCAGTATCTGATGAAACGGAGACCCACTTTTCATTTTGGTAAAGTACTCTGTGGATAATAAGAACTCACATTTAGAGTAAACAGGATTATTTAAGGACGATTTCATTCTGAAAAGTAGTCAGCCTTGCACCTTGTAGTTTGAAGCCCACAAACCCTAGCAGCTCTCAGCCAAGTACAGTTTCTGCCCCAGTCTGAGAAGGTTTGGCTATAGCCAGGTAACTACACTGCCTTAAACGTACCTCCAGCCAGCAATGTCTAAACTGTTGTTCTCAACCTGGACTCCAAACAAAAGTCTTTACTGCTCGATCCACTTGGGAGTCCCAGTTATCCTGGGATGAAGGGACAGCAAGGATCATCGAGTCAGAGATGAGCGAACTTTGTTGTTTTTGCAACCTGACCCCTCCCTTGTCTGTCTCAGTCAGCCCTACATCTTCGTGAGCGGGCAAACTGACTATGCTGGTTTTCACTTTGTGACTCTAGCAATTGTAAATAGCCATGAGAAAGCAGCACCTTGTGTGGTTTTATGTAGTTCAAAGACACTGTTGAACCTCAGCTTATCTTTTTCTTGTTCAACTTTCATAACTGACTGTTTACTGTTCTCAAATTGCTGTTTCTGGACAATTAAAATGGGACAAAAATGTTTTCCTAAAGAATGTCTGAGAATGTATTGCAGTAAATCCCAAGGTGCAGCCATCCATAGGCAATGACATGGAATGCAGTAACAATTAGTCAGTTGTGCATTCAACTTTATCCACAAGAGAATTAAACCTGCTGATTTTTCAGAACTAAATGCAAACATTCAGACATCAGATAAAGAGGTATTTAAACTTAGTACATAAAGTTTTTAATTGCTTTGGGGAAGTAAAAAAGGAAGCTATTTTGCATCTGTCTTAAAAATAGTATCTCAGTGAAAATTACAGTATTGGATGCCTGGAATTGTTTCGCTGTTTGAAAACATCGCACTGTAATATGACTGCTATGTGGTAGCAGAGAATGTATAGCTGTTAACACCTATATGACCCTGCAATTCACAGCTGGCAGCCCACTGAAGCTCAGCAGGTGTGAGCCTGGCCAGTACTTAGATGGGAAAGCTGAGGTTGCTGCTGGAGGAGGTGTTAGTGGGACTAGTAAGGAGTGCTCACCCTACTTTCTGTGTGGGTCCTAATGTCCCAGTACAGTGATGGGGACACTATACTGTAAAAACAAAAGGCAACGCCCTTCAGAAGAGATGTAAAACCAAGGTCCTGTCTTCCTGTGGTCATTAAAAATTCCAGTGTCCTGGCCAAATTTCCTCCTGGCCTTTACCCATCATAGCCTCCTAATAATCCCCATCTATGAACTGGCTTCATCACTCTGCCCCTCCCCCATTGAGAGTTGATGTGTGGGGATCGTACTGGCACACAAGGGCTACCATCAGATCATTCAGGTGGGGCTGCACACTGGTGGTGGTGGAGGGAATCCCCATTACCTGTAAAGCACCTTGAGTGCAGTATCCAGATAAGCTCTATATACTGTAAGTGCAAGGAACTATTATTAATGTCCACACAGTTTAGTCCATAAAGCTTGAAACTACCTCTTGCCCCTGGCCTACAGTGCTCAATATAATACTATGAGTAGCCATGTGTTGTGCATTTATTCCATGAGTATTCAGGAAGAAAAACGCTCAGCTGAAAATCACCGGCAGATGGAGATTGATGGCTGGAGTTAACGTCTCATTGCTCAACACAGAAACAGATTTCATCAAAGTGTCCAGAAGCACCAGGCCTGTCAAAGACACCAGCGTCAAGCTGTGTTTTCACAAAGAGCTGCACCTGAACACAAAAACATTAGAAGTTTGTGCAAACAAAGAAGGGGCAATGCGTCTTGATTTTAGCTTCACGTGCGTCTTTACTAAATTGGGAATCTGTTTTGTTAAATGTGCTTGCTTGACTTTAGTGCCTGGTATTTGAAAGAGACAAGGAGGTCATTCCAGAAATGAGTTAACGGAGTGTGCATCTCCTTTTTCATGAAAGCCCTTTGTCAGCAGTTCATGGAGTAAAAATCAAATATGTAATGTAATGCACAACTCGTAACAACAACGAGCACAACAACGTAAAAGTACTGTTCACATAGACGGAACCCATATACTACTAAAACACTTACAGTACAGCAGTTTTGATATTTCTTAGTCTATGTATGTCGGTAGTGTTTAGTATAAGAATTCTTCAGTCAAAACTGTCTATTGGAAAATCTGTCTGCATGGATGTAGAGGCAGTTACAGCCTATTAATTGTGGTGCACATGTCTCTAAAACAGACCCCAACAGCTGACTGACAATGCCTTCATTCCTCTTGGAATTTTCCGTGTGTCACTGAAGAACAAATCTTAACAGGGTTGCTGAAGCATGTAAACAATTACTGCCAATATATGTTTTTAATTCTCGCTCTAACACATAATCCATAACCGCAAAAAAACACAAAATCCGCTCAGCCTGGAGATACATTCCAAAGCATTTTGAGGCCATGATAATAGAAATGACAGACACACCGAACTGTTAGGAATCCCTTATTGTCCTAGCACTGCACCATTTACAGGAATAGATTCCAGAATTCCAGAATAACACATATTTAATACACACTAAAATAAAGTAGCTACTCCCCTTGGAATAGGGTGGACGAGAACAGCCACATTGTACTGGTACGTAATTAATAAGCAATAAATAAGCAAAGCCCACTTTGAGGGGAAGGACTACTAAGTAAACCAAGCTCATTCTGACTTGTCCCCTTCAACACTGTCCTAATCGTTCCTGCACTAGAGTGTAAGGAAACAGTTCCATTAAGTGGAATAATATTGCTGTGTTACATAATGACCCAGAAGTTTTGCTACATTAGTCTGAAAATTCTTCCAGAGCATTGCATATAGTACAAGTATAGTAGTATATTGAGAGGCATTTAAAATGCATGCTATCGGTCAAGCTAAAACTACTGTACCTTCTTTCATTTTTAATGCCTCTTAGTATAGAACGCAGTGTCGTGCTTACGTAGTGCTGAGATAAGGCTGCTCTCCAGGCCTGTAGTCTGTTGTTTGGTTTGCTATGGCTGAAGAAATCTTTGTGTCAATCCTCTAATTGTAGACAGACATAAAATGAACTGGTTGTTGCAACAAACTGGTGAATAAATCATCAGAAACTAATTATGATACTGATGTTGCTTTGAATAGCACCAGGCATTTAAGTCTAGCACTTGTGAGAATCTCATTTAGGCTTCAAGACTAATAAAATCTTATTCCCATGAACTGTCATGCCACATTTTGACTTAAGAAAGCTGAAAAAAATGAGGTTCAATATTAAAAAAGATCAAGTTAAAGACAGCAAAACCCAGAGAACAGATATAAAAAGGCTTCCCACCTGTATCTCTTCAATATAAAATAACCAGATATTTTATTAAGTAGGGTCATCCTTGTCGCACCCTGGGACCACTTCAGTGCCAGTGGAAGTAAGAAACCAGCAGACACTGCCTTCAGGCCTTAAGGGAAATTAGTGAGCCCGTCTAAGGATGTATGAGGTTCTTTCAGCCCACACACTTTTAATTAATGACAGAAAGAAAAGGGAGCCTACAGACAGTCAACAGAAATGTCCAGGAACAGAAGGAGGAGAGAAGAGAAGGGAGGTAAAAATAGAAAAGGCTGAAGAGGCAGGACTCTCGGTGTGCCCGAAGATTAATGGCTGAGCTGGTAGCGCTGCATGTTGCTTTTTCAGAATAAGAAGCTGCCTCTGTCCTGGCGGCGTAAGAGAGCACTCACTGTCACTGGGATTGTGTGTCACTGCATACAACACACAATGAGGAAGAAAGCCTTTTTCCCTTGCCTTGTTCTTGCTCTTTTATTTTCATACCCAGTAAGACATTATTTCCATGAAACAACAACTACAGAAAATACGTATCTCTGTATTGTGCACGTGCCTCTTTATATAGCAAAGCTACCAGGTACTGAGGCATTTGTGCTTGCTCCTTTTAGAGCATATTGGTTTGTAATAACTGAATGTTTGGTACTGTATATTGAAGACTGCAGTGTCAGCAAAAAGATTAACTTGGTGTAATAAGTACAGAAAACCAAAATGAAAAAGAAGTCTATTAACTAATGTAAATTTCAGATATGCATTTGTGTTAATATGTACTTATTTGTTTCTTCTGAAAGTATTGAGCATTTAGTGAAAGATGTTAAATTAATGAACTAATGTAAAATACAGGGAGCTAGTACTTACAGTACATCTGCGGAACTACATGTGTATAAAGAGCTGTCGACATGAGTTAGGGAGCCCTGGATCTTAAATTAGTCAAGATGAATCATTAGCGGCCTAAATTTGAAGCAAATTTAAATTTTAATTGTTAACAAAGGCAATGACAGGAAGCCCAGTGGATTTCTTCACTGGAACTACAAGGCAGAGGATGAGAGGGGAAACTGGAACATGCAGGCTGAGGGGCTCACAACTCCGACACCTGCTGAAGCTCCAGGAGTGGAGTCACCTGGATCCGTCTGGCGTGAGAAGGGGTGGCCTCACTTGGCCACTAGTTCCCTGATGCACGTTCACTGCAACAGAGGCGGCGCCTCTAGGCTTCCCAGCCGAGGTCTCTCACAAGCCGGAGTGTGTTGTGGTGTGCTGGCAGCCCAGTCAAGCTCCTTCACACCATGCCAGACTCCCTTCCTCTGTACTGCGCCAGCCTTGCATAGCAACGTTCCCTCCTGGATGCCTTTGCATCAAAGTCCAGCTCTCTATTACCATCTGTCCAGCTATAAAATGCCACCATGCTTTATCACCAATCTCAATGCCTGTTAAGACTTGCGGTGCGTGAAGGGAGGACAGCAGTTCGCACATAAAAATCTTAATGTTTTTAGCTCAGACTGTGGATTGTGTGGGCATAAAGCTGAGCTGTGCTTTAAAAAGGCCATATAAACCCTTGTGTTCTTATAGCAGCCCTGCTTAGAACATGAGGACAGCAAATGAAGAGCTGTTGTGCTCAAAAGAGCAGTCAGTGGGGATGTCCAGGTGTGCTGATCTGGGAAGGAGTGTCTTATTGCTATAGAACTCCTTTGATGTGGTCCTGGGACCTCGCTTGCTGTGGGGAGTGGGGTTATACTGAACTACCCAATTTTCTCCTTGTTCTTTCTCAATATAAACAGCTCTAGAGCTACCAAATCATCACTTTAAATATCTTCATTGTCATGCGAGCAGGAGACTGTACCAACTGTACCAAGCAGTCTGCACTAATAATGAGTGACACTTGCATTGTAACTGTGAGGCTGAGCAGCATGCCCGAAACGCATGTTCACACTTTGTATGGTGTAACATTGTGATTCCTTTCTCCTGGTGCTGTAAATGAGAACATTATGAGTAATGAAGTGGCTAACTGCACACAATAACAAAGTTGTACCAACCTGAGGGGAATACGGAGATCAGAAGATGTTTCTGGTTCTGTTAGCGGAGATGGCCATCTGAGCACGATGGCACAGAGACTGGATTCAAATTGCTGTGACTGCCATTTGGCTGGTAGTGTAACTGGTGAGCCCACAACGTGCCCTCATTAGAGGACACATGCCAAGCAGCACAGCTGGGAATCTTGAGGGCAAAGGAGATGCTTTTTAATTCGCAAACTGAACGATCAAATCCTTTTCCTCCTTTAGGCTTGCCAAGCTGCAGTGAATTAAAGGGGTACTCTGCAAATTAGAGAAAAAGAAACAAGGGGACACTCTGTCTCCTGGACCTGGCTAGAAAACAGATAAAAGAACTGATTTTTTCCCCAATTATGAATTTCCAGAGTTGAAATTCAGCTCAAAAATAGCCCTCATAACATTGCATCTGTCGGTGGAATCCTTCACAGCACAAACAAGATGGTTTTAAAGCCCCATAATCTTGTGTTTTGTATCTTAGGTCAAACTAAAATATGTAAAAGATGGGAGGTGCATACATTTCAGCCTTAAATTATATTCATATTATATTTCATATCATAGGCCATATGATATCACATCATACAGTACCAGTTCAAGATGCTATTTATATCAGGATATATCAAGATACAGTATAAATAATTTTGATAATAGTCCTTTATCCAAAGCGACTAAGGTGTTTGGTGTTTGTCGCTGACAATAAGACCTCAGTTTTACCTCTCATCTGAAGGACAGAGTACAAGGAGGTTCAGGAGCTTGCTCAGACTGAAGCACAGTGGCAGAGCACAGCGTGAACCGTGTGTCTGTTGCTGATAAGTCTTTTTCCCTGGACAGCTAGCCTACTGTACATCTATTAAAGTGAAATGCTGCTTTCAGCAATTTGCACCACTCAGGATGAAAACACAATAGCCATTTAAAAAATGTATTTTGTTCTCTGCAAGATGATAAAGAGCTTTTATTTTTTATTTTTTTCTCCAAAGCTGCTGCATGTAAAATGAACCTGACCCAGTCTCTGGAATCTACCAAGATGATGAACTAGAATCACCATGCCAGGAGGTACAGGCAATAATTTACTAATACAGGGAGGACTCGCAGCCTAGAACAGAAGAACACTTCATTTTGCAAAATTGCTGGCCTCACTTCATCAATATTACTGTGTCACTGCATACTCCTGTAGCATCTTCTGTGCAGAGAAAATGGAAAATTATGGCCACAATGCAAAAAAGGTTAAAAAGAGAATAAAAAGAGTTACAAAGACATACTTGAAAAGGGGTCTCAGTCTATAGGTCACATAAACAAGGATTGTACTGTATGATTTTTATCCATGCAGACAAGTGAGGAGATACTGTACATTCAGAGCAAGAAATAATCTCCTATATTAAATCACCAAAATGTTTGAATAAAGAGCTTGACATTTTTAGGAAGACTTTGTTTTTGGTGGGTTGCATTTACAAAGTGATTAAAACTAATGAATGGTATCATTCAAGGGTTTACCAAGATTGTGTGCATTGTTAACAAAAGACACACTTGACAGCAAACAAAAGTCCTGCATGTGAAGTCGTTCTAAGTACCTTTTCCCTTGGATCAGTAATTTTCTGACAATTTATTATGCATTCGATGTCTTTGGTTGTGGTACCTCATTCTCATGCTCCAAACAATGCGATATTATTAGCATTTTTAGTGCTGAAGTAGTAATAGTAGTGGCATGAGTGGTTTCAGAAGTAGCAACACATTGTGACCTTCTGCTGATTTCAAGTATGGGAGTCCATTCTGTACAGCCATAAATATTCATATACTCGCATGGTACTTAGCAAGATGAGGGGAATTGCTGTGCATAAAAATAATTGGTTTAAAACTACGAAAATGGATGCAATACTGATTGAGGGCTCGTATGAGTTGACACCTAGAGATTTTGGGATGCAAACAAATAGAAGTCTTTTTTTTCATTGTTATATTTAACCAGAATGTTCCATTTGTAGCATCCTTTTTCTGAACTAGGCAGAAGTCTATTTTTGGGTAGAAGAAAAAAAAGCTGTAATTACTCTGTTGTGTGAGTTAATTGCAGGAGCTGGACAGTGCAAAGGTCTGACTGTGTAGTCCAGAGCAAAAAGATATTTCTTTTTGTCCCCTTAAAAAAAAAACATATCAAGCATTATAAAGCTGTAGTCATTACTGGTGATTCTAAAGACAAGGTAAGGGGAATGTTTTTATTTGAAAATTACAGAATGGTAATTTAGCAGAAGCTGGTAAAAACAGCAGAGAAAATGGTTTGATTTTATTTGCCCATGTATCCACTACATAATAGTGAGGCAAGAAAATGAGATGCAGAAGAAGGAGAGACACCCATCCCTTCTCAGCCACAATTTAAACTCCCCTTCTGCAGAACACAGTGCCTGTCTGTCTTTGTAGCTGCCATGGTAATCAACAGTAGGATGGGCTATAGGGATTTGCATAATATAGTTAATTAGGCTCATTAAAGCTTAATTGCTGTAAGAAATGGCAACTTCTGTCTTGTCCCAGGTTTTCAATAACTTCACAGTTTACAGAATGACTTTCACACTCAAGCAGACTAATATCGATATCTTTTCTGTCAAACCCAATCAATACCTTGCCAGTATGTCACAAACTTGGTAGCTGATTTTGGATTGTCATGGATAAGCTATTTTAGCACGTCAAAAAGCAGGGCTCGGAAAAAAAGGGTAGACGAGCTGTAGAACTTGGAAGACAGGATGAGGAAACTGAAGGATCTAATAGAAAAGCAGAAATCCCTCATTAGCTTGAGATCTGCCACAGAATGGCCAAGACAGTCGTCAGTTTCCACAATCGGATAATCAGCAGCTTTTGTGATGATTCCGTAACAAAGCACCAATTTAAAATGATTACAGTCAGGCAGATGGGAAGCCTCTTAGTGGAAGAAGTTGATCCATTTTAAAAGACACATGGAGGCACTGTTTTCGGAGCAACAGGAACTGTTTTTGGGACTGTACCTGACATACTGTATGTCAGATGCTTGCCAAAGTCATGTCAACATGTCAAAAGCCAAAGACTAGAGAAAAAAAGAGTACAGTGCATTGGAGAAGGGGGTCTGTAATTGTTTCTGATGAACTGTTTAGTATAATTTTGTTTAGTCCAGTAATGCACTGTAAATTGCCATGCAGAAATATTTGTATGGCCAACTCCAGACCAGACAGAGAGTCTAGTAAGAGGTCTCTTTAGCCAGCATGCTGTTGCTTGTGGCTGTTTACATATTGGTGGCAGAAAAAAGTAATCTCAAGAAATATGCATGAGGTCAAGTTTAGCCTAGTAACAAGCGCCTGATTGTCTGACATTTAATCTCTGAGAGTGTGCCCATTGCTGATAAGCAATTAGGCCAAGCACTTAAATCACTCATGATGCTCAAAGAGAAGAAAACAAACATGTTGCAGACCTTCAAACGCCAGGTTGTCTGCCGAAGATGACTGGTGAAAAAAGTTCCTCCTCTATAAACACAATTCTCCTCTCCCTCCACACCTGCAACACCACAGACACACTCATTTAGACATCTCTTCACAAGGTCACGTCAAGGTCTGTGCTTGTAGTTAACTGGCATGCTGTTGTTAATAATTGCCCAGTGTCAGATGGATAAAAACACCTTGTGGAATTCCTGTCAGCAAGCAAACAGTGCCTTTTAAACAACAACTGAAGCAGGACAACATCATACATGTTTGACAATGAAGGCAGATATTTAGAAGCAATCTGGAAAACACTGAAGAAAAAAAGTGAAGCTACCTCATAATTATGAATACACACAAGCAAATAACTGCAGTACTACAAAAACAGTACCTGCGACTCAGTTTATGTTTCCATGTCTATAAATGCCTTAAACAAAGAGAAATGAAAAAGTGAACAATTTGTAACCTTGGAGGATTTTCCATCATCAATACTTGAAACAAAAACACATTTAGAATGTTAGCTTGTCTGTAACAAGCCAGCGCAGAAGAGAAGAGGTCATTTAAGGCCAGGATCTGAATGTATGAAGAAAATTACTAGTAATATTGCTGCAGTCCACCTGTAACAGAGTCCAAGGCATGTTGGCCCCTGGCACAGTGATGGCATACTCTAAAGAAGAAATCTCTAGGGCAGGACTACCCAAGCCCACATCTTGAGGGCAACAGTTGAGCAGGTACAGAGGGTACCTTTACATACTGTACATCATCAGCCACTGCTGACTAGTGTAGGAGGGATAATATGGTAAAATGAAGGCTATTAATTGAGCTAATGTAACCCTCTTTCTTAGGGCTTGTGCTTATAATGGTTACAAAGATGGACAGTAATACCTACTGGATGGCTAGACCATAAGTGGGGATCCCTGCTCTAGAGCGTGACATGAGAAGTCTTTTTCCAGACACAGAGAGATTATTCTGATCACAGAATGTATGTATCTCTTAGACAAAATGTCAGATTAGCTAGCTGCTCTGTTAGACCAAGGCAACAAACTTTCGCAAAATGGAGTTTATAACAGAATTTTGGGAGGGGTGACAAGAACCAAGCTCAATCGGACTCCTGACAATCCATTCCTCTCCCATCTCCACCTCTGCAGCTGCCCCTTGGTCACCCTGCAGGGGGGTCCTGGCCTCCTTGTCCTCTGGCCAGGAGGTCAGCCCTCAGCTAAGTGGGTTAAGCCACAATTTCGCTCCATGATGCTTTATTCTTGGGTGTTTGTCATTCCTCGTGAAACAATATAAGGGACAATCCTCAGCTTTCTGTTTCTCCCCGTTGATTTTCAAATATTTTTTTGCAACAATCTCAAACACAATCGAAATCCTTTCTGGCTACCGGGGACTTAAAACTACAGGAAGTAGCTCCGCCTGATCATTCCATGTGTCTTATTCAACTGCATTTACACTCCGCAGTCCAGGGACATACTGCAAGAGATGCAAGAAAAAAGGCCTTGTGAAAAGCATATCAGGATACGTACGCCACAGAAACTTCAAACATTGACTAACTGACCGTTTCAACCTCACACACCAGACAAAAAGAACACAGCAAAAAATGCAGAAAATCAGGCAACAGAAACAGCATCTCGGTCCTTCTTTCCTTAAAACAAAGATGTCCTTCTCTCCTCTGAGCTTCAGTCTCCAAGTGTTTTGTTTACATCATCCATTCTTTGAAGTGTTTGGTGAGGTTAGGGGTGCGATGGTATCCACACTTTTAAGTGTAGGGTGAGGTTAGAGGGGCAACAGATTTTCAGACAAGATGTTTACAGCAGATGTGTGTTTTTCAGGGCCGCTAAATAACTTCCAGCCTGCCTTGATGTAGACCTTGTTTTGTCAGTGGAAGGAACATTTAAAAATGCCATGAATAATACAGTCTACTCAGAGAGACAGACGGGGTTCTGACTTCAGAATTACACCTTTGTGAGGAGCCCAGTGTTCGAACTCCAATGGTAATATTAATGGTATATCCTTGTAATGGGTTGTGTTATAATCCACCTACAGAGATAGCTGATTGCATTATTATTCATACAAATAAAATGTCTGATCATTGTATTTATTTTAAGAGTGTCGAGAGACAGGCCTCGTGGGGGAATTTATTAAATTCCTCATCCTGTGTGGGTTGTAGGGTGAAGATACAACAAGTGTTTTACAGAGTATGCACTTGTTTTCTCATTCAGTTTTGGTTTGTTAGTTTGTTTACATATATTGTCTTCTGAGGCAGCAGCATGAACAGCACCATTAGGTATAATTCTCGAAAAAGGAGTACTTGATTGCTGTGATTTTCCAGATCGAAAAATAGGTGAGTATCATCAGGCGTTCCATTTCAACCTAACACTGTCTAGCTCTGGGATGTCCAAAGTTCTGTCTGCAGAGTACTTTAATACTCCCCCCTACTGGTCTCTTTATTGAACTGCATGTGTGGCCCATGATGGTGGTGGTCTACATTGAACTGGACACCATGCAAGAGAGTTCCACTTAGCAATAGCTCAATTGGAGATGGTAGGAGTACAAGTAAAAAATGATTTAAAAAAATTCCTTTTAAAATGAATTGTTAGTTTTCATTTCTACATAAACAGAGAACTGTTTGTGAAATGTAGAGCATAAGAGACTAACTAGGCATAGCAACAGTTGGTTCGTCTATAGTTGTACTTTAAATAGGGTAATCCTTTTTCACTGCAGCCTACATAGTAACTTATTATGACAAGTGTAATGTTAGAGCCAAGTTTCTATTCATTAAATTACTTTAATAAACAATAGTCCTGTAATGTACTGTAACATCTTATATTTGAATGGGTTATTTGTTAATATCACTATTCATGGCAATACAAATAAGCGATGATGAATGAGGACTGTTTTACATTTTTACTTTATTACTAAGGCATTTCCATGATAGCAGTCATGACAAACTTACAAAAAGACACTTTATCATTGCAATTCATGCAGTTTTTACAATGTGGGCATCAGACCAACAATAGCTATGAAATGTGGCCCTGTGTAAGCTTTGTTTTATTTATTTTTTATTTTTCAATATAATAAATTCAATTAAGACATTTAGCTGTTACATTCCATTCTGCTCTTCTCATACTGAATTGTGCCAGATGTTAGGTGCTTTGAAAATCAAGCTGAAGTCCCCAGCACACACAAACTGGAGAACAAAGGCCTGTTTCAGCCACTGAGTGCTTCCAAGACCACTCTCTCTACCACTTAGAGTATATTTTGAAATTGCTTAGAAACAAAACATATTTTCACTAGCACAGCTCCTCAGCGAGTCTTCTGCAGGACAGGCAATGGGATTAACTGCAAACTTGTGCTGTTTTAATACCTTTCGACTTTGTAAAGGTTTAAACCAAAGGATTTATCACATAATGCGGTCAATAGCGATAGAGAAGAAAGTCCTGCCACAGCCAGGCAAGTGAAAGTTAAAAGGCTGCCATTGAGCAGCGCTGACTCTTCTATAATGCATGTCGGCGTGTTTCTGGCTCCCTGCCGGACCCACACCCCCAGCAGAAACAGTGGAACTGCCAAGATGTGAGGTGAACAGGAAGCACCTCAGAGGCTGGTTTCACACATTCTCTGTGTAAAACATGAGGCACTGGAATCAGGCGCTGTGTGTTTGAGCCATGCTTTATGACAAAACATCCCTACAAAGATTCTAACATCTCATCGCTATTCTGTTGAGCCTTTTTGAGGGAAGCTTCGTGAGGAAAACAAAAACAGAATGAGAGTAAAGAAGCCTCCCCAATCACAAGAATACAACTTTTTATTTAAGTGCTTCTGCTTAACATGCACAGGCATTGTGAACTGCTTGAAAAATTGGACCTCCCTTGGAAATACTTCCCCTTTCCCCCTTTTGGGTATTCTTTAAAAATATATTAAACAATTCTTCCTTAAAATGGAAGAGCTGTTAAATTAATGTGAGACTCTCAAGAATATTTGCAAACCAAGTAATCAAAATAGCAGCACATTACTTAACGATGTGATTCTTCTGATGAGGAAGACGAGAGTGGTTTGAAACAAAGGAGGAGATGAAAGATCTCAAGGTCCAATAGTATTGGTTATTTTTGCTTTTATGTCACACTAACTCTGCTACTGTGCTGTAGGTTTCCTGGGTTTTCCTTGAGTATCTTGGACTGTTGGACACTCTCCCAGAAATGGCTGGGATCAGTACTGGAGAAAAGTACAAGACAAGACCCACAACCTGGAGGTCAGACTGTCACGCAATCATGGGCCATAATCGATCAGAGAGTGACCAAAAGTACATGAAATAGACAGAAAAGAGCATGAAAAGAATGCACTCACAAGCATTGTTCACCTTCCATGAATCTCTCAATGCACAATAGCAAGCTCCAACTAACCTGGGATCATCATCAGCCTGGGGTTTCCTCAGCCTTTTCTAAGCCAGACTCTGAAATTACTAATCATGGGGTTATTTGTTTCTTCCATTCAATTTGCCCTGCAGCTCTGACCAATGGGAGGTTTCCACAAAAACACGACTGATTTGGCAATACAGGCATAGAGATGTCATGTTAATCAGGACTCCCTGAATGGAAGAAAACAGGCTGCACAGTAACCACCAAAGCATAAAAAAACTGATCTGGTTTGTCGCAGTCAAACGGATTTACTGAATTCCATACTGTGTAAAATTACAATCACATTTTAAAGTCCGCCACGTGTGGAGGAGGGGGGAAAGGACACAGAAAATTGAAAGCCCAGTGAGCACACTGGGTTTTCAGCTGCATGCGTACACATTGGTTAAATCAAGGGCTGATTTCTTCATCTGGCACTCAGAGGTGTAAAGGGCTTAATGTCAGTCTCCTGCTTTTGTTTCATTAGATATTTCAGGAGGCTGACTCACTGTGCTATTAATGACAGACGTGAAAGCCTTGCTGATAAAGAGCGGGAGTGGGGTTAAAATGAAAATGCAATGAGTGGTCACCTGCTAAAGTCTCTTTGCAGCCTTGAGACCTTTACTAGAGGCTGATAAATGTAGTCAAGAGTTCAATCTTACTATCAATACTGCTGCTCTATTGTTATTGCTGTTGCTATAACTACTGCTGCTGCAATTGCTACTAGTGTTGCTAACAGAGGAAATTATTACTGCTACTGCTACCATTACTTGTACGTCTGCTACTACACAGGATTATAAAGGTATTAGTATGGTAATAAGGATCAGAGTGATCATCTCTGCATTCCCTGTTAATTATTTCACTTCAGTTTACCTGCCAGTGAAATTCTATGTTATTTTCTTAAATTATCACCCAATTAACATTCAAGTTAAAGGTGTCTGTAGCAGAAACACATACAACCTCATATTACTTAAATAACTATATTACAGCACATGGAGAACAAAACACTGAGAATGATTTTTTTGCTATAATAAATTAAATTAAGACATTTAGCTGTTTCATTTCATTCTACTTTTTTCCATACTGAATTGTCCTAGAGATTAGAGTTTCTAGTTGAAAATAATAATTACAAAAACACCTCCAGATACAAAACTTTAGCCCATGGGATTAATTTTCCATGATAAACAGCTAAATTATAGAACCATTCAGAAGTATTGAGATGGGGTGACCTCTTCTCTCATTTTAATCTTTCTTACTGAAAAACGCAGTAAATATGTTATTCTTATTCATGTTTCCTCCTAGGCTGCTCAGCCATGATTCATTTGAGATTAAATGAACTGGAAATGCATAAATCAGAGGAAAGGAAGGGTTCAGCACACAGTAACATCTTAATCTTGGGATTATAAGTATATTCCATCCTTTAACAGGTATGTATGAAATCAGATTAGATGGATTGTTAGAATCTGAAAGGTCAGTGCGTGATTTCCATTCAAATGCTTTCAGCAGACACAGAAGTCTTCCCAGGTTCAGTTAGGGTTGTAATTACTCAACTGTACAATACTACAAGAGTTTACTTCAGTGGCTTGCAGTTTATCTGTGATAACAAAAATGCCCTATACAGAAAGAGTTTTTTTTTTCTGAATGAATGCATAGTTAAAAAAATAACAAGGCCAGAGCCCTGGGGAGGCACGGGTTGTGAAAAATGCAGATCATGCGGAATAAATGCAGATTTTTTTTTCATGCGCCGCAGTGCATCTGACTAAAATATTGGTTTCTGGAGCGGAGATAACTGAACTTAATAAAGTACTAATTTCTAGTCATTGCAAAGGCTGGGTTGTCGGTGCCAAACTGTAAAGCATCCCCGAGGGAGAGAGAGATTGAGAGAAGAAGAAAAAGAGAAAAAGAAGCCGATAACCAGAGAGGCACTACTGCAATTCAAGGGATTACTGCTTGACAGAAATGTAGCTCAAACAAATAGATTTCCAGCCCCAGAAAGCTAGCTGCGCACTGGGGTTCGAAGGCAGAGCTGGAGAAAGGGTACAATTATTTCAACAATTACCAGAAGGAAAGTGCCATGTGTCTAACACCTTCTCCTCTTCACAGCTGTGACCTCTTCAGGCAAAGCAGGAATGGGTGGAGTGTTTTCTGCCTGCATTTCGGGTTTCAGAACTGCCTCATTTTCCACATCTGCTGCAGAATTTCTAGTTGGCGTTTTTGTGAACACAAAACTGTTGCGGGTTTCATGGGAGCTTACCCGTTGTATAGATGTGTTCAAGCTGCTGAAGAGCAGATCTGGGTCAGATTTGTGCAAGAAGAACACTTGGGAAATAAAAACTAAGAGCAGCAGTCAATGAGTTACAAATCTAAGGATGGATTTTAAAGATGAAGGTGACATTAAAAACATATTCTCCGCCTTTGCTCCAGATCTGTAACAGGGTGTACAAATTCTGAACAAAGAGTTATTCAGACTACTGGGCCATTGGAAGAACAGTCTGATAATTAGTCTGCTTACAAATCCATCTTCTTCAAAGCTAGTGCTTTGCTGCTGACACTGACCGCTCTGCTTTTTCAAACCGTGAACAGAAACAAAAGATTACAGACTTGAAACAGTTTGGATAACAGTTCTCCACTGATCAACATGCACAGCATCTGATCTGCCTGTGTACACAAAGTTATTCTGTGTATTCCAGGCAGAAAGTGTGCCACAGGGATACACTGCAAACCCAATGTCACCTTCAGCTCAGAGCTGGTCACTGTGAGTGCAGGCTGCATCTCTAATGGTCTGATTCTTCCATCCGAAGGACAAACCGTCCTCAGAAAGGTGTCCATCTTTCACGGGTAATGGTTTGGAAAACCTGGCTGTCATTAAGAAGCAATAAAGCAGTTGAAGGCCAGAACTGTTTGGGGAAAAAAAAATAGATCCCGACTGACTTTTTAATTCCAGTTCAGGTCTGGCTCCTAAATCACAGGCCTGCCATAAGATCAGTTTGGGAAGTATCACTAAACCTTTGACACAAACGGAAAGTAACTAAAACAGGAGGAGGAAACTGTCCTCCAATTTCATTTTTAAAAAAGTGCAAAAAGAAATAAAAGAAAATGCTGAACAATGTTCGTCCCATGCTGTTACAATGATTAGAACTACTTAAGAGGATCATCTGTATGGCAAGCAACAGGAGTAATAAACACAAACACAACATAAGTTACAGTATGTTTGGATATTCAGAACATCTACAGTAAATATAATTCATACTCTTGATAAAATTGTAAAAAAAAAAAAAATTGATAAAGAAAGCTTTCCTCATTAGAATTATTCTTAAATTGCAGGTAATAGGAAGTTAAGGTACATTTTTGATGTATTTATGAGAACTGGATAACTGAGTAAGAATTGATTAATAACTCCAAAGGAACAAGTAATAGGTTTATTCCATGCTGAAAAAAAGAAGAAAGAAAACACATTAATTGTGAATGAATAAAAATAAGTTGGGGTGATGTAATTTGTGGTGTACCACAGGGACCTCAATTAGGAGCTTGTCCCTTCCTAATTTAAGATAAGATAAAATCACTTTATTGGTCATATACAATTTCTTGCATAAGGAATTTGTCTTTTCACATACCCCAACTTGCTCTCCATGAGACACACAGACAGGGAGAGAAGCTTGGGGTCAGAGCGCAGGGTCAGCCATTTATATGGCACCCTTGGGGCAGTTGGGGTTCAGGGCTTACTCCCAACGGAGTAGGATTCCTCTGCTGGCCACAGGATTCAAACCGGCAACTTTCCAGCCACAGGTGCAGATCCTTAGCCACAGAGCTGCCCCGATTTATAGTAAAGATATAAATATTTTAGGTAGTACTAATTTAATACTAGAGGATAAGCAAACTGTAAAAACTGAAGTATATTCAAATGTTTTTAAGCAAAATTCAGACTGGGCAAACACAGTTCTTATCAAATGGAAGCAAGTAGAGCATAGCAAAACACAAACTGAATATATTCAGTACAAATTATTTTAATTTACAATGTTTATTGAACAGGTACATGACAATGTACAGTAGCATGTCTTCAGTTAAGTAAACTGCAACACATGGTGTCAAAGGAAATTAACTTCATGTGTGGGAAATGGCTCTCCCATTAATTTATTAATAAATATTAAATTAATCAAGAGTAGCTTAGCTCCTTTCACAGTGACCTGGAACTCCATGATTGATAAAACACTAACCTTAGAACTGTACACACGAACCACAACATCGCCACAGAGCAGTGGACATACTGTAGGTTCCTTTGGAATCATGTGATGACATAGATAAGATACGATCACTTTATTGGCCATATACAATTTCTTGCATTAGGAATCCATCTTTTCACATACCCCAGCTTGCTCTCCATGAGATACAGACACACAGACAGGGAGTGAAGCTTGGGGTCAGAGCGCAGGGTTAGCCATTGTACAGCACTCCTAGAGCAGCTGGGGTTAAGTTAAAAGGGTGTTCTACATTCACAGGGGTCGTAAGAAAGGATGCAGCGGGAAAGGCACTAGAAAATGAGAAAGAAACAAAAGGAAGGACTTCATTCAAAAAAAATGTGATTCCAATGTCACGGAACAGCAAGAAAAGAACTGAAGAAGAAAGGATTGTTTTTCTCATGAAAATAGCTGCAATTTGTTTTTCTCATAGAAAGCGTAGGATAATGAATTCAGCAACCACTGAGAAGGCTAAAAGAGAAACAGCGAGAAACACTGCAAAGTAACAGTTGGATTAGCAAGACTGGTCGTGCTCTACATCTTCCATCAGTTTGCCCAGAATGTGTTGAGATTCAACTGCAGGGCTGCAACTTTTAAGCCATCCTAGAGAAGGTTCAGGCCTCTCTGTGTTAAACACCCTCCTTAAGACCCTGAGCAGAGGAGATCACCTCTACAGCTCCACTCTTTTCCCAGGATTTCCCCCAAGGGGGTAGAAAGTGCCAGCCCTATCCCCTGCTATTCCCAAATTGCATTTATTTAATGCTGAAAACACACACAGGTACATTCACTTCATTGAACTTGTTCAAACTCCTTCACCTGCTGTACAATAGGTGTCCCTCTCACTGAAACACAGAAAGAAAGAAACGACCTTGCTTCTCTCAACTCAAACTTGAACTCTGAACCACACACTGTCTGATTCTTTTACAAGCACTTTAGTAGAGCAAATGTAGATGACCATGTGAGAATAGTTTATGAATCTGGAAGAATACTAACAGTATGCAAAGTGTCAGTGATAAGTGCCCAGCACTAAGTCATGCATATTAAAACACAGAAGAGTGTTCCCATGGTGTTAATGTATTGCACAATTCAACATTAACAGCACTTTGGCTCTGCCTTATACAACCCCTTAACGCAATTGCTACCAATTCTTCTTCATATCCAGACATGTAAAGAGGTCAACATCTGAATCTCATCAAGAGCTGCAGTGCTTTGTATGCTAGCATCCTGTTTCAGTGCTGAACTAGGCACTGAACTAGGCTTCCTACATTTTCTGCTATGCCAACAAGCAAACACATTTCAATAATAAATAGCATCCTGTCTGTCGACAGTATGTCAAATATTAATGAGTCCCTCAATGGTGATGGGAGATGTGAGCTGTCAGAACTTAAAAATGTATAGGTGTTGTACTGCAGTTTGAAAAGGAGGATTCTATACAAATATCTAAGCACCTTCCTGGTGAAGGTCTGAACTTCTACTCGAGCTTTTATTTATAAACAAATTGTGATCTGACAATCATTTTGGTATGTTAGTGACTGTAACAATGCAGCTCATGACCCCTTTAATAACACAAGAGTCTTGCTCAAGCTGAATTTCGTGTAGCAGATTTGGATGTTGTTGGGTTGTACATGTTTTAAGAAATTATATGGATATAAGAAAAAAAATGAAAAGAAAAGGCAGCTTGGATATTAGTTTTCAAACGGGATGCCTTGTTAGTCATGTGAGGTGAAAGACCGCTGGTGCCAACTTTGATTATTCCTTTTTATGTATTGGAAACACCCTGAATTGTGAGGTGCTAGTTGTGACATAGGAAAGTTTGCATAGATAAGCAAATATAATATGAAATATTGAGAAAATCTGAAATCATACATGAATTAGAATCGTTTGCAATTCTTAATGACTGTTTTCTGCAACATTAAGCCACCCTGCAGCTAAAGACTACAGCTTAAAGGGGTGTTAGTCCCTTGTAGATAAAGTCCCCCAAACAAAGATAACTACCCATTTATATAGCCAGGTGGACTGAAAAAAGAGTCTATAATGTCTGATCCAAAGACACAACACTGTCTGTAAAGGAGTATGTGGAGGAGGAGTTCAGAGCTCCTACAAACGAACCTTCTGGTGACAGTTTTACTGTGCTTCACACACAGACAGCTGCGCTGGCTGACCAGCCCGCCCTCTTGCCTCTGTGAGCTGGGCTGACAGACAGCAGCACCGCCCATGTGACCTGCCCCCGCCGGGAACAGGTGCTGATGACAGTGGGGGCACGGCCACTCTGTCAGTGTGCCGTCCTGCTCCTGATGCGAGCGAGGTAAGAGCGAAGAGACAGGAAGCGTCTGGCAGCATCCAAAGACAGTGTTGCCGGGGACTGGAGTGGAGCGCCCTGGCCTCAGTGTCAGGGGTCCAGACTGCTGACAGACAGCGGTCAGTGATGCCTCCCAGGAATGTGACTTTCGCAGCAGTTGCAAATCAGCACCACTGCCCCACAAGGAAAAAGGCTACTTTTAATGCCAGAAGATTGGATATAAATATGTGCACCTAACTGTATATAGTATTGTATTAGTATTTTATTACAGTATTTTAATATATAGTATATTAGTACAGTATTGTAGTATTTAAACTACAGAACTGAAAATAATAATTGCCTTTATCTATTTTGAGTGGGTGTTTATCTGAAATGTCGTTTGTTTGGATAGCTATGTTCATGTCAAGGTTATTGAATATCTGCTACTTTTCTGCATCAGAATATTTGCAATAAACATGCAAGAAACACATCAACATTATATACAATATCATCCTGTTTGCTGACAGCATAATGTCAAATATTAATGACATTTCTAAAATTCTCAAACTTTGCAGTCTTTCTTGTAACGTGTTGTTGATTAGAGCTGGTTTTGAAGGGGTCCTACAGCTATTGACTTAGTAAAACCTAAATTGTCAGAAAGCCTAAAACTGTCCAGATTAGCACTTTTACTAACACATGGGTCTTGAAAGCATAAGCCCCTGTTCCTCAGTGAGTTTATTAGTGATTCAATATCAGCTTCCCACGGTCAAGTGAAACATGTCACCATCAGTAGGAATTACCTTCGACAATTCAGACAGTGCCTTCTGGCATCAGTGTTATAGAGAGGGGCCGTTCATGTAGTTTGGGTAGAGGATAAGCAGTGTTGTCTGGCCTGGATGTTGAATTAAAAATTCAGCTCAGAATTTTAATTTGTTTGAATGCCTGGCATTTCAGATCACAGTGTCTGAGCCTCTGCTGATTATATTGGCTTTTGTCCTCTGGAATATAATCTCTCTTTCTGTGAATGGGTTATCTAAGCTACTAGCGGTATTCCGCTCTAACTATAATGTGTATTCATGTCGGCTCACAGCAAGGTACGTTTTGCGCTCTGTGCTCAGCGGAGGCAGCAGGGTGTAACCTGGAGTGTCTAAAGAGGCAGACTGTCCTCACTGTCCATTTGGCCTTTAGGGATCCACTCAATTCCGGTTAACGCATTTTACTACTCTACACCTATTGAGATTGGCTATAATATTCCCAGGCACCCTATCTATAATTACATGCTAAAACCAGTTCATCAGACTATTCCTGAGGCTTCCACTTAGAAACCTGCCATAATTTTTTAAACATACTTACAAGACAAAATCATTGACATCAAAGCTTAGTGTCTAAACTCCTCTATTCTCTTCCTGGCAGATGCTGCTCCTGTATTTATGAGCACAGCTCCTTCCCCTGTCTCTGAATTGACTCCGAAAAGCAAACACATATTCTCTAAAATCCTTTCGAACCCCCTTACTGTGTTTCAGCATTTCCATACTCTGTCCATTTATCACTGCTATCACTTTTAACTGCCATTAGAGGGTCATGGTTATTCTGATCTGTTCATCCTGAATTTGAACTTTTTCTGCTCTTTTGTAATTCTCTTAACCATAACTATTCTTATTACTGTACAGTATGTATGATAGTCTCTATTCTACTTTATCCTGAATTTGTGATGTGAAAACCATGTACAATAATTACAAATACTATTAAAAAAGTGTGACAATAATTATATCAATGTACCATTAGAGGACTGGCAATTTCATTAAAAAACCAAACGATCTGGAGAGATAATATGTAAATACAGTAAATGCTGATTTTTAGCCCCATAGCATTGAAGTCTTTTAATTATATTAAACCTATTCTCCCATTGGACTGGGCATAAGGGAGATACGGTAATGATGAAGTCCACGACTTGTTTATGAACATTGCTGTCTTTTATTGGTATTTTAAAATGAGTTGGAAAAATAACCGACTTACTGTAATTTTCCATAAGAAAGGTTACAGATGAAAGGGGGCCATTCTGCCCAGCTAGCCCATTTGGTATAGTCTATTACATACAGCACCACAAGGTCTACATTATGGCAGAAAAGTAGATTATAGCTTTTCATACAACACAAGTATTCACTCCTTAGGAAAAGCTGGAGTCAGGGAACCTGAATAAACAGCTCTTTACATACTGATAGTTCCATCTTTCAGCTGTTTATCCTGTTTATGTAGTGGCAGTTAGCGAGATGATACCTTCTCCCTTTTCAGAGTCACATACCAATTTCACAGTAGGAGAGGTAAGGAATAATTATGCATTGCACTGATTAGATAAAGCACCCTGCAATGTAGAATGCAAATTTAACAGCTCTTCCCTGGTTTAGATAGGCACAACTGTTTTATTCCTTGTAAAAAATATCCTGTATCACTTGGCCCTAAGTTTTTATCAACTAATTTGCAGTGATACCACACTGACAGACGTTTTTAGGCCTCCTATGCTGTTTTCCTGGTAGTAATAAAACTATGAAGCTTGTGCCTTCACATAAAATGGGAAGGTTGTGCGTGTAAACGTCACAGTACTCAAGTAGCCCAGAGTAAAGAAGAAATCTAAACATTTGTCAACCAAATGTGCAGTTTTCAGAAGACTATGTGATTCCCAGAGCTAATCTCTCAGAGGAATAATCTTTCTTCCTTTTTCCTACACAGATTTGGCAAAGCTGTGTAGTCTATTAAGCATGCCTAGTTTTGAAAGCTGAAGACATATTCTAAACTAACACATGAAGGGGCTGTAGATGATTAATGAGGCTGCCTGTGACTTACTGTACATTCAGCACAAGTGTTTCATACAGCCTTCGAAGACTGGTAAGATCTCCTGTATAGAACAAGACACGTCTCCAGCAGGCAACCTACATTTTAATTTCAGCCAAATTAACAAGACATCCTGAGTAGAAGACAGCTGGACTTTGACAACGGTGATTGGGACTGTTTGCTGTTTTGGATGGTCATACAACTGAGATGTTTGCAAGCTGCTCTCTTTTGTACTGTTTGTCTGTAATCTAGATTTTAAATTCAGCAAACAATATTGTTTCCTTATGGGGAATTGGCATTCTTGAGAATCACTTCTACCCACTCAACAAATTCCCAACATGAAGCTCACTACAGTGGTTAATTTGCAATAAGACATTGAACATGCAAATATAATATATTATTAATGTATGAATTTACAAATTCAAGGCAAGAAAAATCATTTCATTCATAACCCTTCATAGAAACACTACACAACATGATAAACCCACTTGCATAGCCCTTTACCAGCCTGCATTAATATGTGTGCAAGTGACAATACAGACACAAGATTATTATTATTAAATTCAGGCTCCCCTCTTTCTGTAGCTTGTATGCTTGCAAAACAGCCAGAGTGACCACCAAATAAAGCACATTACAATGGCATACAAGTGGAGTGTGATCAAGGGAAAAAGGTCAGTTTAAAATATAAATTTTCCTCAGTCTTCATAGAGGTTCATCTGCTGTAAATCCAGAAAATCTGCACTGTAGCCAAAACTCAATGCCTATTATCGCAGTTGGTTAATCCACTTCCAGACACTGACTCCTACCCAGGTTCAATCTCAGATACATGTGCGATTCATCTGCTAATATCATATGCTTGCTCCTGTCTGAGGATTTTGTGGCCATTATCTCTCAGAAACCGAATTGAATCTGCACTTATTTTTTTTACATTAAGAGGCTTACAGCAAGCCCTGCTACCTTGGTAGTTGAGTGTTAGAATTAATAAATAGCTACTGACAGAAAAAAAGGAAGAAAATAAATGACATTGCTTTGCACAGCATTATCCCATTTGTTAATGTACTTGTGCATGATAAACATGCTACCAATCAGGAATTAGACTCGATTCAATGAGGCCATCTGCCTCACACTGTATGAAATTGATAATTCCAATCTAATGAAGACTTTATGTGCAGTGTGCATTAAATTGCTACACCTTGGGACATTTAGGGCAACAGCTTTCTAATAAAAGACTCGATTTAAAAATGAGGCATTTGCATGTAAACTCGCAAAAGGCCAATTGGGTTTGTTTCTTTCAAAGACAAACTGCAATTCTGTTGTCCTGTGTTAGGTTAAGGCCCAATGGAATGTTCATTTCTAATTAATAGTTAATACATTCATGTTTTTATATGTGTAAAAGTAATATTCTAAAAGCATATTTGTGAAAAAAAATGAATAACAGTCTGAATAACTGTATTCTGTAATTTTGATAATTTATCACATTTTTCTTTGTGCAATTGTAATAATGTTTTATTTTATTGACATACGTATCATATCCCCGTGTAAATATTTCAAAAGCAAAACACATCTGAAGAGTAAGAAAGGAGGGCCAGGCCCACCAGGGAAAAAGAGAACCCTACTGTTGTGAACATCAGTGCCAAACAGCCTTGTCACCCTGCTCATCTGCTCCGGCGCTGACATGTCCTTTAATTTCAACTCGTGTGAACCCACAGGACCAATTGTCAGTGCTAAAGTGAGAAAACCAGCCCATTTTCAGTGTTTAACACAGAAAGGCACTTTCAGCAAATAAAGGCTCAAAGCCCTCAGGAAACAGAACACTTAGACTGCTTTTTTTGGCCCTCTCCTTATATACTGTACGTTACACTAATTACAGTGTTGCCACCTGCAAATTAAAACTGCCTAAAGACCATCTTCCCAGAACATTCGCCACTGGATTTATCCGTCAATCTCAGGAAGATTGCTGAAAATGGGAAATATACATTACCAAGAAGGCTACCTGCTGTAGAAGAAGAACCTCTGTTCCGGGCTCTGCATTGGTTCCTGTACCAGGCGAGTCTGGGACCTGGAGCGCCTGGTCCCGTTCCCCCCTTTTTCCCCCCGACCCTCTACCAGATACTGCTCCAGTTTTTAATCTCGTTTGTCTTTGTCTCGGATGGACCGCCCGGCTCTGGACATTTGCCTTGACTTGGATTTCCCTTTGGACTCCCTTTTGGACTGTTGGCCTTGGATTCACCCCCCAGAACACCTGCGCACCTTGGACACGCCCCCTGTTTTCGCCCCCTGACCCCAGCATGCTTTTTTCCCCGTGTTTTCCTCACTCTTCCCGGGATTGTGTCGTCTGCATAGGGTCCTGAAAGAACGCTTCCATTACAAAGACGGACGCCCGGAAGCCCACCTACCAGCGAGTCCAGGAGTGGCCCGACGGCCACATGTCTGTAATGGATGGATCACCCGGCTCTGGACTTTATCTCACTCTGGATTACCCTTCGGACTCCCCTTGGACTTTCGCCTGGACCTCGCCCCCGCAAGCAGCAGTGTACCGTTGACATGTCCCCCTGTTCGTCTACCAGCCCCGTTCCTAGTCTTCTCTCCCCCATGTTGGTTTCACTCCCTTCCGGATTCTATCGTCTGCATAGGGTCCTGATTAACGCTTCGTGACAGGAACTAAGTGATCCTCCAGCTTCCCGCTCCTTTGTGGGGGTCCAGGGGTGTGCAAGGAGAGCACGGCAGGAGTCAGCTTAAGCCCTGGGCTGCGCTTCCTGGGAAGACTCACCTAACCTAACCTGTACCCCTGTACTAACCTAAGCACTTGTCTCGGACTAAGCTAGGAATAAAAACCAAACATCAAAAAACCCAAAGGTGCACAAAAAACATCAATATATTACACATAAATATAAGTCATTAAACTCTAAGTGACATGCATACAATGGACCCATTAATTATGTGTATGAGTCTCTTAGCCAGTGACTACCCTCTATATATCTTGAGCATCATTTAGGCCATTCAGTTCCTTTCTTATCATCACCAAAACACATAGCACTATTTATGTATCATGACATTAACATAAGCACATCGATGCCTGTCCAAAGCATGGCTATGATTCAAACACAAGACGCTTTGAAACTACAAGACTGCTGACTGTCAAATATGTCACAAAACCTAGTGCTGCCATAAACTTTGCTCTCATTCCCCCTTGTATTCTGTACTGATGTCCCCCAAGCTGACTAGTTCTGCTGCCGTTCTTCATCAGAACATGACTGGTGAGGATCTCACTCCAGCATCCAAGCTGCTGTTTTAGCTGTGGTTAGTATGTTTTAATGGGTTTACATGTTAAGAGCGCATCTTTAAAAAAATGCAGTTTCTGGTTGACAGTGCTTGCTATTTTATTCATATATTTCCTTCCTAAAAATTGAGTAATTTGCTTTGGTATAAAAATATCACTTTGGAAATTCACATCAAAGCCTCACATGCACCTATTCTGCATGGAAGTACTGTACAACAGAATAAATGGTGCTGTATGTCTATGTCCTGTGTTATTTTTGTTTTATTCGGTTATGCTGTTTAAAGTATTTTTAAGCTATAGAGAATCCTCTGCTGCAGTTTGTAGACACAGTAGGTTTACATTGATATACTGTACATTTCCTTGTTTTCTGATTGCTCATCCTGGATGATATGACTAGGATCTAGACAGAGCAGGAAGAGAAAGAGAGAACAAAGCAAGGTGGAAATGTGACTGGTAGAATAAATCTGTTAAAAGAGAGTATCCATCTCTGTCCAGGTCCCATCCTTTCATGCTGAGATTTCAGCCACCACTTCATGAACTTCACAGTTACAGTGCTGTGATGAAGGCATAATACATACTGTGACCTGCATGACCTGGATCTGAAGAGATTAGCCAAATGCTAAGTTAACCTAATACTTTGTATTAATCTATTTCTACACACATTTAGTTGAAGGCAAAATTGGCATCATATAATTTCTACTTTGTGCACCATTTCCATAACAAATCAGAGAATATCTCAAAAGCACCACTGTGCACGCAAAGGACCAAGAGCAGCCTGATCAAGGCACTCATGTTGACTAAAGCTGAGCTGACTTCCAAAAGAGAGTACAGGTTCTACACCCCACTGGAAGTGATATCAGGTGTTATTTTCTAACTCCACCAGACTCTGTAACAGCTTCTTCCCGCAGGCTGTCAGGCTCCTCAACACCCTGGGATCTACCTGCACCCACCCCAATTCCAGAAGCAGGGTTTAAGTCCCCCCAGTGAGCTGTGTAGATTGTATGATGTATTGCCTTGTCATTTGCACTATCTGCACTTTGCACTATGTGTATCCTGTCTACAATGTCTATGTCTGTGTCCTGTCTGTCCTGTCAGTAACTGCATCATGGACCAGGAGGAACGATATTTCATTCCACTGTATACTTGTATATAACTGGGATGACAAATAAATGTGAACTTGAACTAGAACTATTTCTATGGTCTTAGAGTTTCCCCAGAAGCTCAGTCGTTGTGTTTGACATGTACAGTATATACTTCACATGTCATGAATGTGTGTAGATCTGCAATGCAGATGCCCTAAAATAATAATTGTATTAGTATTATTATATTGCTTTGCAGGCACTTCCAGCCTTGTTGTGGGTTTTGGCATAAAACAGTCAGCCCTTTGACCTGGAAAGTGTATTTATTCCTTATCCAGGAAACCCCAATTGATGAAATGCTGTAATGCACAATTAGCACTCTGCCTACAGAAGCCAGAAGTCAGTGGTTGTGCATTCCTGTTAGTAGCAGGTGGAACGTGTGAATTACAGTGTGGCACAAATAATGACTCATCCTGGGCTTCTGGACATACAGTAGCTGTGAGCATGCAGGGTTTCTTTAGCTGAGACACTCATGCAAATACAAGCCCACAGATCTGCATCTGTGACCACTATACTGTAGTTCCATTACAAATATATATAGTACATTTCACTCTCTGATCTACCATCTCAGTCTGTCATCCAACAAACATTGGCAAGTCCCAAGCTACCAAGGAGTAAGTTGCTTTTTGGAGTCACAACAGAACAGTCTACCCTGCCGGGAAGGCAAAGAAACAACCAGACAAGCAGAGCAGAATGGTAGTGATCATAAAACAAGCAGCACACTAAGGAATTCTGGCAAAAAGAACCCTATTTGTATTTACACTGGAGGGACACAATGGTGATATTATCAACAACAACACAAAAACCAAAGTAAAACTGGATTCATGTTAAGAATAAGCATCAGGCTTATTCTAGGGGCTAGGAGAACACAGGTTTAGGGATAATTGCATGAACTGAACTGAATGAAGATCATGGATTGTAAGAAAAGTTACAAGATGAAACAGCGAAACGATTGGAAAGAAGGTTTCTTTGAAAAGCAACATTAACACACTGTACTGTATATTCAAAACATTCTGAAAATGATTACATGCCAACTCACATTCCAGCTCAGGGCTATAATTTAAGCAGATGTGGGACTGAGTATGACCTGTCATCCAAACGCAAAAGAAACCAAGCGAATCACGAGCAGCTGTTAATATGCATCGGCATTGTTTGATAGCCAGGCCTAAACCAACAAGTGTTCATCAATGTTAGGTCCCGTTCCCTTATTAATTCAGGCACTCCAGATGAACCGACGCAGCCAGAGATTAACCAGTTACTACTGTGTACCTCACCTTCCTAACCACGCGCCTCGCGGTTATCTGTCAGTGGCCCCAAGCGGCCGCGCGAGTGCTTAGCGGTTTCCCGCTGTCGAGAGTCGCAGCAAGGATGGTGGTGCTGAGCGCCCCAAACAGGAGGCAGACGGGTCGTCACTACGCGGACACAACAGTTCTGGTGCATCGGATCCAGATTTTATTTTCCCATTTCTCTCACTTTTGAATAAATATCGGTCACCTTGGGGTCGCGACACAACAACGCTGGACTAATGGTATTAGCGTTATTGTAAAAGGTTTTTTATTTTATTTTCAACGCCTAAATGATTGAGAGTTACAAGCGGTTACAAGATTCGTGGTAATAATTAATGCATGTTATTGACATATACCGGTAATTTCAGGTCACATTTAGACGATGGCTTTGCAACTGCAAATTAAATTACAGCACGGCCGTTGCAATACATTTTCATGCACAGTGCGGGTCCGTGTTCAGAAAGTGTAAATAAGCAAATTACTACTAAGAGCTGCCAAATTAAACTCTTGCAAATGAAAAAAAAGTTGGGATGATACGCCCTAGCAACTCAACATGCATATGCAACAGCCGCGCGCTTCACAATACTTTGAAATGCAACTAATGCACAGAATTGTACACCCATAAAGGGGTTCCACTGGCATTTTAAACTAAACACTTCACATTTTATCACATTTATATCTACCTGAAATGCAATATGAAAAGGGCTCTGAGTTTTTTTCTATATAAACCGCAGTGCCAACAACGTTTTTAAAGAGAGATCTGCATTTTATTTATTTTTTAATTTATAAATAAAATCCAAGAGATCCTCAGACAGCCACCCACAGACAAAAAAGGTTATGAAGCAGGCGTGCTGCAGCTGTTAAAGACAGATAATGCTAATGGCCCTGGAAACAGCATGCAACAAAGCTCAATTGATATTAGTGTCTAAACAACGGGTGGAGCGGTCGAGTGACAACACAGAAGAGCGGGCAATAGCGACGAAGCCTCTGCAACAACAGCAACACACGCATGCCAAGCACTGGCGCCCACTGCGAAACTCCCCTCGTGGTTTCCTTTTTCAAAAAGTACAGTATATTGCTCCTGCCACGCGAAGACATTTCACCCTGAGAGTTGGCAACACGACGATCAAAAACGCGATCATGAATCAGATGCAAGCAGGGATGCCAACTGGCCCCAGATTAACAGAGAGCCTCTTCACCTCGCCTTTAAATAAAACACAAGGGGAACAATCACTGCTTGGAAACTGACAGGTACTGCTTATGTATCGCCAGATGTTATTCAAATAGATTTACGAAAAGGCGACATCAGGGATATTTTGTATTTGCATCATTTCTTTATTGCATATTGCGAATGTGGTGGAGGCCGGGTGTTAAATCATACATCTTGCTAATGTGCAAGAAGCCAGTAATGAGGATCAGCTGATCTGGCCATCTGATCAGGGGAATCTCTGATTGACAATATGAAAATCAACCAACAATGCCATTCTGCTTACTTTAGACGGGAATTGGTTTCAGTTTAGAGGCAAACAGCAAAGCCTCCCCTGTCTCAGTGTGCCAGCTGGCAACCCTAGATGCCATCTCCCTAAGGAGACGCGGGATCCGTTTCAGAATCGATGCAAGGTAGAGGAGTAGTGTTCATGCAGACTTCCTGGATCGGTCTTAGATCATTGATCCCAGCTCACACCGCACAACACGCTTCATTTGAATCTCCCCTGTGACCAGCACCCCTTATATAACCCGTACAGATGAGTCCGCTTAGGGCAAGAATGGCTGTAACGAAATGGATAACAAGTTGTCTGGATGTTGGTTCAACAACACAGAGTTCCATCCGGGGGGGAATCATTGAGGAATATATCTCTATAACCCTTTAGAGACTGAATAATCACAGATTCAACTACACAGTTACTGGGCGAGAAAAAGAGACGGGAGGACAGAAAGACCGGGCGAGAGACAGGTCCCCCACCTCACTGTTTATTAGTCGAGTTTTGTGGGCGAAGGGGACCGGATCTGTCTTTCTTCTGGGCTTAACTAACGCCATTAGGTAACACGGAGAACTCGCCCAACAGAACATCAGGAAGAGGTGACAGAATCCGCGGTGCTGAACGATTAAACCACAGCTGGATACAAAGTAAACACTCTCCTAATAGATTTTTCGTTGGTTTACTGGAAGATCCACTTCACTGTCTTGATTTATGGTGTTAAACCCTTTCCTAATCCTGTTATATTAGGAAGATTAAACGGGGAGGGCAGATCCACACAAGTGTGAGGTATCACCACATTCTATAGTTAAGTAACAAGAAAAGACACCTAATCCGCCCTAATTCTTGATTAGCTCTCGCAGTTTAACGATGAAGCACATTCAGTGCATTTCTGCTCCACGTTACCATTATGCACAGCAATTTCATAATTAAAAATAAAGTTGAGCTAAAACAAATACAGTATATCGCTCGTACTCATCGATGATTAAGACTGGTAGAACTGGAATAGCATTTACCTTTGAGAAGGACCATTAATTTGCTTAATACGGCGCGGTCCAGTCTGGTCTCGTGGGTAAATTTCCTCAAAATCTCCAAATATCATCACCTTGTCGTAAGGAGCGGTCGACTATGAATGCAAAAGGATCCGTTTGGGTGTCTTTTGTATAATGACAGTCTGTACCTCCGAGGAAACCAAATAGGTGAAGGAGTAGCGCCTCGCAAATTAAGTATCCAAAGAAGAAACAAAAAGAAAATAAAGAAGAGTGTGCTCGGGAAAAAAAAACTTCTCAGTGGAAATTAAAGAAACTGCAGAGCGCTATTAGAAAAAAAAAATCTCCGTAACCCGCATAAGGTTAAATTGAAAACCGCACCTTAATTCCAAACCGGTCCACAGAAGAGGCGGTAATAAAGCCACAACCCAGATCTGTACTTCCAGAGCAAATGTCCTACTAAAGCACATAGCACCTGAAAAGGAGAAACGAACAGACCACAAGGTATGCCCTTTAGGTACTAAGCGTCGCGAACAGCCCCTTCTTCCGTATAGTCTCGAAAAATGATCTCCGGACCCTTTGGGTAATTCCCGTTTTGCTTGGTTAGCTGTGATAATAATGAAGGATAACGCAGGGAACCGTCCAGTCCTCTGTCATCACAGACAGACAACACTTTGGTGACAGCGATTTCTTAAAAAAAAAAGACGCAGAGAAACCCGGCAGCTGGGGGGGGTTTGATTCAGAGGAGCTTGTGATAATTTGATCTTCCTCCGTTGTCCTCTCCCGGCGTCCTGGCGTCGAAGAGATTCGAAACTCTCCAGCGCAACACAGAATAAACTGGAACGACTTTACTTCTCCCCTCTTTTTTTCCGCGTCTTTCCCGGCTTTTAGGAAGCACGGGTTGATCGAGCAAACCAGCCTGGCGCGGGCTAGTTCTCCATTTTAATGCCTCAGACCTCGTCGCGCTAGATCCCCGAGGATTTCCACTTCATTTGGGATCAAACAAGGGAATCCCACCCACGCACATTGCTAGCGCGTTTGAAATGCACAGGCACACGTATACAGTCTATGTGTACATGCGTGTGCTCTCGCATCTATGTTGCCGTCCCCCGGCTGCCCTCCATTCCCCCACCGCACGGACGCAGTGGGCTGTTTCTTGGAAGAAATCAGCTTGCTGTCTCCAGTTTCACGCCACGGGTGAAAGCGAGCAGGGAGGCAGAGGGCAGCGCGCGTTTGAAAGAAATGAGGGCAGAAAAAATGACACGCATCCGGGCAGGCCTGTTAATTTAAGCCGGATCTGGCCAGAGGGAATCCTGCAACGGGACTCCTCTCTTTAAAAAGATCAAATGAATCAAGCGCTTAAGCGGCTTGTGTTTGGGGGACTGGCAGGTCAGCCCCGGTTTGATACCACGCACTGTAAATGCAGAGCGACGTGTCTTGGCTTGGCAGCGGGTCTCGGAGAACGGGCTGGGCGGCTCGATCCAGCCGCTGCGTGCGCTTGTAATTTGTCCTTATTTGTTTCCGGATACACGCCGGTCTCGCCGTTGAGCCCGCCAGCCCCGGAGGAACGGCAGGGTGTTACCGTGCTCCTGCGCTACACAGCCTACGGAAGAAGAGAGCAAGAAAGACATCAGTTGTCCTCGGCGATGCTCGAATCGGATACGTTGTGGGAGTGTTGCGGCATTCCAGTCGCATCCCAAAACTTTGCATAAACACTCGGCTGATTCCTGACGCTCTGAATGATTCCTGCGGCACGGCAGCGTAGTTTCTCCTGCTTGAAATACAGCATGACGGCTTAGGAGACTGTCCCGGATACGAATGCAGGGGTGTGTTTTTTTTTTTATTGCTGTCAAGCTATGAAGCAGGCAACACTACATAGAGATTGACGCTCTGCTGGCAGGATGGCTACGGCGACCAGCGCTATACAGTACATGCCAAGGAATCGAAAGAATAAACAACCCTGCAGATGTCTTGCGACAGGGAATCATCGGCTAAATCGAGAAGCTGATTAACGACTAAAAGCTGGAATCAGTTTCCAGTATCTCCGTAGACAAGGCGCCCACCAGACACTAGGAACTCCGCTGCCGCGCGGCTTAAGCGAGGATGTGCGAGTCTGAGAGATTATTCCCAAAGCTCGCCTGTCACAGGGAAGATGGGGGTTTCGGGTCGCTTGCCGGCAGATATGAAGGCATTCCAGGTCTAGCATTCATATACTCCAGCTAAAACTGATCTCAAAAGACGCTGCGCTGACATTCAGTATATCGCTAGCCTGAAGAGGTGCTGAAATGACTGGTTATAAATTGCTAAGGAAGGAAACGTGCAGAAAGAGGCTCTGTATTTTTATTTCAAGCTGCATCACATAGAGATTCCTTCCTTCACCCGAAGCAACAGTGCACACAGTAGTATCATAAGCAGAGAAATTAGAAATGTTGCCCCTCCGTGCCATTACTTCACTATCAATCAGTTTATCGGATCCCTTTCAATTCGGAAAAGGGCTGTATGTACCTTGTACCTCGACTTGCTAACCTTGTCAGCAGAAGTGAGTTGTCACCCTCACGCCAGATTTCATCCGGAAGGGACACGGGTGTACCGTTTCTTCTGGTGTCTGAGTGGCATGGTGAATGGAAGCTCCGAGCGGGTATCTATAGTGGCTGAACTGTACGATTCTGAAGTGAAAACGGAATGTATGCACGGAGAAATGTATATTTTGGAAGGTGAACCTAACATACCAGCAGTGGGGAGCTGTGATTAACGGCTTGGACCCTAACTGGACGGTTGTGGGTCGAAATCCCATGTGAAAAACAGAGCTATTGTAACCTTGACCAAGGTACTTCACTCCGCTTGCTCTATTCAAAATGCCCAGTTGTATAAACGGCTGCAAAGGGAATGAACTATAGCTAAACATAGGCATCGTCAGGCACATTCAATACAACAGATCTTACATTTTCTTTCTGACAGTTTATGCGATGGATTGCGGCTCAGTGGGACGCTCGTTTGCATAATCAAACCATTCCCCACAATGTCGCTGTATGTTTTTTTCCCCAGAATGCTATAAACCTCCACGAAAGCTGTCAAATGAATGAACAATGTCTTAATCACACACTGCTCCAGTGCTTCAGACACTTATTGCTAACTTTGTGCAATGTTTCCTTTAAAAAAAACCCCACCATATTCTACCACATTTGCGCTTAACGCCTTGCGGGGAAGCCGAGGAGTTTCAAGACGATCAAACCCGCTCCGGCTCGGCGCCGAGTGAAGGAGCTGTCCAGCGCACAACGGCCCTGAAGTACTCTCGTCGATGGTTTCTGCCTTCTGCCCTGCTCACTTCCTAACTACAAGAGTCACACAGGAGGCATTGAAATACTTCAAGTAACCGACTCGTGTAATTGGAAGAAAGATTAAATGATACTGACAAAACGACATTTTTTTTTTAATGGCGCCCCTCTATCACCTTCGGAAGGCTAAGGTGAAGTGTAACTAACGTCCACCTTTACAGTAAAAGTGAACGCAAAGCCATCTTGAAATCAAAACTTAAATTTTTGATTAAAGAAGGGGGAACAGCTTAAATAAACTAGCACCTTCCAGACATTTCATATGCTCACGAGCGTGTATACGTGCCGTGCACTTTTGACTGAACAGTTCAATGTCTGGGACTTTCCTGAACCCTCTGCCCGCCGCGCTAACACACGGAGCAGCACTCCCAGTGCGGATACACATACGAGCACAAACAGGGGAGACAGAAGGGCGTTCCTTGCCGACTGCCTACCCCTCCCCTCTTTTCTCGATAGATGATTTTCACCAAAGAGGTGCTGCACTTCATCACGGCTCAGACATACAGTAAGCGACAGCCGACAGACCTACGGGGCGCAGACGCTATTTTCAGAGTGCGCGCAAGAGCGAGACAGATGCATTAGCAGGGCTTTTTCTAGATTCCTCCGGTGTAACTCCGGTGTTAAAAGGATAGGGCAGACAGAGAAAAACAACGCTATTTCTTGCCTTGAAAGAAGAGCACAGAGATGGAGAAGGTCAGAGGGACTTTACCATTTCTTGTTTCAGGAAATAATCTACGTCGTCCATAATAGCTAACGACACGCGAAGCTATTGCTGTTTGACAGGAGAAAAGGGGATGATGCAAAAGTTCTGAGGAATTAAGTAGTCCTATTTGATAATAAAGTCTAATCACTTTTTTTAATAAGTTTTAAATTAAATTAAGTCATTATGAGATAAATCACGTAATTAAATAATGTGATCGAGCGCCTCTGCTGGCAAGAAAAAGCATTTACATGACCAAGCTTTATTAAATCAAGAACAAGTTACTTTAGAGTACATTGGATAACCTTCTTGAAACATCTTATTACTTCATTAAACAATGAAAGAACACTCCATTATTTAATATTACATTGTTATAGTTACATATTTTTATGACTTTATCATTTCCAATTATTTTATATTTTACTTTTTCTGATTTAAGTGATCTTTAAGCAAGGTTCCTGTGTCCAGTTTAGGTCAGAAGCCAGCTTTTTTATCTTTCTATACATAAAAACACAATATAGTTATATTTCAAATAATGACTATACATATTTATAGACATCAAAGTTGTAAAATATGTTGTAAAGTTGAGTAGAATGCCCCACTAAGCCTACATGATAAAGATGATAAAGAATCCTTTTCGGTTTAAACTGGAAACCTGTAAAATTGAAAGACTATGGTTGGAGTGTTCTTTTATCTGAAATTGTCTGCATGCTTTCAGAATCTGAAGTCTGCAGGAAGCGATTGTGCAGTTAACAGCAGTGCACAGTTCACACGTCACCTTTTCTAATACTATAGTAGTGGGGAAAAGACATCAACCAGATTCAGAGCCTAAATTAGGGTTGGAGGACTTGTCTGTGAAATATTAAAAGAAACAAACATTTTGCTGCTATGTTTGTTGTGTAACGGTTCTTCAGGAGTTTTATGCTGTAGCAGGGTTTTGTGTCTGTATCGGCACCTATATGAGATAGACAGAGACTAATGATATTATTGACATAATAACAGCTAACATACCTGCTAATGACTACCTTAACCATCAGCAGGAAAAAAAAGACCCAGCCAATATTATTAGGCCAGGCAAGGATCAATATCAACCATGGAAGGTCATTACAAATACAGAGAGAAAGCCCTGAGGTCTTTGGTCTCACACTGATCAGTGTGAAGGCCGTTTGTTAGGATGTGTCTTGACAGCACAGATGGGAGGTTTGGGGCACTCATTGCCTAGAATCTGAAAACTTGCAGAAAGGTCTCATATTTGTGGTGTGAGACAAGAGGCCTTTTATTTCTATTGGACTATAAAGCAAAATGACACTCAATCTTGGGACAGTGTCTAAAACTCAGATGGTGTCCAGGGGTATGATCCAAAGCACAGACAGAGCAGGAAAAGGGTCACAAATGGTCAATCAAACATCACTCATTTGGTATAAACCTCCTCTCTTCATATGGACAACCTTACATTTCTGCTGCCTTCTTCCTCTCGAGCTTTCATCTCATTGTTGCCTGTGAAAGCATCAATCAAAAGCAGTTACTGTACTACTGAAGCTGTACGCCACCAGTACTTCAGGATAGTAAGTTAACACCAGCAAAGGCACACCACTGTAAATCTTTTTAAAATGCTAAATGAAGAAAATGTTTCTGAATGTACAGGTATTTGTAACATGTCATAAAAGCTCGATTTCTATAGAGGAAGAAGGAAAAAAACTCTAGTCGAGTGCAGCAGAAAGAAAATTCATTTTAGTGGTTCTGGCTGTCTTTAGGCATAATAGAAGATTTAGTTTTTGAAGCTCGGAATGCAATCCAGATACACAATGTTGTGCACATTACAGCTCTTGCTCAGTCTTCAATTACCCTTATGACAACATGAGGAATTCTGACTGTAAGGACCAATGTTTTATTCTCTGAGAACTATTTTCAGACACTTGTTCAGTGGCTTTGTCTACAAATCAATACCAGAGTAAATAATTTATTTAGTAAAACAGAACCTTATAAATTAGACTGATTAGATAGCTGACAACACATTTGTATCAAAAGACATTGGAGAATGTTGTGCATTTCACGCCCTTAGAAGTCAATAAGCTGCAATGCCTACAGGACGAGGTCTATTTATTTACTTCTGCGCCTTACAGATGAACAATATGAGTCTGCCAACAGTGATGGAAGCCCCAATTATTGTTATAAGATTTTTAAAAATGAAACATAGACTCTCGAATAAATAAGATGTATTCTCTAAAATTTCAAGCTTATTTCCTTTTGATTTTCTCAAAAAAAAAACAACAGAAATGATTGCATGATTCCTTAACTTTAAGAATAGTTTGGGGGGTGGGTGTGTGTGTGCAAACAGCTCTTGAAGCCAGTCATTAGAATACATTCAGCCTACGGCTTATGGGTATCCCTTAAATAATCAGTTTCTAAACAGTTGGAACATCATCATTTTTTTCACTGAAGCAGATGGCTTCCTCAATTAAGCTGTTTAGAGATCATTTGATCTGTATGATCAAATGAAAGCACCAACACCCTGTAGTTCCTAAGGACCACTTCTGGCCATCTCTGATTTAAATGAACCAATTAACTTACTGAATGGATCAAAGCTCACATTCTATGTATTTTCTTACAAATTGACAATTTAAGGGTGACCTATTAGCCCTGCCGGATTGTGACTTTCTAGGATGAGGGCTGGCCACAGAACCTAGAGATATAGCTCTCTATTCATATCCAGATCTACAACGTGGGCATATACCCATCTGTCTGTTGAAATATTGAAACAGTGTTGTATATATTTTTCTACACATAATAGTGACAGACAGAAGATGGAGGAAGAAGATAACTTTTGTATAAATTAATCCTTGAACTTGGGCTTCCCGTGAACTGTTTCATAACTGTGATTGATGGGTTTATTCCGATTCACTGTCCATCTTAATTGTCTTCTTACTGACAAAAAAAAGTGTCAGACACTGAACTTTGAAAATATTAACACTGATTAGATTAAGACTATGAAACTGAAATCCATCTATTTTAATGGGGAAACTGGAAGCAATATAAGAAACAGATTAGCAGGATGGCTCATTAAATTAGTACTTTGGCATTTTGCTGTCTTCAGTGCTTTATTCCCAATCAATTGTGACCTATCGGGAGAGCAGAGCTGCCAGGCTTGAAGTCACATGGAGAAATAGACCTATGGAGACTCACCAGGGACTGGAGGACCAGTGAATTAAAACAGTAACCACTGGATAAAATCCTTGATTTGGGAAAAGAGATTATTATATACTGTAAAAGCATTAATAAGGCTTTTGGGAAAGGTAGTGTAGAAAGAACACAGCATAAGGGTACCAGATTCTGAAAATGTCTCATCTCCTTTCCTGTTTCCACTTTGGATCTCCTGCAAAGACCACACTCTTCAAACATGCGTGTCCCTGTGGAACTCTGGATAACTCGTTCCTGTCACTATCAGAGATTATTAATAAGAAAATCAGACAATACATTTTTGTGCAATAGGAAAAATATAAGACAGAGTTTTCGTGTTGCTGGTGAAGCAATTCATTAATTTCCTAGCAACCAATAACCAGAGGACATTGTCTATGTCTTCCACCTCCCCTTTGGAGAAAAAATACAAAAGCGCCTCTACAGTATCTTTCTGTTTCCAGCTTACATGTCTCTACTAAACTGCTAAGCACAAAGAATATGAAATGCCTTCAGAAATGCCACTTTACTGTTCCATAAATGTACAGCATGTTGGTTTCAGCACTGCACACTTACAGTACCGATTGGTCTCAACTGCACTGTAGAGTTTAATTTCAACCAGGGCTGGGGTGCAAGTAGTGGCTTTACCTAAGATTCTATTTAGGAAAACAACGAGAGAACAAAAATATATACTGAGAAAGAGAGAAGCACAGGACATTAACATTGGCCGTACAGTAATCCCTACAGCCTGTAAAACCCACTTGAAGAAATACTCTGCATCAGCATAATGGGCAGCTGAATTCCCGAGAGAGTGTGGAGAGAATTGAGCACTCTCGACCACAAGCAAGTCTGTCAATGGCATCAGGGCAAGTGAGCAGTGAGAGAAAGGACTGCAAGGCCATTTCGCTGGCTTGGGAGAGGCCTCGGGGGACCACTTTTGGTCCCCCGTGTGTGAACAATGTGGCAGACTCTACAAAACACAGAGAAATAAAGGTTCACATTGACTTCTGTCACTTTCCACGATCTTGGACCAACTCTTTTATTGAATTTTATATTTCATCTGGACACTCTCCATTAAACAGAGGCACTGATTTGCACAATACTTCCAGCAGAAGCAGTTAATGTATGCTAACAACTGTAATTGATTAGCTGACAGCCTCGATTTGCCAGTACTCAGTACACAGCCCGTATTATAATTAGAAGCTGATCTCACTCGTACTGTATACTTTCTTACAGTATGTACTTTGTTTCTCACCACTAGTAAAATTCATATCCTGGAGCTCAGAACAGCTGATCTCGATGCAGAAGTGGAGGACACATAACATACTGAAAGCACATTTCTTTCCTACTGTACACTCTCAAACTCTGAACCCACAGGTATCTCAAGAAGAATGATATATTCTGTCTTAATATAATGCAGCCTCATTTGCACCTTCAGCTGGTCGACATACTGCAGCTTTGCAGCAGTGACCGGGGAACAGAAACACTGACAGTTGGATGTAGCCCAGCTCTGAGCTAAATCTGGACCTTTTTATTTCATATTGGAATTCATGATTAAAAACACTTTGCCGCACAGAAGAAAACCAAAAAGAATATGCTAAGCCTCAGGAGCACACAACCTAGAATACAAAGGGTTAACACTTCTGCCCTCTCTAAGAAAACCTGATGTTTTTTACCTGCCTTTTTTCAGAAGCTCCTTGTGCGTCATCTCACTGCTACACACACTCCCAGTGGCATCCTCTCGATCAGTCGAGAGAAAGTACTTAACTGCCATTAGTGCGTAACACTGTTAAAAGCCTTCTGCCGAAGACACATGTTTATGCAAATTACAGCAGGCAGAACTCCTCTTTCTCTTACGCCAAGAGTCTCAGTTCAACTTAAAAAGTATGTAAACTCACATTCTTCCATGTCATACTGTTTGGTAATAGTAGGAAAAAAACACCAGCCCTCTCCCTCTGCCAGCATATTTCTTTGAACACATTTTTTTAAATGTATATGTTCACAAATACGTCATGGAGAAAGGACGAGCACAATCCCCCTCTCTATACCATCAGCAGTACGCCGACTGTACTCTAACGTCCTGATTTTTAGTGGCACTGCTCCCGGCTTCCGTCTAAATATTTCCTAACCCCATTCCTGTTATCATGAATCCTAGTTATTGAACCCTGGATATAGTTACAGACTATGTTGGGGTAAGTCAGGATCCTGTACTGCCAGGAGAAGGACTGAGGAAGGACATATTTTGCAGTTAGCCACACTCACCTGCCAGAGGTGGTCACCAAGTCATAAACATAAAGTGAAAACTAGTGTCTATTTGGTTTTACTCTTCTGCAAAAAAATATAAAAGCAAAACTACACTCACAACAGAAAATGTTACCAGTCTATAGTTTGCCAGGGTTTAACAGCTTTAAGAGACATACTGTAGGCCTAAGATGAGCTCAGCTGTGATACAGCACACAGACATGGCTTCGCTAACCAGACAGCCTGACTGACAGCCTGCTACACCAGGGGTGCCCTCCACAATCGGCAGCCCACTGAAGCTCAGCAGTGTGAGCCTGGTCAGTGCCTGGATGGGAGACCTCCTGGGAAAAACTAAGATTGCTGCAGGAAGAGGTGTTAGTGGGACCAGTAGGGTGCGCTCAACCTGCGGTCTGTGTGAGTCCTAATGCCCCAGTATAGTGATGGGGACACTATACTGTAAAAAGACGCCGTCCTTCAGATGAGACGTAAAAACCAAGGCCCTGACTCTCTGTGGTCATTAAAAATCCCAGGGCGTTTCTCGAAAAGAGTAGGGGTGTAACCCCAGTGTCCTGTCCAATTTCCTCCTGGCTTTTACCCATCATGGCCTCCTGATAATCCACATCTCTGAACTGGCTTCATCACTCTGCTCTCCTCCCCACTGAGAGCTGGTGTGTGGGGAGAGTACTGGTGCATCATTCAGGTGGGGCTGCACACTGGTGGGGGTGGAAAGGTTACCTGTAAAGCGCTTTGAGTGGAGTGTCTAGAAAAGTGCTATATAAGAGTAAGAAATTATTATAAATACAATTAGCTCTGCTCCCAGCTAGTCTTGACTGACATAAAACAGGTGAGTAAAAAACTAGCAGAACAAACAAAAGAGAAGCAAATGTATGTCCCTTTTGTATGTCATACACCAATTTTACAGTGTAAAATACTGTAACCAATAATACAACAAAAGGTAAGAGATTATACACAATTGCAAATATCAATACTGGTTGGTAATTACAATAAATAAAACACGGAGGACGAGGAGACGCAGGTGAGCGCACAGGGGGGTGAGAGATCATGTCACAAGATCACACAAGAGCCCCTCATCACTCCAGCACTCACGCTGCCCAGGCACTCTGCAACAAAGGAGGATAAAGCCTCTGTCGGTCTCACTGCATCAAGCCGCCTTTTCTACACAGTTCAAGAACCAGAAATCCCCAAGCTGGAAAAGTTGTTCATGAAAAAAATAAAAGAAATAAAACCCCAGTAGAAATAAACTACACCGAAACCTGTGCAAATAAAAAAAAACGGTTCTCTAGACCATTAATCACATAACATTAAGCTTTGCGTGATAGCCTTTCTGTGTGCACAGGAGTGGGGAATGGAAGGTAAAGCCATTGTAGAGGGTCTTTCTCTACACAGAATAATGAGTACTCCTGCTGTGACTGGCAGCTGGAAAAAAAACACCTGGCATGGCATTTACACCTAGTCACATGGGAAAAATGGGAAGACTCGGCAGACATGCATTTCCTGAGGCTCTGGGTAAGAAAATGTTCCAGCACATAATTACGGGAGCCTGTTGTTCTGTGGCAGTCACCACCACAGTGCCACAAGTGTCCCGAGACCCCACTGATGCTGTGAATGGACTGTGTGCAGCGAAACGCCAATTACAGAATCACTGAGGGGTCACTGGCTGCACTTTGCAGTTGCAAACCATTTTTCCCCATTACCTTCCCTCCCTTTTGGAAAAAAAAAGGGAACACAAGAGGATATACAGTATCATGGGAATATCTGCTGTTCCGAGCAAGACTTGGTGATGGAGATCAGAAGATGATGAAACATATATACATTTCGGTCTCTCCGCAGGAACGTTCCGCAGGCCCGTATTTGACTTCTGGGGAATTTTAAAGCAAATAAGTTACTGTATAACCCTTGATGACCCACGCAAAAATACAATTGCGTTGGTAAATTATCCAGAACAAAAAACAAACAAAACAAATTCAGCATTCTAATGAAAATGTCTACCTGAAGAAAAAACAAAATTGGAACATCGTCTAATTTGATTTCAGGGGTCTAAACCTTAGACAGGGGCAGAAACAGGTTATTAATCATGTCTAAAATCCCTGATTTTTTTTAGCCACTTAAATGACATTCAGATGAAATGCGGCCAACAGACCACGGCATGAACAAGAACATTGTGCTCTTTGAAGCTCTTGGGTCTTAAAATAAAATGGCCTGTTTCTATGTGCTTTCTGTCTGAAACCCTCTAGTGCACATTTGTCAAATTGGGTTTCTTGTGACGTTTAGCCCAAAGACACTGGAATACAATTACAGGCTAGGAACCTTACCAGCATGCTTAGGACACTCTTTAAAAGAACAGACTGCAGTGGTTGCCTTGTACTTTATTTTCATGCCCTCACAGAAAAGTGCACACAGGTGCAGAAAGATACTGTAGTTTAATTCAATAGACTAAAGCTGACGTCTTTCTCACACCTGAAGAAGGCTCCACGGCCCGAAACGTTGTGTTTTCTTTCTTCACTTTTCAGCATAGAATAAACCTGTTACTTGTTCCTTCGCAGCCTATGCATGCTGATGCAGCTACCCACCTGAACTTCTACATCCAACATACTGAGCAAGAATCAAGCAAATGAACTTAATCGACGTTTTTCTGGTTTCGAACCAGCTCTGCACAGGTTTGACATTGAGCAATGGGGAGTCATTCAAACATTTTCCATGGATTTTCTGCACAGACATACAGTATGTGGAATTGCACCAGCAGCCATATCACCCTGCAGATCTCAGCTGGTTATCCACTGAAGCTAAGCAGGGTTGATGATTCTCAAATGGAGAAGCTCCTTCTAATTCAGGAATGTCCCCTGTTCAGGTACAGCAGGACACAATCAATTCTGTACTTGCTCTTTTATTAATTAATAGTGTTGATCACAAGCTGCCTGTTGAAGTGATTGTAGCATGAGTTATGGACTGTTTTCTCCGGGTTCCCCGTAGTATTCAAATTTCTAATCCTACCATTCCGTTCTCCCAGTATGCTAGAACAAAAGGCGTGGTGATTTAAGGGTTGAACTGTGAACACGTAGAATTAAAGTGGAGATGAGACAGCTGAACAAGGATTCAGAACTGTCTCCTGAAAAGCAAGCTCTTCTTTTGTAGCCACGTTTACAATTAACATATCAATGCAGCACTGCAATTAAGTCCTTTAAGTCCTTCATCAAATTCATATTTAATGAGAGGGGGAGTCATCTCTTTATTGAAATAATGTCAGGAATACTACTGTGCTACCCACAGTGAATTCAGAAATAAACAGTGGTGCAGATTTCTAAGAAGGCTGACATTTTGATGGGATAAATCATGACCTATCTTTTAGGCTGAGCCATTCACTTCTTTTTTTGTTGCTTAATTAGGATGTTAGCTGATATGATACCGTGGCAAGAGACAAACAAATACACCCCGACTGAGTGAACAAGGAAAAGCTGTTTATTTTTTTCTCCATGCATCTTCTGCAAATAGTCCCTCCTTCTTTTGTCAGACAAGCCATTATTATTTCGCTGCCTTTTTTGTATGTATGGAGGAGTCCGGACAAGAGAGGAGGAGAGTTTTTCAGGGTACCGTCAGATTTAGTGGAATCTTCAGTTCCCAGATTATGCAGTGTGAATAAATAAAACTACCTCCAGGTCTCCTCTGTGTTGTTCTCCCTATGGCAGAATCCCGTTTCCTCAGCTGCATTACTTTGAGAGCTGAGCTCCAACTTCCTGTACTGCAAGACTAGGCTAATTTCCCTAGGTGCCTGTCTTCAATATTCAAGAGCTACTGTTCTTCTGTACAAGCTGCGGATCAAGCTGTCAGTGGTGTTCTGGTCCTAAATCTTATTCTAGTTCTCCCCTTTATCTGTACATGTACTGTAGCTCATATCTGAATATTTCAAAGTGTACCGAAAGCTGTAAGATTAAGGTAATTTTTCAAACATCCCAACCAGGGTGTACCCTGCCTTGCACCCACTGCTTGTTGGGATAGGCTTCAGCTCAACACCAACCCTGAATTGGAAGAAGAGGTTAGAACAGAGATGGATGGCTGGATGGGTCTGAATAATCAATACCACCGAGTCTAATGGAATCTGAGTAGCACATGTCACGTTCCCAGTCTTCGATGATCTCGGGCTTAACTCAAATCACGGGAATCTGGTGGAGTGCTTATGCTCCAATAAAGCTCCTTTAATCCACACAAGAGTAAGGCTTGTACATGCTTCTTTAAAATAGGAGGAATGGGATACACATAAGACCCATGGTTTGAGAAATCACTGAATGTTCTCGTACAGTTGTTGTTCTTGTTGCTGTGTCTTGGCTATCTCATCCATTCAGACTGTGCAACCATTTGTGAAAACATCCCTGCAACAAATATTTGGAAGAACCTTGAAACAGAAATGATTTTTAACAAAAAGACCAGTTTGTCTCCCTTTTCCAATATCACTTTATCTCTGCACATCCCTACTTTGCAGTGATATGAATACACATTGCTTTATGAAGTTCTGTGTAAATAAAGGGACACAGGACTCTCTTATTTATGTGTGTTTCTTCTTCCAATTTTAGAGGCCACACAAAAAAGGACTCCTTATGGAAATGTAGAGGATGACAGACACACAGAACTAACCTCAGGCTGTTTTTGAAAGAGGGTGAGGAAAAGGTAAACAGGACTCTTTAAACAGATCACTGTCTTTTCTCAGAATGAGAAACGTGACACCGGGTGAAGAGAGATTGCAACAGCAGTAAACTCTCTTTCAAACTTCATTTGTTTGTTCCCTATTGAAGGCACACAATGCAACTTTTTTAAATAGATGAAGAAGACATCCCTCAGGAGTCCCTTGAGAAACCGTGCGCAGTAGGGTCCTACTTTAAAAGAAAACTTCACAAAAAGTGTCACAAAGGGAATCAGTAGGCAATATTGTTGAAGAAAGCCCAAATCCTACAGACATGTCAGTGAATCAGTGGCATGCAGGTCTATATAGTCTGAGCACACCGTGAGTAGATGCTCCTTAATTAACAAGCAAAACGTATTACAGCACAGCTAAAAAGTTTTGTGTATTTTTTCATTTTATACCCAAACCACCTGGAATTCCCAATTGTTTCTTTATCTCTTGGCCAAGAGCAAGGAACACTGTACTTTTTGGGGATACTGGTCTAGTGAGACAATAATAACCTCCCCATGTTTCAGTGGTGTTCATCTTCTTACAGGTAGATGTCATAGTGCCCCACTGCAGGGGCAGTGTGTCTCTCACCCGTGTCACTTTAAGGACACAGGAGCCTGGGAAGTTGTGGGAGTCAGTGTACTAACGAGGGACTGGCTGGCTAGTCCTAACCTGACCTCTGGTACCCCATTGCAACTGGGGAAAGCCCAATCACAGTCAGCACGTGACATGAGCTGGACTTCACCTCGCCAAGTATAGGCCACAGAGCTCAAGCTGCATTTGGAGCAACAGCCTGTATCTTTGTTTAAATACCTTCATGACAATCTGCTTGGCTGCAGCCTTATCTTACACATTACATCTACTCCATTGGCGCCACTTCCAATAATTAGCAGAACCAATATAGCAATTAAGGAGCTGGCAATAGAGTGCTGTGATGGAGAGGGCTCGATAGAGTTGTACTGTACGTGTGATTTATTTAATTACTGTATACTCAGCTGCAGTACCTACAGTACAGGACAATGCCCATAGCAAACAGGCCTGTGACCTGAGGCTGTTCTAAGTGCCAAAGGATGTTTTTACAAGACACTCTGGAGGAGCAAAGTTTCAATTTGGAATTAATACATTTAATTGTTTGAATAATTGAGTCCTTTGAATATACAGTATGTATACTTAAATCCTAAGGTAAAGTTCTGCTACCTCGGAAAAAGGAGAGCTGTTTTTCTCTCATTCAGAATGCGACTCGTAATTATTTTACCGTGGGTCTCTGGTGATCCCTTCTCTAAGTCTGTACAAGGCGATTAATGAACTGTGGTCCTCATACGATTGCTCCCTGTAAATCATTCTGCAGAGCACAGACTTCTAGAACTCCGCAAAATAGAATTAAACCTTACCATTTCAAATTGCTGGAGAGAACATGCGTTTGTGAATGTAGTATTTTAAGAATCCGTTATTCTTTCCTTTAATATGTTGCTAAACTTAAGTGGCTGAACAAAAAGGCATATGAAGTGATACTCAAACATCTGATGGTGTATGAAAAGAGAGAGAAAGAGAAGGGAGCCAGTCTCTCAGAGGCCAATTGCTTGGTGTCCTTCAGCAATAAGTGCCAGCAGTTTCAATTTAATGGACCATACAAAGATAACTGCACTCAGCCCTGTCCCATCCTTGTGATGGAAGGCATCTTTGAAGAATTGCATTCTTTAAATCATAACTTTAGGCCACTTGCTATGGATTGGCATGAAGAAAGAAGCCATTCTGAAGTTTGGAGTACACTTACTCTACGAGAATATTAGCATTATGACTTCAATGCGATTTTAATGTACCCATACTAAATGAAATACAATAATTGCTGGATATCTGCTTTACTGGCCAAGAAGCCAATTAACAAATGGGCTTTAATGGAAGCTTCTATACAGTACATTGAAATCACATAGCACATAATGCAGCAAGACTATGCTGTACTCTACATTGAACACACTATATTACTGCACTATTTAACAAACATTTACTTCCTTCACTTTAACACTGGTATTATGGCTCCCTCTCTCTCAGGGGTTTTGTGAAACATATTTGCTGTTTCATTGAGGTTTATTCAGAAACATTAATATTTTCTATTAGTCATATACTGTGTGTTGGTCCTACACAAGTGGTTAACACATCCCTTCAGATGGCTTAGTCCATTCAAATTCAGTGTCATAAAGCAGACAGAAAACAAAAATACTGACAAATGGCAGGTTGGTCCAAACCAGGTTCTATAGATATAAAAAAAAATTTCCTCATGACCATTGTTAGGTTTTTCCTCTTCCACAAGAACAACAAACTTCACAACTTATGAATTTGACAGGTCACGGATTTTTATCACATTACAACTTGGATGTACATCTGTTAGAAAATTACATTATGGGTAAAATCGATAATATTAAAAGGGATCTACGTTAGCCAAATGTTAAGTTTTAGAAACGAAAAGAAAGAGTTTGAGATACGAAAAGTAACATCTATTAAAAACTTTCTTCTACATGTTTTTTATTTAGTTACTCAGCTGAACTTTTAAAGGCCTAGGCCTAAGCACCCGGACTGCCATCTACAACCAGAATACTCATCTCCCACTGGTCTCCTCGAACCTCAGGCAACTACTTTGAATGCATCTGGCTCACAAAACAGAAGGGTCCCACATGGTTGGAAGAGCAGATGCTCAGTACCCATGGGCACCTCTATCTTGCTGGATGTCGGCGGGCATAATGCCAGCAGAGGAAGGTTGTTGATGAGATGACACAAGCTTTTAATCAAGGGTAAGAGACACGATCAGAGTATCAAAACCAGGACCAAGGACCACATGCCAGTCTATTTAGCATAAGTCCCTGGAAAATCAGAACAGGCACTCCGCCGAAAAACAATGGCAGCTTCTGTCACTTTTGGAAAGGGGGAGCATCTCAATTTAAACACTTTACTAAATCCTAGTTTTAAAAACAGTCAGGACACTCTGACTCCAGGAAATTGTATTACCTTTTATGGTTAAGGGAGTTATTTGGCCTTAAGGAAAGTTGTATCATGAACTAGCTGGTTCTCTCTTCTGTGGTTATGCCATGGATGTTCTCGCTGGCATGGCATGTCACAGGCTGGACCACTTTTGACCACACTTCAGCACACTTTTACCATGCCTTATTACACTCTACTTTGCTTCTGCTATGGTAGGCCACACTATTTATGGAAATTAGTTTTTGCAGATGGCATGTTTTCAACCACTTCCGTAGGTAGTAAAATGAAAAAGTAGAAACAACACTAAACAAGGTTTGGAAGTGGAACAAGTGTTGAAAATTAATACCAGTTAATGCTCATGCATTTTCTGCCATCTATAACTAGAACAGAACATTAAGCACTTTGGATTCCATCACTTATTGCAGTTTCACAATATATGACTGCCTGGCATGACCCATAGTGGCAATATTTCTTTGATCACCTGCCAAAACAGCAAATTCCTCAGAATTAACTGCAATTCCTGAAACAGTAGATCTTGCAATTGCCACATATCATTGTAAAAAAAAACAGAATGAGTAAACAAACCACAACAATGACAACGATGGTATTAAGAAGAAGAATAGCACATCAAATATCGATGAAGCTGGCTCTGAGACAGTCATGAGACTGCAATTAGCTGGAGATGATCAGAAAATGTCTGCTTTCTTAGGTAAAGCATTCATAAATGGAGCTTTCTAATTAATCTAAATCATACTGTTTCAAAAAAAATCATTCTAGAGCAAAAAAAGGTATGAAATCAACAAAGGGTGTTTTTTCAAGTATAAATTTCTAAATTTCTAAAAGCTAGTTTACACACGAAAACCAAATGATTGTTGTGCCGAGTCCTTGAAATCCTGTTTATTTCATTACAGAAAAAAAACAGAGAACGTTTGCTTCAGAGGTTCTTGGGGTTTGAAGAGAAGAGAAAAGCAATCTCACAGTCTCTTGTGAACTTAAATGTTTTGTACTGTACTGTATTTACAAATGACTCCAAACAAGGCTCTGAAGCCTTGTCAAAAGAAGGACACTGTAAAAAACACATAACCTCCTGAGAGAGATACTTCAGTGATTTAACCACTCTTAGCAGTCCAGGTGGGAATTTATATTTTTAAATGTATTCATGCATTTCATGTGTTAATGCTCATAATCTCCACAGCCAAATCCAGAGTGTTTTGGCTTGTGCATCATATTCACCTAAGCCTTCACCTAAATCTTATTCTTATAACTTTTTTTATGCTTACCTATAAAATAAATGTCTTATTTTAGAATTAGAAATCACTATCCAGGTGGATGCTGCACATTGGTGGTGGTGGAGGGGTGTTCCCATTACCTGTAAAGCGCTTTGAGTGGAGTGTCCAGAAAAGCACTATATAAGTGTAAGCAATTATTATTATTATTATCCATGTGGGCAGGGTGTTCCACATACCGCTGGCATCAATTAACTCCAAATGATTCAATCTTCATTCCACACCTCTTTCCTGCAGCTATTTAAACCCTCTGCTCACTGCTACTGGTGCTCGGTATTAGGATTTCATCCACCTCCTGAGCCCCGCCCTGCCCCGCCCTGCCCCGCCCCACCCCACCCCACCCTGCCCTGCCCCGCCCTGCCCCACCCTCCTTTCCTGAAACCCTCTCTACCTCAACTCTTTGGCTTCGGATTTCTTGCGGCCTCTCTCTCGTCTTGCCCCTCTCGGATTTGTTTGCCCGAATTGCTCTGACTACCTGGATTTGACCTCGCTTTTTATTACCGACCACTCTTCTACATCTCCCGTCTTGGATACCTTAGCTTTTGGACCGCGTCTCGAGACCTGCACAGGGTCTGTTAATAGCTCTTCTCTAACACAGGGGTCTCCAGCTCTGGTCTTAGAGAGTCCCAAGCCACTTATTCTTATAGGTCACCCCTAATCACCTGTTATTTAAAGATAAGGAACACTTGTTTAAGTAACAGATTAATTAGCAAGGAATATTTCAATGAGGGGAACACAGGTCCTTGAGGGCTGAAAGAGATTTTGATTTTTGTTCCAAAGGATCTCTAAATTTCATAATTGAAAAACACCATCTGTTTAACAGATCATAGTTCAACTAATGTGTTCAAGGCCTTTGGCAATAGAAGAACCAGGGCTGGAGACCACCTGCACTCTTACTGAAATAAAGACACCGAACAGCCCACAAAGACACCCAGGTCACTGCTGTACTGTACGGGTTTCATCATGTATTGTAAAATGGAGGAAATCTTACTTTTATTATGCAATCACTGATTAGTTGCTGACAATGTGTCAATAATAGACTAGACATCCTGTTAATATGCAGCTCCCCATATAGAGTTCCCAACAAGTAACACGTGCAAGCATGAAATAAGCCAGTTTCAGACACTGCAAGTCCACAACTATATACACACATTGACAAGCTGTCATTTATAGTCTTTATTCCTTAGAGAGTAAAGGAAACAATAACTTGTTTAAATGTACATTTCTCAAATCTAGGAGGCCCAGGTCTTTCCATCCTTTACTTTCCTTTATAAAGTATACAAGAAATCCTTTATTCCCTGTGCAATCAGTATATTAAACACAATTAAGGGACTTTTCCCTGTGTGAATTATAACAGGTTAGTTTAATGGTAGTGTAATATGGGCAGTGCAAGATGTGTGTATATGTGCTATTACAGGTCTAGGACAATGTTTTGTTCTAAATTTGTATTTATTTTAAGTTGAATGTTGTTTTCTTAGTTTTCTTTCTACCACTGTGGATGGACAATCAAGTTATATTTTATCTAAGATAACCCCCCATTTCCATTGCAACCAAAAGCAAGGCAGTTTCTTTTGGTTACAGCCGGCTGCTTAAGCTGTTCAAGCACCATCAGGTCAAATGCTCCATATGGATGATGGAATAAACCAGACACAGGCGGAAAAATGAAATACCCAGGGGGAGGAGACTTACTTACTGTAGGCTTACTTGCAGACTCATCCTAATGAGTCATTTCTTTTGATTGCTTTGTCATGTTGTACAAGTTGTTGACAGATTTTTTGTAACACATCGTTAAACTTTCATTGATTGTCTGAATTGTAAGAAGCCTTGAATAAAGGTATGAAGAAAAAATGTTAATGGTTTAAACAAAAACAAATGATAAATCATAGAAATAATATAAATATATATGAAAGCTATGAGCACCTTAAGGAACTGTCAAATGAGGTATCATTTTTATGGGACACCAAAGGAACTGCCTTGGCTGATAGCAAACTATGATAGTCCCAGGGGTGGGGTGTTGTAACAGGATCTTTAAATAGGTAAATATGGCAGAATACACACACAGATACAGCAGTAAGTTACAAAATATGTGCTCTTCGTTTATGGTGAGAGACACTCAGAAATACCAGACCCATTACAGAACAAAAGTCTGGCTCTGTCTGAACTCTAGTTAGGTTCTTCAGTCACTTTCTAAATCACAACCAGGCAGCTAAGGTCCTTACAGTACTTGCTTCAAAACAATCTCTCTCCAAGCCTTTTGCAACATACTCTTCCTACCAATTCCTTTGTAATCCTTCCCAAGTCTCATGAAGGGGTGGACACTGAAAAATCTGTGCTGGTGCTGGGGTTTTCACAGAGGACGACATTAAATAAAAAAAATAAGTGATTAAAAAAAGAATGAAGCAGCTTAACTGCTTTGTTCTACTAACCTGATCTGCTGCATGTGTCTGAAAGTACAGAACCCATCTGGAAAAGTTTAACCTTGGAGCACATAATTAATAGATTCTCTGTTCTATGTTAGTATAGCTTTCCAATAACTGCCTCAGAAACCATCAAGGAGTGTGCAATCTGTAAAGTTGATGAAAAAGGCAGCTCCCACATATTTTATAATTCAAAGCCAAGGTTAAAAATAGAATAGGAGTGGTCCCTTTTGTGTGCGTTAACAAAAAGCATACCATACAAAAGTAATACTAGCACAAACAGAATGTCTATTTTCCAGATGTACAGAATGTGTGTCCAGCTACAGTATGTACTGTATACACATGTAAAATTAGATGCTTGGCTGAAATTATGTGTTCAGCTTGAATATTCAATTAAAATGCAAGGAGAGGAGGAGGATTGAGAAAGGCCTTCAAGGTGCTGGTGTGTTCAATCACTCCACTCATCTTAAGAATGGAGCAATGGAGTCTTGTACTGAATGAATTATAGTGACAAATGCAAATATTCTGGGCAGCTTACTCACTGAATTGCTATGTGATTGTCATGTCCTTATTTTCATAGACACATGCACCAATGCAACATGCAAATATTGACAGTAATTAATAGTACATATTTTATAGATTTGAATGAATTCTTGGATCTCCTGCTTTTAATAATGACACAGCTCTGTTCTCGATTGCGTGCCCTTTGGACACAGCTGTAATGGTTCCGATCATGACTGATGTGAAATAAATCAGGTGCAGAAATAAATTATGTGGGTTCTGCCTTGAAAGTAAAAAGGTCTGTAACAGTGTTAACAGCATCTATAAAGCACAAGGACTCTGAAGCATTTGGCTGTGGCTTGAGAAATGCTGTTTGACTGGAGAAATGTAGCTGACAGGTAAAAGTCATTTTGGGCAAAGAAAGGGTCATCGTCTTCACCTCGGTCATAGCAGTAAGAATTTAGGAAATAAGATGTCCTTGTAAAAGAATCATAGATACCCAGGACACATCCAACTGTTAATGCTGTTTTTTCTATGTGGGTGGAATGGTTTCTCCTGTCATTGGTCAGATGTTTACCCCTGCAGGCAGTTGAATAACAGTGATCACTGAGCCCTTTCATTAGGGACCATTCATTTAAAGAATGGCTGTTGCCAAAGTCTCAAATCATTTAACAATCAGCCCAACCTTTCTTCTCTGTAGGATGCAATTACTGTAGATCCCAGCTAACTTCACAGTGATGTGTAATTATAAATGATTGGAGGATTTTCACCCCATGGCCTTATCTGACTTTGGTTTCAGAATGAGGCGAGCAACGATTAGTTTATCCGAAAAGTTAAAAAATGTTTGAAGAACGTGTGTCATGGGAATCTGCCTTCATTACCCACTTGGTTAAGCTCTCAATTAATCCCTAAAATTACTTTGACGTCATAGCCACAATGAGTTCTGCTTCCTAATGAATTTAACCATTGCGTTGCTGAATAATGAACATGAAGTTTAAATGAACAGATGAAGTCTAGTTGTTCAGTCCTTCCTCAGTCATTTATTCTACACAACAAAGTCCCGATCTGTAAAACAGAGGTCATGAGTCTTCCAGGCTATTTAAAAAATGGGAATCAGAGCTAAAATCTAGTCCATTAGCAGCAGCACAATTAGCTTAATGGTGTCGGCTTTTACCTAAACAGACAATATCTGAGACTCCATTAGTAAGTAAAGTCCATACTCTAGCTTTAAGGCCAAACTCACAAGTTTTTTGCAGCATGAGGTGGTAAATGACTTCTGACTGGATGGGACATGAGTCCATTATAGGCATACCCCCAGCAGTACTAGCACCCATTTATATATCAGGGTGGACTGGGGCAATGAGGGCAAAGTGCCTTGTGCAATGGAACATCACCAGTGTCTGCAGAGAGAATTTACCACACAATCTTCCCGTCCAGAGCACTGAGTCCAGAGCACTGAGTTCTATTTGACCCTGCCTCCTGCCACCCTAAGATTCACCAGAAAATGAAGAGACTTAGGTCACAGGTGCAGTATTAAGGCTGTCTGAGCAAGCCATGGAAAACAAAAAGATATTGTAAGTGCTGGTTTGCCAACAACAATGATGATGCACTTCTAAATGTAAGAGCAATACATAGGTCAGGTATCAGCATCTGTTCTTCAATAATGCACTAGCTACAAATCTAAAACCTTCCTGCTCCATGCTATGCAAGTGAAATTAATGCTGGTGAAGTAAAGAGGGTACAGAGATGATGCTGATGCCAGAATGGTCTCCAATGACTAGAACAGAAGGTAAAATGCAAAAACAGATATCAGTACTGCATTAGGAGAAAAGTCTGACAAGTGCCTAACACGTTTCCCTCTAAGTTTAATGGTAACAGCTATAATGAAAATACATGGATTTTAAATTAAAATGATTCAACTCATCTAAAGGCATGTGACTGCATTAGAAGATACTGTCATTTATGACGTGTATTGTACAGTATGTCATGACATACTTTATATATTTAATAGTTTTGATGCCCGGCACATTCAGTCAATGACTCAAATGACCACAGATATAATGTACCCATTCCATATTTCCAGACCAATCATGAGTGAGCAATTTACAGTATATCTATGAGGTGCTTGCTCTTTCATACTCCCCCACGGTTCAGAGAAAATCTGTGTGTTGTTTGTCCCAAGCCACAGCTCTGTCCGAAACCAAAATGACCAGAAATTGAATATTGATCAGAGCATGTCCATTACATAATCCATACTCCACCTCCTTTTGCCTACCTGAATGATTAAAAGCTGTAATGCTATTAATCACTACAGGATTACGTCGACAGGCCTGAGGGAGATCTCTCTTCACAGGCAGAACCAAATATGTTGTCACCTATTTAACCTCCGTCAGCTCAAGGCTGATCGAGTTCTCTCTATACACAGGCTTTGCAGAGGTGGACCCTTCCATGATTGTCTCATGCTGAAATACCCCTCAAGCTCGCAGAAAAGGCTATAGCTGTCAGTCATGACAAACAACTTTAAGAAAGGGAAGGGGACAAAAAAAACGCTTTCAAAAGCTGATTGGAGCAAAGCGCTCTCAGTTGTGCAATGATGCGAAGAGTACATGAACAGTGTAATTGTGTCAGATGTGCAAATGTCAATGGTGTCTAATCGTCCACTTTTCCTACAACATGGTACCAATATTAATCTTTTCCCTGAGATACTACATCAGAACCTGCTGTGTTTGTACTGTTTTATTTTTGTGCTTGGTGTTGTGTCACATGCTTACCCACTATGTCAAATGGCTGCTCCTTTTAAGATGTGCAGGCTTTTGTTCTACGGTATGTGACAAACAGTTCCGATCAATGTGCACACCAGCAGACTGTAATCTAGATAACATTAGTCTCATAATGCTCAACGCATTTCTGCAAAGCATGTAAATACTAATCTACTCACGCTAGAGGTGTCTGTAAAGAAGCGGTGTCAACAGTCAGTGAGGCAGAATATTTCTCTCCAGTTCTTCCAAGACTTTGTCCTGACTCAGTGAAACGAAAAGTCCCCTATGTTGCCATCTTAAGTTATGAAAATAAACCAACAGGTACATGGATAAAATCAAATATGTAAACATATCTAAAATCGGACGTATGGCTCATTGTGGAATTTCACACCGCTTATTCTAAATATCAGGACACCACAACTTTAAAATGAAACGAAGGGGGAATAAGGCTTATTGTTCAGCACACAGGTGTCTGAGGTCTTAGGTGACTCCTCTAATCGTTCTTTTCCTTCCACTCTGTAAAACATGCCATCTGCAGTAGATTGGCTTTGGACTGGAGACTGCACAGTACCAGCAAGGGGCTGGAGAGATTGCTGGAGAGATCTTGGCAGGGCGAAGCAAGCTGTAAGACAGATCAATCACTACAGGCTAATGCACGCCAGCTCATGGGAGGAGCTGGGGCAGGCATTGATGTGTACTGACTGAGCCTGCAGCTGAGCACCAGTGTCATAGCAGAGAACCCACCAGTGCCCAGTGAGCACAACAGCAAAAGAAAATATAGTGATGGAGGCAATTGTCAAGCCTCTGATCATTAAACACAAAAGGTTAGCAAAATAATATGTAGAACATGCTGAAAAAAGCTGAGAATGACTGCTGATTTTTTTAACTCAAGTCTCTTTCTAATAAAGGTTCTGTATCACTGGAGCAAAATTGTATGCCAGCAATCTGCATCTGCATCATCACAAGAAGACATACAGTACAGTGTGACTGATTTTCTGTTGTTTAGATGCAGAACGACTGCAATAATATGTTTGTAATTAAGCAATGGCATGCTTAAATTAAAGATCAAGGCAATCTCAACCATCACGTATCAGGGGGACAGTGATGTTTGACATTAATTGGTTAATTAATCAGCTCAAAATAGCACTGGGCGTTGGTGTGGGCACAGGCACACTTGCCCTTAAACACATACAGTACTTGCTCTCACACACACCCTCTCAGGCTGTAACACAAGTAGGCTTATTACTTTTCAGGAGGTGCAGTCGCAAGTTCATTCTCACGCCCTGAGGGTGATTTTTATTAAAGTGCTCTTTTTAAGGGGAGGTAACAGGACTCTCTGCCTGTGCTGAGACCTGACTGTTAAATTTCAATTTCAAGTGTTGTTTGCACATACTACAAGTGAGTATATTTGTCCCTGCCTTTTCTCCCATGCAGAAAAAAACCCTCTACCTCGTCTTTAAAAAAAGAGACAAGGAAAAAAGAATAACTTTTTAGAATGGTACAGAAATCTCCTTTCAATATGATCAAACGCAGCAATCGGTTAAGGCTAGAGCATTTCACAATTTTAAAAAATCTGGGTGTACACTCCTACCAAGACAAGCCGCTGTAAATTATTAAACATGGCTGCCAGACACTGACTAGCAATTCTCAGTCGTCAGTCCAGTCTGTGCTTCAACTAATCATTTCTCTCACAGTATGAAGCTCCATTTCACACAACAGAATCTGTGGGGAATTAGTAGCCCCTTTTTATATGGGCATCATTTCTGACTTCCCTTCGGCTGGTTTCACCCAAAACCATCAGGCATGCAAAGCACTACAAGGTGATCAAAGCCCAGCCCAGTTTAAAGGGGAAGCTCGATCACTGAACATAAAGAGTTAAGATGATTATCAAATGAAAAAACAAGAGAATACACTGCGAGACTTCTCTCATCGAAAAGCAGTAGCATGACCAAAGGAACCAATTGCCCCAAGTGTCCAGAGGGAGAATGCATTGCCACTCTCCCACTGGATAGTGCTTATTGCCATGAGTGTAACAGGGCTCATCTGACAGTGTGTCCATTACAGGAGGCAATGTCACCTCCTTGGTACCTCGGTGGCACTGAATTCTCCCAGAGAGGATGGTTCTGTTTGTCTGGGGAGCAGCGCTGTGGGGCTCCGAAGCTTGAGGCATCTGTGAGCTTCCAAGTTTGGATCCCAGCAGGGGAAGAGCTACAGATCACACTTGCTTTTTTGAGGAAGACGATTTATATGCTAATTTGGCACATATTAGCATTACATAAAAAATATAAGAATATGTTCTTTATGCGAAAAAAGCAGGGGTTTTGTAATACTAGTTTCTAATGACATTAACAAAAAAGAGGTGACTGTGGAATGAAAGACATTTGAAGTACACTGCACTGAAAAAGCAAAACATCTAAAGGATTGTCATGGCACAGAAGAACAGTTTGACGTGAGTCCTAATGTGTACAGTGGAGGCAAATTAGTACAGAATAACTACCTAGTAACAGAGACTAGAGATTTTTAAAACAAAACCATTAAGCCTGCAACAGTATAATTTTATACAGCTACCATACCCATTGTGTTCATGTCCACCTGCTATATGACTATGCATGCTCTGTGGCCACACATTTGTGTACTAATGAGAATTTAAATGAACCGGCTATATTTTCTGGAGTTTATGATGGCTTGTCAAATCCCAAAGGCAGCCTGTTATTACGGTAGCTGTGCTGCTACCGATAAACAGGCTGATAAAAATTAATGAAATCAGCACAATTATATGGTATTCATCCCTGCTGTTTGCTGATGATCAACAGGTAGAAGGTGGTCCATGGAGCACGATTAAGTGAGTTATACGGGACAACTCAGGAGGTTTTTGAACTGGAACAGCCAGAGGAAAAAAAAAACTGTATTAAATTACGCATTCCCCTCCATCACTTGTTCCACATTCAGATCACTTCCTGTATTATACTGTATATCTTTGGTCAGAATGTCTTTCTGAACTGAAGACACCTGGATATGCAAATAGCACAGCCGCTTCTATTTCATAGATGGCTTCTATTTCTACAAATCCAAATGGTAGAAAATAGTAGGAGTATTTATGCTTTATGTGTGTGGGAATAGAAAGGGTGCTGGGTTATGGGTATTCCTCAGGGGGGCAGTGTTCTACGGGCTGATTGTGGCTCCGGTGAGGGCCCTGTTAATGCATAGCATGGTAAGGCTATACTTCTACACAGGATTACAGGAAAACCCTGCATAAGGACATGTATTGAAATGTTTCCAGCATTTTCTTCACAGATGGGAACCCACTGCCAAGGTTCAAAAAGCTCTAGTTCATCCTGATTGGTTTTCTAGCATGTTTTGGGCAAGACTCACAAGAACACTGCGACGTGGTGCTCTCTTGCGGCCTCACAGTGAATCTTAAGTGACAAGTGATAAACCTTGCACACTCCCTGCTGCTACTGATTAGGGCATCAGAGTGGAGTAATTCTGAACATGACAAAAGCCATTTTATCTAAGTAAACTAACAAAAGACACCTGTGGATTGAAATGTTACCCCTTTACACATTTAATGGCTGTGCTGTTTACCAGAGCTTAAAATGAGCATTGATTACCCCATCAGGTCTCTTCTTTGTCCCATCGATTTAAAATTATCAGGTAGAATAACAGATTGCCATGTCCTTCTAAGAACTTTGAGATGATTTGCCTGTATATTTAAAGCTGGTCGTTAGCAGTTCAGTTCCTAGACACAGTTTACATTTTTATGTAATCATTTCTTATATTAGGCTAATGTTCTCCCCCCAGATATTTCTCTCTATTTTTAATCTAATCTCTGAAATGATTTAATAAAAGTGCTAAACAGTGTTTTCACTGAAAACATCTGATGATATCCTCCTTCATTGTGTGCATTTACTAAATATTAACATTAGTTTCAATAGTCCAGCTCCCATAGAGCTGTGTGCATCCAGAATTCTAATCAAGGTGTGGATCATGAGAACACAAAATTAAGATGATTATTTGAGTTAATCAGACAGAGGTAACAGGTATACATGTTTAAGCCGTTACTTAATGGGTTTGTGGGAGACTCTCTGACATAAGTACAGATAATTTCACTTTACAAACATACTTAAATAACACAGTCCTAAACACTAGATGTATCCAGCACACTATTTTTCAAAGAGAAAGTGGAGGTACAACTTAAAGTCTCCAAATCATACTACTTGGTACTGTGCTCAGTCCAAAATAATTATATTAAACAGATAGCGACACAGGCTACATTAGCCTGTCTGTGTAGATGATAGTGTCTGTGTTTATCTCATCCCCAAGGAGTAGCAGCAGTTTGCCTGTGCAGTGAGGAGCTCAGCTCCGCAGTTAAAGTCATTTTTGCTTCATCTCACCTGCATTGATTGCAAGGTGAGTTGTTGATTTCAACCCCAGGATGGTGAAGGTGTTGAAATTAAATGTAATGTCAGTGCTAAAAGGTCAACTGGAGAGAGGGGGAAGTTTGTGTATTCTTGGGTGGGGTAAATCAATTTGGTGGACAAAGTTCCATGATGCCAACAAATGGTACTGTACATGGAGACTAAAACAACACAAAGTGGCTGAATTATAGACTTCTGAACAAAGCCTGGACACCGTCTAATTCATGTGCTGAGCTGATTCTGACAAGTGTATAATTTGGCTTCGGTGGAGAAAATAAACTCTAATGATGCCCTTTCGAACAGCTACTTTTTTAACATTGACAGCAGGTTACATAATGGCACAGACATAATTCCCAGATGCTCTGTACCACTTAAAAGAGAGAGGAGGCATCCAACATCAGAGCATGATTAAAAGTGAAAAAGTATGTCTACCTTGTCGAAAATCAGCCAGTCCCTGCATTTTACAGAGGAACTATACTGTACGTGCAAATAATAATGAATGTCTATAGCAAGTATGAAAACAAATGACAACAAAGACAAAGATAGCACTTAAAAAGTATAAAATGCTTCCAATAGACATAAAATAGGAATATTTAGGTGAAACATTTTAATTTCTTACCTAAATTCTCAGGAATCAAGCTACAGTATGTTCTTTTGTGACTTCCTTCATAAGATGCCACAGCCCATTTACCAAGCATGGGGGGTTTCTTTCTGAGGGAGGTAGTGATTAAAGGTGGTAAATGACATAGGAACTGGTGCTGCCACAGGGTCCCTAATGGACAGGACTGTAAAGAAACAGCAAGTTGACCTTTATAAAACATTTTATATTGTTTGCTGCCTGAATGATAAATGATAAAAAAATGAACCCCAGGTGAACTGTAAGTTTTCTCATGCACTTTCATTAATAAGTTCTATTGTGCATTCTATAGTTTGTTACATGACATCTCCTGCAGTTTGTTATGCAGCCAACTTTTGTAAAACAGACCATTAAAAAATTGTACACGTAGTCATAAGTACAGCATGCTTGGTACATGTTTAAATATCAGACATCAGTTTATAGAAACATGAAAGATCAACTCTAAGCTTGTGACTGACTGTGGGTTTGTTTTGCTGGAGGAGTGCTAATTAATCCTGGAATCTAGACCTATTTTCCAAACACAATAACACAATAGCTCTAAATAACTGCAAAGGGCCATGTGTTTGGTTTTGGTCAATACTCATGCCTTAAGTGATTTAACATCCCCTTTGAAAAATTTGACTCAAATCAGGCATCAGTGCAAACTGATCAGGCAGCAGCCCAAACAATCTGACACTGCACTGACCCACTGGGGCATTCTGTGACAGCAGACTCTACTGTGTATTCCTCTGTAGTGTTCCTCTCTCTGTTGTTCAAGAGAACGATACACATCATTACAGAAGGACAGAAAAAAATACTAAACACTAGAATTGAAATCTGCTTCATAGCTGTATGAAGCATTTCAAGTGTTTTCGGCTGTAGGCTCCTGTACGTGGGCCAACATCAGGAGATGTAAAGCTGGAGTCGTCTTTTTGAGTGCCTGTGCCCGGACAATCCCAAAGTTAGGATAACGCATATGGATTTTTATTTTCCTGCTTCACTGTTAAAATTACAGAAGACTTGGCATTTCACACAATCTGTAATAAAAAGTACTGAGTAGTAGAAGTCTTAATTTAATGCTTACGACGTACACAGCCAAGTTCTTTGGGGGAGAGCAAGTTTCCTGTAAAGTATCATTAAAAAGATGTTAAAAATGGCAGAAGCTGCTAAATAATATTTTGTGCAAGAACATGTTACACAATCCTGTTCTTAGACTATGATGCTCCAAAGTGCCATCTGTTCACTTGAACACAGACATGCGGATGATTAGTGCTACAAACTTGACCCTCTGAGTTACTAGTCTACTTATACAGTATATATATATAGATATTTTTTGCTAAATGAAATGGGGGTTCATGATAAAGGTTAATTTGAACATTTGCAAACCAAAAGTATGTGAAAGATACAGTATATATATACACACATATATATACAGATATATATACCTGCTCATACTTTGAAAAATTTGAATTAATGTTTTTGTAGTTCATCATCTTCTCACCATATCAGTCATACCTAAAGAAGAGGTTTAGGTTTCATAGATTTTTTACCTTAAATCTAACTCACAAGCCAAACAGAAGCCCTACCAACTTAACATCTGTTATATTATTATGCTATTCATTCCCATCCATACTGTATATCATACATAAATATGAGTTACGTCTGCCTCTAGAATAGATCAAAATGTAACTCTAAGATCAAAATGTAATTCTGCTGTTCCTGAAGGAACGAGAAAGCATTTAAATGCCAGACAAGCGGTGGCTTTTTTGGGCTGAAGATGGTCTTGGATGATCCCAGAGATGAGAAAGAACACCCCTGTAAACAGGTGACAGATCTGCATTGCCTCCCCCCTCCATTTTAGATCAATGCAATGCAGGCAGGCAGAGAAACCTAGATGTAACACCTAGCTTTTATTTTATAGATATGGGACCAGAAATGCCAGATCAAATGACGGATACTGTAGCATTTTAGGACTATTTATAAAGTGGGCTCTTCGGTCTTCGGTACATTTCACATGAAGATCTGCCAGGACATAATCTCGAGGGTGAAACAGAGGCTCCCCATCTTCTTGTGACGCAGAACCAGAGTCAAGCTGACCTGCAGATCTGCATATTTTACTGACTTCAAAGTGAACCAGACATGAAACTCAAGCACCACGCTGCTCCTCAGCTGAGAAAGCGCTTCATTTAGTAAAGTTCCTTGCACTTCAGTGAGCTGGAAAGCACAGGACAGATTTTCAGACTTAATATCCTTATTAACCTGCCTTGCACACAATCTCTGAAAATCTGGCATCCTGACCTTGAAAACAAATGCGAACTTGAAAGAAAATAATAATCCTATCCATATGAGAAATTCAACACATTAAGGAAACACATGACAAGTTAGTTAAAAGTAACAAAGCTTGCAGGTTCATCTTGATTGCTGTTGGCTTTTTTAATCTCTACAGTTTTTCCAGATATCAAATTTCCATACCTTTCACAAGTGCATGGCACGTGCATTGTTTACAAAGGCTTAAGTAAGCTTGCTTTTTTTTTTTTTAAATGTGCTTACTGAGGGGCTTTTTCTATTGCCTCTTTGCACCAACAGAATTTTAAAACCAAACAAATTCTTCCAGCGTCTTCTGGTGTCAATGCTGCGTATTTGATCACAGCTCAATTTCCCTAAAAACACACAGTACATTTGCGACATACGACGCATTGCATTTTTATTTAAAAGGTGGTGAACCGAAGAAGGAGTTTGTGCCACTTGATTACATCCCACCAGTTGGGCCCTGTGTTCCAAAAGTCATCGCTGAAATATTGCGGCCCGAGTTCAGAGAAAGAGTAATCACCTTGGCACTGCTAATGAGCTAGCGCTTGGAAAAACGAAGAGCAGCGATCAGAGGTGGAACAATGCCACACTGTCCTCAATTATTTTAAGCAACTGTATTTTCTATTCAGCAGATGGTCCCCTTTGGCGCTCGACATCCGCGTCAGTTTCAGGGACTCCAACTAGAGTGTAATCGAGAGCCAAGATGAGAGAACAATGGCCCCTTGGCTGGGAAGCTTTGGCTACAAAGTCAGAGCCAAATGGTCAGGAGATTCAAGCTCATTTGTTAGATGTCAACACTGCTAAAAAAAAAAAAAGAAAAATGAACAGCGTCTGTTGCTTGAAAACTGCAGCATGTACAAGTCTGTTTCCCAGGCAAATGCCAGACGCTTAGATTTATTCTGATACATCCCAAAAGCAAACCGATGTTGTAAAGTTTTTAAAGAGTGCATGCACGAGCCAATGTAAAAAAAAAAAACGTTTAGTAAATGTTAATATTCACTCATGCTGGGTTTTTGTTTTCCAAAAGCTTATTGTTCCAACCTAATGAAAAACCTGCAATTTGGTAAGAACATCAGTTTGCAAATAAGAGGAGGCTGTTTGTTCTGCCTTGTTTGCTTTTTAGTTGGGAATTGTTTAGATCTAATTCAGCCAGCTCTTGACAGACGCCAGGATATCAGTTTCAACTGGAAGGCTGTGTGGTTCCTTCCAGACTACAGCAACCCTTTGTATCATGAAATTCCTTGATTTAAACTGCACTTACCCTTAAAACATTCGGGAGGGACGAAAGTTGCCACACTAATAAAGCTCAGCTGCCACAATTCACAACTTATCCTGACATACAGTAGTTGCCCCAGTTCACATATACTGTATACTGTATATACTGTATACTGTACGTCACCCTCTTCTCTTCCTTGCTCATATTTGCATCTGTCCTCCACCCTATTTCCAGCTTTGCAGCTGCCCCCTTAGTCGCCTTTCCACCAAGCACCCAGCCTCCTTGTCCTGTTGCCTGGAAGTTGGCCTTCAGCCAAGCAGGGTAAGCCAAAGTTTTCACAAAATTCAAAAAATGATTCTACTGTCACTGTACTAAATACTGCCTAGTATTTAATACACTGTACTGTACTAAATACTAGGGAGGGTCAAGTCCCCTCACAGTCTTCTTTTCAAGACTAAACAGCCTTGATTTTGTAGAGTGGCAGTGAAAGGAACCTGGGAGTGTTTCTGGTCGCTCTTCTCTGGACTCATTCCAGATGAGTAATGTATTTTTCAGAAACAATTTGTACAATTTTAAGTGTGCCTGCCTTTTTTTATTTGAACCAGGACTTTGTTAGGGGCTGCTTTAAGGTTTCGAGTTAAATGATCATCTACTGTAAGTTCGATGTATGATGACACAATGATGTAGATGTAGTGGTGTGAGTCAGGTGAATTCATTTTGTTTTTTGATCTGCTGAATTAATATACTGTATAATGTATATACAGTATGTTTCCATATTGAATTTGCATTAGGATGTCATGCTGCTGATATGGAACCATCCCCAATAAAACCTTAATTTGCATTCCTGTCAAAAGTGGAATAAATTCTCAGCTAGTGCTATCAGGAAACAGAGCAACTGAAAGATGTTTTCTATTTTATCACATTGCCAGTAGGGAGTGTAGTGAGAAATCTGGCAGTGTGCAAATGCCTAAAGAGACTAAGTACACCTCCCCCCACATTCTGTGCTTCTCTTCTTGATATGTGTGTTATTGAACAGCACTTTCAGTTTCTTGAAAAGCACTCATAAATAAATAGGATTACTATATAATGACAGGCATTAGAAACACAGCAAATAAGTATTGGAGCCAATAGCATTTGTTGTGTTCTAAATGCCTCTTAGTATATTATTACATTGTCAAAATGCAAAAGCTTTTTTCAATTTATGAGCCCATGAGTTACTTTGTCGTCTAATTTGATGTACAAGAAGGAGGGAAAGGAAAGACAAATTATATTAACTCTGGCTTGGAAGGGGACTTGTAATTCTCAACTTACTTTGGATGACAATTGCAGGTGGGTGTAATTGAACTGTTGGTCTCGAAGACACTGTGAAAGCCTGCATAGCCTCACATGTTACAGAAGTGGAAATGGCAGCCCACTGACAGACACCAGTGCTTCCAATTATGCAGGCTGCAAAGAAGAATATTTTGTAATACCTTTAAAAAATGAAAAAAACAAATTAGGTCAAATGTTAGAGTGTGTGAAGAATGCAAAATGTGTCTACAATGAAAATCTAATGAATATTCAGTGTTGGAAGTGTTGGTGCGTGGTAAAGAAACATACAGTAAATACAATTTAGGTTTCTAATTCGTTCTCGGAATCCCATTTTGGAGTCTGACAATGTTATTCGACTGTTGCGAAGTGACCAAAGAAAAGTAGAAACACCAGCCTTCTCAGGAATGAGCTGTCGGGCTGATCACTCCCAAACAAAACAGATACCGCAGAGCCTGGGATTAAATTGGAAGGCTTGCACAGCTCCTAAATTTATATTGGCATTAAGAGAAATGTCTGCAGAGGCAAGGCATAAAAGGGGGTGGGGATGAGGGATAACTTAAAGATTCTCATTTATCTAAACACTTTCGCATTCTAATACCAGCACTGCTTTGCCTGCCTGATCATTAAACGATGGGCCATGTTAATGAAGCTGCCACTCTCGCTGCTTTCAAGAGATCCTTGGATCAATCGGCTGCAAACTACCAACCAGGCTAGACGGCTAGAACCAGGCTCCTCTTGTTCGTAGCTGCTCGTAAGTTCTTATTCCCCCTTGTAGGCCAACGTGTGATTGAAGCATACACAATGAATCAAAGATAAGAGACAAGAAGATTTCAGGACTATCTTTTTTATACAACTGAGAAGAAGCCCCCCCCCCCGAAAAGTCAGACTGTCAGCCTGGATTGAAAAAACAAGTTTTAGACACATTTGTCCCACTTGTCAAAATATATATATATATTTATTTTCCCCAAGAACATCTGTGCACACACTCACACACATGCGCGCAGAGCTACCGTACTGTATATACTAGTTAGTGCCAGTCCTTGTTCATTTGTAATAAAGGCCACATGGCAATTCTTTGACAGAGTTCTTTTAAAAAGTATTTTGGCTTCTGCAAATGCTGATGGACAGTCATCATGCTTTGATCTGAATTGCGGCCCAAATTTCCTTCTGGCCACCAAAACAAAAGGCCATCCTGATGACTGAGGAAGATGAAGGCCAAACTGAGAGCAGCTGCCGCTTTTCTTTCTCCGCCTGCCTGCACACCGCACCAGACCTCCTGCATTTTCATCCATCAGTTGTCGCTCTTCATCTCTCTCTCTGAGTCTATTTCAGCCATTTCCAAGCAGGTCTTTGGGGGATTGCTCTCCAGTTGTTCATCTCTTTTCGACTGTGATGTGTCACTCTTAACCTGCCTTGAGAATCACTACTCACTGTAATCAGTTCAATACAGCACTGCTTTAGAAAAAAACAACACAACCTTACTTACTGTATAATAAACCAAGCGTTTAACCAGTTTGGAAGTTATTATATTTTATTAAATTGAGCGGCTCCATTTATCAGTAGGATAATGTTGTCTTTTAATTATTTAGCCTTCACCTGTTGTTCTTTTTGAAGAAATGAAATTCTGAGAAAAAAAGAGAGCAGTAGAGTGGTCATTATTCTCATTTGTCCCAGTTCTGCACACAACACATACAACTCCAGCCTCAAAGACACTGACTACTGACTGCCTGAATACAGGCAACAACTACTGTACCCCTGAGCAGGCTTCTCTGAGTGCTCAATTACACACAGCTGATTATCAGACAATGTCCAGAACATTGCTCATAGGACTCCCACAAGCCAAACTCCAGAAAACCCGCCTCTCAAAGAGACTGAATCATCTCTGTTCAGCACCAGAGGCTTTTAAATCCTCTAAAATGTTTTTGATAGAAAGTCACACAGCAATTTAACATGAAACAAAATAAACTTAGCAATATGATCTTGATGAGGCATACATGATTGTATTTTATCAGCAAGTCATATCTGTTTTGATTAGGGGCAAGTGACAATGCCATTCTGTTAATTAAGAAGTGAACATTTTTGGAGGCTAAGATGACTGAGTCTTTTGAGAACTGTTCATGGTGGTCTATCATCTCTTGTCATCCGCTCTGAGAACTTTAAACAAAAGGCTGTAACATTTAAACATTAGTATTACATTTTTTCTTTGACAAAGCTGAAACATTTATTAAATACTTTACACTCCAAGATAGTCTAGAGAAAGCTGGGTCCCTTTATAGCTTACAAAGCTCAGAGACTATTAGCGCTGTGTTTGCCAGTGAACCACTCTATTTGGATTTCCTATCAATCAGCGCTGAACACTCCTTTCATTTGAGCTGAGGTTTTGGGCAGTTGAGAATGCCTGCCAAATGCAGGAGAGAGAAAATATATCCAATCATTGTATAAATGATCTATTTAATTTCATTTTTTCCATTTGCTATTTTATTTCTATCGGTACATCAATCCATGTGGATTATTTGCACAGCTCTCTGCTTCAAGGTCTGTTTAATTATGCAGCTGCAGTGGAGATCTATTGCTATCTTCCACTGTTTTATCAAAGAAAACAATAAAATCAGAGGAACTTGGTGTTTCAAAGAAAAACTTAATCAGCTGCAGTTTTTGTTTTCATAACTGCGGCATGCAATTATTTTTATTTCCTGTGAACTTTGGGGTTTAGCAGTGGGTTTTGCTTTGTCTAATAATTTCTTGTTATGCCAGGTTGTTTCTCAGGACGGGTCTCTAATGGGGTCCCAGAGGACATGGGCTCCAGCATGGGCACTGCAGGCTATGATCATCAGCTCAGAATGGGCTGTGGTGGGTTTCTGAGCTAATAATTGGATTGAGCTTTGGAAGTTTATAACCTTGGTGACAAGCCTCACATTTGAGCACCCAATTGAATCATTCAAAAGAAAAACAAATGTACTACCTAAATGAAATTGTCTTATACATAATTCACTTAAGTACACTACAGAAGTGCCCAGATAAAGACTAAGTAAAGAATTATGCATCAGGAAGGAAAACAAGTTATGTTATTGTTACAAATGATTAGCCCGGGGACTCTGTAGAGTTTTAAAATGTTACCTCTGAGGCAGCTGCAACATAATTAGAATGCAGCTTAGTTATTTCTGTTCTTGGTATTGGAAATATTTCACTGCACCTTTCTTCAAGTTTAGTTTTAACTATAGTGTTTTTAACACTATATGATGATGTTTGCAATTTAATGAGAAGTTCCTATTACAGCACTTTCAAGAACTTTACACATCGAACATTCTGTTTGTCCCTCTTCTGGGAGGAATGCCCAGTTGTTATTGCTTCGCAAGCTTTCATGTGCGTGATGCGGCCGGTGCACACCTCACCCGAAGAGCTCATATTCCCACTAACAGCGCCTATGCAGGTTTAACATGAACTGGGTACTGTAAGTCCAACATCTGCAACTGCCCCTCATGCACAAAAGGATATAAAAAGGTTCAGCCAATCCTCCTCATTTGGACGTTGGTAGTTCAGTGATCAGAAAATACCACAGTCCTTGCAACCCCTCTTAGTTTCTGCTTGTGTCCTCAGCTCATGATTCACTACCTAATGATCCAGCAACACCACATAATGACTTAACACAGGGATCCCATGATGGGTATAATATGGCTGGAAAGGGCAGATTATCCTCTTTTCTTCTACCAAAATCTGTTTAAATAGTACAATGAACAGCAATATAAATGATAAATATGCTCTATAGCCCATTGTTTGCACTTTAAAACATTCTTTTAAAGCATATATTTAATCACTACAAATCTCTTTGTATCCTAATTTATTAGTGCAACACCTTGGTTTTCAAATGTAATAATAATTTGTAAATGGCTAAAAAAACAAACAGACCCTATGAACTACTGTACCAAAAGTACATTTGTTCGACTCACAAGAAAAAACAATTTCCCACATTACTGAAGGGTTAAAAAGATCAAATCTGCAAAAATTGAAACTAATAATATTGTATTTATTTCTACATTTGGATATGCAATAAAATAATAAATCTGAGACTGTTTCCTGAAAATCAGAAATAGCATGCAAAAGAGGCAATTAAAGTATCCAAAATGATCGATTATGATCAATTGATGGCATGTCAATGTCTCATCTGTGCGTATCAGCCTCTGTGAGATGAGGGTTGTTCAGCTGCTCTTTCAAATTTTGCCCAGCAGAATTGATCACCAGCAGGACACAGGAAGATTAAATAGGACAGTGTACATATTACATATTACATGTGCCCAAATACATATTACAACTAATTTAATATCTTTTATCAAATAATGAGTTCTATTAAGGCCTAATCATCCTTATGAGGTACATTATTTTTGGATCTACTACTTATTTGAAAGACTGACAGTGCATTTACCAGGACCTAAAGAGTCCAAAACAGTTGTCTAATTGCAAACTGGATACTTTAAAAACATGAAGGGGTCAATTCTATGCTGAAATAAAATAACCTAGACCTGTTCCTGTGCAGTTTTCATGCTGATGCTGCTCTCACTCTAACCAGTAGAAGAAAGCAATTAAAAAACTTTATGATCTCAGTCTTAAATGACAAAGAACACGGCCAAACACTTCTCACTTCAACAGCAAAGCTAACACAGTTAGATTTAAAGGCAAGATTCTTATAAGCCTACGGAGACAGCGGTCAAGGGCAGTGTGCGTGTGTTTGGAGGAGTGAGGTCTAAGTCAAGATATTAAAAACAAAAAACAGACAAAAGGGGTGTTATCTTAAATTTAGTTTTCTTTAAAAAATGCAGGAACAGGGCAGCCTATAAAAAGCTAACTTTTTATACAAGTATTTTCAACTGAGGTGAGTTGAGGGCTCTGAGCAGTTCAACCTGATCACTGGTTGAGGCTTTTCAGAAGATGCGTTTTTAGAAGTTAATTCTGGGAAAGACACAGCATTAAGCTCCAAATCTCAAATTAAAAGGCCTTTTTTTGTCACTTCCTTCTTTACTGGATATCTGCATTGACTTCATGCTCACTCTCAAGATCACAGATGACTTCACACACCCCCAGTCCTACCCTTTCGCCTGGAGATGGCTTCCCACAGCCACCCCTGCGCCAACACCAATGATGAATTCATACCACTCTCCCGATCTGCTCAAAGAGCAGAAGTGATAGAGACTAGTGATGTCTTCATGAGAAACCAGTGAAGCCCTCACACTATATAAGAGATGACTGTTATAAAACAAGTTCAATGAAACATCTTACAATGTATATGAATATTCTGAACAGTATCAGTAGTATGATTGGTTCACATCCCTGGAGTACAGTGGTCATGTTACTTAATTAGTCTGTTTGAAATTATTCAAACTGACATCAGGAAATTAGAAAAAAATCCTGTTGGATTTAACGTGTTCCTAGTATAATATATTCCCACTCATCACGCTGAGTCTGACTGAGGATGAGACAAAGAACTGTGGTGTACAAGATATTCCTAAAGCATAGCTGAACTGCAGAGGAAAAACACTTTCCAGTACACTTCACCCACACCAGCCAGACAGGTACAGCTGAAGAAGCCAGTGCAAATGGAGAATTAAAGACTCACAATGGAATACAAGGATCACAGAAAACCTTTTTGAGGAACAGCCTTGAACAGCTTGTTCAAGACTCTCTCAATTCTTCTTGCGAAGAACTGCTTCCAGTTTTCAGTCCTAATAAAAATCTAAAATACATTACAGATTTTTCCTCTCACACTCTAAAGTCCTTTCTTCCCCTCTGTTCAAGGTTCCTTTGACAAGCACTGTCATGTGTGAGTCAAAGGAATGATAATAATTTTCCATCACAAAATGGGGAAGATACATTTTAAATGTTTTAAAAAGTTTATGACATCCACGAGAAGGAAAGTTCATATTTTTTTTAATGCCTGGAAGTTGAGAATAACATTCCTTCTTACCATCTTCTCTTAGCCACATACAGTACTAAGCAGTTTTCTCTGTGTATTTCAGAAAAAAAGGACAAGCTTATTGTATTGAACATTTTTAACAATTGGGTTTCAACAGACGGCAATTTGAGATGTAGCCCATATCCAGCAGCTATTTCGGATTTTCTGTTAGTCTGACAGTTATTTGCTTTTGAGCTGTGCATGTTCAATATTAATTTAACAAATTGGTTTATGCACGCTGGATTGGAGACTGCATTACAGCACTGCCACTGTGTCCTTAGGCAAATTCCATAGATTCAAAACATGTTATGCCAAGATTACTTTGTCCTTTTTGTTTTCCTGTGATTGTTTTAAATGAAATTATGTAGGGGAAGCAATTACAGTTAATTAAATTTTAATTAATGTTAACAGCATGTCGTTTCCAATACGTTTCCTGTTTCTAAGGTAGACTTTTCCTTTCTACAAATGAGAGAAAAAAGTGTAAGTGTAATGAAAATGTATATGAGGTAGAACTAAAATACAAACAAACATGAGCTAACACTGTATATTTTGGTTATGTACTGATAAGAATCCAGATTTTAATGTGACACAATCACGTAGCTTTTTTCACCAAATGCACACAAAAATAAAAAGCTTGAATAAATACAAACCCAACGGGAGAAATCAATATTTTAAGAAAACAAACAAGGGATCTTATCTGACACAGTTTGTGAACTAATACATTAATCTGATAAAACAAGTGAAAAATGTAAAATGAAATGATTTGTTGGAATTTCAAACTACCATCTATAGAATTATTTGCATTAAGAGAAAACTGTGACCTGATCATGAAGTATAAATAGGCATTCAAACAGAACTGCCTCAACAGATTTCTTTTACAGAAAAAGGCAAGAATGCTACAGCTTGCAAGACGTCTGTAAACCTAGCAGTGCACTCTGACAAACCAGTTCTTTGGGCAGTATTCCAGTCATTCTGTGGCAAAACTGCTTTGTAAGCACATCAGATTTTAATGCTGTCTGGCTGGTAATTACACATATGAAAAGCATGTAAGCAACACCAGCAAGAGAGCAGGCTGGCTGACTTCCTATTAAACTGAAATGAGTTTGAGATTTTGGAGCACAGATTCCGACTGTCACATCAAGCCTCAATTTGAAAATGGTCTTATGCTGAAATGCTAATAATGTCTGAGACCAGCAAGGCTATGGCTTACTCCAAGGGGTGATGGGCATGCTGAAAACTTTATCACTTACTAAGCAGTTACAAATGACGAATCCCAGACTGTCCCCATTTCTCTTATCAGCAGTCTGGTGGGCTATGCAATCTGGGGGGTACCAGGCAAAAGCACCAGATGTTGGTTTTTTTAACAGTATGAGTTTAACGCCAGTGTAAAGCCTAGCCTGTAATCCAAGCAGAGTACCTCCTTTTCTTCACTGCTTTGCTTTTGTTCCCTTCCCCAGTTCACTTGAGGCTGTCCGCCCTTACTAACATCACCCTCCCCCCCACAAGGGTCCATCATTACATCAGTGCTGCAGTAGTGACGTCATTATCATCTCTACTGCCGGCCAATCAGAACCCAAGATCTACAGTTTAAATACCTGAAGAAGTGTCGAGTCCTTTAGCTCCAACTCAACCTAGAAAGTTCATTGCTCGACGTTTTGCTTGTTTTCTTTTAGTTAGCTATTTCTGCTTGTATTACCATGCTCGTTACTCCTTATTTGTTCTCATTGCATCCCGTTCCTGTCTTGTGCACTGTATATTCGCGTATTACCTGTTTTCCACCATTGTGCAAATGTGCTCACTCATGTTTGTGTTTAACTGTGAACCTCTTGCACACTTGGGGAAAAGGTAATAGGTAAGATTGTCAGATATACATATTGCACACGTAAGTTTGGTTTTGTCCAGGTTAGGGGCATGTGCCACTTCTGTATTTTGGCTCTGTTTAGTCAGTGTAGGGAAGCTAGGGCGCGTGAAGACACAGAAGACCTTTTGTTTCATGTTTTGTTTTGGTTAGTCGGGTCAGATCTCACTATCACTGTACTAGCTAGGGCCACTTTAATTTTCTTTTCCTTGGCACCGCTCAAGTTCCTTTTCCCTGTGTGTTCTTGTGTCCTGTACAGTATATACGTACCAATCACTTACTCACTTTTTTCAAATTAAATCACCTTTGCACCTAACTTTTGTGGTCATGCTTCCTAGGTTCCTCACCAGAAACCCACCTGCATCAAAACCCATCCTAAACGTTACACCCCTTTACCCCTCGACACCTGGGGTCTTAACACTAAGAATGCAATCTGCACTGCTGCAACATAAGGTTCTGAAGCTCCTCTTTTTAATTCTGCCATCCACGAGAGAAGGAAACAGATTATAACAGGGAATAATATCACATCCAAACAAGTGGGAATGATAGTGTCTAAGATCCTAAAGAATTACTGTAGTGCTCATTCAAGAGCAGGATTTTAGGACATGAATATTTGTAATTTGTTTTCCTATTTGATGGAGGGGTTGGACATATCTCACTCCAATAACTATACAGTAATTACTAACCTTGAATTGGCTACTTCAGCAACCCTGAGTGAGTGTGTGTAGCCTTTAATTATCTCTCTCGGTGAATCTGTGACAATCACCTGCTCTTCCCTTCTCCTTCACTGTGATTGACACAGTGGGACAGGCCAGGGAGGGATTCTGCTAGTCAGTCCCCATAGCAACTGACAAGTGAGTGGCTGGGCTGGAATGTCATGTGAAACCTGATATCAAGACCTCCAGTTCTAATGAAATGAGACAGTTGATTCACATTTGCAAAAATGATCTGAAAAATATGAATTTTGAAATGAGAGGTCACAAGCCATGTTGGCAGAGATCAAATACAATTTTTAACCTTTGAATATTCCAGATTCAACCATAATACCCCGTTGCTGGTATACACTGCACTAGAAAGGAGTGGGAAAAACATCATGTTTGGATGTCTGAGACCCCTCCATGAATAGAAAATATTTGATTGAAGACTAAAGGTGGCCGGATAAGTTAAAAGGGAAAAATAGAAGAATATTATAAAAATATGTTTGTTTAAAAAAAAAAGTAAGTCTGCAAATTCAAGGTCTCTGTAAAAAATAAAACCGGCATCTCCTCCTATTCTCTTGATAGACTTAAACACAGACACAGGATCAAGGTAACCAGAAATTTCTGTACTTTATTTTTAAACTAGTTTCTTCCCTTTTTTTCGGCTCTATTTAATTACAGGCCTTTCTCTACTGCCATCAGCCTTTTGCAGAGGCAGTTAGAAACTATTACTGACAAGAGCAGAGCAATGCTTTCAGAGAAGCCAACAATACATTTCACTGATCACTCTAGCTTCCCCATCTTGCATCCAGGGTTAACATTCTGTACAAATGGATCATATAGAAAAGACCCTTATTCCCTAACTTTCCTGTTATACAGAAAAACGTGAATTACCAGCCTGCTCCTAAATTCATTCTTCATCTCCATGTCCCGTTTCTATGTTTGACTTTTTGAATACCTTTTCAAACACACTGTGTGAACTTGACACAGGGCGTAAAGCAAAGACAAATTAGCAAACGTGCAACACTAAATTTACATCGTGTTCAAGTGATGCACAGTCCTAGAATCCAAGCGCCATGCCTGAGATACAGAAGCGTATGGACCCTATGAAGGGCACACTCTATAACACTGAAAGCAGAGGTGCCAAAGCAGACCATGGCTCTAAAAGGTATTATTATGTCAGAGACAGATGTGCTGACATGAGCACTGTCCGTAAAAAGACACGTCAAGAAAACCAGAATAAATGTATTGTGTAAATAAAAGTTGAAAGAATCTTCAAAGGTTATAAGCAATGCCTTGTCATAGCTCAGAAAGAACAAAAAAACAACACATTCAGGTCATAATGGATTTTCTTAAAAAACAGTGTCAATTCGTTCACCCACTACTGCGACCTGCGCTCAGATTTAATTGTTGTTTTGTACTTGTAGTTTTGAAAAGGCCCATGCTGAATTAGAGTTCATTGGCAGATAGGGATTTAAAGGAGATGTGCTTCTTTCAAATTGGTATCTCTGAACCGTGACATTGTGTGCAGTTCCAAACATAAAAAGTACTGCCTTCCAGTATTACTCCGTCCTCCATCTAATTCTTATTCACAATGTGGTGTAATAAATATTGTTTGATAAACTTTTCTTATTAGTCAATTATAGCTCTCGCAAGTTTACTTATCTTGCCGGGTGGCTTCTAATTAAAAAAAAAAAACGAAACCTCAGGGATGCAAACACAGTACTACAACACTGTACAGGTCTCATGTACACATTCCCTGTCTGCCTACACATCTCATTTTGCAGACTCAGATTTGATTTGCTAATATACTCTCAGAGATCCTGAGGGGTTCTTAATTCTCTTCCAGAGAAGAGGAGGGGATAATCGGGTACACCAGCCCTGTTCTTTGCATTTGGAAAGAAATATATTTGCAGAGATACTTAAATTTATTATTAAAGCCTAGTGGCAGTGTAGTCAGGGGTTGGTTGCAAGACCTCTCAGAGTGTAAGAAGTATGTAAAGCATTTCTATGTTATAATTTCTGTTTCACTCTCTTTGTCCCTCCCTCCCTACAGATGGCAAAAAATCATGATGACATTAGCTTACAGTATGTAATTCTTGGTTTTACAAATACTGATTTATACATCTATACAGTAGAAGTTCACAATTGTGTGCATGTTATCAATTACTGTAGTTGCATGCAAATTCTCTCATACTGTTTATATATTTCTATGGTACAGCAATTTACCATAAAAAATCCTACTGCTTCAGAAGCAGAAACAGAAATACATATGTATGATGTTTTTTTTAAATGATTAAAAATAATTTCTGTAATGATGTCAAACTAATGACCTGTTGGAAATAGAACTTGTATCAGGAGCCCAATTATCTGTCTTAATGCACACTATTCAGTGCTAGTTCCTTCTGTGCCTCTGCTCTTAGGTTTTATAATAAAGGAAACTGCAGAAAGGCATTGATAACACAAGTGTAAATTACCCCCAGAATCCTGGATACTCACCAGCACAAAGGCAGCACTAGGGAAACAGGGAAGGACTCAAAAGCCTTTTTGAATATGGAGGTTATTAATTCAGTCTTTGTAAAAACTCTTTCAATTTGGATCAGTGAAAGCCTGTCATTTTCATGGTCAGAAATATAGGAAGATCAACTCCCTCTGCCTTTTTTATCTGAATTTGTAGTTTCCCACAGTACTGTGATCAGGACCTGCAAAGACACCTTTTACAAGCAAAGACACCTATTTACAAGCTCTCATGGGAGATTCAACTCTGATGTTCGCAGTAATAATCACACAAGGCCAGGTGAGATCCTCCAGGGACTGTACAATCAATCTCCCGACAGGAGAAACCATCAGCTACAATTTAAGAGTTTACAATAATCATAACCAGAGGCACGCCCCCTCCCTTATGTAATATGTCAACAGCTGAAATATTGTATTACTTCTTATAACATTTGAAAGACAGAAGTAAACCAAGAGCATGATGTCAAACTAATGATCTGTTGCAAATAGAACTCCTAGGAGGAGTGCACTTTCGCTTTAGTAAATTACAACTGCAAGATCTACAACAGAATTGGTCAAAACTGATCAGATTAATGGCTAAGCTATTAGTGTCTAAGCTGCTTAGTTTGTGCAACAAGTTATTCTGAATTTCCATACATGGCTTATTTTTATACACCTTTTTTGATATGTGCTTCAACACTTCGGTTATTTCCAGCGCTGCATCATCTTGACTTTGGGCCTGTTGGGATAAACTCTTTCTGCCCCGGAAACGCTGACCACATGCGGTGCTTTTGAAGTGGGGAAGAATTTTAAGAGACCCTAAAGCACGGCGCTTTCAATTTTCAGACCCTGCTTGTGATGCTCAAGTGAAATACAAGGAGACCTCCCAGGAAGTAGAAGGTTGCATAGATATTCACCCTGCAGCTCAGATCCATAGAGTGCTTGTGCTTGGAAATTGATTTTTATCATGTGAAGAAAACAAATAAAGTAAATAAAGAAGATCTTTGTCTGAGAAAGATCCCTGCAAGGAATCATTTTCACAAATAACTGTATGGACTCTTTTTGTGTACCTTACTGAAATTAATTCACCTGCACATATTAACGCAAGGCTATACATGACAGAGATAACTTTTGCAACCATTCAGATGTGTGTCTGCACAAAACTTAATGGGTATGCTGCCATATCCCCATTAACAGATGTGTGCATACAGTACCGAGCTGCTGAGCATATTAAATCTCTGTGCTTCTGTAGTTCCATGGGGGAGATTGCTGACTGAACTCCCCAGTACTTACTAATATTACTAGAGAGCAGTAATTGTGCTTACTGGAGTTCCATGTCAGTGAACTGGGACACAAATATGGTCAAAAAGATTTAGAAAATCCCCTGAGTCAATGGGCTGCAACTAAGACATCACAGTGCTTGACATTTAACTACTGTAGGTCTTTCAAACACAAAACCTGCAAGGTCACCTCCAAGAACCTTCAATAAAATAAGTCAATATACCTTTGCCATAAAAAAGCCAGCAGACTTCTAAAATATAGAATATATTTGCCTTCCCGACTGTGCCACATTATTTAAAATTGTTCCACAAAAGACGAATAATATGACCTTCTCTTCAGAACAGCTCTACACTACAGCTCATTCTTCATTCTCTGAGCTCTTTGTCATTCCAGAAGATAGCAGAACAAACGAAGCCGAGGTTCAATAAATAGGTGATAATCCTGCGGAGAACCTTCTGCATCTCGTCTTCACTTATGTAGTACCATAAACACTTGGGTCCAACTGTATTTCTACCCCTGATACCTTGCAGGTGAAAGTTGTGAAATAAATGCAAGTGTTTATGTAAATGTGTTAAATAAATAATTTTGATGTCTTAGCTTTTTTCAAAGCTATTCTCATATTAGAAACTAATATACAGAACTGAGTGTGTTCAGTGCTACCAGTCAAGTTTCTAAATAGCCTTTTCAAAAAGGCAATGAGAATCAAAGATCTAACATCGCAAACACTTCTGCTGTGTCTTGCATTTGCGGACAATCACAATTCTGCTTACTCCCCCAGAAAACCAAGCGACAGCAGTGAGATTAAAATTGACCAGTAGATGATGTAGCTTTCTCATGACTTTGCAGAAACAATGAGGTTTTACAAGAAGAGAAAGAGAGAGCAAAGAAAAAAAAAGACAACAAAACAAAATGAATTATTTAACAGCTTACAGCAAAGCATAGCAGTCAGCAAAGAGCTGAATCAATAACCTTTGCCGTGTATCTTTTTTATGGCTTGATAAATTCTGAGTTTCATTGCCATGCCATTCAAAGCAAGCTGGAGAAGTATCTATCACATTGCAATTTAAGAATAACAACAATACGCTGCTTAAATCTAAGGTGAAGCTTAATAAAAGCCCATAGGGAACAAAACCACTAAACACATGTGCTGAGACGCTTAAATTATTTTGGATGAACAGAGCAGTTAGGTTTATCTTTCATCATGGAAGTCATCGCAACCTCATTTTAAATCCCTCACTCTGCCCCCCTCCCCCCACATACACATCGTCTGCAGTGGTTCCTCAACTTGTCCATCATCAAAAAAGAAAGGAAAAATATCCTGATTCATTGCAGGACGCACGGACTGGAAGACTCAATGTCAATCTGTCAAATCTCTGAGAAGAAAACACAACTTTGTGAAGCTTCCAGAGTTTCTTTCAGCATTGCTGGAACAGAGCACCAAGCTCCTAAGCAGAGGGGTGGTGAGGACAGCATTTGAGAGCCCCCTTCGGATGCGAGTTTATTCCCCATTATACTGAGCTAAAGCTGATCCAGAGAGGCTCTCATGGGACTGTGGAAATGGGTCTGGCTATTGATCTCTCCTCTCCTGCTTCAGTCTAACCTCTCCTGGAGTAAGGAGGTATGTGTGTATGCATTTGTGAAGGATTGGAGACTGTCCTGCTCCCAGACTGCTACAACTAATTTCTCAAGATAAACTGAGCACCACCTGTTAGGTATTTAAAACAATGCCAGGTAAACAGCTATTTTGTGGGTGTTGACCAACAGTAGGAGTTGATTTTGACTGTTTAAATTGCCTAAAATGGAACAAGTGGAGAGAAATAACTGGAATAATCTGTGACAGGAAAATTCCTAGAAAGTTAAAGTGCAAAATGTACAAGACTGTGATTAGACCTGTACTACTATATGGAGCTGAATGCTTGGCAGCTGGAAAGAGGGAAGAGAACTTGATGAGAAGAACTGAAATGAGGATGTTGAGATGGATTCTGCAGATTTCAATGAAGGATAAGATCAGAAATGAAGAAATCCGTAGACGATGTAGGGTGGTGAATGTGGCTGAGAAGATGCGAGAGGCGAGGTTACGGTGGTATGGACATATCATGAGGAGGGACGTTGAAGAAGTAACAAAGAGGGTAATGGAATTTGAGGTGGAAGGTAACAGAGGAAGAGGCAGGCCTAGAAAGAGATGAATAGATTGTGTGAGAAAAGATATGGAGGTATGTGAAGTGAGTGAGGAAGATGTGCTCGACAGAGACAAGTGGAGAAGAGCAACCAAAGCAGCTGACCCCAGGACAGTCTGGGACTAAGGCTGTGGAAAAGAAGAAGAAGAAGAAGAAATTGCCCTGTGACATAGAACACTACAGCAGTGCAGAAGCAAAGAACAGCAAACAAGTCCTAACAAAAATAACCTCAGGAGTGCTCCGGATTCTATGGAAAGATTCAATTGAGAAAATTGGAACATTCCTGAAAAATTTCATTTTTTTCTTCCCATCATGTTAGGGAAGAGCAGTCTCACAATGCTGTATATTCTAATTTTTAACAAAACCTACCTCCAAGCAAAAAAATGCATGTCACATTTAAACAGAATCGTCAATGGATGCTTGGTGCAAACATCTTAATTTAATGACAAGACAAAACAAACAGATGCTTTTCTATAATTTAGCTACCATCCAAATGTAGGATTTCACAACGTACCTGAAGCAAGGAAGTATAGCTTACACATGTGCTGCCTACTGTGTTATATTAGGGTTTGCGCAGTTATATATTTCTGTTCAATTGAAAAATCATGCAGGAGATGCAGTTCTTTAGACAGCCTGGTGATTAATCAAAAAGAAAATTGCAGTGGGCTAGATCTGTGATCTGGGGATTTCTTGATTCAAAAGAGTAGAAAACACATGCAATAGATTGCAAAGGTAGAATTTTCCTTCATAGAGAAGATTCACCAACCTGCCATCGTGAGAAGCAATAATGGCAGAACGCTTCGATAGTAAAACATCACTTGAGTAAATAAAAAATGACCAAACCAAAATCTCGTCTTTGCTCAACTGTTCTACAGCTAGCCATATTTACCACTCACCCTTCCTTCCTTCATTTTTCTTTTACCTGAAAGAGTAATGTTTCTGCGCACAGCACACTATAAAATGAGCTGTTTTTTTTAATCCTTCAGTTCATTGCTGCTGGAGTGCTCATTAAAGTGATTAATAACCCACTGTATTCAATATGTATTTCTTAAGAGGGTACACATGACAGAACAGCAATGATTTGAATAGCAATAATTTGAATAGATTAAAATACTAAGTAGCAATAAATTAAAAGGCAGTGTAAGTTTAACTCTTGAAATTTTGCATTAAAAAAGAAATGTGAAAGCGACAAGTAAACCATATTGCACCTGTTAACCTGATTCAAATATTTAAATACCTGTACTTTCTTCAGAAGCAACTTTTGAAGTGCATTTAAAACTGAGAACAGGAGGCCAATCTTAACACAAATGGTTGTGGGACTCTGGAACAGCTGCCCAACTGTGGTGTCAAAACGGAGACCCTGGATCTTTTTTTAAAAATGACTGGAAAATGACCAGATCTGGGGATCAATAAGCTATAGCTTCCTGCAGCTCCCAACTGGAAAACCACTGTAGCTCAGAACGTACGAGCTGGGACAGAACCTTGGGAAAGCTAGGATTGCTGCAGCAAGAGGTGTTAGTGGGACCAGTGGTGATCGCTCACCATGCGGTCTGTGTGGGTCCTAATGCCCCAGTATAGTGACGGGGACACCATCCTTCAGATGAGATGTAAAACCAAGGTCCTGACTCTCAAAGGTCATTACAAATTCCAGGGCGTTTCTTGAAAAGAGTAGGAGTGTTACCCTGATTCCAGGCCAAATTCCCCCCTGGCCTTAACAATAATAATCCCCATCTATGAACTGGCTTCATCACTCTGTTCTCCACCCAACTGAGAGCTGGTGTGTGGGGAGCGTACTGTAGCACTGTACCAGTGTACCACTGTAGCATCATCCAGGTGGGGCTGCACACTGGTGGTGGTGGAGGGGATCCCCATTACCTGTAAAGTGCTTTGAGTGGAGTGTCCAGAGTGCTATGTTAGTGTCAGGATCTGTTATTTAATAAGTAACCGAAACAAAAACAAGTGGACTTTCATCTGTTCCTCTCTATTCAGATATGATCATATAGTCAGTGCTAGTTCCTCAGGGCACAGAAAGTTTTGAATAATTTATTAACTCTCACTTCAAACCAATAAAGAAGGCCAGATGTTATCTTTTACTTCTCCAGTTTTCCCCAAAACTTTTATTTTAAACAGAATTCTTGGAAGAATGATGCAGCTTTTCCTTTACATGGATTGTTTGAATCACTTAAGAAACTATTAAAATAACAATACCGATTTGTATTGAACACCCCTGGTCTATTCTTCTTTGTTACAAAATCCATGGGTGTCTCCTTTGATACCTTGAAACCACCTCTCATATTGACAGCTGTCTACCTTTCTTCACGAACCAAATCCCTTTCTGTCAGAATGGACCTCCCACAACTGGACCAAGAGAGAGAAAGTCTGCAAGAGGCAAGACAGGAATAGCAAAAGGATATGCCTTATGTGTTATCCTGGTAGTTTCACTCAACCAAAAACTTCCCTATAGAGTTAAATAAAACATCAACAGAAAATGGGGATACTTCCTTGGTTTAATCTGTTTAAATGACATTAGCTACTGCTCTTTCGACACCTGAGCTCAGTATACGTTTTATGATTTTCAATTTGCGAACTTTATGACTTTATAAACTCCAGATGATTGCAATGATGTGTTTTGCTTTCCAGCCGGCTTGTGGAATAATTATAAGAGTTAGCATGCTGGTTGCAAAACACCTACCTTGTCAGATCTCTGAAAATAAATGTGTGCCCAGTACGTGGATAGGAGACCTCTAAAGAAAACCAAGCTGCTACTGCAAGTGGTTCTGGGTGTTCGCTCTAGAGGCTAATTTTCAATCCACTGGTCTGTATGGTGACATTTCTTTCATTATAGTGACTCTTTTTTCTCTTGTTTCTCCAAAAGCTCATCTGACAGTAAGGATCATTGACAAAATAAGTTACAGTATTCACTTCACTAGCTGAAGACACATTATTAAATGAAGGAAGCATTGAAGGAGAATCCCATTAAAGTGTGCATTTCTAAATCACTCTTTTTTGTAAATGGCAACTTAGAAATATTTGTAGTTTTGTCTTGTCCTTTTTCACTTTTTTTGGTGGGTTTGTAGATTAAACTTGAAGACTAAAGACTGTGAGTCTTTTTGACATTATTATTGTGAAACCTTTTAGCCTGTATTTATATCCTTACATGTCAAGCCACTTACACGTTCACCTTTCAACAACTACCCACAGCAGCTGGTAATCTCCTTAAGCCTGAAAGAATGAAGCAAACATCACACATATGACTGTACCATCCCTCCATATGCATCAGCAGATCCATTCCAATGCTGTTGCTAATTCTTCTCTTCTAAGATTCACTTGATTTGTCTCATAATGGTCCAGACCACACTTCTCTTGGAGCGTGTGCTGTAATGATGCAGAGATCAGCACCCTGGACAGCTCCTCAGATGAAGGAAGGTGTAAAACAGGAAAGACTCGATTACTCTTTTTGAATGAATTTGCCTCGGGAGCTGTTTTTTCTTTGCCAGCAAATTGATATACAGTTACAGGTTGATATACTGTACATACTAGCAAAGACTCCACAGCTCCTAAGAACTTAAAGTTGATTTATCCCTATCTACAGAGGCACTGAAAGGCAGCAGAAATAAAAATATTCATGTCTGCATGCCAACTGTATTTGCATATGATTTCATGTATTTTCCAATGTGTGTGAAGTGTGCAGTGTGTGTGAACCTTCTGTTTTTACAGCGCATTTATATAATAAATAGACATGTATATATATCTAAAAATTGTCCATTAGGTAATTGTGTGCAGCAGTAATTTTAGTATCAAATGGTGATATTATGGTCTGTCATTTGCAAAATGGACTTTTTTTTCCTTGCAAATGTACAACCACAATGTAATGTAAGGAAAAGCACCTTTCATTACTAATGGTACTATTTCTACAATAATTGATTACTTAGACTGGTTTGTACAAGTACTGTATGTATGACTACAGCACAATAAATACAAAAGGCTGAATTTGACAAACAGAATGAAAGAAAAATGGATCACATGTTTCTTCTGAAAACTCATACTTGTGCTGTCTTTGCATGTTGTAACTGAGTGTGGACGACACTCGTGCCATTTATGATGGACTGGATGCTGAGCTCAATGAGGGCTTGCAATGACAAAGGAGTAAACACTAGGTGTCGCTAATGGAACTGCCTGGTAATATTTCTCTTCAAAAATGGAATATTTTTAATTACTCCTTCTAGTTTGTTGCCCTGATGATTTAATCCAACAACAACATACATTTGATCCCATTGATACATCTGGACATTTTACTGTATAACTCCGAATGAAGTACTATACCTTAATCAAGGGTCCAATCATATTGTCCCAGCTAGGAGGTGGGTCCACATATTTTGAGTGACAAACCCAGACCCCTAAACATTGCTGATACCTTGCTATCTAACTTAATTGCTTGTGTGGTCCTCATCGGCCATCTAAACTGTATCTGTACACCTGTGCATCATTCACATACTGTATACCATCCTTTATGTTTCCGTAATGGTCCTAATCATGTGTTATTTCCAATGTAATATACTGTGGAAGGCACTCAAATGCATACGCTATCTCTGATGGCAACACATACATAATACTACAGAAAAGGGAAAAGCAGCTTTGTAATGGCTTAGGGCTAAGATTTGGGTTCAGTCAACATTGTGGTCTAAAATGACTTTAGATTCTACTTCCAACTCATTGAACTCCACAGCATCTATTTTTCACACTCTGTTAATAATAGAGATGTAACACTTTGATACCCTGGAGGTTGCTAAAAGCTTTTAGATGCCTGCACGCACAGATCTGTTAAAATGCATTCAGCTACAATCGATATAGATTTTTTTTTTTTACAAACTCTGCCTTGTAAATTTGCCTTGGGTTATTTATAATAAATGCATAAATAAATTAAAGAACAAAAATGCAATTGTTTTTTTTAAATACAACACCCCCCCCCCCCTCTCCCCTTTGCTTTCCAAATCCTATTAACAGAGCCAAACACTCTTGAAGGTTGAGATGTTGCAAAATGCAATTGACAACAGTAAAGTATGAACCCCCGGTCAATCACACTTTGATTTCTCACCGAAAACTGCCTTTTCAAGTGTCAATGAGCTGTAGATGTAGCATACAAATGTGAAATAAGAAAATAAACACTGTACATAACAGATCAATAATGCTTAAACAAGTTTAAAATTGGCACAAAAAATTAGTTCCGGATAACTCTGGGCTTATTGATCCATCTACTTAGCAGTTTAAGTTAACCGTTTCACATCCTTTTTAACATAGTATAATGGGGAACATTTGTTTTTTTATTTCTCTTGTCTCTTAGAAGCAAGTGCCCAGTAAAGTCTGATTTCAACGTGTCTAAAATAATTTAATATGAGATGAGAGTAGTCACTGAAAAACTCTGTCACTGACCAATGTTTTGACATGCCACCTATGCATCTGACGGAGCAATGAGTTTGACAAACATTTTATCAGCTGATGCAGCATGAGCAACAGGATCCTTTGAATGCTGAGGCTTGACACCCCTAAAATGCACAGGTTGATTTGTGCTTCTGTATATAACATCCATCTTCCACCACATTTAGTACAGTATATGCTGTACAGTATAATTCTGCATGAGTTACACTACAAATAGCACAGGTGAATACCCATTAAAGAATAATAATGTATTAAAATACCTTTTTAAAATTATTTAGCTCTTCCTTCCAATTGACACTTTATACATCTCCTAATCTGTGTATTTGTGGGGTTTCTCTGTCCAGTCATGCCAATAAACCTCTCAAAAGGAAACAGCTTTTTCCATGAAGAATTTTTTTTTTAGCTGGTGTCCTGGCCAAACCTCCTCCTGGCTGTTACCAATAATCGTGGCTTCCTAATAATCCCCATCTCTGAACTGGCTTCGTCACTCTGCTCTACTCCACACTGATAGCTGATGTGTGGGGAGCGTACTGGCGCATCATCCAGTTGGGGCTGCACACTGGTGTTGGTGGAGGGGGAGTTTTTACCTGTAAAAAGTTTGAGTAGAGTGTCCAGAAAAACAGTATATAAGTGTAAGGAATAAATTTCTCAATGCTGGGTGAGAGGAAGAAAGAGAGGAAATATTTCAGTGTCGCACATGACACTGGGCCAAAGTTCAAGGGACTTAGGCCTTGATAATGGGCTTCAGAACACCGTGTAAGGGAAATTGTGTTAAAGAAAAACTGAGCAACTCTTTCAGTTTTGAGGATGTACAGTATGTGCTCTTGCATGCATTTGCTTTTTTCAATAAAACCGGCCTCCCTTTTTCAAACAGTTGAAACACATTCATAATTTGACTGATGCGTGCTTACCTTAAACAAGGCAGTTTGCATAAAATTACACATGAATGTAGAACCACTACATTCCACTGTAAACATGCATCAGTGCATCAGTGTCCTTCCACTGCTTAAGGCATGTTTTTTTTAACTCCTAAAAATACTGTTCAGCGCATCAGTCATTTCCCTTGCATTGTCTCAAAAATTCCCATTACTTTCCTGGATATATATAACTTCATCCTCATTAGTTCTTTTGCTATGCAATAGGCACCAGCAGCTACATACATCTCAGCAGTTGTTTTTTATCAGAGCAAATACTATAAAACACTTGAATGTTATTTTTTAAATAAGGCAAATTATATCAAATGTAAAACAACAACCATGGCACCCATCAAATGCAAGCTCTGAAATAAAATAACTTAAAGAGTGTGAAATCTGTCAAAAAGATTTTGAAAACCTTCCGATTACAGGCTTAACCTTTAAAAAGGGAGACTTGAATGATGTCGACCTTTCTAATGTCTTCAGGTAGTACATGTCAATTGACTTAATTCTGAGACCAAATCATCACATAACTGACAGAGCCAAATAAACCCACATTTTTCTGCAAGGAAAACAGAAACCATCCAAAGAAAACTCCATCTTACCAGCTTTGTGAAGTGATGCCCAGGTTTGCTGAAATGGTACTGTATTTTAGCTCATCAAACAAATTTAGAAAATAAACCTTTTCCAAGAAGCAAATAATGAATTTTGTGCTAAAACACACTTGGAAAGATATAACTTCCTACCATTTTAAAACGTTGAAAAAAGTTGAATATTTTGATTTGCATATGTTTCTTTGGCTTTGGCACAATATCAGGGAAACATCTCCAGTGCTCGAGTGACCAGGATTTCTGGCTCTTCTTCATGACTTTCCAGTTTTGTAATTTTAAAGACGTATTGACCAACAGCACCTGTAATGCCTGAACTATGCACTGTATTTACACCAGCAGCGAAATAGTGACAGGATGCAAAATATACATGTGACATTTTCCCAGCTGATCAGTTCTGCAAAGATTATAAAAAAGCTGTCATTGCGAAAAAAAAACCCATCATGCCTGTTTTGTTTTCAAATGTTTACTGGTCTGGCCATCTTTTGAATCTATCATCTTGAAATGAAAACCCAGAGGCTGGACTGACTTTTTCCCATCACAAACTTCACTCACTGCAACTAGGAAACAGTAAAACAACTCATCATCAGAATACACATCTCCATGGGCATCTGTGGCAGAGTTACAAGGAAGTATAGAACAAAAACTGCAACAGATTTTGAATGTTCAAAATAAATGTATTCTAAAGATTTATGGCAACCATTCTGTGGATCAGGTCTTTGTATATATAACAGTAGGGATGCATCTTATCCAACCATGTGAGGATGTTTAAGATCTTGATCGTACTCTCTTTTAACATAGTGAGCCCTTATTCACATACTGTACTGCACTTATTTCTTTAAGATCCATTTCAGCAAAATAAAATCTTTAGGTGAAGTGAACAGATGGAATAGACTTTAAAACAAATAGAATAATAAGCAGAGTGTTTTTATATGTTTAAACTGTCAAAACAAAAACAAAAATAATAATGCATCCTTTATTTGTTACCATTAGGTGTGTGGTTTCAGAGCATGATCCCTAACAGAATCATTGTCAGCATTAGCCTCGTTTTCAGGCTTCAGTTGTAATTTTTTTTCCTTGCACAGCAACCACATTCCTCTTCCTATTCTTAGATAAGGAAACAGGAATGCTGTAACCCTCATGCAATTATCTTACGCTATAATCTGTGTTTCTGCCCTTGTTTTTCGATAAGCTAAAATGAAGTCCTGGTCGTAGAATGGTAACCAATTAGGAAAACAAAAATAGGCCATTTCTCTCATGTACTCATACAGTATAAGCACTTACTTTTATTGGCATCCTTTATGCTCCCATTATGTCTCCTTTGCAGTTACCCTTGGGCTAAACTGTCATGATAAAGAGTTTTTCAGCCACGTGGGTCAGAGGACAAAATGTGCTTTTACGCTCAATCAACCACATCCTAAAACCCATAAAGTCGTAAGAGATCTTGATTTTGAGCCACTGAACTGAAAACATGGAGACAATAGAAAAGGGTACCTTGATGTGCTCATGCCCTTATTTGTTTTACAAATTGCTCACGGTTGCTCACTCCATTATATTGATGTTCAACAGTATCTTAATCGACTCAGCTCAAGTACTGTAGTTATGCCTCCTGTAGGCTTAAAAATAAACAACTAAAATTATATTACATAACTGTTAATCCACAGTGTGAGTCACAACCTTAATATCTGCTCATTCTGAAAATGCAACTGTACAGCTGTCATTAAAGGTGTATTAGTTTGTGCATTTGTTGTCTGTTTAGTGCTGGAATACCATTAAGGTAGCAGATGGATGTTTAATGTGGTGAAAGGCATCTTGAATACTAAATTAAGAAAAGGAAAGAGTTTTTGCATTTACACCTGAAAATAAGGGTTCCAAATAATAATTCATGAACAAGACCTCTTTGAAGAAAGATTCAATGCTTTTTACTAACATGAGGCCAAGGTGCTAGAAACACATGTTCTGCACTAAGGATGTTTGCTGCAGAGAAAACTGACAGGTTAACTGTTTCTGTTGGTGGGAGCAATATTAACAGAAACTTCAACTCTGACTCCATATTTTTGGACAAAAGTAAGGTACTGTATATGATGATGCCAATAGAGCCGGGGTTTTCACCTCCTGGCACTGTCAATACTCAGTAAGGTTTGTCTCTTATTGATTTGTAGGCTTTTTCATACTTGCATGAGAATGTAATATGAAGATAAGAGACTGACATATTTTAAAGGGGATCTGCAGTCCCAATTTCTCAGACCATTTATTAAATCTCAGTATCAAAATAAATTCATTGACGTTATCGTATTCCCTGTCGTATTGCAAGTCGCCACGTTGTTGCAAACTCACATTCGAGTTCTCACGAGTTACAACATGAAGTGACCCTTTCTGCTCACTAGTCACTGTAATGACTAATGTAATATCATGTACGAGCGAATAAGTTCAGGTTGTGCAGCAGACATTTCGCAGCAGAAATGTTCCAAAGTGATCTGCATGAAGAGCTAACAAGTAAGTTGTATGAGACAGCAAAACTGTTTCAAAATTTAGAGCAATACATCCCTTGGATTAAGCCTGCTTGTTTACAATGTAATAAGGCTGCAACAGGTCACAGGAAGTTTTTTTTTACTTGTTCTGAATCACACCATAGGGTGCTGCGGGTACCTGGAAGTTCTCTCTATTGTTTTACAAGGTACTCAGGTAAAATTTCACTTTTATTGTGGTTTGAAATGCACTCATCAAAGCTGATTCTTTCTAATCCCAAAATATAAAAATAGGGTTGCAGTTCCCTTTTAACTCTATACTTTGACCCTGACAGACTGCACATGCAGGTTATTAAAGGAAGTACTGCTTTGGCTTTAATTCCACCATCTTTTCAACCTGCTCAGTCCCCTTTTATAATCTGACAGTGACCTTTCCCAGGAACCTGCATGTGCAGTCTATCCATGTTAAACTATATAATTAAAATAAGCTTCTCTCAAAAACTCTCTATGTTTCCAGCTTCTGGGTAATCAATAATGTCTTAACTAGCTCTGCCATGCACTGTTTCCCTCTGCTATCATGAGGAAAATAGAGGAGATTTACAACTCTCCCTGTTGGTTTCCATCAATCTTAAAACATGAGGATGGTGCTGTGAAAGAATCACCCTCATCTACAGTATGCACACAGAAGGCGTCAAGACAGCTCATGTCCAATTGTGATAATGACTTTTATTATCTGCTGTAGCATCCAAATGTATTCATACCTTTAAGGACCAGGATACAAGAGTTTTCTACATTTATGAATTAAAATGTGATATACAGAAAATGTATGATAATGACTGCTAAATACCCCCAACAGAATGAGTGTAAAAATATGAATGGAGTTTCCAACGAAAGTTCAGGAGGGATGGAAAAACCACATTCGATTGGCAGTCAGTAATTAGCAATCAATCCTGGCATCTCATTTCCTCTCCTAAAACACAGTAAATACTGTACATGATCCCACAATTGACAACCCACCCAAGAGACTTCCTGGGAAGAACTAAGGCTGCTGCTGGAAGAGGTGTTACTGGGGCAAGCAAGGGGCGCTCATCCTGCGGTCTATGTGGGTCCTAATGTTCCAGTATAGTGACAGGGACACTATACAGTAAAAAGGCGCCTTCCTTTGGTTGAGATCCCAGAGTTCTAGCCAAATTTCCCATTGGACTTTACCAATCATGGCCTCCTAATAATCTCCATCAGTCCCTCAGTCAAGCAGGTTCAGCCAAATGTTGACTAAACACTCCATACACCTTTCAGTACACTTAATTCTTGGGTGTTGTTATTCCTAGTGAACATTTATAAAATCTCAATGCTCAAATGCATTAATATCTTGAACATTTGCTTAAACAAATGCTGAGCATGTACTGTACTCCTTTAACGCGCTCAGTTATCAGGTGGCTATCAACCTCACTAAATCTATAGTGTTACTGTTAAAACATCCACAAGACATGCCAAATTCAACAGTGGTGTCCATCATCATGAAGGTCAAGGCGACAGGGAATGTTGCTCCCCAACCAGGAAAAGTGTGCAAAAAGGTTTTGACCACATGTGCAGCCAGAAAAGTGGTTTTGGAGCACACCCAAAAACAACAACTACTGTAGGAAACAATAGCAGCCATATCACCCAGCAACTCACAACTGGCAACCCACTGAAGCTAAGCAGGTGTGAGCCTGGTCAGTACCTGGATGGGAGACCTCCTGGGAAAAACTAAGGTTGCTGCTGGAAGAGGTGTTAGTGGGGCCAGCAGGGGGCGCTCACCCTGTGGTCCATGTGGGTCCTAATGCCCCAGTATAGTGATGGGGACACTATACTGTAAACAGGCGCCGTCCTTCGGATGAGACGTAAAACCGAGGTCCTGACTCTCTGTGGTCATTAAAAATCCCAGGGTGCTTCTCGAAAATTTCCAATTGGCCCTTACCAATCATGGCCTCCTAATACTCCCCCTCTATGAATTGGCTACATCACTCTGCTCTCCTCCCCACTGATAGCTGATGTGTGGTGAGCGTTCTGGCGCACTATGGCTGCCGTCACATCATCCAGGTGGATGCTACACATTGGTGGTGGTGGAGGGGAGTCCCCATTACCTGTAAAGCGCTTTGAGTGGAGTGTCCAGAAAAGCGCTATATAAGTGTAAGCAATTATTATTATTAAAACAACTCATCATCAGAATACACATCTCCATGGGCATCTGTGGCAGAGTTTCAAGGAAGTATAGAACAAAACATTCGGACAATTGATCTATGTAATTCTAAAAGAACAAAAAGCTTAAATGCTGCTTCACAGAACTCCATGAAAACCAGAAATGAATTAGTTCTGTTTAAGAGCTGGTTTGCAACCTCTGGTTTTCATGCCTTTATAATAACAGTGATAGAGCTAAATACCTAAGCTTACCAGAACATTTTATCCTAAACCCCATGCCTTCTGCCCCGAAGCTCAAATTTGGTCCCAGAATGACACCAGGATAGCACTACAAAGCATCCATGAACCTCAATAACCATAAGAGAGCGCAAGTGAGCATTAAAACGAATGTTCTTGATTAATCATCTTAGTTCGTTCTAGAACATTTATGGCATGAAGTGAAGAAAACAGTTCAGTAGTGCAGGATTCACAACCTGCTGCAGGTGGAGGACTTGTGCATAGAGGAATGGTCTAATATCTCTCATAGATTAGGAAGCTATTAAAAACTACAGCAAGCACCACCTCAAGGTAATTCAAGTTAAAAGAGAATTCACAAACCATTATATTGAAAGCCAGGCAAGTCTTTAGCTTTTGATTTGTTTCTCTCATAGAAACATTGACTGCAAACCAGGAATTTCAAAGTGAATCAACCTTTAATTACAGTTAATTAAGCTTATTAAAACATCTGGATGCTACCTACATACTGTTTTGCTGTCTGGATTCATTAAAACTCTGTTCAGGCCTAAGCAGTACCTACCTACAGAGACTATAGCTCTGCAAGCAGATCAGGGCTTAAAGCACTTTAGCAAGTGAAATTGTAAATAATGCTTGTTTATATAAATCCTAAAGAGGTCCACTTTTCTTATTGCTTGTAGAACCGTAAATAAAACTATTTTGTGTGTCCCTTGGGGCGGTGTTGCTTTTTTAAATGCTTCTAAAAACTACAGTCCGCACTCAAAGCTCCTGAGCTGCTGCATTTTGATTTAGTCATTGAGTCCTACAAAATGCTCTAAGCTTAGAACCAGTTTGAATTAAAAGATAAGAGAAACTTTTTTGACACAGAGAAGCAAACCATGAAAATGAAACTCCTTATTTGTATGAAAGTAATCAGCTCTTATTGTTGCCTGGTCAATTCTCTAGAGTTCAGCCAATAAATGACCAGTTTGGTCTTCCATTATTAAACAGGTCACCTGCTTCATGTTGATATTTATAAACCCCATTTCCATTTCTCTTTTTTAATAACACGGCAGCATGCAAGCAATGCAGAGATGCTGCAGAGGAAAAGTGAATAGAGCTTATGACAGGCAGAAAAGCAGATCAAGGCAAAATGAACATTAATATTCACTGAGCTTAGAAGGAAACAATAATGTATCTTGCAGGCCATCTGCTTAAACTAGCTTGTCCCATTATCTCCGCCATTCTAAAAGAAGCATAATGTCCCTCATGTGCTGACAGGTTTATAGAGCCAGTGGCTGTGCACAGTAATTTAAAGATAAGCACAGTGGCTGGTCTCTCCAACACTAGAATCCAAAGGAGTGATTGCAAACTATTAGAATTGGAAATGAGAAGAAGCCAATTTTTATTACCAGATAAGCTTCTAGTGTTCGCCAGGCAAGAACATCGCAAAATGGAAGGCAAACAAGAACATTTTTGAGGGATAGACAAATAAGGGGATTAAGAAAAGGAAAATAAGAGAGAAACAGTGACAGAGGGAGCGCCTGATAAAAATGGGAGGATTCAATTTAAAACAAAACAAACTGGACTCTGTTTCCCGAGGTACTGTTGCAACTCGTTGGTGCTCCAGATCTTCCAATGTGCAAGTGTTCCAGGAATCAGGAAAGATAAACCAATTGGATAATTAATTTACTCAGCCTGGACATCATGGGGGGGTGGGGGGGGGTGGACTATCCTGTGCCCCATACCGAATATCTCTTTTGTGGGTTTTGATGCTATTTACTGTTAGGGTCCCTCAGATATATGACAGACTCCAACTGGACTGATGTACAGTACAGTCCACAGGTGCATCTTGCACTGAAGAGTTTGTCGCCTTTGCATTGCACTTGACAAAGTTAAAGCTCTAGGAAAAACAAGGATGCCAACAATGCATTAATAAGTTAATAAATACAAATCTGTGTCCAAGATGGGTTCAAATGTTTCCAAACCAATACCAACACAGCATAAAGCACAGCGCCCTACTTAACCTAAATTTCATTTCCTACTAGAGAAAACTGAGAAACATCAATTTGAAATAAAAATCGAAGAACATCCAAACAGAGTTCAAGCATTTCAAAGCTGTTCCTAATGTGCAATCCTAAACGTCAAGCACTAAAAATGGTCCCAGACACCTCACTGACTAAAACTAGGTCTTGTCATACAGTACCTAGAAGATAAGGTTTCTATAAACACATCCATACCTAACATTTTAGAATTGAATTTCCCCTGGTGAGCCTACATGCCTGTTAATTAAACAAAGATTTTTAGCTTGCATTTCAAATCAGTCTTAGCTATTGTGCCATGTATGGCAAACAATGCAACACATTTTGGAAAAAACACCTAGAATTATACACTGAGTATTAACGGGTAAAGGATGCTTGCAACCCACTAAAAACACCATGCATTTTAAAAGCAGCATCTGCAAACAGAACCCCTGAGGCATTTTTGCACACATAATTCAATTGTGCCCAAGCAGTGTATAAAATAGGTCAGATAATTACCATGCAGTTACAAATTTAACATATCCTTTAGCTGCATTCAAAAAGGAAAAAAAAGAGATTCTGATGTTGTGACATAACTCTGCAGCATGTCTGAATGGTGAGCTTTCTGAATGGGCAGGCAAAGCACAGCAGTGGTGATGCAGGGAAAAGCATGGAATGTGGCCATTCTGTCAGAATGTGTGTTCTATTTTTTTGGGATCCTCCTCTTACCTTTCTGTGGGATCTGCGGAGACCTTCCATGTTGACTCGAGAGAATGTAGACCTGACAGATTCTCTGTGGATTTCCCAGGTGCAAGGAAATAAGGAAAACGATCATTAACAAAAAGCATTTGCAGAAGCTACAAAGCTAGCCTGAATCACCTGATGGCTTCAGAGGGAAATGATGAAAAATCAAATCTGGAAAATGCGATTTGGGAATTGATTAGAACGAATTAAATAAAAGAAGAGAGCAAGGTCCAGCAAAGCTAAAAAGTACCAGCTAGGGAATGGGGCCTTTTTCTTGGATGAAACTTGGGAACAATGTATGTCTCAATGATTGGTGCATTACGTGCTTGTAGGTCATGTATTGCATGAAAACCATTTATTTTCAATCAATATAGGTAGGTAATGGGCCCACAACCCACCATTTTCGCCCATTATAATCAATAAAATTTAATAAAATCATCCTCAACATGAATTTACTATTATGCTGCAACAGGGAACTTATGGGACTGTGAAGGAAAAAGTTAAGCTTTTGGAAAAAAATGCGCACCAGGTATTTCAAGAAAAAAAAATCACTCTCTAATCATCTAAAAAATTATTATAAAACTGAATACAGTATATAGCATCAGAACAGGCAAAATTGTAAACATTCCTCTTAGCCTTAATGTCAAGCAATCTCAAAGAGATTTAGTATCAGATGCTGTATAATGACACAAGAAGTCTCCAAAAAATTAAGAATCAAGAATTAGTGGCTGCATAATAAATAATACAATTCACAGAAGGAATGATAGTGCTGTACAGGTGAATTTGCTGTTACAGTTTAACAGTTTCTTTTAACATTTCTTTCTGAAAAAAGACTGAAACACTTTTCTTATCTCTATGTGTTGCTTTGCCCTGCGGTAGGATGAGGCACTGAATGAGGCTCAGGAGTTTGATTTAGTGAGGGAGAGCTGTAGGATTATGAGAAATCAAACCGGACATGATAAGTCACTTGCAGTGGGACTGGTGAAGACACCAGTGTTGTTACGGGAACCGGGTCAGTCTCCTGTGGAGGGTAGTGTTTAGACCCTATGCGAGGCGGCGAATCCGGAAACAGGACCACAGACAGGGTCCAGGGAAGGCAGTGAGGGGCTACAGCTCGTGATCCGGTCCACACGGGAAAGCAGCCTTAGACATCCAAGTCCAGGCAGGACTTAATACAGGAATTAAGTTTGCTGCTCCCTTGCCAGTCTCTCTGTCTCTCATCTCAGTGGTGCTGGATACAAAGAGGCCATTCCATTTGGTTCACATTTAAGGTGTTTTTCTAGCTGATAGAGTGTCCTGATACGGACCAACTCACAAAGCTGAGATTTTCCAGCAACCCTAATAAATGGTCATCTCTGGCGCCTTACTGTCTCGGAGATTCCAAGGGAGAGTCTCATCCCAGGTTGTTTACAACCCTAATGTCAGAGAGCATATATTAATCATCTTCCACCTCAATCAGCCAATCAGGAACTGGTAGGGCAGGGTAACCCCACGTGGGTCTCGAATGCCCACGGAACTTTCAACCAATGAACGACCGTAGTTCCTCAAGGTAAAACAGGCAGCACAGAGCTCCTCCGGTGCTCCTCCAGGTCATTCTCAGACTCAGCTCGGAGAATCACGTAACGGCCAGTGTGTCCGAGTGTCAGGACTTTACTTTGTTCTAAGAGTCGAGAACGGAGATCGCCAGCGCGTAACCAAAGGATCCACCCGAGGTTAGTCCAGCAGCAAGCCTCGTGAACTACGGTCGGAACTGTGGACAGCTGAATCTCAGGATTCAGGGCTAGCGCTACATCAGGAACGAACCAGTATTCTTCCCGTCTAAAGAGTGTGACCTGCTTGTACCCGCAGTCAGTTTCCGTGTACAAACTCTAGCTAGTAAAGCCAGAACTAACTAGCCGGTCTTCAGAGAGCCTACTACCAGAGCATTGCAGCAGGAATCTCTCCCTCCTTCTCTCCTTTGCTCTCGTCGAACCAGCACTGCCTGGCACCGGGCCAGAGAACGCTGATTGGACACAGCAACAAGCCTGCCACTGTTCCTTTGTGTCCGCGGGAGATCTGAATCCCCCACGGTTTGGATGAGTATTCAACATTCTGCATTACAGCTCGAGAATTCAATTGTTACCTCGACCCCAGTTGATATCAATTTAATTCCTATGAGTGATGTACTTGCTTTTGAGTAACTAATGTAGAAGTTGTAATCTAAATTCATTTACGAAACAGTCTAAATGAATGGTATACTGAATGTACGTCCCTCTTGGTTGTTAACTCTTCGTGAACGGATACTGTACAGTATATACCTTTTGTATTCTGCTAACCCTCACTAATAAGATCTGTTATGTTTATGCACATTGGCAGTGCTCTGTGTGGAATCAAGTGTCTCCACGCAGCTTCCAGCGTAGAGTCTGCACACTGCCAAAGCTCCTGTCAGTGGTGCCACTGGTGACTGCTCAGATCTCAGATCTGAGGTTTCATGAGATCAGTTCTTATGTGCACCCATGATTGCGAAGAGATGAAAGGCATTACATGCTTTGTGCACATTTCAAGACAGAAATTTTACAATGCTAGAGGAAACTCTTTCCAGCTCTTCTCCTGTGCATCGGGTAAACTGTATGCAAGACTATCTACTTTTTCCAAGTTTAACAGGAAATTAAATTAACGGCACTTGATCCACTGGGGATGCTATTTGTGGATGGAAAAGGTTAATGAGAATTTCACTCAATTGCGGAAGCAGCAGATGTGCAATCATTCATTCAGAACTCAAATAAATAGACATGAAATACAATTGAGTGGGCACATGCATTTAACTTTGTTAGAGAGATTAACACATGCTTTGGAAGAATTTAGAGGCAAAAGGCTTAATTTATATTACAGGCATTTTCAAAAACATGTTGAGGTCAGACGTGTATATTGTTATTTTTTATTGTCTTTCAGGTAAGAATTGCATACAACTGCTTAGCACATCTGATATCTAAATGCATGAAGTGATGAAGCACAGTATTTTGTCCTTATTGGCAATTAATGTAGGCTCTGAGGACAGTTTGGTAAAATGATTTAAATCTGGAAGGTGATATATTTTTAATATATATTTTTCATTAAGTGTACAGAACTTTTTAACCTCTGTTTCTCCCTCCCAAAATGTATATATTGTTTGGGGACGTCACGTTCTGACAGGAAGAGAGCTCTGGTCTGAACTACATTTCCCAGAAGGCTGTGGGGAGGGGGATTCACTGCTGCCCTTGGTCATCTGACCAGTTGTGAGAAGACAATTGGTCAGGAAATGACTTGAAAAAAACAGAAAGTAAAGAGTCATAGTTGTGCTACATATGTCATTTGGGAACAGGGAGTAGATGCAACAGTAGGAGAAGAGGACAAATGAAACACAGGACAAACACAGATTTATGGTATACACACCCTTTAAATGCTCCTGAACCTTATGTATTACCTGCTGTGACACACCTGAGTGTTGTAGAAAGTAATATTTTAGTAGACAAGGGTCACAAAAAGCAGGAATAAGGTTTAAAACTAGTGTTCTCTACATACAGTGTAAAATCCCCAAATCAAAAGCCTATGTTCCTGTTTGAGCTTCTAAATAAAGTACTTCTTCTGTCCCTCACTATCAATAGCCAGGCTTACCAGCTTCAAAATATTCATGTCACTTAGACTCAAAGCTCCACAGCTCCACACAAAGTCTTGTTCTGCTGCCCTCTCTCCCTTCTGTTCTCTCCTCTGCTTCACTGCTATTGGGAGCTGCAGCTTCCTGGTTTTGAAGCCATCTCCTGACCAATTGTATTCTCCCAACTGGTCACATGACGAAGGATGGCAGGACATTCTCCTCAGCTCCCTGGGGAATGTAGATTAGGCCAGAGCTGCCGTCCTGGCTGAGCCTGCTATCGCCTCACAATGTATCTGCTAATCTTAGCATAGGCTAAGTGTATAGTTTTAATAAGACAACATTGCTAGTGCTTGTAAAATACTTCTGTGTCTCATTTGATTATACTGTATAAGCAGTCCTCATAGCAAAGCAACACTTTATAAACAACGGAAGTACACATAGCTTCACATTAAGAACTAACAGGGGAAGTAAGTGCGATAGTGTCCTTATCTGCTCTTTCACAGGCTGAAGCTCAGATCCCATCTGAGCACAGCTTCTTTTGAAATCCTGACATTTAGATTCACCAGAGAGCAGGCATTATCTGATGAAGTCTTTTTTTTTTATTTGCCTGACCCCCAGAATGGTGCACCTCAACCTCCTGCATTCTCAAACAGACTGCAAAGACACACACAGAGCGTGACGTTGCTATGAATGGCATTTCTTACATTTGATAGGCATATTTTAAAAGTATGGCTATCTCAGCTGGAAGTGCAGGCAGAATATAAAGTTAAAAGATGAACTCACTGTTTGACAAACAGCCAGAGTATATATTGATGCAGCTGTAATTCTCTAATGTCAGCCATACAATACTCTGTGTGTCATAGAGACTTATTCCTGGTTATAATACTGAACTTTCTGTGAATCATGGCGTGTCTTTACACAAAGGGTTGTGGTATTATGGGATGTGGTTGAGTCCAATACTTAGGCTTCATCCAAGAACTGGCTAAATGAGATGTAGGACCACCTAACACCTACCTAAAGGCGCCGTCCTTCAGATGAGACAGATGAGGTCCTGACTCTCTGTGGTCATTAAAAATCCCAGGGTGTTTCTCGAAAAGAGTAGGGGTGTTACCCTGACGTCCTGGCCAGTTTTCCCATTGGCCTTTACAATCATGGCCTCCTAATAGTCCCCATCTCTGAACTGGCTTCATCACTCTGCTCTCCTCCCCATTGATAGCTGATGTGTGGGGAGCATACTGGTGCACTGTACCAGCGTACTACTGTCGCATCATCCAGGTGGGGCTGCACACTGGTGGTGGTGGGGATCCCCATTTCCTGTAAAGCACTTTGAGTGGAGTGTCCAGAAAAGCGCTATATACTGTGGGTGCAAGGAATTATTATTAACAAACGAACTAGGTGTTCTCGCTTATAATCTTTCTAATGTTCTAATGAAATTGTAAATTGTAAATCTCTTTCACAGTAACAGCCCAGGACAGGAGGGCCGAAGGGAATCTGCAGGGCGTGTGAAAAACGCAGGGTCATGCCTTCCCCTTCATTCCCTGTGAGCCCCACACTCCACACAGGCGCCGTGAAGACGACAGAGAGGCACCTGGCAAGCCCCAGGTGTGAATGACGTTTGCCAAGATGAGGGCGCCCTGTCCAGCTTGATCCCAGTCTACACCAGCTCCACTCCTCTCACCGGGACCCCCACTCGGCCCAAACGCACTGAACGGAAAGCCCAAAAAGAGCTTGAAAGCTTGGCCAGGCGTGAAGTATTAACGAAAAGCCATTAAGGGATTGTCTTTTTTTCCCCCCACTCGGTAAAGATAATTTATACCTAATTAAGCACTATATCAACCTTGGGCTCTTCACTTAGGCGACATTGTAATGCTGTGTTAGTAATTTGGCAAGCTCTTGGGTTTCAGCTGCCAGATGCAGACATTTCTGCAGTCAACAGGACGTCCATTGCATGAGGCAATTCCATTGCTCCTCTGTGTTGTTCCCCGGGAGATTGTTGCATTAAATGAAATAAGACAAAATTCCTGATGCAGACAGTAGAAGGGGAGAAAAATGTAATTGGCTTACAGATTTTCTTTACAAGCTACGTTTAATTAGAATACAATGTGACTGCTGTTGTTGCTAAAGCTTAAACTGAAGGCAATTGAAATCCCCAGAGGTGAGCTTGAATATTTTTATTTACAGCTAATTTATTTCGAGCATCAGGTGATCTCTCCCAACAATAGCAGGTGGCCAACTGCTGCCTCCCTCCAGAGGGGCCGTATATAAACTTCCAGCCTTTGATCCCAGACGTCTCTGTCATATGTGGGTCTGCCATTCGCTGGTTGTTCTGCTATCTCCCGAGACGATAAGGTTTGTTCTACAAAGTAGGGATTCAGATTATACAAGTGCTCATACAGCTGTCGGCAGTGCTAAAGAATTATTATCAGTGCCTCTTCAGTGGGGAGAGATGCAGATCCTTGATGGGCATGGCCGTCTCTAGATAATACTGGCCACGCAAGAGCAGGGAATTGATAAAAAAGATTTCACACTTTGCTTTACCATACTTCTAAATTGCAAGTGGGGAAATAATGACTTTGTGCCTATGAATGACATTTATGTAAAAAAAATATATAAATTGTTTTTCTTTCCGAACAGAAGGGTTTCTTTACAGGAAAAAAAATGTATTGAATGTATAGAGCATGGCTGGACAAAGGCAAGACAAAATGTAAAAAAAACACTATACTGTACCAGTATAAAAGTTAAAATCAAGTCCGTGAAGTGTATTAGCACACTAAAAAACACTATACAGTACTTCTGCCTCTATATAATGTAGTGTATCTGACCAACAATGTGTTAATGTTCTCCTGTGAGATGAAAGACTGAAGAAAAAGGATTCCTGGAACTATTTTGTTGTTTACTGTGTGTCCTACAGATATTACGATTGAGTGGCAGAAGCGAGAGATTGGAGTAATACAGGAAATGCAAGCACCTCAATCTCAGAGACATAAGAATCACTTATGTTCCTTCCTCACAATACCACTTCAGCAATCATAACCATAACCAGTCAATAACCATCCCACATCTTTGTTCAATTTACAATTTTGCTGTGCAATATTTCAGTGCCCAGCTTAGTTCATGAGCACTTACTAGGGGATACATTAAAAGGCATATTGATTCCCTTGTCACACCAAAAAAAATGCCTGGCGGGAGAGTCGACAACAATAGGTAGCAAAAACATCGCAAATCTAAAAAAAATCAGTGGAATTTCGATTTGCAGCAGAGGGTAACCCAAATCCCTTGGATTGGAAAGCAGAGAAAGCCCTGTGCTGAGAAGGTGCAGACATTCCCTTGAAAGATAATAGACTAACAGAACATCCCTATAGACTACAAATAAAGATATACATGTTCTTTTGAAGCAAAAGATCTGTCACCATGAGCTGACAGTGTGTTAGCTTCTGCAAAGGCAGAAAGTATTTATTTACACATACAAAATAGGAGCTTGTGGAGTAATACACTGTGGCAGTAATACAAAGCAAAGCTTTTTAACGCATTTTCTAAATGGGTTAAAACCCTCTGGAAATAGAATAATATCAGAGAGGGCACTCTAGACTACAAGCAGGAATACAGAAAGCCCTGGATTGCAACACAACAGACAGTAAACCAGGAGTTGCAAGGAATGACCCAGAACTGATAACATGCACAACGATAATACAGTATCAGCAGCTCAAAGCAGAGCCATGTAACGATCTAAAAAACAAGGACTAAAAATTTAACATCAGCTGGGTATCAAAATATTTTCAGTTCATCCATGGGCCAGCTTTATTTCTCAACCTTTCCTGTCTAAAAACACACGTGGTATCAACAACATCTACAATTCACACAGAAAGCAGATCGATTTCTCATTCTCTTGCTCGATCCAGCTCGCAGTGGGACTGGGCCAAGGTGAAGCTTCAAACATTCACATACGGTACAGTAGTACACGATGGAGAGTTTTGAAAGAAAACTGACCGAATGACTCTTAAACCACTTCTCCTGAGTGCTACCATGTACTGCTTCTTTATCTAATGTCTAATATTCTAATAGATTTCTGTTGTCTCTGCATATTTCATCTCCCACCAAATTTTCAACTTTTAAGACTCTTTTCAAAATACAGAAAGCAAAATCAAACCTGCAACAAAAACGCCTTCAGCACAAATATCCTATGTTCCATGTCTTAAAATGTCCCTACAACATTTAAGATACTATATATAAAAAAAAAGTTTCAACAACACAATGCCCAGACAGCAGTTCATAAACTATTTTCTTTTTTTTCTTGCCAATTTCTGTAAGCTCTATGTCCTAACACTGTTCATTACAATCTGCTTATATTCCCTGCTCCCTGAAAACTGGGATCTCTCAGACTGAACCTCTGGGTTCAATTTCCAGAGCTTTAAAGGAACAGTTTTTTTTTTTATTCTTAAGGCTGTCAAAGGAATGATCAAATCCCAATCTTTGCTTGAACAAGTAGGATCATGCACCTCAAAGAATGTAGTTCTTTGGGAAAAAGAGAACACGAATCCTTTGTTCTTCTATCATAACAAATTAAGATGTGAGATGGGATCGGGCAAAAAAGTGTTCCTGTGATGTAAAACCTGGTGAGTGTCTGAGGGAGCTGCTATGCCCTAACTCTCACTCTAAGTCATAACATTAGGAAAGGCAAACAGAAAATGGTCAGATGAAAGACACTTTAAGTAGGCTTGAAGAAATTGAAATACACTGAGAATTAATAAACAACACTTATAGAAGACATTTTATCAAAAATTAATTCTAAAACCAATTAATGCATAACCATGGGAGATATACTGGTTTCAGTTGGCATGCCAAGAGATAAAAGGCACAGGCGTCGATCATACTGATGAAATCTGTAAGACATCTATAAAGAATCTTGCCCCAGAGTTTAAGGGGTCAGATTCCCCTTAAAAGATTTGATATATACTGCCTGCAGCAGGGTTTTGAACAAAAAATGTGAAACGAAAAATTAAGAACGTATTTCTACTTTGATGGAAATGATCTTTGCTCATGCTGAACACAGCACCGCAGAGCGGCACATCTGTGAAAACTCCTTTTTCACCTTCTGTCCACCTGCTGCAGCAGAACTCTCTAACCTCTGCCACTGGTGATCAGATCTCTCTCACTGAGGGCAATAAGGACAGCAATTAGGCCATGTCTAGGATCAGGGCAAATATCTGCCTGGAGGAATGCCGTAGGCAAATGTACAATAATCTGAAGTCCACACTGCCTTTCTGCCAAAGAGATACTTTTAATTAGCACAAAAGTTTCTCTCATGATAACTCTTTTTAAAGCATTCCAGTCATGGCAATTTTAACCATTTCTACTAAGTATAGTCAGCTTTCCACATCTTAACATGAGCTGCAGTGTGTACACAAGTGTGAGACGCTCCTACAGCTGTTAAACATAAGAAGAGAACTCCAAAACCTCCGCATACAGTACACTGATACAGCAGGCCTCCCCATCTTGCTGCAACTGTTTAGGAATAATGGTAGAGCATCTTATTTCTCATTTGTTTATCCAGAGGCTTATAGGTTCTATAGTGTAGAGATGAGTGAGCTCAATACAATAACTGTTCAGTTTAAAAAAAAACCATCACCAACAGTGTCCCAGAGTCGACAAAGTAATTATTTTATACATTCTAAATGAGTCGGTTTTAACAGCATCTCACTGAGACCTGTTTATGTTTGTGTTCTATGGATTATGAAAAAAATGTGCCCTTAAAACGAGACAAAACCATTTACACAATTTACTGAAAATGAGAACAGAGCTGCCTCTGCTCAGTGACATACAGTATACTGCCTTTGTGAATTCTAATTCCACCATTTAGCAAAAAGCATTATATTTTATTTTAAAAAGTTTGCAATGTCATCACATTTATTGGGCTCTTATTAAAACATACTGCAGCAGATGGCTTGAACCACAGGGTTTAAGCTGTGTGTATTGGGGAATAATTCTCATTTTGTAACTTCATGAAGGCAAACAAGGAACAATATGTACTCAAACAGCAGCTTAATATCAAGAGTACTATTATTTCAAAATCCACAACCTATGATGTATTGCAATGTTTGTGTATCTAGCACAGGCTTTCCAACTCAGTGAAATGGAGAAGATCTTCAGAGGAAGACATTTAAAAGGCTATAGTCTCAGAAACAACAACATGGAACGATTGCTGTATTTTATCGGATTAGTTATTAGATAAATAAGGCATAGGAAGTTGTTAATACAGTTGCTTATCACTTGGACTTGTTTTTACAGTATATGTTATCCAAAGCACGAAGCACAAGGCAGTAAAGTAACTTGTACAGAATGGAACACAATGAGCCAGTGGAAGACAGAGGGATCTTGCAGGTAAGAAACTCTTTAGTGAGTCAGCTCACTAAGTCAGCAAAATCATAAAAACAGAGTGTAGTCACCAGAAGACACTGTCCTTTGTTTATTTGAATGTCAACAACAATACTCAATATACTAATAACAGTTATTGTTGAGGGCTCTTAAATCAACTGAAACATACTGGCTTCTGAAGTGTCATTGTGAGCACCATGCCCACACTATAGCAGAGGAATTACATACCCACAGTGTTCTACTATAAAAATCACGTTCACCTTCTTTTATATATACCTTTTATTAAGAAAAAAATAGTCATGAGACCCTTTAAAGTTATTGCATTTTTGGTAGCTAAAAACAAATGTTCAATGTGTGTTTTGCAGACATAAATTACTTTTTTGTTACTCAGTCAGTAGAATTGTGGATCTTCCTAAAGATAATGAGGTTTTTCTGAGCTTGTGAACGCAGTGATAGGAGGTCATTTAGTAATTACACAAACATTTTAAAGAGTCAAGGAATATATCATTTTTTTCACTGTGTACTGCTGTCTTTATTTCTAATAATTTTCTGATCTAGCTGAAAATTATGATTTTTCCCTTAAAATAATATCTTGGAAAAACACTTCCACTTTATGATTCATAAACTATTGTTGATTAAAAACGGTGTAACTGAAAAACTGAGTAAGTCTTAGTTTTTCAATTACATTTTATTAAAAGAAAACATGGATACAATGATACTGTGATATGAAAAGACTTAACAATGTTGTTTTTCTAAAGCATGAAAACTAGGAAGTGAGGAGAGAAAGTATAGCCGTGTTGCTCGAGTCCCTGTGCACAGCGTGTTGCCAACTGGCTTCTGAGAACGGTGCGACAGACATCGCCTGCCTTATTTCTCAATATCCAACCTATGATATACTTTCCGACTTACAAAAACATTTCAGGGAACTAAATTAGTGCAGCAGGCAGCATTCAAAAGGGAAAATAACAAACTGCGATACAGAAAAAACGAACACCAGAAGACATGGTATATGAATGTATTATATAAAATCCAAACAGCCCCAGGGCAGGCCAGAAAGAGACAGACTGGACCAAGATATCAGATGGCAGAGCTGAAAGAATTGAGTTAACCTTGTACAGCATCTTCCTCTTCCAAGTAGTACAGTAAATGGAAGACATGCTCTGAAGGCCCGCTAATTTTTAACAGATGGGAGGGAGTAGGTGCAGATTCTCAGGTTGTTGGTATCTCCCATCACTTTCTAAGCCATCACCTGTTCTGTGCCGCAGGCTTTAAGCTCCAGGAAATCATTGAGAGCTGCTTATCCATCGACAACGCAACAGCCCCATCCAGGGTGCTGCTGTGCACAGGCTCCCCACCAGAATGCAACAGATTCCTGAAAAAAGTTCAAAAGAGTGGGCCGGGGAGGTCAGGGATGCTGGGAATTAGCAGAGAGCTCTGGCATTGCCACTTTGCTCTCGTATTCCTACTAATTTGTTACCTAACAGAAACAACAAAAAATAATAATACTACAATTTTATTTCTAAGGGTGTATTCATCAAAACTCAAGGTACTGAAAGCATCACAGCAATCCACGGAAAATGCATAAAAGAGACTCGGGTGTCCCTGATCTGTGCATTTTTCTATCCTTTCTCTTTCCATCCCCATTTTGCTAGGATGTCAATGAAAACCTTACTGCCGACCTTGCTTTTTCCTGCTCCTAACTCTCTTCATTTTGTTGTTGATGTTGTTTGCTACTTGATTGTGAATTAGATTAATATCTATCAGCAAGAGAATGACTGGAATCCATTAAAAAGTATGTAGAAATGGCTGTGAGGTCAGAAAGGTAAAAAAAAAGTCTTTCAGACACTCTACTGCTCACGGGTATCTATTAATTTTAGATAAAGCCTGGCATTGGTAATTCTGGAAGGTATTTTTACTTGACAAATTCCAAATCTGTCATTGCTTCAGTTGCACCAGTTTTTCATTTTAAAGTGCCTGAATGAACGACATTGACCTTTGAGGAGCGTGAGGCCCATTGTAGCTGAATCAGTAATCAACAGAATGCTAAAGGAAACAAGCATGCACTGCCAAAATAGTTCAACATCTGAATCACCTTTTCAAAAACTATTTGAGGTTCTCCAGCACCCAAACCACCAATTTATTGTGTTATTTGTGCAGTTTTTATGTGTCCGCAATAAGAAACACTTGCTAAAAGTGGGATTTTAACACAAAATAAATAAATACAGAAATTGAACAGGGCAGGACTGTTAAAGATTTTCTTTTCATGTCAACCTTCGATTCCCATTGCCAAGGTAACATTCAGTAGAATCAGAATCTGCAGTTCTGACATCGGAGTTCCAGCTCACTCGTTATCTTCACGACTGCCTTCTGTTCCCTGACAGATAGTGGCATTTAAGATAATCAAAACCATACTGTACATATGGCCTGACCTGTCCTTGTGGAGGGTTCAGTGCTGGACGCTGACTATGGTTTTCGTATGCTTTTTGAAAGAAAATCTCAACAGATTTTTGAGCAAAACCTGGCACAACTCAGACGATCCAATTAAAAAGCTTCAGTCCATCTACAGTACAGATTCACAGACATTACAAAATCAGTATTTGATGTTGACTTTTATGATCATCATCATTTTCAATAACCATTTATGCAAATCGGGGTCACAGTGGCTCAGATCCTATCCCAGAAAGCACTGGCCACAAAGAACGGTACATCCTGAATGGGGCACGAGCCCATTGCAGGGAACACACTGAAACTAACAACAGGGCCAATTTCACAGAAAACAATTAACCTGCCAGCATGTCTTTGGACTGTGGGAGGAAACTGGTACACCTGGAGGAAACCCACATGAACGTGGGGAGAACATGCAAACTTCATGCAGATATCACTCCAGGAACTGAACCCAGGGCCCCAGAGCTGTGAGACGGCCAAATGCCAGCCAATGCCATTGATACTGACTGTTATGAGCCCAAGTGTCTAGGGGTAAAGGGGTGTAACATTTAGGATGGTTTTGGATGCAGGTGGGTTTCTGGTGAGGGGCTTAGGAAGGGTGACAACAAGGTTGGTGCGAAAGGGATTTATTTTAAAGTGGATGGTATGTAAATAGGACACAATAACACACAGGGAAAGGGAACTAGAGCAGTGCAAAAGAAACAAAATGGAGCTGGCTAATAAAGTGAGGGGAAAGCTGACCTATCTACCAAAACAAAAACCCGAAGCACTTGGTCTTCAGCGTCTTCTAACACCCTAGCTTACCTTCACTGACTACCCAAAAACCATACAAGACAAAAGGCACTCACCCGTCCTAAACTAGTGTGACTAATACAAAGATCAACTACATGTGTAGAATGTACCCGACAACCTTAACTAACCCTTAACACAAAAGTACACACAAATACACAAGTGAACTATGAAACAAATAAGGGAAAATGAGAGTAGACACAAATAATAGGGTACAAAAGAGCACAGAGGCTTATATGATACGCTTGGGCAAGGTAATGGCGAAATACAGGATAATACAAACAAACATATAAGGAAACGAACACAAACCAACAAAGCCGAAGCTATACTAAAACACACACACACACACATGAAGCGAAACGAATGAAAATGGAGAAGCAAAGCCGTAGCGAAACAAAAGCTGAGCCGAGCAGAACCAAAGTCAAGCGAAAGGCCCTTTCATTCTGAAAACCTCCATGTTACTGTAAATACTGAATAAGCTGAGTTCTGATTGGTCGAGAGTTGAATGAAGATGATGTCACAACGGCAAAGATGGATGAATTACTGAACCAATGGGGAGGGAGAACAACCAAAATCAGGAAGTGAGGAACATACTGTAACATCAAAACAAACACACCAACTACACTGGGACATAACACTGACATAATTATCACACAACCCACAATAACTGGAGTGTTTCACTTAGCATGAGCTAAATATACAGCACTACTACAACTACTACTACTAATAATAAATCATTGCATTTGAATAGTGTTTCCCCCCAAATGACCTCAAAGTGCTTCATATATTGGAAGGTTTCCAGTTCATCTACTATTGAAATACAGTCACCTCACCTACTGTTATAAAGAGTGCCATGAGACCGTTAATGATAAAGTAGTCAGAACACCATTTTCACTTTTAATATGATGGACATCTCCTCCTCCAGAACAATGTTGAACTTTTTAACATTCTGGGACACAGATCTGAAATTCTGGTTCATAAGGGAAAAGCAACAAGGTCTTCCTTAGAGGTCTCCCATCCCAGTACTTATTCAGTCTAAACCTGCGCTGTTTCTGAGATCTGATGGGATCGGGTTAGAAGGTTAATTGGATTAAATTTGGTTTTGAGCCTCAGGGTAGATTTAGCGACTCTGCACACAACAGTTTAAAGACAAACCCTGCAATTCAGTTGCAAACAACAGCTTGTGCTGCTTTAATAATTAAAGGCAATCAGTCAAGTGCCGCTGAATAAAAATGTGTTGTTCAATTAAATTTAAACACCTTCACAGGTTGGTCTTGATGATCCAAAGCAGGTGTCCAGGTTACTATAAAGTGAAGAATCTAACACATTCAATATAGGATGTGTTGAAATCACTATTTTGTAAAATGGCAAACTTCAAATGCGTGAGAGCTAGATTTTTCTATAAGGACATTTCTATATTCATTTATTCCTTTTTTAATTCTATGATGTTAGCATGCCCAAATGGGTTGGGCAACCAGTTGACCTTGGACCCCTAGAGGTTTTTTTTCTCCTTACTAAGGAGTGTTTGGTTCCTCTCCTCCGTTGTCTTCTGGTCTTTTCTGTTCTGTATTCACAACATGTATGAACACTTGCTTTGTTAAGTGCCTTGGGGCAACCTTGTTGTGAAAGGCGCTATATAAAAATAAATGGAATTTATTTGAATTGAATCTCCTAATGGACCTCTTAATGTTGAGTTAAATCCTTGGTTTTGCAGGAAATTAATGTCAGTAGTAAAAAATAACACTCGCACTTCAATCCCACTGACATTGTTGGTGAGAAAGGCGGGTTTAGAAACCTTTTTCCACCTTAAGCAAAATATTAACAACGACTTCATATTAATTTTTAACAACTCCCTTCTTACAGCATTAGAGTTGGGTTCACCAGTTGGGTGTTGAAAAACTGAGTTTGCTGAAGATCTCACAGTGGGATATCCCTGAGCACCTGACTGAAACCCATCCCAACAGAACATGCATTGGTGCTGAAGCCAACTACATGTGAGAGGACTACAAAAAGACCACACCATCTGCTTACACTGGCCAGAAGAAATGCTAACAGGACACAAAAAGATATATCTCAGCCTCTCTCACCCGAATTGAGGAACCCAAGTACAGATGAGATTTGAAAATCAGCTTTCACTCTGGTAGTGTCATACAATCCCAAACAGCTCCTGCACCAAAATCAAAGACCAAAATCATACAGTATTTCCCTTCAAGGATTGTGTACAATACTACTTATTTTGCAAGAATTTGTTGCCTTTTGGAAATCTTTTCAACATTGACATTTATTCATTCGTGCATTTAGAATAATACAGTAGAGTGCAAAGCAGTAATTGCTTTACAAATGATTAGTTAAGGATGCATGTGATAAATGCATTGTATACTGTAGTGTATTGTAAGATACAGTAGAATACTTTTAGATTTAAGTGTAGTATCTAATGGTCTTGGCTATAAACTGGCTCTATAGACCCAGCTGTACTCAATTCTGTGTCCCATCTCCTCTGATGCAGACTTTTGCTTTTATGCAGCTTTAGCACTCCGTTGTAATGTAACAACACACAAGGACAAGCCCTAAACGGCACCCAGCTGTACAGTAGGTGATTGAAGATGTCAGATACAGTATTCAGGGATACTTGTCACACACTGTTGGGATCTCGTGGCATGTGGAATGAATCAGTCCTGTTATCCCTTCATCTGTGTCAGGTTTCCTACTTTGAACATGCGTTGAATGGGAGCACCACTGGTGCTGCAGTCACCTGGTCACTGCTGACAAACAAAAATCCATTTGAAGGAGAAGACCATTTTTTCTTTTTAAAAAAAAAAATATTTTCTGGAAACTTGGAAGATATCAGCAGCCTTAAACGACTTAAAGCAATGGGAACAGTGTGTGCCCCAGAATATTTTTCTTCAGTGCTGAAAGTTTAATTTGCTCTAGCTTTGTGTGTACATTTGTGTGCAGATTTGTGAATAATAACTGCATAAAAGGGGAAAATACATTTAGTTAATATTCAAGCTAAAAACTCATTGATCATTGAGAGACATCTTAAAGCTCATATTAAACAATGTGATGAAAATAGAGCTCAGTTGACTTAACCATATGATAGTAGTACAAGTTAAATAAAGAGAAAATCATGGGAAATTGCTGTACAGATGCAGGCATCTATTAGATGAGATAATGGAAAACCATAGTGCACCCTATTAGTTAGGTGGCAACTACATCATTTTATTGATCAAAAGAGAGGCACTGCTCCTGTTCAGAGAAAGACTACTGTCTCAAACTTTCTGCTGTTGCTATGGTGATCAGCAGGTATCAGCAGGTATACTGTAGGTCTCACCAAAGCTCAAGCCATCAAACCTCTACAAAAAGGCCTTAGAACCTGTGTGTTACTGTCTAGAAAGTGTGTTACAGTATATACAGTATGCCCAGTGGCAGAACTCTATCAATGTTAAGTCCTTTTAGGATAAAATGTTTGCCAGTTGGTCCTCTTCCACACAAGCTTGGTAAAATAAGGAAGAGGTAAATATTGACCAGTTCAGAAGGTTTTGGTAGTTCCATAAAACTGAGTGTCGAGAAGTGTGGTCTAATGAAGGGATGTGAAATCAGTACGGTAAATTGCCCTAAGCAGTGGAAAGATGTTTTGGGCTTCTTTTTTTGAAAAATCAGAAAAATAGATTATTTATCTCCTTTTCTTTTTCTTTTTTAAAAAAACTGATCAATGTGTCCAGAAAAACCCTAATGGTGGACATGTCTTAATTGTTTTCTAATTGCCAGAAGTTATACAAGAAAGGGAAAAAAGGCAAGAAGAAAATATATCAATACAGGAAGAATTTTGTAAAAGTCTGAATAAAAGACAAAGAACTACACACAAGAAAAATATCCAATAATTCCTTTTCAACCTACATTTTCCACAAGGCCTTAATTAAGTTCATTTTTTGAGTGTTTTTGTTACTGCATCATTGATTCAGGGAAATAACTGAAAAGCAGGTGCATTATAGTGGAGGTTTACTTTTTACTGGCTTCAAAACACATAAACCCATTTACAGCCTTAAGCTTCTGTCACAAAAGGAAAAAGATCATTAAGAGGAAGTATCCTTGTAAATAATTCTCTGCTTACTGACAGAGCAAATAAATCTCTCACTGTCTTGTAACATTAGCAATCGTGGTTTTCCAAACTGCTTTTGAATGTTAGCAAATTCAGAGATTAACAGTGTTCAAAGAACCTGCATTTCTGAATTGACAAATCATTAAAGTTGTTTGAAAGTGAAAGTTCTTCACAATCAGCAGCAAACTAAAGAATACAAGGAAAGTACTTCTGAGTACTTTACACAAAAGGTTGTGGGAGTATGGAGCAAGCTACACAGCCATACTGTTGAAGATGGCACCCTTCTTCCAAGTAATGGCTGCTCGCATCTCCACCTACCAAAGCAAATGCCCTCCTGTTGTCTGTAACCTCTCTTAGGAAACAGAGACAGTAATGCCCAGTCTCAGTGTTAATTCTCATGCATGATCATCCTTAAGATAACACCCACATGTGCTCTATAAAAACAAGCACAGTGAAATCCTGGTATGCAGATGGAGAAAAAAGAGGAGAAAAGGCTGGAGTAGCATTGAGAAGCCATGGCAAAATTAGACATGACGTGCAATGGAACTTTTTCAATGGAACTGGAAATAATTAAAAAAGGAAACGTGAGTACACAGGCCTAGTGGTAATTTTCATTACAGATTTAGAGGTTTTGTGCTAAATGTTATATTGTTATTGCTTTTCAATGAAGTGGCCCTGGCATTGAAGGCACAAATTGTGTATTGAGAGGATTGTATAGAAGCTCAGTGTGCTCAAACTCAAGTGTCAGTAATGCGGAGTGGGAGTGACTGGAAAGGACTGTTTCAGTTTCACACAGCTTTGCTTCCATCAGAGCAGGAAAACAAATATTTCTGGGTTCACCCAAGTGTGTAATCCACACATCAACCATCAACCCCGAGGTCACGTTTAAATCAATTAATTTAACCTTACATGGAAATTGATTCCCCCCCCAAATCAGTAAACTAAGAACAGGGGAAGAGCTCTAAAGATGTATTTTTAAGGAAACGCAGCAGGCACTGTATTTCTCAGTTGTTAATGAAAGTCCATTTTGGTGTCTCAAAACAAAAATGGCTCTTGCTCGTACAAGCATCACTCACATCACGATCCAATTTCATAAAGAACCTGCCAAGCACATCTCATTCCATGCCTTCAAAGCGTGGGAAGAGAATTGCAAAGATAGAGTGGGTTCTTCTATTAGATCAAATAAACAGCTTGGATACACAAAAAAGAAGGCAAATAGACATTGATGTAACCCTTATATTTAACCCAGTCTTCTTTGCTGTTTTTGTGACACACAGGATACGTAACTTCTACAATTAAGCTTACCACCCAAACGAATACTTCAAAACAGTGCAGAGGGGACAATTCCAAGGATGCTCAGTAACAAAGCGTGACAGATCAAAGAGATTTCAGATGTTTTTCAAGCATTAAAAACGTAGCAAAGCTCATTCCAACTGTCTAACATGTATGCTTTAAAACTCCCAAATATTCACTTTTTACATTCGTTAAAACTATTTGTGTATTCCATTCTCTAAATAAGACAGAAGCTACGACTATAATGCAGTCCATACAAGGAAACTCAGATCATTTTTCTGATTCAGTTTGTGTCCATTATTTTACAAAATTACCACACCCACTTTAAAGTTTTTAGGAGCACCCCCTGGTGAGCCACCAATCTGGACAAGATGGACCACTCCAGTGGAACATGCTGTAACACATGCTAATATTACATGAGAGCAGTGATATCTCACAATCTTTTAATGGCATTTTCAAACTTACCAAAGAAATGATTGAATATACAACCCTTGATATGATCTTCCATATAAAGTCAATTAGCACATGTCCAGTAATTTACACCAGTAATCATCTTGTGGAGCAACTGGAAAAGCAATGGCTCAGTTGTCCTTTGGTCTGTGGTGCCTTAAGACCACTCTTATGATTAGAGACAGCCTCCTGTGTGTTATTCTTTCCACATTTTTAGACTCCTGTTTTGGCTGGATGTTTGTTAATTTTGCTATTAGACTATATCATCTTAAAGAAAGTGCAGAGTAGCGCCTAATCATGCTGTGCTAATCATAGAATGATTGTTACCTTTCTTCTTGAAGCTCTCATCTCCTGTCTGTCAAGAGGACACACTGGATCCTCTGCTACTCATGGAGGTATGTTTAATACCCACGGGAGGGAACTTATTCTCAGCCGGGGCCTGAAACTTGTAAATAAGAGTTTGCAAATTTAAAACCTTGTGACCATAACGTTGCACAATGAGCTAATTGATATTCATAATGTGCGTGCATATAATTAATTGCAGGTGCTGCTCTTTACTTCCAAACTAACTAGAAGGGTGAATATTTTTAATAACAACCATATTGGTCAGCTGAAAGAGGCAACAGATACTTTGATTTCTAATTGAGGTTATAAATTAACAACATGCAATCTTGGTGCCTTTTGAAAGCTCAAAACAATGTGGATTTACAATTTTAAAGGATCTGATTTCACCCTAATTATACAAAAAGATCAAATAAATCTTTCTGACATTTAAGGAATAAATAGACTCTTTTAAAATGCCTGTAAAATAAGGTCTAGAAGATGTGTCTTGTCTAGTTTTCTTCTTCCATTGGCAAATCAAGGTTAATTTTGCCAAAAATGTTTTGATATATTTTCTTTGAATTTGTTTAATACCCTGTAAATAATTAATCATAGCGAACTATAGTGAAATAAAATGTGTGGAAGCTGGATATGTACAGTATGAAATCCTCTTGTTCTATTTTAGAATTCATCTGTGGCAGCAAACTCAACAAAGGCAATAAAAAGTCTCCAGGCATTTATATCTATGGAACAGAAGACAAAGAATTATTGATGGCTATGTCAGCAGATAACTGATGCACAGTGGCAAGCTGCTGCTACTCAGCCAGTTTAAGACAAATCTAAGAAGAAATTGCTGGTGTGGTGGCGGGCTTTACACAGGCTTTTAACCAATTTTTCCTTTTACAAATTCATAGGGGTATAAATGACACACAAAAAAAGAATAAATGGGATTCTGTGACAACGTACTGTTGGGGAAGGATGAAAAAACCTTTTTTCCCACAGGACTGGAGCAACTGACCTGTTTCTCTCTGCGTTGTTGTCTTTCAGAAAGCTGTCTAGAGATGTTGAGTCTATCTTCAAAGGGTTCATTGTGGGACTTTTATTTGGCTTATGCCTTGTATTCACAAACCAAAAATGAGGCAGAAGCATCAGGCATTTCTACACAGCAGTGACAACAGTGTGGCCAAAGAGGTAACAGCCAGGTACACCCTTACGCTACAGGTGTGCAGTTTGCTCTGTTTGCGGTGATGTAGCATTGGCCACCTGCAGTGGCATTTAAGGAATACATAAACTCTTCTCTTTTTAATTTTCCTGTAAAATAAGGTCTAGACTTAGATGTGTTATGTCTAGTTTTCGTCTTCCATTGGCAAATCAACACATTTTGCCAAAAATGTTTTAATGTATTTTCTTTATATTTGTTTAATATCCTGTAAATAATTTATCATCAAAACAGCAGTGAAATAAAGACTGGGGAAGCTGGACAAGTGTGAAATCTTCTTGTTCTATTTCAGAATGCAGCTGTGGCAGCAAGCTCAACAAAGGCTGCATGGATTTGCCTGTCCTCAGAAAGATGTTCCAGGACAGTGACCCGAACAGTCTCATCCACACACTGCCAGGAGCCAAGGAACGTGATTATACCAAAGGTACTGTACAGCAACAGCAACAGGGTCTCTAATGTGCTCATGGTTCTTGCCAAGCACATGTCAATAGTGTCTGTCTGCTGTGTCTGTTGATTGGTGTCAGCTCAGCAGTATAAGAACTCAGTGACCCTTGGAACATGAATCAATTTCTTATTCAAAACCCCTTGTACATCTTTATTATAACATATTTTACAATGGATAATACAATGCCTACTAAGAACAGGACTCCAAGCAGCAGGCCACTGAGACAGTTTAACTAGATATCACTGTTTACTGCTTTACTTTATAAAGTGCTGTGTTTATGATCCTTATCCACCCCTCCATCCACACACACTTCCCTCTATAAAGAATCTGACTTGACGTGAAGAAAAAGCACAACAGATAATCGTTACTGGTTTCACTAGGAATAACAACACCCTAGAATGAAGTCTATTGAAACGATAATGAGGTGTTTAGTGAAAATTTCTCTTAACTCTCTTGGCTGAGGGCTGACCTGGCCAGAGGACGAGGAGGCTGGGACCCTCCTGCAGAGGGGCAGCAGCAGAGGTGGAGTTGGGGTGGACTTATGTGAGGGAGAGAAGGGGATCATGTACAGTACTTATTGTGTTTTAGGAGAGGAAATGACATCAGGGGTGATTGCTAATTACTGACAGCCGAGTCTGATTGAATTTGTTGTTGGTCATCCCTCCTGAACTTTCGCTCAAAACTCCATTCATTTGCAGTTTCATAGAGAAAGCTAATCACGCATATTGAGCAAAACACAAAAGCTCACCAGTACAATAAATGGAAACACAAACAGTGTAAATGTACTGTAGTTTGTAACACAGATTTTATGATGAGATCACTATAGAAAGCAAGGGGAAACTTAGGGGGTTTGTTGTACTACCTGTAATCTGAATGTGAATGCACCTGCAGGGTGTGTTTAAGGAAAACCTCTCTGAATCTGCAGAAAAATATACTGTATATATACTTTCTATAGCTACTCATCTGTGTTCTGGACTGAAGACAGAGGGTACATACAGCACTGAAACAAGAAAAAGGAGTACAATGAAGCAAGTCTCCACAGATGGGAGAGCAGGGAAAGGCTGAATTTTAAACTCCAATGCTTTCGGTTGCATTCCTTTTACTTTAAAGTCACCTGGCAGCCCTCTAGTGGAGACTTCAGCATTTTCCAGACAAGAAGCATCCTGCCAGAGCAAACGTGATGCATTCTCGTCCCTGACTTGATGCCCACACATTATCAATATCCTTTCCAGCAGCGCGAGAGCCAGAGAAACTGCTGAATTTGACAAAAGCACACCTCTCTTTGTGAGAATAAATTTAGTATTAGAAGATGATTGATTTCTTAAGCCATTTAGTCTGTCATTTCATTGCAAACAGCATCAGCATTGCACCATCCTACTGTATTTCACTTTAAAAAGAGCTCGCTCTTCGGAACACGCGCGTGGGTTTTTTTAACTGCTTTGTTTAAACTGATTTCTTCTTTTCCACTGCCAAATCTCAGGTGTACACCTTTCCTTCAATAGTGACTAATTTAGCAGCAGATGTTCACTCACTTGTAAATAGGACTGGCAACCCAGGGAACTGAAGCCTGTTCCGGAAGCATAGCAGTGTTACAAAAATACACCACAAAGAGGATTGAGACTGAATGGGGCTATTCTTAACAGTCTGTCTCAAAGACCTTCACAGATATTCACAGGTTTTTATACACGTAATCATGGCCATACTTTAGGGAGAAGCTTTAAATGAGCTTTTATGATTAAACACCTTTGTTACCCTAAGTAGTCTTTACCAACTGAACAAGTCCTGAAAGCAGGCTAATTAAGAGTGCACCAGTAATTAAGAAAGCAAAGCTTGTACAGGATTTCAGAAGGGAGAAAGAGTAGCTAACACAGACTTTCTTTCTGTCTGATAGCAGTGAGGAAAGTGGCAAACACATTCTAACTAGCTGCTTACATAACCCCAAGCTGTAAAAGACTGTCCTGAATATTACAAATATACTGCAGAACTGGTTATAGGAGTGATTGTACTGTATGTCCCTGTATGTGAGTAAACCTTATATTTTATTATGATTACTTGCAAATTGCCCAAAACATCTTTGTAGCACCCTATAGAAGGTTGCACCTTCGATCACTCTAAAGCAGTTATAAAGCTAGTTAGAAATACGCCACATAGGCATATACAGTATATCTCAAGCGGGCCTTCAGAGACCAGAATAAACAAATTCAATGACTTGAGGGGTTAAAATTCTGCATCCCTGGGTTCTCATGCACTGCTCGTCTCTGAAGAAACAAAACAGAATATACCTTTATCAAAGCCCTGCTACACACGCAAGAATGACCTTCCAGGGAGAAGTGCTGGTAGCTACAGAGCATCTGACAAAAGGGTGATAGTGACTTTGGTGTTGTCTGACAAGCTTGTTGATCGTAGTGGGATGTAGGGGGATGCTAAAGAAAACTGAACATATTAAATTTTTAGGCTTTAGCTGAGAACCAGAACTAAATAATTAAAGTGTGATAAATACATTAAATTAAGACAAGACAACACTTGCAGCTTTTTGTTACTTTTGCTTTGTTATTCTCTCTGCATGCACATTTAATTAATTTATGTTAGATTTGCTTTTTTAGAAGAAGAGCAATGGGCTTCTACTTGTTAATGGGAAAACTGTTTCACATCTCCTGTGCCTCATGGCAGGCAGTGTAAATTTATTAGGCATGTGATTAGGGTCTTTCAAAATACACAATGTTTACAAAGGCTATTTTTTTTCACGCATTGGGGAAATATTTGCATTTTCACACAGACACTGGTTGACCTGCAGATCTGTGCTAATGGCATCTTCACAGCAGTTAATAATCCCACACAACACTGAAACAGGCAGCAGACAGCAATCGGAGCAGTGGTCTGCCCTGGATATCCCAGAGCTACTGGAGGGAACCAGCACACAAACACCCCCCCTTCTCTTATTGAGCTGTTGCCCTGACCTGACGGGAAATGCAGAGGCTGTTCAAGCTGCTGTAACAGGAGCCGGTCCAGGCTCCCGTGAAGCGTAGTTTAAGACTCTATGCAGACGGTATCATCCGGAAGTAAGTGGAGAAGGACAACAGGGAAAAGACGCAGAGGATCAGGATGCGATGACAGATAGTGATCTGGTGCTCGGGGGGTGTGGTGAAGGCAAACAATCCAGACAGTCCAAAGGGGGAATCTGGGGTGCAGTCCAGAGTCCAGAAACCAGGGGATCCATCCAAGACAGAACAAGTTAAAATCTGGAACAGGAACAAGGAGTAAAAACAGGGTAACGAGGCCAGGTGCTTCGACCCCCGGACTCAAATCAGTCAGGACCCCGTGAGGAAGCCTCTGCCATCGGGTCTCTCCTGAACCCGCTGGTAGGCGGGCTTCCGGGCGTTCATCTCCCAGTGCTAAGCCAGGAATAGCAAGAGTGCCTGCCTTAAATAATGAGAGACAGAACAGGGGACAGGTGCACATAATCAACTAAAATACAAAAGGGTCGGAGTGCCCTTAAAAGGAGGGATGACGATCGTGACAGCTGCCTTTCCTCTGCCTCTAGGAGCTAATCATGACAGCAGCATGTACTGTGGAGATTATTTCCCAGATAGCAACTGTTATGATGCGTTTTTCAGGACCCTATGCAGACAGCAGAATCCCGAAGGGAGTGAACAGTCACAGGGAGGAGACAAGGAACTGGGATGGTAGACGAACAGGGGTGCGTGACGAGTGTGCACTGGTGCTTGGGGGGTAGGTGGTCCAGGCGATCAAATCCGAGGAAGTCCGTAGGTAGAAAACCGGGGCGAAGTCCAAAAGCCGTGAAATCCAGGAGGAGACGAAAACATAATACAGTTAAAAGCCGGTGATCCGGTGCAAGGACAGGGAATAAAAATGGGCAACGGGACCAGGCGCTCCAAGTCCCAGACTAGGCTGGGTCAGGACATCAATAGAAGGCCTATGCCCTCAAGTCATGGACATGGGGCCTGGTAGTAGGTGGGCCTCCGGGCCTCCGTATTCCACTGCAGAGCCTGGAACAGAGTGAACGTCTGGCTTTTAAGGTGGGCTGGAACAGGAAGCAGGTGCACAAAATCAACTTAAATGTGAAAGAGCCGGAGCGCCCTTAAGGGGGAGGGATTACAATCCTGACAGCAACGGGGTTAGCATGAGAGCCAGTGAGATCAGGGCAGGATGAAAGGACCACCAGCACAGCTATAAACTGTACATCTAATTTCCTTCCTGGCAAGATCACCCCCCCCCCATTCCAAAAAAAGCAAAGTAAGAAAGTAAAATGAATCAGGTACTTCAACAGTCCTACTTGCAGACCACACAACTAGACAGCTGCCTTTTGTGGCACCCAACAAATCTGCATTTTGTGATTATCTGCATTACTCACCAAAAATAAAAAAAAATCCAAACTACGTTTCCCTACTGCTCTTTATAGAATATTTAACACACAATAATAATTGAAAGGGGGTATTCAAGCAATTAATCCCTGAAGAAAAATATTAGTGGTATTCCAAGGTAAGCAGATAGAAAGAACAGAAATAGAAATGAGAGCACTTTACATCCTACACACGCTGTCATCATTATAAAAACATTGATCCCTTCCTGGTATTCAGTTTAAGAGAAACAAATACGGCATATTTTTATTTTAGACAAAAAACAAACAAACTGGTTATGCTCCAAAACCTTAGGAATCACATTCACAGATCAGCATTCTCAATGGATGACGAATACAGCAGGTGCATGGAGTCCGTACTGGTTAATATACTGATTCAACATACTGATCTTGAAAACACAAAGAGCAAAACTAACAACTTTTATTAAGAGAACTGAGAAAATGAACTTCAGCTCTCTGCTGATTTACCAGACAAAATTAGATTTCACACAATTTCTTTTTTATCACATATCACATTAAAAAAATACAAGCCATTCTACATTGCAATTAACTTATTTTAGTATTCAATTATGCATAAATAGCAAAAACTGATTTGATTAAAAAACAATTCCTGGGTGAAAAATTGAAGAAAACATTTTACAATACTCTCAAGCATATTGGAGAGATAATTCAAATGATTGCACAGTGAATCAATATACTACTTGTCTACAAAGAAAAAGAATATGACTTCATAAAAGATAACGTGGATTCTCCAGGAAAGGCACAAAGGACTGAAAAATGCTAATCTCTTCAGCTAATCAAATCTCATTAACCTATTTTACTTCAGTCTAATATAATGTTATATAATGCAATCCCACGCATTAAAACATGGAGTCTAATGCACAGGTTTAACACACAGGTTTTTCACTTGTTCAGTTATACCTTTGCTGGTGTGATACTTGACTCCCACCTTTCCAGATTTTTATTATTTTTATAATTATCACTTTTATCTGAACAGTAATAAGTACCAGAATGGCAGCTAAACCCTCCACTGGCTCTGCAGATCCTGGCCTCCCTACAGCTCCCCTCTAATTCAATTGGTGAAGCTCTTTCTCACTTCTCCACTTGACCTGATGCGCAGTGGGGCTCCAGAATGGTGCATATCACCCAGCATGGTGCTGCTCTTCAGTGAGGGATGAAGTGGCTGCCCTCATATCTAGAAACTGCTTTGGGATTCTGCAGGATGAAAAGCGCTACATAAAAATGCAAGCAATTATTCTTAATCTTATTGACAAAGCTTCAGAGACCATACAAGTACAACAATCCTTTATCAATGGAATTAACCGACTTCCCCCTGCTCCTGCCTCTGTGTCTGATAGGGGTTTTTGGTTTAAGCACAATGTTAACTTTCCTGTTAAAAAATAAATTACATTCGATTTGACATTGAAATTTATATATTTCTATTTGTTTGGCCAAACAATAGAATACCACGAGATCAGTCCCAGCACTTAAGTTCCTTTTCCATTGTAAGAGCAGCCACAGCGAGCTTCCAAGGATCTGTGTGTTAATCCTCAGAAGCCATTACAACACTGTTAAACCTCTAATTGCCTCTGGATTACAGTTCATTCATTTGCAGCTGTTTCAAGCTACTGGATGAAAAAAAAAATGTTTTAACAGGAGGAGAGAACCCCTCCAATGCCTTACAATAAAAAAGAGAACAAATGAATCTTACCTACAACACAAAAAGAAACTATTCAATTCTTTTTCAGGTCTAGAACAGGATAAGATCACAAATGTTGTATTTCAGACTTTAAAACACCAATTCACATAAAGAAAACAAATGTAGCCTTGCATATGAAACCTCAAAATGAAGAAAATGATTCTGAAAAGTGTATAAGAAATTAAAGCATAAAAAGACTAAGAAGCCTGCTTGAAACATTAGGTTTACATGTACTGTATGCTATGCACACTTATTTGACTTGTTTGAGCTTTCTTGCTGCATAAGTAGAGTAGTTTATTGTCATCTGTACACATACATTGGAATTCTTAATCGCACAGTACAACAGTACAACAGACACCACGCAATGTAGACAACCGGAACAATAAATAAGTTGTGGAAAAATAAATATGTAGTAGTGAGACCCAAAAAAACTGGTAGACTACTGTATGTACTGTAAAGTGCATAATGCAGATGTGTATTAAGGCACTGCAGTTAGCTGTTGAAGATGTGTACTGCAGTGGGATAGAAGCTGTTCTTGAGTCTAGTGGTCCTTGCTTTAATAGTGCAGTACTGCTTGCCAGAGCACAGGGGGGAGAACAGTTTATGGCCGGGATGGTTGGGATCCTGAATGATGGTTTGGGCTTTATTGCGACAGTGGATGGTGTGGATCTCACCAATTGATGGTACAATCACATCCTATAATCCTCTGTGCCATTGCCACAACCCTTTGTAGCGCATTTATGTGGCTCATGCTGGTTCCTTAGTGCATTCATTACCTATTAGACTTCCCACACATGGACCCCTCACTTTTAGTTTGTTAAATTGTTCAATGAGTCCTCCTGGTTCATAATTGAATTCAAGGGCTGGCTGGAGCAAACTTATGTCATGGAGTGGATTGAAAGGGCTGCGAATTGAATAGCTCTGTCTTACTCTGTAAATTATCCCAAACCAGCTCCAGACAATTCCAATGCCAGCTCCTTCATTGTTCTAGGAAATTATCCAGCTGAGTTCTTGGTTCTTTTAATTGAACTCTAGATTTAACTAATAATTTGCTAGCTACACATTTTTGTAACTGAAAACCAGCAGATAAAGTACTCAGGTCACTGAAACCAGGCACTGTATGGGAAGTAGTAGTTCAGGTGGGGAGCTGCATCAGCATGCGTAGGCTGCAAAGTAATAGGTTTATTCCATGCTGAAAGAGAAGAAAGAAAACACAACGTTTCGGGCATGGAGCCTATTATTTGTTCCACTGTATGGGAAGTCCTTTCTGAAGAAAAACTGAAAAGCAGTTTCATTAGAATCTTTCTTAGTCAGGTGTTTATAAAATGGCTTAAAAGGATGGTACAGTAAACAGTCTTAGCCTAAGATATTAAAATAAAGAGGACCAACTTGAGGTTTTGCTCTGTGCAGTCAGAAATGTCCTAGGCTTTAATCGAGTTGTGACCACCCCAATCCTGAAGGACTGGAAAATATAAATTCTTGTGGTCTACAAGAGTTTTTAATTATCCATCTAAACACAATTCACTTACTTGGACGAATTGAAGCCTCATCCTTGCTCAGGCTGGTTTTGAATTGAAGAGACCTATAGCTGCTGGGCAGGGGAACAAGGGGACAGGGACCGAATACAACACCTGTACCTTTCAGTTAGGAGACTCCTTTTGCTCTGTGTCTCAACCCACCTGACTACGGACTTTTGACTTCAGGATCCTTTGTGCAAGAATTCTGCTCCGTGAAGCACTGGGGTTACTTCTAAAGTAATTTAGTGCTTAATGGCTCAAATACAAACATAAGATAAGATCACTTTATTAGCCTTATACAATTTCTTGCATTAGGAATTTGTCTTTCCACATACCCCAGCTTGTTCTCCATGAGACACACAGACAGGAAGAGAAACTGAGTCAGAGCACAGGGTCAGCCATTGTACAGCACCCCTGGAGCAGTTGGGGTTAAGGGCCTCACTCAGTGGCCCAACAGAGTAGGATTCCTGTGCTGGCTGCAGGAATTGAACCAGCAACCTTCCAGCCACAGGGGAAGATCCTTAGCCACAGTGCCAACACTCCGACCTGTAAATCACAAATGTATATGTTTAAAGAGATAAAGTTCTAAAAGTAATGCAACAGGAAACTGCAATGAAAGAGTTTCATGTGTGTAAGAGTAACTTCACTTTTGATTATAAAGGGAGAGTTGCTTTTCCACCATAATATTCATTTTATTTAAAATAATTGTAATCATTATGGATTAATCATCTTTTCATTTTTAAAAGTAATTTAAACTTCTGCTAGCAGAGAACTTTAAACTTTAAAACTTTGTGATTAAGTGCTTGAAGTATTGGGCAGACTGTCTATGGTAGTAAAGCCTCCAATTATCTGAGTATTGAAAAAGCCAAACTATCTTCAACCCAGCAAGATAAGACTCTAAGATGTTGAGCCAATTTGTATAGGCCATTCCTCCTCTCAGGCTGCATAGCTTCAGAAGTGAAATAATCTGTTTTCACCAAGTGCTCTGATGATAAAGACCGTATCTTTTACCATTGAATTAAAGACTTCAGAAGTATGAAATGGTTTGATTTGATGGAAAAATAAAGATACAATCTCGTTGGAGAGTAATTTATGTTCAAAAACACAGAGGTTGAAAAAAATACCTGTGCTTTTAAGAAAAATCTTCTCTTTACAGACTTATTTCACTCTTATGATTAGTGACTTTGAAGATACTATTACATTAGATAAGGAGTGTGGATTAAAAGATAGCAGCCCCTGTATCTCAGTCATGCTTCATCAATCACACTACCTACAAAACCCAGCTTTTAAGGAGCAAATGTATGGAGCACGTCCCTCTATTCCATTGCTTTAGGCTAAATAGATATACAGTATCAAGAACTTGCTTGAAGACCATGTTACTGAAACCCTTACTGAAAAAAATGTCAGCAAAAAGTACCAGTGGAGACATCAACATCAAACATCAAGTAAAAGAAAAAAAATCATTAAAAAAATTATCAAACAAACTGTTTTTTTCATCTTCCTAGCTAGTCATTTAATTGCTAAGGCTCTCCAGCTTTAAACATGAAATACTGAAATATTATGGGAGAAGCCTCATAACTATTGAACTACTGGTTAATGAAACTATTTTTAAAGCTGGATACTGAATAAACAGTTTCTGATTTGCTCCCCTTTCTTTTTAATCTGCAGTAATAGAAACATTATATATTGGCAATGCTTTCAAAGGCTTAACAAGAACAACTTGATTTACGGGTGTATTTTTCTGAATGAACAAAGTAACCAGTTGCTGCTGATTTCTGGAGACTGGAAACCCTTGCGTTGCATTGAATCAGAAATCTGATCCACTGAGGGTCTCCTGTGTGCCTCTATCCATACAGGACCTCACTCCAAAACGGACACCTGGAAGCCCGCCTACCACCGGGCACGGGATTCTGATCCCGACCTCTGAGTCCAGGGCTCAGAGCACCTTGCCTCATTATGGTTTTAATCTCCCATGTTCCTGGTTCAACGTTCCTGTTCCCTGTGTTAACTGTCTTTGTCATGGATGGACTACCTGGCTTTTGGATTACGGACCGTGCCCCGATTTTCCCTTCTGGACTTCCTTGGACTCGTTAGCCTACTCCCCGCCCCCCGAGCACCGGATCACTCAAGTCATCATCCCCTGCCTGTCATCCCAAGCTTACCTTGCTATGCCATCCCTGATGTCCTTCTCCAGTCACTTCCAGATTATACCATCAAGCACAGGGTCTTAAACTACACGTTTCACGGGAGTCAGAACTGTCTTCCGTGACACCTGGGTATTACCACTAGTTGACTGTGACTGGAATTCCCTTGGTGGTGCACACTGGAGGTCTTGTTTGGGTTAGTAGGCCATTAGGTGTTACTAGTATAACAGCAACCACAGCCACTGCTGGGGTGCCTGCAGGCTTGTGACGATGGGCACACTATTCCCCTAATTGGAAGAATGCCCAGAGCTTGAGGTATGGTGAAACAAGAATGAGTTGACTAGGTGGTGACTTGGAAGAACATGTCTGCGCTTTTATCATCCTTTCTGCATCGATGTGAGCCGATATCTCAAGGCGTGATTCTGAATTGGGCGAGTATGAGTCTATATAAAACAATTGGCAAATTCACGTGTATGCACAGCAAAATTCAACCCACTCTATCCACGGCACGTTAGTAGCATAACCCTCAATGGTAGTGTGTCACTGAGCGCATACTATACAAGATCCATCTTGGCCAACAGGGAACTGCCATCAAGAATTGAATTTAAGAATCTACAACTCACGGGCACATCGGCTAACTGTGTAAATGCCTCAGCATTCAGCAAACCCCTGCACTCTGCATGTTTCACTACCATGTACATGTTCTGTATCTAGTGTGTTTATTGTTCTGTACTACCCGTTGTACAGTATGTTGTTGTGTTTTGTTGTCATTATTTACCGTTTCGCAAATTGTGTGGGGTTGTCTGTTGTAATTTTCAAGTCCTGAGAGAACAGTGCAAATAAGAATCCCAATGGAACAAGTAATAGGTTTATTCCATGCTGAAAAAAAAGAAGAAAGAGAACACAACGTTTCGGCCGTTGAAGCCTTCTTCAGGTGTGAGAGAGACAGGGTAGTAGGCAAAGGTAAAGTAGCGGGAGAACAAAGGTTGGGAGGGAGGAGGAGTGAGAGGCGGGAGCAGGGGACAGAAAGAGAGGCCAATCAAGAGGTGTGAAGTCAGAATGGGTGCAGAGAGGTGTGAAATGAAACTTCCAATGAATGGAGAAAATTTAAAAGAACAGTAGTCTGTCGTTAAGAGAAGGGAGAATGTGTGATCCTAGCTGCAGAATAATTTTGGTTTCGGTGGTCTTTCTGATGTATGAGTTCGGAAAACCGTCTTTGAGAACACAGACGGAGAGATTAGAGTGGTCGTGGCCGTCAGAGGTGAAATGAGAAACAATGGGCTTGGAGAGATCTTTAATCTTCACAGCCCTGACGTGTTCTCTGAAGCTGTCTCCGAGTCTCCTTCCTGTTTCCCCAATGTAGATGGCTGAGTTAATGAGGTAATTAATTAGATTATTGGTTGTGGTTAGTTAACATGTACTCACATGGGGCTAATTGGTGATGCTTTGGTATAAACAGGGTGTGAAAGACTTAGTGTTGTATGGATATCGGTATTGTCCTGGAAAGCAGGCTTTAGAGTCCTTTTTTGTCACAAAAAAAAAATTCTATAATAAAGAGCCCTGGCCCATACAGCCATGGCCCTCAAAATCAAAATTTCACGAAACACAAACTCCTAACCTTTATTGGATACATTAATGATCTCTATATACAGTGTATAGACAGTAAACATAACACAGCAAGTCCGGAAGGCCATGATTAGCTCTCCAGTTTCTAAAACTCTTTTCATTTCTTACACTCAAGCAGGTGATTTGTGTACCTGAGTAAATACAGCTCATTTGAAATAAAAAAAAAGCCTGTAGCTTTAAGGGGCCTGCTGAATTGTACTGTAGCTTTCCAGGTCACTCCTGGCAGATATTTTCCTGTCTAAGTCAATGCTGCATTGCAAGAAACTAGAATGGAAAATTCACAGTGCGCTATACATTAACACAGTGGTTCTCAAACTGTGGTACGCGTACCAGGAGTGGTACGTGGAGCGCTGCCAGCTGGTACGCCATATGACCCTGGAACTTTGTTGTGTGCGCTGAAAAATCGGGACGTTTTTTCGTATTTTAATACGTGTCGAATACGCAGCCTACGTACTATGATACAGTGCGCGCTAATACTTCAGTGGACACAAGAGATACTGTGTAATTCTATATCACTCTATAGGAATGCGTGCTACGGACGCAAGTGACCAATTGTATTTAAAACAAAAGCTATCTCCAGCAAATAGGGAGGTAGGAGAATGTGCGTGATTTTGGAACAATGCCAACATTGTAAACACAGGAATGCATACAAATACACGCTACGAACGCTGGTAATCTTGTGAGCACAGGAAAGCGTGATGGATAACAGAAAAATATTTAAGAACTGTTCTAAGTTAATTCGAGAAAAATACACGGAGCGTCTCTGTGTTTCGCTCCCATGCGCATGAAATAAAAACTTAAAATAAATACGGAAATAAAAATGGAAACACAGAAAAATGCAAGATTGCGGATTGCTAAAGCAGGTAAGCCCCACACTATTATGTGTGGAGAAAAAGCTGCTAAAGAGCTCGACCTGCTGCCCCCCCGAAAGACACGGTCACTCATAGAATTATTGATATGGGGGATGATATTAAAGGTACGTTGATAGAGCGCGTTAAGATAAGCAGATGTTTTTCACTGCAATTAGATGAGTCTGTAGTTGATTTGGCCAATTTGCTCGTTTACGTTAGATACGAGTTTGAGGGTACGTCCCATGAGGACTTTCTATTCTGTAAGCTGCTACCAACAGGAACTACAGGAGTGCACATTTTTCAGCTTCTGAATGAATTTATCGAAGAGAATGGCATCGACTGGATAAAATGTCGGAGTTTGTACAGACGGTGCTAGAGCAATGACAAGCTGACATATAGGTGTAGTTGCATGAATTAGAGAGGTTGCTTCAGAAATGAATGGACGCATTGCAACATTCACCGCGAGACCTTTGCCGTCAAGAAAATGCCTGACGATTTAAAATCTGTTAGACTCTGTTGTGAATTGTATCAAGGCTCGAAAAATTAATTCACATCTGCTTTGCTCGACTAAATAGGCTCACCCCTCTCATTGAAATTGTGCTTTTTTATTATTTTTATTTGTTGTTGTTACTGTTTTTTTTTCTGTAAAACAGTTTGAGAAGCCACCTTTAAAGGCACTATATCAAATAAAGTTTATATTAAAATATTTATTATACTGTATGTATGTGTGAGTGTGTGTGAACACGCACTCATGTTGGTCATTGAGAATTTCTGGGGTTCCTATGAGATGATGACTTGTAGGTGGTACTTGGATTCTTTGGTTGGATTAGGGGTGGTACTTTGGTCCACAAAGTTTGAGAACCACTGCATTAAAACATCAACACATTACTTCATCACTTTTCTATGATAATTATGATCATTTGTTCTGGAAAAGTTGTATAAACAAAAGCTGATTGATGTGGGTGCAGCCCTGTGTGTTCTGTCGTGCCTCCACAATATACTGTATAAGGGTATAAAAGTTTCAGGCTTCAGTAGCAATTGCAATCAGAAGACAATCCCTTGAGCTCAGAGTTCAGGACTGTCTCATGTCAGAAGAACAAGAATCTAACAATAAATAAAGACAAGCACACGTCACGCAAGCCAAGTTCCTGGACATAACAGAATGTGACCTGAATAGAAGCAACCACTGAACACAGGCCCAACACGAGCTAGAAGCCACCAAACTACTGTACAGCTCCCACCCACCATCAAGAGAACACATCCAGATGCAAGCAAAACCATTTTCGGTACAAAACAAACAAAATGGAGATGCTTGTTTTTAATTCATTCTTTCACAGAAAGCACAGAAAACCTCACTGAAACCAACTGAAGCAATAAACAAGGTTATTTTATGACAATCTCAGAGATCAGTGGATTATTCAAATCTACTCATTTACAAGCCTTGCAAGAGACTGTGCACCTATAGTACATTTACACTTGCACTGTATTTATTTCAGTTCTTAACTATTTGTATTCTTTTAAATGTATTATGAACAGTGGCATAATATGTTTCTTCATAATTCTGCTAAAATGTGTGTGCCCTGTAGCCAGACAAATCAAATAGTAGGTGTCGCAAGTCCACTCCTGAAGGGACACTCTTCAGTAGGTTGTGTAGATATCAGCAAGTAGCTGTGTGGAGCTGGTTAGAACTCTGCACTAGTAACTGGATGGTTATAGGTTAAAATGCTGCAGGTGGAGCACTCCTGTTGCCTTGAGAAGGGTACTTCACTAAGAGTGCTTCAGCAATATAAACAGCTGTATAAATGGGTACAAATGTAAGTTGATTTGAATGAAAGCATCAGCCAAATAAATTAACAGTAATAATTAATAGCATCAGCAGCTTCAGACTTGTGTAGGAGTGTTAAATTGGCCTAATTAAGCCTTAATCGAGATCAGTTAACCCTCTCCTCAAGGCCATGTGCAGCTGATGACTTGAAGAGACCTAGAGGAAAACACAGTGGTGCCCTCGAGGACCAGAGTTGGAACGCCCTGCTGCACAGGAACTGCACACTGTTATAACACAATTAAGGCTGTTCCATTCATTCTCTTACTGTAGAAAACATTATTCAGATTTTATTCAGTGAATCCATTATGTTTTTGTTCATTAAATATAGGTGCAACAGGCAGCAAAGTACAGGACTACTCGTATTTTCATAGAACATATACTGTAGAAGTATAGAATATATCATATACAGTATTGGTCATACTGTGTGTATACAGTAAGGAACAGATTGGGTGGAGCAGTGGCACTGTGGCTAAGGATCTGTACCTGTGGCTGGAAGACTGCTGGTTCAAATCCTGTGGCTAGCAGAGGAATCCTACTCTGTTGGGCCCCTGAATAAAGCCCTTTACCCCAACTGCTCCAGGGGTGCTGTACAATGGCTGACCCTTTGCTCTGACCCCAAGTTTCTCTCCCTGTCGGTGTCTCATGGAGAGCAAGCTGGAGTATGTGAAAAAAGACAAATTCCTAATGCAAGAAATTGTATATGTCTAATAAAGTGATCTTATCTTGTACTCTATATATTCCTTATATAGAATGTACAGAAGTGGATGAACATTCTTTAAGTCCTGAATACAGCAAAGTAAAAGAACAATATTCAACTCACTTTTGTGTATATTAAAGGAACAGTACAAATGTTTAATCATTAAGAGGTTGGACTAGTATGAATAATAGTTACACCGACTTCTGACATTTTACATTGATCACATTAACAGGAACAGAGACAGGATATTGTGCCCTGATTGAGTGGTAAAGAGAAGCAATTCATTATAAAACCCCTGCAAGAACTTTTTTCTTTAATGACATGAATGAAAACAGTGAGTGTGCTGGGCTTGGTAAGTCCACATCATAAATATTTTTCAATTCTTCTTTTGTAGATGATGTTATTTTCTGCAGGCTTGGTAAGGGTTAGTAAGGGTTGCAAATTAATGGAAGTGAATTTTATTCTTAACAATATTAAGAATATGTAGTATAACCTTAAATTAAATTGTCCGCCAATCATCAGAGCATTGACTTAACTACAAATTGCTCAAGAAAAAAAAAGCAAATATACAAAGCTTTAGTGATAACGAGCCACTTTCTGCTGAGAAAACCTACAGCAGACCTTCATTTAATTTTCTCTCTGCAGAATGCAAAATACTGTCATATAAAGATGTGATCCTTTAAAAATGAAGCCGAAAAATAATTTTGCAATGAAAACCGTGTTGAGATTAGTGTGGAGTGTTGAGTAAATTTATGAAAAAAAAAAACATTTATCAAATCTTTAACAGTAGATGCTTATGGAAAACACAGTACAATATACTGTAAGTGGATATTTAATAAATATACTGAGAGGTCTTTAAATGAAACAAATACTACCAGGTCCAATTTTCATTTTGTTGTGCTTTTTGTATCCCGATTAGTATATTAAAATACATTTGTGAGAGACCATATGAAATTGAACATGACTAATAATGTTAGTGCCTTTATTTAGTGCAGATATACTGTACGTAAATCACGTATGAACATTCCAAACTGATTTTTGGGAATTGTTTGTAAACTCAAAATATATGGATTGCTGTTAGCAGCAATCACTGTTTTCAATTTTCACTTAGCTGGATGCATGTCTCCTGGGATTAAAGCAAAGTATATAAAAAGCTGATGCACACAGAGCTTTAATCTAAAGGGAGGAGTTGACAGTTCCTTCTATTTCAGACATTCGAATTTCTGGGGAAAACAGCATAAATTAAACGGAATGCCCTTTTCAATATCAATTTGTCATCACCAACAACCACTGCATTCTTGCTAGATGTGTCAAGGGCCACTGTATTCAGTTTACATGGAATAACTCATTCTGCATTTTGCTTTAATGTACAGGTTTGCCCTTTTTGCGCTGTGAACAAGTTGCTTTTTCACTTCCAGATGGCTCCTCGAGCAATCAGAAGAGACAGGCTGGCAAGACAACAGTGCAGGGCTCCCACCTGTACTCAGATAAGTATTCCATGGGTTTATGCACAGGCATCAATGTGAATTCAAAGGCAGATGTTCCGAGTTTAGCACGCTCTTCCATGTAAGAGCTTTGATGTTTTTCACCAGCTGATTTCATAAATGGTTTGAATTCTGCAGATCAATAAAGCAATAAAAACAATGTCAAAAATTACATGCTGAAACCTAATTGAACAGGAAGAAGGAGTGATGTTGATTAGGCCCTGACGCAGGGCTTGATTTAATCAAACCAGCAAAGAGCTGTTCAAATTTTCAATTTCCCTTACATATGTTTCAGAAGGGAACATCGAGTCTACCACATATTAAAATCATTGCCACCTACTCAAGCCTGACATTGCTATGTTAGTGTTGATACAAAGGTGATTTAAAATGTATCAATTTTTCTGAACATTCTTTTAATTTTCAAAGCATTGTATTGAAAAACACAATATTGTAAAACCCCAATCGCTCCATGGATCCCAACAGAGAGCTCATTCCAATGCTAGTAGTTCAAGTACAGGAGGGAGCTGCGTCAGCATGCGTAGGCTGCAAAGGAACAAGTAAAGGCGTGCTGAAAAGAGAAGAAAGGAAACAACATTTCAGCTGTGGAACCTTCTTCATCTTGACACCTTTCCTTGTTCCTTCATTCCAATGATGCCAGGGGAGTCTCCCAGAGAGCCAATATATCAGATGCAGTCCTGATTTAGAATGGCAGACAAGGCAGGGCCTGACTTCATCCCTTAATCACTTCTGGGCATATCCAAAATAGATGTAGAAAGAGGGCTCACAGTACCCCCACTCCATCTGGAAAGACCGTACACATGGGACCAGAAACCACCGTATGATAATACAGTACAGTATCTTCAAGGAGCCGTTTGAGGACTGAGGAATGCCTTTAAAACCACATTTGGCACAATTTATTGCAAACCACAAGAAAAGTAAAATATACACAGTAACTTGTAAAACCTCCAATTTACATCTTAAAATATACAACATTTCCAGCTGTATGTGCAGCGCCATATGCTGTGATTGAGAATGGATACCATTCCGGCTAGGTGAAGCGGCCTAATTAAATCTTAAACAAGTAGGCTTGTGAATACATCACTTTTGAGCCAATACAAACATTGCTCTCAACTTCGAGATGGTTTTGCTGACAAATAATACTTAATGCCCGATGTACTTAGTCACTCGTTCATTGCATTTCACTAGTCACGACAGTGACTAGTGAGCAGGAAGGGCCACGTCACGTCACAATGCATGGGAACTCTTGCTCTCGCCCGCGGTGAGACCAGGGGTTTGCGATAACATGGCAACTTACAGTACAGTGCTTTCACAAAGATGACCATTTTGTGCTCAATTTGAAATTTGTATTTTTTTTCTATAATGTCAATGAATTCATATTGTTACCAAAATTTTACAACTGGTCTGAGGAACTGAGGCTACAGTTCCCTTTTAAGTCTTGAGAGATAGTTAGGAGAGGCTTCTCTGTCTTTTCCCTGTCCTTAAGACAGTTTTTTTAATCAGACTATGACCAACTTCATTAATATTCAGGAAAGAAACTCATATTATGTTGAGGGGGTGGTAGTGGAAAATAACATTTTAATTTCCAAGACACTTAAGGGGTGATCATTTATGGAGATTATGAACATCTTGAAGGTATTTTTTTACTTTTTTTTTAAATTAAAGTAGCAGGCATTTCATTCCACATGGCAGTGCTGAGGTGAATAGCAGAGACAATTACAGTCAACCTTTGTAGAGCATCCTGGCTGGTTTAAAGCTGTTATTTGCTTCTTTATGGCTGCTACTTCTACCTGCTAATTGACATTCACTTGTTGTTGTTTTTTTGGTCCCAGAATAAAAGCTAAAATACTAAAAGCTTTATATGTATATTATGATTGCTCCCACAAAAATAAAAAATTAAAACTTTTCAAAGAGAAGTGTTCTTTATCAGCAGGGGGGAGTGCTCCAAGTAAATGGTAACAGCTGTTCTGCAAAGGGTTTGGGATTGTAACATAGGTTGAGTCCTTGTCCTTCCATCTGAAACTCCAGGCGCTGGCTAGGGCTAATATGAGTTTTCAGCTCTCCCTTGACTCAGGAAGAGGTCAAACATGAGAAAGACAATATGCAAAATTCATATGGAAAAGTATCAATTGTAAAACCTACAATGCTGTGATTTTTGAACAGTTCTACAGTAATTTTGCACACAAGTTGCACAAACCTTTTTTAAAGTGAGTGTCCTGCAAACTAGCACCAGCCAAAAAGGAAACAGACAAGAAGCTGTGATTCATCAGATGCAGATGCAGCTACTGTATTTAACAGATTTTACAGAAAATTAAGGAGGTGCAGGAAACAGCTGACAGCACTGTTGAAAATGATCTTTGAATGATTTGAAGGAAATCGCATTAGAAGTGAAAATTGCTGTTACAGCACCTAGCGGGGTACTAACCGTTTTTACAGTCAAAACAACATAAAAAATAACAGTGAGAAGGACAGGAGGACAAGGTAATTCATGAATAGCTTGTGAATGTGGTTAATGATGAACTTTGGCTGAGTTTAATCATCAAGTTTTAACCCTTTTCATTCTAGACGCATTAAATAAAACAGATTCTTATGTTCCAATGTCTAATTTTGTTTCTTTTTTAAAATTGCTGCCTTTATTTTTTGTACAAATATACCTCGGGGAACTAAGCTAATTTCTGACATATGACATATTGACATTATTGTTCCAGACTGTGAGGTGACTACACATCAGACAACCACAACCTCAGACAACGTGCCAATGAACTGTTGCTAAGTGGCTATTGGAAGCTGAAACTGAACTGCTACAGTGCACCACCTACCAAGAGCTCTGTGCCAAAACAGCATACGCAAGAGCTAGTGCCGTTCCAGTATCATCTCATATTTCCATTGTAAACATACTGTAAAGGGACGCAGCACTCCCCAATATGACACTTACCAATATTAAAAAAAAACAATACCCCAATACCTTTTAAAAAAAGTCACCCCTTGGGACTGCTAAAATCACTTGGCCTTCTCTGTCCATTTAGCACCTGAACCTCTATATACGGTTGCGTAATCAGACCGAGCCACACTGAGCGATTTGCTTCAGGGCATGAGAACCTAGGCTGATATGCACTGGTATGGTGCCTCTTTTGCCAGATGTTCATAGCAGGTCTTTTTTTCTAGATCAGACACCAGACATTGGGAATAGCAGGCTGCCTCTGCAGGACCCTATGATATACTCTCCTTACAAAACTCTTCTCTCCTAAATACACATGTTAATATTGTATTTATGCCATGATTTAATAATTCTTTCATCCACCCTAATCTACACTAGATCCTAATAATGTAACTTTACTTTATACTTTACTTATTTAGTTTTGAATATGCACACCTGGGGTTTTTCCATGTTTCTTGTTGTGTTTTAATGCACCACATGACAATAATCCTGTTAACATTGTAAGTGCTCATATGGGCAGTACGGTGGCTCTGTGGCTGGAAGGTTGTCGGTTTGTATCCTGTGGCCAGCAGAGGAATCTTACTCCATTGGAATCCTACTTTCTTCCTGAGAAAGGCCCTTAACCCCATCTGCTTCAGGGGTGCCGTATAAATGGCTGACCCTGCACTCTGACCCCAAGCTTCTCTCCCTGTCTGTGTGTCTCATGGAGAGCAGGTTGGGGTAAACAAAAAGACACATTTCTAAGCAAGAAATTGTATATGGCTAATAAAATGATCTTTATTATAATTGAATTGTCAAGCTCCAGTAGGTGTTTACTACTATAAATCACAATTTAAAACTTGTGGGGAAATACAGGAATTGATATTGGTTTAAATATGTAATAAAAAAATGTAAAGGTGCAGATTACAGTAGCATGCAAATGGCCCCAGTAAATATTCGCTGCTGGGGGAATTGTAAAGCAGAGCCATGAAATGCTTGTGACATTGACAGTTTGCCAAATAGAGGCCTGTCAGGAGAGATCACATCTTCAGCTAATGTAGTCATCTAACCGCAAATGGATGAATCACTAAAACCAGACAGAGAACGTTATTATGTAGTGACACAGTTCTGCTGTACGGATGAAACGTACTGTTTTTCTTGGATGCACTGTATGGGTGCATAAAACTCTATACCCCGATGAAAAACCACCAACCCACTTTCTTAATGGATAAAAAGAACTGGAGGTCCGCAAAAATCACGCCTCCAGGCATTTCCTTTTGAGATTTCATAGAGCAATATGGACTACAGTATGTCCCAATTTGTGGTCATCAAAGATATGCCGGCTGGACAGATAAGATCACACTCGCAACCCGTAATTAAATTATCTCTTCAAACACTATGATCTGCTAAATGACTCATCCCTCATCCCTCACATCTTATCAATTCTAAATGTTTTTTCTTCTACAGGGATTGTAACAGATGAGACCAAAGCCCTAATGAGACCTCTATTGACCAGCCTGACTCTTGCTGGTTCCAGCTCTCTCACAGACCATAGTCATTGTCAATAGAATAACTACAGTCTTAAATCAAACATCCTAATGTGCACTCATTTTTCACATCTTACGAGGTACTGTAATATTATACCTCTTCCTACTTACTGCACGCTGTGTTTCACCACAGATATGCTGGAGTTTCATTTCCATGGTAATCAATTAACCATGGAGGCACTCTGTCATGATTTCAGACAAATCTAGACTTGGTGTGAAGTGTAGTAAGGCCTTCAGATGGTCAGAGATAAGGACACTGAGGGGCTGCCTGTCACTGCAATGTGAAAATAACAGGGCAGGAAAATGACTGTCATCAGGGAGAAGTCTTGCAATCTTGTGCAGGGAGATAAACAGCGGGTGTGGAGAGCTTAATGTGTGGGTGAGTTTAGAGTCCAACCACTCCGGCACTTCAAATCTGTGATCCTTGCTGTGTTGCAACAGACAAACACAAGGGTTTGTCCCTTTCAGCTGCAAAACACGCAGCACAATAGCAGCAACACTCCATGCCATTACATTGTTCTGCAAGTGCTCTCTTAAACACTCTGTGCAGAGCACAACAAAACGCAAAACCTACTGTATACTGTGTTGTCATTACACACAGACATCTTTGACATGACAAGAGAGAGAATGTCCCTCCCATACACAAACACTTACGTTTTAAATGCAAGCAAAAAAAACCAAAACAGATGTCTAATTATTTTACAAGATTCTACACTGCTTCAGACAAGGAAAAGAGTTTTAAAATGAAATGGCTAAACTGCTAAGCTTAACCCTACACTTTATAATGTAGATGACATTAAAAAAGTTATAACTTCAGACACTGCCTTTTTGAGGTTGTTACACAGGAAGGGTGGTCTGGCTACTGATGAGAAGTGATTGAGTAACAATCCCGGGGTTAAAGTTTTACACCCCTGTCATGTCCCAGCGAGAGAGAGTTTCACAGGAAGGTAGAACACAACAAGGAACACAAAGGAAAAGCATATTCTATGCAAAAAAACATAATTCTGACTGTGACTGACTTGTTTTTTCCTGGTTTGGTGACAGACATACAGTAATATATACAGCACTATATCCATGGCAGAACAAATACTAATTTATACAATTCTAAGCATAAACTCAGGCAGGTGCACATCCTCATTCGAAGTTTTATCAATCAAGATTCTGAATCCCCTCTAAATAAACAGTTGTTACATTTTAGTTTCATTTTGGCTGACAGACATGGTTCACTCTTTCAGCACTATTATAAATCATACGATTTCAGCTTCAATCTGGCTTTTACAAGTGCTGTGTCAATGGTGTTATTTTACTGGGACTGTAAGCTAAAGAGGCCTAAAATGAGCCAGAATGCAAATGTGTTACATTTCTCTTTGAACATCTCTGAGACTACATTAGGGGAACTGCAGTACTAAAAATGGCATTTCTTTAACATAGCTGTTCCCCTTTTTTTTCAGCATGTACTGTAGAAAATCTCAAATATAGCAAACACTCTATAAGCTGGCATGGTTTTTCTGTTTTCTTATTTTTAAGCCTTTTGTGAACTGCAGATATTGTTTATTGTGCCTGATGATTAAGATATTACAATATATATTGTTTGAATCTAACAAGATCCTGGATTTTATGCTCAAGTGTTGTAAGCTCCTTAAAGAAGGAAATAAGAGGCATGATTTTATTTATTTTTTTGAAGATAATGCTTCAATTTGTATTCTAGTTCAATGAGGCTGTATTGTGGACCCCTAAATCAGAGTGAGATCTTTGCTGTTTAGCCCATGTACTGTACATTGTCACTCAGGGTTTGAATACAATATCTACTGTACATCTTAAAGACTGGACACAATCACAATCCTCACAGGGATAGACAGGCCTGGGGTTCAAGGTGCCCCCACAGCTAATAGAAGGGTCATATCATTGTCACCCATAGTCTAAAAATAAAACAATCACAGCCTCTCATAAAAAATAAAACATTGTACCTTATGTGAAAGACAAAAACCCATGTTAACTAACCCCTTTCTAACATGCCTATATAGAATATGGATTTTATAAATGTCAAGTGAGTTGGTCAAAGCAGTGAAGGCTTTTAGTGGTACCTCCAGAATGAGAAATATACAATTTTCCAAATGTCTGGACAGACTGGAGACCTAATGTGAAGCTGACTTTGTCACTGTACCATATTCATAACAGAGATGCAGCAGGTTTAAGTGACTCTAATGATTGTTAGTTGTGGCATGACTCCCTCACTGCTATTTTCCTCAAAAGAATGCCTCTGTTGGAGCCATTACTCTATTACAGCATTTTGTAAACATTGTGTATTTTCCATCCCATACCCTCGAAATTACCTTGTCACAGAAGGCTCTTCTTAGAACAGAGGACACAACCTTCCATGGAGGTTTGCAGTTTGGGATCCTATGCAGAGCGGCTTTTCCCAGGAAAGGCAGGAGACAGACTTCAGGAAGAACAAACTCAGGTTTATTAAAGGTGCAAGAATTCAGCAACAGTTCATGATCTGGTGCTCAGGGGGATAAACTGCACAAGGCATCCGAGTCCAGGCAAAGTGACGGGGAATGTTCACGTATAACTCCAGGCCAGGGAATCCATCCATCCAGACACACAAGAAACAAACAAACCAGGAAGGCAGGGAGCCAGGTTCTCCAGGCCCCGGGCTCAGAGGCCAGGATGTCTCTGGTAAGGCCTATGCCTCAGGCATCCCTGTAGCTTACAGAAATCCATATTCCACTGCTGAGCCCTGAGCACAGGATCCCCTAGGCTTATATACAGAAGTCCTAACTATACACACCAGGAGCTAATACAGACGTCAGACTTACATAGATCTCAGGAAAGGTTAGAGCGCCCTCTAAAGGAGGGATGTCAACCCTGGCATTTCCGTACCCTTGAAATGACCTACTGTATTGTTTCACACATTAGCTCACAGCAGTGACTCCTGTGTTGCACAGCGCAAGGAGGATGGTCAGATAACCTCAAAGGCCACCCATCAGAGCCATTCACGTCTTGACACATCACAAGCTTGGTGGCATTAGGGGCATCAGTGCCAAGGGAAACAGCAGAGTATCTCTTTTTCTGCCAGCGTTTAAGAGAGCTTTGTGAGAAGAGTTGAGAAGATGCTGGCAGGAGAAAGCCCTGCAAGTGTGTTATCATTAGTGTTTGACCTTCAGGTTTTTGCAATCGGAACAGAAGCAAAAGTTTCTCTATTTTCAAAGGAACACTTTATGTTTAATCTTATGTTATGTGTTAAAGTTCAGTGGACGTACGTGAATTATTTTTAAATCCTATTTTGGATTCTGTTCTCTTGTCTCATCAAGTCTGATCAGATGAATTCCAAATTTCTTACGCACTTCCACATTCTGTCTCGGGTCACTCAGCGTAGTCTTTTTCATTTGGATGCAGAAACTCAAAAAGAACTGTGATTTATTCTGTGTGTTTGCGTAAAAGCACTGACACAGGAGTCCACTGGCAGGAGGTCAATGCCAACACTGTTTTTATAAATGAGCAAGGCCTTTGATCATAGCTCCATGTGTCAGCAGGCTTTACAGTACATGCCTGTGTATCCCTCCTGATAAGGGCACAAGACTCCGGCACATGTTACGGTCAAGTATCCCGACTAGCGCTTGACATGTATTTCTGAACTTGTCAATGAAGTGGTCAGCTGGTACATGAGTTTCAGCTTCGATCTCGTGCTTCCCGCATCTGCCTCTTGCTCTGTAATGGCCACTGCCTGGGCTCACCGGCGTTCCCCACCCGTGTTCAGCTTAAGGGGGAGCTCAACCTTTCCAACTCGCTCCACGAAGCACCAAGACAGAGGGAGAATACTGATATGTTAGATATGCCTCTGGCTGTTTTTTTTTCTTCTGGGATCAGGAAACGCTACAGTATGTGATGCTAATCTGATCTCTGGAGACCGCTCTCCAGGAGCTGATTCTAAATCCTGCAGACGTTCGGGGAAAATTGGAGAGAGGGTGGTAACTATAGCAGGGGCTGAATTTCCAAGTTAAGGGACTTTTAGGTTAAGGCTCTGTTTAGGCTAACCTTTAAGAAAAAATACATAGTCTAACATTGAAATGTTTAAGTTGTAGTCAAGACATCCAATCAGAGAATTATTTGTGGGATAAAAACACTGTTCATTATTTCTTTCTGCCTTTCGAACTTTGCTAAAATGTAGTTTCAGAAAGCTAAAAGCAAACCTTTGGAACATTTACCTACCTGTCATACTTCGAAGGGTGTTTCTCTTAAATTCTGAAAAGCACAGATAAGCAATCACCTACAGGAGCAACACGATCTTTTGATATCTTTTCTAAACTGCATTTTCTTAAAGGTCTGTTGCCGGAGAACATTAAAAACACACCAAGGAATCTCAGTTTCAAATGATTAAGAAAGCAATGTACCATATTCTAAGGGTACATAGAGTACTTTATCAGGGCACACTCGGTATCACTGACAATGCTGTGGTTTCTGGCATTTTAGACCAGCTTGCACACAGACTTTCTTTAAATTTCTTCTATTAAAAAGACTGCCTGAAAGTTTAGTGAGAATCAATTATGCAGTTCAGTGCAACTTGGATGCAGAAATAAATCAACGACCTTTGTCTTTTGTCCTTTCCCCCTTTCTCGTTGAGGTGCTTTCTTTGTGTTTTCAGTAAATATTCTAAAATGCATTTGTTATGTCCCAGTGTGTGTGTTTTTGTTGTTATGTTCCACACTTCTGACTTTGATTGTTCTCTCTACTACATTGGTCCATATTTACACCACTGTTATGTATGACATCAGCTCCTTGACCAATCACAACTCATCTTATTCAGTATAAAACATGGAGGCTTTCAGAAGGAAGAGGCCTTTTGTTTGACTTTGCTTCAGGTTTGTTGTTTTGCTCTGTGTGTGTTTTCATATAGCTTTGGCTTTGTTGTTTTGTTGGTTTCTGTTTGTCTCTTTGTACTTTCGTTTGCTTGTGTTATCCTTATTTTGCCATTACCTTGCCCAAACTTGTTCTTGTATCAACCTCTGTGTTCTTTTGTGCCCTGTTACTTCTCTATTCTCGTTTGTATTTGTAGTTCACTTGTGTATTTGTGTGAACTTTTGTGTATAGAGTAAGTTCAGGTTGTTGGGTACATTTTGCACACACACAGTTGATTTTTGTATTAGTCACACTGGTTTAGTATGGGTGAGTGCCGTTTGTCTTGTATGGTTTTGGGTAGACAGTGGAGATTAGCTAGGGTGTTTGAAGATGCCGGAGACCGTGTGTTTCGGGTTTTCTTTTGCAGTCAGGTTAGCTTTCCCTCACTTTCCTAGCCAGCTCCATTTTGTTTATTTTCTTTCCTTTGGCACCACTCTAGTTCCCTTACCCTGTGTGTTATTGTGTCTTATTTCATACCAGTCACTTATTCACCTTAAAATTATCACTTTTTGCACCAACCCTTGTTATCACGCTTCCTTGTCCCTCACCAGAACCCACCTGCTTCCAAAGATTATCCTAAATGTTACACCCCTTTGCCCCTAGACACTTGGAGTTGTAACCGCATTACATTACACATGTGCATCTAGATCTGCAGTTTATCACCCACTCTCCTGGCATCGTGGCTATTTTGCTGTAGCCACTCATTACTAGATCAGCCACAGCTGGCCTTCAGTTGAATGACAGCTCCACAATCCACACTTAGTGTTTAGAATTCCATGTTCTTTTTTAAGCCAGGATACTGCCGTCTTCCACATGGATGCATGTGCATTGGTAGTGGTGATGTCAATGCCCAGCAGCTTGAACGTCTTAAGCAGAAGTTTTGCAATCTGACAAATTCACATACAGTATATCCAAATCAGTGAAGACTTCATGTCTCAATGTAGTGAAGCTTTTCAATGTGAAAAAGGCAGCCCACGACACTGGGCATGAACACAAAAAGAGGAATCAGAGATGTAAAGCAAATGAATTGCATCCCATTACTGGGTTCAATGTATTGACCACAGATCATTTGTTTTGTGCAGAAACAGCAGAATGGATTTGCAATCATTGCAATTAGAGGTGTAAAGAGAAAGCCATTGCGACAATATTTCTGTTGTACAGTTTAGTGACCATATTTCAAGCCAACTCCACTCAATGAAGAGCTGCAATAATGACGGGAAAGGAGGTATTTGCTAACTAATAAATAACCACTGTTGCATAATTCATTGCATTCAACTGCAGCTGAACTGATCAATCAGATTTCTTAATGAGTGAGCCTTTTCAAAACACCCTTCTCTAGATACTGTACAGCTCAGGTTGAATGTTTTTTTTTTTACCTTAGTTTGCTCTAAGAGAGAGACAGTATAAGACCTCTATATGTTTGAGGAGGAGGTGCTGAAGAATAATATTTTTAATGCTACTGGATCAATATACAGTATCACCACGAATGCCTGCATGAGCACCTCCTTGGATTCTTTCTCCATCCTTGTGATTCTCAGGCTCAATTTCAAAAAGTCCTGTCCACTTGAGTCAAATTGGCCAATAGTTTTCAAATCTGGTATTATTGCGGACAAAGGTTATGATGATAAAATGAAGAAGTCACAAGTACTTCACATTCTGATGTGACCTTTGTGCTGAAATAAGATTGTTGGGGGTTTTCTGGAAAGTGACAAGTGAAGTAGACATAGCAATGGAAATTCCCATCTGCAAACATTATGATATAATGTCTAAAAAGGTCTTTCAAAACAGGATTGTGAAACTATCTACTAATTTCTTCTGTAAAGCGCTTTGAGAAGCCAGCTTTAAAGGCGCTATATAAAATAAAGTTTATTTATTATTTAGACTTATTTATCCACCTACCTATCTTACCATCAATATACCTAACCCAAGCACTGCACCACTTAAAACAAAGGCACCTACATTAAATTAAATGGAGATTTGCTTTTGGAGGTGGGAAAGTAAATACTGACAATGACACGGTAACCTGTTTGTATTGACTGCTTCTATAGTGCATTTGGGGGAAAAAATCAATGCAGTAAGTTGCTTTAAAAAAAAGAGAATTATAGCACCAGCTGTGAGGTGAGCACACCCACTGCAGGAACCTGAATTTGCTGAGATGGAACGAGTGGTTCTTCAAATACAGTATCAGCAGTACAGCACAGAGGTAAATCGACTTAAAGGCCTTTAACACTCGTGACCGGCACTCTACGTATGAGATCAATAGTCTAGCCAAAGACGAAGGACTAAAAAAAGTGATTTTGTTAAGAGCTGTTTTGTGTGTGTTTCACTCGTAAAGGTAACTGAGGTTCATCAGGTGACCTCAGCTCATGTGTTCCTGTAGGAGGGTGTCAGAGGAGATGTGCTAGAGGCTGGAAGCACAGAAAAACTAGAGACCACTTTCCACTTCTCCCCTTTCTTCTGCCTAGTTGTTTTTTTTAAAGCATTTTAAAAAACAGATGTGGAGTTTACGTTTGGTAGTTGGTGAAGCTGGATAGCGATGCACGTCTTTCTTCTCACAGGCTGCATGCTTTTTCTTGATTAGTTGCCCAGGACACAGAATTGAATCGGAAAGCTGCAGCCATATTTGCAAGTCACTATTAAAATGAATACATCTGAAAACATGCCTGCTTCCATGAATGAGCAAGATCAAAGGAGGCGCAGTACCCTTTTAACAGAAAAGCACAGGAATTTTTTAAAAAAGAAACTTGTCAGAGGAAATTCAACTGACTCGAAAAAATTCGGATCCCTCAGGCTGTCATTAAGTAAGGTTACCTGTTGAGAATGCGTGGAATGTGCCCTACTTTTGCGGGAATGCAAGTTCACATCCAAGCTGTGCCACTGTCTGTGCAAGGTGGGGCTCAGGTGATTGAGGCAATTAGTCAGTGGCAGTGGGGATGGGTCCCTAGCTACTCCTGTAATAGCTTTAGCAAATTTGCATCAACTGTCAGTTACATAAAAATGAGAGTCTTTGGCAATGTGACCAGCAGGCATGTTTCTCCGATAAGCCCATTCGTGAAGCTCCTATTATGGATTACATTTTTAAACCAAGCATAGCAGACATTATTTTCTATCGACTACTGAATGTTAGTCTTTCACTGGAATGTAAAATAACCAAACATGGTATTCGAAATGACAAAAATAACCCAGTTGGAGGTTTTCTTTAATTTGTGCAGGGAGATAAATAACTTGTTCTGCATGTATAAACCTTACTTTGAGAATTTCTAAAATGTTACATGAAAGCTGAACAAAATCATCACACATACTGTAAGCAGTGATTCTAAACTTGCCCATCTCTTAATGCTTTAGCTAAATATTAATGTAATGCACATTAGGAGTCATGATGAAACATTTCTGAGCATACAGGCAAGAAAATTGTTAGCAAACTAATGACTGGGTAATAACTGAGCTTCAAGTTATTTTATTGTAACTCAATGGGCTAAACATTCTTTAAATAAGACTTGATTCCCACAAATGATTTTTGTGTGTATTTTTTTGGTTTCACCTTTAACAAGGAGTTTTAAAACTCTCTGCCCTTGAGTGGTGCTCTGCTGCAGGTACAATAGATATCTGTGTGTGAAATTGATTTAGTAACAGCACTTTGACTTCCATTCTCTGGTCTTGCCAACAGGGCTGTGAATGCGTGTACTGCAGCTCTTTGCTGATTTGTTTCACATTGTGGAAGGGAATTGATGGCCTGGTAAAATGTTCTCTGGCATCTTCCTACTGGAATGGTCATCTGTCTGGAGCCGAGGAGGATAAATACAAGTGAGGAGGTGACAGCGGTTGAGCCCTTATCAGGCACAGCATAACCAGAGGGCTCCGCGAGCCCATGGTAGAGCCATTAAACTTCCTCCCTAGTGCTTTGTGTCGGTCTTTCATTCCTGGGACTGCAGCTTACACCAGCAGAATTTAAAACAGCAGGGAGAACCATGCTTTTGGAAAACAGTTTGTATTTCTTTCTTTAAATTTCCCTGAGTGCCAACAAAATTGTACAGTTGCCTTAAAGCAAAAAAGTGAATATGCATTGGTGTCACCCAGTAGTAAAAAACTCATATGGGCTGGAAAGCAAACCCCTTCTAGCAACATAATAGTCTTTAATCACCAAAACCTAAGAAATAGGTTATACTTATAAGAAATATATTCCTGCAGCAAGGTTCACTATTGCTATACCATTACAAAGATCTAAAATTATTTTTTCTGCAGTATGCTGGGTATTGCATTTTATTCAATAGCATTATAACATGTTATGGTATTTATTAAGTATTTCAGCAGCAGCCAAAGACTAAATGTCGACTCACTCATTGAAACTAGTTGATGGGTAGTGTTATCCAAAAGCAGCAGTTAGGAGAATATAATGGTGCAGATAGGGAGGTGCATAGAGAAATCATAACAGAGTGATCTAACAACGGGGCACTGTAATGCACCTAGTTCAGGAAAAGAGTATCCACAGTGTGGCATGCAGGTGTCAGAAATAATCGATGAAAGACTACAGCAGGAATAGAGCAAGACTAGTCTGAATAAAAGCCAGAAATTCACGCTCAGAGAAAGACTTGCTGTCAAGGAGAAGAATTCTAATGAGTTCCACTGAATGACTAATGTCAATTGAAAATGAGCCAAGGTTTTAAAGTCAATGTTCACCTGAAGAATTGTTAAAGTAATATGAATTTTAAAAGTTCTATTGAAAGTTATGAAAGTGCCACATACTGTACTGTATACATCCATTTTCTAACTGCTTCATCCAATTCAGGGTTTTGGGGGAGCCAGGGCCTATCCCCAGATGGCACACCTGTCTGTCACAGGACACAAAGTGACATAAACCCACACACACTCACACCAGGGCGCGAACATGGGGAAAACATACATAGGTAGCACCCCTAAGTCAAGAACTGAATTCAGGGTCCCAGGCTGTGAGTCAGTAATACTATCTACGTGCCACATATTCATAAAATAATATTCAAAACTGCAAGAAAATGGTATCCACTCTAATTTTAAAGGTTGTCCATGTCATTGTGATTGTCCATGTGTGAATTTCAGAAGAATGAGAATTAGCATTTCCCTCAAATAATAGTTGAATATCCTACAATTAAACCATCAACCATACATTCTTTTAAAATGTTGTTTCCTAAAAATGAGGAAACTTAACATCCAGGTCTGTATTACGTCAACATATCACCTTACTTTCAGATTTGCAAATTGCAAACCTGGTTCTTGACAAGGATAACCAAAGGCTTCTTGATTCCTCTGCTACTTATTTTTAAGCATCTGGGGTTAGAATTTTACAATCTGGCAGGATGGTCAACATTTCATTCAGTCCAGAAATATGTTTTGCATGCACATTTTAGTTAATTCTGAAGTCTGCCTTGGAGGCATACTGTACAATCCATCTGGGGTGGGTCTTGTGGTCAAGGTGAAAAGCCAATGGATTGATCTCCTGAAGCCCTGTGGAAGACAGAGAGATGACACTGTACCCATGGCAAACTCATAACTACTTCTCAAGACTGCTGACTATGAGACAGGCTGAATTATTCAGCAAGTGCATGCTGCAGAAGAAATGACAATATTAAAAAGAGCACAGCAGCATGGAGAATCTGAGAGAATAATCTCTACAGAAAGAAAGTCTGTTATGTCCTAGGAATTCAAAACAAGTACTGCTTCAGCCTTATTTTTCTTCACCTTAAAGAGGTTAAGGAATTAGCAGGGACACAAACCCTGCGTATCAGCCGGGGTCAACCAGATGCTCACATAATGAATTCTTGTTTCTCCTGGGCCCCTGAGCTCAGTAAAGATTTATGAGAAAAGTAGAGACAAATTTGCCTGTATCTGTGGCAGCCACAGATACAAAGCTCCCACTGACTCACCGCTTGGTTTATGCTATACTGATATTAAGGCACACAATGTATGTGCTTTATGTGTCCATTTATCATGCTATCACAGTCAGTGCAATGACTGCCTTTGCTCCAAAAAAGCACCGTTATTTTCCTAAAGATCGTGTCTCCAATAGGAGCCCAACTTTGTAAAAAAAACTTACAAAACAAGTGATGACCTTTTTTACTTTTATGTAATGTAAAACAAAAATACATCCAGAGCTCATGAAAATCATCAAATGTGAAAAGAGACACGGAATTTGAAACTAATTATTGTTTCTTTCTCATAGAAAAAAATCATTAAAGGAATACATGCAAGTAATTTAAAAATATTCATTACAAAGATCCCTTCATAAATCCCACACTTAGAACTAATTAACAAGGCAAGGCTAATTAGTGTCAGACGGGTAATGCTTTCATAATTAGTATAGGTTTCAGCAAATCGAACAAGCACAATGAGAAGAAACGGATACAGTAGGAACCTTAGTGAGTTTCAGAGTCAAAAACATGAGAATATGCTTAATTACTGGGGTGAATTATAATGTTAACCCCATTTCCAAAACTTGCTAATTAATTTGGGTTTAAATTGCTATATCGTATACCACTGCTAGATTAAATAATAACACTGTGCAGGTGTATATGAAGGTGCTTGCTCACTCAAGTTTTGGTGATATACATTAATTAATTACTGGAACAGACACTTGACTTAAATAACGGTTTTGCACTAACATTAGAGAATACTTTTTTTATTCAGAGAGTTACCAACATACAGTATGGGGTGTATTAACCAGGACACATGATGGAGGAAACGATGAGTCTTCTAATCGGCTTGTTGTTGTGACAGGTTCACTCAGTGTGGAGGGACATTATCACTGCATCACTGTGGATAGGCACTTTCTGAGCTTGGTGCCATACTAGTTAATTAGCTTTCAGCAACAGCATTGCCCTTAACAGAAAGAATACATGAAAATAAATTAAATTCTCAAGTGAAAAAAAAAGAAGAAAAAATACTCTTGCAACACATTCTGTAGCTAATGAGTACCGAGGCAATGGAATGCATTTTCACATTGAAATGAGGTCATTGTCTAACCTGTAAGTTAATGTATTTACACACCTAAAAGTAGTAAGGAAATAAGTATTTTTCATTTTAAACCAGAGAGAGGAGACTGCGATAATTGCTGTTTTCCACCAAAAAAAACAAACAAGACAGCAAATACAACAAAATAACACCATTCCAATAAAGTATATACATAACTTAATTTTCAGTTTCTCAGTTATTGTTTTGTTTTTCCTGTTTTCACTTTGTAAAGGTTAAAAGGAACAAATTATGTAAAAATTACAAAAGTATTAAATATTTAGCCAGGGTCCTGACTAAATCTAAATATCCGGCTATTGATCACAAAGAAAAACAAACACAATTTGCCCAGTCAGCCTTGTTCGCTTGACAGAGTCCTCCTGTGCTCTCAGTGATTGACCATTAGACAGGTCATTCACGCCTATTAATCATCGTGTTTTTGATCTTAGAAACCTCAGGATCTTGGTAGCCTGTTGTTACAACCTTAAAAGTATGTCTAGGGTTTGACCAAAAGCCACAACGTAAAAGAACACCCGAGAGATCGGATTCCCCTGGGAAAACGAATCAATTTTATTAAAACCAAGAATCCAGGGAAACAGAAGTCAACGTTCATAGTTAAATCGGGAGGGGAAAGACAAAGAAAGTAAAAAAACCCAGGCAGACTAACTATAAAAAAATAAACAACTAGATAGGCCAGAACAGGAAAAAAAAGGTGTCCGTTCCTAAACAATACGGTTGTACCATAACAAAGGTCTTCCACATTCTACACCTACTGAATCTAGACTAACTAACCCAACCAAAACGAAAATGAAAAGAAACATACAACACGTCTTCCCCCATCCCAAAAGCCACACTCCACTCAACTATCTCCGTTCCTCATATCTGTCCGTTCTTAAAATGCTCCCACCTCATCTACTTAATTAATTAATTGGCAGCACCTGGAGAAAGAGGAGAAAGCAGTTAGAAAAAAAAACACTGCAACCAAGGACCGTAACACCTGTCTCTAAAGGTTCCCGGACAGTCTTCTTTAACAATATGGCTATGGCAGTTTGTTGCTTTCACCCACAATACTTTGTGCCAAGAGGGAGCTTTCAGTGTTCAGTCCTAAATTTCAGTCCTAAAGAGGAAAGAGATTTGATTCCTTTAACCTGTCTGTGTACATTTAGGTTAGGAATGAATTTTTTGCCCATCTCTGAACTGTCTCAATATCACCAAATGATATGAAATTAAAATCTGTGTTTTACATTCTTGGCCATTATTGAATTTTATAGGTTCAGCCTATTTCCTGACGGTGAACTTCAGTTGATATCCTGTAGGATGGATCAGTCAAAGACACTGAAAGACAGCCGAACTAGTTCTCACAGCCTAATGTTTTTTCCTTCTGTAAATTCTCTGTATTGCTGTGCCTCAGCCTCATTGTTAAATAAAAAAAAAAAAACGAGACCAACTTTATAATGATTGAGTCATGAAATGACCCCATTCTCAAAGTCAACTCTCTTTAAATTAGGCCCTGGCACTGGAGCCCATGTTCCATTAAGGCACAAAAGAGAAAGCCTCAGCAATCAAGCCTGCTGTGAACAGGGCTAACATCCACATTGCAGTTTAAAAGTATTGATCAGCATTATTGTATCTGTCCTCATTATCCCTCTTGCACACAATATATCCTATTAATCCCATCTGCCCTATGGATGGTGTCACTGTAGCATCCTCATTCACACAGGCCCTGTTCACAGAGGTTTTCTTTCAAGCACTGTTGCAACAGATTCTGCTGGTTTATGAAATACGGTACATGTTTGGTTATAAAGCTGCTCAGCAACCTAACAGCCCCTAAACGCCACAGACTTGAATCTTTAAAATCAAGGCCAACATAAAAAATAAAGCTGTGAGTTCCTCTCTCCAGGCTTTTATGTTCCCACTTTATGCTTCTTAAAATCCACAATATTCCTTAGATTTCAGGGCTATGCAAGAGCTGCAAGACAGAAAAGTAGAAAGTTTAATTTCGGCCTTGCTGTCTGCATACACTGGCACCAGGGCTCCTCACCAGGAGAAGAGGACAAGGTGGAGATGCTGGCATTTTGTGAGATTTAAGCGGTTCAGACAGGTGACAAGATATTATCTTCAACTTTGTACAATGAAGAGAGAGGAAAATAGACACAGACACGACACATCAGGAGATAGAAGGTAAAACACGCACTGTACAAACACAAAGAAAGCCTAGGGCAATGGTTGTGTTTTTGAAGCCTTTTCTGTTGCTAAATTTAAAACTCCTAGTTTTTAAAAATGTAAAAGATTGCCTCAATAAAATGCACTGAATTCAATATCTGAGGGAGCGGCAAAGAAAAAAGCCCAGTATTCTCCTTGGGCTGCAAAGAAAATGTCTACACTTAAACACAATCCTAAATTACTTTTACCTAGTTTTTCCCTTGCATTTTAAGAAAAGTTTGAAATATGTATGGAACAAGCCGTGCTTTTACAATGTTCAGAAAGACTCCTCTGAAGACCTCATTCAACTCTTGTTGTTATCATTCACTTCACGGTGCTGAATAATTCTCACCTGGACTCAAACATTGTGTACAGTACTTCAGGCCAGAGACTCCTACTATTTGTTTTTTACGTTTTTATTACACAGTGTCCAGAATTTAATCTGTTTTAATCAGACTTTTCAAAAGCAGCCTTATTAAGGAAATGATTTATACATCTTTCTTTGATCACCTCTGGAACAATGTACTGTTATCTTTCAATCCCCAAACCAAGTAAAACCAGCAGACAATGTTGTCTTTGCATGATTGCAGAGGACTGCATAAACTTCTCATAGCAAGCTAATAGCAACAAACACCTCTGCTGTGATGGAGGCAGCGAGAGTACACTAGCTTCTCTTCAGATCAGTGTTGGAAAGATGGACATCCCAATTAGAATTAGAAACTAGCTTGTCATTAACCAGCCACACCATGAAATAAGCCCATTTTCTAAAGACTGCAATAGACTAAACACTTAAGACTTAAGTCTTAAGATTTATCTTGCTATACCATTTTTGCTTTCTTATTTCCAATTTTTTACACAACAAGAAAACAGCTCTCAAAAAGTAATTCAATGACAAATAATATGAATATCAAACAACAGGCAGAAACCTATGCTGTCCTTTCAGTTTGCGGTTTCTGTTACCTTCGTGAAATGTCCTTTATGAATCCGGAAGGCTGGGAAAAGAAATGTGTTTTGCATGTGGGCAAGGGAAGAAAATAAAAGGTCTGAGCGTGTAATTGTCAGGGCCTGTGGCACACAGCCATTTCCTCCTTCCTTCAGCTGGGTGAGGTGTCTGTACTTCAAGGAAAAGGGAGCTCTGCTGGAATTCTGTTGCTATGGAGACCAGGTTTCACTGATGCTAGTTAGAGAGGTCGAAGGAATAACTTCTAAACAAATTAGCTAGCACAAAAAATTGCCTGTCATTAAATGTACAGTACCACTTCTTTGGTAACACCTCTACCCATCTCACCATAACCTACAGGATGTCTACCAAAAAAGAAATTAAGGAAGGGGTGCTGAAAACACACATAAAGCTTCCCAGCCAGCTATGTGCTTCAATGTCTGTTCAGTTAACAGCTACACAACAGCGTGGAAGCATGTAGAACAAGCACAAGCAAAATATCACTTCTCACACTGCAACCGTGAGATTGATTTACTCATTGACACCTCCAATATTAAAAATGAGGTCTCTGAGCTTTCCCTCTGGATTTGTTGGATATAACGTTGTTTAGACTACAGATACCTTATTGGGAACTTCTTAGTAATTACAAATAAGAAGTGTACTTGGAATGGTTCCAATCAAGCTCAAAGCTCAGAGGAGAAGCCTCTGTCTCTCTTACAGGTACTGTACATACTGTGTGAAATTATGGACAACAAACCATAAAGTCACTAAGCGAACTAGGATATCTAGGGGATATTCAACAGTCCTTATACCCCACAGGCAGGAAACAAAAACTTTAAAAAATTAAACATGCTGGAGGTATTTCTGACTTTATTTTAAAAAAGAACAACTAAGAAACACATTTCAGTTTCTCAACAATGAAGTTTAATGTATTCCTGAACAACTGTCATGACCACTTAAGCTGTCCGTCGGTTCCATTAAGTAGTTTGGAACTAGTTTGAAATAAAAACACCCCCAGCACAGCTATGAACAGTACAGGTTCACTTTGGCCATTTCTGATATAGCTGAAAAACTGTATGTCTCTAAATTGATCCGGATTTTACAAAATGGTGACTGAACGGCGGCCTGCACGACGTGCTGGGCTGGTTTACAGCTATGGAAATGAGAATCACTCCAAATACCTGCAAGGATCAGCAGAGGCTTCAATACTGATCAATCAATACTGATCAATACATACTCCACTGAATCTAAAGGGCCCTGCCAATGGCAAGGAAATCTGCAGCTGGAATTCTGCTAGTGAATCCTGTTTAATGTCCTGATCATAACCCAACAGCCTTCTATTATATTCTGCACATGTGCCGCTAGTTTTTCCATGCACACACAGACCAAAGTAAAATGGTGCTACTTGCTATTACAAAGTCATGTGTTTTCTAATAAAATAACCAGTGAAAAACCTACTGTACCATCTGTTTAAACTTAAGCTTACAGTATACATTTGTGTCATTCTGAGACACCTTCCATCGCTAGGCAACATAAATCTTGTTTTCCTTTACTTATTAACATACAGTATTTATCGCTGCTTTCTCAAACACAAGAGAATTCCACATTGTGTCAGTAGAAAATCTCTCATCAAGATGCACAACACTCAGCAATGTCAGACACAGTTCACCATATATTCAGATGTTGTACACATAATTGCCTGGATGTTAATACCACTTTACTAATACCTTTAGAATCAGACAAGCATAAACACTGGAAGTCATGGATGCTCTGCCTATATCAACAAGGGAGGAAAGACATGCTTGAAACACCTGTCTTGTAAAGCTATTAAATTAAAGAGTGCCAAATGTGTGAGTACTGTTACTGTCTGCTGGAGAGAAAAGAATGCCTTTGGAATTCATAATGGATTTAGCTGAGGAAGCTGAAAGAATCCTTCTGTATTCCAAATTGACAAAAATCCATCGGACTAATAAACAAACTGTAAAGCGTAAGGGTAGTAGGATGGATAGGTCTTTGCTAAATACCAATAGCAGAAAAACAAAGGACCAAATCAAATCTAATTGATCTAATTGGAAGAATCTATTTGCCTTGCAGAATTGGTAAGAGGATCAATGCTTTTACTGCCTCACAGCTCCTATCCATTGAGCATACACACTGCATACAGACACACAGTCTGGGAATCTTCTGTTTAAATCATCCATTTAACTGTACAAATGATGGCACACAGAGCCCTCTACTGTTACAGATTCAGCCTCCTACAATTAATTTAATTTCCCAAGGACCTGGGTGGAAGATGTGCAGTAAACATTCCAGCTTAATTTTCAACAAATATACAGTGGGATGCTCATCAAGGCATAAGATTTAAAAAAAAACTTGTCTGGCAGTCACTGTTTTTCTCACTTCTGATTTGTGTTTGTTTTTAAAGGTAAATTCATGTAGTAAATAAAAGTCATTTGAGAAACAGAGTTTGCCCTTTTCAACATTTTATCAAAAATGCTTTTGGTTTGCTGCAGTACACATTAGCTAATGACACTGTACTTTTTTTCCTTCAAGGTGCTCAATAATAATGGATCCACTGAAGAAAAAAAACATAAACCAAATTTTCATTCATTTTAATTCTGAACAATGCATGAGACTGCTCTTTCTTTAATTATTTTTGGTGGTCTTGGTAAAGACATATGAAAAGTATTTTATCTAAGCAAACTGAGAGAACACAAGTAACTTTTAACAAACAGGTCTTTTTAATCAGGCTATGAAAATGGAACAACTGGTAGAAGGCTTTCATACTATTCACGCTTCTTTTTTAAAATTCTCCAAAGCACCATGAAGCATTTTGGCTTCATTTGTGGCTTCACATTGTGAGGCAGCTAGCGAGTTGAAATTTTGTCCAGAGTGCAGATTAGTAGTAATCCAGTAGCAAAACTGGTCTACTGCATGCTGTATAGTATTGTAAATACTGTATAATTAAAAAACAATATACTGTAGATATTGTTTCATGTAGTTGAAGCAGTTCGAGTAGGGAGCTGTGTCAGTGTGGGTAGGCTGCAAAGGAACTGATAAAGGTTTATTCCATGCTGAAAGGAAACAATATTTCAACAGTGAAGCACCAAAGGAATGCGGTTGTAAATCCGAGATTTATTATTGGGGTTTAAGATCCAAGGGCTATTTTTGGCTCAGGTGGGAGCCCTGTCAAACCATGTGTTGGGTATCCCCTGTCAATGAGAAAAGAGTGCATTTTGAGGGCTTGGTTATGGAAGTCCATGTCATCGCTGCATAGTTGTCGGAGCCTGAGGAACTGTGAAAAGGGGAGTTTTCAGTATGTTTGGCTGGAATAAGCTGTACATGAGGTAGCTGTGTGAGTCAGTGGGTTTGTAATAGACAGAGAGTCATGGATGGTTAATGGAGAGGTTTATGTCCAGAGATGGAAGAGTGGTGAGACAGGAAGAAGACTGGCGGACCATTTGGGGGAACATCAGAGCTGTGAGGATCAAAGATCTCTCTCAGCTGATACTCCCTTACTTCACCTTCGATAATCCTGATCTTTCTGATCTCTCCACCTGAGTGCCCTCACAGGGGTTTCAGCACTCCTACTGCAGAAAGAGCTCCAAAACTGAAATTATTCTTGAACTTGGATCCCATCATCCAACTTTCTCTTATTCTCTCCATTCATTTAGCAGATTCTGTCTTTCCACACCTCTCCTGCAGTTCTCCCTTAGTTTAGAGACTCATTCTCACCTGCTATACTCCTACTCCCGATGTTCCCTGACCATTCTCACCTACTCTATCCTTTATTCTCCTGTGCTTTATTTCTTTGCCACTTTCCCTCTCTCCCTCACACCTGAAGAAGGCTCCACAGCTACAACATGGTGTTTCTTTTCTATACCTTTCAGCATGGAATGAACCTTAACCTGTAAATATTTCATATACCTGTAATACTGCATTATTATTTCAGCATTGTTACATAATGTATTGTATTGCCCTTGTAATCCATAATGATGTGGACCTATAATATGATGTGTGGTTTAGTCTACAGTATACTGCATTTCAGCTATATAGATTCGTAGAAATACCGATCGATAACAAGTCCCAGGAATCACTGTTTCATGGCTCCTTTTGGATTGATCACCTTTAACAAGTCTAATCCAGTTTAAAGTGACAATATAAGAGGTTAAGAATAATTAAACACAAGTCCTAACGTGTAAATATTCAAAGCAGTTCTGCATGTTAACAGATGCTCAGTACAAGTATTTAATCCAAACATTTTCAATAGTTTATCCCCCCACATTCTTTAAAACTACTCAATAAATAAGTTCTAAAGAGAGGACAACTGGTTTCTAGGGAAGTGCAATAAGTGATTATGGGCAAAAATGAAAGGGCATGTGCAGGTACTGTATATGGACTTAAGGTGATTGTAGGAAAACAAACTTACAGGTTCTGGTAATTACTGTATGTGGATGTCTGTAGGAGTGGTATGAAATGACTAAGCATGGGTTGATGTTGTTTATGTAATGTTATATTTATTTTTATTTCAATGTTTTTTTAATTGTACAGTATGTTTGTGTACGACTGAGTGTAAAACCGCTACTTGGAGGCAAAATTAAATTCTTAGAAATCCAACAAAGTATTATCATATCGTAGCGAGATGTATGCTTTATTATAAGGAGAATTTATAGTTAAAAGTTAGAATTTGTCAGTACTGGGATAAAGTACTTCTTGGCTTTTTGTGTATGTGTAAATAAGACTGCCACTTACTGTAGTTCTTGTAAATAAGTGGTGAAAAATCAAATTTCCTTTTTTATCATAACAAAGGATCCAAGAGAGCTTCTAAACGATCTTTCATAAAAACAACAATTAAACACTGAAATGCACTGAACCAACACATATCGCATCAGGTAAGAACATAAGAAAGGTTACAAATTAGCGGGTGCCTTTCAATTCAACATTCTCATTTGTATGCTAGTGCATTAGTGTTGCGCAGTAGCTATAACATCATTTTCTCTCGTGTTTTTTTTTAATTGCTACTCCATGGTGTGTGGTTGAAGAAAGTCAACAAACTGCTAGATTTTTCTCAGAAATATTTTCAGGTTAGGTAGTCATGATGTATCTTTTGATACCATAGCTTTTGATGAGGTAAGGCTGCTTTATCTAGACGTTTTTGTCCCATTTTTCTTAGGAATAGGTATTACTTTTCCAATTTCCCATCAGTACAGTAGGTACCTAACATCTCCTGCCCTAAAGGTCAAATGAGATATCCCAGTGAATGGGTCCAGAAAGAATTTCTCATATTTCTTTGAGCACAAGTGGGTAAGTAACACTGGATCCAGGGATCTTTTCTCATTTGAAGTTCTAGTCCCTTTAAAACCTTATCCTCTGAAGTGGAGTTTATTTAATGAAAGTTCAGGAGGGATGACAACACGCTCAATCATTCCCAGCCGTCAGTAATTAGCATCGCTCCCTTTGTCCTTCCTCCACCGAACACTAATGTGTTATTTTGCATCCCACCTCCACCCCAACTCCACCTCTGCAGCTGCCCCTTGGTTACCTTGCTGGGGGTCCTGGCCTCCTTGTCCTATGGCCAGGAGGTCGGCCCTCAGCCAAGCGGGTTAAGCCGAATATTCTCTCCACTACAGTATATTACGCTTTGATCTTGGGCGTTGTCATTCCTCGTGAAATCCATTTGTATCACTAAGATGCTTTACTGTTTCCCTTACTGATCTTTTGCTGATGTAAAATGTATCAACGGTTTTGGCAGTAGCTGTGGTTCCCAAAGCAATAGTTCATTCCTGCTCTCTCCTCTTCTGATATTTTCTCTTGAGGTGATGTTACAGCTAAGTATACTCTCTGTGCATTGCCTCATCCTGGCCCTCTCTGTATCCTCCATAAAGCATTTATTGTATCTCATTGCAACACATTGAAAGAGAAAATGTAGCAATCATCCTAGCCTTACCCTGAAGCAGAGACCCAATACAATAAAATTATTTTCTCAAAGAGTTGATCTCGTGACACCTGATGTTTGCCAGCGCGCCTTCCATTGGATCTGACTGCAGTGTAATCCAGCTACAGTATGTGAAATCCTCAGCAGCAGCCAGGAGTTTCTCCAAGTTACACCCTTCATTTCAAATCCAAACTGGCTTTCTTTTAAGGAGCTTTATCGATTTCAAAAACGTTTCTCTTGCATTTTCCCTTTACCTGCCTTTCAGGCCCTGTTCCCTTCTATTCATCACACCTGATTACCCTCCACTAGCCTCGCACACACACTGCAGCGCGTACAGAGCACTTCTCTCCGTGGCAACAGCAGACTTATCAGCTGCCACCGTACCCTAGATACCGTACACATTGTATTTCTTATCTTTAAAGGTACCAACTACATCATGAGTGTGCATCCTTCCGGAAGATTCGTGTAATTAATAAAGGCATGATCATTTTTCAGACAACAAGCATACATTAAAATAGGCAAAGAGGGGGAGTATTAAAAATGAGGAGTAAAGGGTGACCCACATTAAGTAGGCGATGATATGAATTATAGTATCTTAACTGGATGGATAGACCGACAAGGACTGAAGTTCAGGGTAAATAGCAGCCTGCTCGTGCTTCAGTCTCTAACCCCACTGATCCTAACAGAGTATTGATTAATACTGTACTTATGGAATAAGACACACCAGCCTGTTTCATGTGTGAGTCCAGGTTCTGTACTGTAACTAATGAGAACTTAATGGCCCTGCCATCGGGGGATAAAGGGCAGTTGGGTCTCCAGGGCCCTGTTATTTGTGTTATTTAGCAAATTCATCTTGTGTTTTTATTGAAGAAAGAAAATCAGTGGAAATGCTATTATGTAACATAACTGTTTTATCTGGCATGGTACCTCAAAGTCAATGCGGGAATGCCTAACTGAAGCAGTATTTTATTCTCTTTATTGCCAGTGGTAGCAAGTCTCTGGTGACTTAATTGCCTTTTAACTGCTGGCGTCCTGCAATTAATAGGATCTTTTGAGCAATTTGAGGATTCCTTAGAACAAGTCAATTAATGTGCCTCAAATTTTTTTTGGAGGCCTTTGGGAAGGAAGGCTGGATGAGTGATAAGAGATACATTTTTTTTTGTTCAGAATGGTCACAAAAAACAAATGCCTGTCAATCATGTGACATGCATGCATGAAATCTTGCACCTTTCTTTCTGGGTGATTGATAGTCTCAGAATGACCAAAGCACCATTATCACAACAAAGTGTATCATCTCTGACCTGGCTCTGAACTCCCCATGTACAGACACACAATACACAATACTATTGCCTGCTTGAGATAACACTTCATGGAAAAAAAAACAGCCCCCTTACCATCCCACCCACACAGCAAGCGTTAAGCAATGCACAGACACAGACTGAAATAAACAGGTTGTGTTGGCTAATAATGGACTGGCCAACAACAATTCTAGTGCTACTGATCACCTGTGGCATGAGCTGTAAGTGATTTGTTCCTTGTCCCAAAGTTTCAGAATGAAAGAGTTGCATTGAAAGGAATTTAGTCCTTTAATTAAAGTTTTACTTGTTAGTTTACTGGTATCTTATTTTCTTTCGCTTTAGATTCTAGAAAGGTGCCAGGGAAACTGTAAGGTTCCAGACACACAGCACCCTTTGTGGAGAGAGATGTACTTCCTGTCCTCAGTTCTACAAGCATCTCCATTTAGTTTCTAGATGCATCTTCAGCAGCTTGCAAAAATTCAGTCACACCTCACAGCCACACGTGAGGAACTCACTAATAAGGCATTGATCTGAATGGGTTAACTTTCTCCTTAAAAATGTAATAACAAATAAGAGAAGCTGTGACGGAGCAATAGAAAATCATTTCCTACCTAAAAGCTGCAAGGCATATGATTGTAAAAACACTTTACACAAAATGTCAGTTCAGATGCAAATTCTAATTTGTGCCTCACATAGAGATTTCCTTGCTTCGCAATATTTCTATCAGGTTTGCTCCAAAGACTCCTTTAGGAAGAGTGCTTAATCTCTTTTAACATTATTGTAGTCAACGAGAGCAGAAAAAGGAAAAGATTCAATAGCTCACAACCCACTATGATTGTCATCAACTTCGCTACTGGAGCAAGATTTAAGCACTAAATGCTGCTTTTCTGCAATTGCCTCCTGCCTTTTGTGCTCCTGAATGGCCCACTCCGTTTGGATTGTGGTTTTTCACTTGAAAGGATTTGAAGGTGTATAAATATTTCATGAGGAGGACTGTGCTCTGGTCACCTACTGTAGCTCAGAGGAAGCAGAGGCAGAGGCTAGAGGGATTCTGGGCCGCGTGTGACCTTTCATGAAGAAAACACACCTTCAGAAAAACATCTCAAGGTAGCTTTTCAGGGGCTCCCATTCTCCCCACGGGGCCAGTTGCAATGTCAGAAAAACAAAAGTCCTTTCGCATCACTGTGCAGATCACATTTCACAGGTTTTCAAATGCTGAGCTCCATGCCCTTCGAGTTATGCAGGTAGCTGGATGACTGCAAGGATGGTGCCCTTTTCCTCATAGAAAGTATTTCATTTCTCACAATTTACAGACAAATAATAAACAAAGAATTGCGAAAAAAAACTGTATGTGAAGAGTATACCTGAAGAAGATGAAATGTGTTTTCTTTTCAGCATGTCATTTACCTCTACTTTTTCTTTTGAGGGTTTCAGACAGTATCCTAGATATATATGGCAGAATGCAGGATTTCCCAGGCAAATATGACATATGGACATATATATGGCATATGGACAATACACTGTCATGGTTGTAAGCACTTCTGCTTCACAGTTCCAGGACTCTGGGTTTGATCTTGTGGCACCAGTCTATGTGGAGTTTGTGTGCATCTTCTCTGGGTATTCTCCTTTCCTACCACCCCCAAAGATATAGGGATTGATTCTGATTGGCTACTCCATATTTTCTTTTCCAGTGAGGTGGGGTTAGCTCTCAGTACTAGCTATGGAGACTATGGAGAAATAGAACCTGTAACGGGAGCCGGTCCTGACCCTGTGCAGACGGTATAATTCGGAAGAGAATGGAGAAGGGCTACATAGAAAACATGGTGAGGAATGGAAGGGATGGAGAACAGGGGACGGTTCCGATAATGATCCTGGTGCATGATGGGAGCTCAGACAAATGAGTCCAAAACAGTCCAAATAGGAAAACTGGGGCGCAGTCAATGATCCAAAACCAGGAGATCCATCCAAGACAAGAGACGAATAAAAACAGGGAACGGGGACATGGAACCAGGAACAAGAAAGTTTAAAAGAAGAGTAACGAAGCCAGGTGCTCCGAGCCCCAGACTCAGCTGGTCAGGATGCCATTTGGAAGCCTAAGTCCTCAAGCCACGGACGTGGGGCAACTTGATGCTAGGCGGGCCTCCGGGCCTCCGTCTTCTAATGCAGAGAGGCATGAGGTTTAAATAATATACGGGGAACAAGTATATTAATTTGCATTTCTATATTGCAGTTACAGAACAATGGAAACACACAAATAAGCAGATAATACCACCCGAAAACATCAAAGTGTAAGGGCTGCCCAGACAGCCAAATGACCAAGGAAGTGGACCCTGTGCAGGAACCAACACACTGGGACCTAAAGCGGCAACATGAGAACTAAATCCACAGACAACAGTCTAAGAAAAGGCTGAATTCAGGAGCCAGGAAGGCAATCCGAGGAAATACAACACAAAATGATGGAGGAACCGAAACACAGAGGAACCAGGAGAAAACAATGGAGGAAAGAAGAAGAAGAACCAGAAAAAGAGCTGAAAGAGCAGGAATAAAGCAAGAAACAGGATACAGGAATCATAAGAAAAACAGGTAAATTACAGTCCAGAGCTCAGGCCAGAGGTTACAAGATGAGCACTGAAGTGAATGAGAGCACTAAATACTGTAAACAGAGCTGGGGAAGGGGGTGTGGAGTCATACTGTAGGTACAGTGAGTCCTAGGTTTCAGTCTCTGATTGGCTAAGACTTAATGTCGCGATCTGCGTGGTCTGTGTCTTTGCTGCGCAGCCTGGCCAGCACCCAGAGCTCGAAGCGCCATCTGGTGGCAAGGAGGCAGAACTGTAACAGAAACTGTAACAGACAGCATGACCTTAGATACTGTGCAATACCTGCAAACTTTCAGTTCAGTTCAGTTTATTTGTCATATGCACTGGTGCAATGAAATGCTTATTTTCATGTATGCTCTGATACAAAGACGTTAAAGAATCGCCAAAACATAAACAGAGAACAGCAGCAGCAACAAGAAGTTAAATAACATACAACTTTAAAAAAGTTCAAATCAGACAAGCAGTATAAGAAGAGAAACAAAACATCAGTGTGAGTAGTAATGTAGGCGTAGTAATGTAGATGAGTTTAGTCAGTGGTAAGCATAGAGTTATCTGACAGCTTGCGGGAAGAAACTGTTTCCTAATTTGGAGGTCCATGCCTTTATGGTAATGTTACACTTACCAGAGGGAAGGGGGGAGAAAAGTGAGAAACCAGGAGGATTGTTATCTTTAGCAATACTTCCAGCTTCAAGCAAACGTTTAGCCACAACTTTAAAAATTGTAACAAACTAAGATCAACCTTTTGAAATGTTTCATATAAAGCTACTGGTGTACAGGATCTGGTAGAAAATGTCCTGAATGTGTGTGAAAAGACTTACTGTTTCTTGTATGAACTAGAAAGTGAAATCATTACTGGTTACGTGCTACTGATTGCAGCTGAGATCCTTTGGAGGAACACTACTGTACATGCAATTTGCCGAAGCGAATTGCAGACAGCAATAGACAGCACCCTCACTGGTGCAAATCTAAGATGAGTAAAAGCAAACACTCATATTCACACATGCATACTCTAGACACTGCAAAGGCAGCCTTAAAATCAGTTTAAAAAGCTAAGATGTTCTGAATAAAGACGAAAAACCTTTGAAAAGTCAAACTTTGCTTTTCAGAGATTTATGCAGAATATGCTCAGAGGAATGACTTCTACAGTACAGTACTGAAGAGAGGGTATACGCATTGTAGCACACATATAAACACAGACCCCAAACAAATATTTCAGGATACTTTTAGGTATAACAGAAGATGCACTTTGGTCTATAAAAAAGTCACATACAGATACTGTATATTTTGGGAACATTCCCATATTGTCTGTTCATCAGAAGCAGTTACAGTACTTGTGTCACACCCGCCGGTAATGGGAATCCTCCACAAGACCGGTCTCGCCCCAGTCAAGCCCCAGCTGGAGGCAATCTCCACAAACGCCGCAGATCAGACCCGTTAACCAATCAGGACAGCTCCCCGGTTACCGCACCCTCAACATCCAGACATACTGTACTTAAACCCTCTCCCATTCTCATCTCATTGCTTGGTATTGGTAGCTTCTCAGGAACGCCTTGCCTCGCATTTTCTCTTGCTCTTGCTCTGATATTACTAGTGGCCTTGAATTTGGAACCTGTCCTCGACTTCATTTCTCGTCTAGCAGTTTGGCTTGGGTAGTAGCGATTACTTTCCCAGTTCACATCTTTTCTGAACTCCACATCTGTCCAGAACTCCACATAGAGCCCATTAACTGCATCAGCACTGCATGCCTTACACTTTCGTGGGGACTGGTGCTGAAGATACACAGATGCACCCCCAGCAAACACACATTTACATTTTTATATTGGTGAGGACCTCCCTCTCTCTCTCATTCTTTTATTCATTATCCAAATTCCACTTAATTTGCGATCCAATATCTATATATACCGTATGTATACAATATATGCACACCCTAGGCTGATATGAGACTCCAGACAAGCAACAATAGAAGCAGTTTTGGTACATTTAGATTTTAAATGAAGTGTCATTTAGTTTAGAAAATGTCAGTTACCATATGAAGAGGTCTGTTGGTCATGAGTTGACTGTTTTTGCGGGAATTCATCTTGGATTTTAACTGGAGGATTGTGAGGTTTTCCAAAGGTGACAGGTTCCAGAATTCAGGATCACTTTGACTAGATGTAGAAAGATTGTGGGTTGGTGAACATTAACCCCCACAACTCCTTCCTGCAATTGTAAGAATGAAAGAAGCCATTCACTCAAATTTGTGTATGAGCTTATATGATTTGTGTTTACTCATAAATCCTGTGCACTCTCTAAGTCCATGTGGAGGTCTCAGGTGTATTTCTGATCCTGTAATCTCATGGAGGTAGGGGGAGGTGTGTGAACTAAACCTCATAAAATTGTTTTTTAAGTACAGTCTGAACAACTGAGCTCCCATACACAAAAAACATCTTCTTGGTTAAATCGGGCAGGCATGATAACAACTTGATTGCATTATCCCTCCACTGCTCCTAGGATTAATGGCATTATTACAAGGTAAGAAAAAACAAATTACAAAGCCCATCTATATTGCCAAGCTGCTGTGTGGCCACATGCAGCTCCAGGTTTCTCTCTTGCAGACTGTGAGGCACATTTGAATTTAACAATGAGCATCTTTTTATTACAATATGCAATGTTTTAGTTGCTCTCTATAAAACCTCCGCCTCATATTCTTCAATTCTAGAATGCAATATTTCATGATTATTTTTCAAATTATGAATAATAGTGTTATTTTGTTATTGTTGGGGGAGCTATAGCAATATGACCAGGAAGATAAGTGTAATTAAAACATCAGTTTGCGTTGATTTGGAACTTTCGTGCATGCAGATCTATTATACAAGAAAACCTCTCTTTAACAGGTCCTGCAAAAATGTAAAGAAAAGCACATTTACATAGCTCCCCCACACCGCTCTTTTCAGTATTTGAGCATGCGCTACGGGCCAGATTTTCCCTTCATTAGCTGAAGCTAAATTGTGATTACCATTTTCAGCATTTTATTGCTTTTTACACCTCACAGAAGTTCAGATCCTGCTGTCACTTTCTGCGCCAGGCTAATTTCATTAATCTAGCCTAATTAAGCAGGCAAACTTGGACAGCTTCCACTTCTGGCTCTCAGTCAGGGTTTGTTTTGCCCGTCGTTGACAAAATCCAAATTACTGAGCTACACATCTTTTTGTCTCAGGGTGTGCACTCAAGAAGTTAATCAAAACTTTCCATCTGAGCTCACTAGCTAACTCGTGTGAGGTTCTGAGTTTCTAATGGAGCTTTATAGTCACTGAATAAAACTCTGTGCTTACAGATATTAGGGCATATGCTGATAATGACAAAACTGGATGTCAATGGTTTCTATTACTAGCTTCTCATAAAAAGACAGACTAGATAATAATACTACTAGATAATAATAATATTCTTATCAACACACAAAAAACAATTCCTAATATGTCTGTATTTTCCGGAGCATAATTATGACTCAATGAGAAAATCAGATTGGCGTGAATAATACCTGTCCTTCCTAGATGTACAGAACTGTGAAGTGGACCTCTTCAATACCAGCTGCAGTATGACAGAACAGCTGATCTTTAGATGACTAGGGCTCTGAGTCATGACAGAACCATGGGGCATTAGTATGGGTCCCTTCAATGAAGGCAGTGCACAAAGACAAACAGAATTTGATGACTCATGAAGAGAACAGCAAACCTTCCCAGCTTGTTCATTTAGCTCTTTTCTGTTGCTTTGAGTACCATGTCTGACTTGCTTTTTGAATTCAGCTGTGGTGTGTTTATCTTCACAATAATAGGCCGGTCATTCAACCACCTCCTGATTTCTTGCCGTCTTTCCCAGGCTTTATTCTCCCAGGAATTAGCTACAATTGGACCTGTCACAGCCCTGGCCCTGTAATCCACTGTGATGAAAACTAACTAGTTTAAAGACTGCTGCTGGTAATTAATTGTGATCTTGAAGCATGTTATGTATTTAAACACATCAATGTTTGTTGTCTGAAAGAGGAACCTTCACAGACTAGAAAATCTTGTGTAAACAAAATAATAAGCATTTTGTATCAGTGATTTTCAGTGCTGTAAGCACCTTTTTCAGCTCTCTGCAAAACACTATATTGAGAACAGTATGAATGGATCTACCATCTTGAGAGGAAGCTTTCATTTTCCCATTCAAAGTCCTTTTCATTCAACAAGTCAATAATTATAATTACTTACACTTTTATAGAGCTTTAATGGACACTCCGCTCAAAGCTCTTTACAGGTTATGGAGATCCCCTCCACCACCACCAGTGTGCAGCCCCACCTGGATGATGCGACAGCTGCCAGAGTGTGCCAGTACACTCCCCACACACCAGCTCTCAGTGGGGAGGAGAGCAGAGTGATGAAGCCAGTTCAGTGATGGGGATTATTAGGAGGCCATGACTGGTAAAGGCCAGGGTAAAATTTGTCCAGGACACCGGGGTAACACCCCTACTCTTTTCTAAAAAAAAAAAAAAAAAAAAAAAACTGGGATTTTTAACCAGAGAGAGTCAGGAACTTGGTTTTACATCTCATCCAAAGGACAGCACCTTTTAACAGCATACTGTCCCTGTTACTATACTGGGGCATTAGGACCCACACAAACTGCACAATAAGTGCCCCCTGCTGGCCCCACTACTTCCAGGAGTAACCTTAGCTTTCTCAGGAGGTCTCCCATCCAGGTACTGACCAGGCTCAGACCTGCTGAGCTTAAGGGGGCTGCTGGTTGTGAGCTGCAGGGTGATATACTGTAGCTGGTGGCATAAAGTAGGTATTTGATATAAGCGCAATTTAAAATCAGTCCTTTATGATACAGCATATTAACACTGCATGATTTCTTGATGATTTGATGACTTTCTATAATGTTTCCAATAGACTTTTACTGGGCCTCACTAGTACTCATAGTAACCTCATTCCACTCATCAATAAAAAAACATTTTGACATTTTTTTTAGGCTGCCTTGTGTTTGGAGAAAAGGTCAACAAGAAGACTAGAAGCTTTGTGGAAGATACCAGAACAAACATTCAATTCTAAATGCAGGCACTGCCCTGGGGTAAATTCAAAGTAAACTCTGCAAATAGGTGTGATCATTTCGCCTGTCAAAGAAAAATAAATGGAGGGCGGTTGAAGAGATTGTGGTTAAAAGATTGAAAAACAGCAATTCCTTCTCCTCCTTTTCTCAAGGAACTTTCAATAACTAAGTGCCGCCCACACAAAGTTTTAGCACAATAGGAGAAACAAGTAAGTAAATGTTACAATATATGGTAAATTACAGTGCTATCTAGGAATTCAGTTTTTAGTTTTAATAAAAGGACTCTTTACTAGAAAGAGGTTCTACTAACATCAAAAACCCTCTTTGTTTTCCGTACATTAGAAGCTTTTGATGTGTACATTAAAGTTTTCATTCACAAGAATATAGTAAATGACTACAAAATACATGTGTAAGCATTATCCTGCTAGACTTGTGTAATAACAATAAGAAGGTTTATAGTCACTGAAGGCAGTACCACTTATACGTGCCATACACTATATATAGGTACAGAATGTGCAATGGAAATCATTAGAAAATTATTAGCACAGCTAAACACAATACATCTACCTTTCATCTCTATGAAAGTGCACGGTAACAAGTCAGTTCCCTACATTTATATAGCACAATGCATCCAAAGCAAAGCACTTTCCAGACCAAGAGGGAACCCTCTTCATCCACCACTGAAGGGAACCCAGACATCAGAAGTCCCACTACGCAGCTAGAAACCGAGTAATCACTTCACCAATTAAATTAGGAAGGTACCTTGGGGAAACCAGATTCTACATGTCCAAAGTGGAATTTAGCCAGGACAGTGTGTGCCATGGGATCTTTATGGAGTAAGCAGTGAATACTTCGGTTTTAACAACTCAACTGAGGGACAATACTTCCCTACGCACAATGACCCCTATGATCATAGTGGGGCATCAAGCTGGAAATTCTTGACAAGACAGAAGACAAGCCGCATCAATTGCTTACTGCAGCACACAGATTTTTCCTGATGGTCTCCCGTCCCTGTCCAGACCAGGTTGGCTTAGCTTCAAACATGTAACTTGATCAGAGTACAAGTAGTACTGTAGCACTACTACAAGTTAGGCAGCAAGTTAGAATGTTTTTGTTAATATTATCATCCTCATTATTTACATGAAGTCAGCTTCATCATCAGTCCAGTATATTCAGCAGGTGCAAATGTATACACTTTAAATGAATGTTTTGCCTGTGGTTTTTGAATATGATGTTTAATGATGTGCTGCTTGTATTTGGTTCACATCCTTCTAACTGCAGTTTATGCTAATGAGGCCATTAATGAGTAACATTTGAAAAATAATCAATTTGTGTTTTTAGGCTAAAAACTTTCCCCTCTGCAAATTAATCTTCTTGCCACACTCTTACTACAGGGTTTCTCTAATTCAGAATATGATTTTCAGGAAACGTTCAAAAAAAAAAAGACTGGTGTTCAACCTCAGGATGGCAGAGGCTGCAAACAGCTCAAATTCTGTGTGTTATGTAACATTTATGGACAGCCGGCCGTGAGGCAGTTATTACATTGCTTGCAGCATTCATAATTGGAACCCCATTAGCAGAGGGAGGGAGTCTCACGTCCCTGACTGCTGCAGTTCCAGCCAGAGAGATCAGTGCTGGGTGCTGACATGTACTGTAATACAAGTACATCCCCCCACAGCTCAGCAGGTGTGAGCCTGGCCAGTACCTGGATGGGAGACCTCCTGGGAAAGCGAAGGTTACTCCAGGAAGTGGCGTTAGTGGGGGCACTCACCCTACAGTCTGTGCGGATCCTCATGCCCCAGTATAGTGAAAGGGACACTATACTGTAAAAAGGCACCAAAGACCAGACTCTCTGTGGTCATTATAAATCCCAGGGTGTTTCTTAAAAAGGGTAGGGGTGTTACCCCAGTGTCCTGGCCAAATTTCCCTATGGATGCCATCCCATTATTCAGGTGGGGGCTGCACACTGATGGTGGTGGAGGGGAGTCCGGTAAAAGGACTTTGTGGGGAGTGTCCAGAAAGTGCCATATATATGTAAGAAATTAATTAAGCATGTAGAAATTCTGAGAGCCCTTCCTTCTGATTTCCTATCGAATGCTTGTGGAATTAACTTGATAGCAGTCACAGAGCTGAACAAACACCAATGGGGATCCCTTAACAGTTCATTCAGCTCAGCTAAATCCATCAAGACAATTCCGTTCAGAAGCATAACAGAATATTTTTTTTAGTTTTATTAGTCATTTAAAATATTTATTGAACTAATATATCCCATATTTTTGTGTTAATTCACAACTTACTGTGCCTCTTTGCTTTAAATGTACTGAGCTGGATGTGCATGCCAGGTGATCTCAACACTCACTGAGGCCACTCTATAAAATTTACGATACACTGTATCACAGCAGAAGATTGTTTCACAAAACCCTTTTGTGTATTTAATAGGATACTGGAGCTTATATAGTATATGTTTGTGCATGTGACGCACTTGCATTCAAAATGATTGGCATTCCTAATAAATTCACAAGTGCAAAGCAACCGCTAAAGCAAATTGAACTACCAAATTCAAATCCTATTGTAAAACAGAGATTAAAATTATTTATAGCATTTTAAAAGTATTCTCTTCCAGAACAGAAAGAGTGTGTAGGATTTAAATCTCATTACACAGCCTTGCTGATTTCCCATGGAGAAGGAAGGCTTGGAGTTCAGAAAAACGAGGTAAGAAAATAAATTAATAAACGGCAGGACTTTATTAAGCACACCAATAAAAGAGCACATTTTTACAAGGAGAAACTCAGCTAGTTTTCATCAAAAATGACTAATGTAACAAGGCACTCCAATTTTCTGTATGAACCCAGTCACCAATTAATGTCACTAAAGGTTGGGTGCCTCTGCGTTTCAATGTGTTCCTTCTAATGATGCAGCAACACAAGCCAATTTATTGAAAATAAAATTAAAACTTTCACTCGGGGATGCAGCTTTTAGCTAACGCACTGCTTTCTATGCAGCAGATATGGTTGTACGCCATCACTGTCTGAAACTATGCTCACCTGCATGGTGTGCAGTTAGCCATTTTTGACAGAATACATTTCCCCCTTTGGAATTGTTAGTGACATTGCATTAAGCGTAGTATTTTGCAGAAACAAAGCTGCTAGTAGCTTACGTTGTCCACATTAATCAAGTCCAATTCCTGTGCTAATGTGAACAGACATGTCAGGGATTAGTTTTATTTTTCAATTAATTGTAACATTAACCTGAAACGAACACAGCAGGCTTTTACTGCCTTTTTTTTGTGTGTGTATACTGATGAAGATAAGTATGACATGTACTTTCTGCTCAACATAAAAGAGAAAGACTTGTCGTTCAAATGCACAGACAGGATGCATTCGGCATGTTCACAGGTTACTAACTGGTTTATTGTTCTTTCCACACTGAGGAAATGAGTCATTTCTCCACCGAGGGCCGCTGCGTTCAGACCGTGCCGCACGCATTTGTGGGGAAAGAAAAAAGCAAAGAGCGGAACAGAACTGATCAACCCAACAACGCAGGCCATCAGTCAGCTGGATTGGGCTATATTCAAAATGGGATTTTACCATCAGATCTGAAAAAAAAGACGTTTTGACAATCAAATTAACCAGTTTGTCCAATGTAACAATGCGGCAGTGGGAGGAGCCCCGGCGAGCCCCGGTAACAAGTCAATGCCCCTAACTGAGGGACTGAAGTACCGGAGTAAGGTTAGCAGGGACTAAAAATAACACAAAAAGGGGTGAAAAATGAAACAAAAAGGCGTACCACTGTGTATCGCGACCTCCAGGCTGGGTTTGCCCTGTTTAACGGAGTCCAGCCTGGGAACCGCTAGCGCAGCGGTGACCAGACTGGGCTGACCCAGTTCTGCAGGGCGCGCAAGGCCAAAACAAAAAACTCAAAGTGTGTGAAAACGGTGTGCCTGCCCCGGTTAAGAGACAGGCTAAAAGAAAAAAAAACGCCTTACGCGGGTACAATCCCCTCGGGGACTGCCGGTGAAAAAATCATCCCCCTCCGAGGGCTGTCCGGTGCGCCCTTATAGGACCCGAAACAGCTGTGACTACAAAGCTGGGGCGTCGCCCTTCCTTCAGGGCTCCGCCTCCACACTGGACACGCCCCCGGTAATGCCACACCGAGAGCAGCACTTTTCAGACACAGGTCAGCAATGGACAGCACAGCGGCCAGTGCGCAGCCATGCTGGGATGGGCATCGGTGGGTCTGAGTGCTCTTGCCTTTGTGGAAAACAGTCAGTCCTGGAACTTGTTGTGAGCCTGCAGACATACAGGGAGATTGCTGGGAAGAGTGCTTCTCCGCAGAATACTGCCTGCTCTCCTGGAATGCACTGTGGAGACTGCAGTGCAGTAGCAGACAACAGACAAATGGCTCAGTGTTGTGGATGTGTACAAGAAGCATGACTGTAGATCTTCCCTCCCCTTGTGCATCATAAGAGCTATAACCATGAAGCTGAGTCTTAGGCAAGCAGTCATTCTAATAATAAATAGAATAAAACCTGTAATGTTCTCTGTATTATTACTGCATAGACTGAAGAACCTCATTTGCTTTCAAACAGAATCAAGATATATTTGCACTTTCCAGACAGCAAAGCCTACACTGCTAAAATTAATATTACCAACAAAAAACAATGCCTGCTGAAGACTAGTTTCTTCTACCTGTGTGGCTCTGAATGGATACATTCCGGCGTACATCACATAACGGTGAAGTGGCGTGACCATTTAAAACTCCCAGTATCGTATTAAATGTTCAGAGATAGAGGATTTGGTTCAGAAATAGCCATCACTCAGCACACCTCAAAAATGAAATGGCATCCTCTGTCAGCACCAATAATTTCTGCCTCTACCGGAAGGCATTTAGGGAAGACTTCTCATTAAGAATTAAAACTGTTTCTTCTTTTAGACAAGTATGATAATGGATGGTGTATGTAAGTCTCATAGGCTCCATGCTCAGACTGTGAAAAAAGCTTCTCATTTATCCTTCAAGTATCTCAATAAGCTGCATTCAAAATTCTGATTCAATATCATTTTCTCTGGGAGACAAATATTTTTTTCATCTTAAAGCTAACAGTCCTGCTAGTCATGGAACATAATTCATAGTTAATGTCCGTACAGAATTCAGTTTCTGATCTGATGTTTTTATTCCATTGTACTGTACACTTCATCCTCCGACACCTCTTTTTTGTGCACAAAAAGTCACGTTATACCATGAAAAAACTAAAAACGCTCCTTAATTCCAGAAAAATAAATACTTAGAAAGAGTACTTACTATTAACGATTCTATTTTTAAAATACATCTTGGTAACATCATTGGCTTTTTTCTTGAAAGTTCAGGAAAGCACAATCCCCCCAAAATATTTTGGAACCGAAAGCAAATCTTGTTGAAGAGCAATGCTGTATGTTTGTTAATACATCAATTTAGCCAGTAATGCCTGAGCTACTGTACAGTAGTGCAGATTCCACCTCAGACCACTGCACACCTGCCCCCCCCAGCTCCTCCCCCAGTACGTTCCTGAGTGATGTGCAGTGGATTCCAATTTACTCTCTTCCTGGTTCTGTCTCCTCAGCCTTGTGTGTCTGAAATTGTGTCTGCCCGTCACAGTGCAATGGACCTTGTCATTTCTCCGACAGCTAGTCTGCTTTCTTGCTGCTTCTTTTCTTGCTGTCATTTACCTGTCAGTAGAAATGCGTCTGGTCCACTGTTACTCAGTTACTGGATCGGCCATTTAGAATAGTTGGGAACCGAAGGAGAATTCCTGCATGGGAGGCTTGATACACACAAAAAGCACAACTCACTCATGTTGCTGGGCTGGTCTCTTTTAATGGTAGGCACTGAAACCCTCAGCATGGATCATAGTGGATGACCAGCCTAAAACAAGCAGGGGCATTTTTTTCATAATCATTTAATCACCTCAGACACTGATTCAGCATTTCTGCAATGCAATGCTCTCAAATTTTTCCTTCACTTGTATTTGTTCCCGTGGTTACATCCTGTTGTAGTTTTTTTATTTATCTTTTCCTACCTCTCTTTCTTACCTTTTCCTCTCTGTGTTTACCTTGCTTCTACTCAGCTTTAACCACGGTAGAGTATAATACTGTACACTTTTTTATTCCATCATTTTGTCAGTCAGGTTTCTGGAAAGTCTGAAATAAAACAATATGGAAAGAACAGGAAACTGTTGTTTTATGTCATTTACTACATGTTTGGAGACCTGGACATTCCCTTTTGATTTTTGTTTTATTAAAAAATATTAATAGGCAGATAATAGGATATAAATTGAAAGAGAGGGATATTTCCCTGGAAGTGCAAGAGCATTCTAAGATTTTTCACCCCCGGCCTTTAATGTTTTATCACAGGCATTAACTGTTCAACACAGATTAAAGCATGGCTAATCAACAAATCAGCAAATAACATTTAAAAATGATTTTAATCATTTTAAGCTGTGATTGAAATTCAATGGAAATAAATGTATTTATAATGACATGACTGTACTTTAGGTAATTTTGCACAGTTAATATTTTGCAGTTCAGAAGTCTAAAGTCATCTCAGAGAACGTTATCAGTTACATAAATATTACTATAAGTGATTATCGTCATCATAATCATTATACACGAGCCCAGCTCTCTTGACACTTGGTTGCAGAGGTTGGCATAAGGAGAAGTCTTGTCCAGATTGTGCACAAGGCTGATTGAGTTTTGTTCTGTATCAAAGCATAACTTTACCTTTGGAAACCGTTATAATATAGACTGAAATAACAATATGGCAGTTAGTCTTAACCCTTTCAAGAGGTACCTGTAATCTGTGCTACGTTTGAGGTTAAGCGTGGCATTGCAGTATCGGTGAAACCAGGAGTGCACAGAGATTCTCAAAAAGTGAAGAAGGCTGGAAGCAGTTCGTGCAGACTTAAGCTCTCAGACAGCAGCACTGCAAATGCAAATTAGAATATTAATTGAAATAAAACACCAACTTGCCATCCTCTAAGGAATGCAATCAAATAGAAATTCAGGAAACACAATAATTAAAATGGAAAAAAGTAATCGGAGTACTCTGATTAAGTGTTTTTTTATGCGATTTCTATTTTGCTTCTTGTCTTCTAACAGTCCCTAGCTGCAATAGCTGGGCTATAATGTTTCCTCTCTCAGTTTATCAAGTGTGTATAGTGTGTATATAGTTAGGGACTTGGCCCTGTTACATATGATTAATATACTGGAAGGAGCTATGCAAGTGTGTTATTGTATACATGACACTTTCAGCAGCACAAATATGCAGAAAAATGTGTTCTACATATGGATCCTAACTAAAGAATTCACAGAGTGCTATTGAATGGTTCGTTTAAGCTACCAGACTCTGTTGGCTCCCACCTTCCCTACATTTCCCTAATGGATTTCAGAAACTCTAAAATCACATACAGCACAGAGCCTGAAGTGTCTCAGCTTTGGGTATCGGCATAATAATTATGGATAATCCGGCTAGCAAACAGGTTTTGTAGAGGGGCAACTACTCATGGGAAAATGACTTATTTCATTATTGAATCCCTGGCTTGAAGCCTGCACTCAAATTTGGCCCTGAACATCTGTTCGGCAAGAAGGACTGAGGATCGCAATTAGTAAAAAAAGGTTTTGACTTCTGAAATGACATAGTAATGTGTTCCAAGCCAGTGGCACTTCTGTTTGAATACCAAAGGGCATCAATGTGAGACAAATGCATGTTTTTTCTGTCTTGAAAGTGAAAATAAATAGTATTGTTTAAATGTAGATTGAGCCAGTTGTCTGTATTGTATCCAATCTTAGTACATTTCTACACAGTACCTACTGTATAGGATAGGAGCAGTACAGTAAATAAGCATAATATTTATGTATATTATAATAATAATTCCTGAATTACATTGTCTGCAATTTCTGAGAAATGGAAGAGTGATGCTGTCATTGCTGCTGTTAATGAGCATAATTTATCAATTAGCAGGATAGAAAAAAAAATCAGCTTTTTGAAAAATCATCCACTGGTCAATTTAATTTAAATCATGATATCACTTCCTGTTGATCTGTGTGATCTGAACCTGCAGACGAATTCTGAGCAACCAATTCTAAGCATCGTTCATCACAGTTCTTTATAGGTCTGTCAATTCTGCTACTACAGATTAAAAAAAATAAAACTTATGTTTTTAATTATCCAAAAAAACAACAACAAAAAAAGAAAATGTAACTGCTCACAGGCCAAAGTAGGTCCATTTTATAAAAGAATGACTCCTGTCGCAAAGCACTCAAATGAAGTAAGTGCAGTTTATTTACAGTGCTCCCCGTTCCCCACAAGAAACCCCCAAAAAATGAACAAAAATAGTCCTTCAAATATGACAGGCTCCTCTGTCACAAATACAATATTTTATTTAAGTCATTGTTAACAGCTTTAATCTTGACTTTTTTTCATTTTTCAACAAACAAGAGTCTCTTGAAAGGATATTGTCGATATTGTCGATATTGTCACCAACCAGAATTTCACCTAAACCCTGTCGTGACATGAGCACTCTCCAAGGTTGCCAAACCTGAAACCAGGCTTGGGCCAACTTCTAAAGCTGGAGACATCATATACCAACCCTTAAAATTTTATTTTCACTGAATTTATGAGAGTTACAGGCATTACGTACTGTACGTGTACAATTCTGACTCCCCCAGAATTCCAGAGTGGCTTCCAGACCCCTGCCCACAAGCCTCTCTTACAAACAACACCAGATACAATATATCACAGCTATCCACTCCTCTCTTTGAGTTGGTGGTCTTATTTTTTACGTGTAATTTATTTGTACTTGAAAAACTAACTATATGCGATATGTAGGTGCTACATAGCTAAATATGTAGCACATTGTACTGTGTAATGATGCATAAAAAACATTAATTTTCATCTATGAAATATGAATTTCATCCACATATCTTCTGGTTTTTGTTCCACCTGAGTATTAGCTAATCAAACCCTTAGTAGACTTTACAATGCAATTAATGTGAGCTCTCTAATTGTTTTCAAGTCCTGACAATAATAGGTTGCCTTTTAATTAAAAAAAATCTTCTTTAAGTAACATAATATCTTGTTCAGTAATGCATTCAATATAACAGAAAAAACATTTGAATATTTGTTCAGTTAATTGCATAAAGGAATGATGTACTGGCTTCACATGAAGTAAATCTAATTTTGGAATTAACTGTCTTTGACAGCCTGTCTAAACAGGTCAAATTGGTCATTTTACTCATTTTCATTGCAATGCATTAAATATTAAGCAGGGCAGTACTAATGTATAGGCTGCTCTGCACATACTAGCTTTGAATGCTTTTTATTTTGGTGCTACAACTGAAAAATGGAACATCGGTCAATTCCTTCAGATACAGTATTTTAAAAGCTACACTGTGTACAACTTTGCAGTCTTTCTTTAATATTTCAGTATAAAATGGGCGATGGCTTGATTGCTGAAACCAATCTGAGTAGGAGGCAATAGTGAGATAATTCTGATGCTCAATATAGAACAGTTGTTATCCTTTCGGTATATATATGTAAATAAATAATCAAACTAAATTAACCCAACAAAACGTGAACACTGGTGGTTATAAGTAGCAGCATGTCACCAACTGGGGATCTGGACCTGTTTTTTATGAGCTGTGAGATTTATGAGCTGAGATTTATGTAGAGGGGCCCTGTGTGTGAAACGTGTTTACATGGGGGGTTTCTTCTTCCACAAACTAAATTACTGGCTCAGACATAGATCAAAAGGAATCAAAAAGTGTGGCTACATCTGAGAAGCACTAAGACAATTTGCATCCTGAGTTCGCCAGTTTCAGTATGAGTCTCTGTCAAAGCACATGCCTCTGGATCTTAATAATGCTACTCAAGCCATTTGTGCAAATGCCAGAAGACTTTATTAGCACACACATCATATTAAATGTTTGAAATTCTTTAAGTGATTTACAGTAGCAGTAGTGAATTGACACTTGCAATGGCATTAGAGGATTAAGTTCTGATTAATGATTAATGGTACTGGCACAGTATGTGTTGTCATTGAAGAATCTAAATCTATAGTGTATGCTATGTACATAAACACCTTCTCAATCAAAACAAATGATCATTTTTGTTCACAGGTTTCTGACAGTTTTTCACACACTTCATAAACATTCTTTCAGCTGGAATGGAGTACATTCTGAGTTAACAGCTGTAAACAAAAACTGAAAACAAATCAGCATTTTATTCTATTTTACAGTTTACCCTTTACATACCTTGTATTCTCATCTTGCTGAAATGAATTTCAATGCTGTATCATTTTTCAAATGTGCTTTTATAGATATCACCTGCTTCTTGACTCCTTCATTCTCCCGATAACATTTAATTTTGTCTTTTGCTATTTTCACATTCCTGAGTGTGTTATTTACAGTACGTATCTAGAGCCCAGGGTTAAATCAGAATTTCAGCCTGCAACAGCCAACAGTATTTCACTTGGGACAACAACATCAAAGGACTGAATGCTTGGAATACTTAGTGAGAAACGTTTGGCTTAACCCGCTTGGTTTATGGGCAGCCTCCTGGCTACAGCACGAGGAGGCTCGATCCCCATTCAGACTGGAGAACCAGGGGCAGCTACAAGGAGGAGACGGGGCAGAGAAGGAAGGCTTGAGACGAAGGCGAAGGGAGGCGTTTGAGTTCGGTTCATGTACAGTTGCTAGTTTGGTGGTGATGGTGATTAGGTGCAGGGGGTGTGTGAGATTGACTTGTTGCTGTTATCCCTCCCGAACTTCAGTTGATAACTTCCATTTGTCAAATCTGTTGGCTAAACACCTACCAGACATAATATTGTTTCTTGGTTGGCAGAGGGTAATAACTCTGACTTCGTGTCTGGAAAGTGTTTCCAGAAAGCAGCGGGTCTGCCAGGAATTTGTGGTGCATTTCAGAGGCTCAAAGGTCAGGATTCACTGAGCAGCATCCGACCAGGATCTAGAATCCTCCTGGTCCCTCTGCATCCCTCCCAGCAGGTCATGCTCTGCTCTGCCTGGAATGGTGATTTACACAGAGCAAAAGAAAATCACTCACAGAACGCAAATGTCAGGAGAAACAGGAAAACAACAACGACATGAACCGGTTCTTAGTTATAAAATTATTTTATCCCTTCAGCCATTTCAGACAGTTTCTAGCTTCAGCCGTCTTTCAGTTGATAGGATGTTTATATCCACCACTGTGATGTTTCTCCTCATACACAGTAGGTGAGTTTTGCTAGTCAGTGCTGATATCTTGTCTTGCTGTCCTGCAACTAATACCTCACCCTTTTGCTTCAAAAGCAATGCAAGCAATTATTCTTAAATGGCTGAAATTCACAACGATCTCTATAGTTTTTAATTTGTGCTTTATTCCATGCATTTGCTTTGTTCTTTATTACATCATCACATTGTGGATATACTTTTGAACTGTTCCATAGTTGCTTTTTTCTGCCTTTTGGACACATGGACCCTTGGTGAAGCATGGTGAGATGGTCACATAGCGCTGTAGGCAAAAGGACTAGTTGAGTGATAATTGCACTTGTAATAACTGTCATTTATTTCCAAGTTCAGCTCATTCCATTGCAATCAGATTTGCATTTGTGTCTATGGGAAGTAAAGGGAAAATAATGAGGTCAGTCTTGATCTCACTCCAGATATTATAGCCACTAATCACAAACAAGCTATCGTTAAATAGATTAGCAAAGTGTTTTTTTTTTTTGGGGGGGGTGGAATTAAAATAAAAACACATTTCTATGTAAAAACACTCCTCCTCCACATATTAGCCTGACACAATATCAAAATGATTCATTTATTTGAATGTAAATTGGTCAGCTCAACGTTCAGAAGACGGAGAGGAGAGAGATGAAATGACTTTGGCGATCAATTATGAACGCTATGTGCTGTGCTTGAAGTTCCCCCAAATCACGAACAGAAGCCATTTATAGAAAATCAGACAAGGACATTAATTTTCAGTGTGCTCTAATAAACCCACAGTAGTATTTCAATTTAATCACCAGCCAATAAATTGTCTCTCATCTGCGATTGGTGAATGCATCTCAAGAGCACAAAAATGTCCTCATCAGTGAATTTGCAACGCAATTTCTTTTTGTCTGGCTATTTATTTTTCCAAAGACGAGAGAATCCCTCTGCAGATAGCATTAAACTAAGCTCTGATTTGCGAAGCCCATGCTTCAACAAGTCAAATACACACACTGCCTGACCAATACTGTATATCCACGCAGCTATATTGACACAGGGATGCAAGATCTACTCACTCTGATGTTACTGTATGTCAAGAAGAAATGTGTTGCAAATGGTCTTTTGTAATGCACAACATTTATAGTAATATACATTGCAAAGGGGAAATCGTATTGTAATGCACATTTACTGATTTCACCAATATACTGTACATCCCTAGTTCTTGAAAGTCTCCTTAATTGCTAGATTAAATCCGTTAATAATATAACAGATTTAATTAACCCTGGTTTCAGAACTGCGAATTTTCTGTTCATCACGAGATCCTTTTATTTATTCATTTTGGCTTGTGTCACAGTCATGTCCATAAGACCACTAACATGTTGGTCATTAACTGCAGCATTTATTCTCTAAACTCAGTGGATCCTAAAATTAGACAACGGGGTGGATTCAGCTTGGGGTCCAGGAAACCTCCAATGAGACTGTCCAGGGTCTTCAGACACAAGAAACAGCTTCCTTTCACTGGCAGCTGTATTATCCTGCAATTCACACCTGACAACCCACTGAAGCTCAGCAGGTGTGAGCCTGGCCAGTACCTGGATGGGAGACCTCCTGGGAAAGTTGAGGTTGTCGCTGGAAGAGGTGTTAGTGAGGCCAGCAGGGGGTGCTCACCCTCAGGTCTGTGTGGGTCCTAATGCCCCAGTATAGTGATGGGGACACTATACTGTAAAATGTCTCCATCATTCAGATGAGACTATAAAATGAGGTCCTGACTGTCTGTGGTAATTAAAAATCTCCTGAGTTTCCCACAAAGAGGTGGGAGTGTTAATCCTGGTGTCCTGACCTATTTACCCCCTTGCCTTTACTAATCATGGCTTCCTTGTAATCCCCATCTATAAACTGGCTTTATCACTCTGCTCTCCTGCCCACTAATGGCTGGTGTACTGGTGCACTGTGATTGCCATCACATCATCCAGGCGGGACTGCACACTGGAGGTGGTGAAGGGGATCCCCATTACCTGTAAAGTACTTTGAGTGGAGTGTCCGGAAGGGTGCTATATAAAGTGTAAAATGATTTATTATTTTTATACTTACCCCTAACACAACACAATAGTGTATAAAACTTCCTAACACACACACCTTATCTGACAGCATTTACATTCTGCCTTTAATACTCAAATTAAAAAGAAGCATCATGTATAATAATTACAGACTTTCATCTTGTGTTATTTTTCTGTTCTGTTAATTTGTAATTAGAGGTGTTAATTGACAATTGGTTTACTGGTTAAAAGGAAGCTGCTTTAGACCAATTAGTATGAATGACAGGGACAAGAGGCCTGCATTAACTCAAAATCTAAACCCAGTGACAAACTGCAGATTAAAAGACAGAAAAAATAAAAAAGAATGCCATTACGAGGTAGGACTGCAATTATTATTATATACTGCTGCCCAGGTTTTGACTTGCTTTTTTATCCATATTCCTATAGTCTGGGTTGCCCTGTTTTTCTGTAAGAGTACAACAGGGCCTTCTGAAGATTTATTTGACTGTTCTACTTTTTTTGGAAAGAGTTCTTTCCAAAAATTGTTTCAGCCTGAAAGCCTGTACAGCTTTATAATACCTAGTGCAGTTGAGTCTTTAGGGGTACCCTCTGCATCAAACTGCTTTTTTGTGAGGAAGATCAACCTAAGTTAAGCTTAAAATTTAGATGTTAAAAGAAAATATTACAATGGTTACTTTTCTACTCTTTGGGTTCCCAATTATAAATGATTTCCATGCCAAAATCAAGGAGTTTACAAGAAGATTAAATCTTTAAACTGAAAGCTGCCAGATGGGTGGGAAGCTTCTTTCATACTCTAAAAAAGGTTTCAGTTTTAAGAACTTGTTTATTTTCACAAGTCAGTGACAGTGAGCAGCTGAAAAATGATTAAAGGAAAAATTTAAAATAAAAAATACTGGAATTCTGAGATGAAAGCATTTGAAAAAAATCCAGGTAAGTTTGCGTTTTTCCTAAAGACAATTTCACAAACATCTGAGTAGAAAACATCAGAACTGATTCATTGACAAATCAATAACCAGTGCTATGATCTTTATAATCTTTGTCAAGAATATAAAAAATGAATGAAGAGGTACAAATCCTGGTGGAGATCACAAAACCATATATTTATATCACATCAAGTTGAATTATAGACATTTTATACCATATATTTATTCGCTCATCTAAACGAAACAAAAATGAAATTAGTCCATTCCCTAATGTCAGACAACAGGTCTTTAGTACATTAATGACACTGCCTAGATGATAATGATACTGTCTGCTGAGAATTAGTCGTTTGTTTCTTCTCCAGCAATAAACCTGTGATGTCAGACAGTGCATCTTTGAATCAGTTCTCAAAGTGGGCTTGAAAGCAATGCCTGGGTGACAACTGATAATGCTAATCATTTGATCAGCACTGAGTGCCATCAAGAGAAAAGCACTAGTGCCAGGCATAGCTCTTTGCACTTGACTGGAGACCTTGCACACAGGTTTACTGTGTGTGCAAACACAGGTTTACTGTGTGCCTGGCAACAGAATTATGCTTTTATAGTATTTTTATAAGTTTACTCAAGACACCAGAAGCATAAAGAAACTGCAAAATGGGTTTATTTCTCTCTGCAAAATACTCCTGAAAAACATACTAAAGTATTTTGAAAGGTGAGCAACATTAATATTTTGTTGCAAGACATGCAAATCCCTTATGAAAACAAATTCTTATCCAATGCACATAAAATACATTTGAAGACAATTTTAAGGTTTACACAACTTGTTGAAAATAAAATAAGCCCACCATGTAACAGAACACATTGTTGTCTGTAGGATTCCTGGAGATCCTACAGGCTATTTCCAGGTCTGGATTTAAGTTGTGGTCTCTGCTGAGACCATAAGGTACTGAACCTACTGTACACGTGATTTCTTTTATTCTTTTTATGATGGTTGGCTGATCACTAAAGTATCATAAAATCACAGGTTTATGTGTCCAAGCAACAGAGGGGAACTTTAAAAAAGTTTGTTATTTATTCTGGAAAAATTTAAATTGGTGCTGTACAGTGTAATTGAGCTGAATTTGATTATTAGACTGCTCATAAATAATGCATTACACAGCCACCTTAATGAGGTCCTTTGGTAATGGAAAATTCCAGTTTAAGAAAGAGTCCCATGCACTACACTGCTATAAATTATATATGCTATGTGCTTTAACTCCATTTAAGGTCTCTCTAATTAAGCTTGCTTCGAAAAAAAATCCTTTGCCACAGACAAATACAATATTAGTTGCAGAGAAAGAAATTGTAGTGCATCGATTTGCAACAGACAACCATTTGGCAACATGAAGAAGCTTTATAAACTTCTGTATTAAGTGGCTTCTCTTTAAGTTAATACCATTTCTGCAAAAATCATTTAATCCTGTTAATTAGCATGGATTCAATTATTCTGTGTCCAAGTGTAATACAGATTAAATTTCAACTTTACAAAGCAGAGATATGAAATGAGCTCAAATGCCTGCTTTACATGAGGCTTTTGTGAATTGTAGAGTTCTGGTCTACACACACTGACAGTGCATAGAGGTCTTGATCATTCTGGCGTCAGTTTTTGAGCAACCAGAGGATATGTCAAAAAGAAGAATAATAGAAGAACACTGCAATCCAAAATGTGTCGATCCTCAAAAACAAATTAATAAATAAATCAAACCACATCATCAACTACTCGGGCAATTGCATTTACTTTGTATCCAACCGTAGTGTCAGGAGACCAAAAACTATGGAACAAGCTCTTACTAAATCCAGAATTCCTTTGCAGTAATTCTCTGTAAACATGGAGGTAAGGTGTTTCTGGGCATATTGACTGGTATTTAATTTCCTGTCCTGGCTTCACGCAGAGAAACAAATTCCCTGACGTGGAATAGAAACCAGGACCACACTGCTAGTACAGAAACACACAAGCCAGGTAACAGAATGAACTGAGAAGACCGTATTCATTATTTATTATTTACGTCCAAGCCAAACTGGGCTGTGCTGTGAAATCTTCCAGCCTTAGTGCTGAACCTGTGGTTTTTGGCGCGCAACGCAATTTACGAATAGACTGCTGTGATTTGTGCTCCACTAGCCTGGTACCAAATATCATTCTGGAGGACAAGGACAGACTCTTCTCCTGCATGGCCTTCAGCTGGAGGGAGATCTTTCCCTTATCTTTACCTCCTTTCCATAAATATTTCCATAAACATATTCATTTCTTAGCTTTATTCATTCATGTATGAAAAGAAAAACCTGAAAAAATGGCATTTCCCATTTTAAACACAAAAACTAATACTATAATCCCATTGCCATTTAAATAGTAGCGCTTTTCCCTACTGATACTAAACATGAGCAGTGCAAGATTGCACGCAAGGAGAATCCCAAACAGGTTTAATGGCTGTTGATGCTGATAACACTTTATTTAAATGAACTTGCCAGGGGAATAAGAAACGCATTAAAAATAGTTTTATCTTTAAGGCTTAGATCAAGTGAGGAGCCTTAGGTGTTTATGCTTTGTTTTTTGTGTGTATTTTAATTTTGCAGCCAAATGTTTTTCTTTTGCTGTAGAAAAGAGAAAGACTCTGAGTATTAACAAAACAGAAAGGAATGCATCAATAAATAAAAACCTGCCAAAGATTTCAAATGGAGCTCTATAAGGAAAGATGATAAGGCAATTGAATAACTAAGTGAACAGGCTAGTTCCCATCAAATAAGATTAGGATGCATTTGGTCACTCTACAACGAGCATGTGTGATTCTCCTCCAAAAATAAAGGTGAATATTTATGTTCATAATTCATTTATAATGCCCTCCTCAATGCAAAATTTGGAAGAAAAAAACACGTATAAAATCCTAAGGGAATCTTTTTTTTGTTTTGCTACTTGCTGGTACCTGTTAGGACAAATAACATAAGAAACTGTACAGTATATGGCCAATAAAGTGATCTTATCTTATGTTAGATGTTCAGGTCTTGCAGTTCCCCTCCCTCCTAATTGGTGATGCCATATTGAGCAGGAAAATAATAAAAATAACCTGCACCTCAAAATTCTTTAAAAAATCAATGTTAGGTTGCCGCATTCACAAACTTATCACATCAAGTTGAATTATAGACATTTTATGTTTTTTTTTTCAGGTATTTGAAAGATTAGGAAAAACAAAAATGAATAACATTTCAAAATCTAAGGCAATATTGCGCTTTGAAAAAATCTGCCACATGACCAGAAAAGAAACATCTTGAAGTTCTTATTGGAGATCTCCTTTTCTGGCAATGAGTCTTCCAAAAATGTTTTTCTACAGTCTAATAAAACATTCACTTACAGCATAAAGCACTTACCTTCACACTGAAGATATCAGTTTTATGATCAACTCTGTCTCTACTATCCCCATTGTATGTGTCCTTGCGTACTAAGATCTTGAAAAAGCTTTTAAACAAACAGTTTGGAAAAAATGTAGCTGTGGCAACATCAGCAATGTTGAAGAAGAATTTTCTTTTCTCTATGCTTTGTAGAGTTCATTGTAATTCAAGTAGGAAATAAAAAAGTTTGTACAAGTATACTCAATTTTGTAAAGATTTTGTAAAAATATGACATATTTATCTGATTATTTTTTATGATCTACTGGCTTTTAAGAAGTACACCCCTCTTCCCTTCCATATGAAGCACAACACATGGCTTTGCCCCCTGACATCGTGTGACACCTTCCTCCCAGTACACCAATAAAATGAACAGAGTGTTGCGCATCAAATACTGAGAGTTAACTGGACACTATTTCCAATACTGTAACTGTGGATGCACAGTGAGGCCTGGCTTGTTAGCAGTCTTTATTTGCAGTTCAGCTGTCTGAGTCAGCAAGGTGCCAACTGACACAGGGTCAGAATTCCCTTATAGTGTGTCTCCTCTTTTGAAAGTTGAATCGCAAAAATGCAGGTAGCAAAAAATCCCCTGCATTCAATCAGAGGAAGTAAAATAGGTTATTTTCACCGCTTAATGCAATCTGTAAAATGTTCCAGAATGGAATTCACCCTTGCCCTTTAATGGTAAAAGGACAACAGTTTTTCTGATAACGGAGTTTATCAGAAGAGCTCATAGAGATACTACAATTTTTTACCTTGCATTACATGGACATGTTCATCTCCCATTTCAATAGATCACTTGAAGTGGAGTTTAGGCGGTAATATACAAGAAATGATATTTTCATCCCTTCTTGTTGCCTTCCGTTGTTAAAAAGGAACAGCAACTTCGGATTATTTGGGGGTTTGTTTTTCCCCTTCGAACAAGGAACCCAGAGCTCACTCGAGAGAACGGCACACTTGGATGTGTGGCTGAGCAGCTGTCTAATGCGTCGAGTTCTTTTGTTGATGTTCTGGGGTCTGATGTGGCAGAAGAAAGCGAAGGCTGTATTAATCTAACTAACCGTGCTGTCAGCCGAGACAGGGATGAAGCCGTCTCTAATGTCACATTACAGTGCCCGCCTGCTGAGAGGAGCCACGCTGCCTTCGCGTGCCACCACAGAAGCGATCCGCTGTTTGTTCTGCTGCTGACTGTTTTTATCCTTTTCTTTCCGAGTTGCTAATTTATTTTTTCCCCATTTCCCATTATAATGTATGAGATGCTAATGGGCAAATGAAGAATTACCTCCAAACGGTTCATCCATCACTTGCAATAGAATCCATCAAGCCTGGGAAATTATTTCCAGATCTACTCATCCTCATGATGGACTGGCTCTCCACTTGACTTCTTAGCAGTTGCAGCAATCAGTTCATCTTAGTGCTCCAAAGTCCGCTTCGTTTTGAGCTTCAAACCTGAGAAACTTTGTAGAGCCATTCAGAGGGGTTGGAACACAGGTGCAAAGCACACTGCACTGTGCTGCACACTGCATGTTTTCAAAAATAATATTGATAATCAAACAATGCACAGTTTTCACCCCCACGGGGACTAAAAATGTACTGTATGAGTAACACTTTGCAATGTGTTTCAGTATTATATTGATTAAAATATGTAAACTTACAAAGCTCTGTAGGCTACAGATAATAAGTCAATTTTAATTGTACAATTCACTGGGAACAGTATCATATATACATGTGCTGTTGGAAAGGATGAATGAAACACGATGCATAAGTGGAAACTACTACTGTATATGTGGAAATAAATTTAAAACGGAGAACAAAGGAGGCGGTTCTTTACCCAGAGAGTTGTGGGAGTGTGGAACAAGCTGCACAGTAATGTTGTTGAAGTTGATACCCTGACTTCTTTCAAGAAATGGCTGGATGAGATCCTTGGACCAATTAATTACTAACTAGTAAATGGGCTAGATTGGCCTCCCCTCATTTGTAACAACACTATGATGCTTTGCAGTTCAACTTGTTCCTCCTTCTCTACCTTAAGTTAGCGTTCTAATTGTGTACAGGGATAAGTGGGCAGGTTCAGCACGAGAGAAAAATAATTTATACTGTATTCCTGACTTAGTAATAACATCTGAGGAAAAGTACTGGAATAACATTAAGCTGAACTATAATGCAGTCCATCAAAAATCCAGACTGCTTTACTGCCTGTAGTGTCTGGTGACTCAGTCCCATGAATTAATGACTTAACTGACAATAATTTCATTTTAAGGTCTGCGAGGATGTGATGTTCATCAGTGAAATTGATATGCTTTTCTATTCAACAGTGCCTGGTTGTGTCATTGAGCAAGACTGGTGTGGGGGGAATGAGAGTTTTACAAAAAAGGTGAAACGCTGGGGCCAAGTATATGCAAATGTGTACCATTTATTTACTTCTCATGATCAAATAAAGGATTTGCCTTTCATAACGGATGATTATAGCTCTATTGCTTTGGGTATTTTGTCCAATCCCTTTGGATGAACCTGCTAAACATGCTAAAATATGCTTTACAACTGTTACAGGTTGTGTGGTTTACAATTCAATAAGTCTTGCCACAATAAAAGTGTCTAAGGATTACAGGGCCAGATGGTTTCCCTATGAGCACATCATGCTATAATTTACCAAGCTGGGCAAAAATAAGACGTGTGCTTTTAAAGACTTAAAAAACTGTTATATTTAGTATTAATGCATGCATTATTAGTATGTTAACTGAAGAGAAGAAAACTCAGTGCTCCATTATTCCCCATAATGAGCTTCCTCACAAAAAAAAAAGATCTTTTGTCAAAAAGCGATCTCTGTTTTACTCGTATTTCATTAGAATCCCACTTTATCTTATAATCAGGCAATCACAACATTCATAAAGCCATTCTGCTCTTTGTAAAGCAATTTGCTGTGGCATTACAATTGCCTTTGTAGATAATCGGAAACCCCGAGCTTTGTCAATTTCGATTGCCATTATGGGCCGATGATAAAGTACAGGGCACTTGAAGAAGGTCTTGGTCTCAATTCCTGAAAATTTATTTTTGCTGCAAAACCATGAAGCCATGTGTAGCCAGGAAAGCGTTGCTGAGGCTTTAGGTGGAACAGAGTGCGCCTTCACATACTGAAGGCGGTAATTACATTCTTTAAGACATTAAATTGAAAAATTTGCTGCAGTGAGTAAGTAATACAAATTGCATAAGAAAGGAGAAACATAACATGAGGAAAGTTTACTGAGAGCACTAACGTTAATTCACAGCATCTTAATGGCTTTTTAGATCGTCTGCTTGCTGTTTATTAGAAACCATATTGCATTGAAGACAGAGCAGATTGCGCTATCATTATAATTAATGTCTACTTTATTTCCCTCAATAAGAGATGTTTTAATTTGGACCACAGTTCTGCATCAATGAACAATCTGTATGTTACACCTTGCAGGTTTAACAATATGAGGTTACAGTAGCTTATTTCAGTATCGTATAGTTTACTCAGTGCTTTCCCTATTGTTAGAATGCAGAAGATCATAATTTTTAAATGATTGTTTTATATCTGCAACTCCCATCGAGTGCCATTAGCTATATAAGCTGTCCTTGAATGATTTATTTACTATTTTTATTAGAGAACACATTTTGTTTTATGTTCTGGTTTTGTAATGTATGTGTATGCATACTAAACTTATGCATCTACTGCAATATTTTAGGACGTTTAGTCAAGTCAGCTTTTCTGTAAGGCTGAGAGCTGTGTAAATTATTTTTTTTTAAGTTTTGTTGTGGTAAAATATTTTTGTGCAGTATGCCTATTGTGATGCAATGAGACATACTTGTCCTACCATTAGATTAGCACCACTTTATATCATTTCCTGTACAGTATCAAGAGGTGTATATACATTCTGCATTGTATATACAATACCATTCAACAATGAACTTAAGCAAGCAGGGTCAATAAAATAAACATTAAAAATAAGACAAATGCAAAGTCAAATTCCAAAGGGGTTCTCTAAGATCCTGCGGCATGTGTTTTGTTTCATGTCTGTTCGATATTTTTTGAGAGCGAGAACTGATTTCCTGGACAGAAAGAAACAGGATAGCAGGCCAAAGAGAGTTATAAATACAAGCTGATTAAGGAGATGATGGCTAATAAAGCAGACTGCAACGCAGTCCTCATTTCCTCTGAGTAATGCCATTGCCCTTAATATTGTCATAATTAATTACCATTATGCAGCTGTCCTTGTTTCTTGGGGATGATGACATATGGGTCAATACATTTACTCCATGACCTTCAGCTTTCTCACCATGTTTCTATCATGTTTAACCCCTCCTTTGCGCTTGTTTCTACTTTGTTTTAGGGGAATCCCTGAGATAGGATAGGGTAAGGCAAAGCATAGAGATGGACAAACACCATGTGCCACTGAAAGACACAGTAGCTGGGGTTAAGAGTTTTGGTGACCATTCTGTGACTCATCCATCTCCATCTTCATAGCTAATGGATATTTCCATTAATAATAGCTATAATAGCTACTGTATAGTGGACATTTCCAGATAGAGAAAGGAGTCTATTTGCCATATAGTATATTATTCAGTACATGTACATTGGGATTCGTACTAGTGCTGTTGTCTCGAAATGTGCACTATTCGACAGACAACACTTTCACACATTGTGCTTAGTATATTACAAAACAGTCAATAACAATGACCGCACATCAAAGTACAATAACATACAACGAGTAGTTGTGTTTTAACACACAGGACAATTATAATGTGGTAGTCAAGTTTTCATTTCTTTGCATAACCACAAATTTAATGTGGTAGCTAATCTGTAGTGATGAGAATGTTGCAAGGTACAGTACTTCTTCAAATGCTGCCAAACCACAGACTTAACACAGCCCATGAAGCTCTGTCAAACTGTGGCCAACCTGAAACACAAAACCCCAGCTGGCAACTGTCAGTATGGGCTGACTGGCTCACCTGCACCTGAGAGCTGTCTAGACAAGTCTAGACCATCTGAATTAGTTTCTCAGAGCTCTAATGGCAAGGAAGCACACAAAGTGGAAGCAATTAGTTGTGGGGAATACAACCAACTGGAGCGGAAAGACCTACAGATCCGAATGTAAAAAAGAAAATTGTATTTCCCATCATCACTTCATTGTCTTGGCACAACAACAAAAACAACAAAAATATGGCCAATTGTCTCTCATTTTTCTGGAGTGAGGTACTAAAATACATTCCCTCATATGTTTTGTTCCAAGTCACTGCGGAAATAGCACTTTATAAAAAGCAGCTCAGGAGGTGTCTTATTTGTGGAGGTAGCACACTGCCTCAGCTGGTCACATTCGCCAGCTAATGAATGCAGCGCTAATTATGCATTGCGGAGGGGGAGAGCATGTCAGTCCAGCAGGATCTGAGCCGCGGTGAGATCCCCTGTAGGAGGAAGATGATGCCGAGCAGAAGCTGACTCTGGTTTTGCAGTACAAGGCCTGCTCTCGGGCTGTGTTTCTGTACCTTCGTGCACAAGAGGGAGCAGGCCTTGGATTGGGCTGAGATACATTAGGCGGCCTCCCCCCATGCTTCAGGGAGGTGGTGCAATCTGCGTGGTCATACGCTGATTGTCTGCTCTGTTGGCAGGTTACTTTTGTTTAGCGCCCAGGCTAGCATTTCCAGTCCACACTTAGTGATGCCACGAATACAAATAAATTGGATGGTGCAATTCCCCCCTCTCTTCCTTCCTTCCTTATGGTCTTATAATTTACTGAGGCTCTGTTTTCTGTGCTTTCTTCCAATTGCTACTTGCCAGTGATCAGCTCTCTGAACAAACAGTACCGTCCCTTCTCATTAGGCACTCATTTCTCTTTGTGAATCTGAAATGCATTAGCTTAAGTGCAAACAAGAACAGATGCCGATATTTGTGAGGTGTGCCATGGTGTCCCCATGCAGCCCAGCTTGATCATGCTAATGCCCATGCTAGTTCTTCATGTATGTCATCCTTCCTGAAATAGGCAGCCAGGCTGCTTAAACCCTGAGCACCAGCAGCCTCCTTCAAGTCTACCAGACAACTCCCACCCATTCCTTGACCTACTGATCATACCACACTGCAGTTAATGACCTCTGGCCCAGCCACTGGTAGAGCCTCACAACTGCTGCAGAGGCATTAGCTGAAGCAGGAGTGGATCCCAGACAGTGTAGAGGTGTTCCTTTAAGATGCCACTACCATAGAGCCCTGTGATAGGTTTCAAATTCAGCAAAAAGAAGGATGCATCTTGACTTGCTCAACAGTCTCTACATAGGGTTAAACAACAACTCCTCATGTGAGGGGTGGAGGTGACCACTGTTAATTATATTTTCCCATCACATTTTGCCACTAGAGGGGTTGGCTCAGAAAGGCTAGTGCCTTCTGAACTTATTCATACACCTAGCTTTGCATGTTATGCTACTTCTTAAAAGTGTAACACTTAATTAGTCAGCACACACAGTTTGATCACAGCTGGTCATTAAAATAAAACAGACTAATTGTTCTGAAAGTTTAATTTGACAGTATTTTCAAACACTTGTGTATTAGAGTGAGTTTGTGCGAGCTTGTTTTGTCTTTAGGATGAAAATATTAGCTGTCATAAAATTAATCTAGAAGTAAATTATGCTCCATTACTTAACAACACCTTTGGTTAGAATGTTGAAGCACTACAGTTATAATGAGGGTGCTACTATTGAATACACAGAACATGAAAGTACCTTTCTGTTTTTTGTACTCACTGACTTCAAATACAAAATGGAATTCATTAGTATATCTTATTTACAGTAGACAGAATATTTTGTTTTTGGTGCCCTAAAATTGTTTTTTTTCTGTAAAGCTTTTCCGCAGCATGGCCATGATATGGGTCTAACTGTGGCAGTTTAAACTGCAGTAAACTATATAGATTAGTACTATTAGTGCTATTGGCTTATATTCACCTCCTACAAGAATGCAATCATTCTGTGAATAAGAAATTCATTTAGTTATTTTCACTACACCATTACCCCACGAGAAAATGTGCCCAGATCCTTTTCTGCTGATTGCGTATTTCCATGGTTTTCAATTCACCTGTCTAGTTCCAGATACCGCTGTCTCCCAGTTTCCATTCAAAATGAAGCATTAATGATTGAGGATAGATGATCATGTTAAAACATGAATTTAAATTTCTGTACTCAACTGTTAGTCTTAGAAATGCTTTGCTACAGGATTGTTTTTGTGAAGAAACTTATCAAAACAAACTCCATCTCTTTTGTCTTCAGTAGGCTTGCTAATTGGTCAGTGCATTATTTATGTCTATGCAGCTTCCATAAGAGGCCACTTTATGAACAAACACATGAATTAAGTGTCAACACTTCCCAATTACATGTAGCTGAATAAGGGTAGGTGTGAAATTGATACGAATTCCAATCAATTCCTTAGTGCTTAAAAAAAGATCTTAATCAACTGGAGATCGGTTAACTGAATAAAACTTTCTTGGGGCAAAAACCAGAAGATACTTGGGTCACCACAAGACCAAGGCTAAGTTCTACAGGCTTTTCTGGTCTGCTATTTCCTGTGGTGTGATAACATGTCGGGCTGGACATCATCTGAGTTGGGTGCTGCATCACTGCCATGGAACGAAGAGGGACATCGTGGATATAGCTATCATTAGGAGACATTTCCTGGTCTACAGAAATCTGCACAGAGTACTAACACACAGAAGACATGATGGATGGATGGATTAATACTCTCATCATTTCCTTTTTTAAACTCTATAATGTTAGCATGCCCAAAGGGGTTGGGCGACCAGCTGACCTTGGATTCCTAGAGGTTTTTGTTTCTCCTTACTGGGGAGTTTTTGGTTCCTCTCCTCTGTTGTTTTCAGGCTTTTTCTCTTTCTGTATTGTAACTTCATGTATTGTCACACAGCTTTGTTAACTGCCTTGGAGCAACCTTGTTGTGAAAGACACTATATGAAAATAAACTGAATTGAATTGACTTTAGAATTCTCTCATTAAAGAAAGAGATTTCAATTGCAAAGTGAAAAACAAAGACACTTGTGGCCTCCTAGGAGGACTGTCATGGCTGGTGTGCAAGGGGCCATACTGGACCAGCCATGTATACGAAACGACCCCAACAGGAGCTGCAAAATGAGAAATAATCTTTCAGCTCTTCATCCCTGATGTAACGAAGCATTCTTTCAGGACCATATGCAGACGACACAATCTGGGGAACAGTGAGGAAAACATGGTGGGAAAAGCATGCTGGGGTCAGGAATGAAAACAGGGGGCATGTCCAAGGTGCGCATATGTTCTGGGGGGTGAGTCCGGGGCAAACAGTCCAAAAGGCAGTCCAAAGGGAAGTCCAAGAAAAGGGAAATGTCCAGAGCCGGGCGGTCCATCCGAGACGAAGACAAACGGAATTAAAAACAGGAGCGGTATCTGGTTGAGGGTCGGGGGGAAAAAGTGGGGAACGGGACCAGGCGCTCCAGGTCCTGGACTCGCCTGGTGCAGGAACCAATGCAGAGCTCAGAACAGAGTGGGCGTCTGGCTTTTAAGGTGGGCTGGATAGGAGGCTGGAACAGGGAGTAGGTGCTCAAAATCAAGTCAGAAGTGGAAGAGCCGGAGCGCCCTTAGGGGGGAGGGACTACAATCGGGACACCTGATGTATTTGTGTTTCGGTCTTCAATCTCACGCACATTGATCAAAGGTGCAAACAAAACAAAACCCACCAGCTATCTTCACGAGAGCTAGGTGAAGCAAGGTCAAAGAGGCTGTAGGCTCTTTCTGCTGTTAAACTGTGCACCTTATATTAGTTGGCATATAATGCTGCTGACATCTGAAACTTGAGAAAGATGGGAGATAATGAGGTCCTTGCTTTCTTCTCCCTGTCTTTCCTCTCTCTCATTAGTAGTATGACACGGATTGTGTCAGCCAGAGCTGCGTGTCTCACTTCCCTTAGCGGTCTCTCTTATGCAGCAAGACGAGTTATCCACAGGCCCTTCAATATGAGCGCTTGGATGCGAGTGATTTCTGGGTAAAAGGATTGGTGCTGGCTGTCCATCAAAAGCACATATTCCTCAACCTGTCACTGTATTACATTGTAAAAAGTCCACACCGCAAGAGCTGGAAAACCCAAGAGCTACATTTAAATTCTTGGGTCCAGAGATGACCTCAACATCACCATCCCAATTTCAATTAGAATCAGATTAAGCACAATCTTGCAGAGTGAGCATCCGTCCTTCGGATGAGACGTAAAACCGAGGTCCTGACTCTCTGTGGTCATTAAAAATCCCAGGGTGTTTCTCGAAAAGAGTAGGGGTGTAACCCCGGCGTCCTGGCCAAATTTCCCATTGGCCCTTACCAATCATGGCCTCCTAATAATCCCCATCTATGAATTGGTTACATTACTCTGCTCTCCTCCCCACTGATAGCTGATGTGTGGTGAGCGTTCTGGCGCACTATGGCTGTCGTTGCATCATCCAGGTGGGGCTGCACATTGGTGGTGGTGGAGGGGATCCCCATTACCTGTAAAGCGCATTGAGTGGAGTGTCCAGAAAAGCGATATATAAGTGTAAGCAATTATTATTATTATTATAATTATTATTATTATTATTATTATTATTATTATTATTATCTTAAAATGAGGTGTCTTTTAAAAGTATTAATTCATCAGTGTTTGGATCTTTTGAGCCCTCTTATTGTCCTTTATTTTAGACTTATGTGCACTGCTGTGCACACTTTTAAGAAAATGTGCAATTACTGTCACACATTAAAAAATCTGTAAGTACGTGTATCCACCATTCACCTGAAAAATAATTAGGTCTGAGGATATTCTTCAATGATTATTAGCAATGGATGGATGAGTATGTCATATATCGAAACTGCATTTCTAGTGCCTAAGATTAGGGGTTGAAATTAAATGTATAGTCTTGAGTCCAGAGATATTCACAGAGTGCACTTAATCTACTGCAACTGCTATTTATGCCATGTCATTTGCCAAACTGCTTTATACCATACGGTGTTGCGGGAAGCCAGAGCCTACACAGCAAGCAATGAACACAAGGCAGGGTACACCCTGGACAGGGCGCCAATCCATTGCAGAGCCAGTACAAGCCAATCATACATGGGGACAGTTTGGAGGCCATGCTAAAGGCCAAGGGGGGAAATCTGACCTGGATACTGGAGTAACTCACTACTCTGAGAGTCAGGACCTCGTTTTAACGTCTCATCCGAAAGACAGCGCCCACTACAGTATAGTGTCCCCATCGCTATACTGGGGCATTAGGACCCACACAGACTGCAGAGTGGACACTCCCCACTGGCCCCTATAACACCACTTCCAGCAGCAACCATAGCTTCCCAGGAGGTCTCTCATCCAGGTTCTGACCTGGCTCAACCCTGCTCAGCTTCAGTGGGTAGCCACTTGAGAGCTGCAGGGTGTTAAGGCTGCTGGCTGCTTCCGTTTAATTGTGTGTGATTAACATAGCTACCATAAATACCACAGTCAGATCATAAAAAAAACATCTGTCACATGAAATAACACTGCAGCTTTGTCAAAGAATTTAACAGAATAGGAGAACAGTGGACACTGCTTCTTTCACATGCTACTGAAGCAAACAGGTTTTTTTTTCATCGCCCTATCTTGGAGGCCATTTGCAAGCAGATCAGCTTCAGACACAATATCTACAAAAAATATTTTTAATACTAAAGGACTTTCGAACTTGGCACCATATTGCTCCACTCCCTTTTATAGACACACAGGCAGATCACATCCATCATTGTTGCTTTTTCTGTGGAGAGCCCATTAGTTACTGTGAGGGAGATAAAGGCAGAATGCCCAAAGGTCTCTAAACACCAGATGCCATTCGATAAGAGAATATAAGACATAGGAGACATTGATACTGAAATGATTTAGCCATCTGTAATTCCGTTTTGGCAGATGGCTTGTATCTGTTGTTTAGTATCCCATAAACATGATGCCACGCTAAGTGTAGGATGTTGATAACAAGACAGTTTCTTATCTTTTATAAATCTTTCTTACACAAGATTTTTTTCAATGCTTTAACTGGAGCAAACCAAACATATTCAGAAAGTAATGAAAATTTTAAATATTTTTAAATATTTACTGAATGAGTGATCAAGACATTCTAAACCGTCCCTTTTGGGTAACTTGTCTGTTTGGGGGGAAAACAATGACTTTCAGAGGCATTTTATTTTCTTCCTCGTTTTAGAAAACAAAAATTACAGGAGGGATGCAGATAGCACTTATGAGCAAAGGGTCTAGAGAATTGGCTCTTGGAAGCTGCTCCCTCTCCATATTCAACATATTTTCCTGAAACACAGAAACTGCAATCTTGCTTCACAGAAGATCAGCCAACAATGAATTAGCACTTGAGCCAGGCAAATCTCAGCAGGTCTGATGAGTTCCACAACTATAAATCAGATCTTTGAGATAGTCATAGGGGCAAACATAAGGTGTGCATAAACATTTCTGTAATAAGCAACATGAATACTTGACAAGGAAGTTGTAAAAGGCCTTCTCATAACTTATACAGTAACTTCTCATAAGCCCCTTTGAACATTGGTGTTATGAGCTGGGATTCTGTGTGACATCTAGGACTCAGAGACCATTGAACATGTTTGTCCAGACTCTATGAGAGAGGAATGGACAGAATCCCACAAAGCAGCAACAGCAACCTGCTACAAAGAGTGCATAAGTGACATAAAGCTTGTATTCCTTACAACTCTGGCCAGACACACTGCCAGCTCGTGACTGTAACAGCAGACCCTATGATCAACCCTGTTGATGACAGCTTATCATCATCATGAATTTACCCACAGTACAGTATGTCATGGCTGCTGAATAAAATGGCAATGTACCTGCTGCTAAAGAGGTTTGTAAACTTTGTAAATATGCTGCAGTTAAAGGGGGATAAATTACTGTTGAGGCTCAGCATACTGTACATTTTTCCAAATCTATTTTCAGAAGGAGGTCAACTGACTGTTCGTTTCTTGTGTTAAGATCATAGTAACACAAACAAATATGTCACTCTCGTGATGCAAGCAAATGATTACTGTCTTACCCACATTTGCGTTCTTTCTTCTGTTGTTGGATTGGTAACATTTTGTATTGCTGATCAGAGAAGTTATAGCGCTTGTGTTTCTCTTAAAAAAAAACTAAACAGAGATGCAATCACCATTTGTAAAAGTCAAGGCAGGTTTTTCAAAGACACTATCTTATCGTTTCTATTTTTTTTACCTGCTTTTTTCATGACTCGTTTATTTATTATGCTCTCTTGCAGGGAGAGGTCAGGCATGTCTGTGCATTAAAACGTAACCGGTGAAAACAGTTTCTGACGAACAGGATCGCATCTGAATCGACTTGCTCGGAGAGCTTGCAACATTTATGGCAATAATGTAAAATATGTTACATTCTCCCTCGGCTAGAAAAGGTGGGGCCTCTTTGGGGGGGAGGGGGGGAGTTTGTCTCGACCGTGGGGAAAGTTTGCGAAAGCTGAAGTTCCTAAGGTCAGTTTCCTGAAGCATAAAACAGTAAAAAAGGAGGAAAACACAAGAAAATGAAACAGCAGGACTCCACGGTGCAAGAACAAAACAAACCAATTTAATAAACAGAGTAAAAAGTTGTTGGGTCTCTGAGGGGGGAAAAAGCCAATGAAATTTGAATTAAATGTCAGAGTCTGTTTTCTTAGTAGTCATAGGAATAGTTTGTTATGAGACATTAGAATCAATAAGCAGTGAATAGGGATCACTAAATGCATGGAGAATTTTTCCTGCAAGTTTATGATTCCACTCATCCAGCAAGGAAGCTTACCTTGTAGTAAGTTTCAGATGACTTTCAATGCATTATTTTATACCTCAAGGTAAAAAATACAAGGTCATCCAGGGACTTAAAGATCTATATAAAGTAATAGCAACTCTAATCTGAAATATAGATAAATGCATTTAAAAAAACAACTGCAAATGCTGCAAATTATATTCTGTTTTAGATTTTTATTTTTGTAATTATATGATGACATATCTCAGTAAAGATACAGAGTGGTCAGTGAATCTCAAATTCTCCAGGGAAGATGTTTAGAAAGAAAAGTCAAGGCTTTCTGACAAAGTAACCTTTTGCCCTGCAATTTACCTGTGTTACTGTAAGTATCCCTGTCATTCTCTCAAGTTAAAATCCTTAAGGTCAAATTTTAAAGAGGTGAAAGACACCAGTATGAAACCCTTTCTGTCTGATATTCACATTTATATTGGTTAAAGAGAAAACTGTGCGCTAAAATTCATTACTCTGCGGTGCACGATAGCCTTCAAGCTTCAAAGTCACAAAGAATGCATTAATAACATGGATCAGCAATGGAGTAAATGATTCAGCAACATGTGCATCATGTGAAGAGAGCAAAAGTGAAGAAAATATATTTTTCTAATATATTTATATAAGATACCAATTCTGAATACTCCAGACTAACCATTTGTATCTGTGAGATTTGAACTTCTATCAACTTCCTGCTTTAACAATTATCATGAAGATGTGAATGTGAATATTGCCCAGGAAGTGAGCGCCTTCTGTTGACACGCACCCTGTAAAGAATCTGCTGCCATGTGACTTCAAAGTGCCAAAGCATTAGGTTGTATTTCTCGTTGGCGGCAGACATGTCAGGGGGAGTTCTTTCTGGACCCTATGCAGACGACACAATCCAAGCTAGAGTGAAGAAACACTGGGAAAAAGTCATGTAGGATACGGGAATGAAAGCAGGGGGAGCGTGTCCGCGGGGTGCTGGTGGTCGGGGGAGGTGTGGCCGAGGCAAACGATCAAGGGATGAGTCAAACAGGAAATCCAAAACAGCACAAAATGTCCAAGGCCAGGCGATCCATCTGAGACAGACGATTAAAATCAGAACTGGGTCGGGACCGGCAGGGGGCACGGGAACGGGAACACGAACAGAAATTAAAGTGCGGGAGATGAAAGAAACAGGGAAGGGCTGGAACGCCCTTAAGAGGAGGAGTTGCAATCGTGACAAGACACTCAGGGAAGGACACCTTGATAGATGTGTCCTGAATTCCCTGAATTTCGGCTCAAAGAAACTTATCTTCCCTTTCTCCCTGGAGCCCAGCAGTGGCTTTTAGTCCCCACAGGAAACATTAAATGCATTAGTCCCCATGGGAACTTACCTTGAATTTTTGTTCTCTGCTTGGCAATCATGTTTCGCTCTGTGGGATATGGGGGGCTGAGTGAGGAAGCCAATTTAGAGGAACAATTTCTCCAGCTCAGTTTTCACACCCTCCTCCTCTCGGCACATATGCACAGCAGAGGTGATGCTATATTATTCACAGCTTTGGCTCATTGGAATTTCTTGACTCCCAATTAGCTGGCGTTCTGTCAGCCAACACTTACAATCAGCTCGAAGACAAGTCCCCTGTGGCAACTGCTCTCTAACTATGCACAATGTAAGTACTGTAGACCCTCTGCCTGGAAAATTGTGTTAGGGGTGCAGGGCCTTACTGGACACCTAGAGGGAGTGTCACACTGTTCTTTTTCTATCTGTGGGTTAGGGAGAAAATTAATGCTGCCATATCTTGCGTAACCCAGTGATGAGGTGACACAGAGACTGCCTAGGCTGAGAACTGGCTGAGAGAAAATCTGGTTAAACGCTTTCCCAACAGGCACTGATCAGAACATGAAGCATCATTTTGTAAAGCTCTCTGGGGCTGGTCCTCCCACACTGACGACTTTTGTGCAAGCTCAGAATGAGGTCATAGGTGTTATTCTGTGGCTGTGCACCCGGCACAGCTGTGGGAGTGCCTGGACAGAATCCAAGTGCAAGGGACCGAGGTCCAGAGACACCAAAGAGACCGGACAGTGAGGAAATTGAGCACTCCAGAGCAACAGAGGAAAAGTGATGAGAGACTAGGTAATTCAGTGAATAATTGAATACAGTGCTTAGATAGCCCTGGCTGCACAGTTTGAAGAGGGAGCTTGGCACTGGAGCCGATGGACTGGGACAAAAGGCACAGGCACTGGAGCCAATGGACTAAACTGCAGAATTCTGACTCTGGTGGGGTCATTACTCCTGACCTGGCTTGAGTGAATTTTAAACACACACGTTGTTTTACATGACAACTCAGAAATAGCTGAAAGGTGGGGATAACATCAGCAGTAGTAGCCACTGCGACATATGTACCTGTAGAAGAACGGAGCTTCGGAGGAGCACCAGAGACTGAGCCAGGAATATCAACTGCCGAGACCGGCATACCAGTGTCGCCCGGACAACACAGACATGGACAGAGATCCCAGGAATGAGGGGGGCTCCGCTGGGAAGCCGGAAGGTGGCCCTGGATAGAGAGAGAAGAAAAAAGAGAGGGTGAAGCAGAGACAAGGATAGTTGGTCAGTGTCTGGCGGAGGCAGCCTGGGAAGGAATCCGGATGCAGGGTGGCATCAGTCCGAGGTCATTCCTGGAATCCCGGATGAGCAATGCAGCTCAGGAATAGAGATGGGTTTACAGAGAGAGTGAGACAGCAGGAGAGAGGTGTGGGATTCCAGGCAATAATAATAATAATAATAATAATAATAATAATAATAAATTAACAAAGCCTGTAACCATGTTAAACATTTGCCAGCAGAAACTTATGGATCTGACATTTTAAGAAAGGGGCCTTAACATTTTGGATGTATTGATATTTTTTATTATTACAGGTTACACATGAATAAAATGTCCAAAGATTAAAAAGCACTTTAGGCTCATCGTGTCTGTGCGCCTCCTGCATTCAAGGCAGCCCTGGAGAAGTACACCCACTGCATCACTACTCGTGTGAGACTGAAGGCACAGCACTGCGTCAGAGCAGCCTCAAGCAGAAGAAAGTGCAGGCATAGTATCACACAGAAACCCTGTTCACAATCAGTAGCACTCTAAGGCGTGTAGTGACAAGACCAATTCTTTCAGAGGAAACTAGTAAATAGTGACACTTTAGAAACCACGTTACAACTGGCCAGGCATTTTATGCTTTGCCCTTTATTGCAAGGAGCAGATGCAGGAAGCATTTTTAAGTGAAAGCGACATGGTGTTTTTATGCCCCGGAGGCAAGCTCAGTGTAGACAAAATTTACAAATTTCAAAGCAGTTACTGAAAAACATTCAGTTCCCTTTAACGAAGCTGTTCTCAGGCCTCTCTGAAAGGCTGGGTGACTAAGTCACTCACTAACCACTGAGCAACTGTGACAAAGCACCTCTTAGTTTCTCAAAAGCTATCATGACCTTTTTTCCAGAAATAACTCTCATATTTTCACAAGTACTTCTTCACTGGCTTTTTTAGTGAGTGAAAAATGTATCAACCAAATCTCCACCCCAAAACCAGGTCTCAAAAAAAGAACCAGAGCTTTAGTTTTCGACACCAATAAATATCCAGAGAAACAGCCTCCACTTTAAAGCACTATGGCTTTGCTATGCAATGCAAAATACCAAACTGGCAAGAGAGGGAAAATTGCCCTCTTATAGTATTATGGCCTTTCAACCCAAGGTTACAGTTCAGGCAGCCATCTCTCCCAAAATATTATTGTGGGAAATGTAGTCTCTTCTGTTCTTCTGCTTTATTTTTATAAACAAGGTTACAGACGGAGGCAACACAGTGCTGTATCAGTTACCGCTGCTGTCTCACAGGTCTTATTTCTTCATTTTGATTCCAGACTGGGAATCTCTTTTATCCAGTTTTTCCCTTGTTTCCTCCCACTTTTACCAGTCATTCTAGCATTAATGCCATTAACAAGAACACAGTGGCTATTTGGAAAATTCACAGATTAATTTTATTTACAGTATATATTCTAGCTTTGTGGACAGTTTCATGTTGCATATTTGTTGTTTGCACAGTATATGAGACAGAAGACCAAGCAATAGTTCTATGTTTCAGTGTAATCAGTTCCAGCCAAGATAAGGCAACTACTGTATGCAATTTAAGGCAAAACAAGGATTTAACAGTAAAACAGGTTCTGTTTATAAGTTTTCTTTAATAATAACCTGCTAGGGCCAATTATACTCTTAAAGCTTCTGTGACCATGACTAGCGGAATTTTAATTAAAATGATAGATTGAAATCGGTATTAATGGGCTACTGTGCACTGTATCATTAAATGTCTAAGTATCTCCACTCTCCACTCCACTGATCATTAGTATTGATATCCTGTGCATTTTGTTTAATGAGCTCATTTTGGAAGATTACGAAAAATGTAAAAACTCCAAAGCCTTGAGATGGCAGATTCAGGTTACCCATATCAAGGGGTGCTGCTTGCCTGAGAAATGTTCAGGATAGAGCACCCAGTATTTTAAATCCCAGTTCTTCCCCAGGAAACAATCCACCATCTCACTCGTATCAGTAATGTGTACTGCAGCAGGACTGTGGCTTCTTTGTCACAGGGTCCTGAAAAGAATGCCACTCAGGAATTCTATACACCTTGCACTGACAATGTGAATGTGCCTTCCATGTCTTTCTCAGTTTCTCCAGATTACAATGAGGCAAAGCAATGGCACAGGTTATTAATACCTTAAAAAGTAAAGATATTTCAGGCTTTATAAACACAGGTTTATTTCACAGTGCTCAATAGCCCTTTATGTTTCAGTTTGAAACAAGTTTCTGAAATGGAATTAGTTGGAAAACCTATTATTTTGGATGAAATGGGTATATTATATATATATATGCATTATTTTGTCTCTCTTTTCTAGTCTTGAATAGATAGCCCAAAACTGGCAAGACTCTGATGCAGTTCTCAGTCATTTTCCTGACCAAGGATGGAAAAGTCAGCACAGTTATTTGCAGGCTGTCATCATCAATCCAGGAAATACTCTGTAGTCTGAAGACCCTCAGAGCGGAGTCTCTCAGCTGCATCATGCACACCTGGGAAATTGTTTTAAGATTTACGTGCACTACTCTGATACATGATTGCCGCCTCTTGCCTCTGAGGTCTTACACTTCCAGATTGAGATACTTCTTACTGGTACTTAGACATATTTCACACTGACACACATATAAGCACTCACTGGGGTAGTTTAGCAATTAACAGATCACTCATACATAAAAAGGTTTTTGAAATAATGATGAAAAAACTATAAAATTGGTATATAATGCCAATTACAAGTTACCGCTCAATAACTTTAGTGTAAAATGATGGTTTTATGCTATGCAATAAAACTCATTTTACACACTACAAAACCAATAGAAGTGTCGGCATTACTTCAATAATAGAAAATTACAAATACTATTATTACTAATATTTTACATGAATTTTTCATGATTTTAGGGCTCGTTCAAAGTGCTGTAAGTAGGTCTGATGTTCATGTACTGTATGACTTAACTATGGGAAAACATCAAAAAAGATTTTCACTGTAAAAACTGACATATCCCTATAAGCACGTAATGTTATGGTCTTTAGCCCTACTGGGCAACATTGAGTCCAATCTGAAAAGGTTAATGGATATTTCATTTGCTGTCAGTCATTTGATGTTATCTTGCCTTGTTGGTAAGACATTTCCCAGCTCACCTCAATTCATTGATCAACATGGCACTCAGTACTTGCTATGGCAGAGGATGGCTGCCTAGAGTAACAATACATTCGACAAACCTGTCAAAAAATGGTAGGCCTTTATGAAAAAGGATTATTACAAATGGTATTTATCTATCCATGAATGTTAGAAAGTGCTCTGCAGGCAATAATTTCAAATGACCCCCAATTTCTTGCTTTTCTGAGCAGCTTTCCATCAAGAGTTCATACATGGAAGAAAAATGAATGAATGTGAAACATGAACACGCACATGTTCTTTTAATACAAGGGGAACTCACATTGTACTTTATGCTATGCATTTTCTAACCATACAGATCTTACTCAATCCACAGAAATAAAGGGATATTGATTCAAATTAAAAATGTCTCAGGCATTCTGCAGGGTGCGTTCAGATTTCTTGCTCACCAGCACAATTTAGGAATTCATGAAGAATATGTGTCCATTATCTGAAACTTTTACAAGGATGAGCAGTATAATTTATTTCCTTCCCGCTTATTATGTCTCAGTGGAGACACCCTCAAGGGATCACTCACTGCAGGATTGATTTTCTGAAAATAATCTCTCAGCAGCACTGCTGCACAGATTGCAGCCTATGCACTAATGCAAAAGGAAAAAAATCAGCCAGCTTTGTGTGTGTTGGTGTCAGCTGGTTTAGATCCACTCCAGTGTCTTTTGTACTGTATTAGTAAGAAGATGTTAACTCGGAAAAAAAAATGCGAAGGGCTCCTTTCAGCAGGTTCAGTCAAACACACTGCAAGGGACCTGGAATAGAATTCACTACATTCATTTCAAAGTTTTACACAAAAGCACAATGCCCATTATACAATCTCCTGCTGATTTCACCACCAAGTATATGATTGCAGACTCTGAACTTTGCTTTGGGCTCCAAAGAGTGGCAAGAAAATTGAGGTAATTTTCTCTAGGTTTATTTTTTTTCTGACAGACAATTTTTAGTCCTTCTTAAAGAAAGAAGCATGGGTAAAACATTTCTGTAAGGCCCATCATACTCAGAGGTACAAAATGGTATGAAATGGGATTGAATTTTCCTATAGCAACTTTTGTTATTTCAATGATTATGATTATAATCAGATATTTGACAATGAATCGGATTGACATTTTTACCAGCAAGACAGCTCACATTGGTCTGGCATATTAAATATTGTATATTAATTGTTTGGAGAAAAAGCCTTCAAATCACTTTGAGTTGTTTAGTCCTGTTTACATCTGCTAAAAAAGTGACAGGATGTAAAGAATTCTATCCATAGAAGAGTCGCCAGGATATACTGTACTCGCTCAGGTCAAGAGAGAGGTTTCAGCTCTTTATAGTCTTGCTTTACTGCTACAGCCACGTGTCCTGACTTCAAGACTCCAAGATTTCAACTGTTACGTGCACAAAATAACTCTTCACTCTACTGGACTTGTGTGACCTCCCCCTGCACACACAAACTTTGTGATTAGTTCTCAAGATGAAGTGTTTAATAACAAGCACAATTGTTCTGTCAAAAACCCCACCTGTATAAGACTGTAAACACATCAGCAGTTAAGATAAAGAATGTTTACCATGTGTTGTTTAAAGCTTCCCTTTACTGCCTATCAGTACGTAACCCAATGTGCAGAATTAGCCTCCAAGAAATTGGTTTTAGCAGAGCGGACCAAAAAGACATTATTTCATTGACACACTGTGAATGAATTCCACTGAAGATCCATTACAGAATGACCACATAGTGTTTAGCTCTGCTGCCTCACAGCTCATGAGTTCTGGCTTTCATTCTAAGCAGGGGGTTTCTATATCCTATATCTGTTTGGAGTCATATATCCTTCCCCTTTTCCTTGGGTGCCCTCGTTTCCTCCTTCTTACTACCTCCTAAAGACATGCAGAACAGGTTACTATAACGGGAGCCGGACCAGGCTGCCGTGAAGTGTAGTTCAGAACCATATGCAGACAGTCTAATCTGGAAGGAAGTGGAGTAGGACAATGGGGAGGAGACGACAAGGATCAGGGCAGGTTGACAGCCAGGGGGGCATGAACTGGTGCTCAGGGGGTGTGGCCAATGCAGACAAGTCTAAGGGAGTCCAGGGGGGAAATCTAGGGTGAAGCCCAAGGTCCAAATTGCGGTGATCCTTCCGAGACAAAAACAAGAAAAGGTTAAAAACCGGAATGGGATCCGGTACAGGGACAGGGAATATAAACAGGATGACCAGGCCAGGCGCTCCGAGCCCCGGACTCAGACGGTCAGGACGCCGTGATGAAGCCTATGCCATTGGGTCTCTCCTTGACCCGCTGGTAGGCCGGCTTCCGGGTGTCCATCTCCCACTGCTGAGACTAGAATAGGGAGAGTGCCAGGCTTAGATAAGGAGGGGCAGGATCGGGGGCAGTTGTTCACGTAATCAGCAAAATAAGAAAGAGCCGGAGGAGGAATTAAGATCGTGACAGTAACTTGTTTTCTCTAAAGTGCACGTGCACTGTATTTATACAGTACTCTGTTACGCACTGGCGTCCAAACTACATCAACTGTGAAACACAAACCAACCACAAATGGACTCACTACGGTGAAAAGCAATTAACACAGAGATCAGTTTAATATGTTTTATTTGTGAAAGCACAGCACCTCACACTGTCTTGACCTATCTCTGAGACAATTCCTGACACACCTTTGCTCAGCTAGGAAAAGTCCTCATTGAAGGATTTCACAGCAAAGGGACCTCCTTAGTGAAGGAAAGAATGGATATGGATATCATAAGATTCATCCTGACATTACGTTCTTTGTGTTTTCCTCTGAGGAAATGTCTCTTTTGAGTAGCTTTTCTAGGGAGGAACTTACTAGTGGTATTCATCATTTATCATACTATGTGAAAGCATTATTGCAAAAATTATGATGAAAAGGGTAATAGCAATGCACGTTAATTCTAGGAATTTCTGATTCAGCCTGGGTTTGTTTCGTCTTGATTCAGAACTCATGTCATAACTGCAAGCTAGTTCTCTCAGGTGTGGCAGTATAACCTGTTGATATTCTCTCCAGACATTTGCCATTGGTGCTTTCCTTATTCCCCAGATGCTTTTCCACACTCCTGTTTCCAAATCACTACCAAGATATTCCAAGCAGGCTGGGAAGTCTGTATTTACACCATTGGAATACAGAGACTGTCACCATGAGTGATACTTAGTGTTTAACACCGTAACTGTCTCAAGATGGAGTGCTGCACACAGCGTTGTTGTCAGCCTTTATACAGCCATCAGCACTCAAAATTCATTGCAGACAAGACGTTAAATAGAATTTTCAAGCTTTCTCCTCTAATGCTATTTACCATTTTGAAAAAGAAAATATGCAAGCCCGCTGCTCAAGTTAAATGCACGGCGCTTGGTCGAATGAATCCTATCACTAGAGATTAACCTTGGAGACTGTGAGGTCAGACAGTGTGAAATGATTTTTTTTTCTGAAACACTGAATTATTTATTTTATTATTTTTTCTCATTTCAATGTTATTCATTTTAATAGGATGAGCATATGGATTGCAAAGGAATTACAGTGGTGTTACACGAGACAGAAAAATAAATAAGGAGAGAGGAAAAAAAACAGCACATACAGCCTGCACAAACTTAGTTGGATTCAAATAACTGAAGACACACAGTGTAACAAAAAATCTATCTCCTTGTCTTGGATCTCCAACTTCAAGTAAAGTAAGAAAAGTGCATTCAAATATACTATGCATAGAAAACATGCACTGGGAAGTTTTCATTTTTAATGGCTGATGCTGATAAAACCCGAGAAATTAAAAATAATTATATTCATATAAGATAAGCACTTTATTAACCATATACAATTTCTTGCATTAGGAATTTGTCTTTTCACAGACCCCAGGTTGCTCTCCATGAGACACACAGACAGGGAGAGAAGCTGGGGGTCAGAGCGCAGGGTCAGTCATTGTACAGCGCCCCTGGAGCAGCTGGGGTTAAGGGCCTTGCTCAGGGGTAGGGTTCCTCTGCCAGCCACAGGCGCAGATCCTTGGCCACACTGCCACCGCTTCACCCATATGCTGCTCTGTGTAACAGTACTAAGGACAGCAGTATATCTGCAAAAGGAGAAGTTTCTAGTTTAAACAATTTCGTATGGGTATAAAGCTATGAGCTATAAACCCACAATTAGACCCAATGTTGAAAATGAAAAATTAAACAAACAGGCAAGAAACAAAAAACCGCCAAGACTGATTAAATTTGTCTTTTTCAGTATCACTGCATGTGTTTTTGTGTTAAAAACTAACACCTCTTAAAGTTTTACATTTTTAAAGTTTAGTTTTGGGAGCCTGTACTTCAACTATCATTCAGCACACAAAGAGTTCATGCCAAGCCTCTCTTTCTTGTAAGAAACGATGAAGGTGGAGCCTCACACATGCAGACCATTTTACAAGTTAATTAAAAAGGAACCATCAGCCCCAGGAAACAGGAGTTGTGACTGCAGAAGAGCCCCTCAGAATAAAAACATGTGGAGGCTTTGGTGATAAGATAGTGATAAGACAGTACCCTGATTCAGGAGAGCGAAAATGTTTAAGGAAGACAGGGAAAAATGGAAGCAGAGATAGGTGCTGGTCCTTAGGGACTGAAGAGAGCTCTCAGAAAGCCAAATAAAGCTGTGAGGTTATGGTGTTCTGCTGGAAATTTGTGAAAGTGAAATTATGTTATCAGAAAAAAAGTAGATTATGTTTAAATTTCAATTCAAAGGCAGCATCTCAGCTAGAACAGGGTAGCTGAGAGTTGATTTAATTGCCGGCTCTTCTTGTAATAAAAAAGATGATAAAAATAGAAAATGTAAGCACCTGTAGATAAGTTATTTTTTCTCTTAAGACTAATGATGGACTTCATGTCTTTGAAGTGACACTGCATATTTCTGTATGTGACAACTCAGAGAATGTCAAAAAGACAGCAGGTACAATGGAAAACATGGTGCAAGGCAGTTTTTAGGGATCCCAACAGTATATCCATGTAAGAGGAGGAGAAATGAATGCTGAGCATTGTTTCTTTATCACATATAGACCTGAAACTTAATGTGCTGCATTTGTTTTTTCAAAATTACTTTTTCAATTATTGACAGTCGTTGAGAACTGTAGTCGTAGTTAGTGTTTTTTTCAGTAGGCTATCCTATAGGGAAAAAAAACACCGGTGCACAGTAAGTAATAGTACAATTCAAACAAAACCATCTGGTTGCTAGTAGTTAGGTTTTCCAAAGATCTCATCCAGCTGTTTTATGAAGACGTCAGGGTATTGGCTGCAACAATATGTCTGGGTTGTCTTTTTCCAAACTTGCTAAATCCTTCTGTGTAAAATACCACCACTTGTGCCCTCGGGATGGTCCCATGTGCATGTGCACATAATGACAACAAAGGTAGACCAGGCCAATGTGCCCATTTAGGCAGATTCTCTAGTTTGCAAGTAGACGTTATTGTGCAAATTTTTTTTTATTTCACTTCAATCTGCAAGAAACCTCTATGTATATCGCTGTGATCACGATGCTGTGAGTTTGCTACAAGAGTTCAAATGACCCAGCATTTGAGGTTAATCTCCAACTTTTTAAATAAGATCTTACTGTACACATAAGCAAGTTAATGAAAAGATAAAGTTGTGTTGCTGTCCAGTCGTACAGTATGTGACAAAGAGACAATGATTTCTGTACTGCAGTACAGAGCTATTCAACGTGCAGCTACAAATTAAAAGATCTGGCAGAGCAAGATGAACCTCATTTTCTTGGTCGGTGTCCTCCTCTCAGTCCTCAAAGCCTTTTAGTACTAGTTTATGCCCATTTTCTGAGGCATGAAAAGATTTCTACACAATCCTCTCAAAAGAGGGATGTGTTTTGTTAAAGATCTTGTTGCTAAAATGCTGGAAAGGTTTGCTTTAAAGTCAGAAATTTGAGGCTGGACTGGGTCATACAGTTATGCTTGTACTTGAAATATACAGTAACTGTGAAATATAAGCTGCACATGGAAAATCAAGACCTTGAGATAGATTGGAAATCTTCAGCAGCTAATACCTATAAACCCAGCAAAAAACGTACACCTTGGGGTGGCCACAATGAACATGAAGTTATTCCTAAAGACAACACTGCTGTTGTGCTTAAGCGCTGAAGAGAACTGTAATTCTGCTTCAGCAACTTAGAGACACTTGCTGTGGCATCAAAAAAGGCCCAAAACTGCAAGTCAACAATAAGAGAAGCTAGTTAAGCAATAAAAGGAAGCTGGCACAGCCAAATAATTTTGCTAGTGATAAAATGATGAACTGGGACATTTGAAACTGCTTTATTTTCGAATGAAACTGCAAAGCAATGAAACTGATCAGAACCCCGACACCAGTGCTTTGAAATTGTATTTATAACGTGCTCCTTACCCTAGAGACCACTTTCATTTATACAAAGGTTGGTGAGCCTGTATTTTGCTCTTATTGCTTCTAATTTCTTACTGATAGACTGCAGTTGAGCCCTCACTGCAAGCTCAAATAGCAGTGCTGTAATAAAGAAACATTTTCGTTCACTGAAAGAAAATAGACTAAAAACCAATTTAGTGTGAGGAAAAGAAAGACTTACCTGGTTTTATTACCTTAATTACAACTACTAATAATTCTCTTGATTCTGAAACTGAGGCAGTGTCTACACTTAATTTCCCCTGAGGCCCGGTCATGACAGGTTCTGTTAAAAGTAACTTTTTGCTATATAATCTCACTTCTCCTGAAAGAACATCAGCACACTATAGTTCCAGTTTCAAAATAACTCATTCAATGAGATTTGTATTAATTACTAAAGTTATAAATCCCTTGGTCACTCAAATTACATACTATTAGTCTATATACTGTATACAGTATATATTAACTTTCTGGAATCAAACCTGATTAGGAAAATTAGTTTATCATGCAAAATTAAATTTCAGTAATTAAATTTAAGTTCAATTTGGGGGAACAAATGCTTCTAATAGCGGTTAGAAAACAAGTGAATGGATAATACCTTTAATACAGTGACACAGAAAACAATACACCAAAAAAAAGTTTTTCTTTGATTTACTCGGTTCAATATATATGAGATGAGCCAGTAATTATAGAGTATATAATGGCAACCATCCTCAAGAAAAGCACAGTGCTTGAGCATTTACCTTGACTCTATTTAAATGTACAGTAGCTATGCTTAATGATCAATTTCCAAAATATCACCAGTTACTTTACTACTACAGTATATAACAAATATATAGCATTTGTACACCAGCTGTACAAATGTTCACTAAAGCCACTGTAAGTTACAAGAAACAAAGACTATGCAGGAAAACTGTTTAATAACTCTAGAATAATTTGAAATGGCTAAGCAACCGGTTATGTATCAATAGACTGGAAAGACTGGAAAGCTTAGCTACCATTCAAGCCATCAATTGATGCTTATTATTATCATTATCATTAACACTGCAGCTAGAATGTTACCATTAATAACACTATTATTGCACCTGTGGTGCTGCTACCTCAACCATTACTACGAGTACCAATGGCCATCAACGTGTCTTTTTCATCTTGAAATATTTGAGCATTTCTGAAGGTATGGAAGATCCCTCCCTGTCTGTCAGGTAGAGATGCAGTGATCCGGGCTTCACGGATGAAGGCAAAATGACATTTGCAGCTGAGAGAGGAAACTCAAATACTATTAGTGTGTATTGCGTGGCTCCTGTGCATCCACCTGAGCTTGAGTCTGTCACTCTGAAATGGTACTAACAAGTTTATGCTTCTGTGCTTTTGTCTGAAGGTTTAGTTTAGAGAAAATAGAGTGTCCCCCTTCTTCTCCCTCCTGCATCCTTTACAATACTCAGTTCAGGCTGAGCCACACATCCTAGTAGAGGACATTAAAGACAAGTGTGCCTTCTGTGCTCATTATCCAGCCATTGTTAACCTTTTTAACTCCACAAGCTTGCTAATACATGACAACCTGTAAGACTGGGCTTCACTTAGGCGTTCTCCAATGTTCACACTCCAATACCAACAATCTGAATCTTCCTCTTTCTATTTCATGCTGCTGAGGTCCTTTAACACAGTGTACAGTTTTGGTCAGAAAGGACAAAGCTGCTCTGGAGCCCAGTCGTCAGTTCAAAGAAGGGAAATAAAGTTAGTTCCTGGCCTTAAAAGGTGTGTGATAGGCAGGCAAAAGAAACTGCGCTTCTTTAGTCATGGACAGCACAGATTAATAGGGGATTTAGTACGAATGTGCAAAATCTTGAAAGGTGTTCAACCAAGGAGGCCAACTACAATAAGGACACACTGACAAAGAGAAGTAACATTTGGGAGTGTATTTAGGGTGTAAATGCATTCCTTTGCACAAAGGGTTGTGATGTTCTGGAACAGAAAGCCTCAGTTATATTAATAGAGAAGATTCCCTGGGTTCGTTCAAGAAACAGCTACTACAGATCCTGAGATCAATAAGTCACTGGCAGCCAAATGAGAAAGATGGGACAATTTATCTCACGTCATCTGCAACCATTCTCATGTTCTTGTGTTCTGCTGTATATCATTTAATTTACCCCAACTACAGTATAGTGGAACTACTGTACTGTACATCACTCTATTTAAAGACTCAACTGTTCCACTCTTGAAATCTTGTGCATGTCACCATAGAAGGCCGACCTAGGAGGGCCACTCAGAGAAAATGAGGATAAGTCTACTTTTTATCCCAGTTTATTTTCAGGGACAGAAAGCTGCACAAACTAAATCCATAATCATATTTTTGTCAATATGGTTCTAATTTTGTGTCCAAAAGTTGCAGCATTTCCTAAGCACTGAAGTCATTTCTACAGCAATTCAGAGAAACAGTCCATTTAATGGATGGAAAGGCAGGAGCGTCAGGATGCACAGAACAAATAAAAGCAAGTAAATGAACCATCTGCAATCTGCCAATTAAAATCCTTCCAAGATGCCATTAGGTCACGTTCTCCAACAACACAATGAAATATGGGCAGAAAACTGGCACAATCTGCCTAATAGGTGATTTTCTGATTTTCCAAAACATTTAATCCATTCTAGCCTTTTTCACTATAAGTAATAAGCTGTATTCATTTTAATCAAAGTTTTGACTGACAGTCAACCAACACATCAGCAGCATGGCAGGCAATAAATATAAGCTTGAAATGCATCTCTGGCATTGATTTCATGTGATAACTATGGACATCAATAAGTTAGTAGCAGTAAATAAGGCATGACATTTGGAACTACCTTAGAGTCCATCGAAAATAATAATTATAATAATAATGGACTAGAAGTTTATGTTCGTGTAATAAGTTAAATTCACCAATATGTTCAGGAAACCTAAACTTTGCAATTAGAAGATCAGAAGTAATAAAAAATTATGTATCTGATTTTTGACCCCACCCACATACAGTACGCACCTATCAAAAACCCATTGTATGCGAGTTAGAATCATTGAAGAGTCAGCATCTGATATTTTTATCTGCATTTTTAATTTGTATTGTTTCCCGGGTGATTATTTTAAAGTACTCAATACGGATCATTAACAAGAAAAGCAATATCTGCTATTCCCCATGATAAATGGTTCACACATCTTGAGCAGCAGTACACTGATCTAATCTATATGTGCTACACTTCATTTTATTAAAGTCTGATTGCTTGTTGCTTCATCTATCAACATGTCAAATCGACTATATAATGAGCTTTTGTGAACAAGGCAAAAAGCATTGTACAAAACGAAATGCTTGGTGCCCCGTTCTGACTCAACATGCTCATCCTTAAATGCTGAACCTTTAAAATCTCCATTGCTGAGGGGCACTGCAAAGACTGCAGGAGCTGCCTTGATTAACAGACTATCTGCATTGGTATATGGTGACTTGTCTGTGTCACTGTGTCCTCTTTCTGGAATTAATTCTCAGCTTTACAATCTGGGACATGTCACATGACAACCACACCTTTAAACTACACTTTCAAGTATTATATTTTACTTGTTGAGTATGCTATTTATTATTACGTACAATGAAATTATATATACTTACTGTATTATATATGCCATACTGTAACTAAATCAACTAAATCGTATGTTAAGAGGACAGAAATACCATATATAATACAAGATAAAGACTGGGTGCAAGCACTGGTGTGTGGAACTATACGCCACAAAAAGATACATTTGTTTTCTTTTAAAAAAAGAAAAACATCACAACCTTTTAATTTTAAAGGCAAATTGTAAACCATATCGAAGGCTGAAATAACTGAAACAAAAATAAACCATTACTGTACCTCCTTAAATTAATTTTGCATGAGGCGTCAGATGGCGTGTTAAATGATGACTAATGTTCCTTATTAATAACTGGCCTGCAAAACTCGAATGGTAGCAGCCTCTCTGTATAGGTGTCTGACATGATGAGTACTGAAGCTCGACATGCTGTGGAGGCAAATGGCCCAGATCCATGTCCTGCTGTTCCTGTGTAGGAGGACAGGATTCTTAACCTGCCCCTGACTACCCTGCTCTTTCAGTCACACCATGGAGTTAGAGCTGCACAGTCCGGTGGAACAAAACCTTATACAGCACAGCAACAACAACCTGCAGAATGGCAGTAGAGCCAAGGCTAAAGACACCTTGAGTCTGTTTCACTAACTAGATGCATACTTTTAGGATGACAGTTTTTTATAATAATAATCCTTACACTTATATAGCACTTTTCTAGTCACTCCACTCAAAGTGCTTTACAAGTAATGGGGATCCCCTCCACCACCAGTGTACAGCCCCACCTGGATGATGTGATGGCAGCCAGAGTGCGCCAGTACTCTCTCCACTCACCAGCTCTCCTCGCTGTTTTTGTGCATTTCCTTCTATATAATACTACCTTTGAGCCCCAGGGAAAATCTAAACCCCACAACTTGCAATTAGGCTGATAACCAAACCTCTATCAACTCTGATCCACAATCAATTCATGCACATCTACAAGCGCAAGTGGGATTTTCAAGACCGCTGAATGAAGGGAGTAGGCAACACAAGGCTTTGATTTATTCAAAACAAAAGACTTTTGTCACTTGAAGGAATAGTAACTAATAATATGCATTATTTAATTGCCCAGTGATTTCATTTCTTTCGTTGACCATTGAAATACTTCCTAGATTTTATCTCTGCTGAGCATTTGCTCCTTGACTGCAATCTCTGAGGAGCAACATCAGGAAAGTTATCTGACAGTATGTAATAGAACAGGGGAAGGTTTTGAGCACCACTGCCTCAGTAAGTGAGTGTAAGCCTATGGAAAGCAGTATATTATGAAAAGAAAGATGAGTTTCTTCATATGAAGAATCTGAGATTAAATTTACATTAACAATTTGCATGAAAAAGAAACCCGTGCTCTCTTTCCTATGAAAGCGCAGAAGAGAAGATAAATGGTGAACACTAAAGCCGAAAAACACTAAGTGCATGAAATATAGCTGACAAAACAGATGGTACCAGTTGGTCTTTTCTAATTCTTTCTTTTTTTTCTAAATCAAAGGCTGTTTTAAATTTCCAATAATATTGTTTGTTCTGCGACAAGTTCTGGAAGAAAGTTTCGAGGTTTCTTTCAAGGCAGTTGGTGGTTGGCAGGCAGTTTAGCTACACATAGCTACACATACACATTTTATGATTAGGTGATACATACCTATGCACAAAAGAGATTGCTATTGCAATTTTTATAATTAATACAATATTAAAATGTAATCACTGATTGACATTTTTTTCTGCACTCAAAAATGAGTACAGATGCCAAATATGATTAAAAAAACAAAAGTCTCTATTCCAGTTGAAACATCACTATGATGAAGGTATTAAATTCATCAGTGTTTGACTCTCAACAATTTCAGGTAATAGCGAGCCAGCTTTTGGAGCTATGAAAAGTAATAAACATTTCAATTCAAGTACCATGTAATCTTGATGCCTAGATTACCTAGAAATACAGAAAGTGTGCCTTTATGATAGGGTGTATCACAATCAGAGTAGATATCCTGATGTGTTTTACACTGCCGTCTCAAATTAAGTTATGACTTTCCAAAATGTTTGTCAGCAGTGAAAACATTCATGAAATACAGTACATCCCAATAATTACCCTAGCTCAGATAAATCCGCAGCCTGAATGAATATTTATTTCTGCAGTCTCACTTACGACTACATGAATAACCTGGACCGTATGTTTTAATGATCTGCATCTTCGTGGTTGAATGTCAGCGTTAATGACTGCACTTAAGAAGGCAGACCTCAAATTAAAGAGTGTAATTAGCTGCGCTGGCAGAGAGTTAAACAGTTGCTGTGCATTAATAGCCATTACTAATGCCCAATGTCATTAATCACTTCAGTACAGCCTATTGGCGCAAGAAAGAACACAATAGGAACAAATTTCAGATCATCGCTAACATATTCTTTGAACCACGAAGGCTTTGAAAAATTTAAGCCAAGGTCTAAATCAGTTTGCATTGCAAATAATCTCCATGGTAAATATATACAGTATGAGACTTTGGCAAGTACTTCATAACTGGACTTTTCTGACTGGTGTTTTGAGCTTGGGGTACACCACTGAGACACTTCCATTGCCTTGATTTTTGTTTTTGTTTTATATGAGTCTTAATTGATCTAAAACTGATTTGTATTCCAATAAAGCAAGATTTTCAAACTTTGTCACAAGCAAACATATAATAGGTGGGCTTGTTTATTGCTAGCAGCCATATAAGCCTGCCAGCTCACAACTGGCAGCCTGCTGAAGCTAAGCAGGTGTGAGCCTGGCCGGTACCCTGATGGGAGAGCTCTATTAGAGGGGCCAGTAGGGGGCGCTCAATGTGGAGTATATGTGGGTCCTAATGCCCCAGTATAGTAATGGGGACACTGTGACGGGGTACTGTAAAAAGATGCCATCCTTTGAATGAGACATAAAACCAAAGTCCTGATTCTCAGTGGTCATTAAAATTCCCAGGGCTACTCAAAAAGAGTAAGCGTGTTACCCTGGCATCCTGGCCAAATTTCCCCCTGGCTTACCAATCATGGAGGTTGCACACTGGTGGTGGTGAAGGAGTGTAAAGCACTTCAAGCAAATTGTCCAGAAAAACACTATATAAGTTTAAGGAATTATTATTATTATTATTATTATGCTGGTGTGCTTGGAGGAGAAAATAAAACATATTAAATATATTAAGAACATCTCCTAATAATATCAAAGCCCTTTATCATTAAGATCCAAAATGTGATGGTAAATTCTTGCAGGACAGAGGGATTTTCCTTCTGATCAACAATTAATTTTACCCTAGATCATGGACTGGCATTGACATTGCTATTCAGAGTTTTGATTTAAATCAGGTTAAATCTAGTGGGTTTTTTTGTTTTGTTTTAGGTATCACAAGATGATTTATTTTCTTTTAGACCTTCCCATTGTTTTGGCTTTGAATGTCTCTCTAGAGTTCTCTGAATCTTGGTACAGCTCCACTGATTTGTATTATAACACCCTTATAATGGGGTGCCTGAAGGCACCCAGTGTTGCGGTGACAAAAAAAATAATCAGGTTGTGATTAATGAGTTTAATAACAAAAAGTGAGCAGCTGAGACGAGTGCGTCCCTTCTGAAGGAAGACTGTCATTTTTCCTTCAATGAGCAACACTGGGGAGATTCATTCATTTGGGTGCACAGCAAGATTAGGCTGACAGAATGACTCTATTTGTGTGCCGTTCTTTTCAGAAGGCAGAGGATCCCAATTCCTTCAGAGGACAGTCAGGGTTACCCAAGGCAGTCCTTCAAGAAAAAAGTTGTTAATTACAATCCCTTTCTTGCCACGAACCTGTGAAATGCAACAGTAAATCCTGAGAAGTTTAGGTTGATTCCTCTGCAGTTCAAACATTTTGTAGACATTTATATATCTTTCTCTTTGTACAGTATAGTGGACTATTTAGTATACTGTAGTAGTGTATATATACGATGTTATAAGAGTTCCCTGAGCTCTGCTGTCAGGATAATTGGAGTGTTCACTGGCAACATAACAAGACTCCGTTCCTGACCTCTGCCAAAAAATATGAAACAAACAATTTTTGATTTGGGAGCAAATAAACTCCACAATGTTAAAGCATCCAGCACTGATCCTCTCCAGAGCAAGGCATTGGATACCACTATGAGGGTATAGGTTCTTTAATTACTGTGCATAAAGACATTGAATTTTTCAGTTGGAATACTGTACTGTACATCTAATTGCGCATTAAATGACAAAATCACAAGAACTGTACAGTACTTCTCGAACAGGTTTTCTTACAACTTTTGATCTGATTCTCTTTTGGAATGCAGTCACTGAATGCTGCAACATACAGTACGACATAGGTGGCCAAAAGTCTCAGAAGAAAAAGTTGCTGATAGAAGCAAATTACCACTCGTCCTAAAGTTCCCCTGGGACCAAAAATCTAGCACTGAGTGTTAAAAATGTCTAAGGAGTGTGGGAAAGCTAACCCTAACCCTAGCTGGGGTTTCCACAGAGCAATTGTGCATATTGTCTCTAAAGCCCTCCAGTCATCAGATTTGAAAATGCTCCTCAAACCAAAAAATTTGATTCTAAAAAAATTGAGAAATTTGAAAAAAGCTCTGTGAAATTTGTTGTCTTCACTGATATGTTCTTTTTAGGCAAATTGTCAATCGGCTGAAAAATACTGTAATAACGGTATTGAAATTAGCTCACATTTCATGCCAGCAAAGGGTTTGGATTTCAAGAGCCATTAAATGTTGACTCCAATCCTAAATCTGGTTATGTGTTAAACGTGCTATGAATGTACCCACTGCCACAAACTGAGCCTACTGGCATGACTTTCCTGTAAAAGCCATGTCTTCAGGGCAGTTGGCATGTAATTCAGTGAAAAGGGTAAATCCTCAGAACTCCAATTTTTTACCAGGCCACAACTGTGCCAAAAATGTTCTGTTGCCATGATTTTCTGGACATCCGCTACCACTGCATTTCAGGATGCAGTGGTTGGCCACCACAGTTGAACCAAATCAATAAATACTATCTCTTTAAAATAATGCCCAGCCAAAATAAAATGTGAGATAAAAAACAACCATATCTGAGTTCTGGTCTTGACTCTGCTATACAAGGATAATGAAATTATTAAGACTAAGATTATGTTCACCCTTCAGGATTTGGCATCATCTTTTGATTATTTCAATGCTGTTACTTTTTAAAAATAACAGAGAAAATATATTCCTTCATTCAACACATGTTTTCTGTCCTTCCAAAATATGAAAGAGTATCCTATACAAATAAGCAATCAAGAACATTGTGTGTTTCATAAAACCCTTTCTATGAATTCTAAACTAGCAGTAAACCATGTCTTTTTCTTCTCAGAGTGCTGATTTGTGCTGTGGAGGAAACGGCTGATGTAATGAGTCTCACATAATTTTCACTTAATTTACAAATGCTGTTACATTACTTAAAGCAACAGCACATCTGGCTAATGAGTGAGTGTACACAGCATCAAGTGGCTAAAAATCACTAGCAGCCATGAGGCTTATGTAGACGAATACAAACACGCCTAGGTAAAGAGTAGTCCTATTGTATATATCCACACACATCAACTATCAACAAATGGACCAGTCTGCTGTAAGGTATGCTCCCTTGTATTTTCATACTAATAATGTCAACAGATAACCAAAGCTGAGCCCAAATCAGTGACAATGACTATGAAACAACTGAAATAATATGCCCAGTTGGCCTTTGATTTCAAAAAGGGAAACTTAAAGGGCATCTGAAGCCAATTTTACAGACCTACAACCAACATGTCAAAAACAATTAGTTTACAGTGACCCACAAAATCGCCTAAATGAATCTGAGAAGCAAAACAGAGTACTCTTTAAATTAAGATGATGTCTGCTGAATGAAATGAGCAGATGGCTGTCGGCTTTGGCATTCAATGACTTGGGAGTGTGCACGTGTCAGCTCGTTTCAGAACCACTGAGCCAAATCATTGAGGACATATTGATGTCTTTTTTTCCCCTGAAAGCTTAAATTAATTGTATTTTGCATTAGATATACTGTATGAGGGAAAATGAATACTCCAGAGAAAAGCTGTGCCTCTGTTTGTCAAAAAATAAAACAAATTTATTCAAGAGGGAAAACATGCATTTTTGACCAAGGATAACTGGACATTTTGAGCAGAAGGTTTGTTTTAGAAAAAGTGCTGAAAAGAGGTTTGTTTCCCCTCGCTTGCTGTTGAGAAGAAGATTGTGTCCCTGTGAGCTTGGTGCTGTGTCAGGGCTGGAACACTTCCACTAGCGTTGGCACTGGATAAAACAGAGCTGGATCTTCTGGGAACTGTTTTTAAATCCAGTGCTTTGTGTCAAAGGATCAAATTCCTCCAGAACGTTGTTGGGGTTTTGCAGAGGGATAGAAAAGGCTCTTATTCTGAGCCACTTACTTATGTCTTTATTGATTGCTTGCTTTTCAGCCATTTGGAACTTCGTTTGTTTTCATGGTGATTTAAGCAAAAAACAAATATTTCATTTAAAATATGATTGCAGCTGGAAATGAAGGATACCTCTGCGAGCTGTAAACACTTTCTGAGGCCTCCTGAAAATCCACCTCTTCAGATGGCACCTGCAGAAGCTACTGTACCTGTAATGGGAGCCGGTTCTGACTCCCGTGAAGTGCGTAGTTTAGGGCCCTGTGCAGACGGTATAATCCGTAAGTGACCGGAGGAGGGCTACAGGGAAAACTAGGTGAGGAATGGAAGGGATAGCGAACAGAGGGCAGTGCCGACAGTGAGCCAGGTGCAAGGGGGAAGCGCAGGCAAACGAGTCCAAAACAGTTCAAAGGGGAAATGAGGGCACAGTCCAAAATCCAAAACCAGGTGATCCATCCAAGACAAGACATGAATAACAAGAGGAACAGGATCAGGGACAAGGAAGTTAAAAAACAGAGTGATGAGGCCAGGCACTCTGAGCCCCGGACTCAGCTGGTCAGGACACTGTTGCGGATGTAGGCTGACGATGCTAGGCAGGCCTCCGGGCATCCATCTTCCAATGCAGAGCCCCGAGCTTCAGAGGCAAGAGGTTACAATAATATACGAAGAACAAGGGGCAGGTGAATGTGATAATGAAACTAAAACACAAAAAGGGTCGGAGCGCCCTCTATAGGAGGGATGATGATCGTGACACTACCTGCCTGCAACAGGTAACCTCTCATTGCTGCTAAGGTGCTGCTTCACCCTGCAGATCTTAAACTGTGCTCAATTGTCTCTAGGATTTATTTGAGGTTTAGGTGCACTGCATTTCCTTCACTTCATTTACTATAAGTATTCTGGCAATCTACAGCTTTCCCTATAACATTGCATTGAAGTTTTTGTGCTATATATGTAAAATCACTGTATTTGTGCTATGCATTTTCATACAGTTCTGTAATAGTGTTTTGGAGAGCCCTGGACAAAGGCATCAGCTAAGATTATAATCATAACCAAAGCCCTGCAACATTGACCACCTCCAGCTCCTAAGGAGCATCAGAAGGCTGCTGTACTGAATACAGCTCAAACGGTCCTCAACAGTGCTGGGATAATTCCATTATTTCACTTCCAATTTCCTCTTTCCAAACAAGGTGGGAGCTGTTTTGAAGAGGGAACTGAAATTGCTGAAACCCAAACCCACAAGACCCTTGAGTACTATGGGCTCTGAGAAGCCCCATGCAGTGGACTGGCTATGAGCAGTTTCCAACTTCTACTCAAACACAATTGCATTGTTTGAACAACATGTCTTACATCCAGAATTCATTTATTGACTACTTTTTGAATATTCTAAAATGCCAAATAATAGTTGAACTGAAGATGGCAGAATCCCTAGTGCATAATGGATAATCTATAAGGCCTTAGCCTCTAAAGAGTTAAAATAGTAGTTTCATTACAACTGCAAGCACATTAGTCACACGAAATCTCCAGGGAAGTTGAGTTCTTTGAGTTTGTCACTCATCAGCAGCCATGCTTTTTTTCAACGACTAAAGCTGACTGACACCAAACCAAAAGAAGGCAAGCCAGAGAAGGAAATAACACAAACATGCACTTTCTACAGTGCAAAAAAAGTATTTATTTTCCTTGATTCCTTGATTCCCTCAGGATACTAATACCTACCAGATTAGTTACTATGCACCTGGAATAGAAAATTGCTCTCAGTGAAACAACATTATGCAGTCTGTGGCTCACTCTACAATTACTCATTTCAGTCCTAAGTAACGAGCAGACCAATCAGCTGTGGCAGAAAAAAGCTCAGGGGCAAATCCCTAGCAATAAGGATGTGGGAATCCACTGGCTCCTTATGTGAAGTGAGAGCACAGAGTAACTGTGGAGGCACTGGCAGGTGAAATACAACGAAAGAAAGGTAATACAGGGCATTTATTGCATTTATTGGTGAGATAGGTTTGGACGGTTTAAATGGGATATATTTTTCTTGACAATATAAATATCACCTGGGAAAAAGTGAAATGCTAGTGACTTGAGTTGAAGCATTGATTAAAAAAAAACTTTAACATTGTGCTTCATTTACAGTGGATTTTTAAATCTGTTTTTGACAACCTCAGATCACCCTTTTGTCTGGACATTCTTGTTCTTGAACATTTTGCCCATTGAGATGCTTTGTCTAATTTCCACAGTTAAAAAAATATTGAATTGTTTATGATCTATTTGTTCACCCAAAATTATTTTTATTGATAACGACCATCTGTTTTATATTATCTTTAATCTGTTGCACTAGTACTGCATCCTAAGTATGTGCGACGCCTTTGCAAATTACAATGCTTGACTCAAAGTGAAAATGATAAAAAAGTTATATACAGTATATTCTCCTACCTTGATAATGCCAGTCTTTCCTTGGGTCTTTCTCTGATACACATCTGTGCATACTGCTCACTATATACAGTAACAGCACCTAAGCACTCTGCCAGTGTCAGATATTGTACCACACTTGGAGAATGACAGAAAGAGAACTGAGGCTCAATATATCATATTACCTCACATTTTCTTAGGGATGTTTTGGAACATAGTGTCCACTCCCCAAAACAGTGGCGATGTTAGTTCTGGCCATGATCTGTAGTACAGATATCTACAATCACAGAACAAGCACTACAGTAAAACAAGCATTGATTAAAATACTACTACTGTCATACAGCATACAGTACATCATATTATCATCTGTAGCAACAATGTATAGATTAAATGCATTACCTCAACAAGTTAGGAATGTAATTTAAATTGGAGGTTGGTGTTTCGTCACCCAGCTTTCCCTCCTAAGCCACACTTAACATATACTGAGGGTAATAAAATTATTAATGATCTAGTCTCTCAAGATAATAATTAAAATTGGATTATGAGTTTCAAACAGAAAAAATGAACATATGTCAAATAACGTTCTCATCAGTAAGCATGGATTCGGTCTGGGCTCTCTCAGAGGATCTGAGATGGGTGTGTCTCAGGAAGCAACTTCCACCTCCTGACAACACTAGGGCAAACGAGGCAATGATGTGGGGCTCATGCCACACATCGCTGGAGAAGCCATCATACAGCAGCCTTGGGCAGGGGCCTTTAATAATGAGCCACACTCGGTCCCAGAGAGAATGGTTTTGTGGTGGCAAGGATTAGCCTTTGACTCGAGCATGATTGATTCAGGAATGAGTTCACTCTGCAGCTGTGTAATACTGGGGTTAGACAAACCTTTACCATACTTAAGCTGATGAAAGAAAGGTAATTGCCAGCCCCACCCCCACCCCGTTTCACTATTGTGATGATGTCTGGAGTATCTGAGTCTGTTTGACTGAACTGGTATGGCGGCCCGATATTCTGGTTAAATGCCACTCCAACACTGCTAATCACTCAAGAGATTTGTAAAACCAAGAGTGAGCTCTTTGTGCCATTGTGCGGCAAAATACTTTTTTAACGAGCAAGAAGCACACTGCATTTTCCTGCAGCCTGATTTCCCTGGGCAGAGCAAGTGTTGTTACTGCGTGCAACTTGGCTTTGAAAGTATACAGTATAATGCTTGCCTAGCTCTGTCTCTGCTCTAGCCTGCCTTTAGCCTTTTGTCACATCCCCCAACATTCGATGTGTTAACACTTTCTGCTCTCAATAACTACTAGAGTTCAGTTCAACAACCGAGCAAATCTATTTCAATGTGTCTGAACATACAAAATGAATAAGCAAGAACCGAGATCTGGACAGCAAAGGCTTCCTCCTAATAAACCGTAGTCAATGTCCTTCCAGCAGGACAGTTGAGGGAATTAACTCTGACTTCATTGCTCGTATTGCCTTCACACAATCCAGAGTTATTGGTAGAGTAAACAAGGGGCTCAAATGTCAAACATCTTTCTTACATTAACCCATCACAGAGACATGTTATTTGAGATAAAGTAGTTTTTGAACAATACAGCTGCTTTGGCTGTTTTTAACTGACAGATCAATATATCGCTGCCCTACCTTTGCACGTCATGCCTGCTGCCTCAGCAGTAGTGAGGTGAAGCTTGGGAGTGCACAGCTGAGCTTGTGTGAATACAGGGTTCAGGCAGGTGATGGCTCCTGCTGTCCGCTCAAGTAGGCTGTAGGCTTCTGCCTGTCATTTGGGAAACTGGAATGAAAGCAAAAGAAAAATACGAGAGTTTCAAAATGTTCATATTCACCTTCAAGGGCATGGATGCCATTTTTGTTTTGTTAATGTTTTTCTATTCTATTTTACTTGTGCACCAAGCTAATATTTCATAACACTATACGAATGTCAGGAAATCTTAAGACATTGTTATGTCTCTTCTTCAGAGGGATGTTGTTTTATTCAGGACCATGCAGTATCCCGTACTGTAACTGTAGTTTTTAATACGGAGCTCTGCTGCTACTCCTTAGCTAATCGTATTGTTCTTATAAAAGAAAGACAAAAACAAATCCTGTTTTTAGAGAGTGATTGTTTTACAGCTGAAACCTAAAGGATTGGATTCAAGTAAAATGCCCACCCACTCCTAAACCACAAAGCGCAAAACATGCACTTATTTGTGGCATATTTTCACCTGCCAGAGGTGTATTACATTTGCAATTTCATTTTATTTATTTTTTTCCTTAGCTTTATAAAGGATTTTCAGTTTCCAGTTTTCATTTGTATAATATTTGACAGCTTTACAGTATATACTGTAGGGTGTTGAAGATATTGTCTTGCATATACAGAATCAATAAAAAGTTGATAAAAGGCATAAATTAAAATGTGTTTATTTTGCCAAAAATAGGTCAGACAAGACCTTTTCTGCCAGTTTTACATTTGCTGTTGTTTATGCCATGCCTTCTCATTTTAATCAATTATTTAATGACATTATATTATTGACAGTTACAGTACACTTTAGACGGTTATGACTTCCTTTTTTCAATTGTAGGTTTACAATAAAAGATTAAAGTTTACTGCAGATGATAAGAGAACGAGCCAAACAGGCTTATAAATTCCTTTATTTTTATTACTACCCTTCATGTGCCATAGTTTTTTCAACAGAAGTCAAACTGCTGGAAAAATAATCTGGTGTTTTTTATAGAAGATAGGATTTCTGTTGTTCTATCGATCTCTCAGGAGAACTGAAGACAAGAATAGATTTCCCAGCACATGATATCCAGGCTTAATAAAAATTTACCTTGGGCAATGGCAGTTTTATTGCTATGATATTTATGTACAGTAATTTAAAGACGATCCTAGAATTCATCTCCAGAAAGTCAGATCTAGGAAGCTCATGTACAATGGAACAAGTAGATTTCACCTGACAAGGCTTGGCTGCTTGTGCGATGCAGGACTGATATGCTCTGGTAATGATTGAGATGACTATGAAAATAAGAATGTGCAGCCAACCACCTTGTGTTTCAATGATTTCTCATGAGACTGTCCACAGACAGTAGGATCACAGAGTGCTTTGCTTTCGTTTTGCAAAACTGGCTTGACACAGAGGCCCGGAGTGGACATGTGTTATGCTCAGACTAATTCATGACGCAAACAGCAAGACCTAGCCACAATAAATTACTTCACAACCCATAGGTAGTCCACGGCGGACGTTTCTTTATGAGTGAGAGTTATTTGGGGATTTGGGAACTCATACAAATGTAATAGATAATAAATTATTGCGTTTGTATATCCTGGCTAAATTCCCCTACTCTTGGCAACAGTGTAATGGGATTGTTAATGATCAAGTGGTCAGGACCTCGGCTTAACATCTCATACAAAAAAGCCTAAAGCACACTGTCCTCTGTCACCATACAGAGTCATTATCAGGCAAAAACAATAAAGTACAAACTTAAGATAGCCAAGTAAAATAAGGAAAGGATTTTTTTTCTTCTGCTAATTACATTTTTCTTTTTTTAGACAGATATCACAAGCAAACTGCTTCATCACATCTGCTCAGCAATGACAGATCAATAAGTTACACTGAAGATACCCTTCTTGTACGCAGCAAAACAAATGTTGGCTTTATGAATGCGAAAATATGTTTTGCTCTGTTCACAAACAGTGCCTTTGATGTGTGTGTAATTGTTGATGTAGGATCCCCTCCATGCTTTGTGCCATCTGTTTCTCACTGTGTGAGATATATTTCTTTTGCACTTCCATAAACAAAGCAGACGGAAGAAAAGTTTGCATCACAAAAAATGCAGCCACATGTTCTCCTGATTGCTTCCTGATTACCAGGAATGTCAGACAAAGAATTACAGTTCATTTCTCCTCTTAAGCTTTGAGGATTCAAAGTAATGACAGCATAGTTCAGTTAGATGTTAGGCGAGATATAACATTTCTGCTCTTTAGCTATGTTTTAGTTGTAGTGTATATCCTGTCAAAAGTCTCTGCTCTTTGTAGACAGTTAAAGGTAATTTAGCATCATCAATCAGGGAGGATGAAGTTTAAACTTTCTTCACAGCACTGCAAGATAAGATCTTTGAATTCCAATCACCACCTTTGTCTGCAGAACCCCAGACATGCAGGGATGCCTGTAGATGAAATCTGACCTAGAAGGAAAGACTACAGCCAGTATCTTACACAGGGATGTGTGGGGGGAAGAAGGAAGGGCTAATCCTATAGTATGCTGGAGATAGAAATTCCCAGTTCACTGCTGACATATTTGCATTCTTTAGACGTCATTTACACACAATTGCATGCTGATGACTTGCAGGTCTTGTTTGCAAGTCTTGTAATGCTGTTATATGTTAAATAGCTTTTACATCTATATAGGTAAGTGGAAGTTAAACTTGCCTGTGAGGCAAAGTGTTTGTGACACAGAAAAAGTATACTCAACACCTTGATTTCACCTCGGACTGTCTGTGCATCAAAAGCACCGATTGCCTTAGAGGTGTGTTTTGCATCTTTGGATGCACTGACTGACTCCTGTGTTTGACATCGAATGGAGTCAGTTTTCAGTGCATTTGTCTCTTTGATGTGCTACTCCTTGCTGCTGGATGCAGAGCAATGTTGACCTCAGAGATCTGTGAAGTGGGTCCCTCCAGTGGCTCAGCACACACACCAGCTGCTCTCCTCGCTCCAGAGATCAACTAGTGAAGATTTCCTACTATAACACCTACAGGACCTAGAATAGGTTAGAAGGGTTATTTTACAGGGTCACAGTATTACCTTTAGTCTCAGAAGCAGAACATCAAAGGAAAATGCAAAACAAAAACATATACAGTATGCGGTACATACAAACACATGTAGTGGTCCTCAGCCTGCTACTAAATTTAACTTCTTTCACCATCTTACTTTAAGTTCAGTATTTATCAGTTTTAAATTGAAAGAAGTAGTTCAGAAGTGAAAATGGATGGATGGATTTGTTAGATTTGTATTTGTTTCTGCACATTTTTTTTTTCCGCTGCATTCCCACTTCTTGAAACAAAAGCCATGCTACTAAGGTTTGTAACATCTGTGCCAAAGGTTTTAAGGATTAATAAAAGTTGAATAGAGTGAAGTTTCTAAATGACCTCTCTCACTGCCTCCACGTCCCAGCTGTGGCTGCCAGATGGCCGTCATGTGGTTTTAAATTAAAACATAAGAAAGGTTAGAGATGAGAGGAGACCATTCAATCTTACTATCCCATTTGGTTATAGTGTATTGAGTGTATACTCAAACACTCAAAAGTATAATGGATCATTACCACCTTTCTTTAAACATACAGTAGGTGCTCTGATTTATGTGCAAACCTTTAAAAAGAAACGCAGGTGGAACCCGATTCGCTCTGCATTTTATATGCCGTTCATGTCTGAATTTGATGTGGTTTTTAGAAGTGGATGATAATGAGACAATGCCGCAGGCAAAATCAAAGAACAATTCCCCTCCTGTGACTGCAAAGTCAACAGAAGGCATATCTCCCCAGGAACCCACATTTCTTAAACTTTCAAACGGCCCTGGCTTGTTTGGAGGAGAATGAATGCTGGATTTTGATAGCATCTGGCAGCTCATAGCCGTCTTATCTCGGCGCAAATAGTGCCAGCAGATACGGCCGAGCCCAGGGAGTGAGATGCATGAGGAGCTGGAGTAAGCACAAGGTCAGGGGAGGCTTGAGGGCTCAGTCACACTAGGCTGTAATTGATTGGCAGCGCAGCATGGCCACAGAGATAACACACAGCCAGCTGGATAATCACCCTGGAGGACCACGGGCGCCATCTGAAACCTACAGAAAGCCCTTTGAAGACTTTTAGAGGAAACATTTCGGAAGATGTGCGTGATCTTATGCCATAAAAAAGTAGAGAACAAATACTGTATCATCATTATTACCGTGCTGTGGGAAAAGTTGAGTTAATCAATACTTGGATACAACACTGTTCTTAATTGCATATATCAAATCTTTAAAGAAATTGAGCACTGAGCTCGCACTGGATCTGCTCAAATTAACGCATCTTGCAAAACCAAGAAAATAAGATTGGCTACAAATAAGAGGTGGCCATTAAGCCCTTCTAGCCTTTTAAGTACTTAGCAACTACTAATCCAAGAATCCCATCTGTCCCATTCCAGACTCCACCAACCCAGTATTGCAAGGGGCCAGCAGATGGAAATTCCTGCACTCTTGGTGGGGTGACATTTAAAACCATGAAGCTGAGGCTTCCAGGGGAACCGTCAACCTCTGCTCTGTTCCTAGAGAGCAGAGCCTCCACTGTGTGCTGCTCTAGAGGAGTTAGAGAGCACAGAAGTGACTAACAGACAGGCCCATGCTTGCGTGCTTGTTTGTCTTAATTGGAAGTCTTTGGTTGTTGGGAGTGAGGAAGGAGCTTTGCTGTCTAACTATTTATACAGAGGGACAATGAAGAAGTGTTGGCAGAATGTGGAAAGAGCTACTGTAGGTTTTTGTTTTGAGCTTTTGAAATTATATATATATATTGTGAGCTGCGATTTGTGTGCCTGTTTACCAACAGCCACCTATTCAAAGATCCTGTTATGGCTCCTAACCAGGGTTTGTGCCACATCATATACAGTACGTGGTATATAAACTAAAATGAAGAAATTGTGGAATTAAGAAAGAAAAACTAGGTAAAAGAATGAAGGATTAAATCAGTTTTATTACGACTTTAATGAAATCATTGTATAAAGGACTTTTCCTACTGAGGGATGTGTATACTACCAGAGCAGCTCTTTCAAGTGTTCTGAAAAGGACATGCATTACACACATCCTTCACTGTGACAGATCAAAGACTGCTCAGGTAGCATGACTCGCTTCAAGCCCATTTTGTTTTCCCATAACATCAGCCTTTGTAGTCCTTCCTTTATCAAAAGCTGTCTTTTAATAAGCAGCCGTGATTCCTTCAGAGAGAGCAGTTTACAGCAGAGCTATAACTGGGATTAAACTCGCTGCCGAGGCAGTCACAGTGCAGGGTATCCCATGACGTCTTCAGACAAAAATATCCTCCTTCCTTAGGGTGTTATTAAAATCCATAGCACATGACTTCGCAGGCGACTTCCGTGAAGGACGGGCTAAAAATTATGCTTTCTGCTTCAATCACAATCAGCCGATCAGGTTTTCCAAAAGATTCCAATGAATTGTGTTATGGGGCAATCTGAAATCTTGCGCTTTATGTTGTTTCATCTCTGACCACATAGATTGGGCTGCTTCCATGCAGCATAGTATTAATCACTCAAGCGGGGCCATTTAGGAAAATCCATCTAGACGGCACAGGTTTGGAACATTTGTCATTCCACTGTATCCCCTGTCTGTTGCCTGGGATGTCTCTGGCTGTGGGGAAGATTGAGAATGTGATGAAGTGGCAGAATTGCCCAAGCTGTGTCTCCTCTATGATCAGGTTTTTTGATGAGATGGGAATGAGCTGTGATATAAAAATGTAATTGTCCTGACACTCTGGCTTGTGGAACACAGTTGTGAGAAGCTTAATGTGGCATTAAGATGACATATACTGCCTTTCACTCCACTCCCATTCTCCCTCTGCCAAAAGGAGCAGACTATAGATGCCATCATGAAACAGTTTAACAGAGGCAGATGCTGGAGTTTATAAGCAAAGAGCTAAAAAACGACAGAAAATAATTTCTTTCTTCCTATTGATTCATCTCCAGTCATTCCAAAATCCACAAACACAGCAACTATTTCATGCGCAGACTGGCAGAAACACCTTCAAAGGTTGCATGTGCTGAAATGTTTATGCATTACGTACTTTAGACTTCATTTACATACATACGACATCTGCATCGCTACTACATTACACAACCACTATGCCATAATGATGCTGTAAATAATGATACAGTACATTCCTTGAGATACTGTTTCACACTCTATGCTACATTTCATTTCAGTCTGTATTGATAGGTACACCAGTGCACTGGCTGCTGAAAATAGGAGTTCAGCACTCTGGACAGCTACTTGTCGGAAGCTCACTCTGGAAAGGAATGCAAAGGAGCCAAAGCTAAAAGCCTCAGGAAAAAAAAGGTCTGTAATTTTCGCAGCGTGGAGCAGGCAGAGTTTTAAGGCCAGAGAGGAAACTCAAGATATACACTTTAAAGCAGCAAGCATGCCTGTGCTCCTCTGTCTGTACAGAGAAGAAGGACGTAGTGCTGCAGAGTTCTGGTACCACCCGAATCAGAGCTCCATTTCTCAGTCAGCTACTGTATGTCTGACTCCTAGTAAGCACAGGGCTGACTGCACAACACCTCAAGGAAAAGTAACAAAATGTGAATGGCAGAATTATGCTTTTTTGATTTCTAACTTTCTTAAATTCCTCAATTCCATGTTTTGTACAAATAATGCTAAACTTCACAGTCTGCAAGATTACTGGGAATCTAATGAAAATGTTTATAATATTTAGAAACAACAAAACAACACCCTTCATAATAACACTCAACTTAAATTATTATGACAACATTATGAAAAAATGCACACCAGGATTTATAACACATTCTGCAACACTAATTAACTTTTTTATGTGACACCAGCAGCACTTTGATCTGTCATTTTTCTTATGGCTGAAGTCATGAAGTGTTTGAACACGGAGACTCATTTCATATTTAATGATAGAACTGACAAAGAAAGAGGGAGAAAGGTAAACTAACTTTACAGGTCGTACAGAGCCTGTAAGCAGTTACAAAAGCCCCGGGCATGATTTTTAATTCTATTCTCGGTTATTAATATCATTTTATAGATAATTAATTGGGAACATTTTGCATTATTCTCTTTTATCAAAGTCATGCCTCCCGAATGAGAAAGAAGAAAAAAAGAAAATTGTTATAAATGTATGTATAGGCAGTCAATGTGAGAAACTACTAAATGTATTCTGCCCGGTGATGTAAGGAGTATTAAATGAAATCAGCGAGGTGGAATTTGACAGAGTATTTAACTGTACTTTATAGTGGGGCACCTCTCAATAAAACACCTGCCTTTCTCACCACTAGCTTTCTTAAAAAGAAAACTGCTTGTCTTTAAGGTGAGTCTTGCGTTCTTTTAAAATGTATTTGGCAATCATAACATAACAGTAATTAACTGATGTTGAACGCGTGTTAATGCATGTTAACAGAAAAGAAAATCTGTAGTTTCAGATACAATGTAGTTTAGCAGCTCTCCAGTCCATGTAACTGTAACTTCTCTCTTTTAATCATCTATATACTGTACATGTCTTGACAAACAAATGTCTAGAAAGAAATACATGTACTGTAACTGCCATACAAAAGTAAAACAAAGCAATCACAATGTCAAGTAATTTTGCAAGATCACAGGGTGAAATCAAGGGGAGATGTTATTTTAGACAAGAAAAGGATACATTGCACATCTTTACCTGATTATTTTGGAAATGGCTGTATAAAGTGTAAACGAGCCTGTCACAGCAGCATTGGTTAGCAACTTGTACTGTGGCACCAATCAGCTGATCTCACCACGACACTGTGTCTAGCATTAGGCTTGAAATCAGTTTGCATCTCTGATACAACAAGCACACCCGACGATCTGCCCTGGGACAGTCAACACAGCAGGCACGTCATACAAGTCACATGATGTTAAACGGAAGAAGACAATATGGGATTGTTCGGAGAAGCTGGGGGCCCTGGCAGTCTGGTTATTGGAAACGATTAAGTTAAGCATGTGCTGAAATTGCACATGGTCAATTGGTAAATTTACACGAAAACAAACAGGTGCATTAGGATGCAAATTGTATTTTTCTCATTATAAAGACATGCTTTGAAAAGAATGTTGACAAAGGCAGAAGTAATTCTACTTCTACAGTCAGATTCCAGGTTGATTTACTTTAATAATTGTTGACAGAAAACAATGGTATTGTCTTTATGCATCATTGCTTTTAATTATAACTCCAAATCCAATTTTATGGTCACCAGCTCTGCCAACTTAGCCATGTTCCCATGTTCTATTGGCAAGCTTATAATAATTAGAAATTATCATTCAGCACCTTCATATTTATTTAAGTAATTTGAAATTGCCTGAGCAGGGATGACATACTGTACAGCTCTGAGTTTGTTATAGATCATATTCCAGGATTCTGGTTTGAAAAAAATATTATGCAGTTTCTTTTAATTTTCAAACTCTAAATTATTTAGTTAGAAAAGAAAATGACAGATTAATATTCGAAGTGTCCCTAAAGCTAAATGAGTCCTGAAAAAGACTTTAATAAAAAAAGTTACACTGTTATATAACATATCTAAAACAAAAAATCCATTTTAAAAGACAGCTTAAACCTTATTTAAAATTGATTTGTGTAAAATATTTAAATAATATTTACAATATGCACAAAATGCACCATATGCACAATATGCATAAATAATGTAACTTGTTAAATCTGTAAATTATTACATTAACCCTTTAGAGGTCATTTCACTGTTTTATGTACTGTACCTGTATATAAAATTATATACAATAGAGAGCCATGAGGTAGAAATAACGAAAAATAACTAAAATAGTAAATTAGGGTTTACTTATTGACCTGAAATCTCATTATGGGATGCCATAATATAATCAGAAAGATGAGGGGGCCTTTAAGAGGTTCCCTAGTTACTTGCAGGTGTCTATAGGGAAATGTGTGACACCTGAGAACAACCCCAGACGGTGGTAGCAGTGAGACAGGAAAGACAGCGTTCAAACGATCCCAAGTTAGTTACAGATGATAAACTAACCGGTTCAGGCTCGCAGTTAACAGTGCAGAGGTCAAATATAAATCGTCTCCTGTTGTCCCCACATGCATAAACAGCAGCAAATGTTGAGCAAATGTTGATGTTAACCTACTGTTACATCACAGCTGCTGTTGGAAAATGCAGTTTTTGTTGAGGAAAACACGTATACAGTTTATATTGCATATGAATATTAATTAACTGCTCATGACTGATGATAATGATGTTGGTACACACTGCCCAATGTGGGAAAATTAGTGGTATGTTATTCTAGAAAGAGAATAATGGCACTCTGTTTTATGAATCCCCAAACCACATTTAAGTATATTAACAATGTTTTATTTTCTTTTATGAACCACAGTTTCATTTTTGTGATCTCCAATAGGCAAACATGAACACTTGCACACACTCATTATATAGAATCCCATCTGTCTCCTCTCTGTGTGTTGAAGCCCTCTGTTCAAACCCCTGATTAGTGCACAAATGCAGTTCCTTGAAAGTCTCTTCTTCATTACTGAAGAGTTTGGCAATAGTGACAGCTTTGATCTCTATTACACAAGACCGCAGGCTTGTGTACCGCTCTTTTTAATAAGAGATTTTTAAGCACAGAACTCTATGGGAGATCAGCAGTGCTGTTCAACATTATACTAAAATCCACCTACTATAGCTGAACAGGGCAACACTGTAACGTAGTGTACTGTATACCAACTTGTCCTCAACTAGAGTCCCTTATATTTAATTCTAATAGTAATTTACTTACTGTAGATGTACATCTACTGTACTGTAGGACTGAACCTAGAGCCATGCAAGTGTCACAGTCAGAACTATTTTGCAATCGGCTCAAAATCCCTTCAGCACAGTGAGATCAGTTTGAGGAGATCGGATTTACAAACACTCAGGATATCTTTTGGTACTTCACACCTTTCTAAATAAAGTGCAATCGAGATCCAACTCTATAAAACATATGATAAACATGCAAAACAAATCCCCAGACTGGCTCTTTGGCCTCTGTGTTCTTCAATGCTTGATTTCATCCATTGCAGATCTTACAGGACAATTAATGAAACTGGCAAGGTAAACACTTGCACAAGACTTACATAAAACGTACAGCTTACACAAAAAAATAACAACAGCAATAACAGTTCCAAACGAACTTGCAGTTGGCAAGTTACAGTGAGGAAATGTTTCAGCTGGCATTGCTTCTGGGGCAAAATTGAAGTAAATTTAATGAATGTCAGGTAATAATTATCCTTCCTGCCTCTAGTAAAAAAAATCTCTTTTTAAGTGAAATATATGTGGAATTGATTGGCATTTTAATCATCTAAACACAGTTCTGGTGCACAGAGCGGGACTTCACAACAGGAAACAACACTTCACACAATGACACCTGCCCCAGTGAATCATGCAGACAAAGCACTCCACTTACAGAAATTAAGTCTATCAATCCATCGCCCACTTGACAATAAATGACACACATAACTTGGCATCTCTACCAAAATGTTTTCAGTTTTTCATGGTTATGTTTTTGTTCAAACAAAAGAGCCATGGTCATCATCCCCACCGCAGGGCAACACGCCACAGCCTTGTCATGCTTAATAATAGTAATAATAATAATAATAATAATAATAATAATAATAATAATAATAATAATAATAATAATAATTTGATATAGTACCTTTAAAAGTGGCGACACACTCACTGACAATAAGAAAAAATGTGCATTGTAAGAGGAGTAGAGAACACTACAGAATTACGCAATTACACTAAAGGTTTGGAATACAGCATTAAAGCAACGAAGCAGACACAGAACCAGTGAAATAAAGGCCTTTCTGAAGATGGTTTAGAGTCTTGATTTGAAATTGATTTGAAACAACAGCTTCTGCCACACCTTTCAGACAAACGTAGAGACCCTACGCATCATAAATTCATAAATGATGGAACATTTCAGAAAGAAAAATGGAGAAGACCAGAGAAAGATTTTTTGATGCCAGGATCGTCTCTAGGGGAAACACATTTAGTACAGTAACTAGTAAATTCAGAATGATCGGCACTGTCTCTTTCCCTGTGGATTGTCACAAGAAACTACATTTTTCATCTGAGCTCTGAAAATAATCATGGCAACAAAGAATACTGTATATACATTATATATATATAATATCCATTGTCAAATGTGAACATAGAATACATATGTAGTTTTATGTAAGGTCATTTTGCAACGACTGGATCTGTTTAGAAATTATTATAAATTATAGTACATTATTATAATAAATTATTATAAATTGGGTCCATGATCTCTCCTTGCATTCAAAACCAAGCAGTTTCTCTGTGCAAGTGCATATATTATCTTAACATATTTACCAAGGTATTTTTGTGGATAAGGTGTGAATTATGGATAAAATCTAAGTGACCAAGACATTTCTCTCCAGGTCACTGGCCTTAATGATCCAGTGAAGTCAGCTGTGAGCATTCCTTAGTGAGCGCAGATCCCATCAAAGCAATCTGCTCCATCCTGACCAGACCTGAACTGTGCCAATATTCTCCTGCACGTTGACAGCTACTGTGTATCTCTCCTCGTCTCCCAAAGTGTGGCTGCTTTACCCTTCTCTTTCTCATCTGTAATTTCAATTCCAAATCTGAATCCAGACCAAGTGTAACCTTATTAAAACCATTATCATCCAAATGGGTTTGCACAGCAGAATGAGTTATTTGCCTCACAGATATGGAAACATTTTGAGCAAAGATGCCTTAAGGGGCCATTATCTCTAAGCATTACATATATTTATATATATATACCGAAGCCTTTCCCCCCCCTGTTTTATATATTGCCAGAAAATTATACATCTCTTTGTAGGCATTGAAGCAGAAAGTTTGCTGATAGTCTTTTCATGCTTAGAAAGAGTAGCTGTGATGCGAGACAGAAGTTTTAATTTTGTTCATTTCTAAACTCACAAGGTTAGATTTTAACATGTTTGTTCTGTGTCTCAGATTGTACAGTACATGTATCCGTGCTTTTAACTCTTAATTCTTTTTTATTTATTTAAATAACAATCAAGAAAATAGAAACAAACCAGACAGCATAATATTAACAAGTGTGATAAGTATCAGGCAGACATTATTTAACTGACCACGTTTAAATGCCCTGAGATACCATAATGAAGAGTTTAGGCATACTCTGAAATTGTTTCAATCAGAAATAGAGGCAAATCAAAATGAATCGTCTCGACAGAAAGGTTCAATTTGATAAAAGTACTACTGTACACAATGGCCCAGAGAGCTGCAATAAAGTATAAAGACAGAAAGGATAAAGATCTGTAAATTATCTGAAACCAGTGAAGCACTCAGCTACTATGTAGAGAGAACCAGTCATTCACAGAGTACTGTAAACATCACAGTGAGGAGTATGATAGGGAGCACCAATAATAGGTCTCATGGCAGTATAGTATAAGAGATGAGGTTTGCTCAAAAGTAGCTACAAAAAGGTTGGACTGCAAATAAGTGGCTGGGGATGCAGACCTGAACAGACATTTGATTAGGACCTGCCTACCTCTGTCCTGTACCAAACTGTCTGCCTCCCCTCTGTTCCCTCCATGCTTTTCTGCTCTGTCCCCCTCGGTACCTTTCATCGCAATCACAGTAACAGAAAGCAACGCGCTCCAGCACTAGAAGGATGCTCACTGATCAAACTCAGGGAAGCCTCCGTGTTAAAGCGAGGGACGCAGAAGGAATAACAAGGGGGTTTAGGGGAACACAAGGAGTGGACTCAAAAGGAGAAGGAAAGCAAAGCATAACGTGAAGGTCAGTCGATGGGAGAAACATTCCAGTCACCAGGGTTCATGGGTTGAGGCTCAAATCTGCTGCATGAGAAGCAAACCAAACAGGCAGGGTTGGCCTGCACATTGCACGTATTGTACACCTTCTAAACCTCACCTTTTTGAAAAAAAATCTTAAAAGGTCCAGTTCTTTCCTGTTTCAGAGTTATGATGTCAAAAAAAAGGCTACAATTGGCTGTTTAGAAAATATGGAACAGAAATACTATGCCTTCCTAGCAGTTTTAACTGTGATACAAGATGACATCTGTGGCATTACGCGGGGGCGTGCCCAGTGTGGACTTTCCTTTGTAGTCCCAGCTGTTTCGGGTCCTAGATGATGAGCCCCAGTTGGGCATGTCCTATGAAGGCACACTGGACACCCCCCGACAGGAGGAGCAGGGCAAATCTGCTTATCCCGGAATGGGGGAGTTTACACTGACAGTCCCGGAGGGACTATTTTAGGGGGCATATTTTCACCGGGGCAGGCACGCACACACCTTTTTTCATGCACTACATGTGTGTTTTGTTTTTGCCTGATGCGCCCTGCTCTACCAGACTGGACCCTGTTAAACAGGGGAAGCCTAGCCTGAACTAAACCTTTCTTTTTGCTTTTTTTGTTTACTTTTTTTGCATTATTTTTGGTCCCTGCCAACCTCACCTTCCGTCTCCTCACCCGGGGCGTTTTAGCTGTGCTCTCCCACTCCACACTGCACACATCTTTTACAAATGCTACAGCTCAAAGCAGCTCTAAGACACACCCATGGCAAGAACCTTTACTGAATATATGCCTGCTGGAGAAAAATGTGGCTTTTGCTTTACTCCTCTAGCTGCTTCCTAGGAGACATGGAACTACAGATGTACGAAATTAATTCATTAAAGCACCTTTGTTATCTATGGGTTTGCATAAATTAGTGCAATTAATTTGGATCCCATCTCTCCTGGCCCTTTATGGCTTCTAAAAATTTTAACAGGATTCGGATGAGGACAGTCTTCTTTGCTTCTCAGGGACTCTTTCTCGGAATGTGAAAACCCATATTAAGCTAAAGGCGAGAAAGCAGGAGGGGTTGCTACAATAACTGATGGTGTTTCAGGAAACAACAAAGAGAGATCAGCACGGAGCAAAAGGACACTCTGCACTGCTGGATTCCTGTGCCATCCAACCGGAACCTTTTACTGATGAAAGGAAAAGAAAAGACCATTGTGCAAGGAAACGGGCTGAAAGTATTCACATGAAAAACAACAACACTGACAACAGAGCAGTGCTTGTTTTTTGAAGACTCTGGCAATTTCATTTGTTTTTCTTTGTGTCGTCCACTATTGTTTTCAAGCAACTAATATAGCTGTCTTCAAAATATAGAATATACACTGGCCGTGACAGTGCTTTGCATAGTGTATGAGGGGACATTTGCGGACCTGAGTCTTGTTTATGCCTGTGGCTTAAACAGTTCTGCTCCGTTTCAGTTACACCTCTGGTCTGTATCAAGGTGTTGAATCTATCAATAAGCTTGCTACTGACATTTACCAAGTTTATAGAGCGTTATTACTCAGGCTTTATTACTCCGGCAATAAAGTGCTCTGCTATGAGCAGGAAATGGGGAAAAGGCCAGGAAATGTGTCAATATATTTTATTTACCAAGGATAGTTTATGGCCTGCAACATGATGTGGCATCCTGCACAAGTAGAACCCTTTTTATTCAGTTTATTGAATAAACAGTACAACACAATGTATACAATTATTCAGGTATGATCCATTTGTTAGTCTGTGCTGGTCTATATTACTCACAACTGTTTTTGCATGTCTTGATAGGCCATATAATTGAAACAGGACGTAAATAGGAGGGGCTGTCTGCCATGTTTTGAGACATGACTACAAGCAAATCTAGCACAGTTAACTGCCCAAAGCTTAGTTGAAAAAACAAATAAAGCTGAGTTATATAAAAAAACAAATTTAAAACATATTTGATGCATTATGTATAAACCACACTCATATTTAAAGCAACACTTTCTGATTTAGAGTAGGGTAATTGTAAACATTACACTTTAAAAAAACGGGTTATTGCATTCTCATTTGCGGAGCACACAAGATAATATGCTTTTATGGAATGTCTGCTCTTCTGCAAAGAAATAAAATAACCACAGGGCTGCAGAACAACTTTAATTACTTTGACTTTTAATACTGCAACTTACATAAAAGCAACAAAAGAAAAAGTTCCAAACAGAAGGTTAGAAAAGTCAGAGGGTACACTGTGAGAGAGACAGGTGTGAATTCAGAGGAGGAAAAAACAGAGCTTTCTTTTTTTCTCAGCTTTCATGGGTTTCAGACAAACCTTCAGATTTCGTCAAATGGGGCAATTTCACAAATGTCAGAAAGGCAGCAAAGTGCTAATGTTAATGATGACGGAAAGATCTGTTTTATTGTATAGAGCACAAAAAAACGACTGTGCAAGCCTTCCATTAGCCTTGGTGATGACACGGATGATACAGGCCATTCTAAAATCCCACGCAGCATCTTTTTTTTGGTTTAAATATTCACCTGTGCTGAAGTGTTGACAAAAAATGTCATACCACAGTAGCTTACAATGAAACGTCTATGAAATAATGTACTTCTACTGTACTTTGCAAGGCACGGTTGTTTCAAATCATTGAAGGTAAAACACATTTCTGAGCATTAAAATTCACAGTTGTAGAGGTCGTTAACAGCTGCGCCCGTGGCTCTTGGCAGCTGCCGAAATGCACATGTGCTTTAACACTCTGCAATGTGAGGCTTGTTAATTAAAGATCTGTGACAGGTGAGAGAAAACACTCATACAGTAGAGATAGGCCAATCTGTGCCGCCCGACAAAAACTTTCCACAATTCACCTGCCTCTTCCTACACGAGACTACTTCTGCAATGAGAACTACTTGTATGATTGCATGCATGCCAGTCTGAAATATGTGCGGTCTTTAAAAAGCTCACTTGCATTTGTCCGCTGATAAGATAAGCAAAGTGATACTGTAGCATGCAAGCCGTTTTCCGAAATGCTCTGTAAAATCAGGTTGTGTTCTGCGAGGCCCACAAGAATGAAGTGCAGCAGAAGTGTGTGAATATAACATAAGTGCATCTGAGCATGTGTAATAGTTCAGATAATTACTGTAAGTATTTGAATGAGTTTTAGACCCCTGTCTGTCTTCCTTTCGGTCATAGCTCTGTGAGGATAAAATCTTATCTTGATTGACATTCTCTACTATTAAGTTACAGATTAAATTACAAAAATAAGGGTTTAATAGATGTTATAATGATTTAGTGTAGATTGAAATGCTGTAGGAAAAACATCCGTGATGATATTAACATTAACCTAACCTCATCACAACTGCGTACTGCAGTAATGATGCTGTATTATTTAGATTACAGTATGCAGAATTTCTCGTCTATAGTGAGTTAATCAATAATAGAATATCTGTGTAAATCTATTTTACCCAAATGAACTTATAATATTTCCCTGATTTGCAACTGAAAAACCATGGGAAACATTTGATCACTTTATGCATACGTTCAGAAATCATAAGCAAAACAAAAGCAACACCCTTCAATCAATTCAGTGTTAAAAGCAGACTGCCAACAGCTTCAGTCTGATCTGGCTTTATTATGTTGCACCTGGAGTGCCACGCAGAATGCAGACTTCAAGACGAATGTGTTCACTGCAGAGTCCTTTGCATTCTCAATCTGCGCCAGACTGCATGCAAACACCATGCACTAGGCTGATTATCAAAGGTACTTTGCCTTCTCATTTTTTTTACAGCTTGTGATGACTAGATGACTACAATGATGTGAATATAATGACGATCTCAAAAAGAAAAACTCCTTCTTACACTTTATTGCTTTTTTTCAGGATGTTAATGTATTGATGGAAATTGTTTTCTTTTTGTACTGCTGCCAGCTGTACAAAATAAAATTTCTTTTGTTCTGCTCAGAGCCCTTTGTGAGTTCCTATTTATGTTGATTTATGGCCTCTCTTTTTTTTAAAACAAACATGACGCATCTTTCCAGTTGTGAGCCTTTACATGAGAAATCCATCCATCCATTTTTTAAGCCAGTTTATCCAGTGCGGGGTTGCAGAGGATGCCAGAGCCTATCAAAGCATGCAATTAGCACCTGGTGGGATACCAGTCCATCGAGGGGCTCGACAAACATGGGGAGAACATACAAACTCCACTCAGATATCACCACAGGTCCGAAACTGAACCTAGGGCCCCAGCACTGCAAGGATGCAACACTGTGGCACCATGTCACCCTACATAAGAAATGCATACATTTTTGGGGTATGATGTGTTCCAATGTGAATTCCACATTGCCAATGGTCTCAGTATTTATGCAGAAACGATACACAAAATCAGCACTGCTCTATGTTAAAGATCAGTGCACTACAGTAAACAGCACTGAGTCACTACACTGTTCAGGTCAACTAACTAATTTAAATTGCTACATGAAGTACTGTATGTGTATCTGTGTGCCTTTTGAATCCCTGTGGTGTCCTGTCCAGGGCGTAGTTCTGCCTTATTCCGTGAGCCTGCTGGGATGGATCCAGGCTCACTGTGACCCTCTAAGGATAAAGATGTCACTGAAAGTGGATGGATGGATGTAATTAAAAAGAGGGCACAATAAAGCAAGAATATCATATATGTGACAGGGTTATCAAACTGCACTGTACAAAAAGCAATCTGCACTAACTCGTACTCTTATTTCCCATTGAATGTAGCCCAAGATAGAGATTCTGTGAAAAAAGACTGGTTCTTCCCCTACCTCGCGAATTGCTACTCTTTCAATAAACAGGCGATATCTTTTTCATTTTATGACCCTGGTTTAAGCCCAGGGCCAGTTTCTCTTGAAATACTGTACATTTGTAAATTTCAGTCTTGCAATGACTGATCAGTCCAGATATGACAGCAAGATGTTTCTTTAGAAATGCTTGTGTCCTTCAGCGTCCATCCAAATATTAAAAGGTCTTCAATAGGTTCAAGCAATAAAAAACACAATTGCATAAGAGAAATAATAAATGCAGCATTTCTAAGAGAGGTTACCAATGAAACAGGGCCATTCCACGCATGTAGCCCATCATGGTAGTTGTTTTTGGTTTATATGCAATAGATTTCTGTGCATGAGAAAAACCTATCTGGTTATGTAAGGATATTGCTCTTTTTTGTGTGCTTGCTCTTCACAGAACAACTGTACACTCACATTCTAAGAAAAGTGGAGGAAAATCAAGGATGGTATAATTTTTTATACATGGATGGAAGGTTAGTGCAGGACACATCGCTAGCAGCACACCATCGTCACTAATGAAACATGACAGCCCACTCTCACAAGCCCCTAGCTATGTTGCTGGTGAAATGGCTTTGCACTGCCAATCGTACAATTCAATTGTCTTAATCTCACCTTTGCACAGCGATGCAATTAGTTCCAATACCATAACCAAGGAGAAAATAGCCAAAAGTCACAGCTGACAAAGGTTATCACAAAACTGGATGAGATATTCCATTAGGGCAGGCAAAGGGGCCGCATACTGAAGCCATATCAATGGTATGTTGTGGGAGCAAGTGAGGATCTCCTTGCTGTTTTAACACTGACTAATTACGGAGGCAAGATGACATCTGAGGATGAAATGAGACAATGATTGATTGATGTAAACCTTTCTTTGATAAGTCGTATAAGCACTGGAATGGTATGGTTGAAAAATTTAATTCAATTCATTAAGCTATCCCTTCCTTGTTTCTTTATACATAATGTAATACCATCTTTTTTTCTTTTAAAACCCTTACATACAGTACGATAGGTGTTATAATCACACTGCTTTGTGAGAATATGATAATGAAAAATGTGCCAGTATATAGTACCAGCATCTAGATCACCCTTCAACTCACAACTGGCAGCCCACTGAAAATCAGCAGGTGTGAGCCTGGTCAGTACCTGGATGGGAGACCTCCTGGGAAAAACTAAGGCTGCTTCAGGAGAAGGAAATGTAAAACTGAGGTCCTTACTCTCCGTGGCCATTAAACACCCCAATTTGTTTCTCTTAGAGGTGTTATTTGATGTCCTGGGCAAATTTCCCATTGGCTTTTATCAGTCATGGCCTCCTAATAATCCCCATCTATCGATTGGCTTCATCAGTTTGTTCTCCTCCCATCTGAGAGCTGATGTGTGGGGAGTGTTCTGGTGCACTATGGCTGCCGTCGCATCATCCAGGTGGGGGATACACACTGGTGGGGGTGGTGGAGGGGATCCCCATTACCTGTAAAAGCGCTTTGAGGAGTGTCCAGAAAACCGCTATATAAGTGTAAGGGATTATTTATTGTTAAAAATGTTAAGTCAAATACAAGTATTTTTGGATTTATCTCAATTTACATGAAATGAGACTGAGAGTCAAAGTCTTTCATTTCTCACTCTTTCTCTTTTGAACTGGCATGAAAGTTTTTATGTTATTGTGCACGTCAATGGGAAAAAAAACAGGTGGCACCTGAGCAGGAAGGGACTGTACTTAGTGATTCTTGCTAGCCTGCGGAGGACCCAAGTTTTCAGTGCAGTCAGTGAGAGCTTTATCTGCGTTCCCACTGTCAGCTCTGTAGGCGTGCAGCATGGTCAACCAGCCATGAAAGGGAAAGTTTCAAAGTAAATGCGTGCCTCATCTTCACTGCAGCACTGCGTAAGAGCGTAACGAAAGAGTTCTTTCAGGGCCCTATGCAGACGACGCGATCCGGGGTAGAGTGAGGAAAACACGGGGGAAAAGGCATGCAGGAGTCGGGAATGAAAACAGAGGGTGTGTCCTAAGTGCACAGGTGTTCAGGGGGGTGAGTCCGGGGCAAACAATCCAAAACAGAGTCCACTGGGAAATCCAAGAAGAAGGCAAAAGGTCCAAAGCCGGGCGGTCCATCCGAGACGAGGATCAACAGGATTAAAAACTGGAGCGGGTTCCGGTGAAGGGTCGGGGGGAACAGGACCAGACGCTCAGATCCCGGACTCGTTTGGTGCGGAAACCAATGCAGAGCCCGGAACGGAGTGGGCGTCTGGCTTTTAAGGTGGGCTGGAAGGAGGCTGGAACAGGGGGCAGGTGCACAAAATCAAGTCCGAAGTGAAAGAGCCGGAGCTCCCTTAAGGGGGAGGGACTACAATCGTGACAAAGAGCTTACAGCACTGACTCGAGGTAATTAAGAATCGGTGATTCTAAAACTGGAGCAGCTTAAAATATTAAAAATACAGTAACTGCTAAATCTAAATTATTGTAAGTTTTAAATATTTTACCTGTTTACAATAAGCAAATAAAAATAAACCAAAATCTCATTTTAACATACAGTACAGCAGCAAAGGATGCTGGATTGGTTCAGAAACACGTAAAGATCATACATCGTGTACTATCCTTGGAATGCAAAAGCAAGCAAATGAAAATTATATGACAATGTCAGAATTTGATAGATGGGTTTTACGCAGGTGAAAATATTGATTTTTTTTCTTATTAAGCCTCATGTTATGGGAGGAGAAAAAGAAACAGCCAGTCTTCTACTTGAAGGTTTTCGGGCAAACAAAACTGGAACTTTACGTACTAGTTCACATGCATGAGAAGTGGATGAGAGAGGAAACAAACATCTCTTAAGGCTGCCACACGTCATCTTCAGGAAATTGTGCTACAGAATGGGTTTAAAGGTTGGGTGATGATAACTGGCACCAAAGCAGATTATTTACAACCCATGTTTGTATTTATCAACCAATGTAAAAGGTTTGAGATTATTCACCCAAGATGCTCTGTCTATTTGAAATATCTGGAATACTCTCTCAAGATGAGATATCTGTACATCCATTATCAAAAAGACACCTCTTCTGGTAGAGGGATTAATCCCAGAAGCATAGGTTACAAGGTCAGACAGAGAGCACAAGACTGCTCTCCCTTCCTAGACAGGACAGCGGTCCATCACAAGGCCACACAGGACAATTTAGAACAGCCTATCAGCCCTCAACAGTGTGTCTGGCCGGGAGGAAACTGAAACATGTCCTGAAGCTAAAATCCACCCTGTGGGGAAAAAGGGAGAACATACAGACTCTGTTCTGCCCAAGGGCAGAATCAAATCCAAGGCCCTAGAGTGACAGGTAACAATGCTAAGTACTGTACCACAGTGTTTCCCATGAGATACTCATGGCCCTGTTCATCACAGCATTACAGAGTGAGAATTCCAAGACAGCAATATAAACAAAGACCTGACACACTTCTTTGCACTACCAGACTCAGAAAGGGAGACAGTCTGCAGGGTTTATAGGGAATTCAAACTGCTACACGGAAAAAGCCCTTGAACCAATTGAAATTAAGGCTAATTAAGCCAATAACTGATTTATAGTCAGTAAGAGCTGAAGTAAAATGGAAGCCAGAAGACCAGGAATGAGTATTATCTCAGTGTGATCTGTCAGTGATTTTCAGTTTTCCTTAGAATCAGAAGGAGCACCACCCATTCCTCACTGAGTGGTTCCATTAGGGGATATGAATTTGTAGGGATATTTTCTACTTTTTGTCATTAGTATTAATATTTCCATTTACCAATGTATCTTCAGTCACACTACTGACAAATTAAGCTTGAAATTTGTGAGTACACAAAAACGGATTGTAAATGCGATCTTGAAGGAAGATTGGAAGCTAGGGGGTTTCTGTTAAATATGCAATTAAATATTGATTTATTATCTATGCCTGCGATGGACTGGTATCCTGTCCTAGGTACAACCTACTGTATTTTGCACCCATTGCTTGCCCTCCATGGCTCTGTATTGGATAAAGCAGTTAGAAAATGGGTGGATGGATATTTTTAATTTTAGATTAATCATTATTAATCTAAATGTCAATAAAACATTAACATTTTGTAGCATTAATGTGTTGCTTTCTAGAAAGTGGACCACTCACAAATAAATGTGACTATCACTGTAATTAAAACAGGACAGCAGTACCAAATCGTCCATTAGATTTATAATACAGGGTTGTGATTTATAGACCCAGTGCTACAAAGAAAGAGGTTTGACTTCTGCTGGAGCAGTATGAATACTACATTCTCCTTTTCATGTCTTACAAACCATGTCCAATTGTAGCAGGACTCATTGAAATGTATAAACGCTTTGCACTTTCAGTACAATGAACAAAGTCAGCATTTTTTAACTCTGGTGGCTGGCAGATCCACACTCTTCATTTGAATGGAAAAATTGTTCCAGTAGAAGATCAAAGATTGGGTAATATAGCGTATGCAATCCAATCATTACTAATGGGACATTAACATACACTTTCAAACACACACAAACATGAGCCTATCCTGCCTTGAAACAACCTATACCCTTTAAGATGCTGCAAGTCAGACAGAACTTCATTTATGTTCTTTTTAATAGTTTTATCACCTTTTCAAATATCATGGGATTTACTTTTAACTTTTATTTTAACTCAAAAGGCCCAGATACAGGAAACCAAATACTATGATTGAGACAATTATGGAGGTTATTGTAATTGTTAATAGTACTTTACTTTTTCATATAAAATAGCTCAGCGTGATGTCTTATAATTTGCTGGTGACCTCTCAAAGGCACAGTAGCTATTACCTGCAAAGAACTAAAGAATTGATGAGTACACCAATGTTTCGCACTGAATGCTGATCTCACAATTAGAAAGGAAAAAGACACATTTTTGACTTTCAGCCATTTCCAGCTTCCATTCTGATTTCAATCTGTTCTAAAATGTATCTGAAATATATTAAATCTGTCTCAATCTTCACTCAGCACTTTTTTTTAACAGCTTACCACTCTTCCATCTCCGTTTATTATTCTGCATGTTTTTTAGCTGCCCTGATTGGAATTGTCTTGATTGTTTTTTTTTGTTTGTTTGCACAGGCTTTTGCTTGGTTTCTCCTTCTTTCTGGCACCGCAGAAACCCACCCCTTAATAAACGAGGATGGAAATGTTAGTATAGTAAGGATTACTTACTCTGCATAGCACTACACAGCAGCAGGCAATGCAATGGTAGCAATCTGTCTCTACCCTGGGGTCATTACTCCTGACCTGGCCAGAGTGAGTTTTAAATAGGCACCTGCTGTTATATGTGACATCTCAGGAATAGCTGAAAGGTGGGGTTACATTATCAGGAATACCCACTGGGCCATAAGTGAAAACATTTTCTGTGATCCCACTAAGATTGCTAATAGTCAGTCAAAATCCCCCATTTATGGCAATAACACAGCTGTAGAACAGACTGTAGAACTCACTGTAACACTGCTGGTCACTGTGGGGGATGCACCTTCTGTGTTACTTCTCCCAGTGTTCTCCAGAAATGGCCTTTCTCGTCACAAATTAAACCCCTTTCAAACCTTCACTGGAATGCTCTGTGACTGCTTGCATGCCTACAGGACATTTTGATAGCCAACAGGAAACTCAGCACCCAGTGTAGCACTGTACACAGCACTGTTTTGGGTAGTGCTGCCACCTGGTGGATGGAGGACTGAGAGTAGGAAAGCAGCACCTGTAGCTATATGTACCAGTGAGTCACAAAACATTTCTATTGGGAAATTCAGTGCCAGCCTATACTAGTGCGGACTGAGCTTTGGTGGAATTGTGTGCCAATTTGCTGGAGCAGTCCCTTGGTAGTCACATCAAATATTAAAAGAGTAAAATATACATTCCTGTAGTGTAGCAAGGCATAAACCAAATGATTTTATCACCGCACAGTAAGAGAAACAATAAACGATGCAGCAATTGAAGGGATCTACAAGTAGAGTCTGACAAAGTGGGACTTGAGAAAAGCAGCCAGAGGCACATTGGTTCCCACACAGGGGTGACAGGGATGAGAACGAACAGCTGCTGAGTGACATTTGTTAAGAGTGTGAACAATGTTCAAGAAGCTTTTCCCAGTGCCAGTGTCCAAGATCCCTAAAGAAGACTGCTTAACCAGGAGTCATAATGGGCAGGGCCTGACTGGGAATGGGGGTGCATTAGGTTAGGTTACTTCAGGTCAAATTGTGGAAATTAGAGATAGCAATCTCAAACTATTGTGCAGCAAGCATGGCTCTTACTGGTGCCTGGCAGATCCACACTCTTCATTCGAATAGAAAAAATGCTCCAGTAGAAGATCAAAGGTTGGGTAATAAAGCGTATGCAATCCAATCACTACTAATGGGACATTAACATACACTTTCAAACACACACAAACATGAGCCTATCCTGCCTTGAAACAACCTATACCCTTTAAGATGCTGCAAGTCAGACAGAACTTCATTTATGTTCATTTTCATAATTTTATCACCTTTTCAAATATCTTGGGATTTACTTTTAACTTTTTTTTTCTCCAGATACAACTCAAAGCCCAGATACAGGAAACTTTGGCTCTGCCAAAAAATCAGTCATAAACTAAGACACATTCAACTGTTCTTTTCAGAACTACATGTCCCTGCAATACTCCCACCTGTGTTAATTTGCAAACTTGTTTGAAAGTTGTCTACAGTACATAGTTGGGAGCATACTAATACTAATTGATACTTTATTTGACTGGGGCTTTTATCCAAGCGACTTACAGTATATCGGCACCCATTTCAACAGCTGGGCATTTTACTGGAACAGTGTGGAAGTGCAGTTTGGAAGTGAAGTGCTGTGCTCAGGGGCACAGTATCTGGGGTTTGTATTCTCGACATCACAATTATACATGAGGTTAAACATTGCAGCTCTTTTAGAGTGTCATTTGGGTATCGATTGCTCAAGCACAGAAATAGTGATCATTCTCTGTCTCCGTAAATGAAAGTATCTGGACGGGATCTCTATCAAAATACTGTAGCTACAATCAGGGGAAAAAAGCAGCTGACGTATTAATTAAAGAAAATAATTGTCATGCTCTTTGACAAAAAAAAAAAACAAAGCTTTTTCTTCTTGGAATCAAATCCAGTCCCTTGAGAAAATCACAGAAAACAAATTAGTACTGTAGATCACACAGCTGACTCTTCACGTTGAATTATATTTTAATATCAAACTAAAATTCAGAAATCCATAACCATTAGAATTGTTGATTCTTGAGGTTTTTATTTCTGATTTAAAGATATTATAAAACTTTAAAAACTCATTTCCATCCTTTATGAGTGATTTCTCTAGGGTTTTACTATACAGTAGAAATGATTAATACCGATGAAAATTTAATGACAGTTTATGAATTCTTACAAAACCAATCTTTAAGCCTTCCAAGGAACATTGATTGTCTCAGACACCTGTCATAAGTGTTTATCGTTTTTTAATATTATTATTTATTTAAGTGTTCTGTCGGAATTGCATCACTCATCTTCCGTTTCGAGAAGCTACACAGCAGGGCGTGTTCCTCAGTGCCTCAGGTTTTTTTTTTCCTTTTTGTGTTTTCTTTGCGGTTTTTGCTAGCATCACAGCAGTGCCTCCGCCCCCTCAGATGGGGTGTCGGCTCTTACGGTATTTTGCCACGGCTTCTCCCACTCCCACTGTCCCAATAATACTGATCGTATTACTATGACCTTTAGAACATTATGCAATCACTTCAAAATGAAATGGGCTTCACTCACAGTTCCCCTTTCATGAACGTGAACTGTAACTATTTTACTTATTAAAATAGTGCTGGAGCCCCAGCACACTGACAGCCCTGCTGGTCTCCAATGCTAATCTCATTCGTGTATGACATTGCACAATAGAAACCCAAAGCTACCCCCTCCAAAGTGCAGCTTTGTATTTTTTTTCCCCTTATTATCCAGGAAGTTTTAAAATTTAAAAATCTGAAAATAAAAGTATAAGTCAAAGGGACTTTTCAAGTCTCACCATTTCTTTGAGTTTCAGGTGCAAAACTTTCAGGTGAAATCCTTCAAATAATCTCCAGGAAGACCAATTAATTATTTCAATGAACTAATTAATGAATGTCCTCATCTCGTCCAAATTAGAACATCTGAAATTTCCTGGCAATTAAGTTTCCATGTATGCTTTAGTTTTTTTTGTTCATTCTTAGTGTACCAGTATTTAATAAATACACACCTGAGACAAAAAAAAAAACATCTGACAGAAGCACTGCTTTTAATTTCTTTTTATTTGCAGTGATTTTATCTCAGCTCTGCTGTCAAAATATTGGGTAACGCTCAGTCGACCAGCTTAGCCCTGCACAAAAGAAAAAGTACATTTTTGTAATCAGTTTCTTCAGCAGTTCCAGTTAGTGGCTTTTCTTTCTTTTTTTTTTTACTTTAATTCATCTACAATGATGCCATCCTCTTTGTTTCTCAATATTGATGAGGGAGCTTTACTGTCAGAAGCAGCTTAAGCTGCTTACACAATCTGAGTGCTGGAACAATGTATTCGATATTCTCAGTTCTGCAGCGCTCCTGTGTAAACTAATTTAGGGCAAGGTCATCTCAGAACATCGATTATCTCTTGAGTAAACATGCAGCCGTGGCAAAAAAAACATGCCAACGCATACTGTGAGTGTGGGAGCTGGAGCCAATATTTCAGGTAATAAAACATGTGTTCTACGCGGAGTTATTCTGTTTCTTCAGTTATTATTTTTTCTTACGTTAATAAAACCATGTGCTGAACCTCATAACTGGACAAGAAAATAGATACACATAAATAGATATGTGCCAGTCTGGTGAGAGAGAGGACCTGACTGGGAACCTAGCTGTCTTTCATAGCGTCCAGTTTGACATTTTTTACAGCTTCCCCGCGTTGTCTAGAAAATGGAAACAATATGTCAACATTTGACACCAATGTCTTCTTCATAAGCAACCTCTTTAACCTCAGTGTTTACCACCTGATATTTATAGTTTATGTTTTTGCTACCTGCCAATAATCCTCAACACTTCTACACATTAAACCTCACTGGGCGGACATTTGCCAAGTCTTTTTAAATTTGCTCTGCAGCTTCTTATTTTGATATCATCTGTTTATTGGACTAGTTTGCTAACATCACTCAAAACAAGCCGATCACTTTCAGGCTCTGTGTACTTAAATGTGCAGGCTTATTTACTAAAGTATTGCCAATATCAAAGTAATTACCTTTAAATCTTGCTTAATTTAATTAATTTAAGAATTATGAACAAAAGTCAGATGACCTCTAATAGTTGGTTTTGAGAACTCTAGATTATTCAGCAGCACAAAGTGAATCCTATACAAAGGGTATAAGTAATGTACAACCCTCAATCTGGAAATTCATGGCCCTATCTGGTTACAACGTGTTGGGAGTTCCTCATTTGACTTGGTACTGAGAAGCAGTGAGGACTTACATAAAATCAAGAAAAGGCTGGCTGGCTCTATGACCCCCATTACTATCCACACAGTTTTCAAGGCAAGATATACAAGTAGATTGCCAGGCCTTTCTTCTGTGCAGATAGTGCTAGTGGTGTTGCCGTTGTCACGGAAACGTGATCCTCCGCCACCTACACCACCCCACACTGTGCTGCTGCCCAAGTATGGGTTATTAGAGAATCTTGTGCCCAGTGTGGGACACGAACCCACCTCCCTGAGATTATGAGTCTCATGCTCTACCAACAGAGCTAGTTGGGACATGGACTCTACTGCACACCCATTATTTTCCATCAGAGAGAAAGTGCTGAGAAAAAGCTAGCAAAGCATGCTAGGCACTACAAACAAAGTGATAGATGGGCAGGGCACTCACTGTACTTCACTGTAAACTGTGTCAACTAGGAGTCATAACAGGGGGATCCATTCAGAGAAGGCTTGTATAGTGGCTCCAACAAATCCGTTCACCTGCCAAGTAAACATGGAGGCACTATTCAAGCTGATAGAAACCTCACGCTGAGAAAAAAACAGGGAAACGAGGAAATGACAGTGAAACAAGGCGGTGGGCTGCACTGAGTGAGAGTGGCTCTGAAGAGCAGTGGTGTTTGAAGAGCGTTAATGACACCTGAGAATGGACGAGTGGAGAGTTACTGTAAGTCCAACACCAAGTCAGAATGACATCATACATAAATCCTCACGTCTTCCCAGGCCACAGGAGGAAATCAGTTTTTGTGCTTCATTTGGCAAGGTAATGAAACTTTATGTACACCCTGATAGCCTGTATTATCCCAGGGCACTGTACAAAATATTACAACGGGACAAGGCAAATTAAAGCAAATTAATTTTCAATGTTTCTTTAACCAAGTAGATACAGTATCAATCAATCAAAGTTTATGTATCAAATGCACAACAATTCAGCATGCAGCAGTAGCTGCTGGCAATGAAATGTCTGTTCTGCGAGCTCACCGGGGGAGGGGTTACAAAATAAGGTTACATAATAGTAAGCAGTACGAAAAACAACAAAAAATAAAGAAATAAACAAGGACGGGTGGGAGTTCGCAGGAAGACAGCCTTTCCTGTCGGTGCCATCGTACTTATGTATGTTGTGGACAGCAGGCAATTCTGTAACAAGATGTTTTCTGGCAAAAAATGAAAAGTGGGCAGGTGGTGAAGGAAGAGTCATGTAACCTGTGCATCATGAGGTTAGAACAGTAGGAAATAAGCAAATTGATTAAGGAACAATCCCCAGAGAATATGTGAAGGTAGAACAGACAAGATGGCTATGTTATTTGCAAATATCTTTTTTCAAATCTGTTGCAATGCACAATAATAACCCCAAGAAAAAACTAGTAATGTGGGTGGCACAGAAGCACTATGTTTGACATTGCTGCCTTGCAGTACTGGGGTCCTGGGGTCAGTTCCTGGGGTGCTATCTGTGTGGAGTTTGTATGTTCTCCCCATGTTCAGGTGGGTTTGCTCCGGGTGTTCCAGTTTCCTCCAAGAATCTAAAAACACACTGATAAGTTAATTGGCTTCTGGGAAAACTGGCCCTAGTGTGAATGTGTGCACGTCCGTGTCTGTGCCTATGTGTGCCCTGTGATGGACTGGCATCTTATCCAAGGAGTATCCTGCTTTGCGCCCATTGCTTTCTGGGATAGGCTCTGGCTCTGTTTAAATAAATGGATTGGGGGATGGAATGTGAAATATGAAGCTTTGTATAACTCGGCTAATAAACAACCATCTACTCGGCAGAGAGCTCAACAATAATCCCATGATAAAAGAAATTAACTTAATTTATTTTCAGTAAGGTATTCAGGTCTCCAAAGTCAGAAATAAATGCTGTTCTTAATTTGTATACAGAAAGTGATAGCTTTCAAAGGTTAAAGGTTCACTGTTTCTCTTATCTCTTTTCAGAGTACAAATGAGTACAATAAATGAAGCCTTCTCCCATGACCTGTGATCACTCTTCAATCAATAAAACAGAAATAATAAAAAAGTGATAAATAAGACAGAGCAAAATGAATTTCCTGGTGTGCACCAATAACCTTTTCTCAGATTCATTAAAATTGCTCTACCGAGGAGAGAGATGTTTCTATTTTGCTTCTGCAATGAAAAGTGTTCATCAGACCAGTTTCCTAAAAACTGCAGTCAGTAGTCAGAAAAGCAACCGACAGTTTTTCTCTATAGTTAGACACATGTTTTTCCATAAGGACAAGGATTATTTTCTTATTAGATATTCATTGGAGATGGTTGTCTGTAACAGAAGAACACTCCCCCAAGAAAAAGCTGCAGATGTTGACAGATGGATGTAATGAAACCATCGTTGGAAAATCTAACTACGTGATGACAGATGTGGTTGTCAAATCCCATTGTTCTAGGCTGAGTTGAAGCCGCACTGACAATTGTTTTAATTAGATCATACATGATTCCACAAGTATTCATGCACAACAACAAGCTTTCAGGTGAAGTGCTTCTTAACTTGCCAGTCTATCTTTCTAAAGCTGTACATTACCAGCTACAGTTCCAGTGCTAAAACAGGGCTATTTAAATTGCAGACCTTCCAGTCTAATCTATTGCAGTACTTTGCAGGACAATTGACTCCTTAACTGCTGAATTGATTCTGTTAGTTGTAGGAAACTTTCACAGTGGAGTGAACTGAAGGGTGAGTAGTCTATTAATTATATTTTTGTATTCTATATACTTTTTTAATGACTCTAATTGCTGTAGTTATTTTAATTTTAGTCTATTCTGATGTCTGTCTTGCCTGTCTTGGGCAGTACAGTAGATAGTAAAGTAGATAATTTACTATTAAATTAAATTAATTGAAATTAGTTGATTTTCTTTTCAATCACCACATGTAGAGTTGTGTCACATGTTCCAGTTAAGTTCTACAAGTTGTGCAGCCCCACCTGGGTGATGCGAAGGCAGCCATAGTGCGCCAGTACACTCCCCACACACCAGCTCTCAGTGGGGAGGAGAACAGAGTGATGAAGCCAGTTAAGATAAGATAAGACTTTATTGGAAATTTAGGCGTTACAGAAGCCCAGCCCAAGCCAAGCAAGACAGACATCAGAATAGACTAAAATTAAAATAACTGCAGCAATTAGTGTAATTCAAAAGTATATAGAATACAAAAATAAAATTAATAGTCAGGGACAAATAGGTGTGTCCAAAATATGCTAATAGTCACTGTAAAATAATAAAATATGTAGGTATGCATACAGTAGGTATATACAGATTGGAAAATACCACAGTATAAACAGTATATTAATCTAGTGTTCAAAAAGCACAAGTGCAACATGCTGTCCATAGATGAGCAGATAAAGAGCTAACAGGCCTAGCCTAGGGCAATGTTCTACACCCTGACAGCCACCGGGAGGAAGAACCTGTGGAAACGTTCCCTTGAACACCGTAGCTGGAGCAGTCTGTTACTAAAAGTGCTCCGCTGTCTAATAACAGTCCCACGTAGCGAATGAAAGGAGTTGTTCATGATGGCTGTGAGTTTGGCCAGCATTTTCCTCTCAGCCACCACCTCCAGGGGCTCAAGGCTCAGCCCCAAAACAGAGCCAGCCTTCTTGATGAGTTTATTGAGTCTAGTTACATCTCTTGCCATGATGCTGCTGCCCCAGCACACAACAGCATTGAAGAAGGCCTCTGCCACCACTGATTCATAAAAAAATGCGTAGCAGTGTTCCACACACACCAAAGAATCTGAGCCTCCTAAGAAAATCAAGTCAGCTCTGACCTTTCTTGTACAAGGCATCAGTGTTAACAGTCCACTCTATCTTATCATCCAGGTGTACCCCAAGGTACTTGTACTAGTTCAGAGATGGGGATTATTAGGAGGCTATGATTGGTAAAGACCAGGGGGAAAGTTGGTGCTGTTCTTCTTAAGAAATGCCCAGGGACTTTTAATGACCACAGAGACTTGAGACCTCAGTTCTATGCAAGCGCCCCCTACTGGACCCACTAAAACCTCTTCCAGCAGCCACCTCGGCTTTCCCAGGAGGTCTCCCATCCAGGTACTGGCCAGGCTCACTGCTGCTGAGCTTCAGTGGGTTCCAACTGTGCCAGTTGTGAGTCGCAGGGTGATATAACTGCTGGCTATATTATTTATAGTATGGCATTAAACTTTAAACAATCTTTTGATTTTCTGAAAATACACCTCAGAAATGATCAAGTCCACCGTCACTCAGGGGATTATTTAATAATAGTGTTTGGTAGTTTGGTTAATTGCCAGTGTCTATTCAATCACAAAGTTAAACAAATAATCCTTTTTTCTGAAAAAGTAGCTTGTTATTTCTAAAAACAAACCATTAAATCACCTTTTTCCAGCATAACCTTGAAAATCAAATCTTTAAATAGTTTGCCATATGCTGAGCTTTATGCTTCTAAAGTATTCTAACACATCATCCTTAAAAAACAGCAGCTTGTATGTATTCAGAGAAGCAGCATTTTTGCCTTACTCAAAACACAATCTTGAAAACGGTGCCTTGTCTGTTCAAGAAGGTCTATTAAATCCCAGTTTGAGATAAAATCTTTTTTTTTTTTCAGATTGTCTTGATTGTTTAAAATGTCAATCCTGCACAAGAGCACGGTGAAGAATCGCATTTGCATGATGTTATACCACACAATAAAACAGACCTTTTAAACTAATAAGTGGAAGAAAATGTTTCAATCAAGATGTGCCTATAAAACACGTTAGCTTTTCCCTATAATTGCCTGTGGAAATTTAATTAAACAATTTTTCAGATTTCTCTCCACCCATATCAACATTGAACAATGTTGCCTGCCAACTAAGAAGTAATTCATAAGAGGGTGACACAATCAACCGGCAAATGAGTGCCACACATCTACAAATAAAAATAAATGGTTTGACTTCCAAGCATGATGAAGAGTTTATGAAACATCCCTGTGGGGGAAAATACAAGACACAGAGGTGGACTTGAGTGATTGTATGTTTTTAATGTTATTGATACATTGAGAATTGGGTATCACATGGGACCATCTTTGTTCTTTTACCCCTCTCTCAACGTTATCCGCTCCTTGCTCTATCACTTCTTGTATGACAAATGGAAACCACTTAGCCACTGAATTGCTGAAAGATTCTAAATCACTATGTCCTGCAATAAGAAGAGGACTCCTGTCTTGATAAACAGAGATGTCATAAACGCTTGAAGTGCAAAATACATCCTAACTGAAACTGACACAATGACAGATAAGGCAACTGTCTCAGTGACACCAGATTGCACGGAAATGTTGATTCATTTGAAAATGACTTTTTGTTGAAGCAGGAAACATGGCCATTCATCTCAAAGGATTCCCTGGCTTTTTCAAATTCCTGTCCCTCTCTCGCATCCCGTGCCAGGGAAAATGTTTATATTTTAAAGCCTTCTTTCGATAAAACTATTTTAAAGAAGGCATGTTTTTATTTTAATGAGATTTTCTTTTTCTAATAGGTTCTGAACACGCAGCCCACTTGCTCTGTTTTAAGCAGATGTATTCCACATGCCAGAGCAGTGTTGGAGTGTGGGTGGTTACATTCAAAAACCGGAAAAAAATTAAACTCTCTTCTCTAGGAGAACCCTCCTCGCAGCTCAGCTACTGCCAATTCCTTAGCTGTTCGAGATTGTTTTGTCTTCAGCATGCCAAGGTCCCCGGTGTCCAGTGGAATTTAGAGTGGATGCGGAGAACGCCGACTCCCAGGTTACAACGTACTGGCAACACGCTGGAATACGCGTGTGTGATAAGGTGGTCTGTCACTGTTCTGGGCTTGCAGAACTCCTTTCTATGATGTACGGTACCAGTGGTCCCCGTTCAGAGACATCCACTCATCCCCAAGATCAGTCCATTTCTCAGAGGTTCTGCTTGCACAGTCACTCCAGTTCCCGCTCCTCTCCTATGGATCACATCCCCACTCTCCAGAAAATCACCAGGAAGGATGGAAAGGAATAAGTAAAGGTTTATTCCCCGCTGAAAAGAGAAGAAGAGAAACAAGAAGCTGCGGAGCCTTCTACGGGTGTGAGAAAGAGAGGAAAGTCAGCAGCTGATGAAGCAGGGGAGAACAAAAGCCAGGAGTGGAGAGGAGGCCAGAGCAGGAGAGAAGCAGAGTGGGCGTGCAGATGGTGTGAAGTTGAGAGAGGTAAAGAGAGGTTTGAAGTCAAAACCTGCAAGTGAATACAAGTCTGTCGTTGAGAAGGTGAAGGTGAGATCCTACCTGTACCAGACAAGTCTATTCCATTTTAAGGTTCCAAAACTGTTCTTTACAAAAACAAAGAACTTTACACTAGCTTCCTTGGAACACTGACATACATAAACTGGCTTAACCCTTTAACTGCAAGATTTGTGGTCCATGTCTCTTCAGAGACCCATTAGAGAACTTTACCTGGCTTAACCTTTTACACCCTGATTCCTACTGAATACACTCATCAATAGTGTGTCTCATAGAGACTCAGGAGCCTTAACACCAGTCTTATATAACAAAGCAAATCAGTTGTATTCCTCTCAGGAGCCTTCTGTCAATATCAAAGCAAAAGAAATCCTCACGGGAGCCATTTTAACCTCCTTGATGGTACAAACCATTCCCGACCCAGACTGCCAGCTAGTCTACTGGTAGAACAGCACCGGAGACAAATAACTGTTCCTGTGCTACCCAAACCCCCAGCAGGTCACCCTCTCCACACACTCTTCCTGAACTGCAGGAGCTCAGACCCTAGCCTGTGCACAGCTGGCTGCTAACATACCCTGACAGTAAAGCCTGTGGAATATGGAGTTACCGACTGGACCAATCAAATTAGCTCTTTTCCCCTCCAGTGGCATTCCAAGACACTAGTAGTTCAGGTGGGTAGCTGTGTCAGCATGCGTACTGTAGGCTGCAAAGGAACAAGTAATAGGTTTATTCCAAGCTGAAAAGAGAAGAAAGGAAACACAACGTTTTGGCTGTGGAGCCTTCTTCTTGTGTAGGAGACACTAGTCAGGTAGATAAGCCAGGTGTGTCGGATTTTCACTCCCAGAGGAGGTCATGGCGAAAGCCTGGGCTTGCACCACCACAGTGGGACTTTTAGCGTCTCCTGCTTGATCGTATACTTCATGGTCTTGCTCCACGACTTTCCAGGGTTGATTGCATAAGAACACTCTAACTCTAAGATAAGGCTTGTCATGTGTGGCATCATGGACGTTACAACTTCTTAAAATGAGAGTAAAAGAGAATAGATGTGAAATACAGTGAAGGATAGAGAGAATTTACTGTAGCTTTATAGTTCACTATAAAAATGGCAGGAAAACAGTTTTTAGGTCATCAACTTGCACATAGATCAACATATTCATCTGACAGGACTTCACTTTTTGTCATTCTTGCTTATCACTTGCCTGTGGCTAAACAGCATAAAATAGCTTTACATGATTCATTAAGAATTAGCCTTTAGGATAGAGCAAGAATGTTCTTTTAGTGGACACCATTTTAAGTATTTGTCATTTCAGTGGTGGAAAAAAAAAAGTGCACTGAAAACAAGGAAAGAAATACTGTAGCGTGTTTTTGATTAAATGTGTTTCTTAAAGTGATGGGTTAATGAATTTTGATTATCTTGGGAAGCAGATGGGTTGAGAATTAATCTGAGCCTCTGAGCTCTGTAGAACTATGCACTGTGAACAGCTCTGTACTACAGGTTCTTATCGAACTGTCTTTCACTTGTCAGCAGAAGAAAAATAAAATGTTGCAAAAGAAAAATCTACTGCATGAAAAAAGCTTTCCTTTTTGAATGATCAAATATTTAAAATTGCTTATGTGACAACAATCCTTTTTTTTGCCACACTGTGAAATTGCTTTATGAGAACTGCATTTTATTTATTTCAACCAGGTGTTTTCAACACTCTAGGTTATCAAATTACTGGATTGCTGTGTTTTAAAAATTGAAATCTTAAAAGCAGAATCAGTTTTGCTTGTAGTTGTAACATATTTCTGGTACTGACTTCAGACTACATTAAATCAATGATACAACACTTTCATTAAAAACTATTGCATTATATATTAAATCTGCAGTTTTTAATACACAGAAACTGGTGGTGGCAAACTACATACAATATATAGGCATTTACTGTATTACAAATGCCCCGTTCCTGCATCATTTGATGTTTGTTACTTCATAGGAAAAAAACATACCAGCTTTCATACCATCATACAGCACAGCAATAGTAACATTCCTGTAGATTATGTAGAACAAGAATGAGTCAGAGGAAAAACAGAATTTTCAGAGTGCTTAAAGGAATTAAGCTTACTAACAAGAAGTATCTGTTTTATTACATACACAAACACACATACAGTACAGTACTATTGCAACTGATATTCATCATGTGGATATTTGCTGTGGATGAAAAGTAAGGCAGTCACAGGGACAAGAAATACTGTCTGTAAGAGATCTACCTACAGTAGCCCTCTGTGACCTATATATGTGGGCTACAACCAGCTCTAACATGTCTATTGACCTTAATGTGTTACTTCAAAAACACACAGTTTATTAACATTGGTCTACTGCCAGGGGCCCACAAACACACCTGAGATGGAAAACAAACAGAAAGGCCTTTGGTGATCACCCCACCTTCACACCACCCCTTTCTGTGGGAGTCTGCCTGAAGGTGTAACTCAAGGCCAATTAAGGTGAGTTAAGAACCAGTTTCAATGATATTACTGACTGAATATAACCTCTGGGGTTCAGACCAAAGGGTGCAGATGGTGTAGGCAGACAAGCCTGCCTTAGAGACCTTACAAGGGATGGAGCCATTAGTCAGAAAAAGATCCTCAACCCTTGAGCACCTGCAATATAAAATCATCTATGCATGGTGAGGCCCAAAACTGTTAAATATTCAACACGAGCAAGTCAGATTTGAAATCTGTGATGAGCTGTATTGCAATTCTGATAAAGTTTTAAATATTTTGGCAAAATCAGAATCTTGGCAATATCACAAGATAAAATAGAAGCACATTCCCCGGAGAGCAGAGACTGTGCAAAGTCAAATTTTTACAATGCTTAGATTCTTTTGGCATTAGCCCTGGGGGTACAGGGAGGAAAGCAGAATCAATGATGTGGATCAGAATGGAACCTTCATGTTGCACAAATCTGCTAAAAAAAAAAACCAACAACAAAATTTACCTTTCAGAAAGAATGAATGGGTTCAGCATAAGAATGGGTTCAGAATAGTTACATTTTGGATATATTTTTTAACATTATGCATGTTTCTGAGGCACATAAACTGATAGGTAATTCATTGAGATCCCTTTCGATAGGACAGTGCATAACCACTGGCTCAGAAAAGAGAGGAAAGAAAAAGGCAATAAGAAGAAATCTTTTAAAAAGAGGTGACTTGTCAGTTTGATTACAACAGAATTTATATCAAAGAAAAGATATCAAGAGACAGATATGATTGTTTGGGCTTTATAGTGTGTGGCTCTGAATATTCAGCAGGACTCTATTAAGTTTGAGAGCAAATTACAAAGAAGGGGAGGGATCTTAAAGGTTCCATCAAGCCACGTCATACATTGTAATCAAGACAGCTCCAAATCACAGCTTTGGGGAAACAATATTTATTTCCACTGTGGCTTGGAGTAATTATGAAAAGATGGAGAAAACATATCATTTCCCATTTCATTGAGCTATAAACAGCTGCAGCTTGGCCCAAATTCTCAGAGGCTATAAAAGAGAAGAGGATAATTGGATATTGAGAAACACCTTTCATTTCAATGGCAGCAGCGCTTTGAGTTCAGAAAAATCTATGTTTTGCTTTTCATTTGTATCAGTATGTAAGCACAGCAGTGTGGCTGATTTGAAGCACAATGAATATTTCTTTTTTTTTCCCTGACTCAATAATGTTATTGTGCTATTCTGCTGATAAGTCAAAAGCAAACCATCATTCTGAGACTTTCTCCTGAATTGAATTTATTCCCCTCCCCTCCTCAACCTGTCCTAGGCTTCGTGATCCCAGTGTTTGCTGGTGTTTATTCAAGCCAAGCTCTTAATTCTTAATCGAAGACTTAATTGAGTTAACAGCTTGTTTAATTGGATCTTCATTTTTTCCTGGCCTCAAAAAGTTGGAGATTTCAAGGCACTAGGCAACTTTCACAGGAGAAACGATTATTAAAAATGTCTGACTAGACCAATAATTAGAACAACCAAGGTTTCGATTAATTGGGATCTTCGCTGCGTGAGAAACCACAGAGGCCTCATTTAAACCCCATACAGGTCATGACATTAAAAAGATGTTAATATGCAGACACTGTCTTCACAACAGTAGGGGATTCAGATCATGGAAAACAAAAATGTATCCAAAAAAACCCTCCACAAATTCAACAGTGAAAGACTGTGGCAAAACTGTGTTGTGAAAGAGTAAAAACACATTTAACAACACAAGGTCATCTTTCTTCCTATTATATGCTGCACAAAAGAGTACAATACAGGCTGCTTGTGAAGTTAAGTGTCCCAATCAAACAATTGTATAATGAGAACCTCTAATGCTGGAACAATACAATTTGTTAAATATGCACATTTTAACACTGGAGGCACTGCTTTGGCTCAATGTCACCACAGCTTGCACTGCTCAAAACTGTTCAGTGTCCTCATTGGTCTATAGTGCATAGTTTGTGAGATGCAATTCAATTGTTTAAACAGGCCAGCTCCCCTTAATGAAATTTATCACCATTCCCCTCCATTTGTTTCCAAAATTCTACACATTTCTGCCTAGAGGTGTGAGCAAAGACTTTATCAGGTATTTAATTAAATAATAAATAATAGATATTCCTTACACTTATATAGCACTTTTCTGGACACTCCACTCAAAGCGCTTTACAGGTAGTGGGAACTGCCCTCCACCACCACCAGTGTGCAGCCCCACCTGGATGATGAGATAATTAAGTGTAGGTCTGGCAATTTCATTTGTTTTAAATCCTAACTGTCGAACTAATGAATTGTGGATTATATGCTAAAACGGTTGTAAAATGATTGTGTAACAAATATTATGATTTGCCTTGTTGGTTGGTGAGGTAACCCATACACCAGAGCCTCAGGGACAATCACACACCATGTCTAACATATTGATAAATTAACTTAATCATAAACTCCAGAACAAGAGAAGTAGGTGTTTTGCAGTGCATAAAATTAAAATACAACTAGATCAAGTGATTTTGGAAACAGAGATCAGATTACCTGCCAAAAGAAATTGCTATATAATATTTCCATGACCAGTGGCAGGTTTGTAATCTTGTCAAACGACTACAATATAAAACAGTAGCAAACGTACCCTAAGGTTAGGATCCCATGGAAAGTTTGTGTTCTTAGGCAGAGAACTGCTATTTTCGTACCTCAATTAGACCTTGAACAGTTTCAGAAGCATAGGGTGTATTGCACTCATATAATCATTCAATCTGGATCCTTTTCAGGGAATAATTCTGGGAATAATTATGAACTAAACGAAGCTTTAGATTTTAATGGTTAATGCTTTTTTTGGTGATTAAACAGTTCCACATAATTAGTCTTTCTAATTCTGCGTGTGCAACCACTGGGAGAGTGAGCTGAGCAGCATTGCTCTCGCTGTACTCCTGTCACTGCTGGTATCGTGGAGAGAGGAGAAAGAGGACTCTTCTACTGACACATCCCACTCAAAAATGACATGTCATTTCTGTGCTCTGCAACCGTGTGTCATGCAGGGAGAAATGACGAATAGGAAAATGAAAATCTGGTGTCAATGCTGTTAAATAAAGGAAGCAGGCTATTATTTGCAGTAAAAGAGTGCTTTCTTTTCCGTCCTTTTTTTAGATCTTCCGTCTAAGCCTTCTCAGATTAATAAAAGTGAATTATTTAATGTCCCCAAGTACACTTTACAACAACTGCTCCAAGGCAAAAGAAAAAGACAGAGGAGCTTCTTAAGCAAAGAAAATGAATTTTTCCATGCGCTGTCAGGAGGAATTGAATCATTCTAATGTATGCCACCACCACTCTCTCATTATAGCCTATCCTGTTATTATGGAATCAGCACCGCCTTTTTCTTTTAAGTAGAAAGATGCTTACTGCCATGATTGCCAGCTTCATAAAATCACAGATAATCGCTGCAATCTTCCCATCGCATTTTGCAGTCACAGTGACAGATATTGGCAGGGTCTTCCCACAGCCTGCATTGGATGCGGGTGAGAAAACTTTATGGGGGCCACTGGCTGAGACCCATGTACTGTACTGGAACTAGGAGTAGCAGCTTGGGTTTGAAGCAAAGCTTTTCGGAACTGGAGGTCTGCTAGGTTAAGTGCAAATACAAGTCTGGAATCCCAGAGACTACAGAGGGAAAACCTGGCTGGTGTATGATTAGGATTTTCAGTTGGCCACACCATGGTGTGAGAATGAACACCTTTTCTATTAGTCTTAACAGCCTCTGAGTTTTTATTTTTATTTTGTAGAATAAGTTTACACAAGTAGCATGAAGGGAATGGAAACCTGTCAAGTCATTTAATAGGTCTATAAAATAGATTATTGTATACACTAACACACTACAATATATATTTGCATTGCAAAAGTGAGGAGGTTGAATTATTTCAAAAGGTCATCTTAAATTAATAAACATATTTCTATCTCTTACATGCAAAACGTCTCATCCAGCACATAAATTTGAGTATGCTGAGCAGAATTTCTCAATGAGGAGAGCCAGAAAATGCCCCCAATGACCTCTACGGCTGTAGTAAAGCCTTCAGAGATCAGTATCGTTGAATATTTCAGCAGCAAAGCTCCTAATAAAACAGGCAATTGCAAAACTTATATTCATGACATTGACCACCTCCTAAAATGTCAGTAAAAGTAAGAAAAGCAGTGTTCCTGACTGCACGATGGAAAAATGTTTTATTCATTTTCCAAACACTAAGCTGGGAGGGATATGATAAATAAACACAGGTTTGCCTATCAAGTCATCTTGCCTGTTATTGACAAGATATACTGCTTCTCTAGGGCGTTTCGTGTTCAATTTAGCTCGTAATGCGAAAATATTGTATGCAGGAGGTGTATCTATGTGAAAAGACCAGGAGCAATATCTTTATTAGAATATCTTTAACACCTTGACAAGACTTTCATTCACAGAGATACACACACCCCCAACCAAAACCTCAGAACGTCAATCACTATTTAAAAGGCTTCTAACCCTCAACAGCAAATCTTAATACACTGTTCCCCACTGAGCAGTTTTTTCACCAAAGTCTTCATGGAAATGCACACCCAGCTTTACAATTGTAGAGCATTTCAGGCACTTTAAGCAGAAAATAGATATGAGATCGCTGGAATTCTAATGAAGTCAGTTTGCTACCATTAAATGTTACCAGCAAATGGTTTGTAAGCCCACTTACCGCTGGGGAGTTCTCACGCTGAAGAGGCGAGCAGAAATTGATTGTTTTCCTGTTTAGGAAATAAAACCAGATTTGGATCCAGTGTTCTCAAAGCAGTAGGGCCATCAGCAAAATCAGTATCCAGCTCAAGGTGGGAGAAAAGCAAAAATTGGCCCCGATTTAATGGAAACATTAGTGTACTAAAGGGTGAGGTGCGTTTTGAATCTGATGCGATGTATGTGATAATCTTTTGAGCTTGGAATCCTCAGTGTAAATAAGAAGAAATATATCGTCTGGGCTTGACCACCAAAACCTTACATCATTTCACAAGTATCCTTACATTAAACAACAGTAACAAAAATAAGAACATTTCCTTCCAAGATCCAAATAAATGCATACATTTGTAGGCAAAACCTAGGGCCTAGTATGTGATGATTAGTTTTTCAGGGAGTGAAGTGAGAAAATTGTAACTCTGTGGTAATTGAGTCAAAGTCAGATCCATGGGATGGTTTTCATTAAAGCTGTCCAGCCATGCTACAGTAGGAAGCTGATACCTTGGTTTCTTTCAAGAAATGGCTTGAAGAGATCTTCACATTGATTAGCTAATAGCTAATAATGAGCAGGGTGAACAGTACTGTAATTATTGGTGAAAGGAAATGAAAACAAATACAGTATGTTCCATTTTACGTATCAATTTAGAAAAAATTGGGGTTCTAATTATATACAATCCTTTGAAAAATTTCAATGATGTCATCACAGTGTATCAAGGACTGTTTTTTGAGCCAGTGACTCTCTGACTTTTACAGCACACTTGACAGAGTAGAATATATGTATCCCCATGGGAATACAGGCAGTGGTATTATATCTTGCGTTTCACCCACCACGTAAGTGGTATTTCGCTTCTTTCTGGCTTACATATTGATTTCAAACTAAAACAGACAGACTAAGAAAAATTGCACTGTCTGCTACTGGCACACATGCCAGGCCTATCTGCTCAGTAGCAGTCCTAAATAAAGACACAACTTTTTTTTAAATCAAATTCAATTCTGGTTGTCTAGACAAAGCCAGTTTTCACTCCAGTACCATCTGCATTGTTTATATGATGAAGTGTCTCACAGCATAGAGGTTACAAACGATTTGCAATTTTCCACCCCAGCATTTCATTTTTTTATCTTTTTTTTTTCCTTACACCCACACATTATTACCACCATTCGGTGCTAATCTGTTTGGAAAGCTGTGGGTCTGATCTCATGACACACTACTTAGCAAATAACGCCTTTGCATCCCTCCAGCCTACTGTGGTTTCATCTAGTCCATTTGCTTGGGTGGTCCCCAACGTCCTGCTCTTCTAAATTGACAGCGCAACACCCCTTTCTCCCTCCATCGCTCTCTGTCCTGGTCTCTCTCTCTCTCTCCCACTCACTGTTTTTTTGTGAGCAGCCTTTTTTCAATCTGAGAGATCTTCTGGTGAAAAGGATCAGCTCAAAACAACAAAGGGATTTCTGCCATAGAGGAGGAGTAGTATTTTGTGTTGGCATTACAAAATAACTCAGGGCTATTGAGGGTCAATATGAAGGAGTACCTGTCACACATTCGAACTAGAGTGCAGGTTAGATCTCTGGAGGCTTATTTTGAATGTGGAGGGTTCGAGTTATAGGCCGTACCCCTGAGCAAGATTTTTTTAATCCAAATGCTGCAAGTTACTAACATTGCGGGAGGTACGCATTTATAGTGAAAGTATCTCAGACCGCTCAATGCCTTAGACACTGATCTATGCTCCACACTGACAAGCCTCTAGATTCATGTCTAAACTTTACCATAAATACATTGTGTCTTATAGTAGAAAGTACAGAAGATTGCTTTTACACTGTGAAGTTATTTTGCTTTACATTTTTCAGAAGGTACAGTATCTACATTTTGCTTGGCAGCATTATGCAGAATGAAGTTCAAGTAGGTAGCTGTGTCAGTGTGCGTAGGCTGCAAAGGAACAGGTAAAGGTTTATTCCATGCAGACTCAATGTTTTGGCTGTAGAACCTTCCTCTTTGGGTGCAGAATGCACCTACAGTATTGTATGACCAGTGTTTAACATGACTCACCCTGTACCACTATTTCTGCAGCTCTGAAATTTATAGCATGCATAAAAAAGAACTAAAATAAATTAATACTTTCCTACAATGGTACTGCTTCATTATTTATCCTTGAAAGTGTCTACCAGACAAGGCAAGAAAACATTGAAAAGATTTAAAATATAAATTTGTGAAGCAAATTTAATCATGCAAATATAAAAATGTAAAGCAATCCAAAAAGTCAGGAGCCCTCTAGAAGCGTCTTCTGTTACTTCTCTTTTGGGTTTCTTCTCAGGATGGTCTCAGGATTAAATAGGAACCAGTTAATTCAGAGGGCCCAAGTTTAGTGTTGAGCAATTTTGCAACCACCGGTATGTATTTTATAAGCAATTTACAGATGTTCATTTGATCCGTTCAGCATTGCTGTGAAAATCTTGCAGCTTCTCTTTGAATGATTGAAAAAACTGTCTCAGGTGATGGCGTATTTAAAGGCCAGGTTCAACCCCTGTGGTCCTGTGCACCAGAACACTCTAGTGAATGTGAAGTCACTCAATTGGACAGCAGCTGGTGGACCTCACTAAGGAGCGAGGGCAGATACCATAAATGTTGAACGGTGCAACTCTACATTCCTTTTTGTATAAGAAAATATAAAAATATTTTTGTTTTGTGTTTAAAAAAAGTACATTATTCAAATATACAGTATGTACTCAACACAAGGTAAAGGTCTATTTAAATGGAAAACTGCACAATCAGTGATTGCAGAATTGCAGTAAATCCCATTTGTTGCTACTTACAATACCTTTTTATTGAGTGAATATACATGCTTGGCACAAGACAGCTCTTCAGGTTTGAAGACTCAGCCGTCGGTAGTATCAGCTGGAATGGAGAAGCTGATGATTAAAAATTATGCCAGTGTTCTTAATTGAAGAAGCAGACCAACAGCAAAAAAGCCTAGAGTGAGGCTGTTTATGAAAAGAGATTACAGTGAATTTTATCTACCCAGAGAATTCCCTCAGATATTCATAACCGTTGCATACACTCATTCAGTTGCAAATGCAGTTAACAGCATTTGTAACATCATTCATTCTATGCAATCTCTGTCCCCCGATGCATCTAATTTGATTTTAGGTGATTTTAACCACTGCAACCTAGAAAGTCTTAGCTTGTCTATCAATATTTCATTGTTTAATGTGTTCCATTGAAACCCTGGATCTGTGCTACCGCTCAGTCAGAGGGGAGTGCAAGGCAACTGTGAAACCTCTGCTTGGCTGATCCAACCACAACACTGTGCTCTTAATGTCAAACTACAGGACAGTTCTAAGGAGCTACAGAAAGCCCAATGGCAGCAGGTAAAAGTCTGGTTAGACCGCAGCACACAGCATCTGCAGGGCAGTTCTGATTTCACGGACTGGTCCAACTTTTTATAAGCTTGTGACAATTTTACAGACGTGGTGTTCAGTTATATATCTTTCTGTGCAGAAAAGGCGATTCCTATGAAACCCGTAAAAGATGATTCAAATAATAAGACTTGGGTAAACAAATTATTGAAGAGCCTACTGTACTGCAAGAACATTGTTTCAAAACAGGGTAATGAGTCTGTTAAGAGCTAAATCAAATCTGATGTCAGAGCAGAAATTAAAAAGACAAAATTAAAGTTCAAGAGAAAACTCAAACGCAAACTGTCACGATTATAGTCCCCCCTCCTTAAGGGTGCTCCAGCCCTTTCACTTAAGACTTTATTCTGTGCACCTGATTCCTATTCCCAGCCCACCTTAAAAGCCAGGCGCTGACACTCCGGGCTCTGCATCTGATTTCCGTACCATGCGAGTCCGGGACCTGGAAGCGCCTGGTCCCGTTAAGGTTTTAATCTCCGTTCCCTGTCCGCCGGTTCCGATCCGGTTTCTGGTTTTAATTCCTTGTTTTGATGGATCTCCTGGTTTTGGACTTACCCATGTGTTTTGGATACTCTCTAAGGATTATTCTTTTGGATTGTTTGCTTCGGCCACACCTCCCCGTGCACCAGCGCACTTTGGACACGCCCCACTGTCTTCAGCCCCGTATTCCTGCATGACGTTTTCCCAGTGTTTCCCCACTTCTTCGGATTGTGTCGTCCGGAAAGAACTGTTCGTTACACAAACCCAGCTATAATAATTTGAGAAGTGCATGAAGAGCAAATGAAAACTATAGTGGGGCTGTGGGACAAAGGTAATCTCTCCATAAACAGTGAATATTGATGGTTTTAACACTAACAAAGAGTAGGCTGATGAACTAAAAGCTGTAGTTTTTACCTTAGATTTGACAAACATGTCTTTAGTGGAGAAATCAGGGAACTAAAAGAAAAGTCCACTGCTACCACCAAGTCTAAATTCCACACACAGTGTGTTTCAACTATTTAGAGAAAACAAAAGTCAGGAAAAGTCTTGGACCCGATCACATCAGTGGGCAAGTACGGAGGTTAGGTGCTGAGCAGCTCAGAACTATATTTCATATGTTCAAAATATCTTTGAATCAGAAGTACCCCAAATTTGAAAACAGCCAACAATCATACCAGTTGCAAAACACAAATGCCTCAAGGCATTAAATGATTCCAGACCAGGGGCATTGAGCTTTTAAGTAATGAGGTCATTTGAGAAAATTGTTAAAAGTCATGTGCTCCACCAGGTAGAGCACCTACTGGATCTCATGTATTTTGCCTACAGGGCTCAAGGAGTTGAAGATGCAACCCTCACTTTAATGAATCCCTTATATAACATCACTTTATTAACCCTTTACAATTTCTTGCATTAGGAATTTGTCTTTTTGCATGCCCCAGCTTGCCTGGGGTCAGAGCATACAGTCAGCCATTGTACAGCACCCCTGGAGCAGTTGGGGTTAAGGGCCTTGCTCAGGGGCCCAACAGAGTAGGATTTCTCTGCCAGCTGCAGGATTTGAACCAGCAACCTTCCAGCCACAGGTGCAGATCCTTAGCCACAGAGCCACCACTCCACCCCAATACTTACATAAAATTATATTTACATCTAGAAGGTCCCAAGACACATGCCAGGCTTTTATTTACTGTATATTTTTCAAAACAGCCTTTAGCACCATTCAACCACACTTGTTAGTGGAGAGATTACTCTCAAATTTTAATCTAGATTTTAATACTGTAGGGTGGATCTTAAACATTTCAACCAACAGACCACAAAGAGTGAGAGTAAATGGTCCTATATATAGCTCTGTTCTACCACTGGGTTTCCTCAGGGCTGTGTGCTGTCCCCCATTATATATGTCTCCATCCTATACATCCTTTATACATACAGCTGTAGTAGCCCTTTTGAGGAAAGACATTAGGTTCTCCAATGACACAGTCATTGTCAGTCCCCTCCAAGACGCAGACACTGATCATGGGTCTGTGGTGGAGTATTTTGTTGAATGGCGTAACACCTCCTTCCTTTAACTTACTGTGTCAAAAACCAAAGACATGAACATTGAAATAAAGATAGAATACAGGAAGCAACCACCAGTTGTAAAACCATTGAGGAGCTAGAAATTGAGATTCTCAAGAGTTACAATTATCTTGGCATTTTTTATTGATTGCAAGCTGCCCTTGAGGAAAACACAGATGGCATATGTAAGAAGAGCCAAGAGCCACTGTTCTTCTTGTGAACTCCACTATTTTAATGTAAGTAGTATAAAGATGACTTTTTCCTATACACCTTTTATTGAATCTGTCCTAACATTCACTGTGGTAGCCTGGTTTGGTCACTTTCATAAATGCACTAAAAACAGTTAGATAATGAAGGGAGCAAGCAAAATTATTGGTATAAACAACTCCAGCTTTCAGACATCTACAGTATGTCAAACAAATAGTGCAGAAGGCCAATATAATTGACTATGACCACCCCTCGCACAGTCAATTTGATTGACATTTGGGCACCAATTTAGACAACCCAGATTCAAATAAGATCTATTTTTTCTTTAATCCCACAGGTATGAACCTGCTTAAATTGGACAATTGATTGTATATTTTCCTGTATTTGTATATTTCGTTTTCTTTCTCATCATATACAGTATGTATGTCTCTTGTTTTGCTAATGGATGCATGGTGTATCAAATGTATCATGTTATGTCTCTTCCTGTCACGGTTGTCATCCCTCCTCTAGAGGGCGCTCCTACCTTTTCCGTATTGTTCTTAGTTTTATTAGTGTCAGCTGTGTTTCATTCCCTTTCCATTACTTAAGCCCGGTGTCTCTGTAGTTCTGGGCTCAGCTTTGGAAGACGGACGCCCAGAAGCCCACCTACCACCGGGCACAGGAGCAGTCCGAGGGCACAGGCTTCATCACAGCGTCCTGACCTCTGAGTCCGGGGCTCGGAGCCCCTTGCCCCGTTATGCTTTTAATAATTAATTAATAATAATTGCTTACACTTATCTAGCGCATTTCTGGACACTCCACTCAAAGCGCTTTACAGGTAATGGGGTCTCCCCTCCACCACCACCAGTGTGCAGCATCCACCTGGATGATGCGACGGCAGCCATAGTGCGCCAGAACGCTCACCACACATCAGCTCTCAGTGGGGAGGAGAGCAGAGTTATGTAGCCAATTCATAGAGGGGGATTATTTTAACTTTTCATGTTCCTGGTTCCAGTTCCCTGTTCCTGTTTTTAATCATCTGCCTCTTGGATGGGTCTCCCGGCATCTGGATATTGGACTGCACCCCACCTACCCCTTTGAACCTCCTTTGGACTCATTCGCATGCTCTCCCTCCATTCACCGGGTCACCTCCAGATTATACCGTCACGCATAGGGTCTTTAACAACGCATTTCACGGCAGTCTGACCCAGCACCCGTGACACTTACCCTCCTGCAAAGCAAATTTCCCATCTGGGACAATAAAACAAAGTCAGTAAGATGTCACCTACAGCTCCGATCACAGAACTTACAGCAGACACAGAAACACAGTAATAGTCAGTGGCACAATTAGTAGGAATACCAGTAAAGGCACTTGTTTTGGAACCAGTAGCAACTGTCCAGTTGTACAGTAACAAGGCTCATATTGTACAGGAGTAAGCTACTAGTAAAAGTATTAGTGGCAGTTGCAGTAGCGACAGAAACAGAAGCTCTTTGATTTTATTTCCACTGATAAGTTCCCCCAAATATGAAATATTGAAATAAAATCTCCCTTCTAAGTACAATTATGCAGAGTTCACCTTGCTTTAAAAGAAAGAACTGCACTGCATGTGCCCCCTCTCTCTCAGTCCTGCTATCATTTTGAAATTGAGAACTAAAAAGCCAGTTTGCATTAAATTAATCTCCACATAACTGTGCACAGTTCACAGTTCCCAGTCCAGTCACAGCTGCAATCTTCCCATGCAGAGCTGAGTATTTTTTAAAACCTGGCAACAACAGTACTGCAGGTGCATGTATTCAGCATTTGGGAGATTATTTATCCCAGCTCAAGAGCTGACCTACTGCTACTGTTTCAGACAGAGAAGCGGAGATTGTAATTACAAGACACCAGCAGAGAGATGTGATGGAGGGTGCAACGAAGCATAAATACCGCTCTCTACATTACAACTAAATAAAGCTTGTTACTCTACAGAAGCTAAGCTCAGATGGGACTTGCCTGGGTGCTTCAATTCTTTTGCATGTGTGTGTTCAGATATAGATGCTGCACATTGTAATTGTAAACAGAAATCCTCTATTTCTCCAGGTACACAAGACATCAGCCTAAGGACCCATCCTTGAAAATGGCTAAGAAATGGGCTCACCAGTAGCTCAAACACTAAAGGTGTACACTAGAAGTAAAGGTTGAGGCCTATAGCCCTGGTCTTATTAAATGACAGCGTTCACATTTCCCTCCAGTCAGACCCTTATGTGGTGCAGGTAGTGGATGGGCTTCAGGCAGTCAAGGCTACCTCATCCTGCCACATATACTTGTAGTGACGTCTACAAGAGATGCACCACTGCTCTGCTTTGCATGCACTCTCCAGCAAGGCACTGTGGGAGTTGTCAGTTGACAAATACAAGTTGTGTGACAAATGTCTCTGACTGGTGATAGTTGGGTGTATCATACAAGTGGTGTACATAGGTCCTCCTTATCTACAAGACAGTGGTAGGAGAGCAGCAGTAAGGACAAGCTAATGAAACAATTAGGGATTCCAAAACTCAGTGGAGCAAAATATTAAATAATTTTAAAAAACTCCCTTCTCCTTTCTTCTTCCCACCCAACATAAAAGCCATTTCACCATCCACCAGCGCTTAGGCCCCCCTGCAAGCAATGAAGAATTCACAGAACTCAAAGCCTTGTTACGATGCACAAGCTTGGTATCTTATTACCATAGTGTGCAGCGTTACAGACAGCCTCAGGCATCAACATTAATTAAACCTCCTTAAAGGTTTCTTAAATTGGCTTGGAAGAGTGCCCTCCATTTCCTGATAAGCTGACGATTGGGTCTTGTCTTTTAATGTTTGCATGCTGTGAAGAATTGTCTCTTTGTGAGTTTGTGTTTCTGGTGGTGCACCATGGACTCCCTGATAATGATTATGAATCCCACAATGGTGACCGCACTGAAGGAGGCGGGCTGATTGGCTCACTTCAAAACATCGTCCACATCAATTATAACAGTGAAGAAAAAAAGATTCAGACATAGCATGACCATTTCATGTGCTGCAATGTAAAGGATGAGTGCTTTATAAATGTGTGCTTATCAGGAGCTCAAAACTACACCACAGCACACCTGCAGTTTGCTAAGTTTGCTCTTTAAGAAGGTTTGCACAATCGATTATCATACCCTTTCCACACTAATTTTTACTACACTTAAATTTGCATTACCATGGCAAATGATTACTGTGACTCAGGTGTTGAATTCATCTATAAATATGTATGACACATACCTGTACTGTATTTAAAATGATTTTTGCATTTTATGTAAGCTGTATAAAGATTTATATTGTTTTTCAGGGTCAATGCTAGCAGAAGGTATGAACTAAAAAAAACATTGAACTAAGTGACGAGTTAGAAGAGGTAAATCAATGTTGTTGGCCAGTATTCAGTTGTAGAACAGAGCCCAGCACACACAGCTCATTACTGGAGTGTGGAGGCAGCATAAGGCCTACACACCAACAATTGTTGTGTCCTTTTTGATTACTTTATGCAATGGCATTGAAGCCTACACTGTGAAAAGGATTTCAGTGGCTGTAAGGTGTGTAGGCGTCTGGTTATTTTATTGTTTTTTTATCAGCAATCTAAGAGAAGAAAAGTTTTATTTCCATGTTGGAACACATTGGTACAAAGCTTTGGAATTCACACAGGTAACCTGGAGGAGAGGAATAAACAATTAGATAATTGTCAGCAAATAAACTGAAATAAAATGGAAAAAGAACCCACTGAGATGACAGCATACCTATTCACTCATTTCCAAGATGAGGTGATATCAACATGTTGAACATGTCCTGCAGACTCAAATACCCTGTTACCCCATTCTCTCCAGTAGATTTAGGAGAATTAAAGATTGCCTGTTCAAAAATCATGTGTTGTCAGTTTCTAAAAATTAATCAACACCTTAACAAAGCATTCACTCAGGTAGAAATGTGTTCTTCATTCTGCAGTAGAATTACTGCTATAGCTATAGATAAAATAAACATTGTATTAAACACTGTAAGGGTTGTAAAAGACATAACATTAGGAAGAGCATTAATCTAAATTAAATATACCACTTTTGACATTTTATGATCAGTATTATTTATATATATTTTATTTTTGGGAATAGCAAAACATGGTACTTGGTGCATCTGTTAATCTGTTATTAGCATCTCAACAGCACAATACATCGTATTGCTTTACCTCCATAAAAACAAATACTCAGTAGAATTCTAATTTTCTAAAGATATATATCTTCAACATGGTCACAAGAGCATATAGCTTGAAATTACGTGCAATGTTGCAGCCTTGTTACAAAGATGCCCCATTAGGCACTAAAGCATTAATTATAGCCTAGTTAGGAGTAATTAATAAATATGTGTAAAATCACTTGTGTGTTAACTACCAACAAACTAAGGTACAGAATTGACATTACATTTATTTTTCCATTCATGAATCCTAAACAGATTGATAGGTCACCAAAAACAAACTCAAGCTGGAATAGTTGTTTCTTATTTATTGAATAAATCTGTTTATGGTACTCATTAACCTTTATTGGTAGCACTTTACAATTTATTGTACTAACAGATTAATTCCAACTTGATCCAGAAAACCATTTGTTTTTCTTGAAATATCATTCAACTCAATGCAGAATGAAATACTTACATGAAGTGGATCGAGCTTAACTGAAGTGTAATTTTTACTTAACTCACAGAACATAACATTCTGGGCAACCACAAAGAAAACAAAAAATAAAATGTTCCAGCTGGTTCCTTTCATTTGTTTTCACCTCATATTTCTTTTTGCTGTGCTTGGCTTAAAAGAGAAAAAATCCTCATTTTTACCCATCATTTACTTTCTCTTGTATAAAATGTATTTCAAAGTAAACTACCACAAAACAGTTACTGCAGCCTTTTTTCAGAATCCCTGAAAACTATGCAGAAAAATTTATACAAGCACAACCTATAATTTAATAGCATTCCTGTAGTCACACACTGCATCCACATTTCTAAAGAGTTGATGACTCAGGAGAAAGAAAAAATTGGTATATATTAAAGACTTCAATACATCAAACACACTTCGTTTTACCTGATTATTCTCAGAACTGTCTGGACTTCTTTAGCTAGTAAGATATTTGCCCATTCAGCACTGACTCTTTTATCTCTGGCCCACATTTTTATAAAACAAACTCAGTTTCATTTGCCTCGGTAATTGTAAAACCGTGAACAGAACACTACAAAGCAAGAGACACATATATACAGTAGTATATTGCTGCACATATGCAGTACACATACTGAATATCAAAAGAATCCTACTGCACACAACTGCAATAGACTTTTTTGTAGCAGGTGCACTGTGCACAGGCATGACAAAGGTCAATTATCATGCTATGATGTTAAACTTTGTCAACAACATGGAGTTTAGTCTAGTGGCACATGTGGCCTGTGTTGAAAGCAATGCTACCTGTAATGTACATTACTCCTGGGGTTCTATAGTGACTAGACGTTCCTGCCCAGGCCATCACACTCATGGATTGTTCGGTTGTCCACAGCAATAGTTCTGCACATCTATGCCACAGCTTATACAAAACCTGGATAAATCAAGGGGAGCGTATTCATCTTTATTTTCGCCAGCCTTGACACAGAAAAACTTACATCACCTCGTCTTTACCAACCAACTCTCTTCATTAATGAGTTAGTGCTTATGCCGCACTGTATGCATCTGTAGGGATGCAAGGAGCCACAGCACAGTCCAGTGAAGGTTCGAGATGAGTAGAATTGTGACAAAAACAGCCATTTCTGGAGAACCCTGAAGGAGACACACACAAGGTGTATTTCCCACAGTGCCCCGAATTACATCAGTGTTGCAGAGGGTTTTATGGCCTGGATACAGCCATGGTCACCCTATATTATTACCACGAATGAGGGTTTAAGAGTGCCTATTCCTCTTATGGCCTAGTAGCTATTCCTGATGATGTTATCCCCACCTTTTAGCTATTCCTGACAAGTCATGTACAATAACAGGTGTCTGTTTCAAATTCGCTCAGTCCAGGTCCTCACCACAGCCCAGATTCTACATATCACATCAGTCACAAAAGATAAATAAAAATAAAAATAATTTAATCAATATCCAAATTCTGTACACTGTCATATTCTAGGAATATACATCCATAAATAGTTTCTTTTGATGCTCAATATATTCACACAATCTGAGAGATAAATAGTGTGTATTTATTTGCATGCTACATAAATGAAGGAGAAAGTTTCATTTCCTTGTCCTACGATTTCAGCAACTGAGTGACAAAACTCTAAAAGGAAATTAATCTAATTGTTTTTACAGATGAATAAATCATCTGAGACCTCTAATAAGGCTTTCACAGCAGGTTTCACAGAATACAATCAACTCTGATTGTCAAAATAAGAGAGGAGTTAATGCAGTCAAAGAGCAAAATTCCAAGAAGATAAATTTCATTTTGTTTTGTCAGAATGCTGTTTCACAAGGACTCTCACAGCTAAGAGCTTTTAGCCCCTCATCCAGTATTGATGAAAATATCATGCATTCTCCAAACATCAGTACACATTTACTGCAAAATAAGGCAGCGATGTAAACTGGCATCAACACAGAGGAGATGACGGTGTCTTCAGAAGCAAAATAACAGAGAGGTCTGTAAAACAAAAGGCAGTTTTCAGCTGCTTAATTTATCGTATCTACTGGAAAAGGGCACATTTTAACTCGGCAACATAAAAAATGTTAACATAAAAGCACTGCTATCACTGGCACCATTTACTTCAAAGGATTTAGCAGATACTTTACAGAGCAGCTATATTCAAAGCTCAACTCAACTTTTTCAGTGGTTAAGCAAAGCATGTTCGTGTCCCACAAACTCCCATGATATTTACAGTAATTCCTTTATGAATAATACCTTTAGATTTTAAATCCCCAAAACCGCAGGTTATCGTCTCGTTCAAAAGATGACACCTCTCATCTCCACAAATAGGGGCATTGGAAGAGATCAGGACATGCAGACTGTGACAGTCAAGCAGAAAAATCAAGGAGTCATACTCCAGAGCAGTGCTTCTCAACCCTGGCACAAGTCCAGTGGACTCTTGGAAATCTTAACTGAAATACGTGGTAGGTTAAACCTCCACGAGGAGATAATATGGCTTCTCAATCAATCCTGGTGCTTGTGATCCCGGTGTCTTCTGGGGTTGAAGGGGAACATACAGTATGATTTCTAACTTTTAAATAACTATGAAACTGCAAACATGTTCAGAGTGAATACAATTAAAATGCAATTTGGTTGACGTAAACTCATCTGAAAAGAAAATGTGAGGCCAAACAAGCCACAAGGATTAGGATTGGGAAGGGGTACCTCAGAATCTGGAACGAAAGGAAGATCGTCCTTTATAGCAGGGCTCTGGAGGGGCTTCTGAATCTGTGGGTTTTCACTATATTGGAGATCTGACTTGATCTGGACCAGTGCCATTCAAGTCATTGGTTATGGATGCTCATCCTGAGCCTTTTCAAATCAGTTCCACTACAAAATGTTCTAGCAAGCATCTCCTTAATTATTTAATTGATAACTAGTAGCAGAGCTTTGTGTTGCTTTTTTCAAAGGGTCACAGGGTGTGTAGTCCTGAGAATGATCATTTAAAGAGAGCTACTCTAGTTACTTGTGGAATAAAAAAATCTGCTCCTTCACTACAGCACCTGTTACTCAAGATCCTGTCCATCAGTTCATACTCAGGGCCTAATGTCAAAACCACGACATTTAGAATACAGAGTATCTGTCTCTCTGGTCACAGTTCCATTAGTTTTTCCTATACAAGTCAACATATAAAGAAATAGGCATACTGTACAAGTATGAGCACACAGCAAGAGCTCTCAGGCTCTCTTCAGTAAAACTTTATTTGAAGCAAAAATAAGGAAGACACCTGAGCACGCTACTCCATCTGCAAGTTATGTGATCTGGAAGTAGTAAAAGCTTTTACAGAAGGTCTTTAACGTAAAACACACATTTTGTTGAACTAATTAAAAACTACAGTACTGAGGAATAAATCAAAATCTATAATTTCATTTTCAATGCAGCCTTTGTTTGTCCTTAAATACATAAATCTAATGGTTTGGACAGTTCAATGTTTTTTCCTCACCACAAGACTTTTTGTGTTCATCACTCTTCACTAAAGTTTCTAGGAGACAAAGGAACGGGCTTCAGGTTTATAAATTGCCCAGGTACCAGAGGAGATTAATCACCTCCCTGACATTTTCAGTTAAAATGCTAAGAGCCGGCTGAGCATTTTCATCTTGCACACTGAAAGGCTGGCCTTTCCCTGAAATACCCAAACCCACAGCTTCCCCGGACGTGCCACACAGCAGGGGCACTCTGTGCAGGACATTCAGAAATGCCACGTCTAACTATTCAAAACAATCATTCTTTTAAAAAATGTAACACCGGTTGACTTGAAAATGTGACGGTGAATAAGGACACAGGTCCCTTTGGAAGGGAAAAGGCCAGGATTTTTAAAATGAGAGTTTTAAAATGCTTCATGAAACAAGAACTGGAGGCAAGATGACAACCTTTCAGGTAGGCAGGTGTCACCAGGAAATGTACTGTTAACAGGTAAAAAAAAGGGGGAAAGTCCAAAAAAAGAGCCATAGCAGTTCATCAGGTCAGACCTCATCCTTCTGTAGTGTTAAACAGACAGAGAACACATGGGTTCACTCCTGGGTGGGACCATTCCTAAAGTTCCTCATTCACAGACACTGCCTCCAGTGGGCACTCGAACCCTCAACCTGCCAATAATGAGACCAAAGGCTCAGCCATTCATCACTCTGAGAAATCTCAGGCAGGCCAGCAGTGTGGCAGGTCTCCATGTCCCTGCGGGATTTCAACCCTCATGGCTCCTGAGCTCCAAGGGCTCCGGCCAGCCTCTGAACCACTCGCAGGACAAAGGGTAACTCTGCCACTGCAAAAGACCACAGCCTTTGCTGCAGCAGAGTTTTCTGCTGTACAGAATTCAGTGCTTTGACAGCACTTCCGTCACTCGCTCAGTGCACTGAGCCCTCTGACACAAGCAATAACCTACAAGGCAGTCTGAGCTGAGAGAGAGCAGGAAGAACGAAAGAGACGATGCCGGGGAAAATGCATAAGAGAAGCTATTGTTCTGGTATTGATCGCCATAAACACCTAGGCTGGACTCGGCTTTCCTAAATTCTGCACTATTCAGACACCCAAAGGTGACATTTACCCAGTGTTCTTTATCCGACTTTTTCAATCTTACTTAAACGGAAAAAACATAGGCTGCCTGCGATTTCACTGCAGTGTGCCAAAATGCTACAGTATCCTAATAACAGTAGCAGTTAACTAATCGGCACTTCAATCAGGTGGTGAGGTAAGCTGCTTTCCAGTTGAAGGTGGATTAAATTAAGGGCCATATCAAACTCCTTCCCCTGGGGATCAGAAGCCTCTATATGGAGGCAGAGGAACCATGAAAGAATTCAGAAGGAAATTAATTATACAGAAGGTGCTCCCCTCTTCTCTGTTTAAAACATAATTAGCTTCCAGTGAATGTACTGTATGTCAGTGTTCATATTTTCAAACAAATCCATGCTCTGTTTTTCTCACATGACCTGTAACACCCTGTTCTCCTTTCACACTGCTGCTGTAGTCTCTGCAAATATGACAGAAAAAAGACCCTTTGAGTTAAGAGCGCTTCATATACATTGACACATGAAAACATTGATAATATTTGTCTTATTGCTTGTTGATTTTTAATTATATATTTTTCCCTTTTATTTTAACATTTTATATTGACATTTTATTCGTTTTAATCATTCCTTATTGTTACTCTTTATTTTTTGTATTTCCTGTTGCTATTATTATTATCATAAGTTTTTATATGTGTCCTCTCATATTTTTATTTTTTTTATGTTCTGTTAAGTATTTTGAGCTGCCTTTTAATGTATGAAAGGGGTTCTGTTGTTGTTATTATTATTATTAGTAGTAGTAGTAGTAGTAGTAGTAGTAGTATTTAGGTGGAATAATGAGGTGTTTACAGCATTTTGTATAATACATACTGTATTATGATATAGTAGAATAAATATTCTCTAGTATAATTTTTATAATTATTAAGTAATTAATATAATTGTAAGTGTGAACTGCCAAGATTTTAGTGGCCTCCAGCGGATTCCAGAAGATTAAGAAATGTTTTTTTATCGCCAATCATTTTATAGTCAGTACTGCCAATGTCTAGCAGCACGATTTATGTTCTGATTTCAAGCTAACATCAAAGATTCTGATTGAAATGTTTTATTGATTTTTTTTAAAGCAGCCATTTAATGATCAAGAATAGTTGAGGGCAGAGTATAATCTCCTTTGATAGTTTTTTTTTATTATTATTGATTTCACAGTAAAGTGAAATGATGTTGGTTTGGGACTCTCAGTGAAAACTCAGGTCGTTTGGCTTCACTGATTCCCTTGATATTTCATGGCAGGCTTTTTATCTTTACTTTTTAGATGCACAAATTCACATAACGAAATCCTCAGCCCGTAAAGTTGCCCATATTGTTTCAAGCCAGTATCTTCAGTATGAACCATTTTGCTCATTCAGCCTTTTCCCTTATTTCTTTGGAAGTTCCTTAAAAGCTACCGTGGTCAGCCCTCTACACAGTCAACACACATTTCAGCCACTGGAGTGAGAGTCACGTGTTTGCTGTCTCTCTGTTACATGAACACAAAAGCGAGATGATTAGGAATACCAAAGCTTGCATTCCCTGGATATATTTAATTTGCAGGAGCCTTAATCCATTGTGGCAGTGCTATTAGCTCTCAGCTGGTAGAAAACAAATTGTTCGCACCAAGGTGTGAAGAATAGTTCACAGGTTTAAATGAAAAACCTAAGATACACTTTCAATTAAAAGGATGGTGCTTTACTACAGTCATTTCATAACAACTACACGTAAGCCTTGAAAAAAAAAACAGCTGGGCTATTTCTAAAGAAGCACTTTACTGTCACTGGCCAGAATATTAGGAACACCTCACCAGTCAATTGAATAGACTCTCAATTATTACAGTATTACTAATTTCTTTGATGGGTGTTAATTACTGGAGCAAGAAATACCATGCTCAAGCAGTATTTCATCCTGGATTTAAACCAACAACTTTCCTATTCCTGGTACAAAACAAGCACAGAAGAAACACTAGCAGTTAGAGGTACAGCAGAAGATACACTGTCATTAGGAAATAGAGCAGACAGAGACTCCGATTAACTAAAAGCTGTTTTGAAAAGAAATGTTTTGAGTCTATATTTAAATGCACTCAGGGTAGGAGACTCCGATACTGTATCTTTACAGATATAACTCCAGAGCTTTGTGGTGTAGCAAGAGAAGGCCTCATCACCAATAGAATATAAACGAGGTTGGGAGGACATAGAGGCCAAAGTCAGATGAATAGTCTGGTTAGGTGGGCAGTAGACAGATAATAAGTCAGACAGATACTGAGGTGCCAAACCATGTAGAATAGGCAAACATGAGGATTTTGAAGTCGACTCAAAACTTAATAAGAAGCCAGTGCGAGGACTCCAGGTCAGGAGTAATATGATTGCTTGCATGTAACTTGGTCAGGATTCTGGCTGCCAAATTCTGAACATTTTGGAGTTTGTTCAGTGTGGATTTAGACACCCTAAAAAGCAGGGCATTGCAGTAAGCAATTGCAGAAAAGACAAATGTGTTGTCAGACAACAACAGGATGACACCCGAAGAAGGCTCCACAGCTGAAACATTGTTTTTTTTTTCTTCTCATTTCAGCATGGAATTAATCTTTACTTGTTCCTTTGCAGCCTACACCTGCTGATGCAGCCACCTATTTCAACAACAGGATACAGTTTCACAATATTTGGTAGAACAACGGCCTTATGATATTCTGCACACGAGGGTTTAAAGTCAAGCCGGGATCAAATACCATCCTGAAAGTGCTTCGTTTTTAATTGAAATTCAAGCACAGTGTCATCCACAGATTAGTTAGTGTATCGGCTTTATGTACAGTAGGTGATGGTACAGAGAAGCATGACCTCTGTCTTGTTGCAGTTCAAGTGAAGGAAATTTTGAGTCCTCCAGGCTTTCATATCAGAGATGCAATTGGAGACTGTGGAAACAGCTACTTCAGTGTCAGGTTTAGTATGGACATAAATTTGAGTATCATGACCACAGAAATGATCATTCTGACAAAGTCATTTTAATATCTGACCAAGTGGGAACATGTAAATGTTGACTATTAGGAGGCCCAGTATCAAGCCTTAGGGAACACCTGACTTAAGAAACCCAACATCAGAACTAACCCCAAGAGAAACGTGAAGAAAGTGGCGGCGATCATTAAGATAAGAGCTGAACCTTTGAAGCGTGATATCTGAAACTCCAAACACAGCCTCACGAAGGAGAACAAAATGTCATGATTAACGGTGTCAAAAGCAGCACTTAGGACTAGAATTAAGATAGATAGAGAACAAGCTGAACGAGAGCAAGCTGGCATGAGGTGATTGTTAGTAATATAACAAGAGCAGTTTCTGTGCTGTGTAATTGTCTGAAACCAGACTGGAAGGGTTCGAAGAGGTTATTTGCAATGAGGCAATTGGTACATAGTATTCCAACAGCACATTCCAAAAATTTTATTAAAAAACTCAAGTTAAATATAGGACAAAAAGTGTGTCTAACCAAGGGCCAATATGCTATTTGTTTGTGGATTCCTAATAATATGGTCAGTGAGGATATTTTCACTATAATTTTGGAGCACAAGAAGGGGAACTGATAAAATAAGTGGTATTTAAAAAAAAGAAACTAGAAACTCAAATCTGACTTTTGACAGTGTTTTGCAAGTTTTGACAGTGGTTGTTGAAGCCCATAGGACATTATTTGAAAGGGATATTTCTGCAATAGCATTTTTTTGGACTCTGGCATGTTCTTTGGACTACCACAGGCATTTTATTCTTTTGCAGGTTTCATTTTAAAACCTTACTCACGTATCCTAAAATTTCTCTGCAGCAATGTTTCAAGAAACTTTCCTGAATTCCAGTTTGCAAAATATCCTTGAACAGGAATGGGCAAAAAAATGTAATGAAAGTTCTCTTTTAAGAAGTTTTATGCCGTGTATGCTTATTCCCTGAATAAGTGAAAAGTGTATTTATGTTCGTGTACCAGGCTCAGCACCAATGAGATCGAATCCCAGGGGGCTGAGCTGCACTCATCCCATGCACAGAGCTGACAATGTGATGTAGTGTTAATTACCAGATTAATTATCCTTCACAGAAATGTAGTTTGCCATCCATAAAGTGTTATCATTAATGAGCCCTGGGTTCAATTTTAATTAAAAACTAACAATAGTTCATTCTGTTAGAATTGCGAATTTGTTTAAGGGTCCACTGCTATTTTCACAAGAGAAAGAAGCAATTTTGTAATTATTTTCAAAACAAGCACACTTAAGGAAACTTAAGCACAAAAACAAATTAAGTCAGAATGGTTCTGGAGTAGGGAGGCACGGTGGCACAGTGGTGAGCAGGGATGCTTCCAGCGATGGGGCCCCGGGTTCGAATGGGTTTCCTCTGGGTGCTCTGGTTTCTTGCCAGCAGCTACTGTACAGTATATCACCCTACTGAAGCTCAGCAGGCGTGAGCCTAATCAGTACCTGGATGGGAGACCTCCTGAGAAAAACTAAGGTTGCTGCTGGAAGAGGTGTTAGTGGAGCACGCAGGGGGCGCTCATCCTGCGGTCCATGTGAGTCCTAATGCCCCAGTATAGTGACGGGGACACTATCCTTCAGATGAGACGTAAAACTGAGGTCCTGACTCTGTGGTCATTAAAAATTCCATTTCTTAAAAAAGAGCAGGGGTGTAACCCCAGCATCCTGGCCATATCTCCTGTTGGTCTTTACCAATCATGGCCTCCTTATAATCCCAGAATGACTCTCTTCTCCTCCCCACTGATATAGCTGGTGTGTGGGGAGCGTTCTGGCACACCCTGGCTGCCGTCGCATCATCCAGGTGGGGCTGCTCACTGGAGGGGGGAGTCCCCATTACCTGTAAAGCGCTTTGAGTGGAGTGTCCAGAAAAGTGCTATAAGTGTAAGGAATTATTGTAATTATATAAGTGCATAACCACACGGATAAACTAACTTCAGAAAAATAAACCTTCAGTTGCTCAAACCCTTAGCTGCATCAACAGACTCTTTCAAAGGCTGGCACTGCACGTGGCTGACTTGACTAGATAAGAGACTTCCATCCCCTGCTCCAGGGAGTCGGGTCCACAAACCTCACACCGGTTTGAAAGCAGGGGAACGTGCAGTTTGATTTCACACACCACCAGCCTCAGCCCAACCTCATCCAAAGGCTGCCTCGCTGTATAAATCATGCCAGTGGAAGAGCCTCCTTCTTTGTATTTTTTCAAGCTTGCAAGGAAATTCATAGTAGCACCCCAACTTAGAAGTTTATCAAACTTCAGGCATCCACTGGGATGAGAGCAGTATTCATCAGCTGCTGTACACAGAGGTGCAGGAATTCAAATACAACAGAGGCAAAAATATAAAAAAGGACTTAGACTCAAAGCAAAATTGGCAGGTGCAGTACAAATTAAATTTAACAGTAAAATAAATGCAAAGTACTGGAAGCAAGCAACCAGTATATTAATCAAAAGCATTAATAAGCTCGTTTTAAGCCAAAATAGATACTGTTGTTTGTGATTTGTCATTTTCTTTAGATGATGCTTTAAAGAAAAATATACAAAAAGAATGCCTGCAGGAAAAATGCTAATATCTGACCTGACAGGAGGCAAATACCTTGATACATTCTCCCTTAGAAGGCAGGGTTGAGTTACAGTTCCCAGATTCTAAAAATGTCATCTGATCATGAAAGAGAGTAGAGGAAAAGATGACCAGATTAATCCCAGGACTAACTTCCAACGATGACAGTTCTGGGAACTTCAATCTGTGTAGGCTACAGCAAGCAAGGTTTGAGGAAGATGTGACTGTATGGCTCATAACTCTAAAGAGTGTTTACAAAGTCAAACATCCATGCATTTTCTAAACCACCTTATACTGTACAGGGTCCGTAGGGGAGCCAGAGCCTATCCCAGCAAGCAACAGGCACAAGGCAGGTTACACCCTGGTATCCAGCACCCAGACACAAACACACTCACTCACACCAGGACCAATTTTACAGAAGCCAATTAACTTACCAGCATGTCTTTCAACCGTGGGAGGGGACCAGACCACCCGGACACATGCACAAGAACACAGAGAGAACATGCAAACTCCACACAGGTACCACCCCAGGATATGAACCCAGGGCCTCAGTGCTAAGAGACAGCAATGCTAACCACTGTGCCACTATGCTGGCCTACAAAGCTAAACAACAAACTTGAATTCAGGTTAAGCAAAAATATTGGTAACAAGGGAGATGTCTAAAGTAAGATTGTGGAGCTAAATGTGCACAGTTTGTAAAAGCCACATCTTATGGTTTGAGGATGATTCAACAAATGCTGAAGCTGGTTGACATCATAAACAAAACGGGTCTGAGGCCAAAAAGTCTGATTTTATCATGCTAGGCAACCCCTTCTACTGCCAGAACTTTTCTGAAGTCACCAGTTCCACTGCCCACAAAGTCCCAGATGGCATTTTGACAAGTCAAATGCAATGTAACAACACTCCAGGTTAATGAATTTCTTCACATCCTTGACTTGTTTTTTTATCTCCCTCGAGTCATATAGTTTCTATTTCATGCGCCTCCATTTTTTTTTTTCACATATAGGTCAAAGCCACTGGGCCAAACAGAGAGAGGCTTTTTAATTCGATCGATATTCCCCCACGCAAATGTGAGTCAGCAATACGATCCTGTCTTTCAGCAGTGGACTGGAGCATCTCAGAGCAAATGCACAGACACAAAACAGAGAACCCGACATTCAAATAGAACACAAAGCTGGAGTGCTTTTGGGACATTATGATTCTGAATCAAATTATGATTCTACTGTAAATGGAAAAAATTCTTCTGTGCCTTACAAAGGATGGTCTTTACACAAGGATGTTGCCTACAAAGTGCTGTGGGAGTCAGGATCAAGCTACTGAGGCATGTTGTGAATCTGATGCTCTGGCGTCTTTCCAGAAATACTGTATCTGAACGAAATCTTGGATCACTTAGCTTCAAATCACTAAAAGGGCTAGTTGGGATATAAGGCCTTCTCTGATGTGTAGTTATTTTTTGTGGTCTGTATCAGTGCGTGATTGATCGTCGCTGGACCAAAAAAACACTGAACTGTATTTCAAGAGATTGAAGGCGATAGGATTTTTTTTAAAGAATCCCTTTACAAGATCTTCCCCAGGGCGGATTATTAAAGACTAACAACGAACTATGCATGGGAGCAAATCGATATTCAAGTTATATAAAAGCACTCTCTCTGAGTAACACGAATACCTGTGCATACGATTAAATTTCCATCGATCCGTGCCTACGACCAGATAAGATTATTTGAAGAGTTTGGACATTCGAACACAACCGCGCACGCATCGTGTGTGCCACAGTACTTCATTGCTTCTGAATGAATTTGTATGGAAGTACGTTGCTGATGGATTATTTATTTTCCTTGATGGCAAGACTGCGCTTCCATAAGTTTGTAACTCATACAGTGCGCGAGAATGTACTACAGTCTCTCTTTATTACGAGATATCTACGCGTGTGTTACCTTGTACTGTTTGTGATCATCATGCGTCAGCACAATTGTCATACAACACCTACATCATCATTATCTGACTTTCTGTTTCAGGCAGTGGAATTGATTCCAGGGCACACTTGTTCTTGTTTGAGGACACGTGTCCTCATGGTAAAAACTGTGTTTACATGAAGTACACACTGTAACATTTCTTTATCAATAAACCCGCAGGGAAATTAAGTTCGTGCGCATTATGCAGCGCTGCACATTGTCAGGAACACTAAACCCACAGTTCCACCAAAGCTATCGGCAGCTTGTAGGTGCTGCAATTGCCGAAGGTAACAGGTTGTTCATGCACTGAAAATAATCGTCATAATTACGAGATAACTAAGGATTTTTTTTCTTGATGGCAGTAACGCGCCTTCGTACTTCGATTTGTGCATCAGCTCGACGTTAAGGGACAGTTCTGAAATCTGCTGTTCAACAACATGCAGAATCATCCAGAACGTTAAATGGACGCGCGTGTGATGCCGAGGAAGTCTTACACATGGTTTATTTTTTTCCCACGGTGCAACGTTCAGAAACTTGGACCCCTTCTAATAAACACAAATCTAAACACGGCATGTATGGTATTTACTAACACGCTACAGAGCAGGGTGCACTTTGAAAACTGGCCATGGTAGTTGTGTTCTGCCCTGGGGAGGTTAGAGGAGGGGGTTACTGTACCAGAGGGCTGAGGTGTGCTTGCCTGACCGCTGCTGCACGCATTACGCATTAACCCAGCAGCCAAAGCACAGACGAACATTGCGTTCAAATCTCATCGTGTTTACCGTTTACGCGCCGCACTGAATGCAAAGCGCAGACGAGCTGAGCTGCGCATTGTGAGCGGCCCCATTGAAGTCAGAGGTTTCTCTCTGCTTTTCCCTGAGCTGCGCTCCGTCCTTGAGACAGCCGATACGACCTGGTATCCTGTCATTAAACCCATACAGGCTGCATTTGAAGAGATACTTAAAAACAGATTACAAAAATAAATTTCATTTCTTTTTTTTTTTAATAGCAGAATAGCAAAACCACTTTCTGTTAAGTGTCTTGAATGGATTTCTAGGCAGGGTGCCCACATTTAATTCTAGCATGGCTTCCTCATGTGTACAAAGCGCTGAGCACTGTTTCCTCACTCCAAGGCTTTGGCATTGGTTCATAAGCTCTCTTTCAGCGTCTCTTCACGAGGTCCTTTGCGACCACTGTCGCAAATTTTCTACAAGGCAAATTGTTACAGTAAGGCTCTCTTAACACCCACTATAATTTACAAATGATAACTGTTCTCACAGGTGTGTTAAAAACCAATGTGGAAGGCAGGGGTAGTTAGTTTACAGACCACGTTCCTATACAATAAGTTTTAAAGGAGAAGAAACACAGACAAGAATTACCCTGAATCAAAACCTTTAAGTGCAAAACCACATTATTAAAAATAGTGCTGCTCTGGAATCCAGCCAAATGCATGCAGAGGCTTAAGGGGATGTCCTATATTGACAGGATAAAAGAACTGAATCTTTTAAGTCTTGTTAAAAGTATTAAGGGACTGATTCAATTATCTGAAATCCTAAAAGACAATGAAAAAGGCAAACCAGTGTATTTCATCGGGATGAACAGTGAAACACAAATCAGAGGCCACAAGTGAAACCTCTGAAAAGGTTTGTTTAAACATGATAAGAAGAGGCACTCTTTTACTCTTTGGAGAAATGCTGCTGAAATACTGAAAATACTGCTACTACTGAATTTTGCATACAGCTGTTTTCTAAATGCTGGTTAAAATTATATTTGCTACCCCATTCCAGTCTCTAAGAATTGTGATGTAAATTGCCATGCCATGTTATGTCATTTCTGTGTCAAAACACGCAATGAAACACAGAAATAAGCATTTCATTGCACTCAGGTACATACTGTATGACAATAAACGTGAACTTGAACTGGAGCCAGCAGCCATATCACCCTGCAGCTCACAACTGACAAGCCACGGTCTGTGTGGGTCCAAACATCCCAGTATAGCAACGGGGACACCATACTGTAAAATAGGCGCTGTCTTTCAGATGAGACGTACCTGTATAAGTGAGGTCCTGACACTCTATAAAAATCCCAGGGCATTTCTTGAAAAGAGTAGGGCTGTTACCCCAGTGTTCTGACCAAATTTCCCCCTGGCCTTTACCAATCATGGCCTCCTAATAATCCCCATCTCTGAACTGGCTTCATCACTCTGTTCTCCTCCACACTGAGAGCTGGTGTGTGCCATCCAGGTTGATGTTGCACATTGGTGGTGGTGTGGAACAAGTAATCTGGCTTCTTTCAAGCCCTGGCTGAATGAGACACAGTACTTGGATCAATTAGCATCTGTCTACCAAACTGGTTACGTGGACCAAATAGCCTTGTCACCTTTTTTACATTCTTATAAACACCAACATCCCACATCCAAATTCTGTGACCATCTATGACTAAACAGTTCGAACAAAGAACCAAGTGTGAACCCAGTGTGGCAACGTTTCCTTCACCATGGGACTGGAACAATTTCGAGAGATCAATGGGGTTATGTTGTTCTCAAACAGGTAGTCATTTAATCTGTTAATCCATCCCATGATCTGACAACAGGGCTGACAAATATCTAAAGTAGGAGCCAGGGGCATTCTAACAATTTCATCTGACATAATGAGCTAATTATATGAGGTCAAGTGCTTGTGTGTATACACTTTGCTATGTAAATGAGGTTCACTATACCTCTATACCGAGCTGTGAAAAATGAGTGTAGCCACGGACAGTGTAGCCAAGAAAACCCAGATCTTCTTTTGCTTCAATGCACAGGGGAGACAAGATGAATCTAATTTCCTCCGAGACAACAGGCTAATATTGTGCTACGCTTCTCTGACACTGTGGCTTTAATATGGATAGCATGTAGGATAGTACATGCTGGCAAAATGTTCACAATTAAAAGAACACTTTCTGTCTAGATGACTGCAGTTTCAAGTTCACATCTCATGTATTATTTAAAAACATCAATGCAGAGCAAGTTTCTAAACTTATGAAATAGTGGCTTTAATTGCTTAAGAAAAATTGCTCAATTTCTTCAATATTTGTGAGGTTATACAGTATGGAACCAAATAAGGTTATCACTGTAGAATTGTAATAGAGTGCATCAGTTTTAAAGCTTTTGTGCGTCTTCAGTTAATATTTATTTATCATTAAAACATTTTGCATTTTTAGGGGTTTCAAACAGTGTTCGTGAAATTCAAGTCATTAAGATTGCCTAAGATAAAGATGTAAGCCAAATAACTCAGAAGCCATTACAAAGGGAGCTCTAGTCAAATTTAACACTCTAATGTACTGTAGTACTGTATCTATTCTGTCTCTTTCAGGAGCAGAGGCTTCAAAGATAGACTGCAAAGACATCACAAGACCAGCAATCAGTCACTTGCAAACGGACAGTGAGTATTCATTTATTAATATTGTCAATTTTCAACTGTCTTAAAGGGACACTTTTTAATTCATAAGAAGAAAACCACATGAGTCATTTTTACTCCACTGTATAATACTAAGACTGTCCAATATGCCACAACTTGCAAAATTTAAACCTTCAAATTTTAAAGTCACTTAAAATAGAAACATTTCATGATCAATTAACTATAACTTTTCATTAAAAAGAGTCCATTTTAGAGTGGCACATGGGTGATTAATACACAGTTTTGTACCACAGAAGGCCTTGAGCCACTCTCTGTGCTTGTCATTAGTCATGAAAGCAATGCAAGGGACAGCTGTCCATGGTCATTTCATTAATGGCAAACCAGTGGGTCTCCAATGTGAGTCCGGGATCCAATAACAGGTGCTCACAGTCTCAGAGTGTACACAACGTCACACCCTAGACAGCAGTGAACTACACTGTGCCAAAAGACCAGGGCTTGTGCCACGGCAGAATTCTACACTGTCCAGGTTTTAGGGGAGTAAAATGACTTCTGTAACATTCACGTCCGTAATATTTTGAACTATCTGGAGAACATCCCGTTCTTGGTTGAGCCTGTGATCAGCGTGATCCTGTTTTTTGTTTCTTAATTTATGCTTTTATCTAATGCAGTTTTGACCCGGTTTGACTAGTGATCCAAGGGAGTAATCCAAATCCAAATCCGACTCCCGTGGAGCGTGCAGTTTAAGGCCCTATGCAGGACGGTATAATCCGGAAGTGACTGGAGAGGGACACTAGGAAAGACTGGACGGGGTGACGGACAGGGGGACGGTGAAGACAGTGGTCCGGTGTGTGGGGGGAGCGCAGGCGAACGAGTCCGAACAGGGGCGCAGTCCAGGGTCCAGGTACCGGAAGATCCATCCAAGACAAAAACAGTTAAAAACAGGAACAAGGGAACGGGGACGTGGAACCAGGAACAGGAGCACAGAAGTTAAAAACCATAACGAGGCCAGGCGCGCCGAGCCCCAGACTCAGGTGGTCCGGACGGTGGGCCACTCCTGGACCCGCTGGTAGGCGGCCGTCTTACAGTGCAGAACCCTGAACACCGGAGACACCAGACTTCAATAAGAAGAGGGGGAGCAGGGGACAGGTGCGCGTACTGACAATAAACAATACAAGCTGTGAGTGCACTCTAAAGGAGGGATGACGATCGTGACAATATACCATGTTCATATTGTACCTACAGTATAACCAGTTCTTAACGCTGTCAGCACATGATCAATAAACACATACCCTTCAGAAAAGGACCAGTCACCCTGTGACATACTGAACTAGGACAAGCTGACTTGCAGACACCCGCAGACAGTCCTTTCACAGACGTAGGTACTATTTTAGGCCATCGGCTTTTCTCCCCTTTCATTATCATCACATAACAAGGCCTTGACTAATCTCAAAGCAAACTGCTGGCATGTTCATTTGCTAACAGGACTAATGTACCCCCTGAAGGACAATGATAGTGCTTTGACGAGGGGATGCTAGGTCACAGTTTAGCGCAGCCAAATCGAGTTAGTCTTCACTTGATTATAATGAAATCCATAACAAGTTTCAGTTCTGTCTAGACAAAGAAAAAAGGTGAAAAGTATAACACCTGATATATAAAAGAGAGGTAAAGACACAGATAAAGGTCTTCAGGGACAAAACAGAGAAAACGCTGTGAACTGCGGAGGAAAAATATTTAACTGAGAAGTATTTAATTATAGAAGCTTCCTTCCACAATTGTGATTCATTTACGGCTCCAAGCCATCAAGTGTTTAGAGCTTTATTTTCATCTGCAGGTGAGTCTTAAGTTTGAAATCACAATCATGTCATAAAGGATGGAATTGGGATTCAAATGGAGATACAGTAGGAGAAGTCTCCCAAGGTGTATAGATACTTGAAAGAGATCAATAGGTAAACAGCCTCTTGCCCCATTTTTTCCACTGGGTAACCTTAAGCCAGTTACGCACTCTAGGAGAACAGTATACCACTTGAATTCCAGTGCAAAACATTCAACCAAACCTCTACTGGGAATGCTAAATTGAGCCAACCCGGGATCCATACAAAATATTACAATGAGAACAGCACCAACTGGCATTTCAGATGCCTTATTTAACCATATTTAGTGAAGACATCCAGCTCCATGTTCACAGCAACTGTCTCCATACTTTTACACAGTGCACATTTAAATGGCAAAGCAGGAAAGGTGTTTTCCTGCTCAGAATCTAGTGGACTTCAGACTGTGCACATGGAAATTAAGGGCTGTGCAGACAACAACTCTCCCCAGTGGTAGCCTTCAGCTATGCAAATATTTTACAAAACTGCTACTTTGACTTCTTCAGTCATTTGCTATTTGGATTAATTATTTGGATTAATTATGGTCAGCAAATCTTTTTTTTTTTAATTTCTGTGCCTGCTAGACATATTGGCTGTCCTGTACTAATTAGCCAACAGATAACAGCAACACACAAGACCAGGTCACTTAACCTTGTACTGTACAGTACCTCTCCACACTATTCATTATAGTGACACAGGAAATGAAAAGAATCCTAAAATAACTTTAAGGCTTCTCATTTTGATTGCACATAAGGTGAACCCCATAAACTGCTTTTTTATTCATAATAAGATTGCAATTTAACAGATGGTTTCAGTCAAAATGCATTATGAAGACTAACTGGTGAACTCTGCGCTAGCAACAGCTGCCACAGTCACTTAAAACAGTTCGGTTTTTTAACAGCCATTCAGCACATCTCATATATTTGGTTTTTTTTTGCAGCTTTTTGTATCTGAGGACATTACCTTGGCATTGTCCACAATCCTTTGGGATTATCAGTCTGAAATATGTATCTTCAGGTTGCACCATTGGTCCTAAAGCAAGTCCTCCAGGTTGACTTTGGCAATCCCTTTTAGGCAGCAAAATTTAATTTAATAAAGGTTAAATATATGTACTAAGCAGTCTGCATGATATTCCTTTAAAGATAGGTCCCAGAGCCCAGTCTTTCACATCTTTTTCAAAGAAAGGTGCATAATATTGTTGTATAATATTGTTAAAAGAACTGCTATTCCTTTGGTAATCTGGGTATACTAAATTTATTGAGGGAAACTTTGCAGCTTTGCCTCAAAATTAAAAAACAAAGCACATCTTACCTCCAGGTGAGCTACAGTGACACCTGCTCCTGGCTCAGGTTTGTGTACATTCCAGGAGAGATTCCTGCTTCAAGCATCTTTTATCGACTGAACATTCTGCAGCTTTGAGCAAACTGTGGGAATCAGAGGCAGGTAGTTTTTTTGAGATTTTCACACATCCTTAGCATGTACAGTAGATCTAAAGAAAGCTAGACATGCTTCAGGAATGCTCTATTGGCAGGTGGTTTGAGTTCTTAATTTAATAAGTAGCCTTTTAGCACCTAAATAACTAAAATGAACTCTTTTAGCAAATATAAATAAGCAAATATAAAGGTAAACAGTCAACCCTCTATAAAAATCAAGCTGTTTATTTTCTGCACAATGGTTTTCTCCTGCGTGACTCTTCTCTGTATAACTGTAAGGTATGACACTGCCACTTCTGTATTTAAACAAATTGTTCCGGAGGTTTTAAAGATTATGGTGTATAAACATGCACAAAAGGACTTGTGTAAATTAATTACACATCCTAAATCATGTCAGTACTGCATTTGTAGATTTCAGCTTGGCTCAAGAAAGTGTAGGCAAGCTTTCACCTCCTCTGCCTGGAAATTAGTTTTTGTCCCCAGTAAAGCAATTACGCAGTGTACCTAGACAGCAGCACAAAAGAGAACATATGGGCTGCCACTGTATTCTACCTTGTTAGATTCCTCTGGGATGGGTGCTATTTATGAAACCAGAAAATTAAATGCCCCGAGGGCCAGATTTGGGGAAAAATGCATTAAGAATTGCCTTACCAACATCATCCCAATCTTTAAAATATACAGCACCTTTCTTCTTATTTGCAAAAAAAATGCCTTTCAACGGACTAAAATTGTGGTTGTATTGGTGGTTAACTAGATAAGAAAGCAAAAATCGCCTGGAACTGGAGTGAATTATTAATGTTAGTGTTAAAAGCCCTTTTTTCATTGCGGACAATGACTGAACCCTTTCCTGCTTACCTCTTAGGAAACAGCCACTTTTAATGATGTCGTTCATCAGGTTCTCAGCACCTTGACCCCACGTTTACAGCTTCACTAAGCAGCAACTCTTGGCAAACAAAACAGAGAGGGGGGGAGAGAAGACACTTGACTTCAAATGAATTATTTATCCAGTTGTTCGGGATCTTTATTCAAAGAGAAGAATGATTTGAATCTCTGGGTAAGGCAGTATCCATTTTAATGCTCTGACTCTGTCAGGTTCTCTGCATAGATTTCTTGTTTTTTTAAAAAGAGTAAAAAAAGAAATGCTGGAACAGAACAATGACCTTGTATGATCTGTGTGGAGTGCAGATCTTTTTTTTATTTTCTCTGAAAATCAAAGGCCTCACTTGAGCCAAGTGGAATGTCACAGAGCATACTACATCCATCTTTCATCGGGCAGTCGCTCATTCCAGTAAGGGAGGCTGTGAACGGGGAAACAGAAAGACACCAGAGGCTGGCACTAAGCGTACCGAATTCATCAAACAGCTGCAGGTACACATTGTGGCTGTAGAAAGTACAGAGACACAGGTCTTCTTTCTAATGAACCAAACCATTTCATTTCATTCTTAAATTGTAGCTGTAGAACCATATCTTAAACAAAGAAAAATGATCCATTATCTTATCCATCATAAAAAACCTGTACGATTCTTATTAAACAATCACTAAAAACATGGTTTCGGTTTCTTAAGGAAAGAAATTCATCAATTCTTTTGCATTCTCTTAATCCTATCCTAAATATGGCTGCTTTACTCCCCTTTGACTGCGTACATCTTTACAATCAGTACAAAGTAAATTCTGCCCCAGTTTGATCCAATTCAGAGAGGAGAGCAGATCCTTTTTAAAGTTCCTGTCATCTGCAACGAGCTTCAGCAGCCCTAGTTCCCATTGCCCTGTTGGTGAGGTACAATTAATGGCTTTGAGTGGGAAAGGCAGGAGAGTGCAGTCAACAGCGACGGAGAGCCGAAATAAAGACTCAGACATTGAAACAGACCCTTTTACATCAAAATCAATACCCTGGACTCTTTACCACTGTAACATAAAAAGTAGGGTAATAGTAAGGTTCAAAAGTTAACACTCGCCTGTAGAGCCTGACAATTTTAATAGGCTTTAAAAGCTCAGTACCTTTTTTTATTTTAGCAGCCTGGGTAATGTGCTGGAACAGCACCAGCTGCCGTTTCTCCCTGAGAGAAGGCAGCCTAAAGAAACACAGACCGCACAGGAAGAGTACAAGAGACCGGTGGGGTCAGTTCAGATGGCTGACATTGGGCTGAGCTGCTTTACTTCATTAGGTCTTTCAATGCAGGAGACTCTCAGCAAGGACATGTGAAGTCCGGCTGAGCTGAGCCCAGTCCTGTCCTGCAGGACCCAAGATCTTGGCAGCTCCTACTGGTGTGATTTGCCAGGCAGAAACTGAGACAGTATTCACCACTGCTTTCTTTTCCCTTTATTAACATGAAGGCTGTTCCACTGAGGGGAAATTGGAAATTCCAAAATGAGTAGAAAATGTGAGGCAAACCTGCTTGGCACACTTATAAATTGCTCTAGTGTGTTATAGAAAACTGCAAGTGATCATGTGCTTGCAAACGGCATAATAAGCCACATAACAGTGATGCCTAGGATTCTACTATTAAATAAAAAACAGATACGAAGTAGGATCTGGGCATTCTGGGTGGCAGAAATGGGGTTTCTACATGGGTCCAGGGTTGAGGAGTTTGGCAGTCTGGGAAGAACCTAGAGCAGAGTCGCTGCCAGCTGAGGTGGTCCGGGCATCTGGTGAGGATGCCCCCTCTGCCCCAGGGCGTCTCCTGCTGGTGGTGTGCCAGGCAAGGCCCACTGGGAAGAGTCCCTGGGGCAGACCCAGGACGTGCAGGAGGGGTTATATCTCTCAGCTGGCCCTGGAGACTGTTGCTGGGGAAAGGGAAGTCTGGCCTACTCTGTCTGTTACCAACGCAACCCTCACCAGGAGTGAGCAAATTCAAAGATGATGATGATGACGACTACAGTAAGTAGGCCAATTCTCTATTATATTGAGAAATTGATCTGAAGTGGGATAAATATGATCGATAAAAAAAGAATAATGGTGGAATGACAAATACATCCAATGGAATATACATTTAAACATATCTTCAAATGGCTCCTTACCACATCCAAGTAGGACTACTGACAGTAAAGCTAATTCAACCCAAGGGACTTTATGTATGCACTGAAATAAACAGAATGAAGACTTGAGATTTAAGTGTTGTTTAATGCACATATGATTCAATGGCTCGAGTTCAGTTGCCAGAAGGTGAAAACGAGTTGTAACACTCTGTACTAGGTGTTATGTGCCGTTAAGGTTAATGATGGTCTTTATTCTACTGATCTACTTAATAATTAATAACCTAATTGCAAAGGTCTTTAAAAATGCCTTTGGGCATTTTTGGAGCCGGATGCTAGCAACATTCCACAAGCCCCTATATACAGTCACATAATCAGACGCAAGGGAATGGTATTTTTTATGATCTGATTTCTCTGTGTTTGTTTAAAAGTGGAAAAAAGTTTCATATTTTAATCAGTCATGTAGTTCAAAATGCAAGACAACCACCAAAAATACATTTCCTTTGACTTAAACTACAAAGAGGTATCGAAGCCCGTTTCCGCCAGGGAGTAAAAAAAAACGCGCGCTATGGTATCTCGCAATTGCGACTTTGTATCTCAGAATTCCGACTTTATATCTCGCAATTGCAACTTTGTATCTCAGAAGTACGACTTAAAACTCAGAATAACGGCTTAAAATCTCAGAATTGCAAAGTAAAAACTCAGAATTACGACTTTATAACTTTGTGACTTGTCTGTCCTTTTGTTTTGTAACGGATTCGGGTTCCAGGGCTTGTGCCCGCGCCGCTCCCGCCCTAGTTCGTGCCTCACTGCATGGGCTCGAACCCAGGTCTTGCCAGTTGAGCTGAAGAAGACCTTCTTTAACCCGGGAGGCCAACATCCCTGTTATGCGCAGGAGAGGGCGGTGCCGTCACTGCACTGCAACCAGATCGTACAACCTGTATGTCAGCCGTTCCGATACACTATATTCATAAATCGTACAGCATCTATAGGCCTGAAGACTCGTCTTGTCAAATCAAATTAATTACACTAATTTTTATGGAATCCCATTTCCGCCAGTGAGGCTTCCATAGTACCCGGATGGAACAGTGGACGGTGGGCTTTTAAAAAAAGTTTTTATTTAAACACCAGAAATACAAAAAAGGAGACAGAATAGGAAAAAAGATACAGAAATAGACACTTCACATCCAGAGGAGTTCACAATTATAAAAGCTGAAACTTATACTTTTTACATATTTCAATTGTATGTCTTGCCTTTTGATTCTTAACATTTCTAATAGAATTTAAGTAAAAAAAGAAATTGCACTTTAAAAGCATTAATAGAGGGAGCAGTATTAGACCATTTACTTTTGTGGATGAAGTATTTCGCCAAAATGATTAACAGAATAATAAGAAAATATCCTTTATCGAAATCAGATCTAAATATAAAAATATAAAATATCAAAATCTTTAAATTTAACATTTACCTTTAAATGTTTAACAATAACATATTGGAAATCTATCCAAAACAGTTTTGGTACAATTCCTTTTTTTACGTTAAAAAGGTCTACTTTAGCTCAGCTGACAAAACCTGGGTTTGAACTAGCGTGGAGCGGCGAGGGAACAAGCCCTGGAACCCGAATCCGTTACAATAACAAAAGGACAGACAAAGAAATGTGGGCCATTTTGAAGTCGCAAATGTGAGATATAAAGTCGTAATTCTGAGTTTTTAAGTCGCAATTGCAAGATATAGTCGTAATTCTGAGATACAAAGTCGCAATTGCGAGATACCATAGCACGTTTTTTTAACTTCCATAGTGAAGAGAAGCCATGACATTGATTGCTGTAATTCCTGTGTTGATCATCATCCTGCAAAGTAACAGATTGTTTTTCATTTTCTTAATGACAGAAAAATATGATGATTCAGAGGCACGCACATTTTTTTCCCACATATCGCTATGTGATGCACTAGTTATTGTCTGGAAACCTAAATAAGAGTTAGAGATTGGATACCTACTGTAAATGAGTGTTTCAAATCAAAGAACATCCCGAGGATGTTTCCCTTTATGACAGGCCGTAACATCCTTTAACGAAAAGAATGTGCTCTGCTATTGTTTTCTCCAAAGGTTCCAACAAAATGAAAGCTTATTTCCTTTCTGTAAAACTGATTTTGTTTCCTTTGCAGAATCAACACTCAATAGTCACCTAATCAAATTTCCACTTAGCTCAGGTTAAAGATTTTTGAACTCCCCCTCCTCCTCCACCCCAGCTAAAGCAGTACCTTAAATTAAGGCCCCAGCACAGCACAATCCAGAAAGGTAACTCCAGCCTATTATTGACAATGTTCAACCTAGTCTGCATTGTATGCAACAGAATTGCACTCTGATAACATTGAGCTGTCACAAAACACAATGTTATTCAGAATAATTTAGTGCTTTAGGAAGCAGGATGGATAGAAATGATGAATGGAATGAATGGTTTGCAGTTAATGGTGCTATTTTCTGGGTTATGTCAAATACAGAATGCAATCAAATTATTTTCTTTTCTGCGTGGGGGAAGAAGCCAGAAGTGTGCACTGAAGAAATCTACAAATGCTTTTATTATGTCCCCAAGGCCTTTTTTTCCTGCAGTTACGTGCCCTTAAGTTCAAAGTCATGGTAAATACTCTTGCCAAGATGGTGTAGAATAAGCAAAACAAGGCAGTGAGATTTCAATCAAGAGCGTGTGCAGTGAAAAACAAAAAGTATTTTGTCATCCATTTGCTTTTAAGTTGTTTAGAGGCTATAATAAGGGACAATCTAGATATCATGTTGTTTTTTTTTAATATGAGAGGAAAGAGAAAATGAATTGTAATGCAAACAAAGGGGAATACTGGTCTTTGGAAGCAGAACTGTGTGTGAATATACAGTACAAGAAGTTACACGTTGTGCAATATCTGCAGTTTGCTTTTGTACCACAAGCATACGTACAGAGTCCCCAACAGTCCCCAACAGTCCCAGCCCAGAACCAAGCCCACTGCAGGTGCATGATATAGACCTTGATAGTCATAGTCCAAGCTTTCTGGGTCTTCATAAATAATCAGCAGCTGAAACCCAGTCAAAAGTGTTTAATGTGGTCCAGTTTAACCAGATTGGGTCACTAAGAAATAAGGTAGAATGAACATTCTACAGAGCTTCACGCTGGAGTTGGGCACTGCTGCTTTTGATGGACCTGTAAGGCAATGTCGCTGTAAACAGACCCACTCTGCACTACAGGGCCTGATATGGTTATGTTATGGCTCCTCCAGCATCCACGCTGCAGAAGCCTCAGTGACCAACAGCCACAGTTTCACCAACAGACTTGTGGCTCCAAGTAGACCACGTTGAAAGATGCCTTACTGAAAGAGAAAGATTCCATGTGTATGTTAATTTAATTGTATCCAAATTTAGATTTACTATGTGCATCTTAATGGGCTGCTTGTTGTATATTCCTAGCATAATTGATTATCTCTGTGCTTAATTATTGAATTGGGAAATGTCTACTTTTCACATTGTATGAGTTAAAATAATTAATGTTAGGTGATATAAAATCTGTGTTGAGCCAGATGTGCATGTGCTGATGGAGGCGTTTTTGTGCCAAAATGTTGACAGCATATAATAAATTATTTTGAAGTCGGTAGTGTGCATCCTGTTTATTTTATTATTTTGATCGATTCTCGTTAGGCTGCACCTCAATAACTTTGGATGCGTGTTCTTTTTTTTTCTTTTCTGCACTACATAAAATGCAGTTTGTTCGGAGACTGCAGTTCTCTCAGAGTCGAAGCCGTGCACTGTGCTAACACTTTTAACCCTTGGTTTGGTCTCAAAAGCTTCACTCAATTCAATCAAAATTCCTTCAGGGCAGAAATCAATCTAGAGGTGGCCTACTCAAATGTCGCCATCGTGTGCACTGACATTTCAGTTAACAGTCACATTTCACTCAACCAGAAGTCTTTCAATCTGCGCTGGGGGATGACCGCTAAGGCTGAAGCAAAAATAAATTAACCTTTCTCAAAAGGACTGTCAAAAGATATTTTTGTATCCTAATTTATAGGAAAAGACACATCACTAAAGGATCATAAAGCCCTTGCTATATTGTTTTGCAAAAAGTAGGAGAAAGTTTTCATCCTAGGCACTGCATAATGTACAGCAGTATTATGAAGCTCGAAGCAGTATATGCATAATACACAACGGAAGAAAAAAGTGAAAGAGAAATTAGAGTAAATTCACTTGGTGAACCCAAGAGCAAGAATAAATTATACATTAAAAGCTCTAATGAAAAGAGGGGTGTTTAAGGCTAATGGACTGGGTGCAGTGAGAATGCATCTCTCACTGTGTGAGTTTTTGGCAGAGCAAGGTCTGAGTCAGCAAATCTCAGTTTAAGAGCTGGACTGTACTTACATAATAATTGCTTAAGATGATCTGTAGTTATACCATTCCTAGCAGCATAAAAAAGGGAGCTTGTCTGATTGGACAGTTTAGTTGGACGGATTCTTTCAGCAAAAAGTTCAACTTTCTAATCAACCTACTGTATTCCAGAAAGTCATCTCAGGTTATTGAATTTCCCCAGGTCATTGGTCAGTGAGCTGTGATACACTGCACTGTCTGAAACCGAAAGACTGAGAGACCTTGAGCTCTCTGCAAGGTTTCTTTCAGGTGAAGAATTTCTTGCACAAATGTAGGAAGTGCAGAAAACTCTCCAAAGTGCCAAATGGTTCATTATGAGTTCATCAAGGTTGTGGTCTTCTGATTTTAAATAAAGTCACAGCAATAAAGCTGTTTAAATATTTCAGCAAGACTGAATCTGAGTGTTGAGATCATCACAGAAACTGAAATGGAAGCAATTTAAGATAATGGCCTATTTTAATAAGGTCTCCGCTTGTTTTACTACAAAAGTACACTTTAATGACATTTTCTATTTTAGCAGTGCAGTGGTTCTTCATAATATCTTAAACATATTTTCTAGATTTCCATTTTCTTCTTTTCTTAAAGATAGGACTGGTTTACATTCTGGAGAGGTTAATTACTTCAAAAAGCAAATTCTTTAGGCAGTAAAACTCTTGGAAGAATGTTCTCAAGCTACTGCCACCAGATTCGTATACAGAGAAGTAACTAGCAAAAAGAAGTCTGACTAGCCATTGAAATCATAACCTACTTTAATATTGGGAAACAGTTTCTTTGATCTAATTAAGCAAAGTGTTTATATTGATTGATATTGATATTGATATATGATTGTTTTTTAATTAATTCAAATTAGGTAATTAAGAGTATATAATGAGACTAAACACAAAATAACCCAACAGACTTGAAATGGACTCTCCCAGGTGCAGGTAAAACATTTTATTGTGAGACAACAAAGATTCCATAATTGCATGGCGAATGGCCTTTTACATCGTTTCAATGGAGTGTGGATAACCAATTACTAGCATTTGAAAGAATAAAAATATTTGCCAGGCTTATCTGTAAATTTAAGCATACTGTACCATAACTGCACCTGTAGAGGACCATTCAGGAAAATAAAGATTACGTTTGCACATTGTTTTTATTCAATCATAGTTGGTGACACTTTAGACTTGGTTGTTGACTGATATCGCTGTGAACTTTCCTCTCTGCCCCTTAAAAACATCTTCTACACTTCTGTTTTTCCCTGATCAGTGGTCTATTCTGGGATGTTTTCCAAGCTAAAAAGAAAAGCTGACAAGAATTCAGCTTTTGGTTTGAGGAGTTAGACAACCTGCCAAAACTACTAGAAAAACAAAAATCCCTGAGTTGTGGTGCATTAATTGGAGTTAGAAAAGTAATCTGGATTGTTTTTCTAACCCTGGCATGCCCTCAACCCTCCTCCCATCTCTTTACTTTTTAGAATTTCCTACTCCCTCTCAACAGTCTTGGCAAAAACAAATTGCACAGATTGAGCCTGTTCACTAATGTGCGGCATGCCATATTGTAGTCCTTACAACCCATGCTATAGCACAATTTGGGGTTTTGCTTATTTTTTAATTTTTATTTATAATCAGCAGAATTACTATACAAATCTGACACAGAGCTCTGAAAAGGCAAATACCCTCTTTGACCATCGCAGAGACACTATTTAAATTTTATATGGTACAAAGTATATTGATGAGACGGTGCCTGTGTCAAAACAATTTTATCTTAATGGAGCATTCATTCCAAATAAAAGCGTGCTCTCCACAGGAAAAAAACAAGAGCTAAGACCATAAATTGATTGTGTCCCATCCTAGGACCAGAGTGTCTGTGGGTTTTGAAGGTCTCTTCAGGACCCGAAGACCTGAAAGAAGCTCTCATTTCACTGGAGTTAAGCCAACCACCAACTTCTTTAATTTAAGAGCTGAGTTGGAATGAAAAATTACATTTTTACATTTTGTTTACTAAAACCAAGTCATACCAGGATCAGGCCCAGGGCTGGATAGCCCTGTTTGCAGACATGATGTATCTCATACAATTCATTTAATCTCCATTCATCCATCCATTCATAACCATCTTATCCAATTCAGGGTCATGGGGGAACTGGACCCTACAGTATGTGGGCAAGCAATAGGCGCAGGGCAGGGAACACCCTTAATGGGACACCAGTCTGTCGCAGGCCAGACTCACAGACACAAACAAACACATACTCAAAGCAGGGACAATTTACCAAGAAGCAAATTAACCTACCAGGAATTGATCCCAAAGAAAACTGGGCCCCAGCGCTGGGAGGCAGTAATGCTAACCTCTTTAATACTTTAATACTTTAATACGATCACTTTCTGCATGTTTTTTTTCTGTATGCATACATTTAATAAAATTCCCAGCATTATCACTTCAAATTCCAACTGAACACTCATTCACATTGCCAATGCTATTCTGAAACCAGCTAAGAGATAAGTCTAACACTACTGTAAGTGTAGCTTGAACTGGATTTGCTTTATTACAAGCTCATGTGCTGCCCATAATCTGCACCAGAGCATACAGTGAAATTAAAGGTTTAAGACAACACTCCATCTATTATAGTCATGTATTATGTTACTGTAAGCCTAAATGTTAACCCTAGCCATAGTCTCCTCATGACCCTGCCCATAACTCACTTTAACACTAATCCAAAGTAGCTCATACAGAATTTCTAGCCCAGGCCCAGTTCAATTGTCTACTTGCATTAGCAGAGAATATTAAATTGTAACCATCAGAATACTGCAAAATAAATATGCACAGCACTTCTAATCCCAGTCTAGCCCTAAATGTAGTGTATATCTCCATTAGGGGTGTAGCAGCAGCTGTTATTTTTACGGGTACTTTCCAATTAGAAACCAATTAAATAAAATCATTCACTTGACATCTTACCAAAATAAAAGTCATTTGTTTTCAGATTGGGTTAAATGAATACCAGTGCACCCAAAAGCCCTCAAGGGTCAGGTATGCCCACCCACTAATCTATATGCTCTCAAAACTCCAGTCCCCAGTACACAGAACACACGTTAACTAAAAATCTAAAAGCTACACTCAAACGACACTGGTAAATCTACTCACATTTAACTCTAACTTTACTACAACAGCAGAATTCTAACCCTAATCAAACTCAGATTGTTAAAACCAAAGTTTCTTTTGCAACTTAGCACAAGCAATGCATGAGGAAAATATAAAACAGTGACTGTGAAGGAAGGTTTAACTTTAAAGGGAAAACCAAACTTACAGTACTGTATGTTTCTCATTAGACTGGCAAGTAGACGGGTCGGTTTGAAATGCCATTTTATACCGCTTTAAAGATATCGCACTCTGCTCAAGCTGCAGCAGGTGTGTCAAAGAGCGCAGCTGAGCCGGTCAGCTAGCTGCACTTGTTAATGAGAACACCCCAACACTTTTCTCTTTAATCTGTTTCTTATCAGCTCATTCCATACCTGCCAGGATCCAGCCGACAGAAAGCAGTCAACTTACCCCCGCAGCACGGAAATACCTCCTCAACACTTCACGGTGCGGAAACTATTTTCCGTGCTTCCCATCCACAGCGACTCGCCCCCATAAATCACATTAAGTAGCTTTGAAAGAATATGGCATCTCATTATGGCAACAAATTCAAAATGATCTTGATAGATGGCACAACTCCCAATGCGTTCTCTCTGGTCTGCCAAACTGGGCGCTATCTGTAATAATGTATGTACCGTTATTATTTCTCCCTCTCTGTTGATTACTGGTTTTAATAGGACGTGCTTGCAGGATCATTTGAAAGGCTGAAAGATGAGGGTGCACAAAATGAAGATGTACACAGTGTTTGTTTGCCAGCCAGTTATCGTCAGTTCTGTTATAAGCCCCATGCAGAGTGCCTAAGCAAGTCGCAGCTCAGACCCAATCCTCTACATTCCTTTCAGCAGGAGGCCTTTCCAAACCCTAGGACGCTGTACATAATGATAAAGAAATGACAGAAAAGCACTATGAGAAATAAACTAGAACACACAAAAAAAAGATCATACAGGTTTATACAGATGGAGTTTAGGGCAATCAGAGAGAGACCCTCTTAAAAAGGAAAGTTGTAAGTTTGAATTTGAAGAGGGTCAAAGAATTTTTCTCCTGTAGGGTCTACGGAAGGGCATTCCATAACACTTGAGTAGCAACAGAAGTGGCACAGTCACCAAATGCCTGAGATTTGGTTTCAGGTACAGTGATCAGAGGACCAGACTCACAATATAGGGTGGGAGACTGTTCCATAAGCTAGGGGCCCAGTAACTAAAGGCTTTACCGCCAACTGTTTTTATTCATGCATGGAATATGAAGAAGACCTGCATTCTGTGATCTAAGCAGGCGAATTGGATGGTAAACATTAATAAGTTAGACAGGTGCCTGACCTCTGAGAGCCTTGTAAGTAGAGCCTTGTAAGTAATCTATAAATAAAGAGGTAATAAGAAATGTGGTCATTAGCCCTCGAGCCCCTCTTGTACAGTATTCAGCTTCTGGAATGGGAGGACTGACAATGAGTTGAAAGCTGTAGATTGGAAAAACAATCAGATCTGTTTTTAAAAAAGTCCTCAAATCTGTACTATGACGATATACAGTATCAGTAACGACAGCTTACAAGCTCTGGGTCTCCTTAAGCAACAGGTAAGTGACTTCACTGTCTGTGCCTGGAATGTGGACACGGATGGGGACTCAGAGTTGAATGGATGATGACTAAGGGGGTTAGGAAGCTTGCCAGAAGGGGTTTGTTAGAGTACAGGTTTCTAAAGTTCCCTTCTTGATGCTCAATGCCAAAATATTAAACAGCTGTGGTGAAAGACTTACTGAAAACTCAGTTACTGAAAACTCAGAAGAATATTGATTTCATAACACATTAAACTGTCTGCTTCCTGTTGTTATAAAAAATGTACCTATTATTTACTGTCGCATAAAAGCACTTGGGTGAAGTCAATTTAAAAATGCAAATGCATTCTCTGTGCTGCAGTGCCAGCTGTACTGTAAATAGCACCCTTCCAAATACTGTGATTTTTGGGCTATTAATAAATGTCCCTTGTAATGCAAACCCTAGCACATTTCCTTAACTACAGTTCTAATAGCACAGCCACAATACGATAGTTGGATCAAATAAAATTAAAAAGATGGTATTCAGGGTTTTTTCTGAAGTTAATGATGTAGGTAATGATGAAAGGAAGCATTCTGTAATTACTTCAGAAAGCGCTAGTCTTTTAAGACTTACGTTTTTGTGAACCAAATTAAAATAAATAATGAAAAGAAAACTGTGGTAATTGATGTGGAAGATATTAAAATGAAATGACCCAAATATGAAGAGCAATGCATTTTAAAGTATGTTCTGTCTGAGGATAATTTAATCGCTGCCCTCTTTTTTCCTTTACATGGAGGAGATAAGTTAATAGAATTGGTGATTTGGGTGCTTGGCTTAGTAACCTTTCAGTTCAGTGAGTGCAGTCACTGAGAGATACAGTCATTCAGGGTTACTTCAATTTCATGGACGCACAGTTCCCCATTGATCCTGCGATATTTATACAGGACCAACCCCACTAAAATGAGTCACCTGAATCAAAATATGCCTTTGTACACAACCTTAAAAGGTTGGAACTGGAACATTCTGGAATAAAATAAGCCCAGAGCAAAGAGATTTGCATTAAAGATAAATTTAAGACATTTTTCCTGTTTTGTTTTTAGACCTCTGCTTAAAATGCTGAGAATTATTTATGTGGATTTATGAGTTCTTACAGTGTTGTGATATTTAACAGTTCCAACTGTGCTATGTGAGGAGTGATCTCCAGAAGCTCAGACATACTGGAATGAATGCACACAGCCTCTATGAAGTCAATACCAAATGATGCACAGAAAATACATTCATTCATATTCAAATTTAACTTACTTCCTCTTGCTACATGTAAATTCTAGGGCATCTATTAAAATGAAAAACAAAAAAGGCAAAAAAACAATGCTGGTGGCTGTGTTTCAGTCCTTCCCAGAGCAGGTGGAGTAAGAGGCGATATTTCACAATGACTGATTGTCTTTTCACAATGGCTACAATCTCAGCAATGACGTTTGAAATGTCATTGGGAGATATTTTGCTATTAAAGTGTCACTTTCCTCACAAGTGTGAAACATTTACAGCAAGGTTAAACATGTGGCTTAAGACCCCTCTGTATTCAGCTGTGGACAGAGTACCTTCACATCACTGTGAAACAGAGACAGAGCAGAGATGCGCTTGAACCTTGATACTGTAGCAATATTTCACCTTCTGGCTGATAACACCGATAACACCTGATTTCCAATAAAAGTTAACAGGACCTACATAGAGCTACTTAGTACTAAGATAACAAAAACTGAAGCATTGTTTACCCCAGTCCCTGAACTCCTCAGCACAGAGGTGGGTGGGCCCAAGAGCTTTGGGGGAAACAACTTCCCAAATGCCTGTTTCAGTCAGAACTGGGTTAACCTGGCTTTGAATAGTATCTGAATGGCACCAGGGATGGAAATGCAATCTGATAGAGGTGAAAGAATATACATCACAAATTTGCCCCCTCATTAATCAAAACTTAGCCGTCTGCTGCTTGGTAACAAAATTAGAATGCGGTAATGAGCCATAACAAATTTTAAATAAGAATCTCTGTAGAGCTGTATGCTTTTGAACCCCTTTAATTCATCTTCTGGTCATTGACTGGTCTTTTTTCCCTTGGTTTTTACATTTGAAGCCCTTTTATAAAAGTCATATTTCTGACAGATTTTAAGTCAACGTGCAAAGAGTTATGTCCCCTCAAAAAGTTACGCAATCTAATTTTTTGAAGCATGAAAGGCTCACAGAAATCTGACCAAATAGCATTGCCCACAATGCTCCAGAGAGACATTAAACAGAATTGTAATTAAGCTACCCTAAACCATCCCAATAGATTTCTTTGCATGAGGTGATTCCATCATACTATTTCAAGTGATGCCTTGAAAGATTATTGGATTCAAATTTCCGAGGGGAAGGCCTATTCCTGAAATTAGCCACTTGAACGTGTGTATGTGATTTGCTTGAGTGCTTTAGTAGATGTTTTAATAAAGACGGAAAATCGAATGTAATGCAATTATCACGCTATGAAAAATGCAGAAACCATAGAAAGACTCCCAGAGAAAATATATCAAGTAGACCATCACATGAAAAGTTCAAACACTATATAATTTTGAGTGCTCAATGGTGTAAAAAAAAGAAGCGCTCATCCCCCCGCCAGAGCTGGTTCTACTTAAAAATAAATTCTAGACATTTTGAAGTCACCGCAATTAAGTATGCTACACCAGCACTTGTTTGTACCTGCAAAGGCACTGGACTGCCCGTCTCACGCCTTCCTTTTCGCGATAAACCTTAAAAATAAAACAGAAAAGGCTGAGGGAACGGAAATTTGGATCCGGGAGTTAAACAGCTAATTTGGCTGGAATGTGCTCGGAGGGCTTTAATCATCTTTAATGTTTTGGGGTTCCTGGCAGCATCTGCTTCTGTTTGAGACCCTCTTCTGCTGTATTGGGGCTGGCCCTTCAGGAACGGGCTGGGTAAACCGGGGTAATTGATTTTGTACAGGACTGCTGCAGGCAGAAGCTCCCAGCAAGCGCCACTCTTCGCAGTCCAACTTTCCTACCGGAGAGTTTCTCTTTAACTACACAAACTTTTGGATATTAGGAACAGTGACAACTTGACGTAAAATAAACAGTGTAAGCAAATTTGTCCTTTTGCAGAAGACGATATTATCCCAAAAAACACTAGGGGGCAAACTAGGCCATTAACCACGCGCTGACGGCTGGTCTTTTTGATGAGGTGGTCTCATCCGAAAGACCAAACACAAGGAGGTGCAGGAGCTCTCTTGTTCTAACGTCCCGCAATAATAATCCAATTGTTAATACCCACTGGACTTTGTCGTTCTTTAGAGCCCATAATGATTTTTTTATTTTAAAAAGGGAAAGTGATTAAGTAATTCTCATGGTTATTTAATTAAATGTTGAGAGATGGCGGCAAAAGAGGAAAGCTTCCTTCAGTGACAAGCTCGTCCCTTCAGCAGCAAGCAAGATTGTTTCCATATGAATACTCTAGTGCACTGTAGATTGTTAAGGTTTACAAACCAACAAGAAAATACCATTTTGACAAGTAAAACATTGCTGTATTTTCTTTAATGCCCTAAGAAAACTGACCAACTTGTGTTTTTCAGGATTTCACAGTGAAAATAAGCTTTTTGTACTAACAAAAGCAACACTAAAGCTCAAAGATAAAACCCGTAAAATACTTTAAGAGATTGTAAAAAGCATGTCTGTTTATTGAAAACAACTCGAGATTAGGTATTGGAAACACACTCCATTTTCTCCCTAGTATTAAGATGTAAGACGTAAGATGTGCCAAAAAGAAATTTAAAAATATACAGATCTGTTGTTGTTGTTTTTTAACTATCAACTGAAAGAGACAAGAACAAAGTTTTAACAGATTGTGAATTTCTTCTTTCAGGAGTACTGTTTCTACAGAATTTTGAAAAGTAGAATTTGAAAGGTTGGTTCTCATCTCTTCATGTACTCTCACAAGAGTTATTCTGATGGATTTAAACTTCAATACCTGTAATCATTTCCTTCAATAACATTCGGTTAGTCATACTGTACAGTAGGATAAAAGCCTTAACAAAAATAAGTCAGTTTACACATCCTATACAACATCTTTAGAAGACCACAAACTGGAAAAATGCAATTGCATTTCATATGATATCTATCTAGTTCCACCAAGACACAAATAATCCATAAGATAAGGGGTATGGCAGAGCAGAGGGAATTGAAAATCAAATCTCTGGGTAGAATAGATGTATTGGGTTGATTGCCCAGACTTTGCGGAAACAGTAATATTTTTTTAAAACCCAGATTGTGGATTTCGTTCTTCCATCTGGATCCCTGTGATTAGATAGCACCCCTAATGTATGTGAAATGTAACTGCAGGACAGGTTGGGTGGCATTAATGCCTATCAAACACAAAATGTTTCTGTATCAGCCCATTTTCTGCTAACAGCTTCTTCTGAACTCACTATGGCAAAAGGTACTACAGCACATGCTCACTACTACTATGGGTGCTACTTGGAAGGTGTTCTGTTGATTGAGCTTTGAGCAGATCTGTATGGGTCCCTGCTATGGGCCGTTCTGGGTAACCATCTGGGAAATTTAAAAAAAACAATAGTTTCTGAGCTTCCGAAGTGAATTGGATCTAAAGAAGAATACCAGTTCCACACAGTGCTCCACCCTAGAGCTTCTCTGAATGTTTTTTCCAGACACAACAGCTGCTTCCCTACAAACAAGTGTAAGAACTTTTACCTTCAGCGATAGCCATGACTAAAAAAATGATCCAGGCAAACAAGCATTTCCAAGACTTCAGAAATAGAATAAGAGAGAAATATGGATGATGAAAGCAAAGTAACAGATGGCTCTTCTTGTTGCATAAAATAGAAGACGTAAAAAGGTTTAAACTTTTTATGAAAATAGCTGGGTCTCTGCAAGTCCTTTCTCTCAAAGAGTTTGGCTCGAACGTCATGACTGCTCTGGGCTCAGAGGGGACTGTGCACTGCCTTGCCTCTAGTTGTCAATGTTCATTTGAATGAAGGGGGAGATTTTCCAATGCGTGTTTCTCTAGCCAAGCACATTTTCAACACTATGACATAATAAGAGGCTCCAAAGAGAGTCAGCAATTATTTTATTGCAGGTTTCATTGCTTCGCTGAAATTGACAATAAACCATAAGTGTTATGAAGCATGCTAGGCCTGCTCTGTACTTACAGCAGGCATTTTGTTCTGCAGGAGCTATAGGTTTCATTGAAGTCTATATACATTAAGATATTCCTTTCTTCCTTTATGGTCTTTTACAGTAATTTTCTCTCACTTTCAGGTGTGCATCATTAATCTGTGGTTATTGCAAATGCTTAAATAATATTGAATGGTGGAGTTATTGTTAACAACATTAATAATTGAATGTGCTGCATTGAATAGTAATACTGGTGAAGAATTAATTATGCACTTTATGGTAAGAGAAAGGGTCACATGCAAAGGTTTCAATAAACAAGTAAAGAAACCCATGCAACTTCTATTGTGTGTTACATTAAAATACTGAGGGTTAAAATTCTTGATATTACAAACTAAAACCAAAAGAGAAAATGCCGAAGGCACAATGCAATAATAAAAATTATTTTCTAGAAACTTCATTCAAACAGCTTTACAGGTAATGGGGATCCCCTCCACCACCACTAGTGTGCAGCCCCACCTGGATGATGCAGTATCAGCCAGAGTGTGCCAGTACACTCACCACACACACCAGCTCTCAGTGGGGAAGAGAACAGAGTGATGAAGCCAGTTCAGAGATGGGGATTATTAGGAGGCCATTATGGGCAAAGGCCAGAGGGAAATTCGGCCAGGACACTGGAGTAACACTCCTACTCTTTTCAAGAAACGCGCTGGGATTTTTAATGACCACAGAGAGTCAGGGCCTCGGATTTACGTCTCATCCAAAAGACGACAACGTTTTTTTTTTACAATAAAGTGTCCCCAGCACTGTACTGGCACATTAAGACCCACAAAGACTGCAAGGTGAGCATCCCCTTCTGGTCCCACTAACACCTCTTCCAACAGCAACCTTAGCTTTCCCAGGAGGTCTCCCATCCAGGTACTGGCCAATAGGTTTGTGTATATTCTTTGTGTGGAGGGGAACAAGACAGAGGCCATTCTGTTTGGGTACCACAAAGCAAATCGACCACTGTTTCAGTGACAGTCTGCACAGTATACTGGCAGGAAATAAGATCCACGCTAGGCTGAAGCATAGTTTTCAAGAAGTGACCGAGCTGAAAAAGGAATAAAGGGAGCTGTAATGAGGTACGGTGTAGGGTCATGCACAGCTTATCTTACATGACAAGCACAGAATACGCCTGGAACTTTACAATTCTTTCTGCTTCTTTTTTAGTTGTGCGTGTTAATTTTTTTTTCTAGAGCGGCTCAGATGAACTTCTTCCGTTCCTGTTCCAGATGAATGCTTTGACCTTTCCTGGATGCACGGTGCCCAGTGAGTCAGGGCCCCCCTGTTGACTTGAGTAAGTCACTGCCAGCATGGTGCTCACAGCTCTCAGTCAGAAGGCAAGGGGTCACGAGTTCACTCCCAGCCTCTGGTGACCACACCAACCTGCAGCTGGGGTTCCTGTGGGTTAGTGCAATATTCCGTCAATGCAAGCCAGCTTCAGTTTTTTTTGTTGCACAAATCAAACAAGTGCCAAGATTTTCTGGTACATACCAAAGTACCAAAGTACTCTCCCAAATAAAGCTGCTGTCCTGAAACATATTCCTGGGGTCAGTCCTGGACTGGAGCACCTTCTGTGTGGAGTCTGTGTGTGTTCTCATTGTTCACATGAGTTTTTCCAAGTGCTCTGATTTCCCCCATATTATTAAAGACACACTGGGCAGCTGGTGTTAATTATGGTCTCTATACTATATTTGTGTGTGTGCCTGTGATGAACTGACATCCCACCTTGAGCCCTGTGCTACCGGGAAAGGCTCAGGTATCAGCTTTCTGATAATAGAAAGGGACAAAAAACAATTTAGTTAATTTATTTTCACTGCATGCTGGAAAAGTAAAGGAAGAGTGATTTGCAAATAAAACTTTTTACATTCAAAATATTCCAAGAATCTTTTCAGTCACTTCTTATCTACAGGTGCAAGTAAATTGCAGTATGGACAGGTCCTAATGTTGTAATCCTGAGGGAAAATTTCATTTGTGAAGTGAGAGATCGCTGTGCCATCTTAATGCATATCTAAAGATCTCACTAAACAGAGAAGCAGGATGGCACCACAAAACTGCACAATTACCCCCTTTTCCAAAGGAGTCGTAGCTCATTCTGGGAAGCATGATTCCACCAGCAAATATCCGTAAGGACCCAGGTGGGTCCACACATTGGTGGTGGTGGTGGAGAGGATCCCCATTACCTGAAAAGCGCTTTGAGTGGAGTGTCCAGATAAGTGCTATTTATATCTAAGCAATTATTAATTATTATTAATCCTTCTCGAACTGTCTATAGAATTATACTAGTCAATCTATGCCCACTGTCTCACCTCCCAAGACAAACATTTTGAGGACACAAATGACCAAAAGCGTTTTCACTTTCTTTTATTTATTTTTCCCACAGCCAAAAGCAAGCTAAAAAGAAAGACCCCTCCCCCCCTCCCCGACAAGACAGCCAGCTTCAGCTTGAACGAATGCTGAAACCAGGACTCCACTTTGTCATACAAATCTCCAAACACAGTCTTTGATCTTAATCAAACACACAGATGGCATTGTTTCACCAAAGTAAAAAAAAATAACACAAGCAACCAAAGGTGCTATTCATTTGCAGGCCAAGTTTCGACGGTAGTTGGCACAAGCTCTGTGAAGTTGAAAAAGAGGACTGGGAATGATTGCAAAACATTTCAACAAAGTAACAGCCTGACAGCAGTGAAGAGTGAAGAGAGATGGACTTTATCATTAGAAATCCACTTCACATCACAATCCTGAGCAGGTCACCAGCTACCCAAGCAGCAGTGGAGTTTTTTTTTTATTGCAGATTGCTTTTTATTTAGATTTTGTTTTGGTGGGGGGAGGGCAATTTAGCCTCCACTGTTCATAGAAATTTTTGTGTTAGCTATCCACACCCTGGCTGTGAAAATGCACTGTGAAGAACAGAAATGAAGTGTAGTGGAGAGGTGTTGTATCCTGTCAAATTAAAAGATAGTAAAGGATTCTTTCATCATTCATTTTTTCTTCTTCAGATCCGCAGCCCACATTGTAAAGTGCATCAGTACCATAAAGAGCACTCGGTTGAGAGAAAAACAAAACCACTGTGGCCATTCATAGTTGCTAAAAACAACAACAACAAAAAACAATTTTTAAATAGATGAAAATTGGCCTCTCCAAAACCAGGGTAGAACACGCTGTCATGGTCTATCTTGTGTTTCTTCACAAGGGGGACCTCATATATCAGTCTTTTAAACCACAGAAGAGGTCAGCATTCCACAGAGAGCAGCATTAACACCCCCAACAGCATATTGTACAGAACATATACTAAAAAATTGAACAGGCCTTATCTGGAAGAGAGTTCAAAAGAGACTAACATGGGACTCGCTGTGGTCTGGTGAAAGAGGCAAACCTCAGTACAATCCCACACACCCCCTGCACTAAACCACAGAAGCCCTTCTGAAAAGATGATGGAAAGGCTCTACGCAGAGACCGAATTTCCCAGCCTGACAGCAACCTCGCTTGGCCGGAGGAGCAGGAGCTGACGTGACTTTCGATTCAACCATTTGACAACCCAAGGAGCCTCTGCTTTTAGTGAGCAACACAAAAAATAAGGTCGATTCAGCACCGGGGAAAAATTACTAGGAAAACAGCGATGATTCAGAAGGCATGCACCATTAAGAAAGCAGACGCACATTGGAGAAACTTAAAGATCTGCAGACGACTTGAAATGGAGTCCTCAGTGTCATAACAACCCACGACAACGTGATCAGCTTTGATCTGAGGACGGCCCACATGGCCATTGTGCTGAAACTCCCCCCAGGTGACATGCTTGGACAGCTAATGACAAACTGCAGTTGAAGCTGCATGAAGGCTTTCTCACTCCCTATGCAAGCTGAATTGTGATTCATCATCATCTCCCGCGATGTGGTGTGAATTCTGAATCAACCACCGCGTGGGGACATGAAGGGCAGGGCGAGGCACAGGAGTCACATGCGGGAACAGGATTAGCGCCGTTTAAGTCAAAGCGGAAAAAAAATCCAAGAGGAGGAATCAAGGCAAAGAAAAGCCATTTGAATTGTGCAAAGGCGATTAAAAAAAGTCTGCTCCCAGAGAGAAATGCAAAGATGATAAAATATCTTAAAGAACTGATGTCTTTTTCATTTTTCAATTATTTTAGTCCTTATTAATTTTCTATTTAATGAATTTACTGCTTCTCTTACGGCTCAAGGTAACCTTTGGCGAGACACTTCTTCACTCCTAGTGACCCCGGCCTGTGGATCTTAACAATACTGAGCTGCGGCAGCGTGTTTGAGCAATGGACACACTGCCTTTTTATTTCACTTGGTCAGCTGTGCGTCCCTGCATCTCAACACATGAAAACTAAAACTGCCGCATGTCTCTCTTTATTACTGAATTACAGGAGACACAGACAGGACAATCTATAAACAGGCACGCATGCTTAAAATTATGAATAATTACAACTGTACAGAAACTATGACATAGGATGAATACATATATAATTAAATACAGCATAGATTTATAGTAAAGGCAGAAATGGCAAAAAAATGCAAAACCATGAGGAAACTTATATACAGTCTATAACTGCAGAATGACATATGTTTCACATGCAGATAGATATGCAATGATAATTCTATGCATTTTTAAACAGCTTCTTTTTATACAGCTGAATCAGCTGTCAGGATCTCAGTTCAACATTTCATTCAAAGAACATCACAGTGACCTCTGACCCCATACCGGGGCCCTGGTTTGCAAATTCCAGTCTTAGAAAAAGAACAGCACATCCTGGTCTACCAACACCACTTACAGCACCAACCTGCTGTTCTCCTTAGACTTGACAAGAGGTGATAATGTTGTTTTCAATACAAAGATAAAGCAGTTCTACATACAGTACGTGCAAGATGAACTCAACCACCAGCAAAAGAATTTCATGATGATACCAACAGAGGTCTAGAACATTTAGCCTAATGCAATCTTTTCTGCTGTCAAGCTCTAAAAAGGTACAGTAATTTATCAATATAAACCAGGAGCTAAAAAATGTCAAATGTCATCAAACTGACTACTCTGTTATGGCACATAGGAGCCATGCTCTGTGCACAGGCTGCGTGTGGAACACACTCTCCCTGGGAGTAGGAGCACTTTTTGCCTGACAGCTTCTCCAATCATCTTCACGTGGCTCATTTCATCCCAGACACATTCAGGAAAATACAGGGAAGAAACATCTCTTGGCATTTCTGAAAGTCAAAACTCAGACTCAGTCACCATGTCAATGTGATATGAGGACCCGCTCCACAGGGAACAGGGAATTTCAACAAGGAAAGACTGATGTGGCAGAAGCCCAGCTGGAGTCATTTTGCGGACACATTCAAATACTTCATAAAACAGAGACTGTATAAATTCAACACTTGGGTTCCAGACATTTATGGGGCTATTTATTTCTTCTGGTTTTCCTCCAAGCAATCGGAATGATGAAAAGATATCAACGTGCCTTTCTGAAAAAGGTAAATGACAAGGTGTGTGTTTTAAGATTGTCAACCGACAATGCACGCTAAGAATAAAAGAATAGGCATTTAGTTATAACACTGGCTTCGCACATACAGTATAACCCTCTTGTTTAAAGAAAAGCAGTGTTGACAACTTGGTCTAGCATGTGTGACACGAATCCTTATTACAGTAACACTCCCCTCTGTTTCTCCATCAGAAGCAGGGGTGTCTCTGAGGTTGTGACAGAGCATGGTGCAAGCACCCCAGGGTGACTCCATCCTACTCTGCGTGACTGTATTTCCGCCCAGGACCCAAGTGCTAAGGAAGATGGACAGTGTCAGCGAGCCTCAGTGGGTAGAAAATGGAACAGGTTGCGATGACTCACCGTAGCATCATTGAGGACTTAAAGCCCTGGCTTTAAAGAAAAAGAACAAAAAAATCAAATTAACTTGTCATTGACTTCATGGAAGTGTGAAGGCTGTAAATTAGATTTACTTACAGACCCATTTGTCTTGCATGCTTAGCCTGTGATTATCCATCAGTCAGATCACACTTTCCCAACGTGACAGCAGGAGACACTGTATGTGCACTGAGACTCAGAGGAAATTATAGGCCACGCTCTCACATCCTTAGCCACTAGCAGGCCAAAGGAACACCTACGTTGACGAAGGTTTGACAACACACTGACAAAAAAATCAAACTCTTATTGTTGATTTCAGGCCGCCATTTGAACAGCATGTGCATGGTTTGGCTATCATACTAATGTGTGATTGCATTTCAAAACTAAAACCACCATCTTCCCGGAAACCTGACATTGCTGAATATTAAAAAGGGCAGCAAGGCAATTTAACAGCCTAACAACTCAAACGTCTAATTGATTTCCCACCGAACAATTCAGGGTCTCTTGCCTAAAGCTCAAATCAATTCCCAATTCACAACAGCAAATGCTCCTTTATTTCCAAACGTTCAAGATATTCACTGTTGTTCATTCATGTGCAACAGACTACAGAGTACAAGAATGAGGTGAAGAAACAGCCAGGCTGACCAAAAAAAACTCTAGACAAGCAGAAACAACAGTTCATGTATCCCTTTTTACTGCCCTTTTCCCGAGAGATGAGAGAGATTGTATATCATTTTAAAGCAAAAACTTTGAAACAAGAAACCCTTGAATGGTCTTGGGGGGGAAAGCAATCCAACTAGTTTTCTAATCTGTTCAGCAGTTCTCACTACTGAAAACAAGAAGACAGAAACAGAAAAATGGTTCAAAGGGAGAGACAAGCAATTCCTTCTGAAGCAGCAGCCTATGGATTGTGAACATAAGCAAAAAGATGGATTCAGTGTGGATGTAATGAAGAGAGTGCAACAACAGAACAGTCACGAGCAGTAGAGAATGAAGGGAAGGGAGCATTTTCATTTTCTGCCCAGTAGAAACTTTATTAATGTTTTTCCTGATTTTTGAAAATGTCAGAATGGAGAACAGAGGGTTAATCCAACATGCTGAGCAAAACAGAATGCAAAAAATGCAGTGACAGAATAAAGAGTGCATCAGACTATCCAGTGGAGAAAGTGTGCCTGACAGAGTCTGTGCTAGCCAGTGAAAGGCTTGTAAAAGCACCTTCCTGCAGTGACTCAGTGCAAGCTGCTCTGCTCTCAGTAGTCAACAGTGTGTAAGGAGAGCCCGGCTCTGCAGGTTGAAGATGATGAGGCTAGATAACGCAGTCAGAAAGAGCCCCCTGCAGCCTCCCACAGGACACTGCAGCAGAGGCAGAGTATACCGCAAAAAGCAGCTCCCTCACAGCACTTCCACCAAGTTCCAAATACATCAAAATAGAACACTGCAAATTGCTGACATTTCATTAAACCAAAGCACCATTACTTCTTCAAAAACACGATTTCTTTACGTAATATCAGTTCCTTATTAGTTTTAGTGAGTAATTCTTTCTATTATTTTGGGTATAAAAGAACACTAAGATTTTCAGCACAAGTATGTTTACAACATTTAAAAAATAATAAATGCAACAGATAAAAAACACTTTTAGACTAATATCACCTTATAATTGATCATGGAAGATGATGAGGAAGGTGAATGGGACAGATTCACTTACTTCCTGTACAACAATATGCAGCACACAACTTACATTACTGATCCTAGCATAATTACCACTCTCTCCATCAGCTTTCGTTTTTGTCTATATAATCAGGAGATGAAAGCCTCATTTTGACGGAAGAGCGTTTTTTAAGGAACATTTTGTTATCTGAAAGAAGAACACTGATTTCAGAGGAATTTTTAAAACATCAGTGAAATGATGAGCAATTATTTCAAATATGCCTAATTTGTTATATAAAAGTACAGCTGAACTGTATTTGCATTAAAATATGCTAATAAAACACTTTTTAGGTTTGAAGATTTTAGTTTTTATAACAGTTCCTGGAATACAATGAAGAAATCTCCTGTTTTTCAGTGAATATTCCTTTCAGAGGGGCTCTACAGTCTCACACATCAATCTTCTGGTAACTATTTAAAAGCATACTATACGCCGAGTTGTAAGTATGAAGTAATCAGGCTAAAGTGTGGAGTTAACATTCTGTGTGCATCCCAGTGCCCAACATGACAGTTCTTGAACACTCATTCCATTTCAAGTCTTTGACACGGGCAAATTCAAACCCACTCAGGGAAGTGTGATGTCATCAGGCTCCTTGAGAAAGCAGAGGAAATGTTAAAAAAGCTGATTCTCGATTTCCTGGACATGTGGCCAAAGGGTGGGAGAAGATTTGCAGTGATTAGACAATGATTAGAAGTGCAACCATGTGAAAAAACTTTCTTAAGCTACAGGCAAGGGGAAAAAAAAAAGCAAATTTATGCCTTTAAATCAGCACACTAAAAAAGTCCCTTTGCTTCCATGTTTGCTTTAATGACATTATAAAAAAAACAATGTCGAAACAGCCAGAAAACAGATTAGTCATCTTTTTCTAAGGATGATTTAGTGAACTGCTAACCCCTAAGGTCGAAAGCATGACACAGAGCACCAAAGGTGAAGCACAATAATAGAGTAGTTCTACAACCCAGTAAAGGAACAAGGAACCAGGTACTGTACAGCATCAGCTTATTACTGGAGGCAATGACTGATTTAACTCTGGTCATTACTTTGTTTAAGGTATTACTCATCATTTCATTAAATGTAAAGATTTCATCCTTTAGCAAAAACAGCATTTTTTTGTTGTTTGTATATTTTTAAAGTGCAAACATAAAGTAGCAGAGTCCCAACAGTAAATAATAACAGCTAATTTGCATATACATGATAAACTGCCCATAAAGTTGTCAAAACTGATTGCTGAAGTGTACAGACGGGTCGAAATTAAGCAAGCATCATCAGAAAAGGATCTAGTTTACCGACTACCTTTCTATTTTACAATAAGCCTGTGTTCTTTCTTTTTGGAGAGGCTGAAGACAGATTCACAAGTTTGTTAACAATTTGATGCAAGATTGGAGATGACAAAAGAATAGGAAAACTGCTTCCAATTCTACAAATACAGACAAAGGTCTACATTCTGCCAAAATGCCTACAAGGGGAAATGGTTCAAGTATTTGTAAATCTCAAAGCCAACCCATAATCCACTGTGAAAGAAACTAGAGGACACAGTAAAGAGGTCTTTCTTTAATCAATGGGCAGATACACTGGACATTATAGGATGAGATCCACACTAGAAACCAAGCAAGCTGAATGCCCTTACTTCTATTATTATGTATTCTGTGACACGGTGTACATCTAAGGAATTGATTTAAGTGGTTTGAGATCCTTGTTCATACTGAAGTCATAGTTATTGTGTTGCCATAAAAAGAAAGTAGCAAGCCACTGTCTTCCCAGTGTTGAATCTACGCCACATGGGCACCGTGTCACGTAACTTACCAGCTAATATATTCACTACAGGAGAGCACGGACAGCTTTTCACCCAGGCAAACTGAAATAAACTGTTATGCTGATTCATTTGCATCTAGACAACGCATCAAAACAGATGGGAGACTTTGTGTGTGTGTGTGTGTGTGTGTGTGAAAGGGGAAACGGGGTAATAGAATTGGAATCCCTGCATTACAGAGAAACTACACAAAAGGTCTCCATTTCAATTAAGCTATTTTCAGAGTGATGGAAATGCTGAAATTGCGTTAGATGGCTCTAAAGTTCTCAGATGAGGTAGATGATAAGGCAATTTGATCCAGTGTTAATACAAAGACCATGAGCAGCAGAGGTATTTGTGTTCAGATGGAGCGAGGTAATGAAAAGATAATGCCAGCGGAGAGGGAGAATACTGAAAGCGATGGCTTGCCCTTCAGAAAACACTCAACAAAAGAATTTCACAATCTTATTGTATGCTGTGAATCACTTTGAGAGATACCCTGGAATTGTAAATGAACTTCTATGACCCCCTTCTTGCTATCTCTGAAGTCTTCAGACCTTTCCTGAGCTAAAGAGGGAGTTTTGTAAATGGAAAACAGAATAATATCTACCAGCTAGCTTTGTTGTGGTCACACAGTGTTCCGAATTCAGACACAGGAACGGTGATGAAACAGGTGCTGACGATGAAGGCACACCACTGCCACACTTCTCGGTTCCTCTCAAATGACTTTAGCAGCATAAAGGGTTAATCTCAAATCTAGCTGACAGAAAACCCCTGCCACACGCTTTTTATTTAAGTGAGAATTTGTTTTCATGCTTTGACCTGTCATTTGTTCAACAAAAGACTATTTTAACAAACTGAAGAACACTGATGAACAGCAGAGCAGTTCAGCATAAAAATGTTTAACAGCGATCATACTAATGTTGTGCATTAGTACAGTGCTTTTTCAGCCCTTTTTCAGCACTCAGAGAGTGTTTTTGTCATAGGAGGGCCAGCACTGAAGTACAGTACCCACCTGAGTGACTTTCAAAAGCCTTTATGTGCCACTACATTGCAGATCAAGTGAAAAAACTACTTCATCGGCTGAACTGAGGACAAATGTAGGCGAGCTGGATTGAGCCTGATTCTGGAATTAAAGCAGGCAACTGCAATTAACATTGACAATGATCAAACGAGATTTATAAAGGTCACAAGGAATTATGACAATGATTTAATGAACCCTGCAAAGGACACAAATTCCTGTAGCACTGTGCTCCCTTGCAATATTGGCCTTAACAGACACTGCTCCACCATCACCACTGACACAGATCTGCTGCCCAGTACTGACCAAGCCCAGCCTTGATTAACTTTCCAAGACTTAATGACATGGCTGCTGGCAAACTGACAGCTTAGTTAAAAAACTGAAGAAAAGCTAATCAATCAAAAGCAGGATTTATTCATATGTTTTTCCTTTTGCATATAATATCCTATACTTCTCAGGACAGAAACGTCATTTAACAATGCAAGACTACGCTTGCCAGATATTTCTTTATTAAAAATCATATTAAGAATTCAGACTCTGGGTTGACAATGAAACTATTGTAACTGGCGGCATCGATCCAAGCTGGATTCTGAAGACAAGTTACGGATGATATAAGGTCACTTTACTCCGTATTTTGACGCACTGGCACCTGGAGAACCTAACACAGGAGATGAAATTGATGCAACCTTTTTAGTGCGGTTCTAATTTTTTCTTCAGCGAAATTGTGTAAACACTAAGTTGCGCAGGGCTGCTCTGATGACAAATTCTCAGTATATTCACCACTCACCCAAAACTGCAGTTAAGAACGATCACAAAGAATGCTCCCTAGAGCAGCTCACTGTACAGTATTGTGGACTTTTTAGCTTGTTGACAGATACAGCAGCTAAACGCATTTTTTTTTTTATTATGTACGGAAGCGCACTGCTGCCATCAAGAAAAAAAATCAAGTGGTATCTCGTTATTACGCGCAAAGTATGCCGTATTTACACGATAATACATGATCTGGTCATTCAGGTGGGTAGCTGTGTCAGCATGCGTGTTCTGCAAAGAATAAACACCTGTTACTCTTTCCTTTGCATGATCTGGTCATGACGAGATAGGAAACTATAGCAGGAACAGTGGGGTTTAGTGATCGTGACAATTCAGAAAGTGCTCGGACTTCCTTTCTACTAGGGTTTATCCAAAATGAAATGTTACAGTTTGTGCCTAATGTGAGCCCAATCATTTTAACCACGAGGACAGTCAAGACTTATCCTTAAGCGAGAAAGAAATGTACCGCGCCATCGATTCGATGGCTTAAAACTGGACTTTTGTATGATAATTTTGCTATGGCGTGATTATCACGTAAAGTACGCGATGATGATCCATCTTGTAACGACGACATACTTTCTATAGAGTAATTACGAGATAAACCCGTGAAATATGTTCCTTTGATGGCAGCAACCAAATTCCGAAAATGATGTACAGTGATAGTATTTCGATGTGACCAGATCGTTACAATACAGTAAACTGTTGGTCAATGAAAACTGTTCCCATGGCTTTTGTATTATAAATATACAATGTGTCCTTAATATACTGTATACATTTCGTTAAAGCACACGAAATACAAACAATATCCAACGTACGCAACTGACCGGTGATATTCCTGAATTTTAAAGAAATGTGGTATTTCTTTAATAATTCTTTATTTGTTTTGTTATTTGTGCGAGATCGCAGGAAAGTCACGTTATTTCTGAATTTAAATATCGTGACTAAATGTGAGTTAAATTAGAAGTCTGTTAAACCGAGGGTTACTGAACTGTTTTTTCCCATCGCATACAGGAGAATGGGAGTGCATCTCCGGGCAAGGTGTGGGTGGGCTGTACTTTATCAAGGGCCCAGTAAAGACATCATTTTTTACAGTGCTTAGAGAGAGTTTTTTGTAACACTTAAAATTATTACAGTCACACGTACAAGGTATGTTTAAAATAAACAAGTTGAGAGGGAATATGATTTTAAAAGTAATCAGTTACAATGATCTCCATTTTCTGCATCACTTTACCTCTTAAAAAAGCAATTCCTCACAAACTAATACTAAAATAATACTTAAACCAATAATATGAGGGCATTAATTTCTAAAACCAGCTTTCTCCATGTGCAGTATACAACATGTATACTGCAGATCCACGCTAACACACTGTGTGCTGGTAAAACACAGTCCACATCCACGCCTATTCTTGGACTAGATATTCAATTATGATTGGATGTTGAGTTATTCCTATACATTACGTTTTTACTCTATGCAATTTTTCTTCTTGCAATCATACACAAATCAGCAGATTTAAACAATATGCAGTTCCATCGCTGCCACACCAGGGCTGCAATGTCCAAGAGATCCAGATGGGATCCAGAGCTGCCCTTTATCTTGAAATGCACCTGCAAAACTTTCACTACCTCAGACCCGTCAAGCCGCAGTTAAGAATCTCATCTCTCCGTCCCCTGCGCACCTTCACATTTGATCATTTTGATTTCCAGGACGATATCTTTTTTTTCTTCATTCCACCCTGGTTGCGTGTGCACAGAAAGCACCAGTAGCAGATGATCAAAGAGGCCCGCATGTCTGGAGAGGTGTCTCCGGCGATAAACTGATGGGATTTCTCAGCTGGCACACCTTTCAAAGCACATTCATTCAGCTGCTGGGGCCCCGATTAGGGACCGATGGCACCTGCTGAACTCCTGTGAAGTCGGCTGAAAACATTTCGTGCTGTCCCTCCAGGACCACGGTGTTACTCTTGTACATGCAAGGCCACGCTTGAGCAGCAGGAACGCTCCCAGCCATGCAGTGTCACCCTTCAGGGCTCCTGGGAAGCCAGGTGCTCTGAAGAAAAGCGATAAGAGAAGAATGGAAATCAACAGAGGAAAAAATGAAAATAACCACTGCCAGTCAGAAACAATGCCCCCTACAAAAAAAGAGCACAAAATGAAGCACTCCTTTCTTTACTTTAACGGCTGGGTGCTGCATAACCCGTGCGTGTCTTTGCAAGCAATACTTTCAGTGCAGTCCTGATTTATATTTTTCATGGCTTCTCCCTTACTATAGTGATATCAGACTCCTGCCAGAGAGCGCAGGGTCTCCCAGCATTGTTGATTCCACACAAGCTCCGTTACTCAGCAGGCAGAGAAGAGAGAAACTGAACTCCTCGCTCCACGTGTCTAAATTGTGCTTTAGAATCAAGGGCACCTTTTCAGTCACCCACACAGCAGAATGCCTTGAAACCAAAGCAGGGCCACCTTAGCCAATGTAGTCGGTGCACCGAGGTGTGTGAAGACTAAAGCTGGAGTATAAAGGCTAGGAGAGGCTGGTGCAGTTGTGTGGCTACTGACATCATTGGATGCCTTGTGCCCAGCAAATGTCCAGCCTCTCCGTTCCAGGTCTTTGTTCGAACGGCTGCTTTACTGTTTCATGTGATGGCTGCAGCAGAGTCAACGAGATACTGTAAGTGACTTTATTGTGCACCCAAGAGGGTGGAAATTTGTCTTTGGCATCACTACGCAAAACTACAAAAAACGACAACGCTCAACATAAAATAAATGCACATTAAAAACAAACAATAGTCATAGACAGAGATGCAACCATACATCTCGCATGTCTCACTCTCCCCATATTACACTGCCATTACACATAACCTGATAGCGCCACACAGGAAACAGTCACTGAGCTGGGGATTTCTTTTACATATTTCTCTTGGCCACAGGCAGTCCAAACCACCTCTCTGAAGGTAGCAGTTGTAAATGGGAATGAAGAGGGTGGGAGGGATTATCAATGATAAGCTGGGTTTTCTTTTACACTGCAGTATAATACTCTATAAGCTGTTTCTGTGGTCGCCTAATTATTTTCTAACAGTATCAACAAATCGGCAAATTTCCCTTTGCGCTTAATACTCAGGCTACCATACCATACCATGTTACCAAAAGTAAGGATGCTTTCTGCTAATACTGTATTCTAACCCTCTCTTAAATGTTTTGACTCACCCCAAACTCTTTCTGTTTTCTGATCATAAACATATACTGACTAGCCTTTTTAAAATGCAATTGGTATTCTCTGCACAGTTTACATATTCCTCTATTACTGTTCCTAAGTGTTTGAAGCACTGAACAACCTCCACACGCTCATTAATAAGGGAGAGAGGTTGAAAATCTGATGTCACAAACAAAATTATATAAAGGAACAAAGAGTCAATTAAGCACTGACTGGCAGGTGGCATGGAACAGGAGAGTACACAGCACAAACGCCCTTTCCCATAGGTCTCTCAGGAGGGTTCACAAGTTTACTGTCCATGCATCTGCTCGGAAGAGTTCCAGGAACAGCTGTCCAAATTCAGTGACCATCAGCATATGAGACAAACAAATGAACAGGCCCATTCAAAAAACAGCAGTGTTGAAAGACGTTTTAGGACATACGATAACCTTAAGAATGGACCACCTTGTTCTCAGATGCAGGTTTCATGAAAGAAACTCCATAAATCGCAATGTCACTCATACAGTGTCCGCTTTATGAAGAAAACAAAAATCAAAAGAAAAAAATATTCATAGCCAACAGATTGAGATCAAACACACATGTCCTGCCCCCAGAACAAAAGCTGAAATCATCTGACAACAATGAAACATCACTGAGAAGTTGCAGCCCTAAATGTGAGCAGAAGAGAAAGTCATGATCAGAAGCAGTTCTCCTGGCTGAGTGCTGACAAGCCGCCTGTATGAGTGTCTCTGAAGATGGCTGCCTCTTGAAACACAAGAAATAATACGGTGTGGTGCTGGAGTAGAGAGATGGGATGCTTCAGCTGCTGGAAGGAATAACTTAATATTATTCTCCTTTGGTCTCTCCCTGTTGTCACAAGCTTGATTTATTTCCAGTATTATTCATGAAGGAATTCTTTTTGTCAGGCACCGACACAGTGAGTGAGGGAGAGCCGATAGGTTTTAGTCTTTGACAGATGCATAGAAATGCCTTTGTTCTATCACATGGGTTTTTCAGTTGTGTTTAATGAGGTTAAGCTTTCAAACTGAGAAGACTGCTAATGCAGACCCTGTAACAAAGCAGGAGTTTTTTTTTTTCCCTGTGAACAGTAAAAACTTTTCTTTGAAGGGTAAAGGAGACAATTACAACACTCACTCATCCAAGCAAGAGGCATTTTAAATGTTCTACTGAATTAAACATTTAATGAATTAAATCATGTCGAATGAATTATTAAAATGTCACGACGATTTATTACAATAATAATTCTATTGTTTGTATTAGAATACTTATTAAACAATACATTCGCGAAAAGCCCGATGTCAGCTCCAAGGTGACAAGTTTGTTTGCAGCTACAGATTAGCCCGACAGTTTTTAAAACCTTTTCTAGGGTACGTTACCTCAAAATGGACTGGGAAGACATTTCATAGATGAAAGGATGGGCAGATAAGCAGAGCCCATACAGAGATTTTTATCTGAAGCTCAAAAGCAAGACAGGAATTGGCAAATTCACACAAAAGCAGCACATTAAACCATACCCCCGCAAAATAAAGTGTGACAAATCAATCTGTTGTCTTTTTGTAGTAGAAAAGAGGTGGACAAGTTCACATAGCAGATCACATTGTTTCTTCATTTCTCTCTAAAGGACTTACTGATTATATGGTCTGGTCTCAAAGAGTCTTCTAAAAACAGATGGTTTTGACTGCAAAACAACATTGTAAACTGTTACTATTTGGGAAAAACAAACCCTGGTTTGTATGTACTTTTCAACCCCTTTTAAATAACTTGAACTTTCTTGTCTTCTAAATAAGAACTTTCTTCTTTAGACGGACCTTTACTTAACTGGTTCTGGTCTTTACCCCTCTGCTCTTACTGTATGCAGTACCCCCATCTACTGTCTCCTGTCACTGTAGTTTTTTATTGTTGTTGTTGTTGTTCTGCAAAGTGCTCTGAGAAGCCACCTTTAAAGGTGCTATATAAAATAAAGTGTTTTTATTATTGTCTCCAGTACAATGACTGTTAAAGTACACATCCGTTTCCTCTGTAAAGGATAAAACACTTGTTGTCTCTGCTTAGGCTTCCCTTTCATTTGCAGGAAAGCTGCTATAAATAGGCCCTGAGAAAAGCGGAAGATGAGAGGGAATTATGGAGTAGCCAGCGCAACAAAGGGCATTTTAACATCAGCCCATTAAGAGGAGGAGATGTCAGTCTAACAAGGTTGTGCGCAAGGTGTTGCCATTTGTTCCTATCATCCGCAGTGATAAATGTCCAAAGACACAGTGGAGATGCATTTCTGTAATGGCGCTTCAGAGAAATAATTAATAATGCTGATTCAAGGTGTAGAAACCAAGAGATTCGAGCCTGAAGTGTCCGTTCGCCAAGCCAAGCTTTATTGTATGTATACAAGTAACCACAATAAGGACCATAGTAGTTATAGTAGTTGAAAGGGGATATGGCTCTACACAGCTTATATATACGTTTCTCTACAACCTCCCCCTCCTGTCTTTGAGGTAGCTTTCTCAAGAAACACCAGGACTCAGAAAGCACTTAAAACATTCCTTTCTTATCAGGAGTTTAGTATAAACATTCCTCATTAGGGAGTTTAGTACAGGAAGGGAGAAGCATCTGTGCTAAAGCAAGCTTGAAGGTTAGAGTTTAGCATGTGAATTCAGCAGGAGTTCACAGCTCCTACCACTATACGGGTACAGAGTAACATACAGATTCTGCTAGCAGGTTCCATCAAGGGCTTCAGAATGCTATAGTACCTCTCACAGTGCATTACTGTCTCTATCGCTTTTCCAAAATGTTATTTACCATCCCCTATTTACACAACGTGATTACTGCCTGCACCTCAGCCCTAGCTTTAGAGTTGGCTTGTATTCACAGACTGAGTGTCAGCGAAACAAAATGCAGAAAATACAGTCTTGTGGAATTTCCCCTTCAGGACTGATGTATAAAAAAGCAGATTCCTCAAGCATTTTTTTCCATTTGATTTGTGTTTTGACTTGCTAGGGCAGCTTAGGAAATGTGATGGGACGGAACATCAGAAGGAAGACAGGTTTCTCATTTCTCAGAGCCCCGGCACCTACTGTAAAAACAAGCAATGCTGCATTCAACGGCTTCTCCATCGACAAAGAGAAGTCTCTTCATCTGGCAGAAGCCCGAGCTGTATCTGCAGGTGAAGCATTAAAAACAAATCACAGGTTTGAAGTTGGGTCTCGACTAGGGAGGCACAAAAATGTGCAAAAGGTGCCACATCTGGACAGGATCGACATTGTGCAGTGGGAGGGAGAGATTAAGGGGCAATGTCGGCTGACCTACTGAGCTGCCTAGGTCAAAATGGAGGGTAGATCCTCTGGCAACTGTAAAGCAGATACCTGAATCTCACATCTAGCAAAGCCTCCAATTAAAAAAAAAATCAAAAATAGCCCGATTTCCCAGAAGCAAGGGAGGACAGGCTGGGCTCAGACATTGGCAGGTGCTTCATGCTCCTGAAAGTGTCCGGATAGAAGGACACTTCCATTTGCAGGACACCAGCAGGGGCTACTGCTCCTCCAGCTGGTGTCGGTTTCCATATCCCAGTGCTGTCCCCAGGGAATCCTGCACCAGTGCTCAATGAGAGGGTCACATGGGCATGGTGCTATCTCAGCCAGAAGCTTAACCGAAGACTGCTAATGCAGGTAACACTTTAATTGAAAATTATGGTGGTATATGCTATCACAAAATAGAAGAAACTAGCATGACTTGGTTTGTACAGAGGACACCAAGGATCTTAACTCATGATGGAACTGGTTACAGCACTGAAACTGCTGCGCAGTCAACACAGAGACAGCAGCCATTGGGGTTACTTGGCAACAGGTGCGATGAAATTGACTGGCAAGGGGTCAGTGTGGCATCCTGTTGAGCTAAAACACCCTTCATGGCAGAAATCACACAGATGCACAGCGCAGAGTGAAGTGAGAATGAACTGGAAATGACTAATTTATGTCCAGGCTCTGGAATCACCATTATGGGGGAAAAAACCCATCAAAATACAGCCTTTCCAATCGCTGGGAGGACTAAAGATGACTGATTTATGCCCTTCGCTGCAATTCAAGAAGGATTATCCTTGTTCAAACGACCTGTGAGTTATGAGATGAGCTCCTTCCTTTTCTATTCATGGAAGAAATAAGGCCTTGCCACAGGGAACCCTTTTATGGGCCTATCATCCTCAAGCTGTCACCAACATTAATTTCGTTGTAAGTAGCTATTCAGTCTTTCTAGAAGAAAGTATTAATCTACTAAGTCATTCTGTTTTATCCCAGTGCAAACAAGGGACAAGGCGTTTATCCTTTAGGCACTGGAATATTTAATGATTAAAATAAGGATATCTATGTAGCAAAATTATCCTCAATTAAAAGCGTTAGATGGAAATATCAACTTTTTTTAATTATTCTCTCCTGAGACAGGCGACATTGTTAAATCCCCTAACAGCCTGAAGTGCCAGATTAGTTACTGTATTTAGAGGTTTTCAAAATAAGACAACTGCTTTATAGCTTTATGCATGTATAGTTTTTACTTTAGAATTGCCCATTGTTAAATAAGCTGCCATCCAATCGCACAGCTACGCCTCCAGTGTAGAACAAGGATGGGCAAACAGACTCCTCTGACGTGCTCACCCGTCAGAAGCTGTCCACTCTTCACCAGCCCCACGAAGACCCACAGGAGAGTCAGTGCCGTCTGGAAGCACAGACGCCTCCTCACCTGCATCTGCCCTGTGTGAGCAAATGTTCTTTTAATCCAGGTACACAGAGCACCAAATATACTTCCGTCAGAGTAAAACATCAACAGGGCACGAGACACGCCAGCACTCCAATGGCTTTTCACCAGCAGCGTACAGGAGCCAGAAGGTGTTCAGGGCAGGACGGCCCTGCCAAAGTCAGCCTGGGGCAGTGCAAGGTCGAGAACAGACACGACGTAAAGCACACATCATGAAGGTACTGCAGACCCACCAGAAAAACACAGAGCTTTCATGCTTGAGGTTTTGAGATTGGAGGGCATAACTGATCCGTTATCCTGCACCAACGATTCATCCTGCGGGGATTTATGTTTTCCTATGGAAAACCAGTCACTTTTTCTTTACTCTAAACTTTACACTTTTCCTTTACTCTAAACATGATACAGACGGTACCTGCCATATAATGGGGGAAAAAAGCATGTGTCTGGTAGAGCTGCCTCCTGACAGATAAGATAATAGTGGAAACAGCACTAACAGGGAAGTTTAATTACACTGTGGAGTGCACCTAAATGCTGGACGTGTCTTGTTCTGCTGGTACAAGGAGCTGTGAAAAGAACGCATGTTGAAAAGCTGGCGGACCTAATGCTATCACTGCCCAACAGCCTGACTGGTATCATCGCCCGTGTTAGACTCTGCAGGCCGCGGCACAGCGCGGCTGACTGGCCCCCAGCCTTCTGCGCCTGGGCCAGATTCCTGCAGACACTAATGCATTTAATTCTCACCACAGCAAGCTTCCCTGACCTCTGCCTTTTTCTCAGTCAAAAAAGACAGGTCATGAGGGATATTGCTTTCCAAAGCTCTCTTTTATCACCTTACCTCACTCCACAGGTAGAAAAGTAGAACTTGGAGAAGTAAACAGGTGGGGGTTTGAACCGAGTTTCCAGATTAACATAAACGAGTCGGGTATCTGGCCGCGTGCGAGCTTCCCTGGGCATCCCGCAACAAAATAAACAACACAGTTTCCTCAGCCTAAGCTCTTCGAGGGGATGTGCTCTGACAAGAGGAGTATAACGGGACATCGAATGGAATGAATAATTCAAGGATGCTGACCTTTCTGATTTTGAATATCATTATCATCTTTTGACCGGGGACAGAGCTGATAAATGGGGGCGGCTGGGGGTGGCAGGGGTCGGCGATTTCAGCGAAGGTCGGGCTCCAGATGGTGGCGGCGATGGCGCAGATGGCAGTTGACTTGATGGAGTGCCTCTCCGCAGGGCAAGAGGGGGAGAGAGAGGGGAGGACCGCGCGGCGTCAAGGTCCCTGAACTACGAGAGCGCCGTGTTGCGCTCGCGGTCGGAGACAGACGAACGGCCGTCCTTGGTAGCAGGCGGCGGATGTGCCCACTTAGCGAACAGAGTAGATTAGGACATCAGACACTTCCGATTAGATTCATTGTGCTTTTCACAGGGCGATAAAGCTTCATATCGCGGCTTATAATGGAAAAAGCATGAAGAAAATTACCTTAGAAAGCAGGGTGGATTTTATTTCTCTCTTCCTATTACGTTTAACTTGAATCTTTTTGGTAAATAACCTCTAGGCTTAATAACCATTTAAATGAAATGCATTCATTCCTACAGTTCAATTTGTTTTAAATGCCACAGCAAGCTCATGTTTGAAGAGTCTGTAACCTGCTGTCAGCTTCCTTCAAGGGGAAGAAAATGCTCTACCCCCCCACACACACATATATACCGATCTAGCATGGTGACACTGGGAATGACAAACTTAAGTTTAGTTTGTCACACCTGAAGAAGGCTCCACGGCCGAAACGTTGTGTTCTCTTTCTTCTTTTTTTCAGCATGGAATAAACCTATTACTTGTTCCTTTGCAGCCTACGCATGCTGACGCAGCTACCCACCTAAACTTAAGTTTATGTTGACTGACGGAGGACTTACCACCTTTTAGCCAGATCTCAGAAACTAAACAAGTCAAGGCCTGATCAGTACTGGATTGTGATCTGTGAGTGATGTTGGTAGACCAGTAGGAGGTGCTCTTCCCTTTAGTCCAAAATTTTCAAACCCACAGCCCACCGTGGAAACCAGGAAAACTGTGCTATAGGCAGTGCTGTACTGCTGATGGGACGGTAAGACCAGGGTTCGGAGTACTTGGTCATTAAAGATTTCATGGGACTAATCAAGTCAAAGTCAAACCAGCAGACCTTCAGAATGAACAGCAAAATGAATTGTGTCAACAAAAGGCCTACGAATTTGCCAGGAGACAGGAGCATACACTACAGTAAATCGGCAGGGGGGATGCACAAGACTGGAAGAGCCTTGTAGGCATGATGTTATTTTTTTTAAACAACATTGTTTAGGGGTCGAGCTTCCACAACTTGCCTCCAATCAAAAAAACAACTGTTTAAATCCTCCGTGAGAGCTGTGTTACTGGAATACCATACATGAGGATGACAGCTCTCTGTCATCGAATTTGGCCCCGAGTGCGTCTGAAGCCAAGGCAAAAGAGTGGATCGTGTCAGAACATGATGAGCATTTCCCCACATCTCCTGCCTTTCAGGAACAGCCCTTAGTCAGATTCTACTTCCATTGAGTCCGACCAGCATCGTCAGTGCCTCAAGAATACTGCAGTCAGGGTCCGTGCCGCTTCTGACATTCATTTTCATATTGACAAGCTCACCGGTTTCGAAAAGCAGAGCTCAAGCCAGCTGTTGAGCACACAAGTATCGCCAAAGTGCCAAGAGCCACCTGCCGATCCTGGATACTAAAGATTTTATTTCCTCCAGATGGGATTATTTAGGGTTTATTTACACACACAGGCAATAATTGTTTCCTCCCCCCCACAACACACAAGGCTGGTTTTACCTGGGATTGTCAACAAAACAAACAGCGCCTTCCACGGGTCGCTGCACGGCCAATATCATATTACTGCCGTTCTCCAGCACCGTCAGCAGCTCAGATACGCATTCCCAGTTTGCGCCAGACACACCACAGCCCTGCCAATGCCCAGACACATACACAAACACGCAAGGACTCACAGAGGAGCTTTCCCCGAGAAGCTGGGCTGCTTCTGCGTGGTTGGATTTGAAGCTGCCTGCTAACAGACAAAAAGTTCAATCCTTCCACATTTGGAGTTCAACATTTTTGACAAGCGGTAGGCGGCTTACAAATGCTGCCCTAATTGTTTGCTGGAAACGTAATTAGTCTTGAACGCGTTTGTGGGCGACTCTGCTCTCCTGCTGCATTTCATCAGATCTGACTTGCAGAGAATTAAGCAGTGAAAAAGCCTTTTTTTCAAATTAGCTTCTAGACAACCTGTCGCCACACAGTGTTGGAAGCACCACAACAGCTGCCATTCTGTGCTGAATGAAATATTAAAAAACAGGGCTGCAGTTCACTAAATGTCATAAATGGCTCTCTTCCTTTTTTAGGCAGTTACCCATGTGCTAAAACATCTGCATATTCTGCCTTTATGACATACTGGCGCACACTTCAGCTTCTGAGTTTCAAAGGACTGCAGAGGCAGAGGGTACCCCGTTTTGCGCGTTCTCAAACACAAATTAGGGTTTGTTCAAAATATACGCATTTCATGATTTTTAAGAACTCTAGGGGGCAGCATGCAAAATAATAATAATAATTATTATTTGCTTACAGTTTTATAGTGCTTTTCTGGACACTCCACTCAAAGCGCTTTACAGGTAATGGGGACTCCCCTCCACCACCACCAATGTGCAGCCCCACCTGGATGATGCGACAGCAGCCATAGTGCGCCAGAACACTCACCACACATCAGCTGTCAGTGAGGAGGAGAGCAGAGTAAAGAAGCCAACTCATAGATGTGGATTATTAGGAGGCCATGATTGGTAAGGGCCAATGGGAAATTTGGCCAGGACGCTGGGTTTACACCCCTACTCTTTTCGAGAAACTCTGGGATTCTTATTGACCTCTGTTTTTTACGTCTCATCCGAAGGACGGCACCTGTTTACAGTATACTGTCCCCGTCACTATACTGGGGCATTAGGACCCACACAGACTGCAGGGTGAGCACCCCCTGCTGGCCCCACTAACACCTCTTCCAACAGCAGCCTTAGTTTTACCCAGGAGGTCTCACATCCAGGCACTGACCAGGCTCACACCTGCTGAGCTTCAGTGGGTTGCCAGTTGTGAGTTGCGGAGTGATATAGCTGTTGGCTAAAATGAGCAAGAAAAAGAATAAGTACATGAATGCAGTGCTTCAGATCACAAGTTCCCGAACAGGAGAACCGTGACAGATCTGCTGGACGGCCATAGCCTTGCAGTGACGTGCAGAGAGAGCCGCTCTCCTCCAGCGATGACTCACCTGCACTGGGGCACTGGGGAGCCTGCCAAAGAACAGTCGCTGTCTGAGGGTCCTCGATCCCCCTACCGCAGTTCAGGAGAGCCTGCCAAAAAGCAGGCATTTAAGTCATCTAGTTGCAGCGTGCCAAAAACACACATGGTACATGGGATCACATATCTGACAAACACAGTGAGTGTCATGACTCACTCCGCCTGCTATCATTCTCCTGACGCAGACCCAGAACCTCAAGCAGTTTCCTGAACATGAAGATCCTGAACATGGGGCGCCCACCCTTCGGTCTGTGTGGGTCCTAATGCCCCGGTATAGTGCTGGGGACACTGTAGTGTAGCAGGTGCCGTCCAACCAATCTAAATTGTAAAAAGAAAATGTTCACACTTGAAAGTAAAAAACAACAACAGTGACAATGAAAGGCTTGAAGGATTAATGTATTCAAAATAATATGGCCTTACTGACCCTATTAATGTGTACAATGCTGAAAAGAAATAGTGTAGGTAAAAACAGAAAGAAGAGCAGCACGGGTGAATGAGATCTTGCCAGCAGAACAGTAAGACTTAATGAGGCATGAAAAAGCAGGGTGTAAACTTCATGGACACCATAGCTGACAAAAGCAGGAGTAAACAAGCAAAAGATAAAACAGCAAAAAGACATTTACCGTGAACTGATTTCACGAGGGTGAGCCCGACTGGGTGGCAGGAGTTTGTCTCATGAGCTGAGCTCCCCGTTGAAAGGAAAGGCAGCGGAGATGGACAGGATGAACACATCGGGCAAATGCTTAAAAGCAGGATACATTTGTGCAAACCGTACCATATGTTGAGTGTTAGAAACATCACCACGAGCCTCAACAAGGTGAAATGAATGAGGAGTGATTTATTAGAAGCGTGCCACAAAAGCACAAGCTTCTGCACCAAACTGCTTCTCCAAATGAACACACAACAGTTAACACAGGACATGGCCGCATGTTTGAACACCATGCTCTCCTCAAACTTCAGCCAATGACATATTCACTTGTTGATATTTATACAGTATCTGCAAGTAGACAAGTCAACACAAATGACTCCCACACACTCTGGTCTGATCTGGATGTAACAGGGAAGATAAAACGTGACAATTACACGATTTACATTAGCTACAAAGGAAGAGGGATTATGTTCATGTCATAGTGTGTCAGTTTTGATTACGTATGTTGCTAATTGTGTCCCTCCACCTTTATCCAAATGCCTTGTCAGTCGGCGATGAATCATTTGACGGCGAAGTGGGATTTAGGATTCAGGTGAGGACATTTTAATTCTCTGTCTTGTTTGTAATGTCTTCTGTGATTCAATTAGACCCACATATTATCACAGAAAGCATATACTGTATAACCACCTTTTCTAGAACCTTGAAATTCAGCTGTTGCATGCTCCAAAATAAAGTTCAATCCAACAGCAGGCAAATGGATCTGACACTTTATTTCTTTGGTGCTGTCCTCTTCCCGGTAATCTCAAATAATTCACCATTAAGCAGTTGCAAGCCTTGAGGAACAGCTTATTAATATTCCTGTATTTAATTTTTCCAAATGAAGTTGTCCTTACTGTTTTCTGTGATGTGCTCATGAAAAGCAGAGGCAAGTGCTTCTGTATGGATGAAGAAGAGTGTGGTGTTCTGTTTTTCTCCCCGTTGATGAGGGTTAACAACATCTTTAAATGGCTATGATATTTTTATCAACCACATACACACAGCATATAACTGTGATTAATTTCACATCCATTTCTTATTACTGCAGTAATTGCTTATCTCATTGGCATTTGACTTGAACTTGGCTTTTCTTTCATGTGTAATACTGCTCTATGCAGCCGTTGCAATCCGTTCCTCTCAAATCCTCCACAGCATGCTTTTTGAATACTGTTTTATCCAAATACCAAATGACCACAAGAAGCAAATTCAATTTTTGACCTGAGATCTGGCTGCAGCTACAAAGCTGCCTCCAGTGTATGCTCAAGAGAAGGCTCCTCTTCTCCTGTTCATTGCTGTGACCAAAGTTGAAGCATCACTTAAGAGAAACTGCCTGTGTCTTGCTACCATTTGGGGACTGTAAAGTGTTCTCAGCTCCTCGAGGACCTGAAATGTCATCCCAATTGACTTAGGTCTAGCTCAGAGTATTTGAAAACAATGTAAATCTCACTTGTTTAGCGCTTGTAAATGTAATTGTTGTTTTTTTTAATCATACAAAACACAACACCCATTGCAAGCAATTCGCCAATCCCTGTACCAATTGCCCAGACAAAATACTTTTTTGTAACAGTAAAAGTCTGGTATTTTACAGACAAAATTGCATTTTTATAGATTTTGCTCTTTAAATTATAAGTCTGTTAAACCAAAGGTTTACTGTAGTTTTAAATAAAGAAAACATTTTGCTTTCATGTTGCAGCAACAAAGCTAATTGCCTTTTTAAAGATTTTGTCCTTTAAATCAGAAGTCTGTTAAACCAAAGGTTTACTGTAGCTTTAAATAAAGAAAACATGTTGCTTTCATGTTACAGCAACAAAGCTTCTGGCATTTCTTTGCAAGGTGCAAGCTTCTCATAACATTAAAATAATTGTTTAAAAAGTGCTGTTACTCCTGGTGTTACTCCTTATGGTAAAGCACAAGCTAAGTATTATGCAAAATATCAGGCTCTTTCCCTGCTCCCAATATGTACTGTACACCTACAGCTCTGATCTTTCCTGTTCAAACACTTTAATTCAAATGCTAACAATAGCAGAAGTCGATACCAAAAACAGAAACCATTTTGGCAGTAGAGGGTGTTAAAGAAAGCCACATCTTATCTCACACACATTTTAAATTCTTTTTTTTCAGGTATTCAATTAATTCAGAAAATAAAAAAAACCCACTCTGCCAATCCTTAACATATTGTACGTAATCCATCTCCACAATCAACGCTAAGGACCTGACGAACAGCTGAAATAGATTCAGCTCCAGACAAGGCTGACACAAGACAAGAGTGCAGATATATCTGCATTGATTCCATACGCTTTACCAATAAGCCATCTGGCATATTTTCCAGAGGGGTAGGAAGTGAGAGTTACGGTCGATAAGTTCAGGCTGACAAACACTGCTTATAGATTCCTACTGTGTTTATATCAAATCAGTTTAAAAAAACAGCATGCTTAGCACCCAATATTTACAGCAGCAATTCGATAAGACTCAAGGCCGGTGCAGACTCAGGCTCAGTACCCCCTTTTGACCAACAAAATGAAAGATTCAGGGTGTCTTTTGCATTTTACAGGTAAGGATTTATTTTTACCTACAACAGTTTTCAGCGGAGTAATAGGCGACAGGGTCTACTGAACAAAGTTTCAGGACCTTATGGACCAGATGTTGAACCTGGTCTTATCTACATGATCATTATTAAAGATCACGGCCCCATTGTTGGTTAACAGTTTCCTGGCTCAATTCAACTCTCGACTTCTACAATCTGAGTTCTGTACAGAGGTTTCTCACGTCTCGATTGGTTGATGAGTGGGACAGCAGGAGTGCAATGGGTGCCACATGTCACCCAGTTGGGTGCTGCACTGCAGGGAACAAAGAAGTGGGTCCCCTCTTAAATATAATGTATTTTGGGAGGCAAAGAACTATCTGAATAGTGGTAAGTATTATTTGAATGAAGGAGCTTGCAGTCGCTTGGACAATCATGCAGGCTCTGTGGACAGCGAGGTCTGTAGCAAGACGCTGAAGAGAACCTGGACAACCGTGGGGTTGAAGAGAGATGATGCCCCACTACTTGGGTCACAGGATAACACCAAGCCCTCAGGAGGCAGGACGAGTGGCAGATTTTCACCTACTCTGTCCTACTGATGATGATGATGAATATAGTCTTTCCGGGGCTAACCAAAAGGTGGACAAACCAGGTTTACCCGTGAATAATCACAATGGGAAGAAAGGAAATACCTGATTGAGAAGGCTTATACCGCAAAGCCAGCTCAATTGATCAGCAAGCGCAGATAAATTTGATGACACGATTGGTGTGATGAATTTTCAATTTCCCTGTCACCATGATTGATAGCTACCTCTGTTCACTAACACAGACCGACTAATGGCGTTGCACAGCACACACAGATAACAAAGGAAACGTGATTAACTGAATAACACAACTACCAGTACCTCACACCTTATATATAACTATATATGGCAACAGTATGAATGCGTGTTTGTGTCTGCTTTCCTTCCCCTAAAGGAATGTGGAAAATGGAAAAAGTAAAGATCATTTGTAAGCACACCACAAGGGAATTCTACAGAGTGTTTTTAGATGTACAGAGGCAGCTATCAAATTGCAGATCGCCACAGTTACTGTTGTACACATTATGGACAACCACATAAGGAGTGGGTCTGTACACTGAGTGTGCAGCATAATGAATAGCTTAAAAAGAAGGTCTGTGATATGATTATCTGCAGTAGTGCGGTGCTGCAGATAAAAGCATGTAGCCTTGAAGGCAACGAGACAAGAAACTTTTATAGCGCCTATCTTAATAGGAGGTTAAGTAGCATTTCATCTTCATGAAAACTAGGACACGTACAGTGGAAACATTTGTGTCTATGATACTCGATACACTGCAGACAGATTCTTACCATACTAAACCAGATTAACAGCAGCATCATCCATAGATTAAGGGAGCGCGTTGCACCGAGATCACCAGGTGGCATGCCCCCTAGATCAAGCCCAACTCCTCTATACTATGCTAATGCTTGGGAGAGTCCCATTGTAAAGCCCTGCAAGGGTCAGACATGAATAATGACCTCCTTACATTATCTCTTAGCAACCTCTTTTTTCTTAAACGCTGCCATCCATTGGGCCTCATCATAGGTGTGATTAGTCGAGCCTGGACCTGCTCGGGTCTCTGCTCCGATGCTGGCCGGGTGCGCGGAGAAACAGGGCAAGATCGCTCGGCGACTCCTCCAAGCAGCAGTGCCAGGAGAGTGATGTTCCCCCGTTCGCTTATCGCTCCGGCAGCAGTCAGGCCAGAGGAAATGAATGTTCTCCTCCTAAACAACAAGGGAGCAATGAAAAATAAGAGCAATACCGAGGAGAGCAAGATTAACAGATCGGCATCTCCAACACTCCCCCCCTCGCCCTGTAGCGGAGTTTGAAGGTGACTCTGCAGACTGATTAGTCCAACACCGTTATCTGCTGCTAATCATGTCACTCGGACCAATAGCTGAGCAAATCGAATTACTGCAGAGAGGCTTTCAGAGCTGCCACTGCCCTGCCATCACAATACCAAGAATGAATGAGAATTTCTCGCTTGTTGCCGTCGGGTGTTTTTTTATTTACATAAAATACCAGTTGTTTTTTTTATTACTTCATTTTGTAAGACAAAAAATCACTGAAAGAGCTCCTTGACTAATCAGGAGTCTACAGAATGACAGGTCACATTACTAGAGATACTCCAGACACCTTCCTCTGGCAGAGAGAACTCACCAAGTCTATTTACATACCATAATGACTCCCTAAATCTCCCCCAGATTTCAGTTCTGACCCCCTGGTCAGTTCAGAAATACACTTCCCCTCATCCCAGAAGCACAAGGTGGAGTTGTAGTTTGCAGGTAGGTTGTAGGTCAGCAAAGAAGAATTAAGTGTACTGAAGCTACACGCTTTGCAATTATGATGAAAGTTTAGGGAAAATGATCCATATTTCTTCAAATCCAACCTCACACTTGTCCAATGAGATTTGATTTCCTTCCAAATTCTGAACCACTATTCACACTAAGTCCAATGATTCAGTCCGAAAATTTATTCATCTTCATCAAACAAGACTGCATGCCCAACAGCTTCAAACGCCACTTGCAGTCTGGCGAACACATGGTGCCCTGTTCGGACAAGAGCAAAGCAGTGAAGCCCCAAGGCTGTGTTTTCCTTCACGTTCCTTAAGGCTTCAATTATAAATCCAGAAAACTACACCTCATCATAACCCTGTTGCAATAACATCTACATGATCTTCCAAAGGATCTTTAGTGTGCATTAAAAAATGTACCAAACATTCGGCATGCAATGAAGTGCTTGCAAAAAAGCTAATGCAAATGACAAATAACAGCATTGGCAATTTTATTGACAGTAAAACAACTCGGTTAGTCAATTCAAATCTTTTTAATGTTACTCCTAAAATCTCCAGATCTGAGTTTTGGACTTTAAAACACTGCAATTCATTATATTAGGTGGAACAGCTGATTTCACTTGAGTAGCTCTCTGGAGCTACACTGTAATTTAGGAGCAGTGCTTTAGGAACACATCACTTAAATGTAAGAACATACTGTAAACATAAGAACATAAAGCTTACAAACTGAAAAAGTTCAAAATTCAGGACTTAAAGAGTTTCCTTATGCAATTAAAACCATGGTCAGTGTTTTGCTACATTTTAATTTAAGTGCTGTTTGTTTGTTACAGCAGCTGAGAGGATGAAAGAGTTACAGTGAGGTTCTCTGAACCAGAGCAGAGTGGTCACTCTCCCCATAACACTACAAGTGGTCAATGATCACCCTTGTATCATTTGCTGATGATTCTCCTAGAGGCAACAGAAGATCCCTGTTAAAAAGCACTTTCAAACTCTTCCTTACCCTCAGTAGCATGTGTTGCTTGTTTACTGAAGACCCCATACAGAGGTATGACTTGAACTCATTCCTGCTTGCCAGCACTTTGCATCGTATAGATGCATGTTGCCCTCTAGTGCCCAGCTTGTATACTACAAATAATGATTCTAAATCAATAAATCTCTTTAAGTACCACTGAGCTACGGCATCTGAAAGCTGGTTATATGCTTATAGCTCTCTCTGTCCTAGCTCTCTTTAAGAGAGTTTAAGATCAGCAGCTACAGCAGGAACAGAAGAGACTTGGGCCATTCAGGAGAGAAAACAACAACTGCAGCCTGGATTCGGGTTCCGACACACATTACCGAAGCTGCCCCTGTAGGAGTCTCCCAAATCAGAACTACCAGAAACCACAAGAGCTGGATGGGCCTCACAGCCTCATCACCTTTTTAATAATTCAGTGCTTCACAATTTGAAGACAACAAGAAGTCAGTCAACACCATGCAACTTCCTAGGTCGAGCGACTGAGCCGTGCATTCGAGTTCCTGCTGTTTAAAATCAGGGACACCAGCCAAACCTCAAGCGTGAGGGAAGAATGCAGTGTTGATTTTTTCCCAGTGAAACGGTGACCTAGGTGAAGTTGTCCAGATGTATAATCCAAGAATATACAGATGAGTTACTGACAGGTGACTATTGATGGCAATTTTACAAAGCCACGTGTTCTTGCGAAATTAAAATGGACAGAAAGAAGTACCAGGTCAAGGCCCATGAATTCTGTACCAGGTGCCCAGTGCCATCACAGGCCTTTTGTCCCTTAGTCATTTCGGTTATGTAATAGAAACTTCTTAAATTGAACCAGCAGCTATATCACCATGCAACTGGTATCCCACTGAAGCTCTGCAGCTGTGAGCCTGGCCAGTTCCTGGATGGGAGACCTCCTGAGAAAGCTGAGGCTGCTGCTGGAAGAGGTGTTAGTGGGGCCAGCTGGGGGTGCTCACCCTGCTGTTTGTATGGGTATAGTGACGAGGAAAAATCCAGGGATTTTCTCAACAAGAGTATTGGTGCTACCCTGGCCAAATCCCCTGCCTTTACCAGTCATGGCCTCCTAATAATCCCTACCTCTGAACTGGCTTCATCACTCTGCTCTCCTCCCCACTGAGAGCTGGTGTGTGGGGAGCGTTCTGGTGCACTATGGCTGCCGTCACATCCAGGTGGATGCTGCACACTGGTGGTGGTGGAGGGGATCCCCATTACCTGTAAAAGTGCTTTGAGTGGAGTGTCCAGGAAACCACTACACAATTGTAAGGAATCATTATATTATTCTTATTAAATCAGACTCCGGGATCCTGAAAGAGGCTAAGAGCGGGCAGGAGGAAAGAGCACTAACTCACTGTGCCCTCCACCTACTTAGAACCGCGTTTGGACTGAAGAGAGAACGGCAACAGCCTCCATTTTCTTCAGCCAGCTCCCGGCCAGCATGGTAAACAAGCTGTGAGCTGTTGCTGTGCACCTGCCTTACTTGGACAATTCATTGTCCCCCCGACTGCGTGTCATCTCATGCAGGAGCAGCAGGAGTACAGCCCGCACAGTTTTAGGTAACACTCAACCTGTAAAGAACAACAGGCCGAAAATTAGACGGCTGCAGGCAGCGACGAGCACTGCCTAACAAAATTAACGTTCTTGCTTATTGACGGCGCCAGGTTTTGGAAATTGAATTCTGTCAATAGTAAGAGTGCATCTATAAAGATGTGACGGGATTCACAATGGAAGGGACTGCAGTGACAACGGAAAGGCAGTCCCACATCAACTGGGCAGCAGCGTAATTGAATAATTAGATCCTCTTAGCAATCGAGGATTAGACTTGTTTGCAGAGCCAGTGGTAGCGAAAGCAGTAGTTTTTGTGTTTTCTTAAATGTGGTTCTTGAGTCAGCTACATTTATCATGAAAAGATTTACACAAGATCTCTCCTCGGAAGCCTTCATCTGCATTACAGAAGTTCTATTTTATTTTTTCATTTTAGTAGCTGAGGAGGGGTATCCAGAACAGAGCAGAAAACAGTATCTGACCTTGTGAATACATATTAGAGCTTGAGGGCTTAACTTAAATGGACCCTACGAAACGTGCCTTTCCTCTTCAGCACTGCAAAAGAGTTGTTTTTAAGCCTTTTCCAGCAGCCAAGGAGTACTGCCAGGAACACCGCAGCCAAGAAAGCAAAACAGGAGCAGGAGACAAACACGCTTGAAGAACAATTAATCTGCTTACGGGACCTTAACGGTCTTTGCTTTAACTTCACAAGCGAGAGAACTTCGTCCACACGCTTGCTTAAGCTTCCAAAAACTAATTCGAGAAGAAAAATGAACTCTGAAGGCAGTTTGCCCCTGGCTGCCCATGGCCCAGACTGGCCCAGAGCGAGGCCCTGCAGCAGGTGGCCTCATTGGCATTCAGCACCTGCCCTCGATGTCCCCTTGGGGCTGGCGTCACACATATTCAAGAGGTTCCGGTTTTCAGGTGGGCGAGCTGAGGCCATCACAACCAAGCAGACTGTCTGTCGGTCCAAAACTGCCCCCACTCCCAACTCAAGTACCACCAGTGCTTTCTCTCTGCAAATCTGTGAACATGCACAGGGTACTTTTTTAAAGCAGCACCCACAATGTGTACATCCTGGTACAGAACATTCATCGACTGGCTTTCACCCAGAGCTGTTGACCAGACCGAGCCCTGCGTGTGCACAGGTTGGGCAATCTTCAATTTAAAAATCTTTAACAATTCTGTAACTTTATGAAGTCTTTTTCCAACAGCCTTGCAGCAATAGTGTACTTGAATTAAGTTGATTAGGTATTGTTCTGCACTAGCTTTAAGATGACCATTAAAGCATTACAGTAAGATTAAAGCGGATTATTTTGCAATGATGAGTGATTGAAATTGCCACAAGTTTGCTAAAGTTCCAAAAACAAAGTTAGCCTGTTCTAAGACCCGGCTGGAACTATTTAAGCAGTAGATCCAATCCCAGTCTGATATTTTTGTGCCGAGCAACAGTTATGTAATGGAAACCTCAAATGAACCAATAACAGGACTGATATGAACGTGCTCATTTCCACGGGTTAGATGTTTCCTTTTAACTTTTACATTTTATGAAGAACTTCAGAGGAAAAGTGAAAACCTTCAAAACATATCAGTGTAGCAGCTTGCTAGACCAGTGATCAAAGGTTTCAACGAAGCACATAGGAGCTCAGAGGACTCGAAAACCAGCAGGATCAGAGGGCCTTCCAAGGGGCAAAGTCAAAATACCTCGACTGAAAACGTTCAAGTCATAACTTTCACAGCTTTCATGCAATCAGCCGGGGTACACAGTGGAGCGCTACGCATTTGCATCAAAGCCAAAAGCACGTTCATGAAAAAGGGTCATTATTCCCCTATGCTCATTCATCAATGTTACTCCTCACTTTTACACAGCGTCGGTTAAGTGATCAGAGAAAGCTGGGGTCCTGCATCCAAAGGGGAAATTTAGAAACGGCTACTTTCAGCTCACGATGAGATCTGTAAAGCACCAAAAACAGAATAAAACACTGAGATTGTCATGGGGCCCATTTCTTGTTCTTGGTTACATAATTGCAAGCCGCTGGACAATGGAAAACCAAAATAAAAGTTTAGTTGGCGTAAAATGATTTAAGTAACTCGGTGTCACAGGGTGGGGGGTAATGTTTCCTACCAGCTGCTGTTTTTTTAAAGCCATCGATCTCTGTCGGCGGTCAGAGCTCACATCAATTAGCATACAGATTTTTCACTGCATGTTTTTATTAGCAACTAATTTCATAGAAGGGACACTCTGCAGTCAGTCATCCTGCAGCAGGGAAGAAATTTCCAATTAATCCTTGAAAAGGTGACTGATACCGCTGTAATTGGCAAGGTCTCAACCACTACAGTGGCTTCTCCTGTTAACCCTAATAAATGCCACTCTCCAGCTATCAGTCAGCTCCTTTCTCATTCAGACAGTAAGCAGCTCCTGTTTTAGATGCAAATAAGCCTGCCATTATTTTGCTTTATAATATGAAAGCTTCAGTTAGAAGATAATTGCCTGGGACAGTGATACATGGAACACTGCGTCCTAAATGCATTAAATGCGAAGGCGAACCGAGTCCCCTCACGGTGTTCAGTAAGGAACAATCAAAGCTTTATCACACAGAAAGACGGGGCAGACTTTAAAAAATAAAAACAGCCAAAACAAAAAAAAGCTATATAGGGCTTTCAGATCAAAACTTGCTTGAGCTGACTTTAGGTCAAAGAAATCATATACAATCCCCCACCTTCCCCAACTCCCAATTTTAGTGTAACTCTAACCCAGTGAGCTCCCCAGCCTTAAATCCTCACTCTCACTCTATTTCTATTGCTCAAGGCCACGTCTGCAAGATGAAATTCACGGCTACGATTTCCCTGAATAATTGACATTGTCTGGAACATCACTGACAGATGATAGATGATCAAGGGTGCATCAGTTAGCCAGGGCAATCAGTCTTAAGTGGGAATTCAAATCATGTGACCATATTATGTTCTAACCCTGCATGGACGTGATAGAACAAGTGCTGAAAAACTCTAGTGAGGGGAATGGGTATTAAAATGCTCTTTGCCAACTTCAATATTCTCATGTAGCACTTAAGAAACAATAGGAAATTCAACTTATGGAGCTGTCCACAAACCTATACACAATTACAGCCACTGGGCTTCATGCTTATGCTGTTGTGGACCCCTACAAAACCAAGCTTAGGAGTAGCATTATAATACAGTGATCATAACTCCAGTTCTGGAGACCATAACATGTATGGGCTTTTATTCCATTTCATTCCACAGCTGCTATCAAAGACCTAATTGAGCTAATTACGAGTGTAGCTGGGCCATTTGTAACACATTCCAAAATATTCCTTATCTTGAGGAGATGTGCATGCACAATAGAAAGCATTTCTTCACAATAGAAACATCTTTTCACGTCTCCAAAGGCATTGGAAGCACAAAGCACCTATCTTCTTCTCCCAAACAAGAATGGTTCTTTCACAAAGAATATCACAGCTGTACTGGGCTCACCTCACTACACAAGGTAAGCAGTCCTGGCTGCTATTCCCTGACCCTCTGAACTGTTTCTGCAGCCGGTGATAAAGAATAAGTCTCCAATTGTACAGCAGTTTAAACCAATTCAGGTTTTAACAAATCAAGCTGATGAAGCACAAAGCAATAAATTGCTCATTTCCAAGCTCATGGTCCACCTCTCCAAGTCCACTGCAGTGCACTGAAAGATTTGTCTCCTGGCATGTGCTCCTTAGCGTTTTTGCAGGTGATCCTCCCTGGTATTAAACCCACTGACTTAAAATCCTGCCAGGAACACAAACCACCAGATCTCTTTGCCAGGTCCCCGAGAGCTCTAATCACTTACCCACTGTACTGATCACCATTCACCAGTGGGAGACATTATATTGGTTATTTCCGCCATGCACTGCTGGATATGAAATTTCAGATCATGTAAAATTAAAACCAGCATTTTTTTACTTTATGCACATGAACTCTGCCTCTGGTACATTATCCGTTTCAAAATATAGAAGGCAGTAGCTCTAAAGAACCATCTAGTGGGTAACCGCAGTATTGCAGTTTCAAATTAAGTGCAATTCTGCTATATTCCCATTTTTGATAAGATAAGATCACTTTATTGGCCAAATACAATTTCTTGCATTAGGAATGTATCTTTTCGCATACCAGAGCTTGCTCTCCATCAGATACACAGACACACTGACAGGGAGAGAAGCTTCGGATCAGAGCGCAGGGTCAGACATTTTATAAGGCGCCCCTGGAGTAGTTGGGGTTCAGGGCCTCGCTCAGGGGCCCAACGGAGTAGGATTCCTCTGCCGGCCGTGGGATTTGAGCCGGCAACCTTCCAGCCACAGGCGCAGATCCACCGCACTGCCCCGCAGTGTTCTCAGACAGTTACAGGAAGGCCCTCTGAGGTAGCAGGCACCTCCAGGCCTCGGAGGCTGGTCTTATCAGTGTGCTTACATCATCAGTTACTTCAGGATTTGGGAGAAGGCATTAATTAACTCCACAATTAGCTCAATTAATCAAAAGCCCGAGAGGAACAAGAAAAACAGAAGCTGCATGGTCCTCAAGGAACAGTCAGTCAATGATTGCTGAGCTGCTGCAGTGCGTAGGATTTCATTTTGTACTTCCACAGTTTATCACAGGCATGCAATAACTGGTGGCACTGACATGGAAAGCTTATCACTAGAATATTTTTTTATAGATTCCGAACCAGTGACCTCAAATACCAAAGAATAGGAAGTGGGTGTAAAAATGAGACCTGGAGGTACTTGTTTACTCCAAGGGTTGTGGAAGTCTGGAACAAGCCACCCAGTCATCACAATCTTGTTTTCAAGAACAGCTGGATTAGATTGTCAGATCAATTTACTAAGAAGAATAAAAACAGCAAGATAGGGCAAATAGCCTCCTTTTTCGCAATTTTACTTGTGTTCTTATTTCCTGAATTATTGGGTCTGGCTATACCTGGACTGAATATGCCCAAAAGTGCACTCATGTTCCAAGAGATGTGATTTTTTTTTTACAATTCTGCAAGTGAAGAACAAAATCCCTCAAGATTTGCTCAGAAACTGGAGGCTCAGTGTTTTGATAAACCTCCAGCTCCACTGCACTGCAAGATGTTGAACTGGGAGTACAGAAATGCCAATTAAAACCAAAAGCAAAAAATGTGCTGTCATTTAGGTCGTGCTAACTGATTTTACCACAAAACCAGCACAGCACGGTCACAAAATGCTTTTTCATGAAGCTGGAGGGAAATGCCACAGCTTTCTCAGAGCCCTGTAAAATTTCACAGAAATTCCTGGAATGCCAGAGACCTCCCTGCAAAGCAGAAGGAAGAACTGCAGAGAAGCACGCAGACAAAGCAGGAAAGCTAAGCTGAGGTCGAGAGATTAACCATCCGCAAGACTAAGTAATGCCACGCCTAGATGAAATAAAGATTAAAAATAAAAAAGTTAAGGTCTGTGTTGTTATTGCACTACAGATTACGAGAATCATTCTTGAGGCATTTCTCTGTTTTGCTCAATAACCACAGACCAGCTTCACTGAAATTCCAAAGCGGCTCTTACATGACAACCGATACTGCTTATTTCTCTCCTGTGTTTAAAGAAAGGAAACTGCAACCCCATGTTTAAGCAGCACACTCAACCCAGAGGTCTGGAGGAGCTCCAGGTTCTGACCGCAGAGGTTTGAGAGATTTTGTTTTCATAGAAGTGAGTGGAAAAATACATTTCCAATACATTGCTTTTCGGTAAGGGGTTTCCTCCCTGTTGGAGTCTATATTACATTTCTCAAGCATCCCAGTCCGAACTGAAATGCTCTTGACTTCTGGCTCTCCATAATTCCCCACTGAGGTAGACTGAACCAGAACATCAGACTTTTGTACATACTGTACACTACTACAGGCTCAAGACACCTTTGCCATGTTCAATGAAACGGTAGAAAAAAAATGTAGATCTACAGGAAAATCCCACTTGAACAGGTTTTAACCTCCATATTTGTACTTCTGCATGTTTATAGATATTATATCTATGCTTCCTACATACCTCACAGGCCCAAACTCAAGACTTTGAAACTATAAATTGACTTTAAACATCTCAAACTGGAGCCAGGGAATTTAAAAAAAAATAATTTTATCCCAGGAGCAACATTCCCCCACGTAATTGAAAAGAGCAAATGGCTCACCAGAAAGGACGGCAATTAATGTTTCAATCAGAGCACAGGCTGCGGTGCTGTAACCTGGGGCATGCGGGTACTGACGCCTTCAGGCTGCGAAGGCACAAACCCACCAGAGTGTTGCCAGGGTAGGGCAGGCGTTGGCGAACCAGGGTCCCGTCAGCTCCTCTCACAGGAAACTGCAGGGCAACTGCGGCCTCGTGGTGATGTCACAGAGTGAGACGAGCTGTTCCTCCAATCAGAATGAACTCTCCTGTAAGGCGCTGCGGCGCTGAGTGGCTGTGACTGGCGGGCACGCCAGCGCTCCCCGCTTCCCCAAATCAGATCTGACCAGGAGTCTCTATGCTGAACAGCTGGCGATTCCAAAATGAGTAGGTTTACAGTAAAGCTTCCTAATCCTGGACCTGGTGATCCACACACCCGTTGGTTTAAGTTCTAGCCCAGCCCTCAGTGACACAATCAAGCCCTTCCTTCATGAAATAATAATAAGATTAATTTTAACTAGATGTTCCCAACTCTTAAACAAGTTGGAGCTTTAACTGTTATATTTTGTCAGTGAAATAAAACCCCCAACTTGCAAATAGAAACAAAATGCAAAAGTTCTAAGGAAGCAACTTCTTAGATCAATGAAGGCTTCAGTTACCTTATGAAGGCTTTCATTCCATCTGACCAGCGGGTGTGCAGGTCAGCAAGACCAGGATTGAGAACTACTGCTGTATGGAAGAAAGAGGGATGACAGCTACAACACGGGTCTCTTAGAAAAATATCAGCAACAACTTTTGAGACATACTCCACTTATTCCGGATTGTGGTCGCCCGTCTTTTCTTCTTCTTTAAGATAAACGCAAGATAAACAACGTTTTTTTCAAACCACTCCACAAATTTTCTCACATGCAAGTATTCTCCAATATCATCACAACAAAACCATAAAGTTTGTTTCCACAGATGTGACACTATTGTGCAATAAACCAATAAATTAAAGGGACTTTTTTTTTCTCTCAGAGAAGAATGTTTCAGTTTTCAAGTACATATGCAATTTGTACAAATCATGTGCTTATTCGAAGCATGGGCGTGTTGGAAAGTAATGCCAGTTTCTTCAGTAAGAATTTAGCAGTTTTCTTAACACGTCACAATTTTTTGAACAACAAACTTTTCAGACCTTAAAAAAAAACAACAACAGATCTAACATCAACAGATTTACTAGCAAAAGCAAACGCATTCCAACAAGTGGCATACAGAATCGACTGTTCAGGAAACAGTGCTTCTTGCTTTTAAGAGTCTGTGCACATCAATGTTTTTTCTGCATCTTTGCAAAAAACAAAGTTGGCAGCGTTACACTTGAGATCAAAACGCAGAGGTCTAAACCTGGAGAATGCTAACAATATGGGAATGTAAACAAGATTATGTGCAAATACAGTGGATAGTTTCGTACATTGGGGACTGACAGAAAAAAAAGATTTCAGTGCTTAATATTCCGCCAACCTCAACATCACATAGTGATTAATAGCAACTGCACAGTAGCACCCATGACAGCTGAATGAATCGTGACTGCATTGTGAATTTTTAGCATATGGCAATACGACTTTTTGGCTTTTTAAATAGGACAAAAATCTACGTTTTTGTATCACAGACAGGGTGAATCCTGCTAACAGAGAAGAGTTACTCCCTAATATAAAGCCCTTTACTGAGGAATAAACTGCAAAGCCAAAGAGAACAGTATATTAAATTCAATTTAGTCACAGAAGCATTATATGACCTGAAAATGTTTTACTGCCTTTCTTTCTATGTTGACTTAACTACTTTCAGAAAATAGTTTCTTTACTTGCAGAGAAGACAATGTAATACACTACTGTACCTCAGGGATTAGAATACAAATGACAAAGTCTAAAAATGTCTCATTTGATTACCACCATGACAAAGCACGCAGCAGACTGAATTATGAGCTCAAGCATGAAGAATATTTCATTCCGAGGTGAAGAATAATTCATTCCGAGGCTTATGAAGTGCTGGCAGCAATTGCAGTTTAAGTACAAGTTCAGATAAATCCAGTTTTATTTCAGATTTAACAATGTAAAAAACAGTGCAAGAAGTCACTCATAAATTGAATCCTCTAAAGTTACCGGTCTGACACGTGAAATTATAGCTGTATTCGAAGAGCTGCTACAAAGTAAATCAAAGAAAATATTCCTGTCCTGTGCTGTACAGTTTACATCATTCACAAGATGAACTTCATACAGCAAAATAAAGGAAGTACAAATTTGGGGTTAGCATAGTGTAGACAGACTTTTTTTCTATGTAAAAATAGCGGGCACAACACTTTAATGCTTTTTTCTATTTTATTCAGTTCTTGCCTGCACAATGTCTGTAATTTAGGCTGTGCTTTGTGTATTTAATGAAACCATCAATTTCTCCTAATTTCTCAATTAACCATTTCAGAAAAAATGACTTCTTGGAAACACTTGCAAAACTAAAAAGGATGCATGACAGCCAACACTCTGAGACTAACTTGGAATGGAGAATGATAGCCATGATCAAATTATCACAGAGAAAAGCCCCCGGCAGTTCACAAGAAAACATGTCTATAAAGCCTGTTCAAGAATAACGAGTGTCCAAACCTAAACCTCATTTTTCAACCACCCCCAGTGATAGTACACAAAGTCAAGAGTTTTCCTTAAAAATTACAGGAGTCATTTAGGAGGAGTAATTACAGGAGTAATTTATGGAATTTAGGCTGTGCTTAGTTTCTTTGCTAAGGCCATCAATTGCTGATCCAATTAACCATTCCAGACAAAATGACTTTGTGAAAACACTTGCCAAAACTAAAAAATATGCTTGACAGCAGACACTCGGAGACTAGTACAGTTAGTACACTCAACCAAATGCATGGGGCAACTTACTCTTTTCCGAGACCAGCTATAATCCGAGATTACCAAGAACAAAGGTAACAGAAATATCAACAGAGTGAACCAACAGTAGGTAGCAAGATAAGAAAGTTCTGCCCAAGTCCTTAAGGGCAAAACACATTGTGCAGCAACGTTTTGCTTCCTGATAAATTCCCAGGGACAAGTTCTTAATACATACCGAATCAAGGCAGAGAATGCAGTCTTAACCAAAAACTCACAAACACTGGCTTATTCTGGGCAACTGAAGAAATGTGTTTTCTTTTGTAGACTCTACAGCACACGGGATCTTATGTTCTGACGATCAAAGGGGCTTCACTGAGAGGAGACGGGGTGCTTGATGTTTCATTTTCCCACCTGAAATGCGCCCATACCATTTTGAAAGACCTGCAGGAGATGTGACTTTGGAAATTGTCTTCTGTTCTGAAGGCTGGAATATCAATCCTGAGTTTCAGGTACAGGATGGTCTTCCCTTGCTGTTACACCCCCCACCAGCCCAGTCCTTCTCAGGTCTATATATCCTATGTGAGACAGCAAGCAGCCCGATACAGCACCGAAGGAAAACTACCTATGATTCTGACATTATTTTGCCAAGGTAATTCAAGGTATGATGTAACTGTGACCGGAACTGCTCTAGATTGTAGTTTGTCACAAAACAAGAAGGGTTCATTTTCCACTTGGGTATTCAGTCTCAAATATGATAAGACAAAAGGGTCTTAGCCCGTGCAGATGGTCTATGTGGGAACTGGATCATGCAGTTTATGTCCAAACACCCAGATATCTTCCAGGTGCCATTAACAACTTCGCAATCCCTTCGTTTGTCATCAGGATTATTGGTGGATCACAGATTTCATTACACAACAACCAACCACAGAGGATACAAAAGTTGTTGTTTTTTCATAAGTGATATGGCTAGTCATTTCGTGCTTGGGAAATGTGCTTGTTCCAGAGAGCAGAGGTAGTTCTAGGTGATCAAAAGTACCAGCGATCCATTCTCCTCCATTCTCTCTGCTGTTTCAAGGTGGAGGACAGCTAGACAAGCAGGCTATTAATTGGCTCCCACTAACATTCGTCAAGAGTGGTCCCACCCTTCTTTACTGCACAACCAGATAGCACAAAGCTCCACATCTTCGCGTTCCTAATTTTTTCCCCCACTTTCTTCACTTTATTGGGCTTTTCTACTTTAAAAGTATCAGCAGGCTGCTCAGTGATAAAGCTTGACTAAAATAAAACTGCTTAATGTGGACATTTATCGGCACAAGGCATTAGGACACCAGATTTGGAACAGGACACACAAGGAGACCCCTTAACTTATGAAGGTGTTTTTTATAGAAACTCAGTTCCATATCGCTGCAGCAGTGCTCCAGTGAGCACATCAGTAAGGTGTGAGATGGGGTGAGGCTTGACATTTGGGAACAAACAGATTAATTGGATAAAAACAAAGAGTTGCGACCAAGTAAGGAAATAACAGTTAACAACGCTTCCTCCAGGATCAGATGTTGTAAAGAGATATGAAATAAAGAATGGCAAAACCCAAAAAAAGTGGTACATTAAGACATACTTGGCTCTTTTATTTTGAAATCCCATCCACCTTTAAGAAAGATGCTGGAATAAGCATTAAAAAGGATCCTCTGTAGGAGTGTGACATGAATTACTTCATTGGACAACAGCTTTTCAGAGGTCTAAATAGAACCTGCTAATAAAGACGACAATAAATAAAAAAGAACCAAGAAAACTGACAGGAATTCACTGAAATCTACCAACTTATCTTCTACCTTAAAATTAGATACACCTGAAGAAGGCTCCACAGCCAAAACGAGTTTCTTTTCTTCTCTTCTCAGCATGGAATAAACCTTTACTTGTTCCTTTGCAGCCTACGCATGCTGACGGAGTTCCCTACTTGAACTACCTTAGGATTAGGCCTTGTGAAAGAAAGCCTTCAGGTAGCAGGGCCTGACAGAAACGGCCAGCATGTTCCGCGCATGAGCTTCCAATCCTCAGCACCAGTGCAGTGGTTCCTGCAAAATGTAACCGAGAGGGCAATTCCACAAGTAAAAAAAGAAAATCCACAGGAAAGAAAAATACGCCTATGAATGTCAAGTAGCGCCTGTTGTGCCAGGAACGTGCACGAGAAAGCTGACTTGACGTGAGAGCAGGGTGAGCTGAGGAAGGCGCTGTTCAGGCTACTCCCACCAGGTGTCAAGTCTCCTGACTCGCACTTTCTGCTTGTAATGGTACTCCTTGAGGTGCTCCTTGAGGGCGCTGGGGATGGGCAGAACATCGATGCCGTCATAGGTGGTGCAGCTGGCAATCACAGCCCGGCAGATGTGCTGCAGGCTGAAGGGGTGGACGCGGTGGATGGGGTTGGAGAGCAGCGGCTCGAAGAACATGCAGGAGTTGGGGTCCTTGTAATGCTCCAGGAGGCCCGTCACGGTGGAGGCGTAGAAGACGCTGGGGTCGTGCACGTCGAAGCTGAAGTTGTGGTTCCACTGCTCGATGCGGGCGTGCAGGGAGCGGCCGTAGCGCCGGAAGCTGACGGAGAAGAGGTAGTCCTCCTGGGCCGAATCCCGCAGCAGGAAGGTGCCCTCCGGCTTGCCCTCCAGGAGGGCCTCGGCCTCGTAGCGGTCCATCACCCCCCAGTAGCAGGGCAGGTTAGTGATCTGGAGGAGGTCGGGCACCAGGCAGTGGATGTAGTCGATCTGCGTGTGGACCCGGTAGCTCTCCCTGGCTTTCAGGCGATCCGACTGCAGGACCGCAGAGGACAGGGGTCGGACAGCCGCGGCGGCTGAAGATGACAAATTGGAAGAGGATGCTGCAGATGACGCAGAAGAATCCACCACATCATCTAAGGTGTCCAAGCAGTTTTGCAGAAGGAAGTGCTGCTGTTGCTGCTGCTGCTGTTGTTGTTGTTGTTGCTGTTGTTGCTGCTGCTGCTGCTGTTGCTGCTGCTGCTGCTGCTGCTGTTGCTGCTGCTGTTGTTGTTGTTGCTGCTGCTGTAGCTGTAGCTGCTGCAGTGTAGCCCGGTCATCTCCTGCCAGCTCATTCATGCCATGCGCTAGTTTGGGCCCAAGCTTGTAGAGGGGGTTGATCTGTGCAGTCACCTCAAAGGTGTGGATCTGGGCATTGGGCGGGGGCTCAACTCCCTGCTCGATGCTGATGCGCCTCCTCTCCCGAAGGCGGTCATCTTCATCCTCCACCACAGCCGTGATGGGCGAGCCCAGCGTGTTCCCGTTGAGGGTGTCCAGCAGGGCAGGCTGGGAGATGGGCACCGTGTGCTGCTTGATGAGGTACCACTTCTGTGCCAGGTCAGAGCCAGCTGGGAAGGGGCACTTGTCCAGCATGAGCTCGCTGAGGTGGATCTTCCTGCGAGAGGAAGAGGAGGCACATGACGAGGTGGAGGAAGAGGGGGAGAGGCTGGGAGACGGAGTGCTGCTGCTCTTGATGGGGAAGCACTGCCCCACTGCATCCTGAATCTTCTGCCGCAAGGAGCGGCTGCTGGGCAACTTTGCACTGCCACCTTCGCCCTCCCCTTCCTCTGTCCCTGTCACCGGCCTGTCCACGCCCAACTCCTGCAGGGCAGTGCCCGCTGACGTCAGGTCCTGCCACCTGCACCTCTCCTGAAAAGGCAACCCAGTGTCCCCAGGGTCTCTACCACCCTGCAGCTCTCCATACTCGAAGCCATCGCTCACGGGGCGCTCCGGAAGTGGATTCTGGGGAGGCCTGCCTTTCTTCTTCCCTCTTCCACTCTTCCGGCTATTGCCCTCCCTCCTCTCCTCCGAGCGGCTCTGTCTCACTTTGGGTCGGGCGCCCCGTTCCTTCTCCTTGCCCCGCTCCTCTGCTTCTGGGGACTGCGACATCTCAGTCTGGGGAGAACTCCGGAGCGTGCCCGAGGGGCGGCGAGCTACGATTCTGCGCTGTAAAATAAGAGGTGCACACTCGTGACGTTATCAATGGAGGTGGAGGGGAGTCACAGTTATCTCAGCAGGAGATCCCTGGTACAGCAGCTTTCGTCAGGCTGTTCTCCATACTTCAGGTGCTCCACTCTGCTTCTCATGTTCCCGGAGTCTAAGACAAAAGAGAGCCGCATTCAGAGCAGTCGAGCCTGTGATGAAAGAGTTAAAACCCTCACAGAACTGACACAGGGCAAAGTAAGCCCAGTGAAAAACCTCTGGAACATGCAAAAGGCAAGTCTGACTAAACAGCTCAAATTATTACCCAGATGTGCAGCAGCTAGGGCGTCCAGTGAGGGCAGCACAATATTGTCTGTCCCGTGTTTGTATATAACTCAATGTCCCTGACAATGTAATGTTAGTTTTTAATTTAAAGAAGTTCTTAATAATAAATAACACTTTGCAGGATATTTTAGAACTTGGGGATTGTGAAGTTATTCACTGTCCTCCCTGCAAAATCAGTCTCCCTGCAGAGAAATTCAGGACATGTGATGCAACAGAACTGTGGAACTTCTTATGAAAGAAAAAACGTATTTCTGCCCTTGTGAAAATGACTACCTAGATGAATAATGGCCAACATCACAATTACTTCTGTTATTCCTAAACACCTTTTTTTTTTTACAGCACCACAAGCTCTTCATAATAGCAAAAACTGATTCTTCTATAATTTGTTGCATGTTTGTTTCAACATGCACATTTATCCTGAAACTGCCTTTTTAACTGCTTGCCTGAATTTTAATTTCTTTATACATTTAAATAGATGTAAAATTCCCATACTATTCCCATAAAAGGCAGAAACATACAAAAGTAACAAAAAAAAAATCATAGGCCATAACAAAAAAGCTGACAAAATGTCAGCTCAATTAGTCACTGTATTTCCAATCCAAAACTGGAAATTCTTTGTAATGTGACTGAAATGCGTACTTGTAGTAGCTACTGAAAATGCATATAAATTGAACAGCAGCCGCTGAAAAAAAAATATTGAAGATATAGCGAAAGTAAAACATTACATCATCCAGGTGGGGCTGCACATTGGTGGTGGTAGAGGGGAGTCCCCATTACCTGTAAAGTGCTTTGAGTGGAGTGTCCAGAAAAGTGCTATATAAGTGTACGAAAATATTATTAATTATTATTATTATTATTATTATTATTATTATTATTATTACCTCTCCAGCTGCTTAAGCAAGCTGATGGAACCGACAGATCAATGTCTCTTTCACAGGGATAAAGCAGCTACGTTAACTGTCCTTACTCGCCAGAATGACAAAGCCAAACTCTTCTTTCTGGAGAAAGGATGCAAAGAGAATCAATAATTAAAAAAGAAAACACACTGACACACAGCAGGCTTGTAGAAGTCGTTCTGTTAAAGTTAAAATTATATACATTTTACGTCAGTGTTCACATGTTAGTCACTTGCGTTATTCCAGACGTTACAAACTGTACCGATCCTTAAGTTAAAAACCGTAAAAAAATAAGTGTATGTTTCTTAGGCTTAATAATGCGTCCTAGTATGACAGTAAAACTATGAAAGTCTATTTCAAGTCATTGAAAAAGATGTCCTCATACATATAACTAACGAGGACACACAACGGAAAACGGATCACTAACAGGAGAGACCAACAACACAGTTCAGAAAATACTCGACTGCCAACGTTACTAAACACTGTACACGCGTATTTAACAATCTGCAATGACCAATTTTATAATTCTTAAAGTTAAAGTACAACAGGAAATAATATAATTCCCCCATTCATTACGAAAAGGTCCATTTGTTGAAAGGATTACAGTAACACACGCCACCTGAATATTCACACACCGCTGTAGATGAATTGGTAGCTGAAAAACACACACGTAGACGGTACACTTTTACCGTTACAAAATGGGTGTCCACACGGTATTGAAGTATAATACCGTACTGTACGATTAAATACCTAAGTTGAGCTAAAAACCATCACCCAACATTTCGTTACACACACATCCGAGACACCCAGCCGATCCCAAACGGGCGAGAGATTTCCTTGTTAAAGAGACAGGAAAACCGCGAAGCGGCTCCTTGCGGCAGTATGAAGACAGGAGCCCGGCGAGCCGGTTCTGTTGCGCCCTCTGGCGGGCGGAGGATCGCGCTGCTCGGCTGCTTCATCCGACGCGGCTCGACGGTGGAAAATATGCGCCCTCACGTGTGCGGAGGACCGCCCGGCGCGGCACCAAACCCGGGGACTGAAGAGTCGCCGCCAAGTAAGTTTGCACATGCGTTGATTTGGCTGGCGCATCCTCGGTTTCTTACGGGAGTTTTAATGCATTCTGTCTTCCTTTCACTTGTCTTAGGCCGTTTCACAGTGTTATAAGGAGGATGCACATACGCCTTATAACATTATACTAGACTTAGAATATTTCACGGTGTGGGAAAGATTCGCTGAAACATTAGCCCTCGAAAACAATTTACTGCCTCTTGTAGGTAAGGTAAGGTACCTGCCTTACCCAGGTACGCAACAGTGGGCCTGCTACTGTACAATGAAGCTATGCCCCCGCTCAGTTTTATTAAAGTGTATCGACCACTTAACGTATTAGCTGCAATCAATGATTCTTATTATACTATATTAGCCGTCGCGATGTACATAAACAATATACATTATAATAGAGTTTGAACACCTGAAGTGAAATGCTGAACTGTTAGTTGAGCTTAATATCTGTACAGTGCAGGTGCTTTCGACATGTACTAAAATCCCCCAGAATCAGTCTGAGGTAAACACGAGGGGTCTACAACAGTTCTTGTTTAATGAACCTATTCAATCCCCATCCAAACTGTTTTCGCTGGCTCACACTTTTCTTAACCCTTCTATGACAGAAAACACTTTTCGCGGTGCAGTCGAGCCGAGTTATCTTTAAGAAGAGATGAGAGAGAACTATCCGATTCCCCAGACGATTACATCAACTTTCTCTGAAAAAAACAACCACCTGTCATTCGCCACCTCACCTCAGTGAGATATTTAAAACCTAAAATGATTTAATTCTCGGGATACACGAGACCAGACAGGCAAACCTGATTTTCCTTCAGTCTTGACGTCAAATTCTTACCTCATTTTAAGTTGCTTTTATATTCCGCAGAAGGAACAACACCGATAGCTGTTCAGAAACAGTAATACAGAGGGAACAGGGTAGGATTAAAGATAACATGGCAAAAACAATCTTCCTCTATTTTCATCTCCCAGCCTGGGTCATTACATTTGTGAGCTGGAGGAAGTCCTTACCACAAGAGGAGTAGGTGAATGCGTTCCAACATCTTCCATGAAAACGAGCACCGGTCTCAGTCAAATTAAAATTTTAAAGCATGCTTGTCCTCTCCGTTTTAGGATGTTTTGTAAACTGGTCAGACAAAACAAAGGGCGAGCATCAATGCCAGTTACTTAGGGCCAGTCCATTTTAGATTTTTATTCAAAGCTGTCACAAGGTGGCAGAAATTTCCAAAAGAGATTTCTGGGTAACATCAATAGGTTGTCACTGGCTGTGTGGACATTCTAAGTGGACAGTCAGGGAGTGGTGAAGACAGCAATGGCAGTACAGTTGCATCCTTATTTTTTAAATGGCAAAGAGTGCTTCACTAACTCTTAAGCTGAAGAAACAACCTCTTAAAAGGCTGATAATGACAGCCTACAGCAATTAAGAATAAAGTACATTCATTTTGTCAGCTGAGGTTACAGTTCTAGAAGAGACATGAAACACACCAGCCTCTTACACTGCCACTGACTGACAAACACTAGATTGGAAATGGGAAGAAATCTATTTTACAGACCATTTGCCTTTTTTTTTTGTTACTGTTCATACCCATGAATTCAAGTAGAAGAGAAGACGCAGTTGTGACTTCAATGTGCATGAAACTCGAAGGAGTCATGATTGATTTTTTTAAGGTGCATTCTGCATCAACAAGTGTTCACCAAGTCTGACAGCTCCTCACATCTTGTCTGTTATTCTGACACCTCAATAAAAAATAAGCTGCATGCTGCTGGCCTTAGAGCCTTAGAGTAAGGCGACCTGTCAGAGGCCCTCTGCTCACACCTCCTAGGCGTCTTGGAGGGGCCAGACAGAGGCTGCGATGGACTCGTCAGCAGTGGCATCAGGTCCTCTTCATGGATGACTCACTCTTCAGCCTGTTCCACGCAGATGGGAGGGCCAGAGTGTGGAGGACCAGGTGTTGCATTTCTCCCCCCCCACCAGTATATCTAATTAAATTAGGGAAACGTTACCCTTTCACAAAAAGTGAGGATCCCTGCCTTTGTTAGAGCTGCAGATCACGATTCATAGGTATTGTCCTCCGATTAGACTAACTGCGGGTGAACTCAAACCAAAATACTAGCACTGCCTTCCTGCTTGGTCACAAAAAATGACAGAGTCCCTGCATTTTAAAATGAGCAGAGATGATACAAGTGTAAAACAGCAGCACCATCTGGGGTGCACACACTCCAGTGCCTGAGGCGGACAATCATGTAGAAATCTGACTGTGCTGAAGTATTAAAATCACAATTTTTGGTTTTGGGCTTTGTGTTGAGAACAATCACACTTGACTGCCAAGAACAAATAAAATCCCAAAGGTGGTTACCTGAGTTTCCCTCCTACCTCCTTCGTTTCGATCATCCTTAATAAAGGAAGTCTGCCAGATGGCCACAACCTCCGAGAGAAAGAAGACACAGACACTGCATCATTTTTTTAAATGTATTATAACAAAGGTATGAATTTCCTCAAAATAATGTTTCAGCCTTCATAAACCAGCAAAACATGAACAATTTGAAACAGAGCTTTAAAAACCTTTAAGATTATTATATTTATATATTTCTTGTTTCAATTCATGTTAACTATTAGGGAAGGGCAATCAAATAAGAAAAAAAACAAGAAAACAAAGGTAACCCTCTCCCCTTGCTTTCGAAGTATCAAAGAGATGTTAAATAAATGCGAATTATATATATTTTTAAAACAAAGGCTCCGCTTTTCAATGCTGCTGAGCACCCATAAAGTCTATTTGCATCTTTCTGTTACGAACAGGAACAAAGTAAGCAGCAGTACCAAGGTGAAATTGAAAAATAAAAAGAAAAAAATAAACAGTGTCACAACCCCCTCTCAGGTATGGGATCACAGTTGCAGGTCTTGCTCATCTTCGAAGGCTGCTGCACGCTCCCACTTTGAGACTTTGAGTCGAGTGAGCTCCTTGCTGATGCACAATGACAGGATCGCAAGCCTCAGGCTGTAATGTGAGCCATCCGTGGCTTGGAGATCCTCAGTTTATTTCCCCCATGAGACAGAGAGACAGATTTGGAACTACTTTGCAAAGAGGAGAAACTTGTCCCTCTGTTAAATTGCGCAAAGAATGAGGAGACGGACCCGTGGAGCCCGCAGTTACCACTGCGCGTTTAAAAAGCTGCACACTACAGCTCTATGAAACAGAGCAAGAAACACTTGGAATTATATAAGGATTTCAAAAACCTTTGAAAGTGTGGTATTTTCTCCAGAAAACCTTGCTTAACAACTCCTTAGAATACACCAGGATCCTGTTCTCCATACATCGAGCAGTGAACAGATACCAAAACACTTCAAGACAAAACTCCCCCTACTGCCCTTGTAAGCTTTGGGATCATTGCTGCATGTTGCAGTACTCCATGTTTTAACACAATAGAATGAAATAAATCTGAGTGTTATAGCTTATATAAATAACTTTTCTCTTATTCAGTTTTTTTGCCCTTCCCCAACTTTTTTTTATTTTTTTTATTTTTAATAGGGATCAGATAATATACAAAAACAAGAAAAAAGGCACAGCCACATTTTGCGTTAACAAGTTGGGATACTTTTTCTCTCATCTGCATGCAGCGTTAAGGTATATAAATAATTCTTATTCAAGAAAGGACAGAGCTCTGCACCTGTAGCCAGTACAAAACACAACACACAGCTGCATTTTACACAATGGGTTTTTACAATTCATCATATCAACACAAACCACCCCGTTCCCTCCCCTTGTCCCACACTTATCTCCCCCACCCCCTCTCCACTGCACAGTTTGAGAAAGGTCTCTGTATTTGTCAAGCCTCTGGACAGCTGGAGTTGACAGTGCAAATTATTTTCAAACACATCATTACACTCTGGTCCAACTGGGCAAGGCAATGGTACTGTGGGGCCACACCTTAGTATTAAACAAGTTAGGTGCCAGCAGTGGTCTCCAACACTTACTGTCATAACCACTTTGTGTTGGCCAGCTTTGTTTCAGCAGCAATATAAGACCAAAATCCCAGACTACAGACAAGCCACTCGCTAACAGAACTCAGCACAAACACAGCTTGAAGTGCCCCTAAATCATGACAAACATACTTAAGAGTTAATGTGCAGTCGAGTGTTTTCATATGTGCTCCAGGTCAGAAATTTAATAACTTCAGAACTGGATGACAAGACACCACATTCAGCACATGAAACAAAGTAGAACAGTTGCAAATTGCAAAGAGTTATTCTTACGACTTGTATCAATGGATATGGTGCAAGGGAAAGTATCATTTTAGTTTACTTTATCTTTACATGCTTTCCTTTAGAAAAGGAACCATACCATCTGATTAACTTCTAGCTCAGCCCCAAGCTGTGGCATGAACATTGTTGCTGCAATGACACATAAGGAGATTAATAAGATGTTTTCTGAAGGGGGCAATTTTCATAAAATCAGCCGTGAGAAACAGATCTTTGCTCTTATTTCTAAAAAAAAGTCAGAGTCAGAACCAGTTGCAGTTTGTTGCTTCTCCATTGATATAGCATTCTCAGAGAGCTTTATTTAAAGTCCCAATGGGAAGATACAAGGTGCAGAAATTAACAACTATGCTAATTTACTTTAGTGACTCCAAACAAAAACCAAAACCTAACCTCAAGGTGTCCCATATTTTAAGAGGCAGACAAATACATTATTATACATAAGCAATGTAAGTAACCTTTTTTGTTCCTATACAAAGATGCACTAGTGTCAAGTGTAAAGGCAGCTCGGAGGAGAGATGAGTTGGGGAGATTTTACCACCCCCCCTCCACTTAAACAAAAGGAACAAAATAAAATTACAAAATAAGCACAGCTTTAACATGGAAACACAAAAACAAACAAAAACAAAATTACTAATACTTGTGTTTTTATCCTCACTTGCCTTTACAAAGAGAAGCAATAATAAACCAAGCGACTACACAATAGAGTTTCTTAATGTTCTCATGGTTACCAGCCATAGCAATAACAAAAGTTATTCATAATAAAATGTATCTAAAATAACATCTATTTTTCATTTTGAGGACCCTTATTCTTTATTTTTGTAGAAATAAATATTTAACTATTGTCTCTGTAAATACACCTTGGAAGTCTCCTTATGTCAACAGGTAAAAAGCTGACCTCTCACCTTTATCCCTCTGTTCTGTCCTCTGAAAAATTCCTTTGTACCAAACTTAGGAGGCAATTCCTGATAAAAACTCATTAGGGCACAAGCAGGCAATTAAAAATCCCTCTTGCTTCCACCTGCCCTGGAAAGGGGACAGATTTCCCAGAGGGAGGGAGGACGTCTTAGCGTTTGGTTAAAATGCTTTCAGGGTACCCTTCTGCCTTTCCTTGAAAGCGTAGCTGAAGATATTTGTACATTATGTATTCCCCAGCTACATAAAAAAACGCCAATTTCTGAATTATCAGCCTTACATTTTTTTGTATTTGGTAAATTGTTTTTCCCCCAACTGCAGCCACATCTAAAATAGAAGTGAAAAGATTCCAACGAGGTAGCTCTAGTTTCTAAAGAGAAAATTCTCCCTCCCAGTCAAAACCCATTACTTTCTCTGAGCACAAAATGTTCCAGTTAGAAATTATCTCTGTACTAAATCACTCAGCAAGAATGGAATAATGTATGTCCTGATATCTATCAGAAAATAGCTGAAGAAGCAGTTAACCTGAACACAAGACTGGGGGGAAAAGAAGGTGGAATATGAAGTGGATGTTGTTTTCCATTTTTCACAGTTACACTCCGATCAAACAGTAGGCCAGTGATGAGGCTAATCTCCCTCACTTGCATTTGTATTGTTAATCCACCCTTCCGTCTGCTCAGACTTGGTCACCAAAAAGGTGTTCCTTTTTCGAGCCAGCACATCAGGAAGAAATCTGTGCCAATTTACATTTACACAAGGGAAGGTCAGTAAACGTCCTTCAAAACCCAAACTAAAGCAGCAACGACCTACTTGGTTAGATCAAAGACTAAAATAGTACAGAGGCCTGTAGTGTCTATAGAAGAATTTCATTGCTGAAAATAAAACATTTGGAAACAAATAGCAACTGCAACATTGATGTGATTCCGCCTTAAGAATACACCTGATCTGCAGCAATTACGTTCTATAAGGTATTGCTCCACAACGGACGAGTAAGATTTCTCCATTTCTTAAGTCTTTTGAGGATTTAACAATTCAAGGACACTGCCAAAGATGTACACAGCAAACTTGCAGTTCTGAAGGGAGCATCTCATGGGACAATATGGTGAATCTATGGCTGAGGGACTTTAGAGTTTTCTATTACTTTCAAATTGCCCTTGAAAGAAGATGGATTATGGAAGATGTTTAGCAAGTGAACTCAGAAGCCTTATTCAATCTCATCATACTCATTCTGGAACGAACCTGAAAGACCCACTTTTTCCAGTCTTGGAGGTCAGTCTAAAATGAGCATATGTGATTACACAAAGGTTTTTTTCATCTCACTGGTGAACGGGCATGTTCAATCTACATTAAAGAGTGTCCCAGTGTGGTCACATTTGCAAAAGCATAACCAACCACAGCATGAGATTTTCAACTGAAATAGCAGAATGACTAATAGAAAGCACATACAATCCCATAGGCCTCCTGCCTAAGCCTTTCTTCTCACAAGACAATGACAAAGTCAGATCTGAAGAACTTTCCATGCTACTTTCATTCATGTTCCAGAAAAACCATCCCTCACCCTGTCCTCAAAATTCAAGTGTTTGGCTTTCTCTGTCAGTTCACAACATTGGTGCACAAATCAACATCACAGACATTACAAATGTGTCCATATATAGTCAACCACCTGTCTATAGTCCTTTTAGCTAACAGAATTGAAAATACCACACCATTACTATAAACAGGCAAACACACACTGCTAATCACTGGGGCTCTCCAGTGTCTTGATCAGCAATGGCACACACTCATAAGGCAGGACAGGTCCTACAGTCTAAGCACCAGATGGACTATAGGTTTGAATAGGTGGGCTTGAGTCTGTCATACCGTTCTCAGCTTGGTGCCACACCTGAGACTTGCGGAATGCTTATGACCTTAAAGTGTTGTCAGCAAAAGTCACATCACTCCTCCAGTGCAACTTTGCTATGGGCACTAGGGGACTTGCAAAATGAATTCTGCACATTCTGCAGAAAACACTCACTGTCTAACACCACTTGTGCTGATGCTGTGGTCTCAGAGGAGGGATGATATAATTTACAATAAGCAATTCCTAATTGTGTGTGTGGGAACTGGAGAAAGGGGTTAGATCCCAAATTGAAAGGATAGTAAAAACCTTACATTAACCAAAAATGAGCCGGTAAGGGAAAAACCTCTTCCTCCATTTGTAACTGCATTGCTGCCGAATCAAACCAATCAAAGGAACGGGACCTAAATAGCATAATCTTCACGAGACAAATATCACCTACACCAATTCCTCTTCCAACCTTAATGTTTTATTTCATCCACTGGATGCGACTCACAAAACCACACACAGCTGGTCAGCAATCCTTCCATGAGACATGAACAAGCAAAAGTACCCAAGTGCTAAACAATATAAAAAAATACTACAATATGGTCCTTTAAGCTTCTATAACACCTCTTGGATAGAAAAAACAGAACAAGTAAAAGAAAACATTACCAGTCTAGCAGGATGGTTAGCTTCAGACTTCTGTAGGAGGGGTAGGTCTAATTCTTAGTAAAGCTAATTTCTCTTTCTAAGATCATGTGCGGATGATTTAAGGAGGTCCACATAACCTGCTGGACCTGTGGAACCCTGTTTTGGTGGTTTAACACATTGGGCTAAGCACATGATACTGTAAGGGATTAAAACAGCTGATATGACAAAAAAAACAAGTCCACATGCCTAAGAATGACAATTTGAGAAAGAAGGCAGTGGCACAGCAGCAGACAGCAAGGCCTCACTCCTGCTGACAGCTCAGAAAGCCACAAGATCATTACACCTCAGCCGCAAAACTGTCTCATTGCAGGAAACCTCTGTGTCAGCACCCAGGCAAGCAGCTTGGTCAGGGCTCCTTCCTCCATTCACTTCCAGCAGCCAAAGCTGGGCTGCAGAGCCACCGACACCCACCAGAGGGTACTGTGGAGTGAAAAAGTAAAGTGTTCAAGAACAAGTAATCTGACTCTGCAGTTCTGCAGCCAGACACTGTCTGATGCGAGGAACACAGGAGAGACCCATTTTTACAGCACACGCTCATTGGCTCATTCTCAATACCCAAAACAACTAAGATCTATGAGGGGTACATTTAAAATCATTGTGATTTGTAGGACTTATATGACGCTTTCTGCATTTCACCATTAAGTGCTGAACCAATAAAGAACCATACTGTCAGTGTTTGGAACAACCTGATGCAGTTTTGTGTCCTGGGAGACATATATGGCTGCATGGGCTAGAGAGATGTGCAGACAATCAGGTGAAGGAAATTTCAAATTAGGTACCCTGTAATTAATGAGAAAATTAGTAATCAAGGAATTAAGCAATTAAACCCCATTAGGTGCTGCAGTACTGGACAACACCAAAAGTAGACAGCCATTGCACAGCCATTGTGTGCAGTCACTTCACTTAACCAGTGATGTGGCTGGCTCAGTCTATGCACTTTACACTCTTAGTTTTGTCTGTTTCACAAGGCCTCTTAGTTATACCTCACACTACTTACACTTAAAACAACCGTTCTGCAGGTCAGTTCTGAAAAAGGTTTCCAAGAGGCCAGGTACAGCACTAAGAAAGAGAAGATGTGCACAGAATCGAGCTATAGTCTACATTATATAGATGAGTGAGTTATGTTGTCCAATATTCTGATTTCTTCCTGCCTGTCAGCTGTATAATCTACAGAATTTCAAGATGTTAATGCTTTGAGTCCATTAAAGCATATTATACAGAACTGCACCTAATTCTAACAGTCATCCCAGCTTGGTGGTAAAATAGGTTTTTTAACTAACCTTGCCATAAACTGTGATACATCTCATCTATTCTGATTCAGAATCTTTGCGTTAATAACTCACAGGCAAATCCCCCTGTATTGTTAGTGACCCACTTTCAGTTAAGGCATCATTCCTCAAATAACTGATCTGAATAAGTAAATGCTGTTCTACTTTCACACGGAAACCCTTAATTGTTGTATTGGAAGCATGAAGACTGATCCTTTTAAGTGTGATTGATGCTTAATTATCATACAGCAACCCCAGCTTGTCCCCAAGCCTAAGATTATGAGCCATAAAGCACATAACTGATAAAAATATAAACTTTTGCAGTGCCTTGTTAATTTGCATGAAATAGACAAAAATTGTGTTGTTTTAAAGCCTGGACAACTGTGATGTCCATTAATTCCTAACTGCCACACTGCAACATAAGGAAGAAGTTTACCCTCGAGGTTAATGGTAAAAAGAAGGAATGATGCAAAACTGCCCAACATGTAGCCTCCTGCTTTGGGTACCTAAAGCCCAGATTCGTATTACAGAAAATAACAAAATCCGAATCATTAAACATTAAAGCCAAATTCATTAGTTTAATCCAAAATAGCTGGCTACATAACTATGTAACAAAAGCAGTAGCTGGCCTACATCAGACTTGGTATGATATACCTGTTACAGGTTATGAAAACTGTCCATTTTATTTATTGCAAGGATTAAACAACAATCCCCCCCCAGTACGGGTGGGGAATATGAGATGTTACAGATTACAGGGTGTGGCAGTAGATGGTTCATAGCTGTAACCTTAGTTGTAACCTTATAACGAGAAGACCTACACAAAGAAAACTGTGGAGCTGAGATAGCATTTAAGAACCAGCAGTATTGCTTTATATGAAACACTTCATTAAACATGGGCCTGCAGTGCCCTTGTGAGAAGGATAAAACTATTTTGAAATTGGAATCATATGTCCATCTTTGAAATCCCCAAATCCTCAAGTCATTCATACTTGCATATTAAATAAGGAGATAACTTTTGATTCAGATTTCACACTTCAGAGCAACTAAAACAACCAGGATAAAGATAGCATTTTCAGACTACAATGACAAACCAAAGACATGGACTTACAATTCAAGTCATTTTTATCTAAGGACGTACTGAAGAGAAAATATGAAAAGGGGTCAAGATTATGACTGTATGAACTCAGTTAGGTTTTCATCCTGGAATAATCCTGCAGTTAGAAGTCAGGCAGTCCTCCCCTCTCCCTCATACCAACGGAATTTACATTCTTTTAAACTGTAAATCAGAAAATCTGCTACTTCCGGCTTCCAGCATCAACACTTCCTTCTCCCCCCCTCTACAAAAAGCATTTTCTGAGCAAATCACCAATCTAATCCGGCAGACAACCACAAACACTGTGTGCTCTAGTAGGACACTTTTCATTCTAACCAGCTTATTATTTCATAGGCAGAATAGCTGGAATCACACTAAAGAGCAACATGCTATGTGGAAATCAGGTAGACAAACATCACCCAGTACCCCCCACTCTTCTTATCCATCAGACCTCTGGCTCTAGTTAAAGCATTCACAAATGCCCCCAAAATACTACATAACCTGAACAGTTGCTATAAACCAAAAAAAGAATTATAGTAAGAAATATACCCCCATCAACCAGAGAAACTGAAGGATGTGTAAAGCCTAGCCAGTGCACAGTGGTGACACAAGAAAATCAAAGCCGCTGTTTCCTCTCTTATTTATATACACAACCTACAAGCCTCTGTCTCTGTTAAACTAGGAAGTTATGCTGAATGACAAAATCTTGCTAATTCAGTTCTCCAGCACCTGACTCTTCAAAACATAAATATAGAAGAAAATAGAGGATTATCACCCGGTGACACAAAGCCAGCTGTGTACTGTGGGACCACTGAGATCGTCTTTGAATTTGTGCAAGAAGTGAGGCAAAAGTGTTGAGATAAAGGAAAATTAGACAAATCTGCACACAGCAAAAAAACGAAGCTGATAACTTTCAGCTGCAAAGTACCGCAAAGGCCAAGGTGACATTAAACAGCTCTTTGTAACCAAGAACTGGAGAGAAAAGGAAAGTGTTAATCATTGGAGAAACTGAAGACCTAAAAATGCAGCACAGAGTGTTCGGCCTGTTCCTTGTCAAAACGACAGCTCAGAGTACTTAAGTTTGAAAGCTCTTTTCTTGAAAAACTAAACTGACAAATAAAAGTTACCTTCCCTGAAATTAGACTAAGACATTGTGTGTGTGTGTGTGTGTGTGTGGGGGGGGGGGGGGGGGTTGGGTGGTGGCAAACACCTTTGATTCAGGTAGTCAACTGTAAAACTAGAGGCTATTCTTAACTGGCTGGCATACCAAAAAGTGAGCACCTTAGACAAATATTAGTTCATGAACAAACAACAAAAAACCTTTTTTCTTTTGGGGACGTGCTTGACTGATGGCAAATGAATTCTGACCGGCAGAAAAGCAGTTGAAATTTGAGGTTTCACTCTTGCAAGCACAGCTGAGGTTAATCTCTTTTTAAATACCAGAAGTGTCTTATTCTGACATTTTAAACATGCATCCTAAGGAAAAACTAACAAACACAGGAACCCTAGACCTCAGATCTGAATAATATCCAAAGACTTTGAGAAACCAGAGAAAAGACCCTCTAAGATGATTACTCTTTAGGTGGTTGCAATGTTACCAGGGGACTGAAACAATCAATTTAAAACATTACTTCTACTATCTGTTATTATAATCATAAATTCTACTCAATGGCTGATAAAACTATTCAAATTATATGTGCATAGTATTTTCAAAATGATCTGAGAAAGAGTAAGGTTTGCGCAATCCAACTAACAAAATCATAGTGGCTCATTTTTAGAGCTTGATGAAACTGCAATGAAAACATGAGAAGGAGGATGAGGAGGACTGGAAACCTGAACAACATTTTAAAACTGCTTTTTTCCTGGTGGTGTTTTGTAAATTGATGCAGGTTTACTGAAAATCCATTTCATCATTACAATCAAGCTCATAAAACACTAAATTCACCAATGACTTGGGTTACCAAATTAATTAAAGCAATAAACACAGCAGTGTACACCAGAAGAGCTACTGGTTGCAGCATATGTCTTTATAGAAATAGTCTCAAATAAATCTCCTACTAAAACTAATTAAGGGACAGAATGGAGATAAAAGATACGAAACTTCATTATTTCCAACATTTGCAAAAAAGCTAATTTTTTAACAATTGGTAGAGATGACTATGGAATACCTTGGCAAGTCCCAATAGTGGAGACATTGCAACCACCTCTCATGGTCTGTTTCACCAGGCTACAAGGAGGACGTGTGGTCTAGGTATGCTTGAAGAACATCCCTGCCAAAATACCTTTGGAGTTGTACAAATCCTCCCTTCCTTTCCAAATGCAAGACCAGCACAAACCAGGACCATCAGCATCACCCCCTGAACACTATACTGTTTCCATGTTCCTTTTACCTTGTGGTACATCTATAGAAGGAGACATTGAGTAGTTGGCTTTGCTAATCAATGTAGCATTCAAAAGTCTTGCAATTTGTTTAAGTAATTTTCTCTCTTAATATTGTAGTAATCTGTACTTCTCTTATAATAAACCTCAGTTAAGAATAATAAAGTACAAAAATATCAGAGAACATATACACAGTTAGTTTTTTTGTATACTTTTGTCTTTTTGTAGTGACCATTTTCTTTACTTTTTTTCTTCTTTTGAGCGTCAATTTGTCCTGCGCCACTTCTGTGAAAAGAACGATGCAGGATCCAAAGTGTTTTATAGAATGTGAAGTGTCTGTCTTTTTTAATCATTTTCATATTGTCGATGTCCTGTCCATTCCATCTGTAGAGAAAAGAAAGAGCCCTATTTTTTCACCATGCAAACGTGAAGAAGTTTAGAAAAGAAATGATCTTGCCTTCTTGAGATCACCTTTCTGAGAGAGAATGCTATAGAAAAGGCAGTAGTTGAATCTTATCAGCATCAGCAGAGTTGTACAGATTGAAGAACTGAAGCAAAGTTAAAACAACTACAATGATTGATACTGTTCAAATCAGATGAAGATTTACTCATTTAAATGTGCTGTCAACCAGCCATCAAAACTCATAAGTGACATTCAAGTACAATGGTGTGTTTCAAACTTAGTCATGTGATGTCAAGAGCCTACATTATGTATTGTTTGTAGAAGCTAATTACTGGTATGTATCACAGTATCACAATTTTCCATTAATCTGAATAGGACCATCATTTCCATTATAAGCATGAGAATTTACAGGGTTTTATAAACCTTTTATAACAAATTCTTTGTGCATCACAAAATTCTAAAAATGGAAAGTGGTAAGTGTTCACATCTGACAAACTGATTCGATCACAAGGTACAAGCTGTTCTCACAAGATACTGATACAAGCATTCTTGTAAATTGATATTGGCTTGGTATTGCAAAGACTGAGCTCTACTGTAGCTTTTGATGAGTAGAGAAGTCAATCCCATAAAGGAAAAACCGAAAAGCAGGCTTGCGTACCAAGCTGAGACAACTGCATGTTCTTACCCCCTAAGGCGTGCTCCGTCATACTGAGGCACAGCGACTCCAGCGTTGGGTTGATCTCCAGATCCGTACCAGGAACTTGGCATTCTGGAAAGGAAAAAGAGCAGAAGAAGAAATTCATTACTATTTCTCAAAAGAAGAATATACTCAGTTGCAGGCACAATCACCCAGGTCTTAAGGTAATTCACTCCAACTGCAAAACACTAGCCTTCAAGGACAAACGTACTTTATATTTAATGACTGCCTTTACCATTTCATTCAACTGATCAATAGAGTACCTAGACTTGTGCATCGTCTTTCAAACAAAGTCGGCTATTAAGGACTTAAAATAGACCTGGGAACCCATCTGTATTGTGGAAAATCAAAGACAGGAGTGGAGCACTATAGCTCAATACAATCTTACATGCTACTTGCTAGGATGAACGTGTGCTTTGTTGAACTTAGGAACCAATTAACACATACATGAGAAACAAATAATGCTTACAATGCAATATTTACTGCACACATGCAACACCTAGATTCAGAACCACAGCACCAATACTTTATATTTATCCTGCTCTGGACACTGGTTGCCCAATTTCCCTCAAAAACAAAATTATCTAGTCAGGCCTTCTCCAGTTTATAAATACTTCTGTACTATCTGAAGTTGTCTACGAATCTTGTCTAGCTTCCTGAAAACTTCTTTACATTTCAGTAATTTGTGTATTGTGTCACTAAGAACCCTGTGAAATGGTTTTAAAAAGTAACAAGTTGGAACATATCAAGACTAATCTCTAGTCTCTACATCAAAACTTAAAACCTGTAATACATGCTCCAATGCTGTTTCTTTTATTAAGCCAGCTATGGGAATACAACTGAATTTCATTTCAATCTTTCACTCGGTCTGACACCTTACCAGGCTGCTGAAACATGAGCATGGTCTGAGGAGACGTGTGGACGGGGAGAGAGTGTGTCCTTTGCACCGAGCTCCGGCTCTGGCTCGGCATGCTGTTGCTGCCCCCAGGGTTGGCAAACCACAGGTTCTGTATGAGAGCAATACATTATCAGAAACTAGTATGAGACCATCAGCAGTGCAAGAACATCGACACCACGCCTCTGTGCAGAGCAACCTGAAGAGCTTCCGTTCACCAGCTTCGGTTCCTTTAATCTTGTGGTACATATTCTGAAGTAGGACATTGAGTAGACTGGATTTCTGAATCAATACAGCATTCAAAACTCTTGCAATCTATTTCAGTTACTTTTCTTAATATTGCAGTAAACTATTTCTCTTTTAATAAACCTTAAGAATAATTTAGTATAAAAACGTTCGAGAACATGGCTTTTTGTGTATAGTTTTGTATTTTTATAGTGACCATTTTCTGTATTTTTTTCCTCTTTTTGGAGCTTGTGAACTTCTGTGAAAAGAAGTGTGGAACAAATTCAACTCAACCTTCACTCAATTGATTGTGGTATGCAATATGTCAATTATACTAATTTTATTGTAATATATTGCTTTTATGTGTTGTTTATGTGTAATTTGCTTTTTAAGATTTAAAAAAAGGAAGTTTATTACTACAAATTTATCATATCACTCCATTATGATAAATAACAAAGCAGGATGTTTTTTTAAGGAAGTGATAACCATATTGTGTACCTCAACCCACTGTGAATTAAGAGTGGAATCCTTCTCTGGAAACGTGGTGACATTTGTAAAAGGTGTCAAGAAGTCTTGCTGTGACAACCCTGTATGAACTGCTACTCACCTGCCTACCCTGCCCCCCAAGGCCAGGGCTGGTGAGGGTGTGTCGTGGGGAGGCACCCCCTATGCTTGCTGGGCTAATCAGTCCCATCCTAGTGGGGGGGAGCCCCCGAGGGGGCATCTGAAACTGCCTCTGCCCTCTGCGTCCCAGCCCAACGCCCACAGAACCCGCTGTGGGGAGAGAGTTCGACCCATACGCCCAGCTGGTGGGAGGATAAATGTATTAAAAAAGGCAAACTGGGGACAATTAGTTAGGTATAAAAAAAGCTATCGCACAGCAAATGCATAATGGTGTCCAATTTATCCAACAAAGATGAAACACAGATTAGAACTTTTGAACTTTGTAAGTAAGACAAAGAATCATGAAGAACAGGACCTGATCACTATTGTACTAAAATAAAATCCAACAGCAGTCAGTGGTAAAAGAGGGTACAATGAGGTGATATTCGCAGCTCGGGGAACCAGAACTGAGTGCTCATTGAAGAATGAGGAGGCTCAGACTGAAAAGACACCTTGACTCTTAAGTTCTTTAGCAGGAAGTCAAAGGCCTAGTCCTCCAGAAGCCTGTAGAGACTAACTGTAACTATTCCACTTATCCCGCAATTCATAAGACAGAAAGGGAAACGCTATTTTTCTTAGTCTCACATTACCCACAGTCTTTCCTCACCCTTTCTGTCGGTAACCAGGCATGTCCAGCATGGATTTCCGAGGGAACAACCGAAGCAACTTCAGAACCTGTTGCTTCCACGATACCAGCCTTTTTTTCTGGGTTTCTGTGAATGCCTGGAGTTAGGAGGAATTGAAGAGGGACACCTGTGAGTGGAACACAAAACTGAATATCTGGCTTAAACAACTCCATGGGAAGGCGCAATTTGTCCATGCAACGTGGCTACCAAGCAGAAACTGTCGGAAAACAAAATTGTCAGTATATGCTAAAACTAAGAAAAAGAGCACAATTTATGAGCTAGAAATTATATATGCTAAGCTTTAACATATGTAAGCATTCTAATACATTATCTTTTTAGTTTTACTATGGGGTTTTAAAAAAGTGCCACTATTTTACCAGTTGTTTCTCAGAAGAAACTGAATCCTGGGTAACAACCTTATAATAAGATGGTGCATACGATTTGAAATTTATAAAATTATTTGAATTGATTAAATTGTCATCAGAGGGACAAATCATTTAGCAGTTTAAATGATCAGTAACATCTTTTGTGAATGTCTATCTTAAACTTAGTTTTAAAAATAACTTGCAAACAAAATTACCCATTTTTGCGATTCAACATTTTCAATGAACCAATTACACTTTGGGGAAAAAAAACTTTTGATATTTCAAAAATGCAACAGAAATACCCACTTCATGCACCAGACACTTCTCGATGAGCTGTAGATAGCAGCTGATGTTCTCCTCGTCTGGCCTGGACACAAGAAGCTGGGTACACACTGCACAAGACAAACATGGCATAACATAAGTCTAGACAATCTAAGCAGAGCTGCCTGTCAGATCCCAGCCTTGAACTCAAACTCAGGCTTATGGTTAACAATGTGATCACTGTGCAAAGAACCACCTGTCTATATAAAACTAAAGATACTAGGAAGGATCTACACAAATTTGTAAAACCTTATCAACAACAGCTTCCAACTCATTGAAATACCCAGAAAATCACTTTCTAATGCTGGAGTGCTCTCATCAAAACAGTTCCAAGGGCTTAAAGAAGAAAAAGATGGAGGTCCAGTAATGTGAAATGTATATAACCCCATAAACCCTCATTCTTGCAGAGGTTATAACAGAAAAATAACTTCGAAAGTAGGAAGGGTAAGAGCACAACCGAAGCAAGGATAAAGAGTTGCATCTTTTTATTAAAATATTTTGCTTTAAATTGCAACTGTGTGAATAAACTTGGTTGTATTCTCCTTATTCATATAACTACCAAATTTCATGAGAGAAGCGGGCACCAGAATTGAAGTCTTAGTCTGAGTGACTTTCAGTGAAATACTTATTTCAACACTTAACATCAGCACTGACTGATCCTCTGCTATATTAAAATGAAGTCAAGATAATTCCACAAGTGAGTGCATTTGGCACACTTCCGGTTCCTGCAAACTTAAGTGATTTCATCCATCCATTTTACAAGAGGTCCACTTTAAGATTAATTCTTAATGTAAATGAAACTTACTATCAAGCTTAAAAATAGTGTTGCAAAATTGCACTTTACAAATTCTCATTATCTGCTGATACCAGTTAACTGCTGATACCAGCTGACATCATCAATTAGCTTTATAAAAAGCTATTTATAAAATGGGATTCATAAAAAAAAATCAGATTGAGAATTAATCCTCGGAATCTGGTTTCAGGAAAGCAGGCTATACATGAAATAACATGAAAAAACAGGGTGCTGTAATGCAGAACCATTACCATATTTTTTGCTTCAGCAAATGGGCTGTACTATAAATGGAAACATCTGTGAAAACTCTCCAATAGGCACTAGAGTTAGATTTTAAAAAGCATGGTTATTTCAAGACATGGACAATGTGTGGTATGTGAAGGTTAAAATGGATACAATTTTAGCTGCATAAATTCTTATCTCATGGTTTACCTGTGAGGAAAAAAATCTTCTGCAAACACAACAATACAGGCAGGTTATAAACATCCAATCAGCAGAGCAGCATGGCAACACAACATTTACCAGCATGTCCACTGTGTTCCCCCTCTCTTGATTTATAGGTTCAGAAACTTCTCTACAGAAACAAATGCTTTTATCATGAATTAGTATCAGAATAAGATCTGCAAAGCAAATTCAACAGCTCACCCTTGCCCATGACCCTGGTGAATTGCCCAGCAATGTCCCCATCTCCAATGGGCGCAGTCGAGGACTCCCCGTCACAAGGAGAGGGATTCTGGGATTGGAAGCCCTCAGCTGCTGCTTCCTTGTCCTCCCCTGGCTTGGTGCCCTTGTCTGAAGCCTCTGCAGTGGGCTCAGCCTCTTTCTGTGTAGTGGCAGCAGGCAGGGTGTAGGCCTTGATGGGTGTGATGATGATCTGCTGCAGCTCCTGCAGGGCATTACGAAGGTTGCCTCCCTCCAGGATATCCTAGGGGATGAACAGCTATTAACTTGCCTGTGGGACTGCAGCCTTTAACCTAATACAAAACTTAAGTTCAATTTTCTTCCTAAAAAGGCATTTGTGTGCTTCGAACAACCTCCAACCTTGCCACAGGGGCGGCAGAACTGCTGTTTACTTGGACCAAGCTTGGCTTTTGCAGATAAGCAGCAAATGTCTGAGTTTTTGTATGAATTGTTTAAAAGCAAAACCATATTATCATATTGCAATTAAGTTTAAGAATAGAAAATAACACCATTTTCTAACAACCACAATGCTTTCTTCCAAATAACTGCACATCTGTTTCTTCTAGATCTCCAGTCTACCATTTTCATGTTCACATCCATTTCTAGGTTAAATTTAGACCCTTATACCTCCACTGTCAGTCAAGCTGATTTCCGCCAAGAGAAATAAAGCCTTCCTCACTCTTATTTCAAGGCCACTCCTTTACTTGCAGTCAGAAACAACAACGAGTAACTGTTCAACTAAAGTGCCCAGGGAGACATTTATTTCTGAGTCATCCAACACTATGAAGTGTCAATGAGGTAATCGTATATTTATTTCTGTTACAGTAAACCACACAATGGAACAAATTTCTTACGGATTATGGGGGGTTAATAAAGAAGTTGCTTGACTATCACAATTATATAGTATAAGACTTAAAACAGAACAGGCATCAGTGACTTCATAGACAAGAAGGTTCAGCCTTAAAATCTACCTTTAAATTGCTCTTCTGCTCATCTAATTCAACAAAATATTCAGTTAGTTTCTTTTAGTACTGTAAGGTAACAATTCAACCTGAGCTATTTCTGCCCTTGTTTGCTTTAGTAACTTCAGCAGCATATAACATAAAAATGGTACTGGCACCAACCACAGAAATGATAGGCACTGCAGCCTGTAGGAAATACCTGTGGGGAGCTTAAACACAAGCTGTGCAAACTTGACCCATCCTGGTCCCATTTTAAATCTGAATTCAGTCTCTGTGCAAGCATGTTTAATTTTGTCCTGGTATGATTTGGTTGCCCTCCCTCCCTTTTTTATGTGCCCTTTTGCAACAGACTCCACTGTGCAATGCACTCGACTTTTACATTAAACGCCTCGAACCTGATATCTTCTTTCTGCTCTCACTTGTTTTGTGCCCGATGGCACCTCATTAAAATTCTCCTTTGTTTCTTCCAGGTTTATATTTAAAGGGCAATTGCCTGGGGAAAACCTTAAAGAAACCATGTTGTCCAGGTTACAGTTCTCAGTTTTCTCTAAGTGCCTTCAGAGACTTGGGGACTACCAATATGATACCCCAAGATTATCTCTAAAAAGCACTAATTAAAAAAAATAGGCAGACTTAAACACAGTAATTAAGCATTTACACTACGATGTGCAGCCCATCAACAGCCAAATTGAGGGAGAACATCCACTGGGCATTAGGCAAACACCTCTCTGTCATCAGCAGACTTCTTACCTTTTCCAAAGACTTCAGCACACTCTGCCTCTCTCGCAGCTTCTGGATACTCAGGGCAATTTTATGCCGAGCCCCCTTTGTAACATTCTGAAAAACAAAATGTTAAATTAAATTTATTATGTGGAACTAGACATAAATGTAGCTCTTCCGAAAAATCTGAAATCACTTTACAGCACAAGCACAGGTCTGCAAAGAAGAGCTTGTCTTATTCGTCAGTTTCACAAAGCAAGCACAGTTTTAGGCAAGTGTTTGGATAAATGTTCCAAGATGAATTCCACAGGGAAGTTCCATGACATGCAAGCTGCATGATCATAATGTGATTAATGATTATTTTCAGAAGGATATAAAAGACAACTGCTTAAGAGCTCAGATTAAATTTCTTAATAACTCTACAGACTTTTTCCCCCCCAACATCTGATGTTTTCTTGATTCATGTGTATTGCCAGAAATGGCAGAGGCATCAATCTGATGCCTCATGACAAGCACACCATAATGCAGACTGCATTACACGGTATTCACCACCATCAGCACCACCATCAAGGAGTTCATTTTATGAGTGATTTGTGCCTACTTCCTCATTTCCAAATTCAATCTGCCACAATTGCAACAAACAATTTTCACACCAAAACAGAAATGCAAATGAACACATATCGACCTCCCCATGGAGCACATCTTGCTCTAAAGGTACATTTTTACAAAGTGTAAGGTAAGAGAGAACAGAAAGATGCTTCCCCAAACCTGTGACTCAAGGTGTTGCTCTGTCAGAATCATCATTTCCTCATAGGTCATTTGGGAGAATAATGATGCATACTTGTGGAGACGAAGGCTTTTTAGCCATGTGGGGACATCTGCAAAACACAATCAGTCACTCAGTATTTCCACCCAGACCCACAGTGCTATAAAATCCTACTGTGAGATGGAAAGAACAGGTGCACAGGCAGTGCAGGTGAGAGGAAGTCTGACTCTGCCAGACAGGACTTGTAGGTTTCACACCTCAGATGACAAAGGTCATGCTAATCATGATCCAATGACTAGCTCAGTTTAATAACTGGTCTGAATGAAACCCAGGAGACTCTGCTACTCTTTTGGACAAAGATCAGACGTCTTCATGTTGTAAATGCATCTGAGTTTTCAGATGCTTCTCAATATGGCTTTCAGAAATTTCAAGACAAAGGAGAAGAATGAAACAACATGCAATTCACATTGAAGCCTCTCGGTTAGAACGAATGTGGTTTGAACCTCAGATGCGCCTAAACGTAAAGACTCCCCCATACTCACCTTTCATCCCGCTGCCCTCCTCCTGGAAGGTATTGCGGGCAGTGTTCTGGTCCTCGGTCTGCTCGCTGCCCGAGGACGCCACGCTGCTCTGGGGTGACAGGGGAGCGTGGTCAGAGGGCACAAAGGCTGGCCGGGCCCCCGGATCCTCCTGGCTCAGCCACTCGCTCCCGCAGGCCTGCTGGCTTGAAGGGATCAGGGACATGGACCTCTTCAGGGGGCTGGGGTGGATCTGGCTTGACAGAACTGCAACACAGCAGAGGAGGAGAAGGGAGAGAACGATGTTCATCTTGAAAGCGGTTTTGCTGTTTCAAAGGGTATTGACAATTTCAATAAACTTGTCTGGTCATTCAGTACAGTTTCTGAAATTAAATTTCCCTGTGGTTTTAATGAAAACAGATACCCTTATGTTTGTTGGCAGAAAATTTCTGTTTTTTGCATCTCTTGAAAATTTTTTTCTGAACTGAACAGACTTGAACGTTTAATAAAACTTTTTTTCTACAAAACAGAGTGCACTCCAAAAAGAGAGGATCTGCTGACAATCAAGCAAATATTTTATCTAGTATGCACAGAATCTGTCATACAGTACACTTCGCAGTTTACTCAGCATGCCAGTGGAATCAGTGGAGCAGTCCAAAATCTACAAACTTGCTGTGAGTCAGCACTTTTGTTTATCATTCAGTATGAAACAATGTTAATAAGTAATCATTACAACAGACATGCTGCCATGTGAGTAATACTGATCATTAGTTCTGCCACTTCCTAGATGCATTAAGACTCATCAAATGTGACACCCTTTTAACTCTGAATAAAAGATCACTAACAGGAAACAGAACATTCTGCAAATAAGCCTTTTCATTTTTTTTCAGAATGACAAAACTAATCACTAGACCTAAATACTGTAATTAATCCTCAACCAACGTTGCTGTCTGCTACTGTATGCTTACATCCCATTGATATTACATCACATTTAAGTTGTAAATGAAGCATAGTAATTGATGTGGACTTTTTCCAGAACAATTTAATTTTTTTCAAAACAGAACAGAAACACAACAACATGGCATTTCACCACAGCCCTTCTGATCAACCCAGTGGTATCCACTACCCAGTTCACCCATCTAAGGACCCCCAAATATAATTCATGGCTTCAAGGGTCAAGTAACATGTATACAGCAACCCTTCATACCTCCAATGTTTTCTCCCTGGCATCAGGGAACTGAGCAGCACAGAATATAGGCAAGAGAGATATAGGTTCCAATTGGATTGTCAGCAATTTTGTAGCCACTATAATGCCTGTCAACCAGAACCATTTCTGCTGTTGTGAAAGATCAAGACTGGATCCTTCCTTTAACAAGAACATGGGGTGAGCAAGGAATAATGCTTCTTTAGATCAAAGAAAAGGAATCTTTTGTCTCCAGAAATCACTTACATTTGCAAGTTCCCAAAACATGTTTTTAAACATACGTTTGTTTTTAATATCATGTGAGCAGAGCATGCAAAAGGGAAAAGTTTTTTATAACAATGTCTGTGAGGGGTCATGTACTCTGTTTGCAGGGATGTCACACAAGTAATTGTATAACATGTATGTATTCAGGAGTGACTCCATATAGTTGCAATATTTTGTCACCAGTTGTGGAAAGATTTACACAGAGTACAATAATCCAACTACATTTTTTTTAAATTGTTAATTACAGTTAATAATGCAAAACAAATCCAATACTCAGAGGCCATTTTAATAAACTGGCATTTAGCAAAGACATAACAACACCAATAACATAAAACATTACAAATAATACTAGGTTATGTTTAGGCCTAGCATTGCAATTTAATATGTGGTGTGTATGGCCAGCTTAAAGAACAATTAAATCAAATCTGGCCCTCTGTAGCAAGTGTGTTTGAGATCCCAGTAATAATGTTCATTCTTATGAATACTGGAAACATGAATTTATACTGTCCAAAGTTTAGAAAATTATATTTTAATTCCATTAGGACTTTACCCTCTAGGATGATTTATAAAATATCTCCAGTTTGCACTTTTGAAATGTCAATAACTTATTTCTTTCTCCAATGAAGGTAATAAATAGCTAAGCATCAGTTTAACTGTGTTTAAGGTATCTTTATCAGACAATGATTAGTTAGGCAGCTAAAAGCCTGGGTAAAAACTAGATCAGAATTAGAGGCTCCAATGAAATAGTTTTAGGGGTTCAGGCTTTATTATTATTTATGTTCCACACTCTAGCACTTAAGCCACCAAAGACAAAAGATACAAAACACAGCTTTTCTAATGAAATCTAACTGTGGAACTGAGAGGCAAGATGATAAATACATCTGACAACAGAGGACAGAGTCATAACAGAACGGACACTCTTGTAGCAAAACAGCAATCAATTCTTTTTTATTTGTGTTTTTATCAAAAGTCTGAGCCATTTCATTGTAATACAAACAGAAGTCTTTTAACCTGTTAATATATATTTTATTGAATTCCAAGAATTGCTAAGAATATGCTTTACGGATGCACTCTCCCAGTACCAGCTGGCAAAGAAACTCTGGCAGTTAGTCACAGAGAACATTGGTGTGCACCGACTGGCCTCATTTACACATCAATGTCAAATTCTTTTGAGCCTTTTCTTTTTTTGGTTTTTGATTATAGAACATTTCTCCTTCCTCCTGCTGACAAGTACAGCTTTAAGTTCACAGTTAACATCTTTATCTTAATGCTGCAGCTACTGCCTGAAGGTGTCAGAAAACAATTAAACCAAAAAATGTTGCCTTGATCAAAATAACATAAGCCTTGAGAACTAGCTTTGAAGAGAACACTATTAGGGAAGAAAGATACTTTTATTTTACACAGTCTGTGACTTTTAGCTCTGGATATTACTTTTTCCTGATTTCCAGAAATGCAGGGAAAATCATATCACAGATAAGCCAGAAATTTAATGCGATATATGGAGTCTTACTACTTAAAATGTCAGCATTTTGGTAATATTACCAAGACTATGATTTAAAATAAAGACACAGATGGTGCTCTGTGACTTGTGAGGCAGACTAACCAGTGAGCACTCTCTCACCTGTGTTGCTGCCGGTTATATTGTTGATCGTGGAGGAAGTAGACGTGGGGGCGTGGAAGGGCAGATGCCCGTTCTGGCCGGCAGACGAGGTGGAGGAAGAGGATGGGGCCTTCTCCTGCCATGCGTGGCATGGATCCAGGGGCTCAGGTTGGCCAGCTGCCCACTCGTCAGAGCCCTGGCGGGGGTGGTAGATGGTGGCCGGCCGGAGGGGGATGTAGCCACTGGACAGGTGCTCCTCTAGGTGGTTGAGCCACATGGCTAGGGAGGTGCGGTCGTCCAGGGTGGTGGCAGGGTGGATGAGAGCATAAGACAGCAGCTGTCGGCTCTCCTCCACGAACAGGCTGCTCTCGATAGTGTGGCTCAGCACCTTCTGCAGGAGTTTCATGTATTCGCACTTGGCCTCAGCGTTGCGTGGCTGCAGCAAGGGCAGGTGGGACAGAAGCAGGGAGACCACCTTCTCCTTGGGCTCCTGGTGCCACTGGCTGACGATCGCTACACAGAAAAAAAGGTATGGTTAGCAAGTAGTACAAGTTGTTAAATATGTGAACGAGTACATGCATGGGACAAGTTATTTCCAGATACAGGATTTATGTCCTGCATTATAAAAATGCTGCCACACAGCTGGAAGCACTACACTTCAATGTCATTAAACCCAAAAGACTATATCCAGAAACATTAAGAAATCAGTCATGACATTTATTCAGCAATGAAAATGTTGCATTGCAGTTTACACAACTGGTTCCATATTGCAGTGTAAATACATAGATGCAGTCAGAAAGACACACGAGGAGCACTGGAAACACACACCACCACTTTCGACCTCTTCTGTCGGGTAGAGGAGTGCTCTGACCCGCTTCCTCTGGCCTACAAGGAGAGGGTAAAAACAAAATGGCGATACAAGATTGGGCCTGTGCTTTTATCACAGGACCTTTCTGATGAATATATAAACTGGGACACCATTAAGAGCTAATAAATTAAGTATCCAGGGCAGCAACTAGATTGCCTGGGGTTAGAGTGCAGCTCAGTTAAAAGGATGTGATCTGTTCAGTTCCACGTCTAGATAAACTTGAGAAGAAAATGAGAGAAGCAGAAAGGCTGTATTAACAAAAGTTAATAGCTTTCAAATATGGATTAAAACATCTCTGGATTGATTATTTAACAGACATTTATTCAAGTGCTGTAAAGATTTGATGTTTAGGAGGTCATTAAAGAACTGCCCAAATTTGGGCCATATCATTTGACTATAATTAGGCAAGTATGGCATTTCTATATTGTGCTGCACTGTTTCTACATGGTAGAAATCCCAATGTTTCTAATCAAACTAGAGGGTGATTTAATTGTGATACGATCTAGCTCTGCTTGTTACTTGCTGTGTAAAAGGATTTTAATGTGATGGTAATACTTCAGTAAGTATTACGAGAAAGGTGTGCGACAAGGCTGTATTCTGTCTCCTTTTCTTTTCAATTAGGCAGAAATATTAATAATCTCCCCTAAGCTGATGATACAACATTACTGGCGGAAACGGAAGATGGCCTGAAATATCTCATTTTAAGAATCAAAAAGGAAAGTGAAGAGATGGGTCTCCACCTCAACATTAAAAAGACGAAGATCATGACAACAGCTGGAAATGGAGCAGTCAAAATAACCATCAATAATGAAGAGATTGAATGCGTCAAGGTTTTCTGCTTCCTGGGATCCATGATCGACTGAACTGGAGACTGCGGCCCTGAAATCAGGCGACGAATTGCGTTAGGCAGTAGTGCGATGCCGAGCATGCACCAAATCTGGAAGAGCAAAGACATCAGCCTCACAACCAAATGCAAAATGGTCCATGCTATTGTGTTCCCCATATCAATGTATGGGTGTGAAAGCTGGACCCTGAAAAAAGCTGACCGAAAGAAGATGGATGCTTTCGAGCTATGGTGCTGGAGAAGACTGTTACGGATACCATGGACAGCAAGGGTCACCAATAAAGAGGTTCTGGAGCGCATCAAGCCAGAAATTTCGCTTGAGGGAAAGATCACCAGACTCCGGCTCACTTATTTTGGTCACGTGATGCGATCAGATTCATTGGAGAAAGCAATGATGCTTGGAATGGTCAGTGGAACAAGAAGACGAGGCCACCAAAGAACACGGTGGCTCGACGCCATCAAAACAGACACTGGTTTAGGCATAGAACAGCTGAAAGAGAAAGTCCAAGACCGGAAAGCGTAGCGAGAGATGGCCTATAGAATCGTCAAGAGTTGGATCCGACTGACTGGATAACATCATCATCAATACTTCAGTTCTACACAACTGGCAGACTGGCACTCATTGCCTACAGAAGGGCATCCTTGAGTAGCATTGAAGCAGAACCATTTCCTGAGGAAAAAATTCAAACTACTCTCAATGCTGTAAGTAAACATTGGAATGTGGAAAGAAATAATTTGCTTTGAAGGATCACTGTGTTTTTTCCTGTTATTTCTTTTTTTCAGTCTCGCTTCATTTCCTGTTGTGTTTTTTCCATGATCGTGCCCAGTTTTCATTCTCTACGGAATGGGTAAATATGAAATCAAATCTGCTTACCGCTGCCAACTTCATGTCAAAACAGGGCAGTGCTTGCTATCTTCTAAAACGCACACCGCCAGAGTCACCTGCCATAAGTCACACGGTAAGCTCAGTAACGCTGCTCTCACCAAAGGCACTGCTAGAAGTCACCTCAAACAGCCAACTCCAATGGCAGTTAAAATGCAGGATGTGCTTTTAGGATGAAATCCCAGGCACAGGAAAATAATTAAATAATAAAAAATTGATTGAGAGTTCCCTTTCACGTTTTTTACCTATATTCTAACCATTAAGTAAAAACTGGCTACAAAGAAACCCTCACTGTAGTATCATGGTACAGGAGAAGAGAAGTCTGATAGCAAGATGTAAATTACATACAGTGCCTTGCGAAAGTATTCGGCCCCCTTGAACTTTTCAACCTTTTGCCACATTTCAGGCTTCAAACATAAAGATATAAATTTTTTATTTTATGTGAAGAATCACCAACAAGTGGGACACAATTGTGAAGTGGAACGAAATCTATTGGATTTTTGAAACTTTTTTAACTAATAAAAAAATGAAAAGTGGGGCGTGCAAAATTATTCGGCCCCTTTACTTTCAGTGCAGCAAACTCACTCCAGAAGTTCAGCGAGGATCTCTGAATGATCCAATGTTGTCCTAAATGACTGATGGTGATAAATAGAATCCACCTGTGTGTAATCAAGTCTCTGTATAAATGCACCTGCTCTGTGATAGTCTCAAGGTTCTGTTGAAAGCGCAGAGAGCATCATGAAGACCAAGGAACACACCAGGCAGGTCCGTAATACTGTTGTGGAGAAGTTTAAAGCCGGATTTGGATACAAAAAGATTTCCCAAGCTTCAAACATCCCAAGGAGCACTGTGCAAGCGATCATCTTGAAATGGAAGGAGTATCAGACCACTGCAAATCTACCAAGACCTGGCCGTCCCTCTAAACTTTCAGCTCAGACAAGGAGAAGACTGATCAGAGATGCAGCCAAGAGGCCCATGATCACTCTGGATGAACTGCAGAGAACTACAGCTGAGGTGGGAGAGTCTGTCCATAGGACAACAATCAGTCTTACACTGCACAAATCTGGCCTTTATGGAAGAGTGGCAAGAAGAAAGCCATTTCTCAAAGATATCCATAAAAAGTCTCGTCTAAAGTTTGCCACAAGCCACCTGGGAGACACCCCAAACATGTGGAAGAAGGTGCTCTGGTCAGATGAAACCAAAATCGAACTTTTTGGCCACAATGCAAAACGATATGTTTGGCGTAAAAGCAACACAGCTCATCACCCTCAACACACCATCCCCACTGTCAAACATGGTGGTGGCAGCATCATGGTTTGGGCCTGCTTTTCTTCAGCAGGGACAGGGAAGATGGTTAAAATTGAGGGGAAGATGGATGCAGCCAAATACAGGACCATTCTGGATGAAAACCTGTTGGAGTCTGCAAAAGACCTGAAACTGGGACGGAGATTTATCTTCCAACAAGACAATGATCCCAAACATACAGCAAAATCTACAAAGGAATGGTTCACAAATAAACGTATCCAGGTGTTTGAATGGCCAAGTCAAAGTCCAGACCTGAATCCAATCGAGAATCTGTGGAAAGAGCTGAAAACTGCTGTTCACAAACGCTCTCCATCCAACCTCACTGAGCTCGAGCTGTTTTGCAAGGAAGAATGGGCAAGAATTTCAGTCTCTCGATGTGCAAAACTGATAGAGACATACCCCAAGCGACTTGCAGCTGTAATCGCAGCAAAAGGTGGCTCTACAAAGTATTAACGCAAGGGGGCCGAATAATTTTGCACGCCCCACTTTTCATTTTTTTATTAGTTAAAAAAGTTTCAAAAATCCAATAGATTTCGTTCCACTTCACAATTGTGTCCCACTTGTTGGTGATTCTTCACATAAAATAAAAAATTTATATCTTTATGTTTGAAGCCTGAAATGTGGCAAAAGGTTGAAAAGTTCAAGGGGGCCGAATACTTTCGCAAGGCACTGTATATTATCAATTTACACATCACAGAATCACACACAAGAAGCAAGATAAACCAAGAGAGACAAAATCAATTGCACAATCTTTAAGAAGCATAATGCAGCATATCACTATTTTCAGGATAAAACCACTCTCCAAACTTTCAATGAGCTTCATTCAAGTCATTGAAATATTTATGAAGTATGCCTGACACAAATAACTCACAAAAGCCCTCTTAGCACGGTTAACATTTTTAACCACCATAGCTTAATTTTACCACCACCGATTACAAATCTGTGGCCTATAAACTAGACACAGATCAATGAAAGCTGTGCTTTCGGGTGGCTGCAGCAGTAGAAGCCGAAGTCAGCCTGCCACTTAGCTACAGCCTGAATGGTTTCCAGGGCTTTCGGCATGATAAGACATTAGTCACACCTGAGCTCAATCAGACAATACGCTTTGGTCACAGGTGTGTCTGGGTTTGTGCAGCACAGGATGAATCAGCTTTCAAAGTGGACTAATGTCACTACTATAACTTGATAAGTTGAAAATTATAAAATCACCTTTGCACTAATTAGAATTATTGAGCTGCATACCTCACAATAAACTTATCATTTCCCCCACCTAACAATCCATTCATAATATTTTGACAACAAAATATACAGAATGTACCAAAGAAAAAACACAGAAACATGAACAAAACATTTTACTCCTTTTAAAAGGCCAGCAGCCATATTACTCTGCAACTCACAACCCACTGAAGCTAAGCAGGTGTGAGCCTGGTCAGTAGCTGGATGTGAGACCTCCTGGGAAAAAGGTTGCTGCTGGAAGAGGTGTTAGTGGGGCCAGCAGGGGGCGCTCACCATGCGGTCCATGTGGGTCCTAATGCCCCAGTATAGTGATGGGGACACTAGACTGTAAACAGCCGCCATCCTTTGGATGAGACGTACAACCGAAGTCCTGACTCTCTGTGGTCATTAAAAATCCCAGGGCGTTTCTCGATAACAGAAAGGGTGTTACCCCGGCATCCTGGCCAAATTTCCTATTGGCCCTTACCAATCATGGCCTCCTAATAATCCCCCTCTATGAATTGGCTTCATTACACTGCTCTCCTCCCCACTGAGAGCTGGTGTGTGGTGAGCGTTCTGGCGCACTATGGCTGCCGTCGCATCATCCAGGTGGGGCTGCACACTGGTGGTGGTGGAGGGGATCCCCATTACCTGTAAAGTGCTTTGAATGGAGTGTCCAGAAAAGCGCTATATAAGTGTAAGCAATTAATTATTATTTTAACTTTCTGTAAAAATGGTACATCCTATACCGGAATATGTGCACATGCACCAATCAGGGTGACACCACAAAGCCAAGCTGAGAACAGGATTCGAGTTTGGACCCCTGGGGCCACCCGGAAGTCAGGCTGCCCGGGACGCACAGTGACCACAACATGGGAAAAAAAGAAGACAGCCAAACAGACAGACAGAGCGTACAGAGCGTAACAGTTAAGTACAAATAAACAGAAAACGTAACGTTAACTGTGAGTGTCTGCGTCTGATTTTCTACAAATAACAGGAACGGATTTCGAAGTAAAATGTGGTTATGTTCTTGCGTGTATGGAATGAGAGACTGCTAGCCAAGCCCCAAGCCTGCACCCTCGCGAGCTAGCTAGCTGACAGGAAAAGGTATGAACGCGTGTCATTTAAATGGGATAACGTGTGTGGTGTACTGTACTGTCGGCGGACGGTGACAGAGATCCCTCTGTCACGGGCTAAAAGTAACTGTAATTAACCCATTACCTGAAGAAGAGCTTTGGCCACCTTGTGTGAGCCTGAACTCACAACAAACTAGACCAACTGTGTAAAATACTCATTTACAGCAGTCATGGGGAAACAAAAACTAAGAATATAGGAGGAGCACTCTAGAGATGTTTCCCTTACTTTGCTTACAGTTGGAAACATAGGCGGGATGCATATGAGGCGATTCATAAGAGGCTTTTAGGTAAAACAGATATGCACTTAAATATTCATATAAACGCCGGGAAGACATTTTCAATATCAATACTTTTTTAATAAGGCTCTCTTCTTGTTGTAATATTCTGAATTAGTTTAATAAACAAGATGAGTATATATCTTTGCTTAGTGATTTTTTTACATCGTGTAAAGTTTACTTTACTATACCACAGTGGTTACTAAATGTATTAAATTGATTGCCAAAAATGCAACTAAAATAATTAGTATTAAAATAATGATAGATCCAAATAACGACATTAAGTTAGCCTTATGTGATCAAACTGTTCAGCTTGAAGTTATCTATAGCGACTACATTAGAGCTAAAACCAGGCATTACATTTCATAACTTTACATGACTGATACCATAAAATATTAATAAAACACAACCAAAATGTTTTTTTACTTTTCATCCTGGAATTAACCTTTACTTGTTCCACTGCAGCTCATGTCGATGCAGCTTCCCCCTCGAACTTCATAAAATATAACATACTATCCGTTTTTCCCCCCAAAAAATTAAGAGCACAAAATAGGGGTTTTAGCAGGTGTTAAAGATTTGGAGTACTGTGAAGGAGGAAATTTGTTGAATAAAAAAATTAATATATAGATATATCGATGTTCCCAATTTTTAGAAATCAGGGATTTAGTATGATCTATAAAACATAATTGGACTAGGGAAACCCTGAACCGAAGAGCAGGCAGAGCGAGAGCATGCTGTGGCAGTTTTGGAAGGGAGCTGGGTTCAGCTCTTAAACAGAGAGATAGTGAAGAGTAGAAACCAATCTGGTGTATACTCTATGATTCCTGAAGCAGGCAGTGGAATGCAAGAGAGGGAGAGCAAGCAATGCTGTAGAGTGTAGCAACATGTGCTTGGAATGCTAAGTAACAAAAGATTCCCAGCTCCAGAGAGAGGCCTTTGCCTACAGAATGCCTCCAGTTAGTACCACTAAATAAGCGGGAAAGCTTGGTTATCGGATTTCACACAGTGAGGTGGAAGGGGGAGTGGGTAGTCAAGACACTACTGCAGGCTTTAGATCAGGATGCCACTGAGAATCCCGTGGTTACCACTCAACACTACAACAGTCTGTGGAATGAGATTATGCATCAGCATGTGGCACAGCCTTTTACAAAAGATTAAAAAATCGATCATTTTTATTCATGTGCTCTGATCATATTAAATGAAATCATATTTGCATTTAAGGTGCAAAGACCACAAGGCAAAAGAGTGATGCCGCATTCATGTGCCATTACTCTAGTTAAGAAAATCAATGGTATCATTCAGCCGTCAGCTATTTTAGGGCGGTCTGGTTTAATTTTAAATGGGTAAGATACTTTCCGAAAACTCAAAGGTACAAGGAGATGACTGCACTGGAAACAGATCTCAGATATGGAAGGATCTCTTGTTCCTTGAGTTTTTGCTTATTTCCTCCTGCCCCCCTTTCCATTCGCGTCAATGTTAGACATGCTGATAATGAAGACAGAGGTCTGCAGACGTAGCTCACAGGAGTTGGTTATATGGGATGAGCAGAGCCTAGAGCCCCTGTTGCTGAGTGAGAGGCAGGTTACAGGGCAGCCTGAATATGGAGCCGGCCAGGAAACACCAGAGGGATGATATCATTGTTACAACTAACTCACTTCCCCATTGGAAACGTATGCTGGAATGCCAGTGGCAGAATTCCACCTCATGTTCAGTGGATCAGCATTTGGTTCAACTTAATCCCTTTACTGTAATAAATGAAAAATCCCCCAAAAGTAATGATCCGGTTGCTCCCAAAAGAGCAAAGACCTCTATCTTCTAGGTATTACAAATAAAACAGTGTGAAACCTAACTGGTTTTATAAACTGCATTTAAAAATTTAACCAGCAATCTCCCACACACATACCTCAATATGCAACACACATAGTTGGTTAGACTGTATCGGGAGGCAATGTTATTAGTTGACTTGAAAATGCCACAATACAAAATAGATTTGCTGCTTTACGTCTACTGAGTTTTAAATCATAGTGACTTAAACAACAACATTCAATGGCCTGTCCCATAAACACTGATAAATTCAGTTTAGCTTTTCTATCTTGTGTTTTATAGCACAGACAACTTGTCATCTGAGATGTAGAGCTCTATCTGGTTCTGATGATATAATTGATTTTAAAAGCTGAGATTTATAAGCAATTAACGTTATGAATGCAATGATATTAATAAGCAATGATGGCCCCTTAGGGAAGACTGATGCGAATATACTGTAGCTTAATCGGCTAAATCAAACGTACTGCATTACATGGTTGCTTGGCAGTTAGGTAAAAATTGCTATTTTCACCCATGTGTAATACAGTAGTATATAGGATAGAAATGTTTTACCCTTTTTAATAAGTGTACAAATGTGACAATAACACCATCTTTTTAGTGGCACTTTGGGTGGGAGCTGTATACTGTTGCCTGATGTACTAGTTCTTGACAGTGAATAGGGGTGGATAGTTAGAGCGAACACAGAGGAAGAGCTGGCCCTGACAGTGAGAAACAGACAGAGGGGGGCACACCACAGATCTGAAACTGGATAGAAGACTGGGTGAGGTTCCTACATTAGAGGGAATCTTTCATAATTATTCTTCATAATTCCTTCTTGAGCAGAATCCAGCTGCTATAAAATACCAAACACCAAAATTGAGCCTCCACTAAAAAATAAGAAGACAAAGATAAGCACTTTAAAAAAACTGCTCACGCTAGAGTACACTGCTGCAGTAACACTGGGAGCTGTGAATATACTACTCTGCCCCCACCATAACCTTCGTTCTCGCTGTCCCCCCCCCTCCTCTCCCTTGGTATGTGCTATAGTGAAAGCAGGAAGGCCCCAGGGCCTTCCCAGGCATGGCCTGTTCTCAGACTCTCCGTTTCCTATTTGCTCGGTGCAGTCTGAATTCCTGAACGGCAGGCAGGGCCGCATCCCCACATTCCACTGCCCACACAAACCGTTCCTGCAGGAGAAGCCTTCGATTCGATGACTCAGGATTTGTGCGGACGTGTGTGAGACCAGCTGGCAGGGTCCAGGCATTGAGAAGCCATTGTTCAGAGCGCCATTGTGGTGGATGGGACATGAACCTTGAGACCTGGGATGTCTCTGAGCAAGATGCCCAAATCCACTGTAACATCTAATATCAGACAAAGCCAGAGTTTCCGTTCTCAAGCAATGACCTCATTCAATTATCTCCCCTTTTTTCTTTTTCCTCTTCCTTGAGCTCCGATAAAATAAACCAAACATGCAAATGATAAGCAATAGGCCCGATAACTTGTTTTCTTTGTCATTTTCATAAGATACTCACTTCTTGTCAAATTACAGGACAGCATTTCAGACCCAATTCGATTGGGTGAAAATAACTCAGGAACCAGTTTTAATTAGTGCAGAATATTAAAGCAACTGATTTCCACAGATAAATTAATACCAACAACAGACAGCACTAGTAATGTGTACATCCAAATGTACATATCTTTAATATTAAGCAATGTTTCTATGAAATTTAAAGCAATCTTATTCAAAACACAAATATCCAGAAAAAGAATGTGGATCTAAGGGCTTCTCTATATTCTCTTTTCAATTTCTTTCAGCTTCTTTGATTTTTTTTATATTAAAAATTTCAAGAAACCGTGACAAGACCACCCCTCAGCTTTTACACTTCCAATGTAAATGTTTTCATTTTATTATCAAAGCCTTTTATTCTGGTTATAAAAAGAGTTGCAAAAAAGAAAACGCCTCAATCCTAGACTGTGTTGTACATGCCAAATTGCTTTGTTGGGAGGTCCAGTTCCACTTGTTATTTAAGACAGCATTCTTGAATTCCAGCTCTTGGAAGTGTGCCTGGGGCCCTCACTCTAGCTCACTGGCTTGGTATGCGACAGATTTCTGCTCTACAGCCTTCACAGAGAACACATTTTACTCCTGGCTGCGCCATCCTGCTGGGGTCCGACTTCCTACGCAGCAAAAAAGCAGCACAGACACTTTCCAATGACAAACCCCAACCTGCTTCCTCTCGAATACAGTTTTGCCCAGCCAAAGTGGATTTGTGCACAGCCTTCAAATCCTGACTTACATAAATTAAATGACAAGATAACAGGACCCCTTTCTGCTGTACTACAGTAGATTGTATGAGACATACCAGAGATATTGCTTTTAGATTTGTTACATAAAGAGTGATACATGATAATTCCTGTGAGCACAGCAGTTTTGTGCCCAAACAGATGTGTTATGCTGGTGAAGGCAAGGTGTTAGTACATCGATGACATTGGGTTTTTTATGAGAAATCTTTAGAACATGAAAACCATTTTAAATAATATACCATTTTACCCATCTTTCTTTTATTCCTCAGTCATTTAATCCAAAAGAGTGATATAAACACATCATGGACAGTGTGGCTTTTGATAAAGTAAATGATTCAGCATTGCTCAAATACGTCAGAATCATTGTCGATCAATGGTACTGTTTTTAACTGGTTCCACTTATATCTGACTGGCAGGCATTTTGTTTCCCTTGGTATTCATACATTCCCCATGGCTCCAGTCAATCATAGTGTACCACAGGGTTCAGTCTTGGGGCCCATTGCTTTTTATAATTTATATGCTTCCTCTCAGGTTATACACAGTCTTTAGTTTCATCGTTATACAGACTCAGATTTATGTTTAATCCTCTCCCCTCTCTGATCTCCCACCTCCTTCACTTATCTCTTTTCTGCATGACATCAAATTCTGGTTGACATCCAATTCCATGAAGTTAAATTGTGACAAAACTAATTTTCCTGATGGGCAGCAAATATCAGCTGGAAACGCTGAAGAGCTTCACAGTAATGGTGGATGGCTTCCCCATTCACACATCAGCCATGAATCTCCTTAACACTCTACTCAGTGCAATGTGAAGACATTTAAGAAAAAAAGTCCTTCAATGGTCACAAAGAAAATTCTGTGACACCCTGACAAAGACAGAAAAACTCACAGTTGGTTTAAGAAGTAGTCTTGGTGAAAGTTTTTCTGGAACACAGTTTCTTGTTTGGCTCTTGTTGTCATAGGATAAGCATTGTATCAGTATCCCAAGATAGTATTGAAACAATGAACAGGTGAATTAAATTCCTCTGAATACATCCCTTTCTTGTCTTTATAAAACCAGAGACACATCTTCAAATGACAAAATCAAGTTTTTGCCCCTGATCTTTAAGAGCAAATCCAATGACGGGGTAAAGGTGAACTTGCAGTACCAATCAATAGCCAGTTAAACTAGGTCCCATTTTTCATCTAAAAACAAGAATAGTTAGCATTTCAAGTTCTCATGAACTGTTAATTTGTGGAGATATTTGTGCATTTCCTTATCACTCAATTATTTGTTTGTACTTTAGAACTGACTTTTAATAGAGCAAAATCCTGAAATTGTTCCTGCACAGCAGGTTATTGTGACCTCACAAGACCTTGCAGGGGACAGATACCATCCTCGCCCAAAAACCTGATACCTGTCTTGACGCTTCTCAACTTTAAATCTTTCAAAACACAGCATTTCAGTTTCCTGCCATTGGAAAATGAAGGACAAAATGCAGGGAATCGGAAACTGTGACATACTTAAACCGGAGTCGAAATATCCTGGCTCAGTGCGAGTAAGTTCCTTATTGAAGTTCCTTAGAGACAACCATGTCCTGAACAACATACCATTACGTCGGAGACTGTGCATGTTATAATTCAGATTGGTCCAGAAGTACACTGCTGACTGGTGACTTCCAAGCGTCAAACACAGTATAAAACAATTCAGCAAAATTACAATGTCAGGATGCTTCCCATGAGTTTTTACATCACACTGGACAATGTAAAAGTTATACATCTATAAAAGATGACTGTGGCCCACAATGATGAAAGAAGACTAAGAACACTAAAAACCCACTGAGAATCATGACAACAAATGTGGGAAACAAAGTCATAGGGAACTTGTGAAATAAACGTATGAAAACTGCAAAAATGATGCTACACAAATGCCTTTACAAAGGTGCTATACTCCACAAGGGAGAAGATGTCAAGGACACCAAGAGGAGAGGGCACAGACTCACCGGGGTTGTTGGCCTCGGCCTCCAGGATGTGGATCTCCGTGCAGTCGGCCAGCGAGTGCTCCAGGCAGATCTGCAGGAATCGGGCCTGGGTGCGGGTCACTCTCTTGAGCAGTGAAAGGAGCGCCACCGTCTGCTCACACTCATTCCAGCCCCTGAACCAGTCCGTCAGGATGCCCACCTGGTCTCGGAACATCATGGTGTCCCCACGCCGGCACGCGCTCTCACACTCGACACGCGCCCGCGCTCTCGCCAGCGGCAGCACCGGCAGCCTTTCCCAACTCTGTAACAACTCTCAGTTCCCCGCTTTAGCCAGGAGGCCCTCACATGTTTTTGGAGGGGTGTGTGGGAGTGTGGGGAGGGGTTGGGTGGGCAACTGCCTGTTATTCCAGCCTGTGAATCTTGTTACAGGAAGCAACCCGTCTCTAGAACATCCCAGTGAAGTGCCACTCCTCTGGTGCTTCTGTCTGTCAGCCACTTCTCCAAGGTTTGTGCTCCCAGTCAGCGTTTCCTCTCCTCAGTGTAAGATATGATGTTGCTTCCTGTTAAAATAAAAAAGGCACAAAGATCAGAACCTAGTAAACACTGTCCAGGGTCATATGGCAAAATGTACACATAGGCACAAAACATATACATAGTCGCCTTGTTTTTAAGGACACTTCTGCAGAGCACAGGTGACAATGTCTGTCACAACACTGGTGACAAGTGAAAGGAGAAAGAACATGTATATATTGGGAGTTGTGTGCTGAGGAGGGAGGCAACTGCCTTTTTGATTTGAGATCTTTCAATTACGTTTTTGATTCACAGAACAACACAATTAATTTTTTACATTCACAATTTTAAAGGATCCAGGAGTTCATACTGTATGATGCTGATATCTGCACACAGTCACTGCAACTGTTGAAACTATTAGTGTTCCTCGCATTCCAGGAGTCTGCTTTAAGACACAGTATTTGTAAATTAAATCACATAGACAAAGCACAGTTTTGAATTCAGAAGCTGAAGAGTGATCCATAGGAAGAATCTATTCATTCCATCACATGTGCCTAACACTTTATATTGAAAGATATATATACTATGTCAGATACAATAGATTTTCTCACATTGGGCAGCTACTCATATAATTAAGGCTCACAGATTTTTGTATGACATACATCTAAAGAATAATCACTACCATAACACAAATAAAATACTCAGTAGGTCTAAAATGAGAATGAATTTACACGATATACCATACCAAACAACGCGTTGAACCTAAAAAGTAAAATATAGCTATCCACCTTTATTCTACACCAAATGAGAATTCAAAGGCAAAAAGGCAGGGAAAAACCCACATTGCACTGAAAAAGGCATATAGAAGTATATGCACCTCAATCTGAAAAAATCTAATTTAACACAAAATATAGACAAAGTAAAAGAAAGACATGCAGTGAACATGCTGCATTTATTCCATTCAAGATCATTAACTGAGGGTCTGTATCTTAGTACAAGCCAAAGAAAATGTCAGTGGGTGATACACAAGTAACCAGAGAGCTTATTTAAAAAGATTCCCACACACAATCAGCTTGAAGACAACAGCAGCTTAGATTGTGAATCTCTAACAAAAAAGCCTACACAAATGCGCAGCAGTACATTTTGCTTGGTTTTGCACTTTCCTAGGTACTGTGACAGCCCTGTAGCTATGCACAGTGTGCAGTGTATTCATTGCTGCACAATATTTAGCTACCACTGCAACAGTCTGCGATACTCATGAGTGAGGAATGCACATTTTATGTTTGAGAAAGTAAGCCACAGCACACAGTTTTAGTTTTGGAAAACAATGTAGAGGCTCCTTTCTCTCCCTCTGTCCTGGGCGCTGGCTACTGCATTGTGCTGCCATAGCAACAAGTGCTGCCCTGTGGGAACAGCTGGAACGAGGCAGTCTGCTGTAGAAGAACAGGCCTCTGGAGCCTCAGACACAGGGCCCCACCTCCCATTCTTACAGCACAGTCCTGCAGAACAAAGGAGCTGGCTGAGCCCTGACTGATGACATGCTGCACCTCTTCATTTTGTCATGAAAATGGGGCTCCAGTAAGTTATCTGTGCATCAGGGGAACAACTATTTAAAGCAGATTCTTTAAAGTGAAAAACTGAAAATGTGGAGGCAGGGTCCTGAAATCCTCAAAGGGGAAAAAAAAAGTCATCCCATTTGAAACAAGTTGCCTACAGTACATACATCCATGTGATACAGGCCCAGTACAAAAGGCTTTAGCACAGTTTTAAAAAAATAAAAAATAAGGATCCTGGCACACATTATGTGATGAAAGCCTTCCTGTGTGGCAGACAAATTAGATGAAAGACTGCCAGTCTGTATTTGTTCAATGCATGTGACTTCTTGCTGAATTCAAACCAACAGACACTCAGCAGCAGTCAACAACAGAAAAGAGCCAGGTATCAGTGGCACAAATGAAGTTCAGCAAGTTAAACGCTAGTATATTGCACATTATTCTGGTGCAAATTTCATAAAATCAGGAAAAACTGACACTAATGCAGGCTTCCAGCATCCAGCTGGTGCTCATCAGAAAATAAAATCTGTTGTGGTGATAGGCAGACTGTTGTATCAAACAACAGAGAGTAGCTAGACACGGAGCTGCGTTTCTTTTTAAACCAACAGTGAGTAAGACTGGGCACAACCTGCTAAAAGACAGGAGGGAAGAGCCACACTAATGTTTCTTTTCAGGATATTTTTTAACAGGTGGTATGAGGCATGCCATTTTCATAAGCAATGATCAGACCATGGATGTAAAGATTAACCAATTTTCGAAAAAATAATCAGTGCAGATAAACTGCAGATTTAAATTGGCGATTTTCAATAATGCTTCAACTAAACCGACCAAACACTTTACATTTAGGGACTCTTTCAGAACCGAATGTTGTAGCTGCCTGCCATGACTGTCCTCTAGGTTTTTCAGAATCCAGTGATCCCATCCCAGAAGAAGAGGCATTGGTGTTTAAAGTGCTGTGTTAGGAAAACCAGGATATCCCCCACCCCAGCCCCCATTAACAGAAAGACAAACTCAACTGAGGATGTCCTCAAAAAGAAAAGACTTCCACTTCCGCAAACTGACAAAGCTCAGCTATTTGGTAACCTGCAGACTGCCCTACTTTGATCAGAGCACAGAGGACAGACTCTCTTTTTAAGGGCCTCCCAATGGACTTCAGTCACTCTAGAACCTTTCATTTTCTAAACCTCTTTATAAACTGGCCTTGCTTTGTCTTTCCTCCACCATAAAACAGATGACTTATCCCAAAGACCAGAGATTTGCAAGAACTAATCATGTTTCTTTCATGTCTCTCTTAGCAGCTACAAACCCTGCAGCCACACACAGGGAAGAATGAAGAATGAGTTAGTTGAAGGAGTCTTCAAGAAAGAGTGCATGAAGACTCCCTCAACTAACCCACCTTCAAGCCATTCATCTAACATGTTGCAGGCAACAGCCCCTCAATCAAGGAGTTCAGTGGCATATGGCGTCCCTTGCATGCATGCAAGGATATGGTAGGCTATGAAGGTTGCCGAGTATAGCTGAGAACTCTGGCCGACCAATCCAACCCTACCCTTGGAGGGGCTCAGCTTGGGGAATCCTGGTCACAGCAGGTTAGTGACATGACCCAGGCTTGAACCCACAATCACAGAGAACGTGAGCTCAGGCTTTTACCGGCCTTGTGTGTCTTTATTTTTCACTATCACAAACATCATCAGGAGAAGGACTGATCTGGCAATTCTGCAGTCTGTGCAATATCATCATCAGATGGGGCATTTTATAAAATCCACAAACAGCACAGTCAGTTCCTTGAGGCTAAGACAATTATTTGTCTTATTTCAGATAATTTGCACCTTGCCAGCAAAGGCAACCAAGTGAGTAGGGATTATTTCTACTGTACATCAGTACACGTGGTAAACAGGTAAATAAAACAGACTTTGTGGAAATTAGTGAATAAAAGCAGCAAGGGATAGTTGAAGATTGCTACACTTTTCAGACTGTTGGCTCCCAAGAGTTTTTTCCTTTTGCATCAGGTTTCAATACCATTGCCTCATGGATGCCATGTGCTGTGCAGACAGGCTAAAGGAATTCAACAATTGCATCACACTGATGCATTCAGTAGTTGAGAGAACAGTCACAAGGGCTGTCTGTGCCTCATGACATGCAGCCACAGGGCACTGCAATAATTGAAGAGGAATCCAATACCAGGCCAGTACTGCAGGGTACGTCACTAATGAAGAGGAAGGACTGAATGATGGAGAAAGTCACGGGCCATCGGACTGCTGTAAATATTGAACAGAGCCAGGCAGTACTAACCACTGCTGGGGACACATTTTCTCCAAAGGAAGAGGAGTATAACTTATATGCACAAATAATTGACTGACGTCACATCTATTCATAAACTGCACCGTGATCTGAAAAGCTTAATGAAAACTGCCCTTTGTACACTAAGTTCATGCCATATTCATAAGAAAGATTTAGTTAATTTTGTGAATTTGGTTTTGTTGCAAATGGATTATGGGTGAAATTTCTGATCATTTTGACTACAAAATAAAAAAAAACGTCACAGAGTTCACAGGGTTCAACTTCAGCAATAGAGAGTGAGACTACTGATGCACTGAACTGAACTCTTACAAAGAAAAACTGCTGCCAAACAGAGAAAAAAGGCAAGAGAGCCTTGAAAAAGATGTGGTCAGCTGGTCCCACACACAACTGAAAGAATCTTTAGGATAGGAGGCAGAGAGGGACAAGTGGTGACAGAGAGACCTTGACCAGCCCCTGACACAGCACAAATGCAGGACTCTTCTAGATGAAGCTAAGCATTCTAACACAACAGTTAACTTCCTCTCCTAATCCTTATCAATACTGACGGGTCTACACCAGCAAAGGAACACCGCAGTCATCAGTGGGGTGGGGCCAAATGCAGAACTGGTCCCAGGTATTGAGTAAGAAGAACGGGAGGAAGACTGCCTCTCAGCTACTGAAACGTTCTTAGCACACACAAGAGTGAAATTATTATATTATGTCACTATGTAAGATCATTGTAAAGCGGCAAAAATCCATTAGTGATAAGACTTGATTTGAATCATGAAAGAGGCAATTATTTTAACTGCTGATTAATAAAAACACTAAAATAACTTTTTTAAATTAGACAATTCATTAAAGAGAAAGTTATATAGTAACAACATTCATTTCTGTTTAACAAATATACTCTCTTAACCATCGTTTCCTGGTGCTCTGAGCTGGCTTTGATATAATCTATTAAATTATGTGTGATTCATTTGGGTCTTTCTTAGTCTCAAAATGAAACTCAATTACATTAGCCAGCAGTTCACATGAATGTGAGAAATGCTGATAAAATGTCAGAAATAATTTAGTCTGATGCAACAAATAAGATCAAAGACAGGCTGCCTTAACTATCAAGTATCTAAAGAATGAAACACAACAATGAAGAAAACCTTCTCCTTTAACAAGTGTATTGGCTTCAATGTACTAAGAAAATGTTACTTCAGCAGGGCATTCACTGAAAGGGCCAGCTAATGCTTCAGGTCAGTGATTACAAAAGAGTCTGCAGGCATTTCCGCAGTTCTGGAAGAAAATACTGTCTCTGGTGTGATGATTAACATTATGTACTTTCCTCTTACTTTCTGATTTGCAATGTAAAGCTCTACGACTAAGTACTTCCTCTTGGTCCTGTAAGGATGCCCCATCAGCCTGTGACAGTGATGATCCATCTCATCTTAAGTAGCCTTGGTTCTATTATAACACAAAATGAAACTACAGGGAGAGCCCCAGATGAAATAAGTAAAAAAGCAAACAACAAATGAGAACAGAAAGGGAAAAGTCAACCAAATCTGACAAAGAAAAACAGCCATTCAGACTACGTACTATTTCAGAAAAACAATCCAATTGAAAGAGTTGCTTAGCACAGACGTCTGATTAAATCACGCCACGAGGTTGTGATGCACTGCGGTAATACTTAACACTGGGATTCAGAGGACATTATTCATTACACACCTGAGCGCAGACCAAATAACTTAATCCTGAAGGATTTTTTGAACAATCTTCCTGTACAGATCTATGTTTTGCGGGTCTTTGCAATTTACATTTGGTGCTTTAAAACAGAAGTGTTTTTCTCCTCCAATTTGACAAAGGTGGGATTCCATCTATAAAGGGGGTGCCAATTGCCAACAATTTGTATAACATCACCAAATAAATAAAAAAATTAGCGATCAATAATCAGAGCCAAACTACAGACAAGAAACTCAGCTCCATCCTCCGCACTCCATTCTCCCCACTCCTAAACTCCCTGAAAAGTTGCTACCCTGATTATCTGTGGAATGCCAATCCCAAACTGCTCGGGGGACAGGACCACCCACAAGAAGACCTGGAGAGAAATCATGGACTCATCATAAGCCAGGTTCAAAACAAAACAGTCCCATGTGGGTCCATTAACTTGCAGCCTCCTGCACAGCCATATGATTGCCTGTGATGCTGCACTGACACACAGGTGTGGCTCCCTGAAGCTGTAGAGCATGCCAGCTGTTCAGAGAAGATTGCTGAGCTGGGTCAGGGACGCTCAAGTCTGGAACTTGGCCATCAAAATTAACATGTCTGGGCAAATTTGAATTCAACTGCTGCATACCTGACCAATCTCATGTTGTCACAGAATACAAGAATATTCAGAAAAAAAATTAAATACATACACAAGTTATATAGAGCAATTCACTACAAAGATAAAAGCAACAGGTAACAAACATTTGAAGTCTAATCAATGATTGAAGTGGCTTACTCCCCTGGAGGCCAAAGAAAGACCAGGTTTATATGCACTCTATTGGGACTACCCCAGACGTGGAACCAGGTATTAGTAATTTCCCCAATGTGCTCTCAGCCACCACACAGTCTTGGAGATGTAACAGTGCAGTGAGAGGGACATGGAAACTAAAATCACAAAATTCTCTGCAAAGTGTTTGCATCTCAAAATTTTGGGACACAAGCCTGGATCACATCTTTTAAAGAACACCTTCAAATAAAACATTTTACCAAACTTGTTTTGTCAGGTTATTTTTTTTTATTAAACTGCCCCCTAATAACAACAGATTAAAGCTAAGGATAGTTAAAAACATCACTGTCTAATCATCTACTAAAATGCTCTCTGACTGCAGATCAACTAACTAAAAAAGGGATGGAATTCATGATGTTGGATTTGCTTGCTAAAACACTGAAACAAATGAATTACAAGAAGACACCCATCCCATCTGCACTGCACCACCACTGAGGCAAACCCAAGCATACTTTAAGAGCAACTTCTGTATTCATCAATCACAGAATACATAGGCCTGGAAATTCACAACAGGATGCTGAAACGAAGCTTCTTCGAAGACATCTGCTAACAACATGTGGGGTCTTTTCAGTATTTCATTGTGCACATCTGCACTGAAACCTAGAAATGTTCAGGCTTGTGTCTAATGCACATTACATGAGACATGAGTCTGACTCATTCCAACCCGTTTATTAAGTATGCTGTCTCACCACTGCCATAGCCCTCCATGCCCTTGCTCAGGACTGTCCAGCTGATGGCGAGATCATTCCAGTGGAAAACAAAGAAATCACAGGAGTTAACGTTTTAAAAATGCACCTAAATTATCTTATTCAGAAGAAAGACTAACTTAATTTAACTAGGAAGTGTAAACTTACTACTTTATTTAACAGATTTATTTAAAATTACAATTTAACAGGCATCAAAGATTCTTCTCTACTTGCAGCAAACTGCTCATAAGAATCCAAACGTGTACATCTGATTTCATTCAGCTTCAGGTTTTTATCCACCATAATACGGAAATTACCTTCATGTAACCATGGACCTGAAGCACTCTGGTTTACAGTCCTTGATGTCTAGAACATTATCCCACTGGATGAATGGTCAGCAAATTGGAAAAAGGAAATTTATTTTCGTGAACACAGATGCACAGAAGTCTTCTATCCTTTAATGAACATCTCCTATCTGGGTATAAACACTAATCTGAGGAGACCATATTCAGTATAACCAATAAAAACATGACTTCAGAAACTCAGACTGGCACAAAATAAAACAACTCTAAAACTTTTCTGACTGGCTGATTCTCTCCATTAAGGGGTGACCCTATATTAAGTGTGTGGTAAATGCATCTCCTTTATTCAGGGCAGCTTATCTTATTATGATCCAAGATTAACTCCATCCGTAATGCTAAGCAACTGGAACACCTGACTGCCAACACCAGCATTTTGACAATTAAATCATTATCATCCCAGAGGAAGACTTAACTTCACACACCTGTTGACTTGACATTAATACAGTATGAACATGAAAGCACTGTAAAAGAGCAATTCAAACAGTGCAAATTAGATTAAATTAATTTTCTCTTTGCTTCATTTTTTTTTATTTAAAAGCACAGGTATAACATCCAAAATTAAAAATTAATTCCACTCTTTTGCTCAAAGTTCTACAAGACATGACAGTGCAAAGCATTTTTATCTAATATAAACAAATATAAAGTGTAAGTGTGATGTTTATCTTTGATAAATAAACTTCACCTTAGTTGTGCACAAAAACAGGGTAACATTAAAAATGAATGCATGAATGTCTAAACTTAGGGCCCTTGAAATCTGTCTTTGCAGGAATGAGTGTAACAATAGTTGCAATCATTCTATTGGAGACGGGTCCTGAAAGAAGTAAAGCCAGGCTACTGAAAGAAAAAAATAACTCCAGATAAATATGCTGACAACATGAGCATGCCTTAGAATGGCAATTAATAAGAACTGCTTTACAAATAAATTCCCAATTTAGCATGTCCAGTATGGACAGCTGAAAACGCCTTTAAATTTAAAAACACTTTCATACATAATCTGCAGAAACTTTAAGAAATAACTTCAAAGCCACCAAGCTGATATGATTTCTATATTCCTTACTGTGTGAAACAAACCAGCACAAATGCTTAAAACCACAGAGGTGTAGTTGTTTTATTCTCTACGAATGTCAACTACCCCATCATTCCTTAAATTTACAGCAATTTGTGCTTCTGAGGCAGAAGGAGCTATGCCTTTCCAAATGCACAACACAAAAGCAAATTGAGGGTTCCCATGACCACTTCCTGGAATATGCAGACTGTCACTCATTGTCACAACCTCTGTGTCTTTATGACACTCTGGACAAACCATGAAAAATACTCCTCATTCATTAGTTTGGACCAATGGTGGCATAATGTAAAAGAGGGCAAATCCTGGATCCTTTGACTCACCAACTGTTGAAAAGATCTTTTCCAAGTTTGAAGATGCTCCACTGACTTTCCTATTGGCAAGAATAGTGAACTCTACAAAAATATTAAATGACTTTAAAAATTCACCACCGACCGCTGCAAACATACCAACCCAAAGTCAAGTGGCAGGCCTGCTGTGTGTCCCCCAGTATCAGCAGTGCCGTTACGCAAATTGTAAGCAAGAGGCTGCCAATTTAGCATTTTGAAATCAGCATCAATCTGTACAAAAGCACAAGTAATGAGATTTTCTGGTTTTATTACTTGTTCTGTAGTTGTTTTTTCAGCTCACAAAGCAGAAAGTTGCAATGACCCATTAACAAGGTGGTTTTAAAAGCTTTTTGTTCAAGTACAAAACCTTTTTTTATTTATTTCATAAATGTTGAGCAAAACCTCCCACTCTAATTGGTTGCCTAGAACAACAAAAAAAACATTTTTTTAACATACTGTTAAGGGCAGATGTGTTTGCCATATAAGTTTAAAATTGATTTTAAAAAATTGTAAGAAATGGTGGATTTACTTTTAAAATGATTACGCAAAGTATACTGTTATTCAGAGCATTCTAACCACCAAACTGAATAATCAATAATGCTTGGGATAAATGTACAAAAGCTTGATACTGCCTCAAGTGATTTCAAACATCAGGAATAAGACTTTTTTGTATACACTTCATGATAATCCAACAAACAATGCACAAGTGGATTATGCAGACACAGCAGCTTCACTGGGTTAGGTGGAAAACCTAACTGTGCACAGTGCACCCTGTTTATCAAATTGAGATTAAAGCACCTGCAAGTGCATGCCAGGAAAACCCTATTCTGCCCTTTTGAGGAATCATGATTTGACTGGGTTAAACCTGATCTGATGAAATGTGCCTGGTGTTGATCACAAACGGACTGCTGAGATTTTTAAAGGACACCCAACACTTAAAATCAAAGTAACTAAGAAGACAAAGCAAATAACTAATACTATACAGTAATATAGAAATGCTCACCGATGAAACAGCCAAAATTAAACTACAAGTTCCTTGAGGATTAATACTATAGTTATCAGCATCAGTTGGGCACATACATTAACTGTACAACCACGGTATGCAGTGCCGCCTTCCACTCCCATTCGAGGCCCTTCGGAAAAGATAATCCATCTCACATTATCTGCTCTACCGCAGGCGAAAATCAAGCAAATGTTCAGTAGAACTGTTAAAAAAAACTCTTATTAGTAACCCACTAGTAGTGAGCGAAACACCGGTACGCTTCCTAATGCAGTTATTTAAAAAGATCGCCGTCCCATACCGCAATCCACAATCTGATTGATCAAGCGTGGTTATTTCACAGGCGCCGAGGGCTGCATACAGTAGCGCGATCAAGACTTCGCGTTTGCACACACACACACAAAAAAAGCTAGTCTTACTTTAACTTCGCCGCTGACATAAATGGGTCTTGAGAGCCCATCCTCACGCAGGGCGAAGGGAAAGGATACTGTGCATTCTTGTCCTGTTGCAAGATCGCGGTGTGAACTGTCTAGGCACCCCTCCCTTTTTTATAAACATGCAGTGTAGCACAACGGGCTAATGTCTTAGTCAGCTACCTTTCCCCCTAACTGGCTGAGTGTCTAGAATCTGCATGTCCCCTGGTCAGTGTCAGGGTTTCTCTTATCACTGATAGTTACGCTGGGAAAGGATCCCCATGCATTGTTTCCACTTATTCATCTTTCTATCCTCTTCTCAACCCCAAAGTGGCTTCCTAAAAGAGAACCCCCCTGCTCCATCCTCCTTCCCTCTCTCTTCCTGGCACATCCAACCCAAGTCCAAGCCCTCATCGATACCCCTCATCTCTGTTTAATAAGAACCATTTTGATTTTTTTTTTGAGGGGGAGGGAAGGAGGAGGAGGAGGAGGAGGAAGGCGGGGGGGAGCTGGGGGCGCCAGATACTTATCATGAGAAAGCCGCCCTCCGCAGAAAATGCAAGTGTAAAAAAAAAAAATACATACATTTCTAATACATTATCGACTCCACGCCGCTCCAGGGGCTTTCTTCGGCTAGCTACGTCTGCATATCTCCAATAAAGAACACATTTTACAACCAAAACAACACCCCCCACCACCACACACACACACAAGAAAAACAGTAATAAAACGTTTCCGACTGGACAGACGGGTCTGGTGTAAAAACGTGGAAACCCGGCGGCGGCGGCTCCGCACGCCGAGGCAGGAGGCAGGAGACGGGAGACGGAAAAGAGGGCACCGACCTCGGCGTGGCGTGGCGCGGCGTCGCGGCTCGGGCAGCGCCGGACTGGGGCTCCGCAAACGGCTGGCTGTCGAGGGGAGGGGGGGGTCTCTCGCTCTTCCAGGCCCTCTTGGAGGTTCGTGAGTCTCCTCCGTGCTTGATGGGAGGGATTGAGTTAGGACTCGGGATACTTTCACCCACCCCCCCCTTTCCCCTCCGTGCCGTTGGCGGGGTATCCTCTTTTCTCACAGTAGTGTTGATTCTCCAAGGCTTCTCCACGGTTCAAAGTTCCTCCGGCGGTTTTTCTCCGCTTTGGCCCGTATTTTCCGTGGCCGTGTCTCTCCCTCTGTGTGTGTGAATGTCCTTCTATTTCACCCGCCTCTTACACACACGCACACTCCAGCACCTCTCTCTCCGGGTGATTTGTTTATATTTTATATCGCTTCCTTTAGCAAACGTACGTTTTTTTTTTTGTCACACCAGAGGTCAGCCTCCCTCGTTTCTTTTTAATATAATTATTACCGTGAGATAATATTCTCCGGAATATGTATATACATATATTAAAAATAAATATTAAAAAACAAATTCACCACGAACAAGAAGTATTAAAAACACACAAAAGTACACAAACACACACGGAAAGCTTTAAAAAAAATCGACTCGGATTGAGACCTGACGCACGAGACGCAGACGGGCCTCCCGTGCGTAACGGCAACGGGGGATAGGCCCGCCCGGAGGGGCGGGACAAGTGCCCCCCCCCCCCACAGAGCGTTCCTATTGGTCAGTCGTGGAATGATCGACGTGAACGAGAAGCGGCTCGAAGAGATTGACAATGAAGGGCGGGCGGAGTGAAGGGTGATCCGATTGATGTGACCGAAAATGTGATGGAGGGACTTAACAGTTTGAAAGGTTTTGGTTGGTAAAACGTCACGGTGACTGACGGCAAAGTAAAAAAAAAAAACACGCTGCAGCGCGCGTGCGTGTGTGTGTGTGTGGTCACTACGGCTTACACTAAAAAGTGCCTTATCACCGCAGATGCATAGGTGATCCACATATTATTCGGGGAGGGATGAGTACATCTTACTTTGTTTGCTCCCGTGTCATATCTAAATCAAACCGGGGCAACCGTGCCTTGAACATTAATCATTAGCCCAAGCGTGAACTCCTCCAGCTCGAATGGGGTGCTGTGTCTTTAAGGGGCTGGTCTCTCGTCAGATGTTGCCCCTTTGACTGATATCTCGTCTGTTCAACTCATCGCACTCTCCAGTTTGGCTAGCTGTGTGCTTAAGAAACGTCTCGGTCTGATAAAAACTCAGATCTAATACCGTTTGACATAGCCTGATGTGGAAACATGAATTAAACATTACCACGAAGGCAGCCACGTCTTGACGGGTTGAGCTGAGCGGTACTTGAGAGTTTGAAACGGCACTGTCAAACATAACACTGCACTGCTGTAGGGTTAGGGCAGTTTACCACTATTGTGGCCATCCAATGGTTTTGGTTTTCTTCTTACCTCGTGCATCTCTCTTGCTTCATTGGCATTTATGGTCATTTTCAAGCTCTCCTTATTGTAGGCTCCAGCAGAAAGCGTTCAACGGGTCAACACGGAGATCTACTAGTGTCCCAATTAATAGAATAGGCAAGATCCATATCTTCCAGCTCTCCTCTCCCAGTGGAGTCAAGTTTATTATAGGCATCACTTTCAAAGAGTTTACCTTCTACCCTGTCTCGATCATTAGGGTATATCAGTTAACTGATGAACAGCCTAAACCACCACACGTGCCCAACCCACTGGAATCCAGCTACAATTTCCATTCCCATTTCCATGTCTTTGCCATGATTTTACTACCCTCTCCTACATTCAATCTAATCGTTGTAGATTAAATTATACTATAGTAAACCTTTCCACAGAATCTGATTTTTAGCAATCCCCTACTGAGTCATAACATCCTCAAAAGAACATGCAGGAGATGATGATGATGAAGCTAATGCTGTTATTACAGATCAAGCAGTCATTAGCTGAGTTAGCAACCTTCAAGTTGTTGGAAAGCTATTATTAGATTGGACTTTTTTTCCCTCAGTTGTTGTTGCAACCTCACCTTAACGTTCTGTCACCATAGCTCAATTACTTAAAGCAAAACATAGGTTATACGTAAACATAAAAACACAAAGTTTTTTACAGACACAACCGTCCAGACTAACTAACAGTCTAACTCAGCTGGTACCTCAGATATAGGATATAGCTATATGAAATCATGATATGATTACAAATTGTGATTTCTACAACTATTTTTTATAATACTGTAAGAAATTGCATGTGGTTCAGCATATGACAAAAAGTTTATTGCTGCTCTGGGAAGAATTCCTGAGCTGTTCCTGGTCTAAAAGGGTCTAACTCACATGCACGCTGCAGGAACTGAATCTCTTTAGTCCTGAACAGAGGTGGTTATGACGGGCAAGATTCCAGTTCCTGAAAAGCTTAGGAGATGTCAAGTCAATGACTAAATTACTGTATGAAATTGAACCTAAGGGCACAACCAGTGGGAATGTATTTGGGCTGAAAATAAGCAGTGGTTTCTTTCCACAAGGAATCATGGCTATATGTCCCAGCAGTTTCCAGATGTGTCAGGAACATTACACAATTACATCACAGGAGCAGAGGCGACATCCTTTTATTGATTTAAAATGTAAAAGGTACAAAATGAAAACCACATAATAGTAAAATTAAAAGAAGACATGTCCTGGCAGACAATCCTAAGATGTACCACTACGTTTATCTTCTAAAACCAGAAATAATGTCTAATTAAAAAAAAATGTCAATCATTTCATTGAACTGGATAAAAAGATCTTGCTATGCCAATACCCACGGTTATGCCTCACAAGTTCTTAAAATCCCTGAAGTTCGTGTAGTCAAGACAGGGGTCTGCCCTCACCCTAACAAGCCTCTTCAGCTTTTCTTCAGCTGGCATTCCCTGACATCAGAAGGATGTCTCAAAATAGACTGGGAGGAACTATATTTAACTTTGTTTTGGTCCATAAATTCCAAGGTCAGATCCTGAGGAAGGCAAGACAGGGTTCGTTAGGAAACCACGTTCTCAACAGCCAGCGCTAACAGCCCTCCACGAGGCTCTATGTGGGCAGGCGGTCTGTAAATAACGGGCTTCCATGGAGGACTCGGAGGGCAAATACCGCTCCTTTCCACGAAAACCACACTGAAAATTACCTGGGAGAGCGTGGATAATGACAGGTTACAGCATACAAATTAAATGAGCAAGGCAGATAAAAATGAAACAATCTCTTATTATTTTCAAATGCAACTTTCCAGCTTATTTTTCTTTCACTTTAATTTCTGTAAAGCCCAAGCAAGAGCAAACGACCTGCAATCACCACTGCCTTCAAGATCAAAACCCCTCTTTTCTTCCGCCATCCAGTTATTTGACATATTTGTCATCTAAAATAAGTCATTCAAAATCGCCTATCACATAATCAGAGGTATAATATCACAATAACACCCTGCAGACTTGCAATTTCATGCTAATTAATGCCTAAATGATCAAAGGGCATTGTTGCTGCTCAGATTGTTATAATTATGCCAACTGTTCCAACAGTCTATAAATTGCCTGTCTGACAAAACTGTTGGAAAAAGCTCATGAAACGTCGCAGGCCTGACAGGTCACATGGTTTGGCCACTATGTGGGACTGTTCCCAAAAGGGCCTTGCACAAGCCAGCTTGCCATAATAACTTTTACACCCTCAACGGGTCATAAGGTGCGTGGCAAAACATCAGCTCTTCCAGAAGTGTTTGGACATTAAAGTAAAAAATCAGCAACTATCATGCTAACAACAATACACTGAAATAGTTCCTTCTTAAACTAAGATGACCTCCTGACCAGCATGTTATTGTCTTGTTGATGACCACCAAGTGCTACAAAGCACAACCTGTCAATTATTTTTCTGACTACACAGTTGAAATACTGCAAATTTTGTGTTTGTGGGTACATGAAGTTTGTACAATTCACTACATGTCCACATCCCCTGCATGACTACAATTCACTGCACGACTACCATGTTTCCATGTTAATTCATCCACTCTGCCTCCATCTTGGGAGAAGACACTCTTGAGACACTTTTGTACCCTGCATTGATACTTCTTCTGCACAAGCTGGGTCACGTGTGAAACGTCATTAGGCAACCTGCAAAACGGCTAGATGTCTAGTAGTTTGTTGAGTGCCATTTTGAGTTTTCATCACTGTTATCTGATTTGATTATATATAAGAGCAGGTTCCAGATGCACATTTCCTGTCAGCCTATGGCCCTCCCCTTTTAACAGCAGTTATACTAGAAAAGGAACTTAGAGAGCTGGCTTGCATCCTGTCACAAGGGATTCGTAAGAAGGTGAATTTGTCACAACTAGTAAACTGCTTTAAGCACCAGAAAAGAGGAAACGGACCTGTTTTGCGACAAAATGGTAAGAGAACTTATTTTACTTGCTTAGTGACTTTTTCTAACGCAAGGCCTTAAAACATGGTATGTTTCATCCAGATCATCGTCATCGTTACATGACGAGTGGCTCATTTTAAGTTCCAACTAGCCTCCCCTCGACACCCAGCTTCATCCTGTTGTAAATGTGCAAGGCTGGCTTTACACAGTTGCCACAGGACGACTGCTCTCTTCTAGTCTAACCACACGGCCTCAATCTGTCACTTCAGAGTTCTCTAAGGCTGATAATGTGCTGCAAACTGCTCGACCACAATGGAACAGAGAGGATGCCGTTCATGCTGAAAAGAACTTTCGATTTTTTGCAGTGCCTCACCCAAACAAAAAGTAATATAACAAGAAGTCATCCTTTGTGCAACAGAGCTATAAACATGTAGCATCAAAACAAACCCACATCTCTATTGGATGGTGCGTGTATATTACGTAAAAAAGATCTACATTCAGCGTCCTTACAATTCCTTGATCATTCATGGTTGACCGCGATATGCACAAGTGATTTCGTTGCATAAGTACTAGTCATCTCATTTGTTAGAGAGTCGATTGTGCACAGGTGATGAGGCAAATGTCATGCATGGTGAAAATCAAAAAGACAAAAAAGAATAGGTATTGTCCCGCTAGGCAAAGACCACTCACCCAGTCGCTTGCCATCTGAGCAGCGATTTCTCAGTTTCTTAACAGCCAAAGCACATCTACCACAGGTTATGATCAGGGTTGAGCATGAGTCACAACACCTCGCCAAAATCGACATCTTCATGCTCCATCTTCCTGAGCTTTTTCACACTACCGGTTCCACAGGACATAAAGGTTATTTTCTACAGAATCATCAACACAACTTGACATAAAACAGAACAGTCTGCATTTAATACGCGGACATAAATGCTATTTACAAGGAAATCTTTTTTTAATCTGATTCAAAAAAAATTGTAAAACAAAAGTTTGGAAAAACATTTTCATCTGGATGTACAGATAGACAGCGATACTTAAGAATGTATAATAGAAAAGTTTTTATTTCTAGATTTGTATCATCAGATCAATTTATGTTTACAGGACCTTAACTAAATGCAGAATTGCATTTTTCTCCAATTCTCACAAAATAAAGCAACAATTGTAAGAGAATTTAGTCCGTTCTAAATGATCAAGTTACTGCTGGGCAAACCATTTCCTCAGACGTAAAAACAAAACTGTGATGTGGGTCACAGGACACAATACTTCCAGTAAAAGTTCCTGGAGCCAGACAGCTGCATTTTATCTCAATATTTCAAGCTAGTAGAAAAATAAAGATCAACTGCTGTTCTAAAAAGAAGCATCAGGTATCTGAGGTTCTCTCCGCCCCTGCTCTTATGAAACATAAAAAGACAGAAGTTAAAACGGTTATTAGACACGTTTTTTCCTGTAAAAGGCCACTCCTGTGGAGGTACCGAACCTTAGCTCTGAGCTCGTAAAGAAGTCTCATTTCTTCCCCTCTCTCGTCTCCCACAGTCAGACTCCCTGGTGGTGTGTGAGGTGGACGAGGGCCTGAAGGAAAAGCTGAAGAAGTTCCGGTTCCGCAAGGAAACCAACAATGCTGCCATCATCAGTAAGTGCCAGAACTAGCTGGCGTACCCCCCCCCACCCCCCCGGTGAGGCCCACCCACGATGCCAGACGATCCTGAAACCGAGAACCAAAACGGATCACAGCAAGCAGTTCGGACGCAGGGGGACTGGTGGGAATGGAGCTTTAGAAGCTGAAAACGATATTCTCCAATGCTCCGGTATAGTGGGGATGCTGCTCCCAGTTTTCGCACACAATACCAGCAGCATTCCTCTCACTCTCGGCGTCCCTGTTGGACCCACAGCCCGGGAGCACAGAGCGCCAGCTTGGTTAAAGGATTCAATTTTTCACTTAAGCAGGAAAAATAAACCTTGAGATATTCATCTCATTTCAGAAGGTCAGGCAGCAGTCAGGAGGTGCATGGTAATTCAGACAGATTCGATTCAGGTGCAAAATGTTAAAAAGCTATTAAGTATTTCCAAAATGCACCAGGAAGCTACGAAAAACTGCGAAAAAGATGGAGGGAATATTTCTCCTTTTCTCGGGCCTAATGAGAATTGTGACTGCTGGTTTTCACAGTAATGGGAAGTGTGGAATATAAAATGTAGGAAGCAAAATAATGTTGATTCATCCTGGTGGACTGCAGGATAGCAGGGTCATCAACTCCCATCACAGATTAGCTTTTGCTGCAGTACTATACTCCACCATGACAAAATTGCTCAGTTTCTCTTTGTTTTTTAAATAAACTTGATAATTTCATACATAATGATTGCACATCCCTCTAGCTGCCAGGAGAGGTCTGTAAATGCAACTGAGGATGTCGGAGTGGACAGGTTTTATTTCAATATGCTCATCATACAAGACAAAGAGGCACACAATTGGTTGGACCCCCTTCAGAGACAGAGGTCTGGTGAAATCAAACCTAGCACGGCTCGGGAGAAACCACTCACTCGCCATCTTATAAAATGATTCTGAAAAAGCTGTTCATGTTATCCTAGATAATTATTTTATAAACTAATCTCACTCTTATTTAATGAGGCACTGTGAGCTTCCACACACTCTTCAATCAAACAGATAAATAAATATAAAAATAAATATCTGCCAATGACGACCAGACGTTCAGCTATATTACAGGCATTTAGAAACTCCAGACACCATCTGTTAGCTGATCTGTTAGGAGCAGACAAAATTCCAAAGTTCTGTTTTTCTGTGACCCATTTGAATTGTCACGAACACTAAGACAGTTCCATGAAAGACAAAAGACGTCCAGATCAAACTGATGGAGAGTACCCTGTGTCAAGCCACTGACGAAAATAATGGTATGCTTACCATCTTAAACATGAAAGAATATCTAATGCTCCACTTACAAAACCTAAATAACTCATGTCATGTACCCTTAGAAAAAATTATCTCGCTACAAATAGGTTGAGATGCCTTTTTTTACTTTGATGTAGCTTTCAACAGAGAAACCATTAGTGTCCCCTGGTCTAGAATCGTTTAAGGAAATAGGATTGAATTATTTAAAATTTCTGATAGTATGCCTTTTTCTTTAGTGAAAATCGACAAGGACAAGCAGCTAGTGATCCTAGAGGAAGAATATGAAGTAAGTAGCATTTAACATGAGTTGATAGATTTCCAGACTGCTGCTGTACGCATGCATTTTTCCATTTCAAAGCTGTTACAGGTATAAGATATTTCTGACCTCTCTATACTGTCATGCTATTGTACAGCAAAGCGTAACCTACCAAGGTAATGAACAGCTGCCCTTTTGTAAATAATCAATGACCTAGTAGGAGCTCCTCCTGGAGCTCAATGAGGTGAAACATTATAGTGCCTGGTCCTGACAGAATGAAACAGACAGGCAGGGATAAAAACAATGGCTCTTCACAATGAACAATATGATGCCATTAAGTCTGATGTGAGTCAATGCACAAATGTAAGCAGTGAACACTACCTTTGTAATCTACAGTATGTGGATATCAGAAGGGACTCAGTCACTCATTGCTTACTGCTGCAAAGACCTTTCTTCATGCAAAATGGGGAAATTCGTATGTAGAATGTATAATCAATCACAAAAACCGGCACGCACTGCTTCTTTTGTTGCTTTGCAGATCATTATATTTGCCTTCTCAGCATTGCACAACAACACCAAGACCTGTCTGTATTTCTTTCCTCCCCTTCACAGGACATTTCCCTAGACGATCTAAAGAATGAGCTTCCTGAACGGCAACCAAGATATCCTTCTGAATTGATCAGCGGAATCGATTTTGTAATCTTTTATCAAACAGAGAAGCTAATTGAGATCAACTTTGCATCTACAAAGACATGCTATGTGGCAGAGCAAGAGCAGGGCATCTACAGGAGCATTCTGTGTGAAGTATCCTAGCCACCTGGGCATCCAGTGCCCCCCCTCCTGCCAAGCTGCGCCAACTGGCATTTAGCGGTCGTACAAATGGGAGGGGATTACAAAAACAAAATGAACAGAGAATTCCAATGTTATTTTATAAAGTCCCATTTTAACGTCTGCACTTGGCTCACGGTAACCACAACATCGATTTTTGTTGGCCAACACTGCAGAGCAGGCAGGTTGTGCAGTGTTGTAGTTCTGAGCAACAGGCTGGAGCAGTCTGGTGACTTTTTCACTCCAGTGTCGTATTAAATGACATCTGAAAAAGTCTCCGACAGCCCTGCAGTGGTCTGTCAGATCCTCACAATGAGTTCCACCTCCAGGACTCAAGTTAATGAACTACATACAATACGCAATTCATCTTCTCTGAGGGTTTCGTATGTACAGCTTGCCTGGAAAGGTTTAGACTATACTTAACAGCGTATCTAGTGCTGGCCTGAGTTCTGTTTGTGTTACAGACCTGTTCGCCTTTCTTTTCCTGTACGACCTTCAAGGCCATTGAGGTTGTCCTTCCTTGACTGGCTTCACATTCATAGTCTACAGCTATAAGTATGTCCACGAAGACGGCAGGGTGTCCTACCCTTTGTGCTTCATTTTTTGCAGCCCTGTGGGTAAGTATTGTGCAACGGTAGCTGGTGTCTGGCACCAGGGTTCAAATGCAATCCAAATTAAACTAATATGCAAAAAATAAAGTCCCTATGGGAAAAACACTTAAGATCAAACACCACTTTTTTTCTCATAGATTAAGCAACATCTTGAGATGTTTACCTAAGGCATGCTGATACCAAAGACTGAGAGCCCATGAGGGTCCAGGGTGTTTTCTGTGCCGGCTTCAGCTCCCCCCTCACTGCTTATTAAAATTAAACTGAACTACCACTGTCTGCTACAAATGGGGCGGTAGCTTCCAATTCTGAGGAGCACCTCAAAACATCTATCCATGAGTTAAATACAGATGCAAAATCAGACCATTGAATACGGCAAAGGGGTTACAGTTTGTCCTAAGGGGGCAATGCTGTTTGGAATCACGGGCATCAGCCTCGCCGATTTAAACATCCGGAGCCACTTGTTTTGAGTTGAAAGCGAACGCGGCTTCTTGATCACAGGAAGGCCTCACTCTTTCACAGCCGAGAGTCACTGGTGCACATGTTGCTGGATTCTGTGGGCATGAAGCTGTCAGCACAGTGGTGATGATGTGCTCTCTGACACCAGGCTGCAAGCCGGAGCAGCAGATGATGTACGCAGGAAGCAAGAACAGGCTGGTCCAAGCTGCGGAACTCACCAAGGTAATGACGCACAGCGGGACACTCAAACCTTATCGCTGATTCAAAGCCTTGTCAAGGTCTCTGAACTGTGTCCTTGCACAGTATAAATCAACCAGATGCATTTTGGATAACCAGGTGTCTGTTAAACACCTCCTCATCATGTCTTTCCAGCACACACATACATAGAACATGATCTGAATAAATTTGATTCATTCAAAGGCATGTTCATTTCCACAGCAAAGCAAGAGGAACGAACTACTAAGCTGTGTAATGGTTTCAAAAGAGCCTTTGAGTACTAACAACTAAATAAGACAGGTTTACTAAGGACTTGTGTTCTTAAATTGAGAATATTTGATAATGTGGTTACAATACAAAACAATAAAATCAATCTATAGTACATCCTTAAAAGATTAGTCTAGAAAACTTTCCCCAAGATAAAACAGAACAAAGTATCTGGCATCTGGAACCTCTACTACAGAGGTTCAGTGCTGCACTGTGAGTATAACTTGTTTAAATTCACCCAGAAAGACACATGGCTATAAAAAAATACTTACAGAAGTGGCAGCACAGCAAATGTTTTTCTTAAAAAGCAGTCTCACGAACGCTGACTCAACATAATACTTTTGAATAACCCTGACACTGAGACACTAAGGTTTACACAATCCAATGCTCAGACTTACCTCTCTCTCTGTCTGTACTGTGCAGGTCTTTGAGACTCGGAACGCTGAAGACTTGACGGAGGAGTGGCTGAAAGCAAAGCTCGCCTTTTTCCGCTAAACAGAGATAACTTGTTACTTTTAAGAAACTTGCATACCTAAACAAGCATCTTAGGTTATCACAGCATGATTGTAATGCTTAATATCCAGCTTCTTAAAACTATATATATTTGATATATATTTGCCGTTTCAAAAAATATATTACTTTTCAGAACAAAAATCTTATAATTATTGTTTTTCACTCATGTGGGTGCTACAACCTTTAAGCCAGTATTTCTTAAATATAACTGCCTCCTTTGTATTCTTTGATAAAATCACTCTTCTGTTGAAATAAAAGTTCTCTAAGAAAAATACTACCCATCTGAAGTATTTGACAAACTACACTCAACAGAAACAAATATTTATTCACGCTAACCAGAAAACTGATGTTATAGAACCATCACGTTTTTTTTCCCCATTTATGCTTTGCTTGGATTCTCAACCTTTGCTTTATTCCAAACTGTGTTCCCAGATCACCCCCTCAGCTTTGTTTACTGTGTCTCTCTCCCTGGATTTGTTCTCGGACTGATCCCTCAGCCTATCTCCCAGATTCTCCTTGACTGTGTCTCTCCTGGTTACAACCCTAGCTTTGCCTGTATTACCAGGCTTGTACCACGTTCTGGACTTGCTCACTAGCCACAGCAACACATTTGCCTGCGAGCAAATCCGCAAGCAGCCTGCTCCTCACCCCCAGAGTGAGTGTTCCCTACAGCTCTGGCCATTCCCTGTGTACAGTTCGTGGGCAGCAAGTGGCCGTTCATCCGTTCATCCAGCAAGTGGGCTCCTAACATTCCTGGATCGCACTCCGAGTCCCACCGTCGTAGCATGACATTACACAGATATTAAAAGAATCGTCATTTAACCCCTCAGATGAATTTGCAAAGGACCAATCTAAAAGGTAAACCAGGTGAAGTAACAGAACTCAGAAGCAGTAGACAAAGGGTCACACAGCAAAAGACAGAGCCCTCGTGTAACAACTTTTGACTATTTTGCAATTACATATCCAAGATGTTTTTAATCTTACAATGCTGAGCGTGGGGAAAAATGACCTTGGCTTTCGGACACTTCCAAACAAGAAAGGATGCTTTCACAGCAATTTCGAACAGCCAACAATAACATTCCCGAACGGGCACGCGTAAAGGTAAGCAACGCTATGAAGACCTTCTTTGTTCTCCACTGCGGAGGGTGGGAAAACTGACCGAGACCCACCAAGAAAAAATGTCCCGACCTGATATACATCACAACAGACGCACTGTAAGAACGCCTGTGCTTCCAGAAATACACTTGTAAATTTAGGTCTGCACTTTCCTCCAATAAAAACAAAATAACCTTGTGGCTTTAAAAGGTCTGCAAGCCTTGCAAAGAGGTGTGCCGCACATTTCGTGTTTTTCAAAGATCCTTTTCTGCGATCGTCGGCGTTTTTACGCCAATGGGTTAAAACATGGCAGGTAGGAATACCTTTCAGCTATCCTAGCAAAATGAAGACATTTTGGAAATAAAAAACTCAAATCTCCCCCCAAAATATAAAAGAGCACAGACAAGCATACAGGTTCAAGAAACAAAGTACACCTGCAAAAGCCTGGTTTAAGATTGGACTTACTGTCTTTTATTTATGTTCCTAGTTTATATAACAGCATATTTACAAATAGAAATCAGATTTCATTAAGACTAGTCCAAATCTTTAAAAGTAGACTAGTTTTTTGGCAGATGGAGATCTTAAGATCAGCTCCATTAAATTAAGAGGTACCTTAGGGTCAATAAAGCTTGCAAATTCTTCTGTCTTACCTGGGGCTTCACCAGCTGAGACCCATCAACTGGTCCCAGAGCAGTCCTTCTCTGACTTTCTCATCTGACTCTCTGCTGCCAGTGGGTAGAAACCATTTATTGTTCTCCCCATGCTATGAAAATCAAACTCAAAACAATTATAGCTATTTCTGTGTGGTGATGTCAAGAATTCTTTTGTTTTCGGTGCCTTTTCAGTTTCTGTTTCCAGATCTGTTGTCAACATTACGGCAATGAGGCTGAATTTCTCCTGTGATGAACTCGGACAGAGTAAAAAGAAAAAAAAAAACAAATATTTCAAAGGGAAGTATTTTCATTTAATATTGTACAGTGGGGGGGATAGAACATGATCTGAAAAAAAACCTCACTCGTCAACAAAGAAAAAAAATACTTTGGGGAAGTGATTCCGTCATCAGTCATCGATCACTAGTCATCAACAAAAAATATATATATACAGATAAAGGGGGCCGGAATGAAAAAGAATAACTGACATTTGTGCCAAAGAGAAGTTTCTTCTCGTCTGCACTGATCTGAAAATCGACCCCCGTAAACGAGCTTAAAAGACGAGCTGGAGTCCCCAGCAGCAGCCGGCTGGGCTGGGCCAGCGTGCTGCTCAGCAGTCTCCCCGCGGCCCCCAAGCCGGGGCCCCGGCGGACACGCAGCCTCGGGGCCAGCAGGGCCGGCTGCCCGCTCACTCGCTGTCGCTGCCCTCACTGGACTCGGAGCCCTGCTCGCTCCCGCTGGCACTCTGCTGCTCCCCGTCCGAGTGCTCGCTGCTGCTGTGGGCGGGGGAGGCACTGCGGGCCCGCCCCTCCCCTTCCTCCTCGTCCTCCTCCTCCTCCTCCTCGTCCTCGTCGTCATCGTCTCCGCTGCCCTCCTCCCCGCTGCTCTGGTTGTCATTCTTAGCCTCGTCGTCGCTGTCGTCGTCGCTGCCGAAGATCTCCTCTTCGTCCCGCGCCTCCCTGGCCTGCCGGTCGTCGCCGCTGTCGCTCTCGCTGCCGCTGGCCTTCCTCCTCCTCGGCTGGCTGCCCTCCTCGTCCTCGTCCCGCCGGCCCCGGCCCCCCGCCTCCTCATCCTCCTCCTCGCTCTCGCTGCCCGAGCTCTCACTGCCCTTGTCCTTCTCGTCACCTGCACCAGATGGAGCAGCGCAATGCCGGGGTCAGAGGTCAGCGCCACATGCGTGCTCGCACACGGTAACGTTCTGGGATCACCCCAGGCCTCAGAAGGCATCTGTTGGTTCTATGTTCGGGTTTCTTTTTTTTTTTTTAAATGCACAAACATTTCTGAATGACTAGAATCTGTGAGAGTATTATAAAAATATCTCCATAGCGCTATCAAATGAGAAGGACCAAAAAGATACTGTCATAAAAATAAAAAAAATGGTCATCATTTAATGAAGACAGTTATAAGACAATTATTAAAATTCCCTGCCAGAAGATACTCCAGCACAGCATCTTGTACAGCGAAAACAGAAGTGGAAACACCCAAGAGCCAGTGGTAGGAAGCTCACCAGAATCCTGGGTGTCCTTGTCCACATCCATGTCCTCCTCCTCATCTTCAGGCTCATGGTTTTCCAGTTGAGCTTTCCGGGCTTCCTGTGGGACAGAGAGGATACACCGCACTGAACACAGCTTTTCTTTGTTTAAAAAAAAAAAATCACCAAGTGACTGAAAACGATGCTGATTTACAAAAGAATGCAAGATCAGTTAGATGTATAGGGAAGACATTGTTTGGCTAGCGCTGTCGAGATCATAAAGAAACAGGAATATGTCATAGAGGAGCACTGTCGCAAGACACTGTCACGTACAAGGATGTTATGGCCAATTCAAAGTCGACAAGGACTCCCCATAACTGCGGATGCCCCAAGAAACGCGCCCCACAAAACTCACCTGAGCCTCCAGCTCCTTCTCATTCATGTCTCTGTGCTTGACCACCAGCACTGCGTTCGTGGTGGACTGGGCTCCGGCCTTCGCCCTCCTCTTGCTGAGACGCACCCTGTAAGACAGCACCTCGGGTCAGAGAGCTGAGCCACTGCAGTAACAAGGTTATCAGCCTGGATCGTGAGCGCACTCTCTTCATCCACACACAGAGATTCCTGCGCCTACCAGCCATCATTTGTGCTCTTATCCTTTCAGTCAAATTTTAAGTTACACGGGTGTGTGTCAATACTGTAGCATTTCAAGTACAATGTAATGTAACATAAAGCAACTTCAGATATAAATCGCACACAATGCATTTTGCTACCATCTCTTATTAGCAGCTATGCAAGTAAACAGTGGGCACACAACGTACTCAAGCACTCACACATGGTGTAGGCACGTACACTCGAAAATATGCTGTTAATGTAGTTTTTTTTCCCTTTCGTTTTATCCTTCAGGCTCCTCAGCTTGCACGAGGCCCCCACATAACAAACAGCCAACTGGCTGATTTAGCTGATGCTGATGCTCGGCAATCAAGCACAGTGCAGGTGCCAAGAACTCTGAGTGAAGGCGGTCGCTGACCTGGTCTCCAGTTCGTTATAATAGACTCCATCTCCGTCCCTGAAGATGAAGAAGTAATTCTCCTCGTAACCCTTGCTGGCCTTATTCTTCACATTCCAGTTGTACTCCCTGGCGATCTTGTAATCATACCTGCAGGCCCAAGAAAAGCACAGCTGTTACGTCAGCTCAGTTGGTTTGATCTTCTATAGGAAGAACTCTTCAAGTACATTGTGAAATTCTATCATTTGCCGACCGCTTCTTTCAGAAACTGAAACAGAAGAATCAAAGCGTGCTAAAAGTATTAAATTCTGACTACAAATACTGGAACCAATTCATTTCCATTTTTAAAAAACATGGAAGGGATGGTAATTATTCGACTGAGACTTTTATCCAAGCCAATTTACTTTTGTACCCATTTGTACAGCTGGGAGGGATACTGGTTGCAGCACGCCAACTTGCATTTGAACACACAACCTCCCATTTGTTAGTCCAGCGCCTTAAATTATCCTCCTGCCTGTTTATACCTGAAATGGAATCCTGAGAGTGATGCAAACTCAAATAAGACAGTTGCAGGTGTGACCAAGGGCCACGGCAATATATTCACATAATTCAAATAAAATACAAAAATGCAGCCATTTTTCATTTTCTTACACTTCTTCGGGGCTGTAGTCCAGGTCTTCTTCGAAGTCTCTCTTGCGTTTGCGCATGGTGTCGTCGTTGGGAAGGAAGTAGGCCACAAACTGATTACCCTCCTCGTCCATCATACCCCTGGGTGGGAGAGAAGGACACCAGCTTACAATAGGACCCAGGAATTTTGAAAGTTTTCATGTTTTTCCGGGTTTTCAGAATCCGTGACAGTTCAGTAAATTGTTCAAATTATCTGATTATTAGGACCAGTGGAACTGATACTCCAAAAGGCCCTTCATTTTTCAATAGTACTGGATAGGTACAGTATGTAAAATAAATGATACGCATCAACGGTGAGGAAAAATGTTAATACCAATCTAACAGGGATAACCTGATTAAACTTAATTGAGTGATGTTAGATGCCAGATAGCACATGTCTTCAAAGAACTAGTGTAGGGATTGCAGATATTTCTCTTTTTTTTTTACTTTACACATGGAAATCTACTTTGTGAATTTCTCTACTTCTAATATTTTACATGCCAGCGTAATCTATGCTCCTAAATTCTGTTGAACGCTGAGGACAACTTTAAAAGAAAAACATTATACAGTATATATCTTGGAACAAATCAAATCAATTTGTTTATCAAATGATTTTCTCTGAAAAGCACAAAAAATGGAGCAGAACCTAAGACATACTGTAAATGACTGACCACGATTTATAACGCCACCTGAGGAATTAGAATTTGAGTTAGAAAATCAACATTTGGCAGAGCATAACAAATTGTTTCAGACTCTTCTCTGTAGATGAAGCAGATACTGTATAATCAATTGACAAGAAGAGAGGACAGAGGTCACACTTTGGAACAAAAGCACCATCATCCCATATAAGACAAGGAAGGCAAGGCTTTCTATTAACCCTTTACAGATCCTAGATATTGCACCTGATCATGGCTTGAGACATCATCTCCACTGCAGCTGCTCCAGATGTGTCTTTGGGAGCTGGGTCAGAGTCGAAGATGACCTGAGCGCATGGGTTTATCCACATCTGTAGAGAAAGGTGACAACCTCACTTGATAAACGGGTACAATGCACACAACTAAACCTCTTGTGAGTGACATCAAGCGTTTGAATTCCTATTAAAGATCTAACAGACTAAGCCCAAATTAACAGTAAAACAGATTTACAAATCTGACTTAAGCACAATTAATTTCCTTTCAATTTGTTGCTTTCTTTCAACATTTGAAAGAAATGTTTTCTTTCCCCGATTTACACTGTTCTTTCGAGTTTGTGCCTTCTGTTGATCTTACAAAAATGTAACACTTGTGTGTAAACATTCTTACGGTGAACCTTTAAAGAAAGAAATGCAGAACAGCCTACAGAATCCATATTTGATCATGTTTTGTTTAAACTATATGAATCAAAAAATTATTTTGTTACAGCAATTATGTTCACAAACCTTTCAGATCTGGGGGTCAGAGCTAAAATCCAACTCTTGTGTAAAGCTGATGATCTCAGAAAACCTCAGTGGATATCAGTAACTCTTGCACATCAGTACAAAATCTGGACAATGTCAGCATAACCAGATGGCATCACTGGTTCAATGCATACAGCAAAGCCATCTCACCACCTTTACCTTAAAATCAGGAAATACGGGCAGGACCTCAACAGGTGTAACTCTGGGCTTGCTGTAGTGCTGAGCAATCTGTAAAAACAAATATTTTTAAACATAGGAATCTTTCAGCTAATGTGATGTTCCATCTATTGGGTAAAGCCAAAGTCCCATTCCTGCTTTTTGTTTAAAAAATGAAATCATTTTTTTTTTAGAATTTGGTATTGTTCATTTTGATTACGATGTTAGACAGTATATAAAGATAATCTTGTTTCAGTAATTTTCATTCCATTTCTTCCAGCTCTAGACGTGAGAGCTCAAACTCAACATGCTTGCAGCTTTCACCCCCCCCGCACAGACATTCGTTTTTTAAGATGCACATGAGCTCCACATTTTCCTACAGGAGACTCAGCACTTAGAGGTGACGTGGTAAATCTGTGCAAGACTGCAGTGCCCTTCAAGTTACAGAAATTGCTGCTTTGCCACAAAGTTGAGGAAGACCAGGACAGCCAATCCTTATTCTTTCCAATGTGGTGTTTCCCAAACTGGCCTGTTCCATGCTTTATATCAGTTGCAGTTACGTCTTAATTTAACCTGAACATTTTAAATGAGCTACCTGTATCCTATAATAAGATGATCAATAATATTCAGTATTGATTAATTAAGTTTTTCTAGTTTTCAGTTATACCAAATAATGTCATGCAGTATAATACTACAAAACATTGCATAGCAGAATCTTTGCAGAGATTAACCAAGCTGCATGGTTGCAAAATTAAGACAAAATTGGTGTCACCCAGCAAATAATATTCCTATTATTCATTTATGAATTCATTTGTGTCTGCAGTGACACGCATGATTCCATTATACAGACTCAAAACTAGAAAGCAAAGCAGTGCTCTAATAAAATCATACACCGCAGTGCCTAACTACTGCATCTGGTCTCTTTCTGGCTATTGTAGTGGCACCACTCTCATTACTTACTGTTTTCTGAGCATCCTCGAAGGTCTTCTCAATAGCTGTGATCTGGCTGTCCCTGTCCTTGTAGATCTCCTCCTCTGTGAACTGCTGTTTGACTGACACTCCAATCCTGAGGGAGTAAAAATGCAACAGTGAATCAGCAACAGGACAGAAGACGCACACAATCCAGGCGCTGCCCTTGTTAATGCTTACAGGTACTCTGTCTAGATAGCAGTACGAAACTCCAAAAAACAGAACAGCATCGGCGATCTGATGTCTAAACTACTCAGATCAAAGACCTCTCCTGGCATCTTTTCTCTTTTTCAGTTTAAGTTAGCAAGATCATTTTACACCAGAATGATATGGCTATATCGGATCTGTCTGACCAAAAGAAAAAATGTCCAGTTAAAATGACATATAATCAGAAATACAAAAGTGAACTTGCACTACACATGTATTTCAAATCATGTATGTAAAACATAATTTTGAAGTTAGTTATGTAGTACTCACATATTACAAACTGTAAAATTTGAGTAACACACATTTATAAAGAATTAATAAAATGATAAAACCAGCACAAACTGTAAGTGCAATGCAAGTGCTGAAAGATGAGAAAAACAATAAGAATTTAAACAGTGGAGGGATAGAGAAGTCCACAGAGGGGAAAGTAGTGGAAGGGCTGAAAAGAAGACTTGGAAAAGGTGTTGGGAACTAACATAGAGGGAGACAGCTGTGAAACAGGCAGGGTTACCTCTATAATAGCAGGTGCTTACTTTACCACAATGCTGCTTGGCTGCACTTTAAGCACAGCAGCACAGGTCAAACTGAACAGAACCCCGCTCATCGAGCCACAATCCACTTACTTGACTTCCACTTTTTCATTGGAGACCCCATATCGGTTGAACTCGGTAGAGATGTACTCCGTCTTTCTCATCCAAGGAACAACCTTGGCATGTTGCTGGGACCTGCAAGGAGAAATCCATTTCATGCAATACATTTAACACGGTTCACGGAAGTACACTGACAGAACTGCCCAACTGCTCATCAGATTTAAAATAACACACTGAAGCCCGGTGCAGTAAGAAAAAAAAATCACACAAATCATTCACACATAGCAAATACCTAAAATCACAAGTGATCATCCTTTCCAATGATTGGGACCTTGCTACAAGTGTGCTCAGATGTTTAAAAGCACCTCCCCACTGCTTTTGTTTTCTCCATTTTACCAGAACATACAGCAGTATTTGTTTTAAGTACAGATTAATTCATAGTGAAGAGGTCAAAGGAGAAGCAAAAATAGGCTCTCATTTAGACTTGCCTTGAACAGGGGAAAATCATCATCATCATTAAAATAGGTTTCAGACTAATAAAATATTTGTTTACCTGTAGTGTACCTTTGCTATTCAGATATACCTTGTCATTGCCACAGTTAATCTACACATAGCTGGCAAGTTCACCTGGTTAGTTCTCCTCATCCACAGACAGGAGTGTCAAAGCCCCTTTGCGGGATGTAACCTGTTGACACAGCCAGCAAATCCTCACCGTTTGGAGCTTGAAGGAGCTTGAATGTCCTCTTCCAGCAATTTCTCATCAGCGGGGTCCAGAATGACTGAATGAAACAAAAATGACATTGTTTACAGGAGAGCTGCAACAGACATTAGAAAGCATCCCGTCAAATGGAAGAGCAAGCAAATAATGTTACACTGATATTTTAAAATGACCATTTCTTCTTTTCCACAGGTCTTTCCCCACCCCTATGCAACACAAATTAGACCATTTCCGCCAGAAAGAAGATGGTGAAAACAGGTGATTAAGATAACCGCTTTTCTGCAAGAAACAGGAATTGGAATACCAAATACATCTAAACATACAGGTTAGGAAATAGAAAGAATAACAAGCACTCAGACACTAAACACTAAGCTATGAGAGGTGCAAATAACAATTGTGTCATGTTTCAGATTTCAGTACAAGGTCAAGTAACACTGCCTTACTGTTGGGGTCTATCCTGTAGGTGTCGGGGTTGATGAGGTCGATGGTCACTCCCAGGTCAGGCTCTGTCAACAGCTCGTGCTTGTGCTGCTTCTCCAGCGAAGTGGCCTTGTACTGCACAAACCTGCGGAGACCAAGCAAACCTTCTTCAGAAACGAGAACCCAGGGAAATAACTAATTTCTGAGCATGTGACTCATAAAAAATACTGTAGCACTGTACTATGACTGCAGACATAAGTCATGCATGCAACTTCTTTAACTCCAACTTTTTTATGTCTGGCAAATACCTTTGGTGTGATTTGTATGCCAGTGTGAAACCATTTTTTAAATTTTAAACCAAGTGCACATAATTACAAAACACTTGTGTAGAATCATAGCACACTAACACCAAGCACACCCGTGTAAGATTTAAAATAACCACAGTGTGTTTATACTTGTAACTAGTTTCTCAATGTAAAAGCAAAGGCCAAATTAAATAAATGCATTTGGCTGTGAGAAACAGGAAGAAGTTATGTCAAGATGCAACAAGGAATTAAAAACATGGCTTTCAGGCTGGCAGCAGCTTTTCATGTGTCATTGGTTTTTTTCTTCAATCCTCACAGAACCACAGAGACATGCATTTCCAGCGTTACCCACACAGAAACTGTTCATTACAAGCTGAAGAGGAGAAATCCGAATGCTTGTGTTTTGGGGAGTTACTTCAGGGTACCAGATGATGTGCTAAATGTCTGCTCTGTCTGCCCACTGACCCCCTGCAAAGGGAAAGGCAGATCAGGCACCTTACCTGTGCTGGTCGAAAGGGTAAGTGATGAACTTGGGGTCAAAGGGGATGTCGGGGAGACTGTTGCAGTATTTCACCCGACAGATGACCCCTGACCTGTAGGAATTAGAAACAAAAACTGGTGAATAAGAACCTCCAAAGACAAACGAGCTTTCCTCTATAAAAGAAGAGCTTGACAACAGCTTCACGTACAGAGGCAAATGAATTACACCATGAAAGCAATGCGTGGCTCAGGCCATCCAACACATGCAAAGATTAGAGAACGTACTGTGCCACTTCATGGCGTTACATCGTCTGTTAAACAAAAGCAATGCAATTAATACCTACGTCTAGGATGAGCTAAAATATCAGTTTCTAAAATGGGAAATCAGCAATGGAAAATGTGACAAAAATATTTTTTGTCCCTCTGCAATTACGGGAAATTCCAATTTCAGGATCAAGTTAAATATTAAAGTGAGGCTCGCGGTTCTTACCTCTCAGGGACAGTTCTGTGAGAGCTGCTTCTGTCAAAAGAAAACATTACGAAAGTCATGTCAAACTGTCAAACTACTGTTTCAATGTCATACTATGACGTTCACTGACAAAACTGAACTGATCTTGTCTTTCACTTTTTAGAGGCATCGGCTCCAGTAATCTTCTTATTTCACTCCGTCGCTGTTGACGTTGTCGTGAAACGAAAAGATAATTAAGTTTATACCCTGGCGGCAACATGTTCCACTGAGTTGTTTCGTAAACCAGCAAAGACAACCTAAAAGCACAGAGCATTACAAATGTCAGATGACATCAACAGCCGTTGTCTAGTGTTTTGTTTATTAACGCGGTATTTTCACGGCAGAACCGCGCCAGAGAACACGAAGTTTAACCAAAACAATTGATCTGTTAGGCGATTTCGAGATCTGAAGGATTTACACAGTTGGACTATTTATAAGACTCAATAAGAGTCTACTTCTCTTGGTACACAGGTGTCCTGTACAAGAAAGACAAATAAACATAAACAGTACGTTGCGCTGTTTCCTACCTGTGACCATCCTCTCGCTGCGCTTGAGTTTGGATGGTTGGGGCCATTTCTGCCGCAGTCTCACGACGAAAAGGTGGTGCAATATATCCGATTAACTACCCTGTATTACAAAAATAAGATTTTTTTTTCCTTATGATAAATTTACGCTACGGGAAAGTAGGAGAAGTAACTAGACTTCTACCCCGCTTCTCACCCTCGTTATTCTCCGCGTCTGGAGGACCCCGAACACATTCCAGGCAGGTCGGCGATACGAGTGCCTGAACATAAATTAAATAGCTGAAGAAAAGAAGACTGCTAACATGTTATTTTTTAAAAAAGAGATATGTATTTATCAGGTTTCTCACTTTATTGTGCTTATTTAATGGATGAATTTCCATTTCTGTTTTCTAAAATAACATGAATTTTTACAGGCGGGCTTGTGAACGCCTTTCCACATTAAACGTCGTGCTTATCGGCTCTTCTTTCTTGCAACACATATATTTATTTACATTGATATGCATTTTTGCTGTTCTGTTCTGTTTATTAATATGAACTACTGTGCAGATTCTATTAAAACAGATTTATTACTAAAATGATTGGTCTCTGTTTAGCATGCTTTCAGTTAAGACTACAAAACCAACAATCCTTTGCGAACAAATCTCCCTCGGATAAATTCCGGTGTTGTCATAGCCTTATTGATGAAACAGGAAGCGAATTAGGTTCTCAACATGGCATCTCAGCAACAACAACCTCAAATGTCTCAGCCTGGTGGACCTCAAGTCCAATCGGGGCTCCAGGCGCCCACCCTTCAACAACAACAACAGCAACAGCAGCAACAACAACAACAACAACAGCAACAGCAGCAGCAACAACAACAGCAACAACAACAGCAGCAGCTGAGTCAACAGCAAGACTTCGATCCCGTTCATCGCTTCAAAATGCTCATTCCGCAGTTGAAAGAGAGTCTTCAGGTACAGTTGTCCTTAATTAATCAAGCGGTTAAAATGTTGAATCCTAATTTTTAACTGTACATTGAAGGTGCTTAGATTTAAGGTAGCTGTCATACAAGAAATCTTGAAGGGTTTTAGTGAACAGATTTTTTACAGAGGCAGTTGTAACAGTTTAAGTGCGAAAAATCGGTAGCCCGTTTAGAGAGCTACTGATAGACATACACAGACATACATTTGAGCTAGATATTTCTAAATAAAAAGATATGCTTTAACATGTTAGGCGTAGTGCCGTTTTTTAATTTGCATTCATTTGCAAGTGAAAGCTGGAATGTCTTGGAAGCAAATACAGTAGTGCGAGAGACCTCTTACATTAAGACGACCATTGGATTGTGTGTAATCATAGCTGCAGCCGGACTGAAGTATATACAACGGCATATATGCAGCTGTAATTAAAATTCAATTTGTGCGAAAAATAAACATAAAATTGACCAAAAAAAATCAGCTTACAAAACATTATAGTACTGTCACTTTATCTTTAATAAGTATAATTCCCCTGTTTTAACCAGTGTTCAGTTTTCATCATCCCTTATGTACATTTCTCATCCCTACCTGCAGTTTTGTTCACCGACTTTAAGATTTTTTTTTAATGTTTTAGAACGTCATGAAGATCGCATCGCTCAATTTAGGACACAATACTGCAATTGACAATGGCGTGTAAGTACACAACTGTACACATCTTTTTTTTTTTTTAGCCAGTGATCATGCACAAAATTCATGTAATCATTCAAAGAGTTTCAGTAGTAAGCTAAGGAAAATCATTTTTCAATTCCTGGACCTTTGCTATTTAGTATGTAATACTAAAAGTATATGAATTGTCTTTCATGTGCAGGTGATACTCAGATCTATACCACGTTAAACCCAATATTGGGTCTGCAGTTTCAATGCTTTTATTTCTGATACAATTGTTTTCATTTTAACTATGATAAGACTGAGGTCTTATCAAGAGGTCATACAATTAAGGTACTTAACACCAGTGCTGTAACCTTACCCATTTACATCTCTGTATGTGAGTTTCATTCTAAAATGATTTATGTAGGGATGGGTTTTGAGCCTGGGTTTACACCTAACCTGAAATGAAGTGTGGAGAATTGAAAAGTTATTTTATTTTAGAATATTGCATTTATGCTGACTGCCAGCAATAAAAAACAACAACTGACATCTGAATGTTTTTTTTCACAGACTATTGTAATGGCCTGCTTGCAATTGGTCTCCAAAACTACAGTTAAGCTACAGTATTTTCAGAATTTGGCCTCTAAAATCCTTACAGTCATGTGCAATACTGTTTCTACTTTTGTCTTCAGTAAGAGTAGTGATGCCTCTGTGCAGAGATTTGACAAAAGCCTGGAAGAGTTCTATGCCCTCTGTGACCAGCTGGAACTGTGCCTGGTGAGTTCAGAACTTCAATATTGTATTGCTTCGATACCTCCTGTCAATTCATGTTGAGCATTTGTCCTGACAGTTTAACTCCTTTGATCACTCTAAACTGTAAAAAGCCAAAACACAAACGTGGTCCAGGGGCAGTGGGCAAATGAGTGACATGTTGCTGGTGCAGACTCCCTAAACAAGACAGCCTTTCGGGTGTTAAAACATGGTGGGTGTTATTTGAACGTGTAAAGGTACACTACAGTGATTCGAATCTTTCTGGAATTATTTGTCTTGGAAAATGCAAGACCAGGGCTGTCTTCTCCCTATCTCTGTTACCGTGGATTATAGTGTCTTGTAATGGTACCACTGAATAATTTTACCTTTAAAAAAAAATAAAAAAATTCTTCCCTTTGAATGCAAACTCTGTCTCTTTTAGCGACTGGCCTACGAATGCCTCTCACAGAGCATTGACAGTGCCAAGCACTCCCCCAACCTGGTTCCCACGGCGACCAAGCCGGACACAGTGCAGACGGAAAGCCTGTCCTACTCGCAGTACCTCAGCATGATCAAGTCCCAGATCTCCTGCGCGAAAGACATTCACAATGCTCTGCTCGAGTGCTCCAAGAAAATCGCAGGCAAGGGTCCGTCACAGGGATTACTCTGAGCTCCTTCTTGTTTGCTTTCTGTTATTTTTCTATTTTTTTAAACAATAAAATGTGCAAGTAGAGCAAAGCTGTTCCATATTCTGTACCTGCATGGCATTTCGTTTGCTTACTATCACCCTGCAACTCACAGCTGGCAACCCACAGAGGCTCAGCAGATGTGAGCTGCTGTCAGTATCTGGATGGGAGACTCTCCTGGGAAAGCTAAGGACGCTGCTGGAAGAGGTGTTAGTGAGGCCGGTAGGGGGCGCTCACCCTGTGGTCTGTGTGGGTCCTGTTGCCCCAGTATAGTGACGGGGACTGCAAACAGGCGCTGTCCTTCGGATGAGATGTAAAACCGAGGTCCTGACTCTCTGTGGTCATTAAAAATCTTAAGGTGTTTCTCAAAAAGAGTAGGGGTGTAACCCCGGCGTCCTGGCTAAATTTCCCATTGGCCCTTACCAATCATGGCCTCCTAATAATCCCCATCTATGAATTGGCTTCATTCTCTGCTCTCCTCCCTACTGATAGCTGATGTGTGGTGAGTGTTCTGGCGCACTATGGCTGCCGTCGCATCATCCAGGTGGGGCTGCACACTGGTGGTGGTGGAGGGGAGTCTCCATTACCTGTAAAGCTGTTTGAATGGAGTGTCCAGATGAGCTCTGTATAAGTGGAAGAAATAATTCTTCTTATTATTCTTCTTTTAATGTGTTATTTTAGATAATCTCAAATTGCAGAAGTGATTTAACACCAGATGAATTAGTCAATTAAGGAGCCAATCACTAATTAATGGATTGAAAGAATCTAAGGTAAATAAAGGTTACAAATGCAGAACTTACACAGACTAGCCTCTAGAGGTCAGACGTGTTCCTTTTTAAAACATTTGGTCAAGAGTTCTCTCTTGCATTCTACACACCTTTTGGAGAACTAAGAAGGTAATCTTTTGAAAGATATGATGATGAGAGATGATGAAGGGGGATAAATCATGGGATTAATTGAACACAGGCTGCAAATGAGTGATATTATTGCCCTGTTATTTAAGTAAAAAGCTTCGACACATTACACATTCATGCTACATTAAGATGTGTTTTTTTAAATAACTAACACTATCTACGATCAGAAATGGTAACCCCTATCATGTACCTGTTGTATCAAAAGCCTGTGAAGAATTACTTCATCAACTGAACAAGCTTGAGGAAAAGATGAGAGGGGACTTTGGAAAATGCAGTATAAATGACAAGATGGGAATATAAGATTACAGCCAAAAAGAGGCAAATCTAGCCCATTTGGTAGTTGGTAACTGATTTATCTGTTTCTTGAAAGAAACCACGATTCTGGCTTCAGCGGTGTGGTTGGGTATTTTGTTCCAAAAGATGCACCTCGAGTTCTTGGTTTTAAATGCACCTCCATGTAGTTTCACCTTGTGTGCTCTGGTTTATGTTTCACTGTTCATTCTGAGAATGTCTGCCGGGCTGACGTTTAAGGTGAATACCCTAAGACAGGAGAGGGGTCTGGCCCTGGTTCTGGAATGGCAGTGCATCTATGGGTCTTCATTCCATCTCTGCTCTTAACAAACCAGCTAGTTGCTGTTTTAACTGGATTAATTGAACATCTTCTGCAGGTGCTTCTTTAAAGAGATTTTGAAAACCTGCAGACACACTGGCCTTTCAGAACCAGGATTGGGATAACCCTGTCCTAAGGTGGACTAAAGGCGTCACTGACGCTCCTATGCATAAATGAATAAATCTGCAGTAACAGTAACCATACGTTCCTGACTGCAGGACTCGTTAGCTAGGGCAAACACACAACCCTGATCTCCTCTGTAGGCAAGTAACTTGAACAATTTGAATAAAGGAGAATTGGAGATGTTAAGTACTTAGCGGTGCTTGTGCAATCTTGGTTATTACAACACTTTACGGGAACCCTTGTCATGATCTTTAGCAAGAGACATGAGTCACCTGTGCATTAATGAATTTATGGCTAGTTTCAACAGAGGTCATGTGTGAGATGATAAGGGAGCAGCAAGGTTTGCTGCAATGTTATACTCTATGTGCCTTACTGACCAACAGTAACCGTTTGTGGCCTAAACAGAAAAGATCATGCATTGATACAGTGCAGACAGTGCTACTTCTGATCTATTAACCTGTTTCTCGAGATCTAATCTCATCAAAGAGTAAAAAAAAAAAGCTCTGTGTTTCAGAGAATCTATGTTAACCTTTTTCAGCCTTATGGGAAATGTTCTTAATGTTTGCAGAAAGTATAGCACTAATATTCAAGGCTAACATCAAGCAATTCATAAAAAATGAAAAAGACAGAATATATCAGTTAATTTCCAACAGTTCAGTAGAATTATTAAAACTTGAAACACCAGCATCTAATTATTAAAAAGTATGATATAAACTAAACACTTAGAGTACCAGAGTCTATTAAATGAAATTGGTATAAACAGCTGCTTGGAGGCAGATGAGAGCACAAAACAGGAAAAATAATTAACATTCTCTATCCTTCCACTTTCTGTGTTGAATGATGAACTACAGCTAAAAGGAAGATCGTCAAAATCATGCAAGCTCCATGAACACAGGTGACCCAAGAGAGGAAATAAAGGGTTCTACTTCTTCACAGGAGCTGTGCATACAAACTAGGACAAGATCATGACATCTGATAAGTGGAATGGTTTTAGAGCTGGAAGATTGGTGAACATTTGGGACTAATAACCATGGCAGAGAATGCAACATCCTTTCAGGATTTTATTCTGCTTGTGTTGTTTTTGCTATTCAACATGCAACATAAACAATTGACTTCTAGTGTTTTTTAAAAAGGTGATAATCTTATTGGTCACCACCTAATGTACATTTGTATATTTTTTATATGATTTGTTATTTAGTAAAAATGGCTAGATGGTCCATCTTCTTGTGGATGAGGGCACTATACACTGACTTCACCTTCTCAAAACTACATCAGTTATACCCCTGGCCTTATTCCCACAGATTGGAAATACTTTTAAATCAGTCTGCCAAGGGGTAAACTGCACCATGCGAGACAGGACATAGAGGGAGATAAGAGGGCTGGAGACGTAACAGAGTGAAGAACAAGGACAGAGTCGTCCTGAAAAGGTACCAGCTGCTTCCTCAAAAGACCTTTGCGATAATGGAACCTACTGTATGTTTACCCAGCTGAGAGTGTTGCTTGGAAGAGTAGCTGTGATAGGGCCAGCAGGAAGAGCAGGGGGCAGATGCAGAAGGAGAGAACCTCTTGTGCTGCTGTAGGTACAGTGCAGCACAGGCACGTAGCACACCACACAGAACTCAGTGTTCCAGGCAGAGGGATGACATCACTGTTTCCTCTGCATGGCGCCTTCCAGCTGGGGTGCACCCAGCATTTAGGTCAGCCATGCACATCGAGAGGGCAGCTGCCACTGGCCCTGTAACTGAAATTCTACAGTACATTCTGTGAAAACGTGAGACTTCACGCCTGTATCAAAGGAACGGGGAGGAAGTCCGTTTTACCCACTCAAATACTCTGGGCAATAATTCACCAGACCCTGAAACTAAGAGGAGTATGCAGGAACCCGTTTAAGATGTAAAAAAACAAACAAAAAGCATCTGTTCTTACTGTACATTCAAATAAAGAGAGACATTTCAATCCTCTTAGATGTTTCAAAGTGCACTTCATTCACTGAAAGATGTTTTTATCCAAATCAGTTACAAATGGCAGTTACAAATTCTGAAGATGCATAATGTTTGTTTTGAAAAAGAAACAGTCCTATAATGGTGAGATTTTAATGAGAGTCTTGGTTAAATGGCACAAAAAAAAGTCTGAACAAAAGCTGTTTCAATAATATTACCGATCTCAAACGCACAAATTAGTTAAAACTGTCACCTGGAAGGACATAAAAAGTAGCCTTGTAACACAACCCTCATTGTCAGCTTCTGACTGCTGCAGAATGGTTTTGAGCCATTTTCACTTTTGCCTGGTGCAGTGCGATGCAGGGTAAAAAAAACATACACTCCACTTATCAGGTCTATTAAAAAATAATATTTCACATAATCTATTGTGTTTTAACTCAATAGTATTTTGGCAAACATTCTGGTAAGTGCTGAGAATGCTAACTAGCCAGAAGCTAAAGTAACGCTAGCAAAACAAGACTCTTTTTCTTGTCCTTTGCAGAGTGCTGCTACTGAAGGCCCTTGCTTGCCACACCCCAGGCGGGGAGTAGGAGGTATCTGTACCTCTCATTGCAACACACAGGCCCTGTGACAGTCCCAGCCCAAGGCCAGCACAGGCAAGCAAGAAGTGAGTACTGCAGAACTCTCCTAAGGCAAATATTCCATAAGATGTGCCAACATTGATAGGTTGCTGGGAAGAACAAATCAGCTCTCTGAGCATTTTTTTTTGATTGGAGTCCTGGTTACAAGTGTAGCAGGAACAATGCGAGAGAGGTTACTAACAAAGTACATTCAAATCTTGTGGCTTCTAGTAGTTTATTCATCCCAGGGCATTACTATACCACGTCTTGAAAGAGTCTCATGAGTTCAGCTATGATATTGCTTGCTAAATTGTTCCACTCAGCCACTCCTTTTCCCTACGGGAAAGCTGTATTAAAATATGCAGCATACTAAAATAAAAGCAAACTATTGACAGAGTGGACCATTTTCAGGACCGGAAGAAAATCATTGATTTCAACAAACACACAGCTGTTCCCATGCTGCCCACAGCATTCTTTTTTTAGTATTTTTTTCCAGTTATTTTGTTACATACCCACTCAGTTTGTGTTTCGAAGTCTTGGCTGTCAGTGAGGAACCCTGCAGCCACACACGGGGAGAACGAGGAAGTCGGAACAGACTCCTCTGTCCTGCCTGCCCGACCCGGGAGGCTGCAGAGATCACATTCTCGCCAAGAGCTGAGAGCTCCCCGGCTGACCAATATCACGGTCGGCATCCCTCTCCCAGTGGGTGCTCTAATGGGGTACCCTTTGGACTTTGGATATTGCTATCTGCTGTGCCTTGTTTCAGACTGTTGTTTTACTGCTGAGCCTCGGGTGTTTTGGGGCTCAGCATTTGGAAGCCCGCCTACCAGCGGGTCCAGGAGTGGCCTGAAGGCACAGGCTCCAACACAGCGTCCTGACCACTGAGTCTGGGACTCGGTGTCCCCAGTCCCGTTCCTGTTCCGTGTCAACGTGTCTGTGTCCTGCTTCACCCCCCTTCTGGGGATTTTATCCTGTGTTTGTCCCGGACGGATTACCTGGTGTTTTGGATCTTGGACTACCCCCTGACTACCCGCCTGGACATGCCAGGACTTAGATGCCTAAGGCTGCTTTCCCGTGCGGACCGGATCACGAGCTGTAGTCCCTCACTGCCTTCCCTGGACCCTGTCTGTGGTCCTGTTTCCGGATTTGCCGCCTCGCATGGGGTCTAAACACTACCCTCCACAGGAGACCGACCCGGCTCCCGTGACAATCAATCCCTCCTACCCTTAGGGGTGCTCCTGCACTAGGCAGCTACTGCCTGGGGAATCCCCGTCATCCCCGCCTATCCACTATGCACTAAAAACCATCAAGACCTCAAGGTATGTGAAATCAGATAGTAGAACATTCCGTACTGCCCCAGTCTTACAAACAAACTTTACACAGACTAAAATTTCCAAATTCTACGCATAGCTTTCCTGAAGGAAAGACACAGCCCTGCTACAACGCTGCAGTCTCACCAGGAGGTGGTGTTGCTCTCCTACCAAGAAGGGTTTGGTGACGCTGATGAGGCACTGTGCAAGAAGTAGATACAAACTCAGGGAAGTACAGACCATATGCATATCACCACAAGCCACAAACATAAAATAAAATCAGAGTGGAGCATCCCTGTTTTTTTCTGTTTTTGCTTTACTTTACCAGGGAAGTCAATTGAGATCAAATTCACATTTATGACACCATACTATTTATACAGCAGGGCATTTATTGGAACAATCTGAGTGAAGTTTCTTTTTCCAGGGTACAAGGGTAGCACCCTACTTGGGATATGAACCCACAACCCTCCAGTCTGGAATCCTACCCATTTCTCTCTGGCCTTGGTATTTTGCAGCAGTAGATGACACATATTTCAAATCCTGATAAGTACCGAAATCAAGGACCGCTCCAGCACCTGGATAACCCGGAATAACCCAGGAGGACACAAGTCAGAACTAAGAGGGAAACCATTCAGTACTGAAATCAAGAGCATGTCTTCACACAAAGGGTGGTGTCAGTCTGGAACATGTTGTTTTCCAACATTCCTTGAGATTCTTCAAGAAATTCCTGAACAAGATCTATAGATCAGTTATCTACTAGCACACCAGATGAGAAGGATGGTCTGAATTGCAACCTCTCATTTGTCATTTTTATGATGTTCTACTTCGGTCAGATTCAAGGGGTGGTTCATAAAACCTCCATCAGAATCTTCTTGACAAACATCTACCAGAAATAGCGAAAACAAAGAGCCACAGAGAGAGAATAAGAAATAAAGATGCTCTTTCTTCCAACTTGCCATCTCATTTTTTTCCCTTTTCAAAATGGCAACACTCACTAATACTTTCAAGTGAACAGAGTAAGAAAGTGGTTAAAGGAAAAGGAATGATGCTTTGGCTGTATATATGTTAGACGTACACAAATCTCTGAATACGTACATCTCCCAAATGTACCCAGGACATGCTGCTGGCCTTTAACTACAGTTAATATTTAATGGAACATCTGCAAATGACGTTTCTGGCTGCATGAACCATGTTCAATGGTTGACTTTCAGGGGGAAAGTTCACATCGGTAGACATCAGTGTCCAGCAAGCCTGAGTCAAGGCTGTTCAATCACTCCTATGTCATTTGACTCCCACCAAGCCCTCCACCTACACTGCAATCGCAGACAGTGTATCGAGAAGCCCTTATTCCCAGCAGGACATCATGAAACTCCACGTCATGCTGGGATGCCACACTGCTGATTTGGTCACATAATGTGTTCTCCTGAAACAGCAGAGAAGGCTTGTCATGATGAGAATGAAACACGCTTGTGGCTGACCCCCCTGTGTGGTTTCTCAGAGGCCTCTGATTCTAAAAAAAAAAGTCAGACAAGGTCCCAAGGTTGTGAGGTGCCTCATGTTCAATTCCAACTGAGAATTAATTCTAAATTTTACACTAACCCACCTGGGAAGATTCCCATTTGTCACATGACATGCTGAAAGCACTTCAGTGCTATTCTGCCATGCCCACCAGCCCCCTCGAATCGCTGCTGATGTGAAAATTGAGGATATCCTGGATGACTATAGCAAGCCCAAGTCCAAAGAAACAACATCTGGGTTTCAGGACTCAAAAAATACTCTGAGTTCCTTTACTGTTTGACCCATTCGGAAGCGCCATACTTGTACTCAGTTCAATTTGACAAGGCTCTGTCACAGTGAATGATGGCATAAGAAGAGGCAAGCAGATGGCACTCAATGCAGGGCAAGAAAAATTAAAAACTGAGGATCCCCTATGTGACTGATCCAGATCTGATCCAGACATGCGTCCATTAACGTCCTGGCTACTCTGACCAGGATCCCCCAAACCAGCACAATGCTAACAGCAAGGCAAGCTGTGCAATCCTGTTCACGTGAAAACTAATGGACAGCCATGAAAATGCATGCTGATGCATAAGTTACCCTAGTAAAACCAAGCTGATTAACAGTGACCAATTACAAATTTAAGGATGGGGGTTGGGGGGGTACAAAAACTAAGTCTGTTTCCTTTTTGTAGACAGTCCTTACCAAAGGTATAGGCACAGAAAATAGTTGATGTTGTGTATTCTGATTGCACAAACCTTTTAGGGACATTAACATTAACACCATCTTCGGTGACATTTATGCTTGCTTGCATGCAAAAATCAGTAAAAGTTCAAAGATGTAGTTTGATTGCAGGAAGCTGTTCATGAACAGCTTGGCCAAGCTACTACGTTCTTTACTGATGCACTGCTGGATGAAGTGTGCAAAGGGGAGTCCCTTGTTGAGACTGTTCGTTCAGTCTTGCAATGAGCGCATGACAGAGACAGTACAACTCTGAGGCAAACATGCAGAGACCTGCAGAGACCTGCATGTCACGCAACACTTCACACCACACACAAACATCAGAGAATAACGAGACAAGGTACAAATTGTGAAGACTCGTTCGGGTATTTCATGTGCACTCAGGGGGTTCCAGAAACGTATGTGGGAAGAACATGTCCAAGACACTGGCTTTGTTTTTATTTTGATCATCACTGACACCTATCTTCCGGTGTTTGTCCAAATACCGAAGATGAGCTCTTCCGCTTTACAAATGCCAGTGGTGGATATTTTGCTCTACTGTAGCTTATTCAGAATTCTAGTAGTGTCAACTGTGGCTTTAAAAGTTCCATGACAGTTTTTGACTTTTTCTGAAAAACTATCCATAAAAAATATTGGTGCTGGCCTGGAGATCAAAGCTCAGATTCTTCACTGTTTCATCAGTTTTCTTTATAAACTGCGTCCTTGATCATTTTTATCTTTGTCACTATGATTATTATTGTCCGTACATTTGTCATTTTTCTTTCCAGTAGACAATACCTTGCATACAGTAAAGACAGCTGGAGGCTGTAGCACTGATAGTTCAAGTTAGAAATGATGGGAAAAGTTACATTAGCATTACCGGCAACACGCTGCAATGTGCAGTGCCGAGCGAAAGCTTATTTTTTAACACACTACATTTGAACGTCTCGGCTTGCTTCTAGGAACGAGTGAGGGCTATAAATGAGAAAAATCTACCTGAGCATAACAATGCAGCAGCCGTCACACCTGTCAATGTCAAAGGCAGTGACACTCAGTCCTCGGCCTGCTTCTGAGAACAAGAAACACTGCTCGCTCTGCTTGACCTGTCAGGCCAGGCCTGACAGTTCAAGCAGATCTGTGCAGATCCTTCAGAGTACCTGGAAGTGGAACCACTTGGTGTGCCTCCACGGGAGGTTCTCATGCTCTTGAGCACAGTGCGGTATCACTCAGCCACCGCGGAGCGCAGAATTTACAGTACCGGCTGCCAGTAAAAGGACGCCCAGCTTCCTCTTTCAGTGGATTTCTGATTGAGTCACCGGAGAGATAGGGTACAGTCAGCGCACAAGAGAACAGAGAGAAGAAGGAGAGACGAACGCAGCCCAATGAACGTCTCACAACCCACATGAGTGTGTCATTAGAGGAGGGCGGCTATACGTTGTGAACAATGTGCTCAGGCACTAGTTCTTAATGAAGAAGACTGGTACAGTGGAAACTCCTATGGCTTTCATTTCAGTCCTTCAGTAGGTGTCAGAGATTCCATTTCAGATTGGTGTTCTTGGGCCCGAGCGTGGGTCTTCGTAATAAAGTGGGTCCATTATGCGCTCATCCACACACCTGTTGTTCCAGTGCTGACACCATTTTGACACCATTTTGATTCACTATAAAGAAGAGGCATGAACAGAAAAGAAACCCAAGAAACTCCAAATAACTCCAAATAACCTTCTGAAAAAGCCCACAAGGGCCAAAGTGAAATGATGAACTTTTGGCCGGATTAAGTGAAGAGAGATCACGCCATGTTATTTTTTTCATTCCCACGCAACTGGAGTGGAGTTTAATGTGATTACACAACAAAGCACTCAATGCCCTCCTTTCATTAAATGCAGTTTCTGTATTTGTTATTTAAGAAAAGGACTAAATAAATAAACCCTAGATAACTGTGAAGAAGGTCAATCTGTTGATTGAGATCCTACTTTTCATGTACCAATGGAGGGAGGAATTTCTCCAGGTTGCAAAAAAACTCTCAGTCATTTTCAGTTGTGGGACCCCTTGTGAAATTGTACTCATGTTAGTGAGCATGGCCTGGAGGTGCTAACGTGACACAGCAGGGTCCTGAATGGCTCAGCCTGTAAAAGCATGAAACCCTTTAGGCTGAACCCTTTAGAATCTAGTTGTCATACTTTTAAACTGTGTCTTGGCAATTACTCATTGTTGTCTTGTTGTAGTGAAAAATAATTCATTGTGGCATTTGAGACTGCTGGGCTTATATATAAGGATTTATATATTCAATATTTTTATTTAATTTTGCTGGGCTTGCTCTACTCCTGATGGAGAGCAGAGCCTTTGATGTAGTCCTGCTCGATGTTCAGTTCCACCCTTCTGGGTATCTTCCTCCTTTAACAATGCTGGAGGTTCATAGAGGCCTAAACAGCAGCGAGAGCACAGTCTAGACGTAGTAGTACAACACTGATAAGCCCCAGTCAGGAAGAAAGCAGTCTGGAGTCACTACATAATAATAGTTAATCTCTTACACTTATATAGTGCTTTTCTGGACAACGACGGGGACTCCCCTCCACCACCACCAAGGAAGGTGCCTTTTTAGAGTACACTCATACACCAGTATCCAAACCTAATTCATTCCTGAAACTCTGTTCGGAATGTGGGAGATCGTAAATCAAAAATAAAAGTGCCATTATTTCTTATGGGGAAAATTCCATCCCCATTCTGAACAGAAGACAAGTTCACTCAAAAAACCATCCCCGACATATAATAGCGTACAAACCATTATAGCAAGCTTAGTGAACAATGCCATTCTACTCATTAAGCCAACTATAGCTGTAAAATAATTAATGATCTCATATTTACATTTTTCATTCTTTCATAATAGATCTCTATCCAAGCGATCGGATAGAACGATGTGTATACTGTTGTTGACTATTACGCTAAAGAATCTTGTTCCCTTCCTTAAGACCCCATAATGAACCGCAACTATAAAAATAAAACAAAAAACACTTTGAAAATGGGAGCACAAGCTTTTGCTGTGATGGTAAACAAAGCAGTGACGCCTCACGGTGTCCTTGACCACAATGCCTTGCGCCCGCGCAGAAACAAACAGAAGGTTCTCGGCCAAAATCGTTCACTTTCTAACCTCAAAATTCGAATTAGCGAAATTTTGTTCTTAGAACGAATTGCAAGGTACAAATTCTTCATGTTCGGATTAGCAAAAATTTGCGTGCTGAACGTTTTAATACTGGGGTATGAGTATATAGTGTCCCCATCACTGTACTGGGGCATTAGGATCCACACAGACCACAGGGTGAGTGCCCCCTGCTGGTCTCACTAACATCTCTTCCAGCAGCAACCTTAGCTCTCCCAGGAGACTCTCATCCAGGTACTGACTAGGCTCTCACCTGCTGAGCTTCAGCATGTTGCTAGCTGTGAGTTTCAGGATGATATGGCTGCTGGCTACATGTCTTGACTGTTCACTCACGAGCAATAGAACCAGCCACGTGACATCACTTTTAATTTTTCTATCTATAACACGTTTAGACTTATATTACATCCATCCACCTGTTTTCTAACACCTTTATCCAGCACAGGATCTCAGGCACGCCAGATCCAAGTCAGGATGCACTCCCTGGACAGGACGCCAGTCCATTGCAGGCAATATTACACAGAAATGAATTGAATGTATATACGTGCACACAAGCTGACCATTTGAAAGAGGAATAAAAGAATTAGCTAATATTGTTATCTCTGCGAAGGATATGACTAGTGGTTTAGTTGGCTAACAGAAGGCTTCCTTAACTGCATTAGAAACTCCCGGTATGTCACACATCTTCAGCGTGAGTCACGGCAGCAGAAAAAACAATCTGACTTCGTCATTTCACGTATGAGGCCAACGTGCTAGTAAACATGCACACTATCGTCTGCCCGCAGGGCACAGGGCTTTCTCCAAAACAAGGTGACGCCATCGACTTCCACAGCCGAGAACGACTTTGAAACTGTCAGGTGACCTGCTGAGTCAACACCCCGCACCCCAGGCTCCTGTTGTGTCTCAGGTTCAGGCTTTCGATAACGATTTACCAGTTAATGGGTGTAGATATCACATGAGGGAAAAGAGGTGTGTCCCAAGACCCAGCGTACAATTCAGTTGTTTTCAGAACGCTGAAATGCTGGTGCACCTCAAGGTTAGAAAACAAATATTTAACTGACATCTCTTCTGGATTTGCACTTGAAGTCCGTCTTTGCCCCACTGCGTACATGTGTAGGAAAGTAAAAGTTACTCTTACTGTGGGTTTACAATGTTATGATTTATTCCGCAATGCAGAGAGGGAAATTTTGATCTCCGTCAGCAGGCGATATCAAACCACATAAATAAATCAGTAACTTTTTGCATCTCTGAGTGGCACAATGTTGTCTTCCTGCTGGAGTTTCGCTAACCTGCAGTGCAAACCAAAACCAAAATCGCACAGCTGGAGCCAAACATCTGTCTGCTTCTGGGTTGACAGAAAACAACCAAGGGCCAAGCTGAGACTGCAGTTGCCCAACAAAAATGCGCGAGACGCATAAACAGGAAACCTGAGTCCTTACATAATTCACAAGTGGGAATGTTTGGAAATGGGCCAGCCCTTTTTGCAAAACTGTGCTATAGGTCCGTTCATTGCAATGTATTTCTAGAAAGGGAATTATTCATTTTGCAGTATATATAAAACCCAGATTTCTCACATAAGGATGACTGTTCCAACATAAATGGGACTGAAAAAACAGAGTTTCGAAGATTTCCACATTTTTCTGCAACTTTTCACGTTTGTTTTCAGAATTTGTTTGTACTATGGTTCTCTGTTCTTTTGTGAAAAATGCCTAAATTGGTAGCTTTTCACTGTCAGTTACCCGAAACACTTTTGAGCAGCCTTATCTCCTGGTTGCATGAACAGGGGACAGTCTACAGCACTGGGCAGAAATGGGCTTTCTTAATGCCTCCCAGTGTCTGTTTAACTACAGTCAGCTCTGCCTCTGAGTAGGTTGCCTTTGTTACAGAACCCTGCTCCTGCCTGTTGAGTGCTGTGTTCACTCTGCAGTTGTCCCTTTTCACTTCACATACTATACTGTGTTTAAACACATTTTTGTTAAACTCCACTTATTGAATTTCCCTGCCGCCTACAGTAATGGCAGCTCTACAGTTTGAAATTGTTTCCTCTTTTGAAAATGCACAGAAAAAGAATAGTGTTCAAGACTTTGCATTCCGGGAAAGCCAAAGATTAATCATTTAACTGGGCACCAGTTTCACAAGCTGCACATTAATGGCCCTCGAGGCGGAGAATTGCTGTGTTTTTTGAGCCTGGTGTGGAAAAGCTGATCGTTTGTCATTTGTTTATGGTTTCAGAAAAGAGAATGTAATAAAACAAAGTCCGTTTTTGGAATGACGGTCCGTTTTAGGAAGTAAGTCTGACAGTGAAGTTTCCTTCACTGAAAGAACAAGCTGTACTTTTGGAAAAGGAAATAAAACCCTTTTTAGCTCTCTTACTGGCATTCTCTGCTTTCCACCTCTCAGTCTCAGGAGGGGAAAAAAGACTGGCTGATGTCAGGAAAAATGGTTTCCCTGGCAGACCCCAAAAATCAGGACTTTCCTAATATAACTCCTATTGCTGATGACCCTGGAAAAGAATTAAAAATAAACCTCTGCTAACACTGATTATGAGAGAAAAGGGAAATGTGACTAAAAGTGTTACAAAAATATTTTCCAAATATTTAATAAGCTTGCTTGTATGCCTTAAGAAAACATACCTATCCAAAAATCAATTAAATTCGCACACACAAATGTGGAAGCTAGAATACATAAAGAGAGGTTAAGATTATGATTCACATAATTCTGCAGTATCATGATGTGAATGTCTTCTGTGTATCCAGTTGACAAAACACACTGTTGCTTTAATACTGTAGGTACCGAAGCATTTCAGACTGCTTGTGCCTCTATAACATTTTAGCTGAGTAAAATGCAGTGCATGCTTCATTAAAGGAAGGTAACAACTTTATATGTGTGTCCATACACTGTATTATGTAAACTGCTGAAGTTTTAAGTTTCAGTTCCATAAGCTGAAATTTTCCTCATTTGAAACCTGTTCTGGTTTCTAGGGCAAAAGAACACACAATTATTGAGGTAAATACAAAAATATAAAAAAAACCATGCATGGCAATTTAAAATATCTAAAAAGCAAATTCCTACTTGTTCTAAAATTTAAAAAAAAACTGTTCTAGTTCCCCTTATATTATGGTAAACTCCTCCTTGGTTGCCACTATTTGCATATAGAGAAAGATCCGTCAATACTAGTATTTGCATTAATCAGGCCAAGGAAACTTCTATAATGTGTTTGAAGGAGTGGCTGTAAGTGGGATAAATCCCAGTACAATAGTTGGGGGAAGAACAGCTCTTGAAGATTAGAAGACAACAATATTTTGTAGTTGACAGAAAGTAAACTGTTAAATTGTATAATTTTGCTAGCTATACAGACTCTGCACTAAATTCAAAATGAAAGAAACCTTTTAAGTTAAACGCTGTTAACATAAAGTACTAGCCTTAAATTTACCATCTCGACTCTTTGTAATATATAACAATAAAAGTAATATAAAGCAATTAAAGTAATGTAATATATAATATTCTTTTTATAATCGTATTATGAGAGATTGCTGTTGCATGGGGTCTAATTTATATAAAGAAAAAGCAATTAGCCAGTTCAATTTATATGAAGAAAACGCAATTACCACTAAATATCTCCTATGTCTGCTAGAAATTGGGTTTGGGTTTAACTCACTTGAACAAAAATAAGAGTCGACGATCTCTCCTGAGCTCGTGATTCATCTTGCTATCAGAGGAGCCGTTTTGTTTTTTGCTTACTCAAAGCAGTACTTAGCTCTGTCATTGTTCACGTTTTTCTGTCACACTCAAGACGTTTTACTGGCAGCACCCTGGGCCCGTTGCGTCATCGGCGCTTTTATAATTGCTGCTTCTCGTTGGGGTTGAAATGACTCACAAGAGGGAACAGCACTCCTGTGAAATCTGCGGAGGAATAATCCAGCTTCAAGGCACCCGTTTAAAGTTCTTCCTTTTAAATGATGACATTTTATAGATTTTAAAGGAAAGTCCTACTCTTATAGGTTAAAAGAACCCAACCTTTCCGTTGCTGAGCAGTGGTGACTAAGAGGGGACCTGTTCAAGTATTCAAAGTCCTCAAAGGCAGTGACAAAATCACCCCATTGAGCTTCTTCATGATCAACAGCAAAATGTGAAGTGGAGATGTGGGAAAGGGCATTTAAAACATAGGACAGGAGGCACTTCTTTACACAAAGGGGTGTGGAAGTATGAACATGCTGTTCAAGTTGAAATTAATACTACTAAAAATTTCCCTAATGGTTAGCAAATAACACTGGTCCCTGGTGAAGATTCAACACTGCAACAGGCAGATGTCAGCTCAGTTTTGGTCTGGCAGCAATGACTTGTACCTAATTCATGGTACAGGGCTTATAAGACATTTTGAGATCTGCAGAGAAGTACAAAAAATGGGTAGTTAAAAGTCAGCTTCTTTCGAAAATTCAAAAATGAAGGTTGCACTCTGAGAATCAAAACGCAATATGTGGGAGAGTACAACCACATATATAGTACTAGGAATACTACAGAGATCTGCTCATTACTACTAATTCTTATTAAATAATTTACTGCACCCAATTTACAAATATCATTATTTTTCACGGTGCACGAGCTCTAGATCTAAATAAACAAATTTTGCTTGGTGTTTAGTCATTCCTCCCATTATCTCTGTGGCCAGGATGCTGGGTTTAAGATTACAAAGTTCTGTGTTTCTACATTGCCTATCTCCATTGATTTCGAGTGGGGTAAATGTACTTACAGTATCTGATACAATGAGTCACAGTTAAGACTCGATAGAATGTGACACACATACTACTCTGCTCTGCAAAAGACATTTCCTGGAAATAAAAATTCTGATCTTTTCTGGCACAAAATATCAAAAATGTATCAGGCACTTTCTAAATAATTAAAGTTTGGGAACGGACTTTGAGTAAAATGAAAAAATTAAGGTGCTAACTTGTATTCCACAAACTCATGTGTAATAAATCAACAGTCTGTACAAAACTAGCAATATGCTGAATCAATAAAAAAAAACTTCCAGGAATCATGCACAAACTCCATTGAACATGAATTTACACCAGAGTGACATTTTTTAAACTGTCTGAATCAAACCTTTAAACAGCATTTACTGTAAGTAGTTGATCACCTTTTGCTGAATTATCACATCTAGAAAAGGATAAAAACTGAAATAAAAGTCTGAGGGTGTGGCTATTGCTCGATAATGGAGCTTTTATTTGGGGTTTAGGCCCAGACTGCTTCAAAACCTCAACCCGACTTCAAACCTTAAATCACTAAGAGCTAGCTGTTGTTCAGTTTTTTCTTTGCCTGGTACAAACCCACTGAATAGTATTCAGATTGTGAATTGTGATGGAGAAAGGTTAGAGCTGTGATATAACACATGAATACAATATGCACTTGAACAAATTCTGGAAAATATGCTTCCCTGAGACTGGGACTGTTGAAGAAACCAATGTTGCCAATGAAATGTGTTATGATTCTAGCTGCTAGGCAACTGGGCACATCTACACATTAGAAAACAAAAAAGCTGCTTACCACAAACATCTTAGGGATAACAGTAGGATATTGACATGTCCGTCACTATGGAGAGCTTCGGGGAAATCTTACATGAAGGAAACTTATTTTAAAACAAAACTAAACGTTTTGCAGGAAGTGGGTAATTCTCATCTTATTGCTACAATGGCCTGAACCGGAATCCTTATCCAAGCGTTTCCCTAGAGGCCTTGAAGTGCATGGCATGACACACTTCACAGAGACTTCCAAGACATTTAACTCCTGCTTGCCTCAGACCTGCAAAGTGCATTGATCTTGGGAAACCCCTCCGCCCACCCATCCCCCCCCTCTGGAACATCTGCCAGAAAAGTCACAACAGTGCATCAAGACCCCCTGGATATGCCATGTCACTGAACAACAGGCAAGCGGTTCCTTTTTTGTCAGCCGAGGTGCAGGAATAAGCTGGGCTGAGCAGACGTGCAGGCCCCACACCAAGAACATCTCCGCCTGCGTTTCTAAACCTCCGGCACAGCTAGATTAATGACAAAGCAAAAACACTTCCTTCTAGGTATATACCAATAACAATTTCTGAATACATCTGCCTCCGGGGGAAAATGTCATATTGTTTGATAAGATCTGGAAACATGTATCTGGGGAAGTGTATCTGGGAAGGCTCCCAGGGCTATGGGCACACCAGACTGGGGAAAACCAGGGAAAGTTGGCATTGCCAGGAGCAGGAATAGCTGGGGTAGAAAAAATTCAGCCAGACATGTGACCATGTTTTTAATTCCAGACCCTAAAGCTCTGCTGGAGATTTATGTGGCTCAAGCATGGCAGGTGAAGAGATTACAGGAACTGTCCAACCTGTAAGCTTCCACAACACAAAGAACAGATGACTGGAACTATGTTAACTGCAAACTGGCATTTTCTTTATCTTAATGGAGCCATCTCATTCTTTTCCCTGTTTCCCTTTCGATTAAATAGCAGTAACTCTACTTAGGAAGAGTGAAGGCAGAATTGAAAAACGATATGTAGGAAGTTTTTTTTGTTTAAATCTGGTTGTGTCTTCCTAAAAAAAGTAAACTCAGATGCCCTTTGATAAAGATGCTGCCTGACTGTTAACTCTTTTGCAACCCAGTGAAAAAATAATACACGCCACCCTTTTCTGTTGTTGCAATTTGCACAAAAACGTGAGAAAGAAAAACACAACGGACATGTAGTGGTGTCTTACAGTACTCCTGCTGGGGACCTCAAATAGCCTTAGCTTCTCTCTTTTCAGTCAGCAATCCTGTAGGTCTCATTCCATCTGAAAAGAATCTCTCATTCCATCTGAAAAGAATCCCCCCCGTACATTTAGTAATGAGCCCACACAGGAGTGAAGCGTAGGATGCTCAGGTTTAGTCTCTACCATATTCTTCCGAATGCTGGGAATTTTAAGTATCGCCATTCCACATGTTCTCTAACCAAGACCTTGCTAAATTGCGGGATCAAGATCTGTAGTCGAAGTTCAGTCTCGGGTCAGAAAGCCAGGGGATTGATTATATTACAAAAGGCAGGAGTTTCTCGAAAACAGGCGAGAGACAGGAGCTCCAGTGGTGAAACCAATGCTGAGCGCTGTGGTGACGGTACTGAGCCCTTAATGTGGTGCGGTGAATAGTGAGAGGTGCGATTGGAAAATTGGTTTCACTCGGAATGACAACGCCCAAGATCAAAGTGCGATGAACTGTTATGGAGCAGATATTCGGCTTAACCCGCTTGGCCGAGGGCCGACCTCCTGGCCATAGGACAAGGAAGCCAGGACCCCCACGCAGGGTAACCAAGGGGACGCTGCAGAGGTGGAGTTGGGGTGGAGGTGGGATTCGAAAGTCGCACGCGAGGGAGAGAGATATCACGTTGGTATTTATAGCATTTGGTCGAGGAAGGATGATGGGAGTGATTGCTAATTACTGACAGCTGGGTATGATTGAGGGTGGTTGTTGTCATCCCTCCCGAACTTTCATTATATAAAAACTCCATTAATACGCTGACGTTTACGGGAATTGGGCAGAGCAGGTGTCTGACTGTCTGTGGTCGTTGGTGTTTGTGGGAAGGATCTGGTGTTGAATTGTGTGTGGTCATGACACCTTTGCTTTATCAGGTGCCTGCAGGCTTGTGATGATGACAGTGTGAGATGTGCCTCTTGTCCAGTCAGTGCTAACCCTCCTGTAAAGCACTATCAGGAGATGCATGTCTCTGACATGTTAGCATATTGGATAAAATTAAAGTATTAAAGTTTGTTTACTTTTTGATATGAATTGGGAAAACTGAGATTATTAAACACTCATTCTTGCTAGAATTAAATGTGGTGCTCCACCAAATTGTCAGAGATACTGGTATGACTTAGAAGAGCAATGAGTTATATGAATACATTTTTACACCTAAATCTGCAAATAACATCCTGATATTGGATTGCAGTGCACACTGCACTCATGTCTGGAATGGTGGGCATGCTATCGTTTTGTATTATTACTCACACAAATAACCAACAGTCTCTAGGTTTTTCCAAAGACGTTTTGTCAGAACAACAATCAGTGAGTAGTGCAACACATATTACAGATTGTTGCCTCACACTCGGTAAGCCTACATACACAGGCATGGAAAGCCCTAAATGCACAGAGGTGACTTATACATACTGGAAGATGCCTGCTATAAGCATAGATGGAGTCTTAGTCAATCCATCACGTCTCAGTCTCAGACAGGCAAAGTTCTGCTTCATCATGTACTGCAATCACTGAGAGACTAATCATACTGGTTTGTAAGAGAGTGGAGACAGAATTGGATGACGTGAAAATAAATGAAAACAATATGTAGGAAGTTTTTAAAAAATCTGGTTATGCCTCCATAAAAACGTAAACTCAGATGCCCTTTGATAAAGATGCTGCCTGACTGTAAACAGTTTGGGACTCCCAGGGGGATATCTGACCAAGAAAAGCCATAAAACAACCTATATGATGGCTGTCTGTTTTTCCTGAGCTTTAATAATAAGAAGAAGAATTGCTTACACTTATTTAGCGCTTTTCTGGACACTCCATTCAAAGCACTTTACAGGTAATGGGGATCATCTCCACTGCCACCAGTGTGCAGCCCCACCTGGATGATGCGACGGCAGCCATAGTGCTCAAGAACGCTCACCACACATCAGAACTTTATCACTGCCTTTATCCCTTAGACTATGAGGCTCTGCTTGGCACCTCAGTACCTATCTGACTTATCTTCCTACACCCTACCTTGCAAGCTTCATTTGTCTGACTCTGGTCTCCTGTTTGTCCCTCAAGGTGTTGCTGACAGGGCCTTCTCCTGCTGTGCCCCAGAGCTCTGGAATTCTATCCCTAAGGATATTAGAGAGTCACCTACCCTAAACACATTAAAATCCAGACTCAAAATCTTCTAAAGGAGGGTTTTTATTTAACTGGGGTCCGTGTCCACTCATTGCAATGCTCATTGTTTATGTTCCTCCTGATTTGAGTTTGATGATGATGAGTTTGGGCTCATCAGTTAGCGCTACCGACGCTCAACTGTTCTAATCTTAACCGGACAATTTTGCTACAAGCAGCTCCTTTACCATTGAAGTTGCAATCATAATCAGCAGACTCAATGGTGGTGCTGAGTGTATCAAAGTGCTGTGCAGGGTTGAATCAAAAACTGGTGATTCCATACGGGCTCTAGGGTCTGTGTAAAGTACATTGAAGATGGATGATCAGTGGCTTTTTCTGCACTCCACCCATTCCAAACTCCAAGCAAACATTAACTGTATGCTGAAGGCACAGCAGCTTGACAGTATGACCAATCTGCAGAAGAAAACTAGAGAGCACACATAAGGCACACCTTAAACTAAATTAGTTTCTCAACTTCTCAGGTCTTCATGTGTGCCTGCTTTTGAAGTCCGAGCAGGACTGTCCAACACCGTACCTGGAGGGCGGGTTTAATAAGATCAATCTGGACTTCATATGCTTGTTTTAAAGAGACCTAGAAACATGAACATAACGGCTCTCTAGGGCCTGAAGCAGACAGCCGTGAGCTGAAGGAATATCTTCTAATTTCTGGAAGCCTTCTATACAGTTAAACTGCACGACCGCTGAAAAAAACATTAAAAAATGTTATGCACAAGCTATAGAATACGACATATGACACATACAACAATACAATGTGAGCACAGGGCAAGGTTGAATAACATGATAAAACTAAAAAGAAAATATCATCTAGACTATAATCATTTACATCCTGGCAAGCTTATTTCTAAAATGTCTCTGCCGTGGGCTTACAAGATTTATAATCAAGGCCATTATGTAGTTTATAGCAAAATACCCAGCAGTAGTCCAGTAAAATAGGTGCAATAATTGTAATAATAATACTTTATTTTTTAGGGTCACTTTCATCCAATACATAAACATACCTATACTTGAATAGCCTTCCACACTTGTCCTGATAGCCAGCAGCCATATCACCCTGCAACTCATAACTCAAAACCCACTGAAGCTAAGCATGTGTGAGCCTGGTCAGTGCCTGGATGGGAGACCTCCTGGGAAAAACTAAGGTCCCTGATGGAAGAGGTGTTAGTGGGGCCAGCGGGGGGCACTCTCCCTGTGGTCCAGGTGGGCCCTGATGCCCCAGTATAGTGACGGGGACACTATACTGTAAACAGGTGCCGTCCTTTGGATGAGATGTGAAACCGAGGTCCTGACTCTCTGTGGTCATTAAAAATCCCTGGGTGTTTCTTGAAAAGAGTAGGGGTGTAACTCTGGCATCCTGGCCAAATTTCCCATCAGCCTCCTAATAACCCCCATCTATGAATTGGGTTAATTCTCTCTGCTCTCCTCCCCACTGACAGCTGGTGTGTGGGGAGCGTTCTGGCTATGGCTGCTGTTGCATCATCCAGGTGGGGCTGCACATTGGTGGTGATGGAGGGGATCCCCATTACCTGTAAAGCGCTTTGAGTGGAGTGTCCAGAAAAGCGCTATATAAGTGTAAGCAATTATTAATTATTATTATTAATAATTGGCCCATGTGGTTATGTACTAAGGAGGAACTGATTATTTTCTAACCCTTGATGATCAATAACCAATGATCCTAAGTTAAGTTGTATCACTCCAAAAACTGACTCTCATATTCATGGCTTAAAGAGTTAATAATGTTACTCTTGTTTTTTGGTCACCTCCTATTTATGCCAGTACGGTAAACTTGAACATTACTATCGCCCTGCAGTTACCTCCAGGTGGCACTAGAGTTCAACGGGTAGTCAAGGAGCTCAGCTGCAGAGAAGAAGAGAAAGGCTGTCCCTTCAGCCATGTGTTCCAGCACTCTCCCCCCCACAACACCTGTACAGGTAGAGAACAGAAAAGATATTAGTATCAAGTAAATCTGTGCCATCGGCCACAGTTACTTCAGGAGTGTAAGACATAAGTGTGACTCACAGTGACCATACAGTTTGATATGGGTTTGAAATGTGAAGTACTCTAGACTAAATCGATTAACATGGTAGGATTTTGTCTTTTGTAATTTGATTTCTTACACAGATTTACAGGATAAAAGCATGACCCACAGCTTGAAAAAAGACATTTTAGGCACTGAGTCAGATGCTGTTAACACAAACCATTCCTTAACCTAATTACTTTCCAAGCCAAAGGAGATACGATGAATCAGCTTAGTAGGATTTGGAGTTCACAATGCCTTTTGAAAGGATATTTGTCTCCGAAAAGCAGTGGCTTAATTCACTTCTGGATCACGACAGTTCACAGTTAACACTGCAAAATTATTTTGTTTTACTCCCTGGATGATGATGATGCAAATCAGTGTTTAACTCTAGCACGCCCAGTGTGTGTGTCTCTCACGTCTGTCGGCAGAGACAGCTGTTTGATGTGGTGTGCAAAGGGAACAGTACTGTAACAGAGCTGTTGGAAACTCACCATTTACCGAAGTGACGTTTCATTTTCTTGTCACCTAATTGTCTTTTTTTAACAGACTAAAATTCTGTCATTTTCCGCCCGCTGGGTGCTGAAATTCAGTTTTTCTGTTTGCTCTTCAGAAAGGGGGGGGCGTTGCAGGCACTGACATGTTTCTTGCTTCGTCGCCAGCCTTGCTGTCTGCATACTTCACCTCTCTCATTTGATGGGGTCCAAATCTGCAATCAGGTTTAAGGCACAAAGCGCACACCAGCAAAACTGTCCCAGCAGCCCAGGATCAATGATGTACATTCTCAGCCTGGCTGTCTTAAACTTGTATAGCCTGTCCAGACTTGAATGTCGGAAGCAGAAGCAGTAGAAATGGTCTATGAACTCTTTATCTGGCCTTCTGGGAAGGGAGGATATTCAGTGAGCAATGACATGAGACAGCAGAGTTGAGCTGGACACAGAGCCAGGTCTGAAAATGAGTACCTCTTACCTCTGTTTTTACACCAAAGCAAACGTTCAGCCCACAGAGGGTTAAAGAGTCTGCTGACACCCTCTTCTCTACACAATCCCAGCCCAGAGAAGTGCTAAATTTAGGCTAACCCCTAATTCCAAGCCCCAAACTTTGCTTTCACTAGCATGTACAGGTTGCAGACGCTGTGCATTCAGCACATCTGGAGAGATTTGGATGGACTGCTGCTCTGACGATACAGGCGCTGGGAGTGGAATGCATTATTGCATCAGAGGTGTTCGTCTTAAATGAAAATGAACTGCTCAAGTATTCAAAAAGCCCCATTTTCTGTCCTTAAGGCTCAGAGACTTCATTTTGAGAGCCACTTGCAGAGATTACAAAACAGCTGGGTCCGCCAGCCTGTGGGAAAAGGCCTTGAGGTAGCCAGGGAGCCTCAGGAGAGATGATCTAATGGCACAGCCTCTAACAGCGGCACCTGGTTACCAGCAACAGTTACCAGGCATTTTGCAATCAGCTTGTTGTTGTTTTTAACCTCTTCTGCTAGCCACCACCTCCTCAAGGTGCAACTACACTCCCTTTCATATCGTAACCAGATCCAATCTTTTGTCATCTCAATCTTGTCGAACACTAAAAAAGTCAAGCCAGCATTGTGTAAACACAGCATCCATGTACCTTACGCTACACTTCATGGGCTTGGCATTCAAATACAAGAAAGGGTTTCATGATTAGACAACTGGAGCTACACATATTCAAAGACATAGAAGCATATATAACTTCAAATGCGGGAGACATATTTTGCTTCTTTTTTTGCAGGCAATCCAGCCCTATTCATTTTGCAATACAAGATGCACACTTGCAATGAACTCTATAGACCTACAGTATGTTTGAAGTTCTTTTCTTCACTCCATCTTCTATAGACTGCCAGCTGAAGGGGGACTAAGCACAAAGATACAGTTTTTTCATTTGTCTTCTAATACTAAAGGGCAGCAGTGTCCCTCAGGTCTGCAACAGGATTTGCTGGGGTCACTGTGTGTTCAAGGCAAGATCTGCAAGGGGAAAAACCATAGATGTGCAGCTGTGAGGGAGAGAGAGAATGAAACTCTTGCTCTGGTGGTTTGGGAAGAACTTTACAAAGAACAAGACTCTGTCGGAGCTGATCCTAATGATGCACAAGCACCTATTCACCTGTCTGATAAGCCAAGGTAAACCTTACCTTGTTCAAAACAAACAAAAAGACTAAAAAAACCCAAGGAAAAGTTAAAGAACTGCTCCCATGTCACCTAAAGCCATAGACCCAGACAGATATCGACACCAATCCCTAATAAAACAAATACCCCTCCATTTGCTTCTTGCTTAAAGCACTGTCCTGTTTGTTTAGAACTGAAGTTGACCAGAAACTTGGTTTTCTGCCTACTTGTAAAGATGAAGGTGGAAAAAAAGAACTCCCTGGGTTGACACATGGTTTAAACACTGTTTTTTAAATAAATCATGCCCTTAACTTCTAAAACTAAAAATAAATCCTGGATGTAAAAAAAACAGGTAATTAAATCAGTCGGGCAAATTATGGCCGAATACATAAAAAACGTGCTTACCAGTAGAGATTTATTTTCTATAAAAAAAGACCTTACATGCTCCGAGAATATACGCTTATTTGACCCAGCAGTTCCAGGAACCACACTTAGTACAGCAAAACGCAGTATCACTCTCTGCCTTGGGGCTGCCATGGAAACCATGCAGGAGAATTAAACCCGTATCTTACAGATGGGATATCAATACACATCAAGGACGTGACCGTGCGTTTTACACCATCACCATTTATCAGTGCAGCCTTTAACCGTCACGTATGCGCCTTCACCTACTTAAATGATTTTGGAACTTGTTTCATTCACCAATCTAAACACTCAAATTTGACAAAATGTGTTTTCATACACCTTAAAAGGGAAAAAAAAGTATTGTGTAAATTAAAGTCAGCGTAGGAGCTACAGCTTCATGTCACTCAGTCTGGGTCACTGCCAAGCCTTTTCATATGTACAAGTATTATACGTACTGTATATACGCAAGGGTACTGCACTACGTATTATACATCCTGTTCCATTTTTAACCATTTAAACTTTGCAAACCGAATGATTATTTTCTTTTTAAATCTTATATTTTGCACACTGCAGTTCAACCTCTTTAGTTCTGATTCCCAAGGACCCCGCAGTTAAAGCAGTGCTGAGCTTCTCACCCTCAGGGACTCAGGTCACTGTTAGTGGAGTATCGCCGAGCTGACGCCAGTGAGACTTGCATTTTGGGGTTCATACTGTTCACCTGTGTCAACTGGTGATGGTAAGAAATGATTTAAGAAAATCACCATTATGGAAGTGTGCTTATTATTTGGGCGTCATATTGTACACTTGTGTGAATTCGTGACAATTATCGAAGTGTGCTTATTAGAGGTACTTTCAGTAATGTTTTTAACTTTTTTCCAACCCTGGCAAATAATCCCTTGTCTTGGTTTACTGTAACGTTGCTCTTTATTATGCGGTTTCTCTTGATAGTAATTATAACCACAGAAGAGAGCAGTTCTGTTTTTGATTTTGCTTTCTTCTGCAAGTCAAGGGTATCATACTGTGAACACTGCTGTCATTATTTCTGACCGAAAAAGAACCCCACAGGCGCTATTCTAGATGTTAAAGCACTCCCACTCATCGCAGACTGGCAGATGCAGAGATGGCCACTCAGGTGGGTGGAAGCTGATAGCTGTCTTTCAGCTTCCTGTATGTGTCCGGAATTGGGTGCCTGCATGACAGTGTAAGACAAACGGAACTTTGTGACAATTCACAGGTGGTGCCTTTAGAAACTTCCTTCACTGGAAGATCACAGATCTCACAGATCACAATCCTAGCCACGCTGGACATCCGCAGTACTGAAGTGCTGTTTTTTTTTCTTCAAATTTCGGTTCAATCTGGAAAGCAAAGGGTGTGAGAGCACAGACTCAAAGGAAAACAAAAATGTCTGCTAAAATTGATCCCATGAAGGGAATTCTCCTTTTCTGATGGAGTTTTCTGGTCCAATCAAAGTACTGATTTCATCGATTCACAGAGCAACAGCTACTAATTAGAATTATTGTCCTGCATTTTCTGTAACAACGTGGCTCTGAACTATGTCTGTTCTCACGAGTAGATGTATCTGTTGTGGTATTCCGGCACATCACAGCCCAGCAGATTATATGGCAGTCTTGATAACGGCACCACATGTAATTTGGAAACAACGTACAGTTCCTTAGCAGATGACGGGGAAACAAATCCATCATTTTGTCATGATTGCCTCTCACTGACCGACAGACCTACGGTATCTGTTCACCCATCCAATTATCAGAAAGCCAAAAGTGGGTTCACAGTCCGGATGTGATGCCACCCCGCTGCATTGCAAACAGAAGAACAGTTCAGAGCTATCAATTAACCTCTCCTGCATGTCTTTCGAAAGTGGGAAAAAAGAACAGAAACAAGAAAAGAAGATGGAAACACTACACATTCTGTAAGTGTCCCCAGCCTAGAATCGAACTTGGTACACAAAGGCTCGATTTAGACCCAAGCTAATGAGGAACAGTTTCAGCAGTGCAACTGCGGAGAACATTTCAGAGTTTCATCAGATGGCGCGTGAGGTTCGAAAACAGAGGCCTTTGCTTCTTAACACCAAACTACCTGACATATTAATCAAGCTTGTGTGACAGCTTTGCAGAGCTTATGCTTCTTGAGTGCGAGATGCTTCCAACAATGTGGCAACAGGGATTATTCTAAAAAAAAACGCCATTCTAAAAAAGTACTTGTACTCACTCGCCCTCCCCAACTTTGTTTTTAGACCAACAAGCATGGTGCCTCTTAATGTACTAATTACCTGAAGACTGACCTCAATCACCTGCAGTGATTAAGTTTATTCAGCCCTCAGTCTTCGAGTCATGTAGTGAGGAAGGTAATTTCCTTTCCCTCAAGTCAAAGTAAAGACTAATACAATGTGCAGCAATAAAACACATCCAAAGGAATTTCCAACTACCCTGAATAACTAATTTTATAATTAACAGAAAAGCATGCCCAGCACTTGTTGACATCACAGACTGTCGTTTCATGATACATCCCCACACCCAACACCCCCCGGCCCCCACCTGCCCTCCCCTCCGCCACAAGACAGGAGTTACGTAATATTCCGTGAGCCAGACAGGGGTACCAGGACTGTAAGACAGTGTGTGAGGGTTAGGGGGTGGAAACAGTTAACCAGCATGTTATTTTTAGCACTGAAAAAACAAGCCCCCAGCTCTAGACACTAGTGACTGAAAAAAAAAAGAAGAAAAAAAGCCTTCTCTCGCCCAGAGGCGAGTGCAAAATGTTCTGTGCTGATACTATTCTGTTGGCTTCTGCTGTCACTACTTCTTCTAACATACAGTACAGCATACTATGTCAGAATCTATGTAAAGGTCAAAAGAAAAGAGAAAAGGAAGATATAGAAGTAAAACAGGAAGAGCTATGCAAAGCACACCTCCTATATACACGGTCTGTGCAAGTGACGCAAAACAGAGAAAATTAGATCAAACAAGCATGCTCACCATGGATAGAAATCACAGAAGCTCTTCCTCTCGGGTTGTTAGAAGCTGATTTTCTTTGAAGTAAAGATCTGGGTTCTTATACCTTTGGGTGAAAGTAAGACTGGGGTTCTGGTGTGGAATGAAATGTGTCAGAATGGGACTTTGGACGCAAAGGATTAAAATGCATTTGGGGTTTATGCTTTTAAATAAAATAATCAGATGTTTCTGACACCTTCCCACAAATTGCACGGTAGTCCCAAGTTGATGGAATTGTTACTTCATCATCTTCTTTTTCAGCCTTTAGTGGAGCCTTTAATTGCTGGATTAAAGCCTTTTGAATTTGAAAACCATACACTTTAGTGCTGTCTTTAAAAACGTACACTTCTAATGTCACTATAGTAATTCAACAATATAGTAGTAGTTCAAACAAATAAATATACCCTGGCCAGTCATACAGAGTCTGCTGTCCTATATAACAAGATTTATCTCACATTCGCATTCACTCAAAACAAGGGGTGGTTTTGAGTAAGTAACTGTAAACGACCTGAAAAAGATCCTATATATGTCTCACTAACATCATCTCTTAATGTTTAGACCTTAATCTGTATGGGACCCAATACCTTGTTGAGATCTACAGGGATGAACAAGCATTATGATCTGGGCAGGCGTGTTTAGTGGCTGAGGAATCACCTGTAGTGATTGATGACTGCCTGACTGCAGAACACAATCAGATCCTGGGACATCACTTGCCATTCTCCCTGTGGGCTCATCCTGATGTGACAACATCCCTGTATGACAATTCATGTCCTCCTGCTGGCTGAGCAGCAACAGCTGTCTTTCTACATGCAAATGTGACTTTTATGCCATGAATGCCCTGCTCACCAGACTTGAACCCCACTGCGCAACTGCTGAGCACCTCGGGCTTCAGAGACCAGTGAACATACACAGTTTTGTCCAGACTCTACCCCAGAAAAACACTAGGACCTCCAGGGAGCGAGCCACTGCTTCACATTATCAAGTGCAAAATCACATGTATGTGACACCTGCTATCAGCTTTGTAGCTTTGGACAGTGATTTGGGGAAAAAATTAACTGTAAATGTGTTTTGTAAGACATCAAGAAAATAAATTTCTAGGTTTCATCCTTACAGAAACAAAATTCATAGTTTGCCGACATTGTAGAATATTTGCATGGCCTGTAGTTCATGTACTGTTATTGTACTGTTGCCAATTAATGTAATACCTTTACAAAAGGCAGTTGAAATCGAAAGATAACCGATAAGATATAGCCATTTGAAAATTCATGTTGCCGTTGGTCAGGTAATACAATGATTTAATCTTATATACAGCACATGCTTTCAATTGCTTACTCCATATAGCAAAAAAAAAAAAATTAGATCCTCAAAGCTTGAATTAACTCTATTCTTTTGCGCAATGGTAGGATGATTAAACGTGACATATAAAAAACCATTCAGGAAAAACTGTATTTTCAATTTTCATAATCCTGAATGCTTTACAGATAAGCACAAATGTGTGGCTTCTTCAGATATAGCCAAAAAATATTATAATGATCTAATTAAATGAATTCATAGAACTATCTAACACTCAGCTGTGCACTAATAACCACCAAAATGCACAAGCAGCTACCCTCCAAGAAGAACCGAAGAGAGCACCAGAGACAGAGTGCAAACTGAGCGCCACCTCTGAGCCACAGCTGTGAAAGTCTTGTTGCTCCTGACAGAACCTCGGAATGAGTCAGAGGTGAAATCGCCAGCCCTCAGCATACCAGATCGTGCCACTGTCGCCTGAGAACGCCGAAACTCGCAGGAGTGAAATTACTCAACTGCAGTGGGATTGTGGTTCGCTTCATTTGGTTTACAACTGCCTTGACATTCTAAGCTCTCTGCATCTCTCGCTGTTCCTGGAGGAGGGGCGGTTAGATCTGTTTCACTTGTGGTCCAGTTTAAAGCACGATCACATGCATCGGTGACTTATGCAAATGTCTTGCTCAAGATGAAATCGATAAGGAGCTGCTTTGTGAGCTGTAGTTCTGTTTTGAACATCTTAAACTAGGAAATGATGCACATGAAAGCGTATCCCACTGTGAAAACAACTCCTTGTCTGTGCGATGAGTAGTAACCCTCTTTAACAGGTGTGCTAAACTGGGCTCCAGGCCAGCAGCTCTGCAGATTTCAATAATAACCCTAATTTAAATAATTAGTGCCTAAAGAAGTAAAACAGTCATATTAACTCATCTTTATGGCCTTTGGTGTTGCTGGCACTTTTCTTCTGTATGACAGGTTTTTTTGCTGTGCATCATGCACACGTACTTTTCACTCACCAATTTCTTGTATAAGATCCATCTCATGTGAATTTTGGACCCACACAGGAGTAAAGCTGCCTCTCTGGCACTGTCCTCAGCCACGTGTAGGTATTGTAGGTCACAAGCCCGGCTAGCACAGTGGGTAGAGCATGAGACTCTTAATTTTGGGGTCGTGGGTTCGAGCCCAATATTGGGCAATGTCAGTGTGGTTAAGGATCTGCACCTGTGGCTGGAAGGTTGCTGGCTCAAATCCCGCAGCTAGCAGAGGAATCCTACTCTGTTGGGCCCCTGAGCTAGGCCCATAACCCAAGATGCTCCAGGGGTGCCGTATAAACGGCTGACCCCAAGCTTCTCTCTCCCTGTCTGTGTGCCTGTGTGTCTCATGGAGAGCAAGCTGGGGTCTGTGAAAAGATTCCTAATGCAAGAAATTCTAAATGGCCAACAAAGTGATCTTATCTTATGTTACTTGACATCCTGACAGGGGACTCTGCACCGATCAGAGAAGCAGATCATCTTCCCTGATGTCGATGTGACCCTGTAGGCACTGGGCAAGTTGCAGGAATCACCTGTTTGACCAAAACCTGAAATAGCCCTGGCTGACTAATCCCTACTCTTCCTCGAGGTAGTCAACCAGTTATGCAGCACTGTGGGGGGAATCCCGGTCACAGATGGCTAGCTAAATAAAAACAGAGGCTTGCTTTTTAATGTCCAAAAGGCGGCTGGAATGAGGAAGCAGAGATTAAGCCATGCAGAAAAAACAGACAGCAACACGAAAGGGAGATGTGAGGGGAAAGACGGAAAGAGAATTATCTCTCTAGTGCAGCTATAGACTAGCCAGCCAGCTACAGTGAGCCCACAGCTTTGCCATAAAGCTGTGAGCTTGCAGTGGAGTCAGTCACTCCAACAACTGAAGCTAACTCTCCTGCTCAGAGGAGCACAAGCAAGATGAAAGAGCCTCACTCCTTCTAATTCTGTAGAGATGCACCAGTAAAGCCAGGCTCATGAGCTACTCAATAAGCAAAGCAAACAGCTCTCCATCTGGAAATCTAACACGGCATGAAAAAAACACTTTAGTTAAGAAAATATATTACAGGACTCAATGTCACTTTTCGATGGTGACAAAGGGCTTTTTATGTTTTTCCTTTACCTTTTCTACACATTTTTTCTAAAGAAACATGCAGGACCAGCAGCAGTGACATTTTCCAGTGTTTACAGTCTAGCTGCTTAATATTTACAGCCCAAACCAAAGTCCATACAAACAGCTCCCAGTTTGCAGGGCTGTGTTGACAGAACATCTACTGCAAAGCTAAGTTTACAACCTTTGTTTCAATCCTCACACAAAAACAGCGCAGTAGAGTCGCACGTTATTACATCCATCAGGGCAATGATGTTGAAATACACACAGTTTCAGTTCTCCTCGATTTGTGAACTTTAAGGGATTATGCTTTTCCAAAGCGAGACTGTATCACAAGCACAGAAGAAGATGTTTCAAGAAAAGTCCCCAGTTCTGCTTCTTGCAATCTGACTCGCCTTCAAGCCCTGGTTTCTTGGAATTGAGCAACTTTCCCGCTTAGACTGGAATCTGTTTTGGATTTGGCATGCCCACTCATCCAAACTGAAATGCATTTAAGTACAGAATGGATTCCAGACACACTAAGTACGTGTCACGGCTGTGCATTAATATGCCCTGTGCTTCTCTGGCCTGCTGTGAGGAAGGCTGTGACTTGGCGTCAAGTGCCGTTCAGGAAACGGCAGCCACAGAGATGCATGGGTTCAACTCATGCGGGGAACGTAAGGAGATGTGCCAAATCCACACTTCCGACCGCAAGGAGGTTTAAAAGTGAAAGTTGTTTGAGCAAAGAGCAACAGGAAATGGGAAAGTGCCATTCCTGGAAAAGAGGAATGCTGGATATTTGAATTCCGAGCCGCTCTCGCCTTACCATTCGTTATCGAGTGATGCGAGGGTCAGTTAAAACTGAGAAACTGCTCATCTTAAAAAGAGCTGGGTTGCCTTGGCAACAGAATGCGATTATCATCAACTTCCTCTTTCTTTAAAAAAAAACGATTATATACTGTAGAGATCTTTTCGGCTCACCTTCTATATCACTGTAAAAAAAACCCTAAACACCCTTTTCACAGATCAGTTTCAGACACGTACTAAATCTTTGAGATAAACTGACAGTCTCATGAAAATCAAGAACCTGGTGAGTGCTGTCTGTCCTTTGTTTAAAAATGAGAATATGTGGTGAACTGAAAGAAGTTTTCATTTCCTGCAGTTAGAGGTGAGAAATGTCTATATTTCACTAAGCCCAGTTTACTCATCTGAGACTTTAAGCTTTCAGCTGAAGTTTTCATCAAAGTAATTCAAAATTACTTTCTTAGAACAGGCTTTAAAGTATCATACTCTATAATACATCGCAATGACCGAATGGGTTTCTTATATTTAACAGTTTTATTGTTTTTAAAAAAGGTGAACAGAGGGCTATTTGCTCAGATGTCTGATGCCATTTTAAATGACAAATAAGATGAACCTCGGATATTAAGTCTTTAAAGAAATACCCAAGCCTTCCGGCCAATCTACCTGTGACTCAACTCAGAACTGGTCATCTGACCTGGACAGTAGGAGCCATAAGGCTGTCCAATGTGCCCGGTACTCTTTGATCGGGCTCGTTTCATTCAGCTGCCACTGTTCTCGTTTGACAGTGGGAGGTCAGTGTGATCTGGCTGTTCCCCATCTCTGTCTCTCCCTAGTCGAGCACTTGTTCCTGGACAGTAGCCCTCCAGCCTCCTCTCTAAGCTCTTCCCACAGTTTCCCTCTCTTGTGAGGAGGAGGAGTGAAGGAGAGATCCAGAGGTTTTATACAGTGCTTATAGAAAGTCACCACCTCATTTCAAAATGTATACCTTTCATTGTGTGACATTCTCAAAATAAAAACAAATTAAATTAAGCTTGTTCCATTTTTATTTACACACAGTAACCCATATTAGCAAAGTGAAAATAAAATTCAAAAACATTCTGAAAATGAATTAATATTCCAACAGTAAAATACTTTATTTGGATAAGGGAACACCACCCTTACAACTGCATTTGTAACCTTGCTCAGGTATAACCAATCACCTTACAGATCACACAACAAACTAATTGGCTCCCACCTGTGATCAATTGTGGTGATTGTGATTAGTTCAGAATAAAAGCAGTTGTTTTTTAAAGGATCCCACTGCTTGGAAGTGTAGTTCATAGCAAAGACTCCACTATGGGCAGAAAGGTGCTCTCAAAAGATCTTTGAGATAAAGTTGTGGAAAGGCACAAGTCAGGAGATGGGTATAAAAAGATTTCAAAGGCTTTCAGTATCCCATGGAGCACAGTCAAGAGCATTAGAAGTGGAAGGCATGTGGCACCACCCAGACCTTGCCTAGATCGGGCCAATCCTCCAAACTTGATGACCAAGCAAGAAGGAGACAGATCAGAGAGGCTACCAGGAGGCTGATGGCAACTTTGAACAAGCTACAGGCCTTTATGGCAAAGGCTGGTCATTGTCTGCATGTGACAACAGTATCAGAACTGCTCCACGAATCTGGCCTGTATGGGAGGGTGGCAAGAAAAAAGCCACTCCTTAAAAAAAGCCACATCAAGTCTCATTTATGTTTTGTTAAAAATCACCTTAAAGGTTATCTGGCCAAGTGGCAAAAGGTGCTGTGGTCAGATGAGACCAAAAACTTGGTCTCATCAAACTTCGTGGCCAGAATGCAAAACGGTAGGTCTGGCAAAAACCCAATACATGTTTCTCTTCCGCTGGGACTGGGACACTTGTCAGGATAGCAGGGAAGATGGATGGTGCAAAATACAGGCAAATTCTTGAAGAAGACCTGCAGCCTTCAGCCAGGAAGTTGAAAATGGGAAGGTGGTTCACTTTTCAACATGACAATGACCCAAAGCACACCGCCAAAGCAACTGTACAGTGACTGAAGGACAGGAAGATGAATGTTCTTGAGTGGCCTAGTCAGAGCCCCGACCTCAATCCCATCAAAAATCTTTGGAATGACTTGAAGAGGGCAGTCCATCAACGGTCACCACACAGTTTGACTGAGCTTGAACAAACCTGTAAGAAGGAATGGGCAAATATTCCTCCCTCTAGGTGTGCCAAGTCAGTAGAGATGTATCCAAACAGACTCAAGGCTGTTATTCAAGCAACAGCTGCTTCCATCATGTATGAACACAGGGTGTTCTCTTATCCAACCCAGTTATTCTACTTTTTTATTTTTTTCCAGAAATGTTGTTTTCTTTTTTCACTTGGATGTTGCAAAGTACAATTTGTAAATAAAACTGGAAAAAGTCTGATTATTTGTCTTCTCTTTTGGTTTTAGGGCAACAAAATGTGAATATTTTGAAAAGGAGGTGGTGACTTTCTATAAACACTTTAACCTGGAGAACACTGAAAGGACATTCCAGTCTGCTGTTCAGGCTGAGAAAAACTCTCAGCAGCTTACCTGCTACAGTTATGCCCAATAAGAGTAATAATAAAAATATTGTAACGCGACGGGGTTCAGGCGGGCGCCCTTGCCGCATCAGGTCGGCCCCCCGCCGTCGGGGGCTCGAACCCAGGACTCTGGCATCACTCAACGGGGACCCAGCCCGGTGAGCTAAAGAGAGATCTCCCCTCAGCCCAGTGGCTGTGGTCCTGCTATTACAGGAAAGGCGGTGACGTCACCACTCTGGTAAGCCGGCTCTTACACAGTGCCTGTCGGCCGTATGCGTTACAATATTAACGCTGTGACCTTAAGCATGGCAACAGACTACATGTAAAAAATTAAGGTAATATACAAGATTGCCCAATTTTCTCCAAAAGCCTTCTGGCAATTCACAGCACGAGTGAAATTAAAAATCACAATCTGTTCGTCATTTCCTCACCTAACCCTCCAAATGCGCATGAGTCTGACGTATACAGCTGTGTTTAGTCTGAGGAGAGATGGCTAATGAGACTGGTCTCTAGAGACCGGTTAATTAAAAAATAATAACCAAAATGTTTGCAGAAACTGAGTTTTTAAACCTTGTTTGTTACCGTAAAGCATTTCTGGACACTGAGAAATTAAGACACATCACAAAACCAGTATTTGGAGACCAAACAAATATTTGTTAATTCAGGCTGAGAGCTTTACAGTCATGTACGCAGCGACATCACCTAATTCTAAAAAAAGCAAGAAACTGATGAGCTGACAAGCAGGCAAGAAAATGAAGGCAAACATTTTCCTTTCAAAACATCACATGCCTCTCCGTGGAGTAAAAGCTGATGTATCCAACTACGGGCTATAAATACTTATATATTTAATCTTAAGGCACATTCATAATGACATACTGATAAAAGAATTGAAAACACTAAAAGATTATTCAGAAATACAGTACCACATGGTAATTTCTTTGATTAACAATTCCTGATAAGAATTTTGTGTTCAGAACCTTCCTTGTTTTGAGGATATTTTTACTTTCCATTATACTGAAATGAGGGTCTGGTTTAGAGTTTTTTAGGATCATGTTGGAAATACCTGAATAAATAATGAGAAATACCTAAATACTGAGCAATACAAAAGTATAGTTCATGGGGAAAAAAATTAAAACTGGCTAAAACATATTCTATGTTCAGAAGCAACAGTTTACGGTAACAGGCCACACCTCTAAACAACGTTGCCTTCAGAAACCGCTCTTTGTCTTACAGAATGAAAAAAAATCTCTTGAAAAAACACTGCCATAAATGATTTTGTGACATAATACTGGCTTTATGACTGCACAGGTTTTTGGGAACACAGCTTCCTTAATCCTTTCAGCATTCTGCTGGGAAATTTGCAGATGGCTTCATTTTTCCTGTTCCCAAATCCAAAGCTAAACACTGGATACCCCTCATCATCACAGATGACAGCTTCCGGCCATGAACTCCATATCCAGGAAGGGTCGTGGGAATGGTGACAGCCACAGAGCCAGGCGAGGAAGCATGCCCCATTCTTTACTGCTGCCAGTCGGAAACAGAAAGAGTTCTGGAGGACGGTTCACACCCACCCAGATCTCCAGCTCTCAGGCTCTGACTAACCACAGAGTGTGGGACGGTTGTAGGCCAGCTTATTCACTGAAAGCTACAGACAGGGTCTGGGTACGTATCAGAATGCACATTTCTATTATTATTGTATTTTCATAAAATACTAGAACTACGCATGTGTAGAAACCTTAGAGTGGCATTTAGCCAGGACAGTGGGGTTAACATCTTTACTCTTGAGTACAGTGATCTTTAATGACCCCAACGGAGTTAGATCCTGATTTAATGTGTTATTCAAAAGACAGCTCCTTCCATACAATTTGGTCACCTACTGGTCCATCAATACCACTTACAGTATCAACTGGCTTTTCCTTGGAGGTCACCATTCCATCACTTGCCAGGTCCACCTTGCTAAGCTTCTAGTATCTGAATCGAAACAGGGCAGAGGGAGCCATTGGATATTTTAGATTTCTTGGAAAAACTAATGCAATGGTCTGCCCAGTCAATCAGTGATCTTCAAAGGAATTATTCTGGTTGACAGGACCAAAACTGGATGACATTTCAGTTGTCAGGGCCAAATGTGAAAAACTCCAGTGAGCCGACAATGAGACTTTCCCGCTCACTGACTCCAGCTGTTGTGGAATTTGTGGAGCTCAGACTGTGACTCCAGTATCCCATCTGGGGAGGGCGCAGACCTCCAGATGTACTCCCCCGGTATACCCTCCTCTGTACAAAGGCCATGGTACAAAAAAACTTAGAAGAATTGGATTTCAGGTCTTTGGGATATGAATTCCACACAAGTCGGGCCTTAATAGCAAAAGTTCTAATTAACCAAGGAACAAAGAGCGCCATCCTTAATCTCTGGGGCCAGCTGCCTCTTCTTCAACAGGGCCAAACTGCTAGCTGGGCGTTATTTGTTTCTTCCCACCCTTATGAAATGAGCTTTCACTGGAGGTGACTCGTGCCCTCGCCACTCCACCCCGCAGGTTCGTCCCGCAACACCTGGGGCACGAACCCAGGTCTCCGGCGTAAAGCAACAGGGAACCAGCCGAGTGACCTAAAGGAGACCTCCCCCAGCCCAGGTGGCTGAGGTCCCTGCTACGCGCAGGGAGGGTGATGACGTCACCGTGTCCAAGCTACAAGTTAACCTGGGTGAGGGCAGAATTCAGCCCTTCCAGTGAGGTGCTGTTGTACACTTTAATGTACCATTTGCTCAGAGTTTAAAATCAACATCCTGAGAGGCAACTCTCAAGATCACCAGGGGTCCGGGCCACGAATCTACAATGGAAACACAGCACAATTTGATTTAGAAAATGGGGCGGGGGGGCAAACGTTTTTTTTGTTGCTATTTTTACCTCTTGTTGTTTTCTTCGGTTTGCCCGTCACTCCCACACACAGCTTTCAAGGGTTCTGATGCAACATCGTGGGTCTTTTCCACTTTTCGGTTTCAGCACTGCTGAGAGATTATAAATAACCTGGCCAGGCTGCCTCGTGGTTGCACTGGCTATACTTGGTCCTCGTTGACAGAGCAAGAGACCTAGATTAGACAAGCGTGAGGTCAGAGATGTTATCGAAGCGTGAGGAGGGGCCAGGAGATGTTCCAGCCCACTGAAGGAGCGGTTTCTACACCTCGAAAGGTCGTGTCACGGCACATTTTCCAGGCTCTCTCAGGCCTTCCGTCCCCTGTGTTCACATGACATGAAAAAGACGCAGAGAAATCAAAGGCCCTGTTTGACTGTACTTCTCAATACAGTACGTGGCAGTTTGATCCCTTTCTGGATGACTTCTGGGTTTCATCATTCCAATCACCGCTTTGAAAACAAAGAAGGGCATTTTGTGAATTCGATGGACAGGAAGGTGGAGGTTGACATGCCTGTGTGAGAGAAAAACAATAAATCCAAAATGTATTCCATAAAAAAACAGGTGTGTCTTTGGTGGATGGCACTCCTTTGCCATTAAAACCTTGAGTCTTGAGATAGGTGGTCCTGCAGTGAGATCAACTCTGAGGCTTGGTGGCCCCCTGTTTTTTCCTATGCCACCTTGAGTTCAGTCCTGTGGATGAGACCTAAAACTGATGCCAGGCTCCACAGATCTCTCTAGGTGAAAGGCCCACTAAATGTGTATCTCAAAATCAGAGAGGCAAGACCAGGAAACAACCAAATCTGGCACAAAACCTTCAAAAGAAAAGATTGAAAATGAGCCCTCATTTCTCTGTGTCATTTTCAACAGGCTCCAAAGGTTAGCAAACAATGTTGTCCAGACTAAGTCAAACACTGACGTCAGGAAGTGCTATTAAAATAGAACAAACAAGCTGTCCATACAAATAGAGGCCATTTAAAACAGAGATAAGAGGAGAGACTGTGGAATTATAATTAGTCTGTGGACTTATTTCAAGGCAAAGCAAATGCATGGATTTATCTTTGACTGTTGTAAAAACGACAAAGTATTCTGAAAAAGACATTTACAAGCAACAAGAAACGTTTTCACACTTACGCTGAAAAAAACCTATATCTGCGATGTGTGCAGATGAGTGCGATAAGATTCATACTGCTCCTCGGGTGAGAAGGCTAGTCTTCTCATGTGACTTGCAAATGCTGTTAAAGAACAAGACGGGGTTTGTGGACTCCTGCTCTCAGCGCCAAAATCAGCCTTGTGACAAACATTTCTATCAACATCCGAAACCGCAGACACGATAAAGCATGTGCACAGGTGTCTCATCGAACGGAGGCCAAGTTTGCTAGACTCAACACCAGTGTGGACTAAAGGAGAAAGACTGTATAAGCAAAGATAGAGGAAAAAGACTTGGGGGAGGCAGCAGTTAAATAAAGTTTGATTATTGCTGATCAAATCTCTAAAAAGATGGAAAAGGTCCTTCTGTGTTACATTACATTTGTTTTGCTAAAGTTAAGAGCATACTTCATGTGAAATACAACATCGCCCACAATCCAAATAGATACACTGTAAAAGAGTTTATCTAAAACTGAAAATACAGATTAACTTGTATCTGCTTTTCTAGGTGTCACTCTTGTCATGGGAAATATACTGTATAAGCAGATGGACAGTGTATGAGTCTGTCTGCTATTGTAAGGAAGGTCCCACCTGTCTCTTGGTTCAAAAAACTAAACAGAAGTGTTCTCTGGCTGTCTTGCTCTTAATGAAAGATCTTAAGCACTAGACTTACAACGTGGACACATCAGCATTGTCAGCTCTGAAATTTGCATTCATTTTGAATCCATTGAGAGCTGAGCAGAGAGTAGCAGAATTCCAACACATGATTTTACAGAGAGTAAAGGGCTTTCCTTCAGCTTGCTGTTCTGTTTTGCCTAACTTCAATGACAGAATACAATTTAATCAACATATTGCTTCGCACAGACAACACTGCAGACATGCACCTGGGGTTTACATGCCCTGGAATATCACCTGCACTGTGTGCTGTCTGAGCTTGCACACAAATGTAGTACAGTAGTGCTCTCCCCCGTCAGTAAAAACCACGACAGCTGCATGACGTCAAAGGCAGGGTCCGTCTCTCTCACGCCTAAAACAGCTGAAGAATACTCTGAAAACCGGAGGCGGCAGCACACTGGAGACTTACGAGATCTCAGCACTCTAGATCCCAATTCCCTACCCGACATTTGCACTCTTTACTCCCAGACACAAAATCTGTAAAAACAAAACTCTGAAGCTTCTGTTTCAGACTTAGTATGAAATAAGATGGGCTTCTTATCATGCATTCTTAACACAAGCACAGGAACTATAGATGAGTGTGTTTGTCCAGTATTCACAACATTCTGTTATTGGTTTTTCAGAATAAACAATCTATAAGTGCATGTCTGGAGGGTGGGAGGAACTTGCAGATTTAGCCATCATAAATTATCATTCCACTACAGTGATGTGATGCACAACAAGAAACAAGTTTTTATTAATTAGCAGGTTAATTATAATGTAAGCAACAGCTGCTACATTGCTACAGCTGACTCTATGATATAAACAGCTGTTCTTAATATCAGAAAGAGATATTTATCTCTTATATGAATATTAAGTTATCATACAGTATATGAATATTAATGGAATAATATATATAGCCAAATAATACTGCTGCTGCTAAGGTTACATTGTTGGCTATAGGTACATCCACTCTTAGACAATGTTTACCAACACTATGCACAAAGAATAACTTCATTTCTGTGTTTCATAACAACTACATACTGGTTATTTTCTAAAATGATCTCCCACTTTATGTCTGCTTTTCACTGTATCACATAATATTGCTCAACCGGTTGCGTGAAGCTGTAATTATATTTTCCAATTCCTGTTTTACTTGCAAATAGGGAAGGGGTTCATCTGTAGTATGACAGGGAGTGTGATGCCAGATCCAACTCTTAACTGTTGACAAGAAACAAGTGCAGTGTCTATTTGATTAGGCTCAGGCTGACAATTTCCAATAATTTCACAACTTTTTCTAGTGGTTTCTTTCTTTGGCATGTTTTCATGTTATCAAGAACATTCACCCCTTCTGACCTTTTCACATTTTATTCTCTTACAGTATGGAATCATTGTGTATGTCATTGGGATTTTCTTTGCTACTGATGATTACTTATGCAATCAATTATTAGCTGTTTTATATTTCTGATTAATTTAGGTGGATCTGCAAGAATTTTGTTTTTACTTTGACAGTACACAGTGTTTTGTATTGATCAATGGCAAAAAATCCCAATTAAATACATTATGATTCCATATGGCAGCAAAATAAAAACGGGGGTGAATACTCTGTACTCTGTGGGGGGTGAATACTCAAACGCAGAGCCATTCTCTGGCTCTGCGTTTGAAGGGGTGAGGCACTGCTGAATGTGAAAGGTTCTGATCTGCCCACCCACACACTGCCTTAGTCTTATCAGTGCAGATCTTTCTGTGTAAAAATCTGCCCCGTTTTGCCGGGCATGTAGCCTTGCTCTTCAGCTTCTTAAAAATCTTGCGTTTCCTGTAAGAGCTTGAACTTTTCACTAAGGTGCTCTGTAACACATCTCTTATCTACAGCCTGCAAGGTTTTACAGCTTCCACGTTGCTACGGAACGGACAACGTCCTCTACTTCGATTTGAGGCTTTTATTTTAGCAGGTTACCCACTGCATGCATGTGTATCACAGAGTGAAATATAGAGGTCCTAGTATAAGACCCTGAGAAGTGGGGGTCTTTGGGCACAAAGTAATCAACTTGGCCTATTAAACATGCGGTGGGCACTACATGCAGAATAATTGACATGAAATCACTACAGCAGAATAATTGACATGAAATCGCCACAGCCCACACTTTTCTATAATATGCAACAGCAAGTCACAGTACTTTTTTATTCAGTATATGCTTTGGGTGTCTGTGATTAATTCAATGTTCATTGGACAGCAGATATGGAGGTTTAGACCAACCTTAAAAAAATAATGCCAACACTGAAGCTGTGGCATTAGAATACAGAGCCCATTTAACTCTTAATGCAACCACCATTAATTCCCATTTCCTTTCTAACACCAGCGCAGTAGGGAAATAGCACACCGAATAGTCTTATTTCTGTTTCTAGTAAAATAACAGTTTGAACTACACACTAAAAGAACACCCACAAAACCATGGTGTTTTAAGTTATAGCCAACATGGAGTTTGTAAAGGAACATCTTGTTTAATTTTGCTAGACACTAAAGCTATAAAGATATCGTAAAGATATACTTACAATTTCACAAACCTTTTGTTAAAGCCCCTTGTAAAAGGCTGTAAAAGGTTGATTCAGAAATACTAAGTCATTGGAACACAAGGCAATCTATGCCCGTGGTTTGTTACAGTATGAGCATATACAGTAGTTCAAGAACTGGTAAATAAACAAGAAAACAGCGCCTCATCTTAAAAGACACACCCTCTAATTAAGCAGAGTAAGCAGTGGTGTACCTCGAGCATTTATTTTAGGCCCATTGCCACTCTTATGACAGTAAAAAAGGAAGAGAAGAAAACAGAGACAGCAGCGGGGAAATTACAATAAGACTGTGACAATAACGTAACGGGTAAGGAAACTGGTACATGATGTTCAGTGTTGACAAGTGCACAATGATTGTCACAGGAAGGAGGAACTTGCACTGCTGTGTATACTTTGCAGATCACATGATTGGTTCTGAGCTGCAGGAAGCTCTGCGTGAAAGCAGGAGCACTGTAAACTCTTCTATGTCCCCATCAAGACAACGTGGGGAAGCAATGAAAAACGATTGCTGGGGCATACAGCAAAAAGTGGGGATTTGAAATTAGGCGAACTTATGCTAAAATTTCACAATGCTTAAGTGAAACCTTCTAACATTGTGTTCAGCCAGCGTCACCATACAGTATGCATAAAATATCTTACAGCCTTAGAATTCAAAGGTGAGAAACTTGAAACACATACTCTCATGGGAACCAGCTCTTCAGTCTAGAGCAAAGGAGAATGAGCATGACCATGTGAACCAAGCAGGATCTATACAGTAAAAGATGCTTTTTAAGAAACTAAAAGGGAATTAATATAGGATTGAACACTGAAAACACTTCTACACAAAGCATTCCCGCTAGATAGTTAAGGCCCAGAACATGTGCTCCTTTAAAAAAGAACGAACTTAGGTTTTCAATTACCTAGTTAACTACCAAATGAGCAAGCAGGGCCAGATGCCATCCACTTGTTTGCTACCATTCTTCTGTTCTTACCTCACGTTTCCATCTTCTGTAGCTGGTTTCGGGATGAGTGAGATAAGGAGTTATAGTGTGCAAAGAGAAACATTCTCGTTTTTGTGGATCCTACAGCTGGGTAAGACTTTCAATCTGAGCAGTTCCTTCATCAGCGGGATGAGCTAAGATGTTTGAAGCAGCCCGAGCACTCACTATGAGACAGCACAGAGTCCCTGACAACAGCGTAGTTCTGTAATTACGTTCACCTTGAAAACATCGCATACATATTTTCACAGTTTGTAAGGTGACATTAAAAGCCCACCTAATCTCAAGAAGGAGAACTATTGACAGGCACACAGAAAAACAGATAGACATTTCCTTATTGTACATCTTGTGTCAAGAGAACCAAAATCAAAGAAAAAAGAGTTCACTTTGCGGCTCGGTGCCTGAGACTGAAATCCTAACCACTAGTGTGTTTTTCCAACAAATGGGTTTTATATTAGTGGTCAGATTTTAACCATGTTGCTCTCTCATCTCACTTATCTTCCTAACGAGCAGGAGCTCTGACGAGTCCAGAAGCATCTATGGACCTTTTATTTATTTATTATGATATTATTGATCACATCTGTGCATAGGTTCACAGTTGCTTTGGCATTATAGTCAAATGGGTCTAGGAGTCTTCTACATTCAGTTGATCATTTACTGACCGAGCAAGAATCTGGCATCTTGTAACAGAAAATGAGCCTCACTACTCTCGCTTCCAGGACTATTACCACACACTTTTAGCGTTTAAAGTACCGTACTGCCTCAGAGCTCCCTGCAAATGACGCAAAAGCAGCCCCAATTCATTAAGACCCTAGGCTGTAATATTAAACTGCAGCACCTCAGTTCAGTTATTAGCCATGCAGTCGGTGAGTTTTGGTTACAGTAACAGACGTTTCAGCAGAAATAACCCCCCCCCCCCTCCACGGAGCTGTGCATTAGTCACATACTTCTTGCCAAGTGGACCAGTTACCCTTGCGAAAATGGCAAAAGACGCCTACCAGCTTTAATACTTAAATTATCTCTTAAAATTCCTCTTAAAAACCCCAAAGACAAATTTTTCAGAAACCAAGGTGTCACATGTTCAAAATTAAAGCAAAGCCAGGCATGACAATTTGCTCCATTGAGTGTTTTTTGCAGATGTTTTGCATCTGTAGCGTCAGTCCCTCAAATCACTGAAAAGGGAAAAGGGGATGGTGATGGAAACAATTAACAATTCGTGGTTTCCTAGACTCATACTCCACACTGTGTCAAGGTTGACGGAGGTAAAAACATTTTTCAGTATTATATTGATAAAAATTTGTTGGATAGAGATCATCTTTAGCACAAGACCCAGAAGGATCATCTTTAACATAGTGAAACTTGTCTCAAGTCTTAAATTGAACTTTCTCTGTTGCTGAAAGCAGCTTTGAGAATATTGGGGTTGTTCAGTTCAAACAACAAAGCCAACATCAACAGGAATCACAAATCACCTCAGACACAAGAAATGGCAATTGTTTGTGGCAAATGGCATTTCTTGCTCTTATTTTTTTTTAAAGAATGACACAGTATGCTTGGTGACCTTGGCAAACAAATAATAAAAGAGAGCTTTTCTCTTTTCCGCTCCTCACAAGAAAAGGAGGAAACCAAGACAATCAGAGCACATGTCTATGCACACATGAGAATAAAAAGTCTGAGATGTCAAAATCTTGAGAGAATTCGCCTTGTGGTTTCCGCACAGACGGTTTACATTTCAGTTGAGTTGAAGCTGCTGCACAGATCAGGACTGCCTGACAAAACGTTTCACTGCTGGCACAAACTAGAAATGTGGCATTGTTAAACTTGTTAAAAATAAACCCAGCTGCTGTTTCAGCTATGTAGATGGAAAACACATTTGAAAAATTCCTGCATCACTCTTTCTATAGCAGGAAATGTCAGCTGTATCTGGATCCAGGGAAAGTGCAGAAAAAGACTTAATTTGCTGCAGCAAACCATCAGTCAGGTCATACTCTGAGATGGGATGGAAAAATACTGAATCTTCTCTAAACTCCAACACCTGCTTACACTGCTTGAACCTTTGGCATCAGATACCTGCATCAACACACCTGATTGAGTGACAGGAGTAGTGACTCTTTCTTCCTGGAGAGCAAAAACTCTTCAGGACATTTTAATGGATGACAGCCTGGGATATTAGAATTTAATCTGCAGTTATTGTATCACTCATGCTTTCTTCTAAGTAGTGACGCAAAATAGAAAACCACGAAAATACCTGAATTTACTTTTCTCCACTTTTTTTTCTGATTAACAGTAACCGCTGACTACAGTTCTGGTGAACAGCCTCATCTTTCTGTTGGAGTCACTCTGTGTCACATGATTTCTACTCAGCAAAGAACTGATAAAAGAGCTGAACATCAGTTTATATCTTCAAAGGGCTCCCTTGAAAAAAATAAAAACACAGCAGTTCAAATTCGGATAATACCTCAGCCAACAACAAGACAATTTTGTGTCCCAAACACATTTTCTCCAGATCTGAGATTATAAATAAAATATAAATTTATAGACTCAATGTTTAATTTCTGTGTCAAAACCTGGGAATGCTAAAGTACCTTTCATAATGGACGCTGCACATTTTGTAGATGGTTGTTACTTGTGTGCTTGAAAAAAAAACTGCTTATTTAAAGATGACAATTTTTTCCGTTCATCACCTGATCTGGGAGAAATCTTGTTTCTATCACCTCTGACAATGCATATTTTTTTCATGTATCAAAATGGGAAACTTCCTCTGAGGTGATGACTCCGCAGTCTTTGCCCTCTGCACCCTTACACATCCCTGAATACAGCTGCCAAGAGACTGCAGAGGCTCAGCTAAGCTCTGCGAGTCTCAGAAATCACTCCAGCTTTTCACTAGCCTGCGCTCTGACAAAAGCCCTTACTTCAAGTCTGGAAGTATCGCAGGACCAGTCAGCTCTGTGGAAGCCTGGCTTCTGTTTAAACAACACATCGCAAATGTTTTCAGAACAAACATGGCAGGGAACTGGTCTCCTCTTCACAAAGTCACAAAGATTCAGTGAACTTGTTTGACTCTATTAAGCTGAGAATAATGAACAGTTTCAGCAAGATGTGGCACTAGATGGCTTGGACTACAACACTTGGGAGAGAGGTTTATCTTCATACCTCTGTGCTTAGGAACTTTATAACACTGCATGAACAATCTCAAGGCTTAGACTCATCCTAATTAATCACCAGACCAGCCTGAGTCAGCTCATAAAAGATCCCAATATAGTCAAGAGTCAAGCTCACTCACCAAGACAAACAAGCTCAAAATAAATACTGAAGCTTAAGAGGGTAAGCCTATCCTTCATTATTTACATTAAACAGAGAGGAATGCTCTTCATATTGTTCAGAGAAGAATCTGGAGGCCAGACAGGATGTGGCCCCAGTGCGGCTGTCCTACTTAGACACAGCTGCAGAGAATTCAGGCTCATGACAAAGCATGCTGGTGCGAGGGGGTTTGTAATAATATGCAATTCTTCCTGGGAGAGACAAAGCAAACATCTTGAACAGCCTTATAGGTTTTTATTATAGAATACATGTGTCGGACCAGAAACCATTTTGCAATTTTGCAGTCGTTTGTAAAGGACATATTTAAGTTGAGTGAAACCTGGAGGACACCTCTTGGTTATCTGGAAAAAAACATGACATGAAGGACCATAATTCCTATAAGGCATCTGAATACAGCTGGATGTTTTTGCTAAGCTCTCACCCACAGAATTCACAGTCCACAGAATTCTCCCAGCGTCCAGAGTTTCGCTCGACTCTGTGTAGTTTGTGTCAGGTTCAGAGCAGAGCTCTGAGGCAACATAGCTACACAAACAGCTTAACGTGTTCCACCTGTACCCACCTTGCACACAGGAGAGTGCGGTCATTAACAAACCAGCTCCCCCAGGCACAGCCCTGATCGCAAGATAAACCTCTAGATTATATAACAAGGGCTGTTTTGTTTGAAAGTCACAAGGCCAACGCTGCCAAGAGGAAAGCAGGTGAGGTCATGTGCTAATTTTAATACGTTTTTTTTTGCTTCCAATCTGTTTGGAAAACCTTCGAAGCCGGCTAGTTCGTCAACACCTGACAGCGGGCTAAAAGTCACTCTCAGGTGACTTTCTCATGGAGACCGAGGAGAGAGTTTCTGCAATATGAGCTTTCACATGACTGAAACCTACGAGATGGGTTCAGAAGAAAGACATGACTAGGAAAAACAACAAGCAGAGGGAACATTGGTGAACTAGAGTTTCCGAAAGAAAACAATTAGTCAGAATTAGGGGATTAGGGGGTCTGTTTGTGAGCTAGTGGAGTCAATCTATTGCAAAAGCATCATGTGCTTAAGCAGCAATAACTAGCCTACCTTACTCCTTTTAAACTACAAATATACAGTGGGATTGCATGCGAAAAGGCCTGTATGCCCGTACTGTATATTAAGAGTGGATTTTGCAGTAGTCACAAGTGAATATTAGTCCTATATTACATCTTTCAAGCTCTTTCACGTGACTCTCTTTGGGCCAGTTTTCTAAAGAAATCTGTTCCTTGACCCGGTAACCCACAGCATGTTCCGAACCACGAGGTGCAGAACTACAATCCGCACAGGATGGACGAACTCTTTCCAGCTGTGTTTAACTTGAAATCATCATTTTCAGTTTCTGTTTGCATCACAGAAAAATGACAAAAAACAAGAATCTTGACTCAAATCAGGCTGTGTGACACACTGATGAGACAAAAAAAAAGATCTCCAGGGTTTTTAGAATTTCTTTCAGCACAATTGTAACACAAGAGAAGGACTGTAGATGAGAAGTGCTTTTAGCAATGACAACTGCAGATACCACTGCCTTGAATTTGAAGGTCCCTTTGCTGTACTGACTGGTATACAAGGAACAGAAGAATAATGTGCCCCTGTTACTGTATGTTGGTCTATAAAACAAACCAATGTGTTATTTACAAGATTCTAAAATTTTTATTTGTACTGATTTATAGTAATGGTAACAAAACTAGGGATATACTAGGAATGGGGTTAGAAATTATGGTTAGGGGTATGGTTCAGACTATTATGGGATTACAGTTACTACCATCCAACCCATCGCATTTCTGTCAATTTAGCAATGTTTTTGCTTGACACTTTAATTATGCATTTAAAAAAAAACAAAAACTTGTATGTTTGTCTCGTTTTAAAACCTACATCAGTAAAAACCACAGAATACAGCAAGGAATACACCATCAATATAAAAAAACTGCAAAATGACCCTTCACAAACACACAGATACAGAGGCATATCTGGAAATGGAAAGCCATGCAGGAGAAGGCTGTGCTTGCTTTTCAGTAGTGTTTGTGGGGGTTTTTTCAGACAGGCCAGGCAAAACTGACTTTATTACTTTTGTCAAGACGCTCTTTTACAAAGGTTAATGTAGGTGGATCACTGCATGACACTGTGCAAACGGAAATCTCCTCCTTGAAAAAGTCTGGTTTGTTTGGTTTCAGGCTGGGACACACAGCAAAGCCAACACTTCTTTTGGTCTGGAGTCAGGTCAACACAACAGAGCTGTATTTTGGACACAGCAGCTACCCAACCTTTGTTTTTGTATAGAATACATGATCAAACCAACATTTTTATATCAAGGCTTTAACACCTGATGTAATTAAACAGATATTTAATGCTCAAGCCCAAGTCTCAATGTATATACTCTATACTTAGTATATGTAAAAGCTTCAGATGGGGAGAAGTGTCAGCGTGCAATGGCCACAACGTAACAAACAGGGGTTAATTTCAGACTGTTTATGTAGAAAGAAGAAGCCAGGAGCTATTGTATATCACCCTGCAACTCACAAGCTAAGATTTATTCTTATTCTTATTCCTGTTTCAGTGTAATTAAAGTAAACTCTAATTGTTTCCGAATACAAAGTAAAACTCAACGGAATGTACGGTAGTTTTTGCACAGCTGCGTTTGCGTCTTTATCTTTCACATCACTATGGAGTACATGTAGTTTCAGAGGAGCTCAGGCCTGCAGAATGCGTGTCATTTTCAACCACTGCTAGCTTTCATCCTGGGAAAATTGAATAACGAACGAAGTTCAATCAAGTGATCAATAGTCCAGGTGGATGGAACCCCAGAGGAGTCTGACCTCTGCCAGAGAAGAACATGGAAATGCCTGGGTGCTCTCTGCAGAAGAGAATGGATTACCTCATAGTGTTTGAGCTCTGTCTGCTATGCAAAGGCAGGAGCTGTCGTTTGGCTGCAGGCCCTGACAGCAGGTACCTTCAAAGGCTCATGTGATATCTGATGGATGGGGTGAGTTTTAACTGTTTAACCTGAAGCTAAAAACAGATCAGCCTGCTGAAAAATGAACCCAAAAATGAATTAGGAAACGGAAATTCTTCCCTAAACCTCTCTCTCTTTTAAAGCATTTTCGCAAAAAGTACAGATAGTCTTGCGGCAGAATTTTCACTGATAGGCTAGTGGTTATTTTCGTCAAATGTTTTGCTTATTTGTTTCAGGATATGTGCTGCCGTGCAATTCTGTTTTATGAAGGGAAACACAGCATGCTAATGCAAATCACCCATCACTAACAGGCAAGAGGGAATATTTATATATCTGTCTCTGATAAAGTAAGACTATGATGATATTTTGGTCGTGGTAGGCCATATTAATTCATAGCAGTTCAAGTAGGTAGCTGTGTCAGCATGCGTAGGCTGCAAAGGAACAAGTAAAAGTTTATTCCATGCTGAAAGGAGAAAAAAAGAAACACAACGTTTTGGCTGTGGAGCCTTCTTAGGGTGTTTTTCTTCTCTTTTCAACATGGAATAAATCTTTAGTTGTTCCACATTAATTCAGATATACACAAAAGCACATTTGGGTCTGTAGAAAAAAAACAGTGTTAATAATAGAGGCTCAACATAGTGTATTTTTTCTGATATTTTGTTCTTTGGTCCAGCTGTAATGCTAAACACTTCCTGTGAAAAGGGTATTTTTAATCTATTTCCGGAAGAGGAAACAGTGAACTCTGTTGACTGCTTGTTAAGACTAAGTCACTAAGCACCATTCTCTTATATTGTGAATCTGATTTCCATGTGTATTTAAAAGTCAGGTATAAAAGCTAACTGATTCATGTCAAAACAAGCACTATAAAATGCATATTTAAAAAAAGGACTGTAAGGAAACTAAAATAATGGAAGCATTAACACTAGGCACACATTTTACAGACAATAGGTAGAAAATAAATGCTGATAATGGTCTTGCTCATAACTTTTCTTAAGGAAAACAGTAGGTGAGTCTTCTTCCTCCATTCAATTTTTGGGAGGATCTTCCAAACAGAGAAATTAGTGGCTGCACTCCATGGTTCTGAAGCGACCTGCAAAAGCTATGGTTTATACAGAGACCAGGGCACGTGGGCACACACACACCTGCCTGAAAAGGGCTTCAGTTTTATTCTTTTCTTCACCAAGGTAAGAGCGAAGTTAAAGACAAAGACACTAAGAGTGCCGGCCTTGATAAAAAAAACAATTGTATGTTGGTATTGTTAACTGATATCAACAAATGAATAAGTAAAATTAGCATATGACAAGGAGCTCTCTGACACTGGGGATGTGTGTTTCAAGGAAGGCAGGCTGACACAAAGACTTGAAAGCTGGGAGCATCAGTGCTTTCTTGACTCCATCAGACTTACTGTACATACAGCTTCCATTGGCAAGTTCTTGCCAGCACTACACCTACTTACATCATCTATACCAACAAGTTAGAGTCCTCGAAAATTACAAAAGATACTGTATGAGGGTTTTTTTTTAGAACTGCGCTAAATTGTATTTTTATTTTTCGCAAACAAGAAAAAAAAACCTGCAATTTTTTCAAAATTAGCTTTACAAACCTGTTCCCACACACAGACCAGAGCTGAGTCACTGTGGCTTGTGACTCGCAGCGCGTCAGCCTCGTGTGACCGTGTGTCACTGTGGTTTTGGAGAGCTCTGGTTTGGCAAATCTGGGGCTCTTTAAACAGATTGGCCAGTAAAAAAAAAAAAAAACAAGGAAGAAAAAAACACTGCTGCACTGTTCAGACTCAACTGACCAAAACAGAACTAAACTAAACAGTGCCTGAGCTCCATAAGCCACAAAGATCACACAAGGCTTTGTGAGTGCCTGTTCTCGCAATTGTCTAACTTCACAGCCCCTAATCTTCCAACCACTTATTTCAAACACACAGTTTCAGGACTGTGAAGTCTTTTTAAAACAGAAAACCGACTGGTGGGATTTTGGCAACTGAATCTTGATCAGTGACAGAAACATCCTTTTGGACACAGAACAGGGACGTACACTTCCGTGAAAAAGTATTCGCCCCCTTTGAGGCTTTCTGCATTGTTGTGTATTTTCTCCTGAATGATTATTTTCTCCAACTGAATGTTGTCAGAGCTTCATACGGGTCTTAGTGGCATTTAAAGGGAGCCTGAGTGAACAAATAGCTTTGGTGCTTGTTTAATTTTATTCACAACCAAAGTTGTCCAACTTTCACTGTCCCTGTGTGAAATGTCCCTTTTTGGTGACATTAAGGCGCTACAGAACACAGCCTTGAAGTCAAGATGATATGACTTCATTTGAAGTCAAGATGACGTTTCAGTTCCCATCCCTCTGATCTTACTGCTCACCTGCCAGCTACAAGCCCCACTCCTTCCTGCAGCTTGTTGACTGGGCGTAACGGTGCTGTGTCCACCGAGGTAGAAGGAGGACCCTGTGCGTTGTTCTGAGAGTTTCAGGAGATCGTTGGCTACTTTTCCAAATCACGGGGCTGCAGTCGGAGTCGAGGGACAAAAGGTAGGATGTCATAGACCAGGGTTTCCGTCAGAGGGGGATTGAAGGGTAGATATCCAAATCCCGGGGCTGAAGTCAGAGTCGAGGGACGAAGGAAGAATATACGAAGACCTGAGTAACAATCCGAAAGAGAATGTCTCAAAAGTAACGGCGAAGTAGGAGCTCCAAGAGATAGAGGCTAATACCAAGCGCAGACCTGAGGGTAATGAGGGTTTAAATATCCCGGGAAGTGGGGGGTTTGGGAATTAGTGTGGTGTCATGATTGGATAATTGATCAGTGCGCTGGCGCTTGCTGGAATTACCCATAGCTGTGGTCGGCTTAGCGAAAGGTCGTTTATGGTTGCTGGTGGAATTTTATGCAAACTAAAGCCTGTGATTCCTCACACCCATTCAACCAGAGAGAAATGAAACAGACTGCAGGATGCCGAATGGCATCTTCCTGTCCTGTTTGTTTGACTTCTGACACTGCCCCTTTCCCTTTATGTTCCTTTGATATGTTAAAGTCTTGCCTACCTTTAATGTATAAAAAGGAAAGAATAACTTCAGTCCAGTGAGCATGTCTTGAGTGCTAGGGGAAACCCTATCTCTGTGATGTGCTCCCAGATACACTTTCAAACCGAGCTCAACCCCAGTCATTATTTAAATAATGCCATTGTTAAATGAGAGTTACAGCTATTCTGAAATAACAGCTGAAGCTGCCAAAGGACAAACTGTTCAAGCTGTTCCGGGCAGACAAGGAAGCAGAGGTATATATCTTTGCTAGTCTTGTCTATTTGACATCTAATCTGACAGCTTTGGCAGCTCTGAGGTGGTGTTTCTACAAGGAAATCAATGCGAATTTCAAATACCCTCGAATCTCGTTCTCCTACAAGCGGAGCTCTATAGCGTTAATCCACATTGTCTCACCAGGTGACGCACTTGCAGGTGAAACTCTAGCAGCTCCGCGTTAACCGTGTACCCTCACCTGGCAAAAAGCTTTTGGAAAATCACAGAAGAAAAATAATTGTGCAGCTTAAATTACCACACTGATTTCCTCAGTATCTAAATACAATAATAACTCAATTATGGAATTCATCCACAAAAATCTGCAAAAGTACAGGCAAAGAAGGCAGCTACTATAAAAATATACTTTGTGTGTCAAGAAGTTTTCTATTGTATTTTTCCTGCTATGAAAAGGTGAGTGTATCATGCATGTCTATATCCTTTGCCTGGCATATAGACTTATAGTTCTGATTGCTAACTTATGGGACATCACTGAAGTGGTGACAAACAAAGACAGAAGTCAAGTCAAGTACAGCTTTCGGAAAGGAAGCTGCCTTAGACAAGAGTCTACCGAGGGCTGTCATGCATGTCGACCTGTCTGCTCATTTAGTAATGGTCTGTCTGTCTGAAGAAAGCAATGTGGGTTGGAGGCCTATTGCACTGGCTAATGCTGAGCTGAGCTGAAGCAGAGGGGCAAAAAAGTTAAAGCCCCAGCATCAATACTAACACATCTCAGAAGGACCTAGCTGAACACAGAGGTAGGGGGCTAAGGAACACAAAATATCTGTTGAAGCAGTTGATATATGAGTTTGAATGGTTATATAAATTTCTATCAGGTTTTCAAGGCTGAATTAATTAAATATATACATATGTTCTGTCTTCCTTGCTGAAGTGTATATCTGGCTTAAATGTAATAAAATCCAAGAGACTTAACCATTTCCAGTACTGCAAGGTGTCCTTGTTTTACAGTATGAAGGAGATAGTGCTGTTGATGGCCAACGCACACTGAAAGCACACACACAGGGGTGTGCCACCCTGTGTTATGGACTGGGAAAACACCCCCACACTAGCAGCAGGGCAAGAGGGTCAAACTCAATAGCATTTCAAGGATGCCAACAAAAGTAGGCTTATAAATTTACTTGCAGAATTTATAGACATATGAAGGCAGAATTTAAAGAAAACAAGCACTAATGTCTGTTTGCAACCACAGTTCCCCAGCAGAACAGGGCCAAGATGAGCTGGCTGTGGAATGTGTTTGTAGTTTGTCTGTAAAGGCAACAGTGAAACGTTCTCTAGTACAATGCTCGCCTGAAGAAGGTCCTGTGACTGCTGGCAAGACTGGGCACCATCTTTGTTTTGGAGAAGGTGCAGTTACGCCAAGGTACCTAAATTGAGACGTTGAGCTCACTGCCTTTTTTTTCTAAACCCACATTCCTGGTCTCATTCCAGACTCTGCTGCTGTTTTCCATGGTGTTTTTCTTTCGCTCTCTTGCTTTTTAAAGCAATTTTGGAACTGACTCCTTCACTCCCACGGGCTCAAAACCCCTGACTAATGGAAAGAACTTGCCACGGCTCTTTTTCCATGACAAGGAGCCTGCAATTGCAGTTTCACATCCTCTGCAGAGAGTTCTTAATAATTTATAGATTTTCCTTAATAATCTGAGAGGAAATAGTAAAGCTCCAGAAGGAAAGGTATTTGGTACACCAGCTCTGCAAGCTGTTTTACACTTCTCCAGGGGATCACCGGTATTGTCCGATTTAAGGACCATGCAAAACCAAGATTCAGAGTGCAGAAAAAGTTGCACAAGGACATAGAATCCTAAAATACATTTCAGTCTATATGTTAGTAATATTTAAATATTGTTGAAAAGCACATTTTAAATAATCTTAATTCGGGGAACCTGTGAGCTATAAGTGAATGAACTGGGTCACCGAATGATCCAGACTTCCAAGAGGTTTGAAAAGCTGCGGAGTACAACAATAAGAGTGACATAATCGCTGCAGCCGAGTAAAAAAGCTATAAAAGCTGTGTCCACCAATTATGTACCCAGGGCCACTTGTAGAAATACAGAGCTAGAAGCTCGCTATTGTCAATTCTCAAAACTTCCTGCTTAGGGAGATGTGAAATCCCGAGTGGATTCCAGACGGGGCACTCTGGCAGTGCAGGTGTGTCACCCCCTCTGCAAGCCCAGCCTTCATCTCTCGGCTCAACTCCCGCCAGCTCACGTCAAGCCCGGCTGCCTCGTCTCTTCTCCTTATTAGGAAGCGCCACTCAGGTGCAATTCCTTTCCCCCGGGGCAGAAACTGATCAGGTTCCTAATCTGTACGCTTAAAGTGGAGAGAAAAATGCATGAAAAACCCCAGAAGGAAAAACTACAGAACAAATAAAAAATGCCAGTCATGTACCCAGGAAGTTATGTACGTATTAGGGAAAGGGGTGCGGAAGAAGCCAAGCACAACTTTTCAAAGACTGACAGAAGTATGTAGTTGAATGTTGCAGGTGTCATGTTACACTGTGGATAAGGTGAGTTCATCTGTTGGCAGTGATCCCCAGTTTTTGCCTATCGGCAGACTGCAGGTTGGCTAGGACCCTTAGCTCCTCAGGCACAGCCCTGTCAGCCACCCAGGCAAAACGGGAAAACATTCTGCTTCTAGGAACTGAGAGGTGGTCACATTTAATCCACAAACAAACCTTTTGTTCACAAAACACATTGCCAGTCCCAGACAAACCTCCCTCTTAACTAAAAAAAAATCAATTGTAGCAATAATATTGCACACGTAATGCTTCACAAATGAGGCTACCTAAATAGTACACCTAAACCAGCCACCTTAATATGCAGCCATTTGTTTTTCTTTTGACTCCCTCCTTACTTAGTACACTGGAAATCAACAGGTTAATTTGTCAAGAAGGTCCTGTGAGTATTAATGTAGTGGACCTAAAAGCACTGAGTGTTGATTGGCCTTGACAATACGCACACAGCCATAAGCGATAACAGCTCGGCATCCAATGTCCCACCACCCCTAATTTTTCATTGAGCTGCATTTCTTTTGGTTGAAGGGAACATTCCTCTTCTAAAAAGCTTTGCTTGTGTTTTTTTTGGAGGGTGCAGGCTGATAACCGTTCCCTCTTGGCAGAATTCAAGCTTCCCCTGAATTCACTCACTGACTCCAGGTGAAAAAGCAGGCCAATTGTTTATATTGGAGGGCCTTACTGTGGGCAACTGAGCCAGGCATTGCTGTGAAAGAGCTTGTGTCCGTACGAGAGAAAGAGCAGGTCTGTACGGCTAAAACTTACTAATAACCCACTTACAGAAAGAAAACAACGTCTTTAAATTTAAAAAAAAAATGTATAAATTGCTCATATCCTGTCACAATTGCTTTTGTTGCTGTAGAAAATAAACTATGTTATGTACATCAACTATAGAAGGTTTAGTAGCTCCAGTTCCAGTTCTTTAACATTTAAATTTACATTTTTCTTTCCTGGACAAAAGACGGGGAGGCAGGCCCAGTGATTCATAGTTTGGAAAACACAGAATACAGTAAACAATAAGCCAGCTGATTTTCAAAATCATAACTGAAGAAGTAACTGCAAATTGCAGGGTGGGTAAGTTTCTAGAAAATTAAAGGTGAAGCTGATGTCTAATGTCACTTATATGACAATGCCAATGCATTTAAAAAAATCACAATAAAAGGTGTCGAAGAAAACTTATATGACAATGACAATGCATTTAAAAAAAACACAATAAAAGGTGTCGAAGAATACTCAGTCTTCACTCAGGTTGGGAGATTGTCAACAGAGATATTTAATACAATCAGCTGAAGGGGAGCACATCACAGAGATAGGGTTTCCCCTAGCACTCAAGACATGCTCACTGGACTGAAGTTATACTTTCCTTTTTATACATTAAAGGTAGGCAAGACTTTAACATATCAAAGGAACATAAAGGGAAAGGGGCAGTGTCAGAAGTCAAACAAACAGGACAGGAAGATGCCATTCGGCATCCTGCAGTCTGTTTCATTTCTCTCTGGTTGAATGGGTGTGAGGAATCACAGGCTTTAGTTTGCACCTAAGACAGTGGTCTTAGGTGCGAACAGAAAACCTTTCCCGCGCACAGTCACTGTCCTGACCTTTTGACTCGGTCTTCCACAAAGGTAAGTTTCCATATTCCAAGCAAGCAACCTGCCCAATTCCAATTTTCATAGCCAGAATAAAAAAAAAAATACGTCGACCAAGAATGTTGCTGTAGCTGTTGTCTTTCTTCTGGCCTGGTGCCTGTGCCTGTTGCCGCGGTGTCTCCATGGCAGCGAAGCCACACCCCTCCGTGCAGGTGGGGTGTTTAACAGATAAGTTGGTTACCCAGACACTGAAACAGGTGGAAACTTGAATACTCTATCACTGACCTACTTTGTTTTGACCAGAACCATTTCTAATACCTCTTAAAATAATACTTATGTTCACATTACCGTTCTACATGCAAAACTGCCCAGCCCTCCATCCTTTTCTTAGTCAAAACGCAAGCATGTATTCAGAACCAATCTGCCCTATTAGGACAACCAAGCAGTTTTTTCGGTGTCTGCCAAACCACACTCAAAGAAAAGTCTGTCAGAGGAAACGTTGTTTATGCTGAAGTTGAAACAATGGGCATAACCAACACCACATAAAGGAAATTCAAACATGTAAATAGAAGGTATTTTTTATATGAACTAATTCCTTTGGTATTCTACACTACACAAGGTGATTTGTCTTATTTATTGAAGATAAAAGATAAAACCATGCTTAGAGGGACAAAATAATCTCAGACATTAAAATAGAGACCATAATTTATTCATACTTATTCAAGCTTTACAAAAATATTCAAAAAACTCAAACTAAAAAGGTTGAAGACTTTTCCTTTTTATTTCTTGTGCATATACTGAAAAAAACCCTCTTTCTGAGAAATACATCAAAGGTTTTGAGGGCTTATAACAATTTAAAGAAAATGTCATTCCCAAGAGAAAGCTATTTTACTCCTGACACAAAGAGATGGTGTTTACTCATTTTCAGCAGACGGTTTGCTGGTGAAAAGGGAGTGTGTACAGTACATTGCTTATTTCTTCTGCTTCTACTGAAACACTGCAGGCTCTCACTGATAACAACATGAGGTCTGACAAAAAGGTAAATGAGCTTTTTAAATATGAAATATATTTAACAGAAATTATTTTCCCTGTCAATCTGGACTTTTCCTTTCTGCAGACTAGGATGTTTAGCCTCTTCAGTATCAAATATCAAGCATACAATCCACACTTTAAAAAAACATATCCTGCCCTTCATTCCAGTGAAAATGTCAGATTACACATTCAAATGAGGCCGAGCAGAGGTGCATCTAATACCATAAAAGCTCTCTTACAGCTAAAAGGAAAGATATCTAAGTAACCCTCAAAATGTTTTCTATTAGCAGCGTCTGGTATTTGTTTTACTGGCTCTTCAGTTTACTGTCCCCCACAGTCTTCAAATGCTACTTCACGGTCTGTGACTAACACCACTGGGCTATATTTCCCTGACAACTGAAAAGTGATTCCAGCTGAGAGAAAAGATTTGAAGGCTAAATGAAAACCTCACAGCACATTCCACTGTGCAGAAGCACAAGCCACATATGAGCATTTCTCGCTGGAATGTTTCTAAAGGAGGGCAAAAGGCAGTTTTATAATCCTGAGGCAGATACTACTGCCTAACAAGCTTGCAGGAACAGGCCATTTTCATAACTTCACACAAGGTTGTCACTGGATTCAGTTAAAACGTTAAAATTCAGTGGCTTCCTTGACATTTCAGGAAAGTCTACTGGAGTTGTCACTGGTCTCGGCTAAGAAAAGAATAAAAATGACCCCTGCCTCCTTTTCTGTCTTCACTGGGGGATGTTGTAGAAGTAAAATCCCAATCAAATATAATAATAATAACGTTGAATAACATATAATAAATATTTGATTCAATTTGTAATAATTCAATAGTGTAATATTATTATAATAATAATTGCTTACACTTATATAGCGCTTTTCTGGACACTCCACACAAAGCACTTTACAGGTAATGGGGATCCCCTCCACCACCACCAGTGTGCAGCATCCACCTGGATAGTGTGATACACACCGCACTATACTTACAGTAGGGGGATACAGTATTCCAAATGGAAAAAGAACATCTTCTGTTGTTTGTCTTTTAAAGGGGCTGTGAAAAGCAATTAGCAAGAGTGCATCTCTTCTGCATCCAGAAATGACCCTTCAGCAGCATCTCCCTCACCCTTCCAGACAAGGCTTGATACTGTTTTTGCAATCCTTGAAGGGAACAGACAGAGTCACAGCCAGACTTCCCAGTTCACGTCCAGCAAAGAGTGGAATAAGAGACCCAGGACACAAGTGGAAGCTAAGAGGGGGAAGACATTCCTTTAGATAAATGGCTAAGAGGATATTACTAGGGTCCTTTGCCGAAACATTTGGAAGAGATGTTTAGATCAACGAGGTGCATGGGCAGAATGGTCTCCCATCATTCTTCACTGTCCCTGTGCTAAACTGTTCAAAGAGCTCCTCCACTGGCCCAGGCCCGCAACCCAACTGGCACCACACAACATGTGCCATAACGACACTGTTCAGCACTGGAGCAAACAAGCTGTTATTAACCTGTTTAGTTTTAAATGTGAGAGGTGAGCATTTTAGAAATATGTGCTGTCAGTACCACTAGTAAGGGTAACATTGCCCTAAAATAATGTTGCAAATATTGTGTTAACAATGACAGCACTCCTGGGGGAGAGGAGGTGTGTGTGTGGGGGGGGGTTTACATAAGTACTGTACATAATGATACCACAACACTTTCACAGCAGGACACTCCTCTGAAGCCAGACCAAACATGATTAAAAGGAAATATGACTAATACTTTTATTATGTTAATGGAGAAGAAATCTGAAACTAGTGACTGTATACACTGGGCTGCGTAACAATATTGAATTATCTTATAAACACGCTAAAAAAGCTGCACCCGATCTATGTATTTAGCAAATCCCCTTAATACACTCCCAGCACAGCGGTCAAGTAAAACCCATACTTTGGATGCTGAATGTGAAGGACAGGGCAATAGCAAAGAGACGCTTTTGGTGAAAGCCTGGAGTCTGGGTGAGAAATTGTCATACATCGTGATAAGATAAAATCTCCTGTTTGCAATGCTTCAGCTTTTCAGCAACTAGTACCTGTTGATTTGTTCACATTCCTTTCATTCTCTTGTTTTGGAAAAAAACACACTTCCTGGTCAGGTGGAGCCCATATGTAACACTTACAATACGGATTGCATACATTCCTGGACACAAAGAGAACACCTATGACTCACTGCATGTGTATGAGTTTTTTTTTCTTGATTCAAAGTTTTAACAGTAATGGAGCAGGTGTCAAGATAACCTAGAGCCATACAGAAGTTAGCTAACTGATAGCATGACAAATGGGATGGGTGCCCTAGTTTTTTTGAATTACAGGAAAAACTGATTTGATAGCACCCAGGCACTTTTTCTTTATTAAAGTACTTCTAGATTTCTGCTTGTCAACATTTGATTCATGGTGCAGATTCTCTCTACATATCCCACCACATCCCTTGATGTGCTCAAGACCACCTTTTAGAGAAAGGCAAGAGGAGTCAAAACATCCAAGAAAAACACAAACTGCACCTCTGCACTTCCTATAGCATATGGCCCTAAGATTATCCACATGATCACTTATTGTTTTAGTTATGATTTAACTTGACCCATTTACCATGAAGTCACCACTAAAACAATGCTGAAAGCTGAAACAAAGCAGCCATGTATGCACAGATCTGGAGTTTAACATCGAAACAAAGCATTACTCTTGATCAAAGGGGAAAAATGTAAGCAGGGTGGAATGGCAGAGGGCTAAAAAATCAGAGCTAGTTTAATCAGAAATTAAGGGCAAATAGTTCATACAATATATTATATACAGTATGTTTCATGTGGTTTACCATGATTAACACAGTTTAATAAATTAGTGTGCAATAAACCTGTTGCTCATTTATTATTTGGTGAAACAAAATTTCTGATAAGGAAGATAATTTGAGAGCAATACCATTTTAACACAGACTTAAAAATCCAATATGGCAAAACAACAAGAAAGCTTTGGGCTTTTGATTAGGCAAACCATACCAAAAATGCCCTTCTGATGAACAAGAAGCTGATTAAAGCTTGTAAATCAACATCCTGTTCCACCAACCTTAATGTTCCACAATTTTTTTTACTTCGAGAGACTAAATTTGAGTGTTACACAATGAAAGACACACCTGACTCATTCACCTTGTATTTTTCCCTTTTCATTGTGCATTTAATCACTTAATTAGCAAAACTAAGAAAACACAAGATCTGTATACAAAAGGAAAAGCTCAACTATCTTATGTCAGTTTCTCACTGGTATTTAGTTAAGTATTCCTTTTGCATTTGTGTACTTGGCTTTCAAAATTGCACAACTAGTATAATTTTTTGTCAAACAAATACATCACAAAAAAAGCGTTCATAGTCTCTGCAGAAACTGTCCTAACTGAGACTGTTCTTCCCTGGCATCCAAAACAATATTGACTCCTGTTGTATCTCTACAACAGTGAAAATACCAACTCCTGATTTAGGATTATTAAAAAAGACAGACATTTACACAGTGTAAATTGGGAGAGAGTTTCATTACTAGAGAATCAGACAACTAAATTAAGAAAGGTGAGTAGCTGCGTCAGCATGCGTAGGCTGCAAAGAAACAGGTAATAGGTTTATTCCATGCTGAAAAAAATGTACTTGTTCCTTTGCAACTAAATTAGAAAGCTGTCAGTCAAAAGACTGACTGGACTACACTGTGTTTTCAATTTGAACAAAAAAAAGATGAAGCCTGATCAATAAGTGTTGTACATATAACACTTATAACAGTGTCCTAATAATCCCCATCTATAAATTGGCATTAATCACTCTGTTCTCCTCCCACTGAGAGCTGGTGTGTGGGTAGTGTACTGGTGCATCATCCAGGTGGGGCTGCACACTGGTGGTGGTGGAGAGGATCTCCGTTACCTGTAAAGTGCTTTGAGTGGAGTGTCCAGAAAAGCGCTTTATAAGTGTAAGGAATTTTTATTATCGTTATATTAACAAAACAACCTCAAAGTAGGAGCCTGTGCAAATACGTATGTAACAGGGGGTAGAGGGTTGCTAGCACAAGCCCTGGATTAGGCAACCGGGTTTTGCTGATACAGTGTATGCATAGCAGCTCAGCAGTGGGGTCTGCCACACTGCCAGGGGTTCTAACGTGTTTTATACACTATGTTGCCCTGCAGTTTGGTTCAGGATCTGGTGGTTTCCGTACTTTTCTTTGAAGTTGATTTCTCCTTCTCTTAACAATCTCGTTAGGAGAAAGTCAATTACAAAGTCATGTCTTATCATACTTCAGCAGACCTTAAGGCGGTCTGGTGGGTGACACAGAGCTGTGGAGCTACGTTAATAGATGGGGACCAAAAAGCAAGTGAACTGCAGGATTGTAAATATTTAAACTCCACAAATCCTCTTTTTGTCAGCAGATCCAGAAAGAGTGCCGACAATTTTCTGAACGCCTTACAGTGGAATTTGAATGTGGATCATCTATCTGACTACAGAAAAGGTGTTTTGATAGGAGAAGAGATAGTGTGAAACTGTGTGTTGAGTCAGGGACCCACATTTTCAGCAGCTTCCCAGGAAGGAATGGTGATGACAAGATGGCAAGTCCGAGCTTGACCCGAGATTAACAACTCAGAACTACCGTCAGTTAAATTGTTCTTTTTAAAAAAAAAAATTATTTTTACAGCTGCAGGCTGTCAAGGCTAAGAAAACATATTTGTATGGAAGACCAAGAAACAACATGGCTCTTTTGATGAGTGTTCATTTTAGAATGAAACTACTTTAATTATACATTTTGGGATAATGTCATCCGATTCTGAGAAAATGCTTTGTACATTGGACTTTTGTTTTGCGATGCGCAGTCTTACAACTGGGCACCACAATGAAGGGAAAGGTATAAAAAAAAATTATCCTAACATAAAGGCAACTGCAGCTTAAGAGTTGAGCAACAATGCAGGTGTGCAAATACATTTTTTTTTTATTAAGATACTCCAGTTGCTATATACAAAAATGTGGAGAAGTTGCCCTGGATCAGAAATATTTCAAACATGCCTTTGCAAAACTGAACAGCAAACTTATCTGACACAAAAAGACTCGAATCCTGTTTATATCAATGTGGTCAAAGTGATAAAAGAAAATGGCGCAAGAATGGGCTCTTTTACCACTCTTTTATCACTTGATTAACTTTGATGAGCAATTTGTTCTTAAAAAAGTTGTTAACCTGTGAAAAATGATTTACAAACAAATAACTGACTATATAATACAAAGCATAAAATACTGAAAATCATATTTGAATAGATTAAATGTGATCCTGCATAAGGCAATATATTATCTGGTAAAAAAAGATGCCCATTAAACATGCATAGAATTAATTACTTTTAATTTTTCCAAGCAATCAGATCCTTGCCCAATGCAATACCCCTGCAAGCTTGAGTTGTTAATCAAAACAAGTGCACGTAATTATGTGCAGCTGTGAACACCCAAGAACAGTACCACAATGTGCGTCACAAAACTGAATCACTTGCCAAAGAACAACCAGACGATCGTCTGAGGCGAGCTTTCTGGGTTTTTTGGCTTGTAGGTAGATGATTATGAAATCTACTGATTTTCGGTTCCAGTGGTGGAGGCGGCATAGCTCTTTTGCCCTTTGACCCTACGTTGCACTGATTCTAGGCTGATTTAACAAAGGTCTGTGCCTCAGAACTAAAGGGGATTCACCCCGTTAAGCTGTTCAAGATCAGTGCCGATCAGGGACTGTGAAACTACTACTAGAAGGGGCACATAGACATCCTTCTCACCTAGAGCACACAATACAATAAGCATTACTTTCTGCCAAGAACAGATGTCATCTACAGTAATTTTCAAATTGCTATATCATTCAATACTACATGGTTTCCTCTCCTTTGCAAACTTTCTTATGTTCTCATGCATTAGAACTGGTTTAACCCTCCCGGCTGCAGTACCTTGCCCACTCAGCTCTTTTTTTAATTATTATTCCAATGGAAATTAAACCCTGTTGCCCAGAAAACCACAGCCGAACCTAAATTCTTGGACATACAAGTCCATGCCTGGCAGTTAAAAGCAGTTATTTCATTGAAGATTTGATCCTAAATGCTGTAATTACAGGAAAATGCGCTGTTTTTATTTTGACACAGAAACAAGGGCTGCATTATAATGCCTGATGACTGCAGAGTCTGTACAGAGTGAAAACTGAAACCAATAAGTAGACAAATTATATGTGTGCATGCATTTTGGTTCAGCAAATGCCTAGTAAATGGTTTGCTAACTTCTCTGATTTAAGAGACTCTACCGATGGTCCAGTTCTCTAAACCCACCCCTTCCAACCTGACATAGGTTCTATTTGGCTACTGATGCGCTCAATGCGTTAATCAGGAGAGGGTTTCACTTCTGGTGTTGTGTTGACCAACAAGCTTGAAACACATAACCCAAGTTATGTGAAGTCGTACAGCTGTTGAGGTGGTGTCATAGCAATAACCTGGACTTGAACGTGAGTAAAACAAAATAACTAATAGTGGACTTTTGGAGACACGGCCACACACTCACAACCCACTCAGTATTGATGGAACGGAAGTGGAAACAGTCACCAGCTTTAGGTTTTTGGGAATTCACATTTCTAATGACCTAATCTGGACTGTGAACACGGACATTATCTTGAAGAAAGCTCAGCAGCGCCTCTATTTCTTGAGGTGCCTTAAGCTATGGGGGATGCCAGCACCTGCGTTGGTCTACCGCTGCACCATTGAGAGCGTCCTCACCAACGGGATCACCGTGTGGTACGGCAACACCTCTTCTCGGGAGAGAAAGGTACTGCAGAGAACGGTGAATGTGGCCCAGAAGATCATCGGCTGCGGTCTCACCGAGATTAAACAGCTCTATGAGGACCGCGGCCGTGGTGGAATTCTGGCCATCACAGAGGACAGTCACCACCCCGGGCATGAGCTCTTCACCCCACTGCCCTCAGGCAAGAGATACAAGAGCATACGGACACTAACCACCAGATTCCTCAATAGCTTCTACCCACAAACGATTGGCGAACACATTTGGCCATGCCCCTCGGACCACACCTACAGTACACCACCTACCTCATTATAATTTAATTTATTGGACATCTGCAGTCATTGTTGACATGTCTGCATTGTTTACATTCGAACTGTTTACTTGTTTACTTGTACATTGTCTACTGTTTGTTTGTATATTGTTTTGAGGCACTGTCTGCACTTTGTGTTTTGAATTTTTTTTAACAATCGAGAGACTTTCTGTCAGTAAGAATTCCACTGTACCAGTACATGTAAGGTTTACGTATGCCAATAAAGTTCAAGTTTAAGTGGGGAAAAGGGGGAAAGTATATTAATTACTGAGAACAGGGGGCATTTCTTTACACAGATGGTTGTGTGAGTATGGAACAGACTACACAACTGTGTTGTCAAAGATCACACTCTGACTTTATACCAGAAACAGCCAGGTGAGATCCTTTATGAATCAGTTAATAGCAGCCAAACAGGCTTGATGGGCTGAATGCCCTCCCATGTTTGTACCTTTTTTGTGCTCTGATGTAGCAATCCAGCCACTCCTGATGGTGATTGCTGATCGCATGACAGGTGTTTCTCACAAGTGAGAAGCAAAGTACAAGTAAAAAATCTGCCTTAGTTCAGCTTTGCCAACACGACCGCCCTATACAGTTTCAGTGCTTCTCAGAGTCAGAAATAAAACAAACATGTGAGAAAACCTGCAGGTTCTCTTTAGGTATTTTCCTTCCATGAGAAACACCTGAGGATACCTGTAAGTAGAAAGATGAACAAATTACACAGTGCTACACTGTACTGGAATTACACACCCACCCCAACTCATTTATAATGGAGAAAGTTTTTTCATAATTCTTTCCTGTCACTTGTATACAAAGCAACGTCAGGAGCATCAGGTCCCACAATGTGCAATGTGCACAGACAAAGACACTGCTAAGGCAGGTTTGTGTCTGCTCCATACTGTGCTGGGGGTTGTGTGGCACACATTTTGTTGTGTCAAGACTGCTCTATTTCATCTCACTGGGCTCTTGACACACAAAAAGAGGTCACTGCTCCAATGCAGTCATGGTCATAGTCTGACAAGGATAGAGCTCTCCAGAAATGAGCCAGCAGGTTAAAAACAGTTACTTGGTACAACCAAGGCAAGTTCCATCTCCATTCTTCAACCTGATAGCAGTTTCTCTTGTTAAAACAGAATGAGAGAAGTCCACTTGGCTGATTTAGTGTTAGTGGATTTTTAGTAGTTAACCAATTGTAATTCCCCTCTTTATTAAGTAACTACCAGAATTATATTGGGGGGTTCATAAGCTTTCTCTGGTTATTGGCACTGTATGACATATGCAATGAGCTTTCTGAATAGTATAACGGGCATCCGCAGCTCTATATACATGCCAAATATTTGTCCTTGTCTTCAAAACTGCTGCACAAATGTAATTTGTTCAACTTTGCCACATTTTAAAGCAATTTAGCACCCTTGCTGCAAGGTTTTCAAGCGTTTTCAAGTCATGGGGCTGCTCTCATTAATGCCAGAGTCCAAGAGAAACATTGGCCAGGAAACTCAGCAACACTCAAACCTCAGAGGGAAAAAAGGGGGTATTTAAAGCACGCAGCTCTGAAACGGATCATTTCAATATTTGCCTTCGTGAAAGATGTTTTTTTTAATTGCGCTTACTGAAGGCTTCCTAAAATACAAGCCCCTTACACTGAACCACATGGGATGCAGTCACACAATCCAATATTTACATCTGCAGGCTCTTGTCAAAGGGAGTGTTGCCCGATGGATGAGAGAATGCAGCCGGTATTGGACAGAAGCAAAAACACATTTGGTGACGACCGAAATGGTAACAGATATTTTAGCCCTTTGATGTGATGACTTCTCCAGCGCTGGCCTCCCTTCTCCATCACGCAAATGGCTGTGGAGAAGCCATCTGCATGGAATTATTATTAAGAGACGCCATGCTATTTTCATAGCTTTCTTTATGGACTTCGATAATTGCCTTTGTCAACTTTACGTGATGCAAGGCAAAATGCTAAGCTTGAGTGACACAAAGTGACGAATTCATCCTCCTACCAGTCCCTCAGACCAGGCAGAAAATCAATGAGCAGGGAGGATTATGAGCAGAAAAGGTTTATCATCCTACTAAACCCTATAGATTGGGCCGCAGAAGCTTGATCTCTGCTGTTAACGAAGCATCGCACTTTGTCAACTATTATGCAAGTCACTGCAGGAAAGAGCAAACCAATCAGACTAAAGAACAGGAGATTTTAATAGATTTCCATTTATATTGCCAGGTCATCAGCTGTGCAGGTGTACTACTACGCAGAGTAAAGTGAATTAGCATCAGTTGATCCATGCATCAGAACTGATGAAGACCGCCTGATCTACACTGGCAGATCAGTAAAGGCCTTAGCAAGGTTAACCTTAGGAATTCTGCAGATTTTTCCGTTGCTTTTATCCTGTCTTTGCACCGACAAGACTTATCAGACTTATCATTTTGTGCTTTGCCATTCACTATACTGTGTTCTTTACCATGCTATCCTACAGGAAACTGAAAAAGGAAACAACGCTTTACTTGCCTGTCCTCAAGTACTTTGAAAGAAGAACCAATAGGAAATTATCTGTAATGAAACTACTTCAACATTTTAACTTAAACTCCTATGTAAAAAAATCAATCCAACAGATAGCCAGAGCTTGTACAATTACAGTAACAGGCTGGTTAGCTCTGGATTTAAAACCAATCTTCACTCCCTAAGTTTTTTTTAGAAACAGCGACCATCAGCAACACACATCTGATGCCCTATTTCTTTTTGACTTCACAGTCTATGGAGTCTGTGTTTCGCAGACCAGTACTGCTTACGGGTAAGATGCTTTTGTGCTGTGTCTGTCAATAGACAGAGGGTGGGAAATACAGTAGCTAGGTGAGATCACACTGCCAGCTGGGAACAGAACAGGCTGAGCATCGACACAAGATGTCGAATCAGAAAAACAACCCCCCCAAAAAAACAGAATATCCCAAGCCCTTTTTGTCTAACGCAAAATGACTTTAAAACTGTTTCTGCTTCAAAATAGTAATTGACATTTTCAGAATGTTAGCATGAAAGCATATTCTTACAGCTGTCTCCAAATCGCACCACGACTCCTCTCTGGGGTAACAGACCAGTAGATCTACCTACTCTAGATCAAAGTGAAGGATTAAATCAGAGGGATTTCTATAAGTATGTTAGCTACAACTGGCACTGCTGGATATGTGGATAAATAAGAGGCCATCCTCTAATCTGTGGTGAAAGTCTCCAAGAATACCACTTGGGAAAGGTGAACAAAACATTTGAAATGCATCATGTTAATCTTAAAAACTCTATGCAGCCCTGAATAACACAGAGACACCAGAAATACCTGAAAGTGACTAACCGAAGTTATGAAATTCACACACAGCACTTGATCTTTCTGTGCCATTTACTGCAACTCATTAAAAGCAGTAATGATCAAAATCCAATTTAAAGGCTTGGGGCTTCAGAGCCAGCTGAGCACAGCTGTTTGGGACCGAGTCCGGACTCTTTCCATGCCTTCTCCTTTCACTTCACAGCGTTTTACAAACACTGCAAGCCGCCGCCTAAAAGCAGCTCTTGCTTTTCCGGTGGTTTCCCAGCTCCTGCCTGTCACTCTTGATAATTTCTCCTTTTTTGGCAATCATGTGTTTTTCTACAGCCCCCACCGCCCCTTACATGTTTTGGTGAAAATACTTTTTCCTTTTGAAGGAACTTGGTGTGGCTGACGTGCTGGCTCTCTCCCCTCTCTGGCCTGGCTGTGTTATCAGAAAGGACAGGGAATGTTAAAGACCCTCACCTCTCTCCCGATAAAGCTCTGCCAAACGCTGAGCCTGCAAACCCTTCAGTGACGCACAGATGACTCACCCTGCCTTCTCTCTCTCTTTCTCTCTCTCTCTCAATGCCCCTGACCTCCATTTTTCTATCGGTTTCCTTCTTCCTCCTCTTTTTCTTGGTCGTTTTCCTCCACCGGTCCAAAAGTTTGTGTAAGATTTCCATTACTTCCAACATAATCTTTTAGGCCCCTTATAACCTCTCTTTTGGACACAAGCTTTTGATGGATATTATAAAGATTTTACGGGAATGTTTTAGAAAAGGTTACAGAAATAATAACAGAGACCTTATAGGTTTATATGAATGTAATTCATTATTAGACCGTCTACTAAATTCCATGAAAAAAATGCAAGGACTAATACAGTATATTTAGGAGTAATAATGTATAACAAGTAATGTAATCAAGTGGCTACGAAAGGGTTAAAAATTGAGACCTGTTACTTCTTGTAAATTAATCATGAAAACGTAACTAAACATTATTTTGTCCGTAAGATCAAAAATTGCCTTAGTGAGCGCTGTTGGCACTATGAATGCTTTTGAGCTGGAAAGTTATCAGATAAGAGAAAAACATGCCTGGAATTCCCTTGTGTCTCCGCTGATACAGAGGCTTGGAGGAATGCAGGGTGAGCCCAGTGATTCAGGTGTTGCAGGTTCAAGCCTGGGTCATGCCACCTGCTCGCCATGACTGGGACTGTGAGCTGAGATTAGTTGGCCAGGGAGGTGGTGACCCCGGTGACAGATACCTGCGGAGTTGCGGTCCCCTGTTTTAAAGGGCGCGGAGTCACATGTTAAAAGGTGAGGATCTCGAAGGTGGGCGGGTGGGGCCTACTTCCTCCTTCTCGCTGTGCGTGGTTGCTGTGAGCACAGACATGTAAACACACCGCTGGCGATTCCAAACCGGGTGAGTATGTCAACAAAGAAATTTTAAATCTAAACAACTATGCCCATGTCAAAACACTCCCACAGAAATTGTCTGACAGAATATTATTGTGGGTTTCCAATAATTTTTCTTAGCCCCTAGTATGTCCAGTGAAGGGATTTCTTTGTACAGTATTCTTTTGCTTGAGTTTGAGAGTGGAGCTCTTTTGATTTCTAAAATAAAACAAAAATTAGAACTTATGGTGAGAGTAGAAACAGCCCGAGAAGGAAAGGAGATCTGTGCTCTAAACTCCCTGTATGTATTTTGTTGTTTTAAATATTATATGTTTCCAGACTAAAATGAAATCTCTTACTAAAAGACTTCTTAAGACGTTTCATCCTCACACCAGCAAGAAGCTATATTGAAAAAAAAAACCTTTTCTGTTGGATTTTGGGTTCCCTATTTCCATGGTATATTTTACCCCCAACTGCTACATTCTGCATCTATCACTCCCCTACCATCCCACGTTTCGGGGAAATCAGGGACCCCCAGAGAATAGACAGATTTTTTGTTCCTTTGACATCTGTGTCAAAAGTTGCGAAAGTTGTAGTTGTTCCCCTTATTGCATCTTTGAGCTCAGTGTCCAGAACATCGCGTTTCACTTTCCAGTTTCAGATGTGTAGCCCCCCTCCTCCCCACTCCACCCCCCCCCCCAGCCTCTGCTCCCTTTCTGGTAGCTTCGTGGCCAGCCTGCAGTGACGGCGCTCCTGGCAGATCTTGTGCCTGAGGCCTGCACTTTATTAAATGACATGACTAAGAGAGGGAGTTAACAGGGAGCTAAATTTAAAGCCGTGAGTTAAAGTGAGTTGAGGCACTGGAGAATAAAGACATGCTGTGCCAAGAAAAACATTCTAACCCCAGAAATACATTTTCAAGAACTCGGAATAGGAAAAGAGAAATTTGCTTGATTTTTTTTTTCTGCGCTTTCATGACAAGGCTCCTCGGATTAACAAGGAGAGGTTGATTCTACTGAGGCCCTAGGTTGATACAGAGTAAAAATCATGTCAATGCATCCTTGTAGCCCTGTAAAATGCAGCATCATAGCTTTAAATACAGATACCTGGGCGGGATTTAGGTGACAGCTGTTGAAGGGGTGCATAGACATTTTGGTTATGAAATTGTACTGGACTAGTGTGGGGATGCAGTCCCATATTCTCATATTCTTACAACAACAGAGCCAGCACTGTTTAAGATCTACCATAGCACTGAGAATAACAACAGGAAACTATCTTGACCAGAAAAAATAACTTTAGCATTTTTTGGAATATTGTACTAAAAATCAATTGCAGTTTAATATACAATTTCCTAATCAATGAATAAACAAATGTAACAGGTGTCTTTCGCGGATCTCAGAAAGGATAGTCTCTTAAGGATCTGATAAATGTATTTTACCCTGGGAAAGGGCTCTGCTTCTGAAATGATCCAAGGACAAGGGAAGCTGAGTTAAGACAATGCTGCTCTTGACTGGGTCATCCAGCAGGTTGCTTCAAGTGATAGTTTGAGGTAAGTTTGAGCCTGGCTTGTCACTAGCCCGCTGTGATTTCCAATGTGCTGTGCTCAATCCACTTGGCACTGCCATGGCAGAGCTGGGATGAGTCAGCCAATGCTTTCCTGCTTCCCAGTGACTTCCTGGGTGCCTGCAGGCTTGTGGTGACATCTCTAACACACCGATGTGTTCACACACACACACACATCTGAAGTTGAACCTCCTTTAGCTAATGATGGGACCTAATTCAAGTGCTGAAAATCCTCAAGGGCACTGGCGAAATCAGCCCAATGGACCTCAACATTGAAGCATGGAGCAAAACTGTAGAGACAAAAATGAAATGTATTTATTGCTGGAGAGGCACTTCCTTACACAAGGTGTGTGGGAGTGTGAAACTGGCTACAAAGCCATGTGGTCAAAGCTCACTCCCTGACCCTCTGCAAGAGAAGACGCACCCTAAAACTGGATGAGATCCTAGGATCCAGTAGCAAGAAAACAGGCTTGATGGGCCCATCAGACTCCCCTTGCTTGCATCAATTTTGTGCACGGATGTAGCAAGCCAGCCACTCCTGATGGTGATTGTCAATAGTGCGACAGGTGCTAATCACAAGTGAGAAGCAAAGTACAAGTAAAATCTCTGCCTGAGTTCAGCGTTGCCAACAAGACTGCCCTACTGTATCACATCTTTAGTGCTTCTTAAGAGCCAGTCCTCTCATTTTCTTCAACGTACCTAACAGCAATCCCACAAGAGAAACAAAGCACACACAAATATAAATAGTTCAAGTAGGTAGCTGCGTCAGCCTGTGTAGGCTGCAAAGGAACACAACCTTTCAAGAAAAGAAAGGAAACACAACGTTTCGGCTGTGGAGCCTTCTTCAGGTGTATTTTATACAAACGGTGTATTTGAAAAAACTGGGAAAATAATAATAGAGAATATAAAATCCTGTTAGAAAGCTTTCAAAATCCTATAGGGAAACAGTTACTGCAGTTCCCAAATGCAATGAACAGATTTAATAGGACCAGCTGTTCATTGTTGTAAATCTGGTTCATGTCATCTGCAGCTGCAGATATGCTATTGTTTTATCAGGGCATCTGATGCACTGGCTGGGATGCAAGGAAGATGGTAACAATGGTTTAAGCTAAATACGCCTCAGTCGTGGCCCTGAGGCAGACTAAATCCCTTGTCCGCAATGTTTTAATAAATCCCGCTGGGTGACTGAAATAACCCAAAATTCTAATTTGAGCTTCGCCGGGCGTTGCCAATTGGCACACATCTGGAATGAAGTGGAAAGCTGAACTTAATGCCAGTCTTTTTTCACTCTCTCACCCGGCCCCACCAGGGGCCAGCGGGGTTCATACGTCACCCTTAATTTATCCGATTCTAACCACTTTTTAGATCAATTTTGGTTTGCCCACTTAAACAGGTCATTTGTTCATTCAAGTAGAAATAATCTGATATGAGATTGCAGTAAATGTAGTTCTCCTGATGACTACAGCTGTCCATTCCTGACATAACTGAATCAATTAATTTACTAAATTGATCACTTGTTCCAAGTCATGACAAACTGATAATTGCCTTTAAGACTTTCTGACTCTCCTGGACCTGGGTGGGCCACCCCTGACTTAGAAGGATTAAGATGCCTTTGCAAAAGAGGATTATTTCTACACCCAACAACTGTTTTGTTTTTCTCCTCTTTACCACCTGTGCTAAAGATAGCACACTTATTCTGGACTCCACCCGTTTCTTCCCATACAATCTCCAGCCCATTGTCTGTTTCGATTTTCGGAATAACAAAGTCGCATTGCGACTTCTTTCTGCCCAACTAACAATACAAACCAAATACTGCGCTGTTTGTCTTGGTTGCCAGGCAACCACTGGTGTTTGAGGCCAGTCAGTATCCTGCGTCTGCACTTCCCTGACACAGGCAAGTCTGGGGGGGGGGGTGGGTAGGGGTACAAACGCAGCTGCAGAGCGCATTTTTATCCACCGTGCAGACATTCTGTGTTTGCATTTTGAGGTTTCATTTTTCGAAGCATCTTTCACACCGATGCAAAAAAAAACAAACTGTAAAGTAGTGTGTCAATGGAAGAGGACACAATGACCCAAAATAAGAAGTAAAAGTAGCTCATTTCGCAGAGGAAATGCCTAATTGCTGCAAAAGAGCAAAAGCAAGCTGTGTTGGTGGCGCCAGTGGCACGGGTGGCTACATGGTCTGGGGGCGCTGGCTGCAATTGGAGCAGGCCGGAAAAGCCATGGCTTATTGAAGGACGACAGAGTGAGGACCTCGTTACTCCTCCAAACGAGGCAGAGTCTCCCAGGGTGAAAAGGCTAAAGCACGGCTAATCCATGATTGAAAACGGCTCGATTCCAAATAAAAAAATAATAAAACACAGCATCAGCACAAGAGGGCAGTACCATTTGAGGATTTAGTATGTGAAACTTGCATAATATGGCCCAGGACATGAATTTATGCTTCTATAACTCTTGTCATTGAAATAAAAACAAACAACCTGTTTTTCTCTCTCGCTATTCAAAAAGATTCTCACTGCCTGGGAGCTGCTTTGAAATCAAGAGTTTTTTTACGCACTGATCTCAAAGGTTGAAGCCTTTTAACAGCAGGAAAGGAATCAAGCCAGATTGAATCACAAAAGAATTCCTTCTGTAACCAAGATATTAAAAATGAAAAACCATCTCTCCCTCATCTGGAAATACTGACTAATTCTCAATCTATGTGGCATCTGTGATAGATCCGGGGGTCTAAAAGTGCTGGAAAAGCTGTTGTGAAATAAATCCACAGGATTGTCCAAAATCCAAAGGAGCAAAGGATTGTCTGAATTTCTCATTCTAAAAGACAGGTTGCATCTGTTATCGATACAGAACAGTTCTGTTGTATTTAGTTTTGTTCAACGCTGATATGCTGTGTAGAATAAAGATTCGGGCACCCCGCATTTTAAAAGCACAGCACAGCACAGGTTGGGTGTCGCTGTGTTTTATATGGGAAGCTTTGGTCATGAAACCAGAGGTCAGCAAAAGTATGCTATACAAATAAGGGAAATAAGGAACGGCATTCAGAGCATAAGGAGATGTTTGTTCCCTGGGAATATTTCACACTCCAAAAGCGTGTTTCAGAAAGAGGTGTGAAATCCACATATACGTAGCAAAAAGGGTAAGAGACGCTCCCCCAAATATACCTATTCACTTCTAGCATATTTTTACTTTTTCGCTAAAACACGTAATTAAAAGTCACACAAGAAGTTCTGTAGGTATACAAACGTATGTTTAATATATGTAAAGGGGAATTTCACATGATCATGGGACTTGGCTATCTAGAAGAGTATTTATTCTGAACAGAGGATGAAGAAAGTTCACTGAAGAAGCAGCTTTTACAAAAACAGTTTGAGATGCACTTCCTCCCCATGCCCTTTTAACCACAAAGAATTCCAAACAAAAGTATTCAGACACGATTTTGTTGCCAGAACACTAGTATGTGTGTGTTTTCAGAATTCAAGCACTTGACATTTACCTTCTGGAAGGCCACGGCTTCATTCACACGTGCAGGACGATTCAGATTCGGGTGAAGGTATTGTCCCTTGCTGGAAAATACAGGAGGCTACACGTAGGGGGCCAAAAAGTACAGAGGAGGTAAAAGATTACGGGGGTCGACCACCAGGAAACACCCAAATATAAAATACAGATGTGGAAGGGGAGAGGGTGCCAAAGTATGGTCAACACAGAAGAAGGGGGAGGGCGGTCTTTCAGAAGGTGAACATTTCTTTTTGAACAAATCAAAGGTTTTTTCCACAAGTGGAAATATGTGATGAAGAATCCCCGATCTGCGCGAGTGAGCGTGTGCCCTCATGTGTTAGCGCTTTGCTGGCCTTTCCTTCGACCGGGCTCGGCAGTGCGGTTTCCTGGCCAGGAGCGTCAGCTGATCCCCCACACCCCTGCAGCCCACCTCCTGCAGTGCCCGTGACGAGTGGAGAGACGAGGGCCCGGGCGCGGAGCTGTAGGGCCTCACACCACAACCTAGAACTAGACTTTCGATCTCGCCAGACGTCTCGTGTTGCTTCCTGCAGCGTGTCTTTGAAGCCACTTGATTCTTTCTCCCCCTTCGCAGCTCCTATCTCTAATGGTCTGCAAGAAAGCAAACCGATAAAGGACGGAACTGCACGTCGCAGTAATAAAAGGATTTTATTGCCCTTATTATTTTATCCAATTTCCCTTTAGTGTTTTGTTGTTGGTGGTGGTGGCAGTAAATCAGGCTGCTCTCTTTTTAGAGCCCCGTTCTGAAGTAAAATCAGACACTTTCTACATATCCAGGTTTTAGCGGGTTAGGGATTGTTGAAAACAGTATGATTTTGAACCCTTCACCAGATTTTCACAAGAACAATGCTGTCTTTTCTTAGGTTAGAACAAGAGGTTGAATATGCTGCAAAAATATTAATCTGACGATATTTAAAAAAATAGCTGCCTGTGGTTATGGAAAAAAAGATTAAGATAATGCAATCTGAACAACAGCAAGCCTTCACTAATTACTAGTTTAATTATTGAGGTTATTTGTCTAATAGCGTATAAATGAGTATAAATAACATATAAATGAGTTTCATGCAATCATGTTTCAAAGCCAAGTGACAGATACACAATCACCATATTTCCTTCATCGCTGTGGCCATTTTCCTCTACCATTTAGTTTAACTTTGAGTATTCAAATCTTAATTTAAGCTGAAAAACGTGCAACCTTTCCAGAGATTCAAAATGATTCCTCCTTTTGGGTTTGAAATAACACATTGTAATTTCAAGTGTCTTTATGTTATAAAAGGAAAAAGACTCTTTAAGACTCTTTCTTAAGAGTCTATAGAAATATGCGATATTAAACTATTTTCTTACAAGTACTGGTGTAACTAGACTCTGTTCATCTGCAAAACTGACATCGCACAGAAGGAACAGTTTTTCCAAGACACATACTCCAAAATGTGCTGACTAGAAAAAAACAACCCTAAGAAACCAGTCTCAGCCAGGTTATACTAATACCAAAAGGTTGTAATCCTTAAAGAGCTTTTTTTCTTTTCAAAGACAAAGAGGTAAGATATGAGTCTCATGCTTGAAATAAATGATGACCTAATGTTAGTAAGACTGTAGAAAGAACACATTGGTGAGATTATATCAATCATGATTCACACATATACAGTAGTGAGTACATTTAGAAGTAGAAAGGTAGGTACTTTCCCTCATGATTTAACTGCTGAAAATATAACCTTGTGATCAGCTCCTACGCATTCTCAAACTGACTATTTTATTTCATTCTCGAAGTCATTTTAAGTACTGGGAGGAAATGCTTAATGAAAAGGTAGCCGATCATAAAAGTGCAAATCTATAGTATGATAAAAAAACAAATATATATACAAGAAATAACAAAACAGATGGAAGTATTAGCAAACAGTTCCTTAACAGCTTCCTAAACCTGAATTTAACTATGAAGGACATCCAAACTAAATGAAGCAGAATTAAACAAGCTTGTCAGCGAGGCTGTGAATCAGCCACTTTTCCTACTGAACTGAACTACTGTCCATGGTCACTTATTAAGTAATCAATTATGTGAAAGTGGTACAGAGAATATACTGTACTCATGCCCTAACTTGCCACTTGCCTGACACACAGAGGAAATCCCCACATGCAGAAGAGCAGTACGATCCCAGGGCAAGCACCTGCCTAGGAGATCTGCCAGCTCTGACCCCACCCTTTCGTTTCAATTTCTGACACAATCTTTATCCCAGAGCACCCCACACTGCGGATGCAGTTCGGAAATGAAACTGGGAGAGCGTTTTCCTTTTGCACTCCATATCTCAAGAGCATGGTTATGGAACAATTTTTATTTTCTTGAGGGATGATCACATCCATTTCAGGAAATACCAAGTACCACTGAAGAAAGCATGTAATATTCTTTAACAGAATTATAGAAAGGTAGACACGGGGTTTCAGACATTAGCCATACACTTTTTACCAATGCCAAAAGCACAAGTAATTTAGGGTTCTAAGAATACAACAGGGAGAGATGCTAATAATGATACAGTGGGTATAGAAAGTCACCACCCCCTTTCAAAATGTCCACCTTTTGTTGGCCTAAAGCTCAAAAAGAAGACAAATAAAATCTGACTTTCCATTTTTATTTACAAATTGTACCTTGCAACATCCAAGTGAAAAAAGAAAGCTATATTTCTGAAGGAACGGTGGAATTACAGGGTTGATCATACTTGATGGAAGCACCTTTTGCTTGAATTACAGACTTTAGTCTGTTTGGATACATCTCTACCGACTTGGCACACCTGACCGTTGATGGACTGCCCTCTTCAAGTCATTCCAAAGATTTTTTATGGGATTGAGGTCGGGGCTCTGACAAGGCCACTCAAGAACATTCACCTTCCTGTCCTTCAGTCACTGTACAGTGGCTTTGGCGGTGTGCTTTGGGTCATTGTCATGTTGAAAGGTGAACCATCTTCCCATTTTCAACTTCCTGGCTGAAGGCTGCAGGTCTTCTTCGAGAATTTGCCTGTATTTTGCACCATACATCCTCCCTTCTATCCTGACAAGTGCCCCAGTCCCAGTGGAAAAGAAAGAGCCCCACAGTAGGATGCTGCCACCAGCGTGCTTTACTGTAGGAATGGTGCCATAAAGGCCTGTAGCTTGTTCAAAGTTGCCATCGGCCTCCTGGTAGCCTCTCTGATCAGTCTCCTTCTTGCTCAGTCATCCAGTTTGGAGGATCAGCCTGATCTAAGCAAGGTCTGGGTGGTGCCACACGCCTTCTACTTCTTAATGATGGTCTTGACTGTGCTCCATGGGTACTGAAAGCCTTTGAAATCTTTTTATAACCATCTCCTGACTTGTGCCTTTCCACAACTTTATCTTGAAGCTCTTCTGAGAGAACCGTTCTGCCCATAGTGGTGTCTTTGCTTTGAAATGCACTTCCAAGCAGTGGAATCCTCTAGAAACAACTGCTTTTATTCTGAACTAATCACAATCACCACAACAGATCACAGGTGGGAGCCAATTAGTTTGTTGTGGGATCTATAAGGTGATGGGTTATACCTGAGCAAGTTTACAAATACAATTGTGAGGGGGGTGTTCACTAATCCAAATAAGGTATTTTACTGTTGTAATATTAATTCATTTTCAGAATGTTTTCAAATTGTATTTTCACTTGGCTAATATGGGTTACTGTGTGTAAAAAAAAATGGAACAAACTTAATTTAATTTGTTTTTATTTTCAGAGTGTTATACAACACAAGGCACACATTTTTAAAGGGGGGGGGGGACTTTCTATACCCACTGTGTATGGGACTTGATGTCAGATAACTCAGAACCAAATCTTTGAAAGTTAAACACCTTAAGGATCAGCATGTCCAGCTTCAAAATGCATGTCATTTTGATTGCAAGTTACTTGATCAGACATGATCAGACATGAGCTCTGAAAGACGAAACAGACATGGTGTTTCTCAAAACACCTCCATCAAACCTGATGTAAAGGAACACGATCCATGTCTCCAAAACCAGAGGACATTAGATCCTCCACCGATTAAGTCTGACACCCCTGCCCTAGATGCGACTGTGGGCTTGTACATTTTCTCTGCAAGATAATGGGGAAAGCAATATGGGACTAAGTAGCCACTTTCACATTTAAAAAAAGGGGGCTTCTTCTCCTTCAGTAGCGAGCTCTCTGTGGGAAGGAGAGCATCTCAGGGGGAGATTAAGGAACAAGGGGAGCTTTCCTTTCTTGAGAAAAGGCAGCGGCCGCTGACATGTTGTGAACAAGTGTGCTCAAGGGATGACAGAAAAGCCCAGCGCAATAACCAGAGAGGGAATTTTTGTACACTGCTTACGATCAAGTCTTACTCACCTGCCTTTTGCCCTTCAACAATTTGTTGCTGACCGTATACTCTGACTCAGCAGGCAACAGCTGAGAAACAGAAAGCCTGATTTGAGTTTGTAGTTGCTCTTCACTGAAGATAAAATATCTACCACAGTCTTAATTCAATCCCCCTTTTCAAAATCATTTTAGAGGACATTTTTATTTCCCAATAAAAGCTTTGAGCGCACATGTTGCTAAATACATGTTTACACATGACGGCAGTCATGACATCAAAATAACTATTATAGCAAATCAAATGTTTCATGTTTCTACCTGGACGAGCGCAATTGTTTTGACCATTATCCTCCCCAAAGAATAACTCAAGGTACTGGAAACATGGAATAAAAAAGAATTCAATATGAAGATACTGAAACAAGAGCTTATTTTTAAATTCTGAAAAGAAGGGAATTTCAGTATAGGTGACAATAAAAGCCAAAGTGTTAACCTCTTTAACAACCGGGCAGTCTTAAGCAGAAGTGGAAAACACCACTGCAATCCACAGCTGCCATTTACACTGACAATGACAAGTGTCTGAGGCTACATGAGACAGCAAATTGCAAGAGTGTTTCTTCTGATGACATGATAGAGGTATCACAAGAAAACACTCCATCTCTCACTCATTTGGGTGTTTTTTTTATATTTATTTTTCCAACTCCTTCTTGTGAGCATTTTCAAACCTTCCAAAACTTTTGCACTACCATCACTAATAGTAACAGTGATAATAATATACTGTGTGAAATAACATATAACAAATACAGTAGCTACAGTATCATGCATCTGATTGATATACTGACGTAAGTCAGTCTAATTGATCTACTGATCTAAGCCCCCCCCCACACACACACAAAACATTTAATGTTCAAAGTTATTTTCCTGTGGACATACTGCAGACAAATTCTGCAATATATTTTACATTTAGCTAGTCATCCACTTCTTATCCACAGGAGAAAGGGAGATTCTAAATTTAGTTTCCCAGAAAAATAAAACATCAATATTGAAGAGGAATTTAAGGGATGATAATAGTACTCAGCTAAATTAGCTTACTTTTACCCGAATAATCCACTTTTTTAGCGATTCGAGCAGTACAATATAAGAGACAGTTCCGTAACTGTCTACAACTTTCAAAAACACTAACAATGTGGAGATATTAAGTAACTTCTACGGGTAAAACAGTTAATCAGAATTCAGATAACTGGTATTCGTGCCAACAAACCAAATACACCCAAAGAGTAATAGAAAAGTGTACTACTGGTATCCCCACGTACTGTAGGGCTACAGCAACACGAAACGGACCCCCTCTGGCGGCCATAAATTATGTTTTCGACAATACTGGTTTTTTTTTGGGTGGGGGTAAAAACGAATATTTTCGTTTCGCTTATATCGTGCTGACGGTTTCGCCGTGCCACGACATGACACAAAACCGTTTCCATGTCATGACTGGAAATGTCGCCCCAGCTAACACGGGCCTGTTCACCGAGGGCGAAAGCAAAACCTCGCTCGCCGACTCCCCGCGGCCGGGAAGAGCCGGGCTGCGCTTCTGGTAAACGGAGGTCTGACACAGAGCCTCCCAGAACGAATGAGTTAACCGTGAAATCACATCGCGGCTCAGAAAACACCCCGGTTCCTAACCATGAATCACTAGTTTCTTTCAACGATGAGAACAGAAACGACGATTAATCGATTAATCCTGTCACTGCGGCTCAGCCGCTTATTGAAGGTTTTTAAGGGCTGAAAACGGTTAACAATCACACCCAACTGCTGCTGCTCACAAATGTGAACGGGGTTATAGTCTGTGTGGACTGAGCACACCTCTGTCCACAGACTGAGATAGTTTTAGACATGGCACGCACGTCCCTGCGTGTGTATATCCATGTTGTATCTGTCCGGCTACCACGCAGGTAGGCACATTGATACAGTTTCTTGATAATTTCTGCTGAAACTGAAACAGTCCGTCCAGCTGTCCAACAGAATACAAACAAACCCGAGTGACGTGACGTGACGTGACGCGATGCTGGGAGTGCCGCCGCTCAGCCGGGCAGGAGGTGGAGACTCTGGATAATATATAAACCACGCAGCCGCAACTCCAAGTACTGCGCAGCATATAAAGTACTATTCAACAGTACAGGAAAGTAGCCTGCAGATCTTCCTTTTTTTTATTTTCCCGGGTAGCACAAAATACAATCTCTTGTTCTCCCAAGATGTCTGATGTACTCGCCGAGGAGACGCTTTTGGTAAGAAAGCCGTTCTGTCTACTGTATTTCTTTTGTTAACTGAACTTAAAAAAAAAAAGCCTTAGGAGCAACAGTTGTGGGGGTACTACTGCTATTCTCAAAGGGATCAGCATTCATTTACACTCGGGAAACGCTACAAGTGGATTAGCTTCAACCGTAAAGTCGGAATAAACGTTTGTTGTTTTGAGTTGCTTTCAGTAATTTTAGAAACTCGTCTTTTGAACTGTACAGGCTGGAGTGTGGGGCTTGAGCTTCACAAGCAACTAGCAGAAGTTTCATTCAAGGCCGAATAGGGGAAAAAGTTTTAGCGGCGGAGACTTTTACAAGTAACGTCGGGGGGGGGGGGGGGGAGTGTTATTGCTTTTTCAGCGTGGAATTAACGTCTACCTGGGTTCAATGTATACAGGATAAACTTGATAAACTAGTGTTTATTGGGGGTCATAAAAAGGTTTTTCCCAAAGACAAGGTTAAAGATTATTTCTAACAGCTTTCCAGCGAGATGGGTTGTGTAACAAAGCCGCGACTTCAACAAAGCGTTTTAAGTTTAAACTTGTGCACATACAGCATGAAACGTGTTTTTCCCCCCAGGTGAATGGAAATGTATGTTTAACCGCAGACACTACAGAAGTGTGACAGTCACATTCGGCTCATCCGCTTTTGCTGTGATGTGATATTTTCAGACCTGCTGTATTTATCAGTTGTTGTTTGTTTTGTTCCCCCCCATAAACAGAATTTGTTGAACATGAGTTTGGAGGAGTCCTTCTGTCAGAAACCAATTAAGCAAATGGCACTTCGTCGCAACCTGTCGACCTCCGCACAACCCTCCGCGACACACTACAGGACCGACGCCTTCAGCTCCGAGCAGCTGAGCGACATCGAAGGCTGGCCGGTAGACAGTCTGTGGAGTAAAACCTCGCCGACTCGGGGCTTGAACACTTTCAGGTCCGATCGCTCCATGAGCCTGACGGAGGGCAGTATCCAGGGTTTGGGCAGAACCAGGACCCCCGAGGTACCCCCTCCGCCTGGCTTTCCTCCTCTCAACGCCTCGGCGCTCTCCAGCCGCTACAAGACCGAGCTGTGTCGCAGCTACCAGGAGAACAGGACCTGCAAATACGGCAACAAGTGCCAGTTCGCCCACGGAGAGGCAGAACTCCGTGGCCAGTACCGCCACCCCAAGTACAAAACGGAGGCTTGCCGCACCTTCTACAATTTCGGGTACTGCCCTTACGGATCGCGCTGTCACTTTATCCACGAGGAGAAGCCGTACTCCGCCGCTTTGCAGCAGGGATCCCCGGCCCCCGACGGTCAGCAGCCGCGCCTGTTCCGCCAAAGTGTCAGCTTCGGCGGTTTCCCCGGCTCCAGGAGCTCCCCTCCCCCGACTCTGCAGGACCCCCTGGGCTTCACCCGGGCGCCCTCTGTATCCCCGCCTCCAGCCGACCTGCTGTCGCCGGTCTTCAGCGAAGCCGGTGGCCCGTCCTTGAAGAGCGCCTTCCAGTTCTGCCAGAGCCGCCCGAGCCTGAGCGACATCCACAGCATCCCCCACATCGTGGAGCCCCAGAAGTCCGCGTGCTGCGTGTGCGGACACAGCAGCGGCTTCCAGGCCGCCGTGGGCAAAGCCAACGCCAAGGAAGACCAGAACAGCCCTTACATCCCGCTGCCCAACCTTCAGCGCTTCTCCTCTGAAGACTCGCTTTCGGACCGGGAAAGTTACAGTAGCTCCGGCAGCATGAGCGGTTCGGAGTCGCCCACTTTCGACAGCATCGGGTCCAAGCGGCTCTCGGTGTTTGCTCGCATGTCCCTTTCCGACTAAAACGCACAAGTTTAAAAAAAAAAATATATATCCCCAAGAGACATTTCCAGTATCTAATCTAAACGAACCTTGGAGATACTATTTTTAAGATACATTAAAAATTAGAATATGATGCGCAGAAACACTTTATTTATATTTATAATTATTTTTGCTCAGTGAATATTTGGTACACATTCTTACTGCAAACCAAAGCTCTATTTTTATAATTATATATTATCTTTTCTATCAAAGTGGTCTTCCATTAAAATGCCTTATTTAAATGCATATCTTATTAAATCAACACAGCGTTCACAATTTGTTACTGACCATAAAGCTGTTAGGGCGGTTTTTAATTCAAGAAATACCTCTGTTCTTTCATATTCTTTCCAGAGCTTATCAAACAGAGTCAGGGTTCCAGTTTTTCTAACCTGTTTTTACACGCTTTCTGTGTAAAAAAAAAACACTTTTTTTTTCTTTCCTGTAAATTTAATATCAGTATTTTTAAGATATGAAACCATTAATGTGACAAACTTGAAAGAAAATATCCACTATTTTCTGCACTTTAAAATTCATTATTGGGAGTTTCTCTGCATGTAGCATTTTAACAAAGCTTTATATTTTTTTACCGAATAAGCAATATGTTCCACGTGAGTCTGTGTGTGTGTATGTATATATACACACAGACATAGGAACAAGACCAACCTCTGATTAATATGTGCCATTTATAGTCCTAAAGATGACAATTACAAAACTTATGCATTGACATATACTTAGAATGTTTAAGTTACTGTTTCTGCTTGTAATGCTTTTTCTCATGTATTGAATCATTTTATGGCCAATGTAAGGAGATGCAATAATGTCAACTTTGGTGTGTTAGAGGCATATATATATATTTTGAAGCTACAGGTTTGTGTTGTATAATGTGTGACAACTCTGCCAGGGACTTCATACTAGAGTTGGCTCATTCATTGCCAGGGAAAACAGTTAGAACAATGCAGTACTTCCTTATAATTGTTTGTTTGTTCTATGTATGTGTTAAAATTGCGAACTAATATTTATTATACTTATTTATTGAAAAAAATTACATTTTTATTTTTACTTATTTATCAAACAATAAAACTGTTTGGACTCACTATGTGTGATACAAATGTTGCTACTGGAAGTGATTTTTTTTAAAAATTATGTAATAATAAAACAGTAAATGCTCAAAGCTGATTCAATGCCTCTCAAGGTGACGTTGATAATCCAAGCAGTATGACTGAAAAGTGCTGTTTTGTCCCTTGTCATAAATTCAAGAAGATGCCAGAACAGGAAGTCACATTGTAGAAGCTGGCCAACAAAAAAACACCACTAACAATTAGCCGATCAGTGAATAGCCTTCTTCTTCTGTATAGTGGTGGACCCAGTGTAATGTCCCTTGTCTAGTTAATATGGCCCAGACATGTACTACCACTGCATCTTAACACGTATTAAATGGTTAATTAAGTTAAAGATAATTGGTTGAAGTTCCTGCTGTATGGAAATACATCTACCCAAGACACCTAAAGCAATAGACACTGGACACCTAATGCAATGGCTCTGTACATTCAACATTGCAACTGAAACAACAGAGCGGCGGGATTGATAAAGAATGTTTGTGTTGTCCAAAAACTGCCAACCCCAAAGCCTCCATGATTAAATTTTTAAAAAATCCAGATTTATTTTCTCCTAAATCAGATTTTTCAAACGTTATGGTTTGGTCACCTAAATTACCTCAAAAAGAGTTGGTCAGATCAGATCCTGATGTGTAAAGCAGAAATAAAAAAAAACAGTCCCAGGTGAGATGCCACCCGTTATTAATGACTTAATCGCATAACTCCCAGGTGTTCAAGCACAATCAATATGGATATTTGCTCAAGTCCCTCCTCCAATAAAGAACAATGTGAAAAACAGGAGAGCTCTACTTAACTCACTGCAGAATGGAGACCTGAAACACTTAAGAAAGACTAGAAATGTGGAGTGTATTCGGCTGACCAGGCTGAGTTGGCTACTAATAACTGATGGCTCCATGCTGAAAAGAGAAGAAAAGAAACACAAGGCTCCACAGCTGAAATGTTGTTTCTTTTCTTCTCTTTTCAACCTGGAATAAACCTTTTCTTATTTCCTTTGTTTCTACAAAGGACCACAAGGTGTCAGTTTAAACTAGGCTTTCTTGTTCCAGACTCCCACAACTCTTTGTGTAAAGAATAGCCTGTTTTCTATTCTAAATGCACTTCTGCTTTCTACAGGTGTCCCCGTGTCCCCTGGTTCAAGTTTCACTGTCAACCCTGAACAAGTCCCTTGGGTTGATTTTATCAACACCATTGAATATTCAGAGTTGCTGAATCAAATCTCTAATTAGTGATTAATTGAACCCGAATAGTTCAATTCTGGTCTGTGCAAGGCTAGAGATTCAGTTGTCTGTAAAAATGTATTACATTACAGGCCTGGGAATGCACCTAGCTGCTTTGCTCTGGACTGATTCCATTTTTTTAAAACAAGGTAACACAAACTGTACTGAACTTTACTGTACCTCCGAAGAAGGCTCCACAGCCGAAATGTTGCATTTCTTTTCTTCTCTTTTCAGGATGGAATAAACCTTTACTTGTTTCTTTGCAATTATGCATGCTGCCACAGCTACCTACCTGAATACTTTTCTGAAGAGGTCTTTCTAGTGCACTGTGCACTTTGCAAGTGGATAGAAAAGGGTATTGCAGGAAGACATCACTGTTCGAAACAAGGTTTACGGTCTTTGGGTGAACAGGGTATTTCTGAATGAAAATCTTTTGATGCCACCAGAGATGACAAAAGAGGGGGGATTCAGTCAGAGCTGGTCAGCTGTAGACGATTCCTACCTGTCTTTGTGGGATTAAAAAGGGCGGAGTGGTGGCTCTGTGGCTCAGGATCTGCACCTGTGGCTGGAAGGTTGCCGGTTCGTATCCTGCAGCTGACAGAGGAATCTGACTCCATTGAGCCCCTGAGCAAGGCCCTTAACCCCAGCTGCTCCAGGGTTGACCTGCACTCTGACCCCCAGCTCCTCTCCCTGTCTGTGTGTCTCATGGAGAGCAAGTTGGGATATGCAAAAAGACAAATTCATAACACAAGAAATTGTATATGGCCAATAAAGTGATCTTATCTTAAAGGAGAGGGAAGCATTTTGCCCTCTCCTAAAGTGAACTAGCAATTCAACAAAAATGGTTAAGACTGTGTCATTTTTTAATTAAAATTGCTGCTTGAATTTTCACCAGTATCATAGGATGTGGAAACCAATGCCTCCAAAACCACAAGAGCTGCAGCTCTCCCAGCTTCCACCATCCCAGAGTGGCCCAGGGACATTGGAATGACAGTCCTGGGAATAAAGTAGTCCTTCCCACACCCCTTTTCCAATTCCTTAAACAAAGCACCCCTCTTTCCCTGCAACACTTTGCAGCAGGGATGGAGTTTACAGTGCTCATCACCTTCTGAGCATGAGAGAATGAAGTTTGGTCACTAAGAGTTTTAAATGGAACTTTGAGACTTTAAAAGGCAAAGACTACAGGATCTCACGTAACACAAGCAAAAACACTGCAGCCTCTTCCCGTACGCCAGGGCCCCAGGACACCTCACCTCACAGGCCTGTGCTGACTGTACTGGAAGCCTGTCTATACGATGGGCCATATTCATGACACTGGGTTTGGGAAAACAGCGTCAGAACTCCTTACTCCAGCCAACACACCCCACCAGAGCACATTAATCACACGTTCAGATACCTTGACATTACGCTTGCAGAGCTGACAAAAAGGCTGTAACAAACCATTAAAAAAAACCCCAGTGAATTCACTAATGTATGATGGTAGGAAAGACTTCAGAAGATAAAATTGTACCAAGTGTCTAGATTTGAACACAAGATGAGCATCATTAATATCTCTGATGGCACAGAGGGTGATTCTTGTGTGAATTAGCTGTGCTGTGCTGAACAAAACTCAAAATATGATGAAAAACATTTGCAAAGGGAACCTTATAAGACACAGCTCTGGCAGGTTCACAAAACATCTTCTGCCTTTACTTCTTTAGGAATACTATGAAATTCAATTTTTCTTCAGGAAAACATTTCAATTATATCTATTCTCTACTAATCATTTAGACCAAAACATTCTTGTACAGGGTGGTCATAATATTTGCACAATACAACACAACTCATAACACAGCCACAACTGCAACCTGCAACAGCCCAGGTGATCTGTCTGTGGCTCATCTCCATGCAATTTACTGTAAGTCTCCCTCATAGCTAGCAATAAAACAAAAACGGTTACGCCTGTGTTCTTTTGTTTACTAAACGTTATTTAAAAATTGCTGTTTGAATTTTCACCAGTATCATAGGATGTGGTTAACAAAACCTCCACAACCACAACAGCAGCCACGTGTGCAACAGATGAGGGAAAAAACAAATATTTTTTTTTATTGTTCAAGTCATATAGCAGGAAAGTAAAAAAGCATTTCTTTTCCACTTTGAGACCGTGCTGCTTAGCAATGGAAGAGGCTTGTTTCCAGTGCCCCCCATGCCCTGTAGTGTGTAAAATCACTCACACTCTTCCTTCTCAGCCCCTCATTGTCTTGTCTGCGGAGGCCGACAGATGTTGAAGAGATATCGTTTTCTAGACCACAGGAACAAACGTTACTAATGATCTGAGGGTTATTTTAATTTTTGTTTTTTCAAACACAAAATGAACAAGCGTAAGAATACATATTGCTATGCTATATCCTCCCCACCATCAACCATCAGTGGTACTCCCACCAAGTTTCCTTCTTAAGAACCTCTAAAATGAAGTCCGACGTCTACAACAAACCCTGCATTGCAATATGGATCTGACTGTCACCATCTTCCACCATCCCCTCCTCAGTACCTAGGACCTGAGCAGTACAGAACTCCACATACATAATGCCACCGAGCAGCAGGATTCCAGGATGTCAGGGGTTGGAATGCCTAAGCAGAGAGACCTGCCTACAGGAGCACTTGGAAAATGCAGTTTAGATTTTTACCATAGAAGAAAGTGGCATCAGCTCCTAACCAGGGGATTGAGGGTTGAAATCTCCACCTGGGACTCTGCTGTTGTGCCCCTGAGCATGGTGTTTCATTCATATTGCTTCAGTAAAATGGTCAGTTGTGCAGAAGGATCCAAAAGGTAAGCTGATTTGTATAATCTCCATGTCAAATCAATTAATAAATATCTCCAAACCACTAATAGAAACAAAAATGGTTAAAAATGTTGTTAACATCTTTTGATCGTCATTGAAAAGTTTTCACAAAATGTTCTAGCGAAGTAAGAACTAGTAACGGAACTGACAAGAGTAAAAGTTTTTTTGCGAACACTCTGATGTAATTGAGAGCTAAGGTTCCAAAAGAAGGCACACAGTGTGCAAATACTGCACACGTCACATGCAGCCCCTGGAACCACTGGAATTCCCAGGAAGCCCAGAGAGGGTTCCAGGATTTTCACTCCCTGTCTAAAATGTTCCAGAGTTCCTCCCTTCCCGCTCACTTTCTGCCTAGATATGGGACAGAGGTTTTTCTCGACCGAAAAACCCCCAACAAATTCAACAGAAACGGCACAGTGTGGCTCGTATCCCTAGCCATATTTGAACAGGGCGAAACAGTGAAAAAACTGAGAGATGATACACGGAAAACTCTGCCTCTTTGGCAGTCATTAGGAAACCTGGCCGCGAAACAAGCGAAAAAAGGGAGGGGTGATAGTGTGAAAACTGTGCTCTCTCTCTTTGGTTGTCATTAGGATAGATGGCCGAAAACTGCAGCTTAGCTCTGGCTTTGAAGTGTCCCACTGTGGGTATTCCCACCGCAGTACCGAGTACTGTCACAGATTATTGTCATGGAAAATGAGAATGGGTTAATGCAGAAAAGGGCACTGAGGTCCTGACGAGGCAAAAGCAACTGGCGTGCCTGTGATCTATGCAAGGCTTCTGAGCCCACTCCACGCGGGCATTTCGATCAAACAGCAGTGGTCGGCATGATTTTTTAGTGCCCTGCAATTCCGGTCTTCATGACACCTGATGCACTTTCTCACTCCTCTGAACTGTCTGCACGGCAGTGCGAAATTTCTTTCCTGACCATTAGGCTGGGTAATCAGTGAGCAAACAATCCCAGATTTTTTTTTTCCCCTGTCTTGGACAAACATTTGCTCAGAGTGGGCAGCAGTAACCATTTCACTGCTGCCCCCAGCTGAACACAGAGGGCCGTTTGTTCTCAGGACAGGACATGTCAGGACAGGGGTGGGGGGGGGGAGCTGACACAATTGTTAATGAAAGAATCATTAACCATGTCTGCTTTGATTTTTTTTTCCTCACTGCAGTGCATAAAGGAAAACACTGTTCATTCATTCTTTTAATTAAGGAAAACTTGTTGCCATGATTAAACAAAAAGGGGGTAAATCATTCTTTTACTTCAGACTTTATTGTCTCTCATGGGCGATGGCAGGGGGTACAGGTGAAACCAGACATGAGTTGCGGTTTATGTAACAAGAGAAGCATTGACCTCATATAATTACCTAATTTGTTTTTTCTTACTTGTTCTGTTTCTGTCCTAGTGGCTGAAAGTAACTTCACCGCACATGACACGTTCAGTAATTAAGAATCCTTTCAGACTTATTAAATGTCTGTGGGATGGTACAGTTTCCTGAGCTGTGAAAGAGTCTTGTGTTTCATGCTGAGGTAAGTAGGGTTAATGAGTCCATGAAAAGGCAGGCTTCTAGTTTTTTAGTGCCCAGTACCCCAGAATGTATTTCAATGAAAAAAAAAACTATGCACCCCAAATTCACATCGCAAACATTTTGAAGTAAACCACATCTTAATCAACACAAATAGTAAATCCTATGAGGCCTTCCAGTGTTTCCAAAGAATGAAGTTGACTACAATACCTTTTTTCCACTTAAGAAAGCTATACTCTTTATGTGTTTTTATTCCACAGTACAAATGTGACTGTGCATATCAAATTATCCTCACCCAAGATAAAGAGATAAAAACATAAAAATATATATCCACAACTGCCAAACATGTACACAATCTATGTACACTCACAATTTTAACATACATATCCATACTAAAGGTCTCCCACATGACTATGTGTATGAGATTCTTCCCGGCGATAAAGCACAGGGTGTGGCCCAGGGACATTGGAATGACACTCCTGGGAATAAAGTACAGTCCTTCCCACACCCATTTTCCAATTCCTTAAACGAAGCACCTCTCTTTCCCTGCAACACTTTGCAGCAGGGATGGAGTTTACAGTGCTCATCACCTTCTGAGAGAATGAAGACTGTAAGATAAGGTACAATCACTTGTATACAATATATACAATTTCTTGTGTTAGGAATTTGTCTTTTCGCAGACCCCAACTTGCTCTCCATGAGACACACAGACAGGGAGAGAAGCTGGGGGTCAGAGCGCAGGGTCGGCCATTTATACGGCGCCTCTGGAGCAGCTGGGGTGAAGGGCCTTGCTCAGGGGCCCAATGGAGTAGGATTCCTCTGCCGGCCGCAGGATACGAACCTACCAGCCACAGGCGCAGATCCTCAGCCACAGAGCCACCGCTCCACCCTATAGCACCTCATGTAACACAAGCAAAAACACTACAGCCTCTTCCTGTGTGCCAGGGCTCTGGGATACCTCACCTCACAGGTCGGAGAATACCAGTAAAATACAATTTTTCTTTAGGAAAATATTCCAGTTAGATCTATCGCCTACACAGCCTCACCTGCAACCTGTAACAGCCCTGGTAATCTGACTGTGGCTCATCTCCATGCAATTTACTGTATATCCAGATAAGAATGTGAGAAGGTCAGTCCGTTTCTAGCTCCACAGGATTGCTTTTGCAACTAATGTTAAATGTATAAAGTGAGGTCCCCTTTATAGCTAGGTAAAGGTCAACCTGAAAGTGATCACAAAGCAGCAACAGACGTGGGCTTAGAAGTCAATCAATGCCAATCTGACTAACTGGGAAGACCACATGGAATTTCATTCAGAAATGTGAAGCCTGATGGTGACTTCATTAAGGACACCACCCTACAGACACCCCGTTTTTAATAATGTGCACAGGATGGTGTCTGCGGCACACTTTAATTTAGAGTAGGTGAATGAATCATTTTATGAACAGAATAGTAAACCATGTTTGGGCGTCTAAACCAAGTATCTAACACATGACAATGCTTCAGTTAGTAACCTCCTCCACAGACTGCATTGTAATTAACTGACAATGTGAATGACAAGGCAAAAAGATCTCAGTTTAACAGAAATGGATCAAAGGCTTAAAGTGATACATTTCTTCAAACCTGATTCAATTCCTGATTTTTCTAAATGAACCAAAACTTAGCAATACTAGTGATTCCCCCTATATCTCCTTTCTGAAATATCATTGCAAGTTCAGCACAAAGCTCAAAAGGGAGCAAACCAAGAAATTTGATTTTTAGATTTTATTTTCTACGTTTTGGGGAAATAATTAAGCCAGGAAAACAAAAATGATCAGAGCAACTGAATGAGTGCCTGCTCCACTCAGTGGGGAGAAGCAAAAGGCAAGGCTGCAAATTTGTGCATCAACTGCCTTTAAATTCACGGCAAATCCCTACTCAAAACCTATCCAGCACGTCAAGGGCAGTATTCAATTCATTCCCCACGAGCAGTCTCACAGTCAACACTGTGAAATAATTCTTACGTTATGACTTTTACATCATATCTACCCAACAGTCGCGCGAGTTCCAAATTTTAGCAATCAGGGCTTTTTTATCCTAGTCGGCAGCTTCAAGCAAAGAACAGGATTCACACTGGACAGACTTTTGCATGGTTACACCGGTGAGAGCCACGCTATAACGATTTCCAGAGGGGGTCGATGGTGCGAAAACTAAAGTGGCTCTCATCTGGACAGATATGCTCACTGCATGGACAGGGGGAATCTGAAGACCTGGCTATTGCATGAGACACTCATGGTAGCTGAATAGCAACATGAGGGGGTTGATACAATGGTACGGACAGATCTGAGACATTACTGAACACTACTATCACTCCTGTGTCAGGTTCCGGCTTGTGGTTGTACCCTGTGCCATATACAGCAAACTGAAACACCACTAGTATACAAATAGCTTTTAATCTATTTTTAAAGAGCAGAGCTACTCTTAGGTGCAGAAGCTAACTGACAAGACCACATTTTAATTTCCGCATGTTTTTCGTAAACCACCTCCAGTTTAAAAAAACACCCTACTGTATTAAATCAAACAAGATGATGGATAAACATGTTTGAGCCCTCTTAACAGGGGAGTGACAGCAAACCACACTGATTCTGAAAATAGATATTATACTGAAAATAGAGGAGAAACGAAAAGGCCAAGACTACAGTATTGATCTTAAAGTTTAAGGCATCAGAGAATAGCACAGGACCAGCTTGTATTACTAAAGCTCTTACATTCACACTGGGGTATAACCTGCTGTAAACAGATAAACAGATGACAGGACAATGACAATTTGTATGGAAGAAACAAGCCAGGCTTGCAGTGTCAGTGAGAAGCCTTTCACTGTTTCAGTCATGTTACAAGATGCTCGGACAGGCAGGCGCTCCAAGGAACATCAGAACCATAACCAATAACCTTGATTCGCTTTGTGAATTTTACTCTAGTATTCCTGGTGCCGCGAAAAACATTCTACATATACTATGCACAAACGAGACATTAAGACAGAGCGTGTAAAATTCTGATTAAGCAGATAGAAAGCCCTGGAAAAAAAGCAGATGCCAGGTGGCTCTGGTTTTAAACAGCGTCTTTCTGAGGGAAGTTTCAGAAACAGGCGGTCTCTCTGAGTTAGTAGGCCATTGAGCTCCTTCTGTGGGCAGGAGGGGATATCAGCAATCTTTCCTGTCCACTTCTTTGCTCTGGAACTGTACAAATCATCAATGGAGGGCAGAAGACAGCCCATGACCTTCTGTGCAGAGCAAACAACACACTGCCGTTTGCCATTGGAGTGAGCAGAGATGTTGCCAAGCAGTTATCAAAGCAGTTAGAATGCTCTCTGTAAAACTGTATCAGAAATGGTTGAGAGACACCAAAGTTTTTCAGTTGGCAACAAAAATACATTCTCTGCTGCGCTTACTTTGCAATACTGGTGACATTTACATTCCATCACAACATTAAGGAGTATTACTTCCTAAAGACTTAGAGGACTGCTTGACACTCACAACCGGATCACCGATTACTAGGGAGAGAGGTTTTGAAGACTACTTCTTGAAATCAACCCCCATTTCCACTGTCTTTGACAGTGTTACGCTCCAGGTGGCACACCACAACACCAACGGACTCGCCTCCATCCCCTCTTATCGTCATCTGTGATACGTTCAGTCATCTTTCCCATGCGGGTACAGTTGCTACAGGAAATCAGAGTCTTAAAATAGTCACCTGCAAATAAAGCAGGCATCTAATAAAGAGTTGCTACAAAAAACACTCTACCTTCTTGTTCCTACAATTGCTCCTTTCCGCCATTGCCAGAATTAAACACTTCACTTCTCAAATACCTCTTTGGGTTAAAAGAATAAAAACAAAACATCAGAAAAAAATAGAAAGGGGCTGTTCACAAAAGAAGAAAAAATAACAATTAATAAGAAAAGCACAGCTTGCGACACAGGAAGGAAAGTTCCCGTTTAAACCTAATACTTTGTTAGTAAATGATTTAGAAATGAATCCACTGCATACATTTTGCACAATTTCAACGGCTAACAGATTAAGACTTGTAATTCATTCTCAGATCTGAATTGCTAACTTGTTGATGGTTCTGCTCTATGCATTTGCTGTTCATTAACATGGCACAGAGTTAAATGAAATCTTTTAATTGAGTTTGCAGACCATTTAGCTCTCCTCCTCCTACCAGCTGTCATCAACACAGGATGTGTTGTCATAACAACGAAAGCAAGGCCTATTTCCAGATCAAGAACACACAAAAAAGAAGAAGTGTTTTTTTTCCTCATTCTGTTTTTCAGAGAAGCTTAGGTCTATGAAACTAGGCAGACATTTTAGTTTATGTAAACAGGGTCTTGTTCAGACAGTACGTGTTTATCTCTTTTAATTATAGCCTATTTAGGAGCAGCACAACCTTTCAGCCTTATACAACCTGAAAGGTCATACCATAATTGAGGTGCCCCACATGCAGCTTTAAAGAGATTATAAAGGTCATATTTTAAAGTTGTACTCTACCGCTCAAATGTTTTTTTTTCCTCACCTTTTTAAATGGCAGCTGAAGACCAGGCGTGTCTTGCAATATTTTAACATGAAACAAAAATTAAATGACAGAAAACTCTCAAGAGTTTATAAAAATGGTTTTGTTTTGTAAACTATGTGTAGGACAAAAATATATCACAACTTGCAACCGATTTACTAGCAAAAACCAATTGGTGGATTTTTCACACCTGTCAGTGTTTTTGTTACTGGAGACAAAACTTAGCACTTGGACCGCTAACAATGTAACAGATAAATAAAACAGAAAAAGTTTAATAATAATGTAAAATGCACATAAAAAAGCACAGTCCTTTATATGCTCTTCCTATGCATATAATACCATGTTTTCTTTTAGGCACTTTATGACAGAACATAAGCAAAAACGTTCTAAACATAAAAAAGATTTAAATATAATAAGGAGAATTAAAATGTAGACTTCAATAGCTTTTAAACATACAAATTCATGGGCAAGGACATGTGCAAGCTAACATGCTGAGTTTTGGAAACCACAGCTCTACAACATGACATTTCAAACTTTTAGAGGGAAGAACAGTGCTGGAATTTGTGATGACAGGTAAATTTCACCGGCCTTTTAAAACCAACTCAAATGGCGGAAAGGAGGGGGGTGGTTACTTAATCAAAGCCAAGCTGTGTGAATTTTGACTAGTGTATCTGACACATATAAAATACAGATATGCTTTCAAATCTTCATGGGTATAGCTGCGTCAGTAATGAAAACACCTGTCGGTGGATTTTAAAAATCGGACACTAGGTAGGACGTATCCATACTGAGACAGATTCATACATACACACATTATTTTCATGTACTTTGAGTATGGTTTTGTTTCAGGGTGGCCATTCACAAATACCTCTGTACTATATAATATTTGTCTTTCACTGATGAACATCAGAACTTAGGCTTCAGTCTCCACTGCTGACAGTGCAGTCTGAATACTCTTAGAAATTTTTGTGACAGAATATATCAATATGCACATAAACATGGCCCATCCAGACAACACCCGAGAACGATGTATTGTTAATTCGACACATTAGGCATTTTTGTAGCAGGACAGGGTAGAATGTGGGTCTGTGTGAAAACGTGGAATCTTTGAGAGGACAATTAGAAATGTGTGTTCTGTATCTTGTGTCCAGTACTGACATTCCAACCTCCTTAGCACAAGAAATTACTGCTCAATTAAGATCTAAAGGCACACAGCTTTAGATCATAACCTTCCTTTGAGCAATAAAACTAGCATCATGCTACCTGTTCCCTACAACTCTTGTTTAAAGCAAGTAGTGCAAAGGCTGATGTGTGAAAGAGATCTTCACGCTGTGCATTATCTTTCAGATACAAATATGCAACAGAACTACTCCCAAAAAACAAGGCTTGTCTGCACAGTGGGAGGTTTGAGCAAAACCTAGACAATAAAATGGCAGATAAGGAGGACAGAGATCAGGCTGAATGGTCTGAGAGTAAACCCTTTGCCTCTGGCCTCTCTCCTCTGACCTTGTTTTCAGTCTAAAAGCATGCCAAAAAGGAGATCAAAGTTAATGCTCGCTTATCAGTCCTTGTCTGTGGTATGGCCCAGAGGTGTGTTGTGCAATAATCTTCTTTAATAATTACGCCTTTATGACCATGGTTCTTGTTTTTTTTGTAAACCTTGGTGCGTCACGGAACAGCCCAGCATTTCATTCCACTTTCCAAAACCGTGCTGGAACTTAATAATATACAGTTTAATCCACTGAACTGCACCCAGCAAACCACTCATGAAGCCCAAACAGCAAAGGAAGCTTTATCTGGCATTACGAACCTGGAAACAAATACTGTATATTTGATCAAATAGAAAGTGAAGGATGACACCACACTTGAATTAATGATGTTTTTAAGTGCCCTGGAAAAACACTTCCCACTTAGTGCTATACAGTACATGTCATATTACATGTTCACACTTCAAATGTCTATTTCATGTAGCCATTTATTCTCATACATATATTTTGTATAACATCCCTGCAGGAAAGAACTTTACCAGCCACAGACTGTGATACTGTAGTTACCAAAACACTTCACTTCTGACTACCCCACTAGAGCTAAATAAACGTTTTGTAGTGTAGTTTACCAAACATCTAGGTCACACTTACATCTACTGTTTGGTTACCAAAGCGATCTCTTATCTTAATTGAATGTTGAATGCTTTACAATTGTTTTACAATTTTTGTAAGCTCTTTCCATGAAAGAAACCAGACATATACAATGTAATAAGGCATGTAAAACAAACTGTACAATAAGACATGCTATAATTAAGTACATATCAGAAGTCTGAGACAGACAAGATGTGAATAAGTAGAAGGGAGCATTTTTTTTTAAGTGAATGGCAGTAAGAGGAGTCAGCTATAGTGAGTCCTGCTCCCAGTGAATGACAGACATTTTTCCAATATAAAATGCACCAAATTCTTTTTTGGCAGCTGTTCATAAAGTTGCCTAAGGACTTACCATAACTTTATATCCGTCTTTTTTTCTCCTACATTTACTCAGATCTGTTTTGGGAAGCTACTGTCCATGGTCAGAAGTCCCAAGGCAAAGGAAGATCCGACTTACACATTTCTGATATAACTTTGAAGTTCATTGAAACTTTTATGTGAATTCTTGTTTAGATGTATACACACCTCTTCAGCATGGCAACCAAGGCTCATGGCCTTTCAAGTAAGCTGCCATATAAGACTGACTTACAGTACATGGGTTTCAGGTCACCAACGTGATCAATCAAGTGCTCCAAGGAGTCCTTACCACATACATGTGTATATGATTCTACAATATCACAGACGGACAATTTTAATACATTTTTTCAATAATATTAACAATATAATTCATTTTTTTTAAATCACCAGTTTCTGCTTCAGTAAAAAACATGTCACAGGAATGAAGACAGGCTTCCCTGCACATACAGAAAGCAGAGAAATTAAAGAAACGGAGTTTGTTTCCTTTATTTCTTCTACGACCTCCCTGTTTGAACGCGTGCATGATAAAGAGTTTATTTTCCTTCTGTATGGTCCTTGCACCTTACCAGCTGCAGACCGTGTAATTGTTACCAAGTTATCACTTCTGAAGCCAGCAGATGACCATAAAAAACGCACAGTTCTCCTGTAAAATGTATAAGCACCTGCCTCGAAACTTGTACACTCAACAATACAAGTTCATTATTACCTGCCAATTGGTTTTGCTGCAGATTTAAGAAGAAGACTGCAAATGTAGTGTAAAAAATAATTTTAATTCATGCTTATGTATAAGACTAGTCACTTATAATTAAACTTTTTGTAGTGTAGTGTACATAACACCTATGAGGCCACTACTTATATCCATTGTTTTGTTACCAAAGTGATCTCTTACCTACATTTTAATCAAATGATTGTATATTTAATTTTTTTTCTAAACTTGTTTCAGACCAGATGTTTACAATGTAATAAGGCATGTAACGCAAACCATAAAATAAGATGTGCTTTTATTATAAAGTAAACACTTTTTGTGAATAAGTAGAAGGTGGTATTCTTTTAATGTAAGTAAGTGGAGTCAGTTGCCTAATGACTCACCGTATCTTTATTACCATCGTGTTTTGTGGGTGACCTCTAACATGTTCACTCAGGAAGAGTGAAAAATCAATATACCGTCCCCCAGTTATTCTTAAAAAACTACAAATGCAAAAGATACAGGATAAAGGGAAAAGGTTCTCAAAAAGATGGGCGAAGTTTCCAAAACTAGTTTTGATTTTCTTGTTCCTGGAAAAGGTCAAATTGAAGCTGACAATTATCCTGGCAGAACCAGAAGTCTGTTCCAATAACTTCTTTTGTCTTTTATTAGCTCCCTTTCCAAGGAAGCGATGAAAGGCTAATATGAGGTACTTAGGAACAGGCTGATTCTGCCAAAGAAAAATGAGGGAAGATGTTGAAACAACAGGAGGAGGGAGCAGGGATTTGTTTTCTGCAGCCTGCGCCAGCTTCCCTCTCCCTCTGCGTCACAGCTCCTGGAAGGAGCACATGCAAGGAATGCGCACTTGGAAGGACTATAAAAGGAAAGCACTTCCGCTCTGAGCTTTGACGTCACTAATCAGCAATTCCCCTCTCTGCTCTCTCCTGTTCCTGTGTGTAGGAAAACCCAGCTTCTGCTTTTCTTCAGAATGAGAAATCAAATGCAGAAGGGAAGTGGTTCAGTTATGTCTTCGAACTAGGCCCTCGTTTGAGTCTAAAGGATAAAGGACCTTGTCTATGGTTTGTGCCTGTGCTGTGGGCAAGCCAAGCCAGGTGAGCAGTATGGTCTTCAGTCACTGTTCCTTCATGCTGCAATCAATACATGACGTGCTTGATTTTAACAGGAGATAAAGAGACGAATGGGAAAGACAAGACTGTTGCGTCTGGATGCTCAGATTAAATCAGGGATCTCCAGCCCTGGTGCTGAGGAGCATGAATCCTGCAGGTTTTGTGTACAGATATGGTACATACCCACTGTGATCAACCTTCTTCATTAAACACATTACCTGTTTAATTCCTGTTTAGATCGCTGTAGACTAGTATCCAAGTATTCTTCAGTCCCCAAGAGCCACAGTTCTCTTAACTGAACAGATTACTTGTTTGATTCATCAATAGGACACAGATGTAGCCGCTCTTTAAAAACAGTTTTTTTTTCTAAGACTTACTGGGGTTCTGTGGGACCAGGGTTGTAGACACCTGGATGAAAGAATCATAAAAAGTACATAGACTCTTATCAAAAGAGAAGGAGATGCAATTTTACATCATTCCCAAGATGCAAGTGCTTCATACTGTCAACAAAGATGGCAAATTCCCATTATGATCCATTCAGCCAGGTTTCAGTTTTGGTTTATACTGCTTTCCAGAAAAATGTACAGAATAAAATCATCAGTAACAAATAAAAATATCACAGTCTTAAAGCAGTGAAATACAACAATGTTTCTCCAGTTAGAGTTTCCTAATGCTCCTTTACCTAGACAAGTTCCGACATTTTTAATTTGCGCACAGGAAACAGAAATAACCACTGCAGTATGGAGAAGACAAGTTTGTTTTCTGCAGTCATTTTCTTTTTCAAATGCTAATCCAAGCAAATTATACTAATATTTTCTTTAACTCTACAAAGAATCTACAAGTCCCTGCCAAGGATCTTTAAAAACCCAGAATACCTTACATAATGTGGCTGATGAATGGTGCAGAACACTGCTCTTCTGTAGAAGCGCTGGCTGAATGGGATATTTTAACAGGTGCGTAATTTTCCAGCAGGAAGCAGAAGCGTGGCTTGAAAAAGAGAAAATTACAACCCCGACAAAGCACAGTCTTCCAGCAGGCTTTTACAAGAATGACACACTCAAATCAAAGCTAATCTTTTTCAGAGATTTCATCCAAGACATCCAGAATGAAATTATTTTGTTTATCTTTTAAAACATGTGCACACACATACACAAAAACCTTCCTGCATTTTTTCAATCTTTCACCGCTGCTGGCAGTTCTGGGGTCTTTACTTTCTCCCTGTGTCCTAGATGTACTTTACAGTGGAGTTCTTGTTTTGGCCTAGTTAACTGCCACTCATTAACCCCTGTTTGCTAAAAGCTGTGTGATAGTACTAAATGCATCATTCTAACCTGGTCTGTCATTAGAACAGCTTTCCCTTTTCCTTTTTGTTTTGGAGCAGAGTGTCTACTTCAAGGTTTGAAAAAATGTGCTGGGTTTTCCCTGCTCCTTTGATTTGATTTAGAAAGTTTGGCTGATGCTTTCATGGTGTGTCATCTACTGTATATAGATGTATTGCTTTGCTATTTCATTGTGGTGGCACTGCTCTGCGAGCAGTGATCCCCTATTGTGAAATATTACACAAAACTGCAACAAACAGTAAGGAGACTTTAGTACCCACACAACTATGAACTATGATAGTAGTATAGTTTGCCTTGTTAATGCACAGCCAGATCTATACTTTGGACGTGAGGGAGGCTTTAATGTGAAATCGTAACAAATGGCCTTTGACCAGGATGAGAAAGAACCCTGTACAATCTGCAGACATTCCTCAACCGAAACATTCAGCACCCTTCCCTGGAGCACTGCCGACTGGTTTCTGACTTTATCTTAATCTTAAGACTAAGCATGATGGATGGTAGTCTTGCTTTTAACGTCTTTTAACCTAAAGCGGTCTTGAAAGGAGGAGGCCCTTAGGGATTTTGGAACTTTTCAGGCTCACTGGTCCCTGTTACAAATAAGGTTGAGAAACCTGCTCCAAAGCACTGTACTGTGTAGAGTTGACAGGTACTCCAGACTTGCGTCAGACGGACGTCCTATGTCTCTTGCGTTCTTATTTTGTAATGTTTTTCTCTTTCATGTTTTTGATCTGTCTCACCGTGACAGCTTCATCTTATCAGATACATCCAAAACAGCAAAGAGCAGCTGGCAAAATGACGAAAACAGTTCACTTGATAAGGGTGGCTGAGCTTCACATTTCAGTACATTTCTTTCAGGGAAACGATCAGTACCCTGAGAGTTACAATTCAAGGTCAACAACACTGCAGAACACCACATCAATAACACGAGTCCCCTCATGCACTATCTGGAGAATGAAAATGTCAGTGCCAGGTCTGTCTGTGAAAAAAAACAAGAACAACTAAACAGATGACGTTTTCTTTCCGAAGCAAATTTTGACGGAGGTTGAAACATTTCAAATTCACTCAGCTGTGCTAGACTGTGATCCGATAAAAACCCTGTCAGACCCTTTAAAGCCCACAGAAGCTTGAACGAGTATTGAACCAAGCAATTCAGATAATCACAATATCATAAATCTAAGCAGGTTCACATCATGGCGTGGTGATGAATTTTCCCTGTCACACACTGCAAAATAAAATTATGCCTTGGAAGCCTCATCTGCACAACCCCAGCTCTGCGACCAAGAGCTTCCTGAAAAAGACAAGAATGTGGACTGGGCTCCTAATGACTCGAATCAGCTCCCCATTGGCTTAACTGGACCAGTTTTACAGCTTCTGCCAGTTCTTCAGGCAACGCTACATTAAAAGACATGGAAAACCTGCAGGCACACAAACCGTCCAGGACCAAGATGCTTCCTCTGGTACTAGCCTCCAGAGCAGCAGGAATTAGACCTTAATTACGTTTAAAATTTATCTGTGTGATACATTTCTCTACTTATCAGTTCTCAATGTCAATGCCTCGATACCAGACCTGCTGAAAAAAACAAGCAATGAAGCAGTGTTATTATTAATTTAAGGAAACGCGCTCGCAAAAGGAGTTTGGGAGAATACTAAAAGGCTGTGACAAGAAATTCACAGGGATCAAACAATTTGGCTCGACGGTCTACCTGGAAAAACCTAAAGATGGGGAGGAAATGTCACAAACATAAGGAAAAAACAGCTTGGTTGCGACATAGCTGCTGTCCGAAAAAAGAAGAAGAGGAAGTGTAAGACAAGGGAGGAGGCCGAAAAGGAAACCCCCGAGCGATTGTAACAGGAATGGGCCAGCGCTACACAGAAAGCCAGACCTTCATGTTCACTCCCGCGTGTCAGCAAAGCACTACAGCCACTGTAATGGATTTAGAATAATAATCGTAGAAATCACACAGGAGAGGACGATGCTCGAACTCTAGCAACGTAGGGTAGCACACTTCTGGAAGCTGTGGGAGTGTGGAACAAGACCACCAGCTATGTTGTTGCTATCCTGGCTTCCTTCAAAAAAGAAGCTGGAAGAAACATTGACATCAATTGGCCACTAGCTACCAACCAAGCAAGAAAGGTTACACAGGCCTCCTCTTGTCTGTCATGTAATAACGTCCATTTAATAAAGGATCCTGGGAACATTTAGCAAGAGCACCTAAACTCACATTAAAACAAACCCGTGAAATACCTGTGAAATGCAGTTTATTATCTCCAAGAACAAATGTCAAACATATCTGTAAAAGGTACCTACAGTCTTCTAGAACAAACTGATACAACAAGAAAATGATCTTTGAAAAAAACTGTACTGCAGAGTATATGTAAATAGTACAATGTTACTACAGATTACAAATGTATAACTGCAAAATTTTCCCCTAAAATAAAGGAGTACCCAAAACCACCTGCTCAAACAGTCACAAAGACCCAAAAAACAAACCTGTCTCCCCTTGAGTCAAAGATTTTATAATGCTTCTACTCCTATTTCTAAACAATACCTAACCAATATGCAATAACGGTTTTAAACCAGTTTTTCTGCATCAAAAGGTATTTCCAAGGTACAAATATAGAGATCAAAACATGTACACAGACATCAGTACAACCAGATGTGTCTCCCTCACTGATGTAAACAAAACAGTCATATATCATAGCATAGGGAGCAAAAAGGAACCACACATCAGGAAAAATGAGTAATTTTGGGTGGTTAATTTACTTTATTTGTTGTTTTACCTCCATGCCTCCATGACCTTGTGGATCACTGACTACCTGACGGGCAGACCACAGTCTGTGAGACTTCAGAACTGCGTGTCTGAACTGGTAGTGAGTAACACAGGGGCACCTCAAGGGACAGTTCTTTCTCCATTCCTCTTCACCCTCTATACTTCGGACTTTAAGTACAACTCAAAGTCATGCCACCTGCAAAAGTTCTCAGATGACTCTGCAATTGTGGGATGTATCAAGGGTGAGCAGGAGGAGTACAGAGGACTGGTCAGCAGCTTTGTGGAGTGGTGTGGGGTGAACCACTTGGAACTGAATGTTACAAAGACAAAGGAACTGGTGGTAGATTTCAGGAGGAAAAAGGTCAAACCTACTCCTGTCTACATCCATGGGAGTGGCGTGGAGATGGTGGACTCGTACAAGTACCTGGGAGTGCACATCGACGATAGACTGGAATGGTCTAAGAACATCGAGGCCATCTATAAGAACGGACAGAGCCGACTTTACTTCTTGAGGAGGCTCAGGTCCTTCAATGTGTGTAGTAAGATGCTACACATGTTTTATCAGTCGGTGGTAGCGAGTGCCATTTTCTACGCAGTGGTGTGCTGGGGCTCTGGGATTAGAGCAGTAGATTCCAAAAGGCTGAACAAGCTCATCAGGAGAGCGAGCTCTGTCATTGGGTCTGACCTGGACCCCTTGGAGGTAGTGGCTGAGAGGAGAATGATGTCCAAACTGGAGGCCATCATGGACAACTTCTCCCATCCCCTCTATGACAGGCTTGCAGGAATGAAGAGCACGTTCAGCAATAGACTGATTCATCCACGGTGCGACAGGGAGCGCTACAGGAGGTCATTCTTGCCGTCTGCCATAAGACTGTACAACGCATCCACCTTGCGTCTTGGCAGAGGCAACAGCGACAGTGACCTGTTTCTGGACTAAACGCATATACACATATACTGCTACATCTGTTCTCTTTCTTTTTCTTTTTCTTTTTCCTGTTTACAACCACTTTTGTGCAATATATGCCAGGGACCTGTGCAATACATTTATATTTATATTTATATCTATGGTTACATCTATATTTATATTCATACGTGTGATACGATCTTCTGTGTACTGTTCTGTTCTAGTTTCCTCTTGTGTGTCCGGACTGTGAGTAACTCTTGTATTGTATTGTGTGTATTGTACTATTAGTATATAATTCGTTACACTGTGGCTGTGTTGTGTGTGTTAAGCTGCTGTTGCACTGCAATTTCCCTCACGGGATCAATAAAGTATCTATCTATTTACAAAATTGCAATTTTGTTGGTCTGTTAAACTTTGTATCTATAGCTATGCACTGCTATAGGTTTATGCTTATTCTTAGAACTATGGCTAATGCAAAAGCATCTATTATCAATAGGATGATAAATGATTCTGTCAATTCCACAATTATTTTTAAAACTTAGTCCACTGACATGGTGTACTTTCTCATATGTAGGCCACTCATTCTGCGAGAGTCCTTTGAAAAAAATGGGAGAAAAGGAAGCCCTGATAAGATTTATTTGGTGACAAAACATTCAGTGGTGCGTCATTCTCATTTTTCTAAAACATTCCGGTTGTCAAGTATATTATTTTGTCCTTTTTTATTTATACAAAGGAATCCAGGCAACAGCTGGATGATCTTTGGTTTGAAATCGGAGTCCTGCGCCGATCTCCTGCAGTTACATCAAGAAAGTTGCCTCAGCAGTTTCTTTTTTTGCAGGAATTTGGCTTGAGGGAAGAAGCGTACCTTTTTGGAAATTCATCATAAAACAGGGCAAAAAAAAACATAAAGAAGGCAGCAGTTAACTCTGTCGTGATAAGAGCACAGTTCTCAGCAATGGCACCAAGTCCTAGCATGCAAGAAAATGAATTTAATTTAAGCTCCGCCTTAATAAAAACGTAAAGAATCATATAGAAATGTTCTTCAAAATGTAAGAGGGAAAGTTCTGAACGATTTGGAAGGAATCAACTTTTAAGTAAGCAGCTTTTAGTTGGGAACTGAAGTGTCACTGCATATAGAAAATACATTTTGGTGCTCTCTCGCAATAGTTCATAAGCTACAGAAAAAAAGTTTAATAAAGTACTCATGGTCAACAATATGCTTATAAACAGGCTGAACGACACCAGTACCACATGCAGGGATGTGCGTCCTACAGAGCTGTCCTGTAAGCCTTGAATGTGTGAATGAAGACTTTTTAGCAGCAGTTGGAGAGACCCTGTAAGACCTCCAGTGAATGGATTGTAGATGTAACTATACAGACATTTTTAGTAATGTAATGTGCTTCCCATTAACTCCGCGAGTGCAGCCTCTGGCATAAACAATGGGTGGGGAATTACACTGAAGTTTTTTTTTTTCTTCTTTCTTTAAATTCAAATTCAGGCCAACTCCTCTTTCCCCAGAGAGAAGGGAATCATTTGAGGCGTTCCCTGTAAACAAGAGCACTGCGCCAAGACTTGGATCCCAGTTCTCTTCGGCATCTCGAAGGGGAACTTTCAGAGGAAATGCTCAGTGCCCAGCACTGGAGAATTTCACACACACATTTACTCTACCACAGCTCAGAGGGCTCGGTTTAAAAAGCGGAATGTTAGGGGAATTCACTGACACAATAGTACAATTTCTGTGCCATAATTGTTAAACATTTACCAACATACTCATTTTCCATGGGCCTAAGACATTTTGAAAACTGTTTCGTACCTTCTCATGCCTGATGTTTAAACATTTTGTTAATGGACAGAAGCAGCACAAACCAGAAACCAGAACCAGGCACAGGTCAAAGTGCGAAGTGTTAATGAAACAGGTTTAAAAAAACAGGCAAAAACCTATACTGTTCATATAGGAACTTGCATCATGCAGTTACACATTTCACCATAACTGAGGGTCACCACAGCCTCAGACCTCTCACCTCAGTTCTTGGCAGCAGTGAAGGAAATTAGCAGATGTCTGATGATATCATGGCTCTTCAGATACCCTTCATCTTCTTGAGGAAATATTGGTAGCTTTATTGAACTCTCCTTATGACTAGCACAGGGATTTTAAATCTTAGTCACAGATAATGGTTTCGGATGGTTTGTCTTGCAACTGAGCTCTAAGATTATGGATTTTAGTACGACAGTACTATGATAGTATGTAGATAATGAATAATATCATAAGTAGTTTAATTAAAACTAAATAAGTTGTATGGTTTTAGCATCTAATAAAGTCACTGGGTGAAGTAGCTTACATATCCTGAAACTGTCTAAAGACACATTTTCTATCAAGGATTCAATTAGTAAACTAGGCTCAGTTGGAATAAAAACTAACAATATTATTCCAAGGCCAGGAGCACTGGCCTACAATGAGGAATAGCGTTGGAGGTGAGGCACATACCAAAGAGCTGCTTTTTAAAAATAATAATAAAACATATTTATAGTCTTTGGATCAAATAAAAGCTCAAAACACAACCTTCTAAAACCAAAGCAACTTTCCTGGGTCTGATTCTTCTTGGTCATCAGTGCAGTGACTGCTAACCCCATACTCAAGTTTAAAGCTGAGGTGCTCAAGATGACAGAAAGCATGGCATTCTCTCGTACTGATGATGTTTAAAACAAATTTAAAAAAGGACTACAAGATTATCTGTACAACCACACTGACACCGATTCATACTGATGCTGAACTGGGTTAAAATGGACCTTTATGATCCTACATTACTGAACGAGTAGAGGCATTTGCTTGGAGTGCAGGCTACAGAAAAACAGTCCAGATGAAGTGGGTTTTTGTTAACAGATGGATGGAGATAAAGACAGCATATTGTTACATTCATCTCAACAAACAATGCAATGATGACTAAACAAACCAAAATTAACAGCTTTTTATTTTTAATCCCCCATATCTTGTTTGGAGTCAAGCCTGGACTTGCCCTGAATGCCTGAAAACGAAATATCAGTGACATACGACCACACAATAAGAGGAAGTATGCCATTTCCTGTTTTAAAGGGACACAATCTGTTCTCACCTTACAAGGACCTCCACTTGCTGCATGAACTAACAGCTCAAAACAGCCTCTCAGAAATAAGCCTGACATACCTTTCAACGAGAACTAACAAATAAAAAGTCAAGACAGAAGGATACAATCACATTTCGGAATTCAGATCTGCCTTGATCAATCGCAAACTGTTTTCTGTCATGTCGTTTCCACATTATCCAGTAGGTATTCCCAAAGAAAATCATAATGTGAAAATTTGTCTCACAACGTCCACAGCAATACGCTCATAGCTTCACAGAAATAGATAATCTTTCTGGTATGTTATACAAACGTTTAACACAGAGAATTACATAGAGACATACATAGTTTAACACAGAGAATAGCATAGCATAAGATATTAATGCTGCAATGTTTCAAATCTATGCCTGATTCCGTAACTAAATCTGTTCATTTTTCTCCCCATTCAAATATGCATATAATTGTAACCCGCAGATCCAGGAGGTCTGACCTGATTGCCAGTTAACCTGGCTGCTTATTTTGTACAAAAACTTGATGTGCCCAAGCAAATTAAGAAAATAAGGCTGAAACCAAGAAATAATGAGCATTTTTTGCCTACAGGAGACTGGCGGCTGTGTCACAAAAACAGCTGGTTCAGGTGTCGAGATCCTTCAGCAGCTCCCAAAGCGCACACGTCCGCTTCAGATACTGGTTCATATCCCAGTGATCATCAGCCATCAGTGCAGGTGTGAGGGACATATTCCTTTTAGACAGTCATGTCCCTTTCAACTTGCGAGTCTAATGAGAACCCCAAGAGGCAATGACTCGTCCTTCAACAAGAGCTATAAGAGTAACAGCAACAATTAAACAAACACCACTAATAAACCAAAATCACAAACTCTGCTAGAATGGAGTTAGCTGTAAAGACCAATAAATACTCCTTGCTTTGCCTCCCCGTAACTCCCATTACAGTCTTGATAATAAAGAGAGTGGCTATAAATGAAGGAAAGGCCGATAGCAGCTAAATGATTTAGGAACCTCAATCGGTTTCCTGTTATTAAATATGGATATAAGCAAAGTTCAACACCAGGATGTTGCCTTTCCTCAAAACATTCAACAAAGCCACACCCAAAGATTATATGATTGCTCAACAGAGTGGATTAGGTATGCAGTCAAACATTCCCACACAATAGCCTTTGGGGTGATCTAACGTATGTAACTTGACATGATGATTTTAATGCTAAACGGCTGTGGACTGGAGGTACACCAGCAATACATCTTAAAAGCATGTGTATGAGTCAACAATTCCTTTGCTCTTTCACCTGTAGATGAAGGTGTTTACTGTAATTCTACAAGGTGCTGATTTATCCAAAGAGAGATACAACCGTGCTCTTCTGAAATCCTTTAGCGTAAAAAAAAATGCACAGCAAATGGACTCGGTATAACCAAGAGTAAAATTAAATTCTAAATTAAAAGCTACAGTGAAAAGAAAGGTTTTTGAGGGTGTTTTAAATAATGCCAACAGCGTCTAATGATAGGGACAGTGTGCTCCACATCACAGCACTCAAGAAAGCTTTCCCATGCAGTGTGTGCAGCCTGGCATTCCACACAGTAAGAAGGCCTGAGTCAGCACATCTAAGATTAAGAAAATCTAAACAAGAACATTGTCTCATATACAGTAGGTCAGAAAAGATTTCCTTCGTATATAGTACATCAGGAATGGAATAAACCTAGTACATCAGGAATGTCAGCCTTTCTAAAAAAACACTTGGAGAAAGCAGTTTAAAAAATCTCACTTTCCACTGGGGAAATTCCAAGGTTCATTCTGAAAGTGGAAGGAAATTTCCTGAAGGGGGGAGAGGGTGGGCTGGCTTTGCCAGTCTAAATGTACAGCCAGTCTAATTCTTTGGCACCTCTGTCAGGTTCCCTCGTATTAACTCACAGTGACACCAGAATACTTAAGCACTGATAAAACACCTTATCAAACACCTTGTCAAACAGAATGCCCCTTAATAAAATACCCTGAGTGAAATAAAGAGACAGCTCCTGAGTTCTCAAGTGTATAGTAAATGATAATAGCTAGTTATTGGAAAGGAATATCTATAATTATACATTCAGCACAGCTATTTGGTTTTTTAAATCCAAAGTATGTATATCAAGACTATACAGTATATCCTCTAAAGTCAGTATCATGACTGTTGTCACTCTGCTCCACCAAATATCTATACATTCTGTCTTATTAATGAACACAACTGCAGGACTGTTCTTGATTAAAACTGTCTTGCAAAATCACAATAGGTAATGGTATTGGAAATAAAATTTGACCAATTCATTCAGTCCTTCAATTCCAAATTAATTCTAATTAACTCAAATAAAGTCCACTTTAATTTATGTCAATATGCCATCTTCAGTGTTCTCTAAAGCAGAGCCAGAGTGGTGAGTTTCTTTGAAAAATCTTACCCCTAGTTATCAATTAGCTCCCAAAAATAATTTGCCATCACAAATATTATTTCAAAATGAGTGTTTTGATCTACTAGAGACTTACATCGGGACACAAAACATGGGCGAATTCCTATAACTGATCATATACTGTATGTGTGGAGTTGTCTCATGCAAAACTGTACATCAAAATGATGACCTTTCTGTGAGATATGAAACTATCTTTTGGAGTCCAGTGTTAGGTATGATAGAGAAAAGTGTCCCTGTGTTTTTTACTCACATTTTCTCAAACATTTTGATGGACCAGTGCACTAACCTCACAAGCACTTGCTCAATCCCTGCAGTCCAGAAGCTCTGAGACACATTCACCATGCGCATCAGGCTGCTGCTAAATTTACAGCTCTTACAAAACTGGGCACAGAAACTCTGAAACAAACTGCCAGCCATTACTTTTGTTGTTCTTTTTTGGTGCAAAAGCCCAGGGAGATTTTTTTTTTTGCATGTGAACAGCACATTGTGTAATTTGTCTGTGGAAACAAGACCTTTGTCCCTGCAATGATGCCAAAATCCATTTAAAAAAAAGAAAACAGGAGCACAGGAGATCCGTGCGTGTCATCCAGCATGTGTGAAATCTACAGCCACTCCCTATCTGAACCTCTGTCACCCAGGAGTGATGTTTACTCTACATGGCATGCTGGAAATGCAAGTGCCATGCGAGAAACACAATGGCACCCATTCAGGGCAGCTTCTCCACACACCCTGTCAGGCCACACGGGGATCGAAGGTTAAACTCTCCCTCTCTTCAGTTCTTGGCACATTTACTTCCCCAGCTAAGCACGAGCTACAATCTTATACTGCACCAGCTAACTGCAGCTCTATAGTTTGCACTGTATATACCATATGCTATGGTTTCAACATGCCCTTGAACTCAGTGACCTTGAAAGAGAAGAAAAAAAGGCACAACGTGGTTTGGCTGTGCTGTACTGTGCCGCAGAATGACGTCCCAGTAACGTATACACATATACATCCATGCATAGCAACTGTTAGTTGACCCACTGAAAAGTTGCAAAGAAGAGAGAAAAAAGTTTCCAAGGAAATTTTATTTTTAATATCAGCTTCTGACTTCTCGCAAAAATGTCTCATGGCAACCTGGAAAATGCAGAATAGGACTTCCGACGCTTTTGAAATTATATGAATTCCCTGTTTTGAAACAAGCAGCCTCAGCTGCAGGAAATTACGAAACACATACACAGCAGGCTCAGCTTCATAAATAGTGAGCTGAGAATAACCACCTATTGGTTATTTTGGTGGGATTTTGGGAATGGCCCTGGATATTTTTTATGTTCATTTTTCTTACTCTTAACCTGCGGATCTGGCTTCTTTGTTACTGTTCTACACTAATTCTGTACAACCTAGAAGAGCCTGAGGAGTAGAATACCAACAAACCCGCTGGATTACAAAGAGCATCATATTGGCTTTGGCGTCTCCACAGGACACTCTGAAACCAACTCACCTCACAATACCACAGTGACTTCACAGTGAGCAGACATCCAGCCTCTTGACACAGGGAGATACAGCACACTCTGAAATTACATTTAAAATACCGTTCCTTGTACCAGGCTGTTAGTTATGTTCAGGTAATATATTTGTGGCAAGACATTTAGTCCTTTGCTGTTTGGAGAAAGATTCACAGCTTTTTAACTCAACTTTTAAAATCCCTGATTCCATGTCAATTGGGTTAGAATGTGTTTATCGTTTTAAACTGCAACCTCTTGAACACTGACTGATTGTGTGGCTGAGGGCATGTTTCAGGAATGCACAACTGCAGAGTTATCATTATATTTACATCCAGTTACACCCATCTCATGTCGTAACAGCTCTCAGATAGATTCTGTATACTTCCAAATAGATAATACAGATGGATGTTTCTGAAAAACCCTTTGCAAGAAATGTAATCACGCTGCACCAAAAACTGGCAAAGGCTCCTGCGTATTTCCAATACACTGGAGCATTAGTTGTGCTTGAGAAAGATACACATACTCTGGACCAACTTGTGTGCACTCGAGGGCCACTGTCTGCTGGTTTTCATTTGAACAACTCTTCATAACCTAAGCCAGATCATTATATGATTTATCAGACCAGTTTAGCAGTTTTTGTATGCATACAGAATATCACAGACACGGTTCACTTAAACCCTCACTCACAGCCCGTGTGAGAATAGCTGGGAACTGCCTGGCTGCTTTCCGAAGGACCACAATAAACACTGTCGGCCCATGGCCCTCCTGTTTACCACAGGCCTAAAACAGGATTAAACACTGCATATCAAAGAGCAATGGTGTTAGAAAAAAGTGCATATGGCCTCTGAAGAGTAGGCGGCAGAAGGGAAAATAGATTCGGGCAGAGAGTGGTCTGGTTTCAGGCAGGCTCGCTGACACAGAGTCCAGCCCTGCACACCACGTTTCGCTGTCGCCTGATGCAGCACCGGCCCTCACAGCTCCGCAGTCGCTCCCCTCCTCGAGGGCTCGCGCGGCCCTGGCCGAGGCGAAACGGTCTGAAAGGGGAAGAGGAAGCGAACGAAGCGGCTGTGGCCGGATGCGCCCGAGAGCAAGAGCAGCAGTCATTGTCTTTCCACAGACGCCCCTTGGTTTCGCAAGAGCAACGTGTGCCTGTCGTCACATGCCGATCTGAGGCAGAGGGAAGAGCAGGGGCAGACTGCTGAATGCTGCCAGCAACACAGCTACCCAATCTGGATGTCTTCTGCTGCCTGTCATACAAGGACACACATCCTAGGGCTTCTGTCCCACAGCCATGCCCTCCCTGATACCCTTGCCCAGGCTGCAACCTTAAGAACATATAATAATAATAATAACAATAACAACAACATTACTTTATTAACCCTTTACAATTTCTTCCATTAGGAATTATCTTTTCGCATACCCCATACCCCAGCTTGCTCTCCATGAGACACACAGATAGGGAGAGAGCCTGAGGTCAGAGCACAGGGTCTGCCATAGTACAGCACCCCTGGAGCAGTTGGGGTTAAGGGCCTTGCTCAGGAGCCCAACAGAGTAGGATTCCTCCGGCAGCTGCAGGATTTGAACCAGCAACCTTCCAGCCATAGGCGCAGATCCCTAGCCACAGAGCCACCGTTCCGCCCAACATAAGGAACATAAGGAACTTGACAAACAAGAGGAGGCCTCTCAGACCATCCAGATCATTTAGAAACCTTGCATTAAAGCGCTGGACATATGGTTTAACACAGCTTAATCAAGCACGGTCAGCCCGCTTCTTGGAAATATTTTGCTTGTCAAGGACGATATCATCCAGCTGAAGGGTCGGAATGGTTTTCCATTGCATAAAATAGCGCAGGTGGTACTCATCAGATGAGCACGGCTTCTAATCAGGTTTACCATCAGCAGATAAAATCCAGCATTTCAAAGGATCAGAATAGAAACAAGACTCTGCTTTACAACCACTGCAGCAGCCTTAACGCCAAACACAGAGACTACACTTTACATGTTACATCAGCTTAACCAGCTTTATCCCTGATCCTCACAATGTACATTTATCAGTGCAAAGGCTACATTATCTTACCCTTACAACACTGCACTTCAAATCTCTTCTTTTTAATTCATACATGAAGACTTTAAACGTTAAAAAGAAAAGAAAATTAATGAAAAAGAGAGAAACACTGAAAAAGAAAAAAGCTTAGTCTTCTTGTCATTATGGATGAGGCCTGTGCAAATTGTTACAGTAATATTTTGCAATACTGAAAAAAAGAGGGGCTATTTTCACATTTTTTGCTTGAGATGAGCAATCTGCTTTTGTTTCTTGATCAACCTGGGTTAGACAAGGCTGACCCACGTGCTGAGATTGCCACATGCTACAGACGCAAGAAACAATATCGAAAACGTTGTCACTAAATGGGTCATGACCTAGAATCAATTGCCAATTGACAGTGGTGCAAATCTTTATTTTTCTTACAAAATCACATGCCTTTCTGCTCAGCCATGAAGCTAGCTAATTATTCCTCTGCTGTGTAACAGAATGCCACGAAAAGCTTCTGAGCAACCACAGGAAGGTACATGACACTAACTGATAGGTAAATGTTAAAACCTCAAATGAGTCAAGGTTGGTGAAATGTACTGTACTCCCGGAGAATGCAAATGCATTAAAGCCACATGCAGCATAGCAAAAAGTCAGACAAGGGGCTGAATCGTGCCAGGTCTTGGCTTGCATGCAGTTGTCCCTGTGAACTAGCAGCCACCTTTGAGGGTGTAGTGCTGTCAGTGGGAGCCCTGATGTGAGCTTTGCTCTAGGGGCTGCGTGTCATTAGGAATAAAAAGTGCATGGCTTCAGGCAGAGCCCTCATCCCCCTGGCCCTAGCACGAGGAAATGTCGAGGCAAAGCAGAATGGCTTCTCTTTTGCAGATTCCCATCCCGGAAGGTTTAAAGAGACTAACTGGCAGTTTGGCATTAAAACAAACAAGGCTACACTTCTCATCGGCTTCACCAAAAACTGGTGTTAGGAACAGCTGCCCCCCCCAAACGGCACCCTTGCTCTCTTCTCCTCATCATGTCGAGCACTTGACTTGAAAAAGAGGAAGCCCCGAAATTCAGGCTCCTACGTGATAATGGGGAAAAAAAGAGAAGTGGTTCTTGGCCACAGAAGAAAAAATAAAGGTCTGTCGTCAGCAAATGGTATAGCAAATACTGCAGGCGAGCCTCTGCTGCAAGCACTGACAACAACACTTCCACCACCCAGCTTGGGTGTGACTGCTCATGACCAAATACGAAAGCAGGGCAATCAGACATGTAGGATGGAAGGGACTGTTTATCGGTTTCTCGCAGCAAAAATCACTTTCTCTCCTTGTTCTTGCTGGATTCAAAACAACGGTAAATTCGAAACTAAATGTTAAAATGTTAAGAGTACAAGAGTTCAAGAAAGGTATTGGGGATGTTTAAAGAGTTCCAAGCCCATTTGCACATATTGCACAACTTAGAGCTACGTGAAGTGAGCTTCACGAGAAAAAAAAGGGAAGATATGGAGCTGAATGCAACACGAATCTGGCGTTAAAACAAGAGTGTCCAGAAAAAGCGCTATAGAAGTGTAAGCAATTATTAATTATTATTAAACTGTTCTGAAGCACTTATTTACAAGCCTTCTGTAAATCATAAACGCAGCTGTTACAAGACTGCCTTTTACAATATTTGATGTCTGTCGAAGTTTTTAGAATAGCCGTTGTGTGATAATTTTATAAGTCAGCAGTGACGTCAGTAGAAGGATATAACCAAAGAAAGCCACATTAGCGATGATGGAAAACCACAAAAATATTTCTTACAGAACACCAAGTTATAATTATCAATGGACTGCATGTGTTCGTGCAATTCATTTTGAACTTTTGCTATGATATCGTGATCAAGAATGTATCCTTATTCCACCACACACACATTTAAATTACAGAAATACGTGCAGAATTCTTAAGAGTCTGTGCATGAAGGTAGTGTAAATTTTCTCTGAATTTACATGTTTAGGAGGTTAGGTGAGGTTAAGTCTTAAGTCTTACAAATACTTAACAAACCATATTTTCAACATTTTTGCATTCATGCATTTTGTTTAAGTGACAGCAACTTTGCACATTAGATGAACTTAAAAATACACAGAACGTCATCATGTGGGCAGATTAAGCCCTGGTCTGGGGCTTCTGGTCTGAAGACAAACATGGGAGATACACATTTAAATTTAGACTTCAGTTTTCACGATTTTATATATTTATATCATAACTGTGAAACACCGCCCTGATGGGTTGTTAAAACATTGTTAAAGTGATCTGCATGGAGTCTGAGGCTACTTAGGAGATACACATACAAAATGTGCTGCAACAGCTTATAATGCAGGGTACTTTTTAGGTTTAGGGCCATACTAAAAAGGGCAAAATGTCTGACATATAGTCACTTATATTCAGGTTTCAGATAACCAAAAACGTTAATCAAATGTGCAATAATGAAAAGCTAACTGTTCTATTGTGTTTTTTGTTTTAGCTTATTTGAGCTTGAAAAAGTTAAAAATGACGGGTGTTTCTTCAGAGCAGACAGCAGCAATATTCACAGGTGCGGTTCACTGAGAACAGTGCACTTTACACCTCCCTCCAACCTCACTGAGTCACATGTTCCCTGGAAAAAATTGTGCAACTTGTACCCTGTATTGGGTTTTAGAAGCCTTCTGAAGTGCCCCAAGTAAAAAAAACACAGTTAAATGGCTTAAATAAAAAAAGGTATCTGAAAAAAAAATGGTTCCTTGTTACTGCTTGTTGCACAACATGAAGATGATAATAAAATGGGCTTCTGATTTGTTAAGTGCAGTTTGCTCTCTTCTTGTGGATTTGTGTTAGTGGATACCTGCTCCAATGATATGTCAAGACAGAAGTCTTTCTTTTCTCTATTCTTAATAATAATAATAATAATAATTGCTTACACTTATATAGCGCTTTTCTGGGCACTCCACTCAAAGCGCTTTACAGGTAATGGGGACTCCCCTCCACCACCACCAATGTGCAGCATCCACCTGGATGATGCGACGGCAGCCATAGTGCGCCAGAACGCTCACCACACATCAGCTATCAGTGGGGAGGAGAGCAGAGTAATGTAGCCAATTCATAGAGGGGGATTATTAGGAGGCCATGATTAGTAAGGGCCAATTGGAAATTTGGCCAGGACACCGGGGTTACACCCCTACTCTTTTCGAGAAGCGCCCTGGGATTTTTAATGACCACAGAGAGTCAGGACCTCGGTTTTACGTCTCATCCGAAGGACGGCGCCTGTTTACAGTATATATTCTTAACTAAAAAGCTTTTGGAGAGATTCAATAAAGGCGTTTGTTTGATGCAAATAATGATATACTAGTTTTATTTTGTTTCAGGACTTGACGTAAATAATCAATACATTTCTTTTTCCATTTCCCTGTGCAGTGCTTCAGCTAGACAACTGAGATTTATATTTCTCAAATATATGTTTCTGCCTAGGCAAGATAATTACATTGTCACACAGCCAATAACTAAAACAGCTAGAACTCACACAATATCAAAAAAGCTTCCATAGTATAGCTCTTTAGTCCAAATAATCGATGGCCAGCAAATTAAAGTAAATCCCATCTCCAATGCAATTTAAGTCAAACTGTTACAAAGAGTGTTATATAAAGCTATATGATTTACTGTAACATGCGCACTTGACCACAGAGTGGCGCCCCTGTAACACACTTAAAATGAGTGTCCACTACTGATCACAGAGAACTACAGCCCTGCAGGTCTTTATGCAGCATTAAATGGTAGTCATCAACTGGAAATACTAACTCCTTCTAGCTAAGCAACTGACTGATATAATGAAGTCAGTCCAAGCTTAGCTGGAATGAAAACCAAAAACCACTACTGCATTCTCCTGATGAGGAGTGGACAGCCGTACCTTCACACTCTTCTGAATTGTGATGAATGACTAGAACAATAATTTCTGTTCCATTCACAGCATTTCATATTTTAGAGAATCAGTGCATGTGTGACCCCACCCACTGTAACATAATAATCTAAAACTGGAGTTTGCAAACTGCTGATTAGAAGTGCAATAATTCCATCAAAACCTCAGTCTGAGTCTAAGTCTTCTCTGCTTAAGGGAAAGCAAGACTCCTCAACCACTTAACAACTGGAAAAATTAGGACCAACGGACTGAATTCTATCAATTTTAAAGAAATTAACAGGTCCCCAAAGACCAAACTGAGAATGGAAATTTCGTTGTATTCTCAGTACACACTAGGGCTCATGAACAGATTAAAAACAATGCTTAGCATTCTTCTTATTGGAGCAAATCTATAAGCAACAAAACGTACCTTTTCTTCACATTTATCATAGAAGTGTTTTTCTTAAATAATACTAAACTGTTCTGAAGCACTTATTTACAAGCCTTCTGTAAATCATAAACGCAGCTGTTACAAGACTGCCTTTTACAATATTTGATGTCTGTGAGTTTTTAGAATAGCCGTTGTGTGATAATTTTATAATGTTTTGCATATTCTTGCTTAACTACACAAGACGTGAATTCTTTAGCACCATACTTGAAGTGTTCAATAAAAGGAAAATTAGTGTTACCCTTATTCGAGTCACAGAAAATGGTGCTCTATTTTTGGTGCACATAAACCGGCAATACTAATTAAAAACACTTGGCAAACCAATGCCAACCTAACGTGTCTTTGCAATGAATATACACGTTATAATATTTGAATAACTCTGAATTTTATGTGGATTTATCTTAAGTACTTGAAAAAATGCAAATTAAATGGGTATCAGGACAATCCACCATCTTACAGCATCGAATGAATAATTCCCGTAACATTTAATCTACGTTTAGAATTTTTTCTATCATTCTACAAAATGTTATTAGCGTTTGTTTAAGTGCGCTGGTCGGTCACATCTACATTTTATCCTAAAGTGGGGCCAGTATAGTAAACTCCCATAATTTGAAAACACCTACTTGGATTTACAACCCGGGTCACTCGTTTCGGCTCCGTCGTGTCACGTGACAGAAAAAAGCCCGCCAAATTTCCTGAGCCACACATTTCGGCAAAATCGCTGACTTCCTCATCACCATTCAGGAAAAAATCGGGGAGAAAGCAGGCAAACAGTAACGTAACTTACCAACACAGTACATTAAGGGCTCTAAAAATTTAGAACCAAAAGTGGGTTTCTTCCGGAAAATTACCGGGAGCGCTAACACATTTTGAAGAGAAACAAATGGAGCAGATCCAACATCGAAACATCGATCAACGCCATCTTGACCAACAAGTCAAACTCGCTGCGACAGATACTCTAGGTTGTCGCTTATCTGACGCAAACTACACCTTCGGGAGTAGACATTTTTCTCGGTTTACCTTACTGTGCGGTTTTAAATTAGACTTTAATTAGAATTAAATGAGACCACTTCATGATAAACTAAGAAAGACCTGTTGCAGAACAACGTAGTGTAACGCATACAGCTTCCATTGCTGGTGAGAGCCGGCTTACCAGAGCGGTGACGTCACCGCCCTTCCCTGTAATAGCAGGACTACAGCCGCTGGGGTAAGGGGAGATTTCTTTAGCTCAACAGGCTGGGTCCCTGTTGAGTGACGGTGGAGGCCTGGGTTCGAGTCCCCGACGGTGGGGGGCTGACCTGATGCGGCCACTTGAACCCCGGAGCGTTATAGTATCGTAAGATAAAACCAGATTACAATTATGTCAAATGCTACAGTTAATTGCCAAATTGTGCAAGACACTTAATAATTGATCATTTCAAAGAAAGTAGTCACCGATTTTAACGTGTGAAGTCTACCACTATTATAGTATTCTCCCATGACATTTTCTGCTAAACAGCACCTCTCATGCAATATTGCAGTCGCCGGTCCATGCTCGGGAATTGGAATAGCTTTACTGCCCTCTTGTGGTAAAAAACAAACACTTTACACTTTATGACACTGATTAACCTCCCGTCGAAGATTTGTATCGTCCAGTTTGCGGATTTTGAATACTTGTATCAGGTCTTTGCGTAGTCATCTCTGTTCAAATAAAAAAAAAGGATTCAGTACTTTCAGTACTTTGTCAACGTGACATTCGTGTAAACATAGGAGGTTATTCGGCGGCTCGTCCCTGGATTGATTCCAGAGTGATCTGGTCAAATTCTACACAATATTGTAAACGTGGCATCACTCGAACATTAACAACTTTAACATAAAATCCCTGGGAAATGTCTACCCCTTTGACTATATATCCTCTCCTTGTTTGCCTTGTTATTTGCTTCCCATGTTGAATGAATAAATGAATGAATAAAATGAATAAATAAAAATTAATATTGAGTGAATGATGAGTCAAGATAAACACCCAAGTCTTTTTTTTTTTTCCACAGGTAGCCTCTTCTAGCTCAGTGTTTCCCAATTTGGTATCTCTGTGCTTGGGATCTTCTGATAGTGGCAGATTGGCCTTTATCCTGTGTAGTGGACTGAACAGAGCTGATGAAAACGTGTCATATTGCGCGTACTGTCGACACACTTTTCAGCCTCTAGTTAATGACAAACAGCTCGCCTCACTCTCCAGGAAAGCAATAACAACAAAATTTAACATTCGTTTCGGTAGCACTGGAAAGTGGGCTCGTTTCACGGATTGCCGTGTGCTTGGAAGACCACGTGTGTAATAACGCGTTTTGTTTAGAAGCGACGCGGCGACATTTCTGCTCGCTTGTACAACTGACTCCCACTTGTGCAATAAGGCATCACAGACGCCCTACAGTACACTGCAACCACACGCCCCGGGACCTGCTGTATCCCGTTTCAAGCTGGGACTGGGACTGTCGTTGCCGTCGGTAGTTTTTGTGTTCATCGGGGACCAACTGTATGATTTGGCGGGGAGCGAAAGCACTGGTTTCTCTGCTCTTTCTCCTTGCGCTTAGGAAATATTTTGAATTCGTACAGTACGCGGCAGTGCAAATGCAGCTCTCTGCTGCCCTTTTTTTTTTTAAATAAGGAGACCTCTTTCTTCAACGGCCATATGCCCGCACCCGCTGTCTCGATGAATGCAACCATCTGCTCCGGTTTCAAAGGAGACTGCCTGGGAGAAAGCGGCCCGTCTTTTGTAAAGGCTCTCGGAGCGATGCGAGAGAATCTCTTTTGACTCACAATGATGAACTGTTGGCGAATTTTAACTCTTTTAAATCCGCGACGTAAATTCAAAACAGCCTTTTTTCCCCCCCGTAAAAGATTAATTTAGGAGTTTAACGAAGAGCGTGTGCGTTCAGGTGGTTAATTTATGTTTATACCTCCGCCTAGGGGAGGGGGGGTTAATGACTCGGGTAATTAAACGACTTGGAGGCGATCAAAAAGTGAGGGTATTATTTTTTTTTTTGGCGCGCTTGAACTCGCCAAGTAGGGGGGTCACATTCCTCCGAACAGCTGCTTAAGTTACATCATGTTAAATAGTGTTAATTACAGCGACAGAAACAGCCTTTGAGTCGGACTCGCATTTAATGGTATCAGGTGTGGGTTTTTTTTTATAAATGGTGAAAACCGAAAACCCCACGTAGGTCTGTTGTCCCCGATCCTTTCTCAGGGTAACTTCTCGGAGGTACGCTGTTAGCCTGCGAACAGACGTGCTTGTAACTCCTTCCGAAATGATATTGTGTTTTACAAAATTCCGGCATGGATAAAATGCAAAGCTGCCAATTCCCAACTTCACTCATTCTTTTATGGTGTTACACCGATACTTATTTTCAGCATGCGGTGTGCATGTTAGGGGAAGCTGTTTGTAATGTAATGGTCCGTTTGTTTGCAGTTTTTTTTCCCCTCAGCTAAGCTTCCTTTGGCATTACGCAGTTTATATAGAGCAAAACCGAATATAAATCCATCCCGTCGGTACATCCATTAGAACAGCAAAGGTTTCCTATTTCAATACCCCAACCCCCTTCCACAGCAGTCTGGAGGAGGGGGTAGCATCTGAAACCCGATTTCACATGGAAGCACCAAATCATCTTGGGCCTCATGTTTCAGTGGTTCTACATGAGCACTGTAATGTGAATGAACCAGCACTGCACCAAAAGGAACTTAAGGGCTCCGAATGGCTCAGGAAATCTGCCTCTGAACTACCATTCCTCACCAGTTAAGAAAAAGCACACAAAACATGACCGAACGGTGAGATGATGCAGAAGGGGAGGGTTTTGTTGAAGCGCAAGCGAAGACGCTGGAGTGCAAACTGTTGCTGGTCCGCTCATCAGCGTGCTGCACTGTTCTAGATGGAGGCCTCAGATACTGCATGGTTCAGCTCATGCACAGCTCCCCCTGCCATTCATATTCACAGTTGTTCCAAGAGCTTCGAACACCTTCAGGAGCAGAGCAAAGACCCCTCCCTGTAAAAGGAAATGGCACAAGCTTTATCCACACCCTGCAGTGGCCCCAGCCTCAGGCAGAATGGACCTCCGCATTCAGGTCATAGACACAGCACTCACGCATATTTACCACTCCGAGTGTTCAAACCTCTGTATTTAGATATATGGCTCACCTCTGTGCGTCTTCACAGCTTCTGGGAAAATGACTAACACTGCATTTATCAATGCCAATTAAGGGATGTTTTAACAGAGATTGCCAAGGTCTTCTCAGTTAACACGAGACAGTTAAAACTTTTTTGTTTGAAAATAATTGCTCAGGTATCAAAACTACTAATGAATCATAGTTTTTAAATTAGTACCTTGAACAAGATGCGTCTTGCACGACAAAAAAAAAAGATTTAGGCACATACAATTTCTGTGTGCACGTTTAGGCTTATAAAAAAGTTTATTTGCAGTACAAAAACAAATGCAAAAAACCAAATATATTAACTTAGTACAAACTTGACCAAACATCTATAAATACATATTAAAATAAATATAAAACTAATTAAGTTACTACAACTCTTTAACGCTACACTAAAGTAACTATACAAATAGCAACGTTCATACATCACATTGTATAGAAATCAACAACATGGGTGTTTGTAATTTAAAATTACTGAAGCTCACATCAAGTCTTGTGGGATGTAGCTTTGCAGTTAGGACATTCAGGCAAATATTAGAAAACCTACAGTTAACTAGCAGGTAAAACATTTAAACAAAAATTAGCACCACAAAAATCACATCAGGCACTTTATCTTCTCTTAGAAGTTACAAAAAAATTGACAGCGGTGTGCCATACCTAATGACAGCTCAGCACACAGCATTTATTTTCCTTTTCATCTCTTGCCATTTTTCTATTTACATGCAACACAATACTCTTTTAAAATGCTTGACTTATCATAATAAAAACATGGCACACTCACTAGTCAACCAAACCAACAGCCACCCCCCTCCAAATTAAAACTGATTCAAGAGCCTGCAGACTGACAGACTTCTAGGGTTTGGTTTCACAGAGAGCAATCTTATCTCTGCTGCGTCACTGCAGCGAGAAAGAAGCTCAACATAAACTAACCTCTCTTACGGTGCAGCAGGCTCTTATACATTCAATTCAGCCCGTCTCACAATATGGTTGTGGACTAGCAGGGTCAGCTGGGCATTTTGGAACAGTTTCAAACACCTCAGACCACAACTTTCAAGGCAACAGGACTTTGGCGAACACACTTAAAAAAAAAAGTTTAAGGAACAGAAAAATTCATAAAAATAACTTGTTTTTCCCCCTGAAACGTATAACTTACAAATTTATAGGGAAAAATGTTACAAACAAAGGAAAGTCAATTCCTAATAAAGCTGCAGAAAAGGCAGCAGAAAGAGGAGGACTTTTTTTTTCTCTTTGGTTCTCCCACCCAACGCCCTCACAGAGGATTCAAACCATTTTCCACTCCCCTCACTCCAGCTACACGATCTGCTTCAGCTTAACAAGGCACCGAGTTGCATCCAGGAAATGATCACCCGTTACAGTGGCTTTCGCAAGGCAGCAGGGGTGATCGAGAAGGATCCCCGTGGAAGAACGCGCTCCCTAGCGCTGCCCGTGCTAATCGCAGAAGGTCAGTTTCTCCGAGTCCGAATGAGCCCCATGAAACAATCCCTTTGCACAACATCAACTCGAAGTCAAGCATTAAGCTGAAGCAGTGTTAACCGAGATGTGAAGCACCTCACAGTACAGAACGGTCGGTATACAACAGTATACAACCCAACGTTTAATATGTGGGAAAAAAAAACATTGCTTTTGCTAGCAAAGTGGACCGCGCTTGGCGATCGAAGGAGGAAAGGCAGGAGTCAGATGACAAAGCCTGGGCTCGAGAGCCGCTCGTCCGGGACCGACAGCTGGCTGAATATGGGCAGCCTGCGGCCGAAGCACTCGAAGACCGAGGTGTCCGAGCCACTGAGGCTGCTGGCCGAGCTGCCCGAGCCCCCCTCGTGGTCGGACAGGGAGGTGGCCGACATGCTCCTCGAGCCCGGGGCCAGGCCGGCGAACGGGGGCTGGCGCGGGAACCCGTCGTCCGACGCCGCGGAGCCGCCGCGGCCCGCCCCGCGGAAGGCGCCGCCGGCGGAGGGCAGGAAGTGCAGGCCCAGGTCTGGGCCCAGGTCGCTGAAGACGGGGAAGGCCTCGTGTTCCGGGAAGGTGGGGGAGAGCAGCTCGGGCACCCCGCACGACCCGGGAGGAGAGGCGGAGCTCCCCCTGGGTAGGAGGGCGGGGGTCTCGTGGGGCTGGAACGCGGAGGGGAACCCGGCGAAGCTGACGCTCTGTTTCAGCGGGGGCGGCCGGCGACGGCAGGCCGCCTGGCGCTGCTGCTGCTGCTGCTGCTCCTCCTCCTCCGCGTTGTGCACGAAGTGACACCGCGTCCCATACGGGCAGATGCCAACCGTGTGGAAGGTGCGGCAGCGCTCCGTCTTGTATTTGGGGTGGCGGCTGAGGTCGCGCAGCTCCTCGGCGCCGTGGGCGAACTGGCACTTGGCGCCGTACTTGCAGACGCCGCCGCTCTCCTCGAAGGTGCGGCACAGCTCCGTTTTGTAGCGGGACGAGAGGGGGCAGCCGGGCGCAGCTGGCGGGCGCTTGGCGGGGGCGGCGTCGGGGCACGGCCACCCCAGACCGCCGCCGTCCGCCTCCGCCGGGCCGGCCCCCCAGAAGGACGCGTGGCCCCAGCCGGCAGGAGGGGGCCTCTCTGGGATCTTACCCCACGGGCCGGCTCTCGGAAACGGGCTGGCCGACTCCTCCGCAGAGAGGGGGCCTGGGACAGGTGACAGACAGGCCGCCTGGGCACGCCTGAAGCCCACTGCTTTCACGTCTGGCGCCAAGCCCCCGGGGTGATCTCGGAGGTCCAGGCTGCAGAACGTCTGGAAGAGAGCAGCACAGAGACCGTCCGCCATTAGCAGCGTTAGAGTGGCTCGGTGCGTCCAGCAGCCAGAAACGGGACCCCCCCCCAGCTCTACATCATGCAATCACATGGACGGAGGAGGAAAAAGGGGGCCGATCAGCAACAAACTTGAACCGTGATCAAGTTCGCTGCAAGTCCTGTATTCTGATTTACAAAGGGCTAAAAAAAAAACGATGTGCCAGAACACCGTCCACTGATTTAACCCTGCTTAAAGGAATGATACTCCCCCTCATTTGGACTCACAGCTGGAACTTGAAGACTGAAAACGGAAGTTTAAAAATTCTACAAGAGGTCTGAAAAAAAGACTAAATAGTGCGTTCGAGGTTTTGGTAGCGCGGGGGAGGGGGGATGTTACACAGCTCAGAAAATCCGGATGCAGTACAAAGATATCAAATAAACAACGGCTCCGTGAACTTTAACCCCGACACTCGCTAAGTCTCACGTTATTGGTGGGTGGGGCACAGAGCTCACGACACCTCCAGCAGCCTCCTGGAGCGGGGGAGTGCGACAACTGCAGACAAACCTGAGTGGGTTTTTTTTACAGTGCTGGCTCAAACTTGGGTCACACACCGGAGACACTAAAGCTTTTCAATACATTGCCTGTCCGCGCCGGGCCTTAATATTAAGGCGTGTGCAGAAGTGATCACATCTACAAACCTTAATAATATATTTTATATACAGTGCACTGGAACTTTTTTTTTCTGTTGGGAACTGTTCTGTAAAAATGCAACAGTGACTCATGACCGCGGTTGATCAGATAAAGACGAACGAGTCACACGTCAGCGGTGTACAGTGCACAAGCTTTCAGCGGAGAATGAGAGAAAAAGATGTGTCGATAAGAAACCGTGCCGCAGTTACTTTTTTGTATCAACCTTTTAGAGTAATTCAACCACGACGAAATACGACAGCCCAAGGATCTGGAGTTTCGAACAAGTCGAAGAACGTTTCCATCCCCTACACAAAGCACTGACGAAATAGGACGGAATTCGGACACATCGTGCCAAATGTTGAGAAGTCGGAAATATTTTCAGCAACGCAACCCGTCTCTCACCAATCTCTCTAAACTTCTAACCTGTCCTCACGCCTTTTGTTAACTGTATCAGTTTGTTTACCGGGGACAAGCTGACCGACTACCGTTGCTCTCTTGCAACGGTGCTGCCCTTCCCACACGCCTCGAGAAACGCCGTTAATAAACACGACACCGGTCACACACCTGCACACAGGCATATGCTGTAACTGCACTACCACCGCCTCGGTGCTCACCAGTCTTCTATCTCTACACTCACTCCGGAGGACAGACGGATGAACGTCAAATGCGGGGGGGGAGGATAAGCATTCCCACCTTGCTCAAAACTTCGTCGCGCTCAAAAGTCTGGGCGAACACGTACGACGGCATCCTAGCCAGTCCGCTGCCGCTCTCTCGGTCGCCAAACCCTCTCCGCTTGCCGTGGCCCCGCCGTCCCCTCGGCGTGCAGCTTCTGACAGCGCCGAGCAACACGTGTGGTTTTAACCGTGTGCTCCCGCTCGCGGGGCCACGCCCCCGTCCCTACTCCACCGGAAATGCCTGCAGTCCCGCACCTAAACATCCGCCCTCCCCCTCCGCGGCTAAACCGTGTTCACCCCCTTACCCGGGATCCCCCCTGCACCTGCCGGCTTTCCCGGCAGGCGAGCCCCCCCTGCATTTATTAAATCCCGAAATGAACGAATTATGATGCTTGCCTGCCACTTTTGCAAGTTTTTTCCCCTTATTAAACAGTCGGACATATTCATTTACTAAAGAAACGTAAGAGTTAAGAGCCGACCTCCGCCTGTTTAAGAACTGAACACAACCGATTAGTTCGAATTAGTCCCTATTCATCCTATTTCGACTAAGGGTTCAGTTATACTAAACGACACCTCAGCCAACGGGTGTGGGGGTCCCCATAACCAAGACTGGGAGTCCCTATGTAGAGGTAAAGGGCATGAACATACTACTGTTGGCACAACGTACCATAACAAATATATAATTGACATGCAAAAAATGCTAACTTGACACAGCCGCTGTCCGGAAACCAGAATTGCACGCCAGTGTACAGCAGAGACCCGCGCAGTGCGCTGTGGAGGAACTTCTAACAGTCACTTAGGAAGTGCGGTATAGGAATGTGGAGCCTGACGCTCAATCAGTTGTTGAAAATACAACTACTAATACTGAAAGTCAAAATGCAAGTTCGAAGATCCAGCTGTTGACATAACCTTTACGATCCGTAGGAAGGACTTTTAAGATGCCGGTTGCCGCAAACCGACCGCTTGTTTCAGATTTGTGAAAGACAGTTACAGCAAGTGACGATATTCTTCAGTTTGGTATGTGCGTCTTCACCGCCGCAGGTGTGAAAAAGGCTCCTATTAAAGGTCCCCAGATTATTGTTAAGGTGGGTCTTTTTTAGGAAACCGCCCCCTGTCCCCAACCCGCGTGGTGAGCGGATGCTCGCCCCGGAGAAAACTGAAACAGTGAAAAACCGTGTCGGGCGACCTGCTCTCCACAGCCACTGTACCGGCGCCCCCTCACTCAGGAAATGTATGCCGTCACACTTGACAAGGGTTTAAAATCACTGCGGATGGCTGCTTCGCTCGTCCTGTGTTTAACAACGAAAACTTGTCTCGGAAGCTTGGGCAAACGATAAGAGTGAGGTATTGGCATTGTAAACAGAGAAATCCATGAAACGTCAGTTTTCTAAGATTGAAAAAAAAAATTGGAGACTAGAAACACACTGCAAGATAAGACCTCTATGCTTTCCGCGGCTAAAATGATAATTATATGTTTAAAAGTGTAAAAGAGAAAAGCTGAGATGTGCTTAAAACCATGATACTGAAGAACTGTTGTTTCAAGCCACCATGTGCTGCATTAGTTTCACAAGAGATATCAAGCACTTAAGTGCACAAGTTACTATTTAAGACCAATGCAACATATACTGCATATAAACTAACTATTTTTTTCTGGCTGAAGCTTTAATCCAAATCTTTAATCCAGTTGCACTAACACATCTGGGAATTTCACCAGAGCTGTTGGGGCGAAGCTGCTTGCTCAGGGGTACCGCAGCACTGTCTCACCCGGGATTTACAAGTCTCCAGTTCCGGGTCCAGAACCCTGAGCCCTGCTCCACATGGCTGCCCCTCCACACATCTACAGACAGATGGGTTTTGTCAGAATGGCAGGAACCGGCCCAGCTGGTCTCAATAATTAATCAGAAACGCAGTGTTACTAAATAGTGCATAAAAGCAGGGAATGTCCCAGTGACCAGTCATCCTGAAACCCTGTGTTACTTTCTCAGGCTTTAACTTCCCCGGGCCAGACCTCTTCTTACTTTTAACCCCCAGCGTCATCTCTCCGCCTGTCTCCGTCTGACTTGTCACTCTCTAACTGTTTGAGCACATGTGTTGGAAATCTAACACAAAGAGCTGCCTAGCCTTTTTACTCTCACTCTCAGAGTTTGTGCTGATGAAGATTCAGAAGGGGAAACAGTGCACATCGAACCAAAAATCAGAGAGAGCTCAGCACGCCACTCTGAAGTCAAGTACAGGCAAATGTATGGCATTTTTAAGTCTCTTAAAATACTTCATTAATTAAATCTTCAACTGATAAAATAAGATATCTCTCTATTAAGTCTCACCTAGCATTTTTGTTAGGGCCACACTCACATCCTGCCCACCTGAAACAATAAATTTTGTGTATTTATCTTCGTGTTGCCAGCTCTCCACGATCTTTCTGAAGGCCCCTGGAATGACACTGTGATCTAGGGGTACAGGACTGTGCGCAATTCAGCAGGAACAGACTGTGAGTAAGCAACCCCTCCCCCCCCAAAACCATATGAATGTAATATCAGGTTTGCCTCCTAACAGCAGCCTCTGCATAGGCATCATGACATTCAAACACTGTACTATGGAGACAGACATTCCACTTCAAAAACAGCATGAGTGAAACTGTCCGGTCTCACAATATCTTATGACGGCTACGGACATATCGTCCTCATGCATGGATGTTTTGATGCATGATACACAAATGCTCTGGCTGCATCAGACAACAGTGTTTGAAACTTGTTCACAGGCACAAAGATGGGGTTTTGTGTCCCTTCACAACACTGGACAGAAAACAGCAAGAAGAGCTCTCTTATCACAGAGGTGCTGACACCCGAGAACAGCAGAGCAGATGTGTCTGACAACTCACAGGTACAGCAGGAGAGCCTCGGTGTCAGACGCTCTGCTGTGGGCCACATGTGTGATCAGCACCGAGAGCCGCAAACAGCCAGGATTTCCTGGGTACGAGGCCTTTGATGGAGAGCAGAGGTGCTGACAGAACCCATGAAACATTCAAATGGCTTGTGATTGACGGGCAGTTGGACGTGCTGTGCTTTGAGCTGGCTGAAGAGTGAGAAGACAAACACACATCATTAAGCCATCAACAGGGGCAAACTGTGAACATGTGACGCCTGTGGCCGTGTTTTTGCAGGGCCCCGTTTGGTGACATTGCCCAGACATGAGACGTGAGAGAGCTGTCCAGTGTGTGAAGTGCAGAGGCTTTGATGTCAAGGTGATGGAGGTCACACCAGTGACCAGTGAATACTTAGTGCCAATACTTCAGTGCCATATTATTCATATCAAGCCAGCATCTCAACACTAGCCGGAGAATGATAGAAGAATAGAGATTTAATTCTGCCAAATATCGCAACATGTTAAGAACCTGCAAACTACAATACAAAATGCTAATGGTAGACCCATTTTTTTATGTTACACTTTAAAAGCACCCATTGTTATAAAATATCTCACTATTTGAAAGGAAGGCATTTACAAAGAAAAGTGACCGGAACAACAAAAAAAAAGTTTTACTTTAAAAAGCCTCCACAGTACCCAGAAATATATCCTCTCCAGCACCAGGTTACTACTGCTAACGGAAGCCTATTGTGCTGTGTTGTAAATGTGTGACCTGTGGGAGTGTCAAAGTTTGTATATTCAGACTACTGCAAAATAGACCCAGGCAAGTGCAGACTAAATGAACAGTCATAATTCTAGTTCTAAGTAGAATCGAGAGGAAGATATGTCAGGGGATTCCTAGGTAACTCAGTAAGTAAAAGCCTACATGCCAGATGTCAGTCATGAGGTTCCACTCTCAGCCAGGACACTGGGTAAATGATTCTCGACGTGATGGTATACAGCTGGCTGGGCACCACCACAGCACCAGTCCACCAGGGCTTTCTTAATTTTCCAGCAATCAGAGACTCCCTTGCCTAGTGGGCGACTTCAGCGAGACGTGTGCCTCTCCTCAAGGCATTGCTTCTCTGGAAGGACACAGTGGAGGGAGTTAGCAGCATGTCAAATGTCAAATGGCTCTGCAAGCAGGCACACCAGAGGAGCATGTCTGCGTGACTCACTCTCTCCCAGTCGGGTGCACATTTAAACTGGGGAAACAAAGAAAAATCACAAAGTCTAAAATTAAAAAATAAAGCAAAACCAACGCCATTTATCCAAAAAGATCTAAAGACACAGCATATGACTTTCAGCAAAGGATTCTTGAACAGGAAATAAAAGAGGGTAAATCTAAAATACTTAAAAATACTACCTAGTAAACATGAGAGTGGTCTTCTGGGTAAAGAGAAGTCCGCACTATACTTTGAACTTCTGCTTCTGCCCGAAATAGAGTAATTTCATTACCAGCAGCAGAAGGAGCTTGTTAGTGCATTGAGGGTTTGTTTTTTTCAATTCCACAGTGAGCTGAGCCCTAACAAGGCACCTTCCTTTGTTGCAGAAAAAAATAAAGTCCTAAAGAGAGGGAGAAGAGGCCAGGGAGCAAAATGTCATCACACTAAGAGGCTTGTCGTGACACAAGAGCACTCAAGGAGTAGCTGACATAAGCGTTTGTATTGTAGACCTCAACAATTAGCAGCTACACAAACTTACAAAGAAGAATGAAGGAAAAGAGGGGAAAAAAGTCCCTCGGTTTTGTCATTTGACCGATTGTTGGAGCAGAGCTCTAAAACTTGGAAAATAATTAAAGTACTTTGTGGTTGGGGAGGTAGCCAGGACTTGTGAAGCAGAAAGACTTAGTTCAAGACTGCTTTTCAAGCTTTCCAATAATACAGAACCTGAATATCATGCACACACATACCGGCTCATTGATTTGACCACTGATATCTTAACAAGCAGAGCAGCCTTTGAAAAGAACGGCCACCCAAAGCTTACTTAATGGGACCTGCTATATGTGTGGTAGACGATTTGATACATGGGTATGCTTTATGCAGCGTTGTTCATTTTAAAATGAACCGTAGTCAAATTTCTTTTCTCCTCCCTCGTCTCATGCATCTGGAGGACACGATTCAAATTTCACCTTTCTGCTACAAAGTCAAAGGTGAGCACGTGAGCCCAAAGCCCGAATATGGTTGGGATTCTGTTTTCAAGACCTGTAAATTACGTCGCAGACAGTTGGAAAAAAAGTTACACCTCATGCAATTAGAGTAACAAGAATGTTTAGGATGCCTTCAATATCAAACAGAAAACAGTAAAAAACAAACTCAATATAAACACCCTGAGAATTACTGAATCTCTCGCAGACAATCGCCTTTTTGAGGCAGCGCCTTGTACTTTTTAATAACCCAGATGTTCACACTTTTACTGACAGCTTTCAGTCAGAAGGAGAGGCTCTGGGTGCTCCTAGGGTGCATCTCTCATAATACATGCTGACCTCCCCCAGCCTCAGTCTCTGAAAACGTGCCAGTGCTCGGGAGACCCAAGGGCTGTTTACTTAAAGGCGATTAGAGTGTGGTAAACAGACTTTTGGCAGGTTGTTTTGGAAAAGCTGAGAGGGTCTCAGCAGACTGTTCTAACGTGATGTTTCAGAAGAGAGGAGTTTGTGGGTGAGTGTTGGCGGTTGGGGAGGGGTGGGGGAGTTAGATTTCCTGGGTTGTCTTACCTACTTAGCTTTGCCTGGGGAAAAGGGTTTTACACACACAATAACAAGAGTTCTGCCCTTCCCCCAACACCTCACCTCCCCACCCCCATCCTAAATGGGAAGTTTCGGACTGTTTGACTGTTTGGAAAACAAAGTGTTAGCTGAAGCCCTTCCCAAATCCAGAATCGCAACAAAGGCAGGAGTTCCTGAGAAGCAGGGCGACCGGAGCTACACTCTCAGTTAGGCAGAACCCGTGTAAAATGGAGCATCACAGCACCCTGGAAAAAACAGAAAGCAGCGTTCTTGACAGACAGAAAGAGGGAGATGCTTTCACTCAGTTTTGTGGTCAATGACGTAAAACCGAAAGGCGCAAATCTTATTTTCTCCTTGGCTGATAAAAGGCCACAGACATGCTTTCGCACAGAAACATGGATGCTGCAACTGCACTCAGAGCCTCTTTCTGACTCCTGCAAAAACCACATCAGTCAGATTTCGCCAGCGAATACATTTTAAACGTCATCTCATGTGGAGCTTAAAAGACTGCTCGCAAATGCTGAACAAGACGAAGACCTGAAAATTACAACACTATTTCTGATTGGCGTTTTGTTTTTTATAACATAGCACACCTTATGAAAGGTTCATGATGTACCAAGCATCGCCTACTGTTTTAAAACCTGATAAAAAGAGATAAAAAGACACTCAGCGACTTAAAAGTTAAAAATGCTAGGGAATTGTTATACAGTAAGTTAAGTCAATACTGATGGGGTTAGGCAGGTTTTCCTTTTTAGCCAATTACTTGAAAATCACATTCTAAGAACATCACTAAATGGCCATGGTTGTAATTACTGCCCGAAGCACAAGTCTTTCTAAACCTGGTCCTGGTGAAGTCTCAGTCCAGATGTTTTTATAGACAGCCTTTAAAAAAATAATTTTCTGAAGGCCTGGAACAAATGAACTATGATCCTTAATTGAACCTGTGGTGTGTTAAATAAAGTAGAGATCATTTGGAACAAAAATCAGAATATCTTTGAGCCCTCAAAGACTAGCGTTCCTTTAATGAAAGGCTACTGGCCTAATTGACTGTTTAAACACATTTTCCCCATTTTTAAATAACAGGTGATTTAGTGTGACCCGTAAGGATATCCAGATTAGTGCTCTCTAGGATCAGGGTTGGAAAAATCTGGCCTAAAGGCAGAACATAAATGCTTGTAGTTCTGCTGAAGCCAGCTACAAATAAGAGAAACACATGTTTTGCCCGCCTCTGGCACTCAAATATTTGCTTGACTTGACAAGGGCTTAAATCTCAGCAGATGATGTGTTTGGAAAATGTCAGGAAAATCTTGAACGGGAACAATAGTTTGTCAGATGTATTCCCTGGTGTTCTCCCAGGGAAGTAAATGTTAGGTGGTAATTTGCTAAGAACCAGGAGACAACTTCCGGTTTCATTCCAGTTTCCTAGTTGGTTTTCTCTTGTTTGTGGAAAACAACAGGGCATCCACAGTTGCTGTTCATGGAATTGCTCACTTACTTAATAAGTCCAGAAGGAGTTTCTTGGAAAAAATGAACCAGAAAATCGAACAGCAACTCAACGCCAAAGCACAACATCCTGAAAGACCAAAACCAAAAGACACTAGAGTCTTGGAAGTGAAAAGATCTCTGCCGGGAATGTGGGATGACACAGAGCTGGGAGATCAAAGGTTCAAACCCAGACTGGCCAAACCAAGCAGCTAATACCTCACTTCCTGAAGTGTCTCACTAGTCATCTTCCCGTAGTCAGAATATCTCAAAAACCATCAGAAAACAATGACCTCTGGGGTTAAAGCTGAAGGACCAAAAAAGCTAAGGGTTCATTAGCCAGAACTGCAAATTCGAATGCACTGGATTTTCAAACAGGTCAGCATGATGCCACTCCAATGCATGTTGCAGGGAACTGCGGCAGAAGGGTGGAACAAATGTAGAATAAGCAGTATCACTGAAGGCTGCACCAGGCCATAGACTGTCTCATAACACTGCCCATGGTTCTGTACTCACTGGGGACAAAGGAAGGGATTGTGCTAGTTTTAAAAGTTCCTCATCACAGCGATCAAATGATCTTTTTATCAGCTATACCACCAGGCAAACAAGTCAGCAGAACTGAACACAACTGCACACTGCAGCTTGTGCATCATGCTGGCAGACTGATTAATGGCTTTGGTTCTGGGGGAAATCTACTTACATGCAGAAGCTGCGTCAGTGCACCTCCCTGACTTGGCAAATTCATCCATGTTGGCAGAAAGTCTAAAGAAAAAAAAAATAGAGAACAAAAAGTAAACGGTGCCCTTTATGGTCTGGACTTCGAAAAGGAATGGTTTCATTAAGACCTGGGAACTGGTGATATTTTCTTTTGAGCGCGATTGGGAAAGAAATGAATTCCAGATACAGCCTGGACGCATTAGGAGGCACCGTGGCAAAAAATTCCTTCGGAGGTGATCGGTTGCTTCCAGGAACATATTGGAAAAAGGAGGGGAGGGGATTGTCTGTCCGGAAGCACTGCCAGAGCAGCTGCTCAGACTGAAAGTGTTAGACACACTGCGTGTCTGCTCTTGTCCTTAAAACCACCGGCTTGACCACAGTGCAGGCTGCTTCACACTGCAGCTGTGGTTGTTACAAAAGAGTTCAGCTCCTTGGAATTCAGATCTAGTTACTTACCGCTGCAAATGCAGGATAAATTAAAGTAACTTCCTCCTGCAGTTTTTAAGTCTCAGTGTGAATGCAGCCGTTTTCGGAGTAAATGCAATGTCTTTAAAATGAAAAATAAAAACAAAAACAACATTTTTTAAACCCTGGTGTTTAGATATTCTGTTTAGTCCTATTTTCACTAATGTGTCATAAAAACCCAGTGAATTTATTGCAAAGGAAGACATTTCTCCTGCTTTATCCAATAATGTTCTGGACATGAGGGTTTCTAATTATGCCGAAGGTGTGCACCTTCCTGTTCATCCTGTGTTCTTGGTGCAATCCTAGATTAAAGTTTTTCTTTTTTTTTAGTTCCAAAAGAAGTGTAACTAAAAGGATTATAAGCCACAATGGCCAGGTTCCCCGAGCGTCGAGCTAGCGCCCATTTGGGGGCTGCTTTGGAGGTTATTAACATTTTCAGTTTAGCTGAAAGGAGCTAAAGTTGTTTAGAAGTTCATGCAATGCAAAAAAAACCAATAAGAGGAGATACAGAAGAATATAACTAAAGCAGAGGTAAGAACATGATCTCTGAAGCCTTTTTCCAGGCACAAGGAACAAAGCCACGTTGTTGACAACTTTAGTCAACTTGCAGGAATGCTTTACTTTCTTTCTGGCTTCTGCTGCAGAGTCTCCATGAGGCCTCTCTATTAATTATCCCTAATGAGGACAAATAGGCATTAGCATGGAAATAAAAACGTGCTCCACCTCCTGCCCCACGCCACTGCACACCCTCCCCTGCGGTGAGACAACACAGAGGGGTGTGCAGTCCCTCACCTGCAAACGAATTTAAAACAGACCTGCCACCGGGAGGCCAAACAAACAGTCCCAGCAAATGGAAGCATGAAATCAGGGAACAGCAGCCAGTAAGACAAACAGCGCTGGCACAGTCCTGCACATCAATGTCACATGACCTCTCATGAAACGTCTGTCTCAAAATGAGTATGATTCACATTTCCCGGCAATGGCGGTGTCTTGAACATGTAAAATATTAGGAAAGAAATCTCAATTTACCAGGCGAGGGTTGGTTCTTCAAGCACCCACTTAGCGCATCAGACATACAGATGCATAAGACAATTTAAGAAGTGTGGATAAAATAAGTTTGAGTTCATAAAAAATTAAAACAAAAGAAGATTCATTCTTCACAAGCAGTAGCAAGAATTCCAAATAAAATGTGCCATCTTTTTGAAGCATTATCAAAAGCATTAATGCCTTTCCTCTCTCCAATATTCAGAGAAAGAGCCTTGGCTTATTTCTTTTTGAAGTGATTTGGCGCTCCTCCTAGACAAGTCTGCATTGTTCGCAATGAATAAAAGTGCTGAAGCTGTAACAGAGATTGCATTGATCCAAGAATCCCCTTTCTCGCTCACAGTTCCACTTCCTACATTTTCTTACGTCTCACCGTTTTAATCGTGCTGTTCACAATCACCAGCAGCTCACAACAGCCAACAAACAAAAAAAGGCAATGCGGACATAATTCCGCAATTGATATGTTTTTTTAGTTTTGCAAATAGAAAAATGCTTAACTCAAGAAGCGTACCCTTTCTGTCCTGACCTATCGTGACTTCGGAGCTAATGAAAATTATTACAATAGTTGAAACTGGAGGAGAAATTCGAACACTGGAATCATAAAGAGAACATGAACCATCTACCCTCTCTGTAAACAATACCCTTGCCCCAGAGCAGTGGAAAATTACCCAGGCGACACCAGGCCATCAGACATTAGGAAATAATGCTTTTCACCATTGTAGTAGTTATTACATATGTTCAATAACTGCTATAGTATTGCCAGCCTATAGGCCTGTAGGCTTTGTCCTCGTGCTTGAATGGACAGCAGAGACAGCCCTGTTATATGATATTATTTCATTTGAGGGGAAGAAAAATGACAACCTGGATTCTGGCACATTTCTTCTCCCCGAAGCGCCAGCAGCTGTAATCTGGTACTTATTATGATTCCCTCATGTCTACGTCCGTGGGTGACAGTTAAAGGCTTAAAAGACTCGCAAGAGCAACCCATCATAAAAATATCGTATCATCTGTCCGGCTGCAGCAGCAGCACTGGTCTGTATGCCCTCGTACCTCGTGGGGGCATCTTGGGGTTGGCTGGCACGTACAGCCTGGCACCCAGACCGTATCTGATGTGGCAGCGGTTCTCATCTCCACTGATCAGAACTACCTGGGACGTCCCAGCAGGCACTCCCAAAGTCTGGGGCTGGAACAAGTGTGCAGGCTTGGGAGGCAGGAGACTTCGCAAACCAGTTTACCCCAAGAAGGGTCCCTGCTGAATACTTCTGTCGAGATATTGAAGGAGAGACAGGAAGAGCATAGTTAAGCAGCAATTATAATAAATAAGAAATTATTTTTTTTTATCCTGACAAGCTAACACAACAGATAGTGCAGTTGTGTTTATCTTTTCTATTTTTCACTGTGGAATTACCCTTTACACATTCACATGGAGTGATGCACTGCCGTTCACGATAATCAAGAATCTATAAGTTTAACTTTCCTTCTAGTACATGTAAAACTGAGGGATTTTTACAAAAGATTTTTTGTTTAAAAAAATGGCAATAACTTCACCAACCGGCTTGAAATGTCAAGCCCTCTGTGCCCAAACATCTGCTCAACGACAGCAAGGTTGGCAACTTGTCTGTGATTTTGGGAATATCTGAGCCAGGCACAGATTCAAAAACTTCTATTGGAACTAAAGCATTCATGGCAGCCCCACAGTTCGGCACAGGTACAATCAGAGCTGTAGCTGAGCTATAACAGGGCTATTCCAGTTTCTACCGCAACCATCTGGCTCTTAACAAATGTGAAAAAAAACTCTGCTATTCTCTTCATCCAAGCAGCACTGAACCAAAAGCCTGCTTCTCTTCCAGCCCTCCTAGGGCAGTTTTATTTTTCTAGTTTGCCTCACAGGAAGGCTCTTTTAGCAGTGCGTCAAGCTCCCCGTGGGGAGAGGGCTATCTCACTTCACATCAGGCAGATAAGTTTTCAAAGGCTACCCTGCCTGTCTCCTTCATGGTTCGCCTTTAATAGCTATTCAAAAGCATGGAAATGTGCGTGCAGAAAAAAAAAACACTACATGCACACAAAACCCCATTCAACCTGCTTAAGACACAGAACAGTTCCGGCAGTAAAGGATTTGCTAAGTGCCTTGAGTTGTGAGGCTCCAGCTAAACATCTGCTCTGCAAAAGCAGCAAAGGCACCCCCAGCTCTTCCTGTTCATTATGGCTAGCCAATCATAATAAACACTGGGAGCTGCTAATGGGATTCTGCCAATCCAAGATGCCGACGTCAGCTCTCTCGACTGCCAGGATCTGAATTCTGTTCTCTGTGCTAATCAAAGAGGACTCAGCAGGTTTAAGAAGAGCTGAAATAGAAGACAGGCACAACTGGTATCCCAGTTTAAAAGGCATGACTTTACTTTTACCAGGAGTCTAAATCCTATGTGGAGTCTCACCTGCTGTACCCCCAAGCAGTGTGGCCCCTCCCAGATTGCTCCAGCCAACCCAACTGTATAAAAATACCAACATTTGTATATCAAAATTGCTTGAAGTAAAAGCATCACCTTAAAGGGCAGTTAAACCTCAGCAAGAAAGCAGGTAGATTCCATATTCACAAAGCATCACCTTGAGTTGTGCAATAGTTCCTCATAATCAGATTTTTGGTGCTCCAGATTAAAATGGTATGTCAAAACATGAAATGCAGCTACAATGACACAACTCCATTTAAAAAGAAGCTGCAGCCTGACATAATAATAATAATAATAATAATAATAATAATAATAATAATAATAATAATAATAATAATAATGTATTTATTTAGAGTCTTTCCAAACCCAAGGTCACTGTTCATAGTGATAAAGAAAAAGACAAGAAAAAACAGTAAAAAGAAATACAAAAATAAACGCATAAACAAATGAATACAAAGAACGTACAGGTTCATACAGATAGAATGTAGGGTAATCAGATATTGGTCCTGGTAAAAAGGCAGGTTTTGAGTTTGGAATTGAAAGGAGTAAAAGAATTGGTCTCGAGTGTGAGGAAGGTCTTTCCATAACACTGAAGCAGTGACAGAAAAGGCCTGGTCACCAAAAATCTGAGATTTAGTCCCAGGTACAGTGAGCAGAGGACCAGACTCAACTGAGTGGAGCCAACAGGAGGGAATGTAAACAAGTAGGAGCTCAGATACGTGTGTCTGTGCCAGATTATTGAAAGTCAGCAACAAGTTCTTGTACTGAATATGTGACTATAGGCAACCAATGTACAGACTTAAGTATTGGAAAACTTAAAGATTTCAGAGCAAAATATCTTTTGTTTTACAGATCCCTCTGCAAGTAACCTATGCTTTCAGTTTATTGCAGGCACAAGCAGATGCCTGTTGGAAAAGCTCTTTCTTCAGAGAAGGGCAGATAAGACTGGGATCAGCTGTCTGTTGATCATCATATAGCCTGCTGTGTTTTAAGGCAGGGCTAGCGTTGTTTTTTTAAGCTGGGCAGAATGAAGGGTGATTGATTAGCGGAGGTTTCGTGATAGGAAAGGAGGAGGTTCTCTTGAGGCTCCAGGTCAGTAGAAGGCTGATCTCTTGCTGCCCTGGGCTGGTCCTGTCATCTTTAATAATCTCCTGATGCTTCAGCCCAAGAAAAGAACAGCTAGAAAGAGGGAGATGGGAGATGGGATCACCCTGTAATCACTGAAAGCAGTGCCTTCAGGTGAGATACGGGAGAAGGAATTAGATTTCAATGCCAGAAGAGAAGGAACCTATTCTCAACCTGTGCAAAGGGAAAGAGAATGCCGTGTTGCTTAAGCAAAGCTTTATGGGAGGATGGAACAAACCACCCAGCCATGTTGTTGAAGCTGATACCCTGACTTCTTTCAAGAAACACCTGGATGAGACTCATAGATCTATTACCATTCGCCAGCAGCCATATCACCCTGCAACTCACAACTGGCAACCCACTGAAGCTAAGTGGGTGTGAGCCTGGTCAGTACCTGGATGGGAGACTCCTAGGAAAATTAAGGTTGCTGCTAGAAGAGGTGTAAGTGGGGCCAGCAGGGGGTGCTCACTCTACAGTCCATGTGGGTCCTAATGCCCCAGTATAGTGATGAGGACATCTTACTGTATACAGGTGCTGTCCTTCAGATGAGATGTAAAACCGAGGTCCTGACTCTCTGTGGTCATTAAAAAATGTTTAGTTCACAGAAAACTGTCATGTTGTGGAAGTTCGTTTTCTTTTAATGGTATGAGAGAGAGAGGATAAAAGAGAAAAAACAAGTTTTGTTTGCAGGAAACCACAAAGCGTTCGTGTTTACATTAACATTGGAAAACATGCAGATCCTGATATCTCATCTTCCTACAAACCTGTCCAACAATTCAAACAGAAAAACCAAAAGGTTAATGATTAATTACTGTTAATGATTACTGCAGCCCGAAAAGAAAACCATCTCTAAGTAAAAGATTTTCTTGAATTCAAAATCTACCATCCTCATTTCCTAGAAAAGTTGTGACTATCACACCTATTAACAGAAGAACTGGAGAAGAAGGAAAAGGGACTCACTGGAAACACCAATTCTACTGGGGATTGTTATTTTAGCAATAAGAATAAGAAGAATGGAATAAATCCATTCTTCAGTACCTGAAACACAAAGTGGGAATCTGCAGTTTGATTTTTTATTCAAACAAAAATCAAGCTCTTACCAAGTTACACAAGAAAAACAATTGAAATGAACTTTTAAAGAGCAATGAAATAAAACATATTATACTTTCCGCAGTCAATGTTTGACTTTTCATTTTCTCGGTAGGTTGAATCATGTTTCTTGCTGGTGTTCAAAAACAAGTGCAGCCAGAAAGTTTTAAAACGTTTCAAGTTTGGGAAATGACCATATTTATCATTTGTCAATTTTGCCAAACATATTTATTGTAGATTGTCTTCATGCCATTATGTGCTATTATGTCGGGAGACAATGTAATACACCTTAAGAATACTTTTTGTGGACCTTTAAAAGCTGAAAATCTGAAAAATAAGAGCTCAAGTTTATTCAAAGATTCCTCATACATCTGTGTGAATTTCCAAGAGTTGAAATACTATTTTTTATTTCACTTTCAACAGCAGCAAAGTGGTAAAAATTAGGAGGTCTTCTGCTATGTCCAATTATTTACCTTTTCACTGGATGAATTACCTCACCTCAATTAGGAGCCTCACAAATTTAAACTCGAAAAGTGTTTCCAACTACAGCTGTTAAACAATCTGTTTACAATGGGCTGCGGATGTTTACTAAACGGGGACTCGGCTTATTTAAAAATCTTCATAATTGCTCGTAATTATTGCAGAGCCTTTAATAAGGTGCTAACCCCCACCACTGCCACCACCCGCTAGACTGTGAATTGCTGTCTGAACAGCTTCAAAATCCAAACCAGGCCCCAGCTCTAATCCCCAGGCTCTATTTTTATTCCACCCCCAAGACACTTCACTGATAATCGGGTTCTTACTTTGATATGTGGACCCTGAGGGGAGGAGGGAAGGGAGGGGGTTGCTGGATCCACAGCAGTACACTCCACCCAGCACCCCCCCCCCATCCCCTCCAACCCTGAGGTAAGGCAGATGGGACATAGGTCCAGGCATGTGGCAGTAATTACAGATCAACAAAAACTGCCTGCGTGCCATTCCCGTTTTGAACTTTATCAGGCTCACTTTCAGCTCATGGAAGGAAATCTTGATTGCCGTTCAGTGTAGTTTTTTTTGTTTGTTGTGCTTTTAATTGTTCCCAACACAAACCACAACCCTGGTTTGGACGTCTTTTTCTTTAGCCTCACTGCTCAAGGAACAGACCAAATTCTTGCACTAAAACTTTAGGGCCTAGCAGGCAATACCCAAGCAGACAGATATGATTCATCTATTGACTTTTAAATCTAAAAAGATCAGCTGGATACGTTGTTTCTGTTGTTCCAGTAAGGGTACACAGAGTACCTTAAAGCTTGCGCAATAAGAATCACCACATTTTCGCAATGGTTTTCAACAAAAAAAACCTTTAACAATACTCCACCTCTAAGTTTGCTCAGTTCCTTCCATCTTTATGAAGAAGCTATAAAGCAAGATAGACCTGAAAGACAAGAATTAGTGCTGAGGTAATACTATCTCTGGCTATCCCAATTAATTACAAGAGTCAGCCACACAGGACAGAGTAGGCTGTTCAATACTGTCTCAAAACACAATGGGGCAGTTATTGTAGAATAATAACTCATCCTCCACTTCTCAAAAGACACGCATCATGACCATGCCATTTGTTTTATAGTCATTCCTAAAACAGTGGCACTACAGTACATACAAAATGTTATTTAGAAAGTGAGGATAAAGTCATTTTCTTAACTAGTGCAGTATTCACATTGGCTAGGTATGTCAACATTGTTTTTCTATTTTGCAGCACTCGGTAATTTCCACTGACTTTTTACAACAAACGCTTTCGTATTTTCCTGTTTGTGCTCTGGTTCATATAGCGTCACTCATTTTGTTTCTGAAGCTCAACGCTTCCTGTCAGTTTCAGAGCAATGCACAAACTGCAGTGCCATAACGCCATGATGTATGTGCTGCTGCTAATGTAAACTGCTGGATAAAGTCAAACCCATTATTCATGCTTACATATAAGGTAACATTCTGATTAGCTGAATCACAAGGATAAAGGACCAGCATAGGACACAGATCTTTTGCCGACAGTAGATGACGTTCCTTGTACTGCAGCACACTTAGCAACAGTAATCCACATCAACCTACAAGCCAAGGAAATAAGACATACCTTTTTAGGAATGTATAAACAATGCTTCTCACTCAAACAAAAACAGCCAATAGCCACAACCGATTATAACTGAAATAGCAGTCCACCAATTATTTGTCCTCATTTGTCTTCTTTTGACTATATGCGAGACTTTAAAATGGAAAACAAAGCTTTGGATTCATGCAACACTGATTCTGATTAAAAGAGAAGCTGTTATTGTTATTGTCCATGTCGCCTTTAATGAAAATTGCAATCCTCTTTTCCAGCTGTCTCTCATTACAGCTAACAAAATACACATAATCTTAACAACCCAAAGCGTACTGGAGCTATCACCTACAGAGCATGCCCAGCAGGTATTGGCAAAGGGTCAGGGGTGATGACCTTTAGCTTGACCCCCTACCTGCCCCCCCCAAACCCTCTACAAAAACAGGGATCCTGTTGATTCAATTAAACAGAAAAATAAACGGCAATGATCAAGCACAATAGAGCGAAGCTGAAAGGGGGAGACAGGGGGTGGTGGGGGTCAGGGGGAAAGGGATCACAGTACAGGGCAAGGCACAAAGACAGCAAAAGAGAAAGAAAAATTGCAGTTGCTGTGGAGGAGAGACAATGGGGGCATTCTTGCAGACAAGCACATCTCAGTAGATCTCAGCAGCTGACTGAGGAAATCAGCTGGGCTGGAGAGCTCTAAAAGAGCTGTGTGTGTAAGGTCCTCAAGGGTTTCTGGACTAAAGCGTATTGATGGGAAAAGCTGTAACCTGGGAGTGAATCCCTTTCATATCTATCAGCAAATTGAGAAAATGAAATCTGCTTTGAGTTAAGAGATCGAAACTCTTTTAGTGTCCTTGTTTTGACATTATCAGTGAGCAGCTTTGCAAAAGATCAATGCTCAAGTCGGTATGCAACTTTTTTTCTACTGATCTGGGGATCAGATTTAAATTTTATGCTCAGATTCAAGAAAAACTTTCTTTTGTCTCCTACGGTTACTTACAGACATACATTACAGTTTACCTGCCTAGTCCTGAAAGAAGAAAAGCTGTCAACCTAGTTTACTGTGATATTAAGTAAAACAGAAGTGTTTTATTTAAGCAGTGTTTTTTCTAAAATAAAGTCACACACAGAACTGCACAATACCATACTCTAAAACAGGTTAAAGATGATGCTGGGGGACTTTTAGCTGAAATCGTCAACATTTTCAAAAATAAAAAAATCAAAAGAACAACTTTGTTGTCACATGTTTTATTTTGAGTATGAATGTGATCTTTGGGACACTGACCCTAGAGGTATTATCGGCCAATGTGTAAACTATCTTCTGTTTCTCTTTCTCAGGTATGATGGTTTCCAGATCTGGAGTGATGGAGGCAACAACATCTATGAACTCTATTAAATGACAGACTTTTCCACATCAGAAGATGACTCAAGCGAAACACGATAATTTGAAGAAGGAAAGTAAAAGCAGAATAATGAAAATTCAGTTTTAGTTTTGGATCCAACCATTACTCTTTTAAAAAGCATGTGTATATAAAAACACTTAGTTCTTACTTTTTACAATGTTTTTCGGCAATTCAGTTATAAATCTCTGATTGGATCTGTCAGTTAGCACTGTCATCGTAACACTCTCCCACAATATAGTTAGTTAGTTCAGCACTGTTGGCACACTGCTATCTCAACCAGTGCAGAGATGAAGCACATTTATTGGAACAAGAAAATAACCTTCTGTTTTAACTGCGGTGATTACTTTCATTTAACACCAACATCTGAACACAGATGGAAAGAGGGAAGAGAACTTGATGAGAAGAACTGAAATGAGGATGTTGAGATGGATTCTACAGATTTCAATAAAGGATAAGATCAGAAATGAAGAAATCCGTAGACGATGTAGGGTGGTGGATGTGGCTGAGAAGATGCGAGAGGCGAGGTTACGGTGGTATGGACATATCATGAGGAGGGACGTTGAGGAAGTAACAAAGAGGGAAATGGAATTTGAGGTGGAAGGTAACAGAGGAAGAGGCAGGCCTAGAAAGAGATGGATAGATTGTGTGAGAAAAGATATGGAGGTATGTGAAGTGAGTGAGGAAGATGTGCTCGACAGAGACAAGTGGAGAAGAGCAACCAAAGCAGCTGACCCCAGGACAGTCTGGGACTAAGGCTGTTAAAAAGAAGATCTGAACACAGATGAAGACAAATGTGCACATTTTGGCTGCCAGATCTGACTGCTTAAGAAAGCTTTAAAGGTAACAGGGAGAGTGTTTAATTATCCCCCTCTCCCCAGCCAAACAATAATCAAGGCAAACCAGGATACAGCATACAGGCGGGGAGGGGGAGTGGGGGGCTTTAGAAAGATCAAAGATGTTGCTGTTTATTTAATGGCCAGCATTAAAAAGGAGGAAAGCCAGGTCCCATCTCTGACAGCCAGCTCCAGAAATCTAGATGGTGGCTGCAAGTTGGCTTGTGTTTGGAAGTGACCAGTGGTGGATCTTTAACAGCCTGTTCTCCTCCTCCTGCTGACAGAAGCATACAGAGCTGAGCGGGCCCAGCTAACAGGTGTCTGTCTGTTATTCAGTGGCTCTGTTGATGGAAAGCCACAGCTTTTAAATAAAGTCAAATGAAGTCTGGCTCAAGGGACCAGACAGGAGCGCAACTGTTGCAGCACGCAGAAACATAACACACACTACACAGAAACAGGCCACGCTCTCTTTGCCAGGAACCTCCTTCCTAACAAACTGCCTCACAAAGGACAAATGAGCCTGACGAGATATTAAATGCACATGAACAAGTTCTAAAATAAGTGCAGAGAACATAGAGAATTAGCATTTCCAAAATGGGATAGGGAGCATCTTTGCAGCTTTTTCAAGCGAGTTTGAGTTCACTGCAAAGTGCATCTCTTTCCCATTTCAGAGGTTAATATCCTGTGATTATACTTCTTGCACCGCTTATGTGTCCTCTCATTAACCTCCATGCAATCACCAATGTTGCAAATGAAATAATTTAACCAGTGTCCCAGGTAATTTGTGCAATAGTATGTAGCAAATTCAGTTTTTTTTCAGTCTGTATAAACCTATGCACATTTTGCACATACATTTGTTTCTACAGTTATTTTTTTTTTTTTAATATTTATTTTGTTGTCTTCTGTTTTTATAACTATTCTGATGTCTGTTTTTGCTTGTCTTGGGCTGGACTGCTGTAACACATCAATTTCCCTACGGGATTAATAATCTTAATAATTAATAATCTTCTCTGTCTCTTTTTTCCCCAAATGCAGTCCTTAGCTAGAACAAAATATAAACCCCATTCCACAAAGGGTTTATGCTTAGCAACATGTAAGCAACAGTATGAAAATGATGACATGCATGACAAGTTTAGATCTTCTGTACATCACGTAACAACAGGAAGCATTTTCTTTTGCTGTAAAAATAGATGCAGATAGTGTGAGTCAATCACGTGTACAAAGTAAAAGGTACACAGTGTTCTCTGTTTGGGTTAATGTTCACTGTGAAACTTTTTTCAGGCCTCTGAAAGTTTTGCAAACGTCATGCTGGGGCCTAAATCATAAGGTCACTTGAGAAATTTGCTCTCTGGAAAAAATCAAAGCAGTTCTGCACAGCCAGGTTTTTTTCTTGCTCCTGATAAAACTGGGTTTTGAAAATGCTGCGGTAAGACCTTACCACTACAGCAAAAAAACAAAAACAAATCTACCCAACTATGTTGCTGATACTCTGGCTTCTTTCACGAACTGACTGGATGAGATCGCTGGATCAATTAACTACTGACTCCCAAACAAGCTAGATGGGTTGAACGCTGTCTTCTCTTTTGCAACCTTTGTGATGTTTTCCACAAATTCAGACGACAGGCTCGTTTGAGATGTTTTAAGACGCAAACAGCACTGACATCAACATTTGCCAAGAAAAAAAACCCCTCCAAGCAAGAACTGTCTTGAAACAAACTTATTCCAAAAAAGCTTTGGCAGAACATTTCCTTCAGCACAGTGATTACAACATATCTGAACAACACAGAATTTAGTACACAACGTAATCAAGCTGGGTTCAATATATCCTACATTCCTTGCTCCTGCTTTGCAATGGTTTTTGGAAAACAAAGAAAGCTGATGGTGAAAGACTGCAGGGATGAAGGGGGAGGGCAGGAGTTTCAAAAAGGTGGGAAAACAGCAGCCAGTTATTTTAAAGGCAGGACAAAACCCACACCATCCAAAGCACTGGTTCTCTTCCTAGCAGATACAAGAGTTTTAACTAGAAAATGCAAGGACATGCTCACAATGTACATTCACAGTTAAAGACATGTTTGGCACCATTGACCTGAAACAAGGTTGTTACATAAACTTTTTTTTTTATAGAAAGGATTTACTAGTCAGCCACGCTTCATCTAATGTCAATAAAGTTACTTAACCAGCTCGTTTTTTAGAATGTTCACTGCTGTAAGAGAATGCATCATTGATAGATAAGTATAGTATGAATTAACATGGATTGTCAACATTTCACAAAGCAAATGTCAAATTCAGGGTGTCAAAACTTTGGTCTGCCACTGTACATGAAACTAGAAGTTACTTCTAAGATAAGTCATCTTAAAAAGAAAAAGAGTCCGTAAATCTGAAGCATCCTCTTGATAATGGCATTCAGGAGACACACTGACAAAACACACACCTTTTATTGCATGCTAGGTGCTGCTGAGAGCAAGAATGGTTCAGTTTCTCCAAACAACCAACAGGAAAACTAGTGGAGCTGCTGGGCAGTAGACCCTACCCCAAGACTGACTCGCCACCCCCCACCTCAGTTTCTCCAGACCTCCTCCTTTCCTGTACCATGAAGCTCATTTATCCAGGGGAAGTGATTAGGTGCAGTTCATTTTTTTTTAATTCTTTCACATAAAAAGATCTTTTGCAAAAGCCATGCTGTGATTGATCTGGCTTGTGTTTTCCCAGAGTGAACTGTACGGGTCCACCGGGGTGCAAAACCTGAAACGTAACCCAGGTCATGTAAACAACGCGGCTCGTACTTGCAAAACATCTGAGACACAGATTTCTCTTTCATTCTCGTTTGGAAAAAGAGGAAACAAAACATGGGCTTTTCAAAAACTAAGGACCACTAGGGAATAAGCAACATTTTAAGAAAAGCTGGTTTTCTGCGTATCAGAGAGAGGAAAAAAAAACTTCTACCACTGAAGAAGAGAATATCAGTTCTTCACCTCATCTGCTGTTTGAACTATACCCAGCATTACGTTTTGACAATTTAATATATTCATTATAAAATCTGTGGAGGAAAGGAGCACATCATACAGTATGTGCATTGTAACAGGGGCTAGCAGTAGTCCAGCCAGCGGCGCCTCCCATCACACAATCTTCATGCATGGAAAGTAGCATGAAAAGAGATCTCCTCTGGAATTAAAAATAATACACGATTAATAACAAACAAGGGAAACAAAGGGCTTTTAACACAGCCAGTGTTGTATTCATTCCCCCCCACAATGTGAAACAGCATTTTAAATAGGTTGTGGTTCCCCGATTCCCATGGCATGAGTTCCCATGATTAACCACAGATTAGACTCCAGGGCACAGGGGAAATGCACAGGGACTCCATTCTATTAACTGGACCAATGACTGGCTTTGGTATAGGAGCCAATAATGGCCAAATCCAAATAAACCCCCAAGTTTATTGATCACATTGTGGAAGAAGCAAGTGGCCGGACAGGCATGGGAATGCAGTCCCATTGCCCTGCTGCTCCACAGCTGTCCCTCCAGCACGCTGGCCGTCAGAGTTTGGGGGAGGGGGCGGAAGGGGGGGGGGTACCTTCTCAGGCACAAAGCAAAAAGGAGAGCACGAAGTGGTGAAGCTGCTGTACTCTCCCCTCCTTCAGCACTGTGAGATTCCCTCATCCGAGGCTTTGTTGTGCAAATGGAAGACACAGACAATGTCAGTGGCCACTCTGTAAACTCTGCCCCACATTTACCCCTTTCACCCAGAGAACAATTCTCTGCACCTTCTATAGCAGCATCAAGTTCCCCCTTTTTTTCCCTTCGTGTCGGTTGAAGGTAACACTGCATGCAGCCCTTGTCAAGCAATAACAAAACAGAAAGAAGACAGAAAAAAAGCCAAGGCTACGTTCTGCTGAGAGACAACTTGCCTTAATTCTTCCACAGGACTTCGAGCCTCTGCTTAGCATCCTCTTGCCACTGCTGTGAAAGAGGGGATCTGAGAGAGGTCTGCATTTCAAGACCAAACATCTGTCAGCTCATCCAGTAACACACATTCATTCTCTCATTTACTCACAAGCACAGCTGCATTTTAGAGAAGTGAAACCTACCCTTCAGTCACTGGATGTCCCAATTTGAGGAGATTCATAAATGTAGAAAAAAATATTTTCAGCACTTGGGAAATTCACAAATCCATGCTTCAACAATCACAACACACCAGCACACAAGAAGATAAAGGCCACACACTTCACATAAAATGAAATTTATTTGTTAGAAAAACATAAAAAGCCCTCTGTATTTCCAGAACCTGCAGGAGTTTAAAGGGACTATAACAAGGTTGTTTGTCATTGCCTGTCTAAGCCACCACAGGCAACAGAAGGGAAAAAAGAAATCACATGGTTCTTCCTACAGAAACAAGTCACAACACTCAAAAGAATTTATCCTCAGATATTCTTCTCTAAAGCATTAACTACACCCCATTTATTTTTATTTTAAAGGACAAATGTATGGAGAGGGACAACAACAAAGATTTCTGAGACTTCAGGTTTCTCAATTACATAGCTAACTGCCGCCTGGCTGAGTAACCCATAATGCACTGCAGGTCACATATGGTTCATATTAGTCCACTTAAAGAGGCAGATGTGCTCATAACGAAGGGGATGAATATGAAAACGAGGCTAGTAAGAGAGATAGGCTGCCTGACGAGACAAGAAGCTCACTTTTTTACACAACAGGCTAGCGAAGCTTTTCCCAGAACCTGTGTAGTTTCCATTTTCAAAGAGACGCTGCTGAGTTGGCTGTTAACACAAAGAGAGAAGTTTTGTATTTTTTTAAAATAAAAACCGTATTCTCCCACAAGGTTGCCTTGGAAGTTTATTATTATTTCCACTAACGTTAAGTTAACGTGCTACTATTGCTACAACTAATAATAATTGTAATGTAAGTCACCAGCTGTACTCAACAGGGTAATGTTTATGACCCCCCTGCTGAAAAGAAAGCAAGAGTGAAACAGCTGGAGGTCTGAGTTTAATCACTAAGTCAAAAGGGCTCCCTGTGGTTTGTTCTTTGCCATAAAACAGCAGCACTGTTACTTGGAAAATAGTGTAGATATATTCTCAAGTATGTGTTGTGCTCCAATACTAAATATTTCCAGAATTTCTTAATCATTTTAGCTAAACAGCATAGATTCTTACTTTGCAGCTTTAGAAACATAAGCTCTTGTGTTCACATGGGTCCATTCCTAATATCAAATGATTTGAGAGTCTGATATTAAGATATTTGCTTTTTGTAAATTAAATATATTGATATATTGGTTAGACTTCAAGTATTAAAAACACAATTGATAGCCACTAAACCAATTATCTTCCTTTTTACTTGAAACTTAAGCAGCAGTTTTCAAATCAGAAACACAGGGCACAACGACCAACTACAGTAGCACAGAAGTCAATTTAATGTGACTGCTTTCTTTGTGCTGTGTTCAAAAAGACTGGAAAGAGAGTAATCAGGTACTACTTTTTATAGGGCTGCACGGTGTAATTGAAACTGCCCCTTTAAAATCAGCATCCCAAGAAGTGAAATGCCTTCCCAATTATCCACACAGCACTCCAGGACCTGTGGCAAAGACATAAACCTTCTACAACACAACCTGCAGTAGGCCATATGTAACATACAAGGCCAGGCAACGACAGATACCACTGTGCTTACGTTTTCTCCTTTTAGAGCTTGGTGTTGTCTCACATATAGTCATACACATATGGGACTGATGAAACACAGTGATTGATAGCCATTTCTTTTGATCATCTCTACATGCAACTAATTATTTGTTTTTTTTTGTATTCCTACTGAACACAATAATACATTTTGTTGTGAACAGTCAGGTTTTCAGCAATAACATGTCTTTCACAAGCGAGAACAGCATAAATAATGCTGTCAATGCTATTAATGCTCAGCATAAATAAGGCTCTGTAAGAACTCCAAGTATTCAATTAATGCGTGCACATACTTTCACCTTTACACAATCCTGCCACCTTGTGACCAAAGAAGATCATTACTTCAAATAAACCAGTTCCTCTGCAGCCTTCAAATGTTTTTTTTTTTTGGTAACAGAGTACAATAAGGAAAGATGCAATTTTAAAAAATGGTATCCATTTAAGAATAACTGGGATCTGTGTATTAACTCTCAAAGTATGTTAGAGAAGTTCAATAACAGAAAAAAACATGACAAAGGAAAGCTTGCAAATGCAAGGGGGGTATTCAATGCAAACCAGCATTAACATTTAGTTCGTTATTTCTGTAAAAGTATTTATCACAAATAATGCAGAGACAGAGGATATAACTTGTTATGCCACTCTACATTATAAAGATGTTCAATGAGAAACAGTTACAATCCTTGCTACTAAGAAAGATGAGTAACTCAAGCCCCAGCACAAATGGCTTTTACTGAACACAGAAACATATCTTGGTTGAGTAACTACGAGATACAGTCCTAAATTTCCACAAGCCACCCTTCTGTGTGCAATAAATGACAAAATGAACTGATCAGGTTTGCATCAATCCTTTACACCAGTGATATCAAATACAGAACTGTTTTTTGTTGTTTATAAAACTGGACTGGTCAGACCACAAATGAAACCTGCTGTATACTGTAATGATTTTATATCCCAACAAATGACTATAAAACAGGTACTGGAGCCTTTTCACTTTCTAGAGTGAAAGAAATCCAAAAATTACACAATGCATAGAAAGCACAAAGTGACAGGAAGTCTTACAACCAAAAGAAAAAAATTCCCCTTGTCAAAATAAAAACAGCACATCATCCTGAAACACAGACCTATTCTATTAAGATCTAACACAGAGCTTTTCAAAAACCTACAATTCCCTAAGTCCCACTTTTTATCAAAGTTCTGAAAAAAAAAACTGAATACGGAAAATAAATAATACACCTCTTCCTAGATTTTAATTTTGACGTACAAAAAACTAAAAAACAGCAGCAGATGTGTATTTGATCTTGAGGACAAAAATAACCACTGGTACTGTCCTTAGCTCGGATCTCTGTCCAGGCATCTGCATGCAGGTTCATTGTCAAACGGGTTTAACTGTGTCTGTGTCTGCTCAAGACACAAATCTGCATACACCTACAGTGGTTACTTGCATATACCTCTTATTCAGAAAGCCCTTCTCTCAGACATTCTTCCATGATTTGTGTTTCTGCTTTTGGGTTGCAAAAGACTTCCCACACATTCTGCTTCGTTAAGACAACTCCAGTGCCACATGAACAGAATGTCTTCTCTAAGTCTTCTGGATCACAACCTGAAATTTACCTGCCAGAAAACAAACAGAAAATGGTTTAAAAAAGACAAGATCTTCCAGCCTTCTGGTTGGCTCAGCAAGTAAAGGCGTTCTCAACATATTCCCATAGTCAGAATCACTGTTTGTAGCCAGCTGTGGATAGGATTTCTTAAGTGGCTTTTTTGCAACTGCTGAAGGGACACCTGGCTAGGCTGGGCATTCATCAGCCTGAGGCCTCTTAACGTTTGGCACAACTGTGACCCCTGAAACTTAGTGGATGTCTGAATGCTTACAGTTAAAGATACATTGGAGCTTGCAAAGTGTCAAAGAATGGCTCTGATTGCAAGACATGTCACAAGTATACCTGCAGGATTGCTTTCTCCCTGTGTGGGGACAGGAACTATAGCCAAATAGTGCTAATTCCAAATTGAGTAGTAATACAAGGAAGAATACAGGTGGTTCTGATTTAAATAGAAAAACATACAAACATCCTTGAAGAGTGTATTGTTCAATACACAGTTACCAGAAGGCTCCCCAGTGGATTCTAGTCGGCAATCGATTTGAAAGTTCTTTTCCACTGCTACCTGCGTTTCGCACCTGGTCAGCTAGATGATATCATTTCAGCTAGATGAGATCAATTAGCTAATAGCAGCCACATAAGCTACATGAACTGAATGCTCTTCCCTTACTTTCTACCTTGCCTGTTATAAATGCATTACTTTAAAATCTGTTTACACCCTCTTAATTTTATCTGGAGACTAGTGACAGCATAAAACAGTGTGAGCAAAAATAAACCATGAATGACCGTGGAACAGACCTGGTCTCACTGTGGCATAGATGGAGTTTTTAATGTAAAATGTTAGATCAGGGGAAACTTACAGGATGGCAGAGAAGAGACCTCTGCTGTCACCACGCTCTCGACCCCAAGGTTGGACAGGGCTCCCCTCACCATTCCGCAGGTGTAGGCCAGGTACTGTACAGAGAACCAACAAATAACCACACAGAACAACTTGGCCCAGTTGGACCCACTGCACTAAGACACAAGCATTAAGGTACTTGCTGGTTTTTGAACAGCAAAACAATCCTATCTCCTCTTTTTTCTTAAGACTTTACAATTTTCATTTTTACTGCTTTATTTGAAAATACGAACTACACAATTTGTAAAGCATACCGCACATTACTATCAGTGTGGTGCAGAGCGAAAAACAAGACAACACACGCATCCTTCAGAACGTGCACTTTGCTTATTTTCAGACTCCATGGCGGAGCTAAGGATGTATGATGGGGGTGCTCCTGAAAATCAGGGGTTCAGACAGGAGCTATTACATAAATGATATATATCAAAGGAACAAATACAGAAATGAAATGAGTATATTACATTTGAAAATCCAGTAAACTGAAGGCAATGCAGAAACATTAGGTGGCTGATTAATATCCCAATTATTGAAAATGATTATAAGCAAGCAATTTGACCAAATTACTAATCATAACATTTTACTGTATGCAAATAAAACATTTTGATGTCTATGTGTTTCTAGTTCCTGTCTCTCTAAATGGCACTGTTATAAGGCTGCAGGGTTTAGACAAGAAATAGTTTTAATTCTGTTTCGTAAGTGTCTGTGTGTGAAATCAAACACCTACCTTAGGGGCCTCCTCCAAATACTGCTTGCCATTGGAGAGCTGTGTCAGAAGGCGAAATTTGTTGTCTTGTAGGACGTATGTCCCCTGTCAGAGCAATAAAAGCAAAGCTTTTACCATGAGATTCAGCAAAGCGGCTGCTCTGTGCTCCTGTGAGACAGCAGGGGGGAGCTCTGCTTCAGTAATTGCTGTTCCCATGTAGGATTACCAGCAACAGGATATATCCACTCTAATTCATTTCAGTAGTTCCAGGCTCTCCCAGCACATCTATAACAAACACTGGCTATATGTCTATACTCCACTGGCAACTGACCCATCACAATCTCAGCTTCCTTCAAGGCAAAAGAACACAGATGGAACCTGATCTAGAAAACACACTGTCAATAAAAGCTACAGAGGTCCAGGTGTTAGCACACAGGAGTCATACTGATGTCACATAATCTACTGTTAATCTAGTAACCACTAAACTATCAGTGCAACTACCACAATGGCTTAATTTCCAAGAAATAGTTAATTGAGATCCCAATATAAAAATTGTCACAATATCCCCACTGCTGTACCTGATGGTTAGTCCTCAGGTTATCAATCTGTTTCCGGAAAACATATATCCAGAAATCTTTGCAGAGAAACTTCATAAGGTCCAGGTCATCTTTGAAAGAAGGGGTATCCTTGGTAAACCTTAAAGACAGTAAGATAACATTTAACATTAAAGAGCCAAGAGCAAAGGTCCTCAATTATCTTTCTTAAATGAAATGTTCTCACTTTTTCATAAAAGCATATTCCAGAGAGGACTGGCTAAGTAAAATCTATATACAGTATAGTTGAAATGTTTTTAGAAAAGTATATCCAGTGCAGAATTTTGTAATTGAAACCAACCTGTTTACCTGAATATAGTATTGTTGTTTTTCATAAAACAGCAAAACATTTGAAAGATAACTGCACATATGACAGAAGATGTCAAACATTTTGATTAATATTTTATAGTGCCATGATGTGCTTTTTCTTGCCTCTATGTTTAATTCTCTTTCATATGGCTTCAGTATTGCTGCTGGAATGTTATACCTAATTTCCTTCCGACTCCCTGGACTCAGACGGACCTGTATTGGGGACTTTCTAGAGTTCATTCAGGCAGTTCACATGGCACATGAGTGCCCTTTAGCTAGACCATCTGTACATTTACATCACCATCATGCCTTAAACAGACAAAATCGATAAAACTGAAAAACAATACAGTACCCTATGTATATACTCTGAGGCTAAAACTACAGCCTAATGCAAGTCCTATGATGGGAATGTGCTTCTTTCACCAACATTTAAAGTCTATGCAACAGGAACAGAGTGTCAAACTAATTACAGAACTGGAAAACATCTTTCAGGCTAATGTCCAGTGATGAATGGCAGGAGAGAACACAGCTCATGTGTGGTCTCACTCAGCCTTCTCTCTCTCATACCACAAGCAAGAGAAACTGATCTACAATTCCAATCAAAGAGTATAATTCCAATCAGTATGATCCTGTGACATCCTGACAATTTCTACCGGTAGTCAAAAAAATCAAACGAGATCTGAGTAAATTTTTCAAAAGTGACTAGTGTATAATGAGGCCAGTATTCTGCAAGTTGGCCATCTTGAAGCAACATCAAATTGTATAAGGACAAAATCACTTTTCCTTCTGCCTAAAAATCACCAAACATCACGTGTGTACTTAAGTCCTGTGCTTTTTCACTAAAGCCAATAATACCTTTCAATAAGTCCCTGTCCGACCCTGAATCCCATCCTTTCCAAAACGGAGATGCACTTTCCCCTTTCCTGCAGAAAAATGACAACAACAAAAACAGCATAAAGCAATCAGAATTACAACATCTCTCTGAAGAGAGTAGGAATATGGTTTCCAGACTTCTAATTAGTAGGTTGAGGATTCAGATTTGCTCTGTATGGTGCTGTCGTACTCTGCAGCTACAGTAGGTACTAAACTGTATTGCTCCAGTGCACCCATCTACATAACCTGCACAGTCAAGGGTAAAACTGTGATGGACAAGTGTCGCATCCAGGGGGAAATTCAATCTCACCCCACTTAGTGTTACAGAAACTATGCATGAAACAGTTCAACTGTAGACTAATTTTCAGCACAACATTTACGAGGGTCAGTCCGATCACAGCACTACTAAGGACTTGAACGGTCCTGTGCTTTGACTACAGTACCTGTTCTGTCTCCTCCCTGGATGTGTGTTTTTTGTACACATGGGCCACCATCTCCATATGGAGGAATTCAAAAAGGGCTTCATCCTCCATAGTTGAAACTGCAAAACATTTTCATTGGCATTGTGAACATTACTGTAACAGCACTTCTTTAAACAATCTACAGACAGTGCAGGAGTACCTTACAAAGCTGTAACAATATAAAAAATGCAAATGTACGGTACATCTGTATCACCCAAATAAAGTTAGCCATCTGTAATTATTCAGTAGTGGGGGAAGTCAGTGTAATTGCACCTCCATGATCTGCTAGGCTGTGTAGTGGGGCTACACTTCAGAAGTGGGTAAAGTGGAGTCTCCTATATTGACATTCCTTGAAATCAAAACTGATGTACAGAAAACATGCAACTAATTAATTCAACTTCAATGATGGGGCAGCATCAAGGAAAGTAAATTATTACAAACCTGTCTTTCTACGTTTCTAGCAACACTTCCCTCGGAATACTGGAAGACATAATTATTTGCACTACTGTCATTTTTACTCGCAGCAGAATTATTGAAAGCCTTCCTGTATGTAATGGTTAAAAAACACAATTCATGTCGGAATTACGAAAAACTAAAATGACACTTTCAGAGATTTATTTTCACTTCGTAACGCTTTATACATATGTAGATTTAAAAAAGATACAAAAAATGGACAACTGATTAAAACACATAATACGAAAACAACCGAAGCGTATTAATATTTATCTCACGATCTCTAGTTTCAGAAATTAAATGAAAATGACTGCTAAACATACTGATACTTATGAAGCTTATTAGCGCCACGAACAAGATTATCGCGTTTACACGCAAAACCTTTCTCGTTTAAACGCCAAAAAATATATTTTTTTTCTCTGTGGCGCTAATAAGCTTCCGTAGATACTACATACAATTTTCAGAATTTTTGAAGTTGAGAGATTTTTTTCTAAACACCATATATGAGCTTAGTAAACGTCCAAACTATAATACTCTTTAAAGTAACTTAATAAAAACTCGAAAGAAGCAGCAAAACTTAACCGGGCAACACGTTAAATTCACAAATCTTTCGTAAAACCTTAGATTGATTTAATAACACTGGATATCAAATTAAAATCAAAAGAGGAAGTCAAAGTTGTTTTATTTAAAAATGTTATCTTTTTTTTACCTGTATTGAAACAAGTAACTTCCGAAAAACACAAACAAACCGTCACCTCCTCAGTCGACCACAACGCTAACTTCCTGTTTACGGATACCGCCGAGGGCCAAACCTCACGTAGCGCACCGACGGCTGCAATGCGCTCGCCGCAAATTCGGCATCAGTATTCTACAATCACAAAACGTATAAAAACAAATTTGCCACGATCCATTCCATTTCTAAAAGAAATAAAATGAAGATAAAAACGAAACCCCAGCTATTTCCCAACATCACAAGTGGTTTGTTCCTTGACGTTGTGTCGTTAAGTCATTTTTTAATTGTATGATTGCGACGAGTACAGCTTCAGGATCACTGAATCCGGTCAACATACAGTAGGCCACTAGTCTATCTGTATAATCATCTGTCCGAAACTCCTGCTACAAGACCTATATTATCAGAAAAGGGTATAGATGAGGCAGACAGAACTCGGTTCCAGAACTAAGGTTTTACGTTTTCTGAGGGCACAGTACTGTTTCTAACTCACCATAGCACCAGTTACGTCAGAAATATATCACGCTTACTATATTGTTAGCAATTCAATACTCTTCATTTCAAAATTGTCATATTGCAGTTTCTGTTGCTTTAAAAATATACTTGACAGAAACAGTTAAAGTTAAGAAGCGGTAAAGGTGTAACAGATCAAATTGCAATTCTCTTGGTATACTGTTGCTTCCTACAGTAATTAACCAGGTCTAATAATTAATAATTAACCAGGCCAAGGGGTTTGCCCATTCCTGCACCTCCCAGCAGACAGATCCTGAAGTTCAGATCAAGAGACACTGTCAGCAACAGAAAAATAATTTGATTTATGGCTTCATGTTCTCACACAGCACAGTGCACTTGTTTCTCGAAGACAGGAAGAGAAGCAAGAGGGGTTCACTTATTATAGCTCACTGCACTGTATCAGTTATTGATTGAGGTGAACAAATTAAATGCCATTTCCAGGTTTTAAAGTGAGTGGTAACTAAAACATACTTACACACCCTGCTGAGCTACAAGTTTTGGAATATGGCCACACAAGGATTATTATTTAAGCGTCCTCTGACTGCTTTATTCTGTCACTGAACAAAAGGAAAAAAATTAAGGGTGCCCGGTGTTTGTGCTGTAAACAGAGGCATAAGCTGGTTCTGCATCTCATTATTCTGATGTCACTGAAGCAACACAACCTGGTTTATTTCACGCATATATATTAAACCGTGGAAAGCCACTGAATTTCAATGCCAAATAAAACCCAACTAACTCAAACTGTATTTCTTGAAGGAGCTGAACAGCTGTACCCAGAACCACACTGATGGGAAGCGAACACACACACACACATTTGTTTTGAAACAAAAACGGATCTCTCTGAGAAAGAGATGCATTTCACAATTATCCTGAAAGGCTCTGAAAATCATCGGTTTGCCACACTAGAATTCCTGTTATCCTCAACGTTACACAAAGAAAAAAAAGAAGAAATAATAAAAACAAGGAAACGCGAAAGCTACTTATGCTTTTAATTAAAAAAATTGGAAGGTGCAACTCATCACAAATTAAATTAATATTCCATTCTCCTTTGCTCACAGAATATCCATGTTTTTTGCTTTTGATACTATGTGCTGAAATTCTTGAAATGCCAAAGACACTCACTGGAAGGATCTAAGGATGTTACTTCCTTTCATGACTATAGAAAATTCAGTCCTGTGGCTGAAAGCAGAGTATTGTCCACGGTACCCCTACAGCAGAAAACATAACTAAATATCAGCATAATGACTGAAAATGAGCAAGAAACACTTGAACATCTTTGTTGCGCAAAAAACACAAACAAGTGGAAAAACTATTAGCTGGAAAGCTGGTCAAACAGGTTTCCCAACATGGTGAATTAGCTCGGCTTGCTCTGGGATTCAAGCTTAGAAGTCGCACGGCCAGACAGGATTCCACTGGGCTGGGCCGAGTGCAATGAGCCCGGGTCTTGTGCTGCGAGCAAAATTCAACTCCGTTCTGCAAGGCAGCGCCGTTGAGCCATGCTATATATGTCCTGAAGAGATCCAATCCGGCTTAAACAGAATGACAGACTTGACCTGCGAAGCAGCCGACTCGAGTTCAGTGTTCCCTGGTTGGTAGAGGAGTGTGTGTTTCCATCATTAACACAAACAGCCTCCTCTCAGCCTGCTGTTGGCTTGGGTTGATTGGAAAGACAGTTACTTCACTGTAGAGTTACTTACAGTGTGCACAATCCATTAGGCTCTGAGGGAGTCTGTGTGCTGGTGCTCAGTAGGAGTCTGCAGATTCTTTCTTGCCCAAAACAACACTCTCTCAGTTAAAGAGACATATCTGTATATCTTTCTGAAGAGTTCGGGTCCCCCTGTGCCGTAGTGATTTAGTTCTTTGACGTCTCAGACCCCTTCTTCTCCATTTTCAAAAGCAAAAACTAGGAAGGAACTATCTGATTCTGCGGTTCTGATGAAGCTTATAAAAAACATGTTAAATGTGGTCCTTCCTTACAGGCTGTTCAGTGGCAAAAGGCCAAGAACTGTGACACCCCCCTAGGTCTGCCAGCTCTCAGGAGCACCAGTGAAGATCACATCCTGCAGAGGTGGATACTGAAGTCAGCATAGCGTGCTGTGGTGTGCTGGTGGTGAATGGGAAAGGTCAAACTCGGAGTGCCCTACGAGCCAAGCCTGGCAGCAGCCACAGTAGGAGAAGCCTTCTGAATGACTAACGAACAGAGGTTGGCCAGGAATTTCTGGATACTAACGTTATGATCCCCAACAATCGAAAAAAGCATCAATTTTCTCCCCTTTCCCAATTGAAAGCTTTTCTTCTTCTCCGCGTTGCTTCTGGGAATTCCCAGTGTGGCTGGCTGGCTGGCCGGCTCTGGCCGCCGGCTCACTTGTTCTGGCAGCTGATGGAGAGCCCCTTAAGCAGCACCCCGCGGCGGGGGGAAGGTGGCGGCTGCTCAGGGAGGGGGGCCCCAGGCGGGTCTGGCCGGCCCTCGTGCTGGGGCTGCGGCGCTGGAGCCGCGGCACCGGCCGAGTTCTCGCTGGCGGGGGGCAAACCCTGGTGCACCTCGAGGAGCGAGACCGTCCAGGAGGGGAGGGCGGACTCGGGCTCTGGGGTTTTGGAGGGGCTGGGCACCAGGCCCTGGGCCCGGGCCTGCTCCACGCCCCTCAGGATGTGCACCAGGGCGTCGTGGACCTGCTGGCTGGTGGAGGAGTCCCTCTCCCTCTCTCCCTCCTTGGCGGAGGGCCGGGTGGCGTTGGAGAGCTGCTGCAGGACCTCGATCTGGCGGTCCATCAGCCCCAGCATGCTGCAGTGAAAGGCCCTCTGCTCAGCCAGCTGCTCCCCCAGCCGGTGGTTGAGAATGGTGAGCTGCTGCAGAATCAGAGTGCTGATGTCCTCACAGGTCCCTGCAGGGATACCGACAGAGACAGGAGCAGGGAGCAGTGAAGCCCTCAGTCTTAGTGTTACTTTAGAAGAGCAGCCTAAGTACTCAGCTTTCACTTTTGCTTAGGAAGTAATGCAGAATGCTGTGAAGCCTAGAGAAACGTGTGGTGAAACCTACTGTCTTTGTAGTACCCTTCTACTTATTTAATCTTAAAGATCTTTCTGCAATACACTCTAGAGCATGAAAAACATATTAATGGAACAGTTAGGGGAGATTTTCAGATTTTCAGAAGGTAGGAGCAATCCAGTTGAAGTACCCATGATACAAAGCACACTGAATTTCCCGTGGCGTTTCATAGCAAATATGGAAGTCCCTCCTGCTGTGACTACTGAATCAGAAACAAACAGCTCCATTCATTAAACTGTCCAGCTTTACACGATACAGACACCTGGCACTTGTTCAAGCTTTTATATTTGTGACTTGGATTATCTACAAATTCAATCTCATTCTTCCACAAAAACACAGGCAGGGGCATATGGGCATCTTGGAAGTCTGTTTGCCTCAAGACTGCAAATTACCCATCAGCACGTCCACCTGGGAGCAATGCAGGTGACCCGACACTTACAACTGAACCTGTATTTTTTTAGATGCTTCTCCGAAACTCACCACACTGAATCACACAGAACACAAAATGTCCAAGGGCTGGCGGCACATCTCCACGAAGCCGGCCTGGAACTCACCCGGAGAGGCTCTGGGACAGGCAGGGTCTCCGGTGGGATCTCGGCTATGCGCAGAAGGCAGTGGGTGCGGTTCAGTTTTCACTGGATACAGGTACTCCCCCGACAGCCCCAAGGTCACCACCTCCTCTCCCGTGTCCCAGGGGGCAGGGGCAAAGTCCGTGGGCTCTCCCCGATGCTCCTTGCTATCCTCACTGTCCCCCTCCATCCTGCTGGTAAAGTTTTCCCAGGCGACTGCAGAGCAGGGGTGAGGAACATCACCTGGGAGAACAGAGATAACCAAAGACACAGCTTCATCGGGAAACCCTGCCCTGAGCATGGCACGGGATTAGAGACCTTCAAGAATACAGTTCTGCAACTTTTAGAGGGATACATGGATTTCAACTCTATCCTTTCAACTGCAGAATTAAAGATCAATGTGACCTGCTTTCCCAAAAGAAGGTCTTTCTAGACTGATTCTCAAAAACTACAAAGGGTTTAAAGATGCAAAAACCTTGCTTTCAAAGATTGTCAATATATTAAAATCTTCATTTTGCAAGGCTTAGTTTTGGATGGGCAAAAGGAGAACCGGGTGCATGAATGTTTAGCTGGAAAATGTAAGCTGGTAATCACTGCTAAAGGAGGGCTCTACAAAAAGCGCTTCTCAGATTTCAGCTGCATGGTAATGAGGTAGGTAAGTTATTTAGGCCCACACACAGGAAGTACAGGGGTCAGAACAACACTGCCTGACTCCACAGCTTCCGAGTCGAGGTTCTGAGATATTGTTTTGAGTCTCTCTATTTCCGACTCATGAGTATCTTACGAGTAACTTTAGTACAGAGCAGTAAACCTGGGAGCGAAAGGGGAATCCCAGATGATGCAGCAGCAGCAACACAGAAGAGGGAAAGATCTTCCCAATCTTTAATACATCATTTAGAAGGGTAGGAGAATTGAACATGGTAATATTGAATCGTGATTCTCAAAATTCTATTTTGAGGATGAAAGCGTAGTCCAGAATTGCAATATTTTAATTAGCCATTTATTTGATCTGCCAAAATCGCAACACCTTTTCCAGGTCTTAAACTGCTTAAATCTGGAGGACCCCCGCCCTTAAAGACCACATGTGGACGCCCCTGGCACGGAATTATGGGACACTCTAGCCAGTCTGAACAAACTGCCCCTTTCTGAGTGGGGGAGCAGTTAGCTGACAGTGAAGGCCGGGACCGGTGTTGCGAATTTTGGATGGCCAGAGGGGGTCGGGTTGGTCAGAAGAGGAAGAGGCGGCAGTACTGTCGGTGTGATCCTCCAGCTCGGACGTAGACAGCACCACCAGATTTCCATCCCCCACTCCGTCCAGCTGGCCGGGCCCCTTGGGCCTCCTGGCCAGCATGCGGTCCAGCTTCTTGAAGTAGCGGAAGGACTCGATGGCTGAGAGCCTGGCGGCGGCGCTGCGGTAGCCGGCCGTCTTGATCTTGCGGTACTTGTGCTTGAGGCTCTTCCAGCGGTTGCGGATCTGGTTGACGGTGAAGTGGATGTTGCGCTTGGCCAGGCTGTGGCGCAGGCGGCGGAAGTGCGAGTCGTTGCGCTGGCGCTTCTTGTCCAGCTCGCGCACGAGGTCCAGCTCCTCGATGAGGGCCAGCATGGTGAAGGTGTCCGTCTCGGTCCACCACTTGTTGGGCCTCCTCTCGCTCAGGTCCATGGTCTCCACTCTCCCGCCCGCCAGCCTGCCCACCCTCCTTCTCCTCCTCCTCCGGTCGTCGCCTCCGCAAGCAAGCCCTCTGGGCAGCGGGGGCCGGGTGGGCTTCAATGCAAACAGAAACAGGCCTGGTGAGGTGCGCCTTGCTCTCTGTCTCCCATCTGCACTGAGCTCGAGGGTCCTCTACCTGCACTCTATTACCTCTGCAGAGCAGACCTCACACCTTTTCCCACCATGTTCCCTACAGCAGAGAACATGGAAAGCAATACACTGCGCTACCGTCACCTTCTCCTGATGTGATGCTGGCTGAAGCGATCGTGTGAACAGGCAGAGGACCAATCCTGCCCCCCCCCCCTTTTTTTAACCTGCAACTGCAGTGCAATGCCTTTAACGCCTGCTGCTTTTATTTTCACAGACAAGACAAACAGACAAGGCCGAGCGGTAGCGCTTCCCCAAAAGCGCAGGGGAGCTACCACGGGGCGGATGGACTTCCCAAAGTCTCTTCCAAACGAAAGGCTAAGCCCGCTGTCCTGCGAGTGACGAACAACAGGCTTCTGATGCTCCTGTGCAATTTGAGAGGTAAGACAGAAGGCAGGCAGAGTTACAGGACGTGAAGGTGCTTTCATTATTTATAGCATTATCGGCACAAGGCGTCCAAACTCTAGGGGTTTCGTCAGATCATTTAACAGTACAGTTTGCCTGAGTTACTGCATGCGTTGCCGACATCAAAAGAGACATCTCACACGCCACAGTTTTTACACACAATAAGCCGTCTCAAAACAGAAATAAGCAGCAAAAGAGCTCTAGAACCTAAAGCCGTTTCTAGTGTAGAGAACAACATGATTCGGTAAAGGAGACTGTGCAGGAGTAAAGTCAAACAGAGTTGCAGGCTGAGTCCTTGTGCACACATCAGCAATACTACATAGATACTACACAGCAGAGCAGGCTATGTTAATTGCAGCACTGCTGAAGAACGTGTATGCAGTGAACAAAGAATAATTATGAGCTTGAGGCAACATTTCTACAGTTTATCCAGATACATATCTAGTCAGCTCAATTAAAGGTAATAATTATGACCTGTACGTTGATTCAGAAATGTCCATACTTACCCTATCGTTATGTTTATGGATTTAGAATTAATATCAAATTTTAGAAATACGCTCACCTGCATAGTGTACAGGCAGGCACGACTGTGCAATTACAAAAACACTCTGTTCCTTATGCTGCCTAATTTAGTGCTCGGTTACCCTTCCGGAAAGTTAGACCTCAATCATTCAGATGGCAATACACTAATAATGTCAGGCCAATTAAATATATCCCATATTCCAGTTATGGCGATAAAATCACGCATAGAAAAAACTGACCCCGAACACAACCTTCCTAAGATTATCTCTTCGCTAGATGTGGGCATTCTTCATCATAAAACACATTACAGTTTTGGTTTCCATACAAATACAAACTCACGATACATGATCATTTTTTCCTAATGTTATATTTAACTGAACTGTCAAGACGTAAAACGCTCCAGTGACCGTATTAGATAAATATAGAATAGGTGTTTATAACGTAGCCATGGAAAAAAAATACATGCACAAAACACAGCATTAAAGGGCCTCCTCTCTCCGTATTGCTTTTTAGTGGTTAAGAAAGTGAAAACGCTTACAGTTATAAATAATACTTCATCCCTTCACTGGAACTTACGCAGCGTCTAGGTTTCGTCTGCGTCAAGGTAGCTTCATGTTCACGCTCTGGTCATATGACAGGAGTTTGTTTACACCTCCCCCACGTGCTCCCTCCTACGCCCTTTGATTGGCTACTGAGGCACCGCTGTGACCATGCGACGTCACGTGGGTGGCTCCCATTTCATGTGATTCCGCTCAGCTGTAGATCTGAAGAAAAAGGTATAGTACCTACAGATACATTTTTTTTTTATTTTAAGCTTGCTTTATTTATGTTTTCGATATTTTGTAAGCTTGGATTCTTTCAGCCTTCTTAAATAGTTCCTACCGCTAGATCTGAAATAAAGCATTTTGAAAGTTAGCAGTTGGTGACTATACAGCAGGCTTGCAGTTGAAATCAAACTTTTAAAAGGTGCTTCGCATTTGCACTAAGCGCACATACTGGAAACACGTAGTGTTTGCAAATGCGAATCTCCAGAAGCATTGCATCTTTAAAAGTCTCTTTTAATTGGCACCCACGACTAGCATGTCGCTGTTTTAGGATATTGATTGAAGGCATTCTGTTCATTTCCAGAGGAAGGGCCGGTGCGTAAAAACTTAAACCGACATTGCCTTTTTGTATTATGCATCAGGCAACAGAGTTCGGACTCCGCTACCTCCTCTTGCTCGTCACTAGAGTTTCTATGCAAATAGATTATTTTGGTGAGGAAACACGGGAAGCGCCATCACCACTGACTGCTAGTTAAAACATGGTACAGTAACGCGCCACTCGGCTGGAACACAGCGCGCTGTGGCATTGCAGCTTCGTTCTGCTCTGGTGACAGTTCTGTGTGAACCTCTCGACGCTGTTTATATACTGTATGTTTGCATACTACCAGGTGCCGGCAGAGGTAATGGCCAGTAACAAATACCAGACCGTCGTGCAGGGCGAGGCGTCTGAGACGGACTCGGACGAAGAGGCTTACATTACCTCCCTGTCTTCCTCCTACCCCGTCGCGGCCGGGGTTAAAGTGCTCGGCGAGGCTTCGGAAACGGACAGCGAGGACGAGGCCGGGGGCGCGACGAGACCCATCGAGGAGCGGGCGGCCACCGAGGACGTGCAGAAGGACCTGCCCCCGCTGATAGTGATCAGAAACCCCCCCGACAGTCCGGTTTCGGCCGCGGAGGAGAAACCGGTGCTCAGGCTGCGGCAGGGCGGGCGCTACAGCACGTTACTGCAGCAGAAACTGCAGGAGAGCAACGCCCGCCTGTGCGGCGACGTGACCCAGACGGTGAGGCAGGTGTACCAGAACGCCACCAAAGAGATTCGCCTGGCCACCGCTCACCTGAACAATTCCCAGAACGGCATCATCAACGCCTCGCACAGCATCCGCCTCGTCCTGGAGGACCTGAAGTCCGTGTCGGAAAAGATCGACATCATCACGAGCTGTAACCTGCTACCCGACATCAGAATAAGCACTCCCCAGCTCGGACTTAAGGAGTGCTGACTTCAGTGCCATTAACGCTGCAGCGAGCCACACGCACACACTGCACACTGGCCCCCGGCTCCCGGCTCCCTCTTCTTGTGACGGTATTACGGAACGGACAGCATTGTCGTGCTTTGCAGGATCATGCTGTGAATAAAACTTGAAATGAGAAAGTGACTAAAAGATATTGCACAGTCATCTAGAGTTTGTATTAGTAAAAGTACTTCAACTCTGCGGGCATAGTTGTACTTTCCTCTGTACAATTTACAATGATCTAAATTCCAGTATAAATTATCCAGGATAGTGGGAGAAAGGCTACATTGTTCCAGACGTGTCTTTGTATGACCCAGTCTACAGTCACTTTGGCACAGTATGTCTGTGCTTGAAGCCCTGTGTCATGCCTCGGAAAATCACAAAGAGTTAAGGTAGTGTTTTTCACTTTGTCACACAACTACTTCCATTCCACCCTTATGCAGGGAGAAAGAGGGATAAGCCATATTAATAATAATAAAAATTGCTTACATTCATATAGCGCTTTTCTGGACACTCCACTCAAAGCGCTTTACAGGTAATGGGGATCCCCTCCACCACCACCAATGTGCAGCATCCACCTGGATGATGCAGCGACAGCCATAGTGCGCCAGAACGCTCACCACACATCAGCTTTCAGTAGGGAGGAGAGCAGATTGATGAAACCAATTCATAGATGGGGATTATTAGGAGGCCATGAATGGTAAGGGCCAATGGGACACTGGGGTTATACCCCTACTCTTTACGAGAAACGCCCTGGGATTTTTAATGACCACAGAGAGGCAGGACCTTCGGATGAGACGTAAAATTAGATATTAGATTGTAATATTAGATCACAACTTCCTCTGCTTTGGATTGTGATGTTACTGTGGTTTGGGCTGTCAACCAATTAGCTCAACAGTAGTGACAGAGTAAAATGACACAAGAACACACCTTTCCAGTGAGTTAATTCCATGGCAAAGTGTGCAAGGACACATTCATACTGTTCTTCCCAAGGATACAGTGAGCCCTGGTTATAATATAATAATAGGAAAAAAACTTTTATGTAGAGCCTTTTAAAGTAGCTTCTCGAGGTGCTTTACAGTAAGAAAAAAAATGACAGGAGATAACAGTTATTAGAATCAAGGGTCTTGAGAACAGTAGAAGACGCAAAGAGGCAGTTAAGTGAAAGACCAGGAGGGTGCTGTAAGGAGGTGTGTTTTTTGTGAAGGTGGTGGCAGTCTTTTCCAAGAGGAGCTAAACAGAACGACAGTAAAGCTGAGGCCTAAGAGCTTTATGGTATACAGTGAATATTTTCCTATAAAAAAAGCCATGTTCCTGGTCAGAAAAGATGTTCTGATCGTGTTCTGATGGGGCCAACGCTGCTCTGACTGCCAGGTGGTGTAGGAAGCTGGGAGGTCTGCAGTGGGTATTGTACACTGGCTTTCTGTTGCTGTTGTTTTCATGATTGCAAACTGCGCTTCTGCTGTCGAGGTGTTTTTGTGAGTAAATGAGGATTTGGCAATAAAAGACTCACTACTGGTTAGAATTTGAAAATAAATACCCCCACTCCTGTTCTAAAAAGTGCATTATGGGAATTCTATTCACTCCTGTCCCCAGCACACTACCAGCCAGATGGACCCAGTGTGAAGACGACAGGTTTTCCACACATCATGCAACTGGCTGACAGGGGACAAACCAGTCAGGTCGGCCATATGTGCTGTGCAGTATGTGCCCACCGCAGTCTCCAGCAGCCAGAGGAACACATTTGTGATGACAGGCGTAGCCTTTCTCCAGAATAGCTGGATAAAAGGAGATCGGAAGACTAAAGCCCATTCTGAATGGAGTCAGAGGAAGGGAAGGCTTATTCATAATTGATTTTCTCAAATGTTTTCACCAGCACTCTGGGACATGCCAAAAAAATGACCTCGGTTAGTCACCCTTTAAGCTTCGACTCCTGTTTGCAGTAAACAGGTTTATTCAAGCCCAGCTTCCTGAGGCTTCATCTTGCGGAGAAGAGCACAGGACAAGGGGAGGGACTTTCCTCGGCAGAGGAACAGGATGTGTTTGTGCTGGGGTCATTGGAAATGCAGCGTCCATCCAGCTTTTTTCGAACGGCTTCATCCAGTTCAAGGTTGCGGGGGAGCTGGAGCCTGTCCCAGCAAGGAGAAATGCATCATTTTGTCTTTAAAAATTTTAGTCTGGTCTTGTTTTGTATGTATGTTTTAACAAATACTCATCTTTATTTTTCTCTTCAGTTCTATTGTCTCCCAGAGCATGAAATCAGTTTCAATCTGTGAATATTTTTCAGAGTGCGCCAAAGTTTTTTTTTCCAAAACAGTACCCCGAATTGTACCCGAAGTACCCCAAACCCCAAAATGACTAAATCAGTAACATTTTTGAGAGTACCTAATACTGTCTGAACTCATAGATTACATTGAAATGCTAAGTAATCCTTGAGAGTGTAATGCGCACAGGTGAAGCTTGTGAATAGACTGCTTTGTTACCGTGCTCAGATGAGGCTTTGAAATCTGGCAGTGATTGAGTTGCCATCTGTTCCTGCAAGCTGCTGCCACTTTTGCAGTGGGCATGACTCATGTTTCCAGAGGACTGTAAAGGTATAGCGGACCAGGCCTTTTCCTCAGTGTGATGTGAGATGGGAAGGAAGACCTTCGGTGCATTGCTGAAGGCAACAGCAGACCTGGCTAATACAGACTGTGTTACTGCTCCGCCACTGCTGGGCACATGTGATACATTCCAGAACACTGTATCGGATGCAGCTCGCTATTAATCAGATCACATGCAGGATTTGGGCAGCTACTGTGGGCAGAGAAGTACCATATCTCTGCAGACACCTGCAAACACTTATTGGAATCGACACCTTGACATGCAACTGTAATTGCCACTGAAGGTAGACTCATCTGCAATTACTAGTAAATTCCTTTATTAGTAATTTTTAGTAGTATGTATATATAAGTACTGCCACATAAAACTGAAGCCCAGGTGCAAAACTGAGAAACTACAGAAATGATTAATGGAGAGGCATATGGTCAGAATAACAAGGGAACATGAAAAAATGTAAACTGGAGCTTGTGAGTATACTGGAAGACTGAAAAAGACAACTTTTTATTAAAAAAAGCTTAGTTAATTTCAGGTTCAAAATTTTATGGAGTGAAATGTTGCATTCAATATAAGCATATTGCAGCTCAACAACTTGCCCAGGACAACACCAAGTAATACAGCCTGTAAATGCTTTGCACTGTCGCAATGTTTCATGCGATTTTGACAGAAAAACAATTTTCAAGAGACCCAACTGAGTGTGATGTGGACTGCAGTTTGTGTGAGCACATAAGCACTGAGCTTTTTTTTTCTCTTTAAATAAAAAAAAATGGCAGTTCAAACCACTAATCAAATTTCATCTGTGGCCAGACACAGCGATCGATCATTTTATGGCTGATTCTCATGAAATCAATCAAATGGATGAGCGCCAATCTCCCTGACACTGGCAGGCGAGGTCAGGGGGAAGGACCGAAACTATACAGTTTAAACTCCTGAGTATTCAATTGGGAGGCCTCAGATTGACCATTTTTATGTCAGCCCTGTCCCCCCTCAAAAAAAAATCCCATTTCAATTTTGGGCATGCTTGGATTTAAAATATAAATCTAAGAGACAATGCTTGTATTTATTAAACTGTGTTTGTCCGTATTTACCACCTGTGTATGACATTTGTTGCTTTGCACAATTTCAATCTCGTTTGCTTGCACATTCATTATTCTCATTTTGGTGTCGTTTACCTCTTATACTGCAATGTCAGTGGATGAATGCAGTTTCAGTGTGCTTGCGCTGTGTTGCCCAGGCAGATTCTCCTTGGAACTAACCGGGAATTTAGGTTGATTGTCACGGACGTCCAAAGGGACTAACCGTGGGGAGCAGGAGAGCAGAAAAAGACCCATATGCGTAGCGGCGAGACGGGAAAAAGGCCCGGGCTCATTAGTGCAAAGAGTTCAGGAATGCCGTATAGAAACCTGTGCCCTCAGGGAGCGGACGTGGGGCGCCTTGGTGCTAGGCGGGTCTCAGGACATCCGAACAACAATGCTGAGCCAGGACAGAGTGCAAGACCCGGAAATATATAGCCCAAGGGAAAGAGAGGGACAGGAAGGACAGCAGACCGGAAACTAGGGACAGGACAGAGAAGGAGCGCCCTCTGGCTGCAGAGGGCGTGACAGTTGATGGCCCAGCGGTGTGACACTGTCGGTAGTTGCGGACACAGGCGGTGGTTTCACACCCAAGAAGTGAATGCTGAAAACAGTCCACTCTCCCAGAGACATACGCAACACTTCCTTGATCTCGCTATTGTTGCTGTAGATCAGCGCCTCGCCGTCCAACTTATTCTGCTTGATGGTCTCAGCATAGGAATCAGGGAGGTTTAGTTTTTTTATCTGGAAAAAACAAAAGCAGAAACACATTCATCATGGCCCTAATATGCAGTCTCTGCCACCTTCGAATGGAGTATCAGTGCATGGATCTGAAAAATTAAAACTGTGTAGTTAGATGAAATTAATCCATTCGATCTACCCTTCCTAAAGGCTTTTTTGTTATTAACTGTTTAAATCCATAAGTAATAGCAGCAAAAAATACTAGGTAAATAACTATTTGATGTCACATCATCTGTAAATTTAAGTTACGCGGACAGCTGATAAATAAGAAAGACCCCTTATGTCACATACTCACATTGGGCCCCAAATGTAAAAGCAAATCTCACCTATGATTGACTCAAGCCTGAATGTGCATCAGGCCATAATACAATGTTGTATTCGCCTTATCTTTGTACAAAGTGTCATGATTATATTCTGACACGGGTCTGCATTTGGTGTAAATTATACGTGCAGTATGTACGGTCAGACTCCTGTTTCAAATGACTGTACCAGGTACCTTCCACCATCCAACCTGCACAGCCCGGACTAGAGTGGTACACACGCCGTCAAAAGGCCAGACCCCTGCCACAGGGGTCTCAGATGTTCTTGCAAATCCCACAGAGTGATGTCACTGTAACAGAATCTTCATGTGCTAGTGGACCTGTTACACACGTAGGGTTGTCATCTACAGCAATAAATTGTATGTATGTAATCAGCCCTTTACACAGGCCAGATGTGAAATGCCTTATTCGTAGTTTCTGTGCATGAATATCTGAATCCCAGCCTTCATCATTCGGATCAACTAATAAGACTCAAAGGAGTTTTAGAATGAAAACTGTTATCAGAACTAAGGATTCAGAAATTACTGTTTGGATAAACAGTGAATGGTATGTTATATGTCCATAGTTTGTCCCCTCTATGTCGGCTGTGTCTGTGAGACGTTTTGCTATTTACCTCTTTGCACACATCATCCATGTCCATCTTCAGCACCGATCTCAGTGGCAGAGGGGCGTGGCCCATCTTCTTCATGGTATCCTTCAGGCTGGCGCTCCCTCGATAGATGGCCAGCTCCTTCCTGATGGAATGGTCGAGGTTGACAGTGAAACACCTGAACTTGTTAGCGACCCTGATGGTGAGGGGGAAGTCGACCTTGAGAAACCTCTCAAACAGCTCGGGATCTCCGTCCTGCTCCAGGAGGCTGGCGATCTCCTTTCGGATCATGTGCAGCTCGATCCGTGACTCGCTGAAGACCTCCCACAGCGTCTTGCCGTCGTCGATGCCCCCGCCCTGGTCGATCTCTGCTCTCTGCTCGTCATCCTCCACGCACTGCAAGATCCAGCTCAGGCGACACGGCCACTGGTTTGCCAGGACCACCCAGGCTGCAATGGTGTCTGGAGAAGACAGCTCGGCTTCTACTGCCACCATAATGGTGGCCGACACCCTAACGGAGTTGATTATTCTCCTCATGCTTATGCTGTTATCCCCGATGCATTCACAAAGGCTTCTCTTATTGCAGATGGCATTCATAGCTTTCTCAAAGACACTTTCAATCATCTCCAACCTGTCAGCATCCATGTGGTATTTGTCACGTTGCGAAGTGCTAGTGCTCAAAAGATTCTGGAGTTCAGTTTGCGAGCCACTTTCTACAGACGAGTCATCCTTGGGGCATGGAGTTTCTGCTATACTAATTTCCATTCTTTCATTCTCATCTGGAATACAATCTTCCGGGTTGTCTGACTGGCCCCTGACGAGATTTTTAAAAACGTTCAGTTTGGAAGTGTCGCACAGTTCAGGTACGGTGAAGGGCAAAGTCACAATGCGATTTAGGAATGCGTAGCCATTCTCCTCCGAGCTGTGATAGCAGCCAGCACTTTCCACGCACTTCACAATGATCCGGGGATTGACAGCCAGCAGGGAAACGAATGGGCTTTCCTCATCGGAAAGTAAGATGTTTAGGGCGTCTAAGACCCCCACGATTTTCTCCGGAGTGCACCGCTCCAGGTTGGTGATCTGCAGGACCACGCGGATCTTCCTCCTCTCATAGACTTCCATGAAACGGATGAAGCTGGAGAGGACCTCCATCTCCTTCTTCACTTCGTTCATGAAGCCCAGCTGGCTGCTCATTTTGGAGCTGTCCATCGCCTTCCTGATGTTGATGTCCTGGTTAAACATGAGGTTCTTCCCCAGCAGAATGGTGAAGCGGATGGCGCCTGCGGCTGGGAGCCCCAGTGTGGCGATGGCGAGAGACTCTACCACGGTTATACCATCTTCCCCTGGTTTCCCAGCGGGCAATCCGACCACTAACATGAGACCAAGTAACGCGATGACCCCAGAGAGCACAGCAAGGCAAACCAACCAGAGAGGAACGCAGCAGACCCTTTTAGCTCTCCACTCTCCCACACTCTCCTGGATGACCTTCCTTCTTACATTTTCTGTGTGTTGAGCTACACGATACACGCTGAGGACCAGCCTCCCAAAGCTCTTCTGGAAAGCTTCACAGAGTCTGATTGCCAGCCCTGCCCACAGCAGGTCACTCCCTGCAAAGTGCCAGGCGCTGAACTCCACAAAGATATAACGGACATTCTTCCTCTGCTGGTGCGCCGTGGTCCACACAGGCCAATAGAAAATCATCTTCGCCAAAACATTCAGCAGACTTTGGATGGAGGGCTGATGCGATCTCGGTGGGGGTTGTGCCCTATAGTCCTGCTCTCTCTCCTTGGCTTCTTTGTTCACGTGAGCTATGCGGAAGATAAAAGCCATATCATCATTTGAGGTGCATTAGCAGACATCAAGCAAAGGCTTTGTTCTATCTCATTGGACACCAGTCCCATTTATGACTTGCCATGCCAACTCCAGAACAGCAGCAATTCAGTTTATTGGCAGCATGAATCTGCACAGCTCTGACAATGCAGCAGGCAACAGTTACTAGAGCTCTTCCACTGCCTAAGATTAATTAACTATAACTTGAGGTCTTCAGGGATACTGATGGAAACAGTACTTTCCAGTATCAGAGAAATATTTTTTTAAGCAGAAGACAAAAGCAGAGTTTCTATTAAGAAAGCAGGTGATGCACAAGCATGCAGAAGGACATGAGGCGGAAGTTTTGAGGACTTATTGTCCGCCACACATTTTGAGATTTTAAAGAAAATTCATTTACAATCTTCCTGAATTATAAGTCCGACAATTCATCTATCAACACAGAACTTGACAACGCAAACAAGGATGATCCACGTTAACATGTTTTGGCTTGTAGTGACTGTAACAGGTCTGGGTCTTTGTGCTTAGTAACAGTAAGTTACCAAATCATTCCTGTTAGGTTTTTAGCTCTAAATCGAAATAATTTAATTAGACCTTTTTAATTAAACATAGTTGAGCATTAGGGGTGCAATTAAATTATAAAAGTAACTGACAGCTGAGTCAGAAAGTGCCAGTTAGGAGTCTTGAGTGGTCCTGCACGCCCTTAACTGAGAAGCCTGATGGAACAGGAAGGCCCTGGCTAACGAGGGGACGCACTTTCAATACTTCTCCTGAGCAGGCGGAGGCGGGTTCGACAGGACGAGTACAGGCCTATAGTCGCAGGGGGAGCCACTTTTGTCAGGGCCTGGGAGAGACTGTAGGCATAGACTGCATCTGAAAGCTGACCTGCGGGTACAAGACAGAAATGAGAACACAGCCTCCTGAAACTGCATGGAGAATAAAAACATCTGCCTCACTGCGCCGACGATGAGCGCAACATTTCAACCAGGGGGTCAAATCCAAATCGTGCAGTGCCAGAATGGGCGCTTTTTAAAGATTTATCACCAGCTACAGACAAAGATTATGGCCAGTTACACACAGAGTAACTCCACTTGAAATCTTAGATTCTTTTTGTTCACAAATGTATTAGGGGAATAATCGCCTTACACACACAAACTAAACACAAAAAATGTGCATTCCATGTCTATAGTAATCACGGAGAAGAACACCTTCTTAACATGTGGGATTGTCCCACAGATTGTCAACCAGAAAACTACTACTGGTTGTTAAAAACTAGTTATTTTTAAAAAAAAAACACACACACAACAACATAACATCACAGCGATCCAATCGGGGACAGGTGTGTCAGTATTCAAACACTGCAGGTAGATGCAGTTACTACAACACTTCAGCGGTTTCAAGAATGTTTCAGAAAAAGGAAAGTGAAAGAAGCACAATTTTCTGACTTGCAAGAGACTTGTAAGAACGGTAGGTGAAATTTCATTTCCAGGCTTGTAGCTAGGAAAGCTAATTAACACAATAGCTAATACACTCTTTTTATTATCTAAGTACAGTAGCAATAGGTATTCACCATCTGTGCCTAGTGTGTGCTCACAAAGTGTTTGTGTTACCAGAAGAACCGAATTAGGGTTACATGATGGAATAGTGCAAGATGATACCTTTAGTATTCATTCTCAGGGCAGTCGTGCGACTGGTTTACAGTGTCCCAGTTTCTCCGTCGAAGTCCTGCGAAGCACATACACTTCAGACCCCTGTTACAGCTAGAAGTACTAACACTTACAAGAATGCACAGAGAAAAATTATCACATTATATTTAACGAAACAAAGGAATATATGCCACACCCTGCAAGACAACCTATGGTAAAGGTAAAAATGTACTAACGTACTTTTATGCGCCACTTAAAGTTTCATTCCATATCGAAAGGTAAAGAAAATAAAAGAAACACTACAAATTGGCTGTATAGCCTCTTCAGGTATGAGTCTTACTTACACCTGAAGAAGACTCCACAGCTGAAACACTGTGTCTCTTTTTTTTTCCTTTCCGCAGGGAATAAATGTTTATCTGTAGCCTATGCATGCTGACGCAGCTCCCTACTCAAACAAATTCATTTTATATCCAGGATCAATTTTGAATTGATTCTCTCCTCAAGGTCTGCTGGGATTCAGCAACATGAGGCGAAAGAAAGGACCGAAGTCTAGGCAGATCATTTTGTTTTCTGGAAGAAAAACATGTAGACGGTGATGGAATTCTCTTCTAAAGTACTCCCTTCCTAAAGGCTATGACATGCACCCAAAAATCTCTTACGTTTCTCGGGCTGCTCTGAGTTCAGAATTACCTGAAGTACCGCAGGAAACAGGAGCCACGTTTCAGTGGAGGAAAACCAAAGCCTGAGTGATCTGAAACAACCCTGAGCTCAACAGGCTTCATTCACAGAACTTTGGACAAGCAGGTGTGGCGCTGCAATAAAGAGACCAAACAGTCATAAACCTTCTGTATTCCACCAATAATGGCAAACCGGGGAATGACTTCTGAATAATCTAATATACTCCTTTTATGACTCTTTTATGATAGATGAACCAACATTTAAGTATTGGAATGACCTTGGGAATATTCTAGTTGAATCAGAAATAATACAAGATGCAAGATGGCGATGGACGAATTAAAAAGCTGGCACAGTCTGGGGCATCCTTGTCCTGGGATAAAGGAAACAAGCTTTTAGGCTGGATTCTATCCATTTACTACGAGTGCAGCCTCTCACAAGAGCTTACAAATGTACAGAAACTCCAGTTCCAGTGCATGGAGGGTTGCCACCTGGTCAGTGTCCAAATGACATGGCTTTTTGTACAGTTTGGTGAACTTGCCAGCTGCGCTAGACCTCTTACTAGCGCTTTCTCATTGTATCTCTCAGCTACAGATCCTGCTTAAGTATGACCACTTACCCAGTCCGAGTGACAGCGGATCCAAATATGGAATACATTGTCCATCCACCCATTTTCCCAACCTCGTCATCGGGGCAGCCGGAGCCTCAAGCAATGGGGAAAGTGAGGTTCACCCTGGACAGGTCGCCAGTCCATTGCAGGGCACACACTGACACACTGACACTGACACACACGCACACACACACACGGGACAGTTTTCTCAGATGCCAATTAAGCTTCTAGCATGTCTTTGGAGTGAGGGAGGAAATCCGGGCACAGTGTCATGTGAGGCTGCACTGTTCGCTGCGCCACTGTGCTTCCCAGTATACATTGTCACTGATGCATATTGTAAGGCATACGGCCTCCATTGCTTGTGAGAGCCGGCTTACCAGAGCGGTGACGTCACCGCCCTTCCCTGTGGATAGCAGGGACCGCAGCCGCCAGGCTGAAGGGAGATTTCCCTTTGGCTCAAGAGGCTGGGTCCCTGCTGAGTGATGCCAGAGGCCTGGGTTTGAGTCCCCGACGGTGGGGGGCCGACCTGATGTGGCAGTGGTGAGGGCGCCCATGTGAACCCCCGAAGTGTTACAATATTATAACTGGGATCACACAGAGGGGTTAAGGAGCATGGGTTAGTGGTAATATATTTTTATTTGGGGGCTAAGGGGTGGTGGGACATTGTGCAGTGGGTGGCTGACTTGACCATTCAGATGGAGTCAACATATCCAGCTTACAGACACCATGCATTGCCCCATCATATGCTGTACTTTCATCATCTGTGAAAAGGAAATGGGTGTTTTACATCTAGAGGGGAGAGAGAGAGAGAACACTGAAGTATATGTCCACCTCGACACACGCTTATTTCAATCAAAAACAAGGTCAGGTTTCTGAAAGCTCGCTAACGATTTCGACTCGGTCCCTAACAGCTGCGCTCTTTCCTCAGAATCCAGGAAGTCAGCTGGTCTCGGCATTTGAAGGTGGGCTCTGGTGATTCTGATCATGGACTCCCTCATCTCGCCATACTAATGAAAAAGTCTAAAAAAAGCCAGGTAAGACGTAGCACAGAGAGGTCATAAACGAAGGAAAACACCGCCTATTTACGTCACTTAAAAAAAAAGAAGCCCGTATATCGCAGTTCTTACTTTCAAATTGGTTTTATAAAAAAACCCAACATGTTTAATATTTAAGGAGCTTATCGGTTGCCAACAAATGAATAACGTTTTCTAACATATAGATATATATTTAAAAAGTATGTAATAACGGATGGAGTGGAATAAACTCGATAATTATTAAGTCTTTTCCTTTAAATGACACGCTACGCGCAGTTCGGCATAGCAGCTGTAGTTTCATTTTAAGTGCATTTTCACACTCCCTAAAGAAGTATTTTTAATTTTAAAACAGACAACATAGAAATAGTTCGCGGTGATAACGTCGAACACAGCACAGTGTTAAAGTAGCTTTTTGTCAAAAGCAGAAATTACAACATATATACAAAACAGTTGGGGCCACTATAGCTAGGAGGAATCTGAACGGAAAATAGACTAAACTGTACTATAAACACTGAATGTGTAGCTGACCATCTGAAGGGACTGTGTAAAAATTCTCAAGATAGTAACTTCCATCAAAAAATGTCATGACGCAGTTGAGGCCAACCATAACTATTAACGTGCTCTTTAAAACACAGGTACAACTAAAATCTTGGATTAAAAACACAGAAAACCGGGGTCTGAAGAAAGCCAGCTGCTTAAATGCTATATAGAAGCTTTTACCGCTTCACTGTAAATTACAGTAGTCCAGAGATCGTTGCTCAATCGGTTTTAACAAAGTAGTAAAATTCTAAAAATAGCAACAAAAAATTACAAAAGCTCATTAAAATGAGGTTGTGAATTTAGTTCCTGGAGTGTAATAAACAGCAGTATATGTGCTTGAACTCTCAATATCTTTTGAGGGAGGAGACAGTCTTGCCTCTCCATGCATCACGTGAAGTTATGAATTAGATCACAGACGTAACCTTTTTCATTTCTCCAGAGCTCGACTCAGTAATGATGGCTTCAGTAATGAAATGCATACAGCTTAGATTGGGTGCTGCACATTAAGGTTTCTGAAGTGGGGCCCCTTCTGAATATAAAGGAAATATTTGGGGTCTGCTGCAAGAGACAGAGATGGAGGAGTTCATTAGCCATACTGTATGAACATACAGTATACAGTACAATGGGAATCTTATTCGTGCTGTTCTCTCAGGACATGCACAGCAGACAACACCACACAATGTCGACAGTACACTACAGAACAGAACATAATAAACAGTGACAGTATGTACAGACAGTAAAGAAACAGAACAGTCAATACGTGGTAGCTAAGTCAGAAGTGCAGAGGTGCATTGAATTCTGAGGCATTGCACAGGTAGCTGTTCTTAAGGGTAGAAGGGTGCCGTAGGGTAGAAGCCGTTCTTAAGCCTAGTGGTCCCTGCTTTAATGGCGTGGTACCGCTTGCTAGAGCACATGGGGCAGCACAGTACGTGCTGAGGTATCCTGAGTGATGGATTGGGCTTTATTGCACCAGTGGATGGTGTGAATATCATTGTTTGATGGTAAGGTATTGGCAGGTCATGAAACTAGAGTATGGACTGTTTAATCCTGTGTCATTAGGTGTCAAGAAAAAATATATACTACAGAATGTTCAGATAAAATTCATTGACTTGGAAGCTGTCACGATCGTCATCCCTCCTCTTAGAGGCGCTCCGACCCTTTCCTATTTTAGTTCATTATGTGCACCTGTCCCTTGTTTTCCTTGTTATTATTTAATCCTGGAGCTCCCACTATTCCTGGCTCAGCATTGGAAGCTCGCCTACGAGCGGGTCCAGGAGAGACCCGACGGCACAGGCTTCCTCACAGCGTCCTGACCGTCTGAGTCCGGGGCTCGGAGCGCCTGGCCTCGTTACCCTGTTTTTAACTCCTTGTTCCTCTTCCGGATCCCGTTCCGGATTTTAGCCTTTGTCTGTCTTGGATGGTTCTCCTCATACCTGTACTCTGGACTGCGCCCCGGATTTATTTTCTTATTTAAAAAAAAAAATTTTTTTTTTTTCTTTTTTCACTGTGTCCAACATCCTTGGGTTCTGGAAAAGCGCTTTATAAATAACAGCCATTATAATTGTGCTTGTTTCTTTAAAAAAAAAAAATGGAATTTGTTTTCCCACTCTGCTCCTTTCAGGGGAAAAAAAGGCGAATGGGTCAAATTCAGCACAAGCGGCATGAAGGACTGGACACCTTTGACCCCGAGACAGGAATGGACTTGTCCGTGGCCCCGGAAGAGATCCTGGTGCTGATTCTCAGCCACCTGCCGGCAAAGACCCTGCTGAGCGACTGCCAGCACGTGTGCAGACGGTGGCGGGCCATCGTTCAGAGCCAGGCCTTCTGGAGGTTCAAGTGCCAGGGGGAAAGGAACGCCATCACCTTCTACATCAGATACCTCCCAACCAACTTCGACTGGAGGCGTTTCTACCTGAAACAGCCGTTCAACAGGAACCTCATCCGAAACCCCTGCGGCGCAGGTGAGTTTCGGGGGGGGTGGGGGGAGAAATGGGCTGAGAGCTTGGAGGGTCCTCAAACTAGGGTGTCCCCGTACACAACATACTGAGCTTAGAACCAGGGTAAGCCAACCAGCGCTCACTCATGAATTTAATCTCGGTGAGAGGCGTGCTCGGGCTGAGCCTGCAGCCCTGGTCTTGTTTTGTGAATTGAAAAGTCAGACTGCTTCAGAAATCCTTTGCTGCTCCCATGCTTCTGCAGCAGCAGGTGGACAGAGTGCTCATGACTCCCTCTTGATGGGAAGTTACAGCAGTTCACCACCAGTTACCCCCCCTGCTAGTGCTCGTGCCCATTTACAGCTGGGTGGAGAGGGGCAGGGTGCAGTAATTAACCACCCCAGGCAAGCAAACAAGAGCAGTGTGGGTATCTGGAGACTCAGAGCCACCTCTCCCTTCAGCCCTGTACTATTAATAATAACAGCCTTGTGATCTCTCTGTTTGTTAATGTTGCACTTATGGTGTCAAGAATTATTATTACGGCACTTTAAACTTTAGGCTCAAAAGTCGTTTGTCCACAATGGCTGCTGCTGTGTAAGTAATGTTTCCACATTGAATTTTACAAGCCTGCAACCTTGTTTCATTCATCAATAACTCATAAGGTAGAAGAAGCAGTGTTGAAATCATTCCTAACAGTCATCCCTAGCTCTGTAAAACCTTTACTGTCTTTCACAGGGATTCAATGGGGCATGAATAGGACAGATGATTCATTGAAGTATGTTAATAAAAATATTAAGATTCTGCGCAGTAACACAATATTATTACAATTAAACATGATTAATACAACTGTAAATCAAGAAGCATTCATGTAGCACAGATGTTCGCATACCTTAATTCCAGGCCTTGGCATAATGTTTCACTTGGCTTTGAAAGCTTTTCAGACAGCAGTGAAAACGAGTGAGGCTGCAAAGTCGCAGCAGAAATGATTCCAGACGCCGCTCGCGGGAGGGCAGTGCGGGGCAGGACTGAAATCGCACGCAGAATTGAATTTCGGACGCTGTGATTTACACTTAAAAGATCGCCGGGACAGAGCCTGCAAGCCGGTCAGGTCCCGGAGTTCTCCCGGGTTGTAAACTCTTAAGTGTGTATTCAGGCAGGGGGAAAAGGGTGGTTAGTAAAGGACTTTTAAATGGGTTTCTCTTTGTATAGCACCTTCCTCGCAATTCCTCCTGCCCCGACTTTCAGGGTTGCGTCCATGTTATGTTCCGAACTGGTTGGTTTCCTTGGCCTCTTGGCTGTGCTCCACTAACTCTGACTCTTTCGATCTCCGCGCAGAGCGCCTGCAGCACTGGAACGTTCATAACGGGGGAGACGGCTGGATTGTGAGAACCTTCGACCACGAGGACCTGACGGGAATCAAGTCCACATTCGTGTCCTCGTACTAGTGAGCGCCTCTGCATTCTTCTTTATTATGACCCACTAAAATAACAATCCCCCCCAAAAAACAAAACAAAAACAAAAACAAAAAACAAAAAACCAACTGTCCCTAGGCATTCCTCTGTTAATTCCGTTACACTGCAGGGGAATCGGCCAGGGACTGAGCTTGCGTCTCAGAAGGCTGTATTTCCACGGCAAATACAGTCCCCTTGCAAGGTGGAAATTAATTAAAACGGCAGCTAACATCTCCAGAGCTGCACACGCAACGTGGGATTTATAGAATATTAATAGATCTATTTTTTTTTTAGAAAATTCCATCCGATTTTAATAATAGACATACAGTTAGCTTCAAGGAATTATGCACCCACGTGAGGTCCATTCTAAGCACTATTGATTAAACAGACATTCATCACCAGCTCTCTGCAGCTGCTGGCATGAATTCTGTTTAGCGGTTCTAGAAAACACGAATGATGGCCAAATCCAGCAGTGAAGAGGGAATCTGTCACTGTCAGGTTTCAGTTCTCTGGATACTGCATCTAGTAAGTAATTTGGGTAACTGGGTAGCTTTTCAACTTGGGCAGTAAAATACATTGAACACCAGGATGCCTGAGAAGTAGATCCTATGTTGACTCCATACTGTAGGTGTATTGAGAGAGGCAAGGTTCCGCACAGTTACAATCTTTTTACTTACTGCTCTATCAAAGCTGAGCCCATCTCACAGCAGAAGAAATCAAACAGGATCCATCTGAGAAATCCAACATCTACAGAGCTTGTGTAGTTACACAAGAATTGTAAAGTGATTATTAGAAGTCAATTTTTCATGTAGTAATAATAATAATTAAAGCTCATATAGTGCTTTTCTGGACATTTCACTCAAAGCGTTTTACAGGTCATGGGGACTCCCCTCCACCACCACCAATGTGTAGCCCCATCTGCACGATGCGCCAGTCCGCTACCCACACACCAGCTCTCAGTGGGGAGGAGAACAGAGTGCTGAAGCCAGTTCAGAGATGGGGGATTGTTAGTAGACCATGATGGGTGAAGGTCTGGGGGAAATTTGGCCTGGACACTGGAGTAACACCCCTACTCTTTTAAAGAAATGCCAAACGATTTTTAATGAGTGAGGACCTTGGTTTAGGTCTCATTCAAAGGACGGTGCCTTTTTCCATATGGTGTCCTCATCACTATACTGGGACATTAGGACCCACACAGACTGCAGGGAGAGCACCCCCTACTGGCCACGCTAACACCTCTACCAGCAGAAACCTGAGCTTTACCGATGCAGGTACTGGCCAGGGTCACACCTGCTGAGCTTCAGTGGGCTGACAGCTGTGAGTTGTGGGGTGAAATAGCTGCTGGCTAAATATAATGTATCAGATTCGGGTTCTCGGGCTTGTGCCCTCGCTGCTCCCCACCCCAGTTCGTCCCTCACCGCATGGGCGTGAGCCCAGGTCTCCGGCGTCACTCAACAGGGGTCTTGCCGGCTGAGCTAAAGAAGACCTTCCTCAGCCCTGGCGGCCAAGATCCCTGTTATGCACAGGGGCGTATTCGTTACACTCTCCCTCGCTTAAGTTGCCAACCTCGGCGAAGGGCAAGTCCCATCCCACTGCTGACACCAATTGTAGCAAATTTGGGTTCGCGCAGAAAAAGAAACCAGACAATGCTCTTGTTTGGCACATAAGCACTTTTTATTAAGCCTCCACCAGCCAGCTATGAGCAACACAGACAAACTCGTACTAAGGGTTGACACATACAGTACACTAGGGAGGTAATCAGGACATGTACACAGACTCAGGGTGGTTGCATATTAAGGGATAATAACAGACAATAACAGGTAAACACTAAACTGCTGTTTACACAGATGCGATTGGGATTATTTACCTATAAAGCCAGGGGATGCACTCTCACGCCCCATATCCTGGCTATAACTCCCAGCCTGCCCTGCGTTGCAAGCACTACCCAGGTGCGCCACCTCCTCATCACCCAACGAGGGCACTAAAATAACTTTCCAAAATGAAAAAATCTCATTCATTACAGTTAGTCTGGTTGTGTCTGTAACATGAACTGGTTGATATAATTTGGCAAGATGTAAAAGCCTTTTTCATTCAACATTCATGTCCCTATTGGATCAAAAACCCAATAATATTTCAAATCACTATAAATAATAATAATAATAATAATTGCTTACACTTATATAGCGCTTTTTCTGGACACTCCACTCAAAGCGCTTTACAGGTAATGGGGACTCCCCTCCACCACCACCAATGTGCAGCATCCACCTGGATGATGCGACGGCAGCCATAGTGCGCCAGAACGCTCACCACACATCAGCTATCAGTGGGGAGGAGAGCAGAGTAATGTAGCCAATTCATAGAGGGGGATTATTAGGAGGCCATGATTAGTAAGGGCCAATTGGAAATTTGGCCAGGACACCGGGGTTACACCCCTACTCTTTTCGAGAAGCGCCCTGGGATTTTTAATGACCACAGAGAGTCAGGACCTCGGTTTTACGTCTCATCCGAAGGACGGCGCCTGTTTACAGTATAGTGTCCCCGTCACTATACTGGGGCATTAGGACCCACATGGACCGCAGGGTGAGCGCCCCCTGCTGGCCCCACTAACACCTCTTCCAGCAGCAACCTTAGTTTTTCCCAGGAGGTCTCCCATCCAGGTACTGACCAGGCTCACACCTGCTTAGCTTCAGTGGGTTGCCAGTTGTGAGTTGCAGGGTGATATGGCTGCTGGTAAAGTTCTCCCTCCGTTTCTTCTCTGTGGTACTGTATTTATCAGTGGAATCTGTGTTTTAGCTTTCGTAGGCTTATCACCCAGTTATGATAAAAGGTGGTCTAAATGGGAAATATCAAGCATTTGACCAGTGTAGTTTGTAAATCTCTGTGGAATCCACACCTTGTCTCCCTAAAAGCTTACATTTGATTGGCAGCACACAGTAATCTAGGGGAAGCTGGAATGTGATTGGGACTATAAATAGACCTCCAAAACCTTTATTGTGGTTAACACAGTGCAATTATGGTGGATCATTATGAGCGTCCAAGTGTGTTTAGTTCTCTCATGAAGACCCTGCAGACCTGTGAATTTAAAAATGACGTCTCATTGCAGCTGGTGTGAAAAATCCCAGACCATTGACCTGCTAAAAGAAGGGTTTTGGGAGAAGATTCTGGACGAATACCAGCCCGAGATTACAGTGAATGACTGGTGAGTTCTTAATGATAATGACACTTGGAAGTAGCGCTTTGGACTTTGGTAGTAGTCATGGGTGTTACCAGTTCGAGAACTGCAATTTGTTAATTTCTTGACCTTTAAGGAGTGTTGGAGACCACAGTAGTGTCAGCAGGATGCTGCCTTTTCTTTTAATTAAAACAAGTTTCCCCGTCATTGTCTGTGGGAGATGATGTATCTTTTTTTTTTTTAACAGATCCATCGCTTTGACCTGAAGGGCTCATGATTTGCATCTTGTACTGAATCAAAGGGCCTCTTTGTGCTGCTTTGCACTCTGGGCTGCCAGTCTTTTTATAAAGAACTGAGCTGAGTTCACATCCTGCTTTCCTTTGTCTGTTAAAAGGTTTTCAGCACACAGAGACTGTGGAGGGGAGTACCAGATGTTTGTTCAACTCCTGGGAGCCAACAAGCACAAGATCATCAAGGAATACACTACAGACCTCAGAACTATACCTGTTCTGCCTTTTCAACAGTGGGACCAGGTGCGCTGACAAGAGTCTTATTTGTTTGTTGGAAACACAAGTAGGCAGATAAGTATCACTCTGATTTTTCTGCACCTCTGGTTCAAACAGATGGTCAGTGAGCAGAACATTTAATAGTTTCTAAAGCAGTGTTAAAGGAAGTGCAAATCACATGATAGTACACTTCCCATCACATCAGTCATGTTTAAAATATATTGAGCTTCACCATATCTGTAGAACACCTTCCACACTTCCACATGACTGATGGGTTTGGTTCTACTCTTGCAGAAAGTAAAGGGCAGACCCATAAATTAAGGGAATTATAATACTGTACTTCCATTTTATCATCAGCACTCAGAGTAATCCGTCGTTTTATTCCCGCTGTTGTTTTGGCAGATCACCTACATTTTCCGAAACTACGGACCCGGAGTGCGATATGTGAAGTTCAAACATATTGGGAAAGATATCTTGTTTTGGAAAGGTCACTATGGAGCTTGGGTCACGAACACTTCGGTCACCATCAGGCTAAAAAGTCCAGAGAAGTGACTCTTCAACAGCCACTTTCAGGTAAGTTTCTCTGCTGCCAGTTTCGGAGCCCACAGTCTTACACGTTTGCAGTATACTGGGTACACTTTTTAAATGTTTCAGCATCAGCAGCAAGGTAACTCTTCTTAGATGCCAGTCAGTTCACGAGATGTTGTACTTTAAATCCTGAATGCAGCTGTGCTATAAACTGCTGTTTCGTAGACCTCTGAAACTGCAATAATTACAACAGAAACTCTGTAGATATAAGCAGTAAACAGAAACTCTTACAACACACAGGAGATATTCCTGACTTCAGGAGAGTGACGTTTGTTCTAATAGTCCATTTCTGCATGTTTCCCTTTCAACACAGAAATCCATCGTTCATCGGCTGCTCCTTTGTGCTCCAGAGAAGGCCAGCAGGCCAGGACACCACTATCCCAGCATCCTTGGCTTGGCTTCATTCCTGTCCTTCCAGTGCAGCTGGACAATACAGTAACTTGTTCTCATTCCAGGACATTGGAAGGGATACTTGATTTTCTTTCGACAGTGGTCAGGCAGTAGGATTCCTTCATTTTGTCAACCAGTAAGGCTTTTGTTTTTATTGCATCTAAAAACATATCTGTGCAATATACGTGTGTTTAAATTTGAGTGCCGCTAAAATAAAAAAATACTTTACATTTTTTTATTGAACAAGACAGCAAAATAAATGCCTTACATCTGCAGTACGTTGATAAAACTAAGCAAGGCACTTATTTACAGTGAAAAAAAGCTGAATACTTACAAACTGCCATGGGGGAAAGCAAACATATTCCAGATGACAAGATTGGTTCTGTTCTTTTCACAAGTAAAGGGCAGACTCATATATTATAAGAGGTTATAATATTTCCACTTTATCATCAACACACTTCTAATGCATGAGGGTGCACTGATCTCTGTATCTATCACATGAAGCGGTTCCCTGTCGAGTGAGTTTAATGTCACTGTACTTGCTAGTTATAGTAATACATTGCTTCTTCCCCTCCTATCACACACGTTTTCTGCATCTATTTGCCAGTGCATGTGGTTCTTGTACTGATAGGCTCATTGTGGAGCATGGGTCATGAAAAGCTTGGTCACCATCAGGCTAAAAAAGCCCAGAGAGGTGATACATCTGTGAGGATAAGAGCCAAAAAGTCAGGTTACTTAGAGTGGAGGCTTTTCATGTCATGCTACATGACAGAAGTATATTTAATAGATAGGAAACAACCACTGAGGAAAAAGATTTTGTTTAGAAAACACTTTCAAATGAAGACTGCAGAGGGGTGATGCAGATATGGACTGACCTGACTGAAAATCATGAAACGCGGTCGTTGAGAAATCTTCCAACTGACAACAAAACAAAAGAGGAGACATTTCTTTCTGAACAGAAATCAGATGGACCTTCATAAACCCTAATTGGGAGAGAGCCAACAAAAAAAAACAAATAACTTCTACTTTAAAAACCAAGAATTCTTAAAATATGTTCTACTTTTGTTTTTTTCTTCACTTTTGCTGTTCCCGTCAGCTTGTGTGATCTTATTCTGTCCAATCTGACGTAGTCCAAGACTTACTCATTCAGATTTTCACAAGGTGTACAACAACGAATGTTTTGAAGATATTTGAGGATGCTTCTTGAGTCATTTAAGTGTTGGCTTAGCCGGCCTGTGTAAAGAGCAGACCACCGGCCACTGGATGGGGCGTTCCAGACCCCCCTGCGGAGTGAGGCGTTAACCAAGCTGCACAGGTGTGGACTCACAGTCAAGAGAGCCCTCACCCCTCCTCATCCTCGCAATCACAAGACACAGGGAATAGGCTTCACGGCAAGAGCAAGAGTCTGTATAAGGTTCTGCCAAAGAAATCTGCAACTGTTTTTAGGAGTGACTTCGTTCTAATTTTAAAAACCAATACATGCAACAAAAAAAGCAATTGAGCTTGTCGTTAACGTTTCAAAACAAACATGCCAGAGCCCTGGTATCACTGACCAATGTCTTCTTGTCTGTGCAGAATTTGCTGATCAATTAAATTTAGGCACCCAGTAGGTCCCGGGTGCCACATAGTAGTAGCACTGTCTTTTTCAATCCATGCATTGCACTACATGCTCTCTTAGTCTGGAAGCGCTACATTCCAGGGGTGCATTAATTGCAGTTAAATTACAGTTTACTTCCCAGGAATCTCATTGAAATTTCATTACATGGTCTTTGCAGGAGAATTAAAAATAGAATCCCCTTGACGCAGGGGATATCACACTGCAAAAAACACTCATGTTCCTTGCTTCTCACTAGACCCGAGCTTCTCTAACTTCATGTCATACCCTGCCCAGTCAGAACAGGGCACAGCCTTGTTCATGGCACCATTTTCAGGGTGAGAAATCGGCACCAACACTTGACTCATCTCCATGGCCCACTACTCTTAAGATGGCCTTCTGTAAGACAGTCTCTATCTCAATGTCTTCACACCCTCCCTAGAAAGATAGATACTCACCAGGTTTCAAAACAGAAATCTCCACACTTTTCCAAAAAATCCTAAAGGTCACGTTCTTCGGTCACTTCCTTGCTCCCTCTTTCCCTCCCAGGAGAACAGAGGTTGACAGGCAACTGGGTGGCTCTGCTTTCGGTTTTTGTAAATGTCACCTGACCAATGGCCTTCCAGCAAGTGGTCAGGTGAGTGAAGATGGCAGGTCCTGCCCCACAGCTTTGTGGGACACATATCGTCTCTACCTACTGCCCTCTTACTCTGCATAATAGGGAAAAATCACTGGTCAAAATCAAGTTGGTCCAAGTACATAGAATATGATTATTTAAAGGGAAACTGCAATAGTATTTTTATATTTCAGGGTTGGAAAGAATCAGCATTGATGAGTGCATTCCAAACCACAATGCAAGCAAAATGTACAGAGTAACCTGTAAAATTCACATCACAAAATAGCCGACATTTCCAGTTATGTGCAGCACCATATTACGCATTTCAGAACAGGGCAACAAAACTTCCAGTGATGTGAAGCAGCCTTATCATATTGCAAACAAGCAGGCTTGTGAATACATCTCTTTTAATGCATTCGAAATACTATTCTCGATTTCATGATGGTTTTGCCGACATATACAACTTGTTAACTCTGCATGCAGATCACGTTGGAGCATTTCTGTGGTGAAATGTCTGATGCGCAACTTATACTCATTCGCTCGTATATCACATTAGTGAGCAGGAAGGACTGCTATTTAGCATATAGCAATGTGTGCAAACTCACACCTGCGCATAGCGAGACCTGTGCTTTGCAATAAAATGCTGACAAAACTACTTTCACAAAGTTCAAGATTTTGCGCTTAATTCGGAATTTGTCAAGTTTCGCCGTCAATACCCCGTCAATTAATTGATTTTGTTACCGAGAGTTAATAACCAGTCTGTGAAATTGGGACTGCAGTTCCCCTTCAAGGGTGATCCATGAAGCTTGCTAGACTGGATCATGGCTGGCCACCTCTTATCCTCAGTACTTGCCCAGTTGTGATGTTGAAGTCGATACCCTGAATGAGATCTTCAGGTTGATAAGCTTACAGATACCAAATGAACAAGAGAGACCGAATGATCTCTTCTCAGTTTTGATCATTTTAGCCATCCTGTGTTCAAATGAATTTAATGAAACACACTCAAGTGGTTTCGCACAGATAGTAAGGACAATGGCTCTAGATAGCTCATAAGAAACTTCAATTATGTGCAAGACATGTAACTGTGTCGGGAACTCGAGATAAAAAGCTCTCTGATCTGGTTAAGCACAATTAAAACTCCTGCATGGCATATCAAGCCCCCAGTAGGGAACCAATTAATACCTTGCAGACTTATGTCAACTCCAATTCCTTTCCAGATACTCCAAGGACAGAATCCAAGGACAAGGTCACAAATGATACTTCACTAGTCAACATAATGAGATGTCGTTCATTTCAAGCTAGGGAGCCTCATAGTCTGCAAATTTATACTCTTGTTTAGTTGAAAATGACGATGACCCGGTGGTCAGTTCTAATTACAGTGATGGCTAAAATGACAGCGTAAAACTCTCGCAATTGAAATCATAACTAGAACTGCGGTAAGATTTTGTTAAACCACGGTGCAACATCATTTGCAGTTATACTGGACTAATTTTAATTGTACTGCTGTCAATCATAGCAACTCCTATTCAGAAAACAAAACATCCTATTATGTGATGGATTTGTAAAATCTTGTTTGTAAAAATTATGAAATGCTAACAAATCAAATATGTTTAGAATATGTTTTATATGTTTAAGTGTATAAAGGCACCTACCTACAGGCACAGCTGTACAGATGTTCTGTGGCAGAACTACAGCGACACTTAATTCTGCTAAATTACTAGTAAATTACTTGTAACAAAATGCAGCTAAGTGCACTGCTGCCACACAGCGCATCCCTGCATCAACACATACTAGAATTTTTTTTCCACTTTTTTTTACTATCCTTGATAAAGATGAAAGTGACAGTTTCTTTAATTAGGTATGTAGCAGTGATAAAATACATTCCCAAGATTAAATTTATTGATTTCATCTCAGCCTGCCAACCACGGCAAAAATTATATTGCTGTGAAAGGCACCGTATCTCGAGTTCTGATCTAGTTCGATCTCGCAAGTTCCCAATTCTAAAACCCGTCACTCATCTTGCTGTTTCCTGATCAATGTTTCTGTGCAGCGCTGAGCCTCGACCCAATTAGTACCACTTAACAGCTGGTTACTGCCCACGGAAATCACCTTCCATTTTGCATTGTGACTGAACCATAAACCACCTGAGAGAAAGAAATGCAATTACCACTTTTTTGTGATTCGTTCAGCCCTTGGTATTAATGTAGAGCCTGTGACATGAACCCCAGCCTTCTGGAATCACCACCCAAGTGAGATGCACAGGCCCCCTGCAGTGTTTGTGGCTGCTCTGATTTATGCTTGGTGTTGCGTTACCAGCGTCTTTATATTAAGGTCAGGGCTGTTTTTTCTTTGCATACTGAAGAATGTAGTACTTTTTTTTTTTTTTTTTTTTTTTAATGTTTCTTTATTGTATATTATTAGCCCTATACAATTTCTTGCATTAGGAATGCGTCTTTTCGCATACCCCAGCTTTTCTCCAGGGAGACACAGACACAGTTACAGGGAGAGAAGCTTGGGGTCAGAGCGCAGGGTCTGCCATTGTACGGCGCCCCTGGAGCAGTTGGGGTTAAGGGCCTTGCTCAGGGGCCCAACGGAGTAGGATTCCTCTGCCGGCCGCGGGATTTGAACCGGCAACCTTCCGGTCACAGGCGCAGATCCTTAACCACAGAGCCACCGCTCCGCCTTGTTTCCTCCTTAATTGAAAAAGAACAACAACAAGAACAACAAAAAAACAACTGAAAACCAAAGGATTCGGTTTGTCCTCCGAGTATACTACTTGACCTGTAAACGTGCACGTCTTCCGGAGGAGTAATCCTGAAAAATCTGTTTCGTGGGGTATTGAATTCAATCCGAACCGGCATTTTACTATTCCACAGGGGGAAAAAAACTGGCTGGGATACATTTGGAAAAAAGAAAATTCGCCCTTACCCTTTTCAAACATCACTGCCCACTCTGATGTAAAGCGGACATGGCAGAGTGGTAGGCAGCAGATAAAGTGAGAGTGTTCTGTATGAATTATTGACTCGTCTTGACAGCGAGAAATCACACTTTCTGCTAAAAAAAGCCGGCCCTTTTTTTATGATCATTATCGCTCTTTTAATAACGGGTGTCTGGCTTGCCTTTCCCGGAGGAGAACATGTAAAAGTGATAAAAAGTAATTCTGCCCGGGCTACCAGGGACTGCAGCAGTGCATCGTACATTGTAAACCCATTAGATGTTCCCTGTGTGGTCTGTGCAACTCTCACCTGGAAACTGCTGACCAGCTGGGTCAAGCTCTAGCTCTGTGTATTCATTTCCAGTGAACACACAGGACGTTTCAACCCCACCCCAGCAGGGGGAGCTGTTAGTCCACATAGTCACACAGCTTCCTGTATTTTCCGTATCTCTCCCGGATGCAGAAAGGGGGAAAAAAACACCTTGATTTAGTAAAATGATGGATTTGGTCGTTCACTCAGAGCACAGTCTTCTGGGTAACTAGCATATTTACAGCACCAGCCCAGGTAAAGTAATATAGACTCCAGGTTCAGCTAAGAAGACAGAACACTCAAGTTCTGTATTTTAAATATGCTCAGAAATTAAATTTGTTGGTCTCTTCTGGTGATACTGACACTCAGTCAGGTATACAGATAAGAATGTATTTTTTTTTAAATGGTGATACAGCACACATTCCCCTACACAGCAGAAAATGAATTTTAAATCCCCATCTATTTTTTTCTTGTGCAACCCAGACACATGATAATAAATAATTGGAAATGAAGCTGTTTTGCAAACATGTCAGTTTATGTAGGCCATAGCTATCCTGGTGGCGAAGATCGAGGGCATTCACAGCTGTCAAGAGTTTATCTTTTTCACATTTATTGTATCCTTGCAGCCAAATTCAGGAGTGAAGCGAATTGTGGAATTATGCATGGAGCTTTAAAGGTTAGGTATGGTTCCCTGAGAATCTGCAGACAATGGGATGGCTATAAGGAGCTCGAAGAGCTGGGATTTGAGCGCTGTTTCCACAGTGTTGCTATGGAATAAATCTGCGGAGACCAGGAATGGGCCAACTCAAGTCCTTCAGTGGACTGGATCTTAACTAATTGAACTAATCATTAGAAGGAAAACATCTGACTTTATGGGTTCTAAACCACTGCTTATTGAAAAACCAGCATGAATCCCGACCAGGAGGAGTAAAGTAGACACTTCCTGGCATAGGGGAACTTGGGTATTCTGCCAACAACAAGCTCACAGGAGCACGCTACCACTTCACACGCTGGCCCGACCCCATGGCCAGATTTGATCTCGACCTGTAACTCCTATTGTCTTCCAGCAGAGGGCACTCCAGCCATGCAGCCACTGCCTGCTAAACACTGTGGCAGCCATCTCCCTGACCTGTAACAGTAGCTTCCTTGAATTGCAGGGTGGGAATACAAAGTTGCATCCTTTACAATATCAGTGTCAGCACATACTTTTATTGGTACCCCTAAAGGTCACTGACTGATGTAAATCAATGCTATTCCCATTAGCACTAAAGATTTTTTTAAACAGCCTCGGTGAAAAGCATATGAGATAAATGCTGATATGTTCTGAAGAGGTTCTTCTTTTGTAGCCAACTTAGGATGTCTTTTTTGTTTGTTTTTCTTTGGGGGGGTGAACAAAGTATTCCTTTTAGCAGCTCTGACCAGCCTGAGAGAAGGGAAAGCGATCGAACAGGCTGCTGGGTTCCTGGCAAGCTGGCGAAGGGAAGGGAGAGACATTTCACCTGCCCTTTGTGTGACTCGTGGATCCTGGCACCTCTCTGGACGATGGCACGGGGATTGTTGTCTACAGAACGGCACGCTGTGACAAGCAGGGAGCCTGATAAAAATCAGGCAGGCGACCCGATGCTGCCCTGAGGACAGGGCTCTCCGGGACGCACCCAGATCACCTAGGACACTGCCTGCTGTGCAGCTTGCTAGACGCCGTCATGTCTCTGATGAGCTTTCATGCAGCACCCTCTCCAAAAGTCCAGGAAACCACCTGAAAACACAACGGGGTTTTAACGCATCAGTAATCACAAATGGTACACATTCACTATTTCTGTTGAAACAAATCAATTAGGAACAAGACCACAACTGGTGAAAAGAACATGGTATAGTAAAGGTGCTATAATTTGCACCACAACAACTACACCACATGTAAACGACAAAGCTATACCAATGCTCTGCTGATCTGAGATGTCCACCTTGTGACTACAGCCAGCACTGCTGTGTGTTCATTAATATACGAATCTGGTGTTCTTAATCAAGCAAAACTATAGCTGCTGCAGAAACAAATTGCCCTGGGAAGAGCGAGCTGGTCTGCTGCTCTGTGCCAGCTCTCAGCCCCTGCTGGGGCCAGACAGAATCACCCTCGCTGACCTCAGGCCTGCCTGGGCTCCGGGGCTTGGGCGACATCTGCTGCTGAAGAGCACAAGGCAGCTCTGCTCCCCTATTCGTGCTGCCCGCTAATGAAAAAGGGACCAGAAAATAATGTGCATGGAGGAAAAAAAAAAAGGCAATCGTTTTTGTCCGTGGAGAGGTCAGTTATAACAAAAAATGAGACTGGTAGTAACTGAAACTTGCATCTAATTTCTGAGATTATAGCATTCTTGCCATTGTACAGTATTTTATTGTCTATCCCTTGCTGTTCTGCAGTGCAAGTTGCAGCTGCAGGGTGTGTACCGTCTCAGAAAGAAACAACAGCAAAAACATTCTGCCGTGACACAGGGATGAATGTGGCCTCACCCCGGCACCATTTTAGCAAAATGAAAAGACACACTGAGCGAGATTGTTCCCCAGTTACACTGACCTATTTTTTGACAGCGCTGATACAAAACATCCTTTTTTATACTTCCAGCGTTTCTGTACCTGCAAAGCTGAATTGTTTAAACAAAAATACTTCAAGTGGGAAATGATTACAGGTAAAGAAAATACAATAAACTACAGTGGCAGTGAATCCGTCTTCGGGTGCTGCAGACGGGATCTTTTAGAATGAATTATGCCCTTGTTAATACAGGGGTCACAAGCAATCAATCTTGCCCTTCAGTCCCCCTTCCAAGATTGAGAGCTCTTTACTGCAGTCAATTACAGAGGATTGTCGAATTCATCAATCAGAAAGCATAGATTGACCCGATTAAACTATTTTTTAATTAACTAGGGGCTTCACACGTGACAACTCATGGGGACAGAAATACGTTCTCCGTTTTTGTCCAGGGTTTTAAAACTGTCTTCTTGCCTCTTCAGAATTGTGCTGTTATTAGAAAAAAACATTCCCTATCAGGAACCCAAAGAAGAGAGAAGTTACTTCAATTACTGTAGCTATTCTTTCTCATTCATTTCCAATTCTCACACTCCAGACTTCAGTCGCAATTTAGTCCTCCCTTAACTTGGTATTGCATCTCTTGCATGCAAATTCATTTTAAACATCCTGACACTGAACAAGAAACATAACATTTCCAATCATAGCCAAAGCGTGTATGATAACCCTGAGAAATTAAAATGCTCATTAAAGGCAGGGCACCAAAACCCTCAAAGTGGTCTCAAAAAATGGGGCTGGCTATGAAACATTTGTTTATTGCTTCCATTTCTCTCATTTGTACTAGATTGCTGCTGAGGGGAGGGGAGAACTTTCAGACTGAGAAACCTGTTAGCTGTGAAATGAGTTTTCTCCTGCGTGCACGCAATGACATCTTATTAACCAAACACTGCCTTACATTATCCTTAGGCAGACTCGCATAACAGTTCAGCAAACCAGGGAAGGCCAAAGGACAGCGTGGAAAAGGAGACATCTGTATGTGTAGCATGAAGCTGAAATACCACCCCAGGGTGCTCTCCAGGTCCCCTGCTTGGCTGGAACAAATAAAACAATAACATAACATGATCGCAAAACAAAGGGCTGCACTGTTCTGCTAGGCCTGTCCCGTATGTTCATCATATTTCCATGTCAGCTGGGTCTCTCCATCTATCTCATAAGGGTTTTTCAGAGAAGCTAAAATGTTCACTGCATTTTGTAAAAATGCAGAACTTAACCAATAAAGGGACGGTTTTTCTTTTTTCTTTATTCATCTTTTGGTTGACTTGTCGAGACGTCTTTCTCGTGGCGTCCTGTGATGAGGTGTGTGTTTGCTGCAGGCCCTTGGAGGCGATGTGGGGTTAGAGGCAGACTTTGCCATACATTGTTTCTCCGAATCGAATTGTGTCCTGTGTGATTTCTGAGCGTTCAACTTGCTTCGCAGAGAAGGGCTTAGCTCCGCAAAGCCAGGCGGCCCTCCAACTCTGTCAAGATCAAGACAATTCTATTAGTCTGTTTGTTAACAAGGAGTTGCTATCCTCTTCAAAAAGCTGTAAATTAATTCTGAAAGGGAGAGGCGAGGCGACAAATTTCTCTTCTTTATTTTCAAGGCAGTTAAGAAACAAAACAAAAACAAATGTATCAGATGAGGGATTAAACATCTCTAAGGGGCAACAGCATTGCTTATCCCCTTTAATCAGTGAGATTCTGTTGCCCTGCCTAGTTAATGGAACCCCTAACGTCTGTCTGTGGTTTCAATTAATAGCATAACACAGAGACCCCATCCATTGTGGTAATCCAAGAGGCTTACATAATATTATGATTTTCTTTTTTTTTTAATATAAAACATCTTTGGAGTAAAGAATTACTTGCTAGGCCAATGAAAATCAGAGGAAGAATAAATAATGGATGATGGTTTGAGACCATGATCCCCAAGCACCCCTGGGAGCAAAGCGATAGAAGAAACACAAAGAGGAAAATTTATTTTCTGTAATATCAAACTGTAAAACACAGAATTTGCTGCAGCCTTGGCTTAAAATCAGAATGACTTCAGTTTTATTCATTGGTTGTTGAAAAAATGCTACTGCGGTATTTAGAGAACGGGCATTTTTAGTGCTTAAAACAGCTAAATGCTGCTGTAAAAAATGTAGAAGGAGAGAAAACTGTAGTGAAGCACGTTAAAACCATGGTAAGGCTTGCAGAGGGAAATGGTAGAAAGAAAAATATGATAAATTTATGAAGCAAGCATGTGGTGCAGAGCAGGACCAACGCTGGAAAGCAATGTGAAAATACCATGCAAAACCAACTGTGGTGAAGTTTCATAAAGATACTGTTTAGACAAGCAATGTGACCACGTATAGCACTGTGTGGTGCTCCCTTATCTCAGGGACTGTAATACTAAAGACTTCAAGCCAGCCATTCACTCATGTTATACCTAAGCAACTGCTCTGCATAGTTGCATCAAGTGTATCAGAAGTCATCACAATACTGATCATGTGTTCATTGACATGCATGACTAACACCCACTCCAGCAAAAGAAAGCTTACAGTGTAAACTTAGCCAAGGGAAGGGGGGGAGGTTATGTGAGGTCATTTGCTGAAATAAGTCTGGATCTTGAAGTCAGACAAAAAGGAAGCTGTGTTTCCACGGACCCATCCGTAATGTATCAGGAAGCGCTCGGGGTCTTGTTAAAAGATGCAACCTTGCACGATCTCCAACAAATCCTGTTTCTGTTATCCCGTGTAGGTTTCATTTGTTACTGGAAGTCTTTGAAATTGCAGACAAGCTGGAAAAGTAGCAGGACGAACTGCAGTTATTTGCAAAGACAGAAAAAAGAACAACCGAAGAGCCAAGCTGCCTTGCAGAATTGAGATCTGGACATGTGCGTGTCAATAAGAGACTTCTGGCTAGACTTCATTAACACAAAAACTACTCCCAAATACAGCAAGAGGTATAAAATCAATGCGTTCTGGAACCAACAGCATTTCCAGCCTTTATAAAGGCTCTCGGTATAGTTTAATAACAAGGCGTGAGTGGTAAGCAGTGTCAGTGTGAGCTCTCCCATTAGGAGACAGAGAACAATTCCATTGTTATTCCATTTGGAAGTCACTGTCTGTGTATCGTGTATACTATCTACTGTATCCCTGTCTGTTCACCAGAATGCAAATAGCTGGGGTTCTCACATTACAATTGGGTTTACACTGAGCAATATAGATGCACAATCCCTCAAAATGTTCTACTGTGGATCTTCCACAATCGCTATCCATCATGATATATTGATGATGCTGAACTCTTTCACCCTTTTTCTTACCCAGGTTACCAACGGAAGTGGAAACAGCATAAAAGGTTTTCTGTACTGGCTTTTGCAGGACTTGACACAAAAATATTCATGGGAAAATTACAAGAATGGTATTAATTATGCATAGAAATTTATATTAAAAAACAAAGCTTTTGGCAGCAATCCGGAGCAGATGTAATTAGCAATGTCATTAGCAATTAGCAATGTCAAACTACAAAGTCTAGTCTTTGGCTTGTAGCTGTAGAAGGCAGCAGTGCAGCTGAAAACAGGACTTGTCTACTATATGCACTGGAGCCCTGCATTGGAGTCTGGATGTTGCTAGTTCCAGTCCTGAAGTTTTATTAGCAATAACCAGACTGCCAATTCCTAATTCCTAATTGCTGCCGGATTCCTCAAGCAACAGCATACCATTAGTGGGACCCTGGGGGCACTTGGCCTACCGTGTAGCTGCCACCCCTGTAGCTTGACATTGGCACTGCTTCAGCCGGTGACCAATCTGCCATGGGCACGGCATGTTTTGCAGGAAGGCACATGGAGTTTGCCTAGAGTTTGCTGGTCGCAGTGATGGGCTGATCTGATTGGCAAATCCACTTGGCGGGGGCTGGAAAAAGAAAAGATAACTGGTGTTTTCATTTCTTTTCCACCAGAAACAGTGCAGCGGCAATCCCTCTCTTGCCTGATGGTGCTCAGATACGATGGATGTGCTGCCACTTACTCCTTACAAGACCCTTAACACCAGACAGACATCCATCAGCGGAGAAAAGGCGATGGCACTGTTCACTCTCCAGCTACCCAAGCCTTGGCAGATAGGAACAAATGATCTATGTAGTCTGCTTGACACTCGATCGGGACGCATTTTCGTTTCAGATATTAATAGCCTCTCCAACTATCTCCATAAGATGTCATGTTTTGGTTAAATAGATAGCTCCCAAGATTTTCCGCAGGATTGATCTGTACAAGGCAAGCAAAACATATGGTCTCATTCATTCTGAGTGTGTTAGCTGGTGTCACTCTCCACTAAGGCAGTTAGCACGGAACTCCCATTTTTCTCTGCTATCCCACTGAACATCATCAGAGCTGAACACACCGCCAGCTCTGTTTTTATGTAGTTTTTTAGTCTTTCCAAAGAGCATGATGTAGTGTTTCATGTCTGTAAGTACTGTTGGATAAATCCTTTCACACTGGGGTGGCTAATGCTGGTTCTGGAGAGGCTGGGTGTTGGCTGGTTTTCAGCTCAGCGCCTCGGTTAATGATTTAAATTAGCTCATTATTGACTTAATTGGAGTAATTGAACACATTCTCTGAGCCCAGCAGGTCCTGCTGGTTTGAAGAGATTTAGGAGGCTTACAGATAGGTCCCGGACCAGGACTGAAGACTCCTTGGATAAAAAAAGACAAAGATCACATTCCTTACTGCAAATCAGGAAGAAACATTTTCTGAGCTAGGTTTGTGTTTAAATATAAAAAAGTATCCCAAATTATGCAAGCAAAATGACTTTTTGACATTTATTCAGAAGGGTTTTCATTAAATATGTGTGTGTTCTAATGGAATGGACAATTATGGTTGTATGCCAAATGCAACAGAGCTGAATTATCTTTTATTCCCATGGCTATTAACCTGTGTAATCTGGACAATTGTATATCTTCACAAGTGGTGGGTTAGAAAAATGACAAATATCAGTTACTGGCCGAGATGATTTTTCCAAGAATATACCTGAGCAGTTGGTATAGTTCTCTGGCACAGTTCTGGTGAAAAGACCATTAATTCAGGCACCCTTGGTTAAACAAATATTTATTAACAATGACCATACGCACACTACATTACACAAAACAAACATACAACACACAAGTGTAGTACAAGTTTACAGACAAGGTGTCACAGAGGCCTATGTCTAGACCACACAGAAAAATCTCAGACCAAGTATTCAACTCTTACAAAGGCCAGAGTAAGAAACAAGCTGCCTTCTAGACTAAATAGAATACAACCTACAGTAAACTTCCTCTCTGCACAATAAACAGGAATCTATCTCTCTGTTCTAAAATGCAGCCACTAATAGGGAGAGGTCGTTTTTAACCGAGGGATTCTTCACTCAGGAAATCAGAGTTCCTAAAAACACAGAATAGCAAACTCTTTTAGCAAGGTTGAAATGCTTAGCTCCAATCTGGTCTTTATGGATGATCTGGATAAGGACCTCTTATCTGGCACATGCTTAATGTTCTGTCCTTTTGCCTCCCCTCTCTCTCTTTGTCTTCTCCTCTTCAGTCCCTCCTGTCTTTTATCCTACACTTTTGACACACTTAATTACTTTCCCAGAACTTAATTAACTAAACTTATCCATACGATTCTTTTGATCAGTGTGCCTCGTACCCAGCACAACTAAGAAAACATCCCTTGGTCTGAACGTCTCAAGAAGTGGAAATGTTGGTACCCTTTGTCTCTAGATTCTTTGAGACATGCTAGTCACTTACAGTACCATAGTCTGCAACAATATTTTACTTCATTTATATATTTTCATTTTTGTTTAGAACCTTACATGTATGTTTCTTATTTGGTAATGGGTTTACCTTACCTTTTACTTGCCTGCAAAGCAAATTTCCCATCTTGAACAAAGTAAGTATGGCTCTGAGTAAGTTTACACAAACAGTTCTTTGGTATATTAGTATGTTGCGTTTTGTGGAAATTCTACACATTATCATTGATGAACACAAAGCCAACAACATCTTGCACAGTTTGCACAGAATACAGAGTGAATCTACCTTACAGACCCATGATGCCTTGACATTAGTAGCCTCTGAAACAACACCATTGTCCACCTTTCTAACATTACTTAATAAAAATAATTCTTTTGTGTGGTACTTGAAGCCAGGGTACCAGATAAACAAGTGTTTCAGCCCAATCCATTTTGTGTTTGGTGTTGTGTTTGGTCCAGTAGTTCAGGACATAAATAGGAAAGGTGTTTTTCACCATGACTGAGGCAAATAAACCATTTCCAGTTTCTGAATCGTTCTGTTTGAGATCTTTAGTTTGTCAGAACACTGTTTCTCTCATTATGAAATCGCTTTCCATGACTGAGTGAGTGGTACCCAGCCATGTTGTGTTGTAGTGAAACACAGCACTACAGGACAGTGATTTCCTCAAGGGAAGATCAGTCCGGTGAGCTTGCATGCTGCAGTATCATGCACTTCTTTCTCTTTGCTATGGTATCTCGCAGTCTACTTGTGTTTCAGCACTGTTCCGCCATTTGGAATTGTGCTTCACTGCTCTCTTATTAAATGAAACCTTAATGAGAATTAACCTGCATGCTTTGTTTTAGCTCTGGATTTAGTCTTTAGTAATGCTCAGTTTCAGACAGTCAGACAGCTCTAATGATTTTCAAACACATCGAGCCGAGAAAAGTGAACAGCCACGTGAGCAAACACAAGCGCTCAAATTACCACGTACAAAAATAGATCTTTCTTTAAAAAAAAAAAATCAGTTGTCCACACTCTCTCAGTCTGTTGAACGCTACAGCAACCAGGATGAGCTCTGGCTCAATGAGCCACTGTGCTCTGGTACAAATTGTCCCTCTGCCTAGCACCCTGGAAAGACCGTTTCAGCCACGAAACCATGGAGAGCCTGAGGGGGCGAGGTCATGCAGCACAGAAACTTTGATTCCACTGCAGCCTAACAGTATGTTCAGTGAGGGGGCAAACATTTTGCAGTACGGAGCTGAGTTTGAAATTGATTAGGATTTGAAGTTTGCTCTAATCCTCGATTCTCCAGTCACCCATGTGACAACACCCTCGAGACTTGTACTCTTATGAGGTGAAAGGTTAATATTTAAAAAAGATCTTGCATGTGGTTCAAACCCTGACTGGGAGGTGGGATGAGGTCTTCTGCGTTACTGGATGCAGTGTGCAAAAACATTCAAGATAAAACAAGGAGTCCTCTTTTGAGTTTTGCTTGCGTTTTGACATAACTACATCTTACATCTTTTCCAAATGTATCATCTTTCCCTGTGTCTGCTTACAACTTAATTATCCGCGCTCTCCCCTTCTGTACGTTGCATTTTTTTTTGTTCGGGAAATAAGACATATGCCAAGGTTTTCCTCGCTCCGTAATCTGACAGCGACGGGGACTAAAAATGCATCAAAGTCCACTGTACAAGTCTGCATTGGAAGCTGTTAATGCTGATTGCTGGCTGCCAGAGCCGAGCTCAGAAGTGGTTTTATCAGAGGTTGTTCTAAGAACATTATGTCATTCTGTAGAATGGCACATTGATTGCTTACTCTATTAGTAATGCACTTTTTCAGACTTGGTGAAACTTGCGGGACTTGCCATGCATATATGCATGTTCTGTTTAACTAAGCCGTGTCACATCACATCTTTAAAGAACTGGCTTGCTTTTCCACAGCTTTGACCCTTTTCCCTAGTATCTCCAATCTCAGATCAATGGATTCCTTGTTCTCTTTTATATGTGCAGTATTAGCCAATATTCTTACATAAGGCGTTTTCATGTTCTTCCCATTCCAAGCACTTGGGTGTCCACCCACCTTCCAGTCCAGGGGCATGCTGGCTTGGTTAATTGGGTTCTCTGAATTCTCCCTGTGTGCTTGCATGTGTCCTGCAGGGTACAGCCACCCTGTGCCCCGTGCTTCTGGGACAAGTGGCTTTCTGATAATGAATGGACAGATATATTAGTCATTTACTTGGGGCTGTTCTTACAGGAACTGGTAGTCACAATGTATTATATCTCTCTGCAGAACTGACATACTCCTTTTCTTCCAGGATTGATGTACTGGAGTTTAGTTTTTTTTTTCTTGTTCTGTTTATCCCAGGTGGTTTTTGCGTAGTTTTTGAACGTGCTGGTTAAGATTGCTGTAGAAAAGTGACAGAAAATTTTTCATGTGAAAAAAGGATTAAGATAAAAATAGAACTGGATTCTGTCGCTTCTGTTTCTCTTTTTTCCCATTTCCCCCCTTTTCTGAGGCCATGTATTTGCTGCTGGGATTTATTGTGTTCTTTAGATTGATCGGCCCAAGCAGCCTTGTGGTAGAAAATTCCCTTCATGTTGAAATTAATCACTTCCGTTATAAAACCCATAATTAAACAGTAGGGTTGCTGTGCTAGCATGTTTTGTGTTTGTTTTCATAGTTCTTTTCAAGTTATATATATACATGTTATAACAAGTGATGCACTGAGGCATGGAAATCGATTTCAGTGGAATCAGTCCAACAACGTGGGCTGGCCTGAGGGAACCCAGTCTAATCTTTTCTTTGGGAGATCACCTCAGTTAGATGAGTGCCAGAGTCTATAGGCTTGAGGCCTGGGAAATGCCTACATACAAAGCCTTCAAGGAAGTTCAGAGTCCCTTCATCCCATTACCTCTACGAACTCCGGGACTGCAGCGAACAGAGGTTTAGAGACGATTCTGTGACGCCTCAGCCCATCAAGAAGTTTGCCACTGGTGCAGATCCAGCTTGACAGTGTAAAACTGCAGATTTCCCCTGAGCTTGTTCTGTAGGCTCGCTCATTTCACAACAGTTTCACATCTGAATAACGAACACCTCACTTCGCAGTCAGGGGCGGTGGTCACGCTGTAAAACTGCATCTGGCCCGGGCTGGGCCCTCCTACTCAGAGCCCTTTTAGCCCAGTTCCTTGAAGATCAGTGTTCTGTCCGTCATCCTTCATTATTTCAGTAAAAAGCTCAGCATTACAGTATGTTCACTTACATAGTAAAAGCTAATCTCTTAACTATATCATTCATTGAAGCTTGATTACTCCAATACTTTCTTTCAAGAGTCTTGGCACTAACAAGACGAATGGGGGATCTGTTAAATCTATATAACAAAATATGTAACAAAATAAAACTTACTTACTTACTTACTGGGTCTCACACAGCTGCTGGGACCCGCCAGTGTGTCCTGAAATATCTGAAGCTGTTTGTTCAGGTGACACTGTCCACCCTGCAACATATAGAAATGAGGAAGGTTAGGGTTAGGTTAAAACAGAGAATTCTGGCTCTTTTGTTTTTTTAATGGTTAATGAATCCCCAAACTTTATCCAGCCCTTTACTTGAAGGATCCCAAACACCCAGTTTCAAATAGTTACCCCTGACGTGTGCTTATCTCTGCGTAAGGAGGTGTCTCCTTTTATTCATCCTAAATACATCTATCAGGATAAAATGTCAGCCTACTATAAGACTTATCATAATACTTACTCAAATACAACAAAGTTAAGGTTTTGGAACTGATTGTTCTTAATGCAAACATGAATACCCCCAAAAAAGAAAATCAGCCCAGCGCACAAATCAAGTTAGTAGAATGGGAAAGCAGAGTAATACACGTTGCCTGAGGTGAAGCGAGGGGAGATATTCACACAATTTGTTCCCCCATTAGAAACGCTTCTGTTGCACTTTGTTAGTATTCCTATTTGATGAAGGCGAGGGGAAGCAGGCCTCTGTGGTGAAGGGCTCTCCAGGGGAGCAGACCTCCTGGGGGCATGGACACCCCGCAGAGCGACACTAATCCGTGGGACTAGAGACTCAGTGTGCTCTGACAGAGGCGCTCTGGGTTTCCTGCAACAGCACGCCAAGCGCCCTCCTTCTCCTCCCTGCAGAAAAGCAGCTGGGCTGTGTCTGCAGATTTATCGCCCTCCAGGTGGCGTGCTGATGACCGCGTGCTGGAGTCCCAGCGCCGTTTTTGTAGCTGTGACAAGAATGCTCACAGGTCTGAATGGGCCATCCGGCAATGCAAACAAGCAGAAGAATGAGAAAACGAAAGGGAAGGACTCCTGTCAGTTCCCAATAGGTCAAGGACGATTGATGAGAACAAGGAAGGATGTTAAGGGACTCTGCTACAAATCACTCTGGCCATCAGTTAGTGGCGATGCATTAGGACAGCCTCATTTCTACCCATTGCTATTGAGTGTGCCACACTACAACCGTGCACCTTGAAGGAAATGATTTGATGGACACAGTTAGCTGCAGATGCACTCCAACAGGATTAAATAATGTACAACTTGTGGCAGTAGATCCTGAAACAAGGAATGGGAATGGCCTGGGCATACTCACATAGATGAGACCTTTTTACAAACCAGAAATCAATGCCTCGCAGATCTCCGAGACGTCTGCAGCCTGCGTTGTTCACAGTGGAAACATATGACCAGGTTTGTGTTTTCTCATGGTGTTTCCGTAAGGTATCAGGATATGTGACATTCATTACACAGTACACAAGTGATCTGCACTTTCACGTCTGGGTAAAAAACACCGCTCTTGGTTATTTACAATCACTGTGTCAACAGCCAAGACTAAAGTTCATAACCCATGTTTTAATATCTTTTCCATCAGTTTAATTTCCCCGTTGCTGAACTTGCACCTAATTACTGTACACTTCATTAAGTTTTACGAACTGGTTAAGGAAATGCGTCCCAGGTGCAAACAAAGCAGGAGGCATTCCAAGGCACTGTTCCAGATCTCTAATTAATGACTGGTACCAGGGAGTACTCTACCTGTGTGCAAACAGACAGTGATGCCCGAATCCCACCCCCTCCAGTCATCGAGCAGCCAGGCAGTGCAGTTGGTGAAAGATGATGGGAATGTCACTGTGCAGGGAGTGACTGGAAATAGGCAGCATTCCGAGAGCAAAACCAAACAGGAAGAGAAGGCATCACAGACACACAACCCACAGGCAGCTGCAAATGAAGTACTGGGACAGGACATTTCTGCACTTCTGAGGGCTATAATCCCAACACAACCAGTTCCAATATGGGCTTCTATGTTGTCATCTTACTAAGACACAACACTTTCTGAGAGGCGATCTGCCAGGCACCACTGTGTGGGCTAGATGTGACTTCAGTTTCCATCCCTTGAATAGGATAACAATACAAGCCATGCGTCAAACTCAGTGACCAGATGGATATTGTATATGAGGTGACGGAATCAAAACAGGGTTCACTAAATACATTGCATTTTGGTGTGACTGATTTGAAACATCAAGTGCATAGGGTCTACGGTGCCTTACAAAAGCATTCATTCCCTTCATCTGACTTCTCATTGTGTTGAAAAACAAATGATGCATATGCATTTTGCAAAGTAAATATTTTTCAAATCTTGAACACTCATACTGAACTGAGAATCTGTAACTTGGGGGCTACATATTCATTTATGTCTTTATATGCATTCACTTCTTAAATAAAAGTATGCATCAGCTCTGTCACTAAATGTACATACTGGGGTAAACACAATAAAAACAATGCATCCTCTACCACTGAAACAAAACTCTGTGAGTGTTAATCTCATGTTCTCAGTGACTGTGAGACCATAAAACAAACATGTCTTTTGTTTGTTCCCCAGCTGGGCTGCTTTATAGTCAAAGCCAAAGTTTTTTAAATGCTTATTGGCATTCCCCTGTTAAAATAAAGAGAAAAAAATAAAACATTTTTAATAACCACATCCTCTTTGGGTAGATTATTCATAATTTAAATCTCACAGCATGAGATGTCTGTCAAATCAACCATAGCAAATATCTAGAGGCCTTTTTCAGTCAGAGGATATTGTTTGCATGTGCGATCAAAGTACATACCATACTATGTTTGCATGCAATATATTTCTTGCAGTGGTTACTTTCATAAACTAATAACACATTCCTGGATGAAACAAGGAAGTTAATAGGTGATCTTGGAAGGCCTGATAGTAAGAATTTTAAAAAATGTAACCGATCCAAGACACCTCACCCACGTTTCCATAAATACTTGGATGGATCACATCTACAGCACAATAGCTTAACATTCTTCACCACAGAATGTTCTAAAAAAATATGTTTCCAAGGGTTTCATACACTGATAAACTGTACTTTTCTTTAAATTGGTGATATTGCAAAAAGCAGTGGCAGTTGGTAGCAGGCAGATTTTTTAGGTAATAGGGAAAAATAATAAGAATCATACCACCACCTAGTATGTATCTAGCTCTCTTCATGCAAAGATTTGAAGTCTTACAGTCTTTTTGTACCAGCGGCTCAGCTACACAATGCATAAGCTGGTGAAATACAGAATTACTGAGGAGATTACACTCAGAAGGAGGGCACACAGGCAAGCCAACAGAAGAAAGACCGTAAAGGGACTGAACTACTGTAGTTCAGAAAGCAGAAATCGCGCGACTCCAGATGCTGAAAACCCCAGGCTCATCACCAACACCAAAGCACTGACTGAGGGAGCTTTTTGTTTGCATTTTTTCTTTATCTTTAATCAAACTTGTAGTTGGAGAAACATGGGACTCCATTTGATTTAAGCCCAAGAACAGATCTGAGGAAATATTTTCCCCCTGCAGCTGCTGTTTCGAATGTGATTCCCAGTAATGCAGCTTGGCAAATGCTGTGTTGTGGGACGTTGGCTAATACCTGCTAATGAGAAATATATTTGCCTTTTACCTCAGGGCGTCACTGGTTGACCGATCTCCAAGGAAAAGCCAACAAAAGTCCCCAAGGACAGCACTGGAAGGACTGTAATCATGGAGCTTCTGTCTTTCAGCATGAATTTTTCAAAAGGCATCCAGGCAATGAAACTCTTCTCATATTAAAAGGGGAGCTTTAATTTAAAATTTCTGTTCCGTTCAGAAAATTGAAGGATTTAACACTTTCAAATCAGCCAGGAAGCAGTTGAGAGTAAAAGCTTTAGTTATTTCTGAAATGTAGGACCTGGTACTGTACACTATTTGCCTTGACAAGGACACATCTCTGAAGTTTTTGCCTCTCATGCTGCAAAATCAAGACTATTAACTATAATGGGACTTCCTCTCATTAAAACACAGAAAATAAACATATTATTCTTCTTTCAGTCACAGTGACATCCATTGCTGCTTTAAAAGCATTGAAAACCAGAACAAAGACTATCTTTTGTTCAAATCTACTTCCACATGTTCAGCAGTCTGTGAAGGCCAAAGCAATAAAGCAACCCACACATCACTGTTGTTATAGACAAAACATAACTCTGCTTTCTTTACCGAATTCATTAAAAGGCTAATAAAGATGTCACTGAACTGGCTATTTTACAGCCCTATTAATGGGTTTGTGCAACTGTACAAATGACACATGATTGATGTTCAGGTTGTTCAGTAGAAGAGCAGGCACTGCAAAGCACACTTCCACTGAATTCCACCCAGTGTCTGAACAGTGTGAAACCAGGGCCCCAGTGAGATACAGTAACTGCAGAGGGAGGACAGGTGCAACCCTCTTCACTGACCAAATGAAAACTCACAGAGGATCCCTATTGCACACCAAACCAAGAACACACGTGCTCAACAGCCAACAACACTTGGCAAACAGAAAAAAAAATTAAATATTTATACTTACTGTATACTGTATAGTGCTTTTCTGGACACTCCACTCAAAGTGCTTTACAGGTAATGCGGACTCCCCTCCACCACCACCAGTGTGCAGCCCCACCTGGATGATGCAGTACCAGCCAGAGTGCACCAGTACTCTCCCCACATACCAGCTCTCAGTGGGGAGGAGAGCAGAGTGATGAAGCCAGTTCAGAGATGGAGATTATTAGGAGGCCATGATTGGTAAAGGCCAATGGGAAATTTGGCCAGGACACCGGAGTAACACTCGTACTCTTTTCGAAAAACGTGATTTTTAATGACCACAGAGAGTCAGGACCTCGGTTTTAAATCTCATTTGAAGGCTGGATGTCTTGAAGGCTGGGGAATTGTGGCCACACGACTATATTTTACAGCAAAAAAAAAAACTGTAAATGCATGGTACAAAGATACTGCATGTGTTTCATGATGACCACTCATAAAACTTCACATTGAAGTTCTGAAGAAAAGCTCTTATATGGAGATCATTCCCTGCACTTGCCCTCCTAGTATGTAGCTGTTAGACTTCTGAGCGACTGAAATGTAGGTACTGCATTAAATACACCATGTCAGTACCCAGTCACCAGCAATAAGCCCATTGCTAAACTGAAAAAACATGCCTCAGTTGAGAGGCAGCAAGACAGAGGCATGTGTCCATATTATTTTCCCATATAGCCTTGTATTCCCATTTAAAAATGCTTCTCCATTCAGATTACAAGATTGTCCTTGATAACAGAATATTGTCTTCCACTGATAGAATGCTGCATATCACAGGGAGCACAAATGCAGCCTCATAAATGTAATACTTGTGCTGCCTTTCAGAGGTACCTGTATCATACAACATACCTAATTCCATTTACTGGCCCAATCCCCAAGCTTAATCATGAGGTGTAACTAGGACATTATTACGGAAGTGCATTGCATCCATCAAGCATAAAATCATGTGTATCTCATAATTATGTGATTTGATTGACTGATCAAATTTGTAATTACAAATTAATAGTTATTAGGTAGTTATAATGTGGTAGTATTTTATCGCCTCATGACAAGATAAATGAGTGCTACATTGTGCAATGGCTGCACCTACAAGCTACCAATAGCTAGGCTGGACCTTTCCATTTAGTGTCTGTGTGTAGTGTGTTCCAACACTGCAGAATTTGTTCAGACCTAACTTTTGACTGGGGTTTTGTCATAATAAAATCTTGCAATTTGTAGCTAATCTGAGCACATTTTTTCTGACCATGTGGACACTCACACTTGTCTTTAAACAAGAAAGAGTGTACTGTGCAATTGATTCCACTGCTTCAAACTGAAAGGCAACTAATGATAATGTAAGCATTGTATGACAAATGTGCTACGGCATGATTTTCACATTAATTAAGTGATAATTTACTATCTTGTAATTACAAGATAATTTAATAACTTAAAAATTAGATATTTTTCATGTACAGAACATATGACAATCATCTCAGACATATATGATAATTATAATGGAATTACGAGATACACATGATCTATTTATCATATATCGTTTCAGTATTGTCCCATACAATAGGAACCTCAACTCTGAATTAAAAATGTTTCCCAGCCACCTGGACACCTGCAGCAGTAGCAGTGTCACTGGGATTAGCTGTAGGTTTGCCTTGGTTCAAGGCCACGACTAGGACTGCATCGGTCTGATTGTGCGACTCTGTACTATGGACAGACACAAAGATACCTCCCAGCGTCAAGCTTTCCTCTGTCTGGCTTATCTCTTGCCCCAGAATTTCTCAGAGTCAGCAGATAGCTACTACCCCAAGAAAACAGCAGCCTTGCTTTATAGTCCTGGCTCTGGCAAGTGATTACCTTTGTGCCTTCAGCAGTGGAGATCTAGGGCCTGAATTCCCCTTTAATCAAGGCACAAACCCCACATAATGAAGTGAAAGCACGATGCTGAGACAGAGGCTCTCTGCCTAATTACAAAGCTGTAGCTTCTTCACAGGAGATCAATACTGTCCTGTGGCGCTCTTAATTAGAACGTTGCTCCCCATTATAATTGACATTTATAGATCAATCCACTTTTCCTTTTACAAAGCCATGGGGAAAATATTATTTATCTATAATTCATACATATTCTGCTCAAAACAAAATCTTTCAAGTCTATGTGTTCCTTTTCTTGGATAAAAAAAAATTAACTGGAATGGAAAAGGCTTTCAGAAACACTAAGACCAAACATTGTCTTTCAAATGTCTTAGTAGTACACCAAAAAGGAAGCCACACTGAATCCAGATGTGACTTCTTTGGAAGAACACTGATTTTGTTTTTTCGTTCTGTCAGATCCAAGTAATTGGTACCGCTAACAGATTTGTAAAACACACAGTATGCTAACTCCTCGTAAATTCATATTGACTTGTTGAGTTATATAACTAACTGAATTATAACAACACCCTACTTCCTTAATCCTTTTATTGATCTAAATAATAGGAAAATCTTAATGCAGACACTGCTGTGTAATCCAAGATCAAGAGGCCGCTAATAGAGTCAATTAAGTCTAAAAGTAATAGTCCATCATTCAACACCCAGATGTCAGCTGGAAACCTGCTAGGTAGTCAAAGGGCACAAGACAGGACTGTACTCTGAAAGGAATGCGAGAGGGTGCAGTTAGCAGGGCTACAGCACTATAGCAACCTGCTTCTTTCAGGAGATACCGACAATTCTGGTCGTGTGTATCGTGTGTGTCATTGTTCCATGAATATACGTCATGAATCTGATCTTGGTCTCCCATTCTTTTTTTCCTCTTTTCCTGGGGGTGGGGATACTTCGGCTCAGGACAAACACCCTGACGTGGGTGCAGGGATTCTGCACCTCTGGTGGCTTTCCTTTCCAAGAGAGCCAACGAAATCAAATTCAGGAAATGGGGCTGTACGTTTAAAAGCAGTCAGCGGGTTTATTGAGGGATTCCTGGGCTAAATCACCCGTCACAATATTTCAGAAACGCTGTCCTGCTCTGACATTTGCAGGCCTCGTGAACAACGATAAACGTTTAAGCATACGGTAGCTTCAGTACCTATAAACTGAGCCAGTGAGTCATAAATTCCCAGGGATTATGAAGGAACCAGTGTTGTCTGAAAGTAATGACATTGCCTGCACCAGCGCTGATGGCCAACAAACTCACTACACAAAACACCAGGGCTCTCTGCGCTTGGGGGCACACTAGCAAAGTGCTGGAACTGGGAGCAACATAAAAAAAGATTTGAGAAGTTTCTCAAATGAACTTGATTTACAGATAAAAACTAAAAAGAGGAATAAAGACAAAGAAAAAGACAAATGAATTAATTGAACTCAAATTAGTGAGTAAAAAACACACTGCAAGAGACTGACAGTATACATATGCAGATTAATTTGTCTGCTGTTTTACAGGGAATGTGAACTCAGACCTCAGCTGCTTTGCAGATGCACGTGAACCCGGAACAAAGACCAGAACTATAAAGAAAGCCAAAAGCTGAGAAAGAAAAGGAAAGACTGTGCCGTTTCTCAAGAACAGGGCTACATCCTGTCTCTTCTCTTAAATATCCCATTACTTGGGGAAGTGAGCTCTGAAATGCGGTGCTCTCATGGAAAGCATAGAACAAATCAAGGACGCTCCTAAGACTGGCAGACTGTTAAAGCTGAGCTATCAACGTGCAGCTCTTTGAAACGGGACCCTCAGAAGCTGAGGCACAGGAGGCACACCTGCCTTTGTCTGCAGAGCCCTGCTGTACTCTCTGAAAAGCTCTGCCCCAGAGACACTGTAGTAACAGGCGATAAAAACAATCAGAATCTGTTACAGCTGTTATAACACTGGGCTAATACATCACAAAATGTTTAGTGCAGGCTCTTATATCTGTACCAAAGGCACAGAAATATTCTGGAACAAAAACCCACAATTCTACAGTTTTTCAGATTTTTTAGTTTAAAGTGGAAGTGCTGCAAATAAGGTTTGTATTAAGAATGTCAGATGGCCAGAACTGTGAGATACTGCACTCCTGCAGCTGGTTTGAAAACAAAACCCAGACTTACAATTAGGCAAAACAGCAAAAATAACAACAATAAAAAAAAACAATAGCTCAGTACTTTCTCCAGACGTGTCCTGCTTTGCCCCATAACAAGGCTCTTCCCTGTATCTGTTATTCATCAGGTAATAAAAAATTATCTTTCTTTGGATTTCATTCCAAATTTGTAAATATGTGCAATACAGATGCCTGTCATCTTTAACACAAGAGCTGCCCAGTTCTGGCCTGTGATTTCTGGCATGTTGCTCTGTTTAATCCCCTGTGCAGCACTCTAGGTCTGATACCCCCGTCTGTCTTACTCAATCAGCTACAGGGCTGTGATGGCAAGGATGAGGTATCTGTTGTGCAGGATAGTACTGAGTCAATTCAGGCCAGAGCTCAGTGGAACCATGCAGAACCAGACAATGATACAGCCCAGCTTTCACTTTCCAGAGTGAAAGTATCTGGAAATAACTGGAGAAAAAAAGCATGTTTACTGCCACACTGCCTTCTTGAAACCCTCATCTACTGTTCTGCTCATGCAAGCATAACTACAGTGTCCCCTTAACATCCGCCAGTGTCATCTACATGACTTGTGAATTTTTGACACGACCTTCAAAGGCAGAACGGAGTTTCCGAAAACCAAGATTCACAGACGCACAATATTTTTGGAGCGATCAGAGGGATTTTGGAGTAAGTGTGGGAGTGAAGTAAATTTAAAGTGGAAAGCTGCCAATGACAAAACTCAAAGCACAAAAAGAGCAGTTGCACCATCTGTTAATGTAGACTCATACATTTCACCAGATGCAAACAAGACTGTAAAAGGGGATTGCAAGTTTTAATGTAGCAATGATGCAGATCCTGAGATTCAGATTCAGAAATTTAAAGGGAACTGCAACGCTATTTTCCTATTTTAGGGTTAGAAAGAATCAGCATTGATGAGTGCATTTTAAACCTCAATAAAAGTAAAATGTACACAGTAACTTGTAAAACCTCTAATTTACATAACAAAATAGAAGAAACTTCCAGGTTTCGTACCACATTGTGCGATTCAGAACGAGTCAACAATCATCCGGTGATGTATTGCGGACGTATGACATTGTAAATAAACAGGCTTGTGAATACACTTCTTTTAATCCAAGTGAAATATTGTTTTCGATTTCGAGACGGTTTTTCCAACAAATACTACCTACTTGTTCAATCTCCCAGCAGATCCCATTGCAACATTTCTGTGGTGAAATGTCTGCTGCACAACCTGTACTTGTTTGCGCATACATGATATTACTGTACATTAGTCATTACAGGAGCTAGTGAGCAGGGATGGCCGCATCACAACGCCATTCATGGGAACTCGAATGCGAGTTTGCAACAACTAGGCGACTTAATGTAATTTCAATTTGAAATTTGTAGTTCAGGTGGGTAGCTGCGTCAGCATGTGTAGGCTGCAAAGGAACAAGTAGTAGGTTTATTCCATGCTGAAAAAAAGAAGAAAGAAAACACAACGTCCGAAACGTTGTGTTTTCTTTCTTCTTTTTTTCAGCATGGAATAAACCTACTACTTCTTCATTTAAAATTTGTACATTTTTTCCTATAAAGTCAATGAATGGATTTTGTTACTGAGATGTAGTAACCGGTCTGAGGAATTTGGACTGTAGCTCCCCTTTAAAGCAAACCTGGAGGAAGTCAGTGTGTGCTGCCAATGGGCATGACCAGCTCAGCAAAAGCACAAACTCGGCGTTGATCATGTGAAGAGCGCTCTTAGGTAAGACGAGGCTGGAATTCGCCAAGATTCTCCATCTATCAATGAGGCTCACGGTGCAAAACCTTTTAAGAGCAAAACAGCTTCTCTAGAGGTGGAAGTGCATTAATCCGTTTAGAAACCCAACACTCTTTTATCAGGCCGCTGGGGGGATATGTGCACAAACTGAAGAGTGACATGATGGATCTTTCTTCTCCTGTCATGATGTCCTGGCCGCCACAAGCATGTGAAAGAGCTAAATGTGTCCCTTAGGTCTGTAGGAGGCAGATGAGAGGATCTGGCCACCAGCAGGCCAGGGGAATGCTTTGACTCCTTGTGTTAATATATTTCAGGGATTAAGAAAGCCCAAGCCAGTCCTTCAAAAACACAAAAATCGCCACCTTCAGTGGGCAAGAGCCTGAGACCAATCCTGGAAAAGGTCGGTGCTGCAGGGAATGAATCACAGCGTCTTTTCAAGCACTAACGAGGTTTATTCTCATTTCATTCTCGCTTTCTTCTGCCGAGGGGATTTGATTGAGATAACCAAACACAATCCCATGGTGACCTTAACTGGATTTAAACTCACTTCAGAATGGATATTGCTGTAGCAGTTCACAGCTGTTCACTTAGTGCAAAAACTAAGATCTACATTCTGTGTGCAGTCGGTCTAAAGAGACGTTCTGTGGGCACGGAGAAAGAATTTACAAACAAAGCCCTGAAATTCCTTAATAAAAACCAGTGCGCAGTTTACCTGATGCCTTCACAGCCTTCATGCATGCATGAATTATTTGTTTGTGCATAAATGTTTCACATTTCTTACTCAACTGATCAGATGTTTCTAAGGAGATTTTCAAAAGTTTATTAGGAGTCAACAGAAGAAAACTTTGCACTGGAGAAAAAAGCTTTGAAAACCCTTTTATACCTAGAAACCATTTCATGTAAGAACTGGTTGCCTGTGGAGTTGACTGGCTTAACACAGCAAACTGACAAACTGAAGCAGCGCTGGGAAGATCTGGTTCATAATACAGCACATAACACCAAGTTAAACTTCCATAAAGATTTTGCCTTAAGTTTTTTAATTAAAGTTCTGTGCTCAGATCAGCTTAACACATTAAACTCTATGCCACTGGTAAAGAAACATGTATTTCTTTAAAATTCTGTAAAATAACATGTATTTCTTCAGCGCCCAGTCCCGAAAGTGCTTCTTGCCAACAAGACTGGGCTCTGAGAATCTTGGTGTGAGTTCATGGCCGTCTGAGGTAGCATGCTATGAGGCTTTAAGTGGAATATTTGGAAATTGCAACAGGAAAAAATAGGCAGAGAAGTATCTGATATCATCAATGCTATTCTTTTTTGTAAACTTACAATGTAAGACATGCCGAAAGTATTCTTGCAGCCAGCATTAAAAGTGAGACAGTGACAAGTCACAGGGCCAAACAAAATCCCTAACTAGGAATGTCACTTACTGAGTCTGTTATTTTAAAAGCTTTGGTTATTCAGACATAAACGTTTTTTGTATTACTTATGGAGTGTCACTCATATCCTTATTCAGTTTCCAGAATGATGCCTTGCTTATCGCTCTTAATATTTAAATACCAAATGGTAGAGACTAAGGCTCAATGTTAATGACAAGGAGCCAAGTATAATTGGAGCTGAAGATTTGATTTGGGGACAGTTTGCATTGACTACAAAGTGATTTGATGGGCTGGGAGTTTAGAAACGATCTTTAGATGGGCTGACGCTGCAGACTCAGGAAGCAAGGGATAATTAGCTTACTTCAGCACAATTAGACCAGCATGACTGATGTTAAAATGGCCCGAGTCAGTCAAAAGACGTTCACTAAAACATTTACAAGACTGGTATAAAGAGTGTCATTGCATCTTAGTGTTACTGTATGGCTACCTCGACCTGCTCTGTCAGAATAAGTGCTAGTGTGCAGGAGAATGATGTCTTTCAACAGCAGTACTTAAGACATTACTGGAAATCACACCTTCTTGAACACAATATTTTGGAAAGGCACTAAAGGACATGAAAACAGGACAAAAGCAATTTTATATTGATTCCTCCCCCTCCTTCATCAGAGTGGGGTATAATCAATAAGTTCTACATGGAATAATTGAGAAAATAGTGAAAAATCACAAAAGGAAAGCTCATATCATACTTACTCCTTGCAATGTTAATATTTAAAGCAGACTGCACACAAAATGGAACTTTACTGGGACAGCTGGTAGGATTTTGTAAGGCAGTCAGCCCTTCTGCCTCACAGCTCTTGGATCAGTTCTGGACTCTGTGTGGAGTTTGCATGTCTTCCTAGCATTTTGGTCATCTGTTTCCCTCCCGTTTGCCAGTACCACACAGACAGAAACACAACCGAACAAGAGGGGGTGGAATGATTTCCTGTCTCCTGCGGCCATTCTGATGAAATTCTGACTGCGTGAGCAAGTAAGGACCAGGCCTACAGGCTGTAGTAGGCCTCTGCTTTGGGTGTATACGGGGAAATTGTCGTATCCGCTTAGAAACCCAACACTCTTTTATCAGGCCGCTGGGGGGATATGTGCACAAACTGAAGAGTGACATGATGGATCTTTCTTCTCCTGTCATGATGTCCTGGCCGCCACAAGCATGTGAAAGAGCTAAATGTGTCCCTTAGGTCTGCAGGAGGCAGATGAGAGGATCTGGCCACCAGCAGGCCAGGGGAACGCTTTGACTCCTTGTGTTAATATATTTCAGGGATTAAGAAAGCCCATGCCAGTCCTTCAAAAACACAAAAGATACGACACCTGCACTTTTCCTACAAAGGCATTATTTAATACAAGGCTGGAGAACGCAATGGAACAAACAATTCCATCAATCCACGCCAACAACTTCAGGTTAAAAGCCAGCAGGCCACATTTTCAGCAGTCTTTTATCTTTCTCATCAGAGACGTGTAGGACCAATTCATTTTTCTCCCTTGCCCCCTCTGGAATTCTGACTATTCACAGCACAATAACAAAATGAACAGTTTAAAGGCCGGTACAGCAGCTATGTTCCTCCTATCGGTGTCAGCGGGACATTGTTGGCACTGGGATAAATTTCAGCATGATTTACAGTAGAAAAAAGAACCAGCTTTAAAATTTAAAATCAAGTTGGATTGCTGCACCAACCCTTGTTCTGGGAGAAAATGGATGATTCTATTTCTTAGAAAACTGGGTGAGGGACCTAATGTCACATAAAATATTGCTGTGTACAAATACACTTGCATTTAGCAACAATAAACGAAAGCTCACTTTGGTCACATAAGAAATGCCATACTGATCTGATAAAAGCAGTGAAAAATAGCTATCACAAAATACAATTATCCTTACTGCTGTGTTTTGTCCTTTTTCCCCATAATGGGCTTATCTTGTTCACTGAGTGGAAAGCAAAGATTCTCAATAGGATCTTCTATTAATAAAACACCAAATCACAGGCATGACATGGGTTTATCACAGCCAACTAACATAACTGCACACAGAGGAACAGTACATCAAGCAACTGAAATGTAAAATTGTTTCAAACATTGTTTTTAATTATTTCTCATTTTCCTTATTCTTAGGCTGTCAGGCTGAGAAGTGGGGTAAGAACAGCCCTTTTCCATACAGAAAGGTTAAAAAAGAACAGATGATCAGATAAACAGCTAACATCTTTATGTCTAATAGCTATAATTACATATACCCTGGAATAATACGGATCATTTAGTATTGTTCTTGAAGAAATTACAGCAATTCTGAGGGAAATGCAGATCTGATATTGGTTTGTATTAGCCCTTCAGCACTGAATTCTAAAGCAGACATATTTGAAAGAGTGCCAAAGAGGTCCCTAAGGCTGAAGTCAATTTAAAATGAAAATAGTCACATAACAATTTTATTTTGGGGCTTATTGTCATGAATACTCAAATTCTCCATAGATGATTGGAGCTTTTAGGGAAAATCCAGTAGGAAAAGAAAACTGAACTAATTGTACACTCCATTTTTCTTACACAAGCTGGAGCTTTAAAGAAAAAGAACATGCATGAAAACAAATTCTATTTCTGAAAGTATCCTGACCGAATGGTGTTTTTTTTAACCAAAAAACAATGTAGCACACTGAGGGCAAACCATTTGGTGCTGCATGTACAGTAGGCACCGATGTGCAGAATATTATTGATAGCTCTGCCTATGGTTTCAGGTAGTGCGTATCTGCTGTAAGAAAATTGAACCACACTGCTCGGCTTCTCCACAGCCAAGGAACTAGGAAACCTAGTGCGTGAAGAGAGTTCAATTTTCTTCATCAACACACAAAACGCATTCTCCCACAAGCATTGCTATCACAGAAAATCTGCTTGGAGCTTAAATGTGCACTTTGTACTTTAAGATTTAAAAATGTTGTCCAAGGTCCTCAAGCCAGTATTGTACCAAACACGTATCGCTTTTGATATATATTTTTTTCCTTTTTGCAGAAATGACCTATTGGGTAGCATTTTAAAGGTGAGAATCAGTTGCAGAGAGGCTTCAACGCAACCCCTCAATTTATTTTGAAACACAGCTCTGCCAGAGAGCAGTTTATAAGCTGCAGCATGAATAGCCTTCGCAAGGGCAGAAAAACGAAAGTCAGAAATAAAGGTCTTGAGCCAAGACTGAGCAATTCTGATCTGATCCATATACACCATCAGAAATATCCTTGGGCATTAAAAACATGAACTAATGCTGATTTTTGTCAGACCTCTTTATTGATCTTACACACAAAATATACAGTAACTCAATGGCAAGATAGAAGAAAAGTGAGAAAGGTAAAATTCACACCTGGCTTTTTGAAAATGAGGCCTTACAATCCTTCTGGCTTCTGGGCTTTTTTAGGCAGGAGGTATCAGAAAAGATACCATAGGGATAACTGGATTGTGGGACCAAGCATTCAGACTGTAGCAACATTGCTCTCTGATCCTTTGATTTCGGCTCTTTACATCATCGAGAAGCAGAATGCACTGAACATTAAATTGTTCACCCACTGACAGGGGACGAGAGCGGGGTTAGGCAGTCACGAGGCAGGTTAGTTGAACCTGCCGCTGAGCTGCTAGTGCAGCTGCAATCCTGTTAAGTTGAGATGAGCCATGGGTTCAGCTATTGGGTTGGTCTGTGCTCTTGGCTGAGGAGCTAATGATGTAAAGCTACCGTCTGTGGAGGTGTTACTGCACGTCTCGAAGTCCCAATCCTCCTGAAACAAAAAATGTCACGGATGTCGGAAACGGCAAGCTGTGGAAAGACCAGGAGAGCAGTAAAGACCCTATGCATAGTGGCAAAAAGGGGCAACACGAGGGTTAGCCCAGGCTCAGGGGCTCAGACGATGTCAGAACAGAAACCTATGCCCTCAGGCCACGGACAGGAGCGACCTGGTGCTAAGCGGGTCTCAGGACATCCGAACCTCAGTGCTGAGCCAAGAGCAGAGCAGAGACAGGAAGTAAATAGGTTACGCAACAAGACACACCGGAAAGACATGAACAATCACAGGGAACTACTGTAGGAACAGGACAGAAGAGCAGCGCCCTTTAGGTGTACTGGGCGTGACAGAAAAGGGCCACAGAACTTGGCAGCAAAAGCAAAGCCCGTCCCGAGACAGAGACGGAGAGCGGGAGTTTTGGGTTTGTGAAGGGCTAGTGCATAAAAACCCAAGACAATAAGGAAAACAAGCCAATAACAAGAAAAAAGGAAAACTTAACAGCATAAGATAAGAGAAAAAAGTTTTGCAGGCTGTAGGAGACTGAATTATTTATGAAGCCGTGCTCTTGGTGTTCCTTTAACTGAACATAAAAGGTCTAAGGTTAGAAAGTAGTAAACAATAATCAAACCCCCAGGTGAATTCTGCGACTGAGCTGACAACCAAGACTTCTTCTGTTTTCAGATGTCGCTCTACAGAAGCAGACTGGACAAAAAGCACACAAGCCCTCACACATGTGGACCACAGCTCCTGGTCCACAGTGCGTGTGCAGATTGACGGAGTGTGCGTTGGAACAGAGCCACTACCTTTCTGCACAGAGAGAGAAGAGAAAGAGAGAGTCTTTATTATCCCCGGGGGGGCAAGTTGTGTTACAGCAGCAGTGTTGGTGTACAGACGGACAGAAAACAAAAATGACAGGAACAACAATATACATACTAACATAGAAGTCAAGTGTTGAGTAACGATATGGCTACAGGTATGAATGAGAACTAAAATCTGTTGGTTTTGGAGCTGGGGAGTCGATATCTGTGTTCTGATGGGAGTAATTGGAAATTATTAAACAAGGGGTGTGAAGGATCGTCACTGATGGATTTTGCTTTACGCAAAACATGTGTATGATAGATGGAGGAGAGGTCAGGAAGATCAACACTAAAGACCTTCTGGCATATTTTCACCAGGCTGCCCAGTTTGTTCTTGCCTCTCAGATTCAGGTGGCCAAAAGATCAGGGTAAAAGAATGGATTCAAGGAAGGACCAGTAGAACAAAATCAACAATGAATCATCGACCTTAAAATGCTTAAGACAAAAAGCCGCCGTTGTCCTGGTCTTGAGGATCACAGTGCTTGGTTGGCATTATTCGCACATCATCCAACACAGGGCTTCGTTGAGATTGCTCGGAGGCTGTGAATGACCCCTGGGGTCATTCTGACTGAGCCCCGTGAAAACGGTTTGCGGCGATGGGGTCGACCCCCCAGCAATGGAATACCGCAGCTCTTCCAGTGCCGCTGTGTTTGATTTCAAAAGTACAATTTCACATCTTGAAAGTTCAGTGGAAGAGAAATGAGTGCCTGACAGAATCCATTGAGTTGTACTGTAAGAACAGATCTGTAAGAACCAACCCGCCCCTCTCCTCCCCACCTCGGCTCTTATTCCCTCCACTGATTCCCAAATGGAAACTCAATCTCGTTCCATCAGGGGGGATAGAAATGTCCAGGGAGACTCCTGTGTGTGCGCATTAAACAAAGTAATGGTAAGTAAAGCCAGTGAGTTAAGAAAGATTTTTCATTTTGGAAGTCTGTGGTTCGAGAGATTTTGATGAAAACCAGTTCTTGTGATTTATGTTCACGGTCACGGACAAACTCCTGCTCTCCATTTTTTTGTGGCCCAAGGTTAAATGATCCTTTAAAAAATAAAAAAGGCATTCATTACTTTCGAAAGGTAACAGCGATTTTCATAGGTTTACACACTTTACGACTAGTTTGGATGTATCACTTTATTACACACTACTACTGTTTGAAAAAGAGCTTGTCTAGAAATAATGTTATAGTGGACAAACTCCTGCTCTCCATTTTTTTGTGGCCCAAGGTTAAATGATCCTTTAAAAAATAAAAAAGGCATTCATTACTTTCGAAAGGTAACAGCGATTTTCATAGGTTTACACACTTTACGACTAGTTTGGATATATCACTTTATTACACACTACTACTGTTTGAAAAAGAGCTTGTCTAGAAATAATGTTATAGTGGAAGTGCTGCTCACAATTCCTACTGTAATATATTTGGAAAAACTGTATAAACATAACAATCATCATATAATATATGTTAAAAAGGCAATATCACTCTCTGGATTCAACTAGTAGTAATTCAACACAGCAGTTTTAAAATTCAATCGGTTTTTAAAAAGAAATTCAAAGACGTCCATCACAGATCCCTGCTCATAGTTTTCTTTTTATTTCATTAGGGTGCAAATATTCTGTATCAGCCCTTTTTGCAACTGTATTAAAACATACTAACTTTCCCATTCGGGAAGACTATTAAAATCCACCACTGCAGAGCACGCTGGATGTTTGTGCTGTTGTGCAACACACAGAAAGGAAGTAGATTATTCTAGCAGACGCGTTCACATACACAAGAAAGATAAGCTAAAAAAAAAAAGCTGATCTTCCAATTTAAACTTTTTTAGCAAATGTGCTGAGCTGACTTTCAGGTATGAGCACTTAAAGTTCTGTGTTGCACATTGTGCTTCCAAAAGAATACCCTCCTCTTCAGATTTCTGTTTCAAATGCCCTCATATTTAATTAGCTTTCTCCCTTGCATTTCTTCTTCTTATTATCGATAATGATATTTCGTTCCTGTTCAGTTCATTCTCTCTCACCGCAAAAATTGGTCAGCTTATTTCAATGTTGTCCTCAGGCTATAGTTTGAAGTATTAAAATACCAATCAGGGAAAGAGGTGGAAGTTCGCTTTGAACTTATTCTCATTTTAATGCAAAGCGCATGGTAATTTCATCACTGCGGAGGAAGACCTGTGCTCAAGCAGCCTTTCTGCTTTTTATTCAAGAGCTGGGAGAGCAGCAGGGAGGTGTGTCACCTGCTGGAGTGCTTGAGAGACAAGACCATCCAAATTCCTTCACTCTTCCTTCATTCAGTGAAACAGGAAAGAGGAATGATTTAAACAGATGTTCTAGTGATCTGACTATGTTGCATTCTTGAAAGAAATCACTTTGAAAACTCCACACTGGCTTCCTGATACATTTTGTAAAAATGTCTACATGTTGTTGTTGACATTTAAAGCTTGGAAGACTTACTAAATTTGGACTTTTCAGAGACCATTACTTTCCACATTTGACAGAAGTGACTAAATTGCGAGCCTACATGACATTTTTCACACAAAATAAAGGAAAAACATATAGTTGTGGCCCACTTAACCCACCTGGCTGTTAAGCACCAAACAACGACCGTTTGCAATTGACAAATTCTTTGCATTGGTGTTACAGACATGCAAACAAGAGACTTGTGGGACGTATGAAGTCTTTCCTGTCTTTTGGTGGGAGTCAGTAATAGGTGTGTTGCACAGAAGCAAACATCATGCTAGTGTTCGGCTGTGCTCTTTGAAAACAGGCAGACAGAGGATGAACAGCTTGTGCTTGTTGTTTTTTAAAGGCTGTGGCATGTTTATGAAAACGATCCCCTTCCTGTATTCATTTACTCATTTAGGTTCCGCGATCACTTTCATTCCTAGGTCGTCGTTTCATTATGGCTGTAAAAGCAATCAAATTATCAAAAGGTTTCCAATTACTTCTGCCATTTATTCTTCAATAAAGAATCTGGCCCCTGCACTGATGTTTTGGCAAATGATTTTGTCTTGGCAAACCTTCTAGGTATTTATTTTATATCCAGTTATTTCTTTAAAACATCAGTGGTCTTGGAATAAAGACGCAGAAATGGAGGGCATGAAGCTTCTAAACTGAAGGGGACTAATCTGTCACACTGTAGCGCAGAGGAAGATCAGGCAATTGAAATATCGAAGTAAAGAGCTCTCACTGCAGCTCTCTGACACAAAGCAAATGGGACCTGTATAAATCCAAGTGATTTACAATAAAATACACACTGTGGACGAGATGGCTGTCACTCTGCAATCAGACTAAAATGCTGATAAGGGCAGGGCTTCGGTGACAATTTGAACTTGGACCGTGAAGCACCAAGATTATCCACAACAGATATTTCAGTTTCATTTATCTACCATTTCCCTGGAAAGGATCAGGACTTTCAGATTAAACAATGACAGAAAAGTTTTATTTCTTTAACTGACTGCTGAGAGATCTTCTTTGCTCATCTCAAGATTAATCTGCTCCCAGCTGAACTTCTCTTAAGCAACTAAAAGACTACTCTTTCAGGGTCCACTGCTCTCCTCCCCAGTCATCTTTAATGGACTTTTCTGGTTCTCTTTTCAATATAAATTTACTTGCAGCCACCTCCTACCTTAATTTTCAATTTAGCATGTCAGCTCTTATGGAAATGTAGGTTCACATCCAACTCACGTACAGAGACATCTCTTTTTGTGGGCTACCTATCGACAGGTTTAGTTCTTTTACTGAATGATCACATACTCCGTTACGGCCACCATCATCCAAACTAGTGTGCCAGTTTGCTTCTCCTTTCTCCAGATCTTAATTTCTTTCATGAGGAATGAGAGCAGCCGAAGTTTGTGTGTTGGTAGAAATGACTGAATTTAGAGAGAACTCTGGCTTGGCTGAGGGCCAACCTGCAGGTGATAGGACAGGGAGGCTGGGACCCCCATGCTTGATGAAAAAGTGACTAAGGGGGCAGCTGCAAAGGTGGAGATGGGGTCTAGGAGGGAGGCGAATACGAGTGAGGGAGAGAAGAAGGTGATGTCTGGTATGCTGCATATGTGAACTGAGGTGATTGCGTCCGGATTAGGCGTAAGTTGCGCCAGGTGGGCTGAATGAGTTCCGCTGTCTTCATCCCTCCCGAGCATTCGCTTTCTTGCTCACTAGAGTTTCAACGCACTTTGTGAGGTTTATGTCTGAATGAACACTCACCAGCAGAACTCTAACATGCTTTAAAAAAGTATGTGAACTGCCGAGCCCATGCAGCAGGTGTGCTCAGCAGGGCCAGAGTGTTAAGTGTGAATATGGGGTAACCTCCTGAGAACATTTTGAGGCTGCGAGTGGACAAAGCGTGCAGGAAAAGCAGCTGTTCAGAAAGACAGTGACTCCTGCGCTTTGAGGCTGCTTGCGGGCTCAGTGTAATTTAGACACAGAGACGCACGGCCGCAATTTGTGGGATACCAGGCCTCTGCACAATACAGCTGCAGCAGAAGTAAAACACTCACACACTGCTCCTCTGTGCATGCTGCACAATCAACCAAAGTAGCCTTTTCAGCACCAAGCTCCTCATGATTGAATTGGTCATTATTTTGGAGTGGACTCAAGAGCCCAAAGTGCAGGATCTGTCAACAGACTGCACAAGAGAAAGTGGATTCGCTCATCTGGATACATCTGCACTGTCCCCCAGCTTGTCTTCAAAGGTTTCTACTTCACAGAACCTCTTGCGATGATCCAGGAGGAAATGTACTATCAAACAGACTGGGTAATTTGGCAAGGCAGAATGCAACTATCTTTAATTTGCCTTAGCCTCCAGCAACAGCCTCCAAAGACAATTCTGGGATGATTCTGCCAGGCACCAAAGACACGGGATTGCTATTCAGTCAGGATGAATAAAAAAATCTCTGCAATTCACTTCGAATCCAGATGTCTTCAATCTTTGGCACTAACAGGAACCTTATAAACAAGGACAGGAGGTGAACTGATTCATACCAATTGAGATTGGGGAAGGTCTGTGTGTCTGTGCGGGGGTTGTCTGACCTTATAGAAAAAATAAGCAGCTTTTTTTTCTAAATGTGTGAACCTGACATAAGATAAACAGAAGCAAAAATCCCAAGAAAGCTAAGACGCTTTGTGTTTTGTTAGATGGTGACTTTAAGGCCATAAATCATGAGTCTAAAATCGAATGCAATACCCAGAGTGACTGTCTGTCCTATTCCTGAATTAGGGGGCTAATCAGGCAGCTCGAGAGCTTCTCTTCCCATTTCGGAGACTGTGCTCAATTGCGCTGTGGTTTCCTCAGCTCTGTGCCGTGGCCTTTGCCAGCTCCCCATGGGAAAAAGATAAAAAAATATAACCCTATGGATCTTCTCACTTTTTCCCTGCTCACAGCACAAGTTTCTGCTGACTGCATAGTTCAACTGCAGTTCCGTGACCCAGTGGGTAAATGTGCCCAAGTAGTTTTTTCCCTGTTTGTGCCTAAAGACAGTGGTATTTCAGGCATTAAAACACCATGTCTCGAAGATCTGAGCAGGCCAACAAACAAGTGACCTTTATGCTTACAAAAGTAAACATTATGCCGTGACAATGATATCTAAATTCATTCATGGCAGAACATTAGACCTGATAACCTTTCCTGTATCACAGGACCTGGGCAGCTATTGCAGACTGTTTGGTATTCCAACCAAGATTTTAATTAAAGCAATCAGAACTCTAAAATTACATTCTCTTATTTTCTGTATCCAGAAACGATCCATTCATTACAGCTGGATGGCCTAAATCATTCCGTGAAAATTGACTTTCACAGAAAAGCCTTTAAAATATTTTTTTTTTCTTCCAATTTTGTACACTCACAACGGTGCCACACGCACACACACAAAATCTCATTTAATGGCATTCTCCTAATCAACGCAGCACTTAGTCAAAATGTCATTTTGAGCAAATTGGGTATTTCTCTTCTTTTTCATTTTCATCCCAATTCCCCCATCATCCGCAGTGATTTTTAGCATTAGAAAGAAAGCGTTTGGACTTGTTTCAGAATTTAGGCTTCCTCCATCAACCTCTACATTTAACACGAAGAAGATATTTTACAGAAGGAGCTGGTCCCTTTTAGTCTCATTTACGCACTGCAGGAGTTTCGAAAACCCCCAACCCTGTAATCACTGTCCTCTCTGTCAGTCACACTGTAATCTGGCTGCCCCCCACCCAGGCTTAACTGCAACACTGCAGCACCAGTCTGATCTGCTGATAAAACTCGCTGCAGGACTGTGCACGTTCCAGCTCACGTTAAAATGCAACCCATTTTTTTTAAGGCTTCAACCTTATTTATTGCACTTATGAGAAACGAACAAAAGAAAAATCAGACACCGGAGGTGTCGTGCAGTTGGTCTGCTTCCCAACTTCCTTTTGCGTATGTGCATCAATTAAACCTGGTTTTGTTTCCAAAGCCTTTACTTCCCATTATACTCAACCTGCCGCCCAAGTGAGATGAATATCTGCCTCAGTTTCCTCTTTTGCTTTGTTTCATTGGATTTACTTTGCCCCTTAACAAGGCAATAAAGCTTAATGACTTTTTCTCATACAAACAACAAAAAACGCTTCTGGGATTGTGTTCGATTTGATTACAATTTCATTCCGTCCGTCCAACTTTCATTCAGAGGAACTGCTATCTGAAAGTGGAGATACAAATTAAGAGGGAGATGTGAGAAGGGGAGTTGGGAATCTACTGAGAAGCTCTAGCTGCAAAATATCACAAATCAAAAATAAAAACCTGTGTCAGGTGCACAGCAGCCATTCTTTGGTCTTCTGAATTGTTTTTAGTCTTTCATGGCAGTGTCCATATTTAACCCAAATCTATTAATGGAATTTTACTCCCCGTCAATGAGCAGCTGACAGAGGCGCATGGCAGAATCCAGGGTGATTCCTGAATCCCACCAACCCCCTCCTGTTTTTGTGATTCATTCTTTTTTTTCACACTTTGATCCATTTTAGGAGCTTTATGTTTTAAAATCTTATACAGCTGCTGGGTATTCTGGAAGGCAGGAATATATGCCTGAATGTATTGAGCATTTGGAAGTAGCCTGGGAACAATTTCCTAGCCTCTGAGCCATTAGGACTTCGGGTAGTTTAAATATCACTGTCAGGGACAAGAACATTTTTTTAATTTGAGTGATACAAATTGACAGAGTAGAGAAGACAGAAAAATTGGACCTTTAAATCTTGCAGCCGATATCACTCTCTTCAATATGTTAAACGTATCAATAAGATCTACATAAGCATTATGAAGTCTATTAAAGAAGATGACTTTCCTGAGAACTGGCATTGTGCTGGACTGCTAGGACTGCAATATAGTTTATACTTATGAAAGACTTCCTGAAAAGCAAAACACAACTTGCTGAAATTGGGCTAATATTCCACTGTATCAAGATTGTTTATTTATATTAAGAGACATTCCATACAAATATCTCAACGTACTGTAGAATGCGACAGCTTTTGTTATACTTTTTGTCCCTTAACCAAAACACACATACTGTACTGTAGAAAATTGTATTAAGAGGAAATAACTTTTCAAGTTTATCAAGACAGAACATATCAAATTCTTTGCAAAGAAGAGCACAGAGCTCTTAAATCCAAATAAAATCTCTTGTAGTTTCTCATCTTGTTTCTGGTTTTGAAAGCACTTTTGCCGTGATTTGTAGTGATGTCTTATCTCAGGAAAATAGTATTTATTGCAGGATGCTTGAAATTGATTTTCCTCTGTGCTGTGGATTGAGAAAACATAGTGGTGAATATGCTGCACGGAAAGTGTCTATTATATTGTTACTATGTTTAGAGATAATTGCTCATACTGTTCTATACAGTACATTCAACTAATACTGTTTAGCAGTCTACTTTTACATGTTAGACATGCAATGCTGTGTGAAAGTGTTACGTATTTTCCACTCTTTTCTATGGAAACATAATTCTATGAAATCTTCAACAGAAAATTAAGCCACTGTATTTTAAGATAACAGGTATTACAAATTGATCTGTATTCTGTTGTACAAAAAGCGGCTTTGTAGTGTTATGGAAATGTAGAGGACAAAAAATTGTGTTAACATAAGAGCTGGCAATAAGTCATCACATGTCAATGTGATGGATAAACTACTACACTTCATACTGCCAAATCACAAAGGGTTACTTTCTAAGAGTTTCTAAGAAAACTTCACAAGTTTTTAAAGATTCTAGTTCATGCTAAATAGAGATTGTTAAATGACAACCCTGGGTTCTTCTTTCCCCAAGCTAATATATGTTCATTTGTCAGAGTTATGATAGAAGGAAACACTGGTAGAGGTTTGAAGATGCTCATATATATAATGATTCCTGAATGTGTCTAAGACTTCTCAACAGCAGTGCATATTAAAGAGGAGGAGAATAAGCTGTATGCCAAGAAGCCTTTTCCTCAAAATGACTCTTTTGGCTGAGAACTGATATCCAGCTCACAAATTAGATACAGACAGAGGCAGTCACACAGGTTGGAAACAGAAAATGGAGAAATCCGCTTATAACCTCTGCTTTTATCAATAAATGGATAAAAATTTCAGAATGTCAGCCATCGCTAAGTGTGCAGGAATTGCTCCAACGCAGAGAGGCAGCACCTCTGGATAAGAAAGTACCGCGCAAGAAGAATTGTGCTGCCAGGCAACGAGGCACCAGCCAGAGAGGGCCAAGATCTAACACAACTTCATAAGATTTTATAATCAGCCTTCTGTCTGGGGGAAGGAGCACTCATCTCTACTCTGACAAGCTCATCCTTCATTCCTATAATACAGCTCTGTCCCTAAGCTGAATTCTGCAACCCGGACAACACGCTGCGCCTTCGGGATAATGCAGACGCTTCATGAGCTTGGCTTGCAGCTGAACAGGCTCCAGCAGAACCGCAGTCCAGGAAACAGCATCTGTGATAACTTACAATGCGTGTCAGAGGGACATCCCCCCTTGTACACAGGGGGTTAAGGTCAAAGGTGCTCTTGCAGACCATGGTTCATGACTAGGTAAAGCTCCAGTGGCAGAAATAATAAACGCATCAGCCCCATTTTAAACTAGCGGAGTGTGCAAGGGGACAAAAGGTTGTGCAGCCAACCATCCTGGGTCAGCTTTCCAGTCAACCCTGCCCTTGAGAAATTTAAGAGCACAAGGAGTTCCGGCAAATCAATCCAAAACTCAAGGGAGAGTTTAAATCTCCGAAACCCTAAACACTGAACAGGGCTCAGCCTCTTAAACCCCATGGAACAAGGTAAAGTCATTGTGGAAGATTCACTCTGCTACTGTAGGTCTACAGAGTACCCTACTCTCTGAAAACTGGGGCCTTGCCAGAGCCTTGCAATGCCCAGAATCTTTCAGCCTTGCCAGTGCCCCACTGTAATTCACCTCAAGCGGACTACTACCCACCACTCTATCTGCACAAAATAATGCGCTCCATAAAATAATACTCCATAAAAATGCATGTGCTTTCAACTACAATTGAATGGAAACGGCGATAGTTTCATCTTTATGACAAAATGCAAATCTATTCCCCTTCAGTTCTCCTAAGTTTAACTACAGCACATCATTAAACTGTCTCATTTAAATTAGGGGACATGTTTCCCTGTGAAGCAAATGATATAATGAAACGCCTTCATCTATCATCATATATTCTCATGGGTTATTGATGAGCATTTCAGCAGCTTTGAAAATGAACCTAGAAAGCCAAGCGTAGCATGCATATGCTGTAAATCTGCAAAAGCTACTGTACAACTGGGTGTGTGGCCCTTATTTAGACAGGCAAGCAACAGGAGCTTAGAGCTAAAAGATGGCAAAGGGGTTTTAACTAAAGGTGTTTACTGATGAACAATAATCCAAAGATAGATGGCGAAGGAGCGCATGTGTAAGGTCGTTATTTTTTATTTTCTTATTTACCCTGTCTGAGTTTGGAATCGCTAACTGTTAGTCAGTACAGAGACTGCAGACTCCCTCAGTCCCTGCAGCAGAGCCTACTTTAACAGCACTTGCATTGCAAACGTGTCCACCTCGTTACCACTCCTCATCTCACAGCAGTCACTGCTGTGTGGCAAGCTAAGGATGTTGTAATTGGCTCACCAGACCGCCGTGGCAGCTTTCCAATAGGGCACAGACGCGCCACGAATCCCGGTCGCAGCTGGTTAAGAACAGCACAGACTCAATCTCAAACTGGGGGACATGTGAGCGAAGGGGCTCAGAAAGTTACAGGGAAACGCAATTCCAGGTGAGGACAAAAGTGATTGACAGTTGCTCACTCCTTGCATGAACATCTTAGAACATACTGAACGGCGAGCCAAAGTGGAAGCTATTCGGTATTTCGTAATTAACTATGCTGCATCACGGCCCCTCTTTTCAAGACTAAAGAGGTTTAGTTCCTTCAGTCTGTCGGTGTAGTAAGAGACTTTGTGTGATGTTATGCCTTCAGTCCACTGGTCACCAAGACAGGTGGGAAGACAGACAGAAGCTGTGCATTGCAGATGCTGTCAACCAATGATAGCAGATCATGTTCCCCTTGTTTTAACTAACAGTGGTTCAAAGCAGTAACAGAGCTGGGATGCAATCAAAGCTGGCAGACCCCACAGACCTTCTGGGAGCAGGACCATAAACAATGCTTTTGATGTACAGTACTTCACATCGGGTCCAGCTCAATTTTTTGGACAGTAGGAAACAGGTATTTTTGTGTGTGTCCACAGTTGAATGCTGGTATTTTCTGCCTTAAAGAACATAATTATAATTCCTTACACTTATATAGCACTTTTCGGGACACTGCAGTCAAAGAGCTTTACAGGTGTTGGGGTCTCCTCTCCACCACCACCAGTGGGCACCAGTACACTCCCCACACTCCAGCTATCAGTGGGGAGGAGAGCAGAGTGATGAAGCCAGTTCATAGATGGGGATTATTAGGAGGTCATGATTAGTAAAGGCCAGGGGGAAATGTTGGCCAGGACACTGAAGTTTACACCCCTATTCTTTTAGAGAAACACCCTGGGATTTTTAATGACCATGGAGAGTCAGAACCTCAGATTTATGTCTCATCTGAAGAACGGTGCCATTTTACAGTATAGTGTATAGGCTAGTGCAGAGTTTCCCATTTTGTGACCCCAGATTCTTCTGAGCTTCCTTTCTCAATTACTTTTTGAACCTTTAATTAAATTAATAGTTTGCTTAAGCATATCATTTCAATTGAACCATCCAACAGCTGGAGATCTCAATCTGCTCATTAAGCTGCTTTAATTAACTTGAAATTTGCAACTTTTCAGAAGCTGAAAAAGACTAAAAAACGGGTAATTAAACAAAAAGCTACTGAATCCATCAAAATAACTCAGCTGGAATGAAATCCAGTTCTGAGCATAAGAAGTCATGAGCTAGAAGTTACTTTTTTTTACATATAAACTATTTTGTTATTAAATTACCTGCCTCCAGCACTACACTGATTCCACCACTCAATGCAGTGACAGCATTTTATAGAGCTGATTTAAATTTAAATGTCATGAAATTTATACAGTGGGCTATGGATATGAAGTCTGAAATGATTTCATTCAGAACAGGAAAAGGGATTGTCCAGGTAAAATAAACCCTTATTTTCTCTTATTTCTGTTCTGCTCCAAAGTTCTTTTCTTCCTGTCTTTGCATCACTGAAAAATATAGTGCCTCTGCTTCCAGAGCCTCTGCTTTGCAGTAACAGAGGCTGTACGTGTTTTTATAAACGTGGGACTCTGTGGTATGCCATGATTTTCATCTTTAGGAGTATTATTCATGCATTTTAATAACCAGTAGAAATAAATTACACTCCACTGTGACTCAAAGCAATGGGCAAATACTCATGACCCTACCGCTAAAATAATAATCTGAATAAAACAGCAATAAAACTTAAAGAAACAGCCCACTTATATTCCCTGGAAGGGAGAATTACTATGCCTGATATTCACTATTTTCAAGTAGGTGTCGCTTCATCACTTATTGCGATGCAACATAAGGTCAGCCCTTCAAAAGATGTGAAAACCATTTTGCTTTGAGTACAATAGAAACCTGTCTTTTTAAAATTTCTCTGCACACTGTAACAGCACAGATCCTTCCTCTCCGAAACGCTGCATACCGGATGAGTCTGTCAGAAACCCTCATGGTTTTATTAGATGACTCGTGCATTTTTCATTGGTTCAACAGACAAATGTCTGCACTGCATGTGCCTGTATTTCTGCTCCAGTGAAACAAAAGAAAACCACGCATAGTAACCATGCCCTCTAAATTCATGTCTTTTTTATCTTCTTACTTTACTCCTTTGTTCATTCCAGCTATATTCCATATAGCTCTTAGGATTCTTTCAATCCTTAGATCTTATATTCTCCCCTAGAAATCTTAAGTCACAGACAAGTGCAAGAAAAATAGGTGAGGCCCTACTCTAAACGTTTTATTAATGCAACAACTTAACAGCCTAGGAACTGTTTCTCCTTCAGAGTAATATCAGTGTGAAATCTTTGAAATCTTCCTGTTTGCATACTAAAGATATGAAACAGCCACCCAGTGTTACCTTACCAGAGAGGGAAGTGAGTGTTTTTGCTGATTTCGGAGTGGAGGGAGACAGCCCAGATACTGCATGCCCTCGGTCTTTTCCAGATTATCCCCTGCCCTTCTCCTTTCCAAGTTCCCCCTCATCTAAAATGGCTCAGCTTCCTCAAGGGGGCTCTATGCCGGTGGAAAACAAAGACAATACAAATATTTTGCAGTGATTTTTTTTTCCTATTTCTCTGTGAAACACAACACAAACTGGTTCCTGTGCAGCAGTAGCTCGTGAGAGGCCAAAAGGAGGGTGAACTCAGCAGTCTGCATTACACTGCTGTCACAAAGCACCTGCTCAAATGACATCAACAACACCTGGCATGGAAGAGGCACAGAAGGCTTCTTCCAGAAAAGCTATATCCTCATCAATCCCCACGATCGCTTTGTCTCTCCAGATCCAGCACACACCTGGAGCGAAACAGTGTTGCTTCACAGCAATCGTGACACATCTACCGCTTCTGTGAAGCACAACACAGCCTCCTTCTGTCAAACAAAGCAGAAAGAGACCACATTTTAAAACTTTAATCAAGGAAGGCTATTTTTAAAGAAAAGTAAAAATAAAAATGGTCAATCAATTTAACAGCCAAATCAGTGTCTTATAATATTCTTCCTGTCCTGGCTGAACTTTAATTGTCATTTTCTTTTGCAATTTAGGTACTTTATGGTGGTGATGCTTTTCGTTTTGAACAGATGGCTTGAAATACCAAAAGGACAACCTCCATTAAATGCATGGAGGACTTTTAACGACCATATTCCTGGGCTTGCAAAAAGAAGGAGCTCAGTGCCTTTATATTCAGGATAATCAGACATTGGACATTAGAAAAGACTTTCAACAAGTCGTTTATTGCTAGTTAATCAAATCAAGGCCATTCTGTTGGGGTCCTGCCAGGGATATTTCTGTGCAAGCTATAAACATTTTTATCTACATTCATCGCCGAGTCATAATGGCTTACTGAAGTGCCATAAAATGAAGAACTAATTGCAAAAATGGTTTCGTTATCTGTGGTGCAAATCCACTCTATCATAATGCGTTGTTACATGTATTCAGAATTTAAAGCCGTTGGCTTGCACATTTTTACATATGACTTTTAACCATGAAACTTGGCCATTCTGCCAGGTCAGCAATTATTAGAATTACCTGCACAGTGATGTAAGATACATGCCAGCTGCACTGCAGGTCCAAAAGGCAAACCGCTGACTGGCTAAAGTGATTATTAGAGTTAAATTAGGCCATCATACTCCAGTGTTATAGCTGGAGTATGACTATATCAACATTCCAGCTCAATCCTATAATATAACTTGTGTGTCCACACCATGCCTCCTTCATTCTGCTTGGGAGCTCCTACATGGAACAATGTACTGAACAAATCTACAGTATATTTTACAATTCTGTATAGAAAGCAGTTTTTAGCTAAGAAACCTTGGAGAACATGCACAGGCCTATTTACTGTACTTGAACATCTTATTAGAGCTCTGGAACCATATTCCTGAATGGTTAGCGAAGACAAATTGAGTTGTAAAACAGAGATATAAGCAATTAAAAGAACTTCATCCAAAGTTTCATTGCACTGTAAGCATCATAGTGTTTATGGCTTTATTATGCTGCTAGTATACAGAGAGGAGCATTTGAAATGAACAGATTATTATTTCTGCTCTGCCACGGTCTGAGAGAGAAAAGGCACGGCAAGAGTGTCCCCTGAAGATTGATAGGGTCCCTATGCCTGCAGAAAGTGGGGAGACAGCACACGACAACAGTTGTGCTGTGGTAAGAGAGAAATGCTCCTGTGTTACTGGGGACTGAGATTCACATCTCAACGCGCACTCCATTGGAAATCTCCATCCTCCAAAGCACACGCTGCCTGTTCAGACCATTGCTTCATGTTTAAATGAAGTCTTCCCACCAAAAACACGATGATTAAATTCCTCTCGCTGCCCCAGCTACACTCTGGTGCCTGAGCGCTTGGCGTTCAGGAGGGAATTACCCTCATCTGTCATCCTTCGATTTATGAGCTCATTTCATCCTGAAACATTAAGTGAAATCTCATATAGTGAGTGTTAAATTCACATTACATGTAAAAAGCTGGGGATACACTCCACGAGGTCTAGAAATCTCTTAACATAACTCATTTGCATCCTAACATTGTACTTAAGTATCACAATCATAACACTCCTAATTATTTAAGGAACTTGTTCTGTAAATACCCAGTCAATATGTCACTGTACCATGCAGGGGTTAAGAACAGAAATGTATAAACATAGACTTTGCATGACATGGGCAACGTGTGGATGAATAAAATAGAAAATCTGAAGGAAACAAGATGATATTCCACATCACAGCTCAATTTGAAATTCTTGGATCCAGTTTTCAATGAAGGAGACAGAGTGAGAAGTGAGTGAGGCGGAGATCTCTAGATGAAGATGGAGGGCAGGGAGGTGGACAGGGATGCAGCGCTGAAGAGCGAGGGGCAATGGGAAGAGCCTGCCTGGGAGGAGGGCAAACTGCCCTCATTTAGCGCAGAACAGGTATGTGCGTGCACATCTCACAAGCAGTGGTCTGGTGAGAGGGAGATGAGCACTGCTTTCTCTGGAGAGCAGGAAGGATCAGCCGTAGTAAAATTCAGCAAAGCTAGGCCTTGCTGCTCTCTGCTGTACTACTGAACAGCGGACATGACTGAGGACACAAGGGGAAGCTAAGCTTCCATCAGGAACAATCAGTTCATTTGGTGTGTATCTGAATTTTGACCTCCATGTGTTCGAGATACTGCTGTCCTCCAAGCAACACACCAGTCTAGTTTGCTCACTCTGGTAAGTGGACCATGCATCTGCTACTCTCCTGTCAACAATCTAATGGGCAGAGCTGAATTCTAACACACAGCATAAGGGTATGATTAAAGGGAAACTGATGAACCCCATCTTAGGCATTCATTGGAGGCTGTTATTGATTAATTATGAAACAGGCCAGTGGTGATTGGTATCATCAGTGAAATTCAAACATGCCCTGAATATGATTTTGAGCATGCTTGTGTTTTATGGGCATACCCCACTCAATCCACAGCTGGATTTATATTGGGGAAAAAAATACACAGCCTCTGTTCCAGTCCTTGGTGTGGTTAAGACGATGATTGTCACATTAAAACTATCGTCATGCCCAAAGGCTCCTACAATTTCCACCACATCATGTCGGAGCTCTAAACAATCACTGAAGGAGTAATCAATTATATGGCATCACTTCTGTTTTACTGAAATATATTGACATTTTTTTTAAATTAAACTGGACAGCACAAACACTGACTTAATAAGTAGATGAATGAATTGATACGCAACCATGCCTGACAGTATTATGAGATGACGGGTTGTCTGGAGTGACAGCTTTTTTAAAAAATGAACATCTGGTACAAGTGTATTTTTTTCTGCTAACACTTGTACACCGCACACCTTTTGTTCACATGTAGCAGGTGTTGGCAGGCTCTGAGCAGGTAAACAGAACAAAGCATGGAGACTTCTGATTTATGTGAAGCACTTGTATCTTTTCAGGAATAATCCTTCACATGCAAAAGGTAACCAGGATCAACACACTTAGAACATAGCTGGAGGTCCACTGGATAAGGTTGGGTAATTCTGGACAATCTAATAGATATAAAATAAAACTAGACATTTGTATAAACATGCCAGCAGCCTGCAAATGCACAACTGGCAACTCGGTAAAGCTCAGCAGGGGTGAGCCTGGTCAGTACCTGGATAGGAGACCTCCTGGGAAAAACTAAGTTCGCTGCTGGAACAGGTGTTTGGGGGGCCAGTTGGTGGCGCTCATCATGCGACTTCGTGGGACTTAATGCCTCAGTATAGTGACGGGGACACTATACTGTAAAAAGGCGCCGTCCTTCAGATGAGACGGACCTGCCTCACGGATCGGATTTGGTTTTCGGACTCTCTAGAGGCTCACTATTCTGTGAACTACCCATAGGTGGCAGATTCAGACCCTGTGTGCGGTTGGAGAGAAGGGTCGAGTGAGTGAATCTCCCGTGACTTAAATTCAAATCGTTGGGCAGTTCCGTGGTCAGAAGGAGGGCCGAGATCCGTAAACCAAATCCGATCCGCAAGGCAGGTCCGACAAAATCCGTTAACCAAGAGTCGAGTCCGATTCGTAAGGCGAGGTCCGTAGTCGGGGGGAAGGCGATACCCGACACAAACAGAGAGCAAGGGAGTTTTAGCTCAGGGGAGTAGAACTCAAAAGTGTAGCGTTACCAGGTCCTAGTAAGCCCGTAGAGGTGAGGCAGAAAGGTTTAAGTAGAGAAAAAGGGGAAAAGTGGTTGGATAATAGGGTAACTTCGGTAAACCGAGTGCGTGGTTGCGTGGAAACACTGACAATTGCGTCATCCAGGTGGGGCTGCACACTGGTGGTGGTGGAGGGGATCCCCATTACCTGTAAAGCGCTTTGAGTGCAGGTTTCCAGAAAAGCTCAATGTAAGGTGTTTATACTCTACAAAGGGAGAAAGTCATGAACAGATAAAAAGTGAACAACTGGGTGAAACTCTCAGATGACCAAACAGTCTGCTCCACAGCTGCAGAACCCGAATGGAAAACAGAGCAGAACTACCCACGCCCTTAAAACAGGCGGAGATCCACAGCCGGACCACAGCTCATAAAGGCACATCGCTTCCAGACACAGAATATTAATATCTGAACTTTCCCAAGGCAGCGTTTGATATTTCACTGCCACAAAAAAAAATTAGCTGCCCGATGATTAGCTGACGCTGTAGAACACGGCTGAACCCTCCAAGTCCCAAAACTTGCTTTCTAAAATGGGAACTGATGTTGAAATGGAGCTGCTCGTTTGAATGTTTGCTTAATTAACATTTTAGTTCACGTTGCACAGCTGTACTCACGCAACGTTAAAGGGCACCTAAAACATTCCTCTCCTATGAAATGCAAAGTGCTTACCTGGTAGTAGGCTTCTTGCATAATGCTCATTTTAGCTCAGACCCACCCACGTTAATGATTCTGCAGGTTGTGCTCCATGTCGGTGTTTTCCTTTTGTTTATCTCTTTACCTGGAAAATAATTTAAAAAAAGAAACAGTCCCAGACAGAACCTACCAGCCTTAAACTGCCTAGTGTTTAAATTTCTCTGTGGCCATTCGCTGTCGTGAGGTCTACTGTCTTGATCAACGTTGTTTTAAATGGTCAAGTTTCCCCTCAACTGCACACACAGTTGACAAGCTACAAAAATATATAAAACCAAAGCATTCTTTCCTTAATCGAAAATCATTTTAACAGCTTGCATGCTCCAGTATAAACTTTATAAAAGAAAACGATATTTCTTCTGTCATAATGGCTCACCAGCTTATAAACACACAATGAAGTGACTGAGGCTTGAGCGACTGCATCAGTAAACATGCTCACTCAGACATCAGGCTGAGCTGTGACCGGGAGCCCCCTAGTGGCCACACAGGTGAAGTGCTGCTGGGGAAGAGTAGGCCCTGGTCTCACAGGGGCCTCCCGCCTTTCCACAAAACAGTCAATCCTGTGACTCAGCAGGGGTCTGTATTCATGTGGCGGCACTAACGCTCCTGTAGGCGCCATGAGGTCCGCAGTTCGTCAAATGACAAATGGCTCTGACATGTGGGAACATCAGAGGAGCGTATCTGCTCCTGGTCCTCATTGTCCCCACATGGATGCAGGGGCTGTATCTGCAGAACTGAGCTCTAGAAAACTGACCACTCCAACTTGGGTGTGCATATTATACAACATCAGTGTGTCACGGAAAAGTCTTCTGACAGCGACGGCATGACACGCGATCGCTGGAATATTACCAAACCTCGACATCATGACACACAAGGGTAAACGAGTCCCTCTCTGTGCTGCAGAGAGCAGTAAAATGGAAATGATTCTTCTGCTGTGTGACTAACGCATCCACCTTGCGTCTGGGCAGAGGCAACACTGACAGTGACCTGTTTCTGGACTGAACGCATCTACACATCTACTGCTACATCTGTTCTCTTTCTTTTCCTGTTTACAACCGTTTATATTTATATTCATATGTGTGATACGATTTTTCTGTGTACTGTTCTGTTCTAGTTCTAGTTTGTTCTTTGTGTGTCCGGACAGTGAGAAACTCTTTTAGTGCACCCTCACTGTACTGATTGTATTGTATGTATTGTACTATTATTATTATTATTATTGTATAATTCGTTACACTGTGGCTGTGTTGTCTGTGTTAAGCTGCTGTTGCACTGCAATTTCCCTCACAGGATCAATAAAGTATCTATCTATCTAAGCTAGAGGGGGTCCGTGTTAAAACCTGCCAAGGAAGAATCTGAACTGAATATGAATAGTTAACTGAGCTGAAGTGTTTATTTTAATGGTTAGGGGAAAAAAATGATTAATTTTTGGACTCTGAAACTATTAGGGATACTGTTTAATGACAAACTATTAAACAAAATCCTTATCTTTCTTTGTCCTCCACTAGCCAAACATTCATGACTGGAAGCTGTTTGACTGTAATTAGTTAGAGATGTAGGTTTAATATTTCAAATTAGCTCATAACTTGTGTTTAATTATTTAGGGAAGTAAATGAATGTCTTCTAGATGCAACTGCTGTAATGGCCTGCTTTCACAGCAGCAGCCATGCTGGCTAAATGCCCTGTGCACTGCAACCACCTCCCACAGATCAGCGAAGGAGGGGTGTCGTGAACTGTATCTGTGATGTAAAGCCTGATTTCTGAGGCAACTGGCTCACGTTGTTTTCTGCCAGAGCGTCATGAAGCATGTATCCAAGAAAACTGGAGGCCTAATTGTGCGTGTGTAGAAACCAGCCCAGGAAAAGAAGGCGTTTATCAAAAGCCAACAGGAGGAGATCAGACCTGAGTTCTGTACAGAGCTAAGGCATCAACAAAGATGAGTGCAGTAACATGGCCAGAAATAAAACAGACTGTCAATGAGTGCTGCGGAAAAGAAAATGAAAAAAATCCTGCGAAAATTTCAGTGCTACCTTACTGGCCCACTCAGTAACTGAATTACTGCTGGAAGATGTCTTAACACAAAAGAATAAAACAAACGTATATCGTCCCCACAGAATTCTGGCACTCAATAAACAGTAAATCAGGAGGGAAATAAATGTATTGTGAAGGTACACAGACATTTCTTACTGAATATACAGTAATTCCCCAAGGCTAAGATAAATGAGATGTTTTGGTCACTTAGTAGTGCTCTGAAGAGAGCAAACATTTAACTTTCATGTCATCCACTGGAAGACAATCCACTGACACTGACAGTAGCTATCAAAAGTATTTACCCTAACTGTATTTAACTCTATAATGTCGAAGTGAAAATAAATTCTACAGATCCTCCTAAATGAATTATAAATATAAAACAGAAAATAAATGATTGCATAAGTATTCACTCCCCTTGAGTCAATATTTGGTAGAGATACAGTACTTTTTGCAGAAATTTCAAATTACTTTTTTGGATAAATCTCTATTTACTTTTTTATTATAGTTTCTACTTATCCATACTACTCATTATTAACACAATTTGTTCCTCTCCTGAAGATACATACATTTATTCTTCAGAATAAAGATGTTAAACTTATCTATAAAAGAACACAAAACTAAAAAAGCTAAGACTTCAATATATTTTGTCAGTAGTTTGTTACAGAACTTGTTTCTACATAAAGAAGGAATGACAGATTGACCATAGTAGAACAATGCCAAATGTATAAGACGTGTGCACATCACACAAATTTATAATGGGCATGAAGACAGTGGAGGCAAACAAATGACACTACTGAGCTGTCAAGGATGTTGGAAAGGACAAACCGCGGAATGGCAGGAGAGCGAAAAGACCCTATGCGTAGCGGCGAGACGGGGGTTAGCCCGGGCTCAGCTGTTCAGGAAATGCCGTATAGAAACCTATGCCCTCAGGTAGCGGACGTGGGGCGACCTGGTGCTAGGCGGGGTTCAGGACATCCGAACGTCAATGCTGAGCCAGTAGCAGAGCAGAAGCAGGAAATAAATAGGCTACACAACAAAACACACCAGAGAGACAAGAATAATCACAGGGAACTAGGAACAGGAGGAAAGTAGAGCGCCCTCTAGGTGTACAGGGCGTGACACAAGCTCAAGATGGAGACTTACTGCTCCCGATTAATTAACGGTTCAATCAAGAACCAGACTGATGAAACAACAATCTATAGGTGACTGGACAAATAAGAGGGGTATCAGATACTGATGTGTTGCTTTGTTCTGCATTTGAATTTTTTCCTGTCCCCAAATGGTCATTTTCTAACACATGACTGATGCCTCACCTATAAAAGTAATACTGAAAAATATCTGGTTCAATCATCTTCATACTGTAGCTAGCTGGTGGTGTTTATTAATCAACATTACAGGAAAGATACTGCTGCTCTGGAATCAGTCCAGAGAAGAGCAAGGAGATGGATTCCTGGGATAAAAGGAACGTCCAACCTGCTAGGCTAACAGAACATAATCCTGAGGAGAAGATTACAGGTGGGTCTGATTCAAGCATTCAAAATCCTCAAAGGTACTGTACTGCGAAAGTCAACTCAGTGGGCTTCTACACAATCAACAGTATGACATGAACAGTAGACGCGAGTGGAAACTACAGGAAACTGCAAAGGAGGTACTTCTTTACACAAAGGATTGTGGGAGTCTGGAACAATGTTTATGAAGATGACACCCTAGCTTCTTTCAAGAAATTTCCAGAAGAGGTCCTCAGCTCAATTATCTACTATCAACATACCGTACAAGCTAAATTGGCGTCCTCTCATTTGTAACCTCTATATTATTTTACCTTTTCACTTTGGGGCATTTAGGTCTGATTCTTCAAGACATGTGAACCACATATGGTGTCAGCTACTGTATACTGCAGGCACAGCTGCCGGAGAGTTACCTACGGCAAGTCAATGACTCAGCAGATCTCATTAAAAGAACATGGCATGAGGCAGCTTAGGATCTTGTTCAGGGTGTCAGAGGTATGTAAGGGGCAGAGCCAGGGGCTTGAACAGGGAAACCATCTGGTATGTAGGCCTTGCTCTTAGCTAACAGGCTGACTACCTAGCCTCGAGCTTACTGCTAGCTTATAAATGCTTGTCTGTGAAGTGAAAGCTAGTGCTGAAATTAAATTAGAATGGGGAGTGCAAGGGGGCTTGCTTGTAGTTTGAGCCGAACTTTGTGATTCATGCACAGATCACAAATTTGTATCTGGGGGTCATCACTGGCATTCTGTGACTGGGGTTCTCCAAGCAACCACGCACAATAGTGTCGATATCCCCAGGTGTAGGGGTGGGATGAAACCATGGCTGTTTTAATTGGTAATGACTTCATATCATGCCATGTTGTAAATACCTTAGTACCTGAACTGCAGAAGCAAGCTGGTTTTCATGAGGCCTCAGCCGAATACTGTAGAGGGGGTTCCTTGCAGACAGCGGCTTGAGCCCACAGCAACCCCTATCATGTTCCCATGAATAATCCGTAACTGATGAGGCAAGTAATAATAATGGCCCGAACAGCAGTGTAATTAAACTTATCGCAGCAACTCCCCCAGGTAGCTCAGCAGTCTATGAATATGCACAGTCACTGTCTAATAAGCCCACAAACTCCAGCCCCAGTCTTTCCAGGCTGATGAAAGCACTCAAGGATGTACTTCACTCTGCACAGGGAAGAGTCTGCAGGTGCACACTAGAGGCAAGCGAACGAGGAGGTGCTCCCGCACATTGATTTCTCCGAGGAGGGCTCGCAGGTATTCTGGGGTGTCTTCTTCGCACGTACAACACAACAGAGGAAGCGCACTGGTAATCCATCACAGCCAGGTTTCCCTCCTGCAACACCCCCACGCGTCAGCGCGGAACGAACTGCAGTCCGCTGCACCCCTGAAGACACCAAATGTAAAAAAACGTGCAAAGAACTCCAATACGCGGCTGAGCAGTACCTTTAAGAGCCTGACAAGGCATCAGGCAACTGTCCACAAGGGAAGCTGGCAACCGCCACCCACGAAAACTCGCTTGTTGGATTTCCGCCACCAGCATGAGTGTTACGTTGCCGAACCTTCGCTCACTGACCCGGTTCACACGGCACAGGTATTTCTGACGCGACGCCATCCGAAACCTCTCAGAAACTTTCACTGTGCTGTCAGATCCAAGAGGAAACAAAAATGACGAGAGCCCATCATGCTGTCATTTTTTCAGCATCCAGGGAAGAACAGAATTTTGCTGTTGTACTCAAGGTTGAACCGGTGAAAGCATCATCTGTCTCAGGAAGGTGCAGAAAGAAGTTCTCCAGGAACCTTGGAACTATTGTATCTATAACATTCTGAAACTGTTTTATAATTTTGTATTGTACCAAAATTTTGTACTTTACCAAAATGATCCTGAAACTGGGATCGCACCTTCCCCCTTCTCTCAACAACAGGCTTGTTTCCTTCTAATCCTCTCTATTCGTTGGCAGGTTTTGACTTCAAACTTCACACTTCAATTCACTTAAATTCAACTTTATTGTCATTAAACTTACACAGGTGCATAGTATAATGAAAAGTGTTTCTTATTAGTCACTCAGGTGCAGTATATAAATAGGACAGAAGATAAGACAATAGACAGTTACACAATAGCAATAACAGTAACATGTAATAACATAACATAATCAACATGTAATCAAGTAATCATCATTCTCTTCATCTCTCTTGACTTCACTCCATCTGAGTCTTGATACTGCTTCTCTCCTGCTCTCCACTCCTGGCTTCTGTTCTCCCATGTTTTATGAGCTGCCTGTTTTCCTCTTTTCCTCTCTCCCTCACACCTATAGAAGGCTCCAACGTTGTGTATCTTCTCTTTTCAGCGTGGAATAAACCTGTACCTGTTCCCGTGCAGCCTATGCATGCTCACACAGCTCCCTACTGCCTACTAATGATTGTAATTTCACCCTCTTCTAAAACTTTTCTTTGTCTTGGGATCAACAGCTTCTGTAAAAAGCAGAAATCCTTATTGATGACCCCAGGTAGACAGTTAATTTTCTACAAAATGTATGTACAGAATATCTTTTCATTTCCTTCACGAACTGGCAGAATGGGGCTTTCTTTCGCTATAATGGGCTTTCATCTTCGGCCAACTATGCTCCCTTGCCAAAGTAATGCCATTAACCATCTGCCACGAACCTAACGACCATTATAAACATCTCTGTCCTAATTACACTGGATTTGACAACTGCTTAAAGATGCAGATCGATTACAAGTACCAGTCTGTTTCTGCCCAAAGATGAGACTACAACATGCTCTAGTCTCATTTTAGCAGAAGAATCTAATACGGGAAAAATGAATTTTACAACAGGCCTTTAAACACAGGATGTTTGTGTGTTTTTTGAACAGTCTCCTGCAATCAACATATGTCATATGATACTAACAGTATCTTATTATACTGAAGGTATTACTGTCACATATATTCTTTCCATAAAGATTTTTCGATCATAATGTTTACCAGATACCATATATTTTTTACATTATTACAATTATTATCCACAGTATGTAACCTGCAAAACAGAAAAGAATCTGATTAATTCAGCAGAATCAACATTTATCTTTATTGACATTTTCCTCATTTTCAATCCATCATGATGTTTCTGTATCAACAGCTCTTCGCTGGCAAAGCCATGCTTCATTTTCTAAGGCAACAACTAAAAACAATTATAAAGAGAGCGTCTCTCACGGCACGCTTTATTAGAGTAATAGGAAAGGATAGTGCCTGTGGGACGTAGTTGCAAATAAAGATAATTCATCACAAAATCAATAACAAATTACTGTGATAAATAGGAAAATGTCTTTTATTCCAAGAGGCCATGAATCCCCCCACCCGCACTGAGTTTCTTTCCAAGTGTAATTATTTATTGATGCTAAAATTGGTGCATAAATGATCAAGCTTTTGAAAACCCCTGTTACAAGACAGGTGATAAGGTTGGCGTGTTAAGTTTGATTTAAAGCATACTTATTTCTTGGCTCGATCTAAAGAGCGGCACGTATGCTTTGGATATCACACTCGCCACTGCCTAGCAGCAGGAACAGCGCAGGAAATGAGAAGAAACAGAAGGGAACCAAAAAAAAGGCTCCTGTCAGCGCCTGTAGCTCACAAAGTCTTAATCAGAAAAGCTGAATGTCAGGGCGCAAGAGGAAAGGTCACGCGTTAATCACAGGACGGTCCCCTCGACTCAGCTGGTAGTGCCAGATTTTTCATTTGCACTGACGCTGGTGCTTGAGAGGTGCCAGACCAACGCACGTGCGCGACACAGGCTTCGGCCCCTAGTCGGCCACCTCTTCACTCCCAGAATGACCTCAATACCGCCCAGGCCACCGAGACTTAGGACACAACTTAGGACAAATCGTCAGGCTTTGTCAGACGAAGTGAGCTGCTTCTGTGTGGCTCTGTTGGTGCCGGCCTGCTTTCGAGGACTAATTATTCTGGACAGTTTGCGAGGCTCAGGCACTTTGGATCTGTGGTGATGAAGCCTTTTATCGAGTGGAATGAACAGGACAGGAGAACACTGGGAGGCCTCATGGCCTGTTATGTGCTCAGCTACTGCATTTACTTTGCTGGGCTATGATCACAGTCAGGGACTGTTCTCTGCTCTAAGTTAAAAAGGGCCAATAGTGGCTAATAGAGATTAGAGGTTGAAGGCAATAGTTAAATATCACATTGAATATTTAGGTCAGTCCTGACACCAGCGTGAGTACATGGAATTTATAAAAGTTGATAATAGTAACACTCCCCCACAGATCAGGGAATACTAAGTATAGCAACTTCACTGGCCTTCTTTAATTTTCCTGGAACAATTGGTAGTAAGAAATAGACAAGAGCTTTTCAATGATTTATCACATAAATTCATAAACACAAAACACACAACGATGTAAACGACAAAATAATTGCATGACAGGAGTGAGGTTTTAGAATCCAACACGTAATAAGGGAAAGTAGATGGTTTTTCATAACACAACTACTCTTTCAGGAGAAAACCTGTCCAATAAACCAGTGCAAAAAAGAGACAACCTTTGGACTTCAATTCAAAAAGCGCAAACAATTAAACATGGCAGAAAAAAGGGCACTTAAATAGACCCACAGATATGACACATACATTAAGCATGAGTCCCTTAAGTGCTCAGTACCTGGTAGGTTTTGGTTTTGAAAAATGTCTACGCAAAGGCCACACAATTATGTCAGCTGGTGAAGCTGGTGTGTTATTTCCAGAAGACAACAACGTGTACACAAGCAAACGTAAATAACAGGCAACACTGAAAGCCTATCATTTGTCAATGTATGAAATGTATTAAACATTCTTTATTAGGTGATAGTTCTTCATCAGGGTCATGTCTTCCAGATCGGTTACATATTCATTCATCTTAGTGGTTGGTAAGGTGAGTGAACTAAAGGGTGGGAGTGTGGGTCAGTGTTTGGGGATCTGGCCCTGTTACTGGAAGGCTACGTCAAATCCCAGGTGAGAGACTGCTGCTGTACACCTGAGGAAGGAACTTCATTGGAATTGCTACAGCAAAATACCCAGCTGTATCAATGAGTGCAAATGTAATTAAATTAGTAGTAATTACCTAAGCCATGTTTACGATAAAGGGTGTGAATACTTACATATTTAACTCCATAGATGTACTGTGCGTTTCTGATGAAGAGCAATGGACAAATGTCCAGTTTAATCAAAATACCAAGATGTGTATTGGTGAGTTACTGATTTACTAGTTTTTGGATACAGTATTACAATACAATACTGCAATAATCAATAATCAAAAGGATTGAAATTGAAAGGGTACACCCTAGTCAGGACACCAGTCGATCTCAGTGCCGACGCAGACGCTCACACAAATGCGTGCATACTCCTTCAAATACGTTTATACCAGGGCCAGCTTTCTGGACTTGAACCCAGAGCCCCACGAGTGCAAGGCAGCAATACTATGCTGCCCCTTAAGAGTACCCATTGTCCTTTGAAAACTTCATGAACAACCTGGTTTCACATTCGCTTTGCCAACTTGTGCTTATAAATGCAATCGCTAGGCAGTGTTGCTTTGATAAATGGATAATTCCTTCTCAGTTCAGCCACATGTTGCTGAATTTAATGTATTCTACTGCAGAGACATAACGCAGTCACTCCTTAACTGAACGGAGGGCTTCTGGTGCAATTACAACTATTTAAAAATGAACCAACCCCGCCAGTATCGAAGAGGCATGCTTACTCCCCACGGATATACAGTATAAAAATGAACATCGCACATTATTTAAACACTGCAGGGGTCTGTCTCGGCTAAGCGAAGCTGGCACTGCGGCTTCGAAGGGCAGGAACGTCACATACAGTCAGCACTGGCTTGTCTTCACCTCTCTGCCCACAGCACAACGCCCGCTATAGTAACATCTTCCCAGGCACCTCAGGCAAACCGTGCCCCCCTGCTCGACCCAACGCAGCTCCAGGGCTAGCTGACTGCCACGCTTGCGTCACCCTCTCAGAGAAGGGGCGCACCAGGCGGGCATACTGTATTTAAAGCACAGATGACATCATCTGGCCTAGGGCGGATTCCATGGCGACGCCAAGAAAGAGAGCAAACGACACCCTGACGTCACTGTTTTGAACTTGAAGAGTTATCCGACTTCGGGCAAGCGGGCGCCCGAAGCACACGGAGGCAGAGGAGGGAGAGGGAAACTTTTGAAACCGTGAGAACGATTGGAGAAGACTGTCCCGGAGGGCCTGCCCAGCGGATTGGACCTGGGCCCTTTCGTGACCCTCCTTAAGCGGAGATAAAAGCAACTGCCATACTCCCCACCCCCACCCCCGCGCGGGAAAACCTAATGCGCTTTGAGCTGACAAAAACCATTAAGGTGAAAATGGAAGGTTCTGACGATGTTCCTAGACAAACACCTGCAAGGCTTTGTGCGATGGCAGGCCAAATAATTTACTCACTTATTTAGATTTTCTAAAAGCATAATCTACCCCTGCCGCAAAGCAGCTCAATCCCCCGCCAGCGACGCTGGGCCATTTGCCTGTCACCGGCAGAAGGGGTCAATTGCAGGTTGTGGTATTTATTATAGCTTAACGTGCTGTTAAATGTTCTTTACGAGGGAGGAAAAAAACATAGAATATTGCTTTGACATTTAAATCAAATCATGCCACTTACTGTAACGGGGACTAAATGCTCTCGATCGTTATGAGAAGGTGAAATGGTACCTATTTTTTTATGCGTAAAGTGCAGCCTGAAATGTTTCGATAAAGTCCCTTCAAAAGGCTAGCAAATAAAGACAGCACTGCTGGTGTGATGGCAGCAACATCAGAGACCAATTTTACAGTCTCAGTTCATTTGGAAACTTTTATTTATTTTAATCCTTACTTTTGGAAGCAGACACTTTTGCAATTCTTACATTGCTATTTGCAAAATGGGAGGGACTACCAGGTTAGCAGTTCAGCAAAAAAACATCGATTCTCCATATGGTGCACCTACTGCATCAGCTCCTAGCCCTCCTCCTTTAAGACTTACAACCAAGCAATATTCCCAACTACTTTAGAAAATTTTGAAAACACACGAATTTTCTTTGAAAACTCCTTTTTAACATCCGTTAAATGTTGTGTAATATGTGTAATTCATAATGTTGTGTTTTTTTAAGGTAAGGCTGTTATTATTGGGATTTATTTTTGGAGAGCACACTGTCTTCTTGGGCTTGGAATCATTACAAACAGTAATGTCGACGGGTCTGATAAATGTGTACCTTTTGGTTAGTATTGCTTCTACTTGTTAATTAACAAATATGCAGAGAACTCACATTGACATTCTGACAAAAAGGAACAGTTCTGAACCTTAAACTACAAAAAAATAAGAAATAAGATAATAAGATAATCTTATTATCAATCCTTCTTTCAGACCAAGTAAGGGAAAATGGTCTCGTACCCGAGACACTGGGAGTGTGCAATGATCATTACGAAACATAGTTCTCCATACACAGTGCTCACGGCCAGCTGGGCACTCTCCTTATGGAATTACGTGGTATTTACATGGTATTTGTCCGTGATAAACGGCCTCTTGGGCAAGACTGCATTGACACATTACTGTTCATCCGCACAACCCGCAAGCAATCAAACCCATTTCTGATGTCATGTCATGTCAGGGCCCTTCCAGGCTCTAACTGGAACGGGTTAATGGAGAAGAACCCTAGTGAACACTTGGATCAGGGTACGGAAATGAATCCTTTGTTACCTTTTGTCATACTGAATTCTCTACATTAACCTCACAGATGTCTGTCGGTCCTCAAATGAACTGTCTAGGTAGCCTTTAACCCTCCCTCAAGGCAAAAATAAAACCAGCAGACTAGGTGTCAGTCTGCTTTGTGCCAGAAGCACCGTGTCACTCCCATGACACCATGCTAAGTACATAAATCGCTTGTAATCGGATTTAATATAGAATATATTTAATATATAATATAGCACAGTCTCAGAACAGCACAGTCTCAGAACATTACCGGAACTACCATAACTACAACAACCAGTTTATAAGTCATTAATGTCCTGCTAGGTAAGAAAGGACAGCTTTCTAGGTAAAAAGGACAGGTAAAATACACGTGACATCATAACAAGCATCACGTGCGCTGGCGCAGAGCTCAGCCAGTGGCTCTGAAGCAGTTTTGTAACAGCCCAAAGCAGGTAGTGAAACCATATGTATCTTTTTCAACGAGCTCAATAGTTAAAATCCACTTCTATCACTGATAATGGTAATAAGATCCAGAGAAATAATTCCATGTCATTGAGGTTCATGTGGAGAGGAGGTAACAGTATTATTGGTATCCAGAGTATTGTAGTCCTATTGTCAATTATGATTAAAGAATAAGCAGAAAAGCTGAGGTACAATAGTGGAGTAGATGTAAACATGGCAATACATTTTTATACAATTAAAGCGGAGCTGTGTCAGAGTACACTCATCTCTTGCAGCCTTGTGAGGTGTTATGGTACAAGGTGACCTTCTGCAGCGCAGTCCAGGGAGAAACTCAACCTTGTGAGAAATATTAACAAGAAATGTTTTTATTTAGGGCATTATCTAGTCCTGCTAAGACTGATGTTTTTTTTAAGAAATGTGATTTTGTAGTGAAGTGGCCTTAATGGAATTGGTCACTGAGCGATTTTTGTTCATACTGAACAGCAAACGTAAAATTGGGAATTGATTATATTTAGTGGCGTGTGAGAATTATTGAACCTTTTTTAATTATAAGTTCTTTAAAAAAAAGCAGCAAATGGACTGTGCATGCTGGTTTCATTAATTGTGTTTGGTCGGTCAAGGTTCCAATGGTGTTTGCTCTATTTCTGAGATTGCTACAGATTAATATTGCTGACAGCAGTCTCATAATTTGTCAAGACTAGCCGTTGACTTCAAATGGATTTAAGTTAATTCTATAAGAATTCAGGTGTAAAAACTAATTAGTGAAATAATCCAGATCTGACGCATTTATCAAATCTCACGCTCCTTAAATTCTCCGCTCAGTAAATATTCAATCAAACTCTCAGCAGCAGACTGTTCAGAAGTTCAGAAAGAAGCAGAGATTTTACATCGCTCTCTTGCTTACCAGGAAGAACAAAGCGATTGCCGAACTCCCAGGACCTCTGCCCACAGAGCAGTATGTAAACTGGCAGTCATTACATTTATCAGCTCCCTGGAAGGAGCACATCAGCACAAACATGTGGGACAACACTCATGCGGCTATTCTGTTCCTTCTTTTGGGAAGCAGACACTCCTACTGTAAGAACAATATATACAACATAATATACACATACTGTATCCTGGAGAGCAATATTATACTGTAGGTCTCAAACTAGTGAGGGAAACCAGCCTTTCTGACCAAAAAGGAGTCTATTTATCAATATTTATGGAATTTTAGGAAGCCACTCCTCTCATTTTTTTTATTCCAGACCTCCTGTTACTGTGTGACTTAACAGTTCCTAGTGCATCTGTGCAATGCATATCTGCTGGTTAAGTGGCAGAAGTGTGCACGTCTGGTTCGTCTCCCTGTGCATTAATCTACTACAATGTGTCGCCTGTATTACCATATGGATGAGGAAGCTGGGCCCGGAATAAGAAAGGGGCTCAGAAACTGCACACGGCCCAAGGGGGAATGGGAAGAGCTGTGCTGAGAATAACAAGAAGAGACGGAACGAAAACAGATGAATTCAGAGGGCCACCAAGGATATGGGTTATCATTAGAAGAGAGAGGAGGCTGTAATGACAGTGGGCCAGACACGTAACAACGAGAATGGATCATCACTGGAGAAAGGAAAAAACCGCACCGCATACCAAGAGACAAAAACACGTGACCAGCTCTGGTAAAGGTGACCAGAGGAATTCAAAAAAGTTAACAGGAGAGAGGTGAATAAAGGCCAAAGAGAAGTTTCCGGATTGAAAGACGCTGAACATGATGACGACGTTAAGTCCCTAATTTTTCTAGATAGTCATTGACCAATATGATGTTTCCCACATGACAAGATATACAAATGGACAAATAAAAAGAAGGAAGCTCGTAGTGTCTCTAGCAAAGCTTGGGAAAGCTTGTCTTTATGTTCAACCATTTCATTTCAGGACATCACTGGAAATCCATGTATTAGCCGATAATGCCTGGGAACAACACACTTGCAGCAGTGGGACAAGGCAAGCTTAAAAGAGAGGAGGGTTATGGTACAGGAAGGAGTGAGGAATCAGAGGAAGAGGAGAGCCAAGATCCAGAGCAGTGGAGTTGGGAATACAGAAAGCATGGATGAAGTGGAATCTTCCTGAAAAGATTAACTTGGACAGAACTGTGGAGGTTGGAGGCCCTTTGCATCTCTTTCTCGCTGCAGGCAATCTATGACACTCTCCCATTACCAACAAATCTGTGGGGCATGAAGGACGATCCACCATGCAGGCTTTGTGGAGAGAGGGGCACCATGGCATATGTCCTCTCCGGGTACAGAGTAGCACTTTCCCAAGGGAGGTACAGATGGCACCATGACAAGGTCTTGATGACTCTGGCAGACATCGTGAAGATGGAAGAAAAGGCAAGCTCATGGAGGATCTAAAAATGCAGTTGCATTATCAGGGAGGATGAGAAGTGGACAAGGTCAAGGGAAAATCAAGGATTCTATCCTGCATAGAGCACCATCGTGGCACATGAGACTGGACCTTTGAGGACAGCTGCAGTTTCCAGAGGTTGTAGAGATATCCATAAGGCCAGATGTGGTGATCATCCTCATTGAGCTGATGAGTGCCATGGGAGGAAGGTTGTGAGGAGGCCTTTGAGTGGAAAAGTGCCAAATACGAGAATCTGGTACAAAACTGCAGAGGGAATGGATGGTTGTTCCTGTTGGAGGCTGGATGCAGAGGATTCCCTACATAATCAGTGTGGAGCATGCCGACAGCTGACTGGGAGGAACAGCTGGAAGTCGGGAGTGGCAGCGGAGAGAGCCTGATGTTGGCTCTGGAACAGAAGAAATGCCTGATGAAAGCTGGGTTCCATCTGATGACATTGATTCCTGGCTGACAGCAATCGTCAATACAACTATTGACTAAGCAGAGCATCAGTAGATATATACAAGAAGCAAATAAAGAACTACTATGAGCAACAGCTCTAATACACGCACAGGTTGTAAATATGACACGTTTATCAAAGTATTCTGAAACACTTTAGAAAACACAACTCTAAAATAAAGACCATTTTTAAACACAACTCTAAATACAAACAACATACCCCTTGATAAACAGAATGAGCAATAAAATCCAGGTATATGCAGATTTCAAAAACAATATCTTGAATTGTTCAATATCTTATATAAACCCAAAAAGTTCAATATTTTATGTACAGTTTTTCATACCCTTGCAATAAGTATTTTGTGAAATCTCCTTTATTTAGCTGTGTTACTGCAAGGCGGCCTTCAAACTGTTTCTGAACATGTTTTTAATCTTCCAGACAAACAAGGTGGTAATAGTTTCAAGACACAGCTTCAAGCGGTCAATCTTGAAAACTCTGGAGGCATGCCTACATTTCCTTTGCCAAGTCAGCCTTTAGCTGGATTGATCAATGGTGATGAGCAATTGTGGAGGCTACAATATCACGCAAGAGCTAACAAGACCAGACCACTCCATCCCCTCTGCAGGTGTGGGCAGTGGTAGAAAATTACTCTTAGTTGGCAAATCTTCTGTAGATTTTCATAAACATCCTTCCATCACATCAACATGGCCGCAATGACAAAAGATCCATTATCATTCTCAAACCAAGGACTACTTTCTGGCTTAACTGCACAGTTTAACCTCTGTACAATTTCAATGGCCAATAAATTTTAATTTCAGATCGCTAACACTAATGTAACTGCATAGCATCTCATCTTGTGCATCAAGGACCCACTTGAAAGCTAATTTTCCTGTTCTGCAATAACTCCATTATGACGCGCTCTCCCTCTCTCACCTTCACCATCGAAAGCTCTCATTAGCAACAATGCTTGGAAGTCTGCATGTGAAATTTTGAAAGTACCTCCAGCCTTTGACTAGTTTCTATGTAAAGTACATGGACACTTACACACGCTACTTTTAAAAGCAGTACTTTACTAACTACTGTACATCAAAAGACATGAGCATGTACAGTACAGGATAACTTTTCCTTTCTGAAACCTAAGTGAAAATAATTATGGGTGGCATGACGTGGGGGCGTGCCCAGTGTGGAGGCGGAGCCCTCACAGAAGGGTGACACCCTGCCTTTGAGTCCCAGCTGTCCCGGCACACTGGACACCCCCCGAGGGGACGAGCAGGGCCGCCCTGGAAGGGGGAGTTTTACAACGGCAGTCCTGGAGGGGCTTGCACCCTGCGTAAGGTTTTCTTTTCCCACTTCTTTTTCCCCGTCCCGTCACGCACTTTCACCTGGGCAGGCACGCACACACTTCTTCACGCACCCAGTTCTTGTCTTGTTCTTGCCTTCCTCGCCCTGCTCACCAGATTGGACCCTGTGAAATAGGGTCAGTCCAGTCCGGTCACTGCTGTGCTAGCGGCTCTTTATTTCCCCAGGCTGGACCCCGTTAAGAGGGTAAGCCCAGCCTGGAGGTCACGAGGCACAGCGCTACACTTTCTTTTTGCTTTTTGTTTATTTTTCACCTCTTTTCGTGTTATTTTTGGTCCCTGCCAACCTCACACCGCTGCTTCAGTCCCCTCACCCGGGGGCGCTGACTTTTTAGCGGAGCTCGCCGCGGCGCCTCTCACTACACACATATACTATATGATACAGTTGACACTGATGCAAGTCATATGAAACACCTGCTCCAGTTTTTCATAGATTTAGATGTATAGAGTATGCATTCATAAAATATTAAAAAATGTTTAACCAATAAGAATTAATTTCTATTTATTTCTTGTTTATTAGATGTTGTGGACACTTTTAGAAAGTGGTCTAGCTTTGCTCACACTTAAACTTTCCTTCACCATGAGAGGATGAGGATTAAATTGCAGGGCTGTGCTGTGCTCATCACTGACTTCAAACCAATTTTCCTCAGGCTGCACCCTGTCTCCCTGTCATTGGAGATCAAGCCGCCCACACGTTTGATTTTACTATTGCTTGAAAAAATGTTTGACTTCACAGATGTACCTGTTTCTCAGGCAGAGTGCTTTTGAATTTCTCTGCCCCTCAACCTTCGGACTCTTATCCAAAGCAGACCTACAGCTGTGAGGCAGGTGGCTTATTTAAGATCAGGAAAAATATTTCTCACATGGCCTTTGTGGATTTCATGGCATTCATTCTCCCATAGTTATTGACCTGTATGGCTTACCCACCAAAAACTGTTCAAAACCAGTCTTCTCGACTTAATGACATGCTCTAGCTATATTGGGCTTTCTCTGTATGAAAAACACTCTCATTGCACTTCTGCTTTCGTTAAGGCATTCCAATATTATTGTAATATCTATCTTACAGCAATGCTATTAAATAGCATTTAAAATTTAAAAAAATAATAATTGAAGAAGGACTAGTTTTTTATTACTGTATATACCTACTGAATTGACAGCTGCACTGTAACAACTCTCCAGCAGGCTTTGGTTTTGGAAGTGTGGTGAGTTACATCAGCGTCAGTTAAGAGGTTATTCACTAATTTGTTAAGTATAACACATACAGCTTAACTACACATTTGTCCTGAATACCTCTTCCGAGCATTTAGGACACAGTGCAGGAGGAGACATAAGAATTAGTATCTTTAATTCCCTAGAACATCTTGCCTAGCAGTATGAAAGGATGAATGAGTGTACAACAGAATCTGAAGAGATACAGTTCAAAGCCACTTGCAAATAAGCATAGTTTATGAAACAACTAATATACAGTTGACTTACTACTGTAATGACTGCACAATACTGGCAAGTTAATTTATTTATTTCATTCTCATTCACATCTGCAAAACGTGCTTCAGATTTACGGACAGAAGGGGATGCCAAGTGATTTTATTCTGGATGGTTTGCTTCAGATTTTTGCTTGCTGAAGCAACACTACCTGCCTTAAAGATTGGACATTAAATAAAGACCGACGAAGCTGATAAATCAATGTGTCCCACAAGAAAACACAAAAAAGCAACAACAAAAAAAAGAAGAAGAACACCAATGGTTATATTTGCTGTTTGGCTGAAAAACTTCCAGTTTCTGTGAACACCTGATTTGAATATAAGCATGGCACTGTAACATTCCAGTCACTCCCCACTCTTTACCGTACAGTGTTTTGCAAGCAGAGCAAACAGAAACACAGAGTTTACCTTTAATTTTCCTAATGATTACTCTTCCCCTGCCAAACCTATAATCATCAGACAAGTTCCACATGGCAGTTCATTCCTGGCAGCCGTGTGTTTCCACTACACCTGTCTCCGCAGCAATTATCGCTGTAGCGTGATTCTGCACAGCTGTGTGGAGAGAGCAAGCCAGTCCTATCAGCTGCACCCTTGTTATGGCACGAGTCACTGGCAGAACACTAAGTTAGAAACAAAGAGACACTGTTAATAAATAGCAGAGTCCTGTGAGGAGACATCCCATTCTGATCATTCTAGAACAAAAAAGGCAAAAGGTTACCTTACTCTGTGATTCCGAATCCTCCTTTCAGACCACAGCAATATTCTTTCTACAGGCGACGAGAGAGTTAGTCTGCTTTCTGACCGCTTAAGTTGAAGAGTAATTAGCACTTAAATGTTACCTGTAAGACAGTTGAGTGCAAATTCTGTGTAAAAAGGTGACCTGGAGACGCTGGGTATACAGTTTACTGGGGTGATCTGAGTGAGGTACTTTGCTGAGGGGCTAAACAGCCAGTGTCCCATCTGGGATTTCAAGTCACTAGACTCCAGACTGCATTCATCACCTTTCCTAAGCATAGCTGCCTTCTTTTAAAGCTCACATGAAGATTGTTATTAAACAGAGTTTTTCCCAACTCGGGTGGTCTGATACCTTTTCTGAAGACAGTCCTACAGGACAATTCTAAAACAAGGTTTCATTTATGTAATGAGGATTACATAATTGTGGAATAATAACAAAGAGCTTACCTTTAATAAAATACAACCTTTAACTTTGCCCCAACTAATAAAAACGCCAGGTGGAGGACACACCTTTTCCTAACATATTTTGCATCTCTCCCTTTTCTCCATCCTTTCTCTGTATTGTAATGATCAAGCTGTCCATCCCACAGTCAAGCGGAGACAAGCCACTCCTGCATTTCAAACTGTAGACCCACTAGACTACTTTGTATTAGGATGCACAGCTTTTGCATTAGCCCACAGAGTGTTGTATTTAATGGTGTATATAATGACACAATAGGGCTCAATTATTAGATAATAATGGAAGGGAATTCTGGAAGACAGAAAAGACTGTAGGGCGTGTGACCTCGCATGCAAAAAATTCCCAGCATTGCCACAGATCAGAACAGGCTTTCCTACTGTAAAGCAATCTGTATGAGATTTTCCTGCCCTTTTTTCTCCAGAGGTTGGATGGGAAGCTGGAGGGGGGGGGGGGGAGAGTAGGCTCAGTCAAAATTGATAAAGCTGTGCTGTATGCCTCTGCAGACAGGGAAATTGTGCTGCACCCTCTATCAAATTATCTGCTCCGTACACGTGCTTCCAGGGAAGCCTCCAGCAGCCCCGAACGAAACCTCATCCACATTTCCTTGAGTCCGTAAGGATGCACTATCAGAACTGCGTGCAGTTTATAATACGCGTATCACAGCTTTGAGCGACAGCCCCCCAGAACGGCATAAGGTAATGATGTGAGTGCTGAATCGGACCACAAGCCGTGTGATAATCTATTTACTGGTTCTGGTGAGAGAATATTTCAGAAGTAATTATTTGATCGCAATTAAAATAAGTAAACCGGAATCGTTGAGCCCAACACCAAATCAAATTACTTTCACCGCGCTGCAAGAGAATTTTTTTTTAAAAAGCTGCCTCACATCAGCTTGTAATTACATTGCCAAGCACTGCAAGGCAGACTTAATTATTTCAGAACATTACGGAACAAATGAGCCAACCTTTTGTTCTCTTCTGATTATACATATAAAAATAGATATCCTTGTTGGTCTGAGAGCTGGCCTGCTGCTGAGGGGCTGACTCTTGTCAAACTCTGAGTTGCTGCATCTTCTTTGCTCCCTGTGAACATGTGGCCTGAAGTGATTTCTGACATTCTCTGTAAGGAATAAACCTCTTTCCTGCCACTTTTGGAAACAGATTTCTCAAGTGAGGGAAAGGCCTGCCTTCTATGACTCCTATGGCTCCTAGACACACCTGCTGAAAGTGCACATGGACTCACGTCAGAATGATTTAGGGACACTTCAATGTTACCACTAAATGTGAACTTTTACACACATTCACTGATGCCGGTTTGCAGATGCTTGGTTCCAATGTGCAAAGTTTAAGTTCTTTTTTGTGTGTGCCTTTTTTATAAAGGGATAGCATTTTCCGTAAATGAAAAGCTAACCAACATTTGACTTTACATTACAGTGTTAAGTGAAATGAAAATGAACACACGAAGATGGCAAAGCTTAGATTTGACCCCAATTCTTGTGGCAACCAAAATGATGAAGTAATGAACCATACTAATATATTGTACTCATTGTTTGGTCTTTGCAAACGACCTCGCTGCACAGCTTGGTTCTAGAGAATAAGCAACCTCAAAGGAAATGCTTATTTTAGTTCTGAACTAAAAATGTGATGACAAAAAAGACATAATTTTTTCTCGTGCTAAGCAAGCAAAGTTTTCTGCTTAAGAGGGTGAAAAAACCCCATTAGAAGGTTTATAAGTTGTGTCACAGGCATCTGACCTACAAACCACGTTGCTCATCAGGTGCTTTGAATTCAGGATGGATCTGAGTCTGATGTTCTCACACTGTGCTGTAGAGCTTGGCAGCTTCATCACTTTACTGTACCTGAAGAAATAAAACTACAAGTGAGAAACAACTCGACAGAAATAAAACATTTTAAAAGTTGACTTTTTTCTTCAATTCTACCCTGAAAAATAAAAAAATCAATAAAAAACAGCAAGACTCGCTATATCAAATCAAAACAGGTACCTACCTGTATAAAGGGATCAATTGAAAAGGAGAGAATGGGGAAGTTTGTATAAGCAGCTCAACATCAAAAGACTATCGGCTAAACAGCAGGGAAAAGTGCTTTCTTTTTCAACATTTCTGAAGCAAAGGTTCAATATTACACATTAATTGAAAATTAAGAATTTGCATTTAACTAGTGTATTTCCAAAGCTGCTACTAGCAACTTACTTAGAAATACCATAGACCATTAAAATAAGACTGAAAACATCTTTGAGGTCATATAAAAATCTTGCTATATTCAAATGAGTACCCCCGACCCCAAGAATATGGGAATTATCAATTTTTCTTTCAGTGCTTCCACGCCCATGATACTGTATATCCAACACCAGAGCTACAGTAAGCTACCAGACACTGCTGTATACGACTGCTCTATTTTGTGCTTGATGCTGTGTCAGTATGTTATGTAGTTTAGGAATGTCCTTTTCTTTAATATATTAAAAATCAGAAGATTAAGCAGTTTATTTCTTCCATTTTTAGACTATTTCCCCAAGTGGTGCTTATTAAGGCCGCTTCAATAAATACCAATCAATCCATTTTTATTTTACATTGTGCTTTTCACGCAAGACATCACAGGGCTGAGTAGTAACAATAAAGGCAAGGGAATTATCGCGCAGTCAGGGAGTAGATAAAGGCTGGAAGTTTAATACGCACAACACAATCTCCGGTCTGGAATAAAAGCAGAGGATAGAAGCAAAAGCAGGCTAAGACCTGTGTTCTTCTTCTGTGGTGGCTAAGGCTTACAGTACATTCAGGAAAAGAATCACAGAGACATTGCAGTGCTTTAGGCTTGGAGCATGGAAACTTCATCAAAGAAGTTACAATGCGCACCAATAGGACTTTATTCAAACCAGGGTGTTCCTCTGTGCTCCACGTAGCTCTTATAGGAGGCAAGAGCAGAGCCACCATAATAATTCCTGTTCTGAGTGGAATGTGGTGTACAGACCTCACTCACTCATATCGCTGTTCGGAGAAGCAGGGCTGACTCCCACGGACGTCTCTGCAAGCCTGTAGGAGCCCAGGAAGTCACAGGGATCATCGTTTGCCAGAGAGCCGAAAAAGCAAAAAGCTCTGACAACCAAATCCCTAATTGTCACTGGCGGACTGCGGCCAATTGTGGAACACAGGCCTCAGAGAGCTCCTTCTGCCCGCCGGGCGATCACCATAACAGCCTGAGCCACTCGGGAGACGGACATGGAAACATTGCACCTTCAAGGAGAGGCTGGGTGAGATTGTGGGGATTAAACAAAGGAGCAATACTGGCTAAATAACGTCTTCTCATTTCAGGAGCTCAATTTTCATGACACATGATTTTCACCAGAGAAACTCACTTCTGTGTGGAGTTTGTACGTTCTCCTTGTGTATGAATGGGTTTCGTGCTCTGCTCCTGTTTCCTCCCACAGTTCAATGACATACCGGGAGGTTAACTGGCTTCTGGGAGAACTGGCCCTGGTGTGAGTGTGTGTGCCTGTGGCTGTGTCTGCCCTGCGATGGACTGCTGTCCTGTCCATGGCGTACCCTGCCCGTTGCTTGCTGGGACAGGCTGCAGCTCCCCTACTCCCTTAGAAAATGACTTTTGCAGGTGCTTTGTAACAGTCTTTCCTGTAATTTACTGATGGTGTACAGTAGCACAGTAATTTTGCAGTTTACGGATAGCTTTACACTCCTTCTACTTTGCATTTATGTTGACGTCAGTAACGTGTTATTGCATCTCTTCATATTTTCACTGTGAATTGCAATATTTCACACAGCTTTTGCCAAGATACATTTGTAAGGGGACATTACCCAGTAGGTATTTAGAAAAGTTACGGCTTGATCATTTAATGAGCAAATATTTAGAATGTTTTAGTTTAGTTTTACATTTTTTTCTGCGGCCTTGTGACTCATTGTGTAAGTAATTAAACTTCTTTTTGAAAAGCCTCTCGGATCAGCGCTGCTGCTGTGCCACTTTCTTTTGTGTGACCAGGTAATTGAAGGCTTCTTTTAATCAGGCGCTCTTCAGAGCATTTTATTTCACCGGTTTAAAAAAAAATAAGGGAACATATTCAAAAAATGTCAGCCCGTTTGACAAAGAAATTAATCTGTTGGGCACAGCTGCTCAGAGAGGGACAGTCTGTTCAAGAACAACCGAGCCACACTGTGACAACAACAGCTGGGCTAACAAAGGCCAACATAATTAGCAGTAAAAACTGACCTTTTGTTATACAGACTACACACATACAGTACTATTAAAACGATATTCTGGAGCACTTGTTTTACTTCCCTGCTCTGTTTCTGTGTCTGCCTGTCGCACGACATCAAGAGGGACCACTGGATGCTTTCAATTGTTGTCAGGGGTCACATTCACTTCCATTAACTCAGCACAGATCCATCGCTGCTGCGCATTTAAAGCCCTTCCCAGAGAATGCAAACTGCTGGTTAACAAAATACAAAAAAATACAAAAACAAATATCCAGGGTCCTGCCCTATCAAACTGAGAACTGGTAACTTCACAGAGTGAATTTCATACCAAAAAATGGTAGTGAAATATCTGCAGGCTGATGTCCAGAGATATGGATAGATGTACATGGATTATGGGATATATGCTAATTAAACCACTATGATCCATTTTAACATTATAAGCAGAAGTTCATAACTAAACTTACAATTCCTCTTCACTTCTATGCAGTCAAGGCAATCAGCCACAGACAGCTGTTAACAGAGCTCATCAGTGTGGTATGCCTGTGCTGTGATGAAAGCAGGCACCATGAGTAACCCTGTGAAAAAAAATGGTGAAAAAATTAAAAGGCGCCATCCTTCGGGCGATATGTCAAACCGAGGTCCCGACTCTCTGTGGTCATTAAAAGTCCCAGGGCATTTCTCTAAAAGAGTAGGGGTGTTACCCCGGCATCCTGACCGAATTCCCCCCTGGACTCTACCTATCATGGCCTCCTAATAATCCTCCTCTCTGAACTGGCTTCATCACTCTGCTCTCCTCCCCACTGAGAGCTGGTGTGTGGGGAGTGTACTGGTGCACTCTGGCTGCCAGCGCATCATCCAGGTGGGGGTACACACTGGTGGTGTTGGAGGGGATCCCCATTACCTGTAAAGCACTTTGAGTGGAGTGTCCAGAAAAGTGCTATATATTATTATTATTATTATTATTATTATTATTATTATTATTATTATTATTATTATTATTATTATTATTAACATAATTCACAGTTCGTTTCTAAATGGTTTCTAATAATTTGCACATCCCATCAGACTTTTTAGTTTGTCAAAAAACACACACAAAAAAAACAAAAACAAGGTACCACACTGCTGAATGTAAACAAGCTGAATGAAGAGCATTCCTGTCCACTGTAGATTCCACATATCTGTCTTGCTGCTTAGGTTCCCCAAAGCAACTGTCTAGCTTGATTTCTAGAAGTCTATAAACCACATTCCTATTACCACAGAAAATACAGAGTGCTTGGATGATATAATAATGCTAGAAGATTTTATAAAAAGCATAAACCAGGAAAAATCTCATCACTTTCAAATGATTGCCGGCGGTGATGTGCTGAGAAGACGCGCAGTAAAGCACATGTAGATGCTGTGAAACATCTCTTATTTAATTTGGAGCTGGAGTCCTTGGTGTAATGGATGATTCAAGAGACACCCGGAGTGATCCAATTTGTAGGTAAAAATGTATGGCTCTCTTTTTAATGTGTTTAGACATGAAGAGGAAAACAGGGAGAGAAAGATAGAGAAACAGTCACTGAGACACCCCTCCTCCCGGAGGTGTGATGAAATGCAATTTGAAATCAGCTCCAACTCGGGTAAAAATCAATAAACCTCCAACTCCAGAATGAAGTTTTAATAACATTTGTTATCTAAAGCAACCAAAACAGGGGGGGGGGAAGCAAAGCAAATGACTTGATGTTGCCAATATGTCATTTTTCCTCATTTCGATGCAGATAAAGTGCTTGGGGTCCTGCTGGCTCTGTTTCTTTTCCAGTCTCCCAGCAGAGAAACGTATCATCACTGCAGTCCCATGTAATTTGATTTCCCCAAGATCTTTCTCTGAGCTATTTTAAAGAAAATTGCATTATTTACAGTAGTTATCAAAGGTATTCACCCCCACCCCGGACATTTTTCACATTTTTCTGTGCTACAACATAGAAACAAAGTGTATTTATTTGTTTGTTTGTTTTTTTGCCATTGATCAACTTTAAAGGTCAAACTGAAAACACAATTCTCCAGATCCTCCTAAATTAATCATAAATAGAAAACAGAAAATTAGTGATTGCATAAGTATTCACCCCCTTTAGCGATGACACACCTAAATAGGCTCTGGTGCAACCGATTGTCTTTAGAAGTCACATCATTTGTTGAACGGAGTCCACCTGTGTTCAATTTAGGTGTTTCACATGACTTCAGGATAAATATACCGGTCTCTGGGAGGTCCCACAACTGATTAGTCCAGCTCCCAACAAAAACAACATTGTGAAGACAAGGGAACTTTCACAGTAAATCTGGGATAGGGGTACTGAAAAGCACCAATCAGGGAAAGGGCATAAGAAGATTTGTAAGGTATTACATATCCCCCAGAGCACAGTAAAGTCCATTATAAAGAAATGTCAGGCACAACTGTGAAACTGTGAAGAACAGGGTGTCCTCAAAAAGTATCCAGGCTAGAGGAACACTAGGCAGGTAGGCCACCAAGAGGCCTGTGAAGGAATTACAGTCTTCCATGACTGAGATGAGTAAACTGGACATTTGCCAATTGCCTGGGTGCTTCACAAATTTGGGCTTCATGGGAGAGTAACAAAAATCTCACATCAAATCTCAACTATACTTTGCCAGACGGCATGTGGGAACCTCTATTGAAGATTGTCTGATGAGACCAAAATTGATCTTTTTGGCCTCTACAGTAAGTGTTATGATTGGTACAAGTGAACATTGCTGTTTACAAACTTTTCCCATCGAATCTAGGGAAGGTTTTGCAATTTTGAAAAGAAGAATGGGCAAAAATAGCAGCATCCAAATGTGCAAAGCTGGCAGAAACTAATCCAAGAAGACTCGTGACTGTAATTTCTGTCAAATGCGTCTTTACCAAATATTGACTCAAAGGGGGTGAATACTTATACAATCAGTTATATATTAGCTTGGTAGCGAGGTGGTCAAATTAAACCCTAGAAACCTCGACAGTCCTACTGTAGGCCCTGTCAAAGCTGAAAAACTGATACATGCATTCCATGAAGACTAGGCTACTGCGACAACTTATTGGGTTATCTATTAAGGTACTAAAATGGGCCTGTGTAACCAACTAAAACTATTCCGCCAATTAAGCAATTCAGAGCTAAGCTGGAACGCAATCCAGAAGACATTCAGGTTCTCCTAAACCTGGAGTAGAGACCTATTATCTACAAGTGTATTTATAGTAATACAATCACTGGCATGGTTTGAATGATCCAGCACATTTGTCAAGTCCAGAGTAACTCAGTGCCAGGGGACACATTGTTCGTTTTGTAGCAAGATCATTTATCTTCAAAACCATCTTGTAACACACTTTACAACAAGAAGTGAAAGATAACACTCCAGAGTTCTGGTAAACAAGAGATGTTGAGTTTTGAGTCTGGTTCTAGTTGAGGCAGGAAATTCATTGAAAAATTTGTTTTTTCTCGCTAAAGAAGATATTTTAATGGGAAAGGCTTGCAGCAAAGTTAAAAAAAACATCCTCCAATGCATAATATTTTGAGACGGCATATTGAAAATCACATAGACCAGATTTTTTCTTAATTCTTTCAATTTAGTTGTACTTCAAGAAGACACTTTAGGTGTCCTCATGAGCCTGACCACAAGTTGTATCAAACAGGAAACAGGGAGCTGCTGCCCAGGGCTTCCTAAGGGGATAGAAAGACACTCCTACCGACCATATTATGATATGTTGTAAGATACAGTACCAGGAAAACCCTTGCACTGCAGAGAAACTACATTAGCAGATCTTCACAGCCCCATGACACTGTAAGGAGATTTACTAGAAAGATGACAGAGAAAGTTCCAAGGAAATGTTTACAAGGGAGTCATTTGGCTATTTTTTCAGAGTCTTTAGAATATAAAAGAATCATTAAGCTGCAATAAAAATATTATTGTATTTACTTTTGTCGAACCAGGAATCCACTGGGAAACTCCTGGGCTGTACAACACAGCACTATGGAAAGAACTTTGTTAATTGCAGATTGTCAAAGGCATTGTGTATTTGTGAAAAAATATTATTGTATTTACTTTTGTCGAACCAGGAATCCACTGGGAAACTCCTGGGCTGTACAACACAGCACTATGGAAAGAACTTTGTTAATTGCAGATTGTCAAAGGCATTGTGTATTTGTGAAAAAACTCCCATCTATTCGAGTTAGCATCTACTCGGTCAGAAAATCAAATGAGAAATAACCCTGAAGTGCAAAGTGCACTATCAAAATCCGGGCTTTGAAACACCCACAAAAGATCAAGCTGATCGTGTCATCTCAAGAAAGAGCCAGACTGCAGGGAGAAAACGGCCAATTGAAAAGAACAGGTATCCTGTCATTTACAAAGATACCTGATTCAACTGAAGTATTGCAAAATGCTGCCTGGGAATTCAACACACAGCCTGAGAAGTGACTAACAAGGGTAGTTATTTTAAGATCAACAATACAATGAGGTGGACGAGATGAGATCCTGGTCATCTGATCTGAGCCAGTCACTCCTCCATTGTTATCTGAAACAACATCATGACCACAAAACCCTACCAAAACCCTACACGTTTTGACCAGAAACCAAAACTCGGAAATCAAGCAATGGTTCTGATGAATGCAAACATTTACCTTTTCTAGAGTAACCATGTACAGCGCTAATCTCTCTCAAATTGTTTTGTGAGAGACCAAGTGTTAAGACCAAATGTTAAAGCAGCCACTTCATTAACATTTACTATGGTGTATCGTGGTAAAAACAGAGCACTGTGAGGCCACCATTAAGGAGTAGAAAAGCACAGTGGTCTACGATAAAGTAAGCAGCAAACCACATGCACCCTTGCAAAAGCAAATGCATGAGAGAACCATGGGCAAAACTGTGTGAACAGGGTAAACCTGCAATGGTTAAAAGTCATTTGCGATGAATCTCGTGTTGTAGAGTGCTGCATACATTTCTAATGATATCTTGCCCCAGCACAGCAGTGAAAAGAAGGCTCAATATCTAAAATGAACTTTGCAGTTTTGAAAGCCATTATACTGAATCAGTAAGAGCTATAGTACAAGCCTTGCAAGGTGGAATAAAACCTCTTTCTGAGGACACAGGCAGTGCATTAAGACTGAAGAGATAAGCCACAGCATTTAAAAAGATATATGTGTGTGTGTGTGCATTTTTATCTCAATGTCTTCTAATAACACTGTGTCACTTACATTGTGTTAGGAGCCAGAGGGATCCACTTTGATGAACGAAATGTATTATGCGGGTATTGTGTCAGAAAACATTTTTCACAATTTGAAACCCAATCAAAGCTAAATAAAAGCAAAGAACTCTGAGAGAAACAAATCCTTCAGTTCAATTCCGTGAATGTTAAGCAGTTCCTTATTTTTGTTCTGATGTGATTCGAGTTTTAGAATAAAACATCTAAAGGAAAGATTCCAGAATCTTATTATGTTGCTGAGCTTTCAGTCCATTTTTATAAAAAAAATAATGTCTCTAATAAAGAGAAGAAGTTAGTCCTTTAAAATAGGTAAAAATGGGAAAGTAGTTGTAATAAAACCAAAAGACTACATAATGTAAAGCTGAAAATATACAGTGCAAGTTCATATGGTTATATACTGTATGGGTAAGATATTGCTTTAGGTTTCTTTAGTCCTTGATGGCACATATTTACATTTTAACATAAAATCAGGAGCAGAAAAACCTCTGTTAAACCAGCTTTAATACTAAAAGCTCTTCAAAAGAGACAACATATTAAAAAGGAAATGGTTTTTATCCCAGTAAATCAAATCCATTGATCATTCATCTATTACTGTACTATTACTAATCTGACTGATGCTTTATGCAAAGCACCCATTTATACAACTGGATACTGGACCAACGTGAGACAACAGCTTTGTTCAAAGGCTGTCTCACTGGGGATCTGAACTCATAACCTTACAGTTACAAGTCTAGAACCCTAACAACTGCTCAACACAGCTACCCACATCTCCCGTATATCTGAAGTAGTTCAGACCAAGTTAGAAGCATGGAGCATTCATGAAGAATTGACATGCTAATTATGCACTTGGTTTTATTCAGAGACAGAAGTAATGTTAGGATACATTTGACTATCACAGAACACATTACAGAATATTATTTTCATATCAGGCTGTATTCACTTTTTGCAAGGTACTTCTGTGATGAAAATACAGTGCACATTTGCATGTCTATGTAAAATTCATCATGATCAATGAGAAAAGCTATCCCTCTACGCACTAAAAAGAGAAAACATCAAAGAAAATCAATGTGCTGGAAAAGTGTATATATTCTATAAAAGCTCCAATCAGTTATCCAGCAGTTCGTTATCCACTACTTAGATGCCTGTTCCTCTGCAATTTGTCCACTTTATACTAACCCCTGTGATTGCATCGCATAAAAAAATCTGCAACAAATTCAATAAATTGTTAATGGAGCTTCTGAGTGTCTTCACATGGGCATTTTTTTCTTTATAACTACTGATATATTTTAAGCTCAGACACAAGAAGGTTATTTACTCCAATTTAAATAGAGTACGTCTCTTCAGGCAGAAGATGTGCATAAAAATTATTCAAGTACTCCGAGGGTAGAGGTGGGATCTGTCAGCCTAGGTCATAAATCATGCAAGCCACTGAAAACAATCAGTGTTCTTTTAATGTTATAATGTGGCTTTATATGAATGCAATTGAAATGCAAAACTTTCAAAGTGACTTCTCAGGTGGAAAGACGATCAATCGTTTAGGTTTTGTAGTGGCATCCTTTTAAACACAGGTGTGCCAAGTTAGCATGAGTCAGCCTTCATGTGCATACCCAGAAACTTGGAGAGAGGTGTGGGGATTCACTGCTTCCTAATTTACTTAAATCGTTCTGCGATAGAGAGTACCGATGGGATCAAACATCTTGTTCCTGGGGTTTCCGTAGAAAATATTCTTGGTTTCCGTTGCAATCAGAATCAAGGTCATTGACAGAAATGGTGTTTTTCCCAGCCCAACAAAACCTACACTGGACATCATACCCTTGACAGCTCGCTAAAATCTGGTACAATTACCAGCTGTAACATTTTTATCTTTTTAACTTTTAATCTGACATAAGCTCAGAAGTGCATGTGCCTGTCGTCTTCCCCTCTTTTTCTTCTTGAATTCAAAAAGTGCATCTGAAGGTTCTCTGTTGCTGTGCGCTGTAGCAGAGTTTGAACATTTCCAGACATACTGTACATGAAAAGAGCGGGTCTCTTGGGGGTGGGGTTGAGTGATGTCAGGGATAATCTTGCCGGCTCACGGGTCGCTCTGCGATCGTACCAGGAGCTACGATTCCGCTCAACACATGCCTGAGTCAATTAACCCCTTCCTGGTCCTCAGCTGAATTATTCACTCCAGCTTCATTCATTCTTCATGCTCGTGCTGTAGTATTAATGAGCTCCACCACTCAGGTAAGCACAGAGTGAATAAGGTCCACAGGATTCTTTTGTCTCCACAACTAACCTTTTGATTCCTTCTGAAACCTCCTCAACTGCCTGACCTTTTGAGCACTTTGATGCATTTTGAAGATTCTAGTTCTAGTGCTAAACCAACACCAGAATTTTTCCTAAGAGAGAAGCAACAAAGCCATTCCACCTATGGGGAGCCTGGCATACCTCCTCTCATGGACCAGAGATCAGATAGTGGGGGAGCCCATGCAGAGCAGGCAGTTAAATGCCTGTTAAGGAGGAAACAAGAGCACCCTGGCCAATATAAGGAGAGCATGGTAGCGTGGATTGACAAATCTTGATCCCTGGATTCTGACGGTGCCAGACAATGACATACAGTACACCAAAATCATCTCTCACACATGCAGTAATATTGTCTCAGAATGAAAAGGCAGACAGGGTTGCTAAAGAGTGGCTGTACAGCATGGGCCCTCAATCAGCTGGGTGGCTATGTTAATGGGGAACACAGTGATTCCCAGAAAATGTAATGAGCTTACTTCACATTCAGGTTCAAGGGGAAGACTATCAAACACGTAGCAAGTCCTGTTTACCTGATGAGCCATCGGTTTGTTTACTCTTGCAATTAAATGCTATTTTCCTAACAATTGTGAGCACTAACAAGTTGCTTCTGGTCTGTGCTCTGTCCTCTTTTTTGGAAGTGCAGGCTCAAAGGGCTTTAATGGCATTGCTCTTTGTTTCACATGGTTTCTGCCCACACTGCTGTGTTTGATTGATCTGTACAGCCAGGGCTGTAAATACCATTTTCGTTTTTTTTTAAGTTCCAAATAGGACCCCTCAGGGTTCTCCTGTTTGTTTCTTGTATTGCTGTCCACTGTTTAAAACACAGAAATACATTAAAGAGAACCTCAAGAACCAATTAACAACCATCTCCACTGGTGCTGTAATTTTGAAACAAAGAAACACACAAGCATTTTTCCCAGAATCTGCCAACAGAATTCGGGCCGTAACAGATTTAGAAGAATTGGAAAACGAATGCAGAGTAAGAACATACAGGCTGCAAGCAGGACAAGATCGTTTAACTCATCAGGTTAATTTGTTTGGTAACGGCTAGACAATACACGAGTCTGACATTCTGTTTCGTAAAGGGTTCCAAAGAATCATATTCAACACCATGGCTGTGTAGTGTTTACCAGTAACCCGTTGTGTTAGTGAGTGCCCTCTATTTTCAGTTGAATCCTCACCTTCTCCTAATTTCCAAATTTGTGAAATTAAGAACCAGCAGTGGCCCTGCTGAAAATGACTGACTGCACTAGCCTCGACTGTTCCTAAATGGTATACTCCACTACAAGACACCCAACACGGTAAATCTGCAGCTTTTTACTCAGGAACAAGTAATAGGTTCATTCCATGCTGAAAAGAGAAGAAAGAAAACACAACGTTTCGGCCGTGGAGCCTTCTTCACAAAGCTCACAAAGGCTCCAAGGTGAAGGTTCCACGGCTGAAACGTTGTGTTTTCTTTCTTCTCTTTTCAGCATGGAATAAACCTCTTATTTGTTCCTTTGCAGCCTTCGCATGCTGACGCAGCTACCCACCTGAACTACTTCAATTTTATACTTATAATGTTTTCACCTTTCTTATATTCTGCCTCTTTTGTGCTTTAAACTGCATTTTACTATTCTATCTTACTATGCATTTAACATGTTTTACTGCATATTTTACTGATGGTATACCTCAAATGACCCTGTTTTGTCCTTTATTTTTTTCACACATAAGACAGAGAAGCTCTGAACTGCTGTGTACAGTAATGCATCATTCCTAACCTCAAACACTCAACCACAGAGCGGCTTGAATACTAGAGGAACCTTATTCTGGGACACTTCCAGCTCCAACAGGAGATGGGTATAAATATTAGCTGTACTTCTTTACGTGCTCCAGAGTTCCACTGTCTTAAGTATCACAAAAGATTATTTGATTATTTATTACCCTTGCAAACATCAGTCCAGCTTTTTAGATGAAAAGACATCTATACTTGATGTTCACAGCATTGTGCAATGTGCTGTGTTGAGGATATTGCAGGACAAAAGCAGCTTTTTTAACTTTCCGAATGATTCGTATCCTGGAAATAGAGAGCTTGTGGAAGAAAAAAGAAAAGCACACTTGGTTTAAAGCAGCTGCCTCTTCAAAATCCAATTGACAATTGCCGTGGAGCTGTATCAGGTTTCAACACTGTGAGACATAACTTCCTAATAGGATCTTAGCAGGGATCCGTTATCAGACAGGGGGATATAGAGTTCTTTTGCACTGTTGCATTTCACTTGCAAAGAAGCCCCTCAGCATAGTAAAAGTTCCAGATGTGACCCTTCGTGGCAGAAATCTTTCGTCTTGTGCCTCATGCTTCGCTGTAGCTCACAATGTTGCACAGAAAGCCTAGCTCTTACAATGTCTGTGGTTGCTGTTTGTCTCCCTTTTGTACAAACACAGTGGTTTCAGAAAATGTGGTACAATATCCTCCATGCTGACATCTGAGGCAAAACCATTTTTCCATTTCCCATCACGACACATGGGAAATACTGAAGAGCTCTTCTCCAGCACGAAGAGAACCTGACAGGCCTGGCTGTTATGAAAGCTAGTCAATGTGGCGGCATTGCTCTGTTTTGACCAACTCAAATTTGTATGAGTGTTAGATCTTCCACAGGAAGAGTACTGTCACACTGGACAGGAAGGGTAGGAAACTGAGCATACATCACTGCCACTGTAGGCAAGTTAATTACCGTATCGTCAAAAGGTTCAGATCGCCTGGCAAGGCTATAATAACCTGCTACATGCATCGTTAGAACTGTAGGTGAGGGCATGCATGACTCATCTTACAATATAAGACAATCTATTTTTTTAAAGGGTTTGACTGACCATGTCATACCCCAAAAATGAAACAGAGATCCCGATACTTTCTGTTTTAGCAGCGCGCAAAATGGAAATTTCAATCCAAATATCTGAATTAAAAACAAAACAAAATACCAATTAGAAGAAATTGTATCTGAATGCCAGATTAATGACTGGTTTTGTGGTAAAGCACATAGAAGTGTAGAGTACAGTAATTGTTCTGAAAAATCCCATTCAGGGGATTAAGTCCTTAATTTGTATAAGTACCTCAAAATTAACTAATAGCTTTCTAAGCCATTCAGTAAACACATTTTGCTGAGCTCTAGGACTATGTAGTCTTTCCTTTAAAGTGTTTCACTTAATTATCTTGGTCTTGTCAAATTCAACATATTAATACTGTATTTTTTTCTAGTTTTTTTAATTCTCATCAGGAGCTCTTGAGATGCTAGACTGTTTTAAAAGCAAACTGAAGACTTTTTTAAATTAGTTTGAAGTGCTTCTTTATAAATTAAGAGTAGTTGGATTTGTTTAGGCATACACCTTGTTTTTATTCCTGGAAAGGAGCTCTGGAATACTGGGGTGGGAGGAGCGCAGAACTGTAAGATACATTTGTCACATACAGTATTGTGTCCATACAGTAAGTACTGAGATTAAGGAAGTATTGTGATCTGCTTCGTTACTTTGAACATACTTGCTGTTTTAGGCTCCTATGAGCTGTTTAAACAGTAAAAGCACAGAAGGCTGGGGACACAGTTTAAATCCTATTCTTTGTCTATGCCCTGTGGCAAGATCCTTCCTCGACATGGCTATCTCTGCCTCAGCTCAGCTGTCCCCTTTTGAGTGGCTTGCAGGATACGTTATTATGTGATATAAAGGGAGCCGAGTTAAAAATGATATTTTTTTTTTCTTAAAGATGCCTTCAGTTCATTTTTCAAACACCTGCACATTAATTTTGCACCGTCCTTTCAGCTCCCCCAACATTAAAGGCGAACTCAACTGCCACAAAATAAAAGAAAACCAAATGAATATAGGAAAAACATGAGGACAAGACACCCTGCGGTCCTGTTCAATGCATTTATTCTCAAATAAGCCGCAGTTACAGCAGCTAGCAGACAGTAGCGCTGAAACTGAAACTGTTGGGCTCCACTTAAATATGCCATTTAGCCATATCAGCTTATAGCAGTCCATTCTGCTTACCTACCACTGCCGATAAGAAAAGAATAAACATTGATGCTTTTCTATGTGTGTGACAAGCTTTATTAAGATGCTGTCTGCAATCGCCCTTTTATGGGAATTCTAGGCTCGGCAATCCATTTTTATGGGATCATATCAAGACCTAATATTCCATATCTTATTACTAGCTTTATTTTGTGTGTAATGTGTTTCTGTCATCCCTTGTTTTTTTCCAGGAGGAAATATAGAGGTTGCTGGCACTGTGCTTAAATTCAGGCAGGTCCTATTAGAAATACTGCTGTATATGGATTGTTCTAACTGATCCAGGGGTAGCCGGTTCTTTGGAGCATGTCCATGGGCGTGCTGCTGGCTGCCCGTGTGGTGACTGATTCTCAGCGCGTGATTCTCTGTGAGGCCACACTGCAGCAGCAAGCTGTTTTTCATTTTAAATGTCCCCACCTAAAGTCCATGGTGCATTGTCTGCTGCAAAGAAGTGCAAAGGGGCATCGTGCACGAAAACAAGCTCTTTGGGCACTCATTATACCTCATTACACGTAGGCATCACACACAACCACTGCATTAAACGAACAACGGGAAAAGAGTGTAGCTGTCAGAGATGGAATTGGGCTCCCATAACAGAAGAGGGACTTTTTGCCAGGGGCGTATCTATCAACCGAGGGAGGACAAAGTACAAATTCCAAAAATAATCACATCATATACAGTACTTGCAATCAGGACCTGAGGCCTTCCTGGCACTTGGCACAAGGGACAGGAGCAGGATTTATGGGGTGTGCCAAGTGTGCACAGTCTTTACCGGGAGTTCTTGGCACCAGGTGACGTACTGTAGCTCACTCTGCCTGGTTAACAGTGCTGATGTTGTGTGGTCAGTGTGCACAGCTTCCGTGTCATACAGATCACACACAAATTCCTTCCATGGCAATAGCCACACTCAAGAAGGAGTGGACGCTATTCTTGTTTTCTGAATTTGTCTTGGAATCATTACTTGGAATGCTGTCCTGAATCCAGTCTTCCCCATGGCCAAAAAAAAAAGCCACCTAACACTAGTCCGCCAGCACGTCTTCCAATATGATATTTCCTTGTTAGCCTTCAATTTCACTACTAACTAGACCAGATACGTAGAGGTCACGCTTCAAGGCAGCATAGCTGCTTGTGCCTGATTTGAATCCAATAAACTATCTTGGAAAGATACTACGCTTTAAAAATTGGTAGCTATATCCGACTGCCAGATTGAAAAGGCAGAAGGCCTAGAATAAGTTGCAGCACTTTACAATTTCTGCATTTTTTTCATTCGTGTTTACCCGAGCAGGAAACCATAAATAATACACGACATGCTTCTGCCGCCCGGGTCTCTCCAGAAGTTTTATTTAAAGTCTTTGTAATGAGCAGACAAAGAGTCGGAGAGCGTTTCTCATGCTTCTTTAAGCAGGCAGATGCTTCACATTTCCTGACCAAAGCAAATGCCTTTGAATATTCTCTAGGAGCTTAATTGGGTTCCTTGTCTCACTTCAATTTTCCATCCTTCGATTAAACCTACAGTATCTGTAGGTATCTCCCCACCCACATCTAACAATGCGCCACAATGTTAGAAGTGCAGGGACACGTTTTAATATGCTCTATTTTAATAGCGCTCTATTTATAAACCATTGATTGACAGACAGAGACTGATTTCCTTGTCCCCTTGACGGGGTAGTTCAGTGATGTTGAGCAAGAAATACTCCACAACCTCCTCAGATCCCACAGACTGTACCAAACAAGCCTGGAACTGACGGCAGACCTGAGCAACAGAGGCAGATTTGGCAGGCAGAGGAGGTGGCAGAGCAGTGGCTGACACACTTCCCTCTGAAAATGAAAACAGGTTTTCCTCCCATGGCGGAGCGTGGAGTGAAGGGAGTAGTTTTGGGGAAGGAGGCAGTGACTTCCTTAGAAAATGTTACCTAAAGGTATCGGCACTTTTGTTTCCTCACAGACTGGGCTCAGAAGTCCTCTGCATCCTACTTCAGGTTCATGGCAGGCTAATAACACCTCCTGTTCTAAATCCCCACTGGTTTGTTCTGAAAATAAGCGTGGGTTTTGTCCCACTCGCCTTCGGATGTGCCCTCGAGCAGAATCCCGCAAGTGATGCATGAAGGTGAACCACATCCCCCCACAGTGGAGCTGCTCCTTCAGTGCTCCAGTCAGTGGTAGAAGTGGATCATTGGAGCGGCTCCTGACGGTGCTGTGGGGAGCTTTGTCACCCCCTGGATTAACAAAGCAAAAACCTCACAATAATCTTGGTACAGTAACTCAGATTATCACAGCATGCCACTCAATCATACTGAGACCGGTGTCAATTTGCGCCTTACCTTTCTTTCTAACCAGCCTGCCCCTCCCCTCCAAACACGCTAGCCAAGGATCCTCATGTTAACGAGGAACACAACTTCCCGCTTGACCAAGCGGTGCGCCATTTTTCATTCTCACGTCCCACGTTCAAACAACACAGTGAGTATGCAGCTTTCCCTGACAGGGAGACTCACGAACCTCTGGGAATCACTGAGGTTACTCTGGCCCTCTCTCAAGATCAGTTACAAACTGTCAATAACCACACTGTCAATAACCACACTGTCAATAGCCACAGTACTACACTACTACATATTCATTGTTCTCGCAACATATTTATTGCTCTGTTGTTGTTATTGATTTTGTTTGGAATGTGCTGTCTACATTGTGAGGTGTTGTCTGTTATACTGTGTTGTCTGCTGTACTGTGTACTGTATGGCCCAAGAGATCAGTGCGAATAAAAATGTCAATGTACATGTACATATGGCAATAAACTCCTCTACTCTACTCTACAGTAAGCATGCTGTCAGCTGTGCTTTTACACTAGTCCAGGCAACATTTGTACTCTCAATGGCTGCTGCTTCTGAAAGCCAGAACCATTTGCTTGTTTTAACCTTAACCCTGAAAGCAAGAATAGAACTATGGACAAGGAGTGTGGACAACTTGTGTTTATCAAAGTTTGTATTAATTGTTTATTCTTAATTATTGTTTATTATGAGTCTTTAAACTAAACCAGTGAATTGCCTTTGTGTACGTTTCTGTCCTTGTCATTGTTTGCTATCTTTTTGGCTGCATTTGTCTGGTATAATCCCTGAATTTATAAAACCATAGGAAGTCTGACCATTTTCAAATCTGGACAAAAATGCCAAGGTCGGTTGTTCCAAACCTGCTAATGACTTAATAAAAATCCCAGGGCTCTGCCTGCACTGTGAATAAACATGTTTATTCTGAAGTTGCGCCTGATGTCCAAATATTAAATACAGATCATAAGGATAAATCCCTGGTAGAAGTGGTATTTATTTCTTTGCAAACTAATGAGTAACCACCTCCAGAATTTAGATTGACATATTTAGAAAAGCCATTTGACAGAACAGATGCTATCATTTTAATGACAGGTACAACACAATCCTTTGCCAAAGATATTGCAATAAAGAGGGTGCCTTTCCTTTAGTAGATGTAATGTCTGGCTACAGCAGTACACAGATCTCTGTGTTCACAACAGCACATGTGATACCCATACAAAAACAACAGAGAAGCTTAACAATAAACGTTTACTAGGTTCATGCCATTTCTATCTGTGAAACTGTGTGTGTGTTGTCGTTTTAACAATCCAACCCCTGTAGTTACTTCCTCCTGCCCCCCGTCTCGAGAAAGAATGGCAGAGCTTATTTGTCTGTAATTTAAGAGAAAGAGAAACGTACGTGAATTGGAACTCATTGTGAAATGCTGGCAGTCTGCTGTGCAGCTCTAGTCAGCACATTTACTAGCACTTGAAAGATAATGCATCCTGCTAGAGACAGATCAATTACCGGCTAAGTCAGAGCGTACACCATTAGTCTACAAGTCATCTGCCTGCTCGAAGGCATGAGAAGACTTTTCACCTGTGTACACAGAAAGCCACAGGTATCTGGATAAAACGTTATTGTATATTTTATGATTAACTAAACTGGTAAAGAGACTTCAGCACAGATTATTTTTACACATAGAGCACAGCTGGACTCATACTTTTTTCATCCACATAGACACCTTGGCTATGTGCTACTGACCTGCTTTGGAAAATCCCTTATCACCGCCACCTTTCAAACTTCATGACTGCATAGCTACTGTACAAACCGAGAGAGTGGGACAGAGTTCTTTGAGTTGCTGCCAAATGGAGATTTAAATGAATGACATTTGAGCTCTTTGTCAGAGTTGACGAAATTCACCTGGTCACAGAAAATGCCTTTTTCTACAAAAGCACTCAAAATGACAAAGCAGTCATCCAACACTGCAGTGTTTCCAATCCTGCCCCCTCACAAGGCATTTAAATGCAACACACAAACAATCTGCATGGGCCTCCGAGAATAACTAGGACAACATCAAGCAGCTTTGCTTCCTTTGAAGTGCTACTTTTAACCCCAGTTCAACATCATTTACGCCTTTCAGTATCATAAACAAAAACAACAGCCCGATCAGAGATGGGGTTTAATAAAGTAGGAGCCATGCCAACCCATTTTTTACACAGCACAATGGTTTAATTACAAGTGCAAAAGAGAATGAGCTTCTGCTTGAGTGATATACACCAGGGTCATATGCCCTTGAGCAAGACAGCAAGCATGGTCTAAAGAATTCTCTTTTATGATGTGCACCTTTTGACTTAAGTTTACTTATTTACGGAATCTGTGCTGTAATGTGACGGATGTGATGCTGGTTCACCAAAGGAGGCCAAGAGGCCAAGTCTCTTGGAATTGCCAGTACACTCTGGTTGTAAGCCGATAGCTTGATCATTCCTGCTGGGTCATCAGCAAAGTCAATCGGCAAACCTGAGAAGCCTACTGTACACAACAAACCAGGGTCTTTCATCATCCTCTTTACATTTTCAGGCTGAAATACACTGTACTGTACATGCTCTCGGAACTTTTTTAATGCTTCTGATTTGATTACTTATCTTTCTTCTTGTGAGTGAAAAACATGCTTTTGTTTTCCTGCCACACTTTATTCTACAGAATGATTTGGAAATAAGCCCCTTTCAGGTCTGGGCTGCTGATTCCTTTCTTCCTGTGCTCAGCTGTATTTTTATACCTTTCAAAGCAAAGGACGAAACTGGATCCACTGATGAAAAGCTGGGGAAATTAAGTAATTGTCTAATGTTACAGCTAATTTTAAATTCCGCAGTTCTGTGACAGATGCACTGGAATCACAACAGATTTAAGAATTCAGAAAGCAATATTATTAAAAATGATCCCCAAAAAATCACACTTCTGTTACTGCTTACCCAGATTCGTGTCCTGTCGAATGCAGAGTTCCCAGAAGATGAAAATCCCTATTAAGCTTGAAAACCTTCAACTGGATTTAAAGTTTTAGTTATTCCTTCAATAGGAAAAAAAAAAACAGGGAATAATATCACATTTATGTGCACTGTAGAACCACTTGCATTGATGCTGAATTCATACAGTCAAGGAAAAAAATGAATTTTATATAAGTAAAAGAGCACTGCAATGAAAGACTAAACCACTTTAGATTTATGCATATTAGAATCAGAAATCAATTAACAAATACAGTATTTGGATATTTTAGTGAAACAGTGTAGCCTCTAGAATAATAAAACAGAATACTTACTGATTCTGATGTAGAAATCTGGGTTTTCTTATAAAACAGAAAATTGTGAATACACCCTGTTCTGTATGTTTATAACAACAGAAAGATACTGTATAGCTTATATAAAACACAACAACTAAAAACTGTCGTTTGTAACCCTGGAGGAGCATTGTCTCTTCTGGTTGTTGAGCTCCAGTTGATCACAGGCTAGTTGATTTCAGTTTTCTGTCTGGGGCAGACCCGTAAATTTATTTTCAGCTCTTAAAAGGTGGCATGGGGTCCGTAATTCCTTTACAGTTTTCGAGTTTCAGAACTGCCCTCATTCAGATGTGTTACCCGAAATGTAACCAATTAGACCTCTGCAGTTGGAAAACGTGTTCATTATAGAAATCATTCCCCCCTGTTTTTGTTCATCCTCTGCAGATCAGCTAGAAAGGGAGGTTAAATGGCCAGCAAGCTGTTGAGAGGCTGCAGAAAAGTCTGAAATTGGTGGAAACTCTGCCCTTGAAGCGGGATATTTTTGACACTCAGGATTGACCAAAAAAAACAACAACAAAAGTATAAAAAATCAAGCAAATCAATAAAGTCATCAAGCACCGGAGAGTCTGAGCTCTTGTGGGATGAAAAACATTTCAAACCTTTGGTGTCGCGTGCTGCTGTTTTGCAGCATCAGGGCTACAGACCTGTTGTAGTAGAACTACTGATACATTTCAAGTAGCGATGTGCGACAAGCTACATGTTTTTCTGGCATATGAATTCCGGCAAGTGTAAACCCATGAGCATTTAAAAACGCACCCATCCTTGAAGTTCAAGGGCACTGGCAAAGATCATTCTGCGGTCTTTAAAAAGAAAGCTATCTCAGAGCAAAAAAGAAGGCATACAGGTGCACTTTCATTCTGATTTACCAGAATGAGACTAGATTGAGCTCATACATAATTCAGACGCTGTCACTCTTGTGTGACGCTAAAAGAAACTACTGAATGTTTGCTGTGCATTTCACTAGAACGACAGAAAGACAAACAATAGCAGGCGGGCGGGGGGGTTGGTTACATGGACATTGTAAATCCTATTTCCTCTTCTTTAAACCATGCTTAGTGCAGGTTGCCACTTTCTAAGTGCACAGCCGTGATGTGGATGAGCGAAAACAACATGGAAGCCTTACCTGCCAACCTGAGCTTTTGTTTCAGGCTGTTTCGCTTAGGGAAGCAGAGATGGGGAAGCAAGTGCATTCGTACAGTATCTCATCTTAAACCTGTCTGCCTCATCTAAAAATAAACCCCCTGCTCTGTGATGGAATGGGCAAGGAAAAGGAGTCTTTCGCAGGTCAGACAGTGCAGAGCTGCTGCCATCAGTCTTTCCTATGAGCACACCCCCACCCCCAACCCCAAATACGCTCTCCTCTCAAGCTAACAAAAGCCTTTCTTCACTGTTTCGAACCTCTACAGAAAAGCTCAAGTATAGTTTTGGTATCTTTTTTCATTTCTTCTCTGTTTTGCACATCTACAGAAAAGCTCATGGACACTTGTATATTATGGAATTATAATCTCATAGTCTGTTCAATAAAAGCTGAGGTGTGCAATCGATACAACCCTGATAAATACAGAGGCAGAAACATACTGTACACAGACATATACTGTAGGTTGCAGTGAGCGGCAATCAATTAATTGGTTGCATTAATTAGTTGCAGCACCTTTTATCCCAAAGGTTCCCAAAACCCTTAACCTACAGCATTGTACGGGAACCACTTCATCCACTACTGAATGCTTCCGACTGGTAGTGTCCAGACTACGGAAGCAGGGAGTGGAATTTATCTCGGAGAACTCTAGGAATTTAGGACTCCGGAGTTAATACTGGTACCTTCGAACATTACCACGGGGTCTTTGTTAGGTGTTTGACTTAAGTCACAAGTGTCCTAAAAAACAATTTTGCAAAGGTCATCAGTTTTTGTAAAACAGATTTGTATTGTTTTCTTCTACTCTTACCATCCCCATGAGGAGGGTAGTGAGCTTCTAAAACATGATGAGATCGGAACTGAAAAAGGCATTCCTTCCTTATAAACAATATATCACCCCCTCATGACATATCACCTGTCCATTCATGCATACTGTACACTATTCACAGCCTTCTGCATCCATTCTTTTCACAGGAGTGTTAATACAAATACACGTTTTGCTTCCAGGCCATTCAGTTCAGATTTTCATCTCCACTAGGCATTTGATACATACAAGTCAGGCTTAAACCCGCACCACAATAAATAGCTTATTGATAACGAATGGATGGAAGTTGAAGATACACCTTAAGAAAGAAAATTCACAATTTAATATCATACAGAATGCATGAACACGTGGGCAGTAGCCTAAACAGATGACTGACACTGGCTTGTCTGTTCTATTGATTTGACGGGTCTGGGCTGCTTATCAAGATGTCTGCTGTCCTGTAGTAATATATTACGAGCTGTCAGACTGCAATAAGAGAACCTTGTTCTTTGTCTTTCAGAGCAAGCACAAAACTCCCAGAAGAATACAGCCCACAGCCATCAAACAGATCTTCTCAATTAGGATTTGATTTTACTTCAGCAGTTTGTAATACAATTCTTATTTGCACAAAGTCTTTGAAATATTCTTAAGACAGAAAAGATCCTGTTCTGTTTTTCTTGTGTAAATTATAATTAACTGGTTTGAGCAAATTAATTTTGCCATTTTCTGTCTCACCATGCAGCAGATTGATATCGAAACAGTACTGGATGTACAGTATCTGAAAACAGGAGACAGTTCTTAACACAAGAGGGTTTGTGTACCCAGAACAACCTACACAGTCATGCTTCTCCAAGATCTTTCAAGAAATGGATGAGAAACTTGATTCAATGAACTAATAAAGATTAAAAAAGCAAGATGGCACTAAATAATGTCCTCTTGTTTACATCTTTGGTTGTGTTTTCTATCCCATCAAAATGACAATATCTTTCCATTTCCAATGGTTACAAATGGAAAGAGACATAGGATCGAGCTTGTTTGGTAGTAGCTAACTGATCCAGGTTTCTCATCCAGCCATTCCTCCAAATAAGCCAAAGTATCAACTTCCACATCACGGCTAAGCAGCTTCCAGTTCCAGACTCCCACAACCCTTTGTGTAAAGAAGGTCCAACTCATTTGCGTTTTAAATATACTTCTTTCCATTGCTGTTCTTTGGTTTGTGTTTCACTGTTGATTCTGAAGAACTATCTGGGATTAACTCCGCTAATGCCATTAAGAATTTTAATACTTAACCAGGTCCCTATAGCAAAACTAAAAATATCAGTTAGAACAGCACTTCCCTGTGCAACTGAATGATCTGGTTGCTCTTCTGTGGACTATTTCCAGGGCAGAATATTTTTTGTGATTTGGTGATCGAAACAGTACACAGTAAATGAGGTAATATTTTAACACAGCATACTGTACCTTGATATACATTCTCATTCTTTTTGTATATTATTGTATTGTATTGTATATTATTCTGTACATCCTAAAAATCTGTATGTGTTTTTTATTGCATTTCTACATTGTCTATAAATCTAAAAACCAAGTGTCAGCATAAATACCTAAGGACCCACATTCACGGCGCTTAGATTATATCTTCTGGGGAATTAAGCATTTATAGTGTAAGTGTTATGAGTACAGGGCTCCTAAGTCATTTTCCTAAATAGTGTCTTTGGCATTTCCCATCTTATATTTATAGTTTATGTTTCTGTACTTATTAGCTCTATCCTTGTCTGTATTAAATATCATCTTCCAGGTCTTTACTCATGTTAGTCTTTCTTTTTCAGCTCAATGCGGTCCTCTGTACTGAGTGACTGTTGGAAGTCTATTGTGAATGGTCAAAGGAAAACAAATATAATTGCCAATATAACTGTCAGAGTACCATCAGGCCCTGGGATTTGATTACCTTAAAGATAATTCAACTTACTTCACACCTGCTAATTGTTAAAAACACTCTTATATACTGTACAACGGCATCATGAAGTGTGTTTTTCACTTTTAAGTTACTTTAAGCTGCTCCATACAGGAGGAAAGGGACAGCTAAGCAGAAGCAGGACAGCGTGGTCATACAGTCAGTCTCTGGGCCTTTATAATCACAGCACGGGGTGGCTGATTGTGCCTAGTGGAAAGCAGAGCTGGACTGAAGTGGACTGTGTGCTCCAGGATCATGAGGAAGGTCAGGTTCAGGGCTGCACTGGGTTCTCCAATGTGTTCACACTCCTGTTGCATGCAAGCATGGTCTACTTGTACGAAAGCATTTTCCACTTATTTGCTCCTATGAATGCTTAAGCAGGAGAAAGTATAATGCCAGGAAAAATATTGAGGAGGGTTAAATGGGAGTTTGTCAGGGAAGACTGCCTCGGGTTATATATCTTTTTTAAATTAAATATTAAACCTCTTGGAGAGGAAATCTATGCACTGAGCGGCAAGCAATCTTTTTTTTTGCGAGCCAGCACCGCTTCTTAATCACCATTATTCTGAGAAAATGACAGAGGAGATTGGGGAGCAAAAGTGAGATGGCACTGTAGCAAGCAGAAGATTCGCCATCAGGGAATGTTGCCTTCCTCTCTCACCCTAGTTTTTGCATAAATGTCCCATCTTAAGAGTATTTACAAAAGGTTTCTAGTCACAAAACAAAGAGGGACAGTTCTCAAAATAATGGGTGATCAAAACATCCTATAATCCCTCCTAGTAGTACCTAGTAGAGGCTGTCATTTCTGAAACTCGTCAGGGTAATGATTTTTGGTAGGTACTTAAGGCAGTTAAAATAAAAAACAGAGCAAAATACTCTCCTAAGAAGGAATACTCATATTAAAAAGACTGAACTTTGATTATCTAGAGCAGATAAATGTATTTTTAGATAGTGTCATACAGTCAGATATTAGCATATTTTGAAAACAGGCTTAAGTCACTCAAGGACACCAGTGAATGGATCATTCTTCATTCTGGGTTCTGTTTTTAAATATATATTTACATTATAGCCGCTGATCTGGTACTTGAGAATGCTTTCTGAATTCATTTCAGATTTTGGATTTTGTCTGTGCTGTTGGACTGAACGTGTTTCCAAATTACGCTGATTTTGTTCGCTGTTTCAGTGCAGTTGTGAAATTCCTCAGAAATTCCTCCAGCAGGAGGTTCCCTAAAATACAGCTGCAAATTTCCACAAAGGCATTACCTTCTAGCTCCATATCACACCAGTATGGATCCAGAAATGACTTTGATAACTCTTATGAACAGCAGCCAAGACAAGAGCATATAGTGGTGTGAGAGTAGAGACATGGCCTTAAAAACTGAGAGACCACCTTTTCTTTTTATGATTTTTCAATGCAACTCCTAACTATCAAGTTCTTATAGTTCTTACAGTAAATACTGTTTTTGAACAGTAGAGCAAAATCATTGCATAAATTAGATAAATTATGTACAATCCACGAGGTCTGATTTAAGGAAGAATTGTTTGTTTTAGAGAGGTAACAGGTTGCGTGCAGGCAGGAGTAAGCTTGTGTGCAATCACTGGGCAAACAGAACAGACCAAAAAAACGTAGTACCTTAACAGAGGTGAGAATATTATTATGGAATAGATGTCAGGCTCTGCAGGCTGTGCTTGTGTTGTGATTGAGTCAGTGGCTGTAGGGGAGAATTCAAAGTTTTTGGCCATCATCTACACTGATTTTTTTCTGAATGATGTCTAGAGATTAACACAGTAACACTGTGAATTTGAAATGTAGCTGAGTTTTCATTCACTCCCAAAAAACACGCAGCAACTTTTGGACAGGTGGTGGGGTTATACTGTAAATGTTATAGGACCAGCCCAGAAGCTCATTCTTTGGTTAGGATTAAAACACTACTTAAGGCGAAGTACTTAGAGAAAAGAGAAAACAAACATTCTATAAAACACACTTTTTTATCAGCTTCGGAATTCTCATTATAGCGCCTACAAATACAAAAAACAGACGATATAAATGAGAATCTATTTTCCTGTTACAGCTAATTTACACTTGGGTTTTAAGTGAACATCAAGGAGTCTATATTTAGCATTTGTTATTTTTATAATAAGCAGTGTAGAAAGAATATTAAATATATTATTGTGCTGTAGGTGGTGGTGATTCTGTTCCATTAACGCTACTCATTTAGGCCAAGAAGATTTTCTAGGGCACTACTAGAAAATAGCAGCTCCTCAGAGGGTTTCATCAGAATCAATACGTTGCAGCATCAAAACAATTTAGAGAAAATGTCTCACTCACAATGTTTAACCAAAGATTAAAATTGCATATTATGTTTATTTAATGATCCAGAATGTCTTTTGTAGCCACCAAAGTGAGATCTGATTCTGTGTGTTTCTGACATTTTTCCCAAAAGCTTTTGCAATAGCTAAAAACATCAGAAAAGTCCATTAAATATTGAGAAATATATTAATCTCTGTTGCCTAGATACTTTGCAGTATAGCCACTAATTGGCTACATGCTATTTCAGAGCTGACAAATTACCTAAAAGATGGCCTACAGAGCTGTACAAAAATGTTCTCATTTGCTTGGCCATACAGTGAGAGCTCTTGTTGGTCAGACATCTTCAATTGTAGGTGCTACACACTTTTCTGTTTCAGCAATGGTAAAGAAGAAAAACAAGTATCTGCTGGCTTAGTTATTCATCATTTCATCTAGCTAATCTGCTAGTCTTCGTTTCTGAGCAGTATTTGTACAATATGCAGAAAAAAGCAGCTAATTATTAAGTTCTTGCACTAGCTGGGAGGCTCACCCTTGATCTATGCACTGTACTGTATGTGAGGCAGGAAAGGGATTGATTTACTTCTTTGATCATGGCTCAATAACTCCCCTATCATTTTAACATTTTATTGATTCATGGACGCCAAAATAACATTCTGGTTTGCTTTTGATATATTCATGGCTCACATCCTAACGAGAAAAAAAAAACAGAAATCGAGAGATCTACTTCTGAAGCAGCTTTGATAGGGATGACAGTAAGCAAGGTATTCTTCAAAAAAGCCAATATGTACTGGTGAGACTTCTTATCTATAGAAATGAAACAACCTCTTTTTTACACAATTGAGGCCACAGATAAGACAAAGAACTGATACAGCTTTTTGCTCAGGAATGTTGAGCCTCATCACAGCTTACACTGACAGGATACCTCTTCAGAAGTGCTGGCAAAGTACTGAAAGCACTTTAGAGAAAGTCTGGTTGACTCCACACATAAATCCCTAACCCCTAACTTTCCCACCATCCTAATCCTGAAGCCAATAATTACCCACTAAAGGTGTATTTGCCCTGGGCAACACTAGACAAACACCTCACTCATGAGGTTTAAGCAGACAAGTGGAGGGTTTTGCATGCTGGTAGCAAAAACGTAAATATAAAATGGGAAACACAAAGACTTGTGCGTTTATGTTGACAGATTATTTACATATTTTAGACAACGTGGGGAAGAAAAAAAGGCAAAACAAAATGTTACTATACACAGTTCAAAAAGTATAATTTAAATGCTAATCCTGTATAATGCAAAACTAAGGTCTCAAGTGGAATACTGTATCCAACTTTGGCCACCACATTATAGAAAAGTCATTGCTGCATTGAAATCAGCCTAGAAGAGACCAACCAGGTACATTCAGGTACAGGGTTTAGGGAAATGGCCTAATCTGTGAAGAAACTGAACCTTTTTGGCCTTTGGATAGAAAAGACTACGAGGGGACCTGACATGTATACAAAATCCTCAAGAGATTGACAGAGTCAACTCACTGAACTAGAATGTGCACTGAGAACCAACAACAAGAGGCAGGTCTTTACACAAAGGGTAGTGGGACCATGGGCCAGGCTACCCAGGCTTCTTTCAAGAAACAGATCAATTAGCTACTAACTCTTAATGGGCTAGATGGGCCAGATGGCCTCCTCTCGTCTGTGACCTGTCTCATACTGTATCTTAATGTACCGGACTCCAGCAGTGGGGCAGGTTCACAGTGACCATGTGGACAGACAGACAAGAGCTTCCTTGGGGAGAGCTGTTGGAGCGATGGAGAGGAACAGAGAGAGGCTGAGTTCTGATCAGGTTATTACTGACAGTTTGTTTCTTTGGCTAGCAAGGCGAGTGGAATAGCGAGTGAGGAGTGAGTCCCAAAAAGCCGAGCGGTTGTGACCAGCACCCTGCGCCCTCACAGGCACCACACATACACCCTGCACTAATGAAGACGCTTGCAGCACGATTCTCTACAAATTGCAGTATAATACCTTCCATGATGAAGGGACCTTTGTTGCACAGCTTCATCTTCTTTAAGGTGGCCTTTAACTCGCAGAGATAATTGGAAGCACAGGATTGTACAGATCTATTATAAATTTGGCTCGGTGAAATATTTGGTTTTCTATACAGTAAATGAAGTGAAGTCGGGAAACGGCCCAGAAAATGTAGGAAATAGAAGTGTTTTTTGTTTTGTACAGAACACAACTTGGGTAATAAAGGCAGCAACTGCAACATCGCAACATCAGCAGGTGCCCTTGAAACAAGAACCCTGGTAATGGAAGAATCTGCTCCCCCGTTTCATCGGACTGCTTGACAAAACCGAGGAGGAAAAAAAAGAAATTCACACTGATGTCCTCGAGCTCACAATCTATTCCGCATCTCACGAGCTCAGCTTCATTTTTCTGTTAAAGAAGCCTCTATTTTTAGCCCGTCTCAAGGAAAGCCCTTTATCAGTCATGTCACAGAGCAGGCAGAAAACCTGCTTTCCTTTCCCGACACATATTTATGTTGTAAGATCTTTATAGTAAAGGTTTCTGATCATCTTTACAGTACAGTCCTGTATGTGTATTTGAGGATGTAACGGATTTGATGGCTGTCAGTGAAAATTACTACACTGAAGCGCAATGGGGCTAAATTTCATAGCATAGGCTTTAAATGCCAAAACAGACTAATGGGTTGATTGGATCAATGTTTTGGCAAAAGCGTGTTTGTTTTTGATTTGATGATGACTGCTTCAGTGCAATCACACAGTCAGAGGACACCCTGAATGGCACTGGTCCAGCCCCTTGGAATTCACATGTGGTTAGGGATCTGAAATGAGCTGGATGACACGGTAATACTGCAGAACACAAAAATCAAACAAATAAAGTCAGATTAAACAGTAATGACAATTCATCGAAACCTCCCAGAAAGCCCTGGGCAGTCTTCTGTGTGACGTTCTAGATCAAGATCTGTAATGTGCTGTCGTTGTCTCCTGCAGCAATCTATAAATCTCCAACGCCAAGGTCACAGCTGTAAAGGAAACCTAAAGACAGCTGAGTAGCTCTGCGGATTGGCACACCAGATCACTAATTTCAATCTAAGCAAGGTCAGCTGGGACAGAAAGTGCTGTTGTTTTATTTTTGGGCAAGGGCATATAAAAATGTCATTGCTTTTTTAAATTATTTTTTTTTGCCCATCGCCCTAATGTGATCATCACATACCTTTCAAGACAAGACTCTTACCCCAGAAACACCACCCCCAGCTCACCCTTCGCCCATCCATTCAAATAATTCAAAGAAGTGAAGTTATAGGCAAAAAAGGGAGGCCACTGAGCTCCTCTACATTGTACATCCTCTACATACAGTACATCAGTCTCTCATTTCACCAAAGTTACCCTGTTGATTCATATTTTCATGTTTCACTGTCAATCCTGAAGAGGTCTGTCAAAAGCTTTGAGGGGTTCAAACACCTCAATCGCTCACCTCGTAGTCTTCACTGTTCAAGCCTACAAAGAATCAGGGAACAATTTTAGGCTATTTCCTGAGCAGCAACATCTTTTTTGTAACATGGTAAACAAACCTCAATATTCCCAATTCTGTATAAAGCTGTATCAGTGCACTGTACAATTGTAACATGAAGAAAGACCATAGAGCACAAAAAGGAGGAGGCAAACACCACAAGGGTGTTTTATGGAACTTAACCTTGCACATCACACAGGCTCTCATGCAGAACGGTCTTTTTGAAATACAAATAGGGTAAGCTCCGAGCGATAATGTAACTATTTTCAAATGACTAGGATCTGATCCTTTCAAAATTAATTTTCCTATTCGTTTTCTGCACCTAAATGAAGCCAGTAAAACACATTTTGTACGTTCTAACAGATAAGGAAACAAAACATAATGAAGTTTGACACCTCTTTCACAGTCTCCCCAGTGGCCACATCCTCCTGTCCTCATTAATCGCACGCTGGAAAGCGCTGGTTCAGAAATGACTGGAAATGAGCGTGTCAATTAGAAGCAAACAAAACACTGGCTTGCACAGAACAGCAAGCGCAGTATCAGAGATGGCATGTTTTGATCTGCCATCAAAATATCGAAGTGCATTTTGTGTTAAACAAAATAGCTGCTATTGACGATGAAGAGAACTGTTCTTGATGCATCTTTGATGGTTGTAATGTCTTCTCCAAACACTTGTGGGGTGTCCGTTAGAAAAATGGCCAGTGCAATACAGGTCTCGCACAGAGAAACACAGGTGCTGTTTGGATGCTCTCCCGCTGGCTTGTCCCCCCTCTCTAACCCATCCTATCTCAGCACACCATCTAATAACAGCACAGATATAGGAACCTCAGCTGTAGACAAGCTACTGCAATCACTGTTGGCCTTTTGCCATATGTTGCTGTTTTTCTTCTTCTGTAAAGAGTATGTGCAGTTGGCACTATTGCACACTTAATAGTGATTCTCAAATGCAATTATTCCTGACATACTGTACACCAGGCTGCAAATCTTCAGCTCCTTTTACAGACACATGCAGAGCCCAGAGGAAGAAAAAGCAGCAGCCTTGATTCTGAGCTGGTGCGCGGTGTTTCAATATGTAAAGATGCCCCAGATGGTGATTTCTGTAACTTTCGGCGTGCAGGTCCATGAGCTGAGATTGAGAAAACCTATCTTGAGAAAAGCCACCTAGAATTTTAAAAGCTGAAGGAATTCAGCCTTTAATTTTTCTGTTGCATTTAGTCACACCTCACTCACAGTCCTCAGACAATTAGAAACACTGGGCAAGATTCCACATTGTGGAAGAACCTTCTTTTGAGAATGAGACCCATTGTGACACATGATGACACTTAGATCTACTACAACGACCACAGAGAGGCTCAAAATCAGTGTAGTGAAAGGATGCAAAAAATGTCACGTTTCAATGTTCGAGTTGGTGATCTTTTGCACTTGATGGCAATGACACATCAATTGTCTTAACAATTCTTCACGGTTCAAACAGAAATCCATCATCGTAATGTTCTGACCAAGGAAAACAAAGTGCTAGCACCTCAGAACGCTTGCATCTTTAGTTAGCAAAGCAACTTCACAAAAATGGATCACCCCGAAATTAAAACAGGGTCTGATGTACTGACTAAGAGGAATAGCTACATAAACATACTGCTGCACGGAAGTACTTTGGGCAAAAATGACAATTCCACTCTTCATGCGGGAGGCCAACTTTCATACGGCTTAGATCTTTCGCACAAACTGGAGAGCACAGCACAGGAAGGAATATGTTGCCAGTGCAATCAATTTAAGAAAACTAACTTGCAATAGTTCTCTCACAGACAATATTTTCCTACATAGGAATCATGTGAAAGTTAGTCTATCAGTGCAGCCTGCAATCCACTGTGTGCACTGATAACTGCAGGACTATTGCAGGAATGGTGTATTTTCCTGTATCTTAAGAATTGTGAACTGTGCCATGCAATGTGTCCAACTTAACTTTATGTAGCATTTCACTCTGACATAAAAGTAATTAGACCTGCGCAGTTTTAATTCCCCATTAACAGCAGGTGGTGTACAGTAATGAGCTCTGCAGATGGGTTATTTTAGTTGGAAAAAAAAACCATCACAAATGACATTTTTAAGTGTATCAATCATCATCCTCCACCGCTGAAGGCTAAAGTCACAAGGTTATTTTTCCAGCTATTTGGTGCATTATACTCCTAAATAGATGTTGCGGATGAGTAATAATAAGGGAAAAAAGCATTTTTTTAACTTCAATTCTCATCATAAAGTCATTAAAATGTACTTAAATATTTATTTGATGTAACACCGACAGACAGCGCATGAAAAATTCAATGCGTTTTATTAGATTTTCAGCACTTTATCCTTCGTCAACACAGACTGGATAAAAGATTTGCCTGGCTGAGACCTACTCGCCTGAAAGTGCAATCACCTCTGATCCCCAAGCCCCCAGGAAGTGTTACTCAGAAGTCTTATCTGCCTGCATTTAAAATCTCCCAGCAAGCTCTCCCCACCTGAGACTGCCAAATTCACCACCTCTCATCTCCATGTGCTGGCGCCTGGTCAAACCCGGTCCAGTTGGTGTCACGATTGTAATCCCTCCCCCTTAAGGGTGCTCCGGCTCTTTCGCATTTTAGTTGATTTTCTGCACCTGCTCCCTGTTCCAGCCCACCTTTAAAAGCCAGATGCTCACTCTGTTCCGGGCTCTGCAGTGGAAAACAGACCCCCTGAGGCCCAGAGGGCCAGAGGCCCTCCTACTACCAAGTCGCCCTATGTCCGCGGATTGAGGGCATAGGCCTCCTCTCGGCATCATGACCCAGCCGAGTCTGGGACCTGGAGCTCCTGGTCCCGTTAATCGTTTTATTTCCCCGTCCTTGCACCAGATTCCATTCCCGCTTTTAACTGTGTTTTGTTTCGTCTCCTCCTGCATTTCCTGGTTTTTGGACTTTTGGGCTTCGCCCCGGTTTTTCCTCTGGATTCCCTTTGGACTGTTTGCCGGGACTATGCGCCCCCGAGCACCTTCGTCACGCCCCCCTGTTCGTCCACCAGCCCAGTTCCTCGTCTCCTCCCCGTGTCTGTTCACTCCCTGCCGGATTGTGCTGTCTGCATAGGGTCCTGAAAGACGCTTCATAACAGTTGGCTCTCCAGATAAAGCCTGCTGTGTGTTCTGGAGCCGTCAGTAGTTCATTCCTGCTCTACCCTCATGGGCCTTGTCTGCCTGATGCTCACACTGACGTGTTCATGCTGTGGTGGTGGACGAAAAGGGAGTTATTCATTAGTCCTGCGTACTGCAACGTAATTTGCAATTAACTGCAGCAGCCAAGCAAAGAAAGCTACTCAGTCCTTGATGTTTTCTAAAGCAGAGCATGTTGGAAGGGCACATGTGTCCATTAGTTAATGAAGATCTGGTCAGCTCAGGGTTTATTTTCTTAACAGGCAGTCGAACAACTTTATCGGTGCAATGTCTTTTCTCAGACAAGGTGTGCCTCCAATTGGTGAGACAATCTGGTTCTCGCAGGGAAGGAAAAAACAACAACTTAAAGCTAATTTCATAAAATGAAAATGTTTCTGATCACCTCCAAAAACAGGAAGTAATGTCAATGAGATTTGCACTAGAGCCTATCAGAATTTTAAAGGAAATCCAAATAGTTATTTCAAGTTCAGCTTGGTGAGCAGAGCATAAGGAGACAACTGGAAATACGTTGAAAGCCAATTTCACACCAATACTAGAAAACCCTTTTGTACACAGATGAGCCAAAGTATGGAAGGGATTACCAGTGTGTGCTGAGAGGCAGAGGCACTGAAAGCCCTTAAGGCAAGACTCGATACCGTGCGAGCGAAATAAAAAAAACGAGCACTGATGGCCCTCTTTTTCTTTCGTTCCTTAATTAATAATTCACAAGATAAAACAAGACCAGCGCCTGGCGAATCGGTCACGCACAACCTCTCTTATTTAGAAAGATGCAGGTACTTACCATAAAGACGTAAACAGAGCGCTGCAAAAAAACAATGTTATTGCCCGGTAATAATGAAAATACTGCACAAATGTTGGAACATGGCTAAACATTGCCTGTAAGATACAAAAGAAGCTATGTTATAGCTTGTTCATTAGAAATCAATCAAGCTGTAAGGTTCAAACACAACTACAGATCCTACAGGAGGACTTTTGAAGCTTTGGCTCCTGAGCAGAACTTGCGCTCCATTTGCTAAAAGGAATTCTAAACGTTTGAAGACAGCAAACACACACTAGAGCAATAAGTGTGGATTGTCCAGGCCTGTGTTTTTTCCCAGAGGCCACTTTCTATTTTAAAATGACCGCTGTAGACAGAGGCAGAAAGTGAAGCATGTTTTCAGACAACAACACGATACTTGTGAAAAAGTGGTGTCCTATTCCCTTTTAAGCATTTACAGCTAAATTTTGTTTTTCTATAAGAAAGCAAGAAGTGCTCATATTTTGTAGAAATGCTTCCATTGATAGAAAACTAACTCATTGATTTTCGTTGTTATACCATAACCATTATAAGCTGGCAGGACTCATGCTGAATATTCTATTGTCGTTTTGGTGGTTTAATGATTGTTTTATAAACGGTTTGCATTTACTGTTTTATTGGCTACACAAGTATCAGATCTAGACATTTTTCAAGGACATGAAAAATGACTTCTTCATGACTCAGCTACAAACAATGATTCAAGAGTAGACATTCATGTAGTGAAACAAAAAAAGGTTTTGTTTCTGTAATTATAATAATTGCTTACACTTTCTGGACACTCCACTCAAAGCACTTTACAGGTAATGGGGATCCCCTCCACCACCACCAATGTGCAGCCACACCTGGATGATGCAACGGCAGCCATAGTGCGCCAGAACGCTCACCACACATCAGCTATCAGTGGGGAGGAGAGCAGAGTAATGTAGCCAATTCATAGAGGGGGATTATTAGGAGGCCATGATTGGTAAGGGCCAATGGGAAATTTGGGAAAAATCCAGGATTACACCCCTACTCTTTTCAAGAAACACCCTAGATTTTAATGACCACAGAGAGTCAGGACCTCAGTTTTATATCTCATCCAAAGAACAGTGCCTGTTTACAGTATAGTGTCCCCATCACTATACTGGGGCATTAGGATCCACATGGACCACAGGGTGAGCGCCCCCTTCTGGCCCCACTAACACCTCTTCCAGCAGCAACCTTAGTTTTTCCCAGGAGGTCTCCCATCCAGGTACTGACCAGGCTCACACCTGCTGAGCTTCAGGGGGTTGCCAGTTGTGAGTTGCGGAGTGAAATGGCTGCTGTACTCATGCAAAGGAAACTTTGCAGAGTGTGTGACTCGACTGGCTAAGATTCAGTTCTTCAGTGGCACAGAATTCATAGCGGTCTCTCAGGAAGGCAGGTTTCTGCAGTCTAATATCCTTGCTCTCCGAACCTCTTTCTTTCCTGCTCTTTGCAGGTGTTAAGAAACAGAATTTTCTACTAGACAGACCATAAAGGGTTTAAGTCAGGTGCACCTAGTTGAGATTATTTTTCTTTCCAAGTTATGGTGAATCTCTGGAACTCCACTTCCCACATGCTGTATTACATTATAGAGCAGGCAGTTTAAAATAGTATGTACTGTACTGGGTGGGCTGGGCAGTCCTGACCTCACAGCAGCATTTCCAGGGTTACAGTCTTACAATTCCTCAAGACCAAACCTTAAAACACACAACCCTCAACCCTGTCTAAAAAACACTAACGGAGAAAAGGAACATTTCAGAAAGAAGGTAACATTTCAGAAAGAATACAACTAAAAGATCATAATTATTAACTGCATCACCTAGAGTGAGGGGAAAAAGAGAACAATTCCAACACTTTCTAGCAAGTTGTTTACTGTAACACCAAGTATGAATCTGTTGACTCTGTTAAAACCGAAGAGACACATTAACAAAAGCTTCTAAATTTACAGTACATTACGAAAATAAAGTTTTAATGACACAGTCTCACGATATCGATCCCCAATGATTCATTATTGATATTTTAATACATGGAACTGCTTGTTCTTTGTTTTGATGAGCCTACTTTTGTAATTCTGATATGCGTACAGTATGTGTCTATTTATAGTTTCCGTTACTCTCTGAGGCATACCTTGACATCAAAGCATTTGTCTGGGAATGTGCCAAACTATTTTAAGGATCTCTTCTCCAGCTGTTAAAAATAGCTACTGTCTGCACTCAGCTGCTATGATATACTGACATTTAGCAGTTCAAACGAGAAAAATAAAAGAATGGGAAAGTAATGTTTATTTATTTAGCATGATAAGTGGTGTCAGTGACATACCTGTACTGAATGCTGACTGTTATCCCTTTGAAAAAGGAGCTGACAATGTCCCAAAGAGGAATCTCATGCTCACAACTCTGATCACTGTCAGGTTAAGCCTCCTGAACACAGTCATGCTTCTTTGCTTAAAGACCTGAGACTTTTTGCTTGAATTCAAGTGATAAAACACAAGTGGAGCAGAGTGAAGAGTTTCAAAGGCATATGTTTACATTAACTGTTAACAACCTGACATCCCAAAATGCTTCATCTACAGGATGAGTAGGCTGCAGGGTGGGTTAGTGGCCAGGGTTGTGGACTGGAGAGTTGTGGGTTCAGATCCCAGGAAGGACATTGTACAGTAGGTGTACCCTTGAGCAAAGAACTTCACTTGCATTGTCCCAGAACAAGATGCTCAGATGTGCGAATGACTAATTGTAAATTTGTATATGAGAGAATTGGAATGTTCCAACTGCAAGCTCTGGCAATAACAATAATAAAAAAACTCATTATTACTAACACCCAGAACAGGCATCCGAGCTGAGGCTCAGCTATTGGAATCAAGTAAAAAAAGCCTTTCTACTCAGATTGTAAAGATGTACAGATTTAAAAGTAAGACATCCCTTTATTTCTCCTGAGATTCATAAATGCAAAGACAGTCACTCTGAGACGTTTTTATACTTAGATATCCAGCTGGGAGTTCTTATATGAAGAAACGTGAGGAAAATGATGCACCTCGCATTACTGTGCACTTACGCCACCAATGCAGTTCCCTACACCAGTAACTACAGTACACCAATCTACCTTAAAATAATGCTTAAAAACGTCTTTTAATTGACCCTCTATAGAACAGACCCTGAAGAATTTTACCAGTTATTTTGCCAACGATAACAGCTGTGCATTCTTCAATTTGCATTGTTTGTCTTTTGTGAGCCTCTCGACAAGCATTTCTTTATAAATTCACATAAATACCCTACCCAGCACAGGACCATAAAGAACAAATAAACCAGAAGGGTTTTATCTTTGCCATATGGAATTGCTCTTGGCTAGCAGGGAGCCTGATGTGCACTGACCCCCCCCCGCGCATGCATTCATTGTCAAACACAGGGCCTGGGGCCAACACAGCCCCCCGGTGCTCTTATCAGCCCCTTCACAAGAAGGGTTGCCAGGTGCTCCTTCACTTTGATATTGGGTCCCAGCTCACAGGTTCTCTATCAGAGAACTTCATCATCCTCAGGAAAGTGAGGAACACCAAAGCAATTCCAGAGAGTGAAGTGGATATCACAGATGCCCGATTCAATCTCTTCGCGGAGTCTGTGCAGCACAACTGTGCTGAGCTGCGTATCAAGCCAAGCTGCCAGACGAGGACTGCAATTGTGCTGCAATTTGTATAGGAAGATAATAGCTAATTTAGCACGGCACAGATACATCCTGTCCTCTCGGCATACAGTATGTATATTGAGATAATGCAAGGGCTCCCTTAATTTAACAATGGAATGCAATGAAACAATGTACCCTGCACTCTGTTCTCCTCCCCACTGATAGCTGATGTGTGGTGAGCGTTCTGGCGCACATTGATAGTGGTGGAGGGGAGTCCCCATTACCTGTAAAGCATTTGAGTGGAGTGTCCAGGAAAGTGCTATACAAGCGTAAGCAATTATAATTATCACACTATGGTATATGCATCGTACATGCAATTTTGATTCCTTTTTTCTGATTTGGGCTCACACTTTGAACAATCAAGGAACTGTACTGGCTTGAATGAGGCAGGGACAACCCATTGGAGTGAACACCTTCACATTTGTGATCAAACACTTCCAGCTTTTCCTTGCAATACTCTCACTTTTGCCAAAGTGTTAAAAAAGAAGTCAGACACCTACATCCGTGTACAGTACCAATCCTCTGGTACTGCAGGAGACCTTTGTTTCTGAATGCAGAGCTGCTGTTATTTGCATAGAGAATACTTTTATAACAGACAACAGATGACTATCCCATCTGAAATGGGGTGCAGTTATAAATGATCCGCCTAAAAAGAATCAAAGCTGTTGTTGGATCAACAAAGGCTCCTGTTGTGGTAGAGTAAGGTAAGGCACAGAAAGCACAGGGCCATTTTCAGTAAAAGCCAAACATACTGTAAGCAGTTTTTTAAAATGTTTTTGGTGTAAACTGTTATACAAAAGCAGCTGTTTGAGCAATACTCCTGATAAAACAATAGAATGAGGCACAAAGACTTGTGATGCTGTAAAAGATCCATTGCTCACAAGAAAAGAAGTTGTTCATTAGATTTCTTGTACAGTTAAAACATGTCTGCTTCGCTTCGTAGATGACAAATATCAACAATTCACACGTGAAACTGGGATGTCCTATCCCTTTTTACCAGCTGAGGTTTCAACCAGGTGTTTCCTTAATTTGCACTGTCGTCGTTCTTTATTGGTTTTTAAACACTGTCGCAGAGATCATCTGTTCCAATTAAAAACATTGTTCCAGTAAGAACACGTGGGCAGGAGTGATAGTTCTCGCACCACTTCCGAAACGCAGTCAGGCAGTGAGGCAGAACGTCACTCACACATCTCCACCTGGCCACCGACTCTGCTCTTTGCCATTTCTGACGTTGAACAAAACAGCTAGTGGATCAATCTCTAACCATATTACAGACAATTCAATGTACAGGAGCTTATTTTGAGTGATAAAAGTGTGAGTTATTCCACCATACAGAAGAGCAGCTATGTCACCCTGCAGCTCACAGCTCACAGCTGGCAGCCCTGTGGAGCTCAGCAGGTGTGAGCCTGGCCAGTACCTGGATGGCAGACTCCCTGGGAAAGCTAAGGCTGCTGCTGGAAGAGGTGTTAGTGGGGCCTGCAGGGGGCGCTCACCCTCAAGTCTGTGTGGGTCCTAATGCCCTAGTATAGTGACAGGGACACTATACTGTAAAAAGGTGCCAGCATTTGGATGAGATGTAAAACCAAGGTCCTGACTCTCTGTGGTCATTAAAAATCCCAGGATGTTTTTCAAAGAGAGTAGGGGTGTTAACCCCAGTGTCCTGCCCAAATTTCCCCCTGGCCTTTACCAGTCATGGCAACCCTAAAAATCCCTATCTATCAAATGGCATTGTCACTCTGTTATCATCCTCACTGATGGCTGGTGTGTGGTGAATGTACAGTATATGCCGACGCATCATCCAGGTGGGGCTGCACACTGGGGGTGGAGGAGAGTCCCCATTACCTGTAAAGTACTTTGAGTTTACTGTCCTGAAAAGTGCTATATAAGTGTAAGGAATGATCATAGTATTATTATTATTATTATTATTATTATTATTATTATTATTATTATTATTAATTTTCCTGTCTACTCAGACACAGATATGGCCATTTCATCCATAGTAGAAAATCAGAGTCAAAGACAGACCGCCTGGTTTAAATAGAAAAGTGTATGGCATTGCTGTTTGTTATCGCAACTGTATGTACAGTAGCTCAAAGCAGTAGTTTACTGCTGCCAGATCACACTGATCTACTAGCCTTCTTATAGAAAAAAAGAAACACATGATATAAACACTCAGCAGAAAAACATAGTGATAGAGAAAAACAACTTGCAACAGTGCAAAAATACGCTATTGCAGAAAGATTGATTTCCAAATACTTTTATCCAGCACTGAGAAAATCAGACTGGAATTTGTAGTTCATGCCACAGCCAAACAAAGGTCCAGTATGAACTACTCTTCAGCTCTCCAAGATAATTGCTCCCCCTGAATTGTGCATTGTGGAAATGAGAGTGGAATGTGACAGAAAATGAGAGGTGGAAGACTGGCTAAACCACCTTTCAGGCTGTTATGTTATGGAAGATTAGAAGCTGTTTTATCAAATTAAATTCTTCTTCAGGAACAAAGACCAACCAACCAGGAACAAAGCACATCCACCATAGTGGCTGTGCTATGAAATTGCATCACATCAGCTAGGGAAGTGAGAGGAGCCTTTTTTATTGCGGGTCTCTTCAGCACCAGTATTGCAGCACAGCTGTGCCTTTTGAGTCCAGTTGGCGAAGCCAGCTTCTTTCACTTAGCTGATTTGGAATTAATTATGTTTTCAGTGGCAAAGCACACTGGGATTCACTGCATGAAAAGCTGTTGATGGGGAAAGGTTGTGTTGCTCTTTGATGTTTGCATGGAGTGTGTAATTAAATTAAATCCGCACCCATGCCAAATGACTGGGTTTTGGAAAGTGCAATGTTCAGCACTTCAAAGGCTCGCAACAATCACTGCAACACTTGTTTGGGGGGGTTTCCATAGACTCTACGATGGGATTTTTTTATTCGAAAAAGAAAACCTTAGGGAGAGATGTTTATTTCTGAAGACAAAACCCGAACACAACACATACAAATAATCTCCAAATGAATTGTGATATATAAGGTGCTCAGGGGGTCCTTCTGAGCTAATAGTAAAATTAAGAGAAAGCTTGTTAACACGCAGCTAAAAACAGAAGCAGGCGCCTCCGGGAAAGTGCCCTGTGTTGTACGGAAAGCCATGGCGCACATCGCCGCAGAGAGGGAAGGCGTAGGAGGGTCTGACAGCCAGGCTGCAGTGCCCCGGAGGGAAGCATTATCTGTATCTAAGCCCACTTTTCTCCTCCTTGACAAAAGGGGGAAAACAGGAACAGATGCCTTCCAGTCCATCATTTCAGTTGAGGTCCTTCGGGATGGTGTTCATGCAATGGACCTTCAATGTCACCAACGCAGGCCATGTTCAGAACTCAGCTGAAGGAAGAGAAGACTACCGAGAGAGAGGCAAAAGGAAAGGGAAAGGCTGTTCCTCTGCTCTTGCTTCGGTGGTGTTACACAGCTCCTGCTCTTTACTGTAGCTCAGTCATTCGAAGAATCTGAGGGGTGTCAAAGAACCAAGCAAACACATTCTCCCAGCCAGCACTGGCTTGTATGCTGGCCCATAAATTAGAACTGTACTGTGAAACGTAGTTGTCCATCATGCATTCTTAAATAAAAACCCACTTTCGAAAGCAAAGCTAACATTACTACACTTTTTCCGTTCAGTAGAATAAGTGAATTAGCCCTGTATTGCCTTCCTCCTAGGCTGCAGTAAATGCATTAATTTCCATCTATTCATCCTCACAGCAGTGCGCATAAGATATGGGATTAGTCTTTTTGCTTCCCTCTGAAGTTTCCCTGTATCCTCGGAGGGGTTTGTTCACAAAGCCATTGCCTTCAGTTCAACATTTGATTTCCTTAGAAAAATCAACACCAACTTCGGAAAACTTTTTTTTTCCAAAGCTTAAGTTGCACAGATATTTCAGCACCTCATTAAACATTGCAGGTTTAAAATGCCCTGGGTCATGAACATTGTTAGGAATATTTTATGGATTAAATGGCATCAGATGATCTTCATCGGTTTGGTTTGTTTTGTGGACTGAAATAACAATTTCCTCCCAGCAAATGCTGTCAAGAATGTTTATTGGAAAAAAAAATCACCAGGTTAGGAGTTTGGGCTCATAATAGAAATACAGCAGCTACTACACTTACTGTAGATCTGGAGAATCATGAAGACCTTTTGTTTTCCAAACACATGCATTACTATATAATCACTGATGTTCAAATAAAACTCGAGTTTATTTCGCCTTGAAATTACTGGGTTTTGCCTGGGGAGCAGTTTTCTTATGCTCGCGTGCAGATTTTCTTTTGCTGTCTTATCCACTGAACTGTGAGACAGCTCCTATGCAAGATGAATTCTCCGTCTGGAAAGGTTTCTACCTTACCATTAATGTATTCCAAAATACATTAATCTGAAAGTGTAATGTTTCTGCAATTTAAAAATAAATACAAAAACATAAAAATAAATCCTTCGGCAATGCGTTCTCTTCTTCACGTCCCTGAAGCTGTCAATACTCTCCAGAGACACGTTTTGGAGTCAATACCTGGACTTTTTCATAGGCTGCAGTCCTTTGCACAGACGTTCTCAGTCTAATTCCCAGCTCCACACTGTTGAACATGAAAAACAAGAAGCCTCACTAGACATTAAAGATACAATAAGATTAGATTCAACAGAGTTCTGACTGCAGGCTAGGAAAACACAAGAGCGACTCTTCGTTTGTCTCCTATGATTATTAACACACTGCCAAGAGACACTGGGATGTAGCTACCACCAGCAAGCTGGCACTGACTGCACGTAGCAGATGACAGCTGGGGAGTCCTTTCTTCATCTGCCCATTTGTCAAAGTTTTCCATTTTATCTCAACTTTATTTACTTGATTTTTTTCCGCGTTTTCAACTGAGTCCTTGCTGAAAGCGAGTCCTTGACTGCGGCCGCCCCCAGGGAACCTTGAGTGAATTTTCTCTCTGCAGGAACACTATGGCTTCAGTGGAGCTGCATTCACTCAGTTACCATGCAGCTGCAGCACTGCTGCCTCGCATGTCCTTCCTAAATCGACAGGGCAAGGAGACAACCTTTCATTGGGCAAGCAGAGTGAAGCGAGAGTTGACAGAAAAAGAATACTGCATGATTTAGTTGATCAAAACTTCAACAAAAGAGGCCATCTCAGTTACATCTTGTTTACTGGCTCCCTAGCTTACATGTTGATTGTTCTGGAAGCACAGCAACTGTTGAGATAAAAAAAAAGATAGAGACAATAATACAACAGCCGGGTCACAACGCACCGCAGGCCGGGAGATGAAACAGCATCACAGGATACAGCTGGCTTTCCTTTTGAAAAATATTACAAATAAACTGTTCCATTAAGAAGACTGAATGAGGCCATAAAGCTCAGGGAACACTATAAGAGGGTCACTGGAATGATTGGGGTCGGTTTTTCACTCTGGGCTCAAATCAAAATAAAGAGAACTGCGCTTGCGGATAGTGAAATAGTCACATTACTGAAGAAAGATGAGTTTCGACAGATATTCAAAACCTACGCTGCTTCAAACAATTGTAAGACGCAAATCAAATGTTCTGCCAAAATGCTTTTAAATGGACTGCAGTTCCATCGTAACAAAGAAAACTGAGTGAAGGTGAATTAAAGGTGCTTATACTGTAGCTGCAGTGAGATAGACTTCACTGAGAGTTCACTGGCAAACTAGTGCAAGCTTGGGAGAAGAGCAGCGAGGCTAATCCTTATGCCAAAAGGTCTGATGTATACTGATGGAAAAAAGAAATGCAACACCTCCTCCTCCACACTGTGGCCCTCCCGTCTGCGTGGAACAGGCTGAAGAGTGACTCATCCGTGAAGAGGACCTGATGCCACTACTGACGAGTCCATCGCAGCCTCTGTCTGGCCCAAGCCAGTCGGGTGTGATGTCTAGGAGGTGTGAGCAGAGGGCCTCTGACAGGTCGCCTTGCTCTAAGGCTCTAAGGCCAGCAGCATAGAGCCTCACTGTCCTGTCACTGATGCGGGCATTGTGTCTGCCGGCAGTTTCAGCAGCAGTACGGGAGGCAGATCTGAAACGATCTCTCAGATGGACCAGTCTGATGTGTCGGTCCTGCTCTGGTGTGGTCACTCGAGGGCGACCGGATCTTGGATGGTCATCTGTCCTGCCGGTCTGCTGAAACCTTCTCTGCAGTCAGGACACAGTGGAGCGACTTACTCCATAGTGTCTGGCAAAGCCAGCACATGACACGCCAGCCTGCAGCATGCCAATGGCACTTTCCATTGCTTCTGGTGACATTAGAGGCATCATGGAATGCACACAAAACTGACTAAGTGTGGCCTTTTATTTGCAGTGACCTAAGCTTTGAATTAAGGCTTTTTTTAAATTTACCTGATCAGGTATTGTTTCACCTGGGCCTCGTTGGGTAAAAGTGCACTTAACGAGCTTTCGTGCGATTGGCAAGTTGCAATGCCTCACTGCACAAGCTGTGTTGCTGGTCAGAGGGCTTAAAACAAATTGGCAACTTTTGTGAAAGTACATAAGTTATAACTATAGTATTCTCTTTCCTGAAAATGTTGCGTTTCTTTTTTCCATTAGTATCTATGGAAGGGTTACAGCTGTTGAGCCTTTTTTAGCCTAGAAAATAGAAAACAGTTTTGCGGGTTGAATGAGGCTTTCAAAAATCCCTTCGGGAGTCATTCCAGGTCAATTCAATACCAACAAAGAGAACACAATCAGGGACGATACTTAGACAGGGAGTGGGTAAGAGACCCATCAATTCCAATGCCAAGATTGTATTTAGACTTTATATTCAAAGAGGCTAATGTGCATTTGACCAAATGTTGCATTATCCAGGTGGAACTATAGCATCAGATTAAATTATTAAATGCAACTTAAGTGCATTCATTTAAGCCAAGGCATTTGATGAGCACATGAACCACTGAAAGCAATTTTTTAAGTGGATTTTATTTTTTTAGAATTTATGAACCCATCGCATATACTTAACACAAACACCGCACAATGACAGGTTCTTATGCTGAGGTGTTAAAGTTACTGAGAAATCTAACATAAAGCAAAAATAAAAACACATGCACACCATCCTGGGCATGTGACGAAATCCAGGATAGTTTTAACTGGTGTCTTTGAACATGGGCTTTCAGAGATGCTGGGTCACTGACAACACTGTTGCTGTTTAAGTGTGGCAGACTCCTGCTTCTTTCCATTAAGCGCTAAATTACCCCAATCAACACCACTTAACCCCTCCTGGGCTTCTCCTGTGAGCGACTGTCTCACGAGGCACCCTCCTGCCTATCTGCTCTGATAACTCCAATGCTGGCATCGTCATCCCTATACTGTACCTCCACAGCTCACCGCTGAAAAACACCCGAGAATGGATCCAGCAGCTGCCGAACCACTGGCACTGTGCCATTTCTTTATCCTACTTCACAATCGGCAGCGTTTCACTGCAACGGCCAGACCCAGGAGCTGTTGAGAGATGCAGGAGATGCCACCAGCCTGGCTGAAGGCAAGCTTCTGAGGGACTGGCCTGACAACGAGAGGTCAGTCACAGTGACGGACAGGAGCGATACGGAATGCCCACCCTCCGTCCGACAGTACTAATTGAGACGGACAGGCACAGAAAACAGACCACAAGGCAACTGCTGGAGGTGTACAGTGAACCTGGCAGACAGAGAATCTGTAAAGTTTTGCCATGTGATTTCACATCACAAGAGCAGAAGCTGTTTCCACTCTCACTCTAGCGCAGGTAGGAAAATAACTCCAGCACTGGAAGCCAGCCAGAAGAACACCGTGTTTTACACTAATGATTTTGTGCGGTTAATTCTGCCAAGGTTTCCAAATAAGTTTTGTTTCAGCAATTAAGATTTTGTTGGAAGGTTGTTATATGAAATAAGGGTACATCTATTTAGAAATAGGCAATTTACCTACAGTACACAGCAGCATATTGCAGGAGAATCTGGTGCCTGGTGACGTGTAGTCTCTTACCAGCTGTGCTGAATTGGATCCTTGAAAATGACAATGTTGTTCAGGCTGAGGCTGAGAACGGGCCAGTGCCCCAGACATACCCCTTGGCAGATTACCAATGAAGCACGCAGCATCAGAGGACTACTGTCCCGGGAGGCTGTGAACCTTGGGCACACAATCACATTCTTGCCGGCAATTCATAACGCATGCCACTCTCTGGATAACACTGAAATCGCAATTCTTAACACACACAGTAATTGTTATACATTAATTATCTTTGCCCTAACAATACCTATTCTAAATCTCAGCCTGTCAAAATTGTATAATACTATGGTAAAATCATGTCAAGTTTTCTACATGATAAAATACATGACTTTGCTTGTCATACTAGATAAGTGTTTAAATGAGTGCTTTGTCATTGTAAAGCTGTCACTTTGGGTAATAATGGAAAATGACCTGCAATTAAAACCCCTTCGATCCACCCAGCATTTTTTGCTCAGTATTTTTAATTAACCCAATAATCATGTTTCCCTTAATTAATTTTCCAGAGAACCATCACCTTAGTTCACCCTGAAAGCCAGGCAATGATGACACCTGGCCTCCTTACAATTCACCCAGAAACTCAGAAACATGGCTGAAGATCTACAGATTTCCACCAATCTGAATCAATTCCATTACAGCCAATGTTTTAACAAGCCTTGAATTATTGAATTACACCTGATTAAGTTGGAGTGAATAATTAAAGGCTTTATTTCAGAAGATGTTACCCGCTGACTTCCAAGTCAAGGACAATGCCTGCTCAGTATTCACCACTAATCTCCAAAAGCTATCAAGATATTAGTGTTTGAATGGCTTTGCTGCTCCATGCACAGCATAGGATTCTATGCTTATATAATGCGGAATCTACATCTGAATGTGGAATTTCACAAGAAAAGGTGAATGTTTCTTATAAAGGTGCTTTGTGTTGTTATGGCATTCACTTATTTTAAAAATGATTTTGTCACAGCATAAATATGACATGAAAGTCTTTGATATAGTAATCAAACCTGTAATCCACATACTGCAAAAAAAATTGTAGTCGCTCACAAAAAGTTTTTTTCTCCAAAAAAAAAAACACAGAATGTGAAAGAGTATAATTAGGAGTCCCCACAGTATTGTTTGCACTTGAATTTTAAATTAATCTGATAGGGAAAACAAACAATTCACATACTTATTTGATGGTGTGGGCGATGCATACCCAGAACAATGGGAACATGCACAGGCACCAGACTAAAAGCATCTAAAAACAGTATCCAGTCTCAGAGATCTTTCGGTGCGTCACTTTTAGACATGCAAATCCAAACCGATGATCTCTGTTAGCAGAACAAAATGAAATTTCACACAAATTGGGTTAATTACAGACATACAGTAAGAGTATACTTACGGTATGAGGTGGTGGAGGGGATCCCCATTACCTGTAAAGCGCTTTGAGTGGAGTTTCCAGAAAAGCGCTATATAAGTGTAAGCAATTAATTATTATTATTATTATTATTATTATTATACATTGACTTATCCAGCGCAGGAATGTTCTTATGTTGTGCTATAGGTAACATGGTTTTACCCAACTGTTTTTAAGGGGTAAAACGTACAGTATACAGTAAATCCTCCATGCAACGGACCTAGAACCAACAGCCGACTTCTGTGCATGCTAACTGTCTGGAAAGCTTCTGGATCAGGGTGATATTTCGTTGCTTTATGAATGAATAATTAGAGTATGGTGATAGCTTGGTATGCATATACAGTACAAAATATCATTTGCATCCTCTTAACATGATGTGGTGTAGAGACCTCTTCAGATGCCGAGTCCTACCATGTGAACACGAGAAGAAACTAGCTCATTTGTTCTCTTTGCAGGAAAAGAAAATGCTTTTCACGATGTCTTTACTAGCAGTAGGACTGCAGTTTTACCAGCAAACAGCAGAAATAGCAATACTAGCAGCGGCTATTTAATTTGGAGCTACACCTGATTACCAGCTGACTGACAAAGGATCCATCCTGAAAGGTTTTTAAGGCTCAGTCTCATTACACAAGGGCCACATTATCCTTTTCCAACAGGAGGCCTGTCGTGCAGAAAAAATTGATTGAGCGCGCGGATTGTCACAAAGCACCTTAATGGAATTATAAGTTATTTCACACCAAACCTCCTGAGGAGCAGTTTCATATTCTACCTTTGCAAGAGTGATAAAGGCCTCAGTCTGCAGCTGCTATTGACATATTGATTTGTTATGCTTCCCATACTCTAGTAGGCCAAGCCTCAGCAGGGCAGAGACGCCTTCATCCCTCTTCAGGGCTGTGTGGATGAACTGCACAGGGCACTGCACTGACGCTGGGTTATAATGGCTCAGTTGTGGCTTCCCAAAATAGACAGGTCAGTGATAAAGGTGTCCTGTTGGAAAGGGTTTCACTAAATCAAAATGCCCTTTTTTCTGTTATGTCCCAGAGACTCCTTAACAATGACCGGCTCTACCAGGCGTCAATTTGTTTTTCCCTCTGCGTTTGGCGTGAGCCGGAGTAGCGTTTCTTTTTTAAATTGATGCACTCTCCACTGCCACGCCGTTTGAAATGTGAAAACATTAAAAAAGGCAACAAATAAACAGCAAAACAGAGAGAGAACGCAATAGGCCTGCAGAAGGCATTCCCCAATAAAACACTGTGTAAATACTGTAACACAACCCTCAAGGTGCTCAGAAGAAAAAGACTTAAAGGAGAAAACCGTCAAGAAAAAAGCTGTCTTCTTCCCCTTTGAGGTTTCACTCACCAGTCTGTTAATGTACTGGCCTGAGCTCACACCAATCCCATGTGCACAAACAATTCACTCCACAGTGAACTCCCAAACCTGGGCCAGAGGAGCACTCATCCCCCTTCCCCCCAAAAAAAACACTCGCTTATGAGATGCAAAAAACTGAAAACCGAACAGCCACGTCGCACCCCTTCACCTGCTTCCCTTGTTTTTTTAAGGGTCCGTCAGAGCAGCATAACTCTATGAAATGACAGCTCTTCCTCTAAAGTCAAACACTTGCCCTGGATGCCTCGGGGAAACCGGACCTTGCTATCTAAGCTCCGTGAAGCTGGCCCAGCGACAAACTGCACAAACGATGAAACCCACCCGCTACAAGAAGGGTCCGTCTGTGCTACTCTCGTTTCCGGGATACTGTACCTCCTTTTTTCGGGGTGTGGCGTCATTCAGCCCCCCCACAACGACGCAGGTAGACCGTACCGGTGTCATTCGTTAGTGCTACTGTGCGTTTGTTCTGTTGAAAGTAGCACCTGTACTGCTTTTCTTCCCGAGATAAAAGGCTTTTTTTTTCGGGGAGCACGTCACTCAGCCCCCCCCACACAGACACACCCAAACCGGTCTGAATCGTTAGTGCTGCGTTTGTGTCATTAATAATTTCTTTCCCGTGATATACACGGGACAGTAGTGTCCTGTTTTTTTTTTTCGGTTATTCACGAAGCTGTGTACAGAGAACTTTGCCGGTAGTAGCAGTCTGTGAAGTTCGGGCTCTGAATTGCTGGATGCAAGGATAACAATGTTTGCAGTTTGTTTCTTTATTTGTCCCGGGGGGGCTAGTAGAGGTGGTGGCGGTGTGGATATTGCATTTCATACCAGTATGTTCTGTGCATTTGTGTGAACACTAAAACAAACCTCGTCTCCTACTGTAGATCATACTGTAACCACAGGCGTTGGCGTTTCAGCCTTAAAAAGCGAATTCCATTTTCTTTAAAAAAAGGCTTAAGGTGCCACGTCATAACACCTCGTAGCGGAGTCAACGTTTTTTGAAACTGAAAAGGTAAAATAAAGTTTCTCAGCGTCCCTTTTAAACACATTCGATTGAAAACCTCCACACCCTAAACTAATCTGCGTCAAGTGTGCCCAATGGAAACATTTCGTTAATAATGAGCAAATAAACATAATTTGCATGAAGGAATTATGAAACGCACCCGAACTGAAATCAATTGTGATTTTTTAAAGGAAAATCTGCGAACTGCTACACTTTTAAGTTGATCCCTACTTACTGTACCGTCCACGAGTCCATGCGAAAATTACACTTTTTCGCAATACATTTTTCACGTCTCGCTTGTTAGAAAGTGTGACCTTTTAAGAACCTTACCCTTATCGACTTAACGTTTAGCACCGCCGCTGCGACTGATCGATATTTTGTGTGTGCATGAAACTCACTCTGGTATGCAGACCGAACAAGCTGCTGAGGCTTTTTCCCCGCTGTCCTGTATTTACTGCGTCCACCTCGCAAAGCTGCACTGTGCATATTCATCACTCCTACAGATACACCCAGAGCTTGAAGGTTTTGTGTTGCTTTGACTGACTTTACGGAAATTTACAGGCATTTTCAAGAACATTTGACAAGGTGCCCTAAATCAACAGTAAAATGGCCACAGAGAATTGTTTTTCATCGAGTTAAAAAGGGTCCATTTATTCTTCTTCAATAACTCTATATTTAAGTCCTGGGGATGACAGGTTTTTACATTGCTTTCAAATCCAAAAGATTACATTTGGTGATCTCACTAAATGAAGCTGGTTTTTTGTAAGCAATACCTGACTTGTTTTGGGTCAAGCATTTTTATAACAATTTTTTTTTCCTGCCAAAAAAACTGTAACACCTGCAGTTTCATGTCCAATATGACAAAATTTCATTGACAATATGAAAGGAAATAATTCTCAAGCACACTATGTCACGACTTCAAAACGGCCACACAGCCCCCACCCAGTGTTAATTCCATTCTTAGAAATACCGAGGAATTATTTTTAACTGCAAGATGTGAAATAACACCTGATGGTGAAAGCTCTTACTGGAGGGCGTTAGTTACATCACCAGTGCTGACACTTTCACACTGTGATTTAAATCTAGCTGACGAGTGGACATGGCTTGACATTTTCATAGGACCCATCATTAGCCAGATTTTAGAGGGTGCCATTTTTTAATGCAGCTACAGTACCTTAGCTGCACTCTTTATCCTCACTGCATATCTTATACTGACCGAACAAGCAGGATTTACATCTGAATGCATTCATACAGGCCAGCATCACCAGTTTAAAATGTTATCTAGGAATCCGCAGGGAGCAGGTGCAAACCCAGTAACAGTTTTGACGGTGCAACATTAACCTGCGTTAAGCAGCACGTCCATTGGCAGAAGTTGTACTCTTATAGTGCACAGCTCCACTAGCACTGTGGCCAGAGAACATGCCCGGCCTTATTGGCAGACAACGTTTTTCACTTTGACAGACACTAATGATGGAGTGGCAGAGACATCTGGGTGTCATGGTTGTCTGCCGCTTTTTCCCCAGGCAGATAATAAAACAGATTCTAATTACGTCCTACAAAAAGCCCTGTTGTGCAAAATGTCAGTATGGTGTCCGGGGAGCCGATCCTGACTCCCGAGTAGTGTGCATTTTGGACCCTATGCAGACGATATAATCCGGAAGTGACTGGAATAGGACTTCAAGCGAAACACAGCAGGAGCAGGAGGGGATGACAGACAGGGGGGCGTGACGGCTGTGATCTGGCGCTCAGGGGGCGTGGCGCAGGCGATCAAGTCCTGAGGTAGTCCAAAGGGGAAACTGGGGCGCAGTTCAGGGTCCAGGAGCTGGGAGATCCAATCCGAGACAGACAAGATTAAAACTGGAACGGGAACAGGCACAGGGAACCAGCAGGATAAAAACAGTAACGAGGCCAGGCGCTCCGAGCCCCAGACTCAGGCGGTCAGGACGCCGTGATGAAGCCTGTGCCGTCAGGTCTGTCCTGGACCCGCTGGTAGGCGAGCTTCTGGGCATCCATCTCCCAATGCAGAGCAGGGAATAGCGGGAGCACCGGGCTTAAATAATAACAAGGAAAACAAGGGACAGGTGCACATACAGTAATGAACTAAAATAGGAAAGGGTCGGAGCGCCTTTAAGAGGAGGGATGACGATCGTGACAATGGCATGGAGCAGGAAGTGCTGAAGTTCCACTGACGAACATTTTATATGGATGTCAAGGAAAAAAGGGTTAAATGTGCAACCACATTTCTACTGCAAATCCGAGCTTGGTGAGAACAGCAGTCCAAATGCCCTAAATTTAGAGTCATACCTGACTAGAAGCAGTTCACTCTGGGTAAAGAATGGATGGTGTTGTCATTTTATGATAAAGCGTTTATGAAGGGCTGTGAGGAAAAGGCTCATTTTCTGCCCATTGCAAGTGCTCCCCATGGTGCTACAACAGGTTCAGTACCCCAACAGCTTTATCACAACCACTGGCACTTAAAGTATTTAATGTCATGTTCAATAGTTTAACACCACCTCTCATTTACTAATACAGAAGAGCAATGCATTACAGTTAGCTGTAAAACATCAATGCATTGTGCTGATCTTTATACTGCTATACATCTCTCACTATTAGCAGCTGCTTTTAAAACATTTAAATCCTACTTACATAATGTCTTGTAATTGAGGGTGATTCATTGTGAACTCGGGTTTCTTGGGAGTGAAGAATTTTAGGCTAAAACTTCAGAAAGGCACAAATACTGCAGCCCATACGTCTTTATCAAGGGGGTAAATTAGAGCCTTAAGAAGCTTTTAGCAGAATTGAATTCAGTCTAGCTTTTCATACTTAAACACGCAGGCTTGCACATTTGCTGTGATTGTGAACGAGATTCACAGCATGAATTGGCTTTCAAACCAAATGCAATACATAAATTTTTCAGCTCAGAGAAACAACAGAAAATACAGACTATATACAGTACATATCCTGTGAGGACATTATACAGTACATGTGACAAATAAGAGAACAACTGAAGGATGTCCTCTTTCTTTTTGTTTTATTTTCTAAAAATGTTTTTTACTGTTTAGATTTTGGCTTTAGTTGCATCAATGTCTGCAAACAGATCCTTGCAGAAGCCTTAAGAATGCTCTGCTTTCTATCCTGACTAACAAAATACATTCAAAGATGCTGTACTGTTCATATTTTATTAAGAGTGTTCAAGTTGTATTAACTAGAGGCCATCATGGACAACATCTCCCATCCCCTCTATGACAGGCTTGCAGAAATGAAGAGCACGTTCAGCAATAGACTGATTCATCCACGGTGCGACAGGGAGCGCTACAGGAGGTCATTCTTGCCTTCTGCCATAAGACTGTACATCGCATCCACCTTGCGTCTGGGCAGAGGCAACACTGACAGTGACCTGTTTCTGGACTGAACACATCTACACATCTACTGCTACATCTGTTCTCTTTCTTTTCTTTTCCCGTTTACAACCATTTTTTGTCCAATATATGCCAGGGACCTGTGCAATACATTTATATCTATATTTATATCTATATCTATATTTACATCTATATTTATATTCATATGTGTGATACGCTTTTTCTGTGTACTGTTCTGTTCTAGTTCTAGTTTGTTCTTTGTGTGTCCGGACTGTGAGTCACTCTTTTAGCGCACCCCTCACTGTACTGCTTGTATTGTATGTATTGTACTATTATTATTATTGTATCATTCGTTACACTGTGGCTGTGTTGTGTGTGTTAAGCTGCTGTTGCACTGCAATTTCCCTCACGGGATCAATAAAGTATCTTTCTATCATTACTGACAAAAACCTGATTTTACCTCAGGTTTGGACAGTTGGCTTAAGTAAAAATTTAAACGTCTGAGCAACTTGCAGCAGCTTTCGGTTGCATTTCTTGTACCCAACTGTGTAGTTTAACCACTGTAAGTTATAATGACTCCTGTTTACCACGGAATTATACTGACCCTTGCTTTGACATGCTTTGAAATAACTATTGTTTCAAGGAATGACTTGGTGTTAGCTGCCCAACAGCTCAATATGGGTTGCTTGCAACACGTAATGTGTAAGGCAGACCACTTACGTCAAAAGAAAACCATTTTCACACTCAGCTATATCCAGTGGCTTTCTAGTCAAAGAACTTCAGAACTGCTGAGAGATAAAGGAGGTTCAGGTCATTTAGGGTGTATCTGTTTCTTCTCTAGCCTCCAACACAAACACAAAGAAAATATCACAGGGGAAAGCAGAGACTACAGAACATGGAAGACAATTCTTTATACAAAGACTTTTGTAACTTCTTTCAAGAAACAGCTGATTGAAATGATTAATTAATCAGTTTAATTATAATCAGCTAGATGGCTAAGTGGCATCTTCTTATTTACAACACCTTGAATTAAATTTATTGTATGTGGGTTATGATAACTGACCATGCAACAAGACTGTTATTCTTCAAATCAAATGTTATAAAACCAAATACTGTAAATACTGGTGTTTTTGCTTTAGTTTCTGAATTATAAATAAATCCTGACTAAAGCCCAATACTTTTTTGTCTTAAAATTTGTTTTATGTCCTAACTTTCTTGATTCAACTCCAAAGAAAGGAATTTGCTGTTACAAAGTAGAAAACTAGGATCACCTTCAAAATATCTCCTGTGGACATAAAAAAGTCCTCCATCTGGAAACGGATTAGGGAAATAATCCTAAATGCTGTGGAAGGAAAAAAATCTCTCTTTGAGCAAGAACAAAACACAATAATAACGTACTGTAAGAGGAACTCAAAACTCAAATTTCCATCGCTTCTCGGAATGAAGCTTTGATTATTTCACTGGGCACTGGTTTAGCGGGGAATTATATTTATATAGTCATAGCTTTAATTTGAACCTATCAGTCGACTACTGATCACAGAAAAAACACGTACTATCACACAAATGGGCTTTTGAATAACACCACAAAAACATCCAAGGATCTTATCAAGCTGTTTCAACAGCATGGCTGGGCAGCTTGATTCTTAGAGTAGATACCTGTATCGAGAGGGAAAGGGGTCACTACAAAATTTCAGCATCTGAAAAAAAAATCTTCTAATCTGCTTGAACTGCCATGGTTCCATTTAAAATTGTGTACAGCAGTTCAAGTACCTGGAAACTGTGATAAGAAACACTATGATCAAAACAATGTTCATTGACATTTCGGTAATTTATACGATTTAGGCAATTGACTGAGCCTCTTAAAGTATGGTGAACTTCATCTTGCTGTGATCGAAAAATTTAAATGAGGCTTAATGCATCACAAAAACAGATTGCAAAAAATGAGATAGGGGAATACATCTTATTATTTGTTGCTATGCATAAACTGCCTTTAATCCACTTCCTCCCTTGGAAGCACGGGTTGGCGTCATTCTCAGTATGCACACTCTCCAAATCCAAAATCCCGTGTGGAACCACAATTCCATCATGATGGCTGTGTTCCTGAGTTCCTGGTGTGTCCTGTATTTTCACCCGAGCGGCTCATGCGCCCGCTTTATGTTAGACAAGAGGAGATGGGTGGCTGGCTTTCAAGCGATCAAGGCCTTTCAAAACGAGAGGAGGGAATTTATCTTTCCGGGGATCCCAATGTAATCAGTGTGGTGGGGAGAAAAGTGAGCAACACAGCTGCAAACCCCACAGTCCCTCTATTTGTCATTTTGGCTGCCAAGCTGAGGCAGTGCCTGCAGCATAAACCTTGCAGAATGTCGCTGTGATATCGCCGCTGTCAATAGTCCACAGCATTAAGTACATTCCATTTTAGTTGCTCCAGTTTTCTGATTGTCTTGGCCTCGCTGCTAAGGCAGGGATTTCTCCACTGGATTTCACAAAGAGGCTGATTTTTTTGGGGGGGGTTGTAGTAGCTCCAAGCAACCCAGCTGTTAAGCAGCGCGGCAAACTAGAAGGGTAATAATCCCATTGCGGTAAGAGCCAGGAGACCTGCTCGTACATGAACAAGATGTTCGCGGCCATGTTTGCGCGAGTTTACAAAGCTGTGCGGGTCTTGCAATATCCTATTCCACCTCAGTGTCCCTGCTGCCCCCATAGGTGAGTGGGTTAGTGCCCCTCCAATCCCCTTTCCAGAGGCAGATCTCTTCCCTCTTCCCTCCAGCACTATGTTATCAGTGGAGTTGCTGAACCACGAAACTCTGGAGCACTCAACCCCCCCAGATTCCCTGCACTGACCTGGCTATGCCTCTGCTGCTAACAATCCTCTCCCACCGGCTTCCCATCCCTCAAACCTGAGGGCCCTCAGCCAGTGCTGGAAGATTATTTTAAGGAGATTTAAACGTCTTTTCCTACAAAAAAATACCCAACGGAATACGGAATAGTATATAACAATTCCCTGTAACGATCTTCCAGCTATTCCATGTTGGCATTAGCTTCTATTATTGAATGCGCAGCTGAAAAGCACGTACTTAAAGACCTAGGGTCTGAGAAAGTAAGTAAAATTCAATGGTCTTTATTTTATTCTCTTTTAAATTCCTCAAGAGGATCACCAACACTACTTAATTCCCTGCAGCACCTGCTGTTCTGCACAGCTCCTGTTTTTTTTTTTCCTCTCCAAGCAAGAAGCCTGCAATCTCAGGCAGTGTGGATGATGGGTGAAAGCTCTAATTAAACAGGTATCATTAACCATCTCAAGTGTCTCTTGAAATAAAAAAGGGGGCAAAATCACACAGCTGCACTCCGGGTGCGCCTCTCGTTTAACCATGTGCTGCTGGGAAGATAAGCCTGAAAATGCCAGAGATGCTATTAGTCTTCTGAATGGGGAAAAGTGGGAGTTTGAATTCAAGCATCCATTTCTTTTCTTTCCTTTTCTTAAAAAAACACAGCATGACTTTGATGGAATATATTTTTTTGAATGCCGCTGGGCATTCTGCGAAGTCAATCGCTGGTAGTCTTTTTTTGGCAGGTTTGAGCATATTTTACAGTTTCCAGCATGTCTCTTCTGAAAACAGTCCTGTCATGGTACTGCAAGGGAGCTATCAAAATCCTTGAGATATCGCTGCCCTGTGATGTTCATTGGGCTCAGATGGAATATAAACATTTAGGACTACAAGAGGGAAAAAGAAATAACTATATTTCTTTGTTATTACCATTGTGATAATTGTATACCAGAGGTATAAGAAATGAGCCTGGCGTTACATGAATAAGTAAGTCAGGTAGCTGAAACACTGCCCTCTTTTAGAAATGCTGCTGTCTTCTTTGTAATATTGCTATAAATACCAAACTTCCCAAAATTCCCAGTACAAATCAAGAGCAATCTTTCCAAACTGGAATCCAATCCCTGGTTCAACAACATATCTAAGAAGACATCCAGCAAAAGAAAATTGTAAAGCTTTGTTTAAGCCAGGAGCTCTCTTTGATGCACATCTTTAGGAGTCCACTGAAATACTTCCCAGCAAAGTAACCTGTATGAAGAAAGAGGAACCCTACACAGAAAAGCCAACAAAAGAAGGAAGAAGAAGGATTTCATTCTTTAGTATGGAGAGGACGAGATACAGCGGGGCAGAGAACCATAACTATTATGTTTAATTTTTTTTTAAAAAAAAGGACGACCATTATCAGAATATTGAACGCCAGCACACTTCAAAATACAACTTAATAGATTTTCCCATCTAAATGATAATAATCTGAACAGTTGTTTCAGGATTCTCTTGACTGCTGTGGTGATGTACAGCCTTTTTTATGGCAGAAAAACTGCGCAGGCTCACAAACAGTATGAAAGATGTTGATGTTCATAACTTTTTTCCTCAAAGGAGCCATTTCAGCTAATTAATTGCTGACAGTATTCAGATCAGACGGTGCTTCAAATCCAGTTGAAAGATTTTCTCTTCCATCAGAAGAGGAGGTGTCTTGCATACCAACACGTGGAGCATCGATACAAGTTAAATCTCTATCAACAGTCGAGTTCAGTGGGGCTCCTTTAGATCAGCTCCAAGTTGGGCCTGGCTACTACAATATAAACAGGGGCATGACGGGCATTTATGATTTTTAAAATTGCGAGGTAAGGTGAACATTAAAACAGCAGTAAAATATTTCACAGCATTAACATAGATCTGCAATGTGAAGCTGCTGAATTACAGTAAGAAATCATACAACATTTGACTACCGTATATCCAAACATTTGCAACGCAAAAACAAGCACAACACAGAGTAGGTATTGTACAACCACTGCCATATCTCTTTAACCGACTTGTATGTATTGCACAAAAAAGTCTGATGTGGACACTCCTGCAGAGCAATCTGCCAGGTCTCTCTCCTTCCAGCAAACAGAGACTCCTTCGACTTGCAGGAAACCTGAAGGCTGGAAGTGATTCTCTTTGAGTGTATCAAAAGACAAATGGCTCTGCGTGGAGATGGAACATGTTGACATGCCTAATCCTCTCCCCATCAGTGAAGCCAAGTAATTCACAACTGTTGATTCCCGATCGTTCACGAGTGATAGAAGAGGGGAGCTTGAGATCGCCAAGCGGGTCGGGGCAGCGCCAGCTGTTCTGCGGGCACTGTACCGGTCTGTGGTGGTGAAGCGGGAGCCGAGTTTGAAGACAAAGCTCTCGGTTTACCTGGTCGATCTACGTCCCTGTCCTCACCTACGGTCACGAGCTGTGGGTAACGACCCAAAGAACGAGATCGCGGATACAAGCGGCAGAAATGAAGTCTCTCCGCAGGGCCGCTGGGCTGACTCTCCGCCACAGGGCGAGGAGCTCGGCCATCCGGGAGAGCCTCAGAGCAGCTGCTCCCCCGGATCGAGAGGAGCCAGCTGAGGTGGTCTGGGCATCTCATGAGGAAACCCCCCGGTCGGCTTAAGCTGGAGCTGTTCCAGGCACGTCCCACTGGGCGGAGGCCCTGTGGCAGACCCAGGAGACGCTGGAGGGTTTATCTCTCTCGGCTGGCATGGGAGCCCCTGGGGATCCCGCAGGGGGAGCTGGAATCTGCTGCTGCGACCCTCACCAGGAAAAGCGGACTGAATATGGATGGATGGATTCCTAATTGTGTAGGTGAAAAATAAATACAAGTTCACATTGTAGAAAATACTCACTTATCCTCCTGACACTCATTTTACCATGGCTCTGCTCTGCAACCAGACTTGTGACTATTTTGAATTTGAATTTAAACTAAGAAGTCAGTCCTCAGGTACGGAAAGAGCTTGTCTCTGTAAAGAAGCCAAGGCCGAAGCAACAGAGGAACGAGAAGAGAATCAGGGAATCAGTCGTGGTAGCAGTATTAAACTCCTGCGCTTCTGCAGCGATGGGCCCTTCAGGGGACTGAAACCCAGACAGTCTGTGTGCCACAGCCATCAATCATTCAACCAATCAATCAATCACTGAAACCAGTCTACCGGGAACTTTGAGGGAAATTGAAGGCTTAGTATGGATCAGACGGACTGGAGGATGGGGGCACTGAAGACAACAGTTTGAAAGAGATTCAGCAGCTTTGCAAATGGCGCTTGGATTTGTGTCCAGGCATGGAGATCAGTGAAAACAAATAGCAAAATAAAATTGGAAAACGCTCTTAATTACTGCTTTAGGGCCCCTCTTCCTTGTAAATATCTGTGTGTTCTCTTCAATGGGCAATGGTGTGATGGAAAGGTGTCTGTTGCATGCATTTTAAAAACCACGGGACACAGCTACAAGTGCCTTAGGAAAAAAAAGATGCTGTAGCACCCCTCCCTTACAATTACAGTATCAAGACAGAAAGAGATTTGCATCAAGCCTATAGCAGTCCAGTCACAGAAAGCTGCATTCACACCATGATTTATCCTGAGGATGAGCACAGCATCCCTGAACAGTGTTATTTATCGATGCCACACATTGACAATGACAGACTGAGACGAAGTAACGAGGACATAAAACTCAGCTGGCTGTGAAGGGAGTGACCGAGGGAAGAGAAGGGTTTAACAAATGTCTTGTGAGACGCAGAAAATATTTTGAACTGTTAGTGTTTTGGAAATGTACACCACAGGTTCATGCTGTTCCATAAACGTGAGACAGCTGACTCCAGCAGTGTGTTGAAGAATACTCTGCCAAAGATCATTCCGTGTCTGGCGAGGTTCACAGGAAAACTCAAGAAACACCAATGTGTTAATTAAAAAAAGTACCCAGAAAGCAGTGGTAAGCTAGCTTTGATCCTGCGTTAAAGCACCTCTGCTTTGTCAGACAAATAAATTAATCAACATATACATTTGTGTTACAAATAAGCAAGTCTGTGACAGTACAATTTGGCACACTCTTCAACATTTGGTAGCAACATACAATGACTACCCCTCAGAAAAAAAAACTGTTGTTTTCATTATGATCTACACACATTTTTAAACCCTTCTAAGGCCATTCTGTAAAGCAGCTATTCCCTAACTGTGTCATTATCTGAGATTGTTTTTCCTCTGGACGTTCTTAATGAGATGTCGGGAAAAGAGATTGCTTTGGATGATCATCAGATACTTAATTACCAGCAGGCCCACGTGTCTTTTTACACTGATGTGACAGGTGGCCCCCTCACCCCTCACCTGCATGTGTAGCACTCAAAGCCCTCTCCCTTATCTCATCTGTGGCCTGGCTCTGCACCTTCCTCTGTGCATCTTGCGAAGAAGACTCCCGCTATCTGTAAGAGAACAGATGGATTCGCTGTCAAGAACTGATTTTGGGATAAACAGCACGTGTTTCCTTTCTCTGTAGTGCTTTTAGAGTGGGGATTCTAAGTCATGACAGGATAATAAAAATCAGAAGATAGAGTTAAGCTTTTGAAATAATCGCAGATGGCGATCTAGAACTTTTAACACACCAGAAAACATATTCAATCCCTCCCTTAGGCAGACAAACACTGCCCATTGTTTTATTAAAGGATATTCTTCCTTTCCAAGTGCTATACAGTACCTCTAAAAAGAACCTATTGTGGTTTAAATAAGAGCAGTTCCAAATTTTTTCTCAATGTGACATAAAAAAAATAATTTTAAAGAATTATTTTCAGTCTTTTTAACTTTTAAACTAAAGGAATCTGTATGTTCTAAGAAACAATTTTTAAATGAACAAAAATGACACTTATTTACTGTATATTAGTTTCTAAATAATGAGCACATTCATGAATAAAATACCTTAACTTTTGATAATATTGCCAGAATGAATTAGTTTTACATGCCTTGTAAATGTCCAAAATGGGACCAACTATCATGCTGTAAATTCTGTACCCTACGGAGAGAAGTACAATGATTCAATAAAACGCTAATAAGATTAAATAAGATGATTGATTGCTCCAAAACAACTGAAATGGGAACATTTTTAATAAGATGACTCTGTAATTTGGCTTTCTTCATCTCTCCAGATTCAGCTCTTACACTTAACTCATGAAGCAAAAGTATTTACTTCTTGAAACCAACATTCATCCCTAAAATGATAGACCACAGAGAACCAAAACACAACATCTTCAGATAGGAACAGTCTTCAAAGTTATTAATGAAAATGGCAGATTGTAGCACTATATCTTGCATTTGCATGTAAAAGACAAATGTGTTACAGACTGAATTTGGGGGGTTTTAATGACATACTGTACAATTATTCAATTTGTATTTCTATCCAAAGTGACTCACAAAGACAACAAGCACTGATGCATCTGAATGACAGATTTAAGTCACCTACTCAACACCACACAAGGATCACAAAAGGGTCTGTTTCTCTAACACATTACACATGGAAACACCAGACGTTTTACAGACCCCACCTTACATACAGCATAAAGAGTTATGGGCATTAATAATTTTGAATGATACTGAATAGGTTCATGAAATGATACTGAACATTTTAACACCAGAGCACAGGAACAGAGAAAAAAAAGTCCTTAGCAGATATGGAGTATAAGGTTATTAAGAAAAGGGTGTGTGTGTGTCCTTGGGAAGTGGTTTGAAAAGGGCTGTCGACAGCTAAGTGTTTGATTTATGAGGGTAAAGCCAGGAAAGACAGATCTCTGGGCAGAATTAGGCAAGAATTTCAAAATAAGAAGGGTTGGAGCAATTATCAGAGAATGATTCATTAACATGTCTTCAGCTATTATATTTGTGCAATGGAGAAAAAAAAAGTAAAAAATGACTTTGGAAAAAATAGAAAAAGAAAGCACGGTCATAGCCTGTCTTTCATAAGCAAGGATTTTAATATGGTAAATTACCCTCTGCTACCAAAACTAGTGCCACACTTAATTAAAGTGTTTTCCACTATAATTGCCACAAATTAAAAAATAACTTCTAACTGTACACACTACACAGTTGGCTTTGGAAACGAAATTCTTGTTGGAATTAAATAATCGCAAGAAAGGAATAGTAGCCTAAGCAATGCTTTGAGATAGAAATCTCCATCAATAAAGTCAAGGTCACCTTTGTATGGTACTGTAGCTACACAATCAGATGGCATCAAGTCACAGGTGCAAAAGCTCACCCACTGTTTCAGCTTGAGGTCTTTGTAAACCAAAGGAGTGACAGGAACTCGGTGGTAATTCTGAGATCTGCTTCTTTAAATCCATCACCAACTGGACCTACGACAACATTTAGCAAAAACTGAAGGACACTTCTTGGAAGTGGTCAGCTCACCTCTTTGTTCAGTGTGTAATGTTTAATTTATTCACCCTGAGAGAAGGCGGCAAGCCATGGATTTGTCTGCAATCACAAAATGAAAAGGAATAGACTCAAGTCATTGCTTAAAGTTATAATCTGCACAATTCCGTAAATCATATAAGCACAACTTCTTAAAAGAATTAAAGGCATGCCAGAGCTGATCCATACCAACCACGTGACTGGCGATTGTGATTGTAAAATAAATGTTCACAAGTTTTCTTTTTCTAGAATTTTAGAATCCCCATTTACTAACCTGATATTCATGTGACACAAGTGTTCCTGGGTCCAGCCCTTACTGGGGATCTAGTGGTGAACCTTCTCCAAAATACCAAGAGTCCCTGATCCACTGGAATGCGAAAAAGAGGTACTGTACAAAGGGGGTGCCCCACAAATGTCCTGTACCAGGGCCCATCTTTCTCTAGTTTTCTCCAGCTCAGGCAGGGGTTAGTGCTTCATGTGTCAATGCTTGAAACTACCCAGTCCCAGCAGTACTTGGGGGAAAAAGAGGCGAAAACACACCGCCCACATTGCAACCAGCCGTTTCTGATCCAACCCCCCCGGCAATCCTAGCATCTTCTCGAGAGGCAGAGCTTTCACAGGTTTAAGATCATTTCATCTTTGTTTTTACAACTTGTGTGCATTGCAAAATCTACAAATACAGTCAAGTCACTTTAACTCTCTTGCAAAAAGATGTTTTATTAGAAATAACCGGGGGGCCGAAGTCATGAAATCGTGTCAGCAAAAAATAAAAACGGAATTTAATTTGGTAATTTTATTTGAAACTTTCTGAAAACTGTCCTCCTACCATATTAAATACATTAAAATTTTATTTTGGAAAAAGAAATCTGACAACTTGTACTGTAGGTTACGAATGAGTTTCAATATTCAAATATTCCAGATGTGAAGTAAGAACCACAAAAATACTTCTAAACTTTATATACTGTAGCACATTGTATTTTTCTCATGTGACTTCTCCCCCAAACTCTTCAAGGCCTTAAACAGCAGATTCTATTGCTGCAGAGAATGAAACACAGGGGCCCTTTAGCCCGCCCTGGAAGAATTCACACATTTCTGTACTGGGGTCTGGGGCTGAACTGGGGACACTAACATATTTATTATTTATAAAGAAGAAATCCAAAAGAAAACAGGAATGTTCTGAGTTGGATGTAAGTGCCTTTAGACTCATTTAGATACAAACAACACCATGAATTACATACCTAGTAAACTGAGAACACTGAAGCTGAAGGAGATGAGCTGATTTTAACCATGACTGCGTTCTATGAGATGCAGTCAAAGGCTTCATTAAAGATAATTCACCTCCCAGCTGCATAAGCCAATCATATAACATTACTAGACTGCCAGACTGGAAGTCAAGTTGTCTCTCCCAGAGCATGTTCACTTACTGTATCCTGAGGCATTGACTTTTTTTGGGAATGCCCAGAAGTAGTTAGGTTTTGGGAACAGGTATAGTCAACTTCAACCACTATTTAAAACGAGGATAATCAATACCCTGACCCATTACTTTGGATAATTGATCACTCTAATCTTGGCCACTCAAAGCATCTGAAACAGATCTGATTGGTCAGCCTCGCTTTTACACACAAAGGGTTGTGGGTGTCTGAAACAAGCTACCCAGCCCTGGTTTTGAAGCCAATACCTGGCTTCGTTTTAATAAAGGCCTAGATGAAATTAACTAATGTACTAGCAAGGAAACAAGCTAAGATGGATGGAATGACCTTGTCTCACTTATAATCTTTATGTTCTCAAACTGCATTAAAAGGAAATGTCTTTAATTCCACACTCCTCCAGAAACAAAAAATGTTTTATGTTGTACCACATATAAATGAACTAACATCATGGCCAAGGAAGTACAAAGGTTTTTCTTCAAATGACAAATTATTATTTCCCCTCTTTGTGTTCACGCACGACTGAGAATGGAAAATATTTTGCAAAGGTAATGTTCAAAGTTTAAAAGTGAATTATTAAAATATCTCAGCAAGAGTCATCAGATTGAAAAGATCTCTCCATCAGACACAGTCAGTAGGCTGAAACGTCTTTTTTGCATGCAGAAATGTAATTTAAGAATGATCAAAGTCACATTTGTGTGACTCGCGCAGCAGAGGGAATGCTGAGCGATGCTATCTGTTAAAATCATTGTTTACCAGGCTCAGATTCTTCAATGCATGAAAAGATGCACTACTTCACATTCGCACATGTCCAGAGAGAGGGTATACTGTGTCCTATTTAGCCACGACTCTTTAAATATTGATTCACCAGTTATATAATTCTACTTTTAGTCTGTTGTCTGATTCTTGGGGTTGGACATTCTGACTTAATAGGGGCTGCATTCTGCTCTCAAGCTGTCATGTTGTGACATCATTTCAGCAGACGGACACAGGCAAGCCTCCCAGCTGAAAAAAAAAAAAACGACATGAGAAAACAGAAGTCATACCTGGCCCAAACAAAGGCTGTCCAAGAGGCTCAATGTCACCAGTGCTCACTGACCCCATCATTGCATGATTCAGATTTCCAGGGTGGGCTTGCAAACAGAAACTGCTTAATTTGTGAATGAATCATCTCTCTGAACAGGTCTAAGCTCAGCTTGTGCAATTTTACTTTGTTTCACAGCTATTCCTGCTGGGAAATGATTGAAATCATGTGCAAGGTTTATTAGTTGTAGAAGCATTCACAGAACCAATTATTAAATAATTAAGATTTGGGGGGTGGGGGGGCAGTGTTTATTAAAAAGAACAGAACCAATTAATCACGCAGTCCCAAGCGAAACCACATTTGTATCAGAAAACACATTATGAACCACAAAAAAAGTCCATTGCTACAGCATTTAAAGACTTCCGAATCAAATAAAACACAAAACTACATATTCCTCGGATGAATTGAATGGGAGAGAAAAGAACGACAGACCATAACTGTTTATAATGAAAAGGCCTTATCTTTAATTGAATATTCAGAACCTTTAGAGGATGCATTATTTTTTTTTTAATATGCCCGTGCAATGTGCAGGGATTACATTTCGAAATTGACGTGCCAATGATGCAAATGACAATCATTTGTTTACAATATCTGTTAAGTGCGCTTTACTTCAGCAGGGAGAAGGGGATCCTACTGATAAGAATGACTGCAGCTGGTTTCTAAAGCATTTCTAATGGGGAGAATTCTTTTGAAGGTGGTTCCCTGAATAGAAACTCCATGGCTCCAGTACATATAATGGAGAAATTAAACAGCAGTTCAGCCCAGGGGGTCCCGGTTACAATTAGAGCTGCCAGTCTGACATGACATACTGTACACTAAAAGCAAAGTTACAAACATATTGATTAGAATGCAAATAATAATAAAAGCTATACAGTGAGCAATATCATTTTTTTCCCCAAATAACCCAAGGTGGGACAGCACAGTGGCACAGTGGTTAGCACTGCCAATTAATTGCCTTCTGAGAAATTTACTTTGTTAAATCCTGGGAACTTTCCTTTGCCCGGGTGTGTGTGTGTTTGTTTGTGTGTGTGTGTGTGTGTGTGTGTGTGTGTGTGTGTGTGTGTGTGTGTGTGTACACTGTGATGGACTGACATCCCAACCCTACTTTGAGCCAACTGTTTGCCTATCAGGACAGGCTCAAGCCCCCCCCATGACCCTGTATTGGATAAACCAGTTAGAAAATGGATGGAGGGGTAAGTGAATGGATAAATGGTACTGCATTTCCATTGAGGAGTGCAACACTGACTGCTGTCAGCCAGATGATTTTACACACAAGGACCTGTTTGCTATCTGTGAAGACGGTGGAGGACAGCTGTTTGGGGTGGTTCAGCTGGTTTAACATGCTGGGATTAGCTGGGTGCTACTGGTGGTGTTGGAAGGGAGTCCCCATTACCTATAAAGCGCTTTGAGTGGAGAGTCCAGAAAAGCACTATATAAGTGTAAGGAATTCATAATAATAATAATATTGTGATTTCCACTACATGTTCAGGGTTTTCCTATATGGCTGATCACTTTCTCCTGATTTCCAACACCTCATGACATAGGGCACCAGTTCTCTCTCACACCTCACTCTACAGTATATCATTCCAAAGCCAAAAAAAACATTTCAAATGAATAAACTCATCACCATAAAAGAGAGAAACACGCATGAGCTAAATCCCAGCATTTAGATATATAGCACATCTGGAAATTGAACTTGGAATAAGCCTCTTAAACCTACATCCCACAGTGGCTTTGTGCTGATCAGGTGCGAAATTAAGGAGTACACTTTGCTGAACTAGAAATCTGCTTCAAGGTAGCACACAGTCCATTAATCCTCTTCAACACTAGGGGGATTTATGCAAAGTGTGGTATGCCTTACCTAATGATCAAGTGTTGGGACAGTGCAAACTCTGTAACAATTGTAAAAAAAATAACACGTCAGGATAGTGAGGAAGGGCTTGTTCTGTGGGTAACAATATATATACTCTTCTTCTGAAAGGCATCAGTTACATGGCACATCAGAATGGATAGCTGATATTTTCTGAATGCAGAAAGGGTTGTTTTTTAATGCAAAACAGAGAAGACAACAGTAATAATAAGATGAAATCAGACATTCCTCTGCAATTGATTCTCCTTTTATGATCTGGGCAGAGCTTGATGGCTTTACTGTACATCTCGAAAAAAGAAAAGTGAAAGCCCTAAAATTGGATTAAAGTTTTAAATACCCTGCCCTGACTCTGTTTAATGGAATTAGAGTGAAATACTGAGATTAAAATGCATTTCAGGTTGTAGTCTGAGAATTATCTTAGAGGGGGTTACCATCCCAAGCTGGCTTTATTGACCTCAGCTGGAAGTTAATCAGCTCACAAGGATTAGCATAACGTCTCTCCTCTGAAAGTCAATCTCTTGATGTCAGTTTGGTCATATGGCCCACAGTGTAATACATTACTCTCTCTTTAAAGGTGTGTCCATTTTTCGTGTGTAATAATTGCACAAATAGATTTCATAGAAAAGACTTGCTTTAACAGCTATTTAAACCTTTTCCCTGAATCATAACCTATTTTTTATTGTTATTACTTGTCTTTGTGAAGACATCCTGCATTCATCAATCTAATAGCTAATTACAAAGGCAATACACCAGTTATAGGTTCAACAAATGACAATAACAGTGCTATGTGGGATGACTGATGGCGAAGAACAGTTGCATTAATAGAATTCTGAAGATACTACTACTAACTCTGTTGTAGTAGTATGCCATACACCTCCAAAAGCTTTTAAATCAGCATATTGTTTTACAAATACTTAATTTTACACCCGTTTTACTATGACTTCTAGCTGATATTACAATAGTTACAGTGGTATTACATTGGCTGGCATTATAATGTTCATACTTGCAATTGCAATTGCAATTAGATTAGTGCAAATATACTTTCCAAACCCACAGTTCTTGCTCTGAGGCTCAGCTTCAACCTTGTTTTTTAAACACATGTACTAATAAATTTGTAGTCTGGCAAGATGGACTCTAATGAACACTAAATTTAAAGTTTGCTAATGTGATTTAAGTACAGTAAAGGGCAGCAATTTCTCTGCAAATTGCAGCAGAGATATACTGTACAACCAGCTTCGAATATAAATGCCTTAAATGGTTCTCTGTGGAAACCCAGGAGCGTGCAGTTCTGTTAGCAGGAGAGCACCTCAATGATTGAACACCATATAATCTTTTCATTATTTCCAATTTTACAGTTAATTCAACTTCCACATCTGTTTCCCGACAGTGGCCACAAATGAGATGAATAAGGGACATGCATATGACTGTTGCCTCCTGCATCGGCCCCAATAATCCAGAAATGACAGACTTAAGACCATGCCATTAGCTGACTGGGACTGGAAAAAATAATGGTTCCCAAAACATCATGGAGTCACCTTCAGTGTAGGAATGAAGCAGGGGTGGATGTCAGGGGGGATCAGTGCTTTGAGTTCAATGCCAGGCTTGAGAGAGAGCTTCCAACATTACCTGTGAGAGCAGCAGCTGTCCTCCATCGCCTGCTATCTGAACTGTAGGCTGGCAGTGAGCAGGACAACCACTGGCTCTGACAGGCCTTCATTCCGAGAAATGGGCATTGTATGCTCTTCCTCTATGTGCACTGGCATCAGGGCTGAAGCAGAGCTTACTGGAACTTCAAGTGGAAGGAGCTAGAAGAGGAAAAACAATAATAACCCGACATTAAAATAAAAAAAAATCATTTTCAAAGTCAATCTATTTACCGCTGAAACTGAACAATGACAGCGAGAACTACATGGCCTTTGTGTTATAAAATGAGATTTGTGAAGTTTTAACCTAATACACTCATATTTTCTAACGTTGAAAAGGCAGATCCAAAGCAAGAATGAAGAGATCTGAATAGGTGAGATGACCTTGTGTGCATCTTATATGAAAGATGCCTTTCCAAGGCAGTTATTTCATCTATAGCTGGATGCAGAACCTAGATGCAAGGTGACAGAACCAATTAGCCTTCAGTTCTATAATGCATTATCTGGTCCTTATGGATTCTATCCACAGAGAAACAGTAAGGTATAGAAATACCACTGATGAATTAGAAATGCTAGTTGGTAGAAGAATAGCAGTCAGTTCTATTCTGCAGTTAGATTACTGGAAACACAAAAGCATTTAAAAAAACATGTTTTCTTTTTCCATTGGCAATGGATGAAATAAAGGAGGAGTACTGAAGAAAGCAAGCCAAGAAAGAAGAAGAATGTATTTCTTGCCTATTCTCATTAACCACATGGCTCTCGAGAGCAGGGGGTGTAGCATCAAAAGAAGATTAAGATGAAGATAAAGGACAAAACACTATCACAAGCCACCCTTACAGCTAGATGTCAGAATGATCCTGTTAAAAAAATTCAGAGCATAAGAACAGTCACAAATGAGAGATGTCTGCCCATCTTGCACCTGTGTTAGGGTTAAACACCTTTGAACAACATTTTTTGTTTTTGCACTAAGACTGTATAGCTTCACCACCCTCAGAACAGGCTGAAAAGTGTCTGTAATGGGATTCTGTCTAAAAAGGCTTTCATATCTTTCACCCAATGGGTTTTCCTTTCTAGAACTCTAATGTGTTGACTGCTCTCCATAATTCCTGTCTAATATTGGTTACAGCATCCTGAACATATCCCCTGGTGCTAGTTGGATGATACAGGGTTTCACCTGGAGCTGAAAACAGACTGAATGTCATGATGTTAAATACTGTAGTTCCCAGGCCAAACCTGTAGTAATGTAGCGAGTGTGGTTGTGTGCCATTAATTCTATCTTATTGATCCCCTAAACCATATACAGTCAATGTAATCATTTCCTTTCCTTCAGATCTTTAGCTTAAGAACAAACATACATATACACAATGACAATTTTGGAACTGAATAAAAGTGCAAAAGAATGATCACATCAATGACAAGAATCAATATAAAGTTGCTGCAACTGTATTCCAAAGTCCTTTCTATAATAGAAACAACTTCTAAAGAAATCCTATCAATTACATGTACAGTATACTCTAAAAAGCACACACCATATACCCTTATCCTCAAAACATTAATAATGCATGACCAGCCCAGATTGCAAGAACATAGCCTTTTCCTCAGTCCCTTCAGCATTAATGAAAGGACTGGAGATTATTATAAAAGATCAGAAAGAGTGTTATCTTCCTTAACAAGGCTCTTTCGGAAATCTTTGAACACTATGAGGGTGTTAATTTCTAGCCCCGTGCTAATGTACTGACAGTGCAATAAAGCAACAAGATCTGCTGTGCCTAAAGAGTTTTCTGGTTGAATATTTCCATAACGCACTCAACAGTCTGGCATGTACTACAACAGCAGTGCAAGGTTTTGCAATGTCTTTCCTTTCTATGAAGCGAAATACACACTAACATTTGTGACAAAACAGTTTCAAAACAGGCATTCAATAATGTTAATAAACATCACTTTCTGAATCGGAAAACCACAACAAGCTTTTAACTTGTGTAAAATTTTAATACAAATGGCCCCACGCTAAGGATAATTTAAAAAAATAGCAATTAAAAGATGAGGAGAAGGGGTTTAATTATCCTTATGTACTGTAAAGAGCTAAATTATTCATGTACATCTGCAGCTTGCAAACCTAGGTATAGGTCTCATGTAAAAGTAAAACAAAAAAAGTGCAAATGTTTATTTGTCTGCATTCATGCTGTGTAATTGAAATAAAAGGGTATAAATTATGCAGGGTGCTTTGTAATTTAGATGACTTTAAAGATGATTAAGCCATCTGCAGTTGAATGTAAGAGAATGTAACATGGCATATCACGTCAGAATCCCCAAAAGAGAAACAGATACTATTGTCTCTGCTCCAGAAATTGGAGAATTTTCACAGATTACATTTTTGCAAATTAGTTTTAATAAGTATTCGAAGAATGGGTGAACAAAGCATGGCAGAAAATTTGGGTGGAAAAAAATAATTCTAATTGAAAATCAAACAAACACTTGAAAGAACTCGTTTTCTTTGTGTTGCTCATTGTAAATTTGTTCACAAATGAGCAATTAAGCTGTCTTTGGCATTCAATGTATTTTAACAAACTCATCTTAAGCAAGGTCAGACGCACTTTCTGTGGATCGTCTTGTATAATAGGCATTTAAAATCGAAAAAACTGATCTTTCCCATTAACTAGCCACTCTATGACTTCATAACTCACTGAGTAACGATATAACACAGCAAAGCCTAAATTGTAGTAGTTCAGGTGGGAAGCTGTGTCAGCATGTGTAGGCTGCAAAGGAACAAGTAATACTGCAGGTTTATTCCATGCTGAAAAGAGAAGAAAGAAAACACAACGTTTCGGCCGTGGAGTCTTCACACCTGAAGAAGGCTCCAAGGCCGAAACGTGGAGAGAGAGCAAAACTGTGCATTCCAAATAACGTGATGTGGGCAGAAGAATGCATTTGCAAGCACAAACCAGCCATCATTTCACAGTTATCTGTGGCTATTTCTGCATCAGGCCATTCAGAGAAGACTTCTACCTGTACCGTCCATCCAGTTACTCACATTTCATATCCCGAGTTCCGTTTCATCTCTCGTTTTTTCTGAATTGCACTGTGATAAAATGAAAACTTTTCTAAAATAACCAATCTTTTTCTGTGATTCAAGTACCTTTTCTGCTCATGTGTTAATTCTCAGTATGAAAAAACTGCAATGAATTCTGAGCAATCTTTTACATAAAAATTAAATTATGATAAAAAAATATTCATGCCACATTTCTAAATGCCTTGAATGTCCAAATTATTAAAGTCTTTTTAACTGGAATTTTAAGTCTTACACTGTTGCACACTTGCATGGAGAATTACACTCCTTTTTCTTAAATTGCCCCTACCCTGAAGCTTGATACTTACAGCTATTTGTAAAGGACATTTAATTTGCAACTCATCCGTAAATTTCTATTCCCTTCCCCCTATTTGCCAGGCATATTTTTAAAGTTTTGTTGTCTCCAAAGCAAGATTTGCTCCTGGCCTTTGGGAGTTGTTTTACAAATTCTTAGGTTATTAAAACTGACGCAACGTCCATCTTGGAAAAGCTAAAGATGTTATTTTCGCCCCAGTCCCAGTTTTGACATTTCAGCAGGATGTAGTGTAGAGAAGGAAACAAGTCGTCCCGCGTCTCATTTAAAAATAAACGTCCTTTCAAGTCCACAAAGGTGGACATTTTTCAGTTCCTTTCTGGAATTTCTGGTGCTTTCATGGCTTTTAGTCTACACTCTAAAGCTGGAATGTGCATTGGTGTAGTGCCAACAGATGAAGCCAAGTGCACTGAATTTTACTCCTCCGAGTCAGTCAGGGCAGATATTGAGACGTGTCTCTCACTCACAAAAAAATGGCTCAGTAAAAACGACACTTTCATCTGATTACCGCTTGCCCCCAAAGTATCAGTCGTGTGGTGCTGTTAACAAACCACACAAAATGCAAATGCTAATTGATTACCACAGCTTCTTTTTATATCTGCGGATTCTGTTGTTTATATCAGCAATTATACACTCTAACAGGATGCATTACCCCTTTAATAATTGACCAAGGTTGCCTGTTCTTCTAAGAGCTTGGAGCTACCGTATGCTTAAAAAATGTCCAGAGTGAATTACATGCCAGGGATTGCTTGGATATTTCTGCTAAATAAGCTTTCATGGAGATTCCACAGGGGCAATGCAGCTCATCAGGCCTCTAAATACCCTACTGGAAGAGAACACTGAATCCCCAAACTCTGCAGTTTTAAGGAGGTATGCATTTTAGTTTTTTTAATTTGAGGGGCAAACACTTGCCTGCCCTGGGTTGGGAAAACATGACTCCCCCTGCACAAAAAAGGTGTGTCCATTTTAATGGCTGTATCAGTTCCCCACTGAAATGATGTGCTCAATTAGAAGTTGCATAGCAACATTTTGCAGTTTACTGTGTGTAAACGCATGTGCATAAGGTAATTCAACAGCAGATGTGCTGCAGGATTTGACAGCAAAGGAATTAGCTTATTTGGGTTCTCTCTCATAATGAAAACACTCATAACCTCAGGAGAGACATTTGTCTGAGAAACTGCTGAAATTACTGATTATGCACCTCAGCTGCTAAGGTTCATGTTTAAGTTTAGCAAGCTGATCATGACTACCATTCTTAATTACTGGCAAAATCTGTTGTTGGACACCTGACTGCACCTTCTACTGTACTTAAATGAGATTTTGGTTTCACGAGATTTAAAGGCTTTTAAACATTTAGCTTAGCTTTATGTTCACTGCAATAACACAGCAAAAGGTTCAAATCACTATTGACTGTGAGGTCTGCACATAAAATCAATTTATATTTTTCACGTGCTATATGTATAGAACCAAGAAAAAATGCTTTTAGATGCTTGGATGCATAGAAAATAATCTGGAATAAAAGTCAAGAGAAGCTAAAGTATGCTGAAGTTGCAGAACATACTTGTCAAACCCCATCTGGGATAATGCTAACTTTTCTGCTCTGCACATTGTAAAAATGGAAAAAAAGAAGCCTTTGAGAATATCCAAAGAACAGCAACGCAACTCACTTCAGCACTTAAGGGGGTGAGCAATGAGGACAGAAGGAAGGCAACCCACATTATAAGACTCATGAAAAGAGAGATCTCATTGAGTTTTTTTTATGTTAGGGGGGAGTTTTTTTTAACGCTTTATGGTATTTAGGGACCTGAAAGTCCTGCCAATAGAAAAAGTCTATGGACTCTGAATCTGTGATCCTGTCCAAAGACTTTGTCATTAGACTGTGGAATCAAGGTGGGCACTGTCCAGAGTTTGTATCCTAAAGAGGTACATGTGAACTGCTTGCCACTTGAGACTTAGTCAAGGCGCACACTAATTTATGTGCATGAAAAAAAAGTTTTTTGTTTTGTTCCAACACACATAAATAAAATGTGCTACAATAAATTGTACAAAATCTATTAATGTTTTCAACTGGGATTTTAACCAGTAGACTGCTGACATAGCCTTGAACCAACACATACAAAAACAACTGGCCCCCAGTCATCCCAAACCCTTGATCCAAATGCAACACAAACAGCAGGAGGCTATGGAAGAGTTGCCTAGATTAGCTGAGGAACTGTACTGCGCAAGGATGTCCTTCATTTATCCCTCACTGCTCAGATCTGCAAGCCAAAACAGGTGTCAGTCAGCATCACAGCTGCTGCCACCTCGGCTTGTGTCACGCAGAACTAAAATCAATGACGAAGGAGATCGGATCGCGACTTGGCTAGACAGCCTGTCAAACTCTCCCAAGCTCTCGCAACACCAAATGTCACGCAAAGCTCAGAGACAGAACTGAAGGCTCACGGGTACAAACACTTCCCTTGTACCTTGACAAGACTGGTTAGATCAGGGATGTGCTAAAATGAGTTTCTAAAAAAATTGCTTTTTAATGAGTGCTCAAAGTGATAAAAATAAAGTGTGGTAGTCATTCTACCATGTATTTTCTACCGTGGTACAGATGTTATTAATTTAAGGAACAAGAGTAAATGCCGACATGCTCTTCTAAAGCTCAATCAGTTTTATATTCTTTTCCTAATGCATTCTGTTGTTCTATAAGGAACACACTGTGAACTCTGTTATTGCAGACTGCCCTGCTCAATTAATTAGGAGAAAAACAAGAAAAAAACGGAATAATCTAGTCTGTGTGGGTATGCAATAGTCTTGACAGCATTAATTTATCGTGAGGTGGGTACTGCTGGATGCCTCATTAAATTAATAGATGAATGCTATTATTCCACACACTTTCATTACTGTGTTAATATATTGTATAAAAAGAATTACAGGGATAAAACACACCAACCTTTCATGTCTTCTCATCAAAGCTGTTTTTCAAAGAATCCTGAAAAAGTATTAAGGCACTGAAATTGTACAAACCTAAAATGCTTTCATCCTGAATTGATAAACTTCAAGCAATGCAAAGTTCCTTTACAACTGTAGAGAAAACGACATAACATTTCTTAGATCCTCCTGAGTCTCTGAAAGAAGTGTTTACAATGTGTCCCGTAATATGCATACACAGAGAAGAATCACCATATAACTTTCCCTGAAACACTCTGTTATAAGGCAAAATGAGAATCTGTCTTGACAAATGTCCTCAGTCTGGAGGGCTAGTTTGTCTCCAGGTTCTCTAGGTCTCTTTGAAGCCCTGACACCTAAAGGAGACGATAATGAGCTGATATGCAGTAAGTTACAAGCTGAACTGGAATGGAAAACCTAGAAACCAGGATTTGAGGTGCCCTGTCCTAAACTGGTGCTAACCTTAAAGTTTGGTTGGTATGTTCACATCCATCCATCGTGTCATATCAGCAAAAGTACTGCTCTGTAAAAAACCTGTTTAAAATAATGTTGGAGTTCTGCTATCTGATTGCTAAATAAACATACACAAGGGCAAAGGCATACATTGAGGTAATATCTTTCTGCTACCCTAATAGAGAGTAGCAAAGCAGTAGATTTTAGTTATTCTGAAATGGCATAACTAGGCATTATATAAAATCACCTTTGCCAGATACAGCATTGTTCTCCTCATCTTTGTTCAGTCTCATTTGTATAATTACAATTCTCCCCTCTGTTCAAGCACTGCCTTTCCTGCTTTCAAAAGGCGATTCACACTCACAGGGCCGAGAAACATATTTACAGGAGTTGGCACCATTAACAACTCAACCATTTTGCCGCCTACAAAGCAAGGCTCCCCCTTGTAACTTTTTTGCACTATCACCCACCAAAAAGTAACGTCCAGTTTCCTTTTTTCCCCCATTTTTTCTTCCCAGTTCCATTATGTGAAGTATTTGCATCTGCTGAAACTGGTAACCCCTGCCTCAGACAAGTGTGTCTGAAGATAGACAGAGCTCCTCTATCCCCTAAAACACACCTTTTTAAACCACATTATTTGTACTGTAAATGACCCTTTTAGCCAAATAAGTTTTAAAATGGCAGTGCTGATGGAAAAAGCCTTATGGATTTGGTAGGGATGGGGATCTTTGAAATATCTAAGTGGGATGAGGCCAGGTTTGATCCTTCAAAAGAGAAACGATTCAAGCGATTCATTTAACGCGGCATGAATTATTCACAGCGCATCCCCTTACGTGCTTGCTAATTGGCACTTCCTCGCCGGAAGATACAGGATGCGGCTTGTGCTGACACAGCCTTAAGCAGAAATATTCTTTCAGGTCCATAAATGAAGCAACGCATCCACGATGATCAATAGAGCAACAGGTCAGGTTTTCCCCAGGCCAAGGTCACAGGAAAGCTTCTCGAGTGGCGATCGCATCAACGTTTCTACTTGTCAGCTGCCTGAGGGTGGTGCCATTCTGGTGTTGTTCCAAGAACTACTGTATAAATAGTACCAGTGCCTTTTCTGGTACCATTACATCATCTGTAAATATATTAGGACGTCTCACATCCCTTATTTCAAATCTAAACTCTCTCACTCTTTCTTGTACAGAAAACAGTTCACTTATCCAAACAGGTGTTATTTTTACTCCTGGATTGGAAGTTGACTCAAAAACCGATTGTCATAGGAAACTCCATTTATGTGCGTATGTTTTAAGAAAGACAGCATATGGATTTAGGATACAATATATTTTTCACATCATTTTGATTGATCATTCACAACTGACCTTGGTGAGCTGAGTGACTCTGTCGTACAAGCACTAAATAACCTCACTAGTGAGAACGGTGTATAGGGCATATGCGGTCGGGTTGAACGTCAAGCCTGGTGAAAAGTAAGAATGAAAAACGCAGACAGCAACAAATACTGTTTGTTTAGCAACAACTTAGGTCAATTTGCATGTAGAAATAATTCATCCTTTTTAAACAATGAATCAAGATTTGGTGTAGAACCCCCTTAGCAACAGTGTTGTGTCGAGCAGACTAATCGATGAGGTATTTCAAGTGAAATAGCCGTGGCATGAGAGTCTTTTGGCTGAAGACCTCCACTTATAGTATAATAACTGAAGACTGAAGAGCACCTCACGTTCTTGTGAGCTGATCCTGACATGATAAAAATTTCAGCAGAATAACATGCCTACTCTTGCTACAGCAGATCTGTAAATGCATCTTTTTTAGAAAGTGGCAGTTATTACCACAGATACCCTAATCGCCAGAAGGCATGAACACTAAGCCTCATTCTATCTGCAGGATGATCTGTGGTATCCAAGGCTCAGAAAACGGTGAAGAGACATGTGTCTGACCAGGCTCTAATCCCACAGAACAGCTACTGGCCTGTGACTTTCATAGTACACCCATCGCTGATGACAAATGTTAATTGACAATAAACTTACTTATATTTACTTAGTATGTCACTGCTCCTCAATAAAGTGCCATTACACCTGCTATGGAGAAGATGTTTTCCTTCCCAGTTGCAGAGATTTGTTTATTTTAGTGCTCAGTATATTTCCCAGTTTCATTCACAATAGAAGTGTTCTCTTTAAAAAAATTAAAGAAAATTTAGAATTAAATCCCACTTTTCTCCTCAAGGAATGTTGTGCGAACACTATAATCTTCAGTGCACATGTGTAGGAAGATTATTTTTTTCAAAGGGAGTCTAAAGCCCAAAGAAGTGATTAGATATTGTGTAAAAAAATCCCCCACAAAAGAACATACTGAAAAACATCTGAACAGAACACTTAACCCTTCTGGGGATTCAGAGGAAGTCTTTGCTTACCCGAAGGCAAAAAGTACAGTGGTGTAAACAACCTTTCAGTTTAAAATAAACTGTTACTTTTTTACAGGGGAAAAGTCAATGCACAAGAATCACACACTTTTTTCAAGCTAAACTAAGAGCACAGAACGGATTCCCTCAAGGTAAGGACAGTAAGCTAAAGTATGGCAACAACTGGACTGGAACAGCAGAGGTTTGAGAGCCCTCCTATGTATGGATGAGCACGGTACAGTCAATGGAATAATGGAATAGGCCCTGTTGTGCCTTATTAGACATGTTCCTACCACATAAATACAAGGGAACAGAAATCAACAAGAATTAGAATGAATGATGAATCAATCATGTTGCTCCTTGACTGTTTTTTCTCTTTATTGTATCTGATTACATGACAGAAAATATTGTATAGGATTTGTTCCCATAATATTAAAGCGTTAACATGATTGATTAATTCAAAGGCTCTTAAAGGGTTCGTGGTAATTGAGTGAACTGCTCAATTCAAGGACAGCTGTAGTGTAATCAGACCCATACTACAATCCCGGATCCTTACTCGGATTAGCAGACATCTGAAACTTTTCTACTGCATAGTTTAGATGCAATCAAGAGATTAAGAGTTAAGTGGAGTCATTAATTAAGGTTTAATATTACTTATCTACAGCATGCGAAAAGGTACTTACTAAACTTCAAATGTCGAGAGCAGTTAATCATAACGATACTACAGTAAGTATTTCCTAAATGTGCTGATTCAAATATTACTGGTGTCAAGATTTTGTAAATGCCATTTACGTTGTGCAGGCTTAATCACTTCAATTTTTAATTAATGCACAACTAATGATGGCTCTTCTCCCTTGTTAACAGGTTAATTTGTTGTTACTTTGCATTCGAAATCCGCCCATTTGAGGAAGCAGAGGGAGAAAATGTTGCAAAGCACAGCCCTTTATTATTATTTTTTGTTGTTTTCACTACTTATTAGCACCACAGCTTTTCAGCCATTTTTCTTATCTCCAGCAACATTTCAAATAATTGCCTGGGGTATGGAAACCTGCCTGGAAAACGATGTGCATTTTGCATGCATAATGAGCACGTAGCTATATTCTGAAAAGAATGAAACAAAAGAACACCCTGAGACATAGTACACCCATCACCATAAACACACACAGTTACTGTTCAGATATACAGTATGGCATAGTAATGGATAGAACTACGAAGGGATAAGAATAGGCACAGGCATAAGAAGTATATACAGTACTGATTATAGACAATTACCTGACAAGCAAAACAGGACAGGCGGCTTCACACACCTCTGACAGTAAGTGCACAACCATTCTGTATGTCTTGAAGGCTGTCACATTCTTCCTACTCCCCCTTTCAGCACAAGCAATATTCCCTTCAATAATCTTATGGTGTCTTCTCCTTCACTCTCATTTGGGAATAAAACTCAAGTGAAACAGAATCATAATGTAACAATATTAAAAACAGGCAGCCCGAAGGAGTTCTGTGGCTTTTTACAACCTTTGTGTAATGTTTTGAAATAACAACAACACAACCAATGGATGTAAATCATTTTAAAATCCTTTTTTGTTTTTCCCAGAGAGCCGTACGGTATGTCTGGGACATCACAGGTGTACACAGAGGCAATGCTGAATAATTACCCTAGGCTGAAGAGTACAGAACCTGTTAGTGCTTTTACTTCTCCTGTACCTGTATCGTATTCTTACTACAGCACAGGGTGTTAAGCTTCTCTTTCTAGTGCATAGTGAAACAAATCTTGTGAAAATGATTAGATGGTAAACATAGTGTAGCAATGCCACCTCTGTCCTGTGTGTCTCTTCAGGGTGTGCGGAGTTCATTCAGCGGGGAGTCTGCAGGAGAGAAGGAAGCTGAGCATGGGGGAATTACAGTTCGAAACTTTTAAAAATTAAAAAAAGATGAAGACTTATATTTAATATATTTATATGTAAAGGGATCGCCAGCAGGTACAGCAACACATACAGTAAGCAATATGAGCTTTAAAAACTGGGACATACTGTAGGTTGATTTTCTAAAGCGTAAGATTTTCAAACATCAGCCAAGACAGAAGAGCAAAGTGGACACATTATTTAGCACTACTGTAACAAACAACACTTAACAAAATCCCAAAACATTTAACACAAAAATCTATAACCTTTAGTCCGCAGTGCACATCTGCACAGGTAAAAACATCTGTAAAACGGCACTGACAGAATGTTATGTAATAAACGTACTGTAGTGATCTCAGCACTCCATTCCATGAAATTCTGTAGCTGTAGACTTTCACACACTTCTACCAATACGTTATAATGAGAGTCTGTAAGTTCACCTCTTTCTGTAAAAAATCATTAGATTTACACTAGAAAACATCATTACAAACATGCATAGGGAACTCACAAGGGGTGATTTCATTATTTTGTTTTATTTTTAAACAATTTTGGAACATATTTAAAAAACCCAAGAGCACACGGGTGATCTTTGGTGTACATTTTTAGATCTATTTTAAAACGTATTAATCTGGAGCGCAATTAATAATGGTAATTAATTATTGCCATCTTACCCCCACTGTTTTGGTGAATAAATGTGTTACAACCTTCAAAAAGGACACTGGCAGTGAGTGAATGTTTAGCAAAGGGTCACATTTCTTCCTTAAGAACACCTACTGTATATGAGCATTAGTTCATATATAGAATAAACTAATTAAAACACATCTTTAATAAAGCAATTCTGCCCTGACACTGAGATTCTACAGGAGCTAAAATGACTGAAAACTAATAACTGGCAGGTAATCTAAATACAACACAAATGCACAAAAAGTGGGACAACACTGCAGAAGAATCAATCTAACCACTAGACCAATCTGTCTGACTTCTGTTCCAGAAATGGTAGTTTGAGCTAAAGCACATTTGTGGTGGACATTTCCTTAAACCTAACGAGGATTTAAAATGTTAAATCAACTGTGTATTTTATGTGTATTTAATGTATTATTATTTTCACTTAATCACTACCAATTGGACTCCTCACCTTTGTAGCCTCTCATACAGAATGTTCAGCCAAATCTAAGCTTTTTCGTAACAATCATTTTTCAGGCACTTGTTTTAATACAGTACATCTGGTCTTGAACAACACAAATTATATCTCCAATGTATATCCTCTAATGTTTAAATTCATGGCATTTTGGAAATAAGATGGAAATGTACAGATTTTGTTGTGTGGCAACGTCCCTCTTCAGTCTAAACAATAAGAAGCTTTCAACATTCTTCTGATGGGTTATTTACAGGTTTAAAAAGTAAACTTCTACCTTACAATACATGTATGGCTACTTACACACTTCAAGCCTAAGATGAAAATTTCATCAAATACAATGGAAGCAGAGCAATGCTCTGCTAACCTGGAATATCCTATTAGTGAGCTTGTGAGACTTTCAAGAAAGCATTGCAGCAACACAAACTAATATGTTTACTTCAAATGCACTGTTAATCTCCATCTCTTACTTCTGCAATAGGGTGCTCTTGATTTTTTTTCTTGGTTATGAAATTAAGACGAACAGGGAATCATGCTAAAATGTAGTAATTGTAGGCTAATTTATCTGTCCAATCACTGAACAGCTGTTTGAACACGCATTGATTACCCCTATAAAGGAGTATGAAGCACATCAGGCAAAAAAGCTAAAACTGAAAACTGGAAAAAAATCAAAGAGTCGACATTTTGTGCTTGATTAAGACTGACAAACAGCATGGGTTTGTGAGGACAGGTGCAGAGTCTTCGCAAACTTGTTTGCATGAAGAGGCAATCATCCCAAATTCTGGCAGCTGTTCCCCAGTCAGATCAAGTGCAGTCAAGCTGGTTTCTGCTCTCCCAGTCTGCTCCATTCCACTGATCAGTTCATGCAAGTCTGCACAGGGACAGGCTGGACAGCTGCTGCAGCTTGTCTGCTTGAAAACCCAGGCCCACATCACTGTGGGCTTCAGATTCGAGCAAAACATGCAGTATCTTCACGCGGTGTTCAGCACATATCATCACTTACTTTGTATATTTTAAGGTAAGAAAATAAGCCAGATAAATTGGTTGTTGAAGCCGACGTCACACTACAGAACTCGACACGACTTCGACTTCCTGAACCTCACTGCTTTTTCGGTCCTAGAGGGTGTGTCAAATGATACGACTTGGAATCGCAGGGGGTGACTAATTACATGATTCTCTCACGCCTTTTCATCACGGTTCCAAATCGCGTATTGAGCCGTGAAAGTAGCGCGAGGTCGCCTCATACTGGCAGCCAATCAACGTGGAGCACACCGGAATAACGGAGCACCCCACGAAAGCAAACAAACAACAAGCAGGTAAACCAATCGAAAAATGTAACACAATTATTGTTTTCCACAAATGAACGTCTTTAAAAATGTAATTCTTCTTTAGATATATAAAACAAATTCACAAGAATAAAATAGTTAAAAATATTAAACACCTTTAAAACAAATATTGTAAACAAATTAATATTGCACTACAACATGTAATATAATGGGCACATTATCTCACAAGTACACATCTGGTTCACTGCCCGCCCCTACGAATTTGTGTAGTGTGATGCCAGCATTAGTGGTTAACTGATTCATTCCAGAATCTTGTCTAGTCATTTCTTGAAGGCAATCCCCTTCAATAGCAGGGGTGACCAGCCTGCTGGTGACTACTTTGAGACTGCGATCTTCAAATGCCCCATGAACCCATTCAGTGGTTTTCAGTGGACAGTACTTTTGGAAAGGCTGATTTGTTTGAATGGTGTTACATAAATTAAACCTTGCCTGACTGAATCAGTAATTCAAATTAACAGAATAAGAAAAAAGAACAGGTAACCTGTTAACTTATTTCAGTAGGACAGCGGTAACCAATTGAGTCTGAATCTAAATAAAACAAATTAAGGCATGCATCGCCTAACCCACAACTTAAAAAAATGCAGTGTTCACAACATACAGACTCTATCATGGGAATTAACACAGTGCAAGACTGTCCTAGAAGCAGGGCTGCTTCTCCTAGTTAGCAATATGAAAGCAACTCATTTTAATCCTGGAAGAGGAGCGCAAAAAAAAAAAAAATCACTTCAAACCATTCGTTTCTGCAGGGAGATCCACTGGGAATCTGAATTGAGATTTCAAAAGGAAATCCTGACATCCTAAACTTCTAACACTGATCATTTTTTTAAACTTTTAAATACTAAAGAATTCTAAAGAGCCATTTTCCAAAGTCTGACTCAGTCACCAACTTGTTTTTGTGTATCTATGACAAAACTCATGTTGTTTGAAGAAGGAATAACATATTGATTTTTAACTATGATGCTGATTCATGAAAGGCATTGCATAAATAAAACAGAATATCCTGAAAGTGGAAGAACCATGTATTTAATGATAGTGTCTATCAAATACAAACTACATTTCATGAATACTGGGATAGTTAAAGCAGTAATTTGGTGCAATTCGAAATTCCTGTTGGTGTTGCACCATTTTAGGAAGAAAGTAAACAAAGTGCTGCTGTATATAAAAAATAATGTTTGAACAGACCATTTCAGAGTCTTGTACTGATTATTGCAAAATGATGCATAAAGAACAAATTGTGTAAGTAGTTTTAACTTGACACACCAAAAAGTGTTTCAAAGGCATTAAGTACAGACGTAATACGTCTCGTTATAAAGTACCATGGTCTTGCAGGTGTTACAAGCAATTTCAAATTCCCAATGGTTAATGACCTAGAAAGAGTTGTAATTTCGATCACATGAGTCAATAAAAGGTTCAATTAAACAATTAAGAACTGAGGCTGCATGAATTTCCAATGATATTTAAACTCCTTATTTCTAAGAGAATCACAAAACAGGGAGAGAGAGGGGGATGCACAAATATTATACTTTGTTGTTGTTGCTTGGGGTGGGTAGCTAAGCACTTTATGACTGAACAAAATCAATTTTAGTCAAAAGTGAAGTTTGTAAATTCTGCCTTTAACTTCATCTTAATAAAAGAGGTACCGCCTCTCCAGAAAGATTTTGATGTTGGCCAGCTTCAACTCCAAAAAGTTTACACAAACTGCCCAATAGCGATTATTGTTTAATTTCTATGAATAAAGAGATAGCCAAGTAAGTACTGTACCAGTAGGGAGCAAGAAATAATTCAGCAGGCAACGCTGGTTCTGAGAATCCCACTGTAATTAATTTACTCCAAACAAATTCAATTTGCTTCAGGCAACACAAAAACATCCAAGTCATTGCTCATTTTGCAGCATGCATTGAGTGTTTCATTTAAATTTTAATCTGGGTAATTTTGCTCCAGATAATCACTCTTTGTTTTCCAAAATGCTGGTTGGAGCCTTAAGCACGAAATCCGTGGTGAGACGTGTACTGTATCTGCAAATGTCCCTGGTTGTAGCCACAGCTGTCTGAAACCCGTAATCTGATTGTGAAAAAACAAATGGAAAGGTACAGCCAGCATGTGTTTTGACAAGGACCCCTGTCCTACTGTTTGTCTTGCTGATGAGCCCATCAGCTGCCACTGTTAAGAAGCACATGCATGACTTCAAAACATTTAATCATGCCATCTCTCAGCTCCCAGTGAAAGGTGCTTCATCGTTCGGGAGTGTCCAGTCTTCTGCGACGGCTGGAGAAATTCTGAACACTCCAGAAAAAATGGATGAAACCACGTTCAACAGAACAAAAAATAAAGTACTTAAAATACTTTTTAGTCTACAGTATAGTCTACAGTCTGCTTTTACAAATGACCCTTCCCCCCTTTACTGCAGCGAATTTAGCAGGGGCTTTGTATTGTGTCTGATATATCTGAAAAAACAGAAGGAAGTTCAAAGGAAGAAAAAGCTTCTAGGCAACCACAGAACATAGTTGGGAGAGAAGCTCGGAGTTCACTTCTGTGTGAAAAACACACTACCGTACTCGTTAAAGCTCCTCAGCGAGGAGACTGGGAAGCAGGTGCATTAATGAAGAAAGAGGTCAAGCTGAGACTGCTCGTCACAAATTAGCTGATACCTATCAAGGCAGCTATGGGCGACAAGCTTCTTATCCAAACAGGACTTGGCAAAGCCTGAATTTCAAAACCTCTCACCAGCTCGTTAGTTAGACACTTTATGTAGCCCTTAAAAACCTTTCACCCTAAAAAAAACCCCAAATATGACAAGTACTTTTCTGCACTACTTCAGTAGCTTTCAGATCTATGATAATCACCAGGTTATGCAGCTCTAATGTCTTGTGTGCAGAACAAAATCGATTGAAGCAAAAGTTATCTAGCTGGCATGGATTGTAACTGAAAACAATGGGTCTAAGCAACTGTAAAATATATTTTACCATTTGTTTAATTTTTTACGGAAGTCAAATCAGAACAGAGTTCTTAGTTCTGAGGAGGAGTATCTGCAGATGTGCAAAAATACAGTATGTAGCTTGGAAAATCTGAACTAGACCCATCCACTAACCAATCATGTGTACACTGTACTTCATTGATAACCAACAAACTGAAACCATGTTCAGCTGTGTTGCAAAATTTCTTGGACATACTGTGTATAAAGGAGATTTTTGTATTTATTAAGACTTGAATGCAGAGAATGGTTAAAAATCAAAAATTGCTTTAATAATAGTTAATTAAGCTTAATTAAAGAACAAAAATCAGGACACACAGGGGTACTCCAAGACAGGAACTTGTCTTGGGAAACATGACACTAGCAGCACTAATTACTAACTAATTACTATAAATCTTCCATCACTAAAGGCACAGCTTAACAGACAGTGTTTATTAAAATAATCAGCCATGTACAAGCGGCCAGTACTTACGCATGCAACTGTGTAAATTGAAAATTGCATACGCTTGCATTATTCTTAATACAATCTTATCTTGCCATTAGGACCTTGGTGCCCTGCAAAACTGGCGCAGTGCTGATTAAATTTGATTGGATACTAGCTGTCAGGATACTGAGAAAACCCATTCCCCTGTGATGCGAAAGAATTAAATGTGTTAATTAGTTCACCGGTGGTCAATTGATTACTTGACAGGTAGATAAAGAACAGAAAACCGAAGAATCACTCTTGGAGGGCTGATCACACAGCTGTATGGAGATATCGCACACTTGCTACTATTCTGTCAAATTAAAAAAAAAAACAGTTCCAAAGCTTCTGTGGAATGTTTAGAATATCATGGGGAGTGCAAATGCATTCATGTATTTATTTCCAGTTGTCATTTACTATGCTGTGAAATATTGCATAATAACTAAAACTCCTGAAAGCAATCTTAACACACTGGGGAAAAAAATCTGGACCTAAAGAATAGCACTACCATCCATGCAAGTGGATTTTAAAAAAAGAACATTTTAATTCTTCTTCCTAAATAGAATAAGATGGTAGATTAAGGCTTAGCAAACAGGCTTCAAAGGAGATTCAGGTACAATGTATTACTTGTAATGCAATACAGGGACTATTTTCTCCTGTTCATATAATTTGAGTTTAATTAAGTACTGGCAGATCATGGCAAAGTGTTTTTTTAGCTAGAAAATCCCTTCGATCAATTGCAAAACGCATTTGTCATTTGATTAACATGGATACAATATAATGAGTTCTTCCTGCGTGAAGCGCACACATACCTAACTAGTCTTCATTGTGAAACCCTTAATCACAGGCAGTGGCATTAAAATAGAATGTGGGCTGTGCAGATTCTATTTCATGGAGGAATAGATACATTGTGGGAGATTAAGGAACAAGAAGAAATAATTTTTAATCTTCATTATTGAGAAGCTGTATCTCACTTTATTAACATTGGAAAAAAGTTTAAAAAACTAAAATGAAGCAAGTTTAAGGTAATATACAGTAACAGTACCTGAGGTTTTTAACTCTTTATGGCTTGTGATATTTAATACACTTATCTGTTTACACCTCCTTCAATCCCACACTTACTAAAACTAAATCAGCCTCCACTGATTACGCAGTGTGGAGCCTGACTTCCAAGACCACGCCCATAAAAACACTGTTTTCAACGGCAGGGGTAACCTTTCGCCCTGCACCCGGCACAAACCAGCCCCAAGAGGAATCCCTGAAGACAGGACCACCGTTTTGCCTTTCCACACAGAATGCCTCCATTCTTGTCCACCGTTCCCTTTACTGTCCACAGCCAGCATGCACACAATGCATTTTTGCTGACCCAAAAGCTGCTACTGTACATCACTCGCAAATACAGTACATATCCCCCTGCACAGACTGTACGTCTGGACCCTCTGGCCACCCAGAGAATGATCACGTTTGTCCAGAAATGTCATCTGTTGAATCTCTTGCAGAAAGTGACCTGACATTTACTTTGGGGCAACAAAAGGAAGACTGGCTGACTGTTTCAGGGAACATGTCAGAGAAGTGATGATCAGAGATCTCTCTTTAAGCTGATAGTTCCCTGTTCTACCTCTCCCGGCCACAATTACACTGACCTTTCACAGGGATTAAAAGACTCCTGTTCTACAAAGACGCCAGAAACCGAAACTTTTGCTGGACTAGATTTACTGCTTCTCCTAGCTAATTTATTTCTAAAATTCCACTCATTCACAGATTTCTGGCTCCCACGCTTTCCAAGATTTTCATTCTACAGTCAAAAAACGATTTTGTTCTTTTACATGTTTATGTTTCAGCATGGAATTAAACTCTTCCCATCCCTACACAACTCACATACTCATGCTGTGTGTAAAGGACCTCTTCACCAGTTTAGCACTATGTTTACGTCATAATTTTAATTTACGTGTGCATGTACAGTATATAGTAATTTATTGGACACACAAAGTTCTGCAGATAATGGAATAGGGAAGAGAACACATGAAGCATCTTTGATTGCAGGGGAAGCACACACTGAGCTGAAAGAAAATGTGAACATTAAGCCACTAGGTTAGCTTTCTGAATGAGACACATCTGGATGCTGGGCAAACGTCTGTTAAATTGTAAATCAATGCAAAACAAGCCTAAGTGTAAGTAGACTCTGGCCAGGAAACCAAGCCTAATGAGAACTATTACATTTGACTGTATCTCACCTCAAAGCCCTGGCATTGATCTGGTTCCTCAGAGTTAGGCTCTACCTAATGACCATATAGATCCAAGAATGCTTACTTACAACAGTATAGATTAAAGGACACTCAGTAACAGTCTATCTGTACTCTAACCCATTAACTATTTTACAAAAGTTGGAAAAGTTGGAATTATTTAAGTAAATTGTTGAGAAGATAAGAAGTATTTTAGTCGTACTGTATATCTTGAGTCCCTCCCACAAAGTAAAAGCTTTTCCTGTGGAAAGGAATACATCTGCAATAAATGTGAAATGGGCCTTTATAGCAGAAAAACAAATCTGATTTGCCCTCGTTTACATTTCCTGATGGTACAGGAAAACGGACACTGAAACCAGATGTGTCAAAAACATCTGTTCATCCACAGTTAAAAAAAAAGGCACAAGGCAGGGTACACCCTGGGTGGGATGCCAGTCCATCACAGGGCACACACAGACACACACACAATAACCCTAGGGACAGTCTTCTCAGAAACGTCTTCCCAATTAACCTACCAGTATCTCTTTGGACTGGAGAAGGAAATGAGCGACCAGAAGAAATTCCATACCAATTCCATACAGATAGCACCACAGGAACTGAACCCCAAGCCCCATTGCTATTCTTAACACTGCACCAACACATCCTATATAAAAATCCTTCAATCATTTTCAACCCCAGTCACAAAAATCGCCAGAAAATGCAAATTACATCTACATCCACCACACCTCTACAGATTCATCTTTTAATCAGATAGACAAATTATAACCTATGTTCGTGTGGCAAAGCTGCAAAACAACAAGCAGATGTTAAAGCTGAAAAGTTAAAAGAAAGGAGAAAAAAACTGTGGCTGCGGATACTTCACCTCAAGAAGGAGAATGTGATGCAAACTCTACTTTGCAAATTAGTCCATTAAACACACAATCTGTATAAGGAGCACCAGGAACTTGTATAAGGAAGAAAGAACCTACTAAAAGCAATACAATTAAAGAGCAGGTCCTAATATCACAGCAGAAAGGACAAGGAGAAAAGGGTTTAGACCTAGTCCAAGATGAGCAAGACCTTCTGAACTTTGAAACAGAGCTGAACTCCATAGGAATCAGACCTACTCTTCACATTTTTGCAAAAACGTGAACTTTTCAAGATCTTCAATTATCTCCCACAAGTATTTAGAAATGGTATTTGACACATGAGTTATCTCATAAAACAGCGTTCATCAGCATCCCCTCTATGAGAACAATAACATATGCAGTGCTTTAGCAATATTTCAAAAGAGTGATAGCACACATGCACAGCACGACGCAAACGCTGGGCTGATGAATAAATGAGTGATTTCACTTAAGCAAATCACTTTTTACTAGCTTTCCAACTGGAATTATTCATTTATCCCAAAAAGTGTACATTACACCAGATAGAGAGCTGAATGATTAGACAATTATACACAGTGTGTGTCTAAACTCTCAGAATGGGATGAATTACTGTCAAGTTATACTCATTCTTTCAAGTAAACACCAATTATTTTAAATGTGACTAAATGGATAGGGATACTGAGTCAAGCAGGTACCACTATAACAACTGTATTGTAAATGCAAGATACGGGTCCTACTAGTTTTTACTATAATTATTTTATAATTACCACTACTAATAAGAAGCAGCATCTTTCCAGATTCTTTATCTGAACTGTAAAGGAATATGAGGATGTTTTACTTCCAAATGTCATTTTGAGTGCTCTAAAATCTATAGGAGCACAGAGTATTTCCACCAGGAACTCTAAGCTGTTGCTTCCAGAGGCCAGGTACTACTGTATGTTAGGTTAACAGGAGAAGCAAAGAATATTTTCTGCACCTGTTTTTATTTAATGTGAAATGCACAAACTGGAGCTTATTTGTCTTTGAATACCCCTGCATTGGAATCACCCCCATTATTAATCAGCTTAGTATTACTGTTCTTTCCACCCATAACCAACAGGGAGCCGCCCTTGCCTTGCTTTTGAACCCTGGTCACACAGGCCAAGAATTTAATATGCTGCACCAGATAGCAGGAGTAATAAAAATAATAACGCTAGCAGTAATTCTATGGCTCAGTTTCCATACCCACAGCTTGCTGTCTAAAGTGTTTATCTGCCTTTGCACCATGAGTACACACAGGGGACATCTTAGCCCAGCTGATAGAATGTGCTGTTTGTCTAGGGCATCACACACAGCCAAACAGATTGCTTTTATCTTCACACAATCCAATAGAACATGGCAGATCAGGACAAGGTCTAGAGTGATGGACTATAAAGGATACTTTCGACTGTGGAAAATCTGAGACATTTTATGAATAACAAATCTACAGCTGGTAATAATTAAACTGCCACAACTGAGAACTAAATTCAACAAATTTTTCAAACTGAATGCTTTTAAATCAATGCAAGCAGCCCAAGTTACAATCAAACTACAATGTAGCCTCCTGTGAGCATCACATGTCTATTCACAGTTTACAGAATGCTTCATCTCATCTGCTTCACTTTCCATAGGAGTTCTCAGATACGTACAGATCCCTTCATTCGGTAAGTAACTGAGCCTACTAACCTACTTAGAGACTAATAGGTTTTTTTCATTAGAGTTTTTAAAGTCTGATCAACTCCACATCAGTTAATATTAACAGAGAGTTGCTGGCCTCAATAACAGCTGAAACAATAGACAAATATTATACAAAGAAACTGATTATTAAAGCAAAAATTTATCTAATAAAAAATAAAATGTTTAACTATATTTCCTTGTCTTTCCAAAAACTTTTAATATACTGTATGTTCTAACCATTTTGTAATGCAAATCTAACACGTGGCTTATGGATATGATCTTTAGAGGACTGAAAGCTGTTCTTTCACATTTCCAATAATCGTTTTTTTTTTTCCAACCTGCAGGTGAAAATCCTGCTGTTGCAGGATTTCACTAAGCTTGGCTTCTCCCTGGAGGGGTAACAGAGTCTCATTTAAGCCAGTACATGGATTCACTTGGTGTACAATTACTTAACTGGTGCTACTGTATGCATCAATGAGAACAAGCATTTATCAGATTAGGATCGATTTCCCTGCGAAACTCTCTGCTTTCGCCATTCCTAATCTACATCCCTTGGTTGTTCCACTAGAAAAAAAAAAGGAAACAGACTCAATGTCGTGGTGTCACGAGTGAGGCTGAAGGGGATTGTCCACTGCTCTGTTCTACTTTTTGTTGGAAACTCCATCTCTCAGAAAAATGAACTTGTGGCAGGTGTCTTTGTTTTGCCTGACCCATATACAGTACTGTATTTCAATTCACCAAGAATCAAAAATGGATCATCTAGCAACAGCTGTCTGCCTAGACTTCAAATGTGCAGCTTCTCAGCGAAATTGATCCCTGTCTTTGTAGAAATATACAATGTATGCAAATATTAAGAATATAATGAAAAAAAATAGAGGCACAGATTTAAACAAAAAAAAAATGAATTTACCGGGCTGCTCGTTTAAGAAACTGGAGACCTGTTTCATCCTTAAAACAGGCTCATCAGTGCAGTAAGTTCTTTCCATTAGGCAGCAGCCCCAGCCACTCCTAAGATGGAAGACTTATTTAATTAAAAGCTTCTCTCCCTCCTAAGTAACAGAACACGCCTTTCAAAAAAGACAGAAATGTTACAATGAATCACCTGAGAAGTAAAGAATTCAACAAAAGAAAACTTGAAACTGCAGAGGTGATTATATTATCTTTCCAATTACCTTAAATAGGAATATGAAATTCAGATGTGCATGAATTTCTACAAGCACCCACGCAATATATAAACGGCATTACATGGTGAGAATCTTGCACAATGCGGCTGTTTATATAGGGTGGCTAGCATGTAAGTTTAATCCTTGCAAGGAGGGGGTATAATGTGTGCCCAGAGGCTCTGTAACAAATATAGCAGAGCAGCCTAATACATTAGGTAGAGGTCTAAAATTAACAGGGATTCTAATCTGCAAAGAGTATCAAGAGAAAACACACTGTAGGTGAAAGGAAGGTGGTGCAAGACACAGCTACAGATTGCAGATACAGTGCTTTGCTAAAGTATTCACCCAATCGAATAATGTCTAAACACTTTTTTAAATCGCATTTTTTTAATCAAAACATGCAGGCTAAAAATGAACACTTTCATTTTCTCTGCCTGAGCGAGGTAAGTCATTTACATTTTAATTCAACAAAATGGGATACCATTGTAAAGAGGCGAATATTTCTGCAAAGTGCCGTAGATTTCTTGCTCCCTTTAACGTACTTTGCTTGCAAAGTCATCATTAAGCTGCTGAAATCCACACTTGCTCTCCGAGACTCACAGAACTGATTGTCAGGTACTGTATGCAGAACCATCCTCCAGGTTGCCTTAAAACTCTCCACTTATAATGCTGGCTCAGCTTCAGGAAGTGCACTGCAGTCTCATGGATCTGAAAGAATCTGCAATTTCAATCCTTAAACTAGAACCGATGGGAACTGGCAAAAGGTCTTCAGATTCCAAGATTTTGCCAAAGATGAACAACACCAGATAATAATGTAGATAAAAAGGGAACCATTTTACAAAGAATAACAAAAATTAGGTGATTTTTTTTACTCTAGGTGACACTGTTTTTTTCTTCTTTTTTTCCCCCATAGGTATGCCATTTTTGACAGAACCAGAAGTTTTGTAAAAAGCTGAACGGCGAAAACAACCCTTTCTTTTCCTCCAGGGAGTGCATTTAATTTAGTAGGAGGACAGGTTGGGTGCTGAATAATGGCTCCCACCATTTGAACACACACAGACACACCTGACAGAGATTGTGGTAGGAAGCATACAGCCACAGAAATTCCCAGGTTTCCATGTCTCCTAACGAACAAGTACTTGTGCAAACATCTGTGCAGTTTAATTCTGTACAGCATCTTAGCCAATATTTTTCTGTATTAGTTTGAGTATGTAGCTGCGCCAGCATGCATAAGCTGCAAAGGAACAGTAAAGGTTTATACTGTACCTCATGAAAGGAGAAGAAAAGAGGCACAATGTTTCGGCTGTGGTATTAATCTTGGGTTTCAACTCACCCACTGGTCTGAGGTTCTGCCAATCGAGGTGCAGTGGCCTTTAGCTGCTGTGAAATATTGCACTGCCTCTTATCAGATACATTTTCTAGCAGGTACAGCCCCCTGACATGTACTGTATGTCCACATTATAGGACTGGTCCTGTTGAAAACAAGATTAATTCCAGATTAGTAAGCAACAGAAGACAAGGGGCTTCACAGAGAGAAAACTGGATCAAAGGCAGATTCTGACCTTGTTAAAAAGAGACCGCCTGTAATCGGTCATGGCAGTGTTAGAAACAGGCCTGGAATGTGCCAATAAATCAGTATCTCACCCGTGCAGATTCGAACCCACTGAAACCCAGCCAGCCTCACACCCTGCACCGTTTCATCTGTGTTCTGATGTTGGGGATTGGGGTACACCCTAAGGCTCTCACCCTGCAGCACAGCATAAAAATGCTCTACAAATCTACAAAGGCTCCCTTCTAAGAGCATTAACAAATGCTACAGACTAACTTTATTAAATCACCTTAACAGAGCACAAAAACAGATTTTTGGAAAAAGCCATTTGGATTTGGGACTCGGTAAAGGAAAATATGAATTTGCATTTATTTTGTTCCTATCTTCTCCCAGACAAAAGGCCATCATCTGTATGTGCTGAATAACTAAAAGAAGCGCCACCGATTTAGGCATAATACACCACCAAGCACAAAAGGAACCCCAAGGCATTCATTAGATTGTATATTGTATAGCTTGTAAATATTAACAACACCACCTCAGATAAGGTTATTTCACTGACTGCCTTAAGTAGTATGAGACAGACTTTCATCACCTTCCCTAGCCAGAAGAACCCACAAATCTCAATGCTGTTGAATATTACTAGATCCAGTTGGAATGCGCTTCTGCTGGAAGAATGGGATGGTATCTGTTATGCACCCCGATAGTCTAGAGGTAAATGGAGTGCGACATTAAGGGAATTTCAGGTGTGCAGGAAGAAATCTATAAGAAGAATGTTACTATTTATTTTATATAGCTTCTTTCGTGGTTCAGTACGTGATCTCAAAGTGGCACAAATATAACAGCCAAAAAACTCCATCCATCCATTTTCTAGTCACTTTATCCAATACAGAGTCATAAGGGAGCCAGAGCCTATCCCAGCAGTTAACCAGTGCAAAAGGCAGGATACACCTTGGATGGGACACCAGTCCTTCGCAAGCCACAGTGCCACCAATACTCACACCAGTTACAACTTTCCCCAAAGTTAATTATTATACCAGTTTGTCTCTGGACTGTGGGAGGAAACAGGAGAACCTGGAGGAATCCCAGATGCACAGGGGGAGAACACACAAACGTCATGCACATAGTGTGACTGTGGCGGTTCCGCGCAGGCTCGTGCCCTCGCCGGTCCACCCCGCCTGTTCGTCCTGCAACACCTGGGGCACGAACCCGGGTCTCTGGTGTAACGCAACAGGGAACCAGCCGAGTGAGCTAAAGGAGACCTGAGGTCCCTGCTACGCGCAGGGAGGGCGATGACGTCATCAAACTAGCTCCACTACACCAGCACCCCAGGGATTGAACCCAATGCCCCAGTGCTGCAAGACAGCAATAGTATAAATAGCATAACAGCATAAAAATAATAAAGACATTTATAAAAGGTTCATCTCACTTGTTAAACTAAGACCTGTTTTTTTCAGTGGGTTTCATGGTTGAAGAAAAGCAGTACTACCCCACCTGAGACCACACAAACCCCTGTGTTTCAAATCTGATTAAATGCCTTTACTGTGACAGTCAATTGAGCCAATTGAGGTACAACACAGTAACTACAAAAAACATGTGATTAACAAAACTGTCTCAAAGCTGTTTAACTAAAAGTAGACCAGACTGTGAATCTCTGCATTTTATTTCACAATACAGTCAGGGCCAATCTGTCAGTTAAGCAAAATAGAAACACAGAAAACAAATAACAGGCCAATACAGGCTGCGCTTGTCAAGGTTGAACACGCCGCCATCCCAGAAGGGATAATCCTTTCTCAGTCTGGAGGTCCCATGTAATAAACCTAAAAGCAGTGGTTTACATTACAGGGATGGAAGTAAAGACTGCCGTTTAGATGTGGACTTTATTGGAGACAGCAGTACTGGAACACTGTATCTTTCACAAGGTGATAAAACAGAACATCTTAACCCCCACTTCCTCAGATCAGTGGCTTTCAACCCTGGTCCTAAGGGACCCCTGTGCTTCCTGCTTTTTGTTCCAGTCAAGATCGTAATTGCAGGATAATTCAATTTTCTATTCTGAAGAATATTACTTTAAAAAGAGATGAATGGGACTTGTAATTGGTATTGACCTTGTACCAGTTTCCCTCATTTAGGTGTGTTAACAGACATGTAACCAATTGCACATGAGGGGAAAATAACTCATTGCTGGAGTGTTTACCACATTGTCATTCCCACCCAGTTCTGTTCATCAAGAATTGATCATCTATTAAGAGCCTTTTAGACTGAAATAATGGATCAAACTCTTAATAAACAAGTTGAGGAGAGACTGCACATTTTTCTGCTTGCTGGAAGTGTTGGAGTAATACTCTTAAAAGGGAGTATTTTTTAAAGCAATAACTTAATGTAGAAACAGGTAAACAAGAATCTAAACAAGCAAGCAGATAAATTAAAGACATCAACTAGCACCAGTAATTAGGAGCTCAATTGTAACAAAAGCTAGCAGGGGTCTCTCAGGGGTCTCAGGGGTCTCTGTCGCAGACTCAGATGAACAAGTGGTCACCGCACTTAGAGGAAGTATCACTATACAGTAGGTCAAGTGCAAAAAAGCAAACTATTTATTAAGCTAGGGGTTATGAAAGGGGAGAATACCAGAAATACACTAAAAGGGTTAATCAATAATTAAAATAAATAATCCTAAACATTTTTAGGATTGAAAAGATTTTAGGATTTAAAATATTTGCTGAGCAGTTGGTATAATTAGAGGCATCTGAGTTCTTTGTTCCCTGGCACAGCTTTGGTGAAAAGAGTAATAAATCAGGCACACTGGGTTAAAGAAATAGCTATTAATAATGACACAACACAAAGTTAAAAACACAAAACACAAGATACGACATGCAAGTTACACTATTTACAAACAAGGCCTTCTACCAGATCAATCAGAAGAACCCCAGACAGCTACCAGGTATTTGAATCCCATATAATGCCTAACAGGCAAAAAATAAAGATAAACTCGCCTTCTGCACCAAATAGACAGTCTGAAATTCAATATCTCTCTAAATCAGATGCTGCAAAGTGAATGGGAAACATGCTCTCTATTCCAAAAACATATCCACTAACCAGGAGAGGCCGTTTTTAACCTATGGATTTTCTATACAGGATATCCGAGTTTCCTAAAAACAACAGAATGGCAAGTTCTCTAAACAAGGTTCACATACTGTATTTAACTTTAGCCTAGGCTTCAAGGTTGATCCACACAGGAGTCCCTGCCCGGCACTGTTTCTTGTCCTTCTGTCTTGCTATCTTTTCTCCTGTGTCCTTCCTCTCTGTCCTACCTGCTTGTTATATCCTCTCTTCCACGACTATTGACTCATAATCATTTACCCAGAAGATGATTAACCAAGGCAAACCAGAGGATTCCTTTGATATGTGTGTGTCAGAACCTCTTCCACTCAGCAAACACTTCATTTCTTTTTTTACTTAGGGAACTTGATTTGTCCTGAGAACTACAAAGGTTGACACTAGATACTGTTGGTGTTAACTCTATAGATTCTTAAAACACATAAGACTTAAAGACATTACAATTACTGCGTCCATCAACCGTAACCATAGGTTAGTGACTCACTTTGCGTCAGATCAAGAGGTACAATACCCATGTCTGTTATTGTGCTTCCACTCAATCTGACTAGTCCTTCCTGAATCTGGAATGTTTTATGTGAGTTTCTTGACCTGGCAAGCCTGAACATTTTGACTCTGAATCTGCAATAAAGCATGCACACACTCCAGGTAACCGTGAAGTCAAGCTAACATGGTCTTTGACATTACTGATTCCTCCCTGCCAGGCTGTTTATTATTATTATTATTATTTTCAGATTCAATCCTATGCTCTGTAATGAAATTGCTTTCTTGAGTCAGGTCGGTCTTATGAATAAGTCAGTGGCCGTGCATGACCGAATGCTTCATTGCAAGGGTTTAAGATACACCAAGGCTCATTGGCGGGCTACTGAGGAAAGCTCTTAGAAGAAAAAGGTGGATCCAATTGAGTTAGCAAAGCATCACACTGAAATCAAAAAGCATTCAATTATTTTTTATTTGTAATTCTATTCATACTGGAATGCAGACATTGTAATGCAGCATTAACAATATTTTCTTTTTTTACTTGCGTACAAAACAAGCAAAGGATAACAATCACCCAGATTCTGTTATAAGAGGCTACAATTGTCTCAAATCACCTATTTTGAACTTGAACTTGAACTTTATTGCTTTATGTAACCGGTACATGTACTGGTACAATGGAATTCTTACTCGCAGAAAATCTCTCGATTGTTGAAAAAGGTGTAAGACAAACTGCACACAGTACATCAAGACACTATACAAACAAACAGCAGACAGTGTACAAGTAAACAAGTAAACAGTGTGAATGTAAACAATGCAGACGTGTAAACAATGACTGCAGATGTGCAATGAATACAATTATAATGAGGCAGATGGTGTAGGTGTGGTCCGAGGGGCATGGCCAGATGTGTTCGCCAATCCCACAGCTTGTGGGTAGAAGCTATTGAAAAATCTGGTCTTCACTGTATATTGTTATCTGACTGTAATGATATATATATATATATTGCAAAAACACTGACATACAGTACACAGTTGCCCAGGCGACGCTGAGACTGTGGGCATGAGTTAACCAGGGAATCCTGGACTCACTGTGTGACAGTGACCTCTAGGCCCTGCTGGCTCTCTGTGGGCTTGCAGTATTGCCAGTGCGCCACTGGCTCCATTGGATGTAATGCACTCACTCTTGCTGCGGGCACTGTGGGAGTGCCGAGTGAGAATCAGGAGACCTCACTTCAGCCGTGCTGGTAGGAAGGATCATAACAGTGAATGGAATTGATCAGCAACTCTGCAATCTTCTAAGGGGGGCTCACAAAATCACAAAAAAAAAACATTCAAGGAAACCCACCACGGAGTCTAACTATGATCAGACATTGCTGCAGTGCCACATCTGATCACAATTATTTACTTGTAAACTGCGACTGGGCCCCACTAAGCATCCTTTACAACCTGTTCCAGCAGCGCAAGTCAGACACCAGTTAAAAACAAAAACAAAATATCAACAAACATCATCAACGTCAAAAATGAGTGATGATCTGTCATTGGAAGACAATCACACCATGAACATGCATCCCCTACATGCCCTGTTATCACCTATGTATGGAAGCGGGTGTGCATGTGGGTGGATGTCCACAGGTTTCAACGGCATGTTGTAATGGCATGTTCCCCGGCCAGTACAGACCACCACTGCTGCTTCTTTAGGCATTATAATAATAACAACAATAAGAAAAATGCTGAACTTCTTTATCAAATGCCTTTCCAACTGCAAACATGCTGTACATAGTGATAAAAAAGAAAAAAGTACAGTAAAAAGCAACAAAGAGAAAAATTGCAGGTTCATACAGATAGAATGTATGTCAATCAGACATAAGCCCTAGTAAAGAAATGAGTTTTGAGAGGTATTTTTATGTGTCCTCTGCATATTAAATTAATAAGTATTTATTGGAATATGAAAAAAAGAGATAAGATACAGTACATAAATTTAACCCGAATTGGCAGAGCAGTGGCAGGGGTCTCGAGACACTGATGTTGTACCCACGAAAAAGGCACATTTCTCCAGTGAAATATCCCTCTGTATAACTGTCTAAATGGGTGCGAATTTCAGTCGCTTTCAATAAAAGCATCAGTGAAATGAAATCAGTCAAAGTAATAATAATAAGCAATAATTTCAATTTCCAGCCCTAATCACCCTGTGCCTTGCCACTGCCTCTGAAACAATTTCAGCAGTTCATTTAAAAAAAAAAACTCACTTAGTTCTCCATAACACAATGACTGCCTCATTCCTTTTTAACCTCATTTTCCTATTGATATTGTGCTTTGAAATGCTGTAAGATTGCATGCTGGATTACAGCAAATCGTTAGCTGCTGCAGACGAGTCTTAATAGCTTAATTAGTACCGCGGACCATTAATTCGCAACACGGTTCATATGGAGCGGGGGAAAGGGGGGAACACAATCAGATGTGTTTTATTAGTTATTACTGCGTTGCTATTTCTCAAACGATTATGTGGCTTAGCTGACAGGATTTCTCTAATTGTAGCCGTAAAATCTGGCAACATTTCAGAAAGCAGCCACTAACCGCCTTCACATCTGATGTCCATTGCCCTTTTGCTCTTTCTCCACGATTCTTTTGAAATCTTTGTGTAGATCTGTACAGAACTGTCACTACAGAGGGGGCATGGCAGGCTTGCCTTGGCATTTTCAGGACAAATCAATGAGGAGGTAAGAGCTCGTTAACAATTACCCGCCGATCTGTTCCTCTGTTTGGGACTAGAGCACCACGCAGTTACTGTACCACGCCGTCCCTGCTCTGCACCAGTTGTATGGCTTGTGGGACTCGTCTCCTCTTTTTAGCTGAGCGTGTATCTTGCTTGGTGCATTTTAACACTATAACAATAATAATAATTGCTTACACTTACTGGATATAGCGCTTTTCAGGTAATGGGGATCCCCTCCACCACCACCAATGTGCAGCCCCACCTGGATGATGTGACAGCAGCCATAGTGCACCAGAACGCTCCCCACACATCAGCTCTCAGTGGGGAGGAGAGCAGAGTGATGAAGCCAGTTCAGAGATGGGGATTATTAGGAGACCATGATTGGTAAGGGCCAATGGGAATTTTATGGCCAGGACGCTGGGGTTACACCCCTACTCTTTTCAAGAAACATCCTGAGATTTTCAATGACCACAGAGAGTCAGGACCTCGGTTTTACGTCTCATCTGAAGGACGGCGCCTATTTACTATATCCTACACATGGCACCACAGAAGGTTAATCCAAGAAGTATACTCCAAGATTGCTAAACCAGGGAACCTGCTACCTGCAGAGCTGTGAGGAGTTTATTAATGTGGAGGACAATGGCTCCTTGTTCTTTGGTTCAGGGGCATTAGGGGTGGGAGATATCAGAGCACTTTTACAGATTGCTCTCCCCCTTGGAGTAATCCTTTAGACAGGTTTTACTTAAACCCACTTAATCTGTCCCAGGTATAGTGGATTAAGATATGAGAGCTGTGAAGAGGGCTTCTATCAAGGTATACATTGTATGCCTTTTTCCCTCATTAATGCTGAAGCCAGCAGCTTGCAGAAGAATAGCCAATAGGAACAAAACACATTTCTTAAAAATGCACACCACTGAAAGTAAGGAAATACTGTATATACAGTAAGTAAATCAGGGATCAGGAACTCACTATAGCTGGATAGCTGGATTGGTGTAATGATTCAAAGGGCACACTACGAGCTTGCTTTTAAAAAATGATTTGCAAGAATTTTGGCGCTGGAAGAAATCAAGCCTAGGACATGGTGATGGTGAGATAAAAACTGCCACAGGAGATGTTTTTCCCCTTTATTGTGATATATTTTATTCGAACTCAAGTTCTCCTTGGACAGCCTGGTTTCCATAGCAGCTAATTAATTAAACACATTTGGGAGCAAGCTCTTCTAGTTGTTGTTTTTTTTTCATTTTAGGACTGTTACTACGTCTTGCAGGTATTCTGAATTTCGAGTTATTTATAAGTTTCAGCTCTGTATTGAAGATGTACTCATTTATTAAATCAGAAACAATCAGAGAAAAAGTAAATAATTTTCTTTCTAAATTAAAAAAGGAACACGAGGGTAGGAAGTGACCAAATCAGCTATCATGGGATATGTGTAGGGAACTGAAAATCAGTTAATCAGGTACAGTACTCACTCTAAAGTTAAATCTCAAGGATATTATTATGGGTTTTTTTATCAATGGAGCCACAACGTTCTTGTCAAAATGAAGATCTAACTACTGCATGAAGAAAAACAGTTTTCCCATGTAGTGTTACATTATTCAAAGCAGGAGCCTCCAACCCTGGTGCCGGCAATCCCCATGACACACAATCTCATACTGTACTGTAGGTCATCCCAAATCTCCTGTTACTTAAAGTTTAAGAACACTTGTTTAAGCAATTGCTCCATTAATCAAGCAATGCTTCAATAAAGGATAACACTTCAGCCTTGAGGGCTGAAGAATATTCTGAGTTTTGTAACAAATGTTGTCTGAAATACTTAATTCAACACATAAGATAAAGCATATATTATGTATAATTAAGCACAGTAAAATTGACCCAGGCATTTAGATTTATGATTTAAGCCGATCTATAAATCCTGCTGGAGTGGACTCTCTAGGACCAGGTTCGGAGATCCCTGGACTAACTGGACTGGGGCTCTCTGATTTAATGGGTAGAAACTGGTGGTGGAAAAGAACACAGTGAAACAAGAGCGCTAGAGTACACATCAGACAATACATCACTTCAATGTGAGATAAGAGGTTTTCCATTACCATGTTAAAGCAGACATTTCATAGTCGTGCCATCTGACTAATGTGTAACACCCAAGCAAATGAGTGGCACAGTGGTTCCCGGTCCAAGTGCCAAAATAATCGATCTAAGCCAGGTCTTCACTATCGTTGTAAATACATAATGTTTCTAAGTCAGTTCTTCACAATATCACTGTACATTTTCTGCAGCAGATCTTATCTCAGCTGAGCCAACAAGGAAAGAAAAAATAAAAAGCTACTGACAGAGGAACTTATCCTTTGAAAGCAAATGACTTGCACTGCTCACAAAAGATTCACTGCAAACCTCATTAGGTATACATAGTGCACACGGTAATTGCTGTCTTTAACAACATAATTGTTCCTCCTATTGATATTCTGCATCTACAGGGTCTGAACCATGAACTAGAAGAAGACTGGAGCTGAATGCATTTCTCCATACACTCCTGACGTGTATGAAATGCAGCTAATGTCAGCAAACACATCCAACTTCAGTGATATGTAAATTCAAGCTTTTAGCAATTGCAATTCCATAAAATCATTTTCCACCAAATCTATTCTTAATGAAACGTACTGTACTGCTTTTAACTGGATAAAAGAAAAAATACTATTTTAATTAAATTTGATTTAATTATAAACAGAAGAAACATCGGGCTTCAGATTTGCTTTAAATTGCAATTGCTTCCGAGCTTGCACGCCTTGTCCATTTTCTTCAATGGGATTTTGTTTTGAGCTATAGCATGATTTCACAAAAAACATTTGCAACTGCTATTTTATCTTGGTGACAGGAACACAAAAATAGGTCAGAAACAATATTGTTGTACACGATAAAATAAAAATCACAAAAGAGAATTTACCCATTGCATGTCTTCTCTTACACTCCAATACAATAACCTAACAGCATTCGACTTGCATTCCCAGCTTCAGCAAATTACATTGCCTCAGAGCTTTGATTGATACAATACTGTGAACTATTTGTTGATAACACATTAACCAATAAACAAGATGAGAAACAGAGCAATAGGTGGGTGTTTTAAATGTTTTCTGTGGGATTAGGGGTAATCAATTAACTCTAACATTCTCTGCAAAACTGAAACACTGTGGCTGTCTGGAGCTTTCTTGTAATTCATAAAAAGCTAATGCATTTTGTTTGTTGGAGGTATCTGTATCATGCTCATTTTATTATTGCAGATGTTTCTGTTGTCATTGTTATTGTTATTATTGTTCAGATGTTTCAGAGCATAATGTGCCTTTGGCAGTTTAAATTAGCACTCAATGCATACTTTTTTATTATCTGTAACACCAAGAAAAAGCCTACTGACAATCTAAACATACATGTATTGTTCCCAGTCCTAGCTACAAAGGAAGTCAGGTACAGTAAGTGGGACTGCTAGAGTCAGCCATGCAAATACTGTACATTAATCTATCAAGGCTTAATGCAGAAAGAAACAGATGTTTTATGCAAAAGAAGCAAACTCTACATTCATGTCTAGTGGCTGATCGGGCTAGGTCATATCCCACTACTTTTAATACAGCAGATTGAGAGAAATGATTATCAAGGTATGGAACACTGGTCCATACAATATACTGTACATCTACATGTACAGTACATCTGAGTGGACAAGATGAATCAGACAGGAGAGTTACTTACTGTATCTCGCTCAGGGACAGCACAGGCATCCTTCACAGTCCAAAATCCTTCACGATAGCAAGCAAAACTGTTCTGCAACCCAGAACGGGAAGCTAATTGGAATAATTTTAAAACAGAATTTATCAAGAGGCTTAAAAAGATCAAAGTTAAGTTTAGATTATGGATCACCTATTTCTTTCAGGTTTGTAAAACATTCTTCATGAGTGTTTTCTGAAAAAAAAGGTACAGGAATTATTTTCTTTGTAGTAATTACAACACATACAGTATGGGAGAGAAAATACAGAGAAATTACAGAAAACAAAAGTTACACTGTACAGTTCGCAAAGAAATCAAAGCAGTGCTGTCAATGGCGAAAAGAAGTGCACAATTGCGAAACAGCAAAAATTCATTTGAGTTCTCCCCAGTGTTGGGAGCATGAGCACCAAAAACAACCAAAAAACATTTCAGTAAAACTCAAAATCCTATCTTCTCCAGAGCAGCTCATCTGCAAAGCAGTGAACAGCGTGCACTGGGTCCTGAATCCTTTCGATCAATAAAAGTTTCCCTACACTTCTGTTGCCAAAGCGCGTTAAAACCCCTGCCCAGGAGAGACCACCCACTGAAAGATGAGTAGCAAGATTGCTCTCCGAAACCCCCTCACTTTGGCCTCTCATCTCCAGCCTCCCGAGATTCTCAAAGCGGATCAAATGTTGTTTTTTTTCCCCAGTTTTGTAGTTCAGACTTTAACTTGCTAGCTTTCCCAGAGATGCGCTCAACTGCACAGAGGCAAAATATTTCATTTCAGGGTTTGGAATTGCTTAACATTTTATGTAACCTTAATAATTCTCAGTGAGAATCATCCTAAATGACAGAAACATTGTTTCTTCAACTGTGCTATTGAGCAGCTCTAAATCTGAATTCATAATAATACATAAAGTATTTGCTGCAGCACTAAAGACATCTTTGCAGTAGTGATATAATTCTGCTAAATCCTAAATAATTAGATGTTATTTTACAGAGCTCAGGGGCCTTGAAAGCTCAGCTGTTAAAATCCAGTCTTGCATTGCCAGAAATGTATAATATCGGGGTATTTCCAAGAGAGACCAGAGGTGGCAGCTAAAAGAATCAAGGACATGATTCAGTTTCATTCAAAGCCATACTGGAAAAACCTGCAATCACACAAGACACCTAAACAATTCTTGCTGTCAGCATTTACCAAACAGCTGCACTGAAACTAGGAGACAACATAATTAGCTGTGACAGTCAAGCTGCCTGGTTAAAACTGCAACAGTCGTACACTGGGGACTGTGGAAGCAAGCAATTTATTGTGCTGACATAGGCCTCAACATGAAAATGCCATTTGACCAGCATAGGACAAGACAACAAACAAAAACAGGCAGAATACTGGAGGAGGTTTAATCCAAGTGCACATTCTTTACATCTTAAGGGAGCAAAGAAAAAAACCAACAATAGTCAAAAGTTGAAGACATCAAGAGAGTTCCCGATTCCGTGGGCTGAAGCACTACACTCCTCTGTCTGAAACGTCAGATTCTGGGCAGAAGTTTACAGATAGCACATTAATGGAGTCTCCTGGGACATATCTGTGTCTTTCTCCTTCAAGGGGTTGTGATCTAGGAACCTAAGTAGACAGGCTATCATTTACTTAGCATCAGTGTCTCTACTCGAACCCTGCATCCTACGCTGCTCCAGGCTATATCAAGATAACCAGGCAACATCATGTTTTCACTCCAGCTGGGCTTCCAGTCTCTTAAGTGAGCCACAAAATTAACTAACCATTGGCTTAAAAACCTACAGATACTGAAATTACTTACAAAGCACAGTAAATTTGAAATGACAACTGTTAAAAAGCTGGAGGCATTTCAAGAACCTCTAATTAAGCCGATAATAATTAGTTTTGTTTTAGCACCAAAAAACTGTTCAATTGCAAATCTGTCTGGGAACTACTGCAGATGAAAAGAGCTATGTTTTTGTAACTGACCCCAGAGTAGAATGCATCTTCTAAATTGCACTGCAATAACAATACACTGAATGGTTTCTTTAAATTATTCTTTAAAGACAGCTGCAGCAATAATACCACTGAGGAGCATATTCTTCAAACTCCATTGCTCCACAACAGAATTAGGAGGCTTATAGGTCTTAAGGTAATGGCAGTGAATAGTCCAGGATAGTGCAGCAGAGCAGGCATAACACTGAGAAGGGCAAGTGTGCTTAACCTGAACATAAAACATACTCTTTTAAATACCACATTGCTAGACTTAAACATCATAGGGACATGTTTAATATTTTCAACTATTCCATTTTCAGCAGCTTGAATGGGTTTCAATTATGTTGTCACAATTGCAGTGCCCTTTACCACATGCACATCACACTAAGGAACATTAAAACAACAGTCAGTAATATTTCTGGGCATTCACAAAATCCGTGTAACTGCAGTCAACATTATTTTGTGCTTATGTGCAGGGCTGTAGCAAGTGACAGACCTGCTTCTTGATTAAAGTCGTGTCTGAGACAGATTGGATAATTAATTTTCCAGTTCTTGTTTTGTTTCTGCGTTTACAGTCAAAGCTTCAGTGTGAAACAGCTAGTTATCTGGCGTACAGCAGATAAGACATTAGAGACAGCTAGCATTCCATCATTCAAAGCTGCCAACAGGCCCCAGCAAACCATCAATATATAGGACTGAGCACTGGAGGAGTTAAGGCTCCAACACAATAAACCACAATGAATCCCTGGCTGCTACTGTAGGAAAAACTCTAGTCACATCTGGGCTCCTTATCTCCAGGTGTCCAGGGTCTTGGGATCCCGAGTTTTGCATTCCACCTCAGCTCTGAATGGGCCTGACAACTTTATTATTTACAGTATTTCTCTGAACCACACTTTAAAGCTTTAATTGAGGTTTGAAGGATGGGGTGATGTACAGTAAAATGACATAAAAGATGTTTTCCCAAACAGATACAAGCAGAGAAGCATCAGCACTGAACAGGCGCATCACAAAATTGTCCTATTTTTTCAATTCTCAATCTCTTTACATTTTTAAAGCAAGAATAGGTGGCAGGTATTTACACAAACGCCTGTGGATACAGCTCTGGGTTCTAATGAGGAGTCCTGAGTGAAGACACCCTGGACAACACATCACTTTCAATGTGGAAATCTACCTCCTCTTTGTTCACTCATCTGGGACTAATACAGATTCCTGACGTCTGTGCCATGGACTTGTTTAGGTGTACAGAAAACTGACGGATCTTTTTTCTCTTCTACTTCAATTATTAAAAAATAAATGAATTACCGACTAAATGACTGAATTATTGACTTTACTAGAACAAAGGAATTTTAATGAAAATGTCATATTAAATGTATGAAGTAGGTATTACTGGAGATGAGCAAACTGTATCCGATAATTTTTATTAAGCATCTAACGTGACTAGATTACCAGAACACGTTTCATGATGTGGAAAAGCTCTGTCCATGAAAAACAATTATTTTCAGGCAGTTTTACGGTAAAATAGGACATCAAATATATTTTTATTATAGGTGCAACACCTCTCACAATTAAATACCACACTTTCACCAGGGAATAATCAGTACATCAGACCTGAGTGAGCCTGTGTCTAAAATAGAGTACTGCAGATGTTTGGAGAGGCATTAAGATAACTTACTGGCATAATACTTGGACACCTGAGGTCTCTCAGGGACTTGACCTCACTTTGGCCATTGAGCCAGAGAAGCCTGTGGAGTCATTTTTCCAGAATCACTGGCAATATTTTGTCACACATTCCATCTCTTTTCAAAACAGAGGCTTTTTTAGAGAACAAATGCAGAAAAGGGAAGGTGTTGGCCACTGCCGTTTTCGGCAATGATGTTTCTGCTGGGCTATTTGCATTTATTGTGCAGCCTGCTTTCCGTTTGTTTGACTATAAGTATGCCAGACCCATTTACATTAAATGCTGCCTAATAGCTTACTTTAAACTTGCTTGACAGTTTAAAGGCGTCTAAAAAAGCCCACTATAAAAATATAACTTGCCAGGTCCCCCACTACAGTGCACGGATGTTGCTTCATCTTGTTTCAAGGTGATTTGGATTATTTTCCAAACCTCCATAAGAAATCAATACGGACGAACCCTTCAAGGTTTAAACTGTAAGGCAGAAGAATACAGAATTACTACAAAGAACACAGAGAATTGTTAATGATGTAAACGTTCTCCGGTGAGTCTGGGTTCTCGCAATAGCTCTTGCTGTTAGGTTTTGGTTCTTTGGGGTCTATTTTCTAGGTTGCATCTATCAGCTATCTCAGGGACACAGGCATTTAATGGGAAAACAAATGGAGTGAGTTAAATTGATAACAGATGGTCAGCTGCACAAGTCGTTTTGTTTTTCTTTAAAGTGGGCAAGCAAATAAACGATGTAAAATAATATAACACACATGGAAGCCTTACTTAATTTAAAAAACGCCACCACGTCAAGCAAAGACAAGCCCACCACCGATTGCCATGTCTGCAGAGCCGTCTCAGACGGCTTTCGTTAACACAGTGGAAATGAGACGCTTTCAGGCATGCGAGTTTCGTGAGAATAAATATTTGCTGCACGTCCAAAACAGAATAAACAAGTTTCAGCAAAGACCACAAGGAACAGGTTTTACTTCTAAAAAAATAACACATTGATAACATACTGTAGGTCTCTTTATACAAAGGGTTAGGGTTGCTCCTGCAGACATTATAGCAGATTCTTGTATGCAAACTAATATCTACACACTACACTACTGGGAGGTTAGGTCTCAAGCACCCTTCGTTGCTGATATTACACATTTGCTACTCAGGCATTGTTTGTAAAATTGTAAGCATTTACCTCACTTGCAAAACAAACCACAGAATTTACCCAGTTGTACTGTATCTCTGGAAGGTTGACAGGTCTGTGTAAAACCAACACAAACTGCCAATCTTTCTTGCCAGCAGAGACTAAAGACCTGAGACCTGGCACGACTGACAATCCCTGTACACCAGTGTCAGCCCGCACCTGTGTCATTAGACAAGGCTGGCCCTGCTTTACTTTTTGGCCAATGATGGAAGATGATGTCAGAAAAAAATTACACCACTACAACCTGCAACGACTACAAGCCCACAATCAGCAGGATCGCACAGAAGACTTCCTAAGAAAACGTCAGTTGCTATACCTTAATAAATGCAATATATGCATTTTTAATTTTGATAGAAAGCAAAGCAATTTACAAAACAGCTTGCAGGTATGCAGAAAGTTGTTAGATGATGGATAGTCACTTGCACATGCTGCTTTTTAGCTTGCAAACCCTTGACAAGACATCATTTCCAATCTGGGGAGCTGAGGCTGGAGTATGTGTCATGTACTGTACTGTACGTGCCCGGAGAGGTTCCTGCAACATTATCATTTTTTCAGAATCTAAACACAAAAGATCAGTTCCAGCTACTCATCAGACAATTAAGTTTTTTGTAACACAATTTTAGCTGTTGAATGTATCTACACCTTTTTTTTTTGTAAAACCAAATATCAAGCCAGTTCATGTTTATAAAGCACGGCAATTATACACCATTTTTCAGAATGTTTATTTTTTAATAACAAGTAAGCATTTTAAAGTGCAGCTACCGCATAGAGGTTTAATTGTCATCCATCCCAGAAACCTGAATGAAAATTGCTACTGGCAACACAGCTGTTACTAAAAACTAGAGGTTAAAAAATAATAGTCATTATCAACATACTGATCCATTTAATAAAATACATTTGAATCGAATCTCAATTAATCCCAAAAAGTACATATATACATATATGAAAAAATCAGTCCTATTATTCATATAAAAAGCATCGCTGTGTTCATCTAAAGCACGGTTTTGATTTACCTAGGATTTTTGTTTAGGTCTATCAAGGGCATTTCTATAATTAATTAGAAAAAAATAATAGGTGAACTCTGACTGACTGACAAGCCAGTATCATAGAAGGACGTTTGTCAGATAAAAGCTTGCTAAGTGTCATGTTGTTTTCAATGTATATGTTTTATAAACAGCCAATACATCTCACAGAGCTGCTGCACTTCAAAGATCTCAGAAAAAACTCAAAAATGCAATGTTTTTAAAACCAACTTGTTTGTACTGTATGTTCTGACGGATTATAGACAGCGCCATCATTCTGATCATTCTGAACCTTGTCTAATAAATTAGCACACTTGAGAGCAAATGTAAAGGTGTGAAGCAGGGATGCATTCATAGTTTTAATACTCTGTCTCTCTGAATTTGGACAAATACAAACAGATTAATTCTCCTTGGTAACAAGGTCCTCATCAGCAGTTAAAAGCTTTTATCCCTGAACCATATCTTAAGAAATATATGATTCTCCTTCATGATTGTTTTTAAATAGACTGCACAGTTTCAAACATTAAATTGAGTATTATATTTTTTTTCCGCAGCATTCAGAATGAATTTTCCTTCCCACCGTATACAGGTGTTCACAATCTGGAATTACCAAAATCATCTATCTGGACGGGCCACTTACTGTATCACAATGCAACACCTTTTCCTCCAAGAAGCTATGAGTGAAGATTTCTTAATAGACACAACTGACTAACAGCCTATTTAGAAGATTAATGACACAATGACTGCTGATTGGCAGTAATCAGCTGGTTTATCATCTCAAATCAACAGTGTGTCACGCCCATTAACTGAGTACTAAGGCAACTTCTAAAGGTCCAGATACTGTATACAGTACAGTATGAAATGAAATAACATTAGAAGACAGGAAAATAACCTTTGGTTTGCTTTTTCCAGAAAGTGTTGTACAATCTACTTTGGACCGTAGCTGAGTTTTTTATTCCTATGGAAACACACTTCAAGACTTAAAAGAGGATGAAGGCAAAGACAGAGGGAGGACACAAGCTGCCACAGAGAGCCAGCGTGAAGGATCTGACAGCTCTTTAGTTTCACTGCCTGGCTTCTGCGTGAAGGACTCTTGCAGAATTCTGCACCCGTGATCCTGGTAATCTTGTGAGACTTCGTCGCCACCCTCTTTCTCGCCCACCACTGCTTTCAGGCGGAGGCTGACTGCCGAGAAGCTGAAGGGTGGCAAAGAAGAGCTTTTCCTCCCTCCGGATCATGGGGCGTCTTGAAAGATGGGGCCGTGGCTTGTCGCGCCCCTGCCGTACAGGGCGGGATCTGAAGCCGCGCGGAAGACCACCGGGAAGAACACGACGTGCAGAAATACGCACCGCAAACATCCCCGCTCCAGAAAAAAAGACTGCGAAGGCTCCTGATGAAAGGCCTGCACCTCCAGTTCACCTCTGGCCCTGCGGCAGCCCCGTCTTTCTTCTGAAGATCAAATGAGCACAATTAGCTTCACGGGCTTAAAATAGCATCATCGAGACTAATGTAATTACCTTCTTACAGTGCTTTTTTTTTTCAAGCCATCACTACACGGCTGAATAGTTTCAGAAAGTTCTTTATTAAGCAGCACAGTGGGCTTCAAATGAACAACGTGCCCTGCCTCCTCTCTCTTAGATGGAGTTATTGCGTCTCCAGGGGGAAGAAATAGCATTTAATGGAAGTTATCAACTGACATTCGGGAGGGATAACAGCAACAAGTCAATCTCACACACCCCCTGCACCTAATCACTATCACCACCAAACTAGCTACTGTACATAAACTCAAAAGAATTCAAACGCCTCCCTTCGCCTTCGTCTCAAGCCTTCCTTCTCTGCCCCGTCTCCTCCTTGTAGCTGCCCTGGTTCACTCAGTCTGAATGGGGTTCGAGCCTCCTCGACCTGTGGCCAGGAGGCTGCCCATAAACCGGGCGGGTTAACCCAAACGTTTCTCACTAAGTATTCCAAACATTCAGTCCTTGGATCTTGTTGTACCTCGTTAAATAGCGTTTTAATCCAAGCCAAGCACAATTACCAAAAATTGCAACTTTCACACAAAGTGTTTGTTTGCGTTTTCCCCTTGCAGCTCGCTTCTTAGGCATAAAACGCTTCATCTGGAACCGCGGTGATTCAAATTAATAGCATGCTAGCAAGTGTCGTAATCCCCAAAGGCTGGCGAAGGACCTTTGACCTTTAACAGGTGTCTAGCCCACTGCCCAAGAAGTGGCCCATTCCTATGATAGCTACTTTGATCGTGTTATCACACCTGCTCTCATCCTCCCTCTCTAATTAGAGGCACAGCAGTTTCAGACATATCATGGATTGTAATCATAGCTGTCGGTTAAATCCCATACTAATTTAATGTTTGCCCAGATGGCAGAGGAAGTATCTCTAGAATGCTCTGAGGAGTCAACGAGAGGATAGCAACTTGGAAAAGTCAGACACCTGCTGGTCTGGTACATTGGGATATAGAGTAAAGCACATGGGGAGGACTGTCACAAGCAATGAGAGACTTCCCTGTGACAGCGTCTAGTATGGACATGGTGCTGATTTATTAATTCTGGGCTCATCCTTTGGAATAGGACTTTTCGTGCTCTGCCTTTGTGACTGGCAAAAGTAGCACAGGACCCAGCAATTCCTGTCAGAGAAAAGAAAAACCAAACAATATGTCTTCACACAAAATGGTCCCAGGTAAAGACACTAAATCTCTATATTTTTCCATTACTAATGCATTTAAAATATATCAGATAATGCCTAATATTACAAATATCATTATTATAATATAAACACACTTTGTAAGGGATGATGTACAGGATTTTGTACACCTAAAATCAATTGATCTCTTCCTTGCTCCCTTCTAATCAGAATTTCAATTGGCTGCTCCTGGAGCTCTTGTCTTTTTTCTCCATCCAGGTAAACTGCTTAATAGCTCTGTGATGAAATGTGAAGTTGAATGTACTCATTTTCTGGGCTTTTCTGGCCTCTGGAGAGCAGAAACCTCAAGCAGAAAAGTCTTTCCAGAGAGGAAACATGAGCCACTGCACAACATCCCAAAAACCACAGCAGGTCTTTTTAGCTTGACCCTGCTTTCAATGTGGTACAGTATCTCATTCAGATCAAAGCAGAAAGCCAAGAACCCAGCCGTAAGAAATTCAGCTTCTGAAGGAGAGAGAAAGAGGATTCTGTAGTCACAACAATAATCATGAAAAGATTCAGAATATTTCCTCTGGCAGAAATGTAATTAATAAATATAAAGTACTGGCAAAAAAGAATTTACCAGCCCAGGTTAATTTTTTTAAATCCAGCAATAGGACACAGGAATATAATACTAAAATATCCACGTATTAATTCACTTGTACAGCTATTAGGTATTCTTTTTTTGACCAATTCAACAGCACTGCCACTACAATACATTTCACATTATAATGTGTAGCGAGCTTGGCATTTTGAAGCCTTCTTTGTTCCAGTAATGTCTTTTCTGATTAATTTCTTGCAGTACTTCCCAGCTTTTTTTTTTTGCATGGCATCAAGAATGCACTAACCTCCTATCTCCAGAATCACAGAATGCAGATCATCATTTCCAAATCTCACTCATGAAGTCACAGGATTTCTGTTCCTTTATTGTGTGCCCAATGCCACACACCCCTTCCTCATCTTCAAATGAAGCAGTACATCTCAGTTTCAGATGTGGGAACATTACATTGCAATGCAGTTTCATGTAGCCAGCATAACATTTTCATCAAGGCAATATAAGTACGCTATAATAACTTTTAGTTTTGCACAATGCGTTTGAAAATTAATGTTCTTCTAGACACTTATTTATCCTGTAGGAAGAGAACAATGCTTTGAGCCCAGGATTGTACATAGTTAATTTTATTAAGCCTTTTTATCATGATGTCCTAAATACCACACACCATTAAAAAATAGGTGTTTCTAATGCTTGCTTGTTAAATTGTAATATTACAACAGTTGATTAAAACTTTACATGTTTAACTATATCTCATTCTTCTTGCCTTTCCTACTTAATCCCTGGTGTCTTTAAGACGAAAATGATGCATCTACATGAACATCTTTCTGAAAGTAGCCTTTTTTAAACTAGGCATTTCCTATATTTATGTATATAAATATTTAGATTATGTTTTTAGGCATCTGCATTCATATCTAAATGTCACATGCCAGGTATTTGCTTAGTTTGAATTTGATCTCAGTCTTTCTGAACACCTTTTGCAGTTTCTATAGTGTTTGTCAGTTCTCCTATATAGGTATCATCTGCAAACTTGACAGGTTAGCCGCCTATATGAAGATCTACATTACTGATATAAATCAAGAAGAGCAGTGGCTCTAATGCTTCCGATTCCCGAGATATGACACTAATTCATCAATTAATATCAAAAGCCACATGAAAACCTAAATATACCACACCATATGCTTTTTGTATTCTTATTTTGTATTTCTGATGTTGCTTGTTAAAGTTTGTTAAGCAGAAGACCTACTCATCTTAAATCCATATTGAGTACTACTTAGAATCTTACTGCCTTACAGATCATCCTCGAGTTGAACTGAAATTCTTGTCTCTGTAACCTTGCACTAATTTTCAAATAGCAGGTGGTAGGCAGCAGAAAAAAAGACTGACTAGTCTATAATTATTTGGTTTCACTTTGTTACTCTTTCTCTTGCTATTGTAAAGCCCAATCAGTAGGTACTATCACCACTGGCTGAGGAGTTTTGGACTATCCTCAAGTCTCAAAATTCTACATACTTTTGGCAGTCCAGCAAGAACAGGATTGCAGTAATGAAACTGTCTTTGTTCAAATGAAAACAAATGCGAGCATTTATTACAATAATGGGTAAAATGAAGAGTCTCAGACATACAGTACATATCAGAACGCAACTCAAATATGAATACACATAACAAGCAAACAAGGATCACTAGCTCTGCAAATAAATGCAGCAGATTTTCACACATCATGTACACCCACTTCTCTGAATACTCAACAGGCTAAGGTACTGGCATACTGTAATACAGTTCATGTAAATAACGCAATCACGTGGCTGGGAGCAGAACCGGGCCAAACTGTGCTGACAGAAGATCAGAACCACGTCACCATGCCGTTAAAGCCAAACAGAGTTCTTAAGCTGTTGGCCTTTGCTGCTTGTCAACATATTCACAGTCTGAAGCAGTTCGGGTGGGTAGCTGCATCAGCAGGCGTAGGTAATAGGCTTATTCCATGCTGAAAAGAGAAGAAAGAAAACACAACGTTTCGGCTGTGGAGCCTTCTTCAGGTGCGAGAAAGACAGGGCAGACAGCAAAGATTAAATAGCATATCCTGGGTTCACACCTTCCCTCTTCTCTCAGTGACAGACTTGTTTTTGTGTGATCTTCTCTATTCTCAAGGCGGTTTTGACTTCACACCTTTCTTCAGCCCTCTCCACTTTGCACTTCCTGAGTGGCCTCTCTGCCTCTCCCAGCTTTTGTTCTCCTGTGCTATTTAATCTTTGCTGTCTGCCCTGTCTGGCTCCACAGTCGAAACGTTGTGTTTTCTCTCTTCTCTTTTCAGCAGGGAATTACTTGTTATATTCACAGTCTGACCCCTTATTAACATATCAATCCATTCTTTTGTGCTGTATGTTTTCACTTGCTTTTTAACAACAAAATAATGAATACTGTAACACAAGCGTACATGTGCTCACCCATATACTGTATTCTCTGCAGACTGAACACAGCTGAAATAAAATTCCACCTGGCAAATGGCCCAAGTCATGTTCTGGAAGGTAATTCTATTTTTGCACGTCTCAAATCCACAGTTTCTATTTTCAACAATCTCTATAAAGCTGCCAACATGTGACAAATTACATGAGTTCTTCTTATGTGAATTGAAGTCAGCTGGGAGCCCAAAACTATCTGATTGCAACCTGATTCATTTCGGAACATACTGCAGGCTTCCATAATTGAAAAGCAATTGAGATACTGCACTGAATAACCAAGCCACTCCTTTTCTTTTTCTTGTGCTGAAGCAAAAACAAAAAACCTGTGCAGTTGTTTTTCTTTGTACTAAAAAGATATTTAAAATAAAACATGTAATTAAAAGAAAAAAGGGAGACTAACACGTTGCTGGATGAGCTATGCTACAGGCTTTGCGAGTTTGAGCCTAGGTCATAATCCTAAATTATGACCAGCATTCCCTAGATTGCATAGTTAGTAGAGCACAGCAGGGAAAGAGTTTGTGATTAGCTTGTTACTCCAATTTCTTTCCGGTGCCTGTAGGTTTGCAATGACATCAATGACAGAAACACCACTCCTTCAGTAGTCACTAACTCTGCACCTCTGTCCATCCTCATGAGTCTGAGCAGCAGAGGAGCTACAGTATCTTGTGCTGGGATGTAAGGAAACAAATTCCAATTCCAAACTGAGTGGGTATAAAATAAAAAAAAGGTCCAAAAACCGCCAAAACCATTCAAGTGTTAATGCTTAACACTAGAAAGCAAAGATTAAAAATAAACTATAACGGTAATTCTCTCCTTCTCATCTCTTCTAGTTTCAGTTAATATTTAATATTCTGCAAATATCTCCCAAAGTAGCTCATCAATTGCCGCAAAGTTTTCTGAGACATTTACGTGGTAGCTGCAGAAATGCATTTGTTTCCATTGATTTTTGAACTGCTGCCTGATGGAAAAATCTATTAGAGCATTTGTACATTTGCATTATCTTGGTGCATGTTTTGCACTATATCTCACAAATCACAATGTCTCTTTACCAATTTAAATCAATGGTAGGAGGGAGATTACCAAAACTTTGTAGAGTTACGCTTGGAACTGGATTAATCTACTGGAGGACTCAAATAAGGCAATCGGTTGATGAGCCCATTTAATGTCCCATTTCTTTCCAGTACAGTTCAGTTGTATGTGCAAGCACTCCTCCACCTCAATTCCTAGCACACTTACTTACGTACTTACTTCATGCTTGTGATGTAATATATTTTCTGACCATGACTGAACCATACAGTCTGATTTTAAAAAGTAGCTATTTTCAGCAGCTACTTTCAATGGCGCAAACCAGAACACAAACAAATGCAATGGATTTAATTGTTTAACTGTTTATTTAACTGTTTTTTAGGAGCTTAAGAAATCACAAGGCTCTTTAAATTAACCTTACTGTACATCCTAGTCCTCATGACCCATGTTATAAAAAGCATGCCTTCACTTTACTTCACTGTAACAAATCTATAACATCTTATGCTCACCTAAAAATCCAAAGCACTAGAGCACTATAAGTTTTAATGGTAACTAAATGTCCTGAATGGCCAGAAACATGGAAAGCAAGTTAGTCGTCATGGGCACCCACCTTTAACAAGGATCCCAAGGATCTACATACATAAAAATGCACAATGCCTATACATGTGTAGGTGTCACGCTCACCCCAGCTACTCTGCAGGGAATGCTAGCATTGACATGGCAGCCAGCCACTGCTCCACCCACTTATCACTCATGCCGGGGTCCATGGATTCCATTCAACAGGAGACCTGAATCACCTGAAGGCAATGTACTACCTCACCTGCTTCAGGTGGTTCAGGATAATTAAGGGCTGCTCAGGTCACCATAATAACACCATAATAATACTGATCCTTATAATTCAGGACAGTTTGCAACCTTATAAGCAAAACATTTTGAAAAAAAGGTTCGCAATTCAGGAAAAGAAATGCACACACTATAATTTGTAAGGCAGAGTCCTGGCAATGCATGTTTCTTTCTTCTCATTTTCTGATGTGCATATCCATTCTCTATAGTTCTCAATGTTAACAAAAAAGGATTTATACACACTTGTGCAAGGACCTTTTATGTCCTTTTGAAAGCCTTTTAGTGTCACAAATCTATAACATCTTAACCACATAAGATTACACATAAACCTTTAGGAAAAATACTTGATGACTATCCATTACCATAGCTCAGGGAAGATCAATACCGAAACCTCAAAGTTCAAATGGCAATGAAGAGAGTGATAGGTTGTATTACTGCAAGTGTGTAAAAATAGCCCATGCTTGGCTCATGCAGTTAAAAAATTCCTATGTGTTAAGATGCTGGAGTTACTTGGTGATATAAATAAATACACTGAAAATACACTTTCTACTGGGCACATAGAATGAAAACAAGAGATCACTCCCAATTTACCACAGGGATTAGCTTCTAACAAACACTTATCTACAACGTGGTATTCTCTCTTTGGACAAATCAACTGCAACCCACAAGCCTCCCTGTACATTTACTTCTTGAGGAGGCTCAGGTCCTTCAATGTGTGTAGTAAGATGCTACACATGTTTTATCAGTCGGTGGTAGCGAGTGCCATTTTCTACGCAGTGGTGTGCTGGGGCTCTGGGATTAGAGCAGCAGATTCCAAAAAGCTGAACAAGCTCATCAGGAGATCAAGCTCTGTCATTGGGTCTGACCTGGACCCCTTGGAGGTAGTGGCTGAGAGGAGAATGATGTCCAAACTAGAGGCCATCATGGACAACTTCTCCCATCCCCTGTATGACAGGCTTGCAGGAATGAAGAGCACGTTCAGCAATAGACTGATTCATCCACGGTGCGACAGGGAGCGCTACAGGAGGTCATTCTTGCCGTCTGCCATAAGACTGTAAAACGCATCCACCTTGCGTCTTGGCAGAGGCAACATCGACAGTGACCTGTTTCTGGACTAAACGCATATACACATCTACTGCTACATCTATTCTCTTTCTTTTTCTTTTTCCCGTTTACAACCACTTTTGTGCAATATATGCCAGGGACCTGTGCAATACATTTATATTTATATTTATATCTATGGTTACATCTACATTTATATTCATACAGTACGTGTGATACGATTTTCTGTGTACTGTTCTGTTCTAGTTTGCTCTTGTGTGTCCGGACTGTGAGTAACTCTTGTATTGTATTGTATGTATTGTACTATTATTATATAATTCGTTACACCGTGGCTGTGTTGTGTGTGTTAAGCTGCTGTTGCACTGCAATTTCCCTCACGGGATCAATAAAGTATCTATCTATCATCTATCTACATGTAGGACACAAAGTCTTGCAGTCAAAAATAACATCTCTGAACGTTCCACAGTCTATTAAGGACCAAAGTCTAAGTCTTAAAATTGGTAACAAGCCCCATCATGTTGTAAAAGTACAAGAGTGTCAAGCCTTATTTAGGTTGTGATATCTGTAAATAAGTCCGTTCCAGACAGACTATTTTTAGTTTTCAGCTTCCTTTTACGTCTAAGTGCCGTATGTTCAGGGACATTAGCAATGATGTGGCCTCAGACAGAATGGAAGCAACCCTCTTCAACACTGACACCAGTCATCCACTTGAAAGGGAAGTGTGCCGCACCTTGAAAGAGGAGAAAAACGCAGTGCGCTAATGACAGATTTTAACACTGGCTCATTGATGATACACAATAGACACAGAAAGCAGCCTCTTCTGAGGTTTGTGTCAAGTTCCAAAACAGAGAAAGAAATTGAGAAATGCTGTACTTTGCATAAATACAAATTGGAGCAGTCCAAGTGCTGTACAGATGCACTGTTCATTTGCAAGTAATTTTTCGGTTAAACAGTGAAGCTCAGAAAAGTGAATATTGTACAAAGACAGTATTGCATTATTGCAGCTGTGCCTTTCTATTAGCGCATTTAGTTGGTCTACATGTGAAAAGTGAGTATAGACCAATACTATTAAAGTATCTGCCAGTTTTTATAGGTTATTCATAGACTTATTTCAAATTATTTTATATTTTGGACTAACATTTAATTAAAACTGGTATACTGTATTTACTCAACCAGCACTGTGCATATCCCAAGGATGCCAGGACACAAAGCTTTCATTGTACTTGAGGTAAAAATTTAAGCACATGCTCCTTTTTCAGGTGTAAAACATACTACCATCTTTTAAAGGCTGCATGATAACATTCCAGAGCAAAGTGCAACTCCCTTGCAGGCTTTATGGTTGTTTGTTCAGCTATTCATTCTCAGGTCTGATCCTGTGGGACATGTTGGGCGAAGCTCAGGTGTGACTAATTAAACTGGCGATAAATAAAAGCTCAGATGGCTTAATTCACACTGCAATAATTCCGCACTAATTCTGTGTAATGCGGCACGGAAAAAAAACCTTGCCTTTGTGATGCTGATAGAAATCAACACGTGACAAATCTCAAAATATGGAAAAAAGGAATAATACCGTTAATAATAATAATAAACGGTAGCAAAAAGGAGTCCAGTTTTCTCTTCACATGTTTGCTCACCTATTCTATCCAACTATTCAGAATCCACTCTTCTTCCAATTATTTCTCAAGAACAAACATTACCAACTTCTTCTTTCCCAATACTTAAAACAGGACACAGGCGCAGTTTTGAACACCAAACCCAAACACTCCTCCCGCTTGTTCAGGTCCAGTCAATCACAGATTCACTTGTTGATATTTATAGCTGCAGCAAGAGGAGGCCTACAACACAACAGCATAAATGACTCCCACACACTCCTGATCTGGATACCACAGGTAAGATAACACACGACAATTACTAACTTAACAGTAGCTACAATGGAAAGGGAGTTTTTTTTATGCTATCACATACAGAATGTGTGCCAGTTTTGATTATGTGTGCTGCTCATTGCATCCCTCCTCCTTCATCAACAATGAATCATACAACCATGACATGGGACTGGGGAGTCAGGCAGGCGTGTTTCTGTCTGTCGCTGTTTGTTCAGTCGCTGTCACAGCTTTGCTTAGAACTGCTGGATTCGTGGGTCAAAGAGCCACTCTGAGGATGGTGAATACCATCTACCATGGCTACAAGGTGCAAATCAACACTCTTTTTCTTCTTCCGGGGTGGGGGTAGGGGGCATCTGGAGGCCTTGAGGGTTCCTTGAGTATTGTCTAGTCGAGAAAGACTTATTTCACATATTTAACTGAACCAAATACCCCAGCAGAATGCCCCTTTGTCTCCTTTATGAATGGCACAATCCCTACACATCATCTTTGACAAACCATCCCAGGAAGTAACTCAGCTCCATTGCTGTGTTAAATGGCAAACAAAAACACGAGCAGAAGTAGTAAGCGAAATCAAAACATGAGACAAAAGAAAATGCCACAGTGAATGAATAAAATAACAGATGGGCAAAGTGCTGAATGCTGTAACTATAAGATTCAATGCTTGCAGATTCCACTGGGACCAACTTCTGCAGTGAAAAGCAAACCTAACTAGACTCCTCTCAGGAAGAATCAGAACATAATAAAGATGTTTGGTACTCTACCAAGGCATTTAGGCATTTACCTATTTACATCTGCACAAGGTCTTGTAACTGATAGGTAAGTACTAGGTTTCAGACCTGGTCCCAGGCACTGTATTTTCAGTCAAAGGTTAACCTCAGCAGATCGAAGCAGCCAGAAGAGCCAGAAAAGAAATCCCATTCCCTTATTGTACAATGCTCGTTCCAACACAGGAGGGGTGAAGAAGATGGGCACTATCCATGTCTACACACTGCAAGCTGTGCACCATACAGTAGCTAGGAGTGATTGATAAAGAGATGTTGCGCTCACTGTCAAGACTGCAAGCTTGTAGGTGTTGTTGTAGCTTGGCAAGCCAACTATCTCTGGACCAATTTATACCCACTCAGGAGAAACACTGAGCCAGCGGTATCCTTTCACTTGGAGCATGCCTATGGAGAGTTAGCTGAAGACACGGCCCAGAACTGAACCAGCAATGTGTGGACTCCAGAGCTGAACTAGCACCTCAGCTGAATCAGCCATGTGGGAATTCTGCATAGCTACATCTTTCGACAAGAATCCCATACAATGGATGAACAATGAGCACTGTAACTTCCTTATCTTGGCTCCCATAGTAAGTACATTTCTGCTGACCTCCATGGTTTTCCAGCTGTAATAACAATTTTCAGAGCACAGACTTTTCTACTTGACCGTTCTTTTCTCAGGGCCACCAAACACCCACTGTATTACAAGGAGATACTGATAGTGATGGTGAGTGCAGAAATAAGAAACGGTCCTTTGGAGGAGCCATCGCAGGATCTGCAGTTTTGCTTCCAGCCTTCTTTATTTATGAGAGCCTGGGTCTCCCTCTGCCCATGAGCGCAATAACACAGACGTCCCGTTTTAATATATCTAACCCACCCCCACCCCCCATCCCACCAATCGAATTCCCAATTCTAATTTCACTGCCACGCCAAGCAAACCTCCCAAAGGTCGCAGAGCTGGAGATTAATAAAGCAGCCCTCGCTGAAGTCAAGGGCGCGGAGGAATGCTGAACTGTTGGTGCACTCATACAAGTGCGTTTATAGGAGTTTTAATTATTTGCTACAGTCACATATACAGCTTCAGACATAAATATTGGCAGGCTGCACATGGGACTATCCTGTGCACTAATTTATGAAATGCAATAAACATATTGTTTGTTGAACTGTATCTAATTGTCAAAAATACCTCCTCTGAGTATGCTGATCATTCCTTCATCCTGATATAGTGACAGTTTAGATCCCCTTGAGCGTTAACCAGTTAAAGATACAACGATCTCATACGAACAAAATGTGTGAGTTTTTTTCAGGAATATCCAGATTCCTAAATGTATACTGTTTGTGCAAAGAAGAGTATATAGATATTCGTACATATTATACAGTACAGTACAAACATTATATACTGAAATACATTTAAAATGCAACCAATTCCATGGGTTCAAATTTTCATTTATTGTGTTTTTACTGTCTCTTAGTACTGTATGTACTCACCAATTCCCTGGAAAAACTATGCTAAACTGAATGGAAAGACAACAATGTATATGGCCTAGCTATAAGAAAATAAACTATGATGGGTGATGTATTCTGAAAACTGACAAACAAGTGCACAATCTGCCTCTTCATAACCGTAACATACAGGCAGTGTAAATGCAAATCACACAGTCAGTCACGAATGTCACTCAAAGTAAAAACTGTTTCAGCTGTAGAATACTAATAAGAAGAAGGCTTTACAGCTGAAACCACATTTAAAAGAATGGTGATCACAAAACATTCAAAAATGAGTTGTTAAATATCTTCAGAGTCTGTTCACAGTATCACAGTCTTGTCGCAGTTAAGTGAAGGAAATTGTGAGTCCTCTAGGGTTTTAAATCAGAGACGCAATTAGAGAGTATAGGTTGTCAGGTTTCATATGGACATAGATTTGAGTGTCATCAGCATAGAAATGATCATTCGGGCCATGTAATATTAATTTAAGCAAGTGTAAGGTCCCAATTTGTCTGAGCTTCAAACTACCTAATTCAAGAATATAATACAAAAAAAAATACTGGAGGAAAAAACGTCAGTGTTTTTCTATAAGCTTTCTAAAAAGACGATGGAATCTTCTATTTAGCCTCAGTTTTACTTTCAAATACATATAACAGTACAAGAAATCTCACAATGCTTCTATATCTAATTATGTCTCAAACTATATTAATCCACTAATTCAACACATGCTGTGACTTTCAGGCAATGAACCATTTAAGAGGCATCATTTATGCTTGTGTAATTTAAATCGAAACAGTATTTTCTGTTCAAACAGACATTATGTAATTCAAAATTGTTTTATGCATCCAAGTATACAGTATGTATATAAGTATACTGTATGTCTGGTATATATACACATGTACAGTATATATGTATATGTATAATTAATGTAAAAGACAAGTCTGCATATATTGTGTATTTAATGCTGCTGATTTAAGAGGATCTAAGAGTTTGTTTTTTAATATCCCTGAGCTTATTAAGGGAGCCACATTTGAATGCATGTGAGACACTGCCTTTCCATACAAACTAAATAATGCACAGCAATTCCACTGTGAGAAGGGGAATTGGCTTTGCATTTAAATTTATCCAGGCACACTGTAGAATGAGGCACATATAGTAGGCCATTTTGGTCTGAGCCCAAAGGGAAGTTTTGGGACTGACTCCTGAATTGGGGTCACGTGCTTCAATCAGACAAAGACGAGACTCCCTGTGTATCCCCTTGTGAAGTACACTATTTATTATCTAAATGTATTATCTAGCAAAATGGAGAAAGATCTTACAAATTTCTTTTAATCCCACTAAACATATTCCCCATTGCATATTTTGAAAGTGTGGGCAGGCGAAGTCTCAAAACACTTTAAACAGCAACTAATTTATGGATGTGAGCACTGTATTTTGTTTTAAAAAATTCAAACATCCATTTAAAAAAAAACACTCTACAGGGCAATGATCTGGAAGTTTCTCGATGCTCACAAATCACAAAAATTGATTTTTGTGATAGAGAAAAGTTAAAAATGATACCATGTGTTAACCAAACATACTCTCTTCCTGGAAAGCGGTCGACTTTTTGTAAGTATGTATAAGTGCCAGGGATTTTTTTCACCCACTCGGTACTGAAATGCTCATTTTGCCTTTACGTCCCCATCCCTGTCCTCCCAGCGATCCTTCCCCGTCCCTCCTACCCACAGAGCTACTTACCCATGGGCACATTTCAAGCTCTGCAGGCAGGAAGTGGGCCGCGACCCTCCTGGATGTCACTGACGGCCTGCAGGCCAGGAAGTCACAGAGACCCCTGGCCAACTACTGTAGTTCGAGCAGGAACTGAGCTGACAGCGCGCAGATGCTTGAGAAACCCCAGTCAGGGTCCACTGCAGACATTAACGGGAGAGTGATGGTCGAACCTGCCACACATGGACCATGGTCCTCAGCCTGTGCTTGGAGAGAACGAGTGGTCAACGTAAAACACCTACTCATTTCCAAAGGACAAAGGACGGGTCTACCCACAAATACAGTGAGTCACATTTAATCGTTTTTGGGGTATCTGAGAAGCACCACTGCCTTCAGAACTATTTTGTGGCATTGAATTTATATTGCAATAGTATTCATACATCGGAAAAAACATCTGAAAAGATATTTAGTGATCTTATCTGTACACTGCAAGGCAATCACTACCCATCAAATCCAAGCATGGCTAAGTAGATAAAACACATTGCTAGTGTACCGGTCTGTCTCATAAAGCAAACTTAATCAGCAAAGATTTATGATTCTCAATTCCAGAAATAAAAGCAGGTTGAAGAAAAATGAAATAAATATTAAAATTCTTCATAAATAATGAACAAACATCTGTCAGACAGTTGATTGTAAAATAAATGCCCTCTGTGGCTTGCAATAAAACAGACTTTCTTATAAGAATGAGGAAGAGACTTTGTAAGTTCTATTATTGAAATTTGAATAACACTGTGCTTCAATTTGAAGGGTGGTTGAAGTATTATATTTAGGTGCAAAGCATACAAAAGTTTAAAATACCATAGTGAAGTGATAACCTGTCAAAATGAAACATGGTGCCCAATAAGCTTTAAAGCTTTTTAAGAAGGCGCGATGCCTCAGTTTACAAACTACTTCCACTCTAAAAGAGACAGCTAGAAATGCATATGCTAAAATAGTGCAGTTGCCAAATAACAAGGAAGCAACCATATATTACTATGCTTAATGCTGATATATCAAACATTATTCTTGTCACTTCTGCAAGACTATGAACTGTGGGCGACAGAGCCTTCTCCTGTGCTGTGCCTTGACTGTAGAAATCTCTTTCCAATGGAATTGGGAACTTTGAGTGTCTGCTTTGACATCTCACCTTGCACTTACTTATCTGGTAGTCTTTCCAATTTTGATGCATACTGCTATGATATTGAAGTTCCTTGTTTCATTTTAAAGTTGCTATGCATTTTACTTGATCAACACTGAGCATTCAATTAAAGGTGCTTATATGCTCAAAGTTTGTCTATTTATTATAAAACATGATTTGCTGTGGCTTGCCCATCCTTCCGGCTTTGTACCTAAGTCAGTGTTCATGTACTGGTTAGAGTCTTCAAAGCAGTAAATGAAGGCTTTGCCTGCTGACAACATCTTACCTTCAAGTTGTCTTATCTGTTGCTTTGGAAGGTTTTTTTTTTGTTTCGTTTGTATTTTATTGAAGTGCCACATTCATTTTCTTCACAAGCTAGCAATTTCCTCTGTGCTGTAAAACATCAGAATTTCACATGAGCTAAACAAAAAAAAAAAAGATTCCAGTGCAGAGGCTTTTAAATGCATCACTGAAAATGTTATCATACACAGGTGTTTGGCATTAATACAGACCAAGATCTCATTAACTGTATTGACATTATTTATTAAACTCAAGAGCCTGTTTATTATAATAAAAAGCTTCCTTACAAATTTCTGAATACATTTTCTATGACTGCTTTGAATTACTTTATTGTATTTAGTCTTCTCAGATGTCTTTATAGGACAACTTTGCAAGTGTGCTTTAATACAGTGTACCAGAAACTACTGTAAATCCTTCCAAACAAAAAGCAAAGAACAATTAAAGCTCAAATGAACTCACTGCAGCCAGAAATGAGATCTGTGTATCCTGCCAGCTGTGCCGATCATGTGTGTTCTGAAAGAGCCCGACAGTAAACATGAATTACATGCGTAATTCCTTCCTATCCTTCAGCCAGAACAGTGCCACAGTCTGGTGACGCTGCCACACATACCAACCGTGCCTACAGTTTGTACCATGCCTCACCAATTCCTCCTATTTCTCATTCACTGAATTAATTCCCATGGGTCACATCAATAACCCTTTAACTGAGACTCTGGCTACAAAAAGTGAGGGGTCTATCAAGCAGGTGTTCACCATCATTGTCCTAGGGATCCCCACAGCTGCTGGGTGAAAGCCGGACTCCTTGTTTAAATGAATATGAACTGAGCCCAGAAGTCACGTGGTTAGGACCTTTGCAAGTTTGTTTTTTTTGTTCTACTCACAGGCTGGAAATATTAAGACACTCACGAAACACAATACACGAAAGGCAAGCACCTGCGTGCTGAGGAAATGAAAAGAAAGAGTTAAAATCAAATCTTTTATAAGGTCCATTAAGACTCCAATTAGTTAATTGAGGGCTCAGGAGGAACAAAGGTCAGCAGGCATGTGGGTTCCCAGGAGCAGAATTGGGAATGCCCAATTATCAGGTCTACATATTCAGTATTTCATGTGTGCTTAAATTACATTCAACAGGCAAATTATTAGGACCCTCCCAGTAAGCTGAATTAACTACCACTGGCTGTCTTGAGGACAGAACTTCTCAGACCAGAACTTGTGAAGTTCTTGCTACTGGCAGAGGCCCAGCATGTTATTTATTCATTTACTTGGCTGATACCTTTATCCAGTGCAATTTACGCTTGTGTACATTTCTACAGCACTGAGAGTGGAGCAGCTTGCTCAAGGGTACAGCAGGGCCCTGAACAGGCTTTGATCCCGCAACCTTTGAGTCAGCTGTCTCCAGAGTCTTAACTATTGCTTTACACTGCTGCTTCTGGCTGTGGTGGTGGAGGTGGATGTTATACTGGTCTACATCAAACTGCCCCTCTCATCTCTTAATAAGCACCTGAAATTTACACAAATTAAGACCAACTTGGAAATGGCAATGTCAATGAATTAACACTTCAAAGTACAACCGCAGATCAGCAAATCCACATTAAGCACTGACAGGGCCGCTCTACTGTATAAGAGAACTGAATACGTATTGCTAGAATATAGTGTGAATAGTCCCTTTATTTCTGAGGAGCCCCGCCCAGTCTCTGAGGACCATCTTGTTTCTCCTAACCCCTGGATGAAAACATGCATTTATTTCCTCTTTCCCATGTTTTACTGTGCTTTAATCACAACCCGGCACAGCAAGTGAACCTTCAGAACCGGAACACAAAATGGAAACCAGCTCCTAGGCCTCTGTTCCTGTGAAGAGGGGAATGCAATGGTATCGGAAAATGCCTTGTGAACTGCATGCTACTGGGCTCCCTAAGCTTGCCAAGGAAGAATAATTGCTCATTGGATTATGAATGAGGGGCCCTACCAACAGTTTAGCAAATAGCACCAAAAATAAAGAAATGAATAATTGTTATGTCACTGTGACAATGGACCAGACATCCATTTCGCATTGCATTATTTACATTGGGAACAGTACTGTAAAATTTTAATATGATATATCTATGCCTGCGATCAGTCATTTCCAACTTAAGGCTGATGTGAAGAGGGGAAAAAAGAAAAGTGAACCAGCTCATTTATCAACCTGTAACTCCTGCTGCTGGAAATTACAAAGTTTGCTGTAATGAAGATCTGGGGTTCGGTGAACTACGATTATTAATTTGGACCATTACCGTTTACAAATTGACTCGGTGTACAGTCGGAAAAAAGAGTGGTCGGTTTTTAATTGGTTCAGGGCTGTTGAGCAGCTGGCTCTGGTTAATGGCACTAGTAAGGGGGGCCTTAAGAAGCTGTATTCAATCAAAGCTTTGTCTCCAATCCTGGGCTAAGTGTCCTGGGTACAACTGCTCCATACACATGCAGCAGTTCTATAATTCCAATGCCTGTTTCCCGGCTGTGCAGTGCAGGAATCCCAAACTCACAACGGGCTGAGCAAGGTCATTAATCAAAACCCACAGAGAAATGATGAATATTCAGGAGTCTTAAAAAAGGAAGACAAATGCCCTAAAAACCTGGAGTCCACTTGAACCCCGCAGCTTTCAGAGATGGAAAGTGGGGAGAACAAACCAGTACTGCAAGTGCCAATCCTGCCAAGCCAACTCAATGCTTTGAGCTGAACAGAGTATTAAAAGAAACTGCTTCACTGCGCATGAGAAAAAAAGATTTCACATGCACATCCTCGCTGTCAGATTTTAATTGCTCGTCCTAATCAACCACGAGATTGTTTTTTTATTTTTAATTCAATAAGTCATTTCGACTTGATTGTGTAATTGAAACAATCGGACAACCAGCACATTGGAAAATCAGTCCAAAGCCACCATCTCCCAACTAAATCCCTTTCCCTTTTTAATCCCTAGTAAACTCAATCTGAACATATAAACAATAATTTCCTTATAATAGCTTTTCCGTTGAACTTGTAATTTGATATTGCTCCATATGTCTTCACTTTAAAGAGCTGAACAAAAACATTTCTAAAATTTCGAACAAAATATTAATGCTGTTATTTATTGGATTTCACAAGTGAAAACATCAAAAACTGCAATTTTCCTGCTTGTTTGCAGTTACAGAAGCAGTTACAGTGGATTTTTTTTTTTAATCACAAAATCACAAAAGCAGAGGTCATCAAATGCAAATACCGTACATTTGTAAATATTTAAAGAATTTTATTTTGACCTGGTCTTCTAAGCGTGTTGGCCTGCAAAACTGAGTTTGACAAGTGCTGCAGAAAAAAAACAAACAATATATACAATACCTCATCTCTCTAATTGGCGATACACTCTTTGCAAAAGGACGCAGATGTCTCTCACGGCTATTTGTGGAGTAAAATGTAAAACAGTATCTAGCAACTTGTCTCCTTACCTATTCAATGCGAATGATACTTCAAAGTACTTGAAAATTCAATAGCCTTTATTGACTGTGAGTTAAAGTAAGTTATTAAATGTTTTCTTTCCTTATTCAAGGTCAGCATTGACCATTTTCAAGTGACAAGAACATTAAGTGAGTTGCCATCCACATTGGTTCATAAGCAGCAGTAAAGAAAAGGATTCTGCTGGAGGATTCTGACGCAGTCACTTCCTCAGCACTAGTAAACTCTGCAAAATGGGCAAGGGCAAGATAGTTTGCACAGTTTAGTCTTTCACAACCGAGCAGTCGCTTTTAGCCTTGTATGCTGTATAGCTTTGACTGATTGGAGTTAATGTGCATAATCCTGAAGAGCAGAAGTAAAAGCCAACTTCAGGGGGGCACGGTGGGAGATGTCTTGAGCCATCCTGAATGCTTTACAAGTGCTCAGATTGCTGTTTTTCCCCCATTAGACATTTCAAAACCATCATCATTCCAGCATGAGTAAAAGGGATATCCGTCTTCATCTGTCAAAAGAAGCGATGGTTATAAATGTGACCACATGATACGTGGAACTTCAAAATTATTAGCCAACTGGAAGTGGTCCCTGCTGTTAAATTGCAGATGCTGTTGTAATTGAGCTTGTTGTAATTAAATTTCAATTGCTGGGGAAAATCTTTGTTCTGGGACTTAAATAATACCACATTTTCTTGAAGCAAGAAAGTACTTAAAATCTGAGTGAGCTGCTCTGAATGGGTGCAAACCACTTGGGAAACGTTTTGAACAGGAATAAAGCATGCAAAACTTCAAACTCACAATATTAAATCAGCTTTAGTTTGGGTTTCTGTTAATTGCTCAACTGAGATCACAATGGTTTGAGCGGTTTCATAAAGACAGTGATATTAATTTTTAATGTCTGTTAAACTGTAGGCCTCTTGTTGTATTCAGTCCTGCAATTCACCATTTACTCTCTATATCCAATTACTGGAAAATGGTCATCTAAACACAACAACCTGGATCAGGTGTATACTTTAAATCACTGAGATAAAGAGAACTTGAAAACATAGTAAATATGTTCAGGTGGGTAGCTGCGTCAGCAGGCATAGGCTGCAAAGGAACAAGTAAAAAGCTTATTCCATGCTGAAAAGAAAGAAAACGCAACATTTCGGCTGTGGAGCCTTCTTCAGGTGAGAAAACCTGAAGAAGGCTCCACGGCCAAAACATTCAGTTTTCTTTCGTCTCTTTTCAGCATGGAATAAACCCATTACTTGTTCCTTTGCAACATACTGTAGTAAATATACAGTATCTAGTTAGGTCAGTCTGGTTCTATAAACTCAATTTCAAGTTAGTCTTTTTGTTATAAGTCAATAATCCTGCAAGATTTGAGTAAAACTGCTCATTTGTGATCTAATCCACCTTCTACATAAAATCTACATGGGGTTTAAGTTGGATCTTAGTATGCCTCATTAACAGCCAAAGAAATTAAGCTCAAGTAGAAATGAGACATGAGGCACAGGTGGAATAAGGTATTGCTCCAACAGTCCTGATGAAGCAGGAATTCTAATAGCTAACATTAATTCATTATTTTTAAACACACATTTTCATAAAGTACTGTAGCAAACATTAATTTTCTTAAGTGTTCCATTTCCATCGCTGCATTTCCTGTACACGCTATGCCTGTGATCAGACTTGTGTCTTAATGCAAAAAAAAAGATTAAAGGGAATAATGAGCACGTGTGCAGAATTAAACTGCATTAAATGTTACAAACATCAATTTAAAAACAAAGCCCATGCAGTAAATGGTGGTCCCCTCAGAAAGTCTGGCTAAAATAAACCAGTGTCATTAAATAATTAAGAGTCCTGATGCCAAAATGCTTTTTATTTCCATAGCAAATGGAAAGAAATATTCACTATTCTGCTTCTGCTATTGTTTCTTCCTTTCTGTTTCTAAAAGGGGACTGCTTGATCAGAACAACCCAATGAGACAACAGTACATTGTTGTGTCACCAGCAGAAGTACAGTGAGACCCCCAGTGCAAAGCATTTTGAGCCAAATCAGCGGTTCACCGGCTCCACACTCCTGAGTTTAAGCCACGGATTAAGCCAGGATATTTAAGTGGTGTTGAATGCTTTCATGCTGCAGGACCTTCTCTAGATGTGATTGCATTAAAGAGAGTTGTCTTTTCATACAGGGCATTGCAATTTCTAATTAACATTTCTTAGATATTTGTGGCTGCAGTCCAAGTGTTGGATCCATTAACATTTATCAGTAACTTAAACTCACATCTCTGGTGCTTTGCCTTTCAATTGTAAAATATCACAACACTACTGGGAGGCAGAAACCGCGCTGACATCATTGCAAGACCTATTACAGGGCTGACCATTGAGGTTCAGCCCCATCACTGTGTGGCAACAGCGTTATTTGCGGTCGGTTATGTTTGTGTTACACGGTTAGCCGCTGTGTAGTTGCTTTAATTTACAGCCACTGCTGTTGAGGTCTCCACTGCCTCCATTTTACCGTGTCGCACTGGGGTATAAGGAGCTGACTCTGCTGAAAGCAGAGCTGGTATGAGAAAGTGAGCAAAGGTATTCTTAAAAGAGTAGTCTGGGAGTGTTGACAGGAAAATAACAAAGAGCCATTTTCATATGCTTTCTTTTTTAAATGGCTAAATAATGACAAAAAAGCACTGAACAGTAAATTGCCTCTTTGAGTGTCTATTATTGAAATGTAATGTTATGAAAAACATGCCTTTGTCAAAGAAGAGAAGCTTTAAATGGCTGTGTTATACACATTTATGCTGTACGTGAATCTGCATCCCCTGTGCTCAAGTATCTCCTTACCTGTTTCCCCAATACAATGTGCACAAGAGTCTGCAGCTCTGAAATCCTTAAGTAACCAAACTGCTATACAAAGTGTCATATTTCTGTTCTTGTAATAAATCAGAATTTCCAATTTGAGATTAAATTAAAGAAAAAAGAGCAGACGGGCTGGGTGGAGAGATGAATCACCTGAGAAATGTCACCATCTACGCTCCAGAACAGTGGCATAAATCTGTGGGGTGTCATAGCTGGCCACCCCCACGTGGAATAAAAAGCGTGAAAAGGGCTGAGGCTGCAGAACCTCTTGTGCTATTTTTCACTTTTTCTCTCTTTGCTCTGAGCACCATAAGCCTTCTGTCAAACAGGTCTACAGAGAAAAACCATGCCATTCTCCTAATCCAGTGAAGCCCACGCCACGTACTGTAAATTACCTGAGGCTTCAGGGAAATGCTTAATTATTAACTTATCTTTATTTGTAGTCTCCAGTTATATGAAATGCGCAGTATATCTATACAATATTGGTAGATGTGGACCTGCTGTGCCTTTGCATATGGTGTCAGCAGCAGAGAAGGTCTATGAATTGGCTTCATTACTCCTTCATTGTTCTCCTCCCCACTGATAGCTGATGTGTGGTGAGTGTTCTGGCGCACTATGGCTGCCGTCGCATCATCCAGGTGGATGCTGCACACTGGTGATGGTGGAGGGGATCCCCATTACCTGTAAAGTGCTTTGAGGAGTTTCCCGAAAAGCGCTATATAAGTGTAAGCAATTATTATTATTATTATTATTATTATTATTATTATTATTATTATTATTATTTTGGTGTCCAGTATGAACTTGTGCCCCCTTCGAAATGATAATGTCAGGAAGAGGAGTATTTCCTGAGTCACTGTATAATCGGGTACAGTCAAGGAAAAGCGGAAGCCATTTATCTGACAGGGAAGACCGTAACGTCACTGAAACAGGACAAACTGTGCTGAGCAATAAGACATCTACTGTATGTACAGATTAACTCATTTAAACATGTTGAATTAACAATATACTCGGAGGGCACAAAGTTATCATTCCCATAACCTCAGGCTTTTTCACAATTATCTCAGACAAATTAATACCACTGTTATAAAAAAGCCCTTGAAGATTCCAACAGGGAGGCATTCTTAGCTTCTCTGAACACGGAAAATATGACAAGTCATTCCTTTATCTGTTTTTTTAACCACCATGGGACCACATATTTAGATTTATTTGGTTCAGCATAGAATAACACTTTAATTCTGTTCCACTACAGAAGCACACACTAATGGATTTTTAAACTGAAAACAAGCAAGAGGCACTGAAGCTGAATGGCTTTCAATCAGGATTTATTATTAACGCACAGAAATCGGTTTCATCCTGCTGTGCTGATGGGTGAGATTGAAGCGTTCAGATTTTAAATTGGGCGCTTTCGAGAGACAAAGTGAGCCACTAATCATTGCAATAAATCTTGGCTACCTTAAGCGCATATCAGGGAGTCCACTGACAGGAGAGGGGAGGGAGCCGGAGATATCATCTGTGTGGGCACGCCATGGTCTGTCCCACTTGAGTGAATTTAACCTTGAGTCGCAAAAGAGTCAATCTATTCACTCTCACTTGGCAAGATAAAGTGTACAGTTTCTCATTTCCTCAAATATTTATATACGTGCAACCAAGAGTCTAGAGTGGTCAAAAAAAGTTTTTTTCACAGCCTAAAACACAGTCATTCTACAGTAGGTGTTGTTTGAGCATGCCATTACCAGAGTGAACTGCAGAAATGTCCATCTGCAGAAGTCTAGTAAGTCACATTTCAGTCATGTACTGTACCTGAATTTGGGCTGTTCTGAAACTCAGGAGTTGGTACAGGATTGACACCAATTGCAAATTCCACTTGACCTTTTGAAGTGCTGAAAGCTAATTCATAAATTTGCCCTCGAATAAAAAATCAAAGCAATGAGTCTTTGATTAAGAGTTTGGCTGGAGCAAAAAAGTAGAAAACGGACATCCTCTGGGACCAGGGCTGGGAACCACTGGCCTGTACTATAACAATAAAATAACTGCATCTTATAAGTCACTGAAGCAATTGCTAGCTCATAGGCAACAGATTTATGAAAATTCACGGCACCATCTCTCAACCCACTTCCAGCACTTGTTTCACATCCATCTGTTGTAAAAGTCTGTTTCCCTTAAACACACAACTGTTTTAAGTGTCAGTCAACAAAACAGGGACTCTGTATCGTAGGAGATAAATGCTTGGAAGTGTGGTGTCAGATTACTGTATTTTATTGTTGTCATACAAGCCTTCATGCCACACATCCTTTGTGAATCACTGCAAAACATGCAAGCAAGACAAATTATTGGATCAATTTCAGGTACACACAGCAACCTAAGTACACCCTTGCTATTGCAACAACCCAGAAATAAACTCTGCCTTGTTGGTACAAGGTGAAACCATCCAACATCCAGAGGCTTGAAAAGACTTTAGAATGACAAAAAATGTACCTTGCTCAACTGCTCAAGGAAGCAACTCCAGAGTCCAGCCTGGGATTTGAACCCACAACCTCTCAAGAAAAAATCCAGTTACAAACAGAGAATTGCATAACCATATTGTGTGTTTTCTTTACCAAATCAAAAAACAAAGTCTTCATGCAAGAAGGCCATTTTGATAATCCTCAGCAATTTTCTGTGAATCTCAAGTATGACAGTTTGCACAAACCAGAGCTGTTCCATTGTGTTGTTGCCACTCTGTACAATGTATATCAGATCTTCCCAAGCACTTTTCTTCCAGACCTGATCTAACATAGAACAAGGGGTCTGTGTGATTCCATCAGTGTAAAGCTCAGGCTTTTGCAGACTCTACTGCATTCAATAAATACAAATACTCAAGGCTAAAATTCTCATTCTGGCAAAATGTAGTTTGCCTGACTTTGTCAAGCCACAACTGAACAAATAATTATTACTGTATGTTCACAGCGCTGTTGTGCTTTGGGATTTGGGGGTTACTGCTTTACGGCACTTGGGTGCCTCGGCGGGGGTTTTGCCGTTCCGTGTCAGTTACGAGTTCTGCACGATAAAAAGCGGATGTCTGTGAAATCAGTCCGCCTCAGTCCCTGGTCTTCCGCAGTGCAACTTTAATGAAGTAAAAAAACAATGGCTGCTGTCCCTTCACTTCCTTCTTGTACAACATGTCATATACTGCACAGCACACACACACATGACAGGGACACAAGGGCAGTCACTCCGATGTCAATGGTAAAATAAAACATACCGTTGAAACAAAATTCAGGATGTTTTATTTACTTTGATGGATGCAGCATACAGAAGAAAAGCAAATCCACACAACTGCCATCATAGTTTTTCTTAGCTTGTTTCTTTTTCTGTTTGCTTGTAATCCATCACCACTTCAAGGTCTCCCCATTTGAACACACTGCACAGCCCACTTCACCACTGACTGCCTAATCTAATAAAACATTGCGCAACCTACAGTATACAATAGAACAAAACGCTGAAACAGCGATATAGTCTTATCTGGCAGTAAAGTAAAAATAAAATAACTTAATCTGGCAAAGGAGTTAAGACTGCAAAGACAAGTTCCACTACAGCATACAAATCTCAGAAAGTTGTCTTGAGAATATTGTTTTGATATCGGCACAATGAATTTCCACATCCAAACATACAACTTTGAACTGAATAAGACCGACAACCTAAGAGTGGCTTATCAAAAGCTGAAGTACACTAATCTGTTAGCACATTTGCTGTCCAACGCAGAAATCTAAAACAGTATATGACTTTAACACTTGTGTTTAACAAATAATGATGCACCACTTTACTATATCACTTTATCAGCCATATACAATATCTTACATTAGGAATTTTTCTTTTCACATACCCCAACTTGCTCTCCATGAGACACACAGGCACACAGATAGGGAGGGAGAAGCTTGGGGTCAGAGCGCAGGGTCAGCAATTGTACAGCGCCCCTGGAGCAGTGGGGGTTAAGGGCCTCGCTCAGGGGCCCAACAGAGTAGGATTCCTCTGCTGGCCACGGGATGTGAACTGGCAACCTTCCAGCCACAGGCCCAGATCCGTAGCCACAGTGCTACCGCTCCGCACCATACTGTATGGGTCAATGTATTTCAGTATCCAAAAGGGGTCTCAGTTACTTGTGCTGTTCATATTGCAACAGTAGGTTTTGAACTACAAACATCACAGTGAATAACATGCTATAGGAGCTAAAGTAAGCTAAAGATAATGCCTTGTGACAGAATCAGTCAATAGCTGTTAAAGCAAACCCAATAAGGTCACTCCAGTTCACCTGCAAGATGGGAGGTTTCCAAATGAAACAGGGAAGAGATGATCAGTGGGCATCTGTTCTTTAACTAGACAGAGGGAGCGCTGATGTGAGCCTTGCTCACAGGAAACAACTGACAAATAACAAACAATACATTTCCGAAAATGGAAACAATTACTCAATGCACTATACGTGGGGAAACACCACACGTAGACTCAACATATCTTATGCAATGGGGATGAATCAGGAGTAGACAACTGACCATAGGACTCCCAGGGTCAGTGTACCAGTTAGTCTTTTTCATAGTGACCTCAGGTCTCCCAGGGTCTGATTCTGATTGGTTTGTCCTTCTCACAGTGACCTCAGGTCTCCCAGGGTCTGATTCTGATTGGTTTGTCCTTCTCACAATGACCTCTCTACAGAGACAAACTAAGTAAGAGTCAGCCGCTCTTGACTTCAGCATTCAAAATAATACAGTGCATCAAATGTGGTTTTATACATTTTGCAAATTCTCAAGGGATGTTTTACAATCCAGTATTTTGTTTTCAAATTATAATCTTTAACAACAGACATGCTAATCTTTTACTGATACAATCAAATAAATCGACCTAGCTGCTGGCAAGATAAATTTCTGAGGAAGAGAAGATTCAGAATTGAAAAAAAGAAACTTTCATCTTCTCTTTGTCATTATACTCACAAATATGAAACTTGTTTTCTACCATAAAACTACACAATTCCCCAGATTTAGTTTTCTTTTTTTTTTAAGCTAGGATCATTCATTAGAAATGAAACAAACCAAGACTTAATTCAACAGCTCATTCTGGTCGCTCACTTCAGGTGTGGGCCAGGTCAGGGACTCCTGATCAGCTCACCCTGTAAAGCCACAGGTGATGATGCCCTGTATTTCAGACAGGACCGACTTTATTCTGGGCCACTCCTTCATCCCCAGTGCTGCTACTAACACAACACGGATGAAATGGGTGGGCTCGGGGTGGAGAGGGCATCCTGAGATCACTGCAAAACAGCGCCCCCTCTGTGGTTGAGTGCTCTGATGCCCCAACTGCAGGCTCAAATGAGGAGGGAAACGTTTGGAGGAATGAACATAGAGCCTTCTTATCTCTTGCAAGAATACGTGTTGCAGCGGCAAATCAAGTATTTGGCCAGATAAAACTTTGGAAAATAACCAACAACCAAACAACAGTTTTTGACGTTTCCATTAAAGTAAGTAATCTGAAGATATACCTGCCATGTTAAAAATTTGCTACCTTTCCTCTGCACTCGTATACAGTACGTCGAGGTTATTTTTACTATCAGTGCGTTGCTTAAAAAAAAGTTTTAGCAATCCCCAGGCGCTTTACAGAGCATCTGAATCCACGAATAACAGCTGTGCAAACAAACACCAGTGACAACGTACCGTCAAACACTGATCACACAGCAACAGCGGAGACTGGGAAATGTTTGTCACATGCAGAGAAAAAGAGGGACACAACTGCAAAAGAACATAAAGAAAATAAACAAGACACCCACATAATCTCTTCCACCTTCATTGAACAGACGAACCAAGGAAGGCGGCAGCAGGCAGTTGCGGTTCTATATCTTGCCTGATTCTGGGATAGGATCACATGCTGCAGGACATGACAGGAGAGAAGCAAAGGGGGCAAAAAGAGAAACCCCTGTTGTTCTGAATGGCCCGTGCGTGAGAGAAAGAAGCCAAAGCCTAGCCTCAGCTAACTGGCTCTTCTGAAGAGCAAGAGAGAAAATATTCTGCACGCAGACCACGTACAGGACATGCAACCCAGCCCTCCTAAATACTAGGCTGGTTGAGGATAACAACTATCTGACAAATTGATTTGGGAAATCCTGGTCATGCGTGTCTTCATTTTGTAAGGTTATATCTACATAAAATCATACAGATTTCTTTCAAACGCTGTTAGCAGCACTATTGTAGGGTGTAATTTTATAGAATTTGTGTGTAAATGGGATGCTAGACTGCGAACAGCTAAAATCATGACAGAATGCAGGTGCTTTTAGGGCATCATTGCTTACATCCATGCCAACCAGCACTCACACCCTGTCCCTCCTCAATAAATGATAGTACTGCTGGTATTCCCCAATTAACCAGGAGAATAATGATTTAAGAGCTTCAGAGAAGAGGGCAACCAAAGCCATGTGCATACTTATATTATGGGAATTTTATAAGAAAGGCAGCATAGCAGTGAGGTCATCAGCACATATTATTTCTTTGTTGAATTTAAGGGGCTACTGCAGCTCCAATTTCTCAGACCTGTTATTAAATCTCTGTAGCAAAATAAATTGATTGACAATATCGCAAAATTTCACAAATTCCAAAGTAAAGACAAAATCGTGCACTTTGTGAAAGTTCTGTATGGTCACCATGTTGTCAAGAGTTTGCGAGAATTGTGACATTAGGCAGCCCCTTCCTGCTCACTAGTCACTATAATGATTCATACTGCAATGTACAGTATGAGCGAATAAGGACAGGTTCTGCAGCAGACATTGCAGCGCAGAAATGCAGAATTAACCAGTATTACTGTATTTGTTGGCAAAGCCGTCTCAATGTCAAGAGTAACGTTTCTATTGGATTAAAATAGATGAATTCATAAGCCTACTTGTTTACAATGTAATATGGCCGCCTCACCAGAAACCTGTTGCCTCATTCTGAATTAGCAGACAATGACAGCAATGTGGTGCTCTGCATATCTGGAAATTTACTCTATTTTATGATGGAAATTTGAGTGTAAATTACTGTGTAAATTTTACTTTTATTGTGGTTTGAAATGCACTCATCAATGCTGATTCTTTCCAACCCTTAAATATAAAAATGGCGTTGCAGTTCCCCTTCAAGTAATTCATCTAGTTTCTTTTTAAAGGAACCCAGAACGTGGTTCTCAATAACCTGTAGCTGGAAAACCTGTTACAGACACCATTAACGGTTTTGAGTAAAGAAGCACTTTCTACTTTCGTGAACTACCTTCTAATTCCCAATTGTGACATTATTTCATTACGAGTCCAAAAACGTCCCAGGGTTTCAACACCCTTCAGGATCTTACGTAATTGGAACAAATATACAGGTAGATCTACTTCAGTCTATATCGACGAGATTTAGTGTCATTCACCTGTCTGACAATTGCCCAAAGCCAGGACTCGTACCAGTGGCTCTTCATTGAACTATATTCACGGCTGTGATATATTCTTTGACACTGGGACTCACATTAGCTAAAGCTGCAATTCTCACCAGGTGTGTCTTTAGACACATCCCTATCGTGAAAGTTTAGAAAAGTCACAGATAAGAAAAACCAAAAAAATGAATAAATTAAATAGCAGACATACCGTATATACACTGGTTTTGGGGAGAGTTCATTTGCAATTTGATGTACACACCATATAGAGGCTAGACTGCAAGCCTGCTCACATGGAAATCAGATGTGGCGCAAGTCATGTTTTTCAAGTTTGATGGACATAAACTAAGAAAGCAGAACATCACAGCTCATCAATTCCTGCCAAGAGATGGCAACTACGCACTTTGTGGCAATTGTGCACTGCTATTGCATTATATTTAAGTGTGCAATGGGATAAAAAAGGATGGAGGAAGACTGGACTACAATATGGAAAATTTCCTAGCACACAGTTTAAACCATACTTCCTCAGTTTCATTTGACATGCAATTTCCTGTGATATTCAGTGATTAAAGATTTAGTTAAGAGCATCACCAAAAGGTGGCAAACGGCATATTTCTGGCCAATTGAAATGACGCAATGTTTTAGCTGTCTGTTTCTTGAGGCCAATGAGTAAGCAATCTAAACTTTCATTTGAAAAGTGTTCCCTACACCCACGCCTCACTGCAAAAAAATAGCCTCTGATTTTATATCCTAAATCTGTTTCCACTCAATTTTTAAATATATCCTCTGGTGCTATGTGCCTTAGTCTACGTGCTGAATTCAAAGAAATGACTGGGTTTATCTTTGCGGACTTCCTACAGGATTTGAAAGCCATCAATCAAATGTCTCCAATGGGCTTCGTGCCAAAAAAAACAGTCCACTCACATCACCAACCTAAGGCAGAGATTAAACAGGATTGCTCTTCCTTGGACTCTTTTCAGAGCTGTAACGTCTTTCTTTAATAGGGCAGACCAAAATGTAGACACTCATTTCTATAATGGGCTGTGTATCACAGAAGTTAGAAAGTTTCAAGTACTTGTTTTTTATATCATCTCCAATTCAGGTTTACCAAAAGTACTGTAAATGCACTCTTTCCTTCAAAATGCACTCTCTTCAGCCACTGACTAACTTCCAAAATGCCCATAGTATACTCAGGTAGCCCAGCTTCAATAAACTCTTTGTGCTGTGAATTCTACACTACACTCTTTAAAGAAGCACACTGCTCGAATGCCTATTTTAGAACCCAAAATACTGCAAATGACACCTATTACTGAACTAAGAGTCTTTTATGCTTTGTCAATAGAGGACATTTAATTTTCTGTTACTTTAACCACTCAAAGGAAGAGATGAGATCCAGCAAATAGAAGTGTGTATCGAGATGAGCTGTTTCTTATAAGAGATTTTTTTCCCTCCTGCACGGATAATATCCCAGTTTAGCTAATGTATTCTATTGAACATAATGTGTTAGGGGTGAACTTTATCTTCCTCCAGCGAAATCGTGCCTTTTGTCCTTTCCCACAAACATGCTGTAAAGAAGCTTTACTTCTGTCACACCTGTATCCCAAGTATATTAAATAACTCAGAAAACAGATACTGTCACATCAATAGCTGTTCATTTCACACAATTGATAAGATGCGACAAGTATTTGACTGCAGTCCCTCTAGTACTTTCTTACACTTTATGATTAATCACCTAGTACAGTTCCTAAGCTTTCTAAAGCCTGCAATGTTCCCTAAGTTTGAATCTTGATATATCTTATTCCTTTTCTTCATCCCCTTCTGCCCTTACATCTTACAATACCCCTGACATTTGGAAACTCCCCAGCTCTTGATTTTCTTACCTTTCTTATTCTTCTACACTCTACAGTATATCGGTACCTGGGCATTGCTTTCCGGTCACTGACATTCTCTAATGTGAGACACTGTGGTCGAAATCAAAACGAAGTGGTAGCAATCCAAAGAGGATTCACGAGACACCACCATTTTAAACCCCACTGCTATTAGGGCTTCTTGCTAGGTAGCAGAAAACATTATAGAGTATAGTGCTAACATATAAGATGAGTTATTGCAAACATCCATTTGCTTTTCCATTAAGAGGAGTAAATTATCGCTCCAGGAATCCTAAAGTATTTAGCTAGTGAGTACTTTAAATAAATGAATAAAAATGAGCTGTGCAGAGAGGTGGGGTATGCTTGTAGCAGGATCGCTTTGCACAACTTTCACTGCATAAATATTCAGCAATCTGAATTTAAGATGTTTGCTCTGTGCTTTGTCGCATTTTGTGAACCCATTTCAGGTCACTGTGTGCATGCCATTGTGCAGGGCTCATCAGATCTTGTTAGGGAACTCAATCCTGAGATAGTATCATTCTAATTTTAGATTAGCTTTTTTTTCTTACAATAGTTTAGTTTTTTTCCCTTGCAGACTCCTGTGGAGGTCACTGCCTGGTGGCTGTCACATGCTTCTGACAGCCACCACGGCAGTACCGCCATGTTGTAAAAATCTTCTGGGAGCACAAAGCGATTCTGATAGTTTGTCCTGAAATTCCCTCTTCCTCGCTTTTATTTGAGGAAAAAGCATAGCAGTCTATAGTAGAAGGTAACAATACACAAGCCCCTCCAATGTGCCAGTTTAGCTCAGTAATTCTTACTTGAATGCAACTAGTTGGTTATACTAAATAGAAAATATCAGCAATGTTAAGAGCACCAAAAACAGCACAGTTCTTCTTATAATACACAGTCTACGGTCTAATATAGTATACACTGTATTATCTATACAGAGGAAGGAAGGCTTTACAGCTAAAAAATACCTGCATTTTAACCCATCACAAGAAGACAATGGTTTGTGACAGCACTGTTGAAATAGATGTAATCAATCAAGTATTTAAGTGTTAAAATATTTCAGCTGTTCCTGGCACCACTACGATTTAATGATTCATGCTCTGTAGAACAACTATTATCATGTCTGCGAATGCAAATGCTCTTTGAGCTCAACACAAGACCTATTTAGTTTTGACAAGATGCCGACCTACCTTGCATATGATCTAATTTATAACATAACCACCAAGAAAGAAACACTCTGTCCCTTATCGTTACAAACTGCTTGGCTTGGAGTGATTGATACTTCTGGCATGGAAAGACACTGTTCAGCATAAAAAGCTGATTGATTGATTGCACAGCTGTATTTTGACTGCCTGAGATTACAGCAGTCCTATAACTCATGGCGAAATCTACCACAAACCAGGGCAGATTACTCCTTCTATTGTGCAGAAGCAGTTCCTCCCACAACCACCAAGACACACGCAGATAATGGCACTTTTCAAGGGGCCCATCAGAAATGGAATATGTTCCCATTTCCAACCCCGCGTGAGCAAAAAACTTCAGTCGTTAGTGAAAGATTGATTAGCTGACAGCATTCCGAGTTGTGTTTGTTTTCAGATTAATGCTGCCATCCCTGTGGTGAGAAGAACGGTAAACGTGATGGATGACACACGGGAGACTCTAGAACACAGAAAACAAATACAAAAGTAACAAAAAAAGAACTGACAAGATAGAAAGATCAAAGCAAGTTCTCCGATGCAGGTAGATTCGGCAGAGCACTGTTTTTTTTTCTTCATTTTTTCCATTCCTCAGCTTAGTTTTATCAGACCTGTTCAAAGCACTGCATAATTGTGTCCCTGTCTGTGGCAGTGACAAGGGCAGCCACTTACTCTGCTGATGATGTTGTCTTATATTCCTTTATGAGGTACAAATGCACTGTGTGATTACTTGCCCTGTGTCGCAGATTGGATGTGACATCTATGTGGCACTTTTTCCTCTATTAACAGAGAGACCCTTTTTAATAACCTATTAGTGAAATCCTGTCACTAGATCCATCACTGCGACAGCCACTGTGCTCTCAATGTTTTAATTAATTGCTGTTGCTCCAGTGCACATCTGTTTCTTAAAATATGCGTGAAGATCCTTAATGAATAAGCAATGAGGGGGGTAAATGCTGAGGGGGTGTCTTCTACTTTTATTTGCATTTCGGGGAATTTGTCAACAGCTGCGAAATTCAACAAGTGTGAATGTCAGTTTTAGGCTTGGAAAGGCTCTGTTTGAAAAACAAGAGGTTCTCACCACCTCTCTCGGGACAAAACAGTAAAGAAAAACAATAGTGATTAGGTACTGCAACAGCATCTCTGAGATCCGCCCCAAGCCAGGGCCCTATTTCCTGTCTTTCTGCTTGTGAAATACTGGAGTTGACACAGCTACTGGCTGAGGATCATCCTCTACCTCATGGATCACTTGTTCAAAACTAGCATCGGTGCTTTCCTTGTCAGTGAGCTTCCAGTATTAGTGAGAGCTGCCTCTGTTCTTCTTTTACACCATTACTGCCAACCCTGCAATCTCTACAGAAGGAAATGGGCTAAACACACGCTTTAGAGGATGGGTTAGCACTGACTTAATTGCTGACAGTATTAGTAAAGCGCTGAGCCAGACTCATAAAGAACTGTCCAATCAATTAATTTCAAGTTGCGGCAAGAGCAGAAAATGACACTTTCACTGGAAACTGCAGACTACTGTATCCCTGTCTATTGTTGCTGGAGGTGCAACTTTTGAAATGTTATTTTTTGCAGTTGTATCGTTATATGCATTTTAACGATGGGGGGTGTTTCAAAGCAGGTTTCTATTAAAAGTCATTGAAGAAGGTCAACTTCAAAAAAGAATATGAATTTCAAATGCTTGTGCTAGAAACAGGATAGGGGTCAAACATGTCCGAAAGCTAAGTGATTCTCATTTTTAAACCAGCTCGACATGCAAGGTAATGTCTGACAGTCTCTTTGAACATGCTGTTTGAAGAAGCTCACAAAAGGAATCCTGCTCCAAAATAATCAACCTTACTCGTCCACTCTTTGATACCCACTGAAGGCTTTTGCTAATGGATTTGACCTTCTATTGTACTAAGACTGTCTAAGTTAATTAAAGAGAGCAAAAAAACCTTTTGGAAGGTTATATAACACCCATCCCATCTGCAGAGGCAGAGTACTTTTAGTTATCACACGAGTTACAGAATTCTAGGACAAAACTTTGAAGCCCATTCAGTATTTAAGTTGATTGAGCAGTAACCAAGGTATTACAATAGTGTAACCTTGAGAAAATAAATTATATGAAGGCTAGAATCAATATTTCAAATAGATCAAGTGGTATTTTTGCTTTAATTTAAAGTACATGTATAAAAAAAGATAACTGCTGGAAAAGTGTTTATCACAGCAGCATGACTTGTCAAACAGGATAAAGAATGAAAGCACCCCCACCATACTGAAACATCACAGAAGCTTGTCAAATCACAATCTGATTTCAAGCTGTCCAGGAAAATTCACTTTTTTTTCACATTTATTCACAGGCTGCTCCTGAGTGGACTTTGATATCTTACTTTAATTCTATCAGTTTTTTACAGAGCGGTCCTGCACCTGAACTTTCTCTTAAGTTATTGCTATGAAATGAAATGACAAAATTCAGTTCTGCATGCTGTACATTTCTAGATGGAGTGCCACTGGCACAAGCTGTCTTTACCCACACTTATTTAGATATCACTACATGGCACTGAGTGTAGAGTTTAATGAAGCCTGTCAACACTCCAGTTACATTCTTAACTTTTCCACAAGACTGCTTAAATAATACATTTGTTATTCTGAACTGAGGAGAGTAAAGGGGGACTAATACTGTGGATATGTATATCTTTTGATCCACTCTCAGTATAAACTGCTCACAAAAAATTACATATTGTATATATGTATATTGTATATTGCAAACACCTCTATGCCTAATATCCCGATGTACAGTATGTAAATTAATGCAATATTGTACTCAATTCCAAAGCTGGACTAAATAGGGGGTACTGTATTATGGCTTTCTGGCACTGTGACCATTAGTGACCAATGGCCAACTGTGAAGCGCTCAGCTGTGAGAGTTTCTGCATGCGAGGCTGCCTCGTGTTCAGGAGCACTCCAATAGCTCTGAGCCTGTCCTTGCCACCGAGACATTGCATAACTTGCCACAACAAGAGTGGCTTAATGCATGTTCTTTTCTCTTTTATACAGTACCTACCCCTTAACTCTTCTGACAAGCTCTGTACACCCTGTCGCAGCAAAGAACATTAGGGGAACAGGCATCAGCTATTCTGTTTTGGCAACTAAAAAGTCTTTTCACTTCACATTCCCCTTTCACTTAACACACTAAGGAATGTGACACAAACACAACCCTTAGTGTGTGTCTATTTTAAACTCACATTACATCCCTCTTCTGACAGCATGTCATTTCGAAATTTGGTTGTAACCCAGTTTTTATGTGCTTCTTCTAGGAATAATATACACTCGTCCCCCCATTTACATGAACTGGGTAGTAAGATTTCTGCATGACTCTCTTGCCTCAGTTAGTTCAAGTTCTAAACCCGCCCTCCTGAATAAGAGAAGAAACACACAATCCATTGCAAGAGGTAACAGGTTCATGGACAGTTTCCAAGACAAACTGGAAATCACATGTACTGTTAGGTTTCCTTTTTCCCCATTATTTTATATCTATGTATCTGTATCTTGACTTTTTTCCCTATGTTTAATAAAACATTTGGAATGATCAACCAGCCCACTTGTTAGGGAATGTGAGAAGTAAGAGGTGAAAACGTCTAAACCAATAACAAATGGTACAATTCCCAATGGTAAATTCTGAACAAGGTTGAAAGCTGAACAGCAGAGCCGTCCAAAAATGGTTCCTTGTGCCTTAAACACCATAAGCCAGACACAAAATTTAAAATCTTAGTCATTTCCCTCTAGGCACCCGCCCCCCCAGCTTCTCCCTGCTACAACTGGAGTTTCAGAGAAGAGTGTCAAGAGAAATATGGAAGAGTCAGATCTCTGGGCCTTCACTCATATAATAGATGTCATTTTGACAACCACAGCACGATATATCTATGGCTTTACTTTGCCTTGGTCCTACAGGTACACGGGAAAACAATAGGTTTCATGTGACTGGAAAAAAAATCCATGGAAAGACATAATAATACAAACACTTATAAATGACAAATTGTTGTAAATCGTTATAATACAGCACAATGCATGATGCATGGAACAGCACTGAATTAATCAGGACTTTTCCAAACCATTGTCTGAAAAACAAATGGTTTCGGAAGTTGTAACAACTGGTATCCATATATTACCACAGTGAACACTGCACAGATTTAAAACAAACTGTTGGAGACTGGGAGGACTGAAAGTGGCAAACACTGCAAGCTAAAGACTGTTAAGACAACAAACTAGCTTACAGGAATAGCTAAAAATACATACTGTAACATAAACATAAAACATAATCAGCAGATGAAACAGTGAGCAATGCAAAACTATAAAAATTCAACATGCGTCAGGGCCAGAAAAGACAAGGATATGTACACACACCATATGCTTGAGTGTAAAAATAAACACAGTATATTTACGATCTTTAAGACGCAGCTTTGCAGAAAGTGCAACGTAAAGAGGCTTATTAACTTGTATCACTGCCTCGACCTAACATCTGTTAAGAGAGGTGAGAGACCGGAACAGATGCTGCTTATCAGAGTGTTCTCATGTGCCAGGCCACAGTAATGACATATCCTACTCAATAAACACAAAGTCAGCGTCTCTCTCTTCTCTGCCTCAGGGCTGACCAGATTGATCCGTGCTGTAAGGAACTATAAGGGAAACTGGATGTGATCCAGCATATCAGAATTCCAATACGGATGAGTCTCCATCCCCACCAGGATTACTGAAGCCAACTCTCCCTTCTTGAACACACAACCTCGACCAGGTGCCAAATCTTTATCTGTAGTTTTGTCTTGCCTTCTTACTTAGTCAGGTTTGAACAAATATGAACACATAAGTCTGAAGTGCTCAGATAAAAACTCCCCTCCTTCCTAGCAGGAGCACAATAACAGAGGCAGGTTTGACAGTCAATATTTCCCTTGTTTGGCCTCAGGGCATGTGTGAACAAAGGGGCTTTCTGAACTTTGTGTGGGCTTGTTTTCTCTTCCCACTCCAGAAGGAACACCGAGGCCAGAGCCAATGTCAGTCAAGGGATTGAGTGAGTAGAGTGAAGATTAATAACGATGATCTGTTTATGGGTCACTTCTCTATGTCTGTACAATAGACTGAGAACCTACATAGAATCAGAAAAAATGTTTAAAGAATTATACAGAGCATTAACAAAACATCAGGTTGTAGAATCAAATATGGGGAAAATATACATTAAATAGCATTTTTGTGTGTCTCAGATTTGTGCTAATTTTACTCGTTTACGTAATTACTATTAAAAATGTGGTGAACTACCACTGAAACTGGCTTGAGCCAGTATGCACGTGTGTGCAATTTGTATTTGTATGCTAGATCCATGTGCTGTAATATATCCTAAGTAAAAAGACTTAAAATTAATACAAATATAAGTTAGGGGAAAAAAAATAGCTTTCTTAGAATTTCCCCTCTCATTTTGGCTTAAAGATAATTATATTCTTGAAGACATCGATATTTTGAGCACCAGCTTAAAAGTCATTCAAAACAGTTCGGGTTTGAAGTTCATGTAAAATTCGACCCACACAGAGCCTTACCGACTGGCTCCACCAGTCAAGGTGCTTGTTCTTTGTGCAGTCTGTGTTCTGCACAGGGTGGCACACGATTGGCAGACTTGAGTCAACTAGGGAACTCTGTGCATGTTGCACAGCAGTGTTCCTTCTGCCTGGCTGGACAGATGCAAATTTGCACTGCTGTCAGTGTGAGCTGAATCATTCCTGCAACCAGTGCTATGGCACTAGTATAAACTAGATCAGGTGAGAAAAAGACGGCTCTGACCAGACACAGTTTGGAGAATAGTACTGTATGTAGTGCACTATTCTCCATCATTTCTGCAAAGGAGCAATATTTCCATTGGGAACGCCCTGTTGATGAACCATTAGCAATGCCAAAATATGCATGTGTGTGGAGGAGGGAGGGGAAGGAGGGGCCAACGATTACAAAATCAAAAATAAATGCAAATTCCAAATGTAAAAATAAAGACGTTGCCTACATACTGTAGCTGCTACAAACAAGGACAGAGGCACTTAAAACCGTTTATTCCAGTTTTGATAACTGGCAAGATTAGCCGCGTACGGGGAAAACGGATTACACAAGCTGGAGGATTGGAGGAATGATCGGTTAGAACAGGAAGGGTGACGCATTCGTGGGAGGAAAGGAAGCATGAAAAAAAGGGAGTAATTAATCAGGAAAGGAGGTAGAGCTACTTGGTTTTGAAAACTTTAATTACATAGGTTTAGTAATTTTTATGCCTCATTTCCCGTATTAAGGCTGAAAGAGCATTTAAAGTATTTAACGCTGATAAGAATTCCTCAAAAGAGAATAAAGATTATGATTTATGTTTTAAAATCTTCATTAGGTTAAGGTTTTTTTTTCTTTCTTGCAAAGACTCTCAGCAAAATCAATCACATTATTATTGAAGCACCGCCAGGGATCCTGTAACATTCCCACTCTACAGCGGTTTGACCCATTGCAGGTTTTATACTTTATGTTTATACATGTTTCACAATTGTTTATGCAAAGGTACTCAAAACAAAGTCAAAAGCTCAAATATCCATCACCTGATGTGGGTTTTCCTTGCCACCTGTCGCGCTTAGACCTGAAAGACGTCAAACAGCTGAGTAAAAACGTGATTCCATTTCACCAGCAATGCACTGGAAACAAAGTCAGATAAAAGCATCAGTCCAATAAATTAATAATAACAGCATACTTCAGTACGGAATCATGGGTATGGATCACCTCGAATTTCTCTGGGTGGAACTCTCAGGGGAGGAAATTGTTTCCTGGAGTACTTGATATATTGGAAAGCAAAAGTTAGTCTTATAGCACAGAAATAGCCTTCTGGACAGACACCTGCAAGCATTACACTGAGCAGCCTTGCAGAGAGGTACAACAGCTGTGACAAAACACAAAGCACACTAGAGTCGCCGAGTGACCCCACCCACATACCTGGAGTGCGAGCTGGGTCCCGTGGCCCGGACGTCACTGCTTCAAGCCTGGGTCACCAGCTAACTGGGACCGGGAATCCCCTGACTGGAAGAGTGCCACTGGAGTGAGATGTCCGGCTTTCTCAGCTTTCAAAGACACTGGCTCCTGTGATCCGTTGGGTGCTGTCAAGGTTTGTGATGTCAGAGGGAGGCTTCAACTGTACAGGAAATATATTGACAACTTTTTTTAGTTTTCCTGTAAAGCACTGTAGAGCTTATAGCAACACAATGAATAACTCTAATAAGTGGGCTTGTCTTAAAACAACATCACGCAGGGCCTGACACAGATGATAATGTAATGTAGAAGGTTGCAAGTTTGACCATATCACTATTTTGAGGGTAACATGTTTGAATATGGCTATAAAAAACAAACAAGGCTTAATACTTGCATTATGATAAATCAAACTGAACACCAAACAATGAAAAATGATATTTGCATTAAATTAGAAGGGTCTCTAAATCTTGAGTGTGATAATATGGTCAATTGTTCTTCTTTATGTAACCACTATGAGTCATGCACATCTTAGATAACACACATTACTGGTCATCAAAAGCACGACAATAACAAGCACGAAATGATTAAATTACACCTTGATTATAGTCACATAAATGGCACAACAGCGCAGAGAAATGGTGTGAATCCCTTAAATGCAAGCTGAGAAATTGCATATTTCACTTTTTCCCCCCCACCCTCCACCATGGCAGTCTATGGTTTTCAATTTGTGGCGATGAAGCTCAATACGGGAGACTGAAAGGGGCCACAGAGATGAGGAGCCTCAGGGTGAGAGAAGGGATTCTTCCAGGCAGTGTGGCAAGTGACAGCTACAGACTTCCTTCTTTTTCAGACACAACACAGCAATTACCACCAAAGGCAAAAAAAACACAAACAAGAACATTGGATCCCCAAATGTGTTCATCTGGGAGCAAATTTAATTTAAATCCATTTCAATAGTTTTTGCCAGTTAACCGCAAAACCGCAAAAGCCTCCAGAAAAAAAGGCAATGAAAACAGTGTCTCAAAAGTTATAACAAAACAGCAGTTCAGCTCAGTTTCTGCTAATGTTGTACATTAATTATTAAAGGAACTGAATCTGATGCATTCTGTAACATTGGTAAATGAGCAGGTTGTTTCTCCTGTAGTTAATCCAGCTCTCAGAGTCTGCAAAGAAACTGAAAGGTACAGTAGGACCCTCCTATTCCCTGTTGTTACAGACTCTACTGAGTCTGGGAGAGAGTGCAAATAAAGCATTCTCCTCACATTTTTTTCAGTGATGAAAGAATTCACTGAGTATCTGATGACTTTCTGCATTCTTCGGAGCAGTTATGAGGGAAATCTCTTCCGTTCTGCTAGGTAAATTAAAATGACCATATCTTGTCATGCAGGGTCAACCTGACAGAACTAGCAACACATTTTTCTATTCTGCTTCTTTATGTATGCTATTGTCTTTGTCACTTACTTTCTTCTTCTTGCTCTGTGCATCCACTAGCGGAAAGCAGCTTGTTCCTAGTAAGGACCATGACAACCTGGAGCCTGATCGAGAAACACATGGCATGACTATGGCATTACTGTACACTGGGGAGGATTCTAGTCCATCACAGGGCACACACATGCACATAAAGACACTACTTCAACTATTCCGCATGTCTTTATGAAGTAGGAGGAAACCACAGCACCAGAAGAAAACATACATAGACATGAGGAAAGCATACCAACGACAGACAGAAGATATCCCAGACCTGAAATAAAATCAGGACCCAAGAGCAACATGGCAAAAGGACTAACATCACTGTGACAGACTTTATTCTCCTCTTTATCTTTATATTATTTCCTTTTCTCTTTGTGCTTTTATTCTTGGTTTATGCGCCAGTTCATACTAAATTACCTCTCCCAGAAGCTACCTAATAGTTTATTATCTAGATGAGGAAAATTCACAGCTGCTGTCTCAGACTTCCAGGTTGAGAATGCTTGGTCAAGATTTCTTCCAGCCCTACCTCTTGGTATTCTCGGAACATAATCCAAGGAGTCCTGTGTCTTTCCTAATAATGAGCAGTGAAATAATAGTGGGCGCTATCAAGGATATTTAATAACTGATTACTGTGGACCTACCATGATACAATTACAGTGCAGCAAATCTCAAGTCAAACCAGAGTAAAAGGAAAGTCAGCGCAGCTGTACTTTCAGCTGCTGTACTGGCTGTAGGTAAGCTGTACTGTATACAGTATGTCTCGCCTGTAACCACGTAAATGCAGATGTGCCCCATCAGAAGCACCTCCGTCTCCAGGCAACACAGCCTATAAATCCACTGGTCACCATCGTAATGAGGTCAGGAAGGAGGTCAGTACCACCAGAATGTAATTAATCAATTACTTACCTAGTCCACCAGTGGGTATTACAGCCTTGTGAGGATGCTATCTCTCACTCTGTCAGAGATCCACCAGTGCCTATGCGTTCCTTAGCGGACCTCTCCGAGTGTTGTTCTTACTGGCTTGACTTCTCTGATCTCGGATTCTGTCTTGTCTTCCACTGTGCTTTTCTGTGATCGAGCCGGCTCACCCGAACTCGTTTTCTGGACTTTCTGGGTTTTTCATGCTTTGGACCCAACTTGTTTTTCGGACAATTCTTTGGATCTCCCTCTGTCCAGTTTCCCTGCGATTCAGCCGCTTCAGCCCTTGCCTGTTAGACCTTGTTTATGGATGCTGTCTTATTTTGGTTTTATCTGCCTGAGCACCAGATTGTCTCGCCCTTGGATCCTGCCTCCACTTCATCTGGTGAGTGCAGCAGTGTTACAGCGCGTGATTCAGAACAATGACCTTTCATAAACAATGTGTGCTCGGCTGTTTCAGGAGCGCGACGGTGAAGGGTCTGAGCCCCCCGCTACGAAGTCAGTATCTGATCCCGCTTCTAAACTGTTGCTGGTTTGATCATGGGGTCCCAGCCACCAAAAAAATGTGAGGTCTCAGTGTGAAACAATGAAGGAGAGAGGAGCTGCTCACCAGTCTCCTTGAGGGGTAGCTGGTGCAATATTGCCAGCTCCTCCTTCAAAAACGTTCTTTGTTGCAAAACTTCTCTTTTTCCATATTGATTGGGAGGACCTTGGGGCAGGTAATCCAGCCTCTGTCCCACCCACCAATCAAGCACTTTTGATGCAATCCTTCCCTGTCCACTGCCTTTCAATTGCTGTTGAGCTACGCATCAGATAAGATGGTTACCCACCAGTAAATGAATTGATCTAATTTAGATATCTCTTCTTCTAAGAACTACATATTTTTCCCCGCTTTCGTCTTTACCTCTCTGACACAATCCACAAAACACCAGAGATCAAAAAATGCAATGGAAGACCAGAGCTGCCGTGCAAATGCACCCGCCGGGAACAGAAACGTCTTGGGCATCCCGGGAATCTGTGCAACACGCAGCCACCCAGGCGAGGCCACAGGCATCCCGCCCTCAACGAGCGGCTCAACAGATCCACCAGATAGACACAATCACCGCAAATCCAGCACAACAGAGTTGTGATGGAAATACAATATGAGCTGAGAATTCTGGCCCGTAGCTATGCCAAGCTATTAAGATTTAATTCCATTCCACCTCTGTGCCCACTGTCAGCAGAGCTCGGTTTTCATCTCAACTAATCTCATTACATTTTTATGGCCTATGCAGCCGAGTATACCTGGGCCTTTAAAAGAACACAGGACTGAGCAGAATCGCCCCTCAGTTGGGGGGGGGGGTGGACAGCCAGCCTAATTCTGTTCAATCTATGCAAGTTTATTTCTTGCCTAGCACACCTGGTCACTAATTAAGGTCAAATAAGGTAAATTTGGAATGTTTCTAGTGGGGAAACTAGATCTCTATGGTTCATTCTCCAAAACAGCTGCAATTTTTTAATGGTTTCAAACTGTGTTCTGCTAATGTAATCTAATTAAATCTTATTTTGAGTGCAGTCTTTTTTTCTCCCTCCTGTTGGGGGTCTCGGGGTCTCCATATTTAAGATTTTAAATCGCGGCACATATCGGGCACAGAAGGAGAAGGACTATAAGGAAAGCACAATCATTCAGAAGCACAAAGTCTAGAATTCAGTGATTGCTTCAAAATGAAATTCCAAGGATAATGGACTTGCTGTTGTAAAACAGCTCATGTTAAAATGACATTTTCCAGACCCTACAATATAGCTGTGCCATTAAACCTCTCCCTGTTGAAAACCTGCATTACCAAGGGTTCAGGGCTAATGTCACCACACCAAAAAAAAAAATTTAAGGAGGCATTCTGAAGTAAATTCCTAGCAGGAAAAAAACCTCCCATTTTTACTCAAGCACCAAACTAGAAAATTAAACAAATAAAAAAAACGCAGAAAGAAAAAAGAATACTACCAGAATATTCACCCAACATTGAATAATACCACACAAGGAAAATCAAACAGCTCAGCAAATACCAGTCTTTTACACTTTATACTTCACTCCTCCAAAATGGATAAAATAGATGGCACAGACCATGGTACACATCACAGTGCTGTACAATCAAACAAAATACACAAGAAGACACCATTATGAAGTATATTAAACAGAATTAAAAGTGACAGTAAAAAGGGGAATTTTAAGACTGGATTTGACCTGAAGGATCTGATATGGGAGATTATTACACAGCCTTGGAGTATCAGGACAGAGAGTATGGACTCCTAGGGTCTGTCATTGAAATCGGTCTGTCTCCCAGCCATGTATTGAAAACTAAAACTAAAAACTATTTTTTTTCTTTTTTTGGACCAGAGTCCAAAGTGCAGGTGTAAAGAGGGCTCAAGGAGCTATTTTAAATGTTATTCAGAAATCCACAGGGACCCAGCACAAGGAAGCAAAGACAAGTGAAACTGTCTACATTCATGCATTTTAATTTTAAATAAAATCTGCAAAGCTGCGTTCTGAAGACACTTAAGAATATGTTTGGAACATGCAAGCAACAGCAGTTACAATAATCATGCCTGAAAAACACAATGGTATGCTTCAGTTTCTTCTGCCTCACACTGGGGAAGATGTGTAGATAGGCTCGTGATAATAATATTTGAAATAAGACTCCTTCATAACACTAAGAGACCACTGACAGGGAATACTATAAATACATTTTTGGTGCTATACTTTGAATTTACACTAGACCTCAGAATATTTCATGAAGAGTGTCCTCAAAGGAGGAGGTGAAAGCAAACCTATTTCTCCTCACACACAAGATATGGCACATTTCATTTCCTCTCACGCATTTTAATTTGCTGTTGCCAGGTGTGCTATCAGCCAGGTTTAAATGAAATGGGAGGTCTGCCTGTCTGAGAAATGTCCTGTTGCTCTCTTATCACAATGGCCGTGTATATAGAGGCTTGAACAAAGAGAAATGGAAGTCTTTTTTGTCCCACAGTGGTGTCAGCTCCATGCCAACGGAGAGAAATTCACTCCAGAGGGTTTAGCCAGGCGTAAAATTGAGAGAAGAGAAACAGGACAACTACAGTATAACATATACATTTTGAATCAACACCCCCTGAACCACTTTGACAAAGATTCCATTGTGCCACTTTTAATTGGCATCAGTATGTTAAGTTGACCTCACTCTCTCCCTTTCATCGCAACCTTAGTCGAGATTTCATTCCATTTATTCCACCAAATGTCATATGATGTTATACGATGGCTCACGGCGACAATATAAATTTCACAGAATGGTTCGATACAGAATAATAATAATTATTAAAAAGTTCTTGCAAATGTCCCTCAGGCCACAACACTATTATTGTCAGACTAGCAATTTAGTCTGTTGAATTAGAACCTGTAATCTTAAATTTGCGAGTTCCTCATGATCTGTAGCCATGAACAATTGTCCCTGTAGAAACAGAGAAGCCCTTCTCCATCATCTAGGTGAAGCAATAATTTGCACTGGTGGATACAGCACACATGTCTTCTGTCAAACGTTGCACAGAGCTCATAACCTCCCCAATCACCAAAATCTCAATGCGTCGTATTATTTCTTTTTTTTTTTTACTTTCCCAGGACTATTATATATTTAATCTTTCCTCAAAAAACATCTATGTGTTTGCATTAAACAGAAATAAAAAGAAATAGAGCAATCCATTATTGATGTGATGCTTCAATCAGGGAAAAAGAGCTTCTCCCAATTCACTCAGAAGAGTTATTCCAGGCTGTGGACGCAGTGATTGGGGAGCGCTTTGAGTTAAGCAAGAGAGAAGAGGACAGACGAGCTTTTCTTCCCGACCAGGAAAGTGTCAGGGTGGCTCTGCGCTGATTCTTAATGCACCAAACACAAGTTCACAGTTATTTCTAGGATCCCTAAGATGTCTGAAAGCTTTAATTAAGTGGACATTTCCAGAACATCAGCTGGGTTCTACCTGAATTACTGGCGCTGAATGAACTTAGCAAGCAATTGCCAGAGAGAGGTGACGGTGGGAACAGCCCAGGTGGGAGTCATACCTATGAATAAGACTGCAAGTTGAGTTTGCAGATATTGCATGCAACACCTCTGCTTGTACAGCTCTCCTAGAGAAAAGGTGGACACACAGGCTGCAATGCCCCCTTGTCAGTGGGTTCCCCGTATCCTTTAAAGTGAGGGCAGCTATTAGTGTAGGCCTGCCAGCCTACAATGAGTTGTGACTGTGACATTTGGTTAGAATGAGCAATGCAGCCCTCGCCCAGCCCAAACAGACTCAATGTGAATGAGGTGTCCTGCTGCATAAAGTGCATTAACAGCAGTCGGTTTGATGCTTTGCTTCTGCGGTTGACACTCGCAGTTTTCAGTGGCTCCGTCACAGACTAACAAGGCTGAAGTCCCAGCTGCAGTCAGGTGGCTTTTACCCGTCATTGCTTCGCGTTTCACTCAGCAAAAATGTGTACTCATGGTGGCCGTAGACCGGGGGTGTGATTGACAGTTTCAAACATTAGCATTCAGATCCAGACTGCCCTTTGATATCTCTGTGCCGCGAGGCGAAGAACTCGGAGCATCAGCTGTTCCACCGATAGCATTGGTAGTCATAGCCATCCTGCATTCTGCACAGAACATGTGCCAGGATCCACAATAAAAATGAATCCTTGCACAAAGGGTGGGTTTCATCTTTACTGCATTCATTAAAGGCACCATTGAAATCCCTCAGAAGGCATTGCACGATTAAATTGCATTGACATTATAATGGAACTAACTTGTAATGGAAGGGATACATCTTGCACTAAATCCCATTTATATACCGTTAATGCATAAATAATTCTATAAATATATGTACACACTACTAATTTATTTAGTTGATGCACTACATAGATAGAAGAGATAGATTCTTTAATGTTCCCAGTGTCTTGAGCCACAAGATGCATTAAGCTCACTGATATGAAAAGGAATCAGAAATCCTGGGCAAGAAATTTCAATGCTGTCTAACAGTTTCTTTAACCACTTTAATCCTGTTTCGTTTCATACACAGGATCTTTTGCTCTTTTGTACTGAGCGAATCGTAAGAGAATAGCTTAAGCAAAAACACAAAAAAATGTGTAATGAAAGAGTAACTGAAGGAATATACAACTAGAGGTAATCAATCTGTTCATGAAACATAAGCGCTTAAAGACAATACAGAAAATCAAAACATATATCAGCACACAAATATTAGACTGTTCCAGCTACCAGTAGCCTCAGAGCAACCTCTTTGCTAGCACAGACCCAGCGTCATCAATAATGTAGATATATGGCCAAGCCAATGCTTCCTCAAGACCACAGAATTAATAAAATCCATACAGTTAAAAAAGTACTGCACATCAGTTTTACAACAGCCGTAAATGTTATATTAAAGCAATACAATGGCCTGTTCAATCCATCTGTTGGTGCTGCAAATCTGTGCGCTATGCTTGGGATCTTAGCAAGAAAAAGGAAGACAGAAACACCAAGCCGTGTCAAGAAGCACTACCCTCTACTCAAGAGCGAACGGAGTTTCCATCACTTTTGGCATTCAGCTCATGCTCCTCTCTTTGGCTTTAAAACAACAAAATGATTCTCCTCGACAGAGTTTGGAGATTGGAGCACAGTTAGAAAGGATAAATTATACATTATAAAAAATATATTAAATTAAATAAGTCAATTATTAAAATGTTTTGTTTTTTTTTACTTTTAAAGTTCTTCTCGACACTTCATTTGTGTTTATCATGGAAATGTAAACTCCAGTGTGTTAATAATACAGCAGAGACTAAGCAGTAAACTTTATTTACAGTAAATGTTGTATGAGCACCTGGCATAAACAGCTGAGGAGGAATACATTATGGAAACAATTAAAAAGGTTAAAGCCATTATTTTCAAAATACACTTAACATGCCCCCATTTAAAATGACTATCCTTTCAACTACATTTATCTGAAGTTTATTTCATAGCTTTGGTGACAAATACATAATGCAATCAGGTAATCTAGATTGGTGACAATATTTTCAAAAACTGTTATCAGAAAGATACACAATGTATTTGTGTGGTTCCCTCTGACAATCAGTATTAAATGAAAGCACAATTGTATGCAACGTCCTTAAGAATACACAACTGAATGGCAGAGACAGGTTAGGGAGAAAAGTGTTGACTTCAGCAGTATTTATATTGAGGAGCGTGCCAGAAGAGTCAGACATTGATTTCACATCTTCTCAATGTCTCTGTTGTTTTTGGCTGTATATGTTTTAAACATTCTCCATTAAACTGCAAACACATAAGATCTTTTATAAATATGAACAGATGAATCACTTTAATTCATAAATTTGCTTCATTTTTTTCTCTTATTTACCTCCCCAATGAATACGGCATTCATAAATAATTTATTCCTCTCTCAATTGAGTTTTTGATGTTAGGAGTCTCTGATTCAGTGCTAATTTACACATTCATGGTGTCTTTTGTTGAAGATGCCCCTGGGGTCACACATCTTTGTGGTCAAAACCAGGCAGGGGGAGAAACCATAGGAATCTCAAAAATAACAAGTCAGGTGCTTATCTCATACACACTTGGCACCTCATACTTATCCATGCATTATACATGGCATTTGAAATTAAGTAACTCTTTTAATGGAAGAGAAATAATAAATACCAACAAAATTATTCCACTTTTTGACAGGTCTCCTGGCGCCAACATTGATCTGCTCATTGTGGGACCCAAAATGCCGTGCTTCCATTTTTGAGGTCAACCCGAACAATTCAGTCCCACTCTGCAGAAACCATCACGCATTTCCGCAAAAGGCTGAACCTCCTTTAAGGTCAGCGGTGGCTGGATTTTGTTTTTGACAGCCGCCTGCTCTAGTGTGGCTGATAAATGTGAAGCACGCACCGCTTCGGTGTTGTTTAATGCAATTAGAGCTGTGAGGAGGGAACACGTGAGCTCTTCAGAAATTTCCTTTCCAAGCCAGTCTTTATTGCCGTCATTCAAAATGTGCACACAAACACAAGAAGAAAAGGAACTGGAAGATGCGTGAAACAGGATTAAAGGTTTCTTCTGCTGGCATCTGAGGCAGGGAATAATATTCGCTGCAGAGCCGCTGACAAAAGAAGGAAAGAGCATAAAAACATGTATCACAGGCTGTGACAGCCCACACTGCTCACTTTGGAACGGCAATATTATCAACGCAGGCCAAGACAAACAGATCTAGACTTCATCTGTGCGTCAGCACAATAATAACGAAAGACTAACAATGCAAATTAGGTTTTTCTTTCAAAATACAATGCTCTACCTAATTAAAGCTTTCCATTTCCAGCCAATCAGTCCCTTAAAGAGGAAAATATTTTAGCAGATGTCGACCTTTTTAAGGTTTTCTGTGGTATGTCAGTACAGTAAAGCACAAATTGGGGAGAAGGAAGGAAACCCTTGGGGATGAAGAGCAGCACCTCGGTGTGAATTCACTACTGTCTGTGCGCCTGTGTTAGAAAGGCAGGAATGTGAAGGGAGGTGGCTGTGAGCCTGGGGAGCGGTGAGAAAAAGCCTCCTGCCACTGGTGAGTATTGGAAGCTGAGCAGGTCTCCTTGGTTAAAACCGCCTTGGTGATCCACAAGATCTGCCGCTCATTTCAAGACAAAAAACAGCAAATCTCTTGTTCCTTAATTTCCTTTTTTGAATCCCCCCGATAATCTGGCAAGTACCTCCTCTCCCCACCCATCCCCTCTTCGTTCTATTTCACATTGATGGAACAAATTTGCTTAGGCTGATGGACTGAGCTAATGGGAACCCCTTGATTCCTCTGGGTGACAAGAATAAGTACGCAGTAGAATACGCAGAACGCCCAAGATGTGCTGTGATTAATATGCTCTGTTTAATTATCCACTGATATAGCTCAGACCTCCAAAAGGAATTCTAGAGCGCTGCAGCTATTAAAATAGCCAATTAAAACATAAAACTAATCAATATCCATATTCGGTGATTTGTCATCATTGAAACATTACATCCTGCAGGCCTCATTAAAGCAGGATTTTTACGGAATACCCAACAGATAAATTATTTGTTAAATAACTAACGACCATCCAGGGTCTGTATTAATATATGAAAATTTGGATCTTGTGAAAATTTACATTAAAAAAAAATGTTTTTCTTCTTTTGTACAAACGGAACTGTGTAAGAATTAATAATGATATGACAGGAACCAAACAAGGTGATGAGGTCATTTGTCATTTCCCTGTTGCGTTCCACGGATATACAGATGTAATGACTCAGACATGGAAAGCAATTTAATAATGCGATTCTGCATTCAATACACTTACACAAAAAATCCATTTTTTCCCAAGTATAAGAATTTTAAGGACATCAATTGCCATTAAAAACCTATTGTCACAGGGAACAGGTCATTTGGCAGATTGTGCCCATTTTCAACAGTATTAATTAAACAGAACAGAAGTTAGACATGCATGGAAAAGAGTATTCTGGAGCCTCGATATTGGGTTAAAACAGAGCTCTCCAATTTCAATTCTGTCACCCATTTACTTAAATTTTACCTGCAAGTTCACATTTATTTCATGAAGAGCACTGCAGTTGCTCTTGTCATAAGATATGTGTCACAGACAGAAACTGAGCGTCTATTGGTCATTAACCCGATCTTTCCTGTCAAAAGACACACACATCTCTCTGTCTCCAATCTCAATGTTTTATTTCACAGTCAAACTGCAAACCTCCTGCAGATCTAAGTGCTTCTCGTTTATCTTGCTGTGAGGGCTTGCTGATTAGTTTGCTAAATTGAATTTCAAGGACTGCTAAGGACTGCTATTATGCAATCCTTATCAATACAAACCGTGCAGTACAAATTAATAAAAATCAACAACATTCCTTTTGCTGCAGTGGCGCGCCACAGAGCTGTGTACTGCCTCATCTGTGTGTTGAAAATGACGGGAGCTTTCTGTGCCAACTGTGTATGGTGACAGGGAGGGTTCATGCATTAGTCATTAGCTATAATGAGCCCAGTGCCAGGCTGAAGCTCCCCAATTTCTTCACTGAAAAACGCTTTCACTGAGACAAGAGCTTGGAAATAGTCAGGACCTTCACAGAGAATGACGGTATCACCAGGCACACGTGCGTCGTATTACCAACGTTTATATCTACAGGAGTAATACAAATATGAGAGTGACAGATGCGAGATCCGTTCAGCACACTCCCCCTCGTTCTCATTCTCTATTTCACCTGCTTCATCACAGTTAACACCTCTCACCATTCATTCTCAGCATTAAGCTCCCCCAGTTATTATGAAACGTCAGTCATCACGCTAATAGACAGGCAACGGAACAGATCTGTCAACATCCCTGCCATTCTTTTCCCTTTGTCCCGAATTCCCGCAGTTGCCCTTCTGCCATTATCCCATCAGTCCGCGTTTTTGAGTATCTGAATAATTACATGTTACTGAGAGCACTGAATTCTTCATAGGTGATAAAAAGGGAATACATAATGTGGACATTTTATGTACCAGCGAAATGTGCAGCACTGACACATGTATTAGCTGTAGTCAATAAAATGAAAAGTAATTTTTTTCCCCACATTGAAGATAAGCCCACATACTGGTAACGCAAATTGCTCCATAAAATAATGACAAAGACTTTCTCTTTCTTAACAGTGGGAATAGATCACAGCAAGGGTAGTGGGGGATATCGTGTTTAGTCCCTGAAGCAACAGAAAGGAAACAGTGAGAATTCTTTTTAACGTTTTTATTCTCCAAAACAGGTAGGCAGAACTTTATCTCCAGGCTGACCGAGGGAGTTAAATGAAAAAGCCACAGAGGTTAGAAAACAATCTCCTAATCTACAATAGGAATGGAAAAGAAAGCACAACTGCCTCAATAGTACAAATATAAAAACATTCCATGCCATTTTCAGAGCAACGTGTTTATTCAAGCCATATGAACTTTTAAACTGAAGTGAGGAAACCTACAAAGCAGGCAGTGCCTTACCCAATGTGCTAGTGATTCCGAGTTTGATCTGAAATGAAAAGACCATCTCCTTCCCTTGACTTCCCTCTCATAAGACTGATCACAGATCAATAGAGCCTCACAAACTCATCTGAATTATCGATCGCCCAATACTCACCTGCTTACTACTCTGGAATAATATAAACAGTTCATTCCGAAAACTCACTAATATTTGCTTTGCAACACCTTATGCATGGCAAGCATCACACTGGTTTTCCAGCCTTCCACCTTGACTTTTGTACATTTTTTTGCTTTTCCTGTAGAAAAGATGATTAGTGTGCCATGTGGTTTTTACCAACAAAGCACCTCCTTCTCTCCATCTCTATAAGCAGTCTGGGTCTCCAACATGTTATCATACAGCAAAGGAATTGTTGCAGCTCCTCCACGGCTCTGGGGAGGGGGTGGTTGTTAAAGATCTGAAATTGATGACGGTGTCAGTACGCTTTTATAAATGTGCCAGTCTGACTAACATTAACCACAGAACAAGCCCTTCGCTGAAAATCTCATAAAACACTGAAGCCAGATAACAGACACTGAAAAATAAAAGGCTATTGTGTTGAGCTGTGACTGTAAAATCAATATGTAAAAATATATTTTTTTAATTCTTTCAAAAATCTGTAAGTAACCTGTAAGAAATGAAAAACTGATTTGGTGTAAACAGAAACCGAGGACTCTGTCCTTGTTAGGTCCTAGAAGAACTGCACGGGACCAAATGGATCACACCAAGAGGAACTGGGTGGCTGGCCAAAATCCACATTTTGACTGTGTCCCCAGGAAAGGGTGACAATTCTATTTGCACCCCATCAGACTGGAGATGGAATACTTAATGATCAATCCCTGCCACAGCATCCATCTGAACAAGCCAAGCCAGAGGCCAATCAAGCTGAGCCCTATACTACTGTTTGTTGCTCAGCATCAAGTAATTGCAGGATTACACTGGCCAGTACACTCTAGGGTGCACATAAAAAGCATACAAGCAGACGATGCAAAACTCTGTATTGTCATCGGGAGGTAAAGGGCTCCTCTCATAGTCAGTCTAGCTCCTTCAGTCTTGTGTTGTGTAGAGAAAATCCCATTAGCTTAACTAAAGAAAGCAAAGCAGAAAAAAGGGTATTTGCTGCAGAAAGCGTATGCAGGAGTTCGGCATTGAAGTAACCTAGTTCACAATAAATGTAATCACGTCTGAGATACAATGACAGATTCCATGTTTCCTACGAGACAGGTTTCAGATCAGGTCAGGCTGGCCTGGTATGCTCTTTTATCTCTTCATCATTTGGGGTTGCCACCTGGTCCCCTCATTACAAACTGCATTGAAATGATTTTTTTTTCTCTCCGTGTGCAGGGTGCCTCCCAGCTCGTGTCCAGGGCACAATTTCAGACTGGCCTGCCTTCTGTGTGGAGCTTGCATGTTCTCTCCATCTGGTTTTCTACCACAGTCCAAAGGCAGGCAGGCTGTCCAGGCTAAGTGCTACCTCTCACCTGCCTCCTCAGAAGAAGAGAGGGAATTCTTCCGTAAAGTGAGGCCCTGCAATAGACCGGCCTGTCCAGCCTGTAGCTCCCACTGATCGCTCTAGCCCTAATATGATAAGGCAGTAACCGAAACTAGATGGAGGAATGGATATATACAGGTCATGACCCATCCCATTTCTGGGGTACTGGCATCGCCCCTGACCGCTCTCACCCTTTGCCTCAACAGTGGCGAGCCTGAACAGCTCCTTGATCTTCACCCATTTGGGCTGAGACCAAGCAGGAAGTGGCCTGCAGGATTCACTGCCTTTTCAGGGGTCTTTTTAGCAATTATTATAGGGGGTGGCTCTTGAGGTGGACAATTTTTCTGACCATGTTCTCATCCCATACCTGATCGCCAAGACTCACCCCACCAGGAACTCCAGAGGAAATGGCTATACACCTGTATTCACCTGAATATACTGTACGACCCCACCACCCAGAGCCATGGCTAGCTCTGTTGGTAGAGCCTGAGACTCATCATCTCAGGGTAGTGGGTTCGTGTCCCACGTCAGGCGCCAGGTCTTCCATGTTGGAGGTTGGGCAAAAGGCTAAGAACCTTGTCCCATAAAAAAACTAATGTTACGGAAACAGCAACATGATGTTTCTGCCCCTATGATACCGGAAGGCATAAAGGGCAAACATCCATCCCACCACCCAGACATCTGGAATTCCCCTTCTGACATACTGTCACCAAAACCCCCAACAATGACTGCTGATGAATGGATATGCATGCAGCCTTCGTACCAGTGAAGAATGAAATTTGATCAACGAAGCAGCTGAATGTGAATGCTTCCCCAAAGAGCTGACAACGGTATTCTCAACATTACTACAGAAATACTGCACCCTCCCAGGCTCAGGACACACTGCTGACAGGCATGAAACCCCTGCTCTCAAGACAGCACATTACATAGACATTGTCTCGTTAAAGATCTCCAAGGAGAAACACAGGGATATCAATTATCAAGGCAGGAGGTCTAAGTCACTATCTAAAATGCGTTCCCCTTCCTTCCATTTCTTTATGTTCGAGTCCCGTTATGTGGGCGAAAGCAGGACGTGAAAGCACGTTTAATTAACTAGACAGTACTGTATATGACCATGTGCATATTTCTCTGGCTGGTCCAATGGCCGCTAGCTTGTGCGTTCTGTCATGTAAAACCTTGTGGCTTAAATTATGTATTATGTCTGAATTCAGTAAAACACAGTCCACTTCAGAGATGTACAGTACGAGGTCTTCAAAGCTGTTGAGGTGGAGACGCATTAAGAGCTCTACGACACCAGCAGTCCTTCCCACAAACATATTGCAAAAAATACATAATCTACCTAAGTTTGGGTGGCTACTGTGCTTATCTGTACCACAAACCCTGTATATAATCCAGGGACAAACTCTGGGTTATCCAAACCTTGCCAGGGATAAGAGATTTGTTTCAGGATGTTTTTGTTAATGCTTCTACATTGTGAACAATCTGGGAGGTACCACACCTGTGAGTGATTAGGTTATGATATGCTACAAATGATGTTTGGCTTTTAAAATAGCTTGAAGCTTTCCAAAATGATTACATTGAAATGAATTAAATGAGAACAATGAAATTCGTGAGGAAATGTCTTCAACACTCAACGTATGAGCAACAAAGCCAAAGAAAAATCAAATGCAGATCAATGGCCTATACATTGACAGCAGAGATCGATAAAAAGAACTTGCGCGATTATGTGGATGTAAAGCTTCCCCTTCAATTCAACGAATAACGTCAAGAAGTCAATGATTCTGGTTAATATTCAAAATGATTTCCACAAACCCCTGAGGGTTATGATATAAGGCATAATATTTGGCAAACCACCAAACAAGTCTCTTTTGAAACATTTTCATCACCCCCATTGGAAGATAACTGCAGAGCCTAAAGTCATTGGTCAGCCAACGGTCATACCTTTCCGGAAAGAAACATTACCTTCTTTTTTTCTTTCATGAGACGGTTTTTCGTATTTTGTCGAGTAAAACAAAATGAACAAAACCGGTTTTTACGAACCTCTGGGAGTCGTTTTTTTACCTGCGTCTGACGTCAGTCTACGGTTGCTGTTACGCACCTTCGTAGTCGATTACTCATAGTCGGCGTGAGCAGCTCTGTCGGAGCGCCGCAAAATGCGTTCCCCCTCCTTCCGTTTCTTTATGTTCGAGTCCCGTTATGCGGGCGAAAGCGGGACGTGAAAGCACGTGAATTAACTAGACAGTACTGTATATGAGAATGTGGATATTTCTCTGGCTGGTCCAATGGCCGCTAGCTTGTGCGTTCTGTCATGTAAAACCTTGTGGCTTAAATTATGTATTATGTCTGAATTCAGTGAAACACAGTCCACTTCAGAGATGTACAGTACGAGGTCTTCAAAGCTGTTGAGGTGGAGACGCATAAAGAGCTCTACGACACCAGCAGTCCTTCACTTTTACAAACGCATTGCAAAAAATACATGATCTGGAAATGCCTTTCGATCTGCAGTCGGTTCACAGCGTGCGTTTAAAATGATGATACTCCATGCCAGTAAAGAAATGCAGTTAATCAGTTTCATTAGTTAAACAGAATGTGTAAAGGTATTGAATATGTTGTTTGATTACATAGTTGAGCTATACCTGTAGTATCGACGATAAAGGCTACTCTCCAGGCGTCACTGTAATTGACGATTTTGATTTCAGACAACTCATAGTAAATACAAATTGAATTAAATTACATTTTACATTAAAATAACATTTATTTATGTGCTCCTGTATACGTCTCTTTACAAATCTACACTTCCCGACTTTAGCCTAAACGTTTTAAAGCAAAATTAATAGCATTTAGTTTGTGTTGTACTTTTAACACCTCGGTGCATTACGGTTTCTAAATTCAGCGGCGCGTTATTTTTGGAAATTACAGTCACCGTGTCCTCTAGTTAAGTGTGATCAGGGAATTGTGTGTCGTCCCCCCCAGTTGAAAATGCAGCGGGGAGGCCTTTGTTTTCCTCGTGTTTGCGCGCTCACACGATAGAAGGAGCTGCTAATTAGGTCTACTGGTATTTGAATTATTAAAACAACGTTCCGTTTTCCCTGCACAGCACAGACTGTCACACAGCTGGCTCGATAAGAGCTCTCTGACTATAGAAGGGCTCTCGTCCCTGGCACAGGGAGGGAGTACCTTTTAAGTATCCGCGGTTTTGCATTTTGGCACATACTTCTTTTCTGTTTTTTTTAAAGAAGTGAAAAGGTACCTCAGTGAGTGCATTATATCTGTTGAAGAACACCAGCGCAGAGGTGAGAACACAAGACAGGCTACAAACAAGTGGAGAGCAATCAGCCCAGCTACTGTACATGTAGGTCACTTGGGAGTTAGTTGCTAATTGTTCTGAGGTTCTGATCCAGCCGTTTGTTGAACAAAGCCAGGGTATTGTCTTTAACAGCATGGTTGGATAGTGCATTCTGTACTCCTACAATTCTTTGGGTGAAGAAGGGTTCAAGTTAATTTCCACTTGTGTCCTCAGGATGATGTATTTTTGTTCTGAAAAAAGTCTTGACTAGGTTTGCTTTGACAGTGCCTTTGAGAATTTTGAAAACTTGCATCAGGTCCCCCATGTAGTTTCTTCTGATCAGCACTAAGAAGGTTCATTTCTTTCAGCCAGGAGTAGTAAGAGGAAACTAGATGGGCCAAGAGCCCTACTCTCACTGTTCTTATGCTCCAACTCCCACACAAGTTACTGTAACTATTGCATTAGTATTCTGCCAGAGTGCTCCATCTCTGCTTAATTTAGCAGCAAATTGAGAAAAGAGTATCAAAGTCACCTTTAACCACGCAGAATCTGTTGCTTTTTATAACCCTCACACCCCTTGTGTTAAACATGTGAACTTGAAATACTTCCTTTAAGAAAAGCAAATGCGAAAACTAAACAGAAAACAATTCTTTCCAGTATTTTGATCTCAAAGGTTTCACTCAATCCTTTTTGGTGTAATTAAGAAGTGAATGTGTTATAAAGAACTTTCACTTTCATCTGGTTTCATATTTACATTTTCTAAGCAGTTATATTATCAGAGTGAATTGGATTATTCTGCACTGAGAAACTCAGGCAGATGTGCCGTCCCAAGTCAATATCTCTATACCAGCCAAGATGTTAAATTAACATGTTAGAAGTCCAGCTACACTTCATTAAATTCCCTTTTTTATAATTTACATTTGGACCAGGTCTCAGGATTTACAATATCTGTTGTCTTATCACTTGCTAATTCTGCTGCTAGCAAATAAAACATAATTCTGGAGGGGAGGACTCATATTTCATTCACACCTGTTATTCTGTATTAACATTTGATACACAAACGTTACCTTAGGAGAGCAGGTGCCCTAGATCCTAAAACATTCAAAACTGAGTAGATCATACTATTGACTGATACCTGCAATTTGCATCTGCAAATGTGACCTACGAAAATAAAACAGAACTTTTTTTTTTCTGCAGTATGAGTGGACGTGTTATGCTTTTATATCTCTGATTACCTCTCTACGTGTTCCTTTAAGCAATCAAGTGCTGCCTTAGGTGCAATCTTTTGTCTGCAAGAGCATTTAAAAAAAAGAGGCAAATTTCAACAAGTATTGCAGTAAGTGTTGACCTTGCTATGGGAAGGCGAAGCCCCAAAGACACGTAAGTGTACTTCAGGGAGATTGTAAAGAGACCTCTTAATGAGGATGCTGGAAAGTACAGTCTACTACTGCAATTAAACCTTCCGCTCTGCTCAGAGCAGAACCCTCCCTCCCCCTTTGCCCCCTGCTGCTCATCTAGTAGCATCTAGAAGCCTGTCTTTTTAACCTTTCTACCAGTGTGAGAAAAGGTCACACTTCACATAGCCCGAAGCAGGGAGTGATTCGGGAGGGTCTGGGTCACCGCCGATTGAAACTAGGTGAGAGCTGTGGTGAGCCACCAAAACAAATGTGGAGGGCCACGTCTGTAGCCCTCGAGCAGTCTTGATGGCCACAGCACGAAACGAGAATCTCCAAGAAATGCCAAAGCCACAAGCACTAAAAAATCTCTTATCCCTGGCAAGGTTTGGATAACCCAGAGCTTGTCCCTGGATTATATACAGGGCTTGTGGTACAGATAAGCACAGTAGAACCCACCCAGCCTTAGATAGACCTCCTGCCTTTCTAATTGATATCCCTGGGTTTCTCATTGGAGATCTTTAACAAGACACATGCCTATGTAATGTGCTGTCTTCAGAGCAGGGGTTTCATGCCTGTCAGCAGTGTGTCCTGAGCCTGGGATAGTGCAGTATTTCTGTAGTAATGTTGACCGTACATTTGCATGATGTTGCCCTCAGGTCGTAGGATACCCTCCGCTGGGTTCCAGTGCGTGAGCTTCCTGCTACTGGCCGAGCAGCACTGCCAACTGCCCACGGCATCCCCTCGTATAAACGTGGTTGGCGACAAGGGGGCAGTTAAAGGTTGATGCCCCCAGCAGCAGCCAGGCTCAGGGTGCTAAGGGAATGAGACCAAGGCGTCCTGGGGCAGTGTCACCACGCACCTTTGTCCCTGCCAAGCCAGGCTGTTTCTGCACTGAAGCGCACGGCGCACAGGTAAAAACACAACATCAACATGTAGGGCGTTAGTTGCTAATTGATTTAAGGATCTGGTCCAACTGTTTCTTGTATGTAGGTGTGTAGTGCTGTAGGTACATCACTGTAGGAGATGGGGAGAGATGGGGAGTGCTGTTTGCACACTAACACAGACACATGGCACTGATATTGACAGAAACACAGCTTGTAGTGAAAGTCATAATGCCAGATAGCAATAACTATCTATCCAAAGACAGTAGAGCAGGAGCAGGCAGCCAGGATCTTGAAATGCTGGTACTGCAAGTGCACTGAAATGCCTGCTTCTCCATCATCTCAACACGTCAGGGAAAGGAAATGCAATTAACCAACAATTAACATTACTAAAGTCAAGTATAAACTGGCTCCATCACTCTGTTCTCCTCCCCACCAATGTCTGATGTGTTGGGAGTGTACTGATGCACTTTGGCTGCTGTTGCATTGTCCAGGTGGGGCTGCACATTGGTGGTGTTGGAGGGGAGTCCCCATTACCTGTAAAGTGTCCATAAAAGCACTATATAAGCATAAGGATTATTATTATTATTATTATTATTATTATTATTATTATTATTATTATTATTATTATTATTATTATTAAGCCCACAATCAGATACGTTCTCATGGTTTGTTAAAAGAAATTGGTTCTCTTCTAAATAAAAAGGTTATTCCTTTTCTCCCGAATTCTCCAACCACGCATAACAGACAACCTGGGCGTATAAAGAACTCTGACTCATTTGCACCTCTTGTCACTTCTGGATACGTCTTGGTGGTGTAATTTATCAAAGCAGCCCAGTGCAGTCTGACAGAGCCGCAGCTGCTAACTGCTGTGAGAAAGTGCTGAAGCCCCAGCTTTTTCCCGATCTGCATACATGACCTGTGAATGAGGTTAAAAGCCAAAATTTCTGCTGCTCTGCAAGGCACTCAATAATAAATTACGGATCTGAATCTGCCTTTGTTCTGCTTAGTAATTCACTATTTACAAAGAATCAGAGGCCAATATCTGTCGGTCACCTCTTAAAATCTATTTGTGTTTTTGTGTATCAGTACCAAAATAATCTAGTTTTGGATCCTTTTTTCAAGTCATAAATCAAAGGAAATGGTCTAATTTATGATAAGGATTTAAAGAATCACTTCATTCAATGCAAGTTTTCTTCTTTTTTTAAGTCTTCCAGCCTATTTTTGCCCTTTAAAGACTGAATCATCGACAATAAGTCTTAGATGTGATAGCAGTACATATGCATGACTGATCTACATCAAAGGGGTGTTCAGAGGACGCTACATGGCAACTATCAATCCAACACCTTCTTCATCACTCTGAATGGGCTGATGAAGGGGTGTGTCAATGTGGAAATAAAATGACTCACAAAACACAAACAGAAGTAGTCTGCTTAATACATGTCATCAGCAAATGCACAGGCATATATATTTTAAAAACTAAAGGCATCTTCGTAGGTGAATATTGTAGGGTTTAATGCAAAACTAGGGACTAAAACTCTGTGATGTGAGCAGATTAGTTTATTACGTTATGCTGTGTTGTTCCATCAGTCTGAAGTTGTATTTCCACTGTACCGTTACGCCATACCCTCTACGCAAATTTTACCGTACCCTGAGGAAATTCATTCTGCTGCGATCCTGTTGTATCATTCCTTGAGAGTTAAAATAGATTCCAGCCTGTGACCTCCAGTATTGAATCTGTCCATGACAAACAGGCAGGAGAGTCTGGCATGGGTGACATTTGCTCGGATTGACAGCAGCTTTCCAAGCCCAGGCAGAGAATATTTAACAGCAGTAATAAATCAAACACACTGCAAAGACCCAAGTGGAAATATAAAGGCTATCAACAGGCTAATGTGCACTGCGGCACGAGCATTTCAACACACTGCAGGCCAGCTTTTTTTTTTCCACTCACTCATTTTTTTGCGGTGCTGTAACGAAGTGCTGCTATGAGGTGGAATGGGTCTGTGAAGTGTTTGGAACTGATGTTAAACCACCTCAGAAAGAGACACCGGTGGGTCGCCGGCCTTCAATTATGAAATGATCTCCAATGTATACAATAAATAAATTGGAATCTGTCGACCTGGAGGACAAGGGTGTCCGAACAGATCATGACTCACCGTGCTGACTGGGCAGGCTGGTGAGGACTGAATCTCTTCTCTCTCAATAGCACTCTACTGAGAAAACTATCCATGGCCTTTACTGTATGAAGACATATGGTTGTGTGCATGAACTGTTCACAAAACTGCAAAGACATCATTATAGAGATTATACAGACCTGGACAATAACCATATAAGGGGATAGGAAAGTGTGCACATGAGAGGAGGCTGTGTGGTCCACCTACAGTAGCTCCTATGTTTGCTAGCAAGTTGATAGAAGTTGATCCAACTGTTTGATCCACCCCAATTATATGGAAAAGCAACTAGTGAGCAAGATACAGCAGACCATTGTGCTCTTTTCCCATTTCAGAGGCAGGTCGGTGAGATATCCTAGTGTTACTTTATACATACAGTACAAGCACATGTTTGAAGTATTTAATATGACAAGAGTGAGGGGGCAAGGAAGATACATTTACAACCAGATTCACCCATAATGTGCAACAAAATGCAAAATGACCAAAACTTCTTTAGTTCTTTCTAAGAACCATCAGCATGACATTGTAGGCTTCAGTGCCATGAAATCATGCTGTTTGAACTGTGTTCTGCTTTTTGGCTGGTACTCAGCCTGGATGAGTGGACGTCCCCGTAAAACCCTATGTGTTACATCTCTGTATATCCATGACTGAGGTCACACAAACTGGGAGCTGCTCCGGGTTCCAGTGAAGCGTAGTAAGGACCCTATGCAGACGGTATAATCCGGAAGTAAGTGGAGAAGGACAACAGGGAAAAGACGTTGAGGATCAGACAGGGGGGTGTGACGATGGTGATTAGGTGCTCGGGAGGCGTGGTGAAGGCAAACAATCCAGACATTCCAAAGGGGGAATCCAGGATGGAGTCCAGAGTCCAGGAACTGGGGGATCCATCTGAGACAGACAAAGTTTAAATCCAGAATGGGATCCAGAACAGGAACAGGGAGTTAAACACAAGATACCGAGGCCAGGCGCTCCGAGCCCAGGGCTCAGATGGTCAGGATGCCGTGATGAAGCCTGTGCTGTCGGGTCTCTCCTGGACCCGCTGGTAGGGGAGCTTCTGGGCGTCCGTCTTCCAATGCAGAGCGGGAAATAGCGGGAGCACCAGGCTTAAATAATAACAAGGGACAGGTGCACATAATCAACTAAAATCCGAAAGGGTTGGAGCGCCTTTAAGAGGAGGGATGACAATCGTGACACAAACCTAAATTACAGTCACTGCCAGGAGCTGACAGAACCAGAACTAATTTGGATATATAATGTTAATGTTCTGTGCTTTGTTAGGAGACAGGGGGTAATTTAAGACCTAAGGAAACAATCAATTGAAGGGAAAATAAATGCAATAATTCAATAAATATAGATGTGACTCTTCTCATTTTTAAGCAAGCCTAGGTCTATTGTGAAGCTCATTTACCAGGGATTGGAGAGGCATGGCATCCTCTTTGCTGACAAAACAGGTTGTGACAATCCAGAAAGTGCCTGAATTGCAGCTCAGGGCAGCAAATAAAATCTGTAATTCCAGAGCGTGGAACGTGACAGGCAGAAAATGTCACAGACAGACAGAGCTTCAGCCCTGCAGTCTGCACACAGCCCAGGGGACCAGCTCTTCAGAACCACTCTGCTAATGTCTGAAACAGGAGGAGAGAGGAAAATACATGACAATTCCAAAACAATGTATATTTTTTTAAACTAAGTGAAAGAATGCCACAGCGCAAAAGGCCTTCAAAGTATTAAGAAAAATAACAAAGCCCAATGCAGGTCCTTGCATTCATTTCCAAATCCCCTAACCCAAAAAAGAAAGCAACCCCCTCTTCATACTGCACATGCCTGGAAGCTATTGTTAACATACAGTACATACGTGTGTACAGTATGTATGGTAATACTCTTCTATAATCATGTTCTTGCATACAGCATAATCTTGCTCTTAATGTTCCATTATTGGACCATTTGTGAAATGGGGCCCGACCCCAAAACTGTTTTTTTTTTTTATTTTGTGATTCCCGCACACTGACGAAATGCAAGAGGAGGAGCATTAAACACACAAAAAATACATTGAAACTAATTGGTGTCGGTGGTGGGGGAACTTCAGACCCAGTTGGGTTTTTTTTAAAACACGTGCATGCGCCCTTTGCTCAGTTGACACCGCTGTCAGGTCTCAGACAAAATAAAATAAAAAAAGCATCGCGGAGAAATCCCGGCGGGGTATTCAGATAGACAGGTTTAACTGAACGACAAACCTAGGCTGACGTGTTTGTCTGCAGGGCGAGGGATTCATTATGGTGTTTTGTCAAGGCCATCTGCGGGAAAGCGGAGCGGAGCGGCGCGGCGCGCTCTCGGCCGGGCGGGCGGGCGTGGGACCGCTTCGCGCACGACGGCGCGGCGGAGCTGCCTGGGCTGGCTCGTCGCGAGGGAAAGGCAAAGCCTTGTCATTAAGCCTCTGAAAAGTGCCTTGTTGGCCTTGTCTTTCCAGCTCGCCGATCGCCAGCCTGCGATGATCCTGAATTGAGCGCCTCAGAATCCCCCCCTTCATCAGCACAACCCCGTTTCTGGCGAGGCAGAAAGTGTTTCTTGATAGCCAGGGAAAGGTCACTGGCTTTATCTGATGGTGTCGTCGAGGGTGATAGCTCACCGCGAAGAAACGCAACAAGGGTTAAAATGCTCCTCCGCATCCCGTGTTTCTGCCAGATTTCTCTCAGAATGGTGATTGTGCATGAAATGTTGTAGTACAGCAGCTACCGCACTCCGTGGCCGTGTGTAAACCGGTTGCCAAAGGTATTTAAAAAGACATTTTTCATACTCGAACTCTCCAGCTTTCGTTCCTCGACGAAAAAAAAAACATACAGTATAAGGGCTGAGAAACTGGAAGATGACTAAATGTCTACCCCCTCTCTTTTTCCATCTGTGCAAATCTACTGCTCATCCAACAGTTCAAATCAACACGTGCAGCGATGTTGCTGTAGCTGGGTCGTAGGAGCCGATGCCGGGATAAGAACGCAACCGTACATCGCCCGTCCGTCAGAAATACCACATGACCGCAGCTTTCCCGTGCGTAGAGGCTAAAGGTAATTAATTGGAAATCTGAAAGGTGCCATGAAGTGCAAAACAGGGTCAGGTTTTGATTTAATATGATCTAGGCCACCAGTCTACGCTGCTCTCCCAGCGACGCTGAGAAACAATTTGCTGGCTGATACAGCACAGCTGCTGCAGGTTGAAGGGCTCATCTCCAGCACTGCAGTGAGACCACGGAAAGACACAGTGAGGTTAAAGAATGCAAATGAGCAGAAGAATTCATTTCCAAACACCCCCAGGGAGGCAGACACCTACAGTATAAATGAGACTGTTTGAGATTTCCTTTATATACGTTTTTTTTTTCCTGCATGTAATAAGAGAAATCGACATTAACACCTGGGGCAGTTTCAAGTCTGGTTATCCATTACTGCTCCTTTCTCTGAGTGCAGGAAAAATAACCCAGCAATTTCGAGCCCTGACCCAGCGACAGTGCTGTGAACACCAACCACCACCTCTCCGGCTCAGGGAGGCTTTCTGAAACGGTGTGCTGCTCTCCAGTGCCCAAGTAGCTGTGAATCATCTTTGTGGAGCGTTTTTTCATGGAGAGAGAAAGCAGCACAGCTACACGGCGGCAGGAAAAAGATCAGTTGCCTTTGTGGTTTGTTTTTATTCGGATTTGTGAAAACACAGGCATAGTCTTCCAACTCCAGCTGCCAGCTACACAGCAGCCATACAGTACAGCACAGGCAGCCTCCAGTCTTCCTGGATTCTAGCAGCGATGACCCTTTAACTACAGTATATTCAGAGCATATTCTGATACTCCAGTGGACTAGTAGCAGGGACACCCTAATAATAATAATAACTTTTATTCCGAGTGCGCCTTTCCAAAAACAGGGAAACTGTACATTGTGAATAAAGGAAAGTCAAACAAGTACAATAAAAAGTAAGTGAAGAAAAAAATAAACAGGAGTATACAGGTTGTTTTTTTTAGGCAGACCTTGGTAAAAAGGTAAGTTTTGAGTTTGGATTTGCAGAGAGTTAAAGAAGCGGTCTCTTGGAGCGTCTGAGGAAGGTCATTTCGTAGCACTGGAGCAGAGACGGAAAAGGCACGGTCACCAACAGTCTGTGATTTAGTCCTGGGTACAGCCTGGACCTGTCACGATCGTCATCCCTCCTTTAGAGTGCACTCACAGCTTGTATTGTTTATTGTCAGTACGCGCACCTGTCCCCTGCTCCCCCTCTTCTTATTGAAGTCTGGTGTCTCCGGTGTTCAGGGTTCTGCACTGTAAGACGGCCGCCTACCAGCGGGTCCAGGAGTGGCCCACCGTCCGGACCACCTGAGTCTGGGGCTCGGCGCGCCTGGCCTCGTTATGGTTTTTAACTTCTGTGCTCCTGTTCCTGGTTCCACGTCCCCGTTCCCTTGTTCCTGTTTTTAACTGTTTTTGTCTTGGATGGATCTTCCGGTACCTGGACCCTGGACTGCGCCCCTGTTTGGACTCGTTCGCCTGCGCTCCCCCCACACACCGGACCACTGTCTTCACCGTCCCCCTGTCCGTCACCCCGTCCAGTCTTTCCTGGTGTCCCTCTCCAGTCACTTCCGGATTATACTGTTCCGCTCTACGGGAGTCAGATCCGGCTCCCCTGACAGGACCAGGACCAGGACCAGGACCAGTCTCGACTCAATGGAGCCCACTGGAGGGAGTGTAAACATGGAGGAGGAGCTCCAGACGTACAATGGAGCCAGATTGTTTAGAGCCTTAAAAGTCAGTAACAAGATCTTATATGATATATGTGACTTTATAGGCAACCAATGCAGAGACTTCAGTGTAGGAGTGTCATGCTGCCATGGTCTGGTGTGAGTCAGTCGTCTAGGTGCAGTTTTGAACACACAGCAACTTGATGAGAAGAGAGTTAGGGAGCCCATAGAGTAAAGTGCTGGAGAAGTCAAGCCCTGGTGTTCTAAATGCATGAATCAGGCTCTTGACATTGGACATTGATCGAAATCAACTAGTGCGGGCAATATTTCTAAGGTGAAAGAAAGATGTCTTAATCAGATTTTTCACAGGTGACTCTAAAGACCAGAGGGGATCAGTGTGACTCCCGGATTCCTGACTATGGCTGACGTGTGAATGGGGATTCACCAGCACTGTGCAACCCTTAGATTTCACAACCCGTGGGCTAATCAATTTGTGTCGTGTTTTTAGCTATGTGAATAGTGAGTGACTATATATAAAATCAGCAGTTACAGTTTTATTTTGACTTTGTTCTGCTTCCCCATTAGAGAGAAAAACAGATAGTGCAAAGCAATGTCAAACCAAGCTCACAGGAAGCTAACATCTAGTGAAGACCACCAGCATGATAAAAGTTTTAAGGTTCATCCTAGAAATTCCTCTTTACCCTTATTTCTTGACTACTGCTCTATCCACGCAATCAATTAAGTACACATGTTCTCTGCATTTAAAGAAGCTTATACAAGGCTACAGTTAAACATTTAGTTCATATTCTAGTTCTATTCAATATCTCATGAGCTGAACATTAAATCATGCAGCCTTCAAAATGTCAAAGTAACTAATGTGAGGTTAAAATGAAAAATGAACTCTCTCCTCTCCTCAAAAACCTTTTCCTTTTTTTTCCAGTTTATTTAGGACGTTTCATACAGATCTCTCACAAAATGGTGTAAGAAGTGGTGTAATAAAATGTAGAAACGTGTATGCTTATTATATTTAATTTTATTTTCCTGTGAAACATTTCTAAATATTTTCTTCCTGTATGAGGTGAAATCAAGGCATTCCATTTTATTTTTCCATGTCAGCTGCAAATCAGAATTCAGAAAGCAAAATCTTCACATTTCTGTCATTTCATCCATAGGGTCGTCCCCTATCATGCACACAAGTTAGAATATGGGTTGCTTTTTAGCGAGGAAGGAAAAACACATTAATCTACAGTTCACTTCCTCGAGAGCAGTCCTATAGAAACTGTTCATTCCCAGCCTTGCTGTCTTACTGTATAAAAAAAAAAAACACCAAAGCCAGTCTGGCACCACACAGAGAAATCAGTTACATTATCAAAGACAGGGACACTTGACAGAATTTGAAGGGATCCCCGCTGTTTTCCAAGTGCAAGTCACGGGATTGTAAGGCACCTCAGCAGCAAAGTCGCACTAAAACCGTACCGCATTGCAACCAGACCGCTGAAGCACAGACAAGTGCGTAAAAGGCCAGCGAGGCAAAAATGAGCCACAGCACATCATTGGTACAAGATTAGAAATGCCTACACATGCTGGTTGCTCCTAGCGAGACTTGCCATATCTGTGGCATCTAGATTGAAAAAATCTTCCCTTTTTATTTACGCGAGTCGAACGCGTCACGTGACCCTGTACTGTACGTGGCTACCAGCGCCTGATTGGAATGTCTGAAAGTTTCAAGACGGAGCTTTTACAGTTGAACGGCACTGGAGCTCCGCTTCGTCTATAGGGTGATGGGAGGTCGTTTCTGACTTAATCTGGCATTAAATTGAAATGTAATGATGTGTAAGGCAGTGAGAGAACACATTTCCTCATCTGCACAGTACACAGTCCTTTCTTGCCCTGATGAACTTTGTGCATTAATTGGCCAGCATATGTCTCTTATTCTTTTAACATTTCAGTGATCAGGAGATTAATCCCATCAGCTATTGCCAGAGAAGTACGAATGCCTAGCTAGGAAACGAAGATGTGCAGGACAAAGTGCTTCACATCTCAGGGCTACAATCCTTAGGTCCAATTTTCTGTACATGGGGGCTTTGATGGAGATAATGCATCTCTCAGAATCCCCGCTGAAAAACACTCCTTGATCGACAAGAAAGAATACTGATTAAATCTGATGACGTGGCTTTAAAAAATCCCTAAGAAATGGTCACAGGCAAAGCACTGCACACTTTCAGGAATAAATTAAATGTCATAAATCTGTTTAAAAAAACTCAGAAGCTCTGACCTTGACGTCATGAAGAATCCAGTGCAGAAAATGTAGATTTATTTTAGACATGCAGTGGCTGCATACATTACCTGAATTCGTTGGGAAATAAATGCTTTTCTGTCCTGACAACTGCTCCTTTTGTATCTTGGTTTCAAGGACACATTTCTACTTCTATCTCCACAAAAACCAATTAGTTATTCACAGCAAAGCCTTCTCTCAAAAACGAGAACACAAATACCTGAACCTCAAACTCCTTTCATTTTATTTCATCGATCCAGACACAGTTATTTAGATTAGCTGAAATGGGACCGAAGATTCTTAATATTGAAGCTTTATTGGCATTTTTTTTTTAATTCTGTTATTATTATTTCTCTCAGCTCTATGCTATTCAGGAAGATTTTGTTTTCTTTAAACTCAATCGATACTCTTCAGACAAAGAAATCCAAGCATGAAGGAAAAAGGCATCATATTATCCAAAGTATTCGTGCAGAATCCCTTTTAGCACAAAAACATGCACTCAACGCAGATTTTGGTTGGCAGTGGAAAGTGGGAGTGGAAAAAGTGGGAAACGCAGGAAAATATTTGTTTTTTTATTTTAAGTCATATTGAGAGTGATGATATAGTGGTGAGGGTGGTTGGTACTGCTGCCAAACAGTTCTTGGGTCCCAGTTTTGTTTCTGACCTGTGTCACTTGCTATAAGGAGCTTACGTTTTTTTCACTTGACCACATGCATCATACCAGGTGCTCGGGTTTCCTGCCACAGTCCAAACACATACTGTATAGGTCAATCGGCATCCTTTAATTGCTTCCTGTATGTACGTCCTCTGTGATGGATTGGCTACACCCATCAAGGGTGTATCCTGCCTTGCTTCCATTGTCTCAGTACTGGATTAAGCACTTACTGAAAACAGATGGATGTCATAATGACTTCCAGCATTCTTACATCACCACACGCTGCATGGCCTTTGCGTAACTAACAACTATAAGAATGTACAAGGTTAAAAACAATCCAAGCGAAAAAATGGTTGTGCCTTTAAAAACAACATCCCAGGTTATTCAATTTCACAAATAATAGCAGTTCTTTCTTATTTATTTGCACATCTTGCTAGGGACGATTATTCATCTTTCGTGTCATTTATCATATTAGTAACAGCCTTTGAGTTTGTCACAGTCTCAGAATCCAGGGGAAAGTCAATAGCCGGTCCCTGTTGGCGTTAAAGACAGCACATCCCATATATAATAACATCAAGAGAAGAGCCATCTGGAAATCTGTGCTTGTTTCAGAAATGCATTATATTTCTGAATGGCATGTTTTCCAGAAACAAGAAGTCACGGAATCGGTTCGAATCCAAGAAAGGACTACAAAATCTAAGAACTGTTAACTAAGCAGGGGGAAATTATCTGGGTATACATTCAGGGAAAGAAAGAAAGAAATCCGATGGAGGTTTTACATGCTGCAAGGCTACAAATTGTGCAGCAAGAAAGAAAAAAGATTTTGATTGCACATGTAATGGCATTGTTTTCCTTTTCCTCGTCAAGCAGCCACTGAAAATAATTTGAACCCGTCAAACTCATCTACTGTAGTGTGCAGAAACAATTTTAAAATTAGACTAACCATGTCTGTATGAAAAACAAGCAGCCCAACCAATCCATGCCCTTTTCTGCACGTCATTGTGCGTGGATGTGGGTGTGATCTGTGGGCAATTACTTTACATATGCTTTACAAATGCTTCACGGGCAAGTCATTATGTCATAAATCTAGGTGAGAGTCCGTGATCAATGGCCACTCTTGTACAGCACGCCTGGCCGGGCCTCTGCATAATCATTGAATATCAGTGGCGTTCTAATTGGCTCCAGGTGTGTTTTCTTCTCACAAACCCCTAGTTTGTGCTTTGCCACAATTGGCCTCCCCTCCACGCGGTTCTCACACAGCTCTTTCTGAGGAAGCTGCAGTGGGCACTTACATCCAGTTCCCCAGCAACAGTGCAATGAATGGTGACTCAAGCAGAGGAATGTTTTTTTTCTTTTTTTTTTCTTCCTTGTTCAATGCCGTCGAATTGTAGTTTACAAGGTGACCAAAACACATTTAACCTACCTTAGAGAGGATTCAGCAACAGAGATCTATTGCTGATGTAGCAACAGGAAACACACCAGCGCAACAGAATATTTAAAGGGGCCTTCCTGTCCCAGAAGGCACCAGTCTGTATTCTGGACTGTGAAGTCCACAGAGAAGGCCTTTCTCAGCATAACTGACCTCACAAGAGACAAGCCTTTTGAGGTGCTGTATGTGGCTTTGGTGCATTACTGGATGCAACACCAGACCTGACTCGGTGTCAACTCATTGTCTCAAGAGTTCACAGGCATTTTTTGGTAACACCAACAGGAAGCACAATTAAGGCTGCAAGCGGTAGCTAAACAGCTACATATATTTTATGCGAAGATGCATCAGCTGCTGTTGCCTGAGTGGTGCCATGTCTCCAGAGACATCTGTGAACATTAAATCGATAATATGCTGCAGATGTAATCACTGCTAGAGGTGGCAAACCTCTAGAGTCAACAATGATGTTCACCGCAAAAATCAAGGCAAAAGGAAGCAGTGTCCAGTATCTCTCCCCAGCCATAAAAATATGTTCCATCATTAAGCTCGTTCCAGGAACTTTCTATTTTGTATTTGTGTTCAGAATTGAGCTTTCCCCCCAGTATGGCCTGACAGCTGAAGCCCTGGAGACATACAGTACTGCTCAGAGCGCTTTCTCAGGTAATGGGAAATACAAATTACTACTGGAACACAAATCCTCCCCAATTCAAGAGGTTAGCTCCCTAGTTTTTCACAGTGGGTGGTTGCTGTCCAGAAGTAGTGTCTTGCACCTCAGTGCACAGAGTTTGGTACACACCTGAATATCTCATGTCCTCCTCCTAGTCCCATAATTCCATCACCAGTGAAACCTGTCTGAGCCATCTCCATAGTAACAGTGCCCACTCAGAGGCAGGGGGGGCTGCTCAGACACTGCTTGTCTTTGAGAGGTCTGGAATGACCCTGATTTAAGAGATTAACATTTGTAATTGAAGGGGAAGATGTGATTTGTCTTATCAGAGCTCTTCTGGAAGAGCGCGAAACTGTAGCACACAAGGAAATCTTACCAAGAAACACAGTTTCATCTTTTATTTATTTAATCATTTAGCTAAACTTTTGATTTCTAAATCAACCGTAATTTTCTTTGGAATTCACAATTGTAATAACCTTGAAACTTAACGCTAACACTGCACAGATCCTCCTCTCTCAATTGGTTTTAAGTCCTTCTCCCGTCTGCATCCACACAATTAAATAATTGCTTTGTGTGGTGGTTTAGCTCAGAAAGCATACTCTTTTGTGAACCGGCTGCTCAAGCTGTTTTCGTATCCTTGTCATTTTCCGAGAGGCTTAGCTTTCACTACTGTAGGCCTAACCTTTGACATAGTAGTCATGGATCAAAAATAAAACCTCTGTAGTATCTTATCTGATTTTCTTAAATGAATCAATAAAAACACCAAAGAGAAGAAGAACTCCAGCAATTCGTTCTCAAAAGATGCAACCTTCTGACGTCTCACCACTCTTGGGGAATCTTGCAGTCTCAGTGTCTCTATTTTACCTTCTTTGAAATAAAAAAAAGATACGGCCTCTTTTATATCCCAAAGGTAAAGGTAAGTAGCCCAGCTCAGGAAATGGGAACCCCAGGCTGTGAAGAAGGATTCCTGCTTAAAAACCTTGCATTTCAAGCATTTACCTTAGGCGGTCTCCTGTTTTCTCATTTCCATCTCACTGCCATAAATCTGCCATCCTACTGCTAAGCAATCTAATAAAGCTGTATTTCTGTTATTGCTCAGGCAGAAGTTCATTTATCAGCATTTGGTTTGTTCACAAAACAGATTTTCTGTTTTCCAAACAGATTTTCTAACTGCTTCTTTACTGTGAAAAGGAAAAAAAAATGGTGAGGGTTTTGCATTATTATGACATTTTTAATTATGCTGATATTGTCATGCAAGATGCATGAAGAAAGTGCACACTGGCAGCAAATGGGATGTGTGCTTGACTCGGAAACTGCCTGCAATTAAAAAAAAAACAGTCAGTGCTGAAATAGAAAAGAGCCTGAGCATTTTTTAGATCCTAGTTTAATTCAATCAGAACTGACTAAACACACTGCTCCTGCCTGATGGACACCTTCAGCAAAACCTGCCCTTCTATCAAACCTCTCATTTGCTGTCTTCTCTGAAGAAAGAACAGTATCACTGAAGGAAATAAGACTACTGGGTTTCATAAGAGAAAGAAAAAGCTTTTCCCCAGCGGTCGTGACAGGCAGCAATTTCTTTTTAAGGAAAAGCTCCACAATACTATGTTTTTTTAAAAAAAAAAACTGCTCTGAAATAATTTTTACTTACTTGACTAAGGCCTGCATTTCAAAGGTTAAGAAACATGAGGAAAAGAAACTAGACTTAATTTGCAGTTCTGGAGCTGAAAGGTAAGTGCAGGCAAAGTACTAGTGAAACTGAGACATAAATTGAGAAAGCAATCCCTTTGATGTGCTACTGGACTAAAAATACTTAACACATAAGGCTAAATTTAATCCTGAAACTGAAAATGATCTGTTATTTGCATTCGCAATGCAGTTAATTCTGTAAAGCAGCTGGAAATCGACAGTTTTTCATTCTTACTTACAGTACCTCCCAGTCCATGCTCTTGTAGAAGATCACAACCGAATGGCCCAGTCAAACCACATGGCTTCCACTAACTGGTGGACCTAGCTCATCCACTGTGAAACAAACCCGATGAGGATTACTGAAATGTTTACAAAGGAAGAATATCCTCTACAGGCATCTACAGGCACTTGCTATGCTAGTAAACATCAGCAAGCAAGAAATTAAATAAAATATGGAGACTGATGAATATAAAACATATATAAAATATAAATATATATATATTTAAATATGAAACAACTCCTGACAGCAGATATTCTACAACAGAAGAACAGCTCCAAAGAACAGATATTCCAGACAGATATTCTAGAACTGTGGGTCTTTACTGCAGCCTATATCTCTTTGGATCTCAAAATCTTTTCTCACACCCCTGATCAAAGATTATTGAAGTAGGTTGGTTCTTTAAACCTAGGATACAGCTAACTAAAGAATGAAAGGGAATGTTTCGCAGTAAAATGAAGAACACATGAAGAAATGCTCTTTTTCAGTTTACCTTCAAAGTACCCAGATGTACAAGTGTGTGCTTAATTTGGTTTCAGCGATCAGGCCTGTCTTACCCCCCCAGAGATGGCATCTCACATGCCCAGGGGCCACATGTCTCCCAGGTCAGGAACCTGCTCTAGAGAATTTTATGTGCTTTTCCACACCTTGTGTTTTCAAATGTGACATCCTGGGTATTCTAGGACATTACAGACAGGTTGCAAACAGGCGGAGCACTGAGGTCCCAATGGATTCTTCTGAGCTGCTTTATAATTCAGCCGCTTTTTAAAAACCCAACAGTAGCTCGCAGCAATGGGCCATCATGCGATACATAATAAAACTCACTTACAAGGGCTGAATTAATTGTAAGAGTCTGTGACAGCTATTTATCCAGAGTGGTAATGGAACTGGAAGGCATGTTTCTGACTGCCTGACTGACACATGCACCAGTAAACAAGATCCAGTGCATTACAGCACACTTAAGGCAGCATCTCTGCATCACTGATAAATGCTAACAGGGCGATTCAGAAAGCTTTTTGTCGCTGTTCAAAGGGATTGAAAAAAAAACAAACAAAGCTTTTGTTTTCTCCACTCAAACAAGAGTTGGGTAATTTTTTCAACAGGTTTTTGAAGTGGGAAAAAGAGAAGTTAATTTTGCTCTGCAACTAAGTTCTTTCCCTGTCACCTCTTAAACAGATTCCATAAGTGTGCTGAACACCAGGTGCTCCTATTTAAAATTCTGCGTACAGCAGGAAACTAATTTGTTTTACAAACAGAGGGAGGATGAGAAAGCACTGCGTAGCTTTCAGGTGTTTTGAGACTGTCACTGCTCTTCCTTTTTGTTTTGTCCATACAGTACAGCTAAATCTTTATAAATTATGATTCGGTTTAAAATGCGGGCATACATTTATAGCTGACGAGTGGCTTTATCTATCAGGGCAGCCAGATGGATAAAGCTCATGGATAAAGAATTACAGATCCCAAAGAGAAAATAAAAACCCGACAATTCCAGATCATGTCTGGAGCGATGATGAACAATTCTCTCGAGATGTCTCCCTGCCACACTCAGGGTTATGAAGCGAGGCGTGGGATGATTTCGTTTTCAGTTTGGGAGATTTAGAAGTATGTTTTTCATGACTGATCTGTGAGACCTCCTTGCTTGGCATATTTGTACACAGTTGTTTCAAGCTGAAATATACCTCCTCAGCAATCTCAGATTTCAGCTTAACCTGTTATCCAGGACTCCAGATGAATTTCAGTATTTATAGTGCACAAGAGCACTGGCGTGTGTGTGTGTGGGGTGAGGGGGTTGTGAGCGCCGTCTGGGTGGTTCATTTAAATGAACCAGTCATTTTCAATAATTACCAGAATTCAATACCACCTCAATCAATTTGCGTGGAGCGTGATCGATCCAAAGCACATTTGCAATAAATCTATAAAGATACAAGGTGCAAAACAATAAAGTGCACGTCGATAGTTCTTCTTCTCAGAGATGGTTCGAAACTCCTTAGCTGAACCTGCACAGCATCAGCAGAAGGATTCCTGCTGAAGTATTTTTATATGTGAGCGCTCAGGCAGACCAGCTCTCTTGTTACCCAGTACAGAGTGTTCCACAGTGTGCCCGTTCCTATCCACATTGTCTGTTGGCAGGAATCTACAATGAGTGCATTTGGTGTTGGAGTTCCCAGGGGCTTGGGGGGGGGAATCTTCTGGCACTGATGTGTTGGATCATCCCACAGTTCATAAGGCCCGCAGCAGGGCAGACATTAGCTGAAGCATGGAGGCTTCTTTAAAGCTCTTGGATTTTTCTAAAAACAGAGTGCATCGTTTGCTTTGAGGAAATTCCCCTTCATATTTCCACACAGTTGTTACGAGCTGAAATACCTCCTGAGTTCTAAATCCTCCATGTTTGGAGGCTGCTAATCAAGAGATGCGGTGCATGGAGTTATTACAAGTATATACTTGCTAATTCTTACTCATTTATTTGCCTGAGGCTTTTATCCAAAGCGACTGACATTTGCGCTCATTTATACTGCTGGTTATTTTCCTGGGACAAATGAGGTGACTGGCTTGCTCAAGGGTACGAAAGCAGCATGTCCCCCAGGTTTTGAACCCACAACCTCCCAGTCACGAGTCCTGTAAATAAGACAGAACATACGAGCAGCAGTTCAGTCAGCTACAGTGTTTTTGCACAATAGATCACTAGTGTTCTCCAAATATAGGGAAAAATGGACGTTAAAAAAAAACCCTCCTGTGAAAAAGAAATCTGCTCACAAGATGCATTCAGATACTCCAGGCAGGTTTTTTTTCAATTTTGCTCCACAATTTATGAGTCTGTGCTTGAGACTATCAACTAATACAGTATAGCGAGTGACAGAGATTGCTGGAGGAGGCTGTGCTCCCCTACGCATAAACATAGGTCAAGGAAATAGTCTAACAGCTGAGACGTGCTGTGCCATGCAGTTGATTGCTTCCCCCGCCTTCACAAAGAGACACATGCAAGGAATGAGGTCTTTCGCGGTTTCCAGTAAAAAAAAACTGGAGATGCTGAAATGCAGCATTCAACATTCAAGCACCGGAGAGCATAATGGGAAAGAGGAGGTTCGAGGGGGAAAAAAAAGCCGAATTAGGGCCTTGGTGGATAAACAGCGCAGTTGAAAGAGCACGGGGGATGTGTGGGAGTTGTTAGGCCTGTCACTGAATAAGAGTGATCTCTGCCTCTCCTTGTTTCTCTCAGAGCCGTGTTGTCGAGTTCTCCTGAATGGCTTGCGGACTTCCAGAGCCATCAATTAGCAAATGTGACAACGTCGGCTTCCTAACACTTCCTTTTCTGTTGTATCAAGATATAATTCAGGGAAATCAAAAGGCAGCTTGTTGTGTTCTAAGCATTGACTTCACAGGCATTTGTGCAAATAAATAGTCTAATTTGGAGAAAATAAAGGTTCCTTACTAATTACCCAACCTCCGAAAAACCATAAATTGCAGCACAGGATGAGAGACATCTCCCGCCCCTGGTTTTTCTTTAGAGCTTTGCTGGAGACAATAATTTTTATGGAGATCCTCTTAAAAAATCTGGAATTAAGCTTCTTAAAATTTAGATAATCTACTGTGCATTCCTGTGTCTGCAGAATTCTTCAATCCCTTTGAAAACATACTGGGTTGCTTAAATGGAGTCTCTACTGTATATCGCCCCTGTGCTCTTGGGTGTGTTTGTGTATTCTGCAAGAAGGGGTGATCCTCCCAAGCTGTAGGGCCAGTATCTGGGAAACACTCCAAATCACCAGCACCAGAACCCTTACCAGCTTCCTGGTATACATACTGTACTGTACAGTAGCGAATGCTTAGTTTCCCTTTTATTCAATTTTTCACCAAGGGTGAAAATTTGGATCTGTGTGCTAAAACTCATTTTCCAGGCAGGAGCTCGAGAGTAATTATTGCCTTTTACAGTCGGTGTTTTCCTCAGTATCTCAACCTACTGCCTCTGGATCACGCCTCTGTAAGACTAGCATCACTGGCCTCTGTAGCCGATTGAATCTATTCATTGCAACCACCAAACTTTAAAATATATCACAAATTGCTGTGGTCTTCTTGTACAGTGCTTTGTTTCAGCCTGTCATTCACGGCCCACAAGACTTGCAAACAGGTGTAATTTAGACCAATTAAGTTGTTATATCATGCAATTAAGTCATTAAAAGGTCAGGCAGGAGAGATGCTAGAAGACTGTGGGCACGTCCGAGAGAGAGTTTCACCTGCAGTAAAGTTTTAAAAACAAAAGCTGAGATTTTTTTTTGTCAGAGGCCTCCTGTACCTTTCAGCCCTTAAGCAATCTCCCCAGTTAGTCCTCGCTGAGCATTTATTCAGGAATAAACCGAAACTAAAAACAGTACAACTGGTGTATTCATCAAACAGACTGCTTATTTGTGTCAGGTGGTTTAATGACATCTTGTAAACGTACAGCGTGACCAGTTAAATCTATAAACACCTTCGACGTAGTGTTAAAGCAATATAAAAAGTCCACACGGGGAGCAACAGATATAGGGGTAGAGAAAGAGAAAGCCCTTCACAAAATCAAACGAGCCACTTCTTGAAAGGAAGAAACAATCAGACTTTTCCTCCAGTATGGAAACTAAGCAAAGGGCAACCAAAATGTCTGCTTACTGTAGGTCTTTTCCAGTTTAGAACAAAACCTGGTACTTTGCTCCTGGATTTGAGTTACTCTCAGATTTACAGCATGTGCAGGATCAGGAGCTGTTATCGGTTTCCTTAGGGTGACTCTTTGAAGTTTCCATCGAAGACTTTTCCACTGGCTGTCTGGCAGATGCAGTAGATATTTCTTACTAGTGCATAAAGAGGAAGGGGAAAAGAGCATCTGCTTCTGAAAACAGTCACCTTTCTAGTAAATCCTATCAATTCCTTTAAACTGCTTAGAAAAACGGAGAGGCAATTTAAATAATAATAATGCTTAGGTCCGTGTTAGCTAAAGACAGCACTGCTTTCAAATGACTTTTATAGCACCTTTGAAGGAATGCACCTTCACAAAGAGATGGGCGGTAAAAAAACATTAAGGAGAATGAAAGACACAACCCACTCATAAAACAAAAAGTGAATTAAAGAACAAATACATTTCAACCTTTCACTGAGCAATTAAGGAGATTTACGGGTGTGATACTTCAATAATTAACAAGTTTAATAGGTTAGGCTTTGGATCTGCAAGCCATTTAAAAGCATTGTCTTTATGTCCTGCCTTCTTACAAACTCGAACAATAATAGAAAGAAATGGCAATTTCGTCAGTGCATTGTGATCTGCCAAGTTTGCTCCAGCGCTGACTTAAGTGTGAACAATATCGCTTGTGATAGGTGTTCCTAGGGGCGTGAAGAAGGAAAAATTAAGTCACCGGAGTGCTGTGTTCTCAGGAATTACAGCAATTCTGTAAATAATAATACGCGCAAGAAGACCGGAAAGCTGCCACAGAGGATGCAGGAATGCAGCAAAGCTGATGAACCGTATGCAAAAAGCAATGAATTTCTAATGAACCCATACGGGCTGTGTAAATTCTGACAAATGCGCAGAAGTAAATATGAACTTGATTTCAATGCGGAACGGGGAGCGGTTGTGACAGTGTGACAGGGTCCACATTAAGCTCCTTTGTAACAACCCCTGACAAACAGCAAAGCTCCGACAGCCCACAGCACATCCCAGTAAACCTCTCAGTAACGCGGTTGGACACCGTAAGGAAGCTCATTAATCATCTCGAAAACGCGGTGCCACAACTCCTATCGGGTGCCATGTAAACACATGTGGATTGGCGATCTTAACTGCCACAACTTCGCCTGTTCTTGGGAGGGGCGAATGAGGCAGGTCCCTCAACAGGCGGGGCTGTAAATGATATTAATTGCTCCACTAGGCTATGACAGCAAGATATCTCATACGTGAGAAAGTCGAGATCACCTTGTCTCAGTGTAATTGCCGACAGATACGGCGTGGGTCTTTCTCCATTAATCATGCTAATTCAATTACTTTTACTGAACCTGCTAATCAAGAAATAGATGTACTTAGGGAAAGTCAGAATGCATGTATTAATGACTTTACAATCTGATAATCTACATGTGAACAAAGTTCACAGCTTCTTCCCACATGTTAATCCATTATTTTACTGTTAAAAATGGATGCACTCTTGGATACATTCCTCTATGTTCTAGCATGCTGCCTATTCCCTGCCCTGCACAACCAGACACTGGCACAGAGCTTTCAGATTTCAGAGAAGAGACTGCACTGTCAGGCCTTCAGTATGAAGTACTTTTTACTTTCAGTCTCATCGGAATTATTGAGGGCGACTCCATATCTCAACAGTGGCTGCCACTGTTCCTAAAGAGCCAAAGGGTGTCTTAGTTTTATTTCCACCTGAAAGTTAATTTTACTTAATTATTTTTTCCCTTTTTTGCTCCTCTCTTACCTTTAGATTATCAGTTCCTCTGCCAGCACAGGAAGTAAGAGTTTATCCACACTTATTGGCAGTGTGGACTCACATCATTCCATCCTGGAATGCAGGGCTACCCCCACTCATGCCGGTACAGAAGGGTGGACAGGAGCAAACAGGAAAAAGCACCTTGTTCAAAGATACAGCAGTCATGTCCACAGTGTGGACCCTCTGGTTCGGAGCCAAAAGGCTAATCCACCCTTCGCCGTTCCCAACACATTGTCAGGCCTTCCTGGTGCTTTATTCAAGGTGAGCCCACACCGTTCACGGGGCACCCAAAGCACGTGAGTGGTGGCTGGTGCCACCCGGGTCACTGTTGCATGGCAAAGTGAGGAGCACTTGAGCTGTATCCAAGCCATTCAACCCTGGTGCTTTGTCTGCAAGGTGTCTGGTGCCACCAGGCAACCCTCACTCCCATAGCCCCAGTGTGAGCCATCATCTACAGCTGGACAATAAGGTCCCACCTTCACTCCCTGTATGTGCAACGCCTTGCCAAGCTACTGGAATCCCTGCTTTTTCAATGCCACTTATTCCGCTCTTTATATAATTTCCTTAAAACGATCCTAGATCATTCCAGATCTTCAGCCACTGCAGGAAGGGCTCCAGGTCTCAATTAGAAAAGGGAATGAATGACTACAGAGGAAATAGAGTCGTTTGACTTCTGTGTTTCTTTTGTTTTGTTTTCGACTAAAAAACAGTGATGAGAGTGGACTGAAAATATATTGCCCTTTGATGAGTTAAGCCAGGCGCAGAAAGGAAAGGAAAAAAAGGCTGTTTCTCTGAGGGGACAGGGGAAAGGGGCAGATTAATGGAAACAGTACTTATAATCTTGCCATTGATTTTACGCACTTTTGAAACTCTCCAAGGCACGGGGCTATAAATGACAGATCCTGATCTTATAATGAGCGAGACACATGCCCATTACTTCATCTTGTGTCCCTTCGTGTTTGCAGCATACCTCACTTCGCACTCCATTGGAGAGCAATGAAGCATTTTGGCTTTCAAAATGAAGAGGCTCTGAAATGCATTTTATGTACATTAGCTGCTGTGTTTTATTCGAAAGTTGATGTTTTTTTTATTAATAAAAGATGTTCCTTTTTACAGAGAGATTGTATTTGCTTTCAGAATCTTTCTTAAACCATGTGTGTTTTGTGTCCCGCATATGAGCTGGTGTGCAACTGTGTATCTTTACAGTGAAACATGAATTGAAATGACACACCAAGAAATAACATATTCTACGTTATTGTCTCCAGGAAGCTGAGGTTTTCTCCTTTTTAACGCAGAGCTGTCTAAACACCTCTCTTCAGTTGAATGTTAAGCATGTTAAGCTCATACGCATAATAATAATCTTCAATTGAAAATGCAAATTTGCAGGTTGGTTGTTACACACAAAAAGGTAACTGACTCTTTCTACTGACAAATGTGTTTTTGACAAAACACCTGATTTTTACATGAAAAGTTGTTAACAACACCTGCCCACTCCATACTAAGTTTTTGTGCTATATTGACAAATGTTTCTGCAGTGTCACAGTCCTGCGTTTCGTGACCTAAAACAAAGGAGAATTTTGGATAGCAATTTGGCAATGTTCAGAAGTCACAACAGCACATGAACTTTGGTTATTCAATGGTACAGTATGTATGATAGAGTTGAAAATCTCACATACATCAAACAACATTAAAAAATGGCAAATCTATTTTTTCATAGGTTCCAGTACCTTAATCTTTTTCTTAAAATGGAACAGCTTTTAAATTAATTTCAAGGAGGACAGACCAATTCTTCTAACGGGTAAAAGTCACATTATTGTTTCAATGACTGGAAAGATGTACAACAATTGTGTTCAAACCAACAAAAATCTAGAAACACTTTGATTTGGAATTCAGAGAGCTATATGTGGCACTAGACAAGTATATTTTCGGACAGTTGACATCAGGATGAAAGGTTTTTTTTCAACAGCCTCTTTGGATTAAAAGTTTTTGTTTAGAAAATATATCAGAGATGATCGAATCCTCCAGCTGTGGGAGTAATTCAAAAGGAAATGTTGTCAAATGTAGGTTTACCTGAAATTTCTGTGAAAATATTCTAGCATTCCAAAGATAGCACCTCAAATACATGATTCAAAACCCCGGTGGGTCTAGAAAATAGTCAAATTAGTATTCAGCTGAAAAAAAAACCTGACATTTTGAGATGGATTTCTATGTGAATGCAGTGTTGCTTCACTTTACCACTTTATTTTAACATCTTTGAGTTGTGTGACAAGTTATTTGTGCACAGAGCATTCTGTACATGGACTTAGGATAATTCTGTAGCTTCATACTGAATGTCTATCAAGATTCACGCTTATTTATAATAAATTTATACTGTGTTACTGCTGCAAACACTTATAAATTCTGGTTATTCCTCAAGCATGAAACAAAATAATGAGATACACATTTCAGTGTTCTTTTAAACCAGTTGGAAGGATCTCATCAACAAAGCACAGTCAATGTGTCCAGCCATTGAAAAAGGAATAAGCAAAGTCTGGAATCACAACCTCCACATAAGACAAAACTAAGATAACAAGTTAAAATCCATAACAGGCTTCCAGAGTCGAACGGGGAAACATAAAGACATCCAGTAGCTGCATGATGTGCAGATACAATCACATGCATCTTTAAAAGTTAATATCTGCTTACATTAAGTTCCCCTATTTACGGAGTAATTACATAGCGATATGTACATATGTACTTCTTATAATTACAATATCATGCAATGGTATTCATTGCATAATACAATATTATGTAATTCATGTTATTCTTGTTGTGTACAGTACATGCAATAACTATAACTACACAACTGCTCTAATGAAAAAACAGAGACAATTGTGGAACTTGCATGTACTGGTAAAAAAAAATTATGCTGCAGCTATTCATAACTGTAATTTTGTCGAGGTACATGTACTGTATAATTATTACAATGTACAGTAATACTTGTATACCTATTGTAAAAAATAAGTATATAGCTAAGGTAACATTTTCTATTTCATTTTCTGAATAGAGCCTAGCCCATCACCATGAATACCACAGCCAAACTACTGATCACATTCTGCATGACATTATGTTTTAAGCACTGATTTTAATGTATATTGATTAAGTGTAGACTGAATGTCATAAATCTCACAAAGAAATAAAAGCGAACATTAATTTATAAACATCTCACAACCTCTGGTCAATATTAAGCATTTTGCCATTGCAAAGCCTTGATGTTCTAATTGCAATGACTTCATGTATGTTCAGACTGCAGTCAAACATTATTGCCTGTTTATGCTGCATTACACCTTGGGCTATCTTCACAAATCAGTTGGATTCCAATGGTTTTGACAGCTCACAGAAAGCCTCATGAGGTTTCTAGACCTCTTAGGATCCAGTTATATAAATAAATGCACAGTAAAGAAACTATTAGAGCTATGCAGCTAAAAAAATTCTATCACACACTTTTTTCATCATATTATTTAACAGCAGAAAATCCTTCAGCATTTTTTATCATTACTACTACCATGGTAACCTTAAACAGATTTTTTCAAGTTACATCTTCAAATTATGTATAATGGGATATACTGTATCTTGTCAAGATTTCTTTTCAAAAAACCAAAACACATAACAATCACCCACGAATGAAGACGTTTTATTATGTTAGCAAAAATGATTTGAAAAAAAAACTGTTTTGCTTCACACCATGTGCAGATTGTTATTTTTTTTATCTCTCAATGAAAATGTATAATTTCGGCAGCGTCCCAGACAACTGACGGGACCCCTTTGCAATGCAATATTTCGGAATAAAGAACATGAACAAACCAGCTCGGATTGCACAGAAACTGACCTGCCACCCCTTCACAAATTCCAAATGTCAATTGATGTCATCTGTCTGATTGCTATTGGTACAGTATCTTATGTCTGTTCAATGGAATACTGTAGCTGGTGAGTACTGGGAGTAAGAATTTTACTGGGGCAGGTGGGTCCGACTTTTTATTGATTCGAGACCTTGTGTTTGTTCAACACCGGGACTCTCAGGACGGATTGACGATTTCTGAATGTTTTTAGGTTTAACCTTTCACTCTGACCAAGAAAAAGGATACGAATGCCAGAGGGAATTGGGATGAATGTCTTATAAGGTAAAGGTTAGGGCGTTTGTTTTTTGTGCAAAAGGTAATTTTAACATTTGACTGACATTTTTTTTTACACAAAAAGGTGAGCTTCACATTTACTCGCTTTTCCCCCTCCCACTTACTTTATCTCTTCGACATTTAAGCTGCGCAAGCCCCTGGCCGTCACGTAATCTTCCCGAAGAAGATCCAACAGCTCCATTTCATTTCACAAGCCTTCTTTAAAAGTGAACCCTATTACAAGACTGGAAACTGTGTGTGTTCTGCCGACAGCAGAACACAGAATATGTACGACATGAGTAACCTGATTACAGCTGAAAAAATGGCAATTCATGTGACAGGGCTATTCTTTTCCTATTTATATCGTGGTTTTGTTTCTAACAATAGTGTTTTTCCTTTGCTCTATGCTAATAAAAATAATAACCTCTCAGGCATTATGGAGTTTGAGAGACTGGCTTCTAATTATATGTGCCATCAGGGGAAGCTATTGTTGATCAATGAGATGGATGGCCGGGGTTTTAAGAAATGGTTTCTCTGCAGGAACAATTACAGTGAAACTCATTCAGGGCTTGTGTTGGTTAATGAACTAAGCTTCTTTTGGCTCTTAAATAGTATCAGAAAGCTCTTTGATCTACCATGCAGACAAAGTGCCAGCTTACTCAAAGTCCGTAATTGGTGAAATTAACAAGCTTTCAAGTAAATTAACTATTTTTTGTAAGCCCACACTATTTGTTTGATAGCAAAGATGTGGGAAGACCTTTTTAAATTCATTCTTATTTGTTTTAATCCACCATTAACCTAATTTTTTCAACCACTCTCGAACGCCTCTCCTCTGTGTGACTCAGAGGCACAGACCCCTGTTATGAAAACATATACCAAACAGGTCACTGTAGAATACCGTCGCTGGCAGACATCCTCCAGATGAAAATGCCAAGGATTTGTAAAAGCAAATGTAAGAACTGCATGTTTGGAAAAAAGATCTTAGGTACAGTAAATACTCAAATGGCAGAGAGCCTCACAAAGGTCACTAGAGGTGGTTTTGTCACAGAACTGGAAAAAGAGAAGAAAGCAGAACACAGTGCCCATGATGTCTCATGTTTTAGAGTGCCTTTTGGTGTGTGTTGCCCCTCTATATTGTACAGTATGCGTGCTTGTATTTGTCTCACAGTAAACAAAGCACAAGAGTAACAATAAAGAGAAAGGAGTCAGAAAAGAAAATTTTGTCCAGGAAGATATTACATTCTGTAAATGAACATAAAAATATCAGGGAACATATTCTTGGAGTTAATTCAATTTTATATCCAAAATATCTCCATCTAGTTAAGCAGAGTATTTTCTTTTAGTTTGTAAGTTCAAGTTCCCATTTATTAGTCATTCCAGCCATATAGTGCCATATCGTGCCATATCGTGCCATATCGTTCCTCCTGGTCCACGGTGCAAATACAGGCAGGACACTGACATAAGCATTGTAGGCAGGATACACATAGTGCAAAGTGCAGATAATGCACATGACAAGGCAATACAGTACATCATACAATCTACACACCACACTGGGGGGATTGAAACCCTGCTTCTGGAATTGGGGTGGGTGCAGGTAGATTCCAGGATGTTGAGGAGCCTGACAGCCTGCGGGATGAAGCTGTTCCAGAGTCTGGTGGAGCTGGCCCGTACACTGTGATATCTTTTCTCAGATGGTAGGAGGGCAAAGAGTTTATGGGAGGGGTGGGAGTGGTCTTCTACTATACTGGAGGCCCTATGTAGGCAGCGTTTGTGATAGGTGACAGAAATGGAAGGGAGGGAGGCTCCAATTATCTTTTCAGCTGTTACCACAATCCGTTGAGGACATGATCTATTTATATTGATTTACTCCTGCAATACACAAGGGTAAGAAAACTATTTCAGCATGGGTCCAGAAATAAATAAAACAGCATAGTGGATGAGGTACAGTGAAAACTACAAGTACATAAATGCATATTAATCCATTCAAAAAGCGTTGCACCACAGAACCAGATACGCTCCAGGGCTCAAGAGGACATCCTGCACTAACAGGCTGAAGGGACTGGACATTCTCAGTCTTGAACTGAAAAGATGATGAGGAGAGCTGACAGAAGTATTCAAAGACCTCAAAATAGTGACAAATTAAATCCAGTTGATGCCTTCATATCCAGTGGTGATACACAAAAGGTTGAGGGAGTATGGCCCAAACTACTCAGCCATGATGTAGAAGTGTTTCTTGTGTTTTGAGGGTTAACAGTACAATATGTGGACAACTTCAAATTAGTCGGTGTCTGTTCTTTTACTTTTATATTTGAAGATGTAGTAGCTGGTACTGGAATTCTTGCTTACTTCCCATTTTGTGCTTTGTGGAATGATCACGATGTTCACATTCTTCTTGTGAAAGGTTTCGTTCTAGTATTTCTATTCCTCCTTTTAGAAAAATCAATGCAAATAAAAAGGCATGAATAAACCTCAGGGGGACATTAGTTTCATATTTTTATTTTCAGACTTCTGACATTCAAAGGTTTAAATATATCTCTCTACCACACAGTTCAATGTGCAATGGGTAACAATGGAAATCGGAAGCTCCAAGCCTTCTCATGGGCTCTGGACTGGAGAGTCCGGTGACGATCACAGTTATCCGAATTAGTCTTGGTGACTCAGGTGCACATTACCTTCCATCTTCTCCATTGTGTGCAAGTCACCTGTTTCCCACATGTTCTCTTTATGCAAAGCACACCTTTGCACATCATTAACTCAGAAAAACACAGTAGAAAGCTCTTATTTTTTGCACGCATAGTGGTTCCCCCTGCCAAACTGTAATAATGGAAATTTGTCATTTTCTTAACTGGGGAGCTTGCAGTTTTTAACACAGTATTGTATTAAAGGATACATCAATACAAAGATTGACTTTCTGAGGAATGGATGCAATGGCAAATATGATTTCTGTTGAATTTTTTAGACATCCATGAGGTTTAGGATGACACAGAGCATTATATTGTTTGTTTTTTATTTTTTTTTAAATTACATTGAGACTGCAAGAAATGTCTGAAGAGTTCACATGTTTCTCAGAACAATGGTCTGATTTAAGATTTCTTGCCATATAACAACAGAAGCAAGGTCTTCTCTCAGGAAGAAAGACAAGAAGGTTCTTCACAGAACATCTCAACTTGGTGATGACCCGTGTATGAACATAAACATGCTTTCTTACATGAGCTGTATAAGAACATGAACATGCTTTCCTACATGAGCTGTGTAAGAAAGTGTATTAATAACTCGCAGGGGTTGTTTTGGCTTATTGAACGCAATATTTAAAGATCTATTTTAAATAGCACAATAAAATGAAAAGAAATGACTCTCAGGACAGAAAAGCTTGCTGAAGAGTTCCCTGTCATCTGCTCACACACTACCAGCCCACTGCTATAGAACAGGAGTAAATGCCATAGACATGTGACACATTGTTCCTGTTGGTCTAGATAGCTAATGCTGGGTAAGGTTTAAAAAAAAACACTGCAGAACTTGTACTAAAATTGAAGTATTTCCTGCACAGTGGCTGTAGAAATTCTGTGTTTTTCATTGTGCATGGATAAAAAGGTGTTTCTTCTGCCCATCTTCCACCAATCACAAGCCAGTCTGCTTCATCCTTACCAGAACATACTGCAGTAGATTGAGAATGAAAATGTCTCTAAACCTAAAACAGCTGACTGCACCTAGCCGACAAGAAAAAACTGAACGTGGATGAATGGATTCAGGCCTGAGGAGCTCCGACGTTCCAAATACACAATTAACATTGAAGTTATTTTACTGATCACCTCCATGTCTTCGGGATTTTGCATTTCTTCTTTTTTATCCCCCTAATTGTTACCTCTAGAGTTTTTTGCTTGTCTTACAGTTTAGTATGGCAAGGATTGCAATTGCAATTACCAGTGCATACAGTAGTTGCAACCCTAATTGCAATTCCAAACATATCACTGCAACACTTGTTCAGATTGAGATTGCAGCTGACAATTGTGCTCCATTTACAATTTAATTATAGCTGACCTCTAGTCTGCACTACACAAGAAGATTAGAAAAGTTAGGAATGAGAGGATGACATTCTGCCCTTTGATTACTGGTCTTATTCCAGCTGAATGATTAAAGAACTGCAGTCGGCTATGTATTTTAATCACTTCCTTACAGTGCCAAAGCACTGCGGTCAGCATACCCGCCATTCTCTGTTTAAAGTACGTCCTATGTTATGTATGAATGTCCTAATTAAATATACACATACTGTACATACAGTAGTGATTTTAAAAAACACATTTTATTCGCCTTTTCAGGATTGGGCAAATGAGATTAATTAAATTTAAAAAGCCCTTTGTTAAATCTTTAAAACAATAGATAAAATGGCTGGCCTTGAAGCTTGGAAATAATTAATCTAATCATCTTCCTAATGCCCCTCTAGGCTCTAATTTCTGCAATTTTATTCTTTCCCACCAGGGGCACTGCTTATGATGCAACGGATAGACTTCCCTGGTATTGTGCATCAATCGCCTGCTTCTCTGTGATTTACAAGCTCGAGCCAGCTTCCAAAAGAGCCAAGAACCTCCCTTCAGTTTGGTCATATGAACGTATTCAAATACAGTGGTTGTTTCTCAATTGATTCCTAAAGGACATGCACAGCTTGATAGAACATTCCAATGCAGTACTGCAAAACTGAAAAAACAATCAACCCAGAACTGAAACACAATTAAAACTATAATTTGAAATCTAACTATGTGCAATTGATAATTAATTGTTCCAAAAAGAAGACCTACACATACAGTATGTCAGGCACTGTCTCTCCTCTCATATTCTACAGATACACTATATCTCTTCTCATATTCTTGGGATCTCGCAACCTGCTCATCAATCCCAGGAACTGTGTGGAGCAGAGCTTCCCACCTGATCTCATTAACGTCTGGGTTTTCGCAGCCGAGCTCTCGGTTAAATTACAGACCTGAACCCTCAGCTGAGTAAACTGTTTGCTTACTTAAAGCTTTTAAATTGTTTTAACGGAGTTCGACAGTGGGGAGTAAACTCATGACAACGCCAGGCAAAGTGGTAATCTGGAGACCGCGTTTCCCAGCAGTCTTTGCCCGCAGCTGTGTCTTCTCCATCCTTATGTGGAGGCAGTATGTGTCCTCAGAGCTACAGTACGCTGTTGTTCCCTCATCCAAGGGGGTTTAATGCCAAATCCAAGTCTCCATACGCTAACCAACTCTAGGGCTCAATACTAGTGTAACTGTATTTAGCTCTGTGCAAAGGTGGTCAAACACTCTGCCTGTAAGGATGGGAACTGGATGGAGACAGATATTCTCTTTTTTTACAGTTTCTTTCTTCAGAGTCACATTTCCACCTGCTGCATTCTGTCTCTCCCTTCCTGATCTTCCGCTTTCCTGGTCACGTTACGTATATACCAGCAGGAAACAAAGAAATGTAGATTAACGTAAACCTACAGTGTACAACAAACAGAGAAAGCTGTATAGCTCGAAATATTTTAAACTGCGTAACTAAATAAAACAGCAGTGACACAGGATGTAAGCTTAGACCAGCTTTAACTAGGAGCTATTACAACCTTTTGAACAGTTGGAGACCTTGAGCCAATCACAAACTTTTATCAAGTAACATGAAATCTGCACTCCTCTAAGATCAGAATGTGGTTTTTGAAAGACCTAAGCAAGCAATGTTCCCAATGTTATTAAGAATGCCATGCTTTTAAGTCAGCAATGTATTTGAACAATTTGGGGTTCAGATAAGTGAGAGCTCAACTGGAAAAAAAGACAAACCGTCATTATTGGGAAGTCCGGGTGCAAAGGTTCTGTCCTGGCAATGGAAAAAAGACATTGTATAAAAGCAAGCAGAACTTTTTTTTTTTTTGCCAAAGCTCCACTTATTCTTTACTCTGAACTAGAATGCGATTTGATACTTAATGCAGGGGAGGCAGAACTGTGAAAATATCTGAACACTAATAAGATATGTAGCATGTAACAGTACAGTAACAGAACAGTAACAATGTTACAGAATGGTAACATTGAGGCAGTGTAAACAAGCTGTTGTTACTTTTTGACGATTTTGCAGATGCAGATGCAGGGGGCCCTGGTGACGATGCTGCAAGCATGAAGCAGAAAGAAGAAGCGAAGCTGAAAAGATACCAGAGTGTCATCTCACTGGCTTGGCCTGTCTGATAGGAAGAGATCACAAGTCAGTTGAACCCATTAACTCCGAGCACTTCTTCATATCTGCCAAGCTGCAGAAAATCACTTGGCACAAATATTCACTGCTCAAGTGTCAAGCACTTTCAGCTAGACAAGGATCATTCTGGTGCCAGCTTCCATTTAAAACCTCTTAAGCTTGGGGTTGTCATTACATAGTGGACTTTTCCCATATGCATTACAACAAAAATTTCCTTAAGTGCTTTCTTCTGGGTGCTCACGTTTCTCAAGCTCCCCCCTCCACAGCAGTATAATTCCACAGGCGGTTCTAGTCCTCTGACATGCTCTCTGCTTGGCATACTGTACCTACAGTAAGTGGAAATTGTTCCAAGTCTGTGTACAGTATTTCTGAAGAATAATTTGCAAACTGATTTGTACTAATCAGATGTGAGGATGTAAGGTAAGAGACACACAAAGGTTTCCACAATTGCTTTTTTATTGAGAATTTTGTCATTTCTGAAACACCTCATTTTGATCCACACCATGCTGTTAAATGACAAAGCATTTTTTGACATTTGTGTTCCACTGTGATGTCAAATGAATTTAAGAAAGGTTAAAATGATCAAGGGATCAAATTTGCCCATTATTTTAAGGTTTCCTTCAAGGGAGCCAGCAGCATGGTTTAGAAGCAGTCCTAGTCACAGGTGCCTCTTGCTCACATTCTTAAGTATGTTTCCTTTGATCTTCCAGTTATGCCTTTGTTTTGTAGCAAATATAATCTATCCCTCACTGCAATGATGTCTTGTCAGCCAGTCTCTCTCAGTCCATCTCATTTTTCTGTTTAACTGAAACACGCTAGCACATTACTGCACAGTCTCACTTTCAATTCAAGAGCCCTACAGTAATTACTGAGTTATAAAAGCCCTGCAAAAATCTGTTCTCTTCAGAGGAGATATGGAATTAAACAAGCTGGATACCTTCTTTAATTTATACAGACAGTTAGCTTAATCATAGGCATTCAGGCAGTTAAGCAGATCGCAAAAGGAAAAGCAGATTAACCGACCGTATCTGTGGCAAGTGTACTTAGCTATTAACTTAAACCTAATATCTTGCATTTTGCTCTATTTTATCATATTTAATGAAATAAAGAATAAATATTTGTGGGGGTGAACCTGAAGTGGAGGAAGGGGTAGGATTTCAATCCCAGGCAATGTCATTTGTTTCTCATAAGGTTCACAGTTCTCAGTGCCAGGGCACAAGGGCACAGTCTTTCTTTAAGTACAGTATAGCAGCAATATATGTTTCAGCACCACGGACAGCTCCCATTGCAGTATCGGCAAACATGCTCAGTACATAATAATAATAATAATTGCTTACACTTATATAGCGCTTTTCTGGACACTCCACTCAGTGCTTTACAGGTAATGGGGTCTCCCCTCCACCACCACCAATGTGCAGCCCCACCTGGATGATGCGACGGCAGCCATAGTGCTCCAGAACGCTCACCACACATCAGCTATCCGTGGGGAGGAGAACAAAGTAATGTAGCCAATTCATAGAGGGGATTATTAGGAGGCCATGATTGGTAAGGGCCAATGGGAAATTTGGCCAGGACGCCGGAGTAAGCAATTACATCTGAAAAATGCACGTGACAAAATACATTTTATTCAGAATAAAGTTCAGTGAACACGCAATGGAATGGTGGTGTACCTTAACCATATTCTCCTCAGACTGGTCAGTCTGATTCTGACCCTTGGTTTCCAGCCCAAACTTGTCATTTAGATGACACTAGTGGCTTGAAGGCAAAACACTATAGATTTGGAATAGCAGGTCCTTCCTGAAGTAGCTATCTGTCCTACCAATACCTGTGACCCCACTGGGATAGTTGCTGTTCTCTTCTTGCCCAGGGTCCAATGGAGACACCCAAGTCTGTACTCTGTACTCTGTTAAGGTACCGGGATGACAAGATCCGTTCTGTTCAGAGTCTGCCCTACTCTGGGTTCTCCTCAACTGTTGCAGTGGGCTGCCTCTACCTCTCTCACCTTCTCTGCTAAGTAACCATGTGACCCTGCAAGACCTCATACTGCTGGGGTCTCCTTCACAACCGCCATTGACAAACCAGTTACTCTTCAATACCCCCAATGAAATGAGGAGCATCCACAAGCATCCAGCCATGATATACTTTTATGTGTCTTTCTATTAAATACAGAAAATGCATTTTATACTTATTTAATCATTTCTTAATGTTTTCATCATCATGTGCATTCGACAGCAACCATGGTAGGCATTTGAAGTTTTATTATTTTAAATGGATTGTGTTTAATTTCAGTATTTAACAAGGTTCAAAAGCAGGTCCGTCTGAGGTTATTAATTGTAGTTAAAGATAAGGGAATCTGGCTGACCAATATTAAGGCAAGCATGGAAGTTGGCAACATGAGGATGAATAGAGATACTGGAAAGAAATCAGTAGATCACTGAACCCTGGGGGACGAAGAGAATCACATTGCATGACAGCTGTAAAGAGTTAAAGGAATTGTGGACAGGAAGGCTTCATTCTTTAGAGACTGGTAGATCTGGACTAAGATTCCAATTAAAGGGTTATCTACTTGGAGGCTCTTGACTATACCATATGAAGGAAGATGATCTGGGAAGGAGGCCAGCACTGCGAGACCTAAAGGTATCGAATTAAAGAAGCAAAATAAGAGCATCTCAAAGAGCTCAGTGCGATTGAAAGCCACAGGACATGACCAGATGTCACTGGAGACACCATCTGCTCCACCTGCCAAAAAGTGCAGTGCCCCCTATAGGCAGATTGGTCAACTACAGGTTTATGGAAGACAGTCGCCCTGTGCAGCAAAAGACTGCCAGTGAATGAATGAAATGTACCAAATGATGTAGGCTACATTCAATTAGCTGGTTTTTAATTGGAAAAAAGAATTACATGCTATGGTGAATTACTGCTTACACAAAGCGAATGCACTTAAACAGAGCTCATACAAAAGAAACAGTCTTTGGAATCAATTACTGTCTTACACATTAATTGGTTTGGGGGTTTGGACAAGTTTCTCTCCAGCTCTGGTCTCAAAGCATGAAACATTCCAGATCTGTGGCCAGCCTTTGTGTCAGGCCAATCAGAGTTTTCCCACCGCAGGCTCTTGACAGCACGAGCAAGAATACGACCGCACATTTTCTGTAAAGTGCTTTCAGGATCTCAGGATTTGTAGATAACTCCATCCCCCCTCAGAAGGCCAACTGGAAGCATTTCAGAGAATGTGTGTGTGTGTGTGGGGGGTGGTACTGCAGCCTGTTTTATATATAAAACTGCTTGAATTAAGCAAATAGCTCAAGCATACAAAGAGCCAGATCACATTCCAATATCATTTATATTGTACATGTAAATTTACAAATGGACATGCAGTCCCATGGGCAAGTCCAATCCCAGCATCTACCTTTAATTAAAATACTCATGTATGGTGTTTATGATATGGCCACTATCCATATTCAGCTTGTTAGTGGTTAGCTTTGACAAACATGCCATGACTCATACTTGGCTCATAAAGACATACATGATATGATAACAGGCGTTAATAAAAATTATTCTTTTTCATTTCTTTTCAATTACCATGCATTTAAGGCTGTAATTAGTATTAACCACGACTGAACACTAAGTCACACAGTATTGCCGCTTAAGGCAGAGGCTGCAGCAGGTACGATATTCACCATGCTCATTATTGTCGTTCTTATTACATTCCACAGTGGTGCTCTATACGGCGCAGGAAAAAAAACAGCTCGTTTTTTTTTTTTTAAACACGTTCCTGGCAAGTTTTCTTTTTTTTCTGTGCACAAATATGGATCAACCAGCGCATTTCAAAAGTACAGTAGAATTTCAGCACACGTGACTGAAAGTGTGCCGATTTATATGCAGATACGAGGGCATCCCCTCCCTCTGCACATCGAGATAATGTCTCTCTCTCCCGCCGTCTTTGGGTACAAGCGCGCAAAACTCGACCTTCGTTTTCGCTAAAAAAAAAATCGAACCCTCTGTTCGTTTATTCAGCGTTTTAATAGACGCCGATGATAGATTCTCAAATACGCATCTGATGGGATGGCTCTGAACTAGCTGGGTGACAGGTTCGCCTGGGAATGGGAGCAGTGCCCCGCAGCGACTGCGGTACAGTGTTATTAGGAGAGGAAAGGAGCGCGAGGCTGGGAGTGCCAGGAGAACTTGCGCGCGCTGAGGTGCTCTTCAGCTAGGCTCGCGCTCGCCTTCCAGGGCTGGTCCGACGGACTGCTGCACATCCTTCCCTCTATCCGCCACAGGCTGCGCTCCTCGGCGAGGAATGACGAGGACCGTCATCGGAAACGTTGCGAGCAGATACGCATAGGCTTCGGTGCCTACTGTACATGGGCTTCGCCTTCTTCTGGGATTAAAGAAAACGGGCGCCGGAGATGCATTTGGTTTACAACACACACTGAAAGAAAGAGCACGTCTTCCCCTGGATCTGCCTTCTAATCAACGAGAAATACACTCTGTCCTCTACGTTTGGACTTACAAAAGTTCAAGGTTAATGTCACGATTTGATGAGAGCCTTATCGGAGACGCTGGGCTGTTGTAGCGTTTAAATTCTTTGAACACCCCTGATTCTCAACTTGCATTTTTTTTTTTAATCTTTGACCGTCCTACCCAATACGGAATATATCTTTGTCCCGCTATGGCACTTTCTGTGGTGATTTCTTAAAAGCATCTTTTTATCGTTGTTCTTAACTAGGAGGAGGGTGACTGGCGAAGCATCGCCCGGTTGCACTGAAGCTACTGGACAAGGACAAGGCAACCCGTCCTAGAGACAGAAATGTTTGCAGTTCTCACGCAGCCTGCCGTGTGCAATGATTAACTGAAGCCGACAGCGAGACACGGCTCGGGCGTACATTGCTTTGCTCCTCGTCTTTTCGGGAAGCGAGTTGTTGTGAGAGGCAAGCCTCCGCGGGCAGGTACAGTACGCGCATTTGAATCCCGCCGTGAATCTCAGCATTGTATGCCTCTACAAACCAACTCCGATGCCAGTCCTTCGCTCGCGCCGCGTTACAGCACCCTGCGCTGCTCCCGGCTGCAGCTCTGAGTGGGTACAGGAGAACCTCTCGCTGTAAGAGACGCGTCTAAACTGGGCGCTGTAAAGCAGCCCTCGCTCGACCTGGGGACAGTCCCTGCAGCACGGAGGATCTTCGGGAGTGGGGTGCGGAAGGTAAGCGGCTTGCTTGATTCACGCTGTGCCTGTCTGCGACCGCCAAACTGCAGAAAGAACTCCGCGCTGGTGCCAGCGCGTCTGTTGTCTGTGGTACGCTGGCCTTAATTTAACTGCCCGCGCTCGGCGCTTCACTTTGTAGGAAACCAAAATCGCAATCACCTTGAAAGAGAGACCCCCCTCTGTATGCATCTGTCCTGCAGTTCGGAACAATATTTGTTTTAATGTATGTAGGTTTGTTTTGCGATACGAAAATGTTACGGTTATCCATAATGTGCCCCGATACATAAAGTACAAAGGAGCTAAGAATGGCTGTTTCACAGCACTTACAATAAAGGTAATGTAGAATATCTCATTTTAACCCTTCTTAGCTAATTTTAATATCTTTCCGTGATAATTTACCCCGGAATTTTGTACAGCGATATATTGTAGCTAATTATGAGCTATCTCAAGGATCATTTTTCATGTTTTCTAAGCATATGCTCACTATCTGCTCAAAAATGATATTAAAAAAACAAACGTTTAGAATAACGGAAATTATTTTCGTATACAGCGATCGATCTATAAAAAGGAGAATCAAACTGAGGATCCGGTAAAGTTTTGATGATTAATTTGAATGTATTCGTTTCTGTTGGGCGAGATTCATACATATTTTAAATACATTTTGTAGACAGTGGGTGCATCTTTGTCTTCTTATAGATGTGTGTAGTGCCCTTTGAGTCTGTCCTTCCTTTTTTTCCAAAAATGGGCAAAATAGTTATCTGTGAATTCATGAATACTTGTATGTGTATATTTGGAGTGTCAACTTACAGTTACGTGGTCTTCTCCTTTCGGCCGTACGGTATAGCATACGAAATGGAAGAGAAACGTTTTAGATCTCTAGAGGAAACATTCAATTGAAATGCGTCTTGGAATCAGCAAGAGGCAATGCCTGAATGAGGATCTGGACTCTGTCAGAGATATTGCAGCATAAGGTTTGAGGTACGGTAGTAAAAAAGTGAAGCACTGCTAGTATTCTCTTCATTGTGGTAGTACAGTTCAGCACCAGAGACAGTTCCCGGTCCAGTTGGTGTCTATGGATGTGTTGGACGTGTGATGCCTGTTTTTGGTTGTCTTTTTTATGTGTTCGGGGTTCTCAGTAGTTAAGGAAACGAATGCCTTCAGACAGCTAAAATGTTTGCGCTGGTTTTCGGCTTTCATGTCTCTGTCGGTACCTTTGGGAGCCACATCCTGACTACGTGACAGAATTCGAAGTGATTCATGAATTTACAGCTCCGTTCTGTTCTCTTAGGTAATAGAAACAGATCGAGACCGAAAAAAAAACCCCAGCACGACCAACGCAAAAAAATAATTAATCTCTTAAAGCTGGTTTTGATTCGATTCTTTGGGTCATTTGGCTGGTTGTTAAGCACAAGCAACTTGAATGAATCAATTGTTATCATCACCGTCAAAGGCAGCAGTTAAAAAAATCCAGAAATATGATCCTTTTCTGTAGGCTAGTGGATAGAAATGTATTTATGTTACAAAGCTGTCAAAATCCGTTATTTTGATCAAGAAAGACATAAATGCCATACATTAATTTATACAGATGTCTGCTGATATATACCTTTGTCAATTACATTCAATCCCAAACACACACAAGGGCAGACACATGCATTGACTCAGACAGGCACAAATATCTTATATATTAATGCAAAAGGGTAGTGTTACATTTGTTCTGTTAAACATGAAAGAATTCAATATTAGCATCAAGCAGTCTCCCGCCGTTTGAATTACTGGTAGGGAGGGTCTGCTACTCGAGAATTCACTGGTTCGATCAAAGAAAATGGGGATCAGGAGACTTTGGGACGACAGTAACAGCAGCTGAGCAATAATTACATAATTCCAACATCCAAGATGGAAAAAATCTGGCAGGAAATGTTTCAGCTTTACAGATGAAAAAAGGGAGAGAGAAGACGTTCCAAATTCCCTGAGCCTGGAATCCGTTTATTTTAGTATTTCTTAAGATCTGATTATGGAGTCTCTGAAAATTATTTATGAACTGCATTTGTGGCGGGCCTGACAGGTGTAATAAGACCCTAAGGGCACACCATGCTCAATAAAGATGAAATTATTGTGAAGATATATTTTTTATCTGTCAAGGCTGATCTGGCTCTGCGCCATGTATCCAATGTAAAGCGTATTATCTTCCCAAAGGAGGGCGAATGTTCCTGACGAATGAGCTATTGACTCTGGAATTATACAGCCATACCCTACTTTGTGGGAATGTCCAGACTCAGCTGCTTCTGAAACAGGGAGGCATCTCAAGTGCAATGTGAGCAACTTGTACATTCAACATTATGACAAGTAAATTACAGTGGTTACTGCATGGCAGTAATCTCAAAATCCAATGCAATCCCAAGGCAAAGTCATTCCCTGATATGCTGTATGACTTCACCAGTATTAAATGTATTTGCTTTTTTATTTGTCAGTCGAATTCGATGCAATATATCTCAGCAGAATGTGTGTGTGTGGGTGGGGTTAAGTAAAACAGTATTCTCATTCCACAGCTACAATTGGAGAAATTGGACCACTTACCTGTTCTGACAGGTTTATATTGATACGTGTTTGAACAGCTGCACAGCTCAGTGCTCTTTACAACCAGACAGCCAGCATGAATCTACAGTCTTTCAACAGCAATGGAACAAAAATTGAGACGCAGGTTTTAAAAATCAGAGAAGCAACACTTTGTCTCCTGGCTAACAAATAAGGCTTTTGGACAGTGCATATTGGGTATGACCCATCGCTACAAATCTTCAGGGTGTTTCTTGCAATCATTGGGTTGCCGTTGCTGAAGACTTCCTGTAATCCACACATCTTCTATGTGTCTGGGGTAGTTATATATCAGGTAGGTGTTGACTGTGACTGGGATTCCCAAGTCATCAGAGCACAACTGGCTGAATGCTGAATTTCCAGGCATGTCCCAATGGGTAGTGATTCAGGATTCATCTCCTGGATGTCCTGGGAACTTTTGGGAATCCCCTAGGGGAAGGAAGAAAAAGATGTCTGGTTCTTACTACTCAAGCCTCACGGACTGCAAATTGAAGGATCAAATCCGATCACATATCCTCAGGCTATTCCTATGGTATTAAACTAAAAATAGCGATTCTCTTTCGAGCCACAACTTGCTTACACAAAGTTTCACATACGGTTGGTTCACCACAGAAGGTATCGTACCTCACTTAGAAAGACTGACAGCTAGTGTTGGTGTGAAATGGATAATTGCACAGCTAAATGAAATAGTGGAGACAAATTAATAAATGATTTCATCCGCAGAAAAATACACGTTTGCTCTTTTAATAGTGGTTGTGTGTTTGGGGTTAATCTGATCCAAACCGCAGCAATAATTTACACAAACATGTAATAGAAAATTAATGGAAGCAGGCCTACTAAGCTTTGTTTTTTTTTCACTTGACAAGAAGCACATCATTGCTGTGAAGCCGCCAGGGTTGTAATCATTGCTGCTAACCTTCTGAGTCTGATACGTAACAAATAGTAACTGTCACATTGTTACATAATAATGCCTCAACAATTAGCAAGTCTCTGTAAGGGTGCAGATGAAAAAAGAATCGAGTCCTTTGAAACACCAAACACTTGTTATGAATGAGCCAGCTGTTCTCTGGCTCGTTTTAATTGTAGTTCAGGAGCCCTGCGAAAAACACATGCATTGATCACTCTAGGACACAGCTGCGTACAGGGTGCTGGGGAGATCTGGGGTTTGAGTGATACAAAGGTTCTGTCACCATGAGGCAGTGGTCCTGTCTAGACAACACAGTTTGCCCATAGTTCTGAAGATTGACTGCAAGACCTTTAGAGTCTTACACGGTCAGGCATCTGTCCATCTCTCTGAGCTAATAGGCCACTGCACTCCAGGGCTCACTCAGTCTCCTGAAAGCACTGACCTTCCCCTGCTCCTGAGCTCTTTACTACTAGTTTCAGAGCATGCTCTTACACTGTTGTCTCTAATTTCCTCTCAAAGGATTTCAGACAGGTTTTTGTCTCTACATCTAAGCTACAAAGTAAGACTGTCTCAGTTTTCACAGCATAGTGATAACAAATTCAGGGCAGGTCTCTGTCTGGAGCTGCAGGTGTATAAGATGTATATTGACAAGCAATAAAACTCAGCAACAGATGCCAGGCTTACATGTTAAACCTAATGTTCTTCTGTTACGTGGACAGATAAATAGTTAATGTATCCATAAAATTAACACAGCAGTCGAATATACTAAAATAAAGTTCAAGAAGGATTCACAGTCAGCTCAGAATGACATCAGACAATCTCATTTCTCAAGGAAGAGAGGCAGTCTCTCAGACCTAACTCTGAAGCCTGCAAATTGCTGAGTGCATTTTATGCATGCAATGCAGTAGTGACCAACACTTTTGTGTCAGGAGGAAAGGATATATTTGGATGGAGAACAGATGATCAGCTAAACCGGTGACCAACTACTCGAGTTGTCAAACAGGTCTCGGGGGTGATGCCCTGGTCATCTTAAATAACCTTTACTGCCTCTGAGTTACACAGAAGAGTGACCACTTCATTGTTAAAGCCTTTTCTCATGGTCCCAACCTGATCTGAGATGTTGTGGGGCTGCTGGGGTGGAATAACTTCCAGCATTGCCCAGGTGGGGGCAGCACTAGACATCCACCGTTGTCTAGCTTGACAGGTAAACCCGACTCCATGGGCTGCTGCTAAAGATGAAGTCAAAATTACAATCCAACCAGATTCTCTGGGCAGTGGAGCGCAGCTGGACGCAGTTCCAGAATGATTGCACACATTCTCAAGTCAAGCCGCTGCACTCTGATAAAGCCTTGTTGATGAACTGGGAAGATGAAACGAGCACAGGCTTACAGTGATGCTAACTTCGGGGGGAAAAAATGTACTGTTAATCTTTCCAAATGCTAATTTATCATAAGGATTAGTTAAATGGTGTAGAACCGTGACAGATGTGCTTTATTAAACTAAACAGAAAATAAATGATCCGATGTTTGACACAGCAATAAGATTTGGTGTTCATTACTCCAGCTTATTGGGATTGTTTATTGTAATTCATGAGTGCATCATTGGAAGGAGTAATAAATCCTTACAAATACTTTACCTTTTCAAATGCCATTCCTCGCTGTATGTTATTTTAAGAAATAGGATGAGCCTTGCTGTGTTTTTCAAGATGTTTCAGAGAGAAATTTCCTCCTGTACTGTCTTGCTGTGTTATTAATTAAAGACACTGTTTGGAAGACGTCCTGGATCATCCTACAGCAGTGGTTTAACAGCAACCCCCTTTCAGACCTTTTCAATAACTTACCAAATTCAAAATGAATTCCAACAGAAGAACAGAGAGTCTGACTGAGTACTTTAAGCACTTTCTCTGATCTACAAAGCCATTATTTTTTACATTTCATTCTGTCAGCACTCTCACACAAGTCTGAGCTTTCATGCTTTAATCATTCATTTGTGTCTCCTCTTCCCACTACATGGCTAGGATTGATAACTTCAAATTCCATCATTTTTGAATAATTTGAAATTCATTACCAAAAGGATTAAAGTTCTTCCAACAAAACATGCAGGAAACCTTTCAACATCAAACTTCATCAGTTGGATGAAACGAAAAAAAGATTAACCCAAAAACTGAACGTGTTGCTCGCTCTTATTGCTGTTTGGGAGCATATGTGCATGGCAATTTGAAATCTTTTAATAACCAATCCTTCAGCAGCTTCTGATTCGATACTGCACATCAGCTAAAGCAATAAAGCTCATCGTATTTCCACGGCTAATTAAAAAGATAGTGCAATTAAATAAACTGTAAATACATGATATTCTCGTCGCTGGTTTTAGAACAGTGGTAATCCCTGTGTCACACTGCGCACAAAAGAATCACTAACAGGACTTGATTCTTTAGCTTATGTGAACTGCATTTCCTGAATGCCTCTGGGCAAAATGCATAAGTTATCAGAGTGTTCTTCATGAATCTTTCATTTGAGTGCAATGGAACAGTGAACAAATGCAGCTCAACTAACTTGCTCAGAACATTAATTGGTTCGATTGATCAAACAGTCATTGTCTAGAATGATCACTGTTTTTATGATGGGTCCCGTTTTTTCCAGTGGTCTCATGCTGATTTGTTATCCTAGTAAGAAAATACCCTTACCTTGCAGAATTTCAGCCTTCATTGATCAAGGTTCCACTGAGCAACGTTTGCTACCTGGCAGTTCAAAACAAACCCTTCCTGCCACAGTGCAGGAAGTGTCTCAGCTGCTCCATTGCTTTCACAATTAAATCTCCATGCATGATGCTGCTGTGTTGCACCCTGGAATTCTGTGCAATGCAACTGAACCATGAGAAGAAAACACTGAAAGGTCAGTGGAAAGGAAAGTTCCTTAGGGCTAAAACAAATGGTGTGTCTGTGTATGTGTGGGGAGGGGTCATACTGGCAGAAATTGTACGGATTTCCAAGGCTTTACAAAGAGCTATATAAAATAACTGCATAGCTCAGTCACAGACACGGTGCAGTGATGTGAAACCCTGCATGCAAAATCGCCATCCTGACACCAATTATTAAAAAGAAAAATATCTGATAAAATTCCTAACTGTCCACAGGAGGAACCTCACACACTGAAGAATTCCTCCCGCCTGTTTTGGTGAGGCCCTCCATAGTGCCGCTCTCTCACGGCTTATTTAATCCTATTAGCTACAGCTTTGCGGTTTGACTCTGGGCGTCAGGGAGCAAGACCAAGCTTCAGTATCGGCCATATGTCAGCCCTCCCGGGTGCCCAGTAGCCCTCCGCAGTGGAAGATGTGCAGCGTGCCTGAGAGCTCATCTGTCAGAGCCTGGCTCCTCGAGCTCGCACAGCAGCCCTTCAGACAGAACAGAGCACCGGGACATTCGTCCGTCTCGATATTCTGTCGAGAACGCGAGCGCTGGAGCCTTAACATTTTAACAAATTGTTTGCAATACATTTCCATATCATTAAAGTTGGCTTAAAGGAAGGAGAGGTTATGCTACACAAACAGTGGCAAATTGAGGATTTCTCTTTCTTTCACGTCTGTAGCTCCTTGCACAAAAATCAATCGCAGTTTAACATTTGCGGTGTGAAGATGCTACTTAATTCAAGTCCATACCGCTACAAGCTCAGAAAGATAAATCTGGATCCATACTTTTTAAACCTTGTAGGTCAACACTAAGTACAGACAGTTCTTTTCCTCATATCCCAATCCACTACCGTATTGTAGGTTGTTCCAGAGCGGTGCGGTACATCAAATTTCTAAAACCTGATTTTTTTCATGCTAAAATTATAGCAGCACACTAAAGCACTCCCTGAAGTTGGGTTCAAACCAGCGACTCAGGGAAATGACTGGAACTGCAATTATCAGATGCAGAAGAACCGAACTTACAATGCAGACGTAAGGAACATAATTAAAGTGCAGTTGAAAAAAAGAATTGAAAGAAAAATGTATCACCAAACATTCTAGTTCTTTCTTTCATTTTCCACCTTCTGGTTTCACTAATGCATTTAAAACCAAGAACAGGAGGCATGTCTTTACACAAAGGGCTGTGGGAGTATGGAACACCCAGATGTACTTTTGAAGCCCATTCCCTGGCTTCTTCCCTGATCCCTGGATCAATTAACCAAGAACCACCAAACAGACTAGATGGACCAAATGGCTACCTTTTGTTTGTGACCTAATGTGATATGTGATGTGTTACATTGCTCAGTATATCATCACTTAAAAATCCTTCAAAAACACAGCCTGAGCTGGAAATATGGACCACCTTTTGAATTTGGTCAAAATCTAAATAAATTCAAGTCTGCACTACTGAAAGCTTATGGATGGATAAGTGAATGACCCTTATGCAGAGGATGCAAATATGCTGCCAGCTTGTACATTTCCTTTCATTTAGAACTCAGGTTTCATTTCTGACATTCCCAGAAAGACAGCTCGTTGGAGATGATCTCAGGAAAGGTGTTTGACCTCGACTATTATAAATACCTCTTCTGGCTTCTGCCAAGTTTCCCTGCAGCTTATTTGCAGTCCAGAAGGGAGGTTCAAATGTAAGAAATAAACAGAGCTTGATTGCAGATTTATAATTACTGTAACAGGAGGTTCTAACTTCTACACTGTGCAATTTCGTTTGACCGTGTTTGACGTTTGTAATCATTTAAAGATTTGATCCAAACCAGGCTGTTTAGAACTCCCATTAATTGTCGATGTTGCCCCTAATGGACCTGGCAGAATTATGCTGTCAGGTGCATATTTGCATATTTATTATTCTCTTGAGATTGATGGTTTGTTTGTGAGACATCGCAATCAGATTAACCAACCCTGTTTAAAATTTCCTAGAGAAGGGTGTAGTGTGAGTGATTAAAAACAAAAATTACAAAAGTTTTCCTTGCTTAGTTAAAATACAGGATTCGATCTCTTCACAGCAGCGGGGACATCCTCTCATTAAGAAGAAACAGTAAGGTAACGCAAGCTGCAACCCAGCAAAGTTCACTCCAGCTGGAACAAATGACAACTTGACTTCTTCGCCTTAACAGAAAAGTACTGACAGAAATCTCCCACTGTTATAATGTGATGTCCAGAATGCAAATACATTACGTCCCCTTTGGTGATCTTGGGAAATTAAATGAACAACGGAAGTGTTGAGGTGGAGCTTTTTTGTTGGTTTGTTTCAATGCATAAATTCTGCAAGGAGGCTCTCCAGTTGTGTCTTTAAGTGTACATCATTGAATTTATCGTACATTCTTCTAGGCTTTTATACCTCACTTCATTCCTGCTTTCAGCTGCCAAATGAACAGTGCCAAAATTGTCTCGGTAACGCACTGTAAGACTGCAAAGTTATATAAGGAACTGCTGGAATGTTAAATGAGACTGGGAAAGAGGTCTGATCCTCATTCCTCATTCCTTTTCATTTGCCTTTGTGATGACAGAGAAAAGACATCCTATCAATTAGCAGAAAATAAAAGAATTCAAGTATCTTGTAAGTGCTGCATGCATCCTAAGGAAAACATAATCTACTTCAAATGAAAAATATATATTTTTTTTGTATTTGGAAATAAATAAATGCTCCATACAATATTGTGTTATATATGAAATGATCAACAAATAAATCATGACTCGTGACGTCATCCCTATAGACATAGATATGATCCAGGGCCACGATCAAAGAGAGTTCATCATTTATTCTAGCTCCCAACCTGACATCGAGTCAAATGTCATAACCTCAAAGACCTCAAAGCTCTGGCCCTCCTTTAACAACCAACAAGGGTTTTAGTTCCCATGACAAGCACACTTCACCTTGTCAGAAAGAAATGTCACATGCATTGACATTGCCTGGCTTCCATGTGCTTCCACAGTACACAAACATCGTTTTGTGCTTGCTCCTGGCTGTGCCTCAAGCACATTCCTGCCAAGCTGGACCAAACTCAGAGTTGAAATTGGATTTGAATTCCTGTGTCTTCTCCAATAACTTCAGGGTGGAGCATTGTTGCTTCTTGGAATGAGCTGCTTTCACATACAGTATGAGCCACGATTTATCCAACAGCACAAGAAGGTGCAAACCAAATGTTTCCCATGGACAGATCTGTAGATCAAGTTTGGTGGGAAGGGGGGTATAACACTGCATCCTTGCTGGCTTCCTGCATTTTTTTCAAAACAAGGCCTTTTTCCATTAGTGTGTCTCGACCACGATGCTCTGACGGGCGCAAGTTTTGAAGCTTTCAAAAGCTTCAAACTAAACCCATCTACAGTATGAAAATTCCGAAACAAAGGAGATGCAGCGGCGATTTCGCTGAAAACAACCGAAAGAAAATTCACTATGGAATCCTTCCAGGCAGCCGCAAAAACAAGAATAGAATTTTCCCCTGTTCTGTCTGACACTAAGAAATCCACTCAATGCAGCCAGAAATAGTGTAGGAGGTGTGGAGAGAAGATGATAAAATCCTTTGCCTTTTCTTCAGTCTCAAGCTCTGGGTTTGCATCCAGCTCGTACACCAAGAAGAAGCAGTCTTTAGTTCTAACCAGCGTGGGTCTTCCTGTTATAAACTGTGACCTCCCACCACCTGTGACTCCTGCGGGATCTCACAGCTTTGAAATCTCCCCTTGGCTGAGCTCGAGCAGGCAGCAGATGGGAAGGCTCAGGTCAGCACAAAGGAGGCTCCAGCAGATCTGCCATCTTCTGTGCATGTGGCTCATACTGTAAACACTCCTTCAGTCACGAGTGCTGCATTCGCTATACTTCACTGTGTTTCACTTTGCAGGAAACCATTGAAAGAAATTGCTCTCATCCTGTGACTAATTGTGATGGTTGGTCTAGCAGGTCCTCAAGGGCTGCAGTCCTGCAGATTTAGTTTAGGGGGTTTTATTAAATTGCCATGTGCTTAATAATCAGGAAACATTTGTTGCATTTGTTCAATTTGGCAAAGAACTGGTTCACTCGAGTGGACAAGAACAGGAGGGGCTGGATAAAAAACTGGTCCCACACAGCTCCCCCTCCTACTGTCGTCCTCCAGGACATAGAGCTGCCCAGCTCTCTGCGGACGTGTTGTTCAATCTCAGGTGCAAATGTCAGTGTCAACGTAAGCAGTATTTCTCCATTTTACCATCCTTTTAAATGTCATGAAGGAAAGGCTTCGATTTCTCTCAGGCGGTACCCTGATAAAAGCTCAGTGTGACAGAAACACAATAGGAGGACAGATAAGACCACATCTAATGGAGTTTCTGATTTTCCAGATGTCCTTAATCCTGTGTCCCCTTCCAGCTGGAAAGGCCTGCAGAGCTTTTTCTTTCGGTCATCTCACCCCTTCCTGCTTTCCCCAAAAAAGAAATACCTATAGTGCCTACAGAAGCCTATCCCCATTCCCATGCAGGAAGACCTACCAGTTGATTTGCAAAATTATTACCTTTCTATAGGTTCCAGCCAAGACAATGTGTGTTGTCACCATGATAAGGCACCATGACAGCTCTGCCCTAAGCATAAAGTGTCTGTGTTGGCACATCTCCTGCATGACAGGAACAGTATTGATAATGACACAAAGGTGCTCTGAAAGAACAGCAGCTCCTCTAGTATTCTGCTGGGATTGCTTTTTTTTTTCTCGTTTTCTCTTTACTTTTTCTGCTTTTTCATTTCCCCAAACACCCCCCCCCCCTTTCCCCCGTCGCCCACCCTCGCAATTGTTCCCTTCGCTTTCTTTAAAAGAGAAGACTGGAGAGGAACAATAAGCCTTTCGGTTCTCAGGAAATGTGAGGATGGCTGGTACCGACAGTAACAGAACTCTTACACACCTGAGATAAACTGGCAACTCTTGGGTAGGTGTCAGCTTTAATAACTTTTTATCCTTCCTGCTCGAGTTAGAGCAGTGCAGTCTTGCAAGGTGTTACCACTTGCCTCTAGGCAGAGTGAGACATAAGAACACAAGAAAATAAAAAAGGGCAATAAAAGACAAGAGGCCATGTGACTCATTCAGCTTGTTTAGTTGCAACAAGGTCAACAAATCCATTATGGTCAAGCAAGCTGAAGCAGTTAAAGACATTTGGAGTGTCACAGGAAGCAATGACCCTCTTTTACAAATTTGCCAGTGAGAGTGGTTTGAGCTGGGTGGTTTCACAACACCTCTACTCAGCACCTACAAAGAGTTGCGCATATCGTCTCCAAAATTGTAGGATTCCACCATCCTTGTATGGACTCACTCTCTGGACTGGAACACAAAGCTCCAGCATAAACATGTACTGTACATTGTTGGTGGCTAGTAGCTAGCTGTTCAGGGCATCTCATCCAGCTGTTCCTTGACAGAAGCAATGGTATCGGCTTTGATGACACACTTGGGTAGATTGTTCCAGACCCCACCACCCTCGGCGTAAAACCTGCCTCCTGTTCTCAGTTTTAAATGCCTTTGGCTGTGCCCTCTGGTTCTTTATTCAAAAGTAAAGAGCTTCAATTAGCCTGTCAGGGTAGGACTTTCCTTTGAGCCTCTGAATATAGCTGGTTGCTCTTTTTGTGGACCAAGAACAGCAATATTCAATCGAAACTAGTGAAACTGTCCAATTTGAATACAATGTCCCTTGACTTAAATTCCAAAATATTTCTGTTACTGTATTTTAGCCTCCATTGCATATGTTCCAAGCTCTCTCAGCCATTCTTTCCTTCTCGGCTGTGCTTGCAGTTCAGTAAACTCTGCTTTCCAACCTTTGATTGTCTTTCTTTTCGGATGCAAATCTGCTTATCCCAACAGCGGTGAAGGGTGAAGTGGGGAGCAGCCTCTGTCACTGTGAAGTGCTGATAAACAGCAGGAGCACAGAGAGCAGAGAACCTCCTTGAACTGACAGGGGGCACCGGCGCCCTCCTGCCTCTCAGGACACATACGAAGAGCGCTAAATACCTCCTGTCCTCGTGTTACTGTCGCACAATCCGTAACTCGTATTGTAATTTGCAATTGTTTAATTTATTGCATCCTAATGTTGATCTAATCCCTGTAAATTCTCATCTTTCTACTCTTCTATCCCTCTTAACGAGCACGCGGACAAAGCACTTCATTGCCAACAACACCGTTGTCTGCTGTACTTGATTGATTGATTGGTTGGTTGATTGATTAGTTGATTGATCAGTTGATTGATTGACATGAGGACAGAGTACAGGGTCCACTGCCCCGGAGTCCCGGGTTCTTTAAGTCATGAGCAGACCTCTGGGAAAAAAAAGCTGGTCCAGTCAAGGTAATAATTACCTCCGTCATTTTGATGGAAAAAAACCTACGGACAATCCATGCTCACACCACTAGTCTATAAACTGTAAAAAAATCAAAATCTTATCTACTTCATGACCACAATAGGTATCTCTAATAGCAAAAAATATACGACAATCAAAAAGTCTTCACATTATTACAATAAGGCCATTACTGAACACAATCCCTCTCTCAAATCCCCAAACGCCTGGAAATTACATTTGGTTTTTGCTATGGAATACTTCAAGAAGTACCCAAGCATGTCCGAACGAGGGTTTTATTCTCCAAAAAAAAATGTAATTTATTATTTCTGAATAATTGCCAGTCAGAGCTGAAGGACTTCTTTGATGGTCCTGGTTTTTAATTTCAACTGTTGTCATCCATTCCATTTGTGTGATAATACATCCTTCATAATTTATGAAAGGCCATTTACTTGGTCATGTTGGAGATTTGCAGCCGATGGTATCTGATAAAGCCTGTCAATTCTCTTGCACTGTTTGCCTCAAATTCATTTTCCCTGGTTTAATTTACACTGAGATCAAACGTGAGAGGGGAAGCTGAAGAGTCTTTGCCTGCTGAGTGAGGAAAAGAGACGGGGAGAACTAAAGACATACTGTACAAGTTTAAACTGACAACCTGCCCTTTCCCTCTCTCCTCTCGTGGAGAACTTACACTTCATGTAGAAACAGCAGAAACTGACACGAACTTGTTCCATACCAGGGATCAGGAAGCACGCAGTACAGACACCCACGTGGATAAATTTGGCAAAAAATACATGCAAGCATTTTGTGTTCATAGCTCCAAAGACGCAGGCTCTCAGCCCCCACTAAATGCAAAGGAAAGTGCAGGACGGGCGAAGTTTTTCTGGTTAAAAATAAATGAAGCGCATTCAAAACGCCTGTTTTCTTCCAGAAGGCTTCTCACTGTGCCGATTGTGTTGGAAATGCTGGGATCGCATCAAAAGCACGTTTGAACCAACACCTGCGATGCGGGCTTCTCTGCTACGCTGTAGGTATTTCAAAAGTTTGAAAATATCAAATAGCTGTAACTTGGATTCATCCCCTTAAAAAAAAGCTCTATCGCTCTCTAATGAAGCAAGTGCTTAAAAACTAGAAACGGGGAGTCTGCCTTGGCAGGTGTTTACTGCTTTACTAAGTTTAAAAGCTAAAGATTGGGAGAGAAGACAACCTCAAATCCCATTATTTACCGAAATCCCCCCCCCAATACTCAACACTTTCTAACCCCCTGAGCTCCCTATCGCCTGACTCTCATCCCCCTCCTCCATCTGCATCGTATAGGGGACTTTGAATAATCTAAGACAGTGGAAAAGTTACAATTGAGAGGAAGCTATTTGGCCCATCTTGCTTGTTTCATAGTTAGTAGTTAAGTGTTCCCAGGATCTCATCCAGCTGTTTTTTAAAAGAAGCCAGGGTATGGTTTCAAGAATATAGCTGGGTAGCCAGTTCCACACTCCTGCAACTCTTTGGGTAAAGAAGTGCCTCAAGTTCTCAGGTTTAAATCCACTAGGGCTCTCTAGTTCGTGGTTCTCAGTGGATCTGAGCCACAGGCATGTCTGCAACTAACTCCTGTGCATTCAGCTGTGTGGTATTGTCTGAATCTCCTAAATCCGCAATAAAATATAAGTATAAAACTCATCCATTCAGATTTGTGCTCTGACCTGTCACTTTCAAAGATAAATGAATGTAGAGCTCTGACAAGACACAGGATAAATATGCAGAGACGATTTTATTCAAGCACTGAGAGGAAAAAAGGCCTGACTCTTGACAATATCTGTATTTATTTACTAGTGTTCTCATTTGAAGGCTAAGAAAATACAATTCATTAGCATTAAAGCTGATGCCACACTTTCCACTTCTATTTTTTACCAAAGATGTTTCTAAAACATCCACTTTCATTGGGAAATGACAGGAGTCTAAAGTATGTTTTTATTGGCCACAGATTTTTATCTGCTTTTTTTAGTTCCTATTAAGATGGTATCAAAGAGAACAAAGGTCCAAGATTTCAGATGATATATATATATATGCTTGATCATTTTAAAACATCAAAGATGTTTGTCTTCTCTAAGAATAGTATCTAAATCTTTTGGATTCTTTAATCCGTCACATTTTCAAAATCCATCTGGCTATGGCTATGAAACTCATTAATGGGATTAATGCAAAGGCGTCCATTTTTTGTTATCCAACAAGAAATGAATTTTTACTGTTTGACTTTCAGCAGTGCTGCTGACAAATGGTACAACACAGCAGTTTTAAAGAGTGTTCTGGCGCTCAGGAAGAAAGGTTAAAGGCATGATTGAGTGACATTCTGGTTACTCATTCATTTGGAGTCTGGACTTTATCAAGTGGGAACTATTTAGACGGTGTCAAAATACACTCTGGGGCTACTTCTAATGCACAGGCCACATTTCTTCCTTTTAATTTATTTACATTTACTTGCATGTGCTTGTGATATTTATGAAGCTGACAGAAGAAGGACCTCAAGACTGACTGATGGTTGCACAAGCTGCACAAGGCCACACACTAATCTTCACTACAAAAAACATTATACAGGATGACATCATAGACTTGTACAAGAAATGCCGAAATAATACACATCACACATCAGCTCGCAGCGGGGAGGAGAAGAGATTAATGAGGTCAATTCTTAGATGGGTATTATTAGGAAGCCATGATTGGGAAAGGCCAGCAGGAAATATTGTGCTGTATTGGGACTTACATTACTAGGGGCATGGTGGTATTTAATTACACACCACAAAGCTGTTGTGGCAGCTTTCACTGTGTTTACAAATCCTCCTATTTTTGGTATCTCTGAGAATTTCACTAGTTTACTAACTATGGCAGAAACTAGACCATTGATATAAATTAGGAAGGGCAGTGGTCTCAATACGGATCCCTGAGGTACTCCGCTAATTACTTCCCCCCTAACCTGTACTCACAATTTTCTATCCATTAATCAGTTCTTAATCTAAATAAATTTCCATGAATGCCTACTGCCCTTAATTCAAGAATTAAGTCTAATGAGGACATTTATCAAAGCCTTCTAAAAAACATAGACCATATTGGATGCTGTTTATATCTATTACTTCTGCTGCTTGTTCAGAGAGCTTTAAACCGTTAATCAAGACCTACCATTTCTACCCTACTAAGTATCCCCTAGTGCCATGCACTGGCCAAAATATTGGAAAGTGTCACCTGAAGAACATGTTCAGTCTCCATGATCAGTGTGAACAGCTTGCACAGGAAAAGGATAAGCATTTGCAAGCCTGTTTTGTTTTGAGGATGACACTAGGCTGTGGTTGGGATAATGTTTTGTAAAGGAGCTGTGGGTTCTGTTGTTTTCAAACAGAATTGAGATCCAGAGATTGCTGTGGACTGGAAGGGTGGTAAAGGCCTGCATTGTGCACCTCAAATTAATCACTACAGTCTAACTAAACTGTTCTGGACCCAGGACAGTGCATTCTTTTGATATGGGGTTACTACTATTTTAACCAGTGCATCATACCTGGAATCCATCTTATGGTAGCAGTCTCACTGAATGGTTTATTATCAGTTAATATGGAAACCTTGGAAGTAGATGAGGTTGAATCCAAAATACAAAATCATCCTTTTGTCCTGCTTGTTCCGGCTGGAAAAGCCAGGAAAATGTTTAATATTCCTTGGCTTCTCCACTGGCCAAAAGCAAATTAGGGTAACATACTGTATAAAATAATTCAAATAATACAAATAATGAGCTGAACTCACAGCTACAGGACACACAGCCTACTTCCCCAACATCCTTTATTCATTCATGTTATTAACCTCAATATGGCTTTTGGGTTTTGCCATTCTTCCATCTTTTAGCAGTTCAATATTGATGCATTAAAGTGTCTACTTATTCTTATATATATTCATGTCATACAATTGCTATAGGAATTGAATAGCATTATGCACAGTGGAAAATATAATGTATTTAAAAGTGTCATTCCGTAAATCTGACAGATCTTTGGTGGAAGAGCTCATCATCTGCAATTCACAGACACTCAATCATCCTGTCATTGGTAATAGGAGAGATAAAATAAAGGGAATGTCATCTCCACAGAGAGGGACGTTTCCATACTCACTGTATACATACTGTACAGCTCAGACAGTTCATCTCAAAGATAGAAGTCAGCCCCTTTTTAAGTCTTAATGTAAAGGAAGATTTTAGTATAAAATCCTAAACCATTCTATTTATGGAAGGCTCTGTTTTGGTACCCAAATCATACACTTGTTTTCATAGTCTGTTTTGTTTTTGTAATTAATGACATCACTTTTGTCCTCTATTGTGAAACACTGGATTGTTACAAATTCATCTATTACAAGTCTTTATTGAACATCAATTGAAGCCTAAAAAGGCTAACCTCAAAATGTTGCACAATATTTAAAAATATTAGTGCACTGCAATGGTGCTAGTAAAATCAGGCGGGTTTAAGTAACTGGCAAAAGGTTATACCTCACACGACAGTGTGACCGTGTTTAAAACTGTGCTTTTCTATTGCTCTTTTGCTGCATTATTGCCAAAAATACTGTCCCAGTGCAACCTAAACCTTGCGAAATATTCAAGGCCCAGAAAACACTCCACTTTATCCCAGTGCAAACTGTATATCAGTAAAAACAAGGAGTGGAATATGGAACATTCAAGGCATGACATTTTTTTTTCTCATCTCTCTAGATTTTGCAGTAACAATCCCAAATTTTCAATGCATGAGGATTTTCAAAGACAGCATGCCTGAGTAGGAATTCAATCCCTGGAACATGAGACTATCAGAGCCTGGCGTACTGCACTTTAAGAGGTCAAGGGTACAGTTTGAATAAAAGATTGTTACCATATTGTTCTTCAAACCTTCACAAGCAGGTCAGACAAGTATACACTCAGTGCTTAATAGCTAGATTTACACCCATACTCTTATCTGTGGAGACATTCAGTAGGTCAAGCACAAAGCTCTACGCTTTTGAATTTTTAAAAAGATTGCATCCATTAAGAATGACCACAGAACTTCCCTTTGAAAGGTCAGCCAGAAAACAGCTTCAAAACAGACAAGCACTGTCAGACACTCTCTAAGAGGGGGTGTGCCCATTACTCAGCTTTTTACCTTCGAAACACAAAATCAAGAAATGCAGCAAGATGAAAAAGAAAAAGATCAATAAAAAGTGAGAGATGGATTTTTTTTCTGTGCTCTAAAAAGTAATCATGTTTTTAGTACATAGTTAAAACCAAAAGTCAGCAGAATTTCGGGCTCAAACCTACAGGCTCTTCAAGCTAGAAGGTTTGTGTCTGACAGTATGTGACTCCCTTCTAGATGGAAACTGGTCTGTGTCAGGACTGCAGAGCCTTCAGCAGTGCTGTTACTCATGTATACACAGGGGTTGGGCTGGAGCAATTCATAAGCAACCACTCTACACTGCCCCTGTAATACAAAAAATAAAAATCCATCCATGAATTTTCTAACCACTTCTTCCAATTTGGGGTTGCAGGGGAGCTGGAAACTATCCCAGCAAACAACAGGCACGAGGCAGGATACACCCTGGACAGGACGTTGGTCCATCTTAGGGCGGACATAGACACAAACACAGACACACTCACAGCAGGGCCAGTTTTCCCAGTTAACCTACCAGCATATCTTTGGGAGGAAACCTTAGGAAACTCATGCAAACACAGGGAGAACATACTGTACAAACGCCACTCAGACAACCCCCCAGTGATGATGACCACTGCAATTACAATTACAACAATAAAAATTGCAACTGCTTAAGAAGATATGATGCATTATTATCTGGATCCTCCTTCTGCAGCTCCACAGGGTGAGTAGTGGTTAGGGCCCCGGACTGTGGACGCATTGTAGATCATGTTACTGTAGTTCCCCGGTGGGCCAGGCACCCTTGAGCAAGGAAGCTATGATTCCTTTTGCTCTGGGAAAGGCCCTGCTGTAGGACCTGGTCTCCTGGTCGTATTGGAATTGCACATGTGTTCTCAGTTGACATTGGTCAGCTCATTCAACAAGGGATTATAAAACAGATGCTGGTGCATAAGAATGCACAGGGGTTTGACTGCAGTATAGTATCATTTCAATTTTGAGTGGAAATAAACATGGCTTAGCTGAGGCATTAGAGGAAAAAAGGAAAAAGTGATTCGAGAGGCCCTGTTTTAATGTGAATATCAATAATCTGATGAGTTGTTAATATCAGGATTGTCCTTGTCCAGTTTGTTCTCTTACTACCTGGATGTGAGGAGATGTAAGGACATTAGCGACATAATCCCTCAGCACTTACTGCATTCAATTGATTTTATCGTCCATTTTTTATTGTTTTCTGTGGCTGTTAACGAATGAAAAAACCCAGATACATTCTCTTCCATTCCCTACACAGTGCAAGCACAAGCGCTTTTACACTTCCAGAGATTGCAAGTGAAGACCTAGAATAAAAAATGCATGAATCTATCTATATCAAAGCAGGGGCATGCTGTTGATTACTCAGGGATTATATTGCACCACCATCATGTCTCCATTAAAAAAGATCTCCTGGGCATTTATACAGCCAAAAAAAGTATTTTAGAAATTGCCAGTTATGTTTTTGCCTTACACTTCTCACTAAAAGAAAATTGGGTACTATTGGCATGAAACAGTTATAATTCTTTATACCATTGCAATTTCGGCACAACAAACATAAATCCCAAGACTCTAGGGCGTAGTTTGTAATTTTTTTTTCCTAAGTCCACAGTCCTATCTCTCTTGATTACAAATTTGTAAGTCATTTGTAAATCCCAACCCCCGGCTTCCAGTTTGGCAGCGGTTTTTCTCCCAAAGGACATAATGAAAGACAGTTTTGTTCTTACATTATCTTTTGAACAAGGGGATCGTTTTGTTTTTAGAGCCTGAAGTTCGACAAGACAAGACAAAGGAAGAAGAGCTGTTTGTGGAGCAATCTAAAATTGTGTTCTACATGGAATATACAGTATAAATAATAATAAACTTGATATGCTATAGTGACACATGGCAGCCATCCTGCACTGCCAACCCCCCTGTACACCAGCTCAGATCAAGATGTGAGGATTAAGGGGGAACTGTAGGAAGGCCAGATTGTGCGAGAGCAGAGTGGAATTCAGCCAGCACACCAGGCCTAACACTCCTACTCTTATAAACAGGGTCAAGGCATGTTGAATGACCCATCAGCCAGTCCCTCAGTTGGACATCTCCTGCAGCACAGTGTGCCTTTGGTGTGAAAATTCTGCCTAATGCTGGATGAGATATTAAACAGAAGTTCTGACTCTTTGGTCATTAAGCATCCCATGGGAAATTTGGACTTACACAATCTGGTCACCCTAAATGTCTCCTTTAATACAAGAGGTGAAATAATTTCTCACGTCTTCACTGGTACAGAATGGTTTCTACCCATGAACCAGGTTGGGGCTACACTTGAAGTGATGGCTAAAGTGGATCTCATGCTATATATACAGCTTTGGGGATCCTTTGGGGATGAAGAGGATCCTTTGGGACCCTTTTGCTGTCGAATCCAGGTTCCCAGATGGGTGCTTCCTATCATTACTCTTTCAAGACGCTTGGCTACTTTCTGTTGTGAGCGACTCAGGGGAACAGCTCAGGATCACCATGTTTTCCAACTCCTTCTCCTTGGACAGTGGAGAGCATTCAATTGGCAAATTCTTTAGATACTGTATAAATCTGCAAAGCAGCTGCCACCAATTCTGCATATTCACGAAACATTCATGAAACCTGCAAATATGAGTACAAAAACTAACTTTGGCCAACTCATTCTTTTACCCCACGGCTTTGCTTGATTCATTCAGGCACCCTGTGCATTTAGAACACACCTTCCAGATTCATGCTGCAATTTCTGTTCAAGCAACACACCTGTCGCACTGAAACATACAAAGCCCATCTGTTGCACCGTGTTAAACAAGGAACCCTGGAGCTGGGAACCAATGGGTGTTAAGATTGTGTAAATTAATGACCCAAGTAAAAAAGCTCACCAAGCTTACAATGTGGGTTTAAGATTATAAGAACTGTATTATGATCATCCCGAGGAAAAATAAAAGGGTTGCTATGGAGCAGAGAGATGCCAAGCAATCCGCCTCAACCTGTCAGTTTTATTACTTTTCATTCTCGCCCACCTTCCTCAGGTCTTTGGAACCTCATAACAGCTGTCTCCTTCCCAGCTTTCGCGTGCAATGGCTTTTGGATTATGCAAACAAACAAATTCATTATAATGAGACACTCAGGGTAAAATTGTCCAGGGTTTCTATTCTGAATGGTTAACTATAGGCAGGACCAACAAAAGCAAAATTAATTTGTAACGAGATTCATCAGAAAACCAACCAGAATCATTCTTTTTATTTTCAGAAATTTCTCTTTATTAGGTAGTTTTGCCTTTCAAAACAAAAGCACTTTGAACATCTATTCAAACTTCTGTTTTTTTGCTACCAAATAGGATTGCTGGTAGGTGGTATGAGCAACAGAGCAGTTTTCCCTCTTAAACATTTCGAAGATCAGCTTACAGCAGGAGCAGCCTTGAACTAAGGAAAGTCCACTCCTGCTTACTAACCCTGTTGGCATCACCTGGCGCGCTGGGCTTGTTTAGATAAACTGCCACAGTTACAAGACACGGATTCTCTCAGAACTCACACGGAGAGCAGAATTTCTGGCTGTGCTCTGAAGGCTTTTTTGGAAGGAAAATAACCTGATGCTGATTCACCTCATCATGCTTCAGCCATCCCTAACCGAGTCAGAGCACAGTTGGGACAGTTACACCTCGCAGGAGGCTTGACAAGACAGAAATCTGCCTTCTACCTCGCTTTGGTCACAGAGTGGCAAGCTGCAGCTTGGACAGGAAGGGATCACTGTGTGTAAAATACCAAGGGAACCCAGGGAGTAGAAGGGAAAAGGTTCACCTCAGGCTGGAGTTCAGGGGACAAGAGGATCAAACTTCAGTGTTCTGCAAGAGCACCAGGTTCAGCTTTGTAAATCCACTGCTTATGAGCAAAACAGTCAGAAATACCGATTATACTGAACAGATATCATACCGAGCTGGAATTGTAGGAACAGAATTTGATGGTGGGATGGATAACCCGCTCAAAAGCAGCTCTGTAAAATGGTAGGCTCCTGATACCCCATGTCTTCTGTTTGCCTGCTTCAGTTTCTCGTGACTGGTCTTTCCTGGAGGGTGAAAGAGGTAGCCAGACAGGCTTCCTGGGTGAAACCCCATTGAAAGGCAGTGGATGACCACTGTGCCACCACATCTTGCTTCGTACCCGGCTCATTAAAGACGAGTGCAAATCTAGACAATGTGGAGGCGGAGCAAGCTGAGGAAACAGAAAGGAGGGTGGAGGGTACCAGGTTCACTTCAAGCATCTTATTTGCTGTATCTGGATCTCCAAACCTGTGACAGCATAATGTTTCTTGGCAGCTTTTGTTCAGTAATAAATTAGAAATTATTTACTGTACAGTCTCAAGAGAGGACTGTACAGTTTGGCCGTTAAGTGGCCAAGGGGAACACAACTCTGTAACCACATCCCCTTCTTTCAGATTCCAAATAAATCCAAAGTTAGTTTTGTAGCAGGTACAACCACAATTATCGTGTATTTTCAATTTGTTGTTTTGTTTGTTTTCTGCCCATCTGAAATGAAAAGAAATTCCCAAATCAAATATATAGTATCTAAATATAAAATATGGCAAACATATGGACACCAGTAATACTGTACTTTGATTAGTCACTGTTATAAAAATTACAACAGTAGTGTTATACCACTTTAATTATAACAAGTTGTAACACTACATATTATCTCTCAACATACATTTGGTGTGAGACTGTGGTGTGATATAATTAAATGTGTTTCATAAACACATACAGTTACAGAAACTAAGCTTGGAACTGTACAGACTTTACCCATTTGAATGCAGTGTGGATAGGCATTTTGAATGCATGTCTCAATTACTTTGGGAACTAGGTGATGCATTCAATTTTGATTTTAATCTTTTTAACAGTTAAGGACTTTTCTGCATGGAAAGACAAAAAAGAAAAAAATGACTTCAGTTTTCAAACAGTTCGAATCCTGAAATACTCCCATCCACATAAGTAGTAGCGTCAGTTAGGTAGCGTAGTGTGCCAGCCAACTTCCACAGTGGTGTACATGGCTCCTGCCAATTACTCTTGTCTGATTTTTGCAATGTGCAGCACAGTGATATTCTTGTATTCGGAATGCCAGGGCAGATCTTGCACAGAAAAACTAACCCGTATATGTTCTACAAAATCTAACAGGCAAAATCCCTGGCTGTCAGGGAGTCACTGAGACTTAAGGGCCATTGATGCGGGAGAGCTCTGGCCCTGAGCCTCAGCAACAACTGCCTTCTCAGAAAGCCCTTCCTCAGTGCAAAAACACTTTATCCTCTCACAGCACATTGACTTGTGAGAGTGAGTGACAGGACATTTGGAGCAGTAGACCTTGGTAGATTTTCAAAAGGGTTGTTTTTAAAAGAAGGGCAAAAATCAGAAGCTGATTCCGTGCTACTACTGTACCTTGGTAGGTTTCACATTTAGCTGAAAAATAAAGCCTTTCTGTAATATACAAGCTTCACAGTTTGGAACGAATTCGGCACAGCCACTAATAACTTACACTGGTGTTAACACAGTACGCACGGCAAAATGAAAAGAATGCCATTTGCAAATTGAGTGCATGCTAATTTCTTTGTACTCCCATAAATAATTAGAGGTGAAAGGCATTCCATATCCCGTTCTCATTTAAGAGGGATGTTGAGTGCCTGTAATCCCCATTTGATTTCAAAAACTGTCAGAGTTTCTTTTTAACATTTTCAGCTGGTACGAATTTAATCCACAAATAATATTGCTTGTCATGTCAAAGATGTTATGAGCTGTATAATCCCACGTTAATCACATTACCTTCCTTTCTGCTGCTTTTCCGCCACAAGGCACCTGTAGCTTTTTTTCGAATAGGAGCCACTGTAAACAACCTTTTACAGCCGTGCTTTAAAACTTCAAATTTAGTCTCCCAATAAATACAGGTAATGGGGGACCAGAGTGTCATTGAAAAGAGGAGAGGAAAATGGCTTAGCGGTTAATTGATTTCTTTGCCGTTAGCTAAAACAAATTTGGAGAGGACATATGCTTTTATTTTTAATGAGATTTGATATTGCAGTGTTAAAAAAACAGTCAGTCAGTCAGCTGGAAGGCAAGTAAGGCAGAGTCGTATTACTGGAAAGAGGTTTGCTGCCATGCGAGAGAGAGATTGTGGCTTTCAAAAGTGGGTGAAGGGCTTGACTGCTGCACCCGGGAGCAGGTTGTGTGCTGTGATAAAGGGGTTGCGGGTCCGAACGCTTTGCTGCTGTGCGGACACAGAGAGGTGGAAGGTGGATTTCTGTCTTGGTAAAACTCTTGAGAGGAGGAGAGCTGCACAAGTGGGAGAGGAGAGAACTCTAATAATAATAATAATTCCTCACACTTATATAGCGCTTTTCTGGACACTCCATTCTAAGTGCTTTACGGGTAATGGGGTTCCCCCCCACCACCACCAGTGTGCAGCCCCACCTGGATGATGCAGCAGTACACTCCCCACACACCAGCTCCCAGTGGGGAGGAGAGCAGAGTGATGAAGTCAGTTCAGAGATGGGGATTATTAGGAGGCCATGATTGGTAAGGGCCAATGGGAAATTTGGCCAGGATGCCAGGGTAACACCTCTACTCTTTTCGAGAAACACCCTGGGATTTTGGACAGAGAGTCAAGACCTCGGTTTTACATCTAATCTGAAGGATGGTGCCTTTTTACAGCATAGTGTCCCACACAAAAGCAGGGTGAGTGCCCCCTACTGGCTCCACTAAGACCTCTTATTGAAGTCAATTTAGCATTCCTAGAAGGTCTCCCATACAGGTACTGGCCAGGCTCACACCTGCTGAGCTTCAGTGGGCTGCCAGCTGTGAGTTGTAGGGTGATGTAGCTGCTGGCATAGTTGGCAGGTTAGCGGAGCTGTCAGTGAAGGGACAAGCCTCTCCTCCAATCAGCCCCCTGTGGTGCAGGACTGCGGTGTCTGTAACATGCTAGAAGACAGGTGGTCTGAATGCTCTTCCTCATTGTCTCCCATATGAGGTTGCAAAGTTGGTAGCTGTGAAGCCAGACATGATAAATACGCCTGCCCATTCCAAAGTCAGGTGGCTGTAAACCAGAATTTTGAAAAAAAGCTTGGCCTCCTCACTCCCACGCCTGGCTCATCTTTAAGGTTAATTCTAAACATTGAAACATTCCGATCTCACTAGCGATCAGTGTTACTGATCAGTAGGAGTTTAGAGGATGGCAGTGATCAGCAGCACTAATTCTGAGTTTATATTTTCGGGTGGCTGGTTGAGAACCATTCTTTTTCCATAACATCTCATTTTATTTTCTAAAGCCGCCAACGGTTCTGTTTCTTGTGATCAGGTGACTACAAAAATCAGTTTTTAGTTTCAAGCGTGTTGTCACACGTACCTGAGTACAATGAAATGCTTACTTGTATATTTCCTCACCTTACAAATGACCACACAAATTGTTGGAGATGACAACAACATAGTGGAAAGAAGTACTGAAAGTACAAGTAGTATATATAAACTTATAGTTAGCAGCAATATACATGAGATTAGTATGGAATACAATGGTATAGATTAGAAGAGTTTATGTTCTACACTTTGAGAACTGCACAGGCAGACGTTATATTGGGTCACAAGTTCACAAGCAATGCAGCAGAGACTGACAAGCTTAAAAGGTATTAACATTTAGGTCTCAGATCAGAATCTCAGAACAGAAATAAATTGAAAAGCAGGATGCTTGTATTGGATTTGGAAAACAAGCAAAGCCTTGTTTTAGATATTTGAGAGAGTATTGTTTTTTTTAAGATAAAGGAAATGAAATCACATTCAGGACAGGTCTGTATTTTTTAATGAAATATATCATCATCATTAGAAAAGCAGATTAGTAATTTCAACTCCAAAATTGCTACAAGACCTTTCTAAGAATCTAATTAGTATCAACAATTGCATAATTACTTGACTCCTGATCTGGTTTTCCTTTGATCGCTCTCACTGAGGTATGGCATCATCAAAGAAGAGTAACAAAATTTTACATTTGATCCGCACTCTCATGAAAACGTTCAGACTGCATAGTATTACAGTGATAAGGAATAATGAGTCTATTATTGTGAGAATGAAAAGCTATATTAACTAAAGTGCAGATGAAGCGAGTGACAAGAACAACCTCTGTGACTGGATTGAACACAAAAGCAGACATCTGTTTTTTTTTTTCCGAACTACATGAAGCGTCTCTCCTAGTGCAAAGTAAGGCGAGAAATAAAGGTCAACTGTTTGATTAAAATGGTCCGTGTTTCAAAACACTCTCAACCGATTTCTTGCATGTATTAGAAAGTAAATCATTAAAGTGGAGTGGTGGATTTAAAAAAAAACAGATTCGGTGGGTTCTGAGGATTTCAGCAAAATCAAAACCTACTCACACCAAAAGAAAAAAAAAAAGCTGGAGTTACATTCGTTGCAACAACAACAGATGAACAGGCAGCTGTAATTAATGTGTGTTCATTTTCTTGTTTTAATGCACGCTATTTATTTACTCATCACTACCTTTCCAGCTACACAACCTCACTATTCTAGGGGACAGAAATCAACAGGGTGTCCTCCTTTTGCACCAGCTGATCCAATCTTTTTTACACCTGCGTGGCCTGTGTAGCAGACACACCATGCGAATAACAAGAGAAACTAAGTCACAGCAGCTTGGCGACACAACTTAAACACACAGCCCTGAAAAAAAGTCAACATCGTACTGGAGCTGTGTGACTCAGTTACTGCTTCTCCTGCAGAATGAAACTCTTATATTTATTTCCTTAAATTAAAGACATGAAAGGGGGCCTTTAGACTGTCAGAACACAGTAACAAGACAAGTGATCTCATTTGCACAGTGTAAGTGCTCTCTGAAGGGCCTTGTTTTGTTTTTTTTTGCTCCTCTAAGACTAAGCATTATGCAGAGAAAACACAGTCTGGTTTCAAATCAAGGCCAAGGTATTCAGAAATGAAATGTTGCCCTACGAGCTGAAGATGACCGCTCCTTGTTTAATTTCCAATTCTGCTCCTACTCCCTGTAGGATACAAACCTGTAAGCTATGTGAGAGGTCTGTTTCCTTTCCATTTCCCTTTGGAGATAATGAGGGCCTGATAGGGACCAGACGAGTAACTGCAGGAGACAGATAAAGTCTTATCAATCACCCTCTACCCCTGAAGCTCTTGAAGTGAATGCTTAAAAGATGCCGGTTACTTTGTGCAAGCAATATGCTTTGAGTCAAGAATGGTTAACCAGACGTCATCACTTGGAGAAGTCTGAGTTAATAATGTGCCTCAGAGAGTCACCCACCCCCACCTCCCAGTTCTCCAAGGATGAACTGTAGTTCAGACAGCAGACAGTGGTTGTATCAGTGACTATAAGTTTAGAGTGGAAATATCCTTCTCTGAGAATGGAAAGTGTAGAGAAAGGTGCACTTCGCTCTCTAATGATGCTATGACTAAAGATTCCATTTTATTTTGTCTGGGTTCACATCTGAATTGCAGGATGCACTGTTCAGTTGAGAAGCAGTTACTCAGATGTGTGCAGACCTTGTTATTTATGTTAAGAGCACCATTCTAGATAGTGAAATGGCCCGGTGATCTTTTGTATGGATGGGGTTACAAATACAAGACATATGAACTGTGTGATCCTGCGTGGGTTGTGTGCTTTTTGTACAGCACATCATGTCCAGATAATAACCCTGATTTTGGCTTCTCTATGGAACTGGTATGTGACTTGTTTTATAAAAGTTGGAAAGGAAAGTGAACGCTTTTTGGTGATTCTACCATCTTCCATGTCCCAGATTGTTTTTTGTAAGTCTAAGACAGCAGACAGCTCAGAAACACAAAAGTCTCCATCAACAGAAGGCACTCTGATCAAGGCAAAGTGTGTTACAGGAAGCTGAAATACGCATTTCAACTGATTGCAGAGAGGTTTGCGTACTCTGAGATACAGAAAAAAATGTAGTTGGCAAGATTAAACATTTCCCTTCAAAAACACACACTCTTTCCCCCATGTTAAATTTCTATGGACACCTGCAGGCTCCTGTCACTTTTTATTTCAACACTCACAAATGTAGTCCAATGAAAATGAACTGCAGATTAAGAGCCTATTTTTGTATCAGTAACTGTACATCACTGTTGTCACTGATAATTCTCCCAGATGAAAGCTCAAAGGTCTAAAATGCATGTTTTCCTTTTATTTCCCTTCGTGTCTGTTCGATTACTATCATGATAATGTGATTTTTAAAACATTTTTCTCCCCAGCTATCTTGCTACTGCCTGTGCCTAAAGAGGGGTTGTTGTAATTCTGTCAGTCTCCAGTATTCTCAGTATTCTAGTTTTTTCTGTTGAACAGAAAGAGAAAGCTAGTTAACCGAGTCCTGGGCTGAATGGCTAGCAGAACAGTGGCTTCTGTTGTCTTGGGAGACCCGTGAATTAGTGCTTCCAAGTGGTAAGTGTCAGCAGGTATGGGGAAGCCTGCACAGAAATTCTGCACTACGTTCTTTTACTGAATTGACCCCACACATAGAGTGTCAATATAGATTTACTCCATTGTGCAGCCTAGAGGCTCAACAAAGATGAGCTATCTAAAGCTCTCGGCACTACCAATCTGTCTCGGGGGTCATACATGCAGAGGGGGTAGCAAACACACAAGGAGAATGGAAAGCAGACACAGAGCATGAGTGATAACAAGAAACTGGCACCAGCCAGATTATTAAACAACTATTTCCGAGGTGCAGCAGGAGCACATCATTCTAGGTGGAAGGGCATTCGTATATTTGATGTCCATGCAATGGTCGAACCTGCGACACTGCAGTGGTAATCGGTGCCACTCATTACAACACCCACAACTCCAGACACCTTCCCTGACCGAGTCTCCTGGCCAGGTGGAAAACGCCCAAACTGAGACTCGATCCGGACTGGTGAAGAGCCCAACAACGCATAATGCCATAAAAAACAGATCAGTGTCCCAAGATATGCATATCTAACTCTATGTCCAATGAGTTGTTTCCTTTGCTGTTAAGAATATTTTTTGGGGGGGAGGGGTATCATTAATAAAAGATGCAAAGGAAGAAGTAAAGGTTTATTCCATGCTGAAAAGTTAAGAAAAGAAACACAATGTTTTGGCTGTGGAGCCTCAGTTCAAGCCTTCTTGACAGCCGAAGAAGGCTCTACAGCAGAAACGTTGTGTTTCTTTTCTTCTCTTTTCAGCATGGGGCGAACCTTTACTGTACTTGTTCCTTTGCAGTCTACTCATGCTGACACAGCTCCCTACTTGAACTACTAATTTTTAAGTTGTCAGACTTAGTATGGACCAACTGCAGATAGTCTAAGATGTCAAACTTGAAATGCTCACTAACAGGGCCACAGCTAATTCTACTTTGGTTGTCTGACCTTTAACATTAAACAAACAACCTCCTACAGGGACTATGGGGCAAAAGATGAAATACAAGAACCAAGATGGAATTCTCAGAAGTCAGATAATTTAAACATTTTCAGTGGAAAGGCAAAAAAATGCTCCATGCTTGTTCCATGCAGGCCCAGACATATTTCCCTGAATGACACTGTAGGCTCCTTCTTCCTTGACATCTTTCACACTAATTGATTAAGTTCCCTTGGATCGTGAAACATCCCTTGTCTCAGTCAGGAGCTTATGAGAAACACTTCTTTGAGTGTGAAGTGCTTAAATTTGCTTTCATGTAAATTAATAAAATTATATCAAATGCTTTTGATTATGTGCTTAAGGGTGCAAACGAATAAGTAAATTAGATATAAATCATGCTAAATTCTTTAAATCTTTGAAGCCTGTCTGTTTCTATTAATGTAGTAAAATGCAAATAAACTTGATTTTTTTTCCTTCTCTCCCCCCTCTTCAAAAGCTTTGGAATCACGCTCATTAAAATTCACGCCATTGGCATTGCTAAAATGATCCAGGAAACGCCAATATCCTTAATTAAGCCGTGTTAAACAAATTTCAACTTGAATAGCAGAGGACGGTAGATGAATAACAAGTGCTCTCTTTGTGAAGGTGAGGATTTCCGTTTCAGATAACCTCTTAGGTTTCTAAAACAAGCACACTGCTTGGAGACCAGAAGGGATCAGAGAAAAGTTAAAATGCAAACAGGAGGCAGCCAATGAGCTAAAGATAAACTATTGGGTTTTCATCCAGACTAATTCAACAACTGAAGTAGACCTTACACCACTATTCCTCTGCAGCAGGGGAATATTATTATTCAAACGCTCTGAATAGAAGACATGTTTGTTGTCCTTTGTTTTACTTAATTGGAAACCAGCAATAATCCAGGTGGGTCAAGAGTAACTACTGTAGGTAATAGGGATTACTGAAGCTATAACCTGGTCTTCCTCTGCTTGACGCCTTGTAACCAAGATCTGTATTAGTAAAAGTGTAGTATGCTTATACACCTTATAAGCATGCAGGATGTATACAATTATTTATGAAATTATGCATGCACAAACAACAGAATGTAGAGTGTTACTGCGTGCATTCAACATTAGTAAGACAGAACTGATGAAATGGGTACATTTTTGCCAACACAGGAAATAACGATTCAGTGTCTTGATATAGAGCCGGCAGCCTGCTCAATTATTCATGAAAAGTAGCCCGAGCTTAATGAAAGCCTCAAATTCATTGCAAGCCATCACATTTCTTAAGGCTTTAGAATTCCTACTTTTAATCAGCTCACATTTGTTTTTCTGTAGTCTACATGTATGTTTGGAGCTGTAACTTCTCTTTACCAGTGAGTCACCAATGGTTGGGTGCATTTCTAGATGAATTAAAACAGATGATCGGAGAATACCTTCCCCCAGGTGGCTGGCCCGATAAACCAGATTGAGGTGGGAAGTTGGCTCCCACAGGTGGGAGCATCGGAAATTTAGTTCCCCGAGCACCAGCAACTCCCATCCCACCCCAGGAATTCAGACCCCCATTTCTACTAAGGCATTGCAGACTGAGACTTTCCCGATCTACCTCTCTGGTTCATTTCAGGAACAGACAAGTCCATAGTGGGGAAAAAGGCTCAGGTACAGTATGCCAAAATTTACCACACAGTCCAGGAGTGGTTGGTATTGGAAACCAAGTTAAATACATGAGAATCTGGCTGTCAGAAATCTAATGTATCTTGACATTCAGCACAAGTCTGGATGTGAGGCAGGTGAGAGAGTGGAACTGCAGAAAATGAATAATAATAATAATAATAATAATAATAATAATAATAATAATAATAATAACAACCAATGTAGATTAAATGAAATGTCTGTCCTTAACTGATCCATACAGATCTCATGAACAGTTATTGTGTTACAGTTAATGTGTTATTTCCAAGGAAGATATATTTAATAATAACAATTAATAATTCCTAACACTTATATAGCGCTTTTCTGGACATTAGGGATTATTAGGAGGCCATGATTGGTAAAGGCCAGGGAGAAATCTGGCCAGGACACCAGGGTAACACCCCTACTGATCACAGACGCTCACAGACAGAGGAGGATCACGTCCTCCTCCGAACCTCTGCCTCTCCCGCAGGCCTTGGCTTCATGAGTCCACAGACCAGGGTCGGCTGTAATCCTCTGCACAAAAGAGGCCGCTCTACAGAAGAAGAAATAGATAGGGTACAGTAAATTACAAGGTGATAACTGCAGCAGGGCGCTCTGCTGACATGACCAACCCCCAGAGCACAGCTCCTGTTGTGTATGATTAAGCTGCCAGAACTCAGAGAGGCAGCCTTAACTTTTGAAATGTAAAGCACCTCTTTCTCTTGTGCAGCATAAAAACCCACCCCTGAACAGCTGATCTCTTGTGCTGTTCTGCTGCACATTCTCCCACCTGAGGGAATTTGAATTTCATGTCTTTCCTCTCATCCTTCTTATTCAAAATAACCTAGCAATTAGCCATTTCTTCCCATGCAAGATATTTACGTGAGAGATAAACACCTCATAAAGCACATAAATGTGAAGTAATTGTGTTTGGGCTGCATCTGCCTTGTTTTTTTTTTAAATCAAATCAGCTTGCATCGCTGTGGAGTTTTGTTCCCAAACGAGTGGAAAATCAAATAAAACAAGATGGTTTAACCTCCTGAAAAGAAAAAAGGCTTTCTTATATTAATTGACTGCTTTCAGGCTTGGACATGCACTGCTTGTGAAGGTGGAGCCCTCATGCTGACCCTCATCTGACTGTTTTTGCTTCGTTTTGCTTGCTTTTTCATACACGCCAAAGCTGTCAATTGGACAGTTCCTGTGGAACTGCTTCAGACACTAGAAGCTTCCCTGGGGCAAGACTAGATGCGTTAGAAGAAGAATATGCGTGTTTCTATAGGGATAATACCATTTATTATCTTTCTTTCATTTTAAGGTCCATTTTCATTCTTTACTCTAACCTGAATATAACAAATGTGGCCTGATTTCATTGCATAGGACCACAAAGCATTATAGTTCTATTGCTTGCACAACAAAAGTTTTTTACTTATAACCAGTATTTTGTAAAAGGACTTTAGAGGTGCCGTCAACAAAGGGTTTATTAGGGTTTATTATCTGCCGGGACAGGGACAAGTGCAACTCCACCAGGTTCAGTGTTGTGGCAGGTATCTATTTGATCCTTTAAAGTAAGTTAAAAAACAGTGTTCTTTATTTACACAGTGAGGGGAACAGATACAAAAACCCTAGCTCGTATTTGACCTGTCTCTGCACTTCTCACATATCCTATGAATATGCTATGGCAGCAAAACGTGTCTTTCTCACAAAACCAAGAATTATCTTAGGCCAAAACTCTCAAGCCTTTCTGAAATGCCTTTTCCACATGCTCATCAGACAGTCATTGAAAAAGTTTCTTTTCCCTCTGGTGCAGCACATATCTGAGTCTCTGCTCTCTTTCTACACTGCGGAGGTTGACAGCCATTGGAATCCTCCACTTCCTGGTTTCAAATATCACCCAACCAATTGTCTTCTTTCAATTGGTCAGGTGACTGAGGGCAGCGGGGCATCCCCCCCACAGCTTTCTGGGGAATGTAGTTCAGACAAGAGATGCCATCTTGTCTGAACCCACTGCCCTTTCACAACAGCCAATTAGACCTGTACGTTTGGGGTGGAAAACCAGAGTTCCCATGCAAACACAGGAAACACATACAAACTCAACACAGAAACACTAAGTAAGAACATAAGAAAGGATACAAACAGGGCCATTTGGCCCGTCTAGTCCATTTGGTAGATAATTGATCTGAGGATATATAGTGCATAGTTAAGCAATCATCATATTTCGTTTTTTCTTGCATTTTTACCCAGAAAAGTGTTGGGTCTGAACATGAATATTGAATGGCTCATAACTGTTTCCAACCAGTGCACAAGAAACCATATATAAGAAAAACGGATGATTTCCCAGTGAAATAATGATGTTTTAATAGCACATATTCGTAATTTTTCAGCATGTAATTAATCTTTATTTGCTCCTCTGTAGCCAATGCATGCTGGCGCAGCTCCCCACTTGAAACCTATTCATAACTGTCCTGCTTTTTTGAGTGTATTTCATTGCTTGAAGGAAGCCCCCTTCTGTTCATAACTCAGTGCTGCTCTTCTTAGTGTGTTCTGAAAGGAGTGCCTCCTTTCCATGATTAATGAATTCCAGACAGCCCTGGCTTGAGAGAACAGCAGAATTAAAATGCACAGGGCTTTTCTGCAGAGCACGTGAACCCTACTGTTTGACCTTATTTTTCCAATTTCTCTCTGCTCCCTCTGCTTCAAGACTGTGTTGAAATCTCCCTGCTGAATATTTAATTGCCGTTAATACGATCAGATATGAGCCTTCTTGGCAAGAAGCAATGTAATTATTGATAAATACATAGTGTAAATTTTCACTGCACCATTAAGGTTCAAATCCCCATGGCCTATGAAAAGAATCTCTCATTTAGACAATCAAGACCAGGCCAGACTGCGTATGCATTTCCAGTTTCACCAGCGGCTCATGCTGGAGCCTCGATAGTTTGTTTTGACTCCACAGATATGGGCTCGCATTTCAATTGCTCAGCTTTGCCACACGAGTCAGTCAAAATGTTTTTATTTTTTTACGTAGGAAGTAAATCCCACATGCCAGGCAGGAACTTTCTTTCTCCGTACAGAGGCCTACATACCGTTTTAGCCAACACCGTAATCACACTAATGCCAAATCAAGCTTTTGATTTGATTGCATCGATTTTAACTAAATCATTTTGCTTTATTTTGATATAGCTTTTTATCTCCCGGTTTTTCATAGTGACTTCAAGAGGTTCCCGAAATAGTCACAAGGCTGTTTGTTAAAAGTTTTCCTGTCTTGCGGTCTTTTTAAAAGTAAGATTATACAGCAAATAATGCAAATGTAATCGCTCCCTCAGGCCATGTCCAAGGTGTTCCATGCTCATTATGCAAATGCAATGCTTTTCATTACCATGAAAACAACTGGGTGGAACATAAAGCATGTGGAAAAGCTTCTGGTGGCCTCGGTTAAGAAACATTGCATAAGTCTTTTCTTGACTTTAACTTTATGAAGCTGTCTGCTCAATTCTGAAGTGATAGTGGGGACACAGGTCCGGTCTGACACCACATTACCTTCACTGAACTCTCTGCACTTGTACTTCCGTCTGTGGGATACCGAATGGGCTCCCCACTTGTGTCTGCTTTTACGACGTCATTTTTCTTATGCTTCACACACATTTCCACTGGGCTTGAAGCCCAGGGAAGGAAAAAAAAACCTACTGCGCCAAAACATAAATCTGTAAACCTTTTACAGTTCAAATATAATCAATGCAGCCCAGGATAAAATAAAAACCTGGAGTCGCTGACAAACAACAAATTACAAATCCAATATTTAATAGTGCATTTCTTGTGCATATAAAGAGGACAAGCTGTCAAATACTTTTTTTTTTATTTGCAATTGCTGGGCAAACACAGCCGCCAATTCTTGGATATATTCTAAGACAAATCTCAGACGTTCAGTCTAGTCGACTAGATCTACTTTTTTCTCTAAATGTTTTACAGAAAAATAGCATTTTTCCGTCACATATGTGTGGAGAGAAACAAATGATGGGAATAATGAGTAACAATGAGACTGAATTGTCAATTAAATATGACTGATAAATGAGATGGAGTAGACACTATGATGCTTCACAAAGGTTGCTCAGCTTAACCTGAGCTGAGATCAGAATTTACAAGTTTATAATCAACCTGATTGATTATAATAGACTGTATATAATGAGTGGCAATCCAGACCCTGAAAAGGGACCTGTCCATTTCAAATATACACACACATGCATTAAGGGATAAATTAGAGGCACAAATCAAACTAAAAGTCCAAGAATGTCTTTGGAAGGTGGTAGGAAACCCATGAGAACAAAGGGAGAACATGCAAACTCCACCGAGAGGGAGCCCAAGTCTAGAATCCTACCCAGGTTCACCATATTACCCATGCCCACCTTCTGTGTATACATTGCTAATTCCCACATTATAAATAGATATTCCTCACATTATTTCTGTCAAACTGTCAGGAATGATCATTCAATTGTCTCTAATGGCCGCAGATTTAACTCACATGATCTCCGCTATCTTCTGATGCTGTGGCAAAACCGCAGCCAGAAGAAAGCCAGAGAGATAGAGATGTCAGTGACAGAGGAGTACAGAGGAATTGGCTAACAACCAGTGCTTTACAACAAGATCCCGACTTCTTCACTTATTGCCTTAGCCCGAGATTAAATCACAAGCTCGACTCACCCATCAGGAATTGTCATACTGTGCTCCTGGAGGGGCCTGGTGACTTCTAGCCAGGCGCTCAAATGCTTAATTGCTCGAATCAACTAATTAACTGGATAAGTGGGATATCTCTCCCTCCAGGGTGAAAAAGCTTCCGTACTTTATAACATGACTCAGTTGCATCTTTGGAGCTATTAACAATACAAAAAAACATCCAAACAAGTAAGCACATGTAAAATTGAAATAATAAGCCTTACTGGGAAGTTAATTAAATCGATGAAGTACTTAGCTGACGTTTAAGCTGGTTTAAGAAAAACCAACAGACAGTGTGTCTCTCACGGAATCAAGTTTAAAATCTCAGGGTTTGTCGGAAGAGCTGCAGTGTCTGATAAACAGAACCATTACCATTAAGTATTTGGGTTTTAACATGTGAGTAGTGAGGGAAATACCTTGCTCTATTGATCGATTTCAACATTTTTGGAAATGATTTTTTAAGTCACATTTGGGAATATACTTTAAAAACCAGTTGAAACTTTACTAAACATCCATGCACTTGACTTATATATGGTAACTCCTCCTGAAACCTGCATGCATTTGGTCATGTGGTAAATATTTCCTGTGATATAGATAAAACCCCTTGAAGCAGTTATAAACACTTCAATGGAGTAATTTAACAAACAGAGACTTGTCCTCCTCAGTTCAGTGTTACGATCAGGAGGCTTTATTTTCTTCTTCGATTTAACAAAGGAGGTGAAGTGCTAGCTGATTTCCCCAGGATCCTGCCATAATTCAGAACAATCCCACTCTGATTAAAGCCCTTGCTCTGTAACATTGTACACAGCAGATGTGCGGCATCTACAGGCCCTAACTCGTCAAGTAAGCGTTCACTCAGCCGGGGTTCAGATGAAGACTCGTGAAGGGGAACAGCAGGTGATGGAGTGGAAGAGAGCAGACTGACCTTGATGTGATGAAGCTACTGTAACTAGGCTACTTTCTCTTTCTTCACCTTTCTACATCTCAGAAACAACTCATCTTTAAGATCACTTTACTTTATCACTTTATTAGCCATATACAATTTCTTGCATTAGGAATTTGTCTTTTCACATACCCCAGCTTGCTCTCCATGAGAGACACAGGCACACAGACAGGGAGAGAGAAGCTGGGGGTCAGAGCGCAGGGTCAGCCATTTATACAGCTGGGGAGCAGCTGGGGTTAAGAGCCTTGCTCAGGAGCCCAACAGAGTAGGATTTCTCTGATACAAACTGGCAACCTTCCAGCCACAGGCACAGATCCTGAGCCACAGTGCCATTGCTCATGTGACACATCTCCTTTTTCAATTCCGTGACTACGTCTCATCCATCCATTAATATAGGTGTAGGACATTTGTGAATTTACTGGGACAATTTATTAATTGTAACAGTAAATCACGTGGCGGTTCTTTTAGCTTTTGGGAATCAATCGTCAGAATAATCAGCGATACACACACACACACACAGGTTCAAATACACGAAATACAGTAATACACCACATTGTGCATATAAAAACATATAACAGTCTGCATGGACACAGACGGCAGATCTTATTGTGAGGGTTGCCAAGATACAGAATATATCACAATCGTGAAGAGATACAAATCAAAGAAATATGCATTTAGTATACCATTAGGCTACGCTATCTCGTTAATCAGTCTCATTAATACAGATTCTAAATTAGATACTCATAAGTAAATGCGTTACTCATACGAATTAAATTGATATCAACCTGTATTGAGATAACATTTGAATTCTTGAGATCGGTAATGTAGGATATTGGATATTTACTCATGCGGTATGGATTTGTATCTCCCAGCACGGGCAGGGAATGAACAGCTGACAGGCTCTGTCGAAGCGGTATCCAATCTGTAGCCTCCTGGCTCGATGCTGAACCAGTCCTGGTGCGGCTCGGAGTCGCGTGGAGAAGGAGAGAGAGTTCCTCTGTCGGCTTCACGCTGGACAGTTGTTCCTCTCCAGGGACCTGCTAGTTATCCTCCTGCTGAACTAGTGGATCTGTCCACAGAGGTGACTGAGCGGTCAGAGCAAATAGTCACTCTTTGGGGGGAAGAAACTGGGTTTGCTTCCGGCATAGCGGCTACCTCTGAATAAAAGTATTCGGAGGTCGACAAAAGTCTAACCGTATTGCTCCGTTGATCAGGTGGATACAGCAGTGGTTGCTAATGTAACGTTATTTTGTGTTTCTAGTTCGTCCCTCACTGCTTGAGCGTGAACCCGGGTCTCTAGCTTCATGCAACAGGGAACTTGCCGGCTGAGCTAAAGGACACCTGCACCAGCCCGGGCAGCTGAGATCCCTGTTATACACAAGGGGTGCATTCGTTACACTAGCGGTTCACGAAGTCTTGCTGCAGGCTTGGCGTCGGCAGAATTCTGTCTTTACATACGGGTTATCTCTGGCTGGGCATTTGGGAAAAAGTTACAAGTCCCAACACTCAGACTACAGCACTGGCTCATGTGATTGTCAGACAGCCAAGGAGTGCGAGGGTGCATGGAGAAGCAATCTCGGAGCTCTGTGCAATGCCTTTTAACTGGAGAACAATACGGTGGGTGATTGATCAAGAGGTTGCCGGGCAGTTGGGGTTTCCAGGCCCTGCAGGTTCCTGATTGGCTGGTCAACTTGAGGAATGATTGATCATGACCTCTGACTCTAGGACCACAATCCAGATGTGCTTAGAGTCTCACTAGACAACCAGGCGCCAAGAGTGAGCATCCATCATGAGAGCTGGTTGCATCCCAATCCTGAGAACTGTTCCTTATCAAGAAGACAGACATCCCTAAATCAGTACACCAACATAAATGTCTTCTCTGTGGCTTGGAACCGACAATAACGTGATTACATGGTTATGCACTAGCCTAGCCTAGAGGAAGACAATGCTTCATCTGCTGGTATGCAGTATGTAGGAGGAGGTACAGTGGAGGTGTTACTACAGAGAAGGATTAATGACTTTGTCTTTGCACATAGGCAGAAATATGGGTCAGTGGGCTTGGCTTGGAGCTGTATTCACACCATACCCTTTGTCTGAACATGGAGAGCTATGAGGAAATTTGTTAAAAACACATCGCAGTGGCATCTTAGCATCTTTAGCATCTCTGAGGAAAAACATAACTTTCAGATACGTGCATTCAATTCAGCAGGATTGCACTGTGAATAATACATAAATACAGCTGATTAAAAGCTCACAGAGAGACGGATAGTCTAAACATCCATTTCAGATCAAATCGGTATATTAATTGTACAATTCAGTTCAGGACTTTTTTTCATTCAGGTATTTCCCTGTAGAACACATTCCCTTTAATGATGTGAATGAAATAAGAGCTTTTAAAATCCTTCAGGTGGGCTGGGGCGAGTTTTCAAACACCATGTACGTGACCCACATTAACCGTGTTTGTATACAATACCAGGATGCACTGCAATTAGTCATTTTGATTCAAGTTGTTTAAGCAGATCCCAGAAGCCAGACGAGACTGGTCAGTACTGGGATGGGGGAGATCTGAGACTTGGTTCCAGTGTGCTCTGGTTGTTGTTCTAAGCTGAAGACTAAATTGAACAATGAAACAAAGTGTTTTTTATTATCTGTATTCATGGTACAGCTACACAGAAAACCCCTCAGAGCCCCTCAGAGTATCACAATAAGAATGCCAGTGACAAGCTTTAATAGAAATTACTACTGCTGCAAGTAATTCTAGGAAAAGAATATCACCCCTGCTCAAGGAAATTTAGGCTGTTGCTGTAAGTGGTAAGTGGTGTTGGTGGACCAGGAGATGGTACTCTTCTCTCTGGGCCAGAATTTCCCACCAGTGCCCCAATATGGTGAATTTCCAAACCAGTGCCCCATTATGGTGACTGGGGACTCATGCATGATGTGCCAATCTTAGGAAGAGACGTTACACCAAGGTCCTGACAAGTTTGAATATTAAATCAATGCACTAGCACTAATTGTAAATATGGGGGGATTAAACTCCTGGCCTTAAATTTAGTGAAACAACTTCTCACTTCTCACAGCAGATGTGCCCTATCTGCTGTGCAGTGGGACTGCTGTACTGTATGTCACCTGGGTGGATGCTACACTCAGCATTAGATGGAGTGGGCTCTCTACTACAAGTAGTGTTTTAAGATCTTTTGTAATAGAAAACACAATTATTTAATAGATTTTACAGAATAAAAGCCAATAGCAGTAGTAATGTTCAACTGGTGCAGGCTATTCTTCTGTACATGATAAAAATATGTAAAAGAATACAATCTGACAGCTATAAAATGTTGTATCTGGAATAGAAGATTAAAGCATGTTACTTGTAGGATCTCTATTTGATTCTTTGGAAGTGGTAAGAGGAGAATAAATTGTGGGAGACTGTAACTATTGGAATGTAAATTCATGCCCAAAAAATCAATACACTGCTGTAAAGGGAATTATTTTCTGCAAGCACATCAAAAAAGACCCTCTTTTGGCCTAGATAGCATATTGTGAGATTTGCTCTGACTTATAGTTAGGTGTTCTTCAATTCTCCAGTTACTTACAAAAGCTTAAGTGTATTATACTTTATGTGTGGCAGTACAGCATATCAGCAGGAAGCAGTACATTTACAATAGCATTGTTACATTTTAGAATGCTAATAAGCTTATTTCATTTCATTCTTTAAGGGCAAGATGTAAATCAGCAAGGTCAGACAGCTATCAAATGACTGCATTTCTCTTCATCAAAAGATACACTAACATATATAATTCATGCCACACTCTAAACAGAGTCTAGGAATACAAATGATTAACATTTGATTGTTCTGTAAAACTTGAAAGGATGTGATGGTTTTAGTGTTCTATAGATTACTGCAAATAATCAAATGGATCTGGGCAGTATTGTATTTTGTGGGCTTAACAAACCATTCTTTTCTCTGAACGGCGTATTCACATTGAAAGGAAATGGAAAGTATTTTTATTATAGACACAGGCCTTCCATAAGGAGAGAGGGCATTAAAGAACAGGTTCACTGCGCAGCTTTGCCACCCCACAAATTTAACTGTATGTATTCATTTTTTTACTTATTACATTATTTGTAATTAGTATAATCAGTATAACGATTAAGGAGCTGAGTACACTGCTGCACCAAAACAGAGAGGACCAAAAGAGTAGAGTAGACCCTGCTCTAAATAACTACAGTTTTTTTGCAGTCCAGAATAATTGTGGGAACATCTGTTCTTACACACTGATATCTACTGTACGTAAGCCAGCTCTGGTTTGAGGTTTAACAACGCAACCTGCCCAAGCCATACTTACAATCTGAAGCTATTACTTTCCTGTATGAGCTGATACATACAAGTCTTGCAATTATATGACACAATGAAGAGTCTGTTTTCACAAGGGGCTAATGATGACTTGGCAGAGTATCCTTTTGGCCTTAACAGCACTGAGGACAAATTGTATGTTTTGAAGTGACTTTTGAATTAAGGAGTTGTATACATCTACAGTTACATTTAAGTAATTCAAAACCTGGCTTTAATGTCAAACAAGATTGATAGTAGCAATTTAAACTGCCTGTGTATGCTGCACTCATTATTGGGGTGATCTTTTCTTGCTGTCTTGAAGAAATCAGCCCAAATTATATAATTACACTGCAGAGGTCAAAAGGGATACAGTAAATGAGTAGGTTATTCTGAATGTATCTGAGATGGGGTGGATGAAATACTGCTTTGTAAGTCACTCGGGTATTATCTGATAATTTAATTACTCTTTTATATACAATGAAACCCTAACCCTGTGGGAAAGGATGCTGACTCAATTTGCAGCTGCATCCATGTAAAAGCAACCACAAAAAAACACACATTACTCACAAACACAGGAAGAAACAGACACATGGTCTTTGTACATATCTATAATATCACCTATCAACACTATCGACACCTGCTGCTGCCCGATGTGATGAGCACAGCTCTCCTTGCCTGTGCAGGGATTCAAGCCAAGCAAAACTGGGACCACTATTCCCTAGACAGTGGATATCTCCCCCATGGGGATTTCAGTGGGGAGATATCAATTCAGAAAGAGGTTCAAGTCATGAGCACTGTTACCCAGGGCCACAAACATTTAAACTCTGAATCTTCATTTAGACTTTTATCTAATGTCAGGTCACAAGCACAGCAGTCTCAGGAACTGCACTCAGAATCACGACACATTGGTCAGTTGCAGGGGTTACATTGACACCTGGTACCAGCCAACCAACATAAAAAGTCAGAATAGGATCTCCAAAATGTTGTTGGAAGGTTGTAGCTCGCTTCTGTTAGACTAGACAAAATGTTTGAGCAAGGTTTTAACTCAATTACAGAGGCAGTCCCTGAAGCAGTAGCCACAATTCACACACTCAAGACAAGTATGTTATACAGTATATTTTTATAAGACATTACTTGAGCATGTTCTATACACATGAATATTACATCAGTGTGTTTCAAAATCCCAGCCAACATTATAGCAGGAAACGGTTAATATTATATTTTGGTCGTGGTAGCACGATAAAGAATGTTTCAAAAACCTTCACTAGAAATGTACACGGCCACAATATTTCTGTACCATGTACCAATATTTCTGTACCATGATGTTGCTAGACAGAAAGCCCTTTGCCTAACCCACTAAACCACTTAGCCTCAAATGCTATTTACAACTCGAGCAGCCTTTTGAGTATTGTACGTTCATCTTTAGTTTGCAGATGTTTTTTTGCTGCTTAACAACATGAATATTAGATGTCAGGACCTTAACATTAGTAATATTAAAAAGAATATTGTTGTTTCTGTTTTCTCCCCTCTCTGAGGGGAGAATGAAATATGCTTAAAAATCCGGAGGAAGATCAGATTTTTCTTATAAAGTCAGAGTTTAAATTGATCATTCACTACGTGGTACCACTTGCTTTCCCTTCTAGCTGTTGAGAAGTCACAATTAGGAATCTGCAGACCTAACCTTGTGCTAAAAATATGGTTCAGACATTTCTGTTTTTCTATCCCCTAGACTCAATGAACTTTTCTGAGTCACTGAACTGTTGATTGATGGACAGTAATGCAGTACCATCAGTGGTGAAGTGAAGTACTGTTCCTCTTTCCTCAAGGTCATTTTGCAAAACTGTAGAGGCTCACAATCTTCCACCATTCCCACAGCCCACACCAACTCACAGTGTATGGCGATTCTTTTATCAAGCCCTTATCTGAAACAGAAATGGACATGGGCGCGTCTGATGATAACCCAATGTGCTAGCTAGTAGAAAAGACGAATCAAAATGCTTTTGAAATGGCATTTAAACATTACATGGTATCTACACAGATTCCTTCCTTACAGAAGTAATTATTAAGTCTCCTTTTTTTATTCCCATGCTGCATATACAGTATACATCTCTAGAACAGGCCTGCTTCACTCAAGGGTCTGTAGTTCAGCTCTCGAAGCATAAATGCTACCAAATGAATAGTCTTTCATGCAACTACTCTGAAAAGGGGTCACGTAATTAGAAGAAAAAAACAAGAGTCCAGTGGGAAATAAGAGCCACTGAAGCGATCGGCATTGATTTCTATAATCTGTATGGCCACTCCTTTGTAAAGTAAGACTCGTATAAACCAAGAAGGCGCTGTCCGCATGTTAATAATCTTGGAGGTTTATTATTAAAGTACCTCCTATTAGAAGCAAATTTTCAGAACAATGCTTTTTGTTCTTTTAAAGCATGAATAGTGACCACAGCTGTAAATATCACATTCTCAGTACAAAGAAATACCCCTCTATACATTGTCACCCCCAGTTAAAAAAAAACTGGCACTAAAGTCCAATCAGTACAAGTCTTCCTACCACTAGTAGTTATTATAATTACTGATTTATTTATCTTCAGCCATGACATAATCACAGACAATGGGGTGTAAGATTGCAATGCATCAAACTTAACATGTAGCTGAGCTGAGATTAAATAAGGGGAAGCATTAGAATTGTGCACAATTGTGGTCACTGCGCTACAAATAAAGTTTCTTTACACAAATAGTTGTGGGAGGATGGAACAAGTTAACAAACTATGTTCGTGAAGTTGATAACCAGTTGATCACTGGATGTGATCCTCCAGTCAGGTCAGGAGGCACTTCTTTACACAAAAGGCTGGATGAGATCTATTGATCAATTACCTACTACCTATCAAAAGGGCTAGATGGGCCTAATGCCCTCCTGTCATTCATGGTCTTTCCTATGTCCTTAAGTTCTAAAGAAAAACAAGACTTTTAACAAAATGTCCAGTTAAAAGTCAACTATGACATGGTTGAGATATGATCCTCCATAGAGAGCAGGGATGAAAGGCAATGTAGGAAATAGCTATTACTTCTGTAATGATGACAGAGATAGCACAGAAGGAGTGATTGTGGCACCTACAGATGCCTTTTGAATAGGTGGTCTTGAGGTGGAAATAAATCCTTCTCTACAGGAATGGTGTATTTCACCGATGTGACAATCCACCAGCATGATGGTGCCCGCTGGTGCAGAACTAGAAACCAAAACAATTCAATGGGGGCCTTGATAATGCACTAATACCTTTAAAAGGACCGGTGACAGTAAAACACTTCTCCCCAGGTGCAAATCAGACTGTCAGAGTTATGAAAAGAGCCGGTTGTTTGGTTTGGAAAAAAGCCTTTCACTCACTTTTTTTTTTCTGGATTGCAGCGCAGATGCAGGGAGAAATGTTTTTCTGACACTGGGGATACTGGATGTCTAAAACGTCCAAATCATGAAGGATTCTTCTTCCGAAAGTCAATAGTATTCACCTGACCTTTTCTGGACAGTGTTAGCCGGGGCCTAAACATTGTTCACATTCAGGCAGCTTCATTTTGTCTGGAGCACAGGCTGAAGGAAGAGGGCAGCTGCTATATTTATATAGGACCGGACACTGATTACTGTTATTGTCTACCACATGTTGTCCCCCCCCATTGTCATCTGGAGCACAGCAGTATCCAGTTGAATATCAGTAATACGGTTCCAATTGACTGCTCACCCAGCAGGGTTCACTTACTGCTTGAATTCTTCATCTTATTCATTTATTTTCCAACAGCATGGGCACTCTCAATTGTATTTAAATGGGTGCTTTCCATAGCCTGTCACTTCCGCCGAATGCTTTTATTTACTTCTGAACCAAATGACAGAGGCTCACCACTGGTCTCTGGTACTGCAGCTCGTCTTCCGTGCAGTAAAGCTAGAACTGTTGTTTCGAAGACAGTCCCTTGATGCTGGGGAGGCTTCATCAAAATCTCAAGAATTTAATAATAATAATAATTACTTACACTTATATAGCGCTTTTCTGGACACTCCACTCAAAGCGCTTTACAGGTAATGGGGATCCCCCATGGGGAGCAGTGTTATTTGGGACCTATAATCCATTGGTTGCTAGTTCCAATTTCGGCTGTGTCATTAGACACCAGTAACCAGGGTACCACAACCAGGGTTGCACATCTGCCAACACTACTGGGGTTGGGAAATTGTGAGACATCAGTGACTTGGTTAGCCAGGCACCCACAAGATAATGGGGTGTCACAGGTAAAAATTACTTTTTTCCCCTACAACATACCCTGGCACTGGCAGGCTCAGTGAGTGACTAAGAATAGAAAGATGTGACAACTGCGTATTTCACAGATGTAAATAGACCTACAGTACCGTGTCTTCACCTCTCTGTTGGAGAAAAGAGAGCTACAGTACAGTAGTCAGCTGGGATTAATGTGGGGGGAGGGATACAGTATATACATACTTTGTTATTTTAAATGAAACAGAAAAAGAGTTCCTTTGCCAAAGCCTACTAGGTTGTGCAGGTAACAAAACACTAGTTTATCACTATATCATAATGTCAGTCATGGAAAGTTACTGAAAGAAACTGATCCAATTAAAGCCTGACTGGACCAAATTATAGCTTCTGCACAGCCTTCGGCTGTTGATAAAGGGCCATGAAAGACCTGTGGGATTCATAGTTGGGAGCCACTTGTTGGATAATTTTTTCCGCTTCCCCTTAAAGGACAGTCAGGAGTCTGTCTCAGAAGGCAAAATAAGTTTTTATGTCATGCACATGGATGCTAAACACACGCTAGGTGTATTTTTCTCAAAGTGATTAAATAAGAACAGTCCTTAAATACTTTTCTATTACCTATCATGTTTTCCTGTGCTTATCAGATTGGCAGCATTGCAGAATCACACTCATCTTCCTCTTCTCTATTTTCCAAAGGTAACTTATTTTAATGCAATTGGTTACTTCGTTTTATAGCATGCATTTCTATATAATACAGTGTAGAATTACAGTTCAGTATGTCCACCTTATGAAATACCGCTGCATCAGCAGGAAAAGTATGTACAGAGTTCACAAAGATCCTCTAAACACTCTGCTTGTTCTTACTTTGCTCAAATATATCTGCTGTAAGTCAGGCAAAAAATTATGCTTATCATACAGAAAAAGGTATTGTTTCTTTTTTCTTATGCAAGACAATAATACCATATGTAAAAAAGATCCAATATGTGTGGCTGACCAGGCCATCAAAAAGCTGACAGTACTATCAATGTGCTGTTAGTCATCTGCTGTGCCGCTGGGATTTCTACGGCTGCTATCCTGACCACACTGGACAGCTGATCCTGGCCAATATCCCATCAAGGGAATCAGTGAGGCAGAAACAGCTCCTGACCAAGCTCCAGGTGAGGTCAGGCAGGCAGGGCAGTGCTCTGCTCTTCACAGCTCAATAACGCAGGTCTCATCTCGTTTGCAGAAGAAATCGTTCACGAATGAGTTACAAACCCACAGAAGATACTACCAGCAGTTCCATTTTACACCCTGAAAAAATATGTCACCTTACATAAAACGCATGCAGAACCATTTCAAAACAGGAAGGCACAAAACTAAAAGGTATGTGACAGAACATCTAAATGTGTTCAGGGAAGACAAAAACCACTGTTTTAAGAGGCTTTTTACAACATGCAGAGCTCAATGCACAAGCTAAAACAGAGCGATGAGGAACCTTCTGACACAACAATGATCCTGAACACAAAGCCAAACCAAAGAAAACAGCAGATCCTCGACGGTTTTACAAAGGCTGATGCGCTGCTTTCACCAGTGACTAGAACTTTACATTTGCAGCCTCTGTCACATGATGAAGTTTGAGAACCAACAACAACTGAAACAAATTCATTATGCTTCTGAAATGATGAAAACAAATGCATTGAAAAGCAACACCCAGAGTACACTATGTGCAGCTGTAACTCCAAACCATGAGGAGGTGGCGTGATAAGAAAAATCTTATATATATAACATCATAATGCTGAAAAATGTGCAGATCACTTGATTTATCTTGATCATGATTTATCTTGCTTTGTAACAGCTAGCATTCATTTTCAGATGCCTTAATAAGATCACGGTTTAGAATTTGCTTAGAATTCATGGAAAATTAAAAGACCTTTGGACAGACATTTCTTTCTACGGGCGTTCTTGGTGCAGGCAAGGTGACCCTCTTCAATCAGTGGCTGACAGATATGTGTGCTATCTGTCTTCCCATGTCTCTTACTGTGTGGCACAGTAAGGTGTAGCATGGGACATAATGTGATGTAATATATCTCTTATTACAGAGCCATAAAATGGCCCCTTGACCATTAAAAATGCAGAAGATAAATGTTTAATTCTGCTTCCATTAAAAATGTATGATCTGAACTTCTTAGTTAAACACCTTCGCTTCTTACCGCCAAAGACGGCTTTTGCTGACCCTGGCAAATCATTATCTAGATTTCACACGTGACGAAGATTAAAAGTCGGAGAAGAGGAGAGAGCAAACAAACAAGAGGCTACATACGTGTTAAAACTCGGCAATTCGGTGTGGGTGAATGACCTTTCGATCTGTTAACAATGTCAGAATAATCCATTGATATGTGCGCTACATCCTTAAAATGTACTGTAGTTGCGTATTGTATCCCTTTAAGGTGCGAATGCACTGAACGGCCGAAACAGAGAGCAATAATTCGTGTGTTGCCATTGATTTTGCTGGGGGAAAAAAATCTATATAATAGGTCATGTTTCCCCCTGGGTGCCTTGGTGTGGATTTTACACGGTTAATTTAGCTGATCTGGTGCAGATTTTAGAGTATGCAATTCAAGGCGCTGTGCAAGCTCTCTAATGGGAGGAGTGAAGGGGACTAATTGAACTGTTCGTCTTAATTAGACGGGCAGAGCGATCATCTTAACTTCACATTAAATTTCGGCAAGCGATAACAGTACAGCGGTTTTGCGGGTTCTGAATCTCAATGCAGGGACAGCAGCTTGAAAGTTTGGAAGGTCCTGTGCTTGCATTTCGTAATTTCTATTGAGATACCGTAGATCCGCACAGCCAAAACGAATTCACAAATGAAAATGTAACCTTGCCTTGTTTTTTTTTAAAGGGGAACTGGACTTCAAGGTGTATCCTGTTTGATGAACTATTTTGACCATCAGGTGATATGATGGTATTGTGTAAAATGTTATGCAAATGCAAATTTCATTTATGAAATTATTGAAAGCCTGCAATATATTATAATAATATAAATACAGTGTTTTTACATTGTAGCCCATCTCTATGGAAAATAGAATGTTCTCATACTGTACATAAACTCAACGAAAATTCATAGTTAAGCATCACTTACTCATTATATGTCTATGATGTTTGTTCTTTGTGACCCCCTAAAAACAGCCATGTCCAATCCTGAACTAGGAAAACATCACTCCAGGAGATTTCAAACTTTACCGTTAAAGCACCCATTTCAAAATTCTAGAGTTTTCTCTTTTTTCTTCTATCTTTTTCTCAATCAATTAAGAAATCATTTGGAACAAAAATCTCCCATAATTGTAAAACAATTGACTTACTGAATTGATCAATAGTCATAATAATGATAATAATTCCTTACACTTATATAGCACTTTCCTGGACACTCCTCTCAAAGCATCCTAGAGGTAATGAGGATCCCCTCCTCCACCACACAAGTGATGAAGCCAGTTCAGAGATGAGGATTATTAGGAGGCCATGATTGGTAAAGGCCAATGGGAAATTTGGCCACCCCTACTCTTTTTGAGAAACGTGCTGGGATTTTTAATTACCACAGTGAGTCAGAATATTTGACATATCATCTGAAGGACGATGAAGGACAGATCTTTTTACACTATAGTGTCCCCATCACTGTACTGGGGCATTAGGACCCACACAGACCACAGGGTGAGCACCCCCTACTGGGCCCACTAACACCTCTTCCAGCTGCAGCCTTAGCTTTCCCAGGAGCTCTCCCATCCAGGTACTGGCCAGGCTCATACTGCTAAACTTCAGTGGGCTGCATGCTGTGAGCTGCAGGGTGATACAGCTGCTGGTGTGCCACTTTTCCCAGTCTTTAAAAACAGGTGTAAGGAAGCTTACAGGATCCAGAACATCTTTGCCTCTAGAGATGAAGTAGCAGGGTTTTGGTGCAAGAACCATTTAGCGCCACACAGATCACATGGGTGCTCGATGACTGTGTGATTGATCTCACTCTGACTAACAACCTCACAAGAACGCAACTGAAAACAGTCTGACGACACTCAACCACATGATTATTAGACACATACTTAATCCATGCGATGAATCATGAGAGATTCATCACACATTTCTAGCAGGAGTGTGTTGTGTGTTTTATTGATTCAGGAATTGCTACAGACACTTTTATTTCATGAACAGTAATATCACTGCTCTACGGCATTGCTGGCTCTGAATTGTGAAGCCCGTATTAATGAGCTTGTCTATGGATTTCAAAAGGAATCTAGTTGTCACTCAGTTAAGATTAATTCCAAATAATGAACCCTGGCTTCAAATTCTAATGTGAGAGATGGCAGCCACAGGATGAATGCCTGAAAAGCATTCTCTGTAGTTTAACTGCTCTTGCTCTGATGGTTGAGTTCCTGTGGCATCAAATGTTCACTGATTTCACTGCTTGCTGGCATGATTGTGGTGACTTCACCTGAAATTGGGTGTAGCCTTCAGAATTCCAGATTCCTAGAAAAAAGATTTTAATCATTTTCTTGGCATGGATTGTTGCTCAGACCATTCTATGTGTTCGGTACATTATTTATTTACAGACAGTTTGGCAGTTAGTTACAGTGGCTGATGACAGACATTGTCCAAAAACCCCGAGACAGATGCTGTAAAGCATCGACAGGAGCTGATGAAAACCTACATGATGCTAAAATAGTAATAGAGCTCCCTATATACCTACTACAGGTTTAATTTAAAAAGGAAATAACTAGCACTTCCTGGGAAGGCATTGAGTAAAGGCTTTTCTGCAAACTCCTGTCCCACCCACATTGCACAATGCAAATGCCTGTCTTCGTTGAGCTCAGGACAGAAACCGGAGATCAGCCTCTCAAACTCCAGTCCTTCAGGACAGTGGAGAGACTTGACTTTCCATTTGCAACATATGCTCTCAATGACCCAATCAACCCATTTATTTTGTCAACTAGACATATTTAAATTATTTTTCTCCCCATGGTCTCCCATGGCAGCTTGTTTAAAAAGAGGTGCTTGATTCGACATGCATGGCGTGTTCAAGGCCTGGAATAAAATATTCAATTGGTCCAAATAGATCAAAACACTGAGACAGCTCAAGAAAGGGAGAACACGTGATCCACCTCCTGGATCTGATCAGTACAAAACAGCATTTAAGAAATGATCTCCTACTATAAAACCAGTAACACAACTGAGCAACAGGAAATTCCTGGCCACCAGTTCCTGAGACAGATAAGAATGAGCTACAGATATAAAGAGAGGCATAAAAAATAAATGTGCCTTGTGCATGAGTTAAAATGTATGATCTTACTAACTACTCATTAAATATTTCTTCATGCCGATGTTTGGCTGAGGAGGAGCTTTACAAAATTGCAGCATCCTTTCCAAAAAAAGGTTTTGGGCTGCAGTCAAACACTGCACAGTGGCCTTGAATGAAATACATGGCAATGCAGAAAACTCACGTTGCAGAGTCGTGGTTGTGAAAGGCTGGCTCCCATTCAGCTGGATAAGAGTTGGCACCTTTGTTCCTCTTCTGCAATAAAGACAGGCTGACCAAGCATCATCCGAGCCAAGGGAGGGGTGAGTGTATCAGCACATCACATCCACTCCTTCTCCTGAACAGAGATTGTGTTAAATTTGTTCAATGAAAAGGCTCAAATCTAACTGTGCAGGAAATGGGGATAAAAAATGCCAAGGACATTATCATGCATCCCAGACTTTAAAGACAAGAGACTGGATGGTTTAAAAGATGAAACATATAGAGCACAACTCTGTAGCCCAGCTACAAGCCTGTAGTATAGAAGCAGAGATGTGTATCCATCTGCCAATGAAAACATCTGTGGTATGAATGCAAGCCAAGCATCTGGTATTTTGCTGTGTAATGGGAGAGGAGTAAAGACAGATGTAAGCACCATGAACCCAGGGACACCAGCTGTTAACAACATCCTTAGCCAGGCATTTGGTCACTACATGTGGCTTCCAGCATCAGTTCATTTGTGGACACTGCAGGACAATCTGTGGCAACGTGCAACACCTTGTTAGAGGTCTAGTGAGGTATTTAATTTGTTTTCAGTACAGGTCTGTTTCACCGAAGCTGGGATGTGCCACACCTTTCTTTAAAAACTAACAGAGGAGCAGAAAGAAAAATTATATTTTTCTTGTAGAAAAGAATATGTATGAATGTTAATCTGCTCAAATAAGAGCAGGGTTTCACTTAGCAGAATCTTGTATGTCGAGCTTTTTTTGACAGTATTATGAACCTGAAAGTCTCAAAATGTCTTAGCTGTTGTGGAGCAGGAACATTGAAACGTTTTACTGATAGCCCTCCCCAAAGGCAAGCTTCCACTTATTAAAAAAATATAGCACAGCTGCTGCAAAATTTGAAAGGTAGTCAGTCTAGAAAACCCAGCAATGTCAAAACACTTACAGTCTGAGAAAGCAGCCATCCAGAATACTTCAACTTACATGCCGAAGTGCCATGTTTGTGTGCAAGATTACGTGCTCAGATTTGATGTTTTGTTGGTAAGTACACCATGCATATATGTATGTATTGATTAGGAGTTTCTATCTATCGATCAATCTAAGCCTGCAACTCTTACTTAATTCCAAGTGCAGAGAGGTGCCAGTGATTAATGATGTGCTGTCAAGCTACTTTCCTAAAGTATACATACTGTATATACTAAATAACTTGCATACAGTATAGACCCCTACCTGTTTCTACGAATGTTTTTCTAATGAAAATTAGATACTACGAAGCATGTGAATTGTTACCCACATTTAGAATAACAAGGCCAACTTCAAAACTATGAAGAACCGCAACACAGAAACACATGAAGTTGAGTGAAGAGGAAGGCGTCTTATATCGTTTCATGTTGAGTGTCTGCATCACATTCCTCTAACTAGTCTAGGTGAGAGCTGGCACAGAGCACTATGGGATGGCAGGAGAGACGTGTGATATAGTTCACCGCATCTTGCTGAGTACGTTGTTCTCTATTGTTTCCACCTTATCATAGACCCTAAAGGTGTGAAGAAAATGAAAATGGTGAGTGTGTGGGTGTAGTTACACAAAAAGCAAGTGACGTGGTTACTGTACAGTACTGTACTGAGGTATGATTAATGATTTCTAACTAGGTACGCAGGTTTCTTTGTTACTTAAAACACGAACCACAGTATGAAAATTAGTCATTAGTCGTTCCTTTTGTCCGTTTCTGGTGAAAAAAATAAAAGTAGGGGTGACATGTTTGGGTCCGGAACAGGTCATAATGTTTCCCCACAAGAAGTAATGGAAATGGGTTTTTCTTTTAATGAATTTTTGGTATACGAAAGGATTTCGTAAAAAGAGGGACAGGTGTATACTGTTTACATATAAAGGTGTATATGCAGAGCCTCCTGCAGAATTATCTTGTGTGTGTTTCTAAGCCTTTTGACTGATCTCCTGGTACCAAATCTTTGCTCCTGCCTTTTGACCACGCCTTTTGGATTTTGTCTTTGGATTGTCTTTTGGATTTCCCTGGTTACCGGACTCATTGCCTCCTCAATTAGACCCAGCCCCTGGATTTCGTCTTTTGGATTGTGCCTGTGCTTTTGTGCATTCTGTGGGATTCACGGTTCCACATAAGGATCCTCCTATTCTACCAATTGGTTTCCTGACATGTATATTCCATACACCCCACCCCTGGGTCCTTGCTCAACCCAGTGGGTTGCAGGCTGAAGGCTCCCTGTCCGTGCTGGACTAGGTTAATTTCTCTGCACCGTTCCAGAGCACAGGACAAGCGCTGTTGCATTTCCTGGCACTCACCCTTCCTCCTGTAGCAAACAGCCACCAACACAGCATGAAAAGCTTCCTCAAAATACGGCATTTTAAACTTCAGCCCTTTCACCAGTCTAAACACATTTTTTAATGTTTGTAGAATTTGACTTCTTTAAGAGCCTGCTGACATCCTAATTGAGTTAAATGCGACCGGTGTATTGCTGAGATTTCGTTTTCTTACCTTTAAAAGGCTGCTGGCCTGCGGAATAAATTTCTGAGCCCTCCCTTTTCCTTGCTTGGATGGAAATAAGCACGGGCACACAAGCACCTCAATATCCAGTTCTGTTCAGAGATCAGCTAAGCCTGGCTCACTGTGTCTGCCATCTGTTCAATTCAGCTGCTGCAGTAGGGCATTTTCCTTCACGTGTTTCTGGAGTCCCTGTGTATTGAGTGCTAAGGTCTAGCAACCTAGAGTGTCACAGAGGCCCATGCAATACATAACTCAGGGAAATTGCACCCCATAACTGTGTCAATGTGCAATAAAATTTTGCACTACAGAGGAACTGTTTTGGCATTATTTTTTTTTCTCTCTCCTTCAACTTGGCCTAAATTTCCAAACCTATGGAGGCTGGGTCACTCCAGCAGACAAGCTCTGACTCCACTGCAAATCCCTCAACTACTGGCACACAGGGCACACGTTGAGCTAAACAAAGAAGACCTCCAGAAATCTTTCTTTAAAAATACTCTCTTTTAATCAGTATTCATGAAGCATCGACTGTTTGAGCATAATTGCCACGGCAGGGAACTGCGAAGCCGTCTCGGCCGTGAAGAAGGTAAAGCACATATCAAATGTGTTTCTTCACAAGACGATGAGCGTGTGAGTAATACATTTTAACCTCATGGGCTGCACGGTTCTGTTAGGACAGCTCAGTACACTTTGAGTACGGCTACAAGAAAGGGTTATTAACAGCTTGCAGAAGCAGTTTCTAACATACACGAGAATTAAAAAATAAATCCACTGCACAGTACATGCCTCAGGAGTTTTCTGAAAAATATGGGTTGCCATTAACTCGCAGTCAAATCCAGGCTTTAACACATCCTGCTACAGCTAGAACTGGCATCAATTTATTCAGTTCCTCCTTTTCGGGAGATGGAAAGAGGCCATCTCACTGAGCAACTAGAAAAAAAAGCAACTCTGAAATGGAGGGGGAAAAAAAACGTTTCCAACCTATTTGTGTTTTCCAAAGAATCTGACCCGAACTTGGTCTATACTTCTGCCAAAGCGCGCGCTTTGCACCCACATCATTCTCTCGGGGGAATCAGTGTCTTGTTATGACTTCAGGAGAGATGGCTCTGCCTTAGACAAGCTCATATTGACACAGTCCCACTCCCATGCTGGAGCGCCAACAGGAGAATGTGACTCCAAATAACTCAATTCTACTGCAGCTTGTCTTCAGTCTACGAGAATTAAACCATCTTGTGCTAAAGAAAGTCAAACTTCAGAATGATATTTGTGATATTTAGGCAGGCAGGTACCTGACTGGCAGCAGGGGATGGAGTTTACTCCCAGCCTGCCCCGACAGTCCACAATCCAGGAAATTATGCAGCCTGAAAACCAGCTCACACTGCAGCATGGATACAAATCGAATACCCAGTCCAGCGTGGATGAAAGGACAGACAGACAGGACTGACAGATATTTACATTCATTAAGAGGGCATTTATATTTTCTGGTATTTTTTTTTGCGTACAGTATATGTGTATGTGAATATGTACAGTGTTATTGCATATGGGAAAGTTTGTTAAAAACATATGCTTGAAGCTGACTATGAAATCTTTTTGACTTCCTCTTTCAACTGTCCTTCACAAAAAGCTGCCGCTGCCCTAAATAATCAATGAGTCAAGTGCTGCTGGGTGAGGGAGAGATTTCAGCAAGGAGAGTTCTAAGCACATAAACCAGCGTCTGGTTCAGATGTTTGAACAGCACTACATCAGTGTCGGATGTGAATGAGCATGAACACAGTGTACATATTTAAAACACTGTGCAATATAAATAGACACCATGTTGACTTATGTCAGTGTGACCAATGTTAACAGTATGTGTCCTGTTGAAAGTGAATATTAATGGTGTTTCTGGGATCTTGAGTCCCCTAAGACACGTATGATGTTCTTTGCTTCTCATATAGACACAACCATCTGTTAAATAGCCTCACTCTCAATGTCTACAGAATGAAATGAGTGAATTACTGCAGAGCTCTCAGATTCTTGAATTATCAGTACAGTGTTCACTTGCAAAATAACAAAAGGCACAAAAGGTGAAATGCTTGTTCAAACTGTGGTCCTGGATTTTGTTTGCCTTTATTGCAAGAATCCCGTAAATGCAGGCTTGCCTTTGAAAGAACTGCCTCGAGGAATGAAATTAAATATTTTTCTTTACACAAAGAGCAGTGGGTGTATCGGCGATATTTGTTGAAGCAAACTTTCAAAACGAGGTGGTTGCATGAAGGCTAGGCTTCTACAAAGAACAGGATGAATGGGCTCTCGAAAACGAACCATCTTACCCTCTGATGGTCTGCCAATCTCTTAACCCCAGTGTCCTGGCTAAATTCCATTCAGGGCTTGCACAATCTGGCCTAGCTAAAGCTCACCCTTAATTCATTTGGTGAAGCCATTTTTTGTCTCTCCCCCTGATCTGCTGTGTACTGTTCCTGCTGACACAAAGGCTATGACACATCTACCGGTTGGGTACTGCATCCAGTTCTGGATGAGTGGGACTCTCCTCCAATATGTGAAGTGCATGCAGGTCCCTTGGGATAAAAAGCACTACATAAATACAAAAAGTGCTATTCTAAACTGCATACAGGTAGACATTGTGGAAACAACCCCCACCCCCCATCAGCTAACATTATTAAGGCCCTTGATCTGAATTTGTCTCAATAGGCTTGGTGACTGTTATGGATGGGCAATTCAGAAAATCATTAAATCCAAACTTGTCATCATTACTGTTTTCATGTTTATTTGCATGTTTGTTTAAAGAAGAAAATTAATTTGCTAGGCAGGTAATTAAATGCATGAGGTGCTTGGTAACATAACACTGTGTAAGTCCAGTATTGTGACTTTGAAAGGCACTTTTTTGTATTATTGTAGATAATGTCCTATTTTTGGAGTAAGTAGGATTGTGTTTTCCCAGTCAATGTTCTGCAGTTTTCACTGCTAAGAGTTTTGTAATTCATTCTTTTGTTGGCAATAAACCTTTTTGGTTTGTTTTGTTCTAAGGTCACAGCTAAGAGACGAACCTTTCCATTAATAATGAGAAGAGACAATGTAGCCCATCATAGCATCATTCTGCTCCACTCGAAGTGATTGGGAAGTAGTTCCTGTGACAGGAGGATATTTTTTATGGGTGTGGATAGAGATGTATTAAAGGGTGTTTGCAGAAGTGTGAGATTGAGGGGTTAATGGTTCTGAACATTGCTAAAACGTCTCTCAGGCAATTTGCCCACCAGCATAGTTTTGGTCATTACGTTATCCTTGAAATCTGAGTCCTTTCTTTTGCAGATGTTTAGCTCTAAATCAGGATCATCGTGACCTGACGCATCAATGCCATGTATTAGCAAGACAGATAACAAGTACCCTTCTTTTCTGAAACATGTTCAGTCTTCATCTCAGTGTTAAAGCCCAATTCACAACAGAATATCTCATTTGATATGGGATGAACTGAGTCTAATACAGTATGTGTTTTACAACACTTCTGTACAATTACTACCTCTTCCAACCACAGCTCTTAATCCAGAATTGTTTTTCTTTTTAACACTTTCTACAAATGGATTGATTCCCATCTCATTTGCAAACCATTTCCAGATCTGAGGTTTCTGCAATGATCAATAAAGCGCTGAAGTCCTGAGGTATAAATTAAAAGGTCAATTATCTATTTAGGAAACATTGCACCACTTTTTGTTTTTGCTGATACACAGGAAAAAAAAGGGAAAGATTTAGAAGGAAAAACGAAACATTCAACAATAATTTAATTTGGAACCTGGCCCAATTTTCTTTGCTTGTCAAAAAAATAACAAATTGCTTTAAATATCCAATTGTGAGTGGGAGTAAAAACCTTTAATGTTTCAACATTAATGGATTGCCCCATTTGTATACTCCAGCTTACTGACTGCAAACTGCTGTGTGCTTTATAGAATCCAAAAACACAAAGGAGCAACACCCTCAGTCCAGCACAATTCTTTAATCCAACATGACTGTGCAATGTGTAATTGAACCCCATTACATGTCCACTCAGGCCTTGAAAAAGTTATTAGTATCATTACAGCAGGGCTACACAGTTATTGCTATCACTGATCTATTCAAAAGTAATACAATTCATTCTCAAATATAATTATGAAATTCTAATGTGTCACTACTGCATTATGTTCCAAGACAACAATGACGGCACCGTTTTTCTTTAAATCTCCAAAACCGACGTTGAAACATGAGCCTATATACCAAGAGAATAATGTGCAAAGCAGCATTTGGATCAATTCGCCTGCCACATTCAAAGCCGGGGGGGAAAAAAAATGAAGAAAAGATTGTTCCTTTGCAGGCTTCCAACACCTCAAAAAGGAAAATTAATTTGCTGTATCCCATCTGCTGTATGATAGAGCCAAAGTACTGTGACATTATAACCCGCATCGCTTCAGGGTGAGCAGGAGAAAAGAGCAAGCTGGGAATTGGCCTTCTGGCTAGCATCTGAACACCGCCATGCAGAACTGAAGAGCACAGCATCAACTACAAAAACTCGAGCATCCAAGTTATTGTCTTTCCTTCCACAGTAGACAGAACAGGGAGTTCTCACGGCTCTATGGGAGAGTTCTACGTGCGTAGCTGCAAACGGGTAACACTCCAGGGCTTTCAACCATCACTAGATGGCAATACGATGGACGTCAGCCCTAAGACTGCAATCAGTTTTTTAGTCTTCGTTTTGTCAGAAGGCAAATATAGGAACAGGAGATATGGACCCAACGCGAGGCAGTAGGTGGAATGTCTCCGAGATTATTCCGTACCAAAACCCAAATGCGTGGCAAAGCCAAAATCTAGGAGTCGAGTTAGGGATTCTAGAGCCGAGTGTGCAAGTATTTCCGGAAGGTAACCAAATCCAAACGGGAAGCGAAGCCGTGGTCCGGGAGCAGAGCTGGGGAAAACTAGAGCCGAGAGAGACGAGGAAGGTTTCAAAGGGAAAAGGCCAAAAGGACATTTACGGGTGAGCTCGGTGAGGAGTGGAGTGGGAGGGGATAAATAGAGTGGGGTGTGTGGCATGGAAATCGATTAATTAGTATGTAAGCGTTTGCGGGGAGAGGTGCTCGTGAGAGTGCGGTAACATTTAATTGTATGCCTGCAGTTTGTGACAAGTTTTAGGATTAGATTAAATTAAGCTTCTTTCCTTAACTGACCCAAACAGTTCCCATGACCACTCAGAGCGCTTTACAGGTAATGGGGATCCCCTCCACCACCACCAGTGTGTACCCCCACCTGGATGATGCGATGGTAGCCATAGTGCACCAGTCCTCTCCCCACACACCAGCTCTCAGTGGGGAGGAGAACAGAGTGATGAAGCCAGTTCAGAGATAGGGATTATTAGGAGGACATGACTGGTAAAGACCAATGGGAAATTTGGAGGGAAAATGGGAAAAGGGCCATGGAGGAAATTTGGCCTAGACACTGGGGTTACACCCCTTCTCTATTCAAGAAACACCCTGGGATCATGGAGAGGTACAACCTCGGTTTTACATCTCATCCAAAGGATGACACTTTTTTTTACTGTATAGTGTCCACATCACTCTACTAGGGTATTAGGACCACACAGACCACAGGATGAGCGCCCCCTACTGGTTCCACTAACACCTTTTCCAGCTGCAACCTTAGCTTTCCCATCTAGGTAGTGGCCAGGCTCACACCTGCTGAGTTCTAGTGGGCTGCTAGTTGTGGGTTGCACATAGCTGCTGCATTAGGAAAGCCTCATTGCTAATAGTGAGAACACCTTGGCAAATGTACTTAAGAAAGAGAAAGAGAGAAATCTAACAAGATTGATTTACATATCTACAATAACTAGGGGGATGTCCTGAGGTTGGTCAATACCTCAGGTTCTGCACACAATCCCCCCTACCCTTCTCCTTGAGATTTTCCTAGCATCCGATCAAAATACAGCGAACACAAAGCACAGCCCATTCATAGCTGCTCTCCAAGGAAAGGGAACACAGACGATGACTTTGAAATGCTCGAATCCAGAATCCCAAGGAGCTCCACCTGGGACCCATCCCTGAAGACGACTGGTGTCCATTAGTCAGGGAGTCCTTTGCTGACTCCCGGGGGTGATGAGCAGGAAGCATAACTTCTTGCTGCAGTGACACCATTTTCAACGCCAGGAGCTTAACGTGAAGTAAATATACAGTAAACAGCTGAGCCTTAAAAAGAAAGGTAGTCATGATGATGATGATGATGATGATGATGTGCAATCGCATGCAGCAACATTAGAAGGAGTGACAAGTCATTTTGCTGCTGAGGCACAGCAGCTGTGGGGCAGTACAAACTTGACTTCTTCTACCGGTCTCTTGCTATTTTTAGCCGACAGTATTAGTCATTAGTTATTGCTTGGAATGAGTTTCTAAAAGGTTGCCTCATGTTAAGTGCAACAGAGAGCTGATGTTATTTCCATATAGATGGGGGAGGGGTGAGTTTGTCAGAGCCTGGCACTTACTGACATGTCTGGGAGTAGAAGGATTCCTCTACAAAATGTCTTAATTCATTACGCTTTGAGCCGAGAGCCATGCATTGAGCGGAGCAAATTTTGTCATGATTATTTTACTCCTTTTTTTTTTTAGTTGCCCTTCTCCAGCTGCACCGTGTCAAATAAGGGTTCCTTGAGACGAGCTGAATTCAAGTCACATCTGCGCACGCCTGTATATCATTATTACGGTGAGCTGCCCTGTTCCTTCTGAGATTCTGTCATCAGAATCCCAATGGGGTCAGAATTCGAAGCAATAAGATAGCAGCAAAGTTATTTCATTTCCCTGCTGCTGTTCCTCAGCCCCAGTTACTTGAAGCCACACACACACACGCCCACACACACACACACACACACACACACACACACACACACACACACACACACACACACACACACACACACACACACACACACACACAACCTGGTGTTTAGAGGTGGGTTTTGGATGCACAAAACAAACTTTGTAAATATCGTATTCAATTAATATTCCTTTGGCTCATAATTCAGGTTCATTCAGCTAAAGGCATCCACGGCATAAATCCCAGGGCAGCAATCTATTTTTGAAAGTTTGGGGTCAATTTGTTGTGTATTGTGTATCACTTGGCCAAAAAAAACAGTGAAATCTGTAACAACTGGCAATTTAAATGTTTAAAAAAAGAATGCCTGGAGCAACGGTGATGTTTTTGAAGCAGAACTCTAGGTTTAAAGAATACAAAATTCTAACTGTGTGCTAACCCAAGCCAAATACAGGCATGAGTGTCAGACTTTTACATTCAATTTCGGGATAAAAGGAAAAACCTTACATTAAAAACTTGGATCTGATTTTATTTGCCTTCAGTGTCTATTTGAGGTTCTGCTCCTTTAGGTGTTACAACACTGCAGGCAGTTAATTTAGAATTTTAAACATTTAATTAGCAAGCCTGGCGCAGAAGGTAAAAGAACCAACAGACACGACACCGACCGATCTAGAAAGGTTTACTCTCCGGTCTGCTGTGGAGAATTAAGAAAATTAACTTGCCTTCTAGCTGACTGGTTCGTGCACTGATGTAGAATAGTCACGCACAGCAAGCAGGCACCACTACACACCGCTGTGTGCACATTTTTCAAAATGCCAGTAACACAGTGAGAGTAAAACACTGACACCTACATTACAAACACACGGATATTGCTTTTCCAACATCAGAAAATGATTGATAAGCACTCATGCGATGCAAATATTAGAAAATAAATATTGCAGTTCAGCACCTTTCCAAGCACTTAGTAATTGTAATACTTTAGGCTTTTTTAAAAAAAGGTTGAGCTATTTTGCATTAGGCGGGCTGTTTTTCAGGGGGATAATGTAGCAGGAGCAAGGCATACCCCCATCCACAATTTCTCACAGTCTTTCTGCATTGTAGACACTGAGTGGGCGGAATTGCCTTAGATCACAGCTCAGAGAAAAGAAGGAATCGCAGAGTTTGCATAGTGTGTTTGTTTCAGCGGTTCACCATCAGTGTCAAAGAGAACTCAATATAATTCAGTAATACAGCACAGTAATACAGTAATCCTTAGTACAGAAGTGTGTACCCCAAAACACAATGGGCATGCCCCTCATCCACACTAGCAGTATAAAATATCAGTTTTCTTATTGTCTACATAAGGCCAAGCTTACCAGATACTACTGTCTTTGGGTGCACTCAGCTTTGTGCTTGGAGATACGTGCTTAAATGTGTTACTTTCCTTGTTAACCCTTCTAAATGTTCATGCTCATGTGCTATGAAAAGCACAGAAAAGTGTCAAAAAGACCAGTGAAATCTAAGTTTAAACAGAGCTCCGATGAGGCCCGGGGCAATTTCACATTGTGAGGCCCCGTCATTGTTTGGGAAGAGGGGTAAAAAATATTTGAATGTAAAGAATGGCATGATGGGAAGATTAAGGCGGCCATTTTGAAACTCCTAAAGAAGGGTAGATTCAGCACTGAAAGGGGGACGTTTTTTCACAGCCGTGGAGATTAGTCCAGAATCGCAGTAGGTGGTAAAAGTTCCACATTCGACTCAAGTCGAGAAACACAGCCAGAGGGTTGAAGTGGGGGACCACGCACCCTTGGCTGAGGTGAGGCCCCCCTGTGAGGTGAGGCCCAGGCCAAATGGCCCCGCTGGCCCCCCTCTCGTAGGGCCTGAGTATAAACCTGCTAATACTGTATGTGGCACAAATTCACTGAAAAACATGACACATTGAAGTGAATACACCGGCTAAACATGGTAAAATCAATTAAAACAAAACTAAAACTGGGGTTTTACTACATAAAATGGTCTGAATGTCTATCATGTTCTTATAATGTACTTTGAAAGTTGTGCCAAAGCACCATGTGCCACGCTAGTCTATTATTACCCTCTGAACTCCCTGAGCAAAATCCAGAGGGAACCTATGACTTACTGTACCTGACTGACCTGACAAAACAAAAACAAACCTAAGAGACACAGCTAAGAGTGGTTAACGAAATAAGACATATTTATTCCATTTTTTTCTGTCACAGAGCAGGATCACACAAATAAGAGCAGAGTTCTTTTGGGTCTCAAGTCAGAAGAGATGTTGATGATGATCCTGTGTTGAACCCTCTTGTTAGGAAAGTGCAGACAGGAGGAGGGAGCTGGTAAATGGACAAAGAAGAGTCTCTGTCTCCACTAATACAGAGAGAGGCAGCTAAGATCTAAAGCTGGCGTGTGATAGCAGTGCCCTTCAACACCCCTCATCCTTCCTCCTCCTCGCCTCTCAGGAGAGAGTGAAGAAAGGCTTTCTGGCTTGCAGGTGTGCAGGCTCCAGTAATTGTAAATCAAGCAGAGAAGGAAATTGTTTTGGGCTCAGCGCATGTACGGCATGTGTGTGTGTCCGCGGTTCGGTTGATTGTTTTCTGTGTGGGTGGAGCTGTAATGTACTCACTGGGGATGGTGTGGAGGATAAGAGGCAGACAGAAATGACACTGCCGGGTCTGCGCCACCTCCCTGTCTGTTCTCACTGGAGCTGGGACGATGGAGTCGGGCTACACCCCCGAGCCAGGCAGCAAACTGTGATGTGTCTTGGCACCTTAAGGAATGTTTCCCTCAGGTGTTTAGTATGGGGGAAAACACAACAGGTTAAGGAAAAACATTAAATAATATTAGTGTAGAAGAGGTAGAAGTGTTTATCACTTCTACTTCTTCTACACTAATATTATTTAATGTTTTTCCTAGGAACTAGAGGTACCTAGAAAACAGAACCCAGTGGGATCTACTTAAGGAAACAAGACATTACTTAGAGACAAGTAATAGGTTTATCCCATGCTGGAAAAAAGAAGAAAGAAAACACAACATTGCGGCATTTCAGGTGTGAGGCCTTCTTCAGGTGTCACACCTAAAGAAGGCTCCACGGCCCGAAACGTTGTTTTCTTTCTTCTTTTTTTCAGCATGGAATAAACCTATTACTTGTTCCTTTGCAGCCTACGCATGCTGATGCAGCTCCCCACCTGAACTATTACTTAGAGACTATTAGTAAAACTCGATCAGCAGAAACTCAAACAGGGGTTAATACCCATTGACTGGAAAACTGATCATGCTGCACCAATCCACAAGACAGGCAAGAAAACTGAACCAAGTAAATATTGATCAAGAAGGCGTGCTTCCATCACATGAAAAGCTATGGAATTAAACAGGAATTAACTCACATGGATTTAGAAAAGGCAGGTCTTGTTGAACTCGCTTGTTGGAGTTTTTTTGAACAAGCCACAGTAGTAATGGATAGAAACAGAGCACACGATCTGGTGTATTACGCTTTTTTAGCAGGCAAATCACTCAAATGCCAGCAATTCTCATTCAATTAAATCAGTACAACACAGCGATGAAAAGGTCTGGTTTGCTGTTACTTTGCAACCTCACAAGAATCAGACTTTAGGTCAGTGTATAGAATTGGAGCTTATGTCTCCTCTGATTTCAAAATATCAAAGCAAGAGCATTATTTATGAATATAAAACGTTAAAGAAAATGGCGGCTTTTTTCCCACGTGTACACAAACTTTGATCACCTGCGTGACAGAATCCGTAGAATGTAATTGCCATTTTTTTTAATTACCCTGCCTAAGCTTGATGACTAAAGCAAGTCGAAACAAAGAAAAAAAAGACATTTCAGTACTTCATGAAAAGTGCTCCGATTCAAATGTTAGATTACTTTGCCTCATTTACATATTGTATACATGCCTGATCAAACGCAATAAAAACAACACTAATGCAGCGAGCTGGAGGTACCACCCCTGACCAGAATGCAATTAAGGGGAAGGATTTAAGAGCTAAAAGGCAGGGGAGTTTCAGTCTGCTGTTGTGTTTATGCAAGGGGGGGAAGAGAAGCTACAGTCTGATGCCGAGACCCTATTAATATACTGCGTGCTTGTGCCCTGGGCTGTCTGCGCTCCGATACTGCTGTGAATTGCAGATGCCAGCGCACACATCTGGAGAGGCGCTCTGCGATCACGAGACGCAACCATAACGCGGCGGTGGCGAGAGTCACGCGGACGCGAGGCGAGCCTAGTGCTCTGTCAGCGCTCATTTAGTTTGGGTTAATTGAAACCGAGCGAGAGGGGAGTCGGAGTGAGGGGGAGCCTGTCCAGGATAAGGCGAAAGGGGACTGAGAAACAAGGTCATGACAGGACATAATCACAGCTGTCAAACTCGTTAACTGCTTTGATGCCGAAAATTTACGGAAGTTACTGAATCTTGAAAAGTTTTTACACTTCATTTGTTCATCTTATTAACTCCCTCCAAGAGCACGCATGCATTTCCATAAATTATCTATTGGGCTGCGAGAGAAGAGGTGGCTGCAGTGGGTTTTTTTTTTTTCTGAAATCATCTGAACATGAAAAAGTAATAACGAAATGATTCCCTGCACAATCGTACCCCCGTCTTGGCGGGGACGCGTGTTTATTACTTTGTCAAGTAAATGTCGACATTTTTAAGAGATTTCTCGGATTTTTGTCAGCACTGTTGACAGATTTAAACAATTTCCTCCCGTGGGGCTCTTTGCAGAAAATAACAGTAACTGTAATCAAATAATGGATCGGCCGTGCTTGCTAGTTTTCACACACCGACTTTGCAACACATTTCACAGGCCCAGTCGATTTTGTTTAATGTAAGAGACAATTACACAAGTACTTATTTTTCGGCACTTGTAAGCATTTAAAAAATCCCAGCTTTTGAACTAATAAGGTGGTTTCGCTTTTATTTTTTCACTTTTAACACCATAAACCAAACCCTACAACTTCACAAAAGACAAGTACACAATAAATATGTAATACTGTACTTTACAGTAACAAAGGCAGCACAAAAATCTGTTCTCTTTTTTTCTAGTAACAAGATAGGGTGACCTCTCCCTTCAATTAGGCAGTATGATCATCTTCAGGAATGTTTCTTGATTTTTAAAGTTGTATAGTTTTGTAATGTTTTATTCTTTTCGCGTTGTGCAAAATGCCTTAATGAAATTCCTCCTCTGTGGCTGAATTCATTAATTTTCCACTGACTTCAAAATCTGATTGTTCAAACTCCAGCTGAATACACTTCACAGGAGCCCTGAACCAACGCAAACTCTTTAATATGCATTACTTGTCAAATTGAATAGACGCGTAACCATACCTGCAGGCAACACAAATAGGACGAGCCGCGCGACTGTGTCAGGTGATCTCTGGCATGGAGAAATATGGGGAGCGCAACAAACTGGGATGGAGTGATAGCAAGATTCAAAAGCCCACTGCAACCTGGCGAAAGTGTTCTTCGAGCAGGCTCAACCAGCAAGGCGAGGGGCTTTGTCTCTCCAGCGGGTGTGTAACATGGCTTCACCTGCCGGGGGAGACAGTGTGAGAAAGGAAGAGGCTAGAGCAACACAGAAACAAACCGCAGTTCAGCTCCATGGATCAGTAACAGTCCCCACCCATCCTTCACAGCAACCACACACAGAGCATTATCATCGAGCAGGAATCCCACTGATTTGGCCAGTCAGTGTGAAGTGTGCGCGTGCGTGCATGGACTAAGAATTGTGAAGGACACAATGCTACACAATATTCCTGCTAAACCCTCTTATAATGAGGCTGCTGTGAGGAAATCTGCTGGTATCAATAGTCTTGTTTTTTTGGGGGGAAGACATTGAAAATGTGTAAGACTCAGAAAAACTCACCTAACTGGGCCCAGGGGACGTTTTAAATCGCAGTGAGCAAATGTTTTACTGGTTACGTGATGCACATCCAGTATTTTCCACATACAGGAAAATTAAAATAAAAAAGCTGGATGTCTGGATTCCCACTGCAGCTTGCTTCTGCCTTAGCTCTGGAGGCATGCTGGTGGACAGGAACGTCTGCAGTACATAACAAGTCTGAGTTAGGTGACACAAAACGTCAGGAGCATTTTCTTCTCAAATAGCTGTTCTTTTAGCTGTTAGCTGTTCCAGCTTCGGTGGTGAGCAACTAATTATTTCACGTTAATGAGAGTCCCCGAAACCAGCACAATAGACTCACAGCCAGAACCCAAAGGGAAATGCGGGAATCTGTTCAATTGCCACACTACTGGACTTCATTAGAACTGGCTGATTCACACACCTGTAGATTGCTCCACAGCCAACACACAGTTCTTTCCTTTCTTACTCTTCAGCATGGAATGAAACCTCTTCTTGTCCCTTGGCAGCCCCCTGCTCTAATCTCTGCACATGTACTGATGTATTTTGCACTTTGGAGATCCAAGTTGTTTGATAAATTATGATGCCATGAATGCCTCTTAATGTCTCCCACACCATACCACTTGAGAAAGGCGTTGGATTGATCCAGATATGCTACCGAATAAGAGCTTAGGTGGAATGAAAACCTGCTGCATTAATATTGTACCACTGAATAAGAATAAGTAGTTTCCACTTCCTGCATATGGACCAGTGGAGTGATGACATTGTAATACATTACAATAGGAATCATGATAATCAACTCTGCGACATTACAGCAAGACTAAACGAAAGTGGTTGTACTAATGTTGTTTCAGTCAAAGCCAAGATTTATTTGCTAGCAGTGCCCACTCACACAGGCCAAGCAGTCCATCCCATTGGTCCCTCCTGAAATGTGAAATGAACAGGTTTCCTCCTAACTTGAAAGCCAGCAGTGGGCTGTCAATTTTCAGACCCGTCAATAGCTGCCAGTTTTCCAATAAGCTTAAACAACACGCTACTACATCCTTGGAAACACATTCATTACACTGGCCACCGCTTAATAACAATCCTGAATCCCACAGAAGGAAACAGTTTACAGATTGCATAATTTTAGGGAAAGAGTTATGGACCATACAGTACTTTAAGATTTGTCAGGGTGTCGGTCCTTGGTAGCACGTTCTTTGCTAAAACATGCATCGCTCGCATATTTACAGATAACCCAATCAACTGCCCTCCAAAAACAGCTTCCCATACCCAGACTCTCTCTTATTCTGCCTCCTCGCTCACTCCTATTGACAAACCTGAGCTTGAAAGAGGTGCTTTGCTTGGCAGGGGGTTTGCTGCCTGGAACTGGGAGCAGTAGGTCCGGGCATGTTGCTCAGGAGAAATGTTTACCTGCTTACACAAACTGATATTTGAACCACTCGATTTTTCTCTGCAGCCAGTTTGGGGTTTAAATGCTCATTACCTTTGGGACCTCAACCTATCCCTCTTCTTCACCTTCACTGGCTATTATTATCTGCAAAGAATACACACATTTGGAACTGGCAAAGCTGGTTCCCAGTCAGAAATCCCCCACTCTTTTGCAGTATCTGCTGCACAACATGCCTAATCTAATACTTCACAGTGCATCTGCAGTCGACACCCGAAATCACTGTGTGGGTTTTAGATCTTTAAATTCTGCTTATTAGACAAATGCAGGTACCACTCTTTAACTGGCATGTCAATTTTTAAAACATCAGAACCGCAACTCATTGTGCTTCAACTGGCCTGTTCCTTCATTACCCTTATCACCACTTCAATATTTAATCAATTAATTCGTGTCTTTTGTATCATTTTATTAATCTACTGTTAATGTGATCTGTATATTCTGCCTTATCGGTCAAATTAGCAATTCGTTTAAGATAAAGCTAAATAAAATGAATTTCTATCAAAAATTGGATGTCTCTTTCTTCCTCATTTGGTTATAGGGTTTTTAAGCAAACTTACTAAGTTGAAACAAATTGCAATTAAAAAAAACCACACAAAGCATGCCATCAAGTTTGTAATCAAAGAAAACAAAATGGAAGTACAGCTTTAGTACAGCTACTTACTAGCATAATCATAGCAAGCAATGGTCCTATGTTTGATACTTGCAATTTAAAGAAAAAACAAAACATTTATCAAACCCCAATTTTCCCTGTGGACAAAATGCCACTGAATTCATTTGCTACAGTTTGGGCAGATTGCCCAGAGTGAAAATAATGGCATATATATTTACTATATGTAGTATTGTAAACCTTAATCTGTATAATTAATTTGGAAATCCCCTGCTAACCTTTACTCACCATTACTGTATTAACATTGTGTTTCTTTTGTTCACCATCATGAAATGACACTCTGTAGTACAAGAAAGCATTAAGAAACTAAATACCATTCATATACAAATCTGTCACATTAAGACAAGCATATCTGCTGCTAATATTACAAAGTGATACAATTCCATTGTGTTTTGGAGGGTTGCTTATTTGATAATAATGTGCGCTGCACAGCACTTATTTAGCACAATTAAAATGGCAGGTGTATGAGTGTCTGAAGGTATTCTTCAGAGACCACACTAATTAGACTATTAAGAAACAGGGATTTCACCAATGTGCCTTCCTGTTTTGGTATCACAGCTGTGCTGACAACTTTGAGAAGTCCAAATATTTTTTCATATTGGTTCATTACAATAAGATCAAGTGTCATCCCAGTCACCGTAATGTGGGTATGGACATATAAGAGAGAGGGTGTGTGATAAATAATGAGCCTGGACTCTCTCCTTCCTCCTTTCATTTGTTTGAGAATACTGCCTTCTCCTGGACTCCAGCTGTAATAGCACTACAACGACAGTGTGTGCCAAGATTTTGATTTTACTGCTTTCGTCAAATGAGTGAGTTTTCCTTTCTTAAAAAATGTACTGTTCTCTACGATGACAAAAATGGCAAAAAATGGCAGTAATTATGAGGCATTTTATTTTTATTATCATAAGTAGCTTTGTCTAGAGAACGTAGTATGCACCATGTTATTTCTCGTGTTACAGCATTCAGTACAAGACGTGTGTGAAGTCCTCGCTTGCAGGCAGTACCAGTGACCATTATTCTGAAACAGAGAGGCAAGCAGGCTCTGGCTTGGAAGCATAACATACACAATGTGACAGATCCCAAAGCCACTGTCTCAACTTAAGAGATTTTTTTTTCTTACTCTCTGTATTGCTTTCTCACCACATCTCCTCTCTGTTTGTCCAGGAAGCTAGCAATGGAGAGACTGCTCATCTGCTTGGTCATGCTCAGCGCCCCAGCCTCTGCCATGCTCTGCCCAAAGAGATGCATGTGTCAGAACCTCATGCCTTCCTACACTGTGCTCTGTGCCAAGACTGGGCTCCTCTTCGTGCCGCCCACCATCGACAAGAGGACAGCGGAGCTGCGGCTCATGGACAATTTCATCACCACTCTGAGGAGAAAGGACTTTGCCAACATGACCAGCCTCATCCACCTGACCCTTTCCAGGAACACCATTAGCCAAATAATTCCCTACACCTTCTCTGACCTCCAGGAGCTACACGCGTTGCACCTGGACAGCAACCGCTTGACCACCCTCAATGACAGCCACTTCCAAGGACTCATCAACCTGCGCCACCTGATCCTCAGCAACAACCAGTTACAGTCCATTGCCGAGGGCTCTTTTGAGGACTTCCTGGAGACCCTGGAAGACTTGGATCTGTCCTACAACAACCTGGTGGACATTCCCTGGGATACCATCAGCAGGCTGGTCAGTGTCAACACCCTCAGCCTGGATCACAACCTCATTGAGTTCGTCCCCGAGGGGATCTTCTCCAACCTCCACAAGCTGGCCCGCTTGGACATGACCTCCAACAAGCTCAAGAAGATTCCTCCCGATCCCCTCTTCCTCAGGATTCCCGTTTACGCCAAAACAAAGGGATCCCCCCTGTCTGCTCTGGTGCTCAGCTTCGGGGGGAATCCTTTGCACTGCAACTGCGAGCTGGTGTGGCTCCGGAGGCTGACCAGGGAAGACGACCTGGAGACTTGCGCCTCGCCGCAGGAGCTGATGGGGAAATACTTCTGGACCATCAAGGAGGAGGAGTTCATCTGCGAACCACCCATGATAACCAGGCACACCTCCAAGATGTTTGTCATGGAAGGCCAGGAGGTGAGTCTGAGGTGCAAATCCATTGGGGACCCAGAGCCGACCATTCACTGGGTCAGTCCCGAAGGCAAGCTGATTGCCAACACCACCAGGACCACCTGCTACGAGAACGGGACCCTGGACATCCTCACCACCACCATCAAGGACTCCGGCATCTTCACCTGCATTGCCTCCAACGCGGCCGGAGAGTCCACTGCCCCCGTGGAGCTCATCGTCAACCCTTTTCCCTATTTCAACCCCAAAATCGAACCTGAGCCGGGACCCTCAGACTTCCCCACATCCATTAAATCCAATGTGACCAACTCCAGGCAGGACCAGAGGGTCATGGTGACCGAGGTGACGTCTTCGTCAGCCACCATCAAGTGGAACCCCCAGAACCACATTCCAGGGATACGGATGTATCAGATTCAGTACAATAGCTCCTTAGACCGAATCCTCATCTACAGGTGAGACAGCTCTTCATCATTTGGACAGAAGTGAACAGATGAACAAAGGTTGACTGGAGAGCATTGGTGCACTAAGTTTCCTGTGCATGCACTGTTGGGTTACAGCAACCACGTGACACTAGAGAGGTTCTGATCACAACAAAAAAGTAACTGCCAAAAAGTCAATATTTTGTTCCATTTTCTCCCAAGAAGTACTAATAAGTCAAAACAAACTCACAACTTTTGCTTCTCATTCCGTTGTAACTTTTCCCCGAGTAAACATCCTTCATTTGAACACTGAATAATTCTAATGCAGAGTTTTTAGCAGTTTTAGTGAGAGTGTAAACTCCTAATACTATATCCTAGACATAGGCCTCAAGCACTGCTGCAGGGAGAGAAATGCACTCTGTTGCTTTGCAGGTGAAAAGTTTGGAATAAATAAGTGAGCATACTACAGACTGACAAGGTATTCTGAGTCCAACCAGAATGTTACTGGAATTCAGAGATCATCTGTATTCAAGTTAGGACACCAGACAGTCAAAAACATCAAACACTTGAGTCATCTTTGGTATGTGTTGCCTTTCAGTCAAAATTCAAGGGCTCTTTTTCAATTCTCTTTGCTTTAGCGGGCATACAGCTTTTCAGTGTCGTGGGTTACCATAACAATCTGATCCTGCTATAGCCCCTGCTATGAGTTTAATGTAGAGGAAAAAAGGGCCAGCGTACCACTTTCATTACTGTCATTATTCATACTGACACGATATTACAGAACAAATGCACGCTCGCTGTAATACCTGACATCTGTTCTGGGTCCAAATGTTCACTAACGTGTAGGAAGATAGGAAGAGCATAAAAAAGACTACAAAAGAGAGGAATTCACTCCTGCACGTTTGATCAGACGTGACTTGCTGATGTGAGCCATTTCGCGAAAGATTCAAAGAGACTAATCTTCAACAGCATGGCAGGGTATTTGTTTTTTCCAGACATCTGCAACCCTTTGTGTAAAGCAATGTCTCATTATTAAATGTCTTAAATGGGGAATGAACATTTATCTAAACACAAACCTAAAAAATCTAAACACAAACCCAAAGATCGTTAAAATCCTATCGTAAAAGAAACAGAAATACACATTTCTTCAACCACAGCAGCCCTGTTGTTTCTCTCCCAGAGCTGCGACAGTCTTGAAAAGCAAGGAACTGTATCCTCATTCTGTTGCCTCTCCCCTCCACACAGCCGTTATACAGAAATGTTTAAAAATACCCTTCAGGTCACACAGCTCCACCTGGGATCTGGAAAAAGACCTTGTCTTTTTTTTATTTTCCAGCGAGGGGGTGGACTGCAGGCAGTTGAATACATCACATGAAGTTAGGCTTGAGCATTTCAGATTAGACAAATCCCTCTTCCTCTTTGTGATTCTGACATTTTTGAAAGCAGTTAATTAACTTGCTGCAAAAGTAGTCAACTTGTCCACTTTTTCATTCTGGGGGAGCTGTAGAATTGATCTCAGACCTGTTGTACTGATTGCATTCGCTACTTTCAGAAAACAGAAAAAAAGGTACTTATCCATCTTTCAATTAAAGACAATAAGAAATAGTACTGTTGCAATTCTACACTACTACAGACTGTAATAATATAATTATCCTCCAGCTTATCCCCAAGGGCAATCTAAAACAGCCACTTAAGAAATCTAATTTCCTTTAATTATGCTAAAAGCAGCACACAAAAGTCAAAAGGATTCGTTTGAGGAAATTAATGCAATCAAAACTGTGCTTCATAATCAATTAAAAATATATACAATCCTTAGAGGCTGTTGGATACCAGAAAAGGCCACTGCTGTTTATTTTTTGTTGTTAGAGAAGCTTGGAGAGGAAAGCTTGTCCCTGACAGATATACCCAAACCAGCCTACATCTTTCTTTTGCTCACAGTGAGCAGCAAATTAATTAGCTCTTTGCCTCTATGTTCCAAGCTACCCATTGGTGACAAGCTAGTGAGCAGTAGTAATTATGCCCCCGCCACTAACTCTGCTAGACAGCTGGATGGCTGATTGCAAAAAGTTCCTTGACACCATGTGACAGCTTCCACAGTGCAGCAACACTGATCTGAAGAGCTGCCACACTCAGGGTCAAGGCGAAACGTGTCAGGCCCCCGCACTCCTCTACAAGCATGCCTTCATTAAGTTATTTTTTGGTTCAATCTTAAAATGCTGTTAATAGGGGGTTCAATACAAGCCGACCCTGAAGCTGCACTGAAGTCCAAAAGCTTTCTGCAGCACTAGCTGGAATATGATCAGTCTTGCCCACAGCTAATTGATTAACTGATTGATCAAACCAGCCGTAGGCCATGTCAGATGCTGCATCTTTGAGATTGTTCTCTTCCACTCATGTCAGACTTAACCTAGCGGCTGCAGGGAGGCGTCACAGAAAAGTTCACATAGGGATCTACTACCATGAAAATATGCAGCTGGCCAAAAAGTCAGGATCTGTGCCATCAGCTACTGTATATTTACACTGTCACCAGACGAAGGACTGCTGAGCTGTCACTTACTTGCTGAGGAAGAGTTTGAAGAGCCCAAAAAATCAATCTTGGCTCACAGGGAAGGCTGTGAAAAGATAGGGCCACTCATCAAAGTGTACTGAAAACCAGGTCTGTGGCCTGCTATCATACAGTGACCCACAGTGAAAAGTTTACACCAGCAAAGTTCAATGTTCGAGTTCAATTTCACTCAACGTGGGTGATAACGTTCCTTCTTATTGCTAACATGTTCGGTCTGGGGTACCCAGACACAGGAGAGGAAGAAAACTCTCCAGCAAAATGTATTCACTGCAGGAGATCTCAAGCAAAAGCCGGATTTCTTATTGTGAAGTCTGTGCAAACACATTCCACCACTAAATAGATGTGCTTTCTCATGAGGCTTCCATTGAACAGACAGTGGAGGTGAGAAACGACAGCTGTCAGATACTATATTGGTTCTTTGTTTACATGAAAGTGAAACCGGCTAAAATCTTTGAAGAATAAAGAATGGTACATTAACCCCTATTTCTCTTTTCTTGTTTTTAGACCATGGTCCAACTTAGATAATAATTTTCATGTTCTTGAATACTTTGCCAAATATTGAGGAGTCTGCCTACTGAGATTTCTGATTCTGCCTGTTTTCTATAACCGCCTTGCCATTTACTTTCAAAGTGTTGATAAATAAGGCCCGTTGAACTTCAGGGACCAGAAAAGCAAACAGGGAAAACAACTGCTGTAGGCTGCAGAAAGCATATCAACAGTTCACGTGCCAAGTCCCCTGGGTAAGACGCAGCAAACACAGCACACAGCACACAGCACACAGCCTCAGGTGGATGTCTTGTGAGGATCAAGCCAGAAGAGCCTCCCACTACATGATCAGCAAGTCAGACTTGCTAAAACCCTGAATGAGCAAACAAAGCACGTTTTCAGGCAATGAATCATGCATTCCTTCACCTGCTTAATAATCCAATAGAAAACTCCTCCTGCTGGTCACTTATGAAAGTTCACCACGGTAAACTTGCTCCACATTGTTTGCAGTTTTCTCAAGGTTTTAACCCACACATTTAGTTTGCTTCAGCACCGTTAGTCATGGTTTGCATCAAGATTTACCATGTATTTCCCATGCTTTCACTGTGTTTAACTGAACATTACTCTGTTTTTACCTTAACGGCTTCTTAGAGTACAGCTTCTTTATGTTCTAACCATGCCGCTCCTAATATTCCAAAGTCTGCTTTGCTTTTCTCAAGTCCAGAAGCTCTGGGCATTCGCCATAGATCCTAGATCCACATCTGTATGCAGCCAAAGCACCTTGGGTTGCAATGTGCCTTTCTAGAGGCCAAGAAGTCTCGTCTCTAGTCTTTGCATAAGAACAGTGTGGGTGATTTCCCACCAGCTCAGAGCTGCTTTTTCTTGCAAGAATCAATTTTTGTCTATTTTTTATTTAGTTATAATCTATTTTTATTTTAGTTTGCATGAATCACCTTATGTATCTGTATCCAGGGTGGACCAACCTGGGCCTCAGAGAGCCACAGCAGCATGTTTTGGGGTCGCTCTTATATCATCAGTTTTTAAGAATTTGGATCTGTTTCATTTCTGCCCATTCAAGCCCTACGAAGTACTGTAGATGGCGTGAAATGAAAATACCACCATCCTGTCCTTCTCAGGGAGCACAGATGGACAATCCTGACGTAACTGAATCATTTGACTTCCTCAATTGATCAAAGCTCACTTGCACCAGGTTCTTACAAACTGATGATAGAAGAGGGATCATAACACATGCTGGAAATCCAGGACCAGGTGTGGTGACCTCCAATCTGGGGAAAGTGTAAACTCGGGTATTGACTGACCGTTGCCTTGCTCTTTTGCTCAGAATGATCCCTGCCTCCGGCAATCTGTTCCTGCTCAGTGACCTGGCCTCCTCGCGGGACTACGATCTGTGCGTGCTGGCCGTGTACGACGACGGGATCACCTCCCTGACCGCCACCAAGCTGGTTGGCTGTGTGGCCTTCACCACTGAGAAGGAGTACAGGCAGTGCCGCTCCATCCATGACCAGTTCCTGGGCGGCACCATGATCATCATCATTGGGGGCATCATCGTGGCCTCTGTGCTGGTCTTTATCTTCATCCTGCTCATGAAGTACAAGGTGTACAACAACCACTACAAGCAGAAGCAGGCCAAGGTCAGCAACGTCTGCTCCCAGACCAACGGCAGCCATGGGGGAGGGTCCTCCTCTTCCTCGGGCAAACTGGCGGAGAAATATGACGTTCAGACTCAGGAGAGCTACGGCGGCACCCTCAAAGGCACCACGGTGGTGGACTTGAACCCCAATTACGGGAAAGCAGTTACTGAGGACGACGACGTATCTCAATAACACAAGGAGATCTGTTGGTGCTCAGTTTCCTGCTGCCTTACGAAGGATTATCGGGTGTCCAAGGTGAGGTCTGTGCTGACGCAAGACTTTTGAAAGACCGAGAGCCGAGCTCACATGCTGACCTGTAAATGAAACAGATCAGAGCGGGAATCGGTTTTGCATCCTCCACAAGGGACAGCTCCCACAGAAGAAACAAGCAACAGCCCTATTTCCATGCTCCATCAGTCTTGTAACATGAGACGAAGGGAATGGTCCCAGGACACAATCTCTGTGTGATTTAGTTATTCAAATCTGCCAAGTGATTGAAATAGTAACAAAATATTAGTTGATTTTCCATCAGATCAAAATAATTCAGATTCTGCTAGGTTGCTCTCCTGGGAGAGATGATTCGCCCTGCACTGACAATGCACAGCTGCAGTGATTCATCCCAGAGGTGTCTCTTAAGTCTTTTAACATTGATTTGCCTGAAAAATTGTAGCATCCTGCTTTGGGCTCTTCAAGCACTATAAAAGGGTGGATTATATAAATGACGATAAATGAAGGCATAATCAGGTATTCTACTGAATTCTAAAAATTCTGTTTTTTTCTTTAAATATGAGTCATGTCAAGCCTGAAGTGAATTTTGAAGATCGGCCCTTGCCGAGTTTACCAACACTTCACGAGGCAGGACAAATGCACATCTATTTCTGCATACTGTCGTTCCAAAGCTTTTCCACCAAAGCAAGAGCTTTTATGCTCTGCAATAACATTTTTTAAAGCATCAGGCATAAGAAGAGCTCCTCTCTACTTGGGATATCTAAAAATAAAAAAGTTTTTTTTTAAATCCAGCAACTGTTCCTCAGTTAATGTATCCAAAACCACTTCAGTCCTTTCAACAGGTTCATCTTGCAGTGTGACCAACAGTGATGCTGGTACATAAGATACTGTTTCTGTTTCCTAATAGGAATGAAACTCAGGCTTGCTCCCTAAATTCATGAATCTTGTGATTTTACTTTTTTAAGAGGTAATAATTTCCCTATTGTTAAAAGGGAGTGAAACCCTGCTGTAATGGGGAGTCAAAAAAGACAACTATAAAAGATAAAAAGCTATTTATTTATAAAGCTATTTGCCATATCGCCCTGCCACTCACAGCTGGCAACCCACTCAAGCTCAGCAGGTGTGAGCCTGGTCAGTACCTGGTTGGGAGGCCTCCTGGGAAAAACCAAGGTTGCTGCTGGAAGAGGTGTTAGTGGGGCCAGCAGGGGGCGCTCAGTCTGCAGTCTGGGTGGGTCCTGATGCTCCAGTACTGTAAAAAGGTGTTGTCTTCTGGATTAGATGTAAAACCAAGGTCCTCACTGCACTCATTAAGAATCCCAGGGCCTTTTTCAAAAAGAGTAGGAGTGTAACCCCGGCATCCTGACCAAGTTTCCCCCTGACCTTTACCGGTCACGGCCTCCTAATAATCCCCATCTTTGAATTGGATCCATCACTCTGCTCTCCTCCCCACTGAGATCTCATGAAATTTAGCACTGAGTCTCTGAATGCAAGGGATGTCACACATGACATATCCTTTGTGACAGTGGGGGAAAAAAAACTTTTCCAAAAAAGTACTGTGACACATGAGAGAAAGCTGCAGATCTGAAAAGCAAATTTGTTTCCAAGTGTGAAAGAAAGGGGAAACAGAAAAGACTAGAACAAGGTGAGAGAATACATTAAATCAGACTCCTTTCTCAAACTCCTGCATTCTGCTGAATCAATAAGTTGAGATATAGCATCAAATTCAGTTAGTGCATAATTGTCATAAAGGAGTGATGTTATGATTAGTTTAAGTACTTATTATTGCAAATATCCAAATGCAGGATAAAAATATCTATCTTTTGATCTGATCTCTATCTTTGATCTATATCTTCCATCCATTCATTTTCTAACCACTTCTTCCAGTACATGGTTGTGTGGGAGCCTGAGTCTATCCCAGCAAGCAATGGGCTAAGACAAGGTACACACTGGACGGGACACCAGTCCATCCCAGGGCAGACACGCACACCGAAACTTAATCTTCCCTTTTATTAATTAGTTAATTACAGAGTTACTTAAGCGTATGTCATTGTTGAAGCTGACTTAAGTTCATAACAGTTGCAGAACTGTTCAAATATGTTGTGGAAGTTATATAGGGTAGAGTGGTACAAAAAGGGTTTTAAGTGCAACACGCTGCAAATGTTGACAAGGATATATATTGTGGCGGCATTATAGTCCCTTATTATAATTTCAAATAGTGCTTTTAACAGCAATCAATTCAAAGTGCTTTACAAAACTTACAAAGCATAATGCACACAATGAAACTGAAGAAAGCCAATGTAGATACAGAAGATAAACATCAAAAGGAGCGTCTGAAAAGGGTTTCAGGCTGCTGAATTTAAAAGAACCCAGTGCTGGCCCAGATGAGCGAGGCTCATATGCAGAGAAGTAATCATGTAACTTCGCCATACAGGACAGCCAAGCCAAGCAGCACCTTGAATGTGAGCACTAACTATTTGAACATCACCTCGAAACTTGACTATGACACAATAAGGGGATCCTAGGCAGGCATGATATCATCTCTTTCCCCCAAACCAGACAGGACTCAAGATCCTGAATTCTGAGTATATTTTAACTAGATGTGCAGTAGAAACCTCTTACAAGCAATGGCTGCACAGTAGTCAATCGTCAAACAAAAGAGGTTGACATGCAAGTATTAGATGACTGACAGACAAGTTGGTTTTTCAGCTACAGACACAGACAACACAGGACACAGCCTGGCCATTTTTCTCACACCGAAAAACAATGTCTTGACGAACCTCTGCGCACAAAGGTCAAAAGTTAAACCAGTAAAATTCTTCATCAGGGCCATTAATTGACAAGGTTCCTGCTCTGGTACTTATGTTACTAAACTCCTCCGAACTGTACAAGACCCCATCCTTATCACGAATAAGATGCATCAAAATGAAAACTGTATCAGCCCAGTCTTTATATGAAAACTGAAACTGCTATCTGGAGTTTAGTATTTAACCTGCCTAGAAAAGGTAATGCAGACCAAGCATTTTTAGCATTCAGAATTCGATTGTGTGGTTGGTGCTCACTTCGATATCAGGGCTGAAGGCCTTTGTGTTTTGTCTGTTTGTTTCTTTCAGATCCTCATGCAACTCAGCCAAGTTGACTGAGCTCACAGAAGTGAAGATGAAGCGGTAGGTGTGAATATAGAGTGGGGTGGAATGCGCTTGTGTTACTAAAATATTGGGACCATGCACATTACCTGCTATAAAGTATTAGAAAAAAAAATCACAGAAATAGTACTCCAGAGAGCGGGGCTCTGTTCTTGAGTGGTCTGTAACAGCACTTGCCATTTACAGTTAACAGCATCCAGCTAAATATTAATCTATAAAATCTAATGGAATAGGAGTTTGGCTAAAACTGCACCAGCATTGATTATTCCATTGCCTGGACTAAACTGTAGAGGACTGCATCTCAATCGTCATGCAATTGTGTAGATTTAATAAAAGAATTGTAACAGAATGAATAGCAGCTAAACGTAGGTTCAGGTATTATCAAAACATTGATCCGCATAGCAACCACAAATTAGAAACAAATGGGTGTCACACCCTCTGCAGCCAGAGGGCGCTCCTTCTCTGTCCTGTCCCTAGTTTCCGGTCTGTTGTCCTTCCGGTCCCTCTCTTTCCCTTGGGCTATATATTTCCGGGTTTTGCACTCTGTCCTCGCTCAGCATTGACGTTCGGATGTCCTGAGACCCGCCTAGCACCAGGGCGCCCCATGTCCGCTCCCTGAGGGCATAGGTTTCTATACGGCATTCCTGAACTCTTTGCACTAATGAGCCCGGGCCTTTTTCCCGTCTCGCCGCTACGCATATGGGTCTTTTCCGCTCTCCTGCTCCCCACGGTTAGTCCCTTTGGACGTCCGTGACAATGGGTTGATTTTCATTGGTTAGATGTCTAACGAAATAGGATTCCTAATTAAAAGCTGGTATCTAGTTTTATGGTGGGCAAGTTGTAACTGGCAGGTGGATCGAAGTTTTGAATGAATTCCAGCCTTCGTGTTTTTGAGACCTATTTAATCTGATGACATCCAAAAAGTTAAAGAACAAATGTTTGTCTGTCCCCAGGTGAGAGTCCTGGAAAGGATAAAGAAGATTGCAGGATGAGAATAAAACGTTTCTTCCGGACCTCTGGGTTAGAGACAGAGGCTGTCTTACCCCACACACCCCTGCCTTCTGCTCTCATGAAACTCCTCCACCCCTACAGATGCGGCAACCCAACACATCACCAATGTTCCGGTGACTGCCGATCTTTTCCACTGCATTCCAAACACAAGCAGCAAAAAATAAAGAAAAGCATCCCACCTTCAGGAATACACCTCCTTCTCATCTCTCTGTCCGCGCTGAGGAAGACGTAGATGGAATAGGATATAGTTTTGATGCTGGTCTGGGCTGGCCTGGCTGGAGTCCTTCTGTTGTCAAGCCATTATGCAAAGGCTACAAACTGAATGCCAACCCAAGAACAGCTAAGAGCTGTGGATCAGGATAACTAACTTGGCCAAGAAAAGGATCTAAAATCTACTTGTGAATCACATTCAAGTGCACATGCACTGAAGAGGCTCTGGAAGAGCATTTTACAGTGTTGCACAAAGTGAATTTAGGGCACTTTATATGGTTTGATTGTTTTTTGTCAAGGTCGCTATCACACAAACAGAAGAAAGGAATAATAAAGGTTTCTGTGGGGCAAATGGTTTTGAGCAGCTCCACCCCAGACTTATAAATGTGGAACATGTATGAAGTTTCATCTGAAGTGCGGCTGTCGAAAAAAAAAAGTCCCACAGCTTTGTTTACCAACCAACCAACAAAGACTTTTTTTGTGAAAATGAACAATTGGACCCAAGCACTTTGTGAAACAAGCAGAAATGTACATACAGGGGCACCGGACTGGGGCATTAAACTGTGTTGCTTGTTCTGACTTTGAATTGTCAGTCTGACCCTTTTACAAGAAGCCACAGATGCAAATGTAACAAAAAACACAATTTTCTACATACTGACAGGCAACCAGATACAATATGGACAGAAGACAGTGACATTTTTTAAGACATTGACTGTGTAAGTATGTGGATGTGAATTACACCTTTGACCATTTCTGATTTGGTACAGTATCTGTATTTTTTCTTTCAATTATAAAACAATAACAATCACAGATTGAATTTTATGCTTTCATAGGTATAAGATGTGGATTTATATAGAATAAAATATTTTTCTATAGCCGAGTTGTTACAAGCCTGCTTTGCTTTGATGTCGTGATCAGGGAAAGAAGGTGACAGACACGCGCGGGTGCATTTTAGGCCTTCACGCTTGCGCTGTCTGCAAACTAAGCAGCCACGCATTTGAGATCAGGACTTGCTGGAGTTGCTTTATCTCTTTACAGTGTAGGGTAAAAATCCACTGGAGACCTTTTTGCTGAGCAGAAAAGGAGTTTATTGCATATTTGGCCAAAGGGAAGCAACCTCCTTGAGATTAGGAAGATGGTTCCAACTAGAAAGGTTACAGCTGCCCTTTTATACACTGACTTGATAAGGAATATAAAGAGCTTAAGTCTCAAAAAAGAAATTCCTTCAGTCTTAATTAATTTCTATTGGTTAAGCAAACTTCTGCGTTAATCCGAAGATGTCTACGTAACTAAGCTATATCGGCGTTTTCTTCAAACAGGTAGTTATAATTGGCCTTCTACGCAATATAATTCTTTGGGTTTCTTAAAACAAGCATTATTTGTGTCTGCAGGCCCCTAGGCTTATCAGCAGCAGATACTGAAATGTTGCAGCTGGCATTTTTGCTGAGCAGAGACAGAATTTTGAACCCTTCACAGCATATGAAGATAGGTAAATAATAATATTAATAATTCACTCAAAGCACTTTGCAGGTAATGAGGACTTCCTCCACCACTGTCAGTGTGTAGCATCACCTGGACTAGGCGACAGCAGCCAAAGGGCACCAGTACTCTCCCCACACACCAGCTCTCAGTGGGAGGAGAGCAGAGTGATGAAGCCAGTTCAGAGATGGGGGTTATTAGAAGGCCATGACTGGTAAAGGCCAGGGGGAAATTTGGCCAGGGCACCAGGGTAACACCCCTACTCTTTTCAAGGAATGCCCTGGGATTTTCAATGGCCAAGGAGAGTCAGGACCTCATTTTACATCTAATCTGAAGGATGGCACCTTTTTACAGTATAGTGTCCCCATTACTATAATGGACCACACATGCCACTGGGTGAGCTCCCCCTGTTGGTCCCACTAACCTCTTCCAGAGGAACCTCAACTTTCCCAGGAGCTCCCCTACCATGAAGCTGCCAGCAAGGCTAACACCTGCTGAGCTTCAGTCGGCTGCCAGCTCTGAAATGCATGTCAGCCTCCTTAGCACTAGAATTCGCAATAACAGGGAAATGCCCCAATGAAGAAACAAGGTAAAAATAAAAAGTACACCTGTTTAAAATTCTGAAATATCAGTGGTGCCCTGGATTTCGTTGGCATAAGCAAATTTTATACAATACATTAAGGACATATGAAATAAAAAGCTTGTACATTTATGATAGAAATGCAGGAACAGTTTTGACTGCAAAAAATAGGAACAATTTTGATTTTTTTAAAATATTTGAAAAGATCCAAAAGCATTAGTATATATATATATATTTCTCATATAATACTTTTGAGCTGAAAAAACATAATTGGTCGTTTAATAGTACTTCGGTATTAATGGACACACGTTTCCGCTTTATTAGTCAATTAAACAAGGAGTTTAGTGTAGTTGATTACGTTTGCTGCTCCAGAAAAAAAACTGATTAAAATTATTGCAATCGCCTAGTCTATCCACTAGATGGCGACAGTGGCTTTACAGAGAGCCGGCAGCTCCACAGCGCAACACCTATGTGACCGATCCGCCCAACGCAGCAGTATTTGAGGGAAGTGCTCGTGTTGAACAGATGCAAAAAGAAGAACCGAATGGGTGTACTGTGATTTTCGTGGATGCAAGCTCTTATTTTGTAAAGACAAATTTGGACAATTAGAACACCGCCTAAAATGCATAACAGATAGAATTGCATACATTAGAAAATAAATCTTAAATAAAAGCGTCTTGCGCGGATCTGAATGAAGGTGCCCAGCCATACCGCCGAAGCAGACACCCTTAGCTAATTTCAAGAAACCTGATGAGATCACCGGATAGGCTCCTTTAGGTTCTTCAACTCCGAGAGATCCAGGCGTACGTTTCAGTCTGATGTCCTGCTGTTTGCAGTCATAGCATAAGCGCCGAAGTGACGAGGGGAATGTTTGCATATTAATGTTAAACGGCAAGGCTCCGACTTTTAAGAAATACATTTTATTAATAAAAATGTTTTTTCGCCGGCTGTATCAGAACATTGGTCCATTTGTGCAATCCTAGAGAAGAGCAGGTCTTTACACCTGATGGCAGAGACGCAGCACATCTGACATCAGTATTTCACCCCTGAGTAATTCAGTGCTCCAGTGCTGAGGGCTTCACAGCAGCAGATGGCAGTGGAATGCATCCCGTCTGCAGAGCTTTCACCTGTCGTGCACTTTAGAGATCAGCAACTTATGGAGAAGAAGAGACCAAGTTTCTTTTTTTTCCCAGAATGTGATAAACAAATGACTAGAAACAAATACACTACTGTGATGCCGGTAATTATAAAGCCATGACAATTTTCCCATTGTGAACTCTGCAGCAGGGATTCCCCTAGTACTTTCTTAGGTACTTGTGGAATGCTTGAAAGCCAATTCTTCTTTCTCCTGAAAAGTCCAGACTGACAACAAGGCAGAAAAGACAAAACCATGTCACTGGTGCATAGAGCTCTGCTGCTCGGCTACAGAGGGATCAGCTCCAGACCTGCATCTGATGGGGGAAATCTCTTACTTGCCATTTCCTGAGTCAGCAAATCCTCACAACTCCACAAATTAAAACCAAAAAGAAAGTGAAAGATTCGTCTGGGAATGAGCTTTTGGATTTACCACACCAGGCGGGAGCCAGGTCATGTGTGATCCATCGCACATGAATTGAATTGAGTCACCAGCAGTCCGTTCCTGCACCTGGAATTTATCAAGGGAAAAAAAACTAGCAACGACGATGACTCTCACCATGAAATAAAGACACTGAGACCGTGCACTAGTGCTTTAGGAGTAGTTATATAATACTCTTCCAGCAGGTTGGCACCTTGTTAACAACTAAATATTGTTAAAACCATATAACACTAGGATCATCTAATCCTTGGCTTTAAAGAACACGCTGTTCCCAGTAGCTGGTAGAACTAAATCTTTTTAGTCTCAAACACGCAGAAAATTGCAGAAGACCTTCGCCTGTGAACTTCTTTAAAATAAACAGTGAAACACGAACCAGGGCACACAACTGGAAAGTACGAGGAAGTGCTGTTAAAACTGAGAACAGCAGGCACTTTTGTACGCAAAGGGCTGTGGGAGTGTGGAACAAGCAACCTTGTGACATTGTCAGAGCTCATGTCCTGACGTCTTTCCAAACCCAGCTAGGTGAGACCTTAAATTAGCTACTAGTAACCAAACGATCTAGTAAGGCAAAAGAGCTTGCACTCATCTTGAGTCATTATGATTTCACAGGGAAACATGGTTTTAAGTCTTTGCAAATGTATCATGTAACAAAATCGGGTGTTTACAAGTACCAGTAATTCACTGTATTTTATTTACTGACAGTTCTATTTAGAGAAAGAAACAATGAAAAATAAAAACTCTTTTTAATGCTATTGCAAATGTTAAAAAAGTCAACCAAAGACTGGATTAGTGTACTGCACAAGCTGGGGGGGTCTAAATATTCTACATACTATGAAATGTGCAGCCTACAGGGAAGATACATTTACACACATGCCGGATGCTTTCATTTTAACACTGAACCATGTAAGGCCTTCACACTCGAGACAAGCATACTAACCCAGCAGAGATGATCTGCACCTTTTCCCACGGGGAAAATCCGACATTGTGATCAACACTTCACTGAACCTGCCAAACAGAAGACAGCAGGATGTGAAAAATGCCCCCAAACGCTGGGACACAGAGCCCTACTGCGACTAGCAGGCCTGAAGAATTGCTGTGAAATTCCAAGAACAAGATGGAGGTGATACATTTGCAATTCTATTCCGTTGCCTGTCTTGGTGCATGACTGCGGGCCCAAGGCTGAACGTCTATTGCCATAGCTACACACCTCCAGCTTAGCATTTTGATCCGGAGGGGCGCAACGTCTTCTAGAAACCCTCTTCTAAGAACTCAAACTCTCTCATAATTAAAAAAGACAAAAAAGAGGAATTGAAGTGACCAGAGTGTAATGAAGGCCAGGGGCAGGTCCAGAAATAATTACCAGGCGGGTTTAACATGCGAGGCATGGATGACACAGTGGATATTGCGGTTCAGCATGTTCTGATGCTTGCTTCTCAATCCACTGATGTAGATAATCCTTGAATTAAGTGTTGTAGAATTTTAAATAGCAACACAGGTTGTCAAGAGGAACTATAAAGTCTGCAAACAATGGAGTCTCTTAAGCTTCCACCAGGTCTAAGGATTTAACCACCCACTGCTGAAATCCACCTGTGCATAATATCCTTCATTTGTAATATTTCAGGTTTCTTTGGTCTCCAAGGCGAGATCAGTGATTTCATTCACCTGATTTCCTTCTCAGCCTAGGAAAACATCTCTACATAACATAAAACACAAATAACATCAAGGCGGAAGCCTAAATCTGGAAATCAAAGGGTTAATGATGACAAACACACTATTTTCAGACTGAAAACAGCTGCATGACAGTATAGAATCAACACCAGCCATGGTGGGAGAATTTTGTACAGGATGATTTTATTTTTGCTGTACAAAACCTGCTGTAATGAAGACTGAAGGCTCTTAAGAGCATTTCCTGTAATATTTAACCTTTGACCTCCGAGGGTCAGAGCCTTCATAAAGGTGGCTGGCTGGCTTCTCTATTGCCATAAAGTGTGTGGGTCAAGTCATTCCTACAGTGCGTCGTAATTATTTCCTGAATGCTCCCTCGTGACCCTGTATTGGAAAAAGCAGTTAGAAGATTGGTGAGTGGATGTTGTGAGCAGGAATGGGGGAGATAAAGTTAGCTTCCTTATTTTATTTTCCCCAACGCACATCCCAGGTTTATTGGATATCTTTTGACATTCGCCAGAGAACTCAATCTGCCTGTTCGGGATGTTCCACTGGCGGGCAGTGAAGGCAGAATCTGTAGGTTAGTTGTAAAAGACAGTATCACCCTGCAGATCACAGCTGGCAGCCCACTGGAGCCCAGCAGGTGTGAGCCTGGCCAGTACCTGCATGGGAGACTACTGGGAAAGCTGAGGCTGTTGCTGGAAGAGGTGTTAGTGAGGCCAGTAGGGGGCGCTCACTCTGTGGTATGTGTGGGTCCTAATGCCCCAGTATAGTTACAGGAATACTTAACTTAACTAATACTTAAAACCGAGGTCCTGACTGTCTGTGGGCATTAAAAATCCCAGGACGTTTCTCGAAAAACAGTAGGGGTGTTACCCCGGTGTTCTGGCCAAATTTCCCATTGGCCTTTACCAACCGTGGCCTCCTAATCATCCCCATCTCTGAACTGGCTTCATTACACTGCTCTCCTCCCCACTGAGAGCTGGTGTGTGGCACACTCTGGCTGCCATCATATCATCCAGGTGGGCCTGCACACTGGTGGTGGAGGGGAGTCCCATTACCTGTAAAGTGCCTTGAGTAGAGTTTCTAGAAAAGTGCTATATAAGTGTGAGGAATTATTATTATTATTATTATTATTATTATTATTATTATTATTATTATTATTATTATTATTAAAGTTGGCATAACATGGGATGGCAGAAACCTACCTGGGCGGCTCTTCACTGGGAAGCCGCCAGGATCTTTCAGAAAAGGGGAGAGAAATAAAAGAAAAGAGCAGTAGGTGTACCGTTTCCTCGTGGTTTCCTTTCAAACCGCTCGTAGCCACTGTCGTTTGAGAACAAGTTCCAACATTAACATTTCATTTCACCTTTCGGTCTTTCAGATTGTCTGGCTGTCTAGCTGGCCTCAAACCAGTTTTCCTTTAATGCTGAAAAACAGCCACACGTGGTTGGACCACTTGCAGTGTTGATGAATTAATTGCAGAGCCGTTTGGATTCTGCAGCCGGTAGCAAAGATGGGGCTTTTAAAGCTGGGAAAGGAGCCTCTTGAACATCAAAAAAGAAACCTGTTGATTAACACAATGCAGATTTGGTCAGAAATGGAAAAAACGCAGCATTGTAGAACTCCCTTCTTCAGCATTTCCCTATAGCCAGTGTCTGCAACAGTTCCAGGCTCACTAAAGCAGGCGGTGAAACAGCAGCAGAGCTCCCGTTTTTATCACCCGATTTTCCACTAATGCAGATGGTGTTTCTTTAGAGGTTGTTAGAATGACTGACTGGGGTGTTTAACACTTAAACAATTGGACAAACACTTGTCATGATCCCTGGAAAGAAGAGAGAAGCTAGAAAAGAGAGCAGAACGCAGTCACTCACTAACACCCAGGATCTGAGGTTGCATTTGTTGGTCCTTATTAACTAAACAAAGTGGAATGACTGGACAACTAAGACGTAGGGGAATCAATACACAACCTCTTCCAAGTCAATCACTTCTTGAGCTTCCCCTAGAAAACTAATCCCAAATGGGTGAATGATCACGTCCCATACTTAGATAATTGCTTTCTGTGAGTATTATTAAAGTTTAAGGAACCCTACGAGACAGTTTACAAGACAATATTGGTAGCACAGAAGACGACGAAGTATTTCAATAGCCCCGAGAGCAGATTTAGGTTATTTGCCTGCGAAAACTCAAACTGGAATTCAATAAATCCATGTCTCGTTTCCTTTGTGCTCCAGGGAAAAACGTTATTGTCAGTAACTCTGAGGATGCCTCCAGCTTTTACTCCATATTGGTTTTAACCCAATATATCAGCATGCCTTTCTGCTTCAGTCACAGTCTTTAATAATTAAATGCATATTTGTCGCATGCTTACTGCCAATACATCCAGTCTATCTGAGCCCACTGCCCACCATATGATCTGACAATGAATCATTCTCACGGAGATTCCTGTTGCCAATGAATGTGTTTTTGACCATGTATTCAAACTGTAGCAAAACTATTTGCTGTAATTCTCACTCACTCAACTTAAAGGGTTGTGTGTTTTGGGCACTCACTACTTCTAGCACAGGTGAAAACTGAAGCCCGCTTGGAATTCCCACATTTTGATCTACTGGCAAACGCCCGGCACCCGAATGAGATTTGTATCAAGACCGGACCTCACTTATTTGACTACAGGAATGAATTGTCTGCATGAAGTGAGGATCCACTCAGGATCGAAAGATGAAAGATGCTTTCCTGCAGCAGAAAACCCCTGATGTTGTGCAACGTCTCTGCACTTTGTGAAAATATGCTTCTAGTTATTGAGATGAGATTACTCGGCTCTTGAAAGTGCAGAATGCCAGTGCAGGGTTTCTAAACTAGGGGTCACTGCCACTCTGACTGCCAGTGTTACCCATATGTTTGAACCTCCTGGTCCATACCCCCTGCACTTAAAAGCACCAGAAATGAAACATGGACTTTTGTTTGGTTGCTCAGCAGCAACTTGATCCAAGGACCAAGACCACCTATTTCTTGAAGAATCCAAGGGGGATCTGTTTCAAAAGCATGGCTGGGCAATTTGTTGTGGAGCTTAGCCACTCCTTGTGCAAAGAAGCACTTCAGTCGTGATTGTACCCCTTCTTATAACCCATTGTTTGCATTCGCTGTTGTTTCTCACTTGCTCACTCCACAAATAGTCAGATTTTCAAATCTGTCTTCTCTGCTCTGGTTTTTCCAAAGTACAAAGGAAACCTACAGTAAAAGGCCTCCTCTGCCAAAGCCGTGCCTCTTTTTATTGCCTTTTTTTTGCTATTGATTGTACCCCACCACCCCCTGGATAAATGAGTACAGAAATAGTCTACAGATATATTTTCCCTAATAATTGCGAATCTTGTCTTGCCCCATAGTTTTACAGAACAAAGTGGCTAACACAGGGAAAAAAAAGTATTGCTCCCCTTGTAAAAGAAAATTGATGGCCCATATTTAAAAGAAGATAAAAAGCCATTTTGACACACCATTTTTAAGCATAGGCTTACCCAACTGGTATCAAAGAGACTTTTGGCAATGTGTAATCTTTTCCCTGGCAGATGTCCCAGTTTCTAGGCAAGGCTTTTTGGCACGACTATATTTATGTTCTTTTGCTGCCATGTTACTCAGTTTTATGGATGAACTCTGACCCAGGATATGGAAACATGTTGGTTTTGCATCACTTCCTGCGGATAGTTTGCATACACGCAAGTTAACTTGCATACACGTTGGTTGAGCACGCTGGAGACATGGATTTGCATTCTGATTGATAAAATATTCCATAGAGCAAGCATGGACGACAAAGGGGAAGATAAATCCCCAGAAAGCATTTAACCTCAGGCCCTTTTATCAGAGCTGATCGTGGTCTATTTTAAGGTCTGTGGACTTCCCCTGTCTCTTGTTTTTATTGTTTGTATTCCCCTGTCTCTCCAAACCACAGACAACATCAGACCACACTGCCGAGCTATCATAAAGTCATTGTATGCAGGACTGCACAGCAATCATGTCCAGACCTGTCCAGATCTGGCAGCACAGTTTTATCCAAATGCATTCTAAAACAGCCCTCGTCTGTTTTTTCAGAGGAATTTAAAAGAGTTGGCAGAAGTCATTCCAAACCACAGCACACTGAGTACCAAGAGATTAAGCCTCCCACCTGTACCCCAGATGCACGGCACCTTCCATTTGTTTTTCACAGTGAATAATTCATCACCTACATTTTCATGAGAGTTGCATGTCGTCTCTTTCACTGTATGTTTACCATCAATTTGAAACCGAAACAATTAGGCTGTGGAAGAGTGTTTTTATAAAATTAGCTTTCTAGTTTCCACCAGCGGGGTGTTTTTTTGGTACTTTTGTGAAGCACACAGAGTTTTTTGTTCGATAGGATTGTAGATCAACACCTTCTGTACTTCACGAGACAGAAGCACAGAGTGCAGTATGCGATTTACCCAAGCACCCCTACTCCCTGACTAGTCCTGTAGTGTTTCACTGCTGCTACACAGCACACTCCTATCAGTCTGTCAAAAACTACACGCTTTGTAGAAGAAACCAGCATACAAACTGCTCTTTGGTAATGTTAGGCAGGAGGCGAAAGAAGTACAGGATGAGGAAATGGACTTTAAGGACCGTATAGAGAATATAAACAGTATAACTAACAACTTCTGCATCATCAGCTACTTTCTGCGGTTCTATTATTAGATGAGATTTGCAGTAAGTGCTGATTCATTAACACTCTTCTCCAAAGAAGAGGTTGCAAAATCTCGACAGTTACAGACACTTGCTCTCAGAATGACTCCGCTTTGGGAATTTTTCTTACCATCGCGTAGAGTTACAGTACATTTTTACGGGTGTTTTGCGAGTGTTTATGCCTTCAGGCCCCGAAAAAAGGCAACGTTCGGAGAAGGTTCCAGGTCTCGTTACCTTTTTGCCTCCAGAGAACCATCGCTGTAGACGAACAGAAGTGCACGAGGGCAGCCGGCGCTCTAAGAGCCGAAATGAAAGGTAATTACGTCCATTTGGTCCCATTCAATGCCTAATCAGGGGCGACAGTGACACAGCCTCCACTGAGGGCCAAATTAGTTTCCCCCAGGCATGACTGACCAAACGTCCATATCCTGATATCGACTGCAAAGACATTTTGCACAGAGCCCTGCCTGGGAATGTTCACGGGGGTGGGTGGGGAGGGTGAGGGTACTCATTCCACTCCCTTTGATCCCCCTGCCTTTGAGTCCTGTCAACCGTTTTACGAGCTTAAGACCCTTCCACACTGACCAACATCTGTCACGTCTTCTCCCCGGCTGGGAAGGGAAAACTAGTGGGAGTCGGGACAGGGGTAAAAGAGGAGATGGAGGTGGGGTGGTGCTGCTGTGGAGGGGGGGGGGTCTCTTACAGTTCATTACCCCCTTTTCCTTGCTTCCCCTCATTTCAAGGGGAATTCATCCTTTCAGAGGGACCCCTGCCTCCTTCAGCACAAAGGAGAGATTAGATCTGCTTTTGCCAAGTCATCAGCTTTAAGCTGTTTTTATTTATCTTTTTGTACCGATTCCTCATGTGCAACGGGGAGGGAAACGTTTTCCGTGAGGATAGATGCAGGGAGGTAGAGGGGGTTCCATCATAAAAAACCTGACATTTCCGTCGAGCAGGATTCGAATTTAGCTGAGGGGTGAAAAACGGTGCCCACTGCTTCATGAAAGAAGCAGGAACATTGACCAGCTTTTGCAGTTGGGTGGCGCTGTTAATTCCTGGTTCGGTTAGCAGTCGGTTTAGCGGCGGTTGTTTTTAGGCATATCCCAAAGAAGCTCAAGGCTAACCCACGGCAGGTAGACCCCAGCTGAGTGAAGAGTAAGAAAGCAAGGAGCAGGACCTGCCCAGCTGCATGACAATGACAGGCATGCAGCAAGCAAGATCATGTGGATCATTGAACAAAGGTAAATGTTTTTCAATGTGTCCCACCCCCTTTTAAACCCTGACCTTTTTTATATGGGCTCTGATGGAGCTGCAATACGCCCCCCTAAAGGCAGGGGCTGCTTAAGACAGCTTTCCAGTTCTAAACAAAAAACACTAAAAACTATCCATCGGTCCTATAATAATAATAATAATAATAATAATTGCTTACACTTATATAGCGCTTTTCTGGACACTCCACTCAAAGCGCTTTACAGGTAATGGGGATCCCCTCCACCACACCAATGTGCAGCATCCTAAAAGAAACTACAGCGACTGCTGTATTCCACTTTGAAATAATTCTCCCAAACACATCCATTTAGTTACACGGAAAACTACTCAAAAGTGTGAGTGCTACATTAAAGGCAGGCTGTAAGTTTTAAAGAGTTTTCTAAGACTCAATGTGTACAGAATTCTGCAAAGCCAAAACCCACTCATAGTGGTTCCCCTTGCTCTTGTGAATATAACACTGATAATTGCTTTCCGCACACGTTATACATTGTCACGTTGTAATTAATTATGAGTTTTCCCTGCTGCTTAGTATTTAATAGCTGTGAGGTGGGTGAATTGAATATGCGAAGAAAAGTAGTTTGATTGCTCTGAGCGGCTCGATAATAAATCTCCCGCAGCCAGCTCTGGATTTTTGAACACTCCCCCCTAGTCACTTCCTTTCGGCTGGAGGGTTTTCTCTCGGTGCCCAGTACCACCCCTCTTCTTCAATGCCTCCCCACTTTTATTCCTGTGTCTGGGACTTGAGGAACAGATGAGGAAGAGGAGGATATAGGTGGCAAGTGCCCGGTAGAAACAGGAACACTGAAAGCTGACTTTGTCAGCAAACTTTCCATCCACCATCCACATTTTCTCTGACATCCAGCCCTTACTCCCCCCTCCTTCATCGTCTTAGAATAACGTTTCCACGCAGGACAAACCTAAAAAAACCAAAATAAAAAGAAAGTGCGAAATTCGCCCAAAAAAACGAGCTTTTCTGCTCCCAAAGTCCTGTATTTTTTCAGAGCAGCGTCCTCAGTTCATTCTGCGCCCCCGACAGGTTCTGCCTTAAAAAGCAATAAGCAACAAGCTCATTCTGTTTTTCGTAGAACCTCCTGGAAAAAACAAAAACACAAAACTGCGAGTTATTTTTGTTGGTCTGTCCTTGTCCCCGAAGCTGGCATTGCTGATGTTGATTACGAGAATGAATGAGCACAGTGAAATGAGCAAAGCAAAAACAGAAAAGCAACTAAGTAGCTATTAACTTCCTTTTTTTTTAACCAAATGCAATTAGTGCTGTTGACAGCGAGCGTCTCAGCACTGGAGGCATGATGTATGTGCAGGCCTGGGGCTGGGGCCTTTGTGCCCTGCTATTGGAGCTCGCAGGCCAGCTGAAGCCCATGAAAAGACTGGCTGCTCACACTGGCGCGCTGGCGGGCCGGGAGAGAGCCAGAGATCCGGGGGGACAGATGGAGCGAGTGAAAGGGATTGGCGAGCGATTCACTTTCCCACCGGCTGCCTCCCTCACTACTGGAAATAAACAATGCGTCCCTACGGTTCTCTGCCTGACCTGCCCTCCACCTCCAACGCCACCCCTTCGCCGTTCAGCAAACAGGAGTCCCTTTCTCTTTTACCGCGAGAATAGGGGAATTAAGCAAACAACACCCTAATTAATGCCGTAAATCCCGATTCTGTTTATTTCCAATCCGTTAACGCAATCCATTAGCAGCATTTCCATAATGGCTCATTTAAAAAGTCTTTTTCTCCGTCATTGAAAGATCCAGCCGGGCTAGTTCTGTAAAGAGAAAAAGATATTCTTCTAGAACAAAGAACGGAGGAAAGGCATTGTGATTAGCAAGTGTTGCAACAGGGTTGGCACCCCAACCCATTCAGCTGGCTGGGAGATGTTGCTTGTCTATTCACAGCAAGGCCATTGCCACTTTGCAGCTGAGATGTACCTTACGTCTATGGGTAACGAGGTAAACTTAAAATCACTGCCAGGCCATAGGAAAGCTGCAGAAACTACGCCAAATCCCTGCGGCAAGGCTTCATAACAGCATGCTTCAGACAGAATTGTTTCAAAGCCATGAGTCAGTTTGGAGGCAACCCAAACTTTGAACCAAAGTTGCCAGGGCTGATATAATCTTCCAGCTCTTCTGATGCAGTTCTGATGAAGCAATCAGAACGGGATCTTGAACAGTTCTTTAACCGTAGTGCAGGCACGCAGCTTTTGCTCATGTTTCTAGGCCCCAGGCCTCAATGTTGAATCAAGTCGGGGGCAACTCGTTGCTCTCAGGTTAGTGAGGGCAGACTGGGAGGAAGCACACAACCGAATCCAGATATCAGCCAGAAACGTACCTCGATAAAAGATACAAACCATTTGGGGAAATACTGATGGGAGTGTTGACTATCTACTAGCTACCTAGGTGTTAATTTCTGTCTTTCAATATGACATTGAATTTTTAATTACTGAAGCAAAACAATCGAAACACAGAATTTATCATCCCACACTCTCCACCATCAGCGCAGGCCTGTCTCTCACCTGCAACTTGCTTGATCTTCAGTTTAAATCAGGTTTATACCCTTGCCTTCTTCAGTGCACAGTGCGGTGCTCATCTATCATTATGAAGGATCACAACAGTGACTTTTGACGGTATATAAGAAATCACAGTAAAATAAATCAGTATATATATATAAAAGATCTCAGTGTGATCTGACATTTGTGAAGTTTTCCTTTGGTTACAAAATAACTTTGTTACTCTTTGGTACACTGGAGCTTGGCAAATATAAAATGTTTAATATGAATTTTATAAGAATGTTTACTTATGTATATTGAAAAGCAAAGTCAAGGCAAGTTAAAGCTTGGAAACCTAAAACAGATTAGATTAGGATGGACAGACAAGCAGATGGGTGGGAATGCAGTGAGTTCACAGAATATTATGCAAATACGCAGTAGATAGAGTACTCTAGATATCTATTATATCTATATGTGTCAGTGAAAATCTGGAATGACTGGAGTCCTTAATCACAACGTGTTCCTGTATATACTGTTTAAATAAAATCAGTAGAGCTTATATCACAATCCCCCTACAGGCAAAGCGAGATTTTGCACACCGTTGATCAGATACTTCTACACGTACAGTATCGACCTACATATCTGTTGCAGGCATGCAAAATTTTAAAGTGCATTTCTCTTTTTAAATTATACAAACCTCTGCAATACACATACAGATCAGCACTGCTGCAGAATGATACAGGGAGTGACTAGAAAGCACCGTTCAGCTGTATGAAAACCAGGTTGTGGTGCAAAGGTGAAGCAGAGTTTATTTTGATCAGTGGTGTGTGCAAGATTTACCTCCATTGTGGTTTAATTATCATTAACGATTTGATGCCAAGAAGGGGCACCACGGTGGAGGGCGGCCACTGCCAAAACCAATTTGGCTTATGCCTTCTAATGAGAGGGCAAAGCAGGCCCTAATGAGTTAAAGGAGTTTTAGTGGGGATTAGCGCTCATTCCAATCAGCTTGTTAGCTCCAGGAAAGTTAAAGATCAATGGCGGAATGATTTGAACATCAGCAGAAAAACTAAATCAGGACTGAAGACTGTCTCTTCAAGTCAGATCATTTCCTAAATCAACTGGTCCAGCGGGGAACCTGCCTCCCGGCCGCCTGAAGGGCTACATGCCATTAGTGGTCAGGGCCTTAAAAAGACCTGGATGCTGCGCTACCTGCAGTGAGCCTCACCTGACACAGTGGTACATCCAGCAACCAAACACAGACAGGGCTTGCAAGCTGAAATAGGTTATTTTCTTAGGGGTCCAACAGTCACATTCTCCTGAATGTGAGAAAACCGATCTGCAGTGGCTGTTTTTTCATTTCTCATCCTTGTTGGCCACAACCCCTGTGCCACTCGGACAGGCCACACACCAACAGACACGCTCTTCTGACCTGTCCGCGTTTCTGTTGTGCCCACTGGCAGGCCTAGTCCTAGTTTGGTCTTCAGCCAAACCTTCAGAGCCCTTCGATTGACACAAAAAGGATGTCCATTATCAGAAAACCACGTCTTCCTGGTAAGGGTCAGGGCAACTTGGAAGCATCTTGAAAGCATAGGGTACTGGGGAGGAAAACCAGGACAAATAGATAAGAGCATGCAAGCTCCACTCAGAAGGTGCCATGTCAGGAAGTAAACAAAAAACCCAGGACTTGTGAGGCAACAGTCATAACAGCCACAAAACCAAAAAATGTCATATTGACATTGACGTGCTGTTTTACATGCACATTTGTTTGGACTCAAGACCTTTGCATTCATATTAAGTATATTTAAAATCACCCTCATAATTCTTGCCAACTGTCAACTCAACCAGACACTTGGTGAGTTTGGACAGTTAATTGCTCAAGTAATTAACAGGGAACTCCCAGAGGGGCATGCAGATCTGCCAGAGCTGGGCTGGAACCCTCTGCTACACATGTGCAGCTATTTCACTTCATTGTTATGATAATTAGCAAGTCACAGCAAAGATACAGAATCATTTTTTAAAGAAAAACATTTCATTCCTTTTCCTGCCTTGTTACAAAATCAAGAAAGCAACAGTTTTCACGGGTCAAAATTCTGCCACCTGGATGAAAATGATAAGATGGATGAGTTATGCATTCGATGCCATTTTCAGAAGATACTGCCCTGAATTTGTATACAGAAAGACAGAAGAAGAGGACAGAAACCCTTGAAAACCAAAGAAAACCAATAAGGTCACACTCCACCTAACTTATACAGGGAGTCGGACAGGAGGAAAAAACATATCGCCTACTGTATGTGTTTTTAGAGCCATTTAATAATCTGCAAAGGCACCACTGAAGCAGAGGGAAAAGTTTAAATTCTGCTTTTGCTATGCCCATGTGCCTGCGTTACATTTGACTCAGTACATGTCATTCAGGGTTTAAAGGAAAGAGCCTCCTTTCTCCATCATGCTCATTTATGAGTTTCTCTTTCTCCTGCTGAGAAGCAGCTTGCACAAACGCGGAGGGGGGGACCATGTGAGCCAGCTAGCGCCACACTCTGAAAAGTAGAATGAAGAAGCGTTTCGGCTGTGAAGCCTTCTTTGGGGGCAGAAACTTGCAAAAGGAAAAAAAAAACAGGGCAGAATACATCTGTGCTGGGACTCCAGGTTTGGATTCATCCCAATTCATTTATTCTCCTGTCCCACCAGCATTTAAACTTAAAAGCTCGAGCAGCGCGGGTTTGTCCAGCTCGACAGCAGCAGATGCAAGTGTGCCCTCAGTATTTCTTCTGCCCAGTTTGGATCGATCCTCGGTGCACCTCATTACGGAGATGCAGGGAGAATAAAGGGGGAAAAAGGGTGGGAGAGTGGAAGGGAGGGGGGGTAGATAGTGCCCAGGGTTGAATAGCAGCCAAAAAAACAAAACAACACAAAAAAATGTCCTCCCGATTATTGATCGCATTCTCCTAATCCCGGGGCTGAGACATGGGAATGCAGGCCGCACGGCTGAATCCGAACATCTGTTCCCGAAACCGTCACAGAAACCTGGGGGCGGGCAGCCCGGGGACAGAGAGGGAGCAGTCACAAGAAAAACAAGGAAGGAGGCAAGTGGGGAGGGGGAGAGCCGGAGAAGTGGGAGGGAAGAAAAAGAGGGAGGGGGTTGGAAGAAGGGGGCATTTCCAAATATCACCCATTGCATCACAGGCTCCAAGCTGCGTGAGAATCTTTTGCCCTGCTTTGTTGTGGAAATGAAATTGAAATGGGGGACAGGACATCAGGGAATTGGAACACAGGCTGCTGTAGTGTGTTAGGGGCTGCTCTATTGTTTGCATAGTAGTCCCTGGAGGGCACCAGCGGCAACGCTTCAATAGCCCAGCTCATCTCCCTTCAAACAAGGAGTACATTAGCCAGCTCGCACACGTGTGAGAGTGGAGGAATACTCCGGGTTAGAGGAGGTGTGCGGCCAGGAGCCTGAAAAGGGCTTTGCATTGTACACCAGGTTTAAATGGCTAAAATCACCCTTGTTTCAGGACGCCGTGGATAAAAAAGTCTTTCTTCAGCGGTTAGGATGGGACTGGAACCAATCTGTCCGTCGATCTGGTGTCTTTTTCAGTCTTGTTAGGTGCAAAAGAGAAAGAGGAGTGGACGTGCATAAGAAAAACAAAAAAAGACCAGCCTATTGTACGTATGCAAGAAAGGAAAGAATTGGGAAGCTTAAAAAGAAAAGAATTGTGAAAGCCAAAAAGAAGCACAAGGCACTCAAGGAGGATGAGCACAGAAAAACCGAAGAAGCACAGAAAAATTGAAAATAAACCAGAATAATTCAAATAAACTTTAAAAAGTATTCAGATTGCCTTTATTTCTTAGTGTATCTCCAGATGTCAAATTCAATTAATTCTTCTGGCAAGTTATTTTCAGTGCAGATAATCTCTTGTCACAGCTCGCTACTTTCGAGATCGGGAAAGTGTCCATAAATGAACCTTGGAAACTCCAGGCAGAGCACTCCAAAGACGAGGAAGAAGCCTTCTGAAAGGCGGCACTGAAACACAGGTTGTTTTCTGTTGGATGGGTGATCTTGCTTTGCCTATTCAAATCCTGTTGCTGTTCTGAAATTTCTGCTGATGTCATATGAGCATTACTCCATTCTGGGGGGCTCTACCCCAAGTAATTCTCACCATCAGCCTCGCGGTTTAAAGAAAGCAGGCCACCGAGAAGAAAGGGTGATTTGTGGGAGATATAGGACTGCAGCAAAGCAGCTGCCAAAGGTCAGAGGTGACAGTCCCCGGAGCTCTCATCTGCCCTGCCTTCCACCATTGTGCCGCCACTCAATGAAACTGCACACAGCGATGGAGAGACAGGCCAATCGAGACTGTGCTGTAGACAAGATCGGGCAGAGATCAGAAAGGAAGGCTCTCGGGAGAAGCTGGATTCTGTATGTGGGAAATCAATCTCCCCCCCCCACACACGCCCTGCACCCCCACGGAGTCCACCAGGGGGAATTTCCAGGTGTTGTGCTCTCCAGAGCAACTTTCATGTCTAACTCTAGAGCTGTCAAAGCCCACCAGCAGTCCTTGCTCAGCAGCAGTACTTCAACCCTGTGTTAAATGAAGACAAGTAAAAATCCAAGAGGAAGCAATCAGGTTTTGAGATATGTCATTCCTATCTGCCGCTTTACACTGTGTGAGTTTTCAAAACTAGTGTTAAATCAAAATTAGCAAGTGGCTCATCTTACAAGCCAGTCCCACCATGTCAGCTGTAACTTTGGTAGTTAGGGAAAATGGAAAACTGCAAAAGGAACGGACACATTCAGTCTTGGGGCTAACATAAAAGCCCAAAACCTTGTTCCTTTGTGTACCCTACTGCCCATCTGCAGCAATCATTGGTCACTGTGTGTTTCCAAATCAATTAGGTCTCTGCACAGACAGCTAATGGGAAAACAGCCGTGTTGGCGCAGTGAGGAACTAAGTACAGGGTGTGAAAGCAAACAGGAAACATGCCCAGACAATCTGTCAGCAGCCATATCACCCTGCAACTCACAGCTGACAGCCCACTGAAGCTCAGCAGGTGTGAGCCTGGTCAGTACCTGGATGGGAGGCCTCCTGGGAAAAACTAAGGTTGCTGCTGGAAGAGGTGTTAGTGGGGCCAGCAGGGGGCGCTCACCCTGCGGTCTATGTGGGTCCTGATGCCCCAGCATAGTGACAGGGACACTATACTGTAAACAGGCGCCGTCCTTCGGATGAGACGTAAAACCGAGGTCCTGACTCTCTGTGGTCATTAAAAATCCCAGGGTGTTTCTCGAAAAGACTAGGGGTGTTACCCCGGCATCCTGGCCAAATTTCCCATTGGCCCTTACCAATCATGGCTTCCTAATAATCCCCCTCTATGAATTGGCTTCACTACTCTGCTCTCCTCCCACTAATAGCTGATGTGTGGTGAGCGTTCTGGTGCACTATGGCTGTCGTCGCATCATCCAGGTGGAGCTGCAGATTGGTGGTGGTGGAGGGGATCCCCATTACCTGTAAAGCACTTTGAGTGGAGTGTCCAGAAAAGCGCTATGTAAGTGTAAGCAATTATTATTAATTATTATTATTATCTACTGATACCAAAACAGAACTCACACGCTGAACTACAGCATGTCCTGGAAAAGCTGGGCAAAACAACAGCGATTCTCACAATTTCACATTTTTCACTCCCATATTTCTTTCCTGCCAGTTCGGAGGTTGACATTTCAGATTCCAAAAACACACAGGGCACTACGTTTGAAACCCCTTGCACTTCCGAATCTCGCAAGGAAAACAGTTGGAATTTAAGTGCAAAAGTGTAACGTGAATTTAAAAAAACTGTCAAGCTATTCGCACCACAGAGACAGAAACCCTAAACGGCGGGAATTTGAAAACGGGAGAAATTAGGAAGTCATTCAGCTCCAATCCCATGTGGCAGCCAGTAATACTAGGCAGTAATTATTTTTGCTATTATAGAACCCCTAAAAGATTTTCCAGATAAAACATATCTCAAAATATATGAAAAAAGAGTCCTCACAAAAAGCTCTTCTAAATATGTTGTTGAAATGCTAGACAGCAGCACAAGTGGCACCTTGCTGCTTCTCAGCTATTCCCTCAAACTCCCACCTTTCCTTTGTTGAGCCTCTTTGTCAGATCAAGGTATTCGTCAGTACCTTGACAAGGCAGCAGCTTTCCTGTACCAGGTCTTTCAGACTGCAAAGATGCTGGTGGGGGTATGTGTGAGAGTATCTGTGCTTAAACGCCTCCTTTATCCCTCCGACGATGCGGCCTTTCAAAGGGGTGGCAGCTCAGGAGTGCATGTGGTGTTTTCTGTGGCATAATGACACATTCAGAGAAGCGTCAGACCTCTGGGTGAGCAGGCCCTTGAAACAGGCTTGTTCCCTCAAAATACCCACAAAACAAATGAGAAAATCTAGTCTGGAAGAGTGCTCATTACCGCTGATGTCTGAAACACGACAGAGCTTGGCTGGTGGTGGAGTGGGCCTTTTAACTGGAAATTAAAGAACTTTCTTTCCTCGGTGTTGCTGCCTGGCTTTGAACTACAGCAGTCTGTAATGGAGTAGCAGCCCCTGCTAGCTGGAAAGGCAGCTAAGTAAGTTGAAAGCAAGAGCCCAGCATAGTGCTATTTAACAAAAGACAGATGTCAACTGATCAGCAGCTAAGGCACATGTTGCTGCCAGACAAAACTTTCCCATATTCCCCAGAACATTTTATCTAAATACGGAATAAAAGTAGCACAAAATACTCTTGATTTAAATAAAGGCTATACAGCGTTAATACTAAAAACACACTGCAGTATGCATAACCGATTTTTACAGCTCTATTACAATCCATTAGCATTAAATCCCATACCACCACAGCTGCCGCAGATATAAGTAACAACACCAATAATAAACTATGAAACTACTGCGATCGCAGAGGAGGCATTTAATGATGTTCAGATTGCAACATTAGAAAAAGAGCAAAATGCTGTATAATCCTTGAATGCTTAACTAAATGTATTTTTAAAAAATGTATTTCTTACAACTGATATGCATGCATAATGCAGCACTTCTGTAGTATTCTCAACATGCCTAGGAATCTTTAATCATCTGGAACTGGATATTTTGCTGAATCATGATTTCATGTTCTCCTCTTAAAAAAGGCTATTAATCTTAATAGTGCAGTCATCCACATAGGGAAACAGAAAATATGAAATTTGCTTTGCAAGTATTAAGAATACAATGGGAGTGACTACAGCCATAACAATGATGTGCATGTGCATTCCTGCACCTCTGTTTGGCACAACATGCAACTCCTTCTGAACATAATCATTCCAGTACTGACAGCCCGCATAAAAGTATTACCCATGAGAACCCACAGCGGTTGATATTCATCTTTTTTTTCTTTTTTGGTCAAGGGAGGAAGCATTTTCAATTCTTGACTTTGTGCTCGATTGTGGTAGTTTCGTTTTGTATATGCACTTGGCACAATTAAGTGGCATGGGAAGTTATTGGCCTCACATCAAGTTAGTACGCTGGTGTCCTGGTAACAGGTGGCAGAGAAGATGACAAAATATGATGAATGTTGGGATTTTGTGAGGCAGAAGCATCACATGAACAATAATAGCCTCCACGTACTGTATGTATTTTCAAATTCACATCTTAAAACATATTTAAATACTTCGTTGGGGGTGTGCACCCCTCTAGTACTGTACTCGGTGTAGGCTAATTCAGTCCATTCATCCTTTTTCTAACTACTTTGTTCAATTCAGGGCCATGGGGGAGCCCGAGCCTAACCCAGCAAGCAATGGGCACATGGCAGCTTACACCCTGGACGGGACGCCAGTCCATCGCAGGGCACACACGGACACCAACACAAACACCCACACATTCTCACACCAGGGCCAGTTTCCCAGAAGCCAATTAACCTACAGTACCAGTATGTTTTTACATTGTGGTAGGAAACTGGGGCGCACAGAGTCAAGCCACACAAACACAGGGAAATCATGCAAACTCCACACTGAAGGAATTCATTGAATTCATTCTGGACACATGGCTTTATTTCACAGGATTTTTACAGGATGACACCGTCCAATATTTTATTTTGCATGCTCCACAGAAAACCCTTTGAAACCTATGGACATTCTGCTATGTTTGCAAGTCCTAGGGGCTCAAGAGAATTTGGTACTTTTTCTCAAAAATCCTGCAGGAAGGGTTTTCCATTTGGCCCATGTTGCACCACAATGCTGATTTTGTAGATCAGATTTTGTAGTTTTCCCAAATGCACGAAGGTGAACCCAGAACGAGAAGAAAGGGAAAAATATTGCATCCCTTGCTTTCAATAAGTCCTTCGGGTAAACAGGTAGTCCGAAATCAGAACGGTGAAAGTTATCGTTTGCTGTGATGACCTCATACGTTTTGATCATTTGAAGTTGGGGAGGGGATCGCCGAGGCTGGTTCTCAGCCTCTCCAACACTTAGCATGCACCTCAGCAGGGAAGTCAGAAGCAGAAGCTCACATACAGTACTGCAGTATATAGACACTTTATTGCAACCCAAAAGAGGTTAAAGCTGAAAAAAAAAATAGAACTGAAAGCCAGCAGACCAGTTCAAGCTGGTTTTCTATGGGCAAACATGGCTTCATAAATCATATAAAAAAGATTTTAATTTCCTAACGCATGTGGCTTAAAATTTGTCGTTTCAATTCCCCATTTTTACTCAGACTCCACAGAGATGTCTAACACAGAGCATATTGCTAGAAAGCACGACTTGGTATCCAACTCCGATATCCCAAGTTAACTCCCCCATTCATTGCAAATACTTTCACAAAACACATAATTACTAAGTAACAAAGGACACCTTCCCCTCCCCCCCCCCCCCCAAGCCCTGACCTATCTTACTTTCTGTGAAGTATTTGTCCGGCACAACGAAAGACACCCATAAATTACTCCAGGACGCACTGTGGCAAAAGAAAACGTGGCTTTTGTAGGAGCAAAAACTGGGCGGGTGAGGCGGGAGTTTGGGGTATCGCAGAAGAGGATGCAGGCGAGCGAGTTTAAGAAACCCTAGCTGAATAGCGAGCAGAGGCCTACGGGCCTGTTGCTAGGGTGGTGAAGATTCTGCAGCCTCGAGTCCTCTGCGCACACAAACGGCGATTGTCTGCCCTTGTCCTCACATCATTAGGAGGCAGCCTGGAGAGAAAGCCGGCTCCGAAATTTTGGTGGGAAAAGCCGTACCCATGGGGGCAGGCTTCTGATTACGACAGACAAGGGGAGGAGGGCCTGGGGGACCCCAGAGCTGTAAACACATCACTGTGGAAGGGCTACCCCTCTCTGGTCCCCTGGGGTAAGGCTTAAGGCTCGCTTTTTCGACTTCCTTCCAATCTTTCGAATTAACGACACTTGTTAGAGATGGCTGATTTCAAGATCTATATGAAGTCGTTTTTTTTTTTTTTTGGCTCAGGAAGGCATTTGCAAATTCTCAAGGCCTGGGGTAATTAAAAATCAGATAATTGACTTCATTCTCACTGAGCTATCAACAGGAGCCTTCTTGTTCTGGCGTTCTGTTAGGAGGTCTGGGACGAGGCACAGAAAGAGAGACAGTGCTCAGAGTTTCCTTTAACCTTTTTTTTCCCCCTCTGTTTATGCCTAAAGAGCAAAGTTAAAAGCACAGAGAGATGTAGCGCTAGTTTCTTTTTTCAGCTGCTCCCCCAAGGGCCTGGGGTCTCACATTCTCGAAGATCAGAAAGCATGACATCCCCTTTGAAATGAACCTTCTCTTTTTAATCGCCTTTTTGATAAATACCTTGACAACACCCTCCCCCCACCCCTCCAAAAAACACATTTAACCCTTCTTCTGCCAACGGATGTCTCTCCTTTACAGAAGGGCAGCCTGACTTCACGCAGCTCCAGGTCGACGTGCAGAAATAGCCATGCAGCCCTCTCAGGCCCTTATTTCTGACGCCTGTTTCCTTGTTTGCATTCACGTGCAAATGGCCAGCTGGCGCAATTGCGCATTTAACCACAAAGTCAGGGCCGACAGAGAAAGGCTGAAGTGAGGGGCAACAATAAGATCTCTGACAATGACCACAGAGGCTGCGCTCCTAAGCCAAAAAAGAAAAAGGAAAACAGTGCAGAACAAAGCCAAGACCATCTACATAACACATGACAAAGGAGATGCCACCTCTACCCACCCCCAGTATCCCCGCCACATAGCAGAGCTAGAATTCACCATGTGAATTGCTCCTGAATTGATGCATCTGATCGATTCTATTTGACACGGGCAACACACTGCTGGAGAAATTCAAGAACTTTGTTGAGAAAAATCGCAAAAAAGCATGAAAGTGTCTGGGAAATTAGCAGTTTTTAAAAAGATGGACTGGGAAAATGCTGAAGCATTTTAAATTTTGCAACAAAAAATGTTTTTTTTAAATTCAGCCCCCCCCCGTCCATTGAAACTATTTGAAACTCCGACAGCCCGAGTCAAACACACAGCCTTCCTGTCCGACATGACCGAGACACTTTATATTTCTGTCGTATTTTTAAACTGAAACGGCCTGCTTTCTGGTTGTCCCCCGAGCTGCTCACACAGAGCAAGACGGTACGCTAGCTGCCGGGTTGTTCTGTGGTTTTCTCTCCTACACCCACCCGTGCAAAGGCCTGGGTCACGTCAAGTGTGATGAGCAGCTTTTTTCACTGGCGACAGGCTGCTTATTTAACCATTCGTGGTTGGGCCCTTATTTAAGTTGCCTTGACAGGTACACCACCCCATCCCCAGGCGCACGAGGTAAGCCGGCCAGACAGAGATCAAACAGCGCTGCACCCAGATGACCGGACCCCACCACCTCCGGGAAGTTCGGAATTCTTTGGGGAGACCCGGAGGAGTGACTTCATGGGCTCTCTGCCTGCTGTGTAGCCCCGTGACCCTTCCTCAAGCGAACAACCTGAGGTAGAAACAAGTGCAGCCAAAACTGAAAGGGCACCAGCTTATCGTTATGAATTTGCATTTTTCATTTTGAGCCACATCCCGAGTTTTACAGCGTTAACCAATGCACTCGGCCTCTTTGGAGTCTTGTGTACACCAGTGAGACTAGACCAGTCAGCTGAGGCCTGCCTGTATCATAACTTCGACTGAAAGCACGCTAGCTGCCATAAGTCTCCTCCTCGACACAGAGCAAAAGAAGGTTCACAGTCAGCCACCCCCCCCCCACACACACACACACACAACCTCTCTTTTACACAGAAGCACTTCATGTGTAGTTGGAGTGCAGGGGGTTGTGCAATCACCCAGCCTTTAACAGCTGGTGCCCTCAGCAGAGGCATTTGGGGATGTGCTGCTGTTAACTGAAGACTGGGCAGTTACAACAGACTCTACATAAAGGAAGTTTGTGCAATTTGATACTTAAAAAAAAATGTCTGGTTTAGCAACTGTGGGAAGTCAGGCCTGAGTCAAACACAGACTAAAGCAATGAGTGTAATATGATTAGGGGCCAGACCATGAACTGTGCAAATGGCACTTCTCTAAGTCTGCACTCCAACACTTTTCTGAAAAACAATGTAATCCAACAGCTTCCATCCACTAATTTAGCTGTTTAAAGATAATGGCTATTTGTGCAGACCATAGCCGCATCATGATTTTAGACTCACAGACAGTTGATTCTTATTACTGTTGGGTACTGCATACCAGTCAAAACTGTAGCTTCCTATATCAAAACCTAGAATAGAGCCGTGTTCAGCCACGCTTTAACAGGCCAAACTAACTTTCCGTTAAAAAGCTAGAGCGAGAGGGAATTTTAAATCAGCGAAAACCAGCAGCAGTTATGGGTTTATCAAAAGCAAACTGCTCCGGTTTATGAAGTTCACTGCTAAATATAAACTGGAAGACAGTTGTGAAACAATATGACAATGACCTATGTGTGATTCCATATTCCTGAAACATTGACAGTTTTCTTTCTGCTTTTCACAGCACTGGATGTGTTTATTCTGTTTAAAGAAGAGGGCAGGGCAGTGAAAACACTTCATGAAGATAGACTCCTATGCCTGACGAAGGCTCCACAGCAGAAACTTTGTGTGTTTTCTTCTCTTTTCAGCATGGAATAAACCTTTACTTGTTCTTTTGTAGCTTCCTATTTGTAATATGAGATAGATATCAACTTTATGGCATTCAACTTGCGCAAGACCCTATTATTGTTGGGCAATATTTCCTGATGTTGGCTATGTGCTTTATGGTATGTGAGGGGTTTCTCATCAAAGCAGAGGCAGGTTATGGAAGCCCCAGGTCAGACCCTGCGCACCAACACCATGGAACTCTGCGAAGAATTCCTTCTGTTCTTCGCACCTCTCAAACTTCAAGCACTCTCCTTTAGCAGAACAGAAATGTACTGTAGCTAGATCTAGAAGGAAACATTATACCTCCCAAGAGGATCGGGCACCCTCCATTCACCCGAACATCGACAGTAACAATCCCTCACACTACATCTGCATGCTTTCGGCTTCATTTCCTGACGCGCTCCGTTTTTCTGTCACGTAATTGTGCTACAGACTGGCATCAAGGACTATAAGGATTTCAATCCACCACGTTTCCCAAAGGTCTTCTGTATCAGAGGCTTAAAGAATTCCCAGTTTCTTTGGCTCCAGCTCAGCACATCACACCCTGTCGCTTTGGGGTTAATCAAGTCGCAAACGGACTGGGGAGTTTATCCAGGAGTACGCTGTTCTTGACCAGCACTGCTGCAGAACTGAAAAATTGAAGACAGACATTATGGTGTGGGTTGCCATCCAGAATTTTGATTAGCAATCAGACCTTCCTAAATGATTGTATTGCTTTCCGAAAACAACCCGATAGTCCCTTTTTTTCAGTAACAACTTACCAATTTAATTCATTCCTGGCAGCAGTTAAGATATAACTCAACACAATGTCCCCACATCACAATAACCAAGTGTCTTAAAAATGGTACCAAATCCCCCTACCATCCAGAAAAAGTGGTCATAAAAACAATTGCCTTCATGGTACGGCTTACATAATAGACAGATCTTTTTTTCATTTCTATTTTGTAATGATCTACGCTTTCACGTGAAATTATCGTCTTCTACAGTTACAATCCATGAAAGCAAGCCAATTGAGGAAACTACACTTTCAGTAATGATGTTATTGACACAACTGAATGCGGTTGTAACCGTCTGTCCTGATATGAGCGCACGTTAGTTATGGTCTAACCACAACATCTTGCACAGTAGTTATCAATATAAATGTGATGGAAGTGGGTACAGAAAGCAGCAGTGTAAAACAGCACCTTATCAGCAAGCTGGGGGCTACATTTTACACCACAGTGCCTCTGTCTGGGTACTTCAATTCTTCTGGATCCCCTTCGGAGGGGTAACAATTTCTAACACTTAAAAACTGGGGCAACTGCGTGCAGCAATCCAACAGCCGCCGTTCAGGAAACATTTTTCTTTCTGAAATAGTGAAAATGAAGGGTGGAAATCAACAAGTACAGAGAAGACAAACAAATAAAGCACTGGGCTTACAAAAAAAAATGACCTTTACAACTGGAGCAAAACGCTTTTGCAGGTCTTGCTTTTGTAAATATGTGGTGACCGTGTGCATTTTTATATGACTTCCATAATATCAATAACGTTATTACTGGAAATGACCACGGGATTAATGTTTTCTGCAAAGGGCAGTTGTTAGGAACAGAAAATGAAGGCAAGGCAATAAATTCAAGGCTGACACAGACTGACACTTTTTTATTTGTCAGGTTACACACGCTCATGCACACGTACATAATTGCATTATTCTTATTAAATGAGGTAAGGCATCGGCGGGCTGTTTATTTGGGTTTTTCCAGTGCGCTGTTTTCCTGGCTGATGGAATGCTCGTTTCGCCTCTGGGAATGGGCACAGGCAGGTTACTGTGAGCGCTCTTCTCAGGTTAACCACAGGCCCGAGCACTGCTTCCCTTCAGTTAGCACTCCCTGTGCTGCTGGCTCCTGTCAGGATAATGCAGCGCTCGCCCTCCCCGGGTAACGCAAACCCTATCTGCAGGCTATCAGGCACGGGAGGGCTGGAAAGGACTTGGAGCCCTGTACAGGGACTGAGGTGGAAAATCCTGTTCCCTGAGCTCCTGCTCCGCAGTTTCAGAGCTGGGACAGGGAAATGGACAAAAGCAAGTGATAGGGCTTGGAGGGACTCTCTCGTTGTGCAAATCCGGCCCCATCATCTCTTGCAACGATTGATAATGGATGATCACCTCAATGGGAACGTTTTGGTTTTTTTTATTGATGATGACAGTTTGATATTTTGTGAGCATGTGTCCTTATTGTGAAATGTTTTCTTGTGAATACAATTTATTTTGCTAAAAAAAAGAAATCTGCAGGCTATCGGCTATGGGGCATTCTAAAGCCCGCCAATCTCAAGAACTGCCTCTAGCAGTGGGAGTCCAGCGACATTATAATAATGCAATGTAATAATGTTGCTCTATTAGCCCTATACAATTTCTTGCATTAGGAATTCGTTTTTTCGCAGATCACCAGGTAACTTTAACTCTTCAGGCTGAGGTGCTTCTGTTCCCAGATTTCTCACCTGTAATATAAATATATGTTCAAAAAGAACTGCACTGGTTTTCCTCTTTGCGGCCTAAAACTTCAGATCATCACTCTGCACGACGAACACGCTTGTTGGTGCTGGCGGCGGGCCATGCTGATACGGGCTTTACTCCAGCTCCAATCAGCCAGGCGGCAAACACATTTCCAAACTCCCGAATGCTTTACATCACCGAAAGAGCTTGAGACAAGTGCTGATGAATTCCTTGCCTTTAATTTTTACACCAGAAATGTTTGTTTTTATTACAAACATTACAAAGAAATGAGAGGAATGAGTTTGCCTGTGGACTAATGGTTGATGTATGTGTATATACAAAAATCACTGAATATGTGTGTATATATATTAATGTATATATATATATTATAGAATGACTAAAATTCCCTCAAAACTGAAAATAGAAAAAACATCACTGTTAAAAGAAAGTCTCTGGATTCATTCAGATTCCCTTACATTAAAACCAAAGGCAAATTTCTGAAGACTATCTGCAAATCTGTCATTTAATATGGGTGCATTTTCAAAGTTCTCATTCCAAAAAAATGCTTAATCTGCTCTTTCATGCAGGATACCGACTATTACATGTGACACCTGCAATGACCACTAAATTCAGTACCTTTCAAGTTCAAGGCGGATTTGAATTTTGCCATTTAAATTTGCTGTTAATCTACAACGTTTACTTTTTATGGTTATCACAGTGATGGACTCCACTTTAGCCTGCTTGTTGCCTTGTATGATTTTATATGAATATTTTGCAATTTCAGGGCCCATTCATAATTTAGCAGATGGTGATCCCATTAAGGAAATGAATCCTTCAGAAGAACTACATGTATATGTGTGCATTCTGAGAAATGATGACATTTCTCCTTATACATTTTAATGCCATTCAAACAGCATTCTAACTTTTTTTGGGGGGACAGTATTAAATCTGACTGAATCACGTGTGAATGCCTGGAGTTTAACTAGAACCAGGTAGAAAGTGTCCAAATAACTTTAAATATACGAAAGTCTCTTAGAACCTACACAGAAATGTCTGCACCTGGAGAATTAAAAGGATACCTAAATACAGTTCCGTAAAAACACATTACACATCACAAATTTGTCTACCCTCTACTCGTGTCACACCACCTCAGCTCTTGTCATGTGTCCCAGACCGTTTTTAGAAAAGACAAAAACTCATTTCACCTGCAGTAACCTCTGGCAAAAAAGCTGACTCAGGCCTTCGGTCAGATACAGCAAGGTGTGAACCCAATCATGATGCTACTTCCCTTTTAACCAGTACAGCTGAAACTAGAGGTCGAGCACTGATGCCTCTGACCTTTCGTTTGCAGAGGCTGGGGTCTGACTGAGGCAAAAACCGAATGAAATTTCTTGCGGTGTTTTCCCTTTGCCGTTATAGGCTATACTGAGAGCACTCACAGACAACAGCCCCACGTGGCGTGTGCTATGGAGCACAACCACACCAGAGCAGCACTGTAGATCAGCCTCTCTGATTTTGCTTGGAGCACTGTCTTTATCCTTCTATTCATAAGATCAGATCACTTTACTGGCCCTATACAATTTCTTGCATTTGGAATTTGTCTTTTCGCAGACCCCAGCTCACTCTCCATGAGACACACAAACAGAGAGAGAGAAGCTTGGGGTCAGAGCGCAGGGTCAGCCATTTATAAGGCGCCCTTGGGGTTAAGAGCCTTGCTCAGGGGCCCAACAGAGTAAGATTCCTCTTGCCAGCCGTGGGATTTCATACAGCAACATTCTAGCAACAGGCACAGATCCTTAGCCACAGAGCCACCACACCGCCCCTGGATTTGACCTCAGAGACTTTTAGAGTAGCTTATCCAGCAAGATCTTCCACTCTGAGTGCAAGACGGAGACTCCCTAGACTCCTGGTTCCCCAGTTTTCAGACCAGATAATACCCACAAGCACACTGGCCAAGAGCTCCCAGACTCCCACACGCAATCGGGGGTCCGGCACGGGTGGAGTCAGTTGGACACCCTTTGATCTTCCAGCAGCTAGTGCCCCTTGTCACTGGGTGGACGTCAGCATCCGTCCACTGAGAGACAACAAAGCCTGTCTGCGCATCTCAGAGGATTCCTGGGTCACTCCCAGACCAACTCTTTCCTAATCCTTCCTAGGCCAATGCAGAATGACTGCAGTGATCAATCAACTGGGATTACAAGCCGTTCTTCCATAAATTATAATGCCGAACACATTTTTTTTAAAGAAAGAAGACCTCGCTCTCTTCTTTTGAATCATTGCCTTTAATAGCGTCCTCTCATTAACGAACTGATCGGGAGATTGGAAAGACCATTTTTAGTTTGTAAGATATAAGAAATGACTGTTCCATTTTCAGAATTACAGAATGTTTGTAATTTTTTTCTGCTTCTGTTTTAGCTTCTGCTGATAGCACTGTTTTACACAGAACTGCAATGACTAAAGTCCTCTGATTCATTTCTCTTGTGACTACAGGCACATGAAAGCGAACTTGGCACACCTAATCCACATGTTTAGCACTGCCATAATGTAACACAGTCTACTAAATTAGAGCTTTGGCACAGTATCTACCTACAGCATTACAGTGGAAAACAGAGATTTATTTTCTTGTTTATTGCAATTTTATGAATTCCATACTTGTGTACTGGAAACTAAACATCATTCCGGGTGTTTCTGATAGAGCTGTGCTTATTTAGGTTTAGTTTTTGCAAACCCATCGGATTATTTTTTAACCGGTGCCTCTTCCGCTGCACCAAGTAAGGTTTCTGTCCAGAACTGCTTGAGTCCTGTAGACCAGACTTCACAGGCACTGCTCAAAGATTGCCCTTGTCCTTATCTCATCGACACTCGCCTCTCACATCCTCAACCACCACCTTCTGCTGAAGTCTACCTCTACCACGTCCCCCCAACCCCATCAAAATGATCATCTCCAACGTTTAAGAAGATTATGGACATCCATCCATCCATTCTCGAATGGGTCGTGGGGGAGCCAGAGCCTATCCCGGCAACCAATGGGCACGAGGCAGGATACAGCCTGGATAGGACCAGTCCCTCACAGGGCACGCACACAGACATGCACACACTCACGCCAGGACCAGAATTCTGAACGCTAGTTCAGATGAAATGAGTGGACAGCTCTGGCAGGTTTCATCTTGAAGAATGGGGGAATACCGCCATGGAAGGATTTGAGCAGTGTCTGCAAACGCCTGAGCCCAAGTCCGGCTTTGGTGTAGAATCTGGCAGAGGTTGCCAAGCAACAGAAACCTCTTGAGGTTTGATGGACCCCTGATCTTGCAGTTTTGCCACCGGAAGCATCTGATGCTGTCGTAGATGCTAGGGGCTCACAACCGACAAAGAGCTGACTCGCCTTATTAAGGACAACTCTCTTCCACAGCTATCGCAGGTCCCAACTGGATGGTGGGGAGGGTTAGGATTAGGGGGAATGAGGTACAGGTGGGAAGGATTACTTGAGATTCTAATTTTTTTTTAATGTTTTGCATTTAATTCCAGGTATGGATGCAAGGAACCAAAAATATTAAACTTCTTAACACTTAGATCTTGAACTTAGGGTAGTAAACTAATTGGAAATACATGGGCAGGGAGAGGTGAGATGCTCCTAGCGAGATGGACTTGGAAGACGTACAAAGGCCAGCACAGGAGGACACTTGAGACTGTTGGGACTCCACTGGTACAGAATGCTGGGGGATTTCCACACTTCACAGCTCATACTAGACAAACGGCCAACCACTGAGTAGCCAGAGGGCTTCAAACAGAAAACATTTATCTAAGATTTGCATGTTTATCCTAAATGAATGTTTCAAAAGAGCTGTCCTAAGTAAAACATGCTAAACACAGACAAATGGTATCAGTGGGCTTTTCCTGAAGTTCCTGAACAGTTTTATATTCATATTTACCTCCAGATTCTGTCCCAGATACCCGGGGCTCGAGGAGGAAATACATACTGCTATGCTAGTCCATTGCAGGACACACACACAGGCACAATTAAGAAACTGGAAACACAAGGAGACCATATACACTCCACACAGAAGGATCACAGTTCTGGAGACTTTTCTCAGTCTTAGGTATGTTATTGATTTCTGGGCTTGATAAAGACCTGAGTGAAATATTAATTATTCATCATAAATTATATTTCATACATAATCCTCTTAACTGTTCATTTTATACCCCATCACATTATTAAACCTTGATCTCCATCTTTCTGACATTTCTTTTCTCCTGTGCTTGCAGTTCATTATGCACCTTCTTTCACTGCATCCTGGTTCTTAATCATTGTACTAAATGCTTTCATTCTTTGCAGAGTTTTCTGAAGTATTAAAGAATTTGGGCTACTACTTGCTTTCGAGGCTCGTCTAGGCTTGGATTTGCAGCTCTTGGAATGAATCTGTTCTGGGCTTCAAGCAGAATAATTTAAACCGCTGCCAGTCATTCCTTATTGACAGCATATCTATCCAGTCCTATTCTGCTTCTCTTTAGCTCTGTCTCACCTCCTCATACCTGCTTCCCTGAACCTAACCTTTGGTTAGACTCTGCCTGTACAGTGAAGTATACTTCAAAAATACCAAATTATGATTACAGTTCCCTGATGATTTTCTCACCCCAGTTTTCCAGTTATCCACACTAGATCAAAACAGGCATTCACTCTAGTAAGAGCTCTGACAGCCCGAGCAAGAAAGGAGTCTTTAGTCATGCCTACCGAAACTACAGTATTTCAGTTTCAGCCACTGACACCCCTTGTGTTTATTCCCAGTCAGAGGTACTGTAAGAAGGATGAAAATCTCCATGATGACCACTTCTCCCCTGACTCATGCCCCCCTGACGTCAAATTCAGAAATCAAAATTTGACACTGGCACTCCAATCATTGTGCCTTGTGAATGCCAGGTTTGCAATTTAAAAACTACATACAGTAAACCCCTTTGTGCATATTTATTTTAAGTGAAGTGTGTGGGTATGACATTTTTCCCTCTTTGAAAGGAAACAGAGCACAATAACAATCAGCATGTGTCGTCCCTAACAGGGCCTGGTTACTGCGAGGGCTGATGTGCTGAATCGAACCGAGACAGAGAGCACATGCACACATGCACAGCAGCTGAGGGCAGCCCTGCACACTACAACCCTCGCCCACACACACAACACAGCAGCAGCTGCCGAGGGATGAGTGATGGACTAGAGAGGATGCTCGCTTTAAGACACGGATGGTCAAAGCTACTAACGCACACGGAAGCACCAAAAAAAACACACGCCGGTCCCGTCCCCAGATGTTAGCCTTAGAGGGATGACCTGATGACAGAATTCAGACTCCTCCAACTCTCTGCCAAACCTGACCCTGTGGACTAGAGTCAACAGTGAAACGCAAAACAGAAGATACATGTGGCACTTAAAACTGAGAGCAGCAGGCTTGTGAGAGTCTGAAACAAGCTACCCAGCCAGCTTTGAAGACAATACCCTGTCCTCCTTCAAGCAAAGGCTGGATGACAGCTCAAGCAGCTACACGCTAACTAAAAGGACTCTAAAACTAAAAGGAATCATAAGGCCCTTCATCCTCTCCCATGCTTTTGTTCTTGGACACATCTAATCCCGGCAGGCCCCAACCCTAGAGGCATACAATGCACCTTTGCACAAGTCCGTACAAAGCAGTGCTGGAACGTGCAACTCGTTCCGCACTTTATGGCCGGACAGAATTAGGAAAGCCCTCGTTACAAAAGCACTGCGAAAGGAAAATGTCACGACCGCTTGGAATCAAACGAGTTAAAATAACGCCGAGCTGGAAGTGAAGCCAACTCATTCACATGGCCTGCATTAGCTGAGCATCCCAACAGGCATTTCCTCGCGGGCTCCAACTGTAACTGTGCACTAATGTGCTTGCCAGCGCTAATTCAAAGCCGACCCTCTTCGGTGCAGCACGCAGGCAGAAACATCTTGTATTGTCGCCAGAGACAGCATGGGAAATTCCTTTGCAGGAGTATGAGGGCTAGGACTATGGGTGTTGTTTGTGCTAACAAAGTCAATTCGGAATGAATGTTATGCCACTGACTATGAGTCAGCTGACCAATTCGAAGTAAACAACATTTGAGATTAGTGTCGTGTGCACACACTTCCCCGCCATCAGCTTTGAGTAATGACTGTTCCCCGCTGTTATGACAAAGTTATAAACACGGACCATTTTCATTATTTGCTGACCATCATTTTCCAACCACTGGTGGATGGTATTACTGCACTCATAACACTCAGAGGGACTTTGCAGGCATTCAAAACATTTGGCTTCCAGCACTAGGTGCGGTTGTGACATCAAACTGTGAAAGAAATGAGATGTGATTGCTCAGTTGTACAGACTGGGAATTTGCACTTCACCTGTCGGTGTCCTTAAGTATCTTTGCCTGTCTTTAAAGAATGTAAACCGAGAAAGATTTTCAGCATAAAAGGGATATAATTGAATTATATAATGGAATAGGTTTCAAAGAAGTTTTACTAATGTGTTTGTCTTCGTGTGTGATACATCACATACAGCAAGTCTCATGTTTTTTGTGAGGACTGAGGGAAGATTCAGACTATGAGGTGTTCAATTATAATCCCACAATTGGTAGCTCACAAATTTTTACATAAGTCTCTTAAGTCATAAAAATCAGCTAAACTAACCACATAATGCATTCATGTACTGAAATGAATCCCCACTAATTCCATAGAAGAAAAAACAACCTTGTCAGTTTACTTCAAGTAATTGACTCAAGAATTAGATTGTTTTAATTCCATTTATCGTGTTCAAAAACTACTCAATTGATCCTGAAACACGCCAGAGCCACCTGTATCAGGAGGTGTTAAACATAGTTTTGTATTTTCCTGCATGCAAGGCTTAAATTAAGACCCACTAAACTCTTGTAAACCAGCATCAAAGCACACTAGCATCTGCAGCAAAGAAAAAAGAAATCTGGAATTTAAAAACAAAACTGCAACAACATTTAACTTCCATGGAACAAAACGTAATATACAAGAATCGGAAATTGATACATGAAGACTTTTCTAATAGTAGAATGATGCCCTCCCCTGATCCTCTGCTGCAATCCAACAACGGATGATGAGTCCCTGAGGAAAAAGGTTCTTGTGTTGCAGTTACCCAGTGTTGACTACAAGAAGGAGGAATTTATTTATACACTGTCCCTAACCCAGGAGGTCTTTTAAGTCTGTGCCCATTTACCGAGGCGGTAATGTCCCACAAAAAATCACGCCCCGAGTGTCTTTATGATGGGGTTTGGTCAGCACACACAGAGGCCCATGCGGGGGCTGTGACAGACAACTTCCAGGAAACAGGAAAGCTTATGAAAAAAGAAAAGAGAAAAAAAAGCCCAAGAAACAATTATGAGAAGGGCCTATTTGCACAAGAGCACAAGTCAGTGAATGAGGGCTCCCAGCCCAGGCGCATTCCACTGAGACGCTGTCATTCTCTTACTGGAAGGGGCGGAGGATGGGCCCCAGCAGCAACAGCGCAGGCGACTCAGCGCTGCTCTTCTGGAGGGGGCGGGGGCAGGACGAAGGGGGGGGGGGGTTCGCATGCTAATGGAGAGCAGGTGGAGAATTTCATGGACACAATGACTCAGACAGCCTAAATCCAGCTCCAGAGGCCGGGAACAACAACAAGAAGAAGAAGAAGAAGAAAAAAGAACAAACACTGCAGCCTTGTCACCCAGAGCACAGAGAGAGGGCTAGAAACTCTGCAAACCCTGGAGCTCTGGGGGGAGGGGGGGGAGTTGTACTTTTAAGGGCTTTTCCTCCAATATCAATAAGTTCAATTCTGGGGCCTTCCAAGCAGCTCAAACTGCAAAGGCTATAAATGATCCAAGTGTTGCAAGTTCAAGGCTGGGGCATTTCACTAGCCGACTGTGACTGTGACTGAGACCGTGACTGGCGTTCCCTAAGGACTGTGGTGGGAAAGGTGGGATCATTTGTCAAGGGCTCTCTCAGGCTTCAGGGACACAGCAGTTGCTGTGGCCTCCCAGGGTTTTGTTGGAACTGGGGGCGTCAATTCAGAACTTAACAATAAATTAATTATTAACGATTGATAGCAAAATAGTACCCAGTCGCCGCCCTACAGGAGGACACAGTCAGGCCAGAAATATGTCTTGGAAGATGCCTGCCATCATATGGCGAAATAATAATTCATCAGTAATAATGACTGATCTCATCTGCACTGTGCTTTTAATCGCAAGGATGCCAAATCACTTCACATAGAGGGGTGGACGCACTTCGCCCTCCACTGAACTGAAGCCAAGAGCCCAGAGAGGAATCTAGCCAAGGCAATGTGGTTAACACCTCTGCTCTTATGAAATGGACCTTTAATGACAAAGGAGTCCTTAACATCTCATCCAGAGGACGGCACCTCCGACAGAACAGTGACCCTGGTGACCATACTGACGTATCTGGTTGGGATCATTTTGATCCAGGGGGAAGACCAACACCAACACTCATAGATACAGGAAAACCAAGCCCATCCCAGGACTAACTAGGCCAAGCCTTGTGCAGCTTCTGAGAATAAGGTGGCAACACTGCTGTTCAAAGACATTGTCTGCTAAAATATGATTGCTTCTTCATCATAAGACTTCTTATGATGCTTATGATGCAATTAATGCATCATTAACATGAAAACATTAGTTTTCAGTCCTCAGTGGACCTCCTTTCAATTTCTACTTGTGATTTTCTGTATAAATTAATTAATGACATAAGGAATGGTGAATATTGGAAACAAAGTGTCCAGCCATGTATCGCCAAATTCCGCTGGAAAAGAAATTCCTCTTGAAGAAATGTCTGGCTGTGATCCTTGAATATATACATCTCTAGGGCTAAAACAAGCAGGACAGGACCAATTTTAGCCTCTTCCATAAAACCTTTCCTGTGTTCTTAAGATGCTACCTCTCCAGAAATGGACTGCAAAAAATGCAAGACACCTGGCCAGAACTAAATGCTGCTTCAACTGTCTATTTTAGCACGAAACATTCCAGCTACCCATTTAGGGCAAGCTGTGTGATTGAATTGAAAACGGGCATGTCCCACTTGAATTAAAAATATTTCGATTTTGGACAACCATTCTTTTGAGGCTTTAAAGCACTTGGGTTTTGCATCATCTATGAGGTTAAAGGAGGAGCTTACAGTACTGGGCTCAGATTCCACCACAGTGAAACCACTCTATGGCCCTGCCCAGGAAGATGTAGTAAAGTCTGAGTGCTGCATAGGTGCACCAGAGGTCAGTGCCACATGCCGCACACAGCACAGAGTCACAGCCAACCTTTCCTGTTGTTATGTCGGCCAAAATTGGTGTGAAAGTGCAAAACCCTGGGGGGGGGCGAGGGGGAGAGAGCTTGGAGTGTATTGTCTTTATTTTTCTGAGATATGCAATTTCAAGAAGGGCTTGTACTTTCCTCTTCCATCTGTCAAGATCCAGGGAATAAACACTCACTGAGGAATCTGGGGATGTGGGATCCCAAGCCAATGCAATGATGTTGAAAAGACAACCTAATAACATGCCTAAATTTATTCTCATATACGAGGAGAAGGAAGCAACATTTAAAAAAAAAAGTGGTTAGAAAGCTGTCTGATGTTGTGCATTAGTTTGGTTATTTTTTTATTTTGAAATAGTCAGAGAAAACCAAAATGAAAGGAAGCATTCTAGGGGGAGGTAGGTGAAGGTAGCATAGTGTTTATATTAAAATCACCTGGGTGGTTAGACTGATGCTGTCTGGTGAAATGTTTTTGAAAGGATCAGGGACTTAAATAGGAAGTCAGTCGATTCTTGATTGAATCCCCAGTCTAACACTTGTAAGAGCAGAGTTAGACAGCTGATCTTCTCTGAGTGAACAGCTTGCACTGGAATACCATAGTGAAACCAGAGAAAACACCAGTACAGCACACCACAATCATGATAATAACTGATACCTATTATAGGAAATCATATATGTGAGTTGACATAAGAAAACCTATGGGATTAACACAATTCTGGAGTCCGTAATGGAGAAATTTGTTTGCTGGATTTCAAGCTCTTTTCTTTCAACCTAGCACAGAGTTGCCAGAGTGCTCGAGATGAGCATCAACAACTTCCTCTTACAACGGCACATAAAAACCACCGAATGTCTACAAACCCTAGACCACCAAGCAAATCTGTAGGTGTTGTCCCATGAGAGGCACAGAGGCCCGCCACATACAGAACACAATTTACACCCTGTTTTCTAAGTCGTGGAATATAAAAAAAAGTGCAGACATCTTAACGTCTTCAAAGCATATTTTTTAAATAAGGTCACTAGGAAAATAATAATTGAATAACTCAGTACTGTAAGACAAATTGAATTGAATCATTGAAAAACGATTGAACCACAAGAACTTTCTTGTATGTTTGTTAATGAGCCACAATGTCAAGAAACATTACTTTAATCCAAGTAACAAGACACATGTATAATATAAAGGGGTTTTGAATGCAACCATTAGAATATAGCGCACTTGCCAATTAAAAAAATAACACTAAGGATGGTTTTATCTGCTTTGCCATTTAGCCTCAGGAAAGCAAGACTAAAGTTTTTTTAAAAGGCTTTCCCCTTTTATCGAGATGCACCACTGCCAGCCAGGAGAACCCCAAATTATAATGAAATCCCATTGATCAGAGCCGAGATTCACAGCGCACACGAGCTTCCAGCCTCATTATTTTCCCCTCTGGACCCATCGCGCACACTCTCAGAGCATAAAGAATATTGCAAAAGTCTGTTGCAACGCACATTCAATACATATAGAGATTTTTGTTTATTGCTGATCAGCATCTTTAGTTTTGCTGGTTTCTTTGGTGAAACCAGATACAAATGGTCCATCCATTCTCCCTCTGCTTTATCCAATACAGGGTCGCAGAGGAGCTAGAACCTATCCCAGCAAGGCACAGGCACCAGGCAAGACAAGTGCATTGGACAAGACACCGGCCCATCGCAGAGTACACACAAACACAGACAGGCACACACTCACACCAGGGCCTGTCTCCCAGAAGCCAATTAACCTACCAGCAGGTCTTGGGGAGGAAACAGGAGCACCCAGAAGAAACCAGAGCGAACTCGGAGAGAACATGCACTCAGATAGCACCTCAGTAGCTGAACCCAGGGCTACAGCACTGCTAACCACTGCGCCACTCTGCCGCCAAACTCATACAAATCACCTAGCAGCCATTTCCATTAGGAGTGAAAGCACACAGTGGAAAGACTGGGAGACAGGAAACAGGCCAGGAGTGTGCCCACAAGCACTCCGAAATTCAAAAGCCAATTCTGAGAAGCCGCCCTCCATCGGCGTGGATTTCAGCCACTGAAAGAGGAAGCAGAACTGCGGTCTCTCCAAAGAGGGGGATTCCAGCTGCAGATTTTTTTGGACAGTGTGTGGCAAGTCACAACAATGGTGCGCGAGCAGAGACAACAAGAGGCGCACATTACAAAGACGTGCATGCCCACTTACTGTGCATGTTCCCCAACACGTCTGAATGCCTTTTCATTAAAATAGGACCTGGCTTAGACACCAGGACCTCCGCACGTCTTCAGGCTTTTCATTTTAAGATTATTTTAGCCGAACAAGTGTGGAATTTACAAACACACACACAGTATGTCATTAGCAAGCAAAGCAGAAGTGAAAGATATCTATACGTGCCACACTGACAAACTAGTGAACTAGCACACAAGGGCCTTTGGAACAATTGTTTCTCAGAGCAACAAGTTGTACAGCAGGTTTCAAGGGGGATCTGGTGTAGGGAGGGAGGCCGTGCTGCCTGGGAAACTGCTCCGATCCGAAACAGGCATGGCTCCGTGCCTGGAGAGGCTCCTGGTTTGCACAGGCCCAGGAGTCGAGTCTCCAGCCTGATGGCACACATTTGGCCAGGGGGACAAAAGTGACCCCCAGGGGTCTCTTCCCTTTCCCCTCCAGCTTCTGCCAGCCCCCTCCAGACTTGTTTACTGGCCAGGCCTGGTGTGTTTATTTGAGCCAGACGCGTTTCCAGCATGGCATATGGGAGGCTACAACAAAGGCTCTCTTGTGAGGATCAACAAAGAGGGCAGGACTGCGCACATGGGTGGAGTCTCCTACCCCACTGTGATGCAGGACTGATAAACAGCAACTGGCAGATCAGTCAGGCACCAAAAGGAGACTTCCTAGCTCTCCTGTCAATGTCTGCAGCGTCCTTTACCCCACACACCCAGTCCAAAGGGTACCTCTGCATTTGCCCCCTGTACATGCAACATCCTGTTTTTGCCCCCCTTTCTGGCTGCAACAGCATCAGAACCAAAGTCTGAAGCAGCGACCTGAAGAAAAGACAACACAGAGGACCGAAGACGAAGGAGTTACAGGCTTGTCTTTTTGCCTGCATGTGCATTTTGGAAACTTTGCGCTTGTGAAACTCAGAAACGTTTTGAAAGGTCTTAGCTGTTGGGCGTGGAAGCACTTTATGGTGCGGACACCCATTTGAAATCAGGCAACGGTGAAAAGCATCTCTTTTCTTTCAGGAGTCGTTCGGCGCCCTGACAGTCCTGTTTCAGGCTGCAGTCAAAGCTGCTCCAAAAATCACAGATAAAAAGGTGTATGAAGGAGAAACATGCAACAGCCGAGTGAAATGAGTTAAAAATAGTCTTGAAAAGTGAAAATATTCACAGAACACATTCACACATTTTAATCTTGTTAAGAGTGACGGAAAGCCAGAATGTTATAAGTGCTGGAGCGCAGTGACACACATAAAGAGACATAAAAGCTGTTCCCTTTTTTAAGATCTGATTGCAAAATAAAAAAACGTCTATATAGTTTAGATACATAACAGCATATGTTGGCAATGTAGATTCTAGAGATAACATTGCAGTTAAGCATATGTGAATCAGGCTCTTTGTGTACGTGTGTGGGCATGTTTTACTGTCAATGATGGGTCATAATTTGAGAAAACGTCCCTACAAATACAGCAGCTCCTGAAAGGTAATGTGGGGATGTCCCACACTGTAAATGACTTTTTTATAAACCAAATAGCATTTCCTATCTGAAATCTGAAAGTGCAAAAATATTTGCTTTGGGTCTATATTTAACCCATGAAGAGGTTTATTTGAATGGCAAATATAAATAGAAGATCCCGTATCAAACAGCCACATAAATAGAAATGCAAATGAATACAAAAACAAAAAAGAGTGTTGTTCGGTATTCTTTTGACGTAAACAAGGTTGTGCCTGTGAATTTAACCAGTGCAATTATCAGGCAGGTGTGTAGCAAAAAAAAAAAGGTCTGGCCAAAAAGTCTCAGGTCTAAGTCACACAAATTATGATTAAGGGTTCTTGAAGAGTGATTTTGGCACTCAGGTCAAAGCAGAAAAAGGAGAAAAATCCGTCTTCTGAATCAACATTTTTTCTTCTCTTTTTCCCCCAAGCAAGCATGAATAAAAACCGCGTCTCCGAGCGGACTAGGAAAAAGGCTGGAAAAGCCTGGAGAAGCAGCGGCTGAGGTCGCAGCACCAAGGCCTGCATCTTGCTTTCGCCAGGGCTCGTCCTGGGACCGGCCCGGCAGCCCAGGGGCAGCACGCGAGGGGGAAAAAAAAAACACGACAACGGTCAGAGATAGCCAGCCGTTATCGTAAGAATTATATAAGTGGCAGAGAAAAAAAAACGAACAGTTGCGAAGTCATTCCTTCCTGGCTTTCAAACATAAAAAAAACCTCCTGATGCTTGTGGTCAGATAAGCTGGCGTGCAGGGGCTTATTGAAGCACTGAAATGCTGGCGGGGACAGGTAGTCGGTGTATATATGAAACCACTCTGAAAGTTTTGAAACATAAAAATATGCTGTCAATCGTTTGGCCACCACACAAGAGCCGTTAGAAAACCATAAAACACTGGCGTTATTTAACAGCCAGCTCTGCCACACTGTATTTTAATGTCACCGAGAGGGCGCCTGCGATTCCACAGAAACCGTTAATTATGACAATAAATTACCTGAAGCAGGGTGGAGGACCAGGTTCCTGCAAGCCTGTGGCCTCGGCTGCCTCAGCCCGCGCTTTCACACCAGAGTTAGGTGCCGGATCTCCCACCGGCAAGGAGCACAGCAGTTTCGCCTCGGGGCTGGTGGGGCTGTCAGATGACAGGGGCTCTGTCTGGTAACTGCCTCTGAACTGCAGGGCCTGACGAGGTGAAAGGCTAATGTGGGTCTCTGAGGGGCTATCCCGCTGCCTGGTTTAAACATTAATGGACCCACTATGGTTCCATGCGAAGGAATTCATTACCGCAACGGAATGGCACTCTGCTGGGATTCCAGCATTCAACAGGCAAACAGGGGCTTGTTGCACCCATCTGCATTGTGCTTATTGTGGCTCCCCAGAGAACAGCTCAGACCAAAGGGACCTTTGCATACTTCTCCACTGACAGTGTCATGCATAACTTAAAGCATGCTGGCCAAAGAGGGCCTGTGAACGTGTCCAATTTCTGCACACGAATCTACGGACTTCTCCGGCGCTTTCAAAACTGGCCAGAGCCAAAAAGAAGAGACCAAACATAGTTAAGGTAAAATCATAACCTGAGGTCAGTTTCTCACTAAGATTTAAACGACACAGTTTTGCAAAGTCTATTTTAAAAAAACAGTGCTTTCTGCTGCTGAAGGTCCAACTTCCAACTGTAGGAAAGGCGATCCTGTTGGAGAAATAAATATTTTTTTGTGGCAATCAAGAGACCAGAAAGAAATACTGGAGCAAAATACTTATTTTTTCTTTGAACCCCCATAATTCAAATTTTGGAACTGTTTGGCTCAGCGTTACCGCAATGTTCTGTATAAAGGAAACCCACCAGAGTTCAGCACTGAGCTCACAGCATCGTCAGGACTGATGCTAGCACAACTCCTGAAGCGGCTGTTATTGTTACTAACTCTTCCGCATCAGCGAATAACTTCCTTCCAGACTTCTCAGCTCTCATTTGCAAATAAAACCCAGCATGCACTGGCTATTCCCGGGGTTTTGTTCCTAAAAACAATGGATTCTCTCACTGTTGTGTAAATAGTCCTTAATCCAGTTTACTCACACTCCTTTGGGCAAATATTAAGTTAGGTCTCACTTGCTTTTTCTTTGTACCAAAAAATGACCTTAATTAAACATCCCCCTGTCTAGTGGTAACAAGGAAACAAGTCTTGTCTTGGGGATAAGTAGTGGTTGTTTGTGTTTGAGGGTGTTTGTGTTCCTCTACCTAGGTTATAGCAGAACTGGAGCTGCAGTTTGCTTTCCTGTTGCTGATAACAAGCCATTGTGATTTAAGGAGATAGTGATTCTGAGGTCCACAGTGGGCAGTTTAAATATTTGAGAATACTTGGACAACCTATCTGGGACATCTTTTTTGATGCTCTTAAGCTTAAATGTCTGTGTTATCAACAGGCTCTACTTGCCTACAGTGCAGAGAGCATTAGACCCATTAAAAAAACAAAGTACAGGAACCCATATGCTTTTAAAAGTTCTTAACTTAATTAATTCTTATTCATTCAGGTGGATGCTGCACACTGGTGGTGGTGAAGGGGATCCCCATTACCTGTAAAATTGCTTTGAGTGGAGTGTCCAGAAAAGCGCTATATAAGTGTAAGCAATTATTATTATTATTATTATTATTATTATTATTATTATTATTAACATGCTTTAATACACTACTTTCTGATTGAAGCTTTACTGGCATCTGAAACTATGGTCTGGATTCAACCCCAAAGTCTTCCTCCATTTATAAAATTATAAACCCAGCACTGGTAGTTTCCAAAGAGTAGGAGCAAGAGGACTTTGGCAAATGAAAAGCTGTGTTACCTTCGAGGGCGGGGTTAGTAACATGCAGCTGGGCTTTGATTTAATCTCAAGGGCTCAAATCCCTGTTTGGGCAGTTGTGTTTCTTTATTGCCCATAATAAATCAGGTGATATGAGGATATCATGTTGTTTCTTGACAAAAATCAAACTTTGTAAACCTGTGTGGAGAGCTTTTCCCCCAACACTACTGACACTACCATAGGAGAAGAAGCATAGTAGACGCAATGCTAATGTTAATAATAGGAATTTTAACAATGGCCTTATGTATTAGCATTATTATTAATACATGCATTAATACATTAATAACAATATTAACCATGCATATTACTTTTCATTTGAATTGCAAATTGAAACGGACAATGAAAAACTGAAATGGAAATCAGATCCTTATTTAACTTCATTTAACTCAAAGATGATTATCAGTCATCTCAAAGCAGCAGGACCCGTAATCAGTAGAACAGATTTAATGCGAGGAGTTTTGAACAGCAATGTTTTCCATTTGGAGTCAGAAACGAATCACAATCTTATGCAGTGCTTACACAGTGAAAAGTACTTAATACTCAATTACAATCATCTTTTAGTTATTTAATAACTAATAAGTTAGTTATCACAACTCATTCATATAAAACTTCTCAATATAAATATACTTTAAGGACTCTGTAAAGTTATGACAGAATAACATTTCTGTTAAAAAGAGTTTTAAGTTTCAATTAATTAATGTTCAACAATTCATGAAGATCTGGTAATGACTGCCATAAGCATGCATCTTTATTTTGAAATGTTCCTGTCCAATGGCTGCTATATGAATCCCATTTAAAGTTTTATACAACACACCAGCATTTTACTATGGATGGAATGGCATTTCCTAGTGCACAAGTGCCTTTTAAACTTTTTAAGAAGTAGCAGCAATGTCAAAGTTCCTTGACCGGAGTATGCAAAATAGAGTCTCCCAGCAAAGACAGCATTCTCCCATGCAAGAGTACAAATCCATGGAAATTTCACACGTGAGAATCCTCCAGAGTTCTTATTGGCAATCAGATTGCTGGAACAATGGAAGCTTCTCCTCAGATGATTCTATCAGGCAGGGAGAACAATTACATTTGATGATCCTGCCTGGGGAGTCTACTTTGTCTGTCCTGCAGAGTCCCTACAGTGAGTGACAATAGTTTTCTTTCCACTCAATGGCCCCTGTTCTCCTCCTTAACAACAACTCTTCTTACTCTTATCTCCAGTAGCACACACTTAAAAAAAAATAGGGCAGGCTGCTATTGGTCTATCTAATTCTGGCCAAAAGGGCTTTTTTGTTGACAGTTTACGATGGCCAAACTCATTTCCTCAAGCTACAGTGTGCAGAGACAAGGGTGGTGCTCGCTGAGAGGAGGTTGGGGGTGGTGAGGTGGCAGAAATGTCTTTACAGTTGAGATTTGTGACTCCCCATCCTATCACCTGACTAGAACAAAGAACAAATGTGTCATTGCCACCCCCCACCCCAAGCACATTGTCTCTTATACTGCAGAAAGACAGCCTGGTGATGACTGCATCTAGAGCATAAGCATGACATCACAGGTGTCATGGGCTTAGCACAGCACTTACAAAAGACCCCCGGATTTCCACAGCTTCTAAAGTGTTGATGTGAGACAGGGGTCTCCAGACGTGGTCCTGGGGGAGCCCCCGTCCAGTTAGTCTTGTAAATCACCCCAAATCAGGGATCTCCCTTCCTGGCCCTGGAGAACCACATTCCAGTTAGTCTTAACTGGATTTTAAAATTTTAAAAAATTGTCAAGCTATTGCTGAATCAAGCAAGTAATCTGTTCAACTAAAAGAATGCGTGGTCCCTGGGGGCTGAAAAGAATTTAGATTTGAGCCCCATATGTTCTGAAGATTAGTCAATCTAACAAATCACCTTTAACTGAGTAGAATGGAATTGTTGAATAATTTATTAAATTAGTGATGTAATTGTGACCTACAAACCCCACTGGACTGGTGCCCTTCAGTGGAGAGGATGATATAGCAACATATATTTGCTGGAGATGCTTTCCTTGCAAAGAGCCTGGTGAAGAAGTGTATAAAGGACAACCAAACCACAAAAGCCTGGGTAAAGGCATCTACTAAGTAGATAATAAAAAGCACACATTTTGTAAATATTCTGTTTACAACAACAATGTTTTGGATCTCTGTTAACAAGGCTCAAGGCTGTTGGACATGCTTTTTGAGATATCTTGTGCAACCCAGACAAAGAATTGAAAAGTTATAAATGCAATAATTGTCCTTTTAATTCCTCTTTAATAAGATATTTTCTTTTCAGCAAATACAGACATGCTGCTGTGTTTCACTGATGCGGTAACAGCCCCCACGCTATCTGCTCACCAGGATTAAATCTAAAAATAAATAAACTCAATTTAAATCCGGCATTTAGAAAACCGCCAGTACCTCACCCATAAAACGTACGATAGGAAAAGTTTACTTAACAACTTGTGCAAAAGCTGTTTGACCACAGTATCCAGTCCCCACACTTGTGCAAAAGCTCACAAAACACAATGTTTAATTTACACACTGGCAGTATACCATACCCCCATACCATGTGTAAGATAATGTACTGAAAGTATAAACCCTTATCACAGTGACTTGTTACTGTAGCAGATGTTGCCTTCCTGCAATCTATGACATTTTAATATAAGGAACAGCAAATCCAGGACTGAAAGGTCAGGCATGATCCTGCCAGTGTGCTTTTAGAGTTTTTCTGCCTGAAAAGGGTCACAAAAATGTTCTATAGTTTCTCTATCACTGGGAATAACTGTAACAAGAAGACAGAAGAAAGATTAGAAATGAGGAGGGAATGAGTGGACACAGGTGGGAAATAGGAGAGACATGTCTTCATTTTTTAAAGACAACCTCAGGGATCAAGCTCAATAGAAATGGTGAGACGTGCACAATACCAATTTGCTATTATTAAATTGGCTGTTTTTATCCCATTTTTGGCACCAGTATATGCAACTGGGTTTGCTGACATTTCCATGCCTAAGGCTGTCGCAGTAGGGTCCCCAACTAGAACACGACTCAAAGACCCACCAGGCAGGAGTCCAGAATCCTAACCCGATTCCTCGCGACAAAGTGACACCACCTCATGGAAGAGATCTGTGTGACATCACTGTATGAGACCACGACCTGTTAAGTGGGGGGAAAAACTGTCGTATCGCATCGCATATGCTAATCTAGACAAAAGGATAAGACAGGGGAGTGCGCCACCATCTGCGTGCTGTGTATGTTAAAAGTAAGAATGGAGACCAGGGTTAACAGTGTGATAACAACTGTACCTCCACCCCAAGCTCATCAGGCAGTGTGCTGAAAGCTACATGGAGCCAATTAGGGAAATCAAGCATACAAAAGGTGTCAAAAGACGTCTGTGTGCCAGGCCGTTTGGTGCCAAGTTGTCACTTGAAGATAAAGGGTTAGAAACTACATACAAACATACATTGTTCGCTCAGGACATGGGACATTATGGATATGAGCTACTGCTGTACTACAACGCGAGTGGCTCACGTGCTAGGAATTCTAAACTACCTTGCAGTTATAACAGTGATGAAGCTCCTATTTATCATCCAAAGGGACGTTGCCTATTTCTTTACTACTGACACGCAGAAAATCAGATAGAAAGAACACATATACAGTTTAAAAGCACAATTAACTTTTTCCGCGGAAGTATTTCCTGTTTATAGCAAAGCTGAAACACGAGCAGTGCTGCACGAAGTTTTGGCGTCCCATCTTGGGCTCTTTTTTTTAAGCGCTTTGGGAGAAACAGTAGGAAGCTCGCGGGAGGCAAATGGTTTGGCAAAGCCCGGAGTGTTTAATGCAATTATTCAGAGGGAGTCAGGATGAAATAAAATTAAACTTGCGCACTCATCCATCAGATTAACACATTGAACAAGGGAACAGATCAGGAGTTTCAAAAGGACCACTTTTCTGAGGTACCATCAATGCCCCCCCCACACACACACCCATATGGAACTGACATATGGAATTAAAATGAGAGTTAATTTCGCATTGTGGAAAGACAAATAAAACTCAATGCACAATTAACTTCCTCCCTGATCAGCCAGGTCTTTCGCACCACAGAACGAGCCCAGAGGTCCTGCTTCAGTCTGGAGCACTAAGAAGGCTGTGGCTGAAGAGGCTGTTCAGCTCCTTAGCCTGTTTGATTGCAGATTGGCTGCGTTGCTCCTCAACCCCAGAACCTGCCTCTGCTGCCTCCCGGGCTGTGCCAGAGTGTGGCCCAGAAGGTTGTCCCAGGCCCACGGGCTTCTCTGTGAAGGGAAGCTCCTCCGCGATTTCAGCCCCCTCTGCCTCTCTCCCGAATTTGTTTTTACAAATAAATGAAGTTTGTAACGAACGTTCAGAAGAGATGACAACAACCGAGTTCCATCAGACTCCGCTGTCGGTAATTAGCAACCAACTCCTGATATCATTTCCTCTCTTAAAACACTATAAATACGGCAGCGATCCCCTTCTCTCCCTCGCGTATGTTTTCTACATCCCTCCTCCACCCCATCTCCTCCGTCACTCCTCACTCTGCAGGGGGGGTCCCAGCCTCCTCGTCCTCTGGCCCCGAGGTCAGCCCTCAGCCAAGCGGGATCAGCCCAATTTTCACTAAACACCCCGTAATCCTTTCAGTACGCTTAATTGTTGGGAGTTGTTATTCCTAGTGAAAGGTTTGTTCTGTAACTTTTTCAGTCCTTGAAAACATTCTTTTCAGGCGAATAACAGCGGGAAAGCTGAATGGCGCGTGTGGGTGCCCTGGGGTGGCTGTGAGAACACACCATCGTGTCTGCAGCCATAAGTACACTTTACTATCCGTGTGCAATTTCTTGCATGAGGAATTTGTCTTTTCGCAGACCCCAGCTTGCTCTCCATGAGACACACAGACAGGGAGAGAAGCTGGGGGTCAGAGCACAGGGTCGGCCATTTATACAGCACCCCTGGAGCAGCTGGGGTTAAGGGCCTCACTCAGGGGCCCAACTGAGTAGGATTCCTCTGCCGGCCACGGGATTCGAACCGGCAACCTTCCAGCCACAGGCGCAGATCCTCAGCCACAGTCCCACCGCTCCGCCCATAAGAAACAGGTGAAAACCAAACCGCTGCGGGACTTGCTATCTTACACGCCAGCCAAACACCCACGAGTCAACACTCCCCCGACTCCTTCTGGCTGAGCGGCCCCAGTCTCCCACTTTTTCACTACAGCTCTGGGAGTTCTCGCACTGCGGTGCTCCGAGCACTTCAAGGGTAATTAGAAAGTCCATTCCCTCTGGTTTGTTTCTGTTGCTTCCTCTCCCCCGCGGAGGCAGCCAAGGGTGCCGAAAGAAAGTTTAGTCATCGTGTGTTTTTTTCAATTCCTTCATCCCAATCGGTATGATGTAGGCTGGCCTCAGCTGCACTCCACACATTTGGTTTCACTTAAGAGGATCTGATGCTCCAGAATGCAAATTAAGGGACTGTTTTGTCCAAACCTAGCTGGCACAAGTAACTAGTAAAACCTGGAAGGCCACCACCAGGAAAGAGCGCATCGCGTTTCCAAAGCTGTACTTACGAGGGTTACGTGCTCTCTGACAGGCCACAAATCCCCAGCCACGGGCCGGCTCACGCCTGACAGGGCCAACTGCTCTGTTACAAACTGCCGCCCTGAACGAAAAGCCTCCAGCCCCATACTTAACCAGCTGTCTGTTTTTCACGTTCAGCAGGCTCAGACGCTGAGGACGAAGGCACAAAACAAGCGCTACTGATTAGGAATCAGACACACAAGGCCAAGATCAAACGCTTGGATAACTAGGATATCACTTTCTGACCTTTCGAAAGACCTGATTTTAACACTTCCTGGCAGCCTGTGTTGTGATCAAAATGACACTTAATCATGATTACATAAATACACTGTGTATTGGGTGGCACAGCTGGGGGGGTGGCACAGGGAGGATGTAGGGAAACGCTATGTGTGGAGTCTGCATGTTCTCTCAGGGTCAGTGTGGGCTTTTTTCAGTTACTCTGGTTTCACCCCGCCTCCCAGACACGTACTGTAAGTCATAACTGTCCATTCAGTGAGGAAGAAATCGTTCTCTGGGTTGGAAATCCATCTTTGCAGCTCATCTATCTTGGTGCTGAGTGATCAGAATCCGGGATGGATGGCCTGTACAATGCCCAAACAGTTCCTGGTGTGCTGTCTGTGTGGAGTTTGCATGGTCTCTCCGTGTTCACCACGTGCTCCAGATTCCTCCCACAATCCAAAGACATGCTGGTGGGTTCATTGGCTTCAGTAAAACTGGCCCCGTTGTGAGTGTGTGCATTTGTGTCTGTGTACACCCTGTGATAGATTAGCATCCCAGTCAGGATGTATCCCGCCTTGCTCCCTGGGACAGACTCAGGGACACCGTGCCCCTGGATGGGATCAGCACTTACTGAAAGTGAAGAGAAGGGATGTGGATGATTAAAGAATGAGGAAGCAGGAGCGGAGGATCAAACTGTATTGGAGCCTAAGGTAAGGAAAGACGGCTTTGGGAAGTATCCTCACAGTCCATAACGAGGTTATCATGACATCTGTCCTTAAGTGTGAAAGGCACACCTCCAGCCCCCAGAACTCAATTAGGTTTTTTTTTATCCTTGACTCCACAATCAAAAGAAACTTGTCATGACGTAGCTAATGTATAACGTAAACATGCATCTTAGACATGAATTTTAAAAAGGCACTATACCAGACTAATGTTTGGCTTTCACCTCCAGTTCATGTGGTTCTGTGGCTGAGGATCTGCACCTGTGACTGGAAGGTTGCTGGTTCGTATCCCCTTAACCCCAGCTGCTCCAGGGGTGCTGTATAAATGGCGGACCCTGTGCTCTGATCCCCAGCTTCTCTCCCTGTCTGTGTGTCTCATGGAGAGCAAGTTGGGGTAGGTGAAAAAAAATTCCTGATACAAGAAATTGTATATGGCCAATAAAGTGATCTTCTCTTCTCCAGCCTAAGGCAAGATAAAAATCGGATACTTCTGCTTTTTCTGGCAATACGTTAACTTCTGCAGTAATGGAGGGGCAGTAAAAAACAGTAATGAAATCCAGAAAGGGGAGCGCTGACCTATAACCTCGGAAGAAAAGCCTCCACACGAAGCCAAATTATCCAGCCTTAATCAGATCCCGGACTGCCCGCATTTTATTCAAGCACGTAACGAAGAAGTGACGTCGTGTGAGTGATCACCAACCTACAAAAACAGAAGCTTAAGACCTATAAATGCCCGCGATTTATTTGAATTCCCGAGGTTTGGGGATTGCCCGTCGATTGCAAAGTTTAACATTAACAACGCTTTGACGTTAAAGCTACTTTTAAGTGGCTTGAAGTCTACGAACCCGATCACTTCACATACATTTCATTAGAAACCCACAAGTAGCTGCAGTACTATACCAGCATTATCGACGGTGCAGAATACCTTGTAAAGCATACTGAAAATACAAAGTCTATTAGTATTTTATTCGGAGAATACAAACGATAACAGCTGCAATATTTCTCCCCAAGTAACATATTCCGTAAGCCCCGAAAGATACCATTTGCGTTGTTTTCTTAAGAGCGTCGTTTTGCAGGGATCTGTTTACTTCCGCGAAAGCCGCACCGGAGCAAAGCGAGCGTCGTGCCCGAAACGCGAAGAATTCAGAAACCGTGTAAAATCCCGACAGGATGGACCGAGGGGCAGGGAACGCTACGAGGCTTCAAAATCTAAAATACTTATGTAATACTTCTTTCAAGTGTCGGATGGATTTTTTTTTTAATCAAATACACTTTATTTCTCAAAACGCATTTCACAGTAGATACACGTTCTAACAAACGATTAAAGCTAACATCAAATAGACACAACTTCCTAACAGGCGGTGATCGTCCATTATCAGTCCTTGCACGTGGATGATGGGGCCGGATTTGCGCAATGAGAGAGTCCCTACGAGCCCTATCACTTACTTTTGCCCATTCCCCTGTCCCGGATCTGAAAAGGCGGAGCAGCAGCTCAGGTGACAGGGATTTCCACTAGTCTTCACGGATGCGTACTAATCGGCCCCGAGTCCACAAACGAATAGGGTGGAGTTGGACTGCACCACAGTGCGCTATTAGAAAGGGGCCCCCCATTGGTGAAAACGCGCCTGCTTGCGTCGCCCGGAGGTGGAGTCACTATTGAGCGCTCGGCACTATTTATGAAAGATTCCAGAACAGCTGCTGCTAAGTTTTTCTTGGTCAGGGCAGTAAAAGCAGCTGAACTTTCTGACTGACTGTTACTGGGATAAAACTAACGAGCCAGCATGCCCTCCAACTTCCTCACGCCGTTCTTGGAATTGGATGACGAGTTTTGCAAGGTAAGGCGACCGCGGACGGGGCGCTCTGAAGCGGCGGGATATTAAGAGAGCGAACTCTTCCATGCGTCGCATCCAGAGACGTAGTTAACACAGAAGTCTTATTAGATGAGGCAATTTTAGTCTCAGACCTGCACAATGTTTTTTTTTTTAAATGACTCGCTCCATAAAATATGTTTCAAGGGGTATCGGAACATAGGATAATTTTTTTTTCCTTCATGATACCGCGAAATAATAGTTGTTTGAAAAACTTTTCAAACAAATAGTTATTAGAAAAAGTGGCTACGGCAGTGGTAGTGTAGTTGTGTAAAATTGCGATTTGTACCCTTCGGCACGACACTTTAATCATCGCAAGGCTATCGACTTGCCCAAGTGGACACTCTGATGTGGTGACTTGAAAGTTGAAACATTAACAGTCTGTAGTGCGGTCCAACTTTGAGCAGGTGTCTTATCCTGCACTCGCTGAGGTTTCAAACCGCTGTTCCTGATGCATAGTGGCTTTTTTTACCGTTATTAATGCCGCGTTTAAGTCTGGTACCCATGGCATAACTGCCTTTGACACAAGCCTGGTGCGACATTGTCTTGTGCATTTCAACGGGAGTATGTCAGTAATAGCGTGTGATCCATACTGTTATTTTTTTAGTTTTTGTAAGATGTTTAGTAATATTTAAAAGCGTTTCGAGAAGGCTGAGATACAAAACCCCGAAAATAACCGTTTTGTTTTTTCCGCTTTTCTGTAACACTGCCGGTCTTAAACATTAGCCTGACAGATGTGGTTGGATCATTGGTGAATTAAAACAGCGGTCACAACTAGAAATAGATGTGTCCGGTTCAGTATAAACCGTGCAGCAGGTTTGAGCAGTGTTTACTCTCGACATCTTATCGACCTTTTGGGTGCATGTAAGTCTCGTGGCGGCGTTTCCCTATTCAGATCACGCGCAGGTTCTTGTTATGGTAATAGCTTTTTTTTTTCTGCCGAAACACGTGCAGGTTCGCCTCCAGGTTTTCCTTGAGCGAGGGCTCATCTTGGCTCCCATTCCAGTTTCTAATAAAGGAATTTGGTTTTTTCTCTCTTTCTCCCCCCGCCGTCACAGAACTTCCTCAGTCTGGACATGACAGATGGCGTAGCGCCCGGAGCTCAGAAGAGGACTGTGAGCTTTCAGCGCCGGCACTCCATGTCCCCCGTCTCCCTCCCCAACTCCAAGTTCAACAGCGGCAGCGTTGACCAGCTGAGCGAACCGGTGAGCTGGCCCGTGCAGCCCGGCAGCCAGAGCTGGAGCCGGGACCTGCAGCAGCAGTTCCCCAGGTCGTGTCTCAGCCAGATCCCGTTTCGGGTCGACCGCTCGGTCAGCATGATCGAGAGCCAGGTGAGCAACTTCGGGAGCGCCGGGCAGGGGGCTGCGCCGTCTCCCGCAGTCCTGCCGCCGCCTCCCGGGCTGAGCGCCAGCGCGTCTTCGCTGTCGCCTACCAAGTCGCCCGCTTCCACTCCCCCCGTCTCGTCCCGCTACAAGACCGAGCTGTGCCGCACCTACGAAGAGAGCGGGAACTGCAAGTACGGGGCCAAGTGTCAGTTCGCCCACGGGCTGGAGGAGCTGCGAGGCCTGAGCAGGCACCCGAAGTACAAAACGGAACCGTGCCGCACTTTCCACACGATCGGCTTCTGCCCGTACGGTGCCCGCTGTCACTTCATCCACAACGCGGACGAGCAGCGCTCCGCCCAGGCGCCCAGCGGTCCTCAGCCGCCGCGGGGGCGCCCGCAACTGCTGCGCCAAAGCGTCAGCTTCGCCGGCTTCTCGTCCCCGGCGCTCTCCGGCTTCCACAGCGCCCAGGAGCCTCTGACGTTCTCCAGGGCCTCCTCGGTCTCCCCCCCGCCTTCCACTGGAAGCCCCGACCTCCTCTCTCCCATCTTTCCCGAGCCTGGAGCTCTGAAGCACGGCTACCAGTTCGGCGGGGACGCGGGCGGCGACCAGCCGCTCACTCCTCGCTTCTGCGCGGTCAGCGACTCCCCCTGCGCTCACTGCGCTCAGCCTCCTGCCGGCCAGAACAGGCACAGAACTGCCTTCACTTTCCCGGGCTTGCCTTTGCTCCAGAGAAGCGCCTCCGCCGACTCCCTCTCGGACCAGGAGGGCTACACCAGCTCCAGCAGCCTCAGTGGCTCCGAATCTCCCAGCTTCGAGTCCAAACGCCTCCCGATTTTCAGCCGCCTTTCCGTATTGGACGACTAGAGGAGCTTGACCATTTAAAGTGCATATTGCATTTTCTTTGAAGCAGTTTCGCCACTGCTTTGTTTTATACGCGTGACTTTTTTTTTTTATCCAGACACTGTATACTGTTGTATACCCCTTTAGCTACTATGGGTACCGTTAAATTAGCTTTAAACTTTTTTTTAATATTGTCTTTCAGCGAAAGTAACAAGAAAGTTCTGTTTAAGAATTTTCCGTACCCATTTTTGTACTTTTTAATAATGAATGCGATAAAAAAATAACTAACTAGGGCTTGTGTAGAGACTAATACACATTGTAAATGTCTGTTCATGTCACTTACGTGTAGTGGCTTTGTATCCACGTTTAATGTCAAACAAACAACTTCAAAACCGTGGTTTATTCCACACCTGAGCCCTTATAGTTTGTGTTGCCAAAGCTAATTAGACGATCCGAGGTTAATAGAGTTAATGTCTCTGTTTATTCCAAAATGTATGTAAAGTGTAGCCTTTAGTAAAGGCATCTTTAAAGACAGTATTATTGACTAGCCTACCATATTAGTGCTTTCTATTTATTGCTATTTTTTGTCCTAAACAGTATTGCTTGTATTGTTTTCTTACTGTGTGAAAATGTTACTGTTTCTTTTTTTAATGCAATGTTAAATAGAGGCTTTAAAGAGTTCATCTTTGTTTTGGGCTATTTTGTAGCTTTATGGGGAAAAACAGACTTCCTTGAATGTAGGAAACGAGCTCAGGATGTTGACTAAGGAGAGGTTAGGAGCTTCCTCTAAATTGGAGAAAACTAATTTTCAGCTGTAATAGATCTCAAGAAACCATAGATCGAGAGCCAAACTGATTGTTCTTGTTACCCAAACTGCCATTTTTTAGTTTTAGAACTGCTGTTTCCAATTTAACCCATGTTCACGGCAAACAGTCCTTAGAAACTTCTGAAGTAATAAAAGAGTGTCAAAAGTAATTTTCGATGAATTTCAGCAGCTTGCATATGTTCAGAAGCACGGAATGTAAAAAGAAGGTGAATATGCCAATGCATTCTGCAGTACTGGGGGTTACATGGCACTCAGAAGACAAGAGTTGTGAGGCTGTTGTGGTAAACCGGTTCCAAAACAATACAAACTAAGAAGACAAATCCTTTCAGACATGTGAAAATTATGCCATTGGAGAAAATGGATGCTTCCATTTAGTCCCTGAATTGTACTTCTATCCTTCCTTTAAGTTGCTTATAGTTTTGTAAGAAAACAAAATTTTGTATGTATACCTGCATCAGACATTACTTTTTTTTTAGTTTTTGATCTAGTGCAAACTTAGCCAAGAAGGGTATTATACTGTGTAACTCTTGCCTTAACTTCGTGACAGGAAAAAAAAAAAACAACAAGCTTTTGCATTTGTTAACTTAAAACCTATTTATTTTTCATCGTTAAAGCAAAAAAAAAAGTATATATTTTGTCTTTTTTTTTCTTTATAATTTAAAGTTATTGTTTACATTCCATGGCATGGAAATCTTTGTTTTTATCTTAATATATTTGTACATTTTCTTTTTAAAATAAACCTGTTTTATTAAAAAGCATGTCCTGTGTTTGTTTGCTCTGGAATCATAAATCTAATACTATTCAATGCATTACTTAAATGTTATGTAACCAATTAAGGACCAAAGCCAAACTGAGTGATATATTTAAATTAAACTTACTTGATTCCCCATTTATGTCTTACTTAAAAAAAAAAAAGTAGCAGTAATGAAGTGGGCTTTGCTTTTCTAAAATTTCTTACTTTAGGAATCTTTGCAATACTTTATTAAAAAAAAACCCTTCATGGTTTTCTTCTCACAATTTCACACACTGAAGCTGTTCAGCAGTATTATTTTGCAAAGGGAGCCTGTAAACTTAGTCGCTGCAACCCAACTTTGGCATCTCTGATTTTGATACAAGCAAACTGCGTCAGAAACGAACAGAAGCTCCCCATTCTTCTCCTTGGGAGCAACACGCACTCGCAATCTGTTGAGGAATGGGCTAGTTGACAATTACTCTTCTTCTGAGAGAAACAACCACACAAAAAAGGGCAGCAGGGTATGCTTTGCAAGCAGCCTTTTGTGAGACCATTCTCTTCTTTCTTAGTAACATCTGTATGCTAATGCAGGTCATGTAAATGAAGTGGGGATGAGGATGGGACTATGTGCACGATTTGCAAGTCCATTCAGAGGCTAAAGGTCTTGAAAGCAGATTTATTAGTCGCCTGAGCTCAGGGGGGGGAAAATCTGGCTCTTTGAGTTGGGTGTCCAACTGTTTGCTGGGGAGTTTTGATTCCTTTTCACAAAGCATCTGAGCTCTCTCGCTCAGTCGCAGGCTGCCACATAGAGAGCTTTTCAGACCCCAAACCCCCATCTCCAGCCCTGCTCTGGGCCGGTTAGCCAGTCGTCTTACCTTCCCCGGACCAAAAACGAATTTCTCGCCCGCGCCTAACTACGTGACTGAAAAATAAAGCAACGTTTCTGTAGTGTGCCTGGCAGCCAATGCAGAAAGTGAAAAGTGCGACACCCATCTTTAACATGAAAGCGGCATCTTTCATCGATTGTCTTAGGAGGGAGAGGCTGCATGATTAGTGCTAAGAGCAGTTCTGGCAACGGCTACCGATTAGGAGTTTTTAGAGCCACACTTGTAACTTCTGCCTGCTTTGAAATCAAAAGAAAGAAGCTGCAGTGTGCAAGTGACACAACAGTTGCATTCATCAGAGCACAGAGCCTGCCAGGCTCTCTCGCAGTTCTATTCCAAGCCATACAGCAGGGATGGAAACGTTGTTGGCCTGTGAAACCTTTAATGTCACCAACCATGAAACTGGTGCCTTTGATGTTTAGGTGCTACATGCATTTTACACAGGGTTGTATATAATGAGTCATTTAGGTACAGAAAAAAATAGCCATGTGAGAAATGTTCTTGTATCCTGCTTGAGGCTTTTTTCCCCCAAAAAAATGTCTAACACAGTCCAAATAAACATTCTGTAGCAACAGAGGAATTCAGGTCTACTGTACTTTTTTACTTACTGTACTAAGTTGTTGTTTTTTTTAATGGAGGTACATTTCAATGTTAATTAAGTACAGAAGGAACCCAAACCCTCCAAAAAAGACAAAACAGGCATAATTAAATATAGGCCTAACATTTGAAGGGCCAGCTTAAACCTACTGAACCCAACTTTTGGTCCTATCCATTGCACAACTAATAATCAACCAATAAATTAAGGCGGTAAGAGCTTGTGTTTATGCCACTAATCTACAACTACACCCAGAAAAATATACTGTTGCTTTGACCAGCATCTAAGATCATTTCTTAATGATTCACTGTGTAGTTGAAGCTGACTTTCAGAATGTACTGATTAGTTCTCACACTCATGTAATCTGAAACCTACAGTACTGTGTTCAATAAGTGCCACGTGCAAGCCTTTCAAACGGCTCACTTCTGTGATTTTTTTCCCGTGGTTCCGAAAAGTTTTCCCCTGTTCCCTTTCTACACGTGGGTTTTTCCTCATTAAAGTCGGAGTACAGAAAGGACCGAGTGGTTCTACAGGCTGCTTGCCGGTTTAATAGTGATTAAAGTAATTCAAATACATTTAAAAATGCATAACATTTAATTTCAGAGCCATTTCAATGAGGGCATAAAGTAAAGGCTGCAAACAATGCCTTTTAATGAAAAAGATGCTTCAGAGTATTATGCTTAGAAAGCTTATCACTGTTTAAAAATGATTTGCATACTCGAGTTATATTTTTACACCATTGTGCATAGAATTGACTATACCGTTTCCTGTTCTATAATGTTTAACATTGTTGACAAGGTTTGGGCAGAAGAGACACGTGAAAGATATTAAAATAAGACTTTAAAATAACGGTAAATGGCATTCTTTAATGTGTAAGAGCACGGATACAGTTTTCACAACTGTAGCAACAAATTGTATTAAAACCCGTCAGTCGGAGAATATTTGTAACGGTATCTGCTTCCACCTACTGGTTGAAATCACGCACTGCATTCCGTTCAAATCCTGGAGCACAAAATGAGCACAACAGCAATAAATCGGGAAACTTCATAGGGAATAGTACAATTGAGATAACACTACCGTGGTTGAGAATAAAGTGAACTGATGAGCATTGAACTCTGGGCCAATATTTTTAAACAGTCGCTCCTAAATGAAATATAGTTGATGTTTTAAGTTTAAGATGCACTTGTACGTTGACAGCGGAAACTATGTAAATACAATCCCCAGAGTTAACGATTGTTCTTTAAGCCATTTTGACATTAATGATCAATGGCCGTGAGCCACACGTGATGGTCAGCGCTGCTGCCCCACAGCTCCTGGGCTTGATGGCACAGAGAAGGGGTACCTTCCGTGTGGAGTTCGCGTGATGTTTCTCTCCAGACCTCTGGTTTCCTAACGGCCATCAAAGATACGCTGGCTACAGTTAAAGGTAGCATTTCAAACTCTTGCTCGTCAGTCCGCCGGTGTAATTCCAGGTCCAGGGTGAAGTGGTGAAGGTCCCTCAGCTGGTTCCGCGCTCCTAGGACTGGGCGAGCTCTTCACCTTCGGAAAACCCAGCCTGACCGCGTCACAAATGCAGTTTCTGTTGGTGTGTTGATTAATAACAATAAGAAGAAGAATCCCTCGCACTCATATGGCGCTTTTCTGGACACTCCACTCAAAGCGCTTTACAGGTAATGGGGATCACCTGTAGCCCCACCTGGATAATCCGACGGCAGCCATAGAGCACCAGTACTCTCCCCACACACCAGCTCTCAGTGGGGAGGAGAGCAGAGTGATGAAGCCAGTTCAGAGATGGGGATTATTAGGAGGCCATGATGGGTAAGGGCCAGGGGGTTTCAGTGCGCACAAAAATACATATAACGTTTTTTTTTAATTTAATGACGTTTAAATCCATTTGCCAACAGACATGGAAATGTTGTTTGTCTTCAAACTCACCATAAAACCAAAACAAATATTTGACAACAAGAAAGCCCAAATCCTAGTTAGAAAGAACAAAAATCAAGACCGGACGTTTTCTTTGCGATATAGAAGCGCATGCACACCGGTGTTGTACGAAAGCAGTTTTGTTCTTTCTCCGCTTGTGTTGATTTTGGCGCTTTTGAACGAGCCGCCGTCTCGTAGTTCCCGGGCTGCGCAGCCCGCCGCTGCACGGTGCTCTGAAGTGGCGCAACAGCGCGGTCCCCGCGAGTGGCCAAGAGACCACTTTCTCAACTGTACAGCCGGAGCTCCAGTGGCGCAATCGGTTAGCGCGCGGTACTTATACAGCAGTACGAAGCAGAGCAATGCCGAGGTTGTGAGTTCGAGCCTCACCTGGAGCACGAGTTTTTGCGGGGAAACTACCGCTGTTAAAGCAACACCTGTGATGAGAGATAGTAGTCCATAGCAATGCTCCCGTGCACTATCCGTACTTTAGCAGCAAGAACCTGGGTAGTACTCTGCGTTATTTTCTTAACTTTTTTAAGGCCCACGCTGTTTAATTGCTATCTCAAAATGCTTGAACATCTTAAAAGAGTACAACTACAGTTTTGTCCCAACGAGAAAGAGGACAAAATAACAGTGCCCCGTGAGTACAAGCGGTAATTCTGCGTGGAGTTTTTAAAAGACAAACGCCTATAATCAGATGCCATTGCACGTCAGCATTAGAATTACTGTGCAGAAAGACCGAAGGCACCCCGGTACAGCCCCCCCTCCACCCACCACTGACGCACAGCGCCCCTGCTGGGTGACGTGCTCCTTCGTGTCATCAGCGAGCTCGAGCTGTCGGGTCTGCGGAGCCGCACGAGCCTGCGGAGCTGCGTTGCACCCCTTCAAGGAGGCGGCACGCGCCCCCGCTGTGCGTGCTGCGGTGGCGGCACCTTGTCGATGCTTTTTCACCGTTACACCCCGGTCGGCTGCTCCGGCAGATCCCCTCCCGTTAACTGGCATGAGTGGTTGTTTTTTAACTTGCTGTTGGCGACATCACACCTGGCAGCCGGGGGGTTAAATTCTGTCATTTCTGTCTTGCACATTTCTGAAAAACTGAGGGGCGCTGTGTTGAAATGCAAACTACAACAGCTTTTTTTTTTTTGTCCTAGTACATTATATCTCATTGTAACCGGTACTAATGCGTTTAATGCTCGATACGTTTGTGTTGTAGTTAAGGTTTGTTGTTATTCGGGCTGGAAAACTTGCAGAACTTTGGTAAGGTTTTTTTTCTGTTGTACTGTATGTCTTTTTCTATTTGCTCTATTAACGCCAGAGGTATTCGTAATATAGTTAAAAGAAAGGCGATTTGACGAAGAGAGCAGACATGTTTTGCAAGGAACGCACTCAAGTCCGTCTGATTTTCAGCTTTGGAAGAATCAATGGGGAGCTGATATTCGGCTTTCTAATGGTACTAATCATTCAGCTGGTGTTGCTATTTTAAAGGGGAAAATACTTGATTATAACGGACACCTTTCTGAGCGGTGGATATTATTAGTGGTTGACATTGATAAAAAAAAGTGTATAATTGTTCATGTATATGCTACCAATAGAAAATTACAAATTAAACACCTTTTTCACGAGTTAGTCATGAAAATTAATATAAAACTGGTTTTAGATTCTCTGAAGCAAAAATAATTTTGGGAGGAGATTTTAATACTGTACCTAATGAGTCCTGAGATAGATGGTCGCAAAGGGTTAATAGTAGCAGGGAGTCGGTGGAATTGGAAAACGTGAGTATGGGTTTGGGGATAACTGATATTAGGAGATGGCTGAACCTGGGAGCAAACTTCAACAGCTGGGAAACTAAAGCCAGTCCCGTTGTCGTAACCAATAACGCGCCACTCCGTGTCAGCGGTAGGTTGCAGTGTTGCGCCGGATTGTTTAAAACCGGGGCTCGTTTTAGAGTATGGGAAGCAAAAGAGCAAGCAAAGTCTATTTCCGCGCTCAAAAGTAGAAAGAAAGAAAAAAAACTTTAAGGATAATAAACACAAATACAATAAACATTAAACTAACAGAGCCATGGTTTTAAACCATACAAAGCATGGTTGTAGCTTGGTCATTACAACTATACAATCCTTTCGCACAGCGTTTCCGTAGTGTAGTGGTTATCACGTTCGCCTCACACGCGAAAGGTCCCCGGTTCGAAACCGGGCGGAAACATGTTGGATTATTTTTTTGGGGGGGGTGTAACCACGCTGTCCTGCTCAAAATTTCGGTATTTTACATACTGAAGGTGTTTCAAGCAATGTGATAACCTACGTAAAAGTCAGTTTGCGTGTCCACCTTGGATCAGTGGTCGAGTTTAATTTCGTTTTAACTTGTAAACATGATCTATTAAATGTAGTTGAGAACTATGTCATATGCCTCATTATTTGAGATGCAAAAATAATCCATGCCTACAAATGAAAATTAAATGTTAACTTACTGTATTTTTTAAGATGGAGAAATTCTTTAAAATTAATTGTCATTTTTAGATATTGTGCCCACCACCACAGTTCTTAGTGAAATTAAGATGGCGTACATTCATTTCTACAAATCCAAAATATTACGAAACGTCTGGTTTTATATTCAAATCGACTGAAAGCTGTTCAACATCCCTTTCAGGAGGGAGTCTAGAATATGCTTTTTACTGACTGGCATCTTGACAACATGTCACTTGAGAGTTATTAAGAATTTCCTACATTGCTAATGGGGGAAAGACTGCAGCTCACAGCTATTTGCAGTAGGATATTTCCTAGTTTATCTCCTTGTTATAAAAACTCAAAACATAAATAATGTAACAGGTTGACGCTGAGACCTTTAAATCGGTATCAACTCCAAAATGTGACATGGGTCATAAAAAGCGAATTATGGTTTTCTGGCTAAGAGGACTTAATGAAAGGGACTTGATGTAGTCTTCAGCATCCCGAAAGGGACCCACCTTGAGTACTTTGTAATGGAGACAAAACCCCCCAAATGCAAGCAGAAATCAAGAGAGAGTGCATTTCAAAATGCCAATAAAAGACCCAAATAAACACAGGATTGTAAAGAACCAACTGCCCAGCCATCCAGCTGGAACTGATCGCTTGAGTTCCTTGTAAGAGAGATAATTTAAGATAATATCAAGACAGTCCTAACAGTCTCCTGCTGTTCATAGCATTTTCTGAATTCCTATTAAATAGATAGAGGACTGGAGAGACAGCCTGACTTCATATATGCAGAGCACAATCTCTTTAAACACATTGTGTTTCTACCACTGTGACACAGTTAGTGCTAATATTCATGAACCTCACTGTAGAACAGCAAAACTCCCATGTTAGAGGGATCACATTGTGGAAATCTTTCAACAAAACCCACAGAACTGGCACCAACTGCTCAAAGTCCAATGTTTGTTTGTCAGGACACCTTACAACTGTGGTTCAAATTGTAAACGTTAGTCATCTGCATGCACTATTGAACCTTTGAAAAAAATGTGCCTGCCCTTGTTTAGTGACAAAAAAAGTGCAAATAGCACAGGTTTTAATTCTTTAAGATCACTGTTTTAAGAGAGAAAAACACAAAAACACGTCTGGAGAAAGAATACAAGCCAGAATACAGTTCTTTTACCTATATATTCCTTTCTTTAACTTTTCTAAATTTAATTTTTAAAATATTCATTTTCTTTTAAAAGATCCCTACCAGCAAGGCACTGATTGAGCACTTCTATTTTAGCCCAAACCGAGTCCTGATATTCTTATCACGGTAACATTTATTCTTCTTTACTTTTATTTCTTTACTTCTTTTATTGGCATTCTGAAATGCACTTCCTCTTGATTTTTGCTCGTATTCTGGGGTTTTGTTTCAATCTCCATTACAAAGTACTAAGGGTGGTTTACTTAGTCAAAAGCTTTCGGGATGCTAAAGACTACATCAAGTCTAGTGTACTTGTAATAAATCCAAAACACTCAGCTAAAGACCTGATTCACTTGAGAGTCACTCTTCTGCATCTCTCTTCTGTAGCTGCTGTGCATCTTCTGTGGAGCAGTCATAAACGATTATCATAGCCTCTGCAAGAATTCTAAGAATAATGTCCAAAAGTTGGTTTTCACTAAAATGGGGTAGGTCATATTTTGTTACATATAGCAATGTTACAACAGGTATGTTCACTTTGACAGAAAACCGTGAGTTTTTAAAGATAAAACCACCAATACATACTCTTTCTGTAGCAATGCCTAATCTTCCCAAATTTCAAAACATAAGGGCTGAAATATTGATTTGTAACTAGATTCTTCATTTTAGCAGGAACATTTGAGTGAACAAGAGTCACTGCATGAGCAGAAATCACCATTAAGACCGTATCACAACAGAGCACTGAACTGGATGATGACCTTTCCTTCGCTCTAGTTTAAGAATGTAGCTTTAGGGAAATGGAAGTGTACCAGCTACCGTCCTGGAACAACAGAGCATAACAGCACTGTTGCAATGATTTCAAAATTGTTCGGTTCACATGTCTGTGCTCTGCTTTTTAAATCCACAAAGGACTCAAATACTGTGAATCCGTTGAGGCAACATAACACTTCCATCTTAACGTGTATTAAATAAAATGGTTTCATTTCTCAATAAAGAAAGGATCGTCAAGTAAATCCTCTCTTGCACATCTGATGCCTTGTGAAAATGCAGTACTTTGCATTCCTGGAAGCTTCATTCAAGACTGGGCAACAGCAGTGCTGCTGCTGTTAATATCTGATGACTGAATGACTAACCACAGGCTCTGCTCTGTACCGTGTTATAAAAAATACCATTGTTGATTTCACCTGTTTTCAATGCCAGGCAACAGGGAATTAAAGTAAACGTACAGACACTGAAAACATTCCTTGATGCCAGAAATTAGATAACAGAACAATGTTGTGACTTTTTTTTTTATTGGAAGCATTCCGTACACACTGATTGCTTAAGAACAAATTAAGAGAAAAAAAGTATTGAAAATGTTAACAGGCTTATTGGCATACAGTGTAAATAGCTGCAGCCATTTTCTCCTCCATTTTTGTTTTTCTTGTAACCTTATAACTTCCTAAACATCCTTTGTGTTTGTATATACAAAACGTTATGTGCACATTTATGCATAAATTGATGATTTGGGGAATAAAATCATTTATTAGCTGATATTAAAGACATGGAATTTAAGAAGAAGACATTCTAAAATACAGATCACATTTGTCCAAAAGAACTCGCATCTATAAATGACCACACTCTGCAGTGAGCAAGACACAAATTTGATTTACAGTTTACATAAAAAAGGTATAGGGAGATAATTTTCCAGAGAAAAAAAATAGATTCAAGGTGCACAACACACGGGTGTACCCACTGGAATTAAAAACTTTTTTGCATATTAAAACAATTTTAGTTGAAAACCTCAGTTTTCAAAACCATAAATCATTCATGATCCAGAAATCAGATAGGAAAATAATAAAAATATTGCATTGATTTGGCAGACTGATACAGGTTCTGAAACACTGAAGTGAAACATTTGTAGTCACAGCTGAAGTCACACCTAAAGGCAGGCTGATGTTAATGTACAGCTGGATTTCTATCACAGAAAGAAATCTGCATTCCTAAGTTGCGCTTCCATTGATAAAGAGATTCTCCTTTTCCATTAATTTTCAGCATTTCACCAGAAATGCAGGACCTGAACAACAGGTGATGATACAAATATACAATGCAACATAAACTGCAGAAACTACAGTTGCATAATTCAAGAAAAATTGTACTCTTAAAAAGACAAACATTATTTAAGGCTCTTTTAACAATCCTGATTGGATGGCTATTTGCTCAGTGTTGTAATGAGGAAATCAATGATACATTGACTCAAACTCAGCAGCAGACCCCAGAGAAAGAAATAATTTGCAGACCAGTATTTGGACCTTGTTTGACAACGACAGCATCATAAGTTTCGTCTGGTTCACAGTAAGAAGGCAGAAAGTTGAGCTCGTGAAGACATTGATTTTGGAATGCTTTTTTAAAGGAAAATGCTAACACACACAAAAAATACATAGATCAATAGAAAACCCAGATATTCTATAGTCTGTTGTCCTCCATTGATAACTCCTTCAGTATCCTTTTGTGGGATCTCCAAAGAAGTTGGAAGACTGTGGAATGTCAGATTAACAAATTAGCTGCAGAGTGGGTTAAATCAAATTTGCCTGTCCTGGAAAGGTCAACACAAAAGGTCAAGAATTAGCATTGAAGCCACAGCACTTAAAACTTGTTGTATTCATTGCAAACACTATCCTGTCACTGGCCAGAGAACTGGAAATTGCACTGATTGTGGCTGCCTCTCTCTAACAATCCAGCTCTTTGTAGAGATTTGTTCCACACCACACCCCGATGAACAAGTCTTGCGTCCCCAGAGAAGACACTTAATTGACTGTTTTATATTTACATAAAACCATAAACGCTACAAGCCAGATTATGTCTACGAAACCAAAATTTGCAAACAGAGGAGAACATACAAGACTTGAAACTACACAAGTCTAGAATAACGAGAGTGAAACATTCAGCACACACGGCTCTTCCTGCTGTTGTAGGCTGAAACCTGAAATTTTACAATTCCTGAAATGCTGCATGGAAACTCCCAACAAGTTGTCTTACTAAATCCGGCTGGTTTTCCAGACTCTTAGGTTCCTAAATATATTAGAGCTTTAACCGTTGTATTTTATAAATAAAATCCCAAACACGTGACAAGAAGCAAACTGCAAACATTAAATCGAAACAACTTCTTAGATCAAGTCAGGCTTCAATGATCTAATGAAGGTGGGCTGGAAGACCAGCAGGTGTGTGGGTCACAGGGAAGACCAGGACTGGGAACCAGTGCAGTACACTGAAGGGTCTCTGTCTGGAGAAAAAGTGTTGTCTAGAAATGACCTTCCCTTCAATCATTTATGGTTATGCAGGGAGATGCAGGGGTCTGGCTTATTAACAACAGTAAAACTCATAAACAAGGTCAAGGTCCGGGCACTGGGATCAATGAATCAAACCAAAGGCAATTACAGAAAGGTTTGTGGGTAAACAAGTTCCCTAGCTCTACATCTTATGCAAGGTTGAACCTTGTTAAGGTGGCTGAATGGCAAGTGATGTTATAATCAAACACCTTACGAAGACAAGGCAAAAGAATGGGTGGTTCTTCTAAAGGGAACTGTGCTTCCACGTGGAATGTGGGAGACTGGGGGATTTTTACATATAATGCATTTTCAGGTCTCTTGATTTCAGACCGAAACTGAAATCAAACACCTACAGTATAACGAATGGGTTTTTAAAAAAAACAAAACACAATGAATTTAAGAGTCATTAACAGTAGTGTCCTGAAAGCAATAAAAAAAAAAAAACTCTGCTTCCAAGTACACAAAGTAGTGAGAGGCGGCAGTCAATCAGAGTCTCTCAGCAATGTTTACAGAGTGAATCACGAGTGACAGAAAACTGAACAGCGGGTTGGACTCACAACCCGGTTGTGCAACTCCTTGATTACATCTAAAATCCTTGCTGCGACCTGAATTTGTAGTTCTCCAGCAGCCTTGTCTAAGTATTATCCTAGGTGATCTGAGCTCCAGTTCAACTCCAGATTAGTTCCCTCCAACGTCAGGGTGTCTGGCATTGTGACTGTAGGCTCTCTAAAAGTATTTGTTTTTAATTGGAGTCACCCATTGCTTTCATTATATACATATTTTTCCAATATGTGCTGATCTGATTTGGAATCACCAAATATTTCAAGACTTGGATCATATCAGGGAGATTGAAATTCATGCTGAGATGTCTCAGTAATGATGCATCCAGCATAATAATTACCATTGCTGTGTTCTTCTTGTGAGTTTCCTTTGTACTCCTCTATGACTTTTAAACCGAGCTTTTCTGATTCAAGGTTCTGCAGGAACAGCATGAAAATAATATAAACCCTTATTGCAGCCTCGAGAGATTATATAATTGATATTAAAGAAACAGGCTCAAGTATTCTAAGACTTTCAAGCATTCTGAAAGACTTGTTCTTACTTGTGGTACATATTTCATTAAAATAGTTTTGCTACTGATGAAAAAAAATCAATAATTTCTCGCACTTGTTCTTTGAAAATATATTTCTTTTGAATAGTCATAATTATAAGTATTTATAATGCAATAAGCTACAATAGCTTAACTTTTATACATGTGAAAAAGGCTCCACATCTGAAACATTGCGTTTCTTCTCTTTTCAGGATGAAATAAACCTTTACTTATTTCTTTGCAGTTTGCACTGGCACATTTCTATCAAGGTTATTTTATGGTTTGCGGCCAAACTGAATTTATTTAGGATGCAAACCAAAATATGAACAATGGTGACTTTGAATTAATTTCCTCCAAGGGGCAAAATGAAATCTGCCAGTCTTCAGTTTAAAAGAAACAGATTCTTGTATCAATTTGGAAATAACATTTTCTTCTATTACCCTTAGTTTTGGAGACCAGACAGTGGGTCAAGTATGTTTCTACAAAAACTGCAAGTTCAAAACAGAAAAAGAAAGCGATTTGTAAAAAATAGGATAAAATTCTTGCCGCCAATCCAGGTGTTTCATTTTTCTTGGCTTTGAAAACAGATGACACTTCACAAGACAGGCTGAAAAAAAAAAAACACACTGCGGTCTTTAATCTAAAGGTCCCCTGATCACTGAGAGAAGCCAAGAAGCCTGCCAAGACAGGAAACCTTTACTACTAGTATCCAAAACCCATGTTTGCCTTCGGGCAATCATGTAAATCGTATTCCTAGAATTCCAAGTGCACTTGAAAGGATCGGTCCTTTGCTCACACATGAAACAAAGAATAGAGCTAACTCGACAGAAGTCTGACCAAAAACCCGTTGAACACAAGTATTTTTAGAGCACCTGCCTTATTCCAATGAACAGCCCTGAAATGGAAACTGCATGGTGACAAAACAGAACAGGAAGAGGGGGGGGGGAGCACAAACACACCAGTATCTAGCAGCTGGGTTGTCTGCATCATGAGAGCTTGGAGACGGTTATGTGGGAGGCTTAAAAGTGTACCACAGGCACAGATGCATCGTAGATACTGGAAACCGCAGTATCTCAATTTTGGGGATGTGCCCATTTTAATATGGCAGGGCTCTCTATAGAGTATAACAGTACACAGACAGGCACATCCCCACAAACATGGACTGGATTATCAGGGAACAGCCAGGCTGCAGCCACCAGTATTTAATATCTGAGTTATGCACAGTTTAGGTTGTAGGCACCGGTATCAAAATGACAACATGTCAACATGTAATGACAAAACGTTTAAAAAAAAACCCACGTGATGGCTGCACGTGCCCTCGGTCTGCAGGTCACTGCGCTTTCCGCCTCGGGAAACAGCGAGACACCAGGTCCCAGGCCCGGCCGCCCTCGCCGGCGCCCTCGTAGCGCAGGCGCAGGGTGTTAAGCACGATCACCCTCTCCACCAGGAAGGAGGCACAGAACCAGGGCAGGGCGTACTCCAGCGTCACCAGGCCCATGAAGTCGTAGTCGAAGGGGCTGTAGTCCCAGGGGCAGGCGTTGAACTGGCGCAGCAGCCAGCCCGTGGAGAACTCCCAGGCGTACGTCCAGAGGGTGTAGAGAAGGCAGCGCAGCAGCAGGGGGCAGCGGCCCCTCAGCAGCAGGTACATCTTCTCCATCACCAGGATGGAGGTGCCGTAGATAAAGAGGGCCCAGACGCTGGTGACCCCGGGGAACTTCCAGTTCCTGTTCACCACGAACTCCCAGGCCGCAGTGAACATCACCTCGCAGAAGTAGCCATGGATGGCGTAGAGGTACCAGCGGGAGTAGATGCTCAGGGGCTCGGCGCCATCTCTGGAACCCATCCTGGCACAGATACCGTACCGGGTAACTAGGGGGGCAAAGGAGAAAAGGGGCTGATCTTTCTCTGAACAGTTTTTTTTTGTTATCTTCTATTGCAAAGAAAAACAAGAAGCATGAATACACTCCCAGACTCAAGCTTCCACGGTAGAGCCCCTGCTGATGTGCTTTTGGCATTGTGTCACGTCTGGTTGATGCAACGATACTGCACGTGCTATAAAAAGAGACGCTCATTGTCCTGGCGATAACTTAATGAATCTGCTGCAGTTAAAAGCGATCGTTTTCTTTTGGTGCTGAATACATACTGTATGCAACCTGCTCTCCAAAATGCAGCCTCTTTGGATTTTCAATTCCAGAGTGAATGAAGTTCTAAAAGAGTTATAGCAATGCTGCAGTTTATTTCACTTTTGCAGACATGGCCATATAAAAACGGAAAATATGCAGTGTACTCTTGGCACAAGGCAGGGTACACCCTGGACAGGATGCCAGTCCATCGCAGGACACACACAGACAGACCAAGGCCATGTTTCCCACAATTCTGGCACTTAGTAATTTCGGATAAAATATTCTCTTTCCGACACAGAATGTAGAATTCACTGCCCTTTTGACATCACTACATAGAAATAGCTGAAAAAATGAATTTCCTAACTATTTCTCAAACATGAAACCTGACACAGAGTTTCATACCAAGTGTAGAAAGAAAATCTTGAATTTGGCATCATGTCTTGACATGGTGAGAACCTGTAACCTACTGTATGTTTAGTGGACTGTGGCTACAGCTCTCATTACATTGGGGACAAATGGAGAATCATGTGTTAAAATAGATCCGTGTAGAATCTAAAAGTTTGCCTTCATGGTTTTCTCCGTGTTTTTATGGAGCAGAAAAAGCACAAAGGGGAACACAGGAGTTCTGCTTATTTCTGTTTCAATGCAGCAGCTCTTTCGCTTCAACCAGCCACAAATTCACTCTTCCAGGAAACCATTTCTGCAGAAGCAATCGATTCTAATTAAGTCAACATCATTAATCTGGCCTCTGGAAGAGATGTTTTCGTGCTCGAGTGGAAGTACCACTTCCTGAAAAACATATACAGTATAATAAAGGGGCAGTAATACAATTGGTTATTGAAAACAGAAGACAACTTTTTCCAGGCATGTGAACCAAATAGCTGAGTCACCTGCTCCGCTGAGTGCTGGGCTCAGTGTCTTTACATTCTGCCTGGAAACCTGGGCTGTCGATGTATCACTACAGCACAGTTAAAGTGTTTCAGAACGAACTATATATTTAAAAAACTACTAATTCAGTAAACCGTGAAATACAATTTTCTATTTCGGCACCAAGCTAGAGATCAGATTGTAGAACGGATCTGTATGCCTCGGTATTCATATGCAGAAATCAAAACCTCCTGCAAAAATTACACTTGCCAAAGAAAGCGTTTTATCCATTCAAATCTGAAAGATGAGAATAAATCAAGAAGAGCAAATAGCACAACCAGCAGCAATGTGGAACACAAATCTCAGCATCTCACTTTGTGAGAACTGCATCTCTCACCAGTCCTTCATAGTTTCTTTCTGATAATGATAATAATTTCTTGCATTAGGAATTTGTCTTTTCGCAGACCCCAGTTTGCTCTCCATGAGACACACAGACAGGGAGAGAAGCTGGGGGTCAGAGCGCAGGGTCGGCCATTTATACGGCGCCCCTGGAGCAGTTGGGGTTAAGAGCCTTGCTCAGGGGCCCAACAGAGTAGGATTCCTCTGCCAGCTGCAGGATTTGAACTGGCAACCTTCCAGTCACAGGCGCAGATCCTCAGCCACAGAGCCGCCGCTCAGCCCATTCTCGAAATGCAACACCAGTTTCTGATCTCTTGATTTTACACACGATCAGATTCGCGGATCCACCCAGGCCAGAAAACCCACGGCTGAATTGTTTAAGTATGGACGGGTTAAAACACCTGGCTCTCCCCTCTACCCTTCATTGGACTAATTTCTGTGTTAAGAGAACCTGGGGAAAACAGGTCCCTCCTTTAACAAGGAAAGATTTCCTGCTACTTCATAGAGAGCCCAGCTGAGCTGGCTAGAAGTTCCTTGAAGTGCAGGGCAAACCAAAGGAAACCTGGCAGAACACGCAAACCCGTTTGTAAAGAAGGTTCTCTCCGTCTAGACCGGTGTCACGGGGCAGACCTCAGACCTTGCACAGCCTCTCCCTTTGGGTTCTGCGAGGTGACCGTGGAGCCCAAAGAAAAACCTGCAGAGACAGAAGAATAACTAGATAAAAAAACAAAGAACTTCCAAAAATACACGAAAATCCCTCAAGGCACGGCTCCGTGACCAGGTGCACCGACTCCACGTGGTTCTGTCATGCCTTTTGGTTTTGGGGTGCTCCGTGCAAACCACTATCCTGGGTCACTGGCATTCTGAAGTGTGTATTTGCCTGCAGATGTGGTGTTAGGGGTTACTGCCTAAAGGATTCAGAGTTTGCAATTAAGACGTCTTGAAGAAATGGAGTTGTTGGGAGGGGTTAGGCTGATATTTAATTTCCATCCATCTTCTAACCACTTCTTCCCATTCATTGTCGCCTGGTGCCGATTTGTTCCAGAACTTAAGTGCTGTTTTCCTCAAGCCAGAGCACACCATTCACTCGTGTTCATATCGCACCTGCACTGCTGTCTTTGAAGCACCTGGACTGATTGGGTTTTTTTTTTTAATCAGGAAGGGGGCGGTGAAATATTCTGCTACTTTTGTTAAGAAAAATCCAGGTGAACAAGAGACAAATGCTTAACAGAAGTGTGATGTACGTGAAAGTAGTGCAGGATCCTTCCTTTCATTATTTTTGATAAAGTATAACAAAAAAGTGTACCGTTATAAAGTGTATACACTTCTTTCACCCAGAGAAGGATGATACCAATTATCTTTATACCCGAGGATTTTCAGATGTATGACTGACACTTAGCCCTGTGATTAAGCACCAAACTGATAAAATTTCGACATTAAACGGACCCTTTTACTGCATCTTAGTTGAAGCGAGACTGTCAACGGACTCTTTTGGTGGTTCTTGCACAAAGTACAGGTCACGTTAATATAGGCAAGGCATAGAACCTGAGCTGAAAACAAGATCACGATGTTAAGTATTAAAGAACAAAGACAACCATCCCAGTAACAAACGCGCTGTAAATACAGTACAACTTGTTCACTTGACTCCACCGACACGTCACCGTGCAGCAGAGTTCTCTAAAAGCAATAAAGACATAATCGCCTGCCGACCCCAAATAAGTAATAATCGCTCAGAAAAGCAGACAGAACGGTCACTCACGGAAACAATTATCGGAATTGGAATGGTAGCATTGTTTCGCCGCGTTTCCTCGTCTCCTAGCTTTCCTGGGAATGCCGGCTGATCAGATGATGACCATAATCACAAAGGAACGCAGGCGTCCTACGTCAGGATTCCTACATGAAGTCGTTGTCCGCCATCTTGGTGAAGGAAACGACAGATATTCTTCATTATTGGCCCTTTCTCAAGTATTTCTAAGTTAAAGCGGTGCACATAATGCATTCCTTTTCTGAAGCTGAGATCCGACTGCTGAAAAGTGAACAATTAAACAGCTGGCGGAATCAAGGGGTTACTATTTAACCAAAAGCGATTTAGAGCGTTTAACCAGAGGGCACAGGAATGCCCCAGAACCAGGATCGGAAAACGTTGCCCTGAACACAGATTGATAGATTTGTATTTAAATGTTAATTGATTGATTTATTTCTTGTTGATGAGACTAGTTAACAGCATAAACTCTAACGTAAAAGTGACGTCTGTACCAAAGACAACCTTTGACATTATACAATTAGTGCACGTGTAGCTTAATTACTCGATTAATTGCTTAATTAAAGACTATATATCACTTGCTAAACAGCTTTAAAATTCCCTTTAAATCCATTGTTTCACTAAGAGGCATCCTCATTTTCAAAGCTTCGACCAATGACTGCATGAAACCGTAAATCGTGTCAGTCAAATCATGCTTTGTCTAAAAAACAAGTTTCCACAACATTTAAAGACAGTCGAAATTCGTGATGTCAGTTTCCCACTAGACATATAATTAGTGAAATTATTAGTTTTTCAAACTGAAAAGTACACACATCTATGAACAGACGAAGAGTCGCGTCAATATAAAGTGTGTTGTACTTTTAAAATGCCAGGGAGGTGTAATAATTATTCCACCATAAAGCACTTGATTTTCTAGTGCAGTTCCCCTCCATAAGTAATTTTGAGTTATGTTTTAAACAGTACGTGACTGACAAATTGTAAACATGTTTCAAATTCAACGTGTCGTCAGAGTACTGCTCTTCAATTTAAATAATGTTGAAAAACATTTTCGAGAAAATATAGAACTCTGCTCTGCCATAACAGAAAACTCCGTTACAGAACATTACAGCGTTTAAGTATATTGTGTGTATTATGTGTGTACATTTCCTGCACACGATATATAAACTTAATTTCATAGCGAGAAGGACAAAATTATTTATTTTTCGTATTCAAATAATTAAGCATTTATCGTAGAGGTATTCATATTCCTATTTGTCAAAATCATATCCCTTTACGCTAGAAGCATAAATATTTAATTGTGTGTACATGCCAACTAATGAGTGTTTAGAAATACGTATTTAAGTAATAACTGAGTATTGTTTCTTGATAATGAAAAAATCAGTATAAAAGCTCTGCGAAAATAATCCGTTAAAGACCCTTAGCCTTAAATGTTACGCAAGTTCCAAGTAACTGCAGGCAAGTCTTGACTGGCTGGCGAAAAAAACGGGAAGTTTTTCCAAGGGGAGTGAAAAATATTCACTAGTTGCTGAGATCCCGTTAGGTGGCGTGTAGTACGACGTCTTAGCTAAAACAGAAACAATTATTAAAAACAAAATCCACCGGAAGCTACTGCAAAAAAAAAACAGTTGTAGTGCAGGAGTAGGGGTTAGCTCTTATTTATTTTAATCTCGACCTCAAAGCAAATTTCCGCTATAGATGGGAGTAAAAATACTGGGCTGTAGCAGAGCTAACTAACGCATCTCCTAAAGGGCTCACTGACACCTTCGGATAGCCCGAGCATAAGTGCCATGTCTCCTTCACGGTGTGCCGTTTTCAGATGTTCAAATGTTTGCTTAACATTTGACAAGAAAAGAAAGCTCTACGCAGGCAGGACTCGTCCTTTCGAACTGAGAAAAAGCCGAGGCGACAACTGAACTGCGTCACCACGCGATACCAAACGGACTTCGGCTGCTCGCGACTAGGTAAGCGCGTGTGACAGATCTCCGCAGAAAAACCAAGAACAAGCTCCTGCAATTAATTTATACTCTAGTTTAGACCGTTCTCTTCATTTAGCCTGCTTGCGGATCAGTGGATGGACTGTTGCATACCTGATATAGTCGGACAACTATGAAGTTAAAGACACAAAAAAGCGACCTGATTTGTATTACTGACCTGTCAGGGAAATTCAAAACTAAGATCTCGGCTTCAAAAAGACATCACAATCCGCGGATAAACTTCACGGACTTCCATTTCTGCGTGCCAAGTTTTAGATGTCTGTCTTTACATTGGTCTTTTTCTAAGGAAAGGTTAAAAACGTCTTGCTCCGTACTAAAATGACACAAACGTTTACGTATCAGGATATGAGCTGTCTTACTGTCGGGTAGCCTATGTATTCTGGGACATGAAATTGATTTTTTGTTTTCAAGAAAAAACAGGTAGAGCACCGTAGTCTCGTGAAAAAGCTCAATTTTAATACCATGGTGCGTAGGCAAAACCAACAAAGAACATTGTAAAGATCGTACAGTCCGGTTGAATGTCTTCTTTTAAGGCAAGTTATAGGATGTGTTTCAGAAATGATCTAAATGTTGCATTAAATTTAAAATAAAAAAAGGCAATAGGCAGCCTCAAAAGTTGCCTTTTATTGTTGACCTTTTTTTATTACTCAACTCCTGGCTTTTAGCACTGTTTTTACCCCCGCTCGTTTCCCACAGACATTCACATTGATCACATAGTGCAGTGTGGGGGGCAGCACACTATTGTTTTAAACATGCGTCCGGTTCATGAATTCGTCGTTTTTAAACAAGAGAAAACAGCCAGAGCAATCAATGGTTTGCTTCCTCCTTAACGGTCTGTAGAGGCATCTACCGGAAACCTCTCGTTGGCCCGAATCTTTTCAAGCTACAGTACAGCGAATACACGTGACAGGGAAAGTTTGGTCATACGTCCGTCTGTGGTGCACACTGTGTAGAGGCTGGGAGGTGAACTGGGGTTTACAATGTCAGAAGAGCAGATGATATCTAACAGGCAGCAGTTTCAAAGTGAACTGATGGATACAGAGTCCGGACAATTGCGCGCTTGCACATTCATATATACTTCAACAATAGTAAAGGCCTCAAATTTAATTTGCCTTAAAAAAAAGCCCAAATAATTCTGTCTGTTATAAAATGGCTGCTATAATAATATGGTGGTTAAAGTGAGGGAAAAGGGTGCTTTGCAAATTGTGTAAAGGGGACCAAGTGTTTCAAAACAGGAACTGAAGGCTGCAGCTGTGAAAGTACTGCACATACTGGACTGGTACACGTAAATGAACCTCACCAGCTGAAGCTGATTGAGGGCGGCCTGGTAATGCAGTGCTTGGCCTCACAGCGCCGGGGCCCTATGTTCAGATCCCGACCTGGGGTGCTACGTGTGTGGAGTTTGCATGTTGGTGCGAGTTTCCTCTCAGTGCTGCAGTTTTCTTCCACATTCCCAAAACGCCCAAGAGGTAAAAAAAGGAAAGTATAAGTAAATTGTCCCAGTTTATAAAAAGAGCTTAATCTATATTGATTAATTTTAGCATGATAGAAACTGAAATATCACATCAATTATGACATCCTAAAACAAATAAATCAGGCTGGTATCCCAGGGCATGTAAAAGCCCAATTGTACTTAAGGAAATGCTATTCACAGAGCTTTAACCTGTATATTCCAGCAGTCATTAAGGACAATACCTGTACCCACAGATCATAGAACTGCAAGTTTAACACTGGTGTTGCAAACACATTGCAACCTTTGCTCATCTAATTCTGGTCTCCTATCTGTCCCCCAAGGCCGTCTACATTCTTTGGGTGACAGGGCCTTCTCCTGTTGTGCCCCCAAGCTCTGGAACTCTCTCTCCAAGGACATCAGAGAGTCACCTTCTCTAAACTCCTTCAAATCCAGACTCAAAACCTTCTTCTTTAGAAGAGTCTTTACTGAACTGGTTCTGTTCTTTGCCCCTCTGCTCCCGCTGTATTCAGTACCTCCATCTACTGTCTCCTCTCACTGTGCATTCGCATATCTTCAGTACTTTTTTGTTGTTGTTGTTGTTGTTGTAGTTGTCATTCTGTAAAGCGCTTTGAGAAGCCACCTTTAAAGACGCCATATAAAACAAAGTTACTTATTTTCATTAAATAGAAATATCCTTTGAGAAGTAACACAAAACCACACAAAAAATAAACCCAGAATGTTCAGTTGGACTGAGGTCTGAAGACTGAGATGGCCTGCCTACAGCTGTTATTTTGTGTGTAGCCAGCCATTTCTTTGTCGATTTGGATGTAAGTTTTTTGGATCATTATCACACTGAAATGTAAGTTCATGGCCAGCCTGGAGCTTCTTGGCAGAGGAAACTAGGCAAGTGGCCAAAATGTGCAGATAGTGGGGGGAGTGGCAGAAAGAAATAGCACACAAGACTTTGACAAAATCATGAATTGGGCCAACCCTGGCTAACAAAATTTAACATTGATAAGTGCAAAGTGATGCTTATGGATATTAGAAATATTTGTTTTGCATTTCACATAATTGCTTTAAGTTGTGCACAGGATGGATCCATATTACAATTAAAGTATTTGGGGAAGCAACAAAGCCAAAACACATAAAGCAAAGGTATACTGTATTTAGGACATTTAGGAAGAGATCAGACAACAACAACATGAATGTTTCCTGGCTTGTGGAAGATTGTTATTTATAGTTAGGATAGTATATAAACCCCTGAGGAATACAAAAAGACTCGGAATCAAATAAAAATGTAAACTGGAAATTGTAAGAGAGTTAAATTAGGACACAAGATAGGAAACACTTTTGGGTACATGGAAAAGGCTTCCGAACCAGGTGGTTGCGATTCAAAATCTGGGATATGTCAACAAGTAAAACAAAATTTTAGAATCGCCGATGTGCTTACAAATGTGCCCTAGTAAGATGGACCCGATGGCTTTTTCACTTTAAAAACCAACTTTTGTTATTAAATCTTCATCTGCTTGCAATTTGCATGTAAGATTGGTCCTTTGGATAGATACTTTAGTGTCCACTACTATGGACATTTGTCTTTGGCTTCTCCCATAAAAGTACAAAACACACAAGCAAAACATACTGTAAGTATATAAACATAAAACATGTTTTTTTTTTTAGTCTAGGTAGAGGCGCAACACAAAAGGGGCCCAATAATGTGATCATTATTATCAGCCTCTCACCTTGTCTTTTCTTGAAAGATCCCATGGAATCTTAAAAACAATAATATGATTCATTCTGTTCCAGACACCCACTACTCATTGTGTAAAGAAGTCCAGTGTTTTAGGACTCAGACCCTTTGTGCAGTCTTTATCTTGATAGGAACAAGTAATAGGTTTATTCCATGCTGTAAAGAGAAGAAAGAAAACACAACTTTTCGGCTGTGGAGCCTTCAGGGATCAGCCTTCAAGGCTCCACGGCCGAAACGTTGTGTTTTCTTTCTTCTCTTTTCAGCAGGGAATAAGCCTATTTCTTGCTCCTTTGCAGCCTACGCATGCTGAGGCAGCTACCCACCTGAACTACTTCATCTTGATAGGTTTTTTAGGCAGACATCGATGTCTTTATCTGTGGAATTCTGAAACCCTTATTTTCATTAACTAGATTCACGTAATGATTATGTCTAAAGATACTGTGCCTTTAACCTGCAGGTTTCTGGCAGATCTTACAGGTCAACTATAATCTCAGTCGATCATGTCTGAACTGTTTTTAGGAGGTCTCTTTTGTACTGTAGCAATCAATCTTGTGCAGTATTCTAAATGTGTACAGGCTACCATTAATATATAAAAACTGATCGCATTACTACCACTGATCTCACGTCTGGAGGTGCACAAAACAAAACACAGTAGCAGTTGTCAAGTACCAAACAGTAATAATATAATCAGAAAATGTGCAACCGCCCCTACGAGTTCACAATGAGTAGTCCTGTTATTGTGCAGTACTTTTTCACTCAAGCTGCCTCTGTGCTTCCTGGAAATGTGTGGGTGGAGTTATTTCCTTAACTGCTTTTCGTACATGTGCAAAATAAAAAAAAAACCCTGTATTCAGTCAACCTCATCTTTCTTAAACTAAGTAAGTAGGCTTTGCCTAGCCACCTCTGTAACCCAAGCGTAATTCTAACTTTCCTATACTTTGAAACCTTATAAATTAAACATGCGTGATATCAGAAGTTCAAGCATTTTGTGTAAGTGTTCAGAACATACTGCATACTTATCAAATGGCCACCATGAACAATGGTGTTGCAAGCATCAATATGTATGTGTAAAATATGTATTTTTATGTATTTCCTGTGATTTGTGTTTTTATTTGGCTTTACAGCAGAAAAGAGGTATAATTAAATATCGGGGATGTTACAATTGAGTGGCTCAAGCCTTTTATAACTTAACATTTCTGGCATTTGTATACTAATGTTGTAAATTGTGTATTTCTTTTAAATACCCATAAAAAAACTATGATGATCTTTGAGCTTTAATGAAAAGCCAGCTGTAAAATGACAGAAAATGTAATCTGGCAGTTTAGTTGTCAGTTTATTTAAGAAGGGCATTATGGACAGGTTTTCAAAAGTTCTAAATTATATGATTCATATTATTTATTTGTTTTTTACTACCAGTGCTTTGAAATGATTTTGATGCAACACGAGAAGTAGAGTTGGCTCCATAAGGAAGCTCTGATAAACCAAAGTACTGACTACAGTATTACCTGGACATTTTCTGATGAATATTTCCTAGTTTAGGTTCAGGCCAATTAAACCTTCACTTACAAAGAGCGCTATTAGCAGAACTGTACATAATCTAACCGTAGTAAGGACTCACTTCTTGATAAGTTAGCAATTCAAACTATGTCCTCCCACTTTTAAAACTAATATCACAGCCCAGATGCATTCAGACATGTTAATTAGTTTTTAGAAAAAACAAGCTTTCAGTACCTACTCCCCTTCTTTTTTTCCCCAACAGCTAAAGAGATGCCTCTTTCACTGTGACTAGATCAAGCCGCTGAATCAGTTTTGATTTTTGAATTTACCCACATTAAGTGCATACATGCAGAAAAAGAAAACAGCTAATTAATCAAGAGTCATCTCATTTAATAGACCCACAGTAAGAATGATAGAAGTACCTGCTAGGTTTTAAAGTGAGTTGAGCAAGAATTTAACTAAAACACTTGAGCATTGTGTTCTGATATTTTGAGCACAGCACAAAAAATCAAACTGGTGAAAAGCATCAAGCCTCGTTCTGAATGTTTTCAAATACATTTCTAAGCATTGTGAAAGTTCGTAGAAAGAGCAGATCTGTCATACACACCAAAACAAGACAACAGTCAGTGGGAAAACACATTTTGTGTACTAAAACAAAATGTCTTGGAGTAACAGAAAATCTGCACCCTGTTTCAGTCTGTCCTCAGACAGCAGTGTTTTAAAGGGGAGGAAAACTCTTGAGTGAATGCCTGTGAGATCATTATGTGACAGACCCCAGGGTACAAGCTCTTAAAGGCTCAAAGTCAAGAGTAACTTGCCTTTCAAAATTTTCTTCTTCTAAAATAAAAGTTGTCTTGGCTCCAATTTTATTTGTGTTTATGATAATTACTTCCTTAAAAATGAAGACTCTTTCATCCTCAGTTACTGTATATAACTACCTAGAGATGACAGAAAATGCCTTGATAAAATTTCCAACACTTCTTGGTATCTTAAATATTCATTTATGCGTCTACAGCATGGCACTGTATTTTATGAGCACGTTTACGTTATAGTGCTTGCATTTCCACACTGCTAAATCATCCCGGACGTTTTATGCCTTTGAAATCTTATGTACGACGCATAACCTTTTTTCAGCGGGGTGGAAAACTACAGGCCAACCTCCACGAAATCTAGAAATACCCATAACTAGCATTTTAGTTGCGAAAGACTCAGCTCTGGCCCTTTCCTTGTCTTTTTCTTTTACAGATCAGACAAAGGCGCATCTTAAAATAGCCGACGTAGGTTCTGGTAAGCAAGTACCTGCGGGGCACAGGATGAAGAAAAGGTACCTGATCATCACCACCTTAGGCGTCTTCACTTTCCTCTCCATAATTCTGGTCAATTTAAACGATTCTCTCAAGACACTATACTATTCTGTCCTCGAAGCAGGCAAAGAAACAAAGGGCACAGAGCATCAGACCACACCGGCCCCTACTCTAGATATAACCTCGGCAAAAACTACAGAGATATGTGGAGCTCCAGAGAACAAAAAACCCTTAATTAATGTCCGAGGCACAAAAACCTACGTGGTGTCCCCCTATTTTGAGCACCGCTATGGAGACAGGGGGCGCATACATATTGTCTCTATAGTGCTGCGATCGGAGGACGCTGATCACCACTGCCTCTTCTGCTGCGAGGGGCAGAGGCGCTCCACCAGCACTGCGGACTGCCACATCCACACGGACCACTTCGGGTTCGTCTACGGTACGGCGGACCTCCTCTGCTCGGTCCCGGAGGACTGCCGTGCTCCCACCCACCTGGCCGTGTACGCTGGCCCCGCGGGGGAGGGGGTCTCGCCCTTCATGCCGATAGGGAACCCCGAGCCCAGGAGTGCGGACTTCCCCCTGGAGTTCACAGTCTGCATCTCGGCCATGTTCCAGGACTTCAACAACGTGCTGCAGGCCGTGCAGGCCCTGGAGATGTACAGGCTGCTGGGAGTCAATAAAGTGGCCATCTACAAAACCAGCTGCGGCCCCGAGATGGAGAGGGTGCTGCAGTACTACACCAGCAGGGACTTCGTAGATATTATTCCCTGGCCGATCACCTCATACATTAACGTGTCCAACGGCTGGAACTCACGCGAGTACCCAGGCGACCTGCACTATTACGGGCAAATCGCAGCGCTGAACGACTGCGTCTACCGCTTCATGTACAAAACGAAATACATAGCTCTGCACGACCTGGATGAAATCATCCTGCCCTTGCACCTGGAGAACTGGAGAGAGCTGATGGACCAACTGGAACTCCAGCATGGCAGGGACACCAGCTTCGAGTTTGAGAACCACGTTTTCCCTACTGTTTACAAGGAGAAAAGCGGCAAGTTCAAACTCGGGGAATGGGCCGGTGTTCCTGGGGTGAACATGCTGGAGCACGTTTTCCGGGAACCCAATATACCAACGGAGTTCAATGCTTTTAAAGTTATCGTGAACCCCAGGATGGTGTATGAAGCCACAGTTCACGGATTTCTAAATTTAGGGTCCCATAGTGTAAGGGTGCCGCATGAAATTGCCCGCATGTACCACATCAGAAGACCGGTGAGGCATGACATTAAGAGAACGGACTTAATTCGAGACAACCGCCTGTGGCATTACTCTTCCAAGCTGGTGACCGCTGTTAACGAGGTACTGAAGGAAGCTGACCTGCTGAATTTGAAGAATTCTTCTTCAAAACACTTCAGATGACCTTTTGAATGGAAATATATCAATCACAGCTATTTTTATGTTATGTTTTTTAATGGACCAATTAGTTAATACGATTTCCACATCCGGATAAGCTGCTGGCTGGTCACATTCCACTGGTTGAGAGTCTGTCCAGTGCAGGGGTCCTCATCTCCGGGTCCAGTTCTTCAGCGCCACAAGCCAGCGGGTGTTCCAAGGCTATGTATATCAGATGGAGCAGGTTAAAAACAGGCATCACAAAAAAACCACCCCCTTTAGATGAGTCTAAAGTAACTGTCCAGGACAGGCACAGCCTTAAGAGGTAGCTTTAAGTCATCGGTGGTCACAGAGCTGAAAATAGGGCCGATGCTGACTGTTTAAGTTAGCTGTTGATTCCATGGAGTAACAGAGCAAAATCTCTGCCGGCTGTAGTGCAATTAAAGGCTGGGTAGATGGTCAGCTACACTTGCCAAAGTGCCACCTTCAACAGGGACTTTAAATATTTCACTTCTTTGATCGCTGGTGCATTGCATTTGCCTTTCTGCTGAGCCCAAAGCTCAACTGTCCATGTCCAGACTTGACTTTGCAATGTTTAAAGGGCTGACAGTGCACTGTTCCTGCGGATAAGAGAGCTAAAAAGGGGAAGATCATGTGAGAGCTTTATTTCTTAAGCGTGTGGTAAAAGGCTACAGACTGCTCTAGGGACTGGGCTTTTGAGGAGCACACAGTCATAAATGCTGAGCCCTCAGTTACTAAGTCACACTGCAGTAGGAGAGGAGACACCTGTAAATAATTTTTGGAATATTACCAAAACACAGCTTGTTCAGCCCAGAGAAAACCGAAGACTTGTATGTATTCATTATTCCGGATGAAAGGTAATAAATAGTGAGCAAGTCTTTATTCAGACGTCAGAGGTTACCCAGCTTTTGTTCAGTACTAGTGTATTTTAGGAAATATACAACAACACATATGCAAAATCCGTGCCTTACAGGTGTATCCTATTATAGAACATTCCTGGTGATCAGTTTGCACACCAATCAAAGCTCAGTGAATGGCAGATGAAATGCATCACTCTTGCACAGTTTTTAGAAAGCAATCTTTGCAGGAGTTTGATGTCTGCTGTGCATCCTGTTGTGCAAAGTGAGCCATTTTGCAGTGCAAGTGAATCCGAGAGATGTGTAGAAAGATTTGGGGTCTTACAAATGCTTTTGGCTTCTGCAATACAGTGTATTAAAACTACACATCTGACAAAACAAAAAAATAACAGTACTGTGAGCCAGTGTTGCTGTGAGCAGGTGAAACTGTTACATTACATTTTAATCCTTTTTGTTTACTGAACGGATTCTACAAAGGGATTCAATAGAGGTAATAATTAAAGGGCAAAGCTTTATAAATCTATTACTTTAAATATATGTTGTATGTACACACAGTGTCCTGAGAGGCATTAAAAAACATCAAATGCCATTGGCTCCAGTTCTCGTATGTGCATTGTTAGTGCCTCTCACTTTATTCTTCACATTCTGCAATGGGATTTTAAGCAGCCCTTCACCCCACTGAGAAACAAAAATGCTGGCATTAGAACTGGAATGGAAGGCAACGTGATAAGTGTATTGGTTCACAGCAAGTTGCAGCACGCTCGAAGGAGATCGTGTTGCAACAGCAAAGAATCCTTCTGTATCTCTTCCAGCAGAAAGTCTGCCCGGAATGCAGTACATCATGCTGGCTTGAGACACACAGAACATTATTCAAACAGGACAGTTGGAAAGGGGACCCGTGGAAAATGTATTTAACATTTACCTTCAGTAGCCACAGTTGCCAATGAATGCCAGTGCATTTCTCCAAAAAACACTTGCTTCATGAGATGTGTGGCAGGTATCTATATTCTTTGTCCGTTTACCAAAGCCATTTGTTTTATTTTTTAATTGTATCTAGGAAATTGCTGCCTCCTGGACAAACCTTTACTTTTTTTTTACAATAACTGATTTATACAACCCAAAAATTGACTTAAAGTAGCATTTTGTCAGCGTTCTGTTAATCGCTTCTGTATTCACGTATGTGAATCTTGTTTAAACAATGTCCCCATACCGTACAAGATCTATTTCATTTTTATAATCTCATATCTTAGGTCTGTTTTAGCCAGTTTAATCATTTACAGCAGCTTCAGCATGATCTGCAGTCTCAATGAATCCACCATTGGATAGTTACAAATGAGAGGACTGGTCCAATTAGTCCATCTGGTAGCTAACTGAGCCAAGGGTCTCATCCACCTGTTTCTTCAAATAGGCCAAGGGTATGGGCTACAACAACCTGGCCTCTTGGCTTGTTCCAGACACCCACAACCCTTTGCGTAAAGAAGTGCCAGTTGTTCTTGGTTTTAAATTTACTTCCACATAGTTTCCACTAGTGTCCTCTGGTTTTCGTTTCCATGTCTCATTCTGATTTTGATTAAGTGTTTTTTTTTAAATAAGGCATCCTGTGTTCTTTTGTTTAAAATAACCTCGCTTGGTCTGTCAAGCAAATATAGAGGTATTTTTAACTGATCCCTCTCTCTCTCTGGAATCCATTAGTCATGTCTGAACAGGTTCAAGCCCAGGCAACAGTGTGACAGACCTATGTCTGTGTGACCTGTGTGTTTGGGTCCAGACTTGTAACAGCTGGGGCACCAGTGGGTAACAGACCAGAACACACATTGTTGACAAAACCCACTTAACAGAGCTTTAAACAGTTGTCGGGGATTTGTTGTCAGGGAGTTGTCGGGGTGCCGCTAAAAGACCTCGACTCCTAACGTGGCAGGATTACTGTACTCTGAAAAAGACAAATATCATACTGGTTTTTGCCATTCCACGCTGATCCAGCAGTCTCTTCCAGCTGGTGAATCAGCATTCAGAATTGCTCAGTTCATCATGAAATGATTCTTCCTGCAAGCATACGTGTTCCTCAGACATGCCTGATGCATCAATGTGATTCAGGGAAGTGACAGCTACATTTTTAGCAGCTCAAGTCTCCTGCAGTTTCAGAAGTGTTACTTACAATGTACTACTTGATTAGTTAAGACATCTTATTTTTGCTTTTCATACATTCCCTTAACTTCTTCTCATGTTAGAATACTAAAAGCGTCCTTTTGCAAAGTCTTGATTCAATACCAGCTTCACAAAAAATTGAAGGGGTAAACTGTGCATCCACACCCTATGCTGTTGATCAGCAGCGCCCAACCTTTTTAATGTAAGATCTATTTGCCAGTCCAGCTCAATCTACCAGTGTGAATTTGAAGCTCTGATATAAGAAAAACAGACTGTGGGCACATCAGTACAATAACGATACCCATCACTAAAATGACAGCAAATAAAAGCAAGTGACTCATGCTACAGTGAACCCGTCATGTTCCCCATTCTACAAAAAAATAATAATATCCTGCCTTAATGTGAGCACTGGCACTGAGAAGCTTACTTGAGAACACTTGTAATTTTTTTTTACGTGTTGACACTGCTGATCATGTCGATGACATTTTATTTTGTCCCTGCAGCTCGACATTCAGCTCATTGAGCAGTTCAGTCAAGTCTGTGAGAAATACTCAATCCAGATCCTGGTCATTCTTTAAGTGGGCATATTCACGGTGTTTTAGACGACTTGAGAAACTCGGGCAACAGCTGTCTGAACCTCGCCAAAAATATTTGTTTTTGAAATCTCCAACCAGCAAGTCAGCCGTCTCAGCACACGCTTTCTTCATTACTTCTCGATCCCTGAATGACTTCTTGTGTCGAGCCAGGGCGTGACTCACACGGAACGATGCGACGATTGCCGCGTTCCCTCTTTTCTTTTACGGGAAAGTCCACATCAGATATTTTGGTGCAGTTTTGAAATGTTCTGTTTCCCTTTTTCGCGTACACGCTAGCATTGCAGATTTGAATGCAAAAGTACAGACACATAAAATAATCATGCTCCCATTCCTTGTGGTAACGGTAAGTTTTCGGTCTCTTTGCTTCATTATTTTCGCTCAAACACTACAACTATCAAGTAGGCAATCAGACTTATCGAATTGTCGGCGAATTTGTCACGGCCAGTCTGCTTCGCTCCAAGATGCACTGTGGGGTTCGTGCGGCAATAACCAAGAGACCGTTCTTGGTAGCGAACACAACACTGTTGACGGAGCTCCTGTAGCCTCACCCACATTGTCAGCCAGCACTCAGGGAAGAGACTTTTACAACCCATTTGACAAGGGTTAAACACACACAAGGCCAGTAAAATGTATGACATTACATGCACAGATCTGAATGATTTTTTAGGCTATCGAAAAAAGTAGTCAAATAGCCCATTTAGTTTTTGTCAAACATTCTGCGATCGACTGGCAAGCACTCCCGAGATCGATCGCGGTCGACTGGCTGGGCAGCCCTGCTACAAAGGCTCTGACAAGAGCATTTCCACAGCCCTTTTGCTGTACCTACTGATCTGTAAGTCTGATTATATTTTCGATATGGTGTCACAAACTGCTCTGCGATAGGGCTATTGCAAAAATTTAACGGGATGATAAAACCCCTGAACAACCAACCCTTCAACGTCTTCCCTTCAAACAAACCGTGTGCAGGCTCGGGGTCAAAGGTCATTAGCAGAGGTTTACAAAGGGCCACCCTACCTCCAACAAAATAAAAACGAGATGCAAATCAAGTGACACAAAGACTCAAAGTGCAGAAATAAGACCTAAGCATTTAAGCCACAATTACACACTACCCCGTTTCCGCAACATCTTTGAAGTGTTCAAGCTCTCCGGCTGCAAGGCGTGCTGGGTTTTAATGCAAAACGTGCTGCAAGATAAAAAAAAAAAACAAACAGGCTGTTTGACGAGAAAAAAAGCCTTGGATAGCAAAGTGCCAAGGAATGCCCCTCTCAAGGCACGGCAAAATGCACAGAAGGACAGTAAGATATTAGTTCTGCTGGCTTGTGTTACACCCTGGCTCCTATGTGATGTGGGCTCTTGTAATCTTATCAAAGTTCCGCAACTTTTTTTCAGCAAAGTCCACTGTTGAGAGCATTTTATAATAGAGCATTTTATAAGTGCCACAACTGCCACTTTTTATAAAGATGCACGACATTTGTAGCACGTAATTTTTTTTGATGGAGCTAATGAGATGAAATTGAATTTTAGTCCTCGAAGCCCAAAATGTTTTGCAGTGACTGTCAGGCTCTGGGGCGTGGGGACACTAGTATCACGTCCGTCCATCTGCTGAGTTACAGAAAGCCGCTCTTCGCTGATCAGAGATTACAGCCCGGACAGGACGCTCACACAAGCACAGTCGCAATTTAGGAACGGCCATTAACCCGGACAGCACTCCTTCGACATGCCGAGTCCGTACGGAAGGAACCCAAGTTCAGAATCGGCTCTGAACACTGCGAGGCAGTAACTGCAACGCCGCTGTCCCGCCCTTTCCTCCAGGCGATGACTGCCAATATAAAAAGTGTCTCATGTGACTCAGCGAGAAACAATTAAGGACAGCTGATACAGGAAGTCTCATACATGGTTTACGTTATGACAGTTGAATGGCCTAATTAAATAAATTCATGTAGCTCGGAGGCAGAAACTGTCTTTTATTTTGTTCCAGTTTGTATTGTTTTGAAACGCAAGCAATGGAAAGAGCTAGTGTGTGTGACAAAGAAGATGCTGCAGATGCACAGATTGTAACCATCAAAGTCTCTCCTTTTTCGACATGAATCATCAACTAAAATGATGCCCCCTTCCTAAAAATGGAAATTATCAGACAAACTGTTCTGTCAGTTTGCATACTGTAGCTCTGCTGAGTGCCTGACAGTCTGGTTCAATGATCTAAAGCTGTTCCACGCTTTGCCCTGAAGGCCTGTGTTGAGTGGTTTGGAAGGGAGGTACCAAAAGTATACTCTTCCTGCAACAAGAGGAGGCTGTTTTTGAAAGAAAGAGGTAAAAGCGAGGGGCACAGTAAACGTTATCTGCGGCCAGACTCCTGGCTCCTTCCGTTAGCAAAAAAAAACACCCCTCCATATCTCCTGAACGTAATTGTCATTAATAAAACTGCAAAACCTGACCCACAGCAGTCCTAGAGGTAATATACCACAAAAAACCTCCAGCAATCCAGCCATATTAATTAACCGATTCAGAATTTTATTAACCTCAGCGTTTGTGAGGTTGTAAAGCCGGTGAGGTCATGGCCCCGGACAGAGAGGGGGCTGCGAGGGGGCGAGGGGCAGAGGAAGAGCTCAGTCTTTCCACGCCGGGGAGCAGCTCCCGGGAAATGGAGTCTGAGGACACGCGTGACAGCTGGCTCCCCCTTGAGCACAGACCGTGACCACGGGCACGGCTGCCCGCAGTATCCAGCCCGAAATTAACATTGTAATTAAGGCTTCTCTCATGCGTCCGAGGCTTCCTCCCCTTAACAGCACCGAACAGCAATGCGGAAAAATACGGAAGGGTTGTGTGTTGAACTTGTTTAAATGCAGTTTGCCGTGGAAAGCAGGCTGATTTGGGGGGGGCAATAAAAGAACAGTAAACATGAGAATGTGTGATCCTAGCTGCAGAATAATTTTGGTTTCGGTGGTCTTTCTGATGTATGAGTTCGGAAAACCGTCTTTGAGAACACAGACGGAGAGATTAGAGTGGTCGTCGCCGTCAGAGGTGAAATGAGAAACTATGGGCTTGGAGAGATCTTTAATCTTCACAGCCCTGACGTGTTCTCTGAAGCGGTCTCCGAGTCTCCTTCCTGTTTCCCCAATGTAGATGGCTGGACATTTGCTGCAAGAGAAACAGTAAATAGGTTGCTGGAGGTACAAGATGCTGTCTGGGTGATCCTGAGGGGCCTTCAATGAGTGGTGGATGTGTACTTGCAGGTGATACAGCGAGCTCTGTTGCAAGGTGCCTGGTGTGGATGGTTGTTGAGGGCGGTCAAGGGAGCTGTGAACAAGGAGGTTACGTAGATTAGGTGGTCGGCGAAATGAGATGATGGGGCAGTCAGAAAAGAGGGCCCTAATGGAGGGATCATCCTGTAGGATGGAAAAGTTGTGGTTAATGGTCCTGGGGATAGGAAGTGTGTTAGGGTGGTAAGGAAGCACCAAAGGAATGCGGTTGTTATGGCGGGAGTTCCTGATTGGGTTGATGGTCCGGGAGGTGTTTTTGGCTCGGGCAAGGGCCCTGTCAAGCACACTGCTGGGGTATCCTCTGTTGATGAAAAAGGAGTACATTTCGAGGGCTTGGTTCTTGAAGTCGATGTCGTCGCTGCATAATTGTCGTAGCCTAAGGAACTGTGAAAAAAGAAGAGAGTTTTTAGTGTGGTTGGGGTGAAATGAGCTGTACAGGAAGTAGCTGTGTGAATCCGTGGGTTTGTAATAAACTGAAGTGGACAGTCGGGGGTAGTTGATGGAGAAGTTGATGTCTAGAAACGGAAGAGTAGTGGAAGATATGTTAACCGTATATTTGAGGGACGGTGGAAGTTGGTGAAATAGTGCAGGAAGAACTCAAGCTGATCGTTGGAGCATGTGGCGGCACCGACGCAGTCATCAATATATCGTTTGTAGAGGTCAGGGACATAGCCAGTGTAGGAAGCGAAGAAGCGTTCTTCTACCCAGCCGACAAAAATATTGGCAGAGCTGGGTCCCATTCTGGTGCCCATGGCAACTCCACTGACCTGTTGGTAAAAAAGATTGTGGAAAGAGAATGCGTTCAGTGTGAGGACCAATTCTGCAAGGCGTACCAGGGTGTGGGTGGGTGGATCAAGCACTGTGCATTTGTCCAGCGTGTGCCTGAGGGCTGTAAGGCCATCATTATGGGAATGACGGTGTACAGAGATGTGATGTCCATGGTAAAAATGTAGCATACAGTACCCTGAAATTGGAAATCATTAAAAAGTTTGAGCGTGTGGTTGGTGTCTTTGATGTATGAGGGAAGATCTTCAACCAGATCAACCAAGATCTCTCCAAGCCCATTGTTTCTCATTTCACCTCTGACGGCCACAACCACTCTAATCTCTCCATCTGTGTTCTCAAAGACGGTTTTCCGAACTCATACATCAGAAAGACCACCGAAACCAAAATTATTCTGCAGCTAGGATCACACATTCTCCCTTCTCTTAACGACAGACTACTGTTCTTTTAAATTTTCTCCATTCATTGGACGTTTCATTTCACACCTCTCTGCACCCATTCTGACTTCACACCTCTTGATTGGCCTCTCTTTCTGTCCCCTGCTCCCGCCTCTCACTCCTCCTCCCTCCCAACCTTTGTTCTCCCGCTACTTTACCTTTGCCTACTGCCCTGTCTCTCTCACACCTGAAGAAGGCTCCACGGCCGAAACGTTGTGTTCTCTTACTTCTTTTTTTCAGCATGGAATAAACCTATTACTTGTTCCTTTGCAGCCTAAGCATGCTGATGCAGCTACCCACCGTAAAAATGATTTGGTCATTTCAATTCCAAGGCGCAAACGCAGAGCTGCTTTGTACCAGACGTGTCTGGCCTGCTTGATTTCCTGTAAGCACCTGGATCATGAAGCAGGAACGAATAAAATGATAATATATTAATAATATATTAAAGCAGCAGGTTTTTAAGAAAAATGTGTTTGAAAATGTCACATTCTACTTCCTAAGAGCCCATTTCCTGTAAAACTTACCGACAACTTTTTCCAAGCTTCCCTCGGCGCCCCCTGGTGGTTGGTAAAAGTATTGGACCAGTTTACTCTAGACTGAGGAGACGGCGGTGAGCACAATCTACAGGCTGAATCCCACCGAAAAGCCTTGCAGGAAGAAAAACAAGCTTTTTAAATAATATTAAATCATCATAATCACCTTTCATTTATAAAGCACGTTTCCAAATCTGAGGTACATAGAGATAAAGAAAGAATAAGACAATAAATAAATAAAAGGTAACGGAGAAAATAAACAAGAAAGCAGAGGATAAACTGTAGGGCAATCAGACAAACTTGAGTTTTGAGCTTAGAGGTGAAAAGTCACAGAATTTCTCCCGAAGGGTCAGAGGAAGGGCATTCTGTAAGGGGCGGTGACAGAGCAGACACGGTCACCCAAGCTCTCAGATTTAGTCCCAGAGAAGAGCCAACCGGTGGGAGAGTAAACATGGAGGAGTTCAGAGATGTGTGATGGAGCCAGATGATTAAGAGCCTTGAAAGTCAGTAGCAAGATCCTGCACTGAATATGTGAATTTATAGGCAACCAATGTAGAGACTGAAGCGTAGGAGTGATATGCTGCCAGGACCTGGTGTGCGTCAGTCGTCTAGCTGCAGAGATTTGAACATATGGCAACTTACTTAGGGAGCCCATAGAGCAAAGAGCTGCAGAAATGAAGCCTTGGTGTTATTAATGCACGAATCGCACACTGAGCATTGAATAATGACAGAAGTTGGTATTGAAATTGAGAAGTTGTGTTCATCTAATTTTTTTCATGTAGGGCTCCAAAGACAGGAGGGGATCAGTGTGACTCCCAGATTCCTGACTATGGCTGATGTGTGAATGGGGAAGTCCACAACTGTGAATCTCACCAACTTTCCAGCTGACATTTGACATTCAGGTAATGCGAGGTCAACCAGAGCTTAATATCACACAGAAGAGACATAGGTGATGGAGGTGGGACATCAGAGGGAAAAGAGGTTTTAACATAAATCTGAGCATTGTTTACATAGCGATGAAACTGAAGACGATGTTTGGAAGTCACCTGACTGAGGGGAAGTACATACATTTATCCAAATGTCACCCCATCGCCTGCTGACTGAAATAAAACGTTTTTCTTGGAACCAAGGTTGAGAAAACAAATACAGCTTAACATACAGCTACAAAAGTTAAGCCTAACCTCCCCAGTTAAGAACCCATCTACCAAGATTACAGTCAGCACACACCCTCAAAATAAATCCAGAGATCACTGGTTGACTAAGCACATCATGTAATTTTCTAAATCTTGAAGTAATCCTCCAGACATCTGTTGATTTACCCAGAAGGATAAGCTACATTCTACTCCAAAATTGTGAAAGCAATGTTTTTCACCACACCCCCAGAACAGACCCAGAGCGTATCTCAGCAAGCAACAGGCGCAGGGCAGGGTGCACCATGGACAGGGTGCCTGGCCATAGCAGGGCAGACACACAGACACAAACACAGATGCGCACTAACTCACACCAGAGCCTATATTGTATTCCCAGAAGCCAATTAACCTGCCAGTACAGCATGTCTCTGGACTGTGGGAGGAATCTGGAGCATCTAGAGGAAACCCATGCAAACACAGGGAGAACACACTTTGTCAAGGAAAAAAAACACCTTTTATAAAACTCTAGGATTCTGAGGACGTAAAAATCCAAATGGACTTTATCTTCAGTTGCAAGAGGCTTTATTGCAGAGTTTTGTTTTAAAAACCAAAGACTGAAAAGAATGATCCTCCTTTCATACTACTGCACTGCAGAGGACTCTCCTGACACTGCTTCCTAAAACACAACTACTGCTAACACCAGCCAGCCCTATTCGTACAGTAACAGACCTCTAGTTATCCCCATGTGAGAACTGTGGACTTGCATTCCTTATTAACCAATTACTTAACGCCCACTGACCCCATTAACAAGTGTTAGACTGGAGACCTCTAGTGGCCAGACTTTGTTACTGCAGTCCTTCTGAAGGTCTACTTGTCGCAGCTACGTTCCAAAATCTCATCCGCCTTCTGTCCGCTGGAAGTGATAAAACAGAGTAACGCAGGAGCCTAAAACATCCTGCTTAAAAGACTCTTACATGCATGAGTTATGCTGGCGTAATCCATCATCTAAACTTTGAGCGGTTTGTAAAAATAAGTTAAACACGTCTGCACTTCTCCCAGGATTTAAAATAGTGTTATTCACATTCAATAATAACATACGTGTCAAGTGAGTGTGGCAAGTTTAGGCGTTAGTGTAGCACACCTTGTTTAGAGACTCTGGGAACAGCGAGGAGTAGTAACAGGAGCAGTGAAATCGATCTTCAGGAGACATAAAACACTGAAGTAACAACGCCCACGGGGACAGCAGCACTTGCACTGAAAATGGAGCGAAAGGATTAAGTTAAATATTTAACTTCCAAAAAGGCGGATTCAAGCTTGAAGGTACATAATGAAAAACTAAACATCTTTTTTTAAAGGTCCGTTTTAAAGTTCGTCTTACAGATTGAATCAACTGAAATTTCCAGATAATATTTAGCAAAACCTCAGATTTTCGAATGATTTTGAAATTTAACAAAGTCAAACTTTGTTACTCCTTTATCCGATTTAGAATTTTTTCAGATGAACGACTCATTTCGAATCGCCACGGACTGTGTCGCTTTTATTTTTATCTTTTGACAATCGGACCGAATTTGCTTCAATATATTGAGCTTTAAAAATGTTTCTTTTCTCATAGGTACGGTTCATTTTTGAAAGATTAAAACGTATTGATAGAGGAATGAGTGGAGCTGCACATAAACGTGTTGTCCCCGTTCTGACAAACGGGTTTACTTTCAACCGTTTTGAGTTTCCAGGTCTACAGCTCGTCAAACGGCAGATGAGATCTTGCAAAATTTGTAGGCCTGACCGACAAAGCAGATTCATTTCTCCATTTCAATAAAAAAGACGGTAAACGACTGGAAAAGTTTTGCTTATGGGCACGTTTAATTTGAGCAGTGCCCCCTTCCGTCTCCATTCAGACAAGGGGACCTTCAATAGCGACCAGCGCTGTGGACTGCAGAAATCAGATGAAAACTCCCTTCCTTTTCTCAAACAACTGTATTCTCCCCAGCTCTTTGACATGAAGGGATAACGTCAACAGGTGACATCTAAACTTTCGAGGCGAGTAAAGAGGGCGGTGTCGGAGCCTGGAGGGAATGCAAAACACCCGTTTGCGACTCTTATCCGGTTAACATGGGCTACCAGATCAACTCCAGGAACACAGGTAAGCGAACTTCCCTTGAAATCCCTGTTTTTTTACCCATCCAACTGCTGTTCGGGTAGAGAAATATTTAAAACTGTGGCCTCCGGGTAGGCTAATACGCCTTTCCAACTCCGGTAAGTTCAGTCACGGTAAGCACTCAAAGGGTTACAGAGCTCTTAGAAAAAGGGTTTTGCGTTGTTCTGTTCCAACGAAGGAACCGATATGTTGGTCATCTCCTACAACCTATCTGCATATTAATGTCGCCGCGTATTGTCTCTAGCAAAAAACGTTTTGTTAGAAGCGCGAGTGTATTATTCTTCAAATGTAAAACCTTCTCTCCCCCACAAATGTTTTTTAAGGTCATATTTATACTTTTATCGCAGTCATTTTTGGAAGTAGGCTACGTGTCCCAGGTAAAGCGGACAACCATTTGCAGACAGCACTAGCAAACTAACCGGAACAAAAAGTCAGAACTCAAAGCCCCAGAAGCTGAATTCGTGCGTCCCTACAGACCCGGTCCAGTTTAATATCCCCTAGAAGGTGCCGACGGGGACTTTGCGCGTTTGTGCTTTTGGTAATTAAGATATTAACAAAAAAAACGGCCCCGTTGTATGTGCCTGTCTACTGTATAGCGGTTCGTCGGTGTATTTAACGCGTTTGCTGGGGCTTAGAGCAGTGTAAGAGTGTCACAGCCACCCAGTGAGTGAAAGTCTCAGGTTATCGTCACAGAGACGCACTACAAAGGGCTGTGGCACGGCCCGCAGGATTAGAACATGTGACTCAACAGCCATCGAGTGAGATTCACCTCCATCCGCTGCCGCCACAGAGCCCAGCCCATCATTCGGGGTTCCCCCCATCCCGGCCGCGAACGGTGCTGCCCCCCGCGCTCTGGCAAGCGGTTCCGCTCAAGCACTGACCACCAGGATCAACAGCCTCTCCTCTGCGGCAGTGCGCACGCTTGACAGCTTACTGCGCAAGGTCTCAGACCGCTGCACCCGACTCGGACCGCGTGTTTATTGTTCTGGGTGTTTACTGACTGTACATTCCAACACTGTTATTTACTGTTCTGTACTGTCTACATCGTGTGGTGCTGCCCGCTGTTCTCTGCACGTCCCGGAAGAACGGCGCGTTTATGTACTGTACATATGGCTAATGAGCTCCTCTACTGTCTACTACACGACACGGGAACCCTAAAAGCAGGCACACAAGGGCTGTGTGCACCTCTGTCCCTGCGTGTTGCATAAAGATCTGTACATCATTTAACAGGTGGGTATTGAGAGGATTTCCAGGGGATACTGAATTAGTATCCACTTGCGAGTGAAAACCGTGTAACTGGAATTATCATGATACGATCTTCTGTAGAATGGGTGGTGCTTTAACAATGTACTCGGTATGCTTCATATTAAAAAAAAAACCGGACAACAAGCTCAACCTATCGTTTGCTGTCTATCTTTACGGAAACTCCGCTAATGGCTGCAGTACACCGGCGGTCAGTTCAGCACGGACTGAACATTTCATTCCTTTGTCAATTCGTGAGTCGATGGAGGTGGTGGAAATGGAAAGAAAAGAGTGGAGGAGCATGTTTTTAAACCGGGTGTCTAGAGGGTCCGTAAGTTACATTTGAATCACAGAGCGAGAGGGGACCATGCTTTCAGAGGCGGTTCCTCTGGGCTGTAAGAAGACTGAAAAGCTCACGGGTGCGTTGGACACAGGGTTGTGGGGCTCCGACGAGCTGTTCAGCCCAGATCTTCCCGGCTGGTACTAAGCAGCTGAAGACGATCGATTAGCTGCAAAACCACGAGCTAGACAGACAGGATGTGACCTCCTATCATTTGCAAAAACCTTTCAACAGGTAAATGCTGATTAATGTGCAACCAGGCAAAACCCTCCACCTCTAGGGCCTACTGAAAGCGTTCACCACTCCGGGAATGCCGACACGCCTGCTGTCAGCAGTCAGGCTGCCCGGTTCCTTGAAAACCACAAATCCGCAACCTCTTCAGACAAGAGGAAATGGCAACTAACTAATTGCTTAGAGAGGTTCGTTATCTGCAATCTAATTAAAGAACATGCGATAACGTTTAAATGATCCAATGGCTGTCTATGAAATGAATTCCCAGCTGGCCTTCTTCACCACGTGTAAGCTGCTTACCAGAAATGCAGTTTACACGCACGAGGGATCACGTTCTTAATTTGAGGAAGAACTTCTTTAATTTAAAAGATGGATGCACGGCTTCCGTATTGCGATCACACTAAGCGATTTCACGAAGCAGCACAAATCTGACGGTGCAAGGACAGTTCCTTCACCAGCACGGACCTGCCCTTAGCTCATTAATCCAGTTGTTTCGTAAAACGGGTATAAGCGATAAGCGGACAAACAAAACGTTAATTACAGCTGGTGTCAACACACTCGGCTCTACTTCCTTTTAGAAGACCGCAATCGGGTTATCATCAGTCTGGCACAGTTGCGATACCAAGTAAATTAAGGGTGAAAATGAGTAGATCCAAATGAGATAAAGAATACTTACTTTATTTTTCGTTTGTGGAACGTTTAGCACTGAAAGGTCAATCGTAAAAAGATGACACCGATTACTGCGCAAACTTTCTTGGCAGTAACCTTCCTCGTCTGGGAACCAGGCAAAGACGTGCAGAATGAGAAACAAATCGGTCTCCTGCCCCTTTTCCTAAATCATCATTTTATCGAGCGAATTGCCTGTATACATTTATACATTCCAGAACTGTTCGAGAAATGTTTTCTCTCCAACAATGGTGAAATATGTTTACATAAGCAACTTAAGGGCTGAGTTGCTCTTTATCTGGAAAATAAGCCAACTCACTGTAGGAAATCAGTCGTTGTATGCCAGCCCTCCGGAAATGTAGGCTGAAGTCTAGCTGCGTAATCGGACAAAAACCGTTTACGTATTTCTTTGCTTTTCATAGACGTTTAAAAAGTTTTCTGTTTCCCCCCCCTCCCGCACCTCGATGTCGTGACCTCTGACCTGAGGCCGCTCCTCGCGGAAGCTGCTCCTGCTGTGGCTGCACGTGAAGGATCTCGCGGCCGTTCTCACAGCTCCCTCGCGCGCGCCCGCTTGGGGGGCCGGGGCGTCGCACAGAAACCGCCCGTCAAATCGCGGGTGCCTGCCTGCCTGCCGCCCCCGTACCTACAAAGTCCTATTTTGTTTGGCTAATTTCAGTGTTTGCGAAAATACAGCGCTCGCTAATAGCCGTTTTCAGAATTGCTGGTTTGACAATCTTGTGGAAGACCTGCAAGTACCCAATTGACGTCTCTTGAATTTAATCAAGACGAGTAGAACCTACTGTTCCGTGCGTGGTACACTTCATTCGACTAGTTTCCAAGTAGGTAATTAGCAATAAGACAGTGTAGTCTAGACAGGGTTGCCAGATTTAAGCTTGAAAATCACTAACCCGGACAGTGAAATTAAGTCCAGCTTCCCCTGTTTTTTATTGCTGATCCCACAGAGTGCAACAGCATGCTATTGCCTATTTGTTGCGAAAATAGTGTGCAGCATAACAAATTAAACCTTCTGGCGCACGTGGCCTTTCACTTTGTGATTCGCGAGATCAGCCGAATCGGCTTTGGAGCCGGTCCTGGCATGTGCATGAGCGCCCCCTGCCGGAACTGTGGGAGAAGCGCTACAGGGCCGGATCACGAGACCAGCGCAGCCTGCTCCCAGGTGCCGGAAACCGCAGCGAACAGGCAGGAGCCCGAGAAAATCTTGGCTTGGTCCTTCAGTTTAGATTTCCACGAGGTCAGCAGCTAAAATGTGCACGCAGTGTCTGTATTGCGCGGTGGCATGGAGAGAGGCGTGTTAGGGTAAAGACCAGCCCGATGTGTGCAACAGCATACAGCAGCATGCTTGGAATCCAACTCAATCCCCACAATCCAGCTCTCGTCTCTTTTGTGGTTTTATAATACAGTTTTACCGACCAATACTAACATACTACACATACAGTGATGTCAAAATAGTACATCGTCTTAAGACTCTGGTTTTACAGATTAAGATATCTGACCTTCACACTTATTCCTCACCAAGTTCTAACAGTAAATACCTCGTTACCAATAGCACTTAGAAATTTTACTTTGTCATTATTTATTAAAACAAATCTGCCAACATTCAGAAGACTTGTGTATCTATATTGTCACTATATATACAATCCTAATACTAATGAGCCATCTAGTTTTCCCAAGATCACCAGTGTAAAAGTTTAGCACCACAATACTGTGTAAGAGGCTTCAGTTGTGCAATTCAGTTGGGCGATGGTTTAAAGCGTTTGCTATGTCATCTGCCAAAACAAACTCACAGCTCTGCATCCAGGCAAGAGAAACTGGTCTTCAATGGCAAGGGTGAGAAGGAGTGTATTGGACTGTATCGGGCACTAGTAAAGTTTAGAACCTTCCAAGAAGATGGTGTTAGAATGAATTCAGGTTGGGAAGTATTAAAATAGGATTGCCTTATTATAGCTGTAAAAAGTTGGTTGACTCCCTTTTGTTTTTCCTACCAGATTACACTGCGCAAACAGATAAAATGCCCACAGTGGATGAGGATCTAGAAAATGCACCACTCCACACAAGAGCCACGGCAAAGATCAAGAGTGGCAAGCAGCTCATTTTTACCTTGATTCTATTCCTCTTTGTCTTTCTTTTCCTCCTATTCCTCAACGCAAGAACCAGGAGCATTCTCACCTGGGATAAGCCACTGCCTAAAAACACAGGCGGTGAAGAGATCAACCATCACACCGCGTGTGAAAAGAGAAATAACCAAACCAGGCAAAGGGGCTGCTCTCCTCACAGCGGACCTGGAAAAATCTGTACTCCAGTGGAAGAAGCAGCCACCTTTCATCATGTGGGCGGCACAAAGACCTACGTGGTTAGTCCTTACTTTGAGCACAGGAAGGGACAAAGACAGGTCCGCATTATTTCCATTGTGCATCGGACAGCGAACGCGGTGCACTACTGCTTGTTCAGCTGCACGGACCACCTCGCGTCCACCCGAGCCACCACCAACCTCCACGGCAGCCACTTCGACTTCCCGTACGGTACAGCCGACCTGCTTTGCGCTGTCCCCGACGGCTGCGACCCGACGCACGTGGCAGTCTACACCGACCAAGGCCAGCCCCAGAACATGTCCTTCCTGCCCGTCCGGAACCGCCAGGCCCGAGACGCAGGCTTCCCTGCCGAGTTCGCCGTCTGCATTTCGACCATGTTTGGGAATTTCGACAACGTCCTGCAGTTCGTGCAGGCCATGGAGATGTACCGGATCCTGGGAGCTCAGAAGGTGGCCATCTACAAGAGTCAGTGCAGCCCGGCCATGGAAACGGTGCTGGATTACTACACCGGAGTGGGTTTTGTAGAGGTCATACCATGGCCCATAGACGCCTATATCAAAGTGTCTTCCAGCTGGACTCCTTCCCTTTCTCCAGGAGATCTGCACTATTACGGTCAAATCCCAGCCTTGAATGACTGCGTCTACAGGTACATGTACCAAACGCGGTACCTCCTCTTGAATGACATCGACGAGATCATTCTGCCCTTGAAGGCCAAGAACTGGAGGGACTTAGTGAGCGACCTGGAGGCCCAGTATGGCAACACGTCAAGCTTCTACTTCGAGAACAACGTTTTCCGCAACAACGTCTTCGAGAAGAGCGGTAAGTTTAAGATCCCGGAGTGGCAGGGAATCCCGGGAGTTAACTTCCTCCAGCACATCTACCGGGAACCGATTCCCAAACCACACTTTACCACGGGAAAGCTGATGGTCAACCCCCGAAAAGTGTTTCAGCTTTCGGTCCACCACGTTACAGAACAGACCGGCACCACAGTGGAGGTGTCTGACCAGCTGGGGAGACTGTACCACGTCAGGCGGCCGAAGCAGGACAACTTGAAAGAGGAGGACCTGATTCGGGACGAAGGCCTTTGGACTTATGCCTCTGAACTCACGGAGGCCGTTACCGACGTGTTCAAGAAAACAAACCTCTTAAAAAAAAAAAGCTAGAAGATCAAAGCTGAAGTCGCGGATGAAGATTTGTCCAAGTTGAAATTTTCGTGTTATTTAAATCATGTGATCAGTGAACATTTGCTTCTCCTTTACATAGTCTATAAACATTGGTATTTGTTTTAACAGACAAAACATGACGATATGAAACTCCTTTAAGGGAACAGCTCACTGGTGAAAGGGGCTGTCCTGTGTCTGATCAGCAGTTCACACTTACCTCTCAGTCAGCGGAGTTGGCATGCTCAGCTCAGGTGCCTTTGGTCTACTCAGGTCTTTTGGTCAGATCCCTTAGTTAGTGTTTCCTGTGTTAAAACTCTGCTTTGAATCCCAAGAAAGCTCCACTAGAGGTCTGATGTCACCCCCCACTGCTAGGGGCCGGTGACTCTGTCCATAAGCCTATTTCCACTCCTGCAGAAAACTGCATCCTTAGAGCAGAACCTACCAAACACGGCCTTCAGAATACAATCAAGAAACCCCAAATAAAGAGAAGTTCACACAATTAAGAGTCCTTCAATCTCGGGGGGGGGGGGTACGTTCGATGCAAATTATGTACATTTTTAAACTTTTTTTTGTAATTTAAGGCTGCCCACAGAAATGACTGAACATTACTCCTTGGTTTTCAACAGCAACAATTTATTGTGAGTTCCCCAGGGAAAACAAATCTTGAAACACTTTCTTTAAAAAACAAACAGACGACAAGGTAGTGCAACATTTCCAGTCTCCTGTAACCAGCTGTTCTCAGCATTCTGGAGAAAACAAATCCACCCAACTTCCATGGCTGAAGTTGCCTCTTTTTAAAGAAGGCTCCTCGGAACTCAAAGACCTTTTTCCTCCCCTCTGTTTTACAAAAAATAATTCTGACCTTTTATTACAATTGAAAATTGATAAAATTGTTTTAAGTCTGAAGACATTTTCAGAATGATGGGAAACATGGCATTAGACAAAATGTAACAAACAACAAACCAAATTATCTTTTTATAATATATAGTGGTAACATTGTGCTTTTACAGTACAATTTTTTTAAAAAAAAGCTTATTAGATGATTGATTCCTTTCATTCGCAACTGCCATCTTCAAAGCTCACAAGGACTTTACCCAGAAGTAAAATTATGACTTAAAAAAAACTAACTTTTGGCATTTTATATGCATAACACAAGATACAAGTTTGTCCCGGACTAATAACCTTTTACATCATGTCAGTACCTTCAATAGTTTTCGCAAACCATTTTGCAACCTGTAAGGGTTCATAAACCAGCGGAACTGTGTTTTGATTGGATTGTAACAGTCAGCTTGGGGTCAGGTAGACGATAGTGGCTCTCAGTCCTGGTTCCCAGGGTCCCATGTGTCTGCTGCTTTTTATTCTCTGGGCCCTTAATCACCAGTCCAAATTTCTGCCCCTCAACTGATCTGCTTTCAGGGTTAAGTTTTTTTTCAGCCCTCAATCCTTGGGTTTCAAACACTTCCTAGTTAAAGTGCACCATTTCATCTCCAGCAGAGAAATTTAAGCAGCCTTTCTTCAACTTGCCAATTAAAAGGTTGCTCCCTTATTCCTCACTAAAGGGCTCTTAACAGATGATCAGGGGGTCAATCGTTGAACAGATACAGGTGGGAATGACTCGTGTCACTGCTGTGCCGTCTCTCTACAACTCTGCATCAGACAGTGTTCTTCCCTTTACTGAAGTCCAGCTGTTTGTACTTCAGCTCAGACACCTGAAGAGGGGCAGCCCTGAAGCTCAAGCACAAGCTTTCAGCATTCGAGCCCTGAGCTTTGGAAGAGTCGAAAACGAATAAAAAAAATAAGACCTCAAACCGAACACCTTATTTTAGCCTATGATTAAGAACTGGGCTGAAGCCAATGAAACCAGCAGACACGGAGTACTCCAGGGTCAGAACTGAGAAAGACTGGCCTAAGGCATGTGTTTGCATGAAGGTACAGCAAGAACCACAAACACGAACAAGTAGCTTTCACATTTTCTAAAATGTTGGAAAACCAAAAGCAAAACTGTCCACAATGTTGTTGAAATGCAGCGATATGCAGTCAGTGAGCGTGTTGAATACATTGCATGTTTCGTTGATGCTGCATGAAGGACTGGCGTTTGACATTTCCAACATTGTGTGGCCAGAGATCAATAAGCCTACACCAAGACACTGTCACAATGACTCCTCTATAATCTCATGTTCTGGTCAAGGAGACTGAGGGCCAGGAGTACCGAAGGACTGCACTGCTTTTCAGAGCAATAAAACTGTTGCGTGTGAGCGAGACCTTTTGGGTGACATGCTGGATCAGTACAATGATATTTGCCAGGTATTGTGTTCCAGGCTTTATTGCAAAGAAAGATTTTGTTTGGGTTACAGGGTTTCTTGCAGAATATTACAAAAATGCGGGGAATCAACTGTGCATATGAGGTTTCTCCAACAACGATGTGCTACAGCCATCGGCACCAGTGACACAAATCGCACCCAGTTGTGAAGCACTTCTGACAACCCGTTTTAAACGGCTGCTGTCGCCAGATGTTTGAAAGGCACGGCTACTGTTGGTCTCCTTACTGCACTGCACTGGTCCTCAGCAGCTGTAGCAGCAGCAAATGAATCGCAGAAGGAAAAAAGCAAGTGAATTTCATATCCATACTACCCTCTTCCAAATAAGCAAAGTCCAGAACAGGTGACACGAGACTTGCTATCCACACCAACAGCGAGCTACTGGGAACCTTAAAGATGAGCCTTTGACCCAGTGTAGCCATGCCCCCCTCACAGCGACAAAACTACAACCCACCTTGCTTGTTCATTTTCCCAGGGACTCTCTGGTGCTTGTGTTGCTGAAGCAGGAGCAAACTCCTGTCCTGCCCAAAAAGCACCGCTGACCAACACAGCCTTAAAACAGAGCTGGGCCGTTTCTAGTTTCCAAAGGTAAATTGGAAGCAATACACTGTGCCATGACAGCCCCCAAGCCCATTCTGAGGGTGTGAGTGGAAACAGCAAAAGCAGGTGGTACATTACTCTAAGTGATCAAACAGAATAAGTATGAAGAGTAAGATTTGTGAGCCTCACCTGAAGTACAGCCATATTGTTAATCGGGTAAAGGAAGAGGAAATAGGGACATGGATGGCTGGTTACTTAGGTAGGTACAACTGCATTGCTAATGTATTCTTGCAATTCTTTAAGTGTCATGCAAGCATCACTTTTTAAGCTAAAACCACATCATACAATGATGTTGTACAGTTTTTCTGTAAATTGTACAGCACCTCTTTCAGTGCCCTGGGGTCTGGTCCTTGCTAGTACTTCTGGCCCTCAGCTGCCTGACCACAGATAAGTCCAAACCTTCCTCAGATCGTGTCTGATGGTTAAGCAGACCGTGAATAAAATGCTGTTTAAAGTGCTGGTCTTCCAGACACCTTGAAAGAAAACATACTATAGGACCAGGTCCAAGGTCCACTTTCACCCAAAAACAAAAGGACACTGTCCTGCCTTTCTCTGGGTCTCCCGAGACAGTGTGTGGGGACGGCGGAATATCAGCAATAACATTAATAAAATCAGCTTCCAGACATCTTCACTCATTAAAAAAAAAACATTGTTTCCATCATTAACTCGGATACAGTTGCAACATTTTTTCCTATTAACACAAGTACATTTCTGTGCAATCAGTTAAACTGGCAGGCATTCGGAAAAGTTATCAACAATATAAAGATGGGAGCTACACCCCACTGCCAAGATGACCTTGGTGTAGGTTTTTAGAATATTTCTTTATTAACTCTTATGTTAAAAGTTGTTTTGGCAGCATACAAATCTAAAACAATGCACGTATATTCTTTCCTTAAGGAACAGAACACTATGACAAGAACTATAAACAGGAAATGCACAGTGGGGGAAAAAAAAACACGGGTTTAAGAGAATCTTTCACAGGAAAATTCTAAAACCCAGCCATTCAGAAGTTCTCTGGGAGGACAAAAAGATATCGGGTGTAATTCAGGTGTTTTATATCAAAAGCATTTTAAAGCAGAGGTCTGCAACCCCGGTTCTGTTGTGCTTCAATCATACAGGGCTTGTAGGTCACCATTAAATCAGTCTCTAAAGATACAAAACATTGCAATTGCGACCAATTTAACAAGGGTATTGTTAAATTTGTGCATTTACAGCTTATTTGGAACCGAAATCCCAAAAGCATTCTCCAACCCTCGAAGAGCAGAGTTTCCTTAATTGAACAGACGACTTGCTTGATTCATGAGTAGCTTACAGGTGTCACCCATCTTTAGAAACAGGTGACCTTTCAGAGAGGCTGGACTGAGGCTCTTCAAGACCAATGTTGGAGACTCCCGCTTCAATGCACAGTCCTGGAAAAGTGACCCACTTCCCACCCTATATAGACAGACGTGTTAATACCACTCCCAGAAAACCCACACCTACAACCCATTGACAGCTCAGTTCATCCCGGGCCTATAGCCCAATAACTTTGGACTGGGGTAGCTGAAGACTTTATTCTTGTATATTTAATATAATTTTATACTGAAATTCAGTCTCTGATAATTTAACCAGGACACAGAACCCTGTTTTGTGTCATGGGGTCTTTAACGTCCACAGAGTAGACGGGGCCTAGTTTATCGTCATAGTCTGGTAGACTGCACCTCGCTGTCCTTTCAGGAGTGGACAGAGCTCATCTTCAGAGGCAGGTCAGTAACCATTCTACCAAACACTCAAGCTGGACGTGAGGCTGTGTTAGAAGTACCAGAGAGACCTCCAAGCCAAGTACTGACCAACCTTGAGGGTCAATACGGGGATAATTATTTCTGTCTCTTATTAGGATATATCCTATCCACATAAAACAATACGCAGCCCTAATACTTATTTGGTTCCCATTCTCTTATACTTGAATAACCAAAAAAGCATTTAATATTTTTACACGGAAATCTGGATGTCAACATGTCCAGATACATCTCTGAATCAATCTTTGCTGAAAAATGAAAAGCTTACTTTATTGACTATGAACTCCAGAAGAGCAGGAATGATCAGGCAGGCTGCCAAATAAGAAACCCCAAATGCAGTGTCACAATCTTAACAGGAAGTTCATCTCCTCAACTACTGGATCATTTTATTCCGAGCATGGCCTAGAGTAAAAAAAATAAAAAATCAAGAGGGGCTACAGAGTGAGACTGCAAGGAATTGCACCTGGTTTTCCAACCTGTCAACTAGCAGGGAGATCAGAAGAATCTAACAACTGAAAAATGTTAAAGTATTACTAGAGGTTTAGGCTCTTCAATCCTAGCACCTGGCTGAATTGGGTAGAAGAACATGCATTAAGGAAAATCAAGATCAGTCCCTAACAAAGGCATCCATCCCACCACAGGTTAAATGGCGGGCAGCAGGAGAGCTTCTCCAGTCAGCCGCACGCTCTGGGGATAAAGACAACCCCCGCGACACACCGGCAGTTTTCTCAGCTCCACGCTGCAGCACAATGGCACAAGCGGCGTGCGACTCCCTTCTCTTTTGGCACATAAGAACAGTTTTTCAACAGGTGGTACCGCTGTCGCGACCACCTAGCACTGCAGTAAGAGAAAGACGCTTCAACGGTGCCAAAAGGCAATGCAACAGCCAACGGCACACGACTGGATCCCACATCCCGGTTCAGAAAAAGTCCGGTTCTCCCATTGCCTCCTCAGCGTCAGTCAAACGCTTCCGTCGCAGTTTTCCGCACGCGACGCACGTCGCGATTGGAGACGCGCCGATTTTTAAGCAATGCCTAGAGATCTCACGAGGTCCGTCGTGCTTCTTCCTATCCTTTACAGTCAGCTCCTCCCATGCAGTGAAGTTAAAACGTTTGGAGCAAATCGCCGCCTTTATAAAAGAATACTAAAAACACTCTAGCAATGGATGGTCTTTTTTATCTGAGAAACAGTACAGTAACGCAAATACATACAAACGCAAATATATGCCAATCACACACATATATATATACACATATGTATATATATATAAACATACACACTGTGGACAAATTTAATTCAGTTTTATAGCAGTAATCAGTTTCACAATGATATACTGTACATGGGCACCTGGATTAATCAAACTCTTCAGTTCTTTACTGAAAAGAGACTACGGTAGTACCACATACAGCACTGAGCTTTTGTTGTAACGAGATTTTTGGTGTATTATTCCACTATTTCAGATCAGCGTACCTCCAGTCAATGACAGAGCAGCACTGTACCCATTCAGTCAAGCGGGTTCTCTTGCTTAGTACTGGGTTCAGTGTGCAGGGGGCTTAGGGTCAGAACTGCAGAAATGCATCTCGGTTTGACTGCTATGACACCTGACGTTAAGCCTAGGGCTGGCACCAAGAAGCTTAAACGAATGCCTCCGGAAACCCGTTATCTGAGCCAGCCACTGCAACAAGACCTCCTTTCCCAGAGAGGCCTTCGAATTCCAACTTGGAAACGAAAGCCGTCCTCTGAACACAGCCCGTAGCACCTGGACAAAGCCAACGGCAGCTCCTCTCCAGACAAGACTTGCCAAGGTGAGAGAGAAAATAAAAGAGAGACATTTGTACAAAAGGAGGAGGGTGATTGTTTTTTTTAAGAATTAGAAAGATGGCTTCTTAAAATCACCAAACGGAACCCCTCTCCCCCTACCCCCAACCTCCAGGTTACGCCGGTGTGGGGTCTGCCTTTTACAGACTCCTACAGAAGCTAGTGTCAAAAAGAGTCTTATAAAGTTTGTTTTTTGTTTACTTACATATATACACACACACACATCTGTACACACCGCCGTTTTGAAAACCCTTTCCGTCTTCTTTTCCGACACGAGCAAGGGGAAGCCCGGAGTTCGGGCGGAGGCGGAGGTGCTGGTCTCGCGCGTCGCAGAGTTCCTGTCCGCCGCCGCTCCAGGCTCGTGTTTGGTCAAAAACAACAACGACAAAAAAAGGCCAACAAACGAACAAATCGAAGAGACCAACAAAAACGTGCTTCTGCGCCCAGAGAGCTGGCTCTGAACCGAGGAGGGAAGGGGGGGGGGAGGGGCGTGATGGAGGAGCTGGGGACGAGGAGAGGGGGGCGGCTCCGCGAGCAGGACCGTTCCGCAGTTTCCCCCCGCTAATCTTCGATGACGATGGGCTCCTCGTTAACGGGGTGCCGCAGCTGCAGTGGAGTTTCCAGGTCCGACTGGACGTGCTTGATGCAGATCTGCTTGTAAGGCTGCCGGGCGGCTCTCTTGATGTCAAATGAGGCGAGGAGTTTGCGGACTTTCCTGCACCCCAAAAAAAAAAAGGAAGACGGAGATAACCTGGCGGGGAGCACCAAAGGGCCTGTCCTGTAATCTCAACAGCTGCACCTGCCGTATTGTTAAAAAAGAAAAATGCACTGCAGTTTGAAATCGTTACCAAAAATGTTACTGGGTGCCCAAAGAACACCGACAGTTCTTCAGTAAAAGCAATTTAAAAAATAATGCTGGGTTATAGAAAACTAGCAGTTTCTGCCAGTGGAAAGAGCTGATCGGCAAGGACTTGAAAATATGAAAGCAAAGACTCGGAAATGACACAGCCCTGCATGTAAAATATTTGCTGCAGTTTTTGTCAAGCAAAACACGACCAGTATGCAATCCAATAGCGTGTTGTATTCAGACATCAAAGAGAAAAATATTGTGATGTATAATATCACATATATTGTGATATTCGTAGGCTTTAGCTGCACAGGCGTATTCTCTCTCTGGGTACAAAAGTTACTGCAAAAGTGTAAATATATTAAGGATATAAAAATAGGCACGGAGGGGGGAAAAAACAAGTTTCCATTGCACAGCTGTCCTGAACTGATAAATAGCACGCAGACAGAAAAAGGTACCCGTCTATTTAAACACTACTACTTTTAATGCAACCACAAAAATGTCAACCTCCTATTCAGTGTCCCTGTTATTGACAAAGGCAACAAAAAAGACAACACATAAGGACAGCGGTGCAATGAAAACTTCGGAAAGAGTGGCACCGTGTCAGTCAAATTCGGCACAGCTGAGAATGACATTCATCTTGTAAACATCAGCATGATCTCGTACCCATGTCTGTTCAGCATCTAAACTGTTTTGAAAATATAAACACCATAATTACAAACACGTAAGGAAACCAAAACTGTGCAACCACTTTCTTACATTTAGCAATAACATCATGCATGTTTCTACCAGATGACATCATACTATGACGGAAACCTATCAGCGATGCGCTGCAGAGGGCCCTTTGAGATGGGTTATTCTTTAAAGTGAGGAAAGCTACTTTCGGTACCTGACCAAAGCATGCGTCTTAAAGGCCGGCTGTGCATTAGCACAGATAGTTTTTGAAACAGTGAAAAAGAAAACAGGATTTCAAGCACAACTGTGGATAATGGTTGCCAATTTGCTAAACACAGTAATGTGTTCTTCCTGAGAAATTTTAATTGCAACAATTTTAAGGTTTGGAATTGGCGAGAACCATTCAATTAATATGAACAAAATAATAAGACAATATTAGAAAAAAAGAGAGAACTGAGAATAAGAGAATACTGACATACAATCATATCCTCCCCATTAATCAAACTCTCTCCATCAACCCAATATAAACTAATATACATCAATCTAATATACAACTCATTTAATCGATAATGTTAGATACTCTGTACATATGCAAAAATGGATTTCACAACTGACATCCTATCCTGTTAAAAGAAGCCTGAATATTTTTTGTAAAGGAGGAAAAAAATCAATTTTCAATTAGATGAAAATCAAAATATTTTTCCCCTCTTTGCGATACTCTGCACTGTTCCAGACATTTCCAATGAAATGTCATGCCCTATTGTAAAATGTTGCTGTAATAGCTCGTGTTACAGCTATACAAGAAAATTAAACAACAAGAGACTGTTCACCAAATGTAATCAATCTCAAACTGCAGTTTTTAATTTCATGCTGTACCCTGCAGAACTTTAAGCTAATGTTTCAGCCTAATCGTTCAGGAAAACCCATTTCAAACCCTTCCTCTAAGGAAGTCACACACTGGCCCAGAACGAGCAATAAATATGACCTGCTTCTCAGTATGCATCACACAATAGAATAGATCCATCACGATCCATCTTAGTCAAATCAGCCTATTCAATTGAACCGTAGCATGAAAACAAATTGATCGTAGCAGGCTCCTCTTTGCACGAAGTGTGGCAGGTGTGTGGGACTCATTTAAGATTCAGCCCACGTGACGAGACGTTACCTGGTGTCATTGGTGGCCATGAAGAAGACATCATCAGGAGCGTCGATCCAGTTCATCCTGCGCCCCTTGACCGGTGGCAGGGAGCCCTGCTTCAGCATGCGCTGGCTCCTCTCCAGGGACTTGCCGTTCAGCAGGTAGCTCTTGTTTAACGTAGCCTGGCGAGAAGGGCGGGGGACAGACCGCTTTTAGCTTCAACTCCGGGAACGCAAAAGGTACAAACTGATGGTCAACTGACAAAATTCTCATCATCCTGGTCCTGGAGAAAAGTCTGCAGCTCTATCACCCTGTAATGCACAGCTGGCAGCCCCGTGGAGCTCAGCAGGTGTGAGCCTGGCCAGTACTTGGAGGGGAGACTCGTGGGAAAGCTGAGGCTGCTGCTGGAAGAGGTGTTAGTGGGGCCAGTAGGGGGCGCTCACCCTGTGGTCTGTGTGGGTCCTAATGCCCCAGTATAGTGATGGGGACACTATACTGTAAGAATTATTAGGAGACCTTTACCAGTCATGAACTGGCTTCATCACTCTGTTCTCCTCCCCACTGATAGCTGGTGTGTGGGGAGCATACTGGAGTATGCAGAAAAAGAACTCTGTACGTGTAAGGAATTGATTTATTCATTCTGGTTTCTTTATTCTAGCCATAATCTTCATCAGAGGCTAAACGATTCCCGTTTTCTTTTTGGGGCTTATTTGCTTTCAGCATTTACCAAGGCCACATTGGGATTTGGAATTGGTATTGATACTGTGCCCATTTCAGAACTGCACTCATTCATGTGTGCTGCCTGAAGAGCCACCAACTGGGACCTCTGCAGGAGACAACATTCACTGTTGGGTGTGTCTGATACAGTGTCACTCCCTCTTGAGTGTTTATTATTAATTCATCACCCATGGGGAGCTGTTTCATCAGAAATAACAGCAAGCAAACTGGGCTAGACAACATTCCCTGTGCTAAGGTTGCTGAAAACAGAACCCTTGAAGTTAGGCATTTCTGACATTCAGGACTGAAGAGACGAGCTAAGAGTCGAAACAAGGATGCAGCTCCTTGAAATCCTCAGCTAGCGCTGGAGATTTAGAGCTCAGCTGGAACGAAAACCAACAGACAGTGCTGCTTCAGGACCAGGACTGCATACCACTGCATTAGACACCTTTTACAGCAGCAGTGACTCTTAGAGAACAGGTAGACTGCTAGCGTGCAAGTCTTCATCCCCACACAAAACCCCAAGTGCTTTATTCCAAGTACATTTTAGTTTCAGTACTGCAAAAGTGGAAACTGCTACGTTATACATCACAGGTGTAAAATAATCAAAGAATATAACAAAAACCACAACCCAAAAATGTGCACTTACAAGCATACTTAGTGCAAATGTGAGTAAAAATAAAACAACCAACTGTCCCAGAGTGAGTGAGGGTAACACTTATTACATAAGAGAGCCTTGAGCTTTTCCTTGTCTACCTGTCCCAGCCCATGAGCGACTGGGACCAGTTCCCAGGACAGGGCAGAACAGAGCTACATGTGCCGCACAGGCACTGTCTGGAAAGGCTCTTTGTACGTGAAGAGAGTTTTTACAGAATTCTAAAAGATCTACATATTCCTGGTTGACATATTCTTGACTTCTTAAATGACCTCAACCAGAAGGAGTAGGGTTAGCCGCTTGCTCAGAGTTACAGGCAGTAACTCAGTGGTATGGTTCGCTGTGATTTTCAGGACCCAGTGACTCAGTTTTGTGATGTTTTGTTTTGTTTGTCCATACTTACAATTTGTCTTACTTGACTGTGATTTGGCAGACCTAAAAAGAAAAAAATATATACTTACACACACCAACATTAAAAATAAAAAATAAAATGCTCATAAATGTTACTTTCCTAGCTACGAAACATGGAATAAACCCCTTTTTATTCAATAAAATGGAATTGGATTTCTCTTCTATATAATGGATACATATGTAACAATCGTCAGACTCTTCATGTTACTAGGTTCCGCAAAACAGGAAAACGTAAAGGTTGGTGCCGATCTGAGAATTCAATCGAAGCAATAATCCCTTTCCAAGATCACGGACCACACTTCCTCTTTTAAAGTGACCGAGACGTGAGAGACAATCCACAGTGTGTACATTGAGCCTGGTCTTTTGCAACCCCGCTCGAGAATCTGAAGCTTGCGTCTTAATTAATTGACAGGCATCATCACTGACCCACAAGGCAGTTGCCTCTCACCCCCCTGGGGCATCATCAATAGCTGTATGAAGGAGCTAAGCAATGGACAGCTGGCAGACTTTTCAGTGTTAATCTGTGTGTTATGTAAATCTGAGTAAAAGGCAATTTACAAGGAACATTTTAAAGAGATGAACTACACATCATGGTAATGTATAAAGCTGAAGTCATTACCGAAAGGGAAATGGCTGATTTCTTTAGTGAATATTTATGTCAAGTGTTTACCAATAAAGAAACAGATGTCTCAGGCTGAGGAAAGCGGTCTGTATTAAATACACAGTACTGGCACTGAAGAGGTAACAATCCTGCAGTACATGTACGAGAATAATCTAGTGATAAAGCCTTCTAAGAGTACAAGTTTAAATTTGATTTAAGTTACACCTAGTTACAACTCAAAAAGGAGTTGATTATGTGCATATGAATAAGTTGATAGCAAGACGATTACACACAGATTTTCATTCCTCTGGGTTGTCTTTGCATTTTGTTAACTTTATAGTGTTAGAATTTTTCACTTATAACAAAAAAGGCATCAAATCCTTACCTCGCGAAGGCATCAGCAACCGTTTCTTCACATTACCTGACAACATAAAAAAAGAGGATCAGGCCATATTGGAGACCGGTAGTTCATCTGCGATTGGGAGTACCGGATGGCAGGGAACAGGACACTGGGACACCCCACATGTCACTACGCTACAGCTGGGCGAACTGGATCACATGTGCTTCAAAGCCATTCTGCATTATGGCTGAATGCTGAACGTCTTTGGTAAATAGGAACAAGCTTATGAAATGGAAACTCAATTTTAATAAGCATATCCACTGGGTGTTTTTTTTTTTTTTTTAAGACAGCTATTGGCCATCCATCCATTTTCAGTAACTGTGTAATCCTTAGACGTGCAATATTCACAGTCTCGCAGTTACTAAAACTTGAGAGACCATCAGTCTAGTCTTGGCTCCTCAGTAGTAGTTCCTGATCCACTCTTAGCTTCTTCAGCGCTTAACATCTCATGGCCTCTGTGATCTACTGCAGCATCACTAGGCTGCGTGTCCTCCTTGAGTGCACCAGTCACCATTTCCCAGTCAAACTTGGCGTTTGAAACATGCAAACTGGAGTTTGCCTCCAGCACCACCAGAGGGCAACGTCAGCTCAGCACAGCCTTCATGCGTCTCCTGCATGGCTTTCACACACACATCTATCTGCAGGGTGGACACCTGGAATGTCGTGGTCATTGTCGACAGGGCTGTGGTCCTTCTGGCCCGCTTTGCAGGTGCTCCAGACTTTGTTATAATTACATGCTTAGCAGGGAACAATACAAAACATAATTGCTGAACATCCCCCAGTTTTCACATAAATAACATCCCTACAGGTCAACTAACTTCACAAGTCCCCTGCTTTAACAGCTGGCACCAGATCACAGCCTCCTAGTGTTAGCCACTCCGATGGGACCATAGTGGCAACAAAGTTACAACATACCCTTTCCAGGCGTTCTCAGGACACCTAGGAGTCCCATCACTACTTGCGATTGTCCTCGCCAGTGCCAGCAATCACTGACTGCTTTCTTCCCCAGAACAACCCACAGGGGGCGCACTGACCTTCCACGCCATTGTGTTGCTCGTAGCTGCGTTTCCCCAGGATGGTAGTGGAGCCGTGGTTGATGACCGGCGCCACCTTGGCCACGCTGGTGCTCCCAGGGTGCGACCCCAGGCTGACGGCAGGCTTCACCGGCTCGGGCTTCACGTAGGGGTGCAGCTCTGCAGGAGAACGCGAGGAGCGAGGACTCGGTCAGGCACGTGCACAGGCAACGTCTCTGCTTAATGACACCCAGGTCAGTCGGAGGGAGTAATGAAACCAAAACAACCTTGGTTAAGACGTGGAGTGACATAATTGGCCCCAATTATGAGGCAAATTTCAAAGCATCGAGCATGCAATAAAAGCAGATGCAGATACATCAGCATGTATCACCTGGGTATTCACTCTGCACAGATTCAACATTTCTAAGCAAACCACTACTGAAGCTTGTGGACATCAGGCTGTACCTGTCAAATAAATCCTGCTCTACGATCACGTTTCTGTTTCCCTGACTTAAGCGACGAAAAACATCTTTTTGGGCATCAGCAACGTCACACTTTCTGGACTGCAGTTCTGCTGTTCCTGCTTTGAGAACATGGAGAGAGTGACTCACTGACCCAGGTACTTGACGATCACTTCCAGGGGCTTGCGCGTCGCTGGCTTCAACTTGACGATTTGTTTTTCTGCTTCGGGTAGTCTCGCCGTGCCTGTTTTTGTAATTAAAGAGGATAAAGAACAACCTAAAAACAAGAACTGCCTTCTCACAAAAAAAAAAGATCAATGCTATAATGTCTTCCAGGACATTTCAAAACACGTATGCAGTTCCACTAGGTGTCACCAATAGCTTTACTTTTTTTAAATTTCTCAATTTCCACTTTTTTTTTAATTTTGCATTTACATGGATCTCTGAAAGGTATGCAAATCTTTCCCCCATAAAAACACCACTACATGCAGAAACCAGATAGGACTGGAATCTGGATCACTTCAAGGAAAAATGCCGATGGAGATAGCTGAATTTAACATCAACCTGGGCAGGATAAGGATAGTTTCTGGATGGAACCCGATATTATTTGGGGGGGAAAAAAAAAAACAGACCATCATGGGTTGCAACCCTCTCCGAGAAGTTCACTATTGACACTGTGCCTTCTGGGACTGCTGGCACTTTGCAACGAACAAAGGGAAACAACCTACAGAGGATCCAAAGTGTTAAAACTTTCAGGAGATGAACGTAAACCGGGCTGATTTCCAAACAACCAGGGATCAACACCACCAGCGGTGCACCCCCAGCGTGGGCTGGATGAACAACAAGGCAGCGATGGTCACATGTTATAATTTGACAAGCAAAACAGTGACCCCTGGCAGGCAGCCGCAATTAAAGGTCTCCTCCCCTGCAGGCTGTCAACTGGTTTGGAACCAGCCCCCCGTCGGCCAGGCTGGAGCCGTGCGCTGTGGGAGACGGGGAACTCTTTCCTGGGAGCGCGCGTGACCTACTCACACTCCGCTTTGATGGCGGCGCTGTTGATGGGCACGAACGGCCGGCGAGCGGCTCTCCTTGGCTGTAGCAGCGCCCGACAGAGGTAGCGGGCGAGTCTGGTCAGCTTCGCGGTCTGCAGGTAGAAGGCCTGTTTGGTCTTCAGGGTGTACTTGGGGTTGGCGTTCTTCACCCAATAACTGAAGGGAGCCTGTGAATACCCACAATCCTCCGTGAGATGACATCACTTCCTGTAGGTTTCCCCACATCTCTTCACCCTGGTCCCCTTTCTGCACTGTTTTACTTTCTAAAGTGTGATCTCGAATGATTCACCAAGATGCAAAGTGTAACATTTTAAATTTCAAGTCACCAAATTTGGCAGATTTGCTTTCATACATACGCATGCAGAATACAACCTGGGCTGGAGGAAAGAAACTTCGTACCACAATTTCAACCAGTAGATAGGAAATAGACCTACAGCGGTGTGCAAAAACTACCTCAGAAATTCAAAGCATTTCCTTCCACCATTCTATTTCAAAGGCAAAACTCTCTTTTTTAAGTACAGGAATCAACAACAATCACTTGCTTGGTGAAAATGTACAATTCTACTGGATGTAAATCTTTCCTGGACTTGAGACTGGAGAAAGGCAGGTTAAGAAACGCAGATCCACCTCTCACTAACCATACTGTTTCTGGCGGGGCCTGGTCTCTCTCCTTCTAGCCTTGTGGGCATCTTTAGGCCACCATACTTCTTCCAGTAGCTCCAGCAGATGGCACACAGACGGCACTGCATGTTGGGTGGACCCCAGGAATACCACTGATAACACTGGATGGCTGAAGGTACAGAGAGGCACAATTTTATACCACAATTCTGCAATTATCTATATGCGAAAAAAACATACAGGACCCAGAACTATAGAAATATTACATTTTCCAGCAAAACCTCTTCGTCCTGCGATGTCATTTTTCATCTGTACAGTGGAAGAAGAGACCTGAGCTGTGTTTTTGTCAGCACAGTGGTCAAGACCAGCTGTTTTCATACAAACCTGCATTAATAGTTGGCAACCCTACAGGGGCTCAGTGAAGACTTCCTCATTGTTTGCACATCTTGACTGAGTTTAACCTCGTGCAGTAAAACAAACAAGGATGCTGTTCCTTGGAATGACTTGAAAAAAAGACATCACAACACCAGAAACGCCATGAACAGTACACGCAGGGTGGCTGTGTACTCACAGTAACAGCTCTCGCACGCCCAGCCAGCATTTCCACTCGGACCCTGGGAGCTGGATCCATTGACCAGGCCCGTCTTGGCGTTGTTCACGTTGATCTGGTTGGGGTTGGGCTTATTGCTTCATAAACACAAGGGGAACAAAAACTTCAGTCTCCATCCTTCCACCATCAAACACGAAAGCAACAATAAAATATGTTTATTGCAAAATAGCAAGAAATATTTTCAGTCCTTAACTTCCTCAGTTTGAAAAAGCAAAAACTGCCCCCCAAGATGCATGAGAGTTAGCACAGTCTGCACTGATGGAGTTCACCTGAACAGGGGAAGCTCATCAGAAAGGTATGTCATACCTACTTCATGTGCACTTAAAGGTGGTAATCCATGCTATTTGAAAATATGACCAAATCAATGGCTTTTTAACATGTAGCAGCCTATTTTGTATTATTTGACATTCAGGGACTTAAGATAAGAACTTTTTTCCTGTCACATTGCACAAATATAAAAGGCAGGAAACTTGGAAAATGTCCAAAAAAAGTTTTGCAAGCCACTTATTATCCAACACCATGATGCATTACAGATCAGTAACTGCAAATTCGCAGATGATCGAGGACGTTAGTTTCCCATTTCTAGCTGTAACAATAATGGACAGACAATTCTGGCTGTAGGTCCAATTCCAGTGCCCAGCCATTCTTTTCCATCAATGTGGGTATCTGATCCAACCAATGCAGCATCATTTACTTGGAAACCTAAACCTCATGAGCTTCATATCATAGGACAATTCATCTACTGCAATGCAAAGCAATGTAGACTCCATTGAACACTTGATAGGATCATTCTCCTGATCTTTAAAAATGGCATTTACCCCCCAAAAAGCGATTTAAAGGGAAAATTGACATCTGCACCCTAATTACAAACCCAGAACCAGGCAGCATGTTTGCATTGGGCCCCATGAATTTGCATGAACAACCAGTTTTTCCCGGTGATTATAATTCCTTACATACAGTGCTTTTCATCACAAAGGATCCCAAAGGGCTTTACATACAGAAATGGACTGTGCAATCTGAGTCAAGCGTGATCTTTCAGTAGGCCAGACTAAACAAGCACAGAGTGAGCATCAGCCATGCCATTGGGGTTAATACCACTAATCTTACAAAGTGTGCCATGAGATCTTTACTGACCCAGCAGCCAGGACTCCATTTTAGGGTCTCATCCGAAGGATGGCACAACGTCTACAGTCAACATATTGGGGTATGGGCCTGGAAACTCTAGCCCAGAAGGAAGAGCGCCACCTACAGGTCCACCAACACCAGCTGCAGCAGCAACCTAGATTTCCGTGGAGGTCTCCCATCCCAGTACTGAGCAGGCCCAGCCTTGCTTAACTCCCGAGATCTGGGGAGATCGGCTAGAAGGTGGTGCTGCTTATACCATTACGTCGTTAGTACTTAAACAGTCAAACAAAAGGCTAAACATCTTTAAAGTTTCAAATAAATCTTTACGGAAAAAAAAGAAAAAACCAACTTACTAGTTTGGGATGTAAACTTGCTTAAGTCGGCTCTCTGCTTCTGCTGCCTTTAGACGTTTCTGAAGAAGGATAAAGAACACATGACCCACCAGTCAGGGTTTCTTGCGTTTCTTGGTATGCAAATTATATTACCGACAGGCCACAGAGACGTGCCTTAAGCCTCTGAGTATGTTTATCATGATTGATTATTGATCAATTATTGATTAAGCTTCAAATGAAATAGGTTACAAGGAATGGAGAGGTGCTAGAAATTCTAATCGTGCATTTAGGAAATCTGTCCTGCCTTTAATGTTAACCAGCCAACACTCCTGGGTTTTAACGGGCTCCGACTGGCTTCTTTTTTTATGCAAAATTAAGGCTCGCCGGTTTCTTGGTTGTAAAAATTGTGCATTGTTTAGGAACCCCATGACCTCACGGAGGGGAGAATGAGGATGCGCAGGCAGACCCCTCTGATGCCCCACATCTTCAAGCCACTCAATAATAATAATAATAATAATAATAGCTTACATTTATATAGCGCTTTTCTGGACACTCCACTCAAAGCGCTTTACAAGCAATGGGGATCCCCTCCACCACCACCAATGTGCAGCATCCACTCAACACATCACGGGCAGCGTGAGCCCCTGCAGGAGTCTCAGTGCCGACTGGAGGAGAGGCACAGCCTTTACCTATAGTACCCCTTGTCTGCAAGCACCCAGGAGACTACAGTGGCGCTGACAGAGCCCTGAATGACTTTGAACACTCTACCTTCATAGGCCAACTGTGAGCCGCCACTGGGGGAATCCCAGCTACAGTCGGCTATTGACCTGATCCAGGCTCGAATCCACGATCAAAGAGCTTAGCCTTCGCCTGGGCTTTGAGCCACCTGGAAGCCTCGTGAATGGGTCTCTTTCTAGATGATCGTAGGATATATTCTTATGCCATTACCTACCAGATCAGAGAATTTAACTTTGAGCATAGGGTAAAGGAACAAACACCTACCTGTTGAACGTATCTGTCTGTGGTCTTCCACATGTAGTAATACTCTATAATACTGGTCAAGGATTTCCAAGGAAGCTGTAAACAAAATGAATTAGGATCGGTTCATGGATATATTAGTCATGTGAACAGGGAAGAGCAATACAGAAACTTTTATAGAACGTTTAACTGAAGTCACTGTAATGAAATACATGCGACTTGTTGGCGGACAGTGAAAATTTCATTTTTAACAAATGATCTGAACTGTAATTGGCAATTAAAAGCACACGCATTTCACTACCTTCACATAAACAATGTATTTTCATGAGCTCTGCTTTACCGCAAAACTAAGAAATCAAAAGTGAATCTGAATGCGAGAGCTGTGCTTCACGTTTGGTGATAAACGGCCCATTCTTCTGAATCCGCACAGTCAGAACAGCTCAGCCACGAATTAGTAAAAGCTTCCAGTAGATCAAAATCACACTAAGAACGGGCTAGCACAGGGACAAGCAGTAAAATGACACTGAACTGCTGTCTTGATTCATGCACACAACGATGCACGTGTACTCTGAACACACGCGTACTCACTGCTCATGAACCCCACGAGCTGAGAGGAGCCTAATCATTTGTACTCAGCAGGAACCTTTGCTCTGGAAGCAGTCAGTTGATCAGACAACAGCCATGCAAGGACGCACTGTAAGGCAGCTCACAAGGTCTTTCCAGGAAGCTCCTGGAAGCATAGTCCTGCGGGCACAGTCCCGTCACAGCACCGAGGAAACGGAGCTCGGCTTCGCTGAAGACGGGACTCTCCACACAGGCTGCCCCTATGCAAGGGCTTGAAGCACTTCAGGTTCTGCAACTGCAAGCTCCTGTAAGTAAGCCAGTGCAGATGCAGGACATTTGAATTTATGAGTACAGCGTGCACCAACCAAGACACTGAATACGAGCTTTGGCTTTTCAGCTGTTCTGGCACCGCCTGTAGGAGAGCTTGCGGCTCATTCAACCCCGGCCCCCCGAACAGGTCAGACCACTACAGAACGGCAGTCGGATTTCCGTCCCCGAGCGGCTTCTGCAAGGGGGAAGCGCACCGCGACTACGCAACGTACAAAGTCCTGCCTGATGTCGGCAAAGTCCTTGCCATATTTCTCCAGCGCCTCTTCGAAGAGGTTGGCCTCGGAGGCGGACCACTCCTCCATCTCGTCCCGGCACAGGACCGGCCCGCCCTGCGGCACCAGAGCCGTGATGGCCCGCGACATGTCGTAGCCGGTCCGGTGCAGCGTGTCCATGGCGTGGAACTGCGAGGGCGAGAAGAGAAGAGGCTCGTGGTTTCATGACCGATAGGAGGCTCAGGGCTGTTTCAATAATACACTAAATACCAGGGAACGTAGAGAAAGCCCTCTTATACACACTGTAAACTTATTTTATAAACAAACCGAGGAAAGACCAAAGTCTGTTCCACCTAATTTGGTTTAAATGAGTCTCGTGTCTGACAGCCAAGAGCCATTATCTCTACCCTTCAGCACCACTGCCAGACTAATAGGTCTGCCAGACGAGAGGCCATTAAGGGAGAGGAAACAGGAGAAAAGGTCAAGGTGAACTCCTGGGAGCTGTCATGAAGTCAATCAGGAGGCTGAAAGTTATCTGAAACTTAAAAGGCCTCAAGAGCAGCCGAGCTGTCCCAGGGCCGACAGGATGTTACTGGGCTGGGCTGGGCTGGGCTTACCAGGGTGATGTCCCGAGAGGCGGCGGCCGCGCTCATGTGAAGGCTGGGCTGTCGGATCGAGCTGCTGCAGTCCAAAGCACGGGCGAACGTACCCACAGAGCTGTGGCACCGAGAGAGAGAGAAGGAGAGGGTGGAAGTTTAGGGCTGGCTCAGAGGAGCCTGGAAATCGAGCCCTGATTGGGTGGCCTGCGGCTGAAGACAAAGGGGTTGTCACCCAAGGTCACGTGGCGCACGCCCAGGCTCTGTCACTGCTGAATACCAAGCATCAAAGAAACCCAGCGCAGAGCATCACTCAGTTAACATCATCCCCACTGTCAACCATGATGGCGTCAACATTATATTACAGGTCTGCTGCTGATGAGCAGGGGCAAGAAAGCTTGTGAAGACTAATGTGAACATAGATGGAGAAAAGTACCAGCAATTCTTAGAGCAAATCCCACTTCAGCATCGCCTGAAACCGGGGCAAAAATTCACCTTTCAGTAGGACGGTGATCCAAAGCTACACTGGAGGAGCTTAAGAATAATTAATTGAACGGCCTTAACTGGCCCCAGTCAAAGTCCTGACGTGAATCTGTTTTGAGAATCCATGAAGACTCCTGTCCTTAAGTGATCCCCAAGCAACATCAGAGAGCTCAAGCCAAACTGCCGTGTAAATTGAGCACAAACCGCACCAAGAAACCAGTTATCAATAAATTCTTCCCTTTTCAAATGTTACAGCTCATCTGAGCGCTTACCGTGCAATTACCAGAAACTGGTCAATCTGTTTATCTGTAAGAGGGCTCTCGGGTTCCCAGATTTTTGTTTCTAACTCGGCCTGGTCTCTGCCATCTTCCTCCCCTGAAACAACAAAAAGGCGTTTTTTTTTAAATAATTATTAATAATAGATGCTTTCCAGTTTTTTTTCCTGCTTCCACCACAATGCTCAACTGACATTACTTCTGTTTATAGACTGCCATGGCAAAGTGGTTAACCTATAAGGACTTCACAGGCAAGACCCTCCAACGGTACAAGCACGTCCTGTTCTCCTCCAAGCACTTGCTTGTTTGCACACCGCGAGCTCGACGATCCCTTCCAGCAGAGCAACAATCTGTGTGACGTGGACTGAGTGCTGGGTGCCGAGCAGTGAACCCCATGACACACAGGGGCACAGCGTTCACGTTCCACAGGCCTCCCTACTACACTCGGAGCAAAAGAAAACCTCGACTGTGAAAACACAGGGGAAGCAGGGCGTTTGTGAACACCAGCCAGCATATAAACTGATATAGCCAGCGGCTATATCGCCCTGCAGCTCACAGCATGCAGCCCACTGAAGCTCAGCAGGTGTGAGCCTGGTCAGTATCTGGACGGGAGACCTCCTGGGAAACACTAAGGCTGCTGCTGGAAGTGGTGTTAGTTTGGCCAGTAGGGGGCGCTCCCCCTACAGTCTGTGTGGGTCCTAATGCCCCAGTATAGTGATGGGCACACTATGCTGTAAAAAGAGACCCCGTCATTCAGTGGAAGCATGAAACCAAGGTCCTGACTCTCCAAGTTTGTTAAAAATCCCACTGCATTTCTTTGAAAACAGTAGGGTACGTGTAATCTTGGTGTCCTGGGCTTTACCCATCATGGCCTCCTAATAATCCCCCTCTCTGAATTGGCTTCATCACTCTGCTCTCCTCCCCACTGAGAGCTGGTGTGTGGGGAGAGTACTAGTGCTCTATGGCTGCCGTCGCATCACCTAGGTTGGGCTGCACACTGGTGGTGGAGATGAATCCTCAATAACTGTAAAGCGCTTTGAGTGGAGTGTCCAGAAAAGCGCAATATAAATGTAAGGAATTACTAATTACCTGCAACCCAGGGTCAGATTTAAAGCGACTGAAAGTTGCTCAGTTCTCCTTTTTGGTCTGGTATAAAAGTTATCTAGAAAGCTCTAAAAATAAAGCCAGAAGAGACGAGAACATTTCCACAAACAGTGGAAAAGCCTCCATTTTCTTAGCAGCTTCAGTGCTGCTGCAGGGGGGACTGGACTGGACTGCACACAGAATCGGCCGACATGCTGCAATGTCTTGTTACTCCTTTGCATCAGAGTGCAGACAGAATAGATGGTGCGCCTTTCAGAAGTGACGAGTCAGCAAAAGCAGAGAGATGGTGTTATTAGGCAACTAAATCTAGTTTGCTGTACTTTGAGACGGCAGTCATTTACAATCCAGTGAAAAGAATGTAATCTCTATATGACGGGGGGGGGATCTGCCTGTACCTACCTTCATTCAGCAGATCCGTAATATCAGCCTGAAACCTGGGTCCGACTCGGATTTCCCCCTTGTCTGCAAGGAGTGTCTTTTGCTGAGGGTCGTACACGAGGCAGTAGAAGAAACAATCCTGGGGACGAAAGCTGAATGAGCAACAGGACCTGTGAGGGGAAGCTACCATGACACTGGCTGTACGTCACGTTCTCAACATCCCCCATCCTACAACAGGGCACGCCGCTTCCTTCTTCCTCCTGACAGCCTATTAAACAGTCTGCGAAGACGAAGGCGGCCTACATTCCAGAAACGAACTCCGAAAACCCCGAGATGGCGCGGATCTTCACTGAAACCGGCTGAGCGCACACAAAAGGGTGTTTTTTTTCTCCCCAGGAATGTGCCCAGCCCCTCCTGATATCTGAGCTGCGAGTGAAACACGGCGCCAAGAGCCTCAGGAACCCAAGACAACTTCTGCTCGCAAGAGTTACAAAAGCAGCTCCGAGCGTAAAAGGAGGGGCTGGGCTGAGGTTTCTCCTCGAGCAAAAAAAAAAAAAAAAAAAAAGCCGTCTGACAGGGAATGCCGTCTCGGGGGTCCTGATAGTTTCCAGCGCGCTAAAAATAGCAGCGCCAACGCACGCAACAGGTACACGCGGGGATCCGCGCAGCTAGCTGTTTAGCTGCTGAGCCGGCACATCGTCATGGGAGACGGAGCAGCCTTCTGGATAAGTGGAATACCCATTGTGAGTGGATGGCCTCTTCCATTTACAGCTCGCCGAGGCTGAACAGAGACCCCAGAGACGGCTCTCACTCCTCACACGGGCATTTCCATTCTGATGCCACTTTGGTCTTTTTTTCTTTTGAGCCCAAATTCTCTCTCGCATTTTTTTTAAGATGCCCCCTGTTCAAAACCGGGAAGCCTGCTTTTCTCTGCAAACTGAGCCGAAGAAGCACCTTCATCGCTCTTCTGCCCAATGTTAAAATAAAATGTCATGAGAATACAAACAATTGGTCTTGCTCAACAGGCCGAGAGCTGGAGGGGAAAAGAAGTGAGACCGTTCTCCAGTTCTGAGAGCGGGGTGGTTTAGATTTCAATCTTACCTCTTTTTCCAGATAGGAAAACAGAGCCTCTGTCTCATTGAGAAGGGTTACACAGCACTTTCCCCTAAGCAGAAAAGCAAAACAAAGAACCACAAGGAATATAAAAAATGGATGCAAGTTCTGCATAGTATTTTTCTTTCCTATTCTTTTAAAATCAGGAGATTGATGATATTCCATTTTTTCACAAAATGAAGTTCTACTCTCATGCAACAAAGCATCCAAGTAAAACAGAAATTTAGCAGTGGCTATTAAAAAACAATCAGACCTTGATCACAAATCAGGGTAACTGTACTTGGGTTACATCCAATGAAAAGCACTCAAAGCAGTGTAATTCAGAATATAATTTAATCCACTCCAAATAAAGACCAGGTAATAACAAAAACAAGGCTTAACAATTTTATAAGTCTAGTCCAATTTTATTACTCTTTGAAAGAGCTGCACCAGCTCTTTCAAAGATTTAACTGTTTAGATCAAGTTAAAAAAAAAAGAAGCAAAATATTTTGCTCAGAAACTAAGAAGCTTTCAGAAAAACCTGTCTCTTAGTGGCCAGGCATGGGCTGGGATTTTCCGAGGGTCTGAGATCTTTGCCGCAGCTTTGGAAAACAAAAGCAGAGAGATCTGGGCTGGCGTGGAGGTCCGCTCTCACCGGATGTGTGTGGCCGGAAGGGACTCCAGTTGCCGGGACAGAAAGAGCTCTCTGTGCTTCAGCTGGTGCCTCTGCTTCTCGGTCAGCTGCTGCAGGCTCTCGCCTTCCATCTCCTCTTCCAGCTCCTCTGCAATTAACCCAACGGGCGGCGCCGAGGGTGAGGGGAGAGACCACAGAAAGTCAACTGTACTGGGTAACCTCAAGGTGGGACGGGCAATTCCTTTCTTACAGCACCACAGGGCTTGGGGTATCTGTGGCAAATGAGACCCTGATTACACAATGGAGGTAATTACTTGAAGTTTTAAAAAAAACACAATTTTTTAAAGTCCAAAGCCAGGTGTTAATTGAAAGGTAAAAGTCTGGAACCCAAGCACTCCAGGAGTGTATTTTTGGCCTGCATATACCCAACCTTCCTTCTGCCCGTCTTCTTAAACACACAAGGTAGGGATAAGTGTTGAGTATCACGAGCAGCAGGGGTACTTAATTTACTTATCCGAACACGGTAATTAAAAATGATGAGTGTTCACAATCCTTAAGGCTCCTTGGCTTAGCACAGGCTGAGATCATGATCACGGGTTCGAGCCTGGGTCATGTTACAAGCCAAATGTGACCAGGATCTCCCAACCAGCGGCAGACAACTACTGCTCCCGAGGACAGAACGTTACTAGCTGGCCAGGGGTCTCAGCAGGCGTGTGCAGCTGGAGATCCCTAAAATCACCGAGAAAGGCACACTCCTCCTCCGATCACACAAGGCTGTGCTGCCTGGGACGTGTTAAAAGAGGAGTGGTGGGTGGGGTTAAAGGAGTCTCCCTCATTCTCCCCTATGCACAGTCATGAGCCAGAAATTTCGAAACCATTTTTTTTTAAAAAAAGATCACAAGTGGGACAAGCAGCTCTCAAAGACCAGAGATAAGTAACCCTAGTCTAAGACAGAGGTCTACACAAAAGGTCTCCATCTAATGTTTATTCCCATTAGTATTACTATCATTTTCAACTATGCTACACCAGCTTATAAAAGTGAATTTTATTTCTCTCATAGGCAACCTGAAGCTTGTGCAGGAATATCAAGGCAAGCGCCTTCCGATAAAGTGTTAAAAAAAAAAGCATCAGCAGGATGCCCGCCCGCAGATTCACCCTATCCAGGAGCCTAACATGGCTGCCTGGAGGTCCATAGTAACCTTGTGTTGTTGTTGCTAAGTGAAGCAGGAAATAGAGTTGATTACATAGCTGGCAAAAAGTCACATGACTGTGAATTGTGTCATCGCGGCTTGGCCGCGCGCCAAGACAAAGGCAGCGCAGGAGAGGAAGCAGGAGCCGGCAGGAGAGGGAGGGGAAGGGGGAGAGCCTGTGGAGGAAGAGGCTCCCCTGTGTGCCAGCCGTGAAGTCACGGACTTTCCTCTCATTGACACAGCACACGGGAGCCCGGCTTCACCGCGGGCCCTACAGCGCTCGGCCTGTCGATCCGCTCCTGTTAACATCGCCGAGGGAGAGAGCTCGCGCTGTTCCGACGTGAACGCAACTAGATTTCGCAGTACCGTTTTAAAATGCCAGGCCGGGATGAAGTACAGCTCTCAGAGCTCTAAGCCTTAATATGTTCTGCATTTTGCTGAGAAATAAAGTGAGGCAGGAGACGAGCATGGACTGCTGTGACTTTGAGTTAACAGAAAACTGCTGTAATAAAACTACTCCACCTGCATCAGTCTCTATTATCCAAACAAAGACTCTTTAATCCATAGTTTTATGTTAGGATTAAAAAAGAAATAAATATTATTATATCACCTGAATGTGGAAGCAATGATAGTTACACAAATGTCCTCTATTCACTCCGTACCAGCTCTGGAGGGTAGAAAGTCCAGCGAGCTGCACAGGTCATGCTAAACAGGGGATTTCACAGCTCGAACAACAGTCCAGACTCGGACCCGAGCCGAACAGAGTTCAACTCCCACAGTTTGCTTACTCCACCACCAGCCAGCAACCCCCACCACAAACAGAAAGGCCACCCATTAAGACAGCGTGGCCGAGCGCAGACAGCAGACAGATGTTCTGGGAAGCGATTTCCCTCACTGGTGCTCTCCTGGTGCCGGGAGAGAAGACGCTTTCAAGTAAACACCAGAGGCTCCAGCAGACCCAGCACAGTGGGTCTTCGCTGCCACCAGAAGACAGCCCCTTGGACCTCTGTAGCCCAGGAGATATACCCATCTCTCATTTTCAATCATGGCATGTGATAACAGTACACATCCTAATGCACCTTGAAGGGTTGCTCTAAAGTAAAAATGAGGTGCAGGTATCTTACGGTTTGCATGGTCAACAGGAGACACAGTTCAGAGAGAGTTATCAGGCCAGGAAAGTGTTTGCTGGTACAGGTCTTTCCAACAGGACAATTTCTATCCAAGGAACAGGCAGTCCAAACAGCAAAGCAGGAGACTGCTTCAATTTCAGCATAGTTCCCCATGTGGCCTTTAAACAAATTATAGCATACAACAAAGAAAGTCTAAGGCACCGGGGGAATGCATGCAATGTTTTCATGTCACACAAAAATTGTCAAGAGTGATGAGCCATCCTGAAGATTAAGGAGGAAAGAAAATAACTGGAAAAAACTGAAACAACTTGCTCAAAACAGGAACGTATTCTCCTCAGTTTTGTTTCTGTTCCATTGTACAATTAACCATGCTCCCCTACTCAACACTTACAAGAGCACAAAAATGACCACCAAAGAAGTCATCATTTCCTGATTTTTCTTCCTACATGAGGTGAACCGAATGCTTAAGATTCTTTGGACCTTTTTCATTTTCATTTTTAATTTGCCCGACCACAATATTTTCCAGCGAGCTTATTTTTACTTACCAGGTAAGGTGACTTTGCAGTGCATAACAACACTGCCATTAAGTCAAAGCAATGCCAAGAACCAGCAGTGACCAACACTGAACACACGCCAATCTAAATGTAATAAACATACCCTATCACGTCTTCAGAAGCACAGCACTTCTCAAACTTGGTCACTGCTGCGGGTTTGTGAGGGGAAAGACTGGCGGACATTCTGCCAACCAAGATATCAGTTAGCATGAAAGACCAATGCCAAAAAACTAGCCTGAAAAGGTGCAGTCCTGCAGGTTCTGCTGACCCCTTTGAACCACACGGACCCCCCTAGCAAAGCTGAAATGAAAGCCCCTTTCAGGAAGCACACCACCCTCCACAAGGGAGCACTCACTCGCATGTTTGTCGGCCAGAGCGATGAGGTTGCTGGGGATGTCCCTCCGTCTGTAGAAACACACCACTTTGGCCTCCACATTTCCATTGGCAGTCTGAGAACAGGAAGAGGAGCAAGCCGGTTACCAGGCATGACAAAGACACATGAGAAACGGCACATATGAATTCAAATTCATTTCCGCACAGAGGAGGAGTCAAACGTAGCCAATTTACTGGAACACAAAAACAAGCTAATATTGGCATCAGGAAAAAAAAAAATCCACTTGCTGCAACGTCACTCAAGTGCAGTTCAGTAATTTTCCTAATATTTCAAGGTTTCCGAACATGAGGTCATTACCTTATTCTGACCCTGCTTGCCGTATTGAATATTTAAAACCCTAAATTGTAATGTGAGCACAAGTAAAAGGAGCAATTCTGTTGTCCTTTATGTTTCCTAGCTCGGAATTCTGCATGCACAGCAAATGATAAGGGTAGACGGTGCAGGATGACATCAGTTTAGACTTGTCCTACAGCTTCTTTTGCCGGTACACATGGATTTGCAAGCAAATAAATTCATTTGCTCTCAAAGTCAGGGCAAGTTGCAGAAGATCATCCAGCAATCGGGGTTGATAAATCAACTTAATCTCCCAAAATCCCATCTGAAAATGTGATGATATTATTCAGCACTGGGTGGATTTGCTGTGAATTGACTAGATGCAGAGCAGGGATCCAGGAGGTCCACTCTGTATAGACTGTACCAAGTTCAGAGTGCAGCTCAAGAGCTGCACCTCCTGGCCCTCTGCCATTGGTCTCGCAGAACGCAGTGGAACACTTTTCCCCATAGAATTAGGAATTCCAAGTCCGTTTTCCAATCGATCCTTGACACTTGATCGTTTCAGAGCGTCAAGTGCTTTTCCTACAGATTTGTTCTCATTATAATGATTCTACGGTCTAGTGTTCTGAAATTATTTGATGAAAGGCACTTTAGAAATAAAGGTTTTTGTTATAATAAGCATGCTAACTTGTAATATGCAAATAAAAACAACACAAATGAGAGTGTCTACATTTACATGTAAAGCTGACCTAAAGATCCCAACATTCACAGTGGTGGTGGTTATTCCAGGTCCTGATGAGCTCCAGTATTTACTGGCTCCTTTCAATCAATTAAGCATGAAAAATAATAAAATAAATGCCACATTAGCCACAAGAGGGATGTGCAACTCCAAGGACACACTCCTGTCAGTATCCGTCACCCTCATTTGACAGTGACCCACAAGGACTTCATCAGAGATGGTGCAAGGCTCTTGCTCGGAGAGAGAATGAATGTTTAAGGCAAAAAGTATGTCTCCCATCAACTGAATGTTTCCAGGCTCAGTCATTATTTACTATTAATTTATACAGCTATGGCATTCAGTATCGCAGCACTTTCCTGTAGGGATTAATGCAATAACTATCATACTAACAGTAGATCTGCGTCTGTGGCTGGAAGGTTGCCAGCTCGTATCGCTCTGCCGGGCGTGGAATACGAACCAGCAACCTTCCAACCATAGCTGTATAATTAATAGTAAATAATGACTGCTCCAGGGGTACTGTATAAATGGCTGACCCTGTGCTCTGACCCCAACCTTCTCTCCCTGTCTGTGTGTCTCATGGAGAGCAAGCTGGGGTCTGCGAAAAGAAATTCCTAATGCAAGAAATTGTAGATGACCAATAAAGTGATCTTATCAACCCTGAAACCTGCCATTCTGAAATGCACTACAGAGCATCCAGGCAGAGAGTTAAGAATTTAACTTTACGACCACACAAATTATTAAGAGTACAACAATCTCTGCTCTAACACCATCAGTTTATAAAGACGTGGGGAAAACTCATTTTTAAGCGAGTGTTTGTTTAAGGTAGTCTGAACGCACTGTATTTGACTATTATGAAAGACCTGCAGGTTAATTTACAAATTACACACTTATGGTCACAGTGGGGTTTTATTCTAAACCGGACATCTATGAAATCATCCGGATTGTAGCTTTGCAGGAATAGGGCAGGTCACCCCTGCTTCAGATAACACCAGTGTTTCCATCTGAACATTAGCAGTTTGGCTTTCCTTGTACAAAAAAAGTGAGCCCTGCATTTCCATTTACAGGACTGCCATCTGGCTTTCCGCAAAGCAGGGCTGCGTGACTGACCATCCATGGTGTTTCAACAGCTCCCTTTACTACATAATTAACAGGTATCAACCACATCACAAGAGCCACTTGCCATGCATAATTTACGATGGCAAATCCACATTTTAGTCCAGCCATGACAGATCCCAAAATATGAACAATAAACCCAAGTACAGTCCATCTATTGCAAGATCCGTTGACTCTTCTTTGAAGAGTTATCCCTCCCCACAAAAACATAGTTCCCTGCAGTGAAGACATTTTTAGATTTGTCCAGTTCGAAAAAGGTACCTTGTTCAGCTCTTCTATTCGTCTCACAGAATACGGATTGCTTGAAGAGTTTTCAAAGTAAACATAATCTGCAAAAAAAATAAAAAAGAAGCTGGTTACTGCAATGTATTCTTTCTTTCCTTTCACTTCACTAAGCCGAAGTAGACAGACCGACAGCTCAACTGAAAGACGGGCAGGTAAAAGTACGAGTATTTATGGATTCGTTCGGAATTCCTGCAGGAAGTCAGCGGGCTGAGCCCTACAGTCGTCGCTGCCTCCAGGTCTGGGCTTGCTTGTCCCGTGACCTGCTGCCGCTGGTGTTCCCCCAGGCGGTGCTACACAGCTCTCCGGAGTGCCTCTGCTCTCACAGGGCATTCCCTGTTCCCTGGACAGCGGCCCTGCCAGGCCGGTGCGAGGGAGGGATTTCCCTGCAGGGCAAGCTGGACACAAGTGTGCAAGCATGTGGCTCAACAAGCTCTCTCTCTCTTCCAGGTGAGGCAAGACTCTCCGGCTCTTCAGACACCCGACACAGTCAAGGTGCTTGATAACCTGTTATTTTCACGTACAAGAGCAGAGAGCAGTAGCGCTTCCAGGTTCAAATGGAGCAAAGAGAACTCTTAGATGCTTGAGTCGCATGTGGAAAACTTGAAGAGTGGGAGCGCAGCGCCCTGAAAGAGTTCATCACAGGCAGGGCACAGCAGAGGACTGCACGGGACAGCAGAATCACAGCAGGTCACACATAGTAAGACAAGCAATAAAGCAGGGCAAAACAAAGCCAACTGACAGGATCAGCCAAGTCCAGTTTTTCTCTCGCGCTTTCAGGCAAGCGGCTGCCCACTGTGATTTTCACGCCAGCGAGGGAAGACTCTATCGGCAGGCACTGCACACTTGTCTTGATCCGCACGGGGAAGCTCTGGGACTCTTGACTGTCGCCGCGCGACAGCGAGGGCCTGCAGCCCCCCCAGGAGCGAACAAACCCGCCGCAGCCCGGAGAGATCTGGCCGCGTGTGCTGTTCTCAGAGGGCCTCCCGAGACCCTGCCTCAGACTCGGAGCGTGTGTGCGTGTGGGAGCAGGGGGAGGGGGGCTCCCCCCCCCGCCGCCTGCCCGGCACGTCTGAGGCACAAGACGCCGAACGCCGGCAGCAGGTCACACAGCTGGCTGGACCCCGGGCTGAACAGCACTGCTGTGGCGAAGAGGCTTACGTCACCCGCCTGCTCCATGCATCTGATCTGGAGCACGAGCCCCAGCCTAGCACCTAACTTCTAGGCCTCAAGCATCGAGCTTTTCCTTACAACCTCAGCGGCTCAACTAAAAGGGTCTTTTTCCCGCTTTCCCATTCCGCAGGCATGCTTGTACCTGCCTTTCCTCGGATCCCTGTCTCGCTCTTATGCGCTCTCCTGGCTGTTACAAAGCCCTACAGAAGCCCCGGACAGGAGTCGCTGCTTTAACGGCTTCAAGGACGACAGAGACCCAGTCTTGAGCACGGTCGTGTTGTGCTCTTCTATGCGTGTTTGTGCAGTGGCTGTGGTGCTATTGAAGAGCATGAACAGAGCCAGCTGCAGGTCCCGAGCAAAAACACATGCAATGGGCAGCCTTTCACCTCCGCCCACTACTGCAGAAAACCCCAGGGCTGGCGGCTGCGAGCGGGGCGCCAACACCTCGTGTCGTCTTTAAAAGAGGATCAGGAAGGCAGAAACCTAAAGGGACAACTCCGACCTGAAACAGCTGATCCACAGGGAAACACGTGCATCCCAGAAGCCTTTTCTTTCCTTGCAGGTGCTTTGGGGTCTTTGCATTCTCCCTGCCATGAGCAGATCAACAGATTAATAATAATAAGGGTTAATGGCAGCTCACTGGAGCTCAGCAGTATAAGCCTGTCCAGGACCTGGATGGGAGACCTGGGAAAGCTAAGGCTGCTGCTGGAAGAGGTGTTAGTGGGGCCTGCAGGGGAAGCTCACCCTGCGGTCTGCATGTGTCCTGTATGGGTCCTGATGCCCCAGTATAGTGACGGGAACACTATAATGAAAAAAGGCGCCATCCTTCGGACGAGAAGTAAAACCAAGGTCCTGACACTCTGTGGTCATTAAAATTCCCAGGCATTTCTCAAAAAGAGTAGGGGTGTTATCCCGGTGTTAAGGCCTAATTTCCCCCTGGCCTTTACAAGTTATTGCCTCCTAATAATCCCCCCTCTCTGAACTGGCTTCATCACTCTGCTCTCCTCCCACTGAGAGCTGGTGTGTGGGGAGAGGACTGGCGCACTACAGCTGCTGTCACATCATCCAGGTGGGGCTGCACACTGGTGGAGGAGTGGAGTCCCCATCACCTATAAAGACCTATGACCGGAGTGTCCAGAAAAAGCGTTAGAAGAGTGTAAAGCCATTATTAATTATTTTCTAAACTGCTGCCTTTGATCACAGACCCTCGACGGAAGTGCGGGAGATATTGTGGGCAAAATGAATTCCTATTATTACTACTACCCGGCATAGGTCTACCCTCCCCCTCCCCTCTCCTTGCAGGAGGCGGCCTCATGAAAGAGAACTGTTTCACGCACCTCCAGACACTTCGACGCGCTGAGCAACCGTCACCGAAAGCCTCAAGCCCACGGAGGGCAGAGCCAGAGACGGAGTCGAGGAGCTCGGGTCCGAGCCGGCGGCCAGCGGGACAAGAACCCGCCAGCCTCCGCATACGCCCGCGGCCCGAGGCGGTGAAGCCGCGCCTCCGCCACAGAACAGAGGGGGGGGGGGGGGGAACAAAACGGGGCCCTCGGAGCCGAAGCCTTTCAGGCCTCCCTTAGAATCCCGTCTCGAGCCTCTCTGAGCCCCGCTCGGCTCTCTGGTGGTCTCTAAAGGTGGTCCTCGATTGCCAGGAACAATCAAGGCAAGGAGCTACTTGGCAGCTATTCAGCTGCATAGATTAGACAGGAGGCATTATATCACACTGCTATGTACAGCCCAGCGCCTGTTAATCCATTTAAAGGCGCAGAGGATGACCCAACAGGGATCCTGTAAGCAAGTGTTAGTCTACCGCAGAGCTGACACTGGAACGGGTCAACTTCAGCCAGCGTGATGCACACACCAAGATACAACAACTCGCAACGGAAAAGTCGGGGCGAGAGAGGTGAAGAAAACGCACTAAATCTACGGAAAAGCACAAACCGCAGCAAGTATACACTTGAAAGGGGGGAAGAGCTTGTTTTTTTTCCAGTGGGGGGGGGCATCCAAATGAAACACTATATACTGTCCAATATACCTCTGCTGACCGATGCCCATACTTCAGAAATGCTGGGGTGGAAAAAGCGCTCCAGGTTTTCATCACATCCTAGCAGGGTGGCTGACACAAATGCCTGACCGCAGAAAATGGAGCAACTACCTAAAAACATGGAATACGGCAGCTTTCCTCAAGACAGAACAGGTCCATCCCTATTCTACTGCAACAGTAGAGCTACCGCACAGCAGTGTGATCTCGGAGATGAGAAGGTAAGCACATCTGGGCCAGCTCAGCCCTCCCTGGAGGCTCTTAGTGGCACAGGTGGCCCAGTAGGCAGCACCTTTCCCTGTGGACCAGTATGGTGACTAGGGACGCTGTGCTGTAGGAGGTGGGGTCATAAGACCAGGGTGCTGACTACTTAGTAAAGAGTCCGTGATGCTGCTCGCCAGAGTAGAACAGGTCACTGCAGTGCCGTCTCCTGCTCTTACTTGTACAGTCGGGCCTCGCCGAAGCTCCCTCTTAATTCAACAGGAAAAGCAGTTCCTCACCCCTCCACCTGATCTGTGGGGCGGCTGGGGTGGAACTGGTACAGAGGAGCAGACAGGAGCCTACAGGCATTCAGCAGGTCCGCTGCTTTCTGTAAAGCACTTTGGGATCCTCAGAGGACAGGAACACTATGCAGATGCACACAATTAAGCATTAACCGTATGTCCGACACATCCAGAACAGCTACTGCCTCAATAGCTACAGGATAAGGTGTCTTTAAAATCAGTGGTGGATCTTTTGATGGTAAGAATAAAAAGAATCCCGGAATTAGTGGGGAAGACTTGTCCTAGGGTTCGTGCTTTCCAAAGGACAAGGCTCGGGCTGCCTCATTATCGCCACCCGCGTGTTACAGCCCACAATTTGGTCTGGGTTTAAATTTAGTTCCTACTGAGCACTGCTCTTCCTTTCCCCTCATCAGCCAAGCTGAACAAACAAGTGCACACCGCAGCAGAGAAACAGCGAAGCACTCTTAGGAATGGCCAGGAGGAAGATCCCAGCATCCCCCCCCCACCCCGCACACGCACACGCACACGCACACGCACACGCACACGCACACGCACACGCACACGCACACGCACACGCACACGCACACGCACACGCACACGCACACGCACACGCACACGCACACGCACACGCCAGGTCTGGCTGTCAGTCTGGCTTCAGTATGGGGACAACACACCATCAAGCAGTTGCCGAGAATAAATGGGGCCGTCTGCTCCACAAACTGGGAGTGGGTGCCGATTTCTGCGAGAGCGCTGGAGAGGTGCATAATTAGCCAGGAGGGCCCTTTGTTCCGGACGCTGCAGCACCCCAGCGAAACGGGCCGGGCGCCCTCATCTGCTTCCACTGCGGGCAGAGGGATTGACCAGAGCCGCCAGTAACATGGCCTCCTAACAATCCCCCTCTACACTGGCTTCAGCACTCTGCTCTCCTCCCCGCGGAGAGCTGGTGCGTGGGGAGTGTACTGGTGCATCATCCAGGTGGGGCTGCACACTGGGGGTGATGGAGGGGATCCCCATTACCTGTAGAGTGCTCTGAGTGGAGTGTCCAGAAAAGCGCTATAAAAGTGTGAGGAATTATTATTATTAACTCAGTGGGACAGTGGTATCAACTGCTTTCACCACCACCACCATTAGGAACAATGCTTTTCAATTTCACAGCTGTTAAAATTTAATGGAGGAACGTTCTTCCATTAAATCAGTGCCACATTTGGCGATCCTATATTTCTTCTTCAATGTTTTCGAACACTTTATCAGTGCCTATTCTACAGTTACGCAGGATGTCAAATACCAATTATTCACTTCGAAACAAGCAAGGTGATGCATTTCTGCTTTAATTAGCTCTGGCCCACACCCCAGTCAGGTGCTGGCATACTAACTTCCGAGTTGTGCATTGAAATTGTACAACCCCCCCCCCCCCCCCGACACACACAGGGCGAGTTCTGTCAGCGATCGCCTTCGGGTGCTGTACTGCAGTAGATCGCTGACACAAAAGATGTTCCACCGAGCACAAAGGAAGGGAAATCAACTCGGAAATCTGGGTCTTTGCAACTTTGCTCAGCATACTAGACGTCTGAGCCTTTATGTTTAAACAATGACACAGGGCACTTTGTTCGTCTGGAACATGCGATATTCCTGTAATGCCCAAGAGAGCACTGCTTGAAAAGGCCCTTTTTGTGGCTTGTTCGTGGGAAGACAAAACTGAACACGCTCAGGCCTTAGACTAATGGCAAGTTACAGTGATGCAATAGGGCATGAAAGGAAGAATGAGATAAAGAACTACATCCATCCATTTTCCAAATGCTTCATGGAGCTCAGGGTCACAAGGGAGTCAGAGCCTATGCCAGCAGGCTTGGGGCACACCAGTACATCACAAAAAGAACTGCTTGTACCAACCCAAATCTACTGCCACATGGTCATAGGTTGCTCTAGAAAAGGACGAGAGAAGGACGTGTTACTGCCAGCCAGCTTCAAGACACTGAAGTTCCTGATGCCGTCTCCAGCCTGGCTGACCCCCACGTCTCCCCGGGCAAATCGAGTTCATCAGAGGTGTGGCAGGGGGGCAGCTCAGGTGTCAGGGCCTCAGCGCGCCCCCCCCCCCCTACACGAGCAGACCTTCCACTCCCCACCCTACAGAACCTCGGAGACACAGCCCCCCGCGGGGCCAGGAAAGGCCTCCCACAGCTCTGGAGGAACTACATGAACACCTAAGCAGACATGAAAAGTCACCCTGAGGGCACATTCATCACAGCGGGGGACTTCCAATGGCGCGCACCTCGAGAAAATCATGCACAACCCTGCATCAGCATATAAACTGCCCGACACACAGAACAAACACGGTGGACAACGTTTACACTCCCTTCCAGGATGGCTACAAAGCCCTCCCCCGACCTCCTTTCGGCAGGAGGTCTCAAGCAGGAGAAGCCTGCAACAGGGACAACCCAGCGCTGGTCAGAGGAATGGGGCTCTATTAAGTCACTGCTTTGCCACCGTTGACTGGCGGATTTGGCGCGAAGCTGCCTGGAACGACATGAATCTGTACGGGGACTATGCTACTAGCTATATCAGCAAACGCATGAAAGATGTTGTCCCCAGGATTACTGTTCGCACATCGCTAAACTACGAGCTAAACTCAGAGCTACAACATCCGCCAACACCGGTGACGAGGACACGTGCAGAAAATCCAGATCCGATCTCAGAAAAGCCAAGTATACACTACATATACTACAGGGTAAAACTGGAATCACACTATGAGGACGCCCGGGACGCTCAGAACACGTGGAAAGGAACCCGCACCATCACAGATCACAAAGCGAAACACAGCAGCACGACAGACCACTTTTCCCCTTGATGAACTAAATTCATTTTATGGTTCGAAGTCCATAACACGGAACCAGTTAAGGAAATCCCAGTAAACCAGGGGGAACACCCACTGTCCTTCTCCAGAGCCGACGTGTACGGAGTCTTTAAAAAGACTAATCCACACAAGGCTTCGGCCCCCGACGCTATCCCCGGCCGTGTCCTGAAGGCCTGCGCAGACCAACTAGCGGACATCTTCACGGACATATTTAACCTCTCCCTCACTCAATGCACAGTCCCCTCCTGCTTCAAGACAGCCACCATCGTCCCGATCCCCAAGACAACCGCAGTCAACTGCCTAAACGACTACTGCCCCGATGTACTCACAGCCATCATCATGGAATGCTTCCTGCAGCTGCCCAAAGCACACATCACCTCCTTACTGCCTGACAGCTGGGACCCACTGCAACGTGCATGCTGTCACACGTCCTAGCACATTTTTACAGGCGCACCACTGAAAGCATCCTAACTGGCTGCATCACTGCCCGGTGTGGTAACTGCTCCGCCCGAGAGTGCAAGGTACTCCAGAGGGTGGAGAAACTGGCTCAAAACACTACTGGCTGCATGCTACCGAACAGAGGATATCTACTCTGTAAGATGCCTCAAGAAGGCTGGGTCTATCCTCAGGGACCCCAGGCACCCTAACCACAACCTGTTCTCTTGACTACCATCCGGGAAACGGTACCGCAGTATACAGACCAATCTCCTTGAACTGACAGGGGGCACCGGCGCCCTCCTGCCTCTTGCGCTCTCAGGACACATACGAAGAGTGCTAAATACCTCCTGTCCTCGTGTTACTGTCGCACAATCCGTAACTCGTATTTTAAATTGCAATTGTTTAATTTATTGTATCCTAATGTTGATCTAATCCCTGTAAATTCCCGTCCTTCAACTCTTCTATCCCTCTTAACGAGCACGCGTTCCCTTCTCCTCCTCCTGCCCCCTCTGCCCACAGCCGAGCCAGTGGGGTCTACAGCCCTTCGCCTCCCGAGACGTAAATAAGGAAACACCAGCCCCCTGCAGCCGAGGCCTCGGCCTTCACAGCACAACCTCGGCAGCACCAAGGCAAAACCGGACGACTGACAAAACCTTGAAATGGACCGACTGTGCTGCCAATAACAACCCCAAGCTGGCATACCACAATTTCCAAACTTCTCCCCTGTCCCGCGTGCGAGTCTGAAATGTAGCAGACTGAACCTATTTTCAAGAGGACACCTCAAAGTAGGTAAAAGGCCTTTAGGTTCCTGCTGTTGTAACATGAGCACATACCGTCACCTAACATTCCTGAGCATCACCTTCTGCACTGCGATAGCTTACCAGTGTCTGGGGTTTTCCCCACAGGAGATCTCCAAGCACGATGGGGCAGCAATCCACTGCTCTCTAATTTTATTAAATGAAAAACAGATAATTGGATTTTAGAACCCCCCCCAATAAAAATAAATTTACCTTCCTACTAGCCTACTACGAATGTGCTATTACATTGGCTTGGACAAAATCCACAGCTTTATTCTCTGTAAGTAACCAGTGAGTATATATATATACAAAAAAATTATTTTCTCCGTCCCACGGATAAGTGTTAAACAAGCCGTGGAGAGGGAACAGAGAGAAGCAGCCATAAACCGTACTCTTCAACCTCACAGTAGGCCTCCGGAGATCAGGGGACTACCTCTACCTGCTCTTCCAAGACACCAGATCGCAGACAGGACCTCACCTCGTTTCACAGGCCTGTCGAACACCCATTCCTGAATTACAGCCCTGGTTCGGAGCAACATTCTATCCCAATACAGGCTTGCGTCTGGCAAAGCACCGACAACCATTAACTGATTTTGTGGCACAGCAGGAGTTTCCCCGGGCAATTCTGCTGCTTGTGCAGATGTTTACTGGGACGCCTTCACTGCATCTCAAGCGGCACCGGGTCTGCATTCTCTTTTTGTGGAGCGAAACTTTGCAATGGACTTAACGGGATCACAAGCTGAGAAGCATGACTAACAGCTCTTGGCAACTCTGAGAGACCAGGCAAAAGGTGTGTCACGATTCAGGGTCACGCTGTACCCCCAGTTCCAAGGCATTCCATCTGTCCGCAGTACAGCCCTGCCAGCACACTGGCACACTGCAGCCGAATCTCCAACCTGCTCCCGCTGCCTGGCACCCAGCAGGTTCGAACTGCCTCTCCCACACGCAAAGAGTGCAGCGATTGATATGCATGTGTGTGTGGGTGTCCGTGGCAAAAACACACAGAAAAGAATTAAAATATTGGGGCGTGATGTATTCAGCGACAGGAAGAGAGCTCACCGCAAGCACAGGACGTTTAACATGAACCAACAGAGCAGCCCAGAAACACGAATCTCCTCATTTACCCAGACTGGGAGAAGAGATTTTGGCCAATCCTGAAATAAAATTCCTATACAGGGTATTTAAAAAAAATGCTAGACTTGGTAAAAGACTTTAAGTGGACCAGCTGTTCTGGTAACGTTAATTCATGTCTGCTTGCATACTGCTGCAGATAAAGACAGTTAGACATTTGTCACTTATATGTATTTATTGGTTTTACTTCTAACAGGAATGTGCCGAGTTTCGCAGAAACAGCTAGATGCCAACATAGCCACCGGAATGCCTTTACCGAGAGCGGACCCCCGTACAAGACTTCACTGCCCATTGCCATATCCGATACCGGCGTTCCCCGCAGCCCAGTTCGGACCCGGTTCGAACACGCTGGCCTCCTGCCCCAGAGTCCGGCGCGGTTTCTCAGCTCCTCCCGGCCGAGCCTGACGCGCAATTCACGGCTCTCAGTCGGCGCTCTGGCAAGCGGACACGACGCCGTGAAGCCTCGACCTACAACGTCGTCTTGGACTGCACGTCCCGGGAAGAACAACAAAAGGCGCCGATGACTGTAAGAACTAAACAACAACAATAATGATGATAATGGGCCACGCTTTAATCCTGCCATTTGTTGGCTACCTCACCACATCAACAGGCCGTAGTCGAGAGGGTCTGAGCAGAAACGCACTCGCCGACAGCTGAGCCAACATCACGAACGAACCCCGACAGAAAGTCAAGCTCTCAGTTCGCCGACTATGTCACGCCGCGTTAAAAAAATAAATAAAAATAAAGTCAACTTCCGCCGCACGAAATACGAAGTGGAAGCAAATGCGAACCACAGAAGAAAACTGCGCCAAACTTTACCCGGCGGCGTGTGAGGGGACAGCCGGCGTCTCTTTCTGCCAAAAGCGCCGGGCTACTTTTCAGGGTTTTATGGGAGAAAATACGGGCTGGCCGACAGCGTCGACTGGACCCCCCAAAAAATCTCCACCACCCCCCCCCCAAAAAATGAATTGAAATGATGAAGCTTCCAAACTTACCCACCTCCTACCCTGTACATGTTCGCTGCCATCTTCCACCCCGGCGGTAACAACACGCGAACCGGATTACCAGGCGCTACGGCGCGCCGAGATGAGCTGCCCGGCGGGTCTAATGCGATCGGTCCCGACACAGGCCGGACCCCCCTCGCATCGCTCTCGGCCGCCGCCGGTCCTGGAGAGCCGGGAGAGCCGCGAACGGTTCGATCGGTTGATCAGGTCGGGACTCCGTCCTCCGGCTCGCCGGTCTGTCTGGAGGAGGAGAAGCGTACGTGTGTCCCGCCGTCGGATCTCGCTGACTCTCAGCGTGACGTAGACCCAAGCCTCCAGCAGTCCTTAGCCCGTATTAACCATTCTGGTCCCGGCTGAGCGTCTTCTACTCCCCTTTGTTTGACCGCGTTTTTAAATACGATGTATAAGGAGGAGGAAAAAAATAACTTTTTTTGTAGTTGTTCACGGTGATGCAAAACACCAGTCCCCCCCCCGCCTTTTGGATGGACAAATTTATATAATTAGATGTATTACATAAATCTATCGCGCTATCTACTATTAGTTGTCGAAATTATATTTAATAAAACTTGACGCTGGCGTAAAATGACTGCGTTTAAATAGAGGCGGTGTTGTTTCAAAGTACGTTTTTTTAAGGTGAATACCGAACGAGGAAATGGATCTGAAATCCTAAGTTTGGCGTACGGGATATAGTGTGAAACTGCACGGTTAGTCCATAGCACGCAGTTAACTTACAGTGCAAAGCAAAATAAAACTTGTCTTACCCGTGAATAAACCATTTACCAGAAATGTAATAGGAAGTCCCTACAATAACTGGTGTAGTTTGAACACAGGCAGTACAGGCATGATTTAATTTCGATGCAAGTCAATTTCAGAACCCAACTGCAATTCAATCTGAATCGGAGAGAAAAAGGAAATAATGTCAGAGTCACGGTCAAGGAGTCTGACATGGAGAATTTGAAATGCAGTAAGAAACCGAGTCACTTGTTTACACAAAGAGCTGTGGGAGTATGGAACATGTAACCCAACCACGCGGTCAAAGACGATACATTCACCCCCACCAAGAAAACTGCTAAAAGGAGATCCTGTGAGGAATTAGCCATGAAAAAATGAGGTAGACGGGCAGAAACAAAATAGATTTGTTGTATTTTAAAAAAATATTGTGGATTCTCCTTTGAACACAGCTTTTCATCACATCATTCCATCACCTTAATAATAATCCTTACACATACAGTGCTTTTCTGCACACTCCACTCAAAGCATTCTACAGGTCATGAGGATCCCCTCCACCGCCACCAGTGTGCAGCTCCACCTGAATGACATGCAGCAGCCAGAGTGCACCAGTACTCTCCCCACACACCAGCTATCAGTGGGGAGGAGAGCAGTGTAATGAAGCCAGTTCAGAGAGGGGGATTATTAGGAGGCCACGATTGGTAAAGGCCAGGGGGAAATTTGGCCAGGACACCGGGGTAACACCCCTACTCTTTTCAAGAAATGCCCTGGGAATTTTAATGATCACTAAGAGTCAGGACCTCTGTTTGACATCTCATCAGATGGACAGCACCTCAGGGTGAGTGAGCCTACTGGTCCCACTAACAGCTCTTCCAGCAGCAGCCTTGGCTTCCCCAGGAGGTCTCTCATCCAGGTACTGGCCAGGCTCTCACCTGCTGGGCTCCAGTGGGCTGCCAGCTGGGAGCTGCAGGGTGATAAAGCTGCTTATTCGATACAGAGTTACAGAAAGCCAGAGCCTATCCCAGGAAGCTACAGACTCTGGATACACCCTGGCTAGGATGCCTGTCTACTACAGGGCACACACAGACTCACACCACGGCCATCTATCCAGAAATAATTAATCTATCTTTCTATCTTTGGACTGTGGGAGGAACCAGGAGCACAAGGAGGAAACCCCCGCCAACACAGGGAGAACGCGCAAACTCCACACAGACAGCACCACAGGAGCTGAACCCAGGGCCCCAGCGCTGCAAGGCCGCAAACCTAACCACCGCACCTGAACACCACTTCGGGTTTTCTTGCATTTATTCTATTATTTATTCGATTTGGCTTGAAGTCCAAAGCAAGATCGATTTGTACAAATCGATACAGCTGGAAATCTTACTAAAACAATTTCAGTGACACTCAAAGGTTCAACGGCAGCACGCTCACCTGAGCCTAGAACAACCAGGCTGTCCCAGGTCCAGAACCCTAGCCTACATGCATGACGTGTGCCCCGTGTGTAGGAGCTGCTCTGACCAGACCAGCAGAAGGTGCACAGCACCTTGCAAGACACCATGTTCAAAAAGCAACGAATCAAAGATCATTCAAATCCAGGATCGTAGTAACACAGAAGCACAGAAATCACATCTCCCTCCCCATTCAACCACAGCATTTCACACGATGCAAAAAAAAAAAACATGTTATTAAAAATGAAACTTGCCCTTGTTTGCACAGGCGCCTTACAAAGCAGACAAACTGTACATTAGCCACTTAGAGTAATATAGAAATTGAACGCTGGCCTGCATTGAACACAAGGAATAGTACACATGCCCAGAGTCTTCTATATGTGACCAGACACAGAGGTAAAGGCATGAAATTTAGCTACAGTTTGTATTCCGAACTCCCTTCTAAAAAAGGCTGGATTAGCACTGTTCTGTGGTTCTGTGCACAGATAATCTGGCAGCTGCTTTATGAATATAGACTGATGATGATCCCTGGTATTTGCATTATATAAATGAGCAGGAGAGCACACAGTGGGAGCGCACATCTCAGTGGTCCTGTCTGATACTGCACCCCACTGACCAGTACACCCATTCATGCCTCATGGCCGATGGTCATCCCCCAGTGGGTCTACATCACCCAAGGGTCCCTGCATGTCTATGTTGTTGTAGGACAGAAATCAAAACTGCTCGTGAAGTAACGTAGCACATAAGCACTGGGCAGACCCACCAGAGCTCTCAGCATTTTAAGAAATGACATTAACAAAACTAAAAAAAAGTTGCTACATGATAAGTCTGTGTGCTCCCCTCCAGTGCAGAAAAAAGAAACAGGGGTAGCGTTGCTTCCCTTGAGCTTTCTATTAGTATGCTGTTCAGACTGTAACAGTGATGCAAAACCCAGGCAAAAATGAACTGTTAAGCATAATTAAGATGGATTATGTGTAATAAGAATGTAATCTTTTTAACAAAACGGTACTCTTTATCTCCCTCTTCACAGGAAAAGATCAGTTTCAAATAACCATAAAAAATTAACAAGAAGTATAAAAATAGATTATTTTAATGCAAAACACACTCCAGTGCCGCTTTAAAAGTCATGTTTAAAAAAGGGTATTTAAACGTCACAGGTTCTCTCTGAAGAACTTGTCTCCACACTCTTAGGGACTTGTGCTATCCTGTGAATGGTTACCAGTCAATGGTCTGCACCTGAAGCTCTCCTGCAGACTTGTTCACATAAAAGTAATTAACTACTGGCAAAGTTTAGAACACAGAGAGCAGACTGCTTTTTTCCCCCTTCTCCCATTATGAATTGTAAACTATTTCTGAAGATTTACTATCGGAACAGACTGATCTCGGAAGGACACATCATCGTTTAGGGGGCTCTCTCCGGCCTCTCTCTCACCTCTGTGAAACCCTGTTCCGACGCGAAGCCCAGCCAGAAAGTGAAATGAGTTTGAAGGGTCTCAGCTTCGCCCCCTGGTGGCCCTCTGTCCACTCCGCAACATCTCCATTCATTGATTTCGTCGGTTGGGAATGAGGGTCAAGAGTGAAGAGTATAATAATTTGACCCGAGATTCCGGACTCCAACTCACAGACTGAACGCCATTAACCTTCCGTGGCCCAGAATCACCTATCGGATTCTACGCACAGAATGCGTACACCCTCGCTCACACACGTGTGTTATACTGTATGTGCACACACACACACAAAGTGCATTTATATGGAGTGGTGCGGTTTTATGGAGTGCGATTTCTGAATGCCACCATCACAAACAATCTACAGATCGCGGGCGGGCATGCATGCATTTGGTAAAGATTACGTGGAGTAATTCAATGCAGTTTGTGTACTGAAGCAATTCGCTGAGATGCCCAGCACAGCTGCAATTCATTCTTAACCGTCAAATTCTCAAGCAGCTTCGGGTTTGTTTTTACAGTATGCTGTCATAATAACAACAATCCCTCCATATTGTCCACTCGTTTCCTGAGCAGCAGCCTATATTTGTCTTATTCCCCTCCCCTTTTACTATAGACTCCACTTGTCTGTGGGCGACTACGTTTCTATTAAAGTATACCATGCCGCAGACTGTAGTCTTGCACGGGTATACCAAGCGAAGCTCTATATCGAGAGCACCACACACACACACAAAAGATACAGCACTCATCATGTATCCAAATGCTTTATGCTGTGTACCGGGTCTTAATGTTAGCCTGTATGTTAAGCTCCTGTCTCTCAAGTCTCGCCATTGTCGCCATTAGAATGCCAGTTCGGTGGCCTCGTTTCACCCTTATTTTTTTGTGATACACGATGGCACAGTCATTATATAACGACAGCAGGAGCGAAGAAGACGGGATTCGTTGTTGTTTTTTTCCCCGTTTGTCTTCTGCACCAACAACCCTCCTCGCTGGTGTCCGAGAAGACTATTAACACGGTTTTGGAGGCACGCGTAAAACCCCCCCACAAATATCGGATAATGCCATTTCAAAGCCAGCCAGCCCACAGCCGCTAATAATAATAATAAAATACAACAACGTGCGTTTGAGCAAAACTTTTGGACAATAGTTCCGTGACAAAATGTGCAGGAACGAGAGGAAATTCACCTTTCCCAACATTCATTTCTGGATATTTTCCTGTTCTTTAAATAAACATCAGTTATGTAATTGCACCCGATTAATCTTTTCAGTACAGCATCAAGCAGCATTCCAGCCTGAGCGCAGCGGTGATGTATTATAATCCTGCTCACTGTTACACAAATGGCTCCGTCTGAGGAGATGAAAGAGAGGGGGGAAACGACTCAATTTATTCGCTCTTATTTATTTTCCTGGCGCTCCGGTATAACGCCGGCGACTCGGCGGCGGTGTATCTGGGAATGTGCGAAGTAGATTTTATTTCCAATGGCCAAAGTTGGGACGCAAAATATCCTTTAAAAAAAAACATGTTAAACGGATCGCCCGTTTCGTACACCACACCCCTTTACAACCCCCGTGCAGTTTTGGAACCATCAAACTTACCTCCAACCCTGTACATGTTCGCTGCCATCTTCCACTCCTTAATGGAATAAAAATACGGTTGTTGCTGTTATTATTATTCTCTTACAAAAACCTCCGAGCTTGAAGACTCCGAACTTCGCTCCTGGCGATTCCGATGTCCAACAGTTCCTATCTTCACCTGCTACAATACGCCCCTCAGCTCGCTGCACAAAACACAGAACATGATTTTTTACGTTATTTTTTTTACGTGTCTCTCTCTGTCCTACTGTCTTCTTTTTTTTCCCTCTCTCTCTGACGTCGGAACCATAATCTTCGACAATCTTGAATACTTTAACCCTTTGCGGGCCCGTCCGCATTTACCAACACCCCTCGGCGACTTGCAAATTCTTCCGAAGGAGAATCATTTGGCTGGAATAATGCGAGTCTTTGGACGAGAGTTTACGACATCAGAATGAGCTGGCCCAGACAATTTCTTAGTCGCACGGTCGTGTATGTATGTGTGTAGTCCTGTTTAACAACCTGTCACGTTTTATTTCTTTGAAAAGGAAAAAAAAACTAAGGAACAAATACACGCAGGTATCGAAAGGCGTATTTAGCACTGGTTCTCGGAGTTTCATAAAAACAGCTCTCTGTGCGACTCAGCATAGGCGATTATCAAAGTTGACCACGCTGAATGTGCAACATGGTTGAATCTTGCATTTAATCTGCTCTGCCTCGTTTCTTTACATATTGTACTGTACTTTTACAGCACAATCCTTTACTCTGATACCAGTGTGCATAACTTTTCTTTAAACGGCGTATTTTGTAAACCGCGTTTACTGCGGTATTTCACAGTAAGCACTAAAAGGAAAACTGTACTGTCCCAGATGAGTTTTTTTTTTCGTATCTATATCTATGCATAACTTGCAAATGATCGATGAAAGCTGTTCCGCACGCCTGTAAATTCTCAAATCAGTGCTGCTGCTTTTAGAATGATCCATCACGGCACGTTCTCGCATCACGAACGAGTCATTTTCCCAACTTACGGAGACAGTATGAGAAGACTGAAAAAAAAAACCTGTAAGCTTTGCTTTAGGTATCTGTGTCTATTTTAATGCAACAGTCCAAAGCATTAAAATACATTTTGAAGTGTGTTTTAGTGGCACAGTGTTGTTTCTTTTTTTAAAAAAGTCGCCCCTATTGTCTCCTGATTTGGTAAGGAGAGGCCACAGAGGCACACAGACGACTTGAGAAATGTTTATCTACTGTAAGGCAAGTGGGTCGTGACCGTTAGAGGCGCACACGGGGTTAATTCGAGTCCCGCAAATCGCTCTGACGTCCTTCAATAGGTGAGGTCAGAGCTGGAGACAACACATAAAACATTTTTAAGAGGAAAAAAAAAATCAAGATGTAAATATCCAGTTGTCACTTTACCACTGACATTTTCCGCCGTCATATTTCCTCCTCCGTCAAAATACTCCGGCGGCACAAAGTTAGCCGGAGTGCACGCTGACAAACATTAAAATAAGAGAACAAAAGACATTTGAGATGTGTTACCAAAAGGGAGGGGGGGGGGGAGCGTGGATGAATATGATTAAATTTAAGCGGCGGTTAACTGGTCCTTTTCTTCATTGGAAGTGGTGTGCTCCTGATCCGTCCGCGCCTATAAGGGAATAAAGTAGTACCATGCTGGCACGGAGTCAATATCCATCCGGGTATCAATAGAAGATAGCGAGCGAGAAGCCGATCCATTAAAATCTGCATGGTCCCTATTAGAGGGAGGAGCTAAAGACCCTCAGCAAGAAACACACACATACTCACACACATACACACACAATCACACTCTGCCAGGCACGGTTCATTAAAGTCACAGGGGCTTATTAAGAGAACAGACAGCTTGAAGCACTAGCAACTTGTTCATCCCTTTGTTTTAAGACATAACAGGACAGCTCTGCTCATTTAAAACAGGTTTGAAAAAAATGTGCAGTATTACCCTCTGGTACACCAGCAATCTGTGCTTTAACAGTTCAAGAGGAACATATGAAATTGATGGAAGGTATATATCGTATATCTTACAAATTAGATCACAGTTCTTGGGTAGTATTTTTTCATGCCTTCAAATCATAAAGACCATACTCTGTACTCTCCTACCTCATTTATCAAAAGACAACAGACTGCTGGCATGCAGACTTGTAGGCTTCTATCAGTACCCCTGGTTAAAACACATGTCTTTGTAGAGAGCCTGAAAAAATAAGACACAGCTCTGGAAAGGGACCCTAGAGTAAGACTTGGACAAGTTCTGGTCTCGTCCACAGGCGAAGAGATCTGGAAAAGATAACAATTTTAACTTGACAATTTTGATTTTACAATTCAGCACCTTGACATTAGCCCGAAGTGATGGAAACAGCTACTACACAGCACAGCTACAGTCAAACTGCTTTCCTTTCGGATTTATTCCCCTGCCTGTTTCCATCGCCTGCCCTGTCCAAATGGGTTCAGCAGAGCAACGCCGGACAGGCTAGATTGCTTTACAGAGGGGGCATCGCCTGGCTCCTCAAGGCTGGGGCATGTTGTAGAATAGACTGTAAGAGTGCCTGGGGAAAACCATTGGAACACTGGCAAGAACACGCAAACTCCACACAGAAGGACACCCCTGACTGGAATCAAACCCAGAAGCTTTGAGGCAGCAGTGCCATCTGTTACCGCCCCTGTGAATTCCCCTCTCATCTTTCCATCCGTTCATGAAAGAGAAAGAGCAGCAAACTTGCTGATAGCGATGCCCGGACTGATCATTTTTTAACTTGTCTTTACACGGGCTAAACTATCCAGTCAGCTGCACTTTCACCTTGGATAGGTACGATCATCGGCACTCCCTGGCCTGAACCATAACCTGCCAGTTTTTCTTAAAGCTCTGTTCAGATCCTTCCATCAAACCGCGATCCTGGGGATTAGTTAGATACAAGTAACCAACCAGCCCTGACCTCTTCTTATTTCTTACCTTGGAAAGTTTAAATACATCACTATATCCATTCTGCTGACTTGGCTTCAATCTGATCAGATGGACTGCTCTAACCCAGTAGAGCTACCTTTATTGTTAGTTTTTGTTATCGCTGTCTTGGGTGGGTGGTCTTTGTCTTTTAAAATAGTAACTAGCTGTACCTACAGTAGCTCCTAGATCTCAGCTGACTTTCGCTGTACACTGTTCTAATTTGACTCATTCCGGAGTGCTGTGACAGACAGGATACGTCCCCATGAAGTGTTGCTGTGTCAATCACACTGAGGTACTCTGTAGTTCACTGGAAAGCTGTTGAATTGAAGTAACTGGCTGGGATGATCCTGCTCAATGGTTTCATGTGGCACTCTTTCTTTTTTACTTGTTTTCTCCTCTGTACGTGAAAGCTCAGAGGCATTTATAGAGAGAATTCTAGGAACAAGTACAGGTTTATTCCCTGCTGAAAAGAGAAGAAAGGAAACACAATGTTTTGGCTGTGGAGCCTTCTTCAGGTGGGAGAAGGTGTGAGAAAAGAATTATATACACAGTAGGTGTTATCTCAAAGGACAGTCTTGGCAAGACTTTGTGATGTTATGAAGCCCAAGTCTGTCTTGAGGGCCGAGTGACCACACCTGTCTTAGTGTGACCCTAGGTGTGCTCTACACGCTGGAATAGCTAGTGCCTAACCAGCTAATCTCACTCCTGTGGCCTTTGTGATCTGCAAGCACTTTCCTGGCGCTGGTAGACCAGTTTCCTGCCCCCCCCACCTCCCCAGTCCATCTGCTGTGAGGGGCGCAGATTCTCTGCCACACGCCAGCCAGGTGGGGGTTGCACTGCCCTGGTGGGTGAAATGGGTTCCCTCCTGTAGGCAAAGTGCTTTAGGGACCCTCGGAGACGAAAAGTTCTATACAAATGCAATGAGGTCTTATGATGTTTGAACTACAAGGCAGTGCCAGATGGAAGAGGTCAGGCACTTGAGCCGAGGCAGGAGTAGGATTCCCTGATAACTCTGAAAGCTCAGAGGTGCCTGGCTGTCAGTCCACACAAGCCTCTGTTGTGCAGTAAGACAAGGCTGTCCTGGTGGGCTCACACCAGCTCGGGGTCTGGGAAAGTTCAAGCTTCCTGTACTTTTGTCATGCAGCAGCACATTCTCTGCTGTGAAGGTTTGGACCGTGTAGTGGTGATAGACTCTGCACCTTACGGTAATTTATTGAAGCATGGCTATTTATTGAAGTAGGGCTTGATCAGGCCAACATGTTGTTTTGCAGTCAGACGTTTTGTTATTACAGAACAAAAACACGGAAAACGAAGGATCATACTGGTGTCGTTCCGTTACTAAAGTAACTGCTACTGGCTAAAATGCCAATCGCTTCCAGGAGTGAGAGAATGGTGATCTGTGGGTGCCTGGAGCTTCGACTGACGACTAGGCTGTGAATATCGGAGGCAGAGAGCTCTGTGAGGCGCAATCTCTCTTCCAGAACCATCAGGACACATCCCGCATCTGGCCTGACGCGCGGAACTGGCGAGCGCGGATGACCAGGATTGAGCTTGGAAAGACTGGAGCTGTGAGACACTTCATATCAATTGATTGATCTGCTTTGTCAATAAGTGTAAATTCAGGACTCCCGCGATACCTCCGGGCTTGACTTTTCCTTTCTGTTTTGTGTACGCTGCCAGTGACGCGTAATAAATTAAAGTACGCAGGCTCTGTGGACGGCTCTGATGCCGAATTTTGCCGACATGCGAAAAGTCCTTTGTATGTGCGAAGAATCTGCATCCTGCAGTGGTATTTGTAGGCTATTTGAATAAAATTACTTAGGCGCCATATTAGGGGCTCCCTACATACAGATTTCTCTCCCTCAAGCATTAGTAGAGGTTTACCCAGACAGTGCGATCTCATGCTATCGAATGAATTCAGGAGTTGTCAGGGCTCGACCTGTAACCCGGTGTTACAGCACCACCTCGCGACTGAAACTGCCACACAAACGAAGCTCTTCTCAAAGGGGCCTTTGGAAGACGCCGAAGGCCTGTTCTATTTCTTTTATGAAAACCGCGGTTCAGATACCAATTGGAATGCAGTGCCCTTTCTTGTGAAAGAGTTCATAGACATTCCTCATTCGCAGCCGACACAGACTTAAAATGGAGCTAGCGCTCAAGAGGTATTCAACAGCATTGTCTGTCCCTGCTTTCACAGGAGAGCAATCACATTGCTGACAACACGCACATTATATTGGGATACAATTCAGAAAGGGAGCGACGTGTTCATGTTTAACAAACTGTCTCCTTAACAGGCTTGGTATCAAACTACCTCCAAGGATAAGCTTTGAAGTCAGATGTAAAAAAAAACAACTTGCACTGGCCGATTTTTGCTAACGCTGCTGCTGGAAGAGGTATTAGTGGGGCTTGTAGGGGGCGCTCACCGTGTCTGTGATGGTCCTAATTCCCCAATATAGTGACTGTGACACTATTGTGTAAAAAAGCACCGTCCTTCAGATGAGATGCAAAACCAGGATCCTGCCCTCTTTGTGTCATTAAAAATCCCAAGGCATTTCTCAAAAAGAGAAGGGGTGCTACCCCAGTGTACTGGCCAAATTTCCCATTTTAGAAATTTTGGGGCGACCTGTGACCATTTTATTGGTCAGTTTGGAACCCAGCGATGGAGGTGGGCTCACTTCCTTCGTTTCGTTAATTCACACCAAGGGCACGTTATAAAGCTGGAGCAGAAACTGAGGTGAAGGTGGAAAGTTTAGGGCTCCTGGAATCTGACACCCAGCTCAGAGAGCAGGACATCACAGGAATCCAGTGCTCTGGGGTTCAGTGGGAGTAAATTGGAAAGACTTGGAGGTTATAGGTTCCAGTCCAAGGTTGAAACCGCTGCATCCCAGAGGTGTGGAGATATCCTGGAGCGCAGTGTCTCTGTGTCACAACAGCAGACAGAAGGCACAGCGACCACACTGGAAAGAGGACTAAGAACCATCCTGGTGCAGGACAGGACCCACAGTCACAACAGCAAAATCCATTTCGTCTCTTTTTATTGTTTCATCACCCACTCACAGGTACAAATATAAATAAATGACATACTCGCAGGACACACATCAAAAGCATCCACAGTGTGGAATTGTGAGAAGACTTACAAAACCGATATTAGCAAGAGTTCAAATGGATTGTAAAGCGCGATACCAGAGCTCCGATTGCAATCCGAATTACAGAGGACGTGCAGGGAAAACACCTTAAAGGTGTTTTGTGGCCTTAGAGGGCAGCAGAAGGACAAAACTGATTAACTGTTGGCTCCACTCTTCAGCAACCCTTACTGTAAATCTGCTGACACAAGTGGTGTACAGAGGCATCTGACAACTCTTCCCAATTACCAAAACAATTGCCAATTACCAATACAACCATGCTGTAAAACAGGGACCAGCCTAATATGCAACAGGATTGGCTAAAAGGAACACATCAGTAAAAACAGTTAAAGAGAAAGGCTCAATTCCACAAGACAGTTCAGAGTAGCCCCTTTCTTTTTCAACCACTTATGCATGACGTGCATGAAGAGCTTCTCCGACGGCTGCTTTTCCGCAGGGTGGATGCCCTTGTAATGGGATTGCATTTCTTTAATCGTGTCTTGGGAATGGCGTAAGGCACACGACCAGTCGGAAGTGCCAGTGACATTCTGAAATTCTAGCATTCTGAAACAAACTGGTGACCCATCTGACTGATGTTCTTCTTTATTTGGGGGGCGATGACCAACAAGTGAAATAAAAATTCTGACACCCTGATTTATTCTTATTGCCTGGCAATCAGAGGCCATATTAAGTTCTTTTGCGTTCAGACACATCGGAGTACGGACACTGTAGCAGGACCGCCTCAGGAATAAGGCTGCAACATGACAAGAGGGCCAGTTCTGGGGGTGGCGCAATGCTGCAGCTGAAAGCCGAGAAAGGCCTGTGTGATCAGGGCGTGTTTTTAATCGATCAGCCCTTCCTGTGTGGCTGGAATGATCGTTAGCAGCCCAACACTGCCCGCTGCGCCTGGGCCCCTCTCCCCCAGCAGAAAGGCTGGGGCTCGAACCCGGCTCCGGGCCTGCAGCCGGGAACGGAGCAGCGCCATCATTCCTCTCCGAAGCGGTTAGAGAGAGAGCGCGGCCTACAGTCGCTGTAATCGCCGGAGAGAGCGCGGCCTACAGTTGCTGTAATCGCCGGAGAGAGCGCGGCCTACAGCCGCTGTAATCGCCGAACAGCGCACGTCCTCGCCCACCGTGACTCCACTACAACGAAGGGTTTTTGGTTTATGCCTCCACCGGCGGCTTGCCCTGAATTTTCACTTGTTCAAGTAAGGCGAACGGGATAATGCACACAACACCGCCAATTCTGAGTCCGAGCTGGTGATTCGAGTTCACTAAGCGTTTGATTTTAGCAACGGGAGGGGGGAAACCTAATGAAAAGCGTGGGCAATGTGTTGTGGTGTATGGATGTGCGCCCCGCAATCCCTCCTCTCCCCTGCCTTTCCTGGAGAATACCCACTTATCAGCTGAAAGCGTATGCTAGCCTTCCTCTTCAAAAGAGCTGACCGAAAAATAACAACACATCAAAAAATCTTCCCTACGGGAAGGATGCTCTCCCATGATGTGCGGTAAACATTCACATTCCGAAATAAAAATACAAAACAGTCCGTTTGTGCTGAGCAGTGTGCCGGCGCCGCTAGAGATGGTTCTGCAGAATTCCAGGTTGAAGCCGTCCCCAGGTGAGATGATCAGGAAGTGAGGGGCGCGGCGGCAGCGGCGGGGGGCCCACGGCTTGCCCCCCGAGTGCGCGGGCACCTCATCTGACCAGGTGGTACGTGAGCCAGTACATGAAGACGGGCTGCAGGCCCGCGATGGCCATGGTCAGGTACATCCGGAGCTGGTTCTTCGCCCCCCTCACCAACACGCCCTCCGCTGCCGCCTCCGAAAGGATCTTCAGCCTTAAAGTCTTGATCTGCCGGGGGGAGGGGGATCATGGGAAACTCTGAGCATGTGGGGCAAAACCTCCTGTTGCCGCAGTCCAGGGGCTCATTACATCAAACACCTTCAACATCAAAGCCCTCCATGTGAAATAGCGTGTCTTTTTCCCTTAACTAAGGGTACGAGTCGGGTGAGACAGGCACACAGAAGGGAAAATTCAGAGGTTTTACATGCAGAGCATCGAAAGGAACCCATCACTTACAACTGCAACAGGCCCACAAAGTTAACCAGCGATGACCTGTGTCATGTCTGTTCAATCAAATGTAAACTCATGAGACACAGATTGACACCTGTCATTCGCAGGAATGAACGATAGGAGTGTCTACTGTGTGTGTAAGCCTCAGGTTAGGAACTTGTGGCCACTGATGTTCTGCAAAATAGTGCTCTGCACCAGGCTGAAGGTGGTGTCCTGTGGGATTGTCTCCCATTCTCTCACACACTCTGGACAAGCATGTGACTGATCACTGATCTCTGGCTCCTGCCTGGCAAGCAGTGCACAGGAAAACGTCCACATTCTCACTGTGCTGCACAGTTGATCTTCCACAAGCAGCATGGGCACAAGCGTGTTGTCCTGCTGGAAGCTTGTTGTGGGAGGATGAGAATGTAATTTCAGTGTAATTTTAAGAAATTATAATAAAAGCCGAAATATCCAAAAAAATCCTTAATTAATTACATTGCTATTTCATAGCCTCTCCGAGGAATCTTTCTTTTTGGAAATGTAGGGGGAAAAAAAACTGGCGCTTTTCAGCATAACAATGAAAGTGAGGTGTGTGCACATGGGTCACCTTGTCTTGGCAAAGCAACAGGTCCATTTCAGTTTTCCAACATGATGCGGAGGATCACTCAACAAAACTAAAATTAAAAAAAACACAAACTAAAAGCTTACCATGAAGACAAAGATGGCTATGCAGCACCAAAGGAGCATCAGATAATAACCTGTTCTTCCGAAAAGCAGCCCGGCCACAACTCCTACAATCATTCTGCAGGGACAGGGGTGAAAACGTGAAGGACAAGTTACACCGAAGAACCTACCCAAGTCAGCACTTTCCAAACTAACGCGGTACCCTTCTCAGCCAGGGCGTGAAAGCAGTTTTTTCAGGAACATTTTTTGTCTTTGTTCTTCCTCAAGGGTGCTCTAAATTGCTTTTTTACTGTATGATTCCTTTAACGGTATGAATGTGTAAAAGTAAAATAGGGAGATGTGGAACATGTCAACACATTGGAGACATTTTAATCAGGATACTTTACCACCTGCTTTCTCCAGTGCAGGCAACGAGCTAAAAGCATAAACAGAGTATAGTAACTACCCTGTAATCTAGCAAATGCACAACTGTAACTCTATAAAAATGCACTGAGCATGTAACACCTATATTCTCTGCATGTAACAATACAGCTGCATCCTTAAAGTTCTGCCTTTTCGCCCAGTGTCTGGATGGTATTCTTTTAAGGAAAGACTTGGGAATGTTTGCACAGCTGTCTTTATCTGATCAGGTCCCCGAAGCAGTAAACATGGCAAGGCAATTGTCCTAACCTTTCACTGAGAGTAAACCAACTGTGGTTAATCAGTAAGTCAGCCTTCTTAGAGGATCAGCACAGTAGAGGGTAAAAAGATCAGACAGAATAGTGCAGACTGGATTGCATTCTCTTTTTCTATCCCTTCGAACCATGTGCCAGATATTTACAATGCAGTGAGCACCTTTACTCAGCTGACTACCTTTAAGCAGCTGAAACATTGTGTTGTTGTAAATATATGGCCATTTCTAGTAACTGTGTTACTATGCTGCACTGCAAAATGAAAAAGACCTGTGCCATGTGACACTCGGCATTCCCTGAAAATAGGGGTGCGTACTTTTTAGTTTTTATACATTTTGCTTGCTTAGCAAGGTAGTATCTGGACCAGATGGTTTGATGGAGATCACTTACTGTTTACTCTCTCCTTGCGGTCACGTCTGTTTAGAGTACGGGCCACTTCTCAGATAAAAGCTTGGGTTTGAGCCTGCTCCATTTTAGGCTTGGTGTTTTACCTCCTGTTTCTAATCTATATCCAGGCTGCTCATTTGAATATGCCAGACCAGTGTTTTGCAGACATTCAGCACTTTCTGCTAGCATTAGAATTGCCTTACCCCACATACTTGTACCCAGAGAAGGCTATGAGGTCAATGGTGGTGAGGTCAGTGTTGACTGTGACGAGGTACAGGCTGAGGAGAGTAGCCAGCACTTCGATGATGAGCCACACCAGGGCTGAGCTGGCCTGCATGCCCAGAATTTCAGGGGAAAACCTACACACCACAGGAGGAAAGGAGGAGAGGAGCGGTGACCTAGCTGGACTTTGCTCTGATGGGATTGTAAGCTACAGCCTGGACTGCTTCACTCTGGCAAACCCCCACGTCAACATACAGGACCCTGGCAGCAGCTGCACGGCAGCATTTCTGCCAAACCTCGCCATCACACAGGACTAACACTGCCCATTTTTAAACCACACATGCACTTCCTGTGATCCATCACTCACCTGCCATGATTGTTGCATCTTACTCTAAACAACACATTGCATACTCCAGTACTGCAATACTGCATACTGCAAGTGGAAAGCTTTCCACACTATTTAAGGAACATTTTTGAACAAGCATTAACCCCTGATTTAACAATAATATGATAAAAAAATATCGGGGGTGCTTGAGCCCCCACCCCACAGCACCCACAGAACACTGCTCCTAGGATTCCGATGAACGACACAATAAGCAACCAATGAATCTGAACTATACAATAAGTAAACCCTTTACAAGCTTTTACAAAACACGTCCAGGTAAAGACAGACACCTCAGCCCTTTTTTCAGCAGCTGCAATGGAAGACGCAAGCTGAAGAGAGAGACAGCAGCCATCTGTTACAAGAGTGCAGCTCTATATCAGTGCTGTGTGGCGCAGTAACCTTATACAAGCGCAAAGCCTGCCAGCTCACCTGTTCTGAGTCCCCAGAGCCAGCCCTGCCACCAGGATGTAGGTGATGAATGCCATGGCTGTGGTAACAAACAAGACTGCAGGTTAGGAAAGACACTGGCTGAAGGAACTGTTTGTGTCGACTCATCATGTACATCTTCTAATGCGGAGAATCAATTCAAAAGGCAAACAAGATGTTGAGTATAGTCAAAAGTGTAGAAACTGAATTAAGGGATGTGATGTTAGGATTGTACCAGGTACTATTTAGGCCTCGTTTAAAACACTGTGTACAAATTTGGTCACCACGTTATAGATAAGATCCTGCTGCTCTGAATCACTCCAGAGAAGAGCAACTGGATTCATTCTGAGGCTTAAGGGAATGTCCTACACCGACAGGCTGAAGGAACCAAACCTTTTTAGTGTTGAACAGAGATTATTACTAGGGGATCCTATACAAGCTCTCAAAAATCTAGTAGGTTTCTTCAGAATTGTGTGAGTGAAAGACAAACCTGAGGACACAGGTGAAAAGTACGTGGAAGTGTATTTAAAACGGAGTACTGGTGGCACTGCTTTACACAAAGGGGAGTGGGAGCATGCAACAGGCTACCCCCCCGAGCTGTTGAAATTGAAACCCCCAGCGTCTTTCAGGAAACTGCTGGATGAGATCCTTGGATCAATTACCTACTAATTAACTAACGGGCAAGATGAGCCTAAAGGCCTCCTCTCATTTGTAACCTTTCTGAGGTTCCCATCAGTCAGATGCAAAGGAACTATACTGTTAGTACATGCTGATGCACCAGTCATGTGGTCCTCGCTTCCAGAACAGATGGGGGCTTCTTGTGTCCATTCAGTCTTGTATCCGGAGCGGAGCTCATCGAGCTGTGGCTGATCTCGCCAGTGTAGCGTTAAGGCAAGGAGCGGCACGGTTTGCCATTCCGACACGGCATACCAAGCGCAGTCAAAACTCTGATGACGGGCGGCTATGTGCTGGCTGGAGGAACCTCAGCCCCCCGCTGGCCCAAGCAGTGCTGTTCTTACCTGGAATGTACAGGTCAGGGGCGTTGATATCGAACCTGGGTGCCACTGGGGTGTCCTGCTGGTAACTCACCTCCCAGTTCTGCACAGAAAGCCAGGAGAGGATTACAAAAGAGCACTTCAATGTCTCCCATCACGTAGGCAAACACGCCAGGGGGGGGACCACTGAATTGCCAACGCAGCGGCAATCAGCCCAGGGGAGAGAAACAGCTGCACCCCACTTCAGGCTTCTGACCCTGAGCAGTACATGCTGTACATTCAGCAATTAAAAAACCTGTAAGCAAGCCTCAGAATGAGATCATTCACAGCAATACAGAATCTCTAATCTACTGACACAGAATCGATTCTAAAAGTTTCCCTTTCAGCATGAACCACTCTGGTAAATCCAGCTGTCTGGAAGCCAGTGTTCTCACATTATTTCTCTCAGAGGTGAATATGGAGTGTTTCTAGTCACTGTGAACTTCAAGGTCTTGCATCCAAACATGAGCCAGACATCTCCCGCTGTCACTATTCGGCAGTTACAGAGGCGAGGGCTCAGCTGGCCAGATGTTTTGTGCATTGCTTCTGTCTGTTGACAAAAAGCCTTGCTTTGATCCAGAAGCTTTTCGGAGTGACCCCTTCTGCTGCTGAACGCCATGATCTGCATGCAGCACTCGGCAACAGTGCGCGAAACCGGCCGCCACGTGGCCCTGCAGAGCTCAGAACACCTCTGCACAACAGGAGGCTTAAAATCGCTGGGTTACATTCCACGCAAATAATCCAATTCCAGTTAAAAGCAAAAATCAATACCTGGTGCATGTAAGGGAAGACCAGCAGGCCGAGCTTCCTGCCCACATAGACCGTGTCCACAGCAAAGTAGTATTTCAGCTTTGAGATGGGGATGAATCTGTCCAGCTGTGGGGTTCAGAACTGGTCAGTTTGACACCTTGTTTTTTTTTGGAATCATGCAGGCTTATAGTCAGGAAAGTCAAAAGCACACATGCTTTGAACACAGAACTGGAATCCTTAGTTAACAAAGCCGGCCAGGCACTGCTGCAGGCCCAGCTGTGACAGCGACGGGGCGTCTTCAACAAAAGAAGAGACCTCATCGTTTCTTCCTGTAGCGATGCCAGCCTCGTTAACACTGACTGCTACAGAGGAGCTGTAACGAGCACACAAAGGGCCTTGTCTTCACGCACAACGCGAGCACGCACGTATGAGCTGCGAAGGCAAGCAGCAAGCATGCAAACGAAGGCAAAAATTCGTTAAATAGCGGCTTAAAAACTTAGTGACTGTGCAAGAACATTTTGCCAACAACGGTCTTGAAAGCTACTCTTCTATTATGAATACAATTATGATGATATTGTAATATAAATCCAAGAGGATTTTACATTTCGGCGGCAGATGAATGGAGCCCTGATCAATCCATGAAGATACCATTTAGGAGAAAAGGCACTAAAGGAATGCAAAGGGTTATTATTCAGACTCCGGCTTCAGATGTCCTTACCCCATGACTAAGGGACTAAGTCTCTACTTACATTTTTGTCCACGATCTGTTTTCCCTGACTGGCCAGACTGCTACCATACGCCATTGCCAGATTGGACATGGGGTCGGAGAGCAGAGCCTGTCCTGGGTAGCCCGCCCCCGCAGCTTCTGAGCCCCTGAAACCCGGGCCCGCCGCCCTCCTGCCGGTGCTGGTGTCATCGAAGAGCTGGCTGGGTTCGGGCCCGTCCGGCGTCGCGTTCCTCATTCTCGCTTTCTGTTCTGGAAGCGGCAAAACCCTCGCAGGTCAGAGATCAGAACGCAGAGACGGACGCAGGCCTGCAGCCATGCGAGGAGTGCCTGCAGGCACGCACTCCATACGCTGGCACTGCAGTGCATTACACACGAGGGCAGCGCGCATCTCTGCTTTTCACATGAACAGGCTGCAGGCCAAGACAGTTACTCTGTGGAAAAAGAGGAATCGCACCCCCTCGCTAGGCAGAGGTGTTGCAGAGACGGATCTTCTGTTCCAAGTCAACACTGTGCCGTTTCCCCACACTCTTCTACTGGGCCCCAAGCTTTAGGGCTCTGGTAAATAACTGGTAGGACTGGTCCCGAGCAGCTGAACTGTTGTTAGTATACTTTGGAGGAAAACTCCTATGAGTCAGAATTCCAAGAGACAAGGTACAAACAGCTCACCTTAAAAGAGATAAATAGGGAAGTGCATGAAATTAATACTTTATTCGTCTAATGCTCCCAAATAAATGTGCAAGTAGGGATGTTTTGTGCATTTAAACAATTTCCTACTCAGTCGCCGTCAGGTTATTCTGCTGTGGATTTGCACTCTCACCGAGTGAGCCTGCAGTGGAAAAAGCATTCAGCATTTGATTAGAATCGAGCAGCGAAAGCTGGGGTGAGCGAGAAGCATGCCTCACACATCACTCTGTGTGTTTTTGTTTCCTATTTATCGACCCCAAAAGCCGAGCAACCCTTGATTTGTCATCACCTACTCACCTAAGGCAACTTCATCCTAACCTCCTGGAATGCGCTGCCTAAATACAGGCGTAATAAATTCACGAAGCCCTTGTGCAAACACAGCAGCATAAACATGTCGCTGTAGGCTGTGTCTTGATCTACAGTAGAAGCATTTAAAACTGAAAAGGAATCCCAAACCTACAGGTGACATTTGCTGGGTTATGCTGATTCATTCGGTGCTGTTGCATCCCAGGAAATTCCTAAGCCAAGGAAAATGCTCCACATCCTCCACACTGCGCCCGGCACCAAAACCCCAGCTTGTCTCGACCTCAGTGGAACATCACAAGATGTTTTCACCCAGAATGAATTTCTCTCAAGAATAAAGACTGCATTATTTCATCCGCAGCCAAGATGTCCCTTGAAGAGGTCACAGGAGCGAGGCAGCAGAGCTGGTGGAGTGGTGCCACAACAACCAGGAGGCCTGACAGGACACAGCCAGCTGGCACTCAGAGCTGAGCAAGTCACATGAGCCCACGTCTCTGCTGGGCTCTTCTCTCCAGGTGCTGGGCCTTTCCACCTCAAGGCACAGTCAGGCATTTCTCTGCTAAACTGGATTTGACACATATTTAAAAGGCACTTTCTCCTTCTCTTAAAACGCAATTCCTGAAACTGCACTCCAGTGTCTCTTATAAAGCTGAATGCTCGTTTTCTGAACCCAGCTTCTGAACACTGTGGATGTGCAACCCATAAATGTTGCCATATGTGCTGTTCAAATGCACATATTGTCAATAAACCTGTAGGTATTCATTTATGGTAGCTGTCAGCAGCTTGTCTGTAAACTGTGCACTATACTGTTATACTATATATAACGTCGGCCTGTCTCCTGTAGGGAAACAGTACAGAGCCTCCCCCTCTGGCATCTGAATCAGGACTTCACGTGGGAGAAAGAGCCTCCTCTGATCTGAACTAAAAATATCCCATCCTTCCTGTTTCTGGAGTGCTAGAAGTCCTTCACCCTTTCTAAAAGATGCTCTGCTTAGTACCTAGTTTGGCCTGTGCCCAGATTTACTAACACGATAGAAACTAGAGCACATTCACATCAAACCCCTAAAGCCAATATAGTTCTGAAGCATACCACCTTCTAGAAACAAACCCCCCTGCTATATAGAGGGACAACAGAAGCAGGTCTGAAATCCCGTCATAGTTTAGAGGTGAGGCGAGTGTCCCAGGTTGACAGCTTGTGCTGAATCCTATTCCTGGGACTGAGATCTTGAGCTGGGACCATCCGCAAGAGGCACAGTACCAGACAGAACAGCTACATTCTGCAGGGCCTGATGCAGACACTCACACAGACGACTGATATGTTAAAAAAAACCTTTGACACATCTACGGAATGCTACAAAACAAAATCCTTTTTCAGCCAATTTATCTCCTTGGATTTTCATCTGAGCAGTGCTGCGTTTTAGGACACTGTTCATGTGTCAGACCTCATTCTGACAAAAAACATTTGGGCAGGTCCCTACACCCTGTCCTGCTTATGAATTAAAACACTGCATGTCAGTGTTCCACAAGGACCAGACTATGAAATATGTGTACAAGACAAGAAGATATTTCAAACAAAGCTAAAACTGGCTTTTCCAAGCACTATGGTAGACTTACACAAAGATGAAAAGGAGAACTCTGGATGAGTCAAGACAAAAATTCTAATTGCATTTTCTCCAGTGGACAAGACTGACTGAAAACTTCACAGCCTGTATTGCCTAACGAAATGTCACGGCTTTGTTCACGGACCATTATTAAATTACAAATATCAAGACTCCCAGGCTTTAAAAACATGTGCCGAAGAACTATGGCCATGAACGAACCCTCTGCCCCAACAGCTACAGAAAGCACTGGGCCGGCTGTGGTCTTTACTCGGTACCCTCGTCATTGGCACTGCGGTTCAAACAGCCTTCTACCGTAGTACTTAAACCGCTGTGCTAGGAATAATGTCAATTGTGCTTTACCCAGGTAAAATGGGGAAAAACTTCGTTTCCTGCAAAAAAGACGACAGCTGTACACTTGCGTCTTCCGCTTCGCTTAGTTTTACTTCTCAATTCAAAGAGCTTCTTTCAGCAACACAGCGCAGAGGACCGGCATCTCTGACTCCGCTACACTGTGTCGAGATCCTGTTGTACGGTTCCTTCGCTTACACTGGCTACGGACAGTGCGCTGCAGCCTTGTCTAGTTCAAAAAGACAACTAAAACAGGAGCCCAGATAATCTGGCAGTGACATTTTCTGAAACAGATATATCTTGCGCACATTAGTAAAAACACTAAAATATCCACCATCTTCTCCTTTTTTCAGACATGATATATCCTGTTTGACCCCCCCTTTCATACAATAGGAAAGTGTCACGGAAAAGTGAAAATTAAATACAAATAAATCTGACGTACGTAACTTACGCTGTCTGAACCCGCTAGAGGTTGTTGAGTAATCCATACTGCGGAGATGAATTGACTGAGATGAAAATAATTAGACCACAAAATAATGCAAATACGCGAAATTAAATGGCTTACATTCAACTTTGTACAGTACGATAATAAAAAAAAACATTCAAATCGGTAAGGCCCTGCCTCTTTAAAATACAATTAGCAGCGCACAACCGAACTTGAATGTCTGACCAATCAAAGCGTGGTAAATCAGTCCAGCGCGCGATGCACGTAAGGATCCAGCCAGTAGGCAGGCTCCGATGTACCGCCTGAACGGAGACGCCCGACCAATGAAAAGCAGACTCACCGACGCGTCGTGAAGACTGATAGTACAATTCACCAATCACACGCCAGTACAGGGCAAAAAAAAAACGATTCTCTAAGGAAGGCAGGATGGCGTATCTGGGAGCATATGAGAGAAACAGTACTGAGAGATCACAGTTGGTCTGATTTATTATTAACCCACTGTCTACCAAGACTGTCGAAGCAAGCCACTGCAGTAAAACAATCTGACTGGTTATTATGCAAACATCTGTCTGTTTTCTCCTCAGTATAACAATTCCAGATTCTAAAGTGTGAATAAAATGCATAACATTTAAAAAAAATACAAAATGCTTAACACCCAATATGCTCGCTTACATTTGTAATTCCTCACATTTTCTTCACAGAAACGCATTTATGGTTATTACATATTTTACCAATTAGCTACCAATAGATTATACAAAAGCGATATAATGCATCATCGTAACATTTCAAACAGCTGCACTGCGAAATATTTTTTATAGCTAATAAAAGCTGTAGTCTGCATGGAGCACACGTTTACCATTTCAACACAACAACTCTTCAACGTTTTTTTTCTTCAATAAGATTTAGAAGAAAAATAAGATTATTTTTGCTTACTCACTTTTAATCCTGTCATATACATACCGTCACGTTTATAAAGCTGCTTCTCCAGATAGACTTATATTTACAAATTGCACCTGGTAGGTACTTTGTCAATTTGAGTGAAAGGGTGTGCGGCTATATCGTTTAAAAAAATCGTTGTAAAAAAAACGTACGTAATTGTTAAACATTAAATTCCATCGGATGGATGTCTGTGTCGACTTTGTGTTGTCATCCTGCTAAAGGTGAATCAGTTTTAGAGGAGTTCGGAGTTCGACTTTATGACGTCAACCCTGCCAGCACGACCCGGCGTTACCCACGCGAGCAATGAAATCCACTACAACTACACCGAGCAGAGACCAGAAGTAGGGATTTAAATATGTTTTAATCTTGCTGATTTTTTCCGCGGGTTAGCCGTGCTTAGCGTCTTTTATAATAAAGAATAGCCCATCTGTTTGTACTATTTAATTCACAGTTATTTGTTAAATAGTAACGCTTTGAGGTTCAAATTATCCCTCCCCCTCCTTGGATAAAAGCGTCGTGCAATTAAAAATGAATCAATAACTATACTTCAATTCTAAAACAGCAAAGTAGTTATGTTACAATATTTCTTTATTACAGACCCACGAAAAGCTCATACAACACAAGCCCGGCTAGCTCAGTCGGTAGAGCATGAGACTCTTAATCTCAGGGTCGTGGGTTCGAGCCCCACGTTGGGCGATGTTGGTTTTTACTAGTCTTTTACGTAAGTAAAATATACTTACTGTATCTTTTCATTTAAGTAATTCAACATTACTTTAACCATTTAATACCATGTGACCTGTTATTTGCACGAACATATAGTTAAACGTGAAAAGCACCGATTCTTCTAACACACAGTGCGAAAACGCGCAATTTATGAAAATGATGATTTCAGAAATTGTCCAGTAGGTGGCAGTAGCTATACAGTATTTAACCCAGATTGTAGTACAGATGCACATCTTCCACGAGTTTTTTTCTAATTTTACTTCACCCGCATTGGAATATCATTATGCAATGCGTGTTTTAGATGGAAATACAGGACTAACAGTGCATTCAGAGAGTGCTGTTTTTTAGACCGTAACTATCTAACATTTTAAAACTCGGCGCTGTAACAGATTTAGATGGCTGCTCATCGGAGGCCGTCACTATGCTGACAAACCCAAACACACCGGTATCAAGTTACCATAGTGACGCTTAACATTCGTAAAAACTGTTACTCAATCGATTGTGTTATCTTTTCATGGTCGAATGAGGGCTTTGGCGTTTAGACCATGGCATTCACTTGGCATAAACAACGGAGAATCAAAATGTACATCTGAAAACGCGCAACGAAACAACCGAACACACGATTGATAAATCTTCGAAAAAACGCATTATAATTGTAATTTGAACAAAAATCGTGAAATTATATTTTTAACGGTTTTTGGATAGCCACATGGATAATGCATTTATATTCATTAAAATAAGCTTCGTAAATCTACGAGAACAGCAAATACCCGGGCTGCTGCAGTGCAATCGATAGAGATACGGGTAATGAGATTTAGTGTCATATTTAATCACTACAACCTAAAGGGGTAATAGTTTATGCCCAAACTAAAATTTAGCATGGAAGAGGTTACTTGCGGGCAGCCTGTGGACCACTGTTTTCAATTTTATAGACGATCAGGTTTACAGCACTGTACCCTGAAATCGACATTCCCTCGAGAGGCGTTATAGCCATGTTTCCTGTCCCACCTCCCCCCGCTGTGCGTCACGTGGCGCCGCTCCCCCTCCGCTTGATGGATGATTGCAGCCTCGGAGCTCGCGGAGTTTCCGATGTCGGCCCCGCCGCGCGCCCGGGTTCCTTCTCTCGACGACACGACGGGAGAACGTGCCTCTTCTAGCGCGTTGTTTGTTTTGTTTTTTTGCGTTTTAGGCCCTTAAAAGACTACGCGCGACAGAGAAAGCGGTCTGTGCGTTCCTGAATTAGATGTGCAATTTTTGAAAAGCAGCATGCAAATTCAAAGGGAGCCTACAGTCCCAATTTCTCAGACCGGCTATTAATTAATTCACGGTCTTGTAAAATTTTACAAATTCCGAATTGAACACAAAATCGTGAACTTTGTGAAATTATCATTTTGTTGCAGATCCCTGCTCTCGCCCCGGGCAAGTGACGTTAGATGGCCCTTCCTGCTCTCTGTAATCACTCATTTAATGCGATGTAAGAGTTTAGGTTGTGCAGCAGATATTTCACCGCAGAAATATTCCAGCCTGTGTTTGTATTTGTCGGCAAAATGTCTGGAATCCGACAGCAATACTTCTATTGGATTAAAAGACATGCAGACATGTATTCACAAGCCTGCTCGTTTACAACGCAATAGGGCCACAACACATCACTGCAATCACTGGCCTCTGAGTCACAGAACATGACACTGCATATCTGTGGTTGTGGTTTTACATGGTACTGTGTAAATTTTGCTTTAATTGTGGTTTGTAATGCATTTATCAATGCTCTTTCTAACCCCCCCAAAAAAAAACAAAAAAAGCATTGCAGTTCCCCTTTAATAATAATAATAATAATAATAATAATAATAATAATAATAATAATAATGCTTATGCTTAGATAATGCTCAAGGCACTTTACAGGTAATGGGAACTCCCACCAATACCAATATGTAGCCCTACCTGGATGATGCTATGGCAACCCAAGAATGCTGGTACACCGAGGAGACCATGACTGGTAAAGCCCAGGGAGAAATTTGACCAGAACACCAGTGCCTTTTTTACAGTATGGTGTCCCCATCACCATACCAGGGCATTAGGACCCACACAGACCACAGGGTGAGAACTCCTGCTGGTCCCATTAACCTCTTCCAGCAGCAACCTTTGCTTTCCCAGGAGATCTCTCGTCCAGGTACTGGACAGACTCCTACCTACTTGTCATTTTTGGGTTGCCAGTTGTGATGATACTGCTCCTGGCTGTCACCAAATACACAGTCTTTGAAATATTTAATATCTCAAAAGCTTTGAACGTCACTTACCTGCAATCAAATCTTTGAATTTCTTTTTGGAATTACTCGATGCATGCTTTGCACACCATTCTCAAAAGACCACCACTGACACCAAGGCACTAGGTTGATTTGTTTTATTTATAAAAAGTAATTACAAGAGAATTGGACACTTTTTAGTGTTTGCATAGATGGAGCAACTCAATATGTACCTGAATGCTTTTGTTGGTGTGGAATTTCTTGCTATTTCATGTGAGCATTCTTCCATCTGCTCAAGAATGCCTGCAGATACGTCTGCCTGCACATTTAATAAATAAACATTAAATTAAAACATCTTCTTAAGATGCTTAATAATTTTCTTGAATAGAGGAGCCAGATCACTTTTCAAGTCAGACCTGGCTTTCTGTAAAACACCTTTAGGGAACAGCTGAGAGATGACACTGTTCCAGACACTAGGAGGAGCTCGGCAAATAAGTTATGAGTCCTTCAACTATGTAAACCTGTAGCTACTGCACTAGAGTATACAAAGGAGGCATATCATATAAAAACTCACATTCTTTGAAATAAAACATTCACATGTTTAAAAGGAAACAAGGCAAAATTTCAGGTGTATTACTGTAAATCAAAGTTTAAAAAATGAAAAATACTGCACTTATTATTGCCATCCAATGAGCCCAGAAATGCACTTTAAGTGCACCAAGACTTTCAATGTCCTCTGTAGAGCAAGGAGCATAAAATATACTTCAGGAAATTGTGCACCCCAGGCTCTATAAAAGGTCAAAAAGGACAGTTTCTAGCCGTTCAACAGACAAACGTACTTCTCCAGCAACACTGGTTTCATACACTAATAACACTGATTTCAGAGAACCAGACTGAAATGCTGCGCTTGGACATTGTACTTTAAACAGCCCAGGCTTAAATACCCCAGCCTTCTTGTACAAACATCATACAGATTGAAAATCAGAAGACCTTTAGACAGCTGGATGAGAAGACACTGAATGACCGTGCAAGAAAACAATGAACAAGACCAAGTTCTTAGTTCTTGAACATATATGGATAAAAAAAACTAAATGTTCAAATATACTTTGCTCAAACCATAATTTGTACTGTGATTCAACATAACCAGGCAATGCTTAAACATATATAAACCCCATAAAATGAGTGTAAAACTTGTGTCCGTATATGAATGTGTCAACATTGAACAGTAACTGCCCGGAACAAAGAAATAAAGTACACTTTTCACTTGAAGGCAGAATGTGCAAATTGTGCCTTTTTGTCATTTTTACAGTCAACTTCTTCCATAAGAAACCTAATGAAATACTACAGATTTTAGGGGGAGTCTTTTGGTTACGGGTTAGTGAAAGCTGTTTTGTTGGCCAGGCCAAAGCCTAAGACAATGCACTAATCAGCTGACGGTACAAAAGGTTAAAAAACTAGGTAAATTTTTGGTGACCTTTAAATTTCTGTGGAAAACTTTCTAGTTCACAACCGAACCCCACCTTCACCTGAAGTGAAGCACACCTGAAAATATTAATGTCAACAGCAGTCAGTGTTTGATTTTAAAACTTGAATTCAGAGGAAGACATTCGTGATCTTAAAGAATAAATATGTGCTACCAAGTGACCCAATTATAGTGTACGTACAGATCCATGCATTGTCTCAGCCTTAATGATCATTCATTTGGAAAGCCAGGCTTGTAGTTCCCTCATGTACAGAGTGTTTACAACAGCTTTTACACAAGAACAGAAGACCCTGAAGAGAGGTATAGCAGATTTCAGAACTTTTGGTACTCTTTTGCTATTACAAAAAGACAGTAATTCGGAAATTTGAAGATAACATGCACACTTTAAGCTATGTAGTGATAGTGGGCAAAAAAATAAGCAATGCAAAAACTGTAGGTAACAAAAACCCCTTCTACTTTTTTCCTCAAAGGCTTACAAAATATCTTAATCTATCTACAAATAAATATGGCTTTTTAACCATCAGGTTTTTCTTCATTAAATAGTAAAAAAAAAGTAATAAAAGCATTGATCTATACCACACTGAGCATTGAAACAGATGTTTCAGTTCCAGATTCTCATACATTACAAGACTGTGATAAGAGTTAAAGACTACCACATGGGTCCCTTTTATGAATAAGAGTTAAAAGTGGAATTTTCCACTACAGTTTAAATTATTGCAAAGGAATATTTCACTTCTCTTACAAAGCATTGGCTTGCAATATTTAATTAACTTAGCCTTATTTTACTACAAAACAGGCAAGGGTTTACCAGTAAAATTGAAGCAAAAATGTTTTAGAATAAATGAGATAATTTAGACTCTTTACCACAAACACTGGGACTCGCAAAGGAATACTTTTTAGACTAGTTCATCCTTTTCAATTGTTCTTGTACTACACTGTGCAGGGGGAAATGGTTTCATGCAGAAGATGAGGTAGCATTAAGGTAAGTTGTAGATATAACGGAGACATAAAACATTAGAATATTTCTAACTTCTAGGATGAATGAAATATGTCAGAAACTCACTGAAACAGAAAGGCAGGCTAAATGGGTCTTAAAGGACTGGCACCCTGCCAGCCTAGCCTGATGGGAAACCCAGTTAACGGAGGTAGTTGCGATTTCTGCACCAGCCGATGAGAAAGCCGACAGTTCCTTTCGGAGAAGCCGACGTCATTGTAAATCAGTTCCATGTTACAGTAAGGCGTTGCTTGTTGAGAGGTCTTCAGTTATTCAGAATGTTAAAAAAACTAATAATAATAATAATAGCAATAAATATGTTTAAAAAGGATCTTCACAGAAGACAAGATTTCAATGTCAGTCAACAATCATTTGTCAAACACTTCCCTCACAAGAGGCATAACCTGGCCAGAGAATTAAACTTGAGGTCATTTATGCAGCTTGGCACAGACACTTCATTGTCTTTAAGGGTTGAGGACTGGAATCTAAGCTAGATTCAGAATACAGTTTTCTTAAATAGGCAGACTTACAGTCTGCCAATAAAACTCTTCACGACACAAAATAACCGTGATCCTCGGCACAGGAGCAAGGATCGATTCGGTCAGCCCTTTACCACGTCGGTGCTGAGCTGCTGTAAAACCCACACTTATCTTTAAAGGCGCCACAAACTTTCAACACCTCCAAGCCTTCAAAAATGTCCTCTTTAGTCCCTTGTCAGGGAAAGGTTTGAAAGTACACTTTACCAACTCATCGCTTCTCAAGGCGAGTTGGGGACAAGTCACACACACAAGCCCTGCAAGCACCAGTTTGTAAACCCTTCGCCCAGTTTCCCCACAGGCCGAGACAGAGAAGACACCTGGGCTCAGGAGCCCACCAGGATTTCCATGATGTGCTCCAGCTCATTCAGGTCCCGCACGGCGGGGGATGGGGAGAACGCAGAGGAAGCGGGGGAGCAGGAGGACAGGTACTTGAGGAGTTCGTCCCCGGGCGGCACCGGGAAAGTCCGCCCGCCCAGCGCGCCGGCCTCCCGCTCGTAGACGGAGGTGTCGATGTCCGGGAAGAGGTCGTCCAAGGCGACGTCGGTGAGGTAGCTGGACCTCATGATCTCGAAGCTGCCGAACACCGGCTCGGGGGCCCTGCAGGCTTCCGGGCCCTCGCCGGGCCTCTCCGCCCTACAGGGCGAGCCGTCCTGCTTGGACCCCCAGTCGCTCGGCACGTTCTCGATCGAGCTCAGGGGGGCCCGTTGTTGTTGGTGCTGCTGCTGCTGCTGGGGGCCCGGAGAGGAGCTCCCATCCAGCACCAAGTCCAGATCCCTGAGAAGAGAGGAGATGGCGGAGGACAGGGAGAAGTCCTCCTCCGCGGACAGGAGCGCCCAGTCGTCGCCGTCCCCGAACCCCGGGCGGTGATTCTCCAGAGACATCCTCGGAGGGGGGGCTTCCTTGTGAAGGCCGGGCTCTGGCGGGATTGGGGCCGGGACCCGCTGGTCCGGGACTGAGCCCCCGGCGCCGTCCTGCCGGATCTCCTCCTGGATCTGCCGCAGGGTGTTGGCGATGAGCACGGAGCGGCGCAGGCTGGGCTCCGCCAGCGCCTGCCCGCGGTGGAACTTGTCCAGCGAGATGTCGAGCACCGACTGGCGCTGGGCCGCGTACAGGCTGCTGCCCTTCTCCGCGCGGGCCCCCGCGGGCAGCTCGCCGTCGGCCGGGAGCTTGCGCTTCTGCCCCTTCACCTCCATCCTCCGCCTGCGGGAGACACGAAACAGACCGTCAGAGAGCGCCCGCGTCCCAGCAGGACCCCCCGCCTCTCCTCCCAGGGACTACCCAAGTGACCTTCCCAAGTCACCAGCAATGACCCTCTTCGTCCCGTGACCGGCACCCCCACGCAGTCACCCCCCCCCCACAGGTCACCAGCATGACCCCTATGACCCCCTTCTCCTGGTGACTGGTGCCCGCCCCCCACCCCCCGCCAGCGGTGACCCCTCAGGCACTGGCACAGCTACCCCCCAGGTCACCAGCGTGCCTCAGTCATGACCCCCCACCCCCAGGGACCAACATCTCTCAGTGGTGACCTCCCAGGAAATGGTGCACCCCCCTCCTCACACAGGGTGGCAGTAAGTCCAGGTGCACAGCTCCCACCGCTCCCCAGTGCCAGACAGAGGTGGACCCCGAGGGGAAGACCAGGCGCTTTCGTTCCTAACTCACAGGTGGATTCAACACCATCCGCAGCCGTCCCCGGAGCACGCCGCGCCTCCGCCAGACCCTTCCTTAACCACGGCGGCACACAGACCAGAGACAGGGGGGAAGGGCATTCAGCACCAAGAATAGGAGGCACTTTTTACACACCACCCACGCCATGTTCTCCGTGGGCTTCTCTCAACTACATCACTGGCTTAATCGACCACGGGCTGGTGGGGCTGTGGGCCGAACAGCCTCCTCTCTTTTCTCACTGTTCCTCACGACACGGGGGGGGGAATCTGTGCGTGAGAAAGTTATACCCTAGAGGAAACACAAAGTAGAAAGAAACCCTGGTAGTAGCCCAAGTAGCCAACCCTGGTCCCAGAGACCTGCAATCCCCGCCTTTCCAGTCCCCCTCAAACCCATCCGTTTGTAAAGCATGCACTTTGACAAACTGCAAAAATTAATGTTAAATAAAAGCATCCAGACAACAGAATCTGGTAGCCAGCCCATAACCGCCAGCATGAAGCGCAACATGAAAACAAAAAATCGAAGTCACGTCCTAGCTCGTATATTAAAAACTGGGTTTACCTGAATCTAATATGGGATCAGAACTCTCAACAATTCATAAATGCGGGTCTGATGTCCAGCTGCAGAAGCTGGATCCCAACAGGGCTCAGCCGGCAAGCCCAGCTCTCTCTCGCTGCAGAGCCACACTACAGCGCGGCAGTTACCCGAAACCGCCTGAACCCATCCGGTGGCGCTGTCGAGCACACTGCCGGGGGGGCACCAGCGCAGGGACGTGCAGAAGCGAGGATGCCGAAAGGATGCCACGGATGTTACATGGCTTCACAGTACAAACCGATTACTGCGGACGGGGGCGGCCTGGCGTCGAAATATCCTACCTAGACTTAGCCGAAACCCACCCCAAAAAATGGAAATGAAACCCGCAAAAACAAAAACGAGCGAACTACTGCTATTTGTTTCACTTCGTAAAAGTGGGGAAGGTGGGGGAGGGGTGGTGGTAGCCGATCGCCCAAATGTAATTTTCCGCCAGTAAAGATCTTAAAGAAAGATTAAAGGCGTTTTTTTTCCATTAAAAGATCTTTAAACTGTTTCTCCGGTAATGAGGCCTCGGCCCGAGGACGTACTGCTTCAATCCACGGACGTACCGCAGAGACCAGGCAAGCACTGGTTAACTCCAGCAGCGCAAACAACTCAGGCGCCTGGACTCTCACCGCCACCGTTTCCTCGGGTGAACTCAAGTAAAGCAGCGAAACTCAACCCCCGGACAGTTTAAACGAGGCTGTTAACGGAGAAGAAAAAGTGAAACCGACCGACAGTACTCACCGGTATCGCCGTCTGCCCTCCCCTCCAAACTCACAACTCAGTCCGCACTTAAAATAGGGGTCCAGCATCTAAATAAAAATCACTGCTGCGCCTCGGAAAACGCGCCAGCTCCGAATACAGTGTCTGCTTTGAAGCAATACAGGCAGGTAAGCTGGTTACAGGACGAGGTAAATAACGAGCCCTCTACTTACTCCCTCCTAGAAAATTACTGCACAACTAGCCGCTCCTACTTCCCGCCTGCTAATTCAAGTCCGACGCGAACCGCAGTGCGCAGGCGCACGACTACACCCCGTCCTTGGCATTGTGGGATATGGAGTTTAAAGATGGCGGCCTCTTTCAAAACGCGTTCCTATTTAGTTCAGAACGGGCTTTTCCGTCGTTTTCAGATGGCGGATCCATGCTGCTCAAAGGGCACTTCAAATGAAACTTTCACCACTGTTAGAAGTGAGCTTTTGCTGTATTCTGCGGGATGTAAATGCAGAAATTATCCGATTCAGCCTCAAAGCAGGGGTTCCCCAGCTTACAGACCGAAAACATTTTGCACCAGGGGTTGTTTTCACTCATTTGAAAAGTGGAATCTTGTACCTTATAAGAGTTAAAACTGGGAAGGGCGTTTTTCTGATACAGAAGAACTTTTCTGTGACTGCGTTAAACTAAACCTTTGTCTAAAGTTTTATCAAAATGTTGTTTCCATGTTACTCATGTCGAAATGCACGACCGAACACTTCTAAAAAAAACTCCAAGTCCCAGAGCGCATTGCGACGCAAAGGGAATGTGTCGGCGATCCATGTTAACCATGCGTTTTTTTAAATCTAAGGTCAAATTAAAATATAGTCTGAAAAAATGGGAATTATTTTCGCATAAACACGCTTATTGTCCTTTTACGTTTTCACTGGGTCTTTTCCTTGCATGGCATCATACCAATATCCTTAAAAATGTTTTTTACAATTGAGTCCTGAACTTATAAATAAAAACACGACTCGCATCACTCGAATTAATACACGAAGGCAATACATTAAAGATTAATTATAGTGTTGGAGTATTTTAGAATACGACTGCATCGTGACATTTATACAGAGAGACACAAAATCAATTTAAGTCCCACTAACCACTGCACAAAGTAATATTTCTCGGAATAGACTGTTAAAAGTCAACCGTTGCACGTACAGACCGATAACATAATACACTAAGGTTTAAAAAAAGAGAATTAAACTAAAACATAACCATCCGCTTTTAAGAATTGTTGCCGTCGCGTAAATTTCGTTGAGCATTTTACAGGAAACATTTTGTGTGATGTTAATGTTCAAAAACACGAACCCCGCACCCGCTCCCACCTCCAAGTCCTTTAGCTCACCGATTTTTTTTATCGTTACTTTTTGATAGTTAAGACGCCGCAGACGGCGCCTAATGCAGCGACTGCGATAGCGTCTTCGTCTTTTAGCCCATCAATGTCCAGTAAAAAAAAATCCGACAACGCAAAGATGGGACTGAAATTTACCTGCTTCGCTCTCGTTTTCCCAGGCTTTCGTTTTCTCCTCAAATCCCCGACATCCACAGATTTTCTTCCCCCTCACCTGGAGAGTTAGGGAATACTACTGCCACTTTCCTCGCCTCGAAATCTCGAATCTTCCCCCTCTGCCCATCGCTCCAGTTAATGTCTGCAGATCCGGGACAGTTTTTCCCAGTTTCTCCGACAGGGTTAGCACCACCCCCCCCACAAGAAGCAGGCCGCCCTCTACTGGCTTGGACCGACTGTTAAACCGCCTCGGCCTGGTCCGGATTGGACGAGACGGGTGTCGGTTTAAATGAAATCGCCCCCACCTCAGCGTGTCCCCTTCGGTTTCGCAGTCCCGGCTCCGGAGACAAATGGCAAAGGTTGTAGAGCCCCGGGTAAATGGTCCAGCCCGATACCGGAGACTTGGAGCTCGCTGGGTGGTATTCAAAATCGAGCCAGCCGGACAAAGTGGTGTGCGAGACTGGTAGGGAGATCGGGCTTTCACAAGCGCCCGGCCGTTTGAAGGCGACGGCGGACAGCCCCGCACGCATCCCTTTTCTTATTAAAAAAAAAGTTGTCGGTTTTGTCTTACTTGAGTCCGATTTTTTTGTAAATACTCAACGGTGTATGTAATGCACTTAAAAGAGCCGTGGGATGGATGTACGGCCATCAAACCCCAAAACAAAACGCGCCGGCACGACCGCGGACCGACGCTTTCAGACGCTTTTACACTTTCCGGGCAAGTTCCCTCTCCCCTGCGCTGTTGTCGTCCCTTGACTCCTGGTTCACACGTGAGGGCTTATCGATCTATAACCCGAGACCCCCTGGTGCGGCTGTGGACTGTCCGACTGGACTTTGTCCACCCCTAACAATGGCGAGTTACACATGTGTGAACGGGTCGGTGGCGACACGGTCCGGCTTTATGAAACCCCTTTATGAAAGGACGAACCGTATATTTGGTGGGAGGGGGTGGGGAAAAAAATACACACCCGCCTGAACTTGAGATGTTTTATTAGAAGAAATCTTCAGAGGAGTTCGAAGCAATCCAGTCTGAAGCAGTAAAGGCAAGGCACTCACTGGCAACAACAGGTATCTGAGCATTGCATGGTCGGTGACTCCTCTGCAACCTGGCGCATACAGGCACCGGAGGTGCAGCTTTTTAACGTTCGCTGAAAAGGTGAAACGGGCCTTCAAACCACAGTAAAAAGGACAGGTTTTTTGGGGGCGGGAGAGCAAAAGCCATTGCACCAGCCAAGCCTAAAACACTGCCCCCAGTGGACATTAAGGGTTCTTTCATGCCAGGGGGTGGGCGCTGCTCTTTCCAGCGAGGGCAGCTGGAGCAAATCCGCGTTTCACCCACCTAACATGCCATCAGCCTGCGCCCAAGCAGCACCACCCCCACCAGTGTGCCACTCCTGCCCACCGCTGTCACCAGGCTGCAGAGGGCGTCGTCACACTGTGAGCATTTTGCCAGTCTTCTAAGGCAGCAGTGTCTAAAGCTTGCAGCAGGTTGCAGGGGCTTAGTGACCATAGCTCAGCACATGTTGATGTTGTCGAGTTTAACCCCTCCCCCGGCCCACCCTCACCCCCACCCTGCGCCGGTTAGCTGTACTCTCCGCAGAGCCCCACGGTCTTCCTGTCCCACTCCGTCGTGGACAGGCAGTGGACGAAGAAGTGGCCCAGGTCGTATTTGGAGATGACCTTCCCCTTCAGCATGTTCTCCGTCACGGTGTACCTTTCGGTCAAGGGGTGGTTATCTGCAGAAACAAAGGCAGGACACTTCCTGGCTCTGACCTTTACAGTGGGCCTTCTGCTTCGACCGGTATTAAACAGAAAGCCCAGGCTGTGCACAGATGCCTTTCTTCCCCCACCAGCTCCTCTTTTTAAAAACAAACCTCCCTGTCTGGTTTCAAAGCATGTAATGTAGTCCTGCTCAATTCTGAAGTAGCACCTCAATCTGTAGGTCTTGGATTGGTGTATGGATTGAATATGTATGGTAACTCTTGCATGTGCACTGTTTGGGGTTTTTTTTATCTAGGCTAGGCACATTCCACTCAACTTTGTTGACATGGCGCAAAGTTAATTTGGACATGAATAAGCACCCCTTGCTGTCCAATATCTTCCTCCTCCTGCTCGCTGCACAAACTCCCCTGACACCCAAGTGATCCAGAAGCTGGGCTAGTTACCAACTAAGGGAGCTAAAATAATAAACTGCTGGTATAGACACTGTGGGGAAAGTCATTTTTATGCCAAGTTCTTAAGTTTTCTGCATAAGGAATGTCTGGCTGTTTTCTTCCACAATCATGATGGATCCATTTTCTGCAGGACAAAAATTGACTTTTAGCTGCGTGGCTGCATATAGAGAAATGTCTCACAGTGACTCAGCTAGACTGGATTGATACATGTGAGGGACCAGAGTGACTGTGCAGGTTTAGATCACTATGAGAGACACATTTCTGAGGATGTTGCCATGTTGAACACATGCTGATCCAAGTAACGAGACAACTAAGATCCATGAGGAACAGTGATATTTTCCATTTTGCAGTGGAAAACATCAGCAAAGCACAGGCTTTGAGGAAACTGAATAGCACAACATGCATCAAGGGTCTTGTTGCCTTCCAAGAACACCCCCCAGATCTGAAAAAGACTCTTGGCAAAGGAGGAAACCAGCCAAGAAGTAGGCCGAGAGAAAATCACCCGCAATGTGTGGAGGCATTACTGCCACGTAGTCCAGCCCCGACTCCTTCAGAAGCCTGTGCATGCGGTCATGGTCCTCGGTGATGGGCACCAAAGGAGGGGGCACCCTGCCGCGATCCCCAAGAAGGAAGGCTGTTGTAGGAAGAGGGCACATTAGGTTCACCAACAACCCCCCCACTTTCCCCTTTTGATTTTTGGAGAGACCAAGCGAATTGCTGAAGGCAACACGGGAAGAGGAACTGCAAAGCTCTTTTTTACATTTAGGGGTTAGAAAGAACCAGCAGACGAGCCGAAATTTCCAGGTCCGTGCAGTTCCCTTGTTCTGTGATGGAGAACAAGTCACCAACTTCCAGTGAGGTGAAGCAGCCCCATTACATTGTAACCAAACAGGCTTCTGAATACATCTTTTAATCCAATAGAAGTACTGCTCTTGAGTTTGAGACCGTTTTACAGACCAATACTGCTTACTTGTTAAATCTGCACGTAGATCAGGTTGGAACATTTCTGCGGTGAAATGTCTGCTGCACAACCTGTGCATATTCACTCATACAGTACATCACATTAGTCATTATGGAGACTAGTGAGCAGGAAGGGCTGCTTCATGTTGCAATTTGCACGAACTCTCGCTCTTGCCCGTGATGAGACTTACAGTACTTTCACCAAGTTCACAATTTTGTGTGCACTTCAAAATTGGTAACATTTTTCTCAAACAGCCTAAATTCATTGATATTTTATTTAGCGAGGTTTGAGGAACTGGCCTGAGAAATTGGGAACGCATTTCCCTTTAACGGAACAAAATCACTATACAAGTTAGGATCAGAAGTTGTTTTTGTCAGTGTAAGCAGGGAGACCAGGATTAAAATGGATTTCACCTTGTCCATCAACTGAAACGGGAGGCCCTGGTCTTCAGAAGTCACAAGAAATATACTGTAGTTGTGTCCACGATTTAATGATGATTGAGAATCATTCTGGGTCACTGCCTTAGAGGGCTCTATAGCTTGCATACAAAACCTGAGGCTCAGCCTTTGTGAGCCCTCAGCTTTGTAGATCCCAGCCACATTGCCAGGAGCTTCCCAGAAACAGTGCTAATTGTTCCTCCAGTTGGACTTCTGCACCCTGGGCAGAAACATCAGCCTTCATTTGAGCATCTGCAAAAGGCACACCGCACGATGCTCCAGACCAAGCCAGCAGATGCTGTTGTGTTTGTGCATGCTCTGTTTATGGTTGGGGTTGTGCATCACCTTAGTCATGGTTGAAAGTTAATAAGTTTAACTTTGACATCAATGTTCCATTTTTGACCATCAATGTTTCCATTTTTGAAAGATGGAAATGTCTTGATTTTCCCGAGTATAATGTTTCCTTGGTTTTGAAGAAGCACATTAATAGGTTTTGTGCGGGAGTCACATTGTTGCAGTCCATTAACCACAGCTGAGCTATGTACCACTGTGACTCTGGTATGGATTTTGCCTAAATGTACTGCATAGGGTTCTCAACATCAAAAGCAAATACTTTCAAATCTGATTATGTCTGCTAAAGACTGATGTTCTCTAAGAAGGATGGCCATGGTACTTTAAACACTTTTTGCAGTACACCAAGGCAAAGCAGGTGGGGCTGCACATTGGTGGTGGAGGGGATCCCCATTACCTGTAAAGCGCTTTGAGTGGAGTGTCCAGTAAAAGTGCTATATAAGTGTAAGCAATTATTATTATTATTAAAGATGTCCAGTCCTACCTGACATGCATGCAACAACCTTTTGAATTCCACGGGCTTTCATAACTTCCAGAATGTTCTTGGTTCCTTCTGACATCATGGTGGTGGGGCCTGTTAAAATTCAGGAGGCAGTTCAAGGCGCATACACCCACAAGCCTACACAAAGGATGCACGGATTCACTTTTGTCCGCCAACCTGGGATTTCTAGTACTTGTACTCCCTCTTGTGGTCACCATTGGGAATTGCAGTCACTATTTCAAGGAGCTGTGATCGGTTACTCATTCAGGTACATTGAAGTTCAAGTTTATTGTCATTATACTCATATACAGGTATATAGTATAACGAAATGCTATTTAGCTAGCTCTCAGACGATAAGTAGTACAAAGAAAAAACAACAACAATACAATTGTATAATAAAAGAAAGAGACAACAGGCAGTGTGCAAAAAACAACAACAGGCAATGTGCAAAACAACAAAAAGGTAACAGGTAATAATAATAATAATAATAATAATAAACTTTATTTTATATAGTGCCTTTAAAGGTGGCTTCTCAAAGCGCTTTACAGGATGACAATAACAATAAATAAGAAGACTACAACAATAAATAACATAATAACATAACAGTTAATGTGCAAAAACAACATCAGATGTGCAAAAACATGCATCAACAGAATGAAATAAAGGGATAGAAATGATGGGGAGTGAGCTTCTTGACATGTAAGGTAGAGGTAGATTTCAATGTGTGAGTTTTTGGTAAGAAAGAAGGCACTGTGAGGTTCAGATTGTGGGCGAGAGGCGAGAGGTGAGAGAGGCTGGGAGTTTAATAGTTTGATAGTGCGGGGGTAAAAACTATCTGGGTCTGGCAGTCCGGACCCGAATGCTCCGGTACCGTTTTCCAGATGGTAGAGGGTCATACAGTCTGTAGCTGGGGTGTGTGGGGTCTTTGATGATGCTTAGAGCTTTCCTCAAGCACCGTCTGTCATAAATGTCCTGTATAGATGGGAGGGCAGCCCCAGTGATGGACTGGGCAGTTTTCACCACCAGCTGTAGGGCTTTGCGGTCAGCAGCACTGCAGTTGCCATACCACACTGTGATGCAGCCTGTCAGTGTGCTTTCTGTAGTGCATCTGTAAAAGGTAGTGAGGATCTGGGGACATATCTTAGCCTTCTTCAAGCGTCTTAGGAAGTATAGGCGCTTTACTGAAGTTTATACTGTTTAAAATAAATGTTAAGTGAAGTGTATTTCTGGGGAAAGGGTTTAAGGTTAGATCATTTAAGATCCAACTTCAAATAATCTTACAAGCAAAATGCCATTTTAAACCTTCGATCTTTAAATATATTCATTCATTTTAAATGGCTCCAAAGGCGCAGAAGACATCAGGTAACCCCTGGGGTTTCACCAGTGGGCTCCCAGCGCTCAGACTCACTCAGGTCGTTTCCGGTGCCCAGGATGATGATGGCGGCGTCCTGCCCCTCCAGCGTCTTCTTCACGTCCTCCTTGTTCAGGACGTCGCCCACCACCACCCTAGAGGCCTTGTGGTCCGGGGGCAGGCGGGAGGGGTCTCGCACCAGCACCGTCACATTGTAGCCTGCGGACACAGCGCGCGGTTTGACCGCTGTCAGCACCTTCTGAAATAAACACCTGCTGCTGGAAACCGCCTTGCTCTTCATCAGCACAGCCACAACTCAGAAGAAAGGCTACCGCGTGCGGCGCCTTTCGTGCAGTTTGTGGCTGCTCAAAACCGCCATTGGTTTGAAAATCCCGCGCATTTTCTGCACTAAGAGAGCCCGTTTGAAGAGACACAAGCACAAGGCAGGTGGGGTTTATGACTCCTGTAGTTCCAGAGCGCTGCGGATCAGGGCCGGAGCACAGAGCCGTTAAGGACTCGTATTGCCAGGAAGCGGGGGTAGTTCCAGAGCTCTGCTCCAGAGACAATCGAGCTGTTCGAGTGCATGTGCACAGAATCAGCCAGCCAGTCACCCAGCTCATGCTCTCCCGTCACGAGCTGAGTGTTACCCCTCAGGCACAAGGGAGGGAGCCCTAACATTTAACAGGCTAATAAACTAAGGTCCAGCTCCTGTCGGGGAGCAAATTCTTTTTTTTTTTTTAAACCAACTTCCACAAAACGAACAGACCCGCCCATCACTTTGTTTAAACAAGATCTAGATTGTATCAGGTTTTAGGGGGCAGTGTGCATCTTCTTTCCCCAATAAAGTATACTTTTACCGACAGTGTAAGCCGAAAAGGTTCATCTAAATCCCTCAAACTCATCTTGAATAGTCGAGGTTGCTCACCTGTTTTACTTTTAGAAAGTCCACAGCGAGCATGGGCCTTTTGTTCTGATGGCACCCCGACAGCTTTCACTCCCGTTTTAAATAACTAGGTAATTCGTTACTGGACAATTCGTCATTGACGCTGACTTTTCCACGAGAAGGTGTTTGTACAGATTAGCGACCGTGCAGCGTTCGTGAGGCTCGGACGGCCGGACGAGAGGTAAATATATGCGCGGCTCATACAAGCAAAGCTGCTGTTCGCACTTTTCAGTTACGTGGGTAAAACGGTCACATGTCGCCCTTCTCCATAGCAATGGAGAAGCGCTCTCCCAAGAGGCGCAAGGCCGGCACCGTTACCATACTGTAGCGCCCGAGTGTGCACAGAGAACGGAGCTCAAAGTGAATCGAGCCCAACCCATCTGTTCCAGAAGGATAAGGGAACTATCTGGACACCTCGTGACTTATCTCCCTTGCAGCAGGCGATCTGCAACCGTGACTCAGCCGAAAATCAGCACCTGGTCTGCCAGCATTACACGACTGTTTTTAAAGGATCTTCGCTCCGTCTTAAAGGAAGCAACATAAGTGCATGAAACAAGCCTACTACACTAATACCAAGTATTTTTTAAAAGTTTTTCCTTTATTAGTCAAGGCGATTTCTGTATCACGGGCTGTATGCGAAACAGATAACTGATTAATGAAGTTCACTAATATATTTAACGCATCAAAAAATTCGTCTAATACGAGACGGCGGAATAATCGCTTGCTTGTTAAATAGAACAAACAGATTTCAACGACTGAATTAATATAATTTTAATGTCAGTAGCATTGACCTTAATAGCATTCCATTATTTTACTAAAAAAGCCCCCTTTCGCATCGTTAATGGATTGTTTAGAAATTCCGCGGAGACAGCTGACGTGATGGTTAGATCAGTCAAGATGGACAAGACAGCTTTCAAAAACAAGCAACGCACTAAAGTCTCTAAATGTTTTACCTTATAGAGTCTTAACGATACCAAAAAAAAAAAGGTAAATAGTGCCCTTGATTTAATAAGTATACCAAACTTCGCAGCTGCCTAATTCGTCAAGCAGTTACGCTACAGCTGCAACTTGTCGATGGGCAGCCGCTGTCCGCGCTCGGGGCTGCAGAGGTAAGATTAAATCAGCTCGCGATCCACGGCCGTGGCCTCGAGTTTCACACGGTTTAGACTCCTACCTGCGCCGACAGCCTGGGGCAGGGTCACCAGGCCGGTCATTCCCGTGGCGCCGAATAACGCGACGTTTTTTATCGTCCCAGCCATGACGCCTGGAGAGCAGTAGCAGTGAGCTACAGCCACACGCTCAGTGTCACAAAGCTCGGCTTGGAAAGCGAAACCCGGTCTGTTAGAGGCGATAAGGAGGGTCCGCCCCCCACGCCGAGCGCTCACTTCCGCGACGAACTCCTCCCAGGATTAAAATCCACATTCCGGGCCATTGCGTATTGACAGCCCGGCTGAGCCATAAAAGACTACACCAAGTGCAAAGGTCTCGCAATCGTCACGAAACTGTGGATTCGGCACTTTTTTCCAAAAGCTCTTGCGTCATTTAACTTTTGAGGGAACGCGCTTTAAAGACGCCGGGCTTTAAAATTAAAGGGGGACGCGTTCCTTTTTTCGAGTTTCAGATAGGTCCACTCATGATAGAGTTGATGGCTCTTGGAGCAAACCGTTCAGTTAAATATTACCTCCGCTCAGTGGGAATCAGCAGCCAGCCTACCAGTCCTCTGACATACCAAGCGTCAAGTTTATTAAGCCAAAAGGCCAGAAACAGAGCGGTGACCAGTCACCGACCAACGTTTTCCGTATGAAACACTGAATTTAAGCCCTCGGAAACTAGTCTTTTGGCCTGAACTAAGGTTGCTGATAACCTGAACTAAGGCCTGATAACCTCTCTTGAAACATTTGTAACCTCAGTTTGTCTGCACAAAAAGGGAGATCACGTTTAGAAGTCCACTCATGAATTCTGCTCCCTAGTGGAAAGTCTTTACCTGCCCTCCACGTTCAGCAATGAACCTTGTGCAATACAGGAGGGAGAATGCCCCACTTCTACAGTATACAGCCGTCACGTCCAGTGCCTTTTACCTCTGGATGTGCTTCCTTAACCCTGGAGGAATCCAGAAATGTGTTAACCTGGTGGAGTGCTCCTCACCAACACCATTGGCTGTTTTTATTAAATAACTATATTTCTGCTAGCTAGTATATACAGTTATAATAATAATAATTGCTTACACTTATATAGCACTTTTCTGGACACTCCACTCAAAGCGCTTTACAGGTAATGGGGATCCCCTCACCAACACCATTGGCTGTTTTTATTAAATAACTATATTTCTGCTAGCTAGTATATACAGTTATAATAATAATAATTGCTTACACTTATATAGCACTTTTCTGGACACTCCACTCAAAGCGCTTTACAGGTAATGGGGATCCCCTCCACCACCACCAATGTGCAGCCCCACCTGGGTGATGCGACGGCAGCCATAGTGTGCCAGTACACTCCCCACACACCAACACCAACAAGTGGGAGGAGAGCAGAGTAGTGAAGCCAATTCATAGATGGGGATTATTAGAAGGGCCAATGGGAAATTTGGCCAGGACACCAGGGTTACACCCCTACTCTTTTCGAGAAACATCCTGGGATGTTTAATGACCACAGAGAGTCAGGACCTCAGTTTTACATCTCATCCAAAGGACAGCACCTCTTTACAGTATCGTGTCCCCGTCACTATACTGGGGCATTAGGACCCACATGGACCACAGGGAGACTGCCCCCTGCTGGCCCTACTAACACCTCTTCCAGCAGCAACCTTAGTTTTTCCCAGGAGTCTCCCATCCAGGTACTGACCAGGCTCACACCTGCTGAGCTCCAGTGGGTTGCCAGTTGTGAGTGGCAGAGTACTCCATGGCTGCTGGCTTTGTAAGAATCCGCAGTTTTCTTGAGGTTCTCTCAATGAAAGGTAACTCAATCTAGAGAATCCTCCCCAAGATTTGTGTTTGGTAATTTACTAGTAACAAACCCTGTACTTACATTACAAACAGCCAACTTACGAACCCTCCTGATAAATTGAGAGCTTTTTTTACAATGTCTACCCCCTAAAGAGTGAGCAATTACCAGCCACAGTCCTATTTCAAGGAGAAGGTGCCTCTTCTGTGAGTCATCAGGATTGGTACTGTTGGCCGTATCTGTTATTTACTCAGCCAATAGGAGACACACCTGATGGCTTTGATGAGACATGTGCTGTCACCACTGGTAAGTCCTTAAACATGTTATTTATGTTATGTTATTACATGTTACTGTTATTGCTATTGTGTTACTATCTATTGTCTTATCTTCTGTCCTATTTATATACTGCACCTGAGTGACTAATGAGAAACACTTTTCATTATACTATGCACCTGTGTAAGTTTAATGACAATAAAGTTGAATTGAATTGAATTGAAACAATCCTTGTTCTGGTTAAGCATGATCGATCCTCGCAATTTAGTTGACTGAGCTGGTGGGGGGGGTAAGAGCTCAGGAATATAAATTTGTGAGAGAGATCTATTCTTGTAATTATATTACATTTAGAAGGGGGGAAAAGTACATTGATGAGTCAGTGAGGGGTTGAGATTCTGTCTTTAATAATAATAAGTCATTCATGTAGTTCCAGTCATTTGGTAACAGTACTGGCTACTGTGTAATATAATGTGTTGCTCATTTGACAAATGATTCTACGAGTACTTTAATTAAAGTTCCTTGTGGACAAATGAAGTTCTTCTACAAGTCTAAGTCAAGTAAGGACAGGCATGTGGGGGTCGTTACTATATGGAACAGTACATTACTGAGCACGTCTCCTGAATGTTTCAATTTCTGTTCCAACCAAACACTTGGACCTCAAATTGAGCGAAACCCTTGGTTTTCAGTTTATAAACCAACCGAATCCATACAGGTCACCCTTAAATCATTGGTTTGCAAAGACACGAAAGAAGTGAGTTTTGGTCCGCCTTGTATGCTTTGTCACTCCTGTTGAGCAATAGTTTAAAATGCAATATGATTTGATTTACAGCACTCAGGTGACTTGGTTAGAATTAAGTGCTGAGAAAAGAAATCTGATTTCCCTGCACAAGTTCCAGAAACAACTAGAAGTGTCTTTTTGACATTCTTCTGATTGTTTTATGAATCAAGGTTAGACTTTAACCTCTAGGTTCTATTAAACCAGTTTAGACAGTGTACAGTAGGTGCTTTCTTCATTCTGATCAGTAATTTCCACTCATTGACACAGATTATAAGGCATACAGTGCTTAAAACTGAAGCTATGTGGTCAATGTTTACTGGGAGCTCTTAAATCACATCCACAAGCACAAGCATATCTATATGGTCTACATCAAGAATGGCAGATATAGTTCTCAAGGGTCTGAGCACACTACAATTTCCATTCTGTGTCTAAATCTGCAAAATCAGGGCACTGCCAGCTCACCGATCGCTAATTATTTTTATACAGTTTAGGTCCCACTACTGTAGATCAGTGTTGGGCAGATCCAGTCTTCATGGGCCAGAAATACTATTTTTTTCCGGATCACTTCCTAATTGAGAGCCCTGTGAAGCCAAGAGGAACCTGGCGCATGTTGGATCTGCCCAACACTGATCTACAGGAGTTTATAGAACTTTAAAGAGGTAATTAAGAATCAGTGATCTGGCTGTGCTCAAGCAGTGCTGTGCAGTGTCATGGAGTCAGGTGTCTGGTATTTGAATAGCAGGGTTCTACAGTAGGATGGATGATTTCTAGATTACACACCAAGTCAAGGAATCCCAATACCTCGTTACTTCAGTGTCTGGTATTTATTCCAGCTCACATGGCTTTTCATATATATTCTGGTTTAAATTCGTAAAGATATTCTGATCAATACTTTTCTATCCTCATTTATGAAAAGGGCACCTAAAACTGTATGGAACAGGTTATTTGAAGCGTCTGCTTGCGTGATTTGCTAGCTTAGAAAGCAGTACTCATTTACACATTGAGACGGTATTAGTTTGCTAATTCGGTGTCTGTTCTACAACGTAGGTAACTGCAATTAACACGGATAATGCAATAAAATGCTAGCTGTTTAACGGGGAGGTTTAAGAGTATTTTATAGTAAGTCGCTTCTTAAGGATTTTTTTGTGAATGAACTAAAGTGTTCATGTTCGCGGTTGGATTTTTAAAAACGTTTAATTCGACGTATCCAATATTGAAACGCATAGCGTGTTTTCTATCACAGCATGCGAGAGAACATCAGAGGCAGGGCTACTGATGAAAAGACATTATGTGTGTTGATAAGAAAATCAATTAAGTCCCGCAGGAATAAAAAAAAAGTGTTTTCACCTATTCCGTAAGGACGAGTCGCTGACGTTTAACTGTCGCTGCCAGGTCCTTGTCCCGCTTACATGCGAAGCGATGAAAGACAGAAAATGGTAGCTACTTGGGAATACATTCAGTGCCTCCAGCTGAGGGATTTTTTTTTGTAGAGGCGACAGCGGTGGGGGAGGTGAAATGACTGATTTTATTTGATCCTGTGCTTGTACAAAGCGTGTCTTGCGGGAGCGCACATCACCGACAAGCGGAACAGTCGCTGCTCGATAGCAGTACCACAATTGCATTCTGCCGCCGAGACAGGTAAAACCCCGGTAGCAAAATATTCCTCTGACGGCGACTGACAGGCCGGCCCACAGAACTCGGCAGGTTTCTGAATTCTGTGCCGTCCCAGCGCTGCGCACGCCGAGAAAAGAGAAAAGGGCTAAACTCGGCGTCTTCAGCCCAGTTGGGAAGAGCTCTTTATGGAAAAACGAGAAGAGTCTTTTGGCAATGTGTGCACGCACCCTACCCTTCACGCATACGCGTGCATAGCTCACACCTGTGAAGGCGGCTCGTCTCCTTTGATTCACGTACAGCATCTCGCGGCCGCTCCACCTCGCACTCCCGAATCCAAGTCTCCCCCTCCGTGAGGCGCCGCTTTGAGCGAACCAAAGCGGTCTGAAATAGACGTGGCTGGCTGCTCCTTCCTTCTCTCCCTCTCTCTCACTCTCGGAGACGGGATGCTTGGCACAGATGCCGTGTCGCTCGTAGCGTCGTTTAAAGCACAGGGAGCGTGTGTGCGCTTCGCACAGGTCGATTGAGCACGCCGGCTGGGAATTCTGTCACGCATTAAACAAGGGTATTGAGTCGTGGGGGGGAGAGGTACACAAGCTTCTTTGCAGTCCACATCGCGGCTTCGCCTGTGTGTTTATGGTTCCGTGTTTTTCTGTATATTGCCATTGGTGGCGAGCCTGACAGCCGAAAGCCGGGCTCAGGATGCTGCCGGGAGGAAGCGGCAGCAGGCTCAACCCGTGAATCCGACTTCTTCGCTCGCTGATATAGATTACACGAGTGGCGGCTTGCGGGACCTCGGCCGGGGATTTGGAGAACGGAGGTAAGCTCGGCTCCAGCCTGCATGACTATCGGAGGACTCCTCGGCCAAATGGCACTGAAGCTGCAAAGTGTGGCAGTACCCGGGGTGTGTGTTTCAGTGTGTGGGGAATGCAGCCACCGGCCTGCTCGGTACTACTGCAGTCATTTCGGTCTGTCCCCCGTCTGCCTCTCGTCACCCTGCCGTAAGCCGTGCCGTCTCCCGCAACCGGTTTTTGTACGCCGCGGCTAATGATATTGCTGAATCAATGTAAAAGGCTATGTTTTTTTAGTCAAATGAGGATATCGAATTTGAAAGCAGGCCTGTCATTAAATCCTCTCTCAGAAAAAAAAAGCTCATTTGGTTGCGGCGCGTTCGGTCTCGTCTCATAACAATAGGTATCGCAAATATCCAATTCCTGGATGTTTCAAGGGGTGATGGGCATATTGTCGTTGTCTGTAAATAATTCCGTAGCATCTTGTCTTTTACCCCGCTTGTCAAACTAGAATGAAAAGGAGATGTCCTGCCTACACGCCGATATAAACCGAGATCCGTGAATCAGATACACCGGTACGCGTTTGCAGTGCTTTGACACAGCTGATCTTAACCTTAGCGACAACCCCAGCACGTCTTTGTCCCCAAGGTCTAGTGTAATCGTTGCACAGCTGGAACGACAGTCCTATGACCGGGAAATACATGAATTGTCTTATGCGCACGTTAAGGTGATATCTAGCAAGCAAGTGGTTTCATTTAGCAGCAGAACTGCGGCTCATGCTATTTTGTATAGCAGCGCACGGTATCATTGCTCCTGTAGTAATGCGGGTTACAATAATCATTGGACGTAGGGGCTGAGCCGGAGGCCGGCTGGGGAGGGTGGAGGGAGCCGGTAGGGTGACTCATTAAACTTCCATCAAGGGAACTGGGGTTCGCCCTGGAATCCGCGTTTCCGGTGCTCCCGCCGCGCTAAGGTGAAAGTCAAGACAATGGCAATGAAACGAGCCGGCCCCGTGCTGTGGGTGCGCACTTGTTAAACATTCAGAAAGGCGTGTGCACTAGTTGTTTTTTTTCAGTTCCTCATTGCCGATGAGGAAGAGGTCGTCGCTGATTTATGTTTGCATCTAGGGACGGGAGCTATGTGTGCAATCTATGCTCCGGTTTATTTGGGCCCACCACAGGCGAGAATTTGTGTTTATATACCTAAGCGTACTGACACACACACCCCACACTCTGACTCGGATACTGACACACTAGGCGTTTTCCCCATTTTAAGGACGCGTGTCTCTAACCGCCAGAAATCGGTTCAGAAATCGCCTATTAAATTCCCTTTCCAAAGACCACATCTGATGTTTCCCACAAACCCGACAGGCTGATCACGCATAAACGTGAAACCCGGGGAACCCGGGAAGTTCCCTGTGCCTCGATGCCTAATCCGGCTGAATACCGCCGATTCGGCTGAGACCGTCAGCATGAACTATGGCATCGTCCGACATCCTGCGCGGTCCGTAGTCCTGAAGAGACAGGGGGCTGGGAAACTAGCGCAGTGTAGAGTACTTTAATAGAACTCTTATTTACACAGGTTATGAGCAGCACGTGTTTTGATCAGAATTCATCATTTTTCTTCGGTTTCCCGTTTTACTCACTGGTTCTAGTACTGGATTATGAGGAGGTTCCGTTATCTGTAGTTGCCTACTTTTTAAAACAACAGCACACTGCGGGTTAAACGGGGACAATTTCATTTTGAACCCAGAAGCTAGAAGAACAGCCTTGTTTTTATGAACTAAGAATGCTCATTTAGCAAAGCCTCCCGTAAACTAACAAAAAAACATCATTGTACCATTGATATTTCATCTTTTTAGCATACTTGGTATTATTCTGATAATAAAATACCGGTAAACGGAAGTGTAACAGACATGAAACTAAAATATCCCACTGACGGCTCGATATTGGATTCCAAAGAATAGCTGAGTTCAAGTTTTCTGCTCTGGAGAGGACTCGTTTGCTATGCAAACTGAGGGACGGTGCTTGAGTGTACATCTCGCCCACCAGCTACTGTCATTATCTCATTAGAGACGATCTGGTCTCTGGAGGATCTGGGCACACAGCTAATGACTCCTCTGCTAGTCTAAGGGTTACAACTGAGAAAAAAAGGAAAGTTGGGGTGTCTCAACGCCTTCAAGGGCAAACATGCATATCACTTTCTTTTAAAGCATAAAAATCCTATCATTCCCTGTTTTTATCCCAGTGAATAACAGGATCCCATGTCAGCCATTTATAAGAACCTTAACTGCTGTTTTTAGCAGGCCATGTCGTATCCTGATGTACTAACTCCACATTAAAAGAGATGGGAGATAAAGCCTGCAGGTCTACTCCAAATGTTTTATTTTCACATTTCTTAAGCCTTTACAAACAGGAAAAAAAAATCCATTATTACATAAACTCCCCAAAATGCTGGAATTTTGCGCTCAGAACATTGAGTTATATTCAGCCTAGCAGTGTCCAGCCTTGCACTGATTGACAGTGATGCTCTATGAGCGTCAAACATAAGAGTGAGTGTTGTTTAGCGTTTGCTTAACTGCAGACAGTTTAGCAACGACCATAACAACACGCAACAATATCTGGAAAATGTGCTCAGTAGCAGCAGTGCATGTCCTACAAGAAACTGTCTTGTAGGCTCCCTGTGGTCTTGAATTGAGGAGAAGAAGAGGGGTCCCGGATCAGTAGCTCAAAGGGCATTTCCAAAGTAAACCCAAAGGACGGATATAAGGCAGATGTCCCAAGTAAAATCTAGGAGGTACAGCACTTCTTTGCAAATGGGACTGTGGAAGATTAGGACTAGCTACTGAGGCACTCTGTGGAGGACTTGTTCAAGCAGTGGCTGGGTGAAATTAATTAGGATCCAGCAAACAAGAGCTATGGCCTCCTCTCATTTGTAACTGGTCTTATTTTCTAAGGGGCAGTAATGACTAGGGATGCAATAATAGTCACGCTGGCAGCAGTAGTGTCAGTCATACCAGTTGCAGAATCATTATTTGCAGCTCTTGTAACATTTTCCTAGCTCTCTGGACTCCGGAGGGTGGTGTTTGCATGTGTATTCAAAGCATGAGACAATGCTAAGGTATATACCACGCAAGTGAGCTGTCTGTGGCTGCTTGCTTTCATTAAAAACACATGAAGCAATATTAGACGTCTCTTTAGGTGCTTCTGTCGAAGGCTGTGAAGCGGTCAGAGCTAATTAACATTCGCATATACCATTATAGTCAGATGGGCGTATAGAGCGATCTGTCAAATAAAAAAAACCATATCCTGAGCTCTTTTTAAAGTCGGAGCGAGGAGAGTTGAAGAGCTTTATATTAATGTGCTGTGACATCTGTTCTTCCTCAGGTCTATTCTGGTGTTTGTACTCATAGTGCTACACTGACTAATATCCTACAGCAGAGAACAGGACATAATGCTTCTGCTGAAAGGCCAGATTTGGTCTATTAATGGGAATGGGCTCCTGCCTTAAACTAGAGTTTCATTTTACCCAGCACCATGGACTAATGATGCCACAGAGGTTCCCACAATGCCACACACAGGGTAGTAGAGTGCAGCCATTAGGCACATATACGTCAGAATCAAGTGCCTTGAAAATAAAATGAAAGATGTGTTTTGGCATGAAGACTTTCTTGTCCCTGTGTCATATTATTTCTCTTTCCATTTGAGATGTATCTAACTCAATAGGCATCTTTGTTTGGGATGTGGGACGAGCTCTTTGGTAAAATAAAAGGTGCTTCGAACAAGACTCATCTCCCATAAGACTAAATGTTCACACCACTTGCAAACGGCTTAAGGCTTTAAAACGTTAACAGTATGAGCAGCAGTTTTACTCAACTGCTTTTAGTAATCCAGCCATTCAAATCCTGGCTTGAATGCAGGGATGCATGAAGGTTGCTTTAGAAAAAGAAGATACTGGAAAGGAAAAGGTTTCACACATGCAGGTCTGTAAAAAGTTCAGAAGATGATGTGGCCATTGGACACAGACACCCTAAAAATGGGTTAAATGAGACACAGTGCTCAAACAGCACTAATATGTGTTAAAAGCAAGAAGCAACAATGTGATTATATATTTTACCACCAACATGTTGAACTCAGGCAGGTCAATATACAATATATGTTGACATCTACGACATTGATGAATACATGCATGTTGAGCAGCATAGTGATGTGGATGTTTCACAGACCTTTGATTCTTGTGTTCAATTCCAGTACCCTTCTGTTTAGACTAGAGTATGCATGTTCTCTTGTGTGCTTAGGTGGGATTTCTCCGGGTGCTCTAGTTTCCTCTGACAGTCCACAGACATGCTTTTCACATGAACTACCTCCCAGCCCTGGTGTGGGTGTCACGGACACTTTATCAGGACCCTCTGCAGAAGGCAGAATCCGGAAGGGAGTGCGACAAACACAGGGAAAGAAACACAGGGGGGCGTGTCGATGGTGAACTGGTGCTCGGAGGGTGTAACCAAGGCAAACAAGTCCAATGGAGTCCAGAGGGGAAATCCAGACGAGATGAAAAGAAGACAGTTAAAAACCGGAACAGGATCCGGAGCTGGGAGAGGGAATAAAAATGGGGATAACGGGACCAAGCGCTTTGAGCCCCGGACTCAGCTGGGTCAGGACACCAATAGGAGGCCTCTGCCCTCAAGCCGTGGGCGTAGGCAGACCTGATGGTAGCTGGGCCTCCGGGCGTCCGTCTTCCAATGCTGAGCTGGGAGTAGAGAGAGCGCCCGGCTTAATTAAGGAGGGGCAGGACTGGGGACAGGTGCACATGATCAAGTAAAATGTGAAAGAGCTGGAGGGCCCTTAAGAGGAGGGATTACAATCGTGACAGTGGGTGTGTCATGTCATGGACTGGCATCACGGCCAGGGTGTTGTCCCACTGTGTGTCCCATGGTCCTCTGGGTCATAGTAACCCTCTCAGGATAAAGTGGGTCTTGCAATAGATGGTTTATTCATATTTACCTTCCCGAGAAATTCTACTGAGGCTGCTAAAATAACAAATTCTAATTTGACAATCTGGCTGCGTTTTCTATTGCAAAAGGTTTTCCAGTCCTTTTTTTTTCCTCGAGGTTTGGTTTCTGTTTTCACATCTGGAAGTATTTACCAGCCCACCTGAAGCACCAAGCACAGCTTTAAGAATCTCTGATAAGAAGTGGCACCTGCCCAGCACCATTATTGTCAGTGAAAACATTGTCTAGCTCTCCAGCGATGCTTTGCGAAGGACTGTCTGTTCAAAGGTCCCGTTAAGACCCGTGTAATTGGCGCAGACCATGACAGCAGTTTACAGAACAAGTTCTGGTTCTTCTTGTCAGCGGCAGAAATGGACATTAGCCAGCCAGAGCAACCAATCTGAATTTCCAAGAGCTAGATCATCTCCATGCCAGCGAAGCCTGCAGCATGCAGCGATCGCTCCCAACAAGTTGATTAAGGAGGACTGCTCTAAATAATGAATGCTGAGTAAAAGCAACACCCCCCCTGCTGCAAAGGCTGATCTGAAGTATCTTGATCCAAGAGTCACCTTCCGCGATCTTCCTCGTGACATGGATGGATTGTAATATCTCTCAATAATCCCGTTGGCTTCCTGGAAGACTGTGGGACATGCACTGAGAACAAGGGGAAAGGTTTCAGCAGGTCATGGTCTGTCTGCTGGAGGTGGGAATATGATTAACTCTGTGCAGCCGCCCATGAACAGAAAGAGCCAGGCTGTGCCTTTACATCCCGGTGACAAATACCATTTGCTGTCCCCCAAGTACATGTGTGATGGCCTCTGGTCGCTATGATATTGCCACCTCGGCAACGGTGCAGACTTGCAAGATTTTCCCATGGTGTAAAATTTCGGAAATACCTGCTTGCAAATGGATGTGTTTCTGCCTCCGAGTGCGTAAAGATATTAAAATATGACACTACTGAAGTGGGATTGATTTATCGTGCCAGTGAACTAGAGCACTGTGCAGACATTGAAGCGTAATGCTGAAACAGGTTAAAGAGATTGTCAGTGGCAACACAAGGAGAAAGACACACATCCCCAAAGTAGCACTGGTCCTAACAGCTCCTAACTGTAGACAAAGCCGATTCTTCCAAGTCTCTTGGTACAATCAACGCAATTCAGTACAGTATATTTTGATAAAATGGCTAAGGTCAAAAAAGCAGAGCAGCATGTGCTCTTTCGCAGGCTGCAGAAACATTCTGGTGTGCAGCAGGATATAATGACTGAGTTTATTGGGGTATTGTTTCCTATCACTAAATTACTCTATTTACTAAATTAAGACTGCAGCAGAATTACAGCATGACTATTACGACACAACCATTCAAGAGTACAGCCCCATCTCCGCTATGATTTATATAGCACGCACAGAAGACACAAACGCACTCTGTTCTAACAGGGCTCCAGTGTGTGAGGGCTAACTCTTACCGTATTTGTCCAATGCAGACTGGCTGTCTTATTGTGTATGTGTATTCCTGTGTAACACAGAGATGCAAAAGGACAAAGTAAAACCAATTTAAGAGGCGCTCCAAGGCTGTGCTTAAGAGACAGTGATTTATGAAGGTTCCCTAGCGAAAAGAGTAAACGCAGCCAAAGACCAATAATCAAAGTCTACTATACAGTATATGTCTGTCTACCATATAGTGTCTGTGTGGACAGGTTTCAGTTCTGGGGTGGGAGAGAGTAGAGCCAATGATACAAACTACATGCAGGAAAGATGCTGAGTGTGAAGTCAGAACTTTGATTCCTTCTGCTCTTTAAACAATCATTTTCACATTGACCCTGATTTACTGCTTACAGGCTGCTAGCAAAACTAATCTCGTAAGGAGCTGTGTTTTGAAACTAAAAATAGAGCAGCATATACTTTACTAGCCTTTGCAAATACAGACTGTGTAAAAATACAGATCAAAGGAGCTGATAGGACACCTTACAAAGTATTTTTCTTCAAAAGCAGACAATGTAACATTTTTCCTTCTCGAGATTCACTTGATCTGACAGTGATACCATTTTCAGGTTAGTTTCAGGATGGTGAGTAGCTAAGCCACTCTACTTTTGCTAACTTTAACAATTTTTGAAGATACAGAGTGCCTAATAATGTCTGCAGCTAAAGATGTGTACTATATTATTTCATATTTCATTATAAGTGCTGTAAATGCCTATATAATAGGAGGAAAAAAAAGAAATTTCCATCTTGTGTGCAGGACTCGATCTCTCATCTGTTACTGTACAGCCACCCAGGCTGTTCACAGCTGTCTCAAATGCACAGGGTCAGAACAGCACTGCAGGCACAGCACCCAGTCTCCTCACTGCACAGGGACAGAGCACTTTCTCTCACTGTACATGTGCAGTCTCTCCCAGGACCTCTATTGTATTTAGAAACAAATGTGGTACACGTAATGGGGGAAACAAGCTTCTCTGCATGCAACATTCTAATTTGCTATCAAAAAGACTGACAGCATTAACGGGACATTTACCAAACGTGTAAATAGTACACTGTGTCTGTACGAATATGTGAAGACATTTCAGACATGAATCCAGTAAAAAGGGATCTTGATTCAGGCCTAACTACAAAACAGTTTGTTTTGCTCTTATTTTCACAGTGAAGCGGTGCATTTTTAAATTCTCTCAGAGCAGCCGTGACTTCAAAGCTCTTCCTAAAAGAGATTTCGGTCTTTGCCGACAGTGGCGTCCTGAGGCATTTTCACGGCCGCCGCTCTTAGTGATGTGCAGTAAAAAAAACGCAGGGTGTCTGCTGGTCCCCATTTTCAAGGGTACGAGACAAGCCTGGGTGCGGGTCGGATCCGTATCCCGTTTCCCCTCGCAGGTACCGCGGTCCGTAGCGTTTCTTCGGGAGCGGGGCTACCGGTAAAAACGCTTCAGAGCGGCGCTCGTTCGCGTCCTCGCCGCGCCCTTACTGACGCCCCTGGGTCCATCAGCCTCCGCCGGCAGCAGCTTCTGGGCGGACGAAGGCAAAAAGAAAAAAAAAACGCAGCCCAGCCACTGAACTGTGAAACTTCAGCTTCACGGCTCACCGCGCTCCTTCAGTACTTCACAAATGGTCTATTTTTTTTTTTTAGAGGAGAGAAAAAAAAGTAACAGCAGAATTGCCCCTCACCCCCAACCTTCAAAAAATCTGTGCGAGAAGATATGGAGAGGAGGCTGTGTGTGTGTGTGGGGTCTGTGTGTATATGTGGTGGGGGGTGGGGGTGTTTGTGGTTTGTGATGAAGGTCATAGCCGAAAGCTGAATTCTGCAGTATTTACTGCAGATGAAGTGCTGGGTATTAAGACAGGGAACATAACTGGGAAAAAGTAAAAAGAGGTGATTTGGGAACTTAAATAAAAAAACCCCACCTATATTATTCATCACAATAGCAATGAGAATAGTTCACCTCACTATGATAATTTATTTTGAGGAAGGACGAAAGGTTTCTACAGTGTGATGATTCAACGCATCTGGCTTGTTTGGTCGTTAGAAGTGTATTGATCCGTGAGGATCTCATCCAGGCATTTCCAGAAGATTCCCAGGGCATCACATTTAACAACATGAGAGGGCAGGCAGACATCCACCCTCCTTTGTGCAAAGAGGGTGGATTTGCTGCTACAATACTGTGCTTTTTAGGCCCAATGGAATCTTTGCAGTGTCTTTCAAGATTTTGCTTATTTGTAAAAGTGCACAAATAAATGCATACAGTGTGTGAAAATATATAAATGCCAACTTAAATCTAAAACCGATATTGCCCTGCCACTCACAGCTGGCAGCCAACTAAACGCAGCAGGTGTGAGCCTGGTCAGTACCTGGATGGGAGACTCCTGGGAAAAACTAAGGTTGCTGCTGGAAGAGGTGTCAGTGGGACCAGCAGGGGGCGCTCACCCTGGGGTCTGTGTGGGTCCTAATGGCCCCACAGGGATGGGGACACTATAGTGTAAAAAGGCGCCGTCCTTTAGATGAGGTGTAAGACCGAGGTGTTGACTCTCTGTGGTCATTAAAAATCCCAGGGCGTTTCTCGAAACCAGGAGCGTTTCACCAAGTTGTTGGTGTCTTGGTACCTGTGGGGTTGTTTTGGCATTTTCACACCTTCTTTCCGCTGTAAGGATGGTCTGCCGTGTGGTGAAACGCGTATCGCTGTTTCACCAACTCAGCCTTTTTGCTGAGCCCTGGCGTTTGATTTCTCTGCTCATCTATTTTTAAAGACAGCGAAAGGCTGTGGAGAAAAAAATCGTTAATCTTTTTTGAACCAATACGCCGTGTGTGTGCAGGACAGTGCATTAAGTGTAGCTCTGAGGTAAGAACTTTTACAGTATATTCGATCGCTGAAACGATCGACATGATTCACAGATGGAAATGTGAGTATTTGATCCTGAACATATGATCTTTGTGATCTTCCTTTTGATCATAGCACTGGTTTAAAAACACAGCTTTGATGAGAGAATCTTGTAACCTTCCTAAGAACAAAAATTGGAAACATTTATATAACATGAAACTGTATTTTTCTCATGTTGTGGATTTTAGACCAATAGTTTTGTAATACGAGGTGGATTTGACTGTGGGATTTGCTTTCAGTAGAACAGGGGTTTTCAGCCCCGATCCTAGAGAACCCCATTCCAGCAGGTTTAATAGAGCAGCATTCAACCAATCCATTTCTAAAAGCCTGGAACATTTTAACTATAATCATTGAAACAGGCGATGCGTTCAATGAAGTCATTTAGAGATCATCTGGGACAAAATGCGAGAAAAGACTTCAGCCCTCCAACACCAACTTTCCTCCCATTGATACACAACGTGTTGAACTGCTCAGTCGCTTAAACAAGTGGTCCTAAACTTTAAGGCTGCTGTCGCATCTTCCGGGTGGATTTTGCACATTGGTGGTGATAGAGGTAAAGCACTTTGCTTTAGACTTTGAGTGGAGTATCCAGAAAAGTGCTATATAAGTGTAAGCAATTATTATTATTATTATTATTATTTATTATACAAGTAAGAGGTGACTTAGGGGTGACCTAGAAGGATTGGGGCTCTCCAGGAGCAAGCCTGTTGACCCCTGTGTTAAAACTTGATCTTGCTGTGTAGGGTTAATGATTTTCGGCCAGTCGTGTGTTTTGGGGGAAAGCAGCGACTGATCGGTTTGGGCGATGTGGTTTCAGGGACTAAGAGCGTCTCTCTGCCTCCCTGCACAGGGCGAGTGGGAACAGGCGTCATGGCCAGTGCCTCCACAGACCTGGATAACGCGGAGCTCAACAACAACAACCGGCCCGCCCCCAGCACGGAGCAGGCATGGGACGCGGAGAGCACCACCGCCAAGCTGTTCGAGTGCTCGCGGATCAAAGCACTGGCAGGTGGGCGTGTCCACTGACTTCCACAGGAAGAGGCTGGAACCGCGCCTGATGTGACATCAGGATCAGGATCAGGATTAGAAACAAGATTTATGTAGAAAGTGCCTTTCTAAACCTAAGGATGGTATACATGTTCTGCAGAAATAGTGATAGAGAAAAATACAAAAAAAGTACAATAAAAAGCAAAAATAAACAAGAGCACACATGTTTATACCGATGTAGAGAAAACAGACATAAATCTTGGCAAAAAAGGAAAGTTCTGAGTTTGAGTAGGGAGCTGTGTCAGCATATTTAGGCTGCATAGGAACGGGTAAAGGTTTTGCTGAAAGGAAAAGAAAAGAGGCACAACGATTCAGCTGTGGAGTCTTCTTCAGGTGTGAAGAAGCACAGCTGCCACACCTGAAGAAGACTCCACAGCCAAAACGGTTGTTACGGGGAATCTTCTAAACCGAGGAAGGGTAGGATTCTATGTGGGCTCAGGAGGTGGGGAGGTAACCAGAGAGTTACTTACTTAGTAGATTCGTTATCCAGAGATGTAGGCAAAGCTGGAAACCAGAAGTCCTTTAACCGAGACAGAGTCCTAAAGCCAAGCAAAACCGTAATCCGAGAAGCCAAGTCCAAAACACGAAACTGAGGAGACACTCCGGATGAAAGGCCAGGGATATGTGGAGCTGGAAAGGCAAACACAATACTGAGCGTGGAAGAACAAGTAAGTGGTGATGAGGTACATTGGGAGGAGAGGATGTGTCGGCAGAAGAGCGAAGAGGTGGGTTAGGTGATAATCGTAGTCTCCGCCTACGTCTTGATCAGGACGCCTGGGCCGTAACAACATTTGCCTCTTCTTTTCCTTTCAGCGTGGAATAAACCTTTACCTGTTCTTTTGCAGTTTTAAGTTAGGATTTGTCAAAGAATGTGCCTCTCTTAGAGCGTGAGGAAGGTCATTCCATAACACTGGAGCAGTGAAATATAGTTCAGAAAAAATAAAAAAAGAGGTTAGTGTGAAGACTGGAGCCAGTAGGAGCTGATAGGTCAGGAGGTTGCACTGTGGTTTGCCTGACCAAAAATGGTTGGTCAAAGTCTTCATCTCCTTCCCTTCTGTCTTTTTTTTGTGTGTTAAGATGAGCGTGACGCAGTCCAGAAAAAGACTTTCACCAAATGGGTGAACTCTCACTTGGCGCGGGTGTCCTGCCGAATTGCCGACCTCTACAATGACCTGCGGGACGGCTACATGCTCACCAGACTCCTGGAGGTGCTATCAGGAGAGCCCCTGGTTTGTTCCAACTTCTTAACATCCATAGCCCAGGGCTGGTAGACTTTAGACTGGTAGATCTTTTTGCCCGCTTACAAAAGAGCTTTACACTTGAAGACAATGCTTAAGGTGACTTCTTTCAATAAATTCAAAGAGGAATAATGTAAATTGCGCTGATATTTAAAAACCGTAGGCCCTGTGTGGCTGTTTTTATACTCCGACGAATAAGCGGTTTCTCGAACTCCTCTGTTGGCAATGCTGTTTCAGCCCAGCGCTCTGCCCCTCTGTCACGCTCTCTGTCCCTCAGCCCCGGCCCACGCGAGGACGCATGCGGATCCACTGCCTGGAGAACGTGGACAAGGCCCTGCAGTTCCTCAAGGAGCAGAGGGTGCACCTGGAGAACGTGGGCTCCCACGACATCGTCGACGGCAACCACCGCCTCACCCTGGGCCTCATCTGGACCATCATCCTCCGCTTCCAGGTGCGGCTCTGGCCACTTCTGACAAGGGGGGAGGAGACGGAGGTGTTTCCAGACCATTGCAAATCAGAGTGTGTACTTAAAGGTGGACTCTCAAAAGGGTTATTAAATCTCGGTAAGGAAATAAATTCATTGACGGAATAGAAAAATTTCAGGCATTTCACAAAATGGTGAACTTGTGAAAGTACTGTTAGTCACCATGTTGAATGAATGAACAAGTAAGTTCCATTTATCGGCAAAAACCGTCTTAAAGTCGTAGAAGAGAATATTCACAAGCCTGCTTGTCTTCAGTGTAAAATTGCCGCTTAATGTCACCGGAAGTTCTGTTGCCTCATTCTGAATTGCAGACAATGACATCAATATAGCACTGCGAATAACTGGAAACTTTACAGTTTATACCTTTGTGCTCACAGTTTTATGGTGACCCTCCAGAGCCACAAGTCCTATAGGTCCCCAAGCACTAGAGGGCACTGTGTACATTTTACTTTTATTGTGGTTTAAAATGCCCTCATCAATGCAGATACTTTCTAACTTCGAAATAGAAAAGTAGCGTTGCAGTTCCCCTTTTAATTGTTGAAATAATCTTCAGTGGTAAGGCCAGTCAAGTATTTGAAAGTCAATTAAATGACTAGTGGGAGGCAGGACACTATGGGGATGAGGTGAGCACATGGCTGTAGGGTGGCTGCTTTCTCCTGGAAGATGGATCCTACGAGCTAATTAAACCCAGGACTCCAGCAGAAGATGCTGAGCATTCATTCAGTCACAAAGGACTTCCAAAGTGCATTCTTGAAGCAGATCTTCACTGGGAAGTCTCTGAAACCTGGTGAAGCAAACACCCAACACAGATGGCCTTCCACACTTTGCTTCCTTCTGTTCTGCTCTAATGATGGTGTTAAAATGCTGTTTATGCCAAATGTATTTTATCTGTGCGGCAATGAACAGGACCAGGTAGACTCGGTAAAGGAGAGACCCCAAGATCATACACAGCCGCATAACTGGAGGAGACAGTTCGGTCAGCAACTTGAATTTCCATGTTAATAGAGGTGGCCTTAGTCGATTTTTTGGGATTCTGTTACAAAAATGACAATCCCCAAGCCCTCTTGCCTTTCAGCATTCCTCACTGCTGAACTGTTGTGGGGATAGCCTGGGCAATATAGCTCTCGCCCATTCTGCACACAGCAGCCAGGCAGCCGACAGGCTCTTGAATTTTTCATGTGGTGAAAGAGAAGGAGAAGGTCGCTGCAAACGGGTGGAACTCTGGGAGCGTAGGCCTTTACTATTGTCCTTTTTTTTCCTTCTCCTGTCTCGAGCTGGTGCCAGACCTCTGCCCTGTCAGCATTACAGGGACTCAGCGCTGCGGTATCTGCGTCGGAAGTGTGTGTGTTGGGAGGGGTTTTGGGTGAAAGGGAAAGCATATGAAAAAGACAGTCAGGTGAGCTGGAAACATGATATGGTGTGTGTGTGTGGGGGGTAGTTGTTCCTGGAAAAACTTCCGGAGTAGATGCAGCATTCAGGATAGTCCAGACCCTTTCCTGTGAAGGCAAAACAAGCAAAGCAATCTGCAATATTACAGGCAAACGTCAGAGCCTGTGAGCTCTCAGCCTGCTCTCCTGGGCTGCTAGCGGTAACATTATTGATGATGATTAACATTGAATATCAGAGCTGAAGGGTTTTGTCTTTCCACTCTTCCTGCTACTGCTGTTACAGTTGTGAGCACAGTTACTGCTGCAGCTGCTAATAAATATTCCCATTGGTTTTATTCGCTGATCTGTCGTTGCACTGCACTGAAACCAGACACCTGTCAGAAAGGGAACCTGGTGCCACTGTCCATCAGATTGCAGAGCTGGAGGGCCATTGTAGAACCCATCTATTGCACAGATCTGAAGAGCTGCTTGTGAGGAGAGGAGCTGGGCACCACGAGTCTTCAGAATGACGTCAATTACTTGCATTTATTTCCAAATTCAGAGATCGAGAGAAGCGCTGTCATTGCTGAGGTTGAGGAATGCCTGTTTATGTCACTTGGCTTCATTAGCTGGGATCAAATGTGCCCATCAGAGCATGTGTGCAGATTAAGAGTAAATACATGACAGATAATGCTGGAGTGAATCCAGCCTTGCGCTTCCAATAAAAGTTGCAGAAATAAAAAACAAACGTGAAACAGAACAGTAAGAAACAGAAATAAGGTTTTGCCTCGTTCCTCACTCTGCTCCTATCTGATTCTCTGTGGAATCACGCAGCCCCTGATTTCAATCCTGTTTCTTCTGGTCTGGCAAAGGAAATCTTCCCACCTTGGATCTACAGCAAAGACTCCTTACCTCCCTCTACCTTCTGTCACGAAAGCGTTCTTTTCGGACCCTATGCAGACGACACAATCTGGGGTAGAGTGAGGAAAACACGGGGAAAAAGGCATGCAGGGATCAGGAATTAAAACAGGGGGTGTGTCCATGGTGCTCTGGTGTTCGGGGAGGTGTGGCTGAGGCAAACTGTCCAAAACTGAGTCCAATGGGGATTCCGAGAGAAGGCAAAATCCAGAACGGAGCGGTCCATCCAAGACAAACAGAATTAAAACTGGAACCGTCAGGAACAGGAACTTTAAAACCTTGACGGGACCTGGAAGCGCCAGGTCCCGGATTCGCCTGGTACGGGAACAAATGCAGAGCCTGGAACAGAGTGAGCGCCCGGCTTTTATAGGACATGGGGCAGGAACCAGAGGCAGGTGCAGGGAATGAGTACTGAACAAGGAAGGGCTGGAGCGTCCTTAAGAGGAGGGGTTTACGATCGTGACACCTTCATCGTGTATTTCCCTTCATTAATCAGATCCAAGTCATAAAGATTGAGACTGAGGACAATCGAGAGACACGCTCAGCCAAAGATGCTCTCCTGCTGTGGTGCCAGATGAAAACTGCAGGGTAAGTGGTTGCTGGAGTTATCTGAGTCATAATGACAATATTCATGTAAGAGACCTGCGAGATACTATGTCAGGATGAGGGAGACAACCTCAAATGTTTTAAAAGCACCTTCCTTGCCATCAGCTCTCCATGCATTCCTCTGTTTTTTACCAGCTCTTCTTTGTTGCATACTGTCCAGTAGCACATGTGTTTCCCTCTCCCACGGCTCTGATAGATGAAAATAAAGCTGCTGATGGCATTACTGTCTGACACCTTACAGGTACCCAGAAGTGAACATTCAAAACTTCACTACCTGCTGGAGAGATGGTTTGGCTTTCAACGCACTGATCCACAAACACAGGTAACTCAGGACTCAGGAGCTTTTCCTATTATTATCTAGGCTTTCTCCAAGAAAACATACAAATGGGTAAGATTATCAATAAACTTGTACAAGGAAAGCATTAATTTAATTGCGCTATGCAGCCTCTCGTAAAGAGTTGTATTATATGTTGTGCAAGAAAACGATGTAGACAAAGTACAGGGAATTCAAAATGTAAAAGAGCTTTTGATAAGAGTACACCTGTAATGAAATAGAAGCATTGCAGAGGTCTGTACTCTTCAGCCAAGACAGATGAGGTATAAAAGAAAGAACTCAGAATGTGAAGTTACAAATCTGGAATGCTTGGTTTTCAGTAGCTAATTGATCTAGGGATCTTGTTTAATCACCTCTTGAAAGAAGACAAGGTATAGGCTTCATTAACATGTCTGGGCAGCTTGTTCTAGACGCTCACCACCTTCTATAAAAAAGTGCCCCCCGTTCTAAGTATTAAATGCTCTTCCCATTAGTTTCCACTTGTGTCCTGTGGTTCATGTTGCACTGTTCATTCTGAAGAAGTCTGCTGGGTTGAATTTGACCATGCCTGTCAGGATTTTGAATACTGATGTAGCTGTCTTCACCAGGTACATTATGTCCCACCACTGTTTTCTCACTCTCAGACTGTGTGTGCTGATGATTTGCAGGGCAGACCTGATTGAATTTAATAAGCTGACCAAATCGAATGCCACGTACAATCTACAGCAAGCCTTCAACATTGCAGAACAGAACCTAGGACTTACAAAATTGCTGGACCCTGAAGGTGAGGTCTTGTCTCTATATCACTGCAAGATGGGCAACCCTCCCTCCTGTATCTAATGTGGAGATACTGTATAATACAATTTAACAAGCTGAGCTCTCTCTTGAATTGAAGAGTTATGGTCACCCAAAGTATATGGTGTCAATAGTGCTTGCATTTTGTTTCCATATTATTGTTAAGTGAGATTTTTACAGCTACTTAAAATTCATCTACATGTTCCTAAGAACATGTCATAGCAAGAAGGGTCACAGATGAGTAGGTCATTTGGTCCTTTTTTTCAGTGGGTTGCTGGTTGCATATAGAGCTGAGAATCTCATGTAGTCTTTTCTTAAAAATGGACAATCGACCTGAACATCACGGCTGGTCAGTTATGTCTTATGTAATATTCAGGCCTTGTGAATATGACCAGTACTTTTCCTTCTGCATTCCGTAGACGTGAACACAGAGAACCCTGATGAGAAGTCTATCATCACCTATGTGGTGTCCTTTTACCACTACTTCTCCAAAATGAAAGCGCTGGCTGTGGAAGGAAAGAGAATTGGAAAGGTAGGGTGATGCAGGATTCTAAAAGAGGATTTTAGAAATAAGAGATTTTCACCGGAAGCCTGGAGACATTTTCCCTCAACATTATTCCCAGCCTTCTTAAATGTTTTTCGTTTGCATTTGTCTTTTTGGTTGGCATGGTGTAAAGGTAAACAACATAGTAGGGCAGATAGGGCCATGGGCTCCTAATTGGAGGGCCATGGGTTTGAGCCCCAGCTGCAGATACTGCTGTGGTACCCTTGAGTTTCTCCAGCTCCCCCAGTTGGGATACCCTTGGAGAGGACTATTGACCCATCTAGGACATAGTCACACCCACCTATTCCTCTTAACACTGTGGAAACTGGCAACAAGCACCAGACTGAAGAGTTACTACATTCAAGTATGTAGTTGAACAAAATGGGCTGAAGTCTAATCCTCTTTGGTTAATACTTTTCATGTCAGCAAGCTTTTTCACAGCTTCGTTTCAGCGTGCTGCCAGAATATTCTACATGCTAGTTGTGAAATGCCTCTTTTTAGATTTAAAGAGCCAGCAAGTCAAGGCAAGTGACTCTTAACCTGACGCTGTTGATGCGATGTGGCCAGGTTCTGGACAATGCGATCGAGGCGGAGAAGATTATCGAGCGCTACGAAGACCTAGCCTCGGAGCTGCTGGAGTGGATCGAGAAGACCATTGGGATCATTAGCAACCAGAAGTTTGCCAACTCCCTCGCTGGAGTCCAGCAACAGCTGCAGGCCTTCACCACCTACTGCACCATTGAGAAGCCCAACAAGTAAGATGATGCAAGGGGGCTGCAAGGATGGCCCCTGGAGGAGGGAGTGCTTGTGTGTTGTTGGCAATGAAAAGAAACCCAGTTGATTAAATCATGAGCACATTTCTCCTTTTCCCCTGGGTTATATTCAGCATCGGATGCAATAGTTGCTTCCCTGAGGAGTCTGGTGGGTTTATGGGACAACCTCATGTTATCATCCTTTATGACCTCATCTGTCAATCCGTGCTATAGAATATAAACATTATAAAAAGTTGTATTTCATTTTTGGTTGTGTGGTGAAAGCAATGCCGATGTGCACAATGTGACTTGATAACATAGAGTAACACACAGACCCCTGTCTTAGTTGTTGATAATTGGGTGCAAGAAAACCCATCTTCTACTTCAAAGTACAATTTCACTGTCAGAAATGGGCTTTATGATTTCAAGTAAATAAAAAATACGAGTAGTTAAGTATTTGTATTTCCATCATATTTATAATTTTATCACACTCCTCATGGATGGACAGATGTGAAGAAGGAGGCATGTCCTCTTAGGGTAAATAGAAGCCTTTGATTTTAAGTTGTATGCTCACTGTTCTGCTTTCATTAATAATAGGGACACAGAACATGAATGAGGTAAAATTGGGCTGCAAAGATTTCAAAACTATGTATATTGAAACCATGCTGTGCTGTGATCAAAACATTTATGCATCTCAGATGGGCTCAACATGTTATACATGTAATGATATTAGGCTGACAATGCTCATTTTTTTTAATTTTAAGGACTTAGCAAAACAACTGAAGGTGCTGCGCTAAGGTTAATTAAAACAGTAAATAAATGAAACAGCCATTGATCAAAGCCTTTTCAGACCAGCTGGGACTGGAATACTTTGACCAGATGTCAAAATAAAAATGGGCAGTTTAGTGGGATGCGTTTTCCAAATTCTGAACCCTGTTATGCTGCTGTAATGCAGCATTTTGGCTTAATATGATCAATCATTTCTTAAAAGGTGTATTGAATCACATTCCTAAATAAAGCAGTATTGTCAGTCTCACTGATGGGGCCAGAGTAACTCTCTATCTGAATTACCAAAGGGAATGTCTGCTTATTGATGGAAATGCAAACTGAAACATCTGGATCATGTTTAAACCAGGCTTTGTGCTGCTGCAGGGCAAGTGCATGTCCACTCACTGTCAGCTGTTAACTCAAGCCGCTTTATTGCACACCGCAAGTACGTTTTATTATTGTCGTTTTCTCAGCTTCCTCTCCCCGTATTAACAATGGCGCAAAACACGTCAGTCAAATGAAATACTACAACTACTTTAAAAACTCAGGAACAGAAATCTGAAGCACAGATTTGTTTGATCTGTTTCCATTTTTACAGCATACAAGTGTACAAGTTCTTGACAGTCAGGCTGCAGTTATTGGTTTGAATTAGAGATGCATAAATCTAACAAAATTATACCTCAATGCATTTTTAAAGTTTAAGTCATTCCAGACAGGCTTTAAATACACCTGGTAATTTTTTTTGCTCTGGGTGTTTCATAGATTCCAGGAAAAGGGTAACCTGGAGGTCCTCCTCTTCACAATCCAAAGCAAACTAAGAGCCAACAACCAGAAACCATATGTGCCTAAAGAGGGAAAATTGATCTCTGACATCAACAAGGTGAGTGTTGCCCTCCTCTAAGGGCATGGGATAAAAAATATTGCCCTGTCTGGAGCTGAGCCCTATGTTTGACTGTATGTCTGTTGATCATCAGGCTTGGGAGAGGCTGGAGAAGGCGGAGCATGAGAGGGGCGTGGCACTGCGGACCGAGCTGATTCGCCAGGAGAAGCTGGAGCTCCTCGCCCAGCGGTTCGACCACAAGACCACCATGAGGGAGGCCTGGCTCAACGAAAACCAGAGGCTCGTCTCGCAGGTACTGCGACAAACCCCCAAGCTCGAAAGGGAGAAGACAGACATATCCAAACCTGGTAAAGTGGCTGTGTGCATCAGGCTGGAGCTACAAGAAATTGGAGAACTATGGAATTGTTTAGGGGTGCTTGTATTTTTAATTGGGTAGGATCTTTTGATATGGTAGCAGAAAAGGAAGAGCATTGGGAACATATTTTCATGAACAGCTTCTTGCTGGGCAGTGTGAGTCACATAGACCTCTACGTATTGGAGCCATCATGGATTCACAAGGGGCACACATCAGAGATCTCTGAGGAGCTCTGTTTTTCATGGTCTCCATTCATACATATTCCGCATTTCATTGTTCAGCAGTGGGCAGTTTCCACGGTACAGATGTTCCAGTAGACATACTGACACTCTAAGGGTCCTAGCTCGTACTGCTATGCAGTAGGAGCCTTGTTTCCATTCCCTTACTGTTCCCACCATGACGAGGGGCTCTGACTCCCACCTGCCCATTTTAGGATAACTTCGGCTACGACCTGCCCGCGGTGGAGGCGGCCATGAAGAAGCACGAGGCCATAGAGGCGGACATCTCGTCGTACGAGGAGCGGATCGGCGTGGTGGTGGAGCTGGCGACCGAGATGGAGGAGGAGAACTACTACGACATCCGGCGCATCGCGGCCCGCAAGGACAACATCCTGCGGCAGTGGGGCCTCCTGAAGGAGCTGGTGAGCGGGCGCAGGACGCGGCTGGAGAAGAACCTCGTCCTGCAGAAGACCTTCCAGGAGATGGTCTACATGATAGACTGGATGGAAGACATGCAGGTGAGCAAGGGGTAACCCCTGGGGTTTGCACATTCCTTTAAAACACCTCAACACCTTTTACTCCTCAACTCTTCCACAGGGCTGCTAAAATTTCTCCTTTCCATCTAGCATGTGTAGCTGGGTTCCCCTCTGTGAACTTGAAAAGGGTTTTGTAGACTTTGCTCGCATTAGAGATTGCAATGATGAATGATAGAGCAGAAGAAATTGGTGTAGATTTCTTCCAGGAATGATCCAAAAGAAATAATTAAGCATTTGGACCTGGGATTTACACTGGCTCACAGCTGGACAACTGTTGAGTGGCAGTGGGTAATCCTTCTCCTTCTGTTCTCCCCCAGGTGCAGCTCCTGTCCAAGGATTTCGGCAAGCACTTGCTGGAGGTGGACGATCTCCTCCAGAAACACGGGCTGCAGGAAGCAGACATCGCTGTCCAAGCTGAGAGAGTGCAGACGCTCAATGTGGCTGCCCTCAAGTTCGCCAATATTGAAGGTAGGAACCATCCCTGCGAGTGTCCCGTCTCAATCAGGTTTTTGCCACAAAAAGACAGTTAAATAGTTTCTAAAGAAATTCTGTTCAAGCCAGGCTGTGTAAATGGAACAGTCTTCTTTAAAAGCAAATATTCGCCTGATTAGTTTACATTGATACAGGTAGACTGAATACAGGTAAAATAAGCACCAAGTTACCAGCAGAGCTGTTTGATGGTGTTTGAATTGGGAGTGAAAGACATGTCTTCTTGCTTTTTACCTCTTCCAGACAACATGAGGAAGCAATTTAAAGAGACAAACAAGATGCAACGATGTACAATTTGCACCTTGGGAAGTTATGTTACAATTGTATAAAGCTTTAGTAAGACCTCATATAGAACACTGTATACAGTTTTTGTCAACATGTTACAAAAAAGATTGCTGCTCTGGAATTAGTCCAGAGAAGGGTAACTTGACACAATCCAGGGCTTGTTAATTAAGGGAATACCCTGCACTGACAGGCTAAAGAACTGAACCTTTTTAGTCTTGAGCAAGGAGAGACTCTAGTTAACCTGACACAGGTATTCAGAATCCTCAAAGGCACTAAGAAACTCCATGGATTTCTTCAAAATGAACAATAAAACATGAACCACAGGACACAAATTAAAAACTCACAGAAGAGCATTTAAATCTAAGAACAGAACAACCAGACAGCCTCCTCTCATTTGTCACCTCTTACACATCATATCCAGGGCTTGTGCCTTTCGGAATTACCTGCTAATGAACATTCCTGCAAGATCCCATAGTGCACAATACCATCATTTGGAAGCAAAGATGCATTTTGTAAAGTTTCAAAACAGGTTAGGGTTCCATTGTTATGGCAAGTATAACCGATATTGCTATTACTGACAAAAAAGTCTTGTTGCACTTCCTAAGACAGAGATTGGTAAAAATAACCTAATGCCAAAATGGTTTTAAGAAATGTTTTGTTGCATTTACAGTATACAGTACCACACAAAAGGCTTATTGCTCACAGAACACAAAAAGCTGACGAGTGTTTGCATACTACCTACATTTTATTTTTGTGTTTAAGTCCAAATGACACCTTTATGTTAAAACAATTCTGTACTTGTACTGGTACTGGAACAGTTTACTGCCTTCCTACCTTCTCAAGGACAGATTGGAGGAGCTGAATCTTTGTAGATCAACAAGATCAACAAAGTGACAAGCTTGAGGTTTTCACATTTTTAACCAGTACAAATACAGCTGCCTTTTGACCCTTATTGTGCCTGAAATGCCAGCAAATTTGGCATTGACACTAGAAAACTACATAGTGCCTGGAATAAAAAGCCAGCCCACCAGAGCTTGGCCAATGCAGCAGGACTTCTAAAGTCACTCTGAGCCTTTAACTAAAAGTACAAAGGGAAGCTGCAGCTAAGTAACATCTCCCACCTCTGCAGGCTACCAGCCCTGCGATCCTCAGGTGATCTGTAACCGCGTCAATCACGTCAGCACCTGCCTGGAGGAGCTCAAGCAGCTGGCAGCCAAGCGCCGCGCAGAGCTGGAGGAGTCGCGGCAGCTCTGGGCTTTCTTCCAGGAGGTGGAGGAGGAAGAGGCCTGGATCCGGGAGAAGCTGTCCATCCTGGCGTCGCAGACCTATGGCAAGGACCTGAGCAGCGTGCTGGGGCTCCTTAACAAGCACAAGGTCCTGGCGGGGGAGCTGATGGGTCGGCGCACCTTACTGCAGCAGACCATGAAGAAGGGCAAGCAGATCCTGACCCAGAAGTGCTTCGGGACAGGGCGGATCCAGGAGAAGATCATGGAGGTCAAAGCAGAGTGGAAAAAGCTGGAAGACCAGGCCAGGCAGCGGCTCAGCAACCTCCAGGAGGCCCTGAACTACTTCCAGTTCAACGCCGAGACGGACGACCTGCTGGTGTGGCTGCAGGACACCTACCGCCTGGTCTCCAGTGAGGACTTCGGCCACGATGAGTACTCGACCCAGTCCCTGCTGAAGAAGCACAAGGGCGTGCGGGAGGAGATCGAGACGCACCAGCTGCAGGTGGTGGCGCTCCGCAAGCACATGGTGAGCCTGACCCTGCAGTACCGCGAGCTGGACGAGGTGCAGGCCCGCATGGCTGAGGTGGAGCAGCTCTACACGGAGGTGGCCGAGGTCTCGGTGCTGCGCCAGCAGTGGCTCCTGGACGCCCTGGCCGTCTACCGCATGTTCAGCGAGGTGAACGCCTGCGAGGTGTGGATTGACGAGAAGGAGCAGTGGCTGAACAAGATGGAGATCCCCGAGAGGCTGGAGGATGTGGAGGTTGTGGCCCACAGGTACCGTACGAGATGGGGGGGGGGGGGGGGCGGGCGAGGCGATCATTTGGTCCCAGTCCAAAAACCCACAAGACTGACAAAGGAAACCAAAAAAGCACTTACTCCCAGTCTTTTGCTTGGGCAGAAGTGGATGAAGTCCCCTTTTCTTTTCCGTTTCTAGTTCCGAACTGCTGCTATGTAGGACTTGGCAACATTGCTTTAACTCAGCTCCACACTCCTTTCAGGAGGGCTTTCCCCCCTGTTTTTCGGTTTAGGTCACTTCCCAGCCTCTGTCCCAACAGGATGCATGCTTGAACCACCCAGAAATTGTAATCCTGTCCGGGATTATTGCTTTTGCTGCATTTTTATGTCATTCTCGGGAGTGACAGAGAGCTGTTCCGTGCATCTGGCCTAGAGGGTTGTCTGTTGTGATATGACCTATAGTATAGGCCACATGGAATCCCTATTATTGAATTAAAAGCGGTTGTTGTTATTGGTTGTATATCTCCCCCTAGTGGCAAAAAACAGCCTTGCCAGATATCTAGCTTACCTGATGCAATTCCCAAAAAAATGACAAGCATACATCTTCACAGATGCCGACAGTAGAAACTGGAAGAGAGCCTGCAGTTTGTAAAACCCCAAACTTGCATAAAGTACTATGCAAGACGAACGTGAGGGTCATGCCTATTAAGTGACGTACGCTGCACACAGTGTTGCAAGAAATGCAATAGAGCAATATTTTCACAATGCAATGAGCATTCAATATTTATACTGAGACAAAGCTAGAGTGAAAAAGAGCATCTGCCATTATTTTAAAGCAGAAATAATTGTCTCCAGACAGGAAGAAAATTCTTTCATATTTTCCAGTTCAATTTAATGATATTAATTGAACGCCATGGTGATTTTAAAATTGAAGTGATATCATTGCTTGAACAATCAGTTGAAATAAACAGGAATATCAGTGCATATCTTCTCCCTAATTAATACATTTCAAATGCTCACAAGGTCCAGATATTTACATGATCCTTGTTGTGTGGCTGTATGTGATCACTAGTGTAAGACTGAAGGACTTAGTGGAGACTTATGATCTTGTATTAATCAAAGTTAATCAGTTTGGGCAGCCAATGAATGAATAATAAAGCATGTATGCATTAACACTTGTCAGTGGCTGGTTCTGTTGTGGTTCACTGGTTAGTTCTGTTGAATACTCCCCTTCTCCTACAGCCGTCCACAGCGGCACCACGCTTCCTGTGCTTGTTGTCTCCCCAGGTTTGAGAGTCTGGATCAGGAGATGAACAGCCTGATGGGCCGCATTCTGGACGTCAACCAGATTGTCCAGCAGCTGCTGGACAGTGGACACCCCAGCTCGGCAGAGGTGCGGGGCTGCCAGGACCACCTCAACAGCAGGTACAGTGCTCTGCTGGAACAGATTACGAAGGCTCATTTGTTTTTGCATCACCCTTTTATATGTTTAATTTCCTTCCATGTAATTTTACAGCAGTTGCCTGTCATTAGTATTATTTGCCCTTCAAACGACTTATTTTCATGCTCTCTAAGAGCCACACTAACATTTAAAAGGTACCTTTACTGTATATTGCCAAGAGAGCATGTTACTCTTTAATTAAGAAACTAATTATGCCAAACAGAGCTCTGATGGAATTTAGTGTTTAGGAAATACAGAAGTTCTGAAACATAATATATGATTTTCTACATTGCATAAATGCTGCATAAAGGTACTGTAAATCCTCACCCAAGTTCACCTAATGTGTTCAAAGATTTTGGCAGTACCACTCCCTTACTGCACACGTAAATATACAGTATATACTAAAATGTACACATTACTCATGTAGTTCAAACGTTTACAGTGACAAGGATAAAAACCAGCTGGCGTGTGGCCCTTCAAAAGCAGGATTGGAAACTTGGGACCATTTCCTAAAGTCCTGAAACAAAACAGTGGCCATCAGATAAGCATAGTAAATTCAGCAATTTCGATACCATTTAGTACACAAAAACTGAATACTTCACTCCTCAAGCACCACAATTCCCTTAATTGAAAGATAATAGTTCATTTATAATCAGGTATAGGTAATTTAGCATGACCTATAGATCCTAGTGGTTTAGGACACTCCAGGACCAGGGTTGGAGACCCTTGTGTCAAATTCCTTCCTGACCCCGGCCTCTTTGACTCGGTGGCAGTATGGGTCTGACACACCAACCTAGATGTGCTGCTCAATTCTTTATGTAACTCATGCATCACAAAGGAAACTGTATTGCTTCACCATGTGATGCTCCTCAGACATTTTCTGAGGTGGTCTTCTCTTTATTCATTGACTGAGTCTTCCAGCAACAGTCCCAATTGTAAGAAGTATTTTCAGAAACAAAAATGCATGCGCATATTTACATGCTACATCCACTACACAGCCATATCCCCTGCCTTCCCATTTCTGCTTTTCTTTTTTTTTGACAGCCTTAATGTGCCAAAAAAAAAAACAAGTTTAGATTATCTCTCTCTCTCCTTTCTGGGCCCCTTCCAATCTGACAGTCAAGTTGGCACGGTTTCACATTCTGCATGTGGGCTAATTAAAGACAAATCAAGTCTTCCTTTCTTCGATTTCTACCTCCCCTTGCCTTGAGTAGAGTCACTGGTTTGAAACATGACAAGATCAGTCCAGCGGATCAAGGAATTTCACACTCCTTTTGTGCTGTAAAGTCACTGCTACCATGGACACGCTGTAGCCAATAAGGGGCTTAGTCAAGACAAAGTCACGAATATCCTTAAAACATGCCACAGTTGCAAAAAGTGGCACGATTTTGTCTCATCCTTTTCCCTTTGCTACTTACCATTTCAAAGGAGAGTATTCCCACATTGGTATTGCACAGTACATACATAATATTCCTTTGCACCAAGGCACTGACAAAATGAACGTAGGTAAACATGGTTTCTGTGGGCCCTAATCTATTGACTTATACTGCTGTTGAGGTTTACCAGAAAGTTTATTTTGAACAGTACTCATCTAATACGATCCCCAGAAGCAGTGCACATTACTCCCATATTGCTTACTGTATCACTGCTGTTAACTTGATTTGCAAAAACAATGTGATCACTCTTCTTGAGGTGGGTCTTTGCCTTGCTGCAGGTGGAACTGCATCGTGGAGCTGGTGGAGCACAAGAAGGACAACCTTAACTCTATTCTCCGCATCCAGAACTACCTGCTGGAGTGCAACGAGATCAAATCCCAAATCCAGGAAAAGAGGAAAGCCATTGAGACCACCCAGTACACGGGAAGTGACCTGGGGGGGGTGCTGGCCTTGCAGAGGAAGCTCTCCACAATGGAGGGCGCCCTGGCTGTCCTGGAGCCCAAGCTGATCCGGCTGCAGCAGGAGGCGGAGGAGCTGGCAGGCACCCATCCAGCTCAGGCCATGGAGATCCTGGTCCAGTTTGAGGAGATCAGCGTGGAGTGGGAGGAGCTGAAGAGGACCTTGCAGGGCTGTGAGGACTCGCTGACGGTGGCCAGCAGGCTCCAGCAGTTCATCCAGGACTTGGACAACTTCCTGACCTGGCTGGTCCAAACCCAAACAGCCGTGGCTTCCGAAGACCTGCCCAACACCCTGGAGGAGGCCGAGCTTCTCATCAACCAGCACGCCACCCTCAAGGAGGAGATTGGCCGCTACGAGGAGGATTACGACCGCATCCAGTCCGTCAACAAGTTCCTGGCCCTGGAGGAGGCCCAGGTGCCTTACATCTCCCTGCAGCAGTGGCTGCAGAAGCTGGACGTTGGCTGGAACAAGCTCCTGGAGATGTGGGAAAGCCGGAGGGAGGTCCTTGTCCAGTCTCACATCTTCCACCTCTTCCTGCGTGACGTCAAGCAAGCCGAGTCAGTCCTGAACAACCAGGTGAGAAACAGGGCCCTCTTCTAGGAGCTGGGTCTGCCAGTTGGCTATGTTTAGCTTCGCCAAGGACCAAACCAGATCACAGATACCATCTATTATGTTCCCATGAGAAGGTATACATTCAGTTAATCCCAAAATGTACTTTATTGTGCAAGCCATATAATGATGGCTGATACAGTATGTTTCTTTTAGGTTTTTTCAGTTGTGCATGCTTACAAAGTTTCTTAAAACTGAATAATGTTTAGATTTTATTTGCAATGTCATATGACAAGGAGCTCAGTCAAAAAACATTAATTTGACTTGTTTTTGCTTGAATATAATTTGAGTTTGCATTTCATTACTGAACACTGGATATGAGCACTTCCCACTGTTCAGGGTCCTACTTAATAGTTTTTCCTAACATTCTTTTGAAAGGATTGCAATTATACAGTAAAAAGACATTCTTTCAGGAGGATGGCTGCAGGGTGATACGTCTGGATGTCACTGATGTGTAGTGAGCCAAACAGGCAGATGCACTGTTACTCAGCAGCTTGAACGCCACAGTTGAAACAGCCAATTCCTTAGAAGCTGTGGAGCCACTGTGGACAGTGAAATCTTGACTACTTGAGACTTATTTGTGGGGAAAAAAAACCAAATGCAATACCAAAATGCCATTTTGCTTGCCAATTCAAGCCAGCGGGTGTTCTGAAAACCTTCTTACAGGCCTTCCTTGTGTCTTAAAACCACCAGTGCAACTTTAAACCTTGTCCAGATTATGCTTGATGGTACTCAACAAACAAATTCCCGCATTTAGAATTCCAGCCAATCCACTCTTATACTTTAGTTAATGAAATCTTTAAACTGATGTTATTTTTCTCTCTTATGTACTGTATATACCATGGAAAATAATACATGAACAATATACACATGCTGTTTATATGCATGCAATTCTGCCTGCATATATTTGCACATAAAAAAATCAAAATAAATATTATTGCATAAAAACAGTAAACAGTCTAAGGGTACGTATCCATATATGTATATACTGTAGATATAGATATACGCCTGTGTGTATTAAATTATGAAAAGAGAACACCATTATCACAGTATATTGTTTTCTGTATAACATATTTGGGTTGAAAAATACAGCACTGTTGCTATGCTGAAGGGCGGGCTGTTTGCATTGGAAACCAGAATTGCAGCATCTGCTTCAAAATCCCCAGCATGTCAGCCCCTATTACCATGTGAAGGCTACAGCAGGGAGCCTGAAGCCATCTCTTCATACCCGTAGAGCTCCGAGGTTTCACCCCCCTCCCCCCCCGGAAAGGTCTCAGCACTGTGAGCTCAACTGACACATGTGGGAGATTTGCATAATTTCCATTTTCTGTGGCTGCCACACATTCCTAGCCCCACATGTGTGTGTGCGTGGACTGGGGAAGAGGAGAGGGTGGGGACAGTGTGTCGGAACGGAGACGAGCCAGACACAATCACTGATGCCTGAAATAGCTGGGTTAACAGTCAGCCATGGCGGAGTGTATTTCTTTGCCTGCACGCTTGTGCCCGAGAGCGAGCGTGTTTTCTAATCCCCGACGTAGTGGTCACAGTTTGAGGACAGACCTTCAGATGTACCTACATGTGTGCACAGCTTGCATGCTGACTGGCTTTGTATTGTTTCCAGTATTGCTAAGAAAATATTTTTTTTATGCTTAGGACTAACATGCGACGTTTCTCCCCATGGTATAATGCTAAAAAACAAAGCATTAGCTGCAAGCAAATCCCAAGTGTCAGTGTATCATTCGTCAGGAGTTTTCACTTTCATCATCACCGTCTTTAAAGCCCTGTCCTTCACAAGCCAAGGTGCTGTTCTGTAGGGGTTTTTCTTTTTTTCTTGATTGTTCAGCAAGCCAAAATCCCAGGTAATTAGCCCGTTCTCTGTTTTGTTTTTACCTTTAGTGTCTTCAGCTGTGTTGGCAGCACAGTAAACATCACGAGATGTCACTTGTTTCTTTTTAATGATTCCTACGAAGGCTTGAGCACACTGGCACACTGGCATTTGAATGCCTGTAATATTCAAGTCAGTGTTGCTCCTTTGTGAAACACATCCAGTAGCTGCCTGGGTATTATTTCTACTGGCTGTTTTTACCCATGTGGTTCTACATGTGTGTAGCTTTCATTGCTTTTAAGTTACACGCCTCTGCTGCCTCTTTAGACATACTGTACTGTAACTGTAACTGGAAGGTTGTGGGCTCATATTCCAGGTGAGACACAGCTGTTATACCCTTGTGGTACTTCACCTGGATTGTTCCAGCAAAATACCCAGGTCTAAATTAGCACAAATTGAAGTTGCTTTGGATAAAAACATCAGACAGATAAGTCAGTAATAAGATCGAGATGACAGATGAATGGGGTTGAAGCGTCAGTGAGGCTCTGATGGCTAGGTTAACTGGTGATGAGTAGTTTTCCCAATTAGCAGAGATTCACTATTTGCAGAGCTGCTGCGATCGCCAGTTTTACATCCTGCTGCTCTTTTCACAGTTTCAGGAAAAAGATACCACAGCAACTCCGCAGAACAGCATATCTCCGATTACGTCAGATTCACCACCACTTAAACTTTTATTTTTTTCCAGCAGCTATATCACCCTGCAACTCAAACAGCATTTCTTGAAAAGAGGGTGTTACCCAGGTGTCCTGGACAAATTTCCTCCTAATAATCCCTGTCTATGAACTGATTCATCACTCTGTTCTCCTCCCCACTGAGAGCTGGTGTGTGGGGAGTGTACTGGTGCGCTCTGGCTGCTGTCACTTCATCCAGATGGGTTGTGCGCATTGGTAGTGGTGGAGGGGATCCCCATTACCTGTTCAGCGCTCTGAGTGGAGAGTCCAGAAAGGCACAACATAAGCGTAAGGATTTACAGGAATTAAACAAGCCATCAGAGCCTCACAGACAGGCAGGAGGGTCCTGCAGGGGGCAGGAGCATCACTGCGAGTGTTTTTGTTTTTACAAGGCTGATCACCAGAGTGCTTCTCCCCCCCTTGGCAGGAGTCGGCACTGGCCCACGTGGAGCTCCCCGCCACAGTGGAGACGGTGGAGGGAGCCATCAAGAAGCACAAGGATTTCATCACCACCATGGAGCTGAACCTGCAACGGATTAAAGCCGTGATCGAGGCTGGGGAGAGCCTGATCAGCCAGGGCAACATCTATTCCGAGCGCATCAGCGAGAGGATCGAGACCATCGCCAACAGGTGAGCGCGCATGCTGGATGCTTAGAGTGATGAGGGAATGCCTAAAATAATTTCCTGCCAATTTGCATCACCTTAAAATGAGACTGTGAAGTCAGGTTTTAATTCTGACTTGAGCTACTTCATTATTGTACAGCTCCAGTCCTGAAGAGTCTGTAGGTTTTCACTTTACCAAAACTCTTATTACTGGCTATTATTACTCTGATTACGGGCTTAACTGAGCCCCAGATGAACCTATTTAACATCTTAGGTGCTTGTAACAAAGAAACCAGCAAGTCCTGAAGGACTGCCCTACTTGTAGACTGGAGCTGCACACCCTGAGGAACCTTAATTTTAAATCCCAACAGATCTAAACTTGCCTTTTCCCTTTATGTTAATTCAACTGTGGTGAGTTTTGTTTTGACTATTGTTTTTTTTGGTTTTCTTGCCAGTTGTGTACAGTTTTGGTCACTGTGTTATAGATAAAAAATTACTGCTCTGGAATCAGTCCAGAGAAGAGCAACCAGGCACTTCCCTGGGCTTTAGGGAATGTCCTACACTGACAGGTTGAAAGAACTGAGCACTTCTAGTCTTAAACACAGTAGACTATGAATCGACCCAACCCAGCAGACTTCTTCAGAGTGGACAGTGTAGCACTGATCTGATGTCACAAGTGGAAACTATAGGGATGTGCATCTCAAATCAAGAACAGGAAGAACTTCTACCCAGCCATGTTGTTGAAGCCAATACCCTGGTTTCCTTCATTAAGCGCCTGGATAAGATACTTGCATCAGTTAGCTACTAACTTCCAAAGGGGCCAGCTGGGCCAAACAGCCTCCTCTGTTTTGTAACCTCTTATACTCTTATGTTCTCACTGATGCCTCCCATCTTATTGTCCTTTCCCTGTCCTAACTTTCCTGTTATCATGATGACCAATATAACCTTTTTGTTTTGGTTACAAAATCTGTCCCCTTTAGGGAACTGATTATAATTCACGAGACAAGGCAAAAACAAGAAGAAAAAAATCTTACAAAAGCCTACACCCATCTTAAGGAAAGATCTGGTACACCTGTGCCCTGTGCTATGGTCAGGTAGCTGCACTCTGGGTTTTAATTTTAACATCTGTTAGCAGGATGTTCAGTAGGTGTACCCTTGAATGCACATCCAATAAAATGGATTATCAACACTGTCAACACTGCATTTGTGATAAGCATCCATTCAAATTAGGTTACAAAAAAATTAGTAAACCAAATGCAGATCCAAAAGACCACGTGGTGCCCCTGAGATCGACACAGGACTGCAAGCTTAAGCCTTGCGCGTGAAATTGAAACTGATTGGAAGGTCGCTGAAGCTTAAAGCCCTCCTCCGGGTGAATTCCCCCTGTATGTGATTGACTACATATTCTTCCCTTCCCTTTCTAAATCGGGGGCAATCTTTGCATCTGCAATTAAAGGGAGTCGGAAAATGGCTCATCAGTGAGAGTCATACCTCTCCCTGGGGTGGAAACAAAAGACACAGATGCTCGAGAGCCTCCCAGTAATGAGGCTAGCGAGAGGCCATGGTGAGCAGACATGGATGACTTGAGCTGGCCGTGGTAGCTCAGTGGGTTAGTGCTGCCTGCCAGGGCCAACTGGTCGCTAGGCCCCCAGTCATCTGCATTTTAGGTTCTAGATCTCTGCCTCTAGAACCTCAGCATAGTGGTCACATGGGAAGATCCCTTTCGATTACTTGATTACATGTTATTTATGTTATGTTATTACATGTTACTATTATTGCTATTGTGTAACTGTCTTATTGTGTAACTGTCTATTGTCTCATCTTCTGTCCTATTTATATACTGCACCTGAGTGACTAATGAGAAACACTTTTCATTATACTATGCACCTGTGTAAGTTTAATGACAATAAAGTTGAATTGAAAAGTTGAATTGTCGCTGCTGGTTAGTTTGTGACCAAATGGCAGCTGTTGCCCTTCCTGTTGATCTTGCATCCCTGCATGAGTGCACCAGAGAAGCAGCAACCTGTGCATTAGAATTAAATCAAACCTAGTAATATCGAGGCTTTGCAATTGACCAATTACAACAAACCTGGAATACCTTGCTGAATCCTGGTTGGTGCAGTACAAACTGGACCTTACTGCTCTTCTTTTATGCTACTGTTATCCACACCATCTTGACCTGATGCGATCTTAAGCCGCTTTGGATAAAAAGTGCCTGCCTAATGAATGAAAACATAAAGAGGAGTTTCATTTCTGTCCCTGATTGTGCTTTGTAGATCCCTGGGGGAAACTAGCTGGCTGATCTGACCACGTTGTTTTTTTTTCTTCTCCACACAGGAGCACACAGAACAGGGAACAAGCCCAGGAGTGGCTGCACAGGCTCAACGACCAGTGGGAGCTGCAGAGGTTCCTGCAGGACTGCCATGAGGTAAACTTAGAGTGGCCGACGGCCTCAGGCCGAGCGCTTTGGTTCACACCAGTGCTCACCAGCAGCAGTCGGAGGGCACTGGCCGCCTCTGCTTGAAATGAGAACAAGTAGACAATGCTGGAGGAGACTGCATCAATGTGGAGGGAGACTGTGGCCCAATTCTCCCTCTTGTTGGTTTAGAAAGCTTTCTGTGAGCTCTCTGCTCTTTGCAGGAAGGTAATATAGAGCACATGGAAGGCACTTCAAACCCCATCAGGAGCACAGCTAGGGAGTGTGCATGCTTATTTGCACGCAGCTTTTCTTTTTGTGGCGAATGCTGAAACAGAATGGGTGGGGGTGGGGGAATGATTCTGTTCTTTGAAAGCCAGTTCTGTTACTGGTTGGATCTACGCCATGCACAATTAACCCTGCACCATGCACCCCAGAACTGCTCCGTATGGGATGCTAAATCTGGGTTGCAATGGGACACATTCTCACATTACAGCACTGTTTCAGTATGGGTCTTTCCAGAGGTGCAGGATAAGACATTGAGAGAGGCATTAAAATGTCAACAAATGACTATTGGAACCAGTAACATTTGTTGTGTTTTTAAGTGCACCTTGATGGATTATTTACAATCAAAGATTCTCAAATGCAATGAAAATAATGAAATGAAGTCTGGGGGGCTTTATCGGTTGCTTTTTCAGGTGCAAAAACACTCCGAACACCCCCCTCCCCCAACAGCTGTTCTCCCCCTTTACAGCAAACAAAGCCAAATTACACAGCTGTGAGAATGAGAAATTCCCAGCCCTTCAGGAATTACCCAATCGTTTATTAACACCCACTGTGGCTATTTCTAATGATTGGTGGCCATACTATATACTGGCCTCTAGTGGCAAGTCAGCTACAGCTGAAAACCTTTCTAAAGCTGGCATGCAACTGTCTTATTTCACTTCTGACCTGATCACAATCTCTGAGGTCCATGTTTACTTTTTCTTGAAATGGAGATGTGATATTTCGTAACAGATAGCCCTGTTGTGGCCCACATAGACCTGCAGTGGCAGGAAAGAAAGCATTTTTTTTAGCTATTCTGCAGACATGTGCAGCTTTACTTAACCTCTATAGATGGTGGTTAACTACTCTCGTACTGCCTGCTTAGTAGCTGGGCTTCTCGGTCCAGTGAGGATTCTGCTGAGCTCTCCACCACAACACAGGATAAAGGCATTTTAATCTTCTCAGTCTTGAGCACAGGAGGTTATACAGAGACTTGATACAAAGTTTCCTGAACCATGATTGAATTGATAAGGTCAACCCATTGAATGACTTTATGCGCAGCAGCCAAATAATAACATGAAGACACAGTGGGAGGTTGATGATAAAATATGGAATGGGAAAATTACAGGAATGGGAAGGAGAGGCGCTTACACCTGAGGGTGGTAGGTGTCTGGAACAAACAACCTAGACAAGCTGTTAAAACTGAAACCTTGGATCCTTCAAGAAACATCTGTCAGTACTTAGGTACTGACAATTAAACAAACAAGATGGATCTAACCATCTCTTATCCTTTGCAGCCTTCTTAGGATATTCCTTTTAAAAATCCTTTTCCATTCATTGACAGAGTAAATGATTGTCTGTGGTGGTGTCTTAGCGTAGTAAAAATTTCCATTTTGCCACCTTATGTTTTAATACACGTGACTTGACATTTTAATACATTTTGATTGTCAACACCAGCTGTCAATCAATCACACCTGGTTTGAATCGTTTTTCTGACGCACAGCCATGCCTTTATTAAACTTGACCTTGGGAGAGTGCTATTGCACGTGTATAAAAAACATAAATGAAGAGAGCAGACAGCAGCAGTTACTCATTAAAGATTTTGAAACTCCTTGTCCAAACCAGACACAAATGTCTTTCAAAATGTAAATATCTCAAGGCCTGCTTGACTGCTTTTCAATTTCATGTTTTAATGGACCTGCAGCCACAGTTGATTTCATAAAATGTAGTGAGACAGAGACCTTTTTACAAAACAATTCAGTAAGGAAACTTTTAAACATGTTATCGAAGCCACACTCGGTTTCATGGCATTCCCAGTTAAATTATTTGCCCGAGTTCAAACTCTCCTGAAATCTGTGCCGAATGGGAGAGAGAGAGAGGAGACACAATGGGGAGATGCTTAGTAGTGCTGTTAAAGATAGAGCTAAAAAAAATAGGTCAAGGTCCCTTTAAATGAAAAATGCTCTAATTCAGTCAGCAAACTGTGAACCATGTGCTCCTTCTCCTCTCATCTTATCTCATTCAGCTGTTTCCCAGTGCTTTTTTTTTTGCTTCGCTCACAGTGCAGTAATTTCAAGTGCAGTGAATTGTCCCTGGTGACGCCCATGAACGACGTAGATTCGCTCGCTCTCAGTCTCTATCGCGCTCTCTCTCTCTCTCGCTCGCTCGCTTGCTCGCCCGCTCACTCTGCTCAGGCACTGCAGTGGGAAACTAGGGCTCATTGGATGCTGAAGAGCCTGGCAGCAGCAGCACTAGAAAGCAGGACTGCAGCAAGCGACGACACAGCATGAGAGAGGGGGAGAGAGAGAGGGAGAGGGAAGGGGAGAAACTGATACAGATTTATCGCAATTCCGAGCATCCAAGCGTCTCTTAACCTGATCTGGAAGAAAACTGGATTCTGAGGAAGAAAGGGGAGGCTGTGCTTAGCCCTCCTGATCCTCGACCTCCTGGTTCATCTACCCCAGCCTGCAACACCCTCCTTCTCTGCCCTTTCTAACCCAGCACTGCCACAACAACTCCCAGCATCAGCACTGCTTTGAAGCACCCTGGACACCTCAGGTTTTTCCCAAATCAAAGCCGGTCCCCAGTCTTGGGGTGACAGCACAGGACAAGATCATCTCTCATCCCATACTGTGTGCTGAGCCATTTTGCTTGCCCTTTTCTTCCCCTTCCTTTCTGACACATCTCGTTGTGGATTAATTTGGGCTTCGCAAACACAAAGGATCTGGGTGTCTACGCGACGCTCAGGAAACCCGTTCAGCAGCTCGATTTGATCTTCTGCTTCTGTTTTCTTGGATTTTCATTTCTCCGAGCTGGGATTCCCTCAGATGGCCTTGTTGGCACCAGCACACCGGCACTGCAGGTGCAGTGATGAAGGCAGGCGAGGATGAGGGGGTTCGGGTTATAACAGGCTTTGTTGTGTGTTGTTTTTTTGTTGAGTTTGTGCCCGGAGCTACAGAAGACAGTGATGATCTACCTTTCTCTGAAAATGGAAGGAGGGGAGGAGAAAAGTTAAGTGGGCTTTTGGAGGACTGGGGGAGATTGAAGAGAGAATAAGGAGGCACAGAAGAGAGTGTGCCCCCCAAGACAAACATAACTGCAGGAAAAGAGATTTGGGGGACAGTTTTGATTTATTATTTTGCAGTTTTGTAGCACCTGGTTTGCAAAAGCCATAGCTATTTCACTCGCAAGAGGAGATGCAGAAGGCCACCCCCTCAATTCCTCTCGCTCCATTTCTGGGGCGCCCCACCTGAGAATGTCCCAGGACTGCAAGCTCCTGACCCCTGTCTTTGTATCCCCTAGCTGGACGATTGGGTGGCTGAGAAGATGCTGATGGCCCGCGACACATCTCGGGATGAGGCGCAGAAGTTGCACAAGAAATGGCTGAAGCACCAGGCGTTCATGGCAGAACTGGCCCAAAATAAAGAGTGGCTGGAGAAGATTGAGAAGGTGAGCCCGGGACCCAGGGAGCTGAGGCCTGACCGCTCTGGGAAGGGGAGGGGGTGGGTGGGACATTGGCCATGGATGCCTGTGGTTATAAATTAACATTGAGAGCATGCCCTGCTTTTATTCCTACAAATGCTCACGATTGCTCAGCACCTGTAGCCTTTTTGTTGAGATATCTATATTCATTTGTTTGTTTTAACTGGAGTTTGATTACAAACGGGAGCCGATCCTTTTTTTTACATGCTCTGTGGTCTAGAAATGCGATTTCTTTCTAGTGCTAACCTTGACGGTGGTGATGGATGGGTGTGAAATGGATAAATAAACATAGATGTATATAGAGGTCCTGGGCAGGCTGATTCAGTCTGCTGTTCTTTCATTCTGCTCATTGACTAGTTGTGTGAGAATGTATTGATGAGACCTGAAGCGGGAAGAATCTGTTTTCTGTTTTGCTGTAAGGTGTTGTCCCCCTTGAAATGAGAGAAATAGGAAATGTAAAGATAAAGAAAACGATAAAGCCAAAGGAAACGATTTTACAATTGGCTTTCTGGAGGTCCAGTCCTATTAAAACTGACAAACGTCTGATGACTAATGACATCAGTCCAGAGCAGGATTCTGTACCACAAAAAAAAACAGTTGGATAAGAAGCTGACCTCCTTGGCCCTTTAAGGTGCCCAATAAACTGGATTTTGCCATGTTAAATAAAAACAGAAACAACTTTTTATGTCAACAAAACTCCTCTCCAATACAATTAACATGGTGTTTATTACTTATCAGCAGTAAACATCATGCTGTAACAATTCCTGATCAGGAATGCTTTTTTGATGTTCAGTGGTGAGTCTGAATTTGCTACAGTTAAAAGCAATCATAGCCTCTTAAAATTTCTTAAAAGCTGTATCCTGCTTTATTCCTTGGTCCGATTCTCTTAAATTAAAGGATGCAGCAATCAATAACCGCTGTGTTACACTTGCATAGCAATTGGTGTAATGTTCGTAAACATAATCACAGTATCCTATAAACATGGCAAAATCATGTGAATATTACCGCAAAATACTAAGCAAATTCATTGTTACAACTTGCTTGCTTTTTGTAAAAAAGCAAGAGTTAAATCAAAACAAGAAAAATAAATAATAAAGTGTCTGGGTTTCAGAGTCACCCGGGCTTGAGCTAATTCAGTCAGGAGCGTTTTACTCATCTTGCAGGGGTGATTTCTACAGCTCTGCCGGGCTAATCCAGGCGGTGATTCTTTTTTCCACCAGCCTCTGATATGAACACAACCGAAAGCAAAACATCCCTTTACAATAAGTACAATATTTCCATTTTGTCTGTAAAAAACTGGAAAATAATCAAAATAAGGCAAATGAAATCACAGGACTTCATCCAGCAAAAGGCTAATATTCATGCCCTAAGGAGGGGACCTGGACACTAGTTCTCCTTCTGTACACCTTTTTCTTTTCTGTCGTCTAAGCCCACCTACATACTATAGATGACAGGGTCATCTCTTTCTACACCCCTAAGCTCTGCAATTCTATTTCCCTCTACCTTCCCTGAGCTCTATCAACCAAGACTCAAAACCTTCTACTTTAGAAGGGCTTTTATTTGACTGGTTCTGGGTCTGGCCCTTTGCTTTCCTACTGTACTCCATATCCTTACAGTAATAGTGTAATCCTGCTGTCTCCTCTACTTGTGTGCTTTTTTCTTGCCACAAAGCACTTTGAGAAGCGACTTTTAAAGGCGCTGTAGACAAATAAAAGTTTATTATTATTTATGATTTTGGAGGCTCGCTAATCTTAATGTAGTGGTGCCCTTGGTCTATTTATTTTAAACCACAGAAGTGTGCAAGTATTTAAAACGCAGCCCTTACCATAAGATGGTGTTTGACCTGCACTGGATGGCCAGCCTCAAGTCCTTCAGGGTGTGCTGGCCAATCACTTTATTAAGGGTTTGGATTGAATTCTGTGTGTGGAGCTGGGTCGTTTCTACTCAGATGGGGATCTCCCAGGTTTAAACACTCATCTTTTTTTATTGTACCACCTACATGGAAAAAAGGTTTTTACAGTCTGCCCCCAGTCTAATTAAATTTATTAGGGTGCCAAAAGTAAGCACCAAATCAGTTCTTACTGGACTGTCTCATACGGTTAGGCTCTAAGGATGATCTTTAGTAATACAAAATATGTTTTCCAAGAAGGGTAAAGTCTCTGTCAGGATACTTTGTAAAAGTATCATCTTAACCTTTTGTGCCTCAGAATGTTCAGTTTAATGTATTTTTAGCAAATCATAGTTTTAATATTACAAACTGCCTGATTTATAGTTTCCAGAATCTGTTTTTCAGGAACGTTTCGATTATTGCCAACAGGTGATGAGTCTTACATTGATTATCTCCAAAAGTCCTCATGAAACCTCAAGTAAACAGGCTTTATTCGCATGCAGCTCACTAAAAGCCAAAGCACTGTAGGCTTGTTTCTTTCTAAAATAGTCTGGAAGAACTTGCGGAAGGTTTCCTTTGGAATGACGTACTGTAGCTTGGCTCATTTGGCCCATAGAGGAGCATCTCACCGGCTGGGCTGGGGAGGTGTTTTATATTCCACACTCAAAGCCTCGAAGCTTCTCCATTTTTTTCATTTTGCTTTAAACTGCAATTGTGTGAAGGTGTGGAGATGGCGTGAATGGGGCACGGCATGGTAAAAATCAGTATCAAAGATTTAATACTTTTAAAGAGTATTAAAGTATGCATGTTTCAATCTGGATACTCTGACAAATTGTGAAGTATGAAGGACAAGCAGTGGTCAACCAGAGAATTGTTTTTCACAATGCCTCATCACTTACTGAGCCACTCTACTGCAAAATGGCTGTTAACCATACACTTGCGCAGTATTGTTAACACTGTGTGGGAGTAGGGTCTTCTTGTTTAACGCCAGTGCAGTTTTATTAATAATTTGGTGTGGGAGTAGGGTCTTCTTGTTTAATGCCAGTGGACATCTCTTCAGAAGTCAGTCTCTTGCTAATGATTGTTCATGTTATCAGCAAATGACGTAGTTCACCAGAAGTGCCACATTGGGTCTTACTGTATATGTTTCAGTTCTGTATGAAAATATTGATGATCCCACCGTTCTGTTTTGATAACATCTTCAGTCACAGTACTTGATTGAGGTTGATTGCTTTTAATGTCTGGCTGTGATTTGCTGAGACAAAAGTTACATTCTCCTTTAGATCTGGGGATCTCACTTGAGGGACCTTTTTGATACAACCCGTACAACCTCAGGGTTTGCTTGTAACGTTTAGTCAGTGGTGGTGACTCAAACAGAGCTGAACAGTTTTGCAAAGGACTTTGGGAATTGTTTTTCAGGAAATATTTAGATCATTGCCAACAGGTGATGATAAATCTAATATTGATTATCTTCAAAAGTCCTCATTAAACCTCAAGTAAACAAGTTTTATTCTTATGCAACTCACTAAAAGCCAAAGCACTGTAGGCTTGTTTCTTTCTAAAATAGTCTGGAAGAACTTACTTCTTACTTACTGGAACAAGGCAGCTAAGCCCATCTTGCCCATAGGGGAGCATCTCACCCACTGGGCAAACAGCTGCTTGGGAAGAGATGTTTCTGACCCAAAAGCAATAGAGCACAACAAAAACACAACACAAAAGCAATAGAAACACAAACCTTAATGTAGACTTGAAATGTTTAGAAATGTTTTACTTCTATGCCTCCATACTGCTGAAAAGAAAGGCAAGGTTTGATGTCAGTGGAATTGAGTTTTATTCCCACAGGCCTGCGGTGACTTTTTGACACCTCTGCTCTGAGATGATTAAATGGTTTAATGCCCGATAAAAGCAACAAATTTAACACTCTTCTCTCCAAGTCTTCAAATGCTTATATAGGCACAGAGCCCTGTCACAATAAAATAAAACCAGAAAAGAATTGGCCATTTCATTTATTTTGCGACATCTGTGATTTTGCTATTGGCTTTCAGCGTCTGAGTCAGGTCTTGCATAATGCAACAGACTGAACTACCCGGTGCCATTGTGTCCGGACTAATATTTTTTTTTAACTAAGAATGGGCCACTTAAAGAGATCAGAAAAATAACAGGGAGATTAAGTTGCAAGGAAAACCAAGGGTACCAGACCTTCTCCAGGGAAGACACCCCTGTTCCATCTTCTGTCTTCTAAAAGGCAGACCCCTGCTTGCTCAGGGAGCAGTTCCGGTAGTGTACTAGGGTGTTTGTACCTTGTATTAATATTTCGGACTGCCACGAATTGTCCAGGCTGACCTTGTTCGAAGTCCCGCAAACAGCTGACAGTTCAAATTCTCCTGAAGTGTAGCATAGCCTGAAGCCCTGCGGAACAGTGCCTGTGCATGCATGTCCTTAGAATTCTGGATTTCTTTTCCTAAGCGGAATGACCTACAGTATGCCAACTGAAGCTTAATCCACCCGTCTCAGAACGCAAAGTGGGACAGAGGCCACATGACTGCTCACCACCCTGGGGTGGGATGTCTGTCCTCCAAAAGGCCTCTCACAAAAGGGGCCAGCTCACAACAGCCAGTCGAACCTAGCCAGTGTGTCCTTGGAAGATGGCAGAAAACTGGAATGGCTGACAAAAAAACAACCCCAAGCAGTTCTCAAGAGAACTCCACACAGACAGATGCCAAAGGCCAGAATTCCAGGATCACAGAAGTATGGGGCAATTTTCTTAAGTGCCTTTGCTTTTTAAGAACTGTCATATTCACACACAGTCATATGTATTAGCACAGATGTAAGGTTTTTTTTCCCAAAAATAGATATTACATATAGAATACCTTTTTCACAGTAGCATGATCAGCAATGACTTCCAAGAGGCATACTTTCCTCCTGATGAAGGCCTGAAGGTACTTCAGTGATCTGAATACTTGTGCTTTAAAGAGATTCTGTGGTTGACATGGCCATCTGAGTTAAGACTTGCTCATCACATCACCTTACTGTATATCCTGTACTGTGCTGTCTGACCAACTGCATCAAGAAGCTTTCAGTGAGTCCTTGACATCTTAAGCTCGAAAGGCTCAGAAAGAAAGTCATTATTATAAACCGGTTTATTTCCTCCTTTAGGTTAAAGCAGGTTTTACCAGTGAACCTTGTTAAAAAACTGCGTAAACCCTTTCAGGCTACAATGACAAAATAATTTGCCGTCTATGTTTATTCACACGCAAGGACACGGCTTTTGCTCCAATGATTGCTCTGCACTCCCTTGAAGTTCTATTCTGTTACAGAATTGTAAAAAAATAACACTGCCGGAGGGCAACTGTGAGATTTCTTATTCACACTCTGTGCTGTTTTTTCCCATTTTTCAAGCTATTGCAAAGGTTACCAGTTTCTTAAAAGACGAGCATGGCTGGCGTTTGAACACGCAGCTGGCTCTGTCCTTGACACCTCGGCGTGCTGTATCTCACCCAGGGGCGGCTCCACTGAGGTTTATATTTGTGAAAGCGTTAAGACCCAGCACAGATTTTAGGTTGGGCGATCGGTGAGGTGTTCAGTAGCCTTGCGACGTTTGTTATGTTTCATCCTGCTGCATATTGTCACCGTCCTGGAAAAGCAACTGTGGGTCCTGCGCCTCTTTTTGGTGCAATCTTTTTGTCACCCGCGAGAACAAGAATAACAACAAAAAAAAGGACCCCAGCTTTTTGCAGCATGATCTCCTAATTCTGCTGGCTCTGCAGTCTCACGGAGCAGCAGCAGCAGCAGCAGCACAGCTGAGACAGGAAACCTGGAGCTGGGGTGGAAAGAATGCAGCTCGCTCATTATATAAGCAGTGGATCGAGTTCCACGATCACCTCTGTGCGCATTCGGTGAAATTTTTTTCTGATGAGCAAAACACACTCTACTGTGATGGGTGCAACGAATAGATTGGGAATGAAAGAGGTCAGTCTTGCATGAACTCCAGTTTTCATAAGACAGATGTCACAACATTATTGCACACTGCAAGATACCATTCATGCACAAGGAATGGTAACATGCCATCCTCGTGTCAGCACTGTTGATTACCTGGTAAGAAGATGGTTTGATTTGAGACACACACCTTTAACCCCCATTTTAAACTTGAAAACCCCACGGAGCAAAAGCATTAAAAGGCGCAATGATGAGAGTTATGATTAAACCTTCACTCCTGCCGACACAAACGGCTTAATTAATTAAAACGATAGGTTGCACATTAAATGATGCCGCCCACGTAAGAGTGCAACGGTACTAAGCAGTGGGGAACATTTAGAAAAAGAAGGACATTTGTTAGATGGAAAAATTGGAATGTGTAGGTGAAAAAATATTCTAAAGTGGTTATCACAAGTGTGGACATATTCAAATTATGTTAATCAAACATGGATAAAGATATCACCAGGAAACACAAGTGACTGGATAATCAGTTTTCCCCCAGTAAATCTTTTCCCTAACTGACTTGACTTGAATATTTTTTTAACAACTCATACCAGTGAAGACTATCATCTCCTGTATTTATGTGCATGTGTGGGGTTAGAAATATTAAAAATATCTGAGATAATAATAACTGATAAATATCTGAGGTTTTTGTAACTATGTTCTATTAGGGAACTCATTTGTTCCTTTAATGTGACTAAATAATATTTTCTGCATGTACTGCAAGCATTTTTTTGTATGTGTTTAAGAAGCAGGACAGTATAAAGCAGAAACTCTACTGATAAACATTCAGACCAATCTTAGCAGGCTTCATCTACCAAGATATTAATCGCAAAAACATATTTGGCATTGCGACATTTGCTCAAAAATATTTCTCTTCTTTGTAATCCTCCACAGGTTCTATGCATCTTAACAAAATATCGTAAACGTAGCCCCTTGCCTCCTGATCACTATGTTCCACACAAAGATGACAAGCTAGGACATAACAGCTGTTTAAAGGCTGAGAAGTGACTCCACGTGCTGCCCATGGTCTGAATTACACAAATACTGACATGATGTGCTAGTGGTCACTTTATTTATGTTTGCTGTAGACCATCCGTAGGCCTTCAATCTTGGAATTGGCTGAGAAAAGCCTGTCATAAATAATATCCCGTCTTCCACCCAGTGTCCACGCGTTGTGGCATGAATTCTATTTCAAGAGCTTGGCATGCTGCCACAGGACTCTTGAACAGAAAAGGAGAAGTAAAAGCTTTCTTAAATGTTTCAAAGATTTTTCTTATTCAGACTGTTTGTTGATTGTCGAAATTAAACAAATCCACCATGATTATTTGGCCGGCATCCTTCTCTTGACCACAGATAATAAGCCATTAGAAATGCAGGCTCTCCAGCCGGCAAGGTTTGCCTGTGATGAGGCTCCTTGCAAACTTCAGCAGATGAAGGCAAAATGCCCGATGCTTTTTTTATGGAATGCCTGAAAACTCTGTCCGGCTATCAGCAAGCTAAATCAAACATTCAGCTTTTCTACAATCAATTTCAAGCGCACAGTTTCAGTCATGGCCAGCCCGATGTGGCATCAGATGAAAATGGGTTTCAAAGATGGGTCAGATGATATTCAAGTTTCTCCTTCCACCCTGTCTATGTTCCACCAGGAGGGCCAGCAGCTGATCCAGGAGAAGCCGGAGTTGGGCGCCATCGTACGCCGGAAGCTGGAGGAGATCAGGGAGTGCTGGCTGGAACTGGAGAGCACCACACAGGCCAAAGCCCGACAGCTCTTTGAAGCCAACAAGGCCGAGTTGCTGGTGAAGAGCTACAGCGACTTGGACCAGCAGCTCTCACAGCTGGAGGGCCAACTCACCCACCTGGATCAGGGCAGGGACCTGACCAGCGTCAACAAACAGCTGAAGAGGCTCCAGGTCTCTCCTCCTTTCCCACCCCCTCATTATCACATCATTTTCTTAAATAAACCGTTCTACGTTTGGGCAGCACACAGATAACGCACTAGTTGGAAAAACACAGCGCAGAAAATTTTATTTTCTTGGAAAAGTCCAATCTAAGTCCACTATGAAAAAACAGTAATGGGGCAGTAATGAAGGCCGACATAGATGTGCATTAAATTTGATACCTGTGCATGTAGTCTGCTGGGTGGATACGTGGTCACGATCCTCAGTGATCAGGATCATTAAAAATGAAAAACATCACGCAGTGATCGCCCCCTCACACATACAATATTGAATTTTGTCTTGAAAAATACCAGCTCATGTCATAGCATGAGCAGCTCTCAGATACAGGGCTTGAAACAGGAGCACCAAACAATGCACTTGCCAGCACAGCAGTGTCTACCAGCTCAGCCCTGTGCATCACGAAGAGCCTGAAGCAGACGCCCTTCGTGGATGACCAATTTTTAGATTGGTGTCAGCATTGTAGCAAACATGGAGAAGTGCGCTGTCCTTGGAGGTGCTCTTTTTAGGGTGGCAGGCGTTCCTCACAGTTGCATGATGAGCCTTCCCGGAGAGAGACCTTTAGCTAGGGATGCGAGTAAGACCAGGGCTAACACAATCTTTCCTTGTGGTTTATAAAATGTTGTTTTTCCTAAAACCTTGCCTTCAAAAAATGTATGTAGCGAGAAGGAACTAGCTTTAACTTTTAAGCCGGTGTGCTCTGCTAAAGACTTGCACAAAAACCTTCTCCAGCACATCTAATAAAAAAACACGGCCAAAAATGACAAAACAATGAATGGGTGCCGAGTAACTATGGCACACAGGGTGAATCCTTTTAAGCATCACAGACTCTTTGCATTCTTTGTGAAAACAAAACAGAACGGATCCTTTACAAATACAAAGCCATCTCTTATTGTGTGCGGTTCCCAGAGGCTGTTATAGATGCCCTGATGCATGGTGATGTAAAGCATGCCAGTGAGCCTGCAGCAGAGCCAGGAAGAGGATTAGTGTTGGACGAGTGTCCTGAGCGGCGTGCACATCCACCGCATGTCTGTTTTGACCGACCCAGCGAGATCGGTCAAACACCTCTTTTGGTCAGGAATGGTCTAACCCCCAGTTTGCTTCCTCGGGACAGCGCCAGGGCCCGAACCCCGCGGTCCGCAAACAACCAGATCTTCATTTCATGCATTTTCATTCTCCTTTTTGACAGCATGCTGGTGCTTGAGCTGCTTTGAGTTCCTTTACAGCCTCGCATTGTGGTTTGTATCAGTGCCACCCAGCCACCTCCAGAAGGGGTACAGTAGTCTTTTCATTTCATGTCATTCGCTCTCCCGTGCTTTGTCTTTTTGGTCTTATTTTACAAAGGGGGAGCTTCTCCTTCCTCACTCACCCAAACACTCCTTCTCTCATCCTGCTCTCCTTTATTTTTGTTCCTTTCTTGCCCCGGGGATAAGTAATTGCCTCAATTACTGAGAGTGTCAGTCTTATTTCCTTTGAAATCCATATCGAAATGTCACGTGTTTGTCCAGACAGGCCAGTATTAATGTTCCTCACTGTTTAGCTGTGAAACACATTCGATATGGGATGAAAGGGAAATCCGGCTATGAAAAAGGAATAATGATCAGGTTTGCAAATACCTGCTTCATGTATTCTCTTGTGTGTATTTTTATGTGGTTTTCTTTCTGTCTGACCCCTCTGCATTTTGTTATTTTTGCACATCAGGTTGCCTTGAAAGCAAATGAATTTCTTCAAAAGAAATTCAACTGCACACAGATGCATCAGAGCAGATGGTGTTTGTGTCGACTCATATTAATGTTCAGCCTCAACAAATTGAGGCTTCCTCTCGCATATACACAGATAGCGTGTGGGCTTCATCGCCCCACTGTTTTGCCTCATAATTCCGATTTCCCTCTTTTTCCACACACATGAAGAACACCCACACCTTAAAAGTTTATTTTACTCTTCATAAAGAGCGGAACAGAAAGCTATTTTGGTCAGACACTCAGATACTTAAACTACAAGTCATCAAATATGCCAGATGGCCATTCAAGCTTCCTCTCAATCCTAAATCTTTTTATGTTCTTTAAGTTTCTAGAGCTTTTCATATCTCCATGCCTATTTCACAGGAACAGTTATACAAAGAAAGGTTATGCGTGACGAATGTGGAATGCAACGCCTCACACGTGCCTGGCTGTCTCTCTCTCTCTCGGTTTCTCTCCTGCATTCTGCCTCTGTGCTCTCCCAGAGCATGGAGAACCACATGGAGGAGTGGTACAAGGAGGTGGGCGAGCTGCAGGTGCAGGCCGCTTCCATCCCCCAACAGGGGGCAGTGAAGGAAAACGTGGCTGACAAGCAGAACGTGGTGGAGACCCGGATCGTGCGCCTCATCGAGCCGCTGAAAGAGAGGAGGCGCATCCTGCTGGCCTCCAAGGAAGTGCATCAGGTCAGCCGGGACCTGGAGGATGAAATAGTGAGTCGCTTTGATTCCGTTCCTGTCCCCTCAACGCCACCCCGCCCTTCGCTGCTGACTTTGGGATGAGCTTGCTTTGAATTTTACACTCCCAGGAGACGCCAGACGTCAGCAGTGACATCATGACCACGAGGCATTTGTGTGGAAAAGCATATCAGAAAGCTTAAAGAGCTTCACCGATTGTCTTTCTTTTGTGCTTTTACAGATTTGGGTTCAGGAGAGGCTGCCAATGGCCACTTCCAAAGAGCATGGAAACAGCCTTCAAGCAGTGCAACAGCTCATGAAGAAAAACCAGGCAAGAGCCACCCTACCCTCCTCCTTCTATATTTTGACAGCTTTGTTCCAACATTGTCACCTAATTTCGTCAGATCTCAGAAACCAGAGAAGGTTAGGTTTGTTTAACATCTCCTTCAAAATACAGGGAAGCTGTTCTTTGAATGAGATGTTAAACCAAGGTATTGACTACTTGGTCAATAAAGCCCCCAGGGGGCTGTTTGAAAGAGAAGGGATCTTAACTACAGTGTCCAGGCTAAACTCCACTTTGGACATGGGTAATCTGGCCTCTACAACAGCCCCCTGTGTCACCCAGCCACTATAATCCAACTGGTGAAGTTATTTCTTCCTCTTCCACATGACCTTCTATGCAGTGGGGCTACTGGTGCGAAATGACAGCACATACGTCACTAGCAGGGGTTCTGCTCTTCAGGTGCAGATAAAGTGGATTCCCATGTGTGTGTAAAGCTCTTTGGGTTCCATTGGGTTGAAAAAGAGTTGTTATGAGGGCACACTTTCTGAAACACAAATGCCAGCATTATGACCCAAAGCCAGCTTCCACAGCAAAGATGTTCCTTCCTATCGTTGCTTGACCAGAGGAGCTTTTCAAAGCTTCTTCCTGTGCTGAAAATGTTTGCTTACAATTTTCCAGCAGCCACCCCTGACTGCCGCAGTTTGAAGATACAATTCTAGCACGAGACAACTTGGTTGTGTGGGAATTATTTCAGTGCGGATCTTTCATTGTATTTTATTTGGAAGTGGGAGAAGAGAAGAAACTCTGTTGTAAAGCAGTTTCTTGTACAAGAGCCCAGCTGGGCTTCCCTCCAAGCCAGTATTGGTGACAGTCGATAAGGTCACCTCCAGCCTCAGACATATCAGTCTCCAGAAAGTGTAGGAACTGCATTCCTGGTGGGTAAGGCTGGCCTCCTTTATGGATTTCTATATGATTCTATATCAGAGTCTGCAGCGTGAGCTCCAGGGCCATCGGGCACGAATAGAGGACGTGCTGGAGAGGGCGGGGCTCATCGCTTCCATCCGCAGCCCGGAAGCCGACTGCGTGCGGGCCAGCCTGGAGCACCTGCGGATGGTGTGGGACGCCCTGCGCATGGAGACGGAGAGGCGTCAGCTGACCCTGGACGCCATGTACCAGGCGCAACAGTACTACTTTGACGTAACCGAGGTGGAGGCCTGGCTGAGCGAACAGGAGCTCCACATGATGAACGAGGAGAAAGGCAAGGTAAGAAGTGGACTGGAGCACTTCGTGTTGGAATCTTGGTGCATTTGCATCGAGACGGATCAGGAAGCCCATGCCTTCATTTCCCACGGCCTTGTGCCAATGTGGCTGGTCAATGCTGCTATCCGTGTTTCCCTTCAGAAACGTACATAACTTACATAACAGTATGTGGCAAGTTTAAAGAAGCTGTTAAGGGAGAAACTCGAAAGAACAGTGAATGCAGAGCGTTCCTGTAGAAAGTTCCTGGAAGGTCAAGAGGGCTTCTGAGAAACCCACGGAGCTTTCAAACCAGTAGAGGATGCTGGAAAATGGCAAGAAAATGGTTTCAGTGATTCTTTTTTCAGGAAAAGCTTTTCATTCACCTCACCAGCAACAACACTCAAGCGTTCAAACCTTCACCCATTTAGAGGTTGGCATAGTTGGTTTCAGCGTGTTTATTTTTTTTAATCCCAGGATGAACCCAGCACCCTCCAGCTGCTCAAAAAGCACCTTGTTGTGGAACAGACCATCGAGGATTATGCCGAGACCATAGGCCTCCTCTCTCAGCAGTGTAGGCAGCTGCTGGAACTGGGGCATCCAGACAGGTAAGCCCATCCTCCATCATTGCAGACCCCTGGGAAGGCCATAAGAAAGGTGTTTTGACTTTAAGTCCCAGCAGTAGTCTTGCAGTGACACATTAAAAATCCAGGAAGACATCATTCTCCAAAAAAATACATGAAATGGAGTTTATAACAAACGTTCGGGAGGGATAACAAGAACCAAGTTCAGTCAGACTTAGCTGTCAGTAATTTGTAATCACCCCTGACATCATTTCCTCCTCTGCATGAAAAGATCTTTTTGCATCCCACCTCCACCTCATCTTCACCTCTGCAGCTGCTCCTTGGTCACTTCTCACTCTGTCTGGGAGGACGAGTCTCCTTGTCCTGTGGCCAAGAGATTAGCCCTAAGGCAAGCAGGTTAAGTTAAATTTGGACTAAAACCCTCCATAATCCTTTCAGTATTTAATTAATGGGTGTTGTTATTCCTAGGAAAGCTTCATTTCTTCTGGTGAAGAGCTCCAGCAGTTCTACATTTCTTCTTTTCTTATAGAGGGGCCTTCAGCTGCAGAGCTTTCTTCAAATTTCTCCTGGGTCAGACATCTCCTTACAAAAGAGCTCACAAAAGTTTTCTTCACTATTAAAAACTAGTCCCAAACTCAAAACATGAGTACTCTGTGGGTGACAAGGCCTTCTCCTTTAATGCCACAAAGCTCTGGAACTCTATCTCCAATGATATCAGAAAATCACCTTCTCTAAACTCCTTCAAATCCAGACTCAGAACCTTCTTCTTTAGAAGAGCCTTTACTAACTGGTTCTGGTCTTTACCATTCAGCTCCAACTGTATTCAGTACCCCCATCTACTGTCTGCTCTCATTGCGCATATCTTGTGTATTTTGTTGTTGTTGTTATTCTGTAAAGTGCTCTGAGAAGCCACCTTTAAAGGTGCTAAGTTGATTATAAAACATTTCTGCATAAAACTGAGCAAATGTAGACAACCTCCATCTATTTTCTGATTCTTAAAAGACTAGATGGCTAGTTCTTTTCACAGCTCAGAGTAAAACCAGGGGAAGACGTGCGATTTTGCCAGTTGAGATGTGTTGAAGTCAACCCACTTAAAAGGCTTCCTCTCCTCCGCACTCTCGGGTCTCTCCGAGAAGCGAGCAGATCAGCAAGCGTCAGTCCCAGATCGACCGGCTGTACGTCTCGCTCAAAGACCTGGTGGAGGAGCGCAAGTCCAGGCTGGAGCAGCAGTACTGGCTGTACCAGCTGAACCGAGAGGTGGACGAGCTGGAGCAGTGGATCGCCGAACGGGAAGTGGTGGCCGGGTCCCCGGAGCTTGGGCAGGATTTTGAGCACGTCTCGGTGAGGAAGAGACCTGGGGCAGCAGTGGGGAAGGCAGCTGGGGGACATGGGAGTTTGCATGAACGATGGTGCAGCGTTGGGCAGTCCTTGGATTGGACCACTCTAGATTCTTTGCAACAGAGGGCCTGAAGACTAAGAATTGCTTACAATCCCTGGAAACATCAAAAGGCACACGTGCCTATAAAAGTTCACTTTTTTACAAAACTTTTGTTTTAATATCCCAAAATGTATATTTTATAAAAATTCACAGATACGTGTCATTTGCAAGGGTTGACCTGCCCTAGATCCAGAGAGTCAAAGGATTAGATCCTGTGTTAAATTTATTCAATCCCCTAACAAACTCAGTCAATGGGATAAATAAAATGGTTTATATTTGTTCCAGGTATTAAGAAACAGCTAAATCACGCAGATTTGAAGATCTCTAAAACATCTACAGCTTTATAGGAATCAAGGAAATTTGTAATCTCTTCACATTGTTTATTTCAAAGTGATGTTGCGCACAGCACTACAAGACATGAATATCTTTAGTCATAAATAGTGATGACTGGTAACGTATATGAAGGTTTCCTAATTTTCCTTAGATGTCAGAAGTAATCGAGGAGTTGCTTAGCTTGTAACACATTGAAAATTGAAAATTCTTCTTTACATAAAGTTTAGCAGGTGTCTGGAATTATTTTTGAATGATTGATTGTTGGAGCTGACAAACAAGAAATGTCAGGATACAAGGATCAGTTAGTTTCCAATCTACAAGTAGGATGATCCAAACGGCCTCATCACATTTGTAAATTGTTTGTGTGATACCTGAACAGGAACATAGAATGATGAAAATGTGGTTCGGCCGAGGACTGTATTCTATACAGTACTAATGCGCATTATGATCAAGCATGTGAAACAACAGCTGGAATGTAATTAACGTTACAGATGGTGCTCAGCTAAATAGCAGGCGTTATAAAAAGGAAGGTGATGGGAGCCATTTTTATTAATGAATGTATCATCACCTACTGGTCTGTAGGGACATTACTTCTCTCCGATTTAGTTATTTAATGGGGTTTTTGAAGGCCACCATGCATTCATCCAGAAATAAAGAGACCTCCTTAATAAAAGCACACACTGAATGCAACCTCAAATAAATGGTACCACTGGGGTTCTGGAGCAGAAGATCTATTATCAGTGCCCCGCTGTGCAGCTATAAACCACTCAACTGACAAAGGGCTCTGCTGACCTAGGAGAACCGTAAGGTTTTACTGTGGCAGTATCACACAGAAGCACTGAGCCACGACCCCCCATGAGACATCCCTGAGAGAGGGGTAAGAGAGATGGGGAGCAGTCTGAATAAAATCTTTTTTTTTCTTTTTATTTGAATGAAAATGAAGAACAAGTAGTGGAAGAGCGGATTAACATTCTGGCTTATTAACGAGGGTTCACTGATGCATGAAGCGATCTACTGGGAAACAGGCTGGCACTGGACAATGAAGGCAGCACCCCCCCCTGTATAGACACCTCCTAGACGGGTGTCGGGAGATTTAGAGAGGATTAACCAGATTTTGCATTTTAATTTTGAAGAAGCCATTTAGATTTAGTCTTTGGGTGAACTCTGAAGGCAAAAGCAGCCACTTGGTTTTAGGACTCATTGATACAAATTACGACAGATAGAGAGACCTCCCAGTTCCTGGCCCACTACTAGGGCCCATAATACATAAGCATATAATACACAAACACATCCAATCTAGAAGATGAGAGGCCGTTGATGGTCTTTGATGAAAACAAACATAAAATCTACTGCAGTCCCTCATTTGCTCACAGTAAAATACCAGACAAAAACTTAACATCTCATTATTGTTAACTTTGTGAATGCATGGTAAAAGCTCCAGTCCCCCTCTGCTCCCACTTTTCGCTTAGATCCTGCAGGAGAAGTTCACAGAGTTTGCCTCGGAGACGGGCAACCTGGGGCAGGAGCGCGTGACGGCCGTCAACCAGATGGTGGACGAGCTGATCGACTACGGCCACGCGGACGCGGCCACCATCGCCGAGTGGAAGGACGGCGTGAACGAGGCCTGGGCGGACCTCCTGGAGCTCATGGAGACGCGGGCACAGATGCTGGCTGCCTCACACCAGCTGCACAAGTTCTTTGCCGATTGCCGTGAGGTACACCGTGCCACCACCTTCTTCTTTAGTTTTGTTTCCGCTTTCAGAACTCTGCCGGAAGAACGGGCAGCCTTTTCACGCAGATAATGTAAGTGACAGCGTCGTCACAAAAGGGGACAGACACTAAAACAGCACAATTCCACTGTATATGGTGGAGCCCATTTTAATGTGGCCAGGCTCTATAAACCTCTATGTAGGCATATATAGGCCTTCGACCATACATTAGAATCAGCCCCATCTCAAAGGCAGTTCAACTGCAGTTGTCAACACTCGTGCTGTGAGACACTAAACGAAGACCGATCCTATTGAACTGTAGGTGCTGGCACAGATTGAGGACAAGCAGAAGAGGCTTCCTGAGGTGCGGGCACGACAGGGGGGCACTGCCAACACCAGCACCCTCCAGAGACTCATGCACAACTTTGAACATGACATCCAGCTGCTCGTCACTCAGGTGAGGACACAGAGGCAGCATTTAAGTCATCTCTGCCAGAGGTTTTTTATTCTTTTATCTAGGATGAACACTTAAATCATGTCCAATTCCTGTTTTTTTTAACCAAATTCCCAATCCAGACCAGTCCCACCCCTTGTATATATCAACATGATGACCTACACAGGAAAGTACCACTGTTTCACAAAGGAGTAGACTTGTGCTTGTTATCTGATCATGAAGGCGTCGGATCATTCTTGATCATGCTGGATCATTTCATTGAGCAGTGAATGAAACTTAACCCGGTCACGATTCAATGAAGCCGTAACTGGAAAGCCAGTTCTGTGGATTGAGAGAGAATGACAGAGGTGTGGCAGTCTAGTTATCAGTGACAACATTAGCTCAGCTCTTTGCGATCTGGGCTCTGTGAAAAACTCGGTCGTCGTTCTGGAGGCTGTGTATGTATTTTACCCCACGTATCTCTGCGTTGTCAGCCCCGGAGCTGTAAAAGCAAGCCCAGTTGATGCGCAGTCCTCACATGTTCTTGCCTGTGGAGCAGGTGAGACAGCTGCAGGAGAGCGCGGCGCAGCTCCGCACGGTATACGCTGGGGAGAAGGCCGAGGCCATCGCGGGGAAGGAGCAGGAAGTGATGCTGGCCTGGAAGGAGCTGCTGACCTCCTGCGAGGAATGCCGGGTGCAGATCACCACAGCGACGGACAAACTGCGCTTCTTCGGCATGGTGCGGGACTTGGTCACGTGGATGGATAGCATCATCTGCCAGATAGGGACCAAGGAGAAGCCAAGGTAGGCTAATCAAGGGGACCTATGGGCGGACTAGTATTTAAAAGCCGCAAAGCAAGAATCCAGCAGGATTTTGCGTTTGAACTTCTGTACATTCAATTGCTTTCATCAGCCACTAAAGCTAGGTCAATGCTTTTTATCAGCAGCTCAGAAAATGTATTTTTGCTCATATGTGAGCTAGAATTTAATATGTTGATTATGTAATATCAAATATTGACTCTTTACATAAGAATCTGGCCCAAAACCTTACATTGTAGTTCTTGGGAGACAGGTTTAGAATTCTGCGTGATTTTCATGGGAGATTTAGTGCTATAAAACCTTTTTCACCTGTACAATACAGTACAGATTTCCAAGTCATGCTCCTTATACCCTGCAAAGGTAACCCTGGACTGCCAGTGCATCTGCAGGTTTTGATGAACTAATTGAACTAATTGTTGGAGAACCTCAAATGCCTTTTCTGGTTCTTAACATGTCGCTAATGCTGTTAGAGACAGTCTTTGAGGACTAGAGCTGGGAAACCAGCTTCTCAGTAATCCCTGCATGAGGGCAGAGGGCGATGAAATGAGGAGGTGGATCTCTGGCCGTTTCAGGGATGTCTCCTCCGTGGAGGTGATGATGAACTACCACCAGAGCCTGAAGAGTGAGATCGAAGCGCGCAGCAGGAGCATGATGCAGTGCGTGGAAATGGGCAAGACGCTCCTGGCAGGCAGGAATCCGGCCGCAGAGGAGGTGATAGCCATCTTTCCCCTGCCGTTGACAACCGGTCTCCCCTAAATCCCACCACTTGCCCCTGGCGACACACAGTGCCATACACTGGGCATGCTGAAGCATGAATAGCAAACTGAAAAACAAACAGGGAAGGGAGCTGTAAGACGAGGGGTTAACAGTGCTCTTAAGAAAGATTAACTAGTGAACATGGTAATAAACCATTTGGCTATTTTTTAATTTTCCCTCAGCAATCGTGGACTTTACTCTACATAAAGGACTTTTTAATCATTTGAACGTAGACGTCACTTGAAAATAACTCCTTTACCAGGAGGACCCACTTATCTGGCAACAGCAGAGCGTTTTACTGAGGCACCTTGAGAGAAATTCCTTTTATCAAAGGCACAAGAATAACAATCCATGTGGGGGTTGAACCCATGATCCTACAACCCTAACCTCTACTCGACACTGCTGCCAGACATAAAATTCGATTTTTTTTTAAACAAAAACAAGTCATTCATACCCAGTAATCCTTTGCACCTTGCCTGAAAATCAAGGCCGCATGGAGGTATCTCACAGCTCTGACATCTAGGTGAGATTCAGGACAGGGACAATGTTTACATTCCCCCGGCATGTGTGTGGGTTTTCTCCAACTGCTGCTCCAGAAACATGCTGGAAGGTTAACTGGTTGCCACTCTAAATTGTCTATTGTGAGAGGAAGGAAGCTGGGCAGTAATCTAGCCTGTCAGGAGTGACTCAGATTCCCAGTACACATTCCTGCAATACAATCACTAAGAACAGGCTACTGGCTCTCTCTGTTTATATAAGATGTTCTAGTGACTAAGAAATAAGGTAGAGATCTGCAATTGAGTAGTTTTTGTATTGATATGGGACAGCTACTGTATATCGTGACCAGGCAAATCTGTAACCTGAGGCTAAGTGTCACCTCTGTCTTTTTCAGATCAAGGAAAAGTTGGATAAGCTCATCTCAAAGCAGAAGGAGCTCTCTGAGAAATGGGATAAGCACTGGGAAACGTTGCAGCACAGTGAGTACGCCCTCTTGCTCTTGGGTGGAATGTTTCAAAGGTTTGGACATTTTAGAAACAACTGATCTGTCACCCAAACAAGGCAGCGGGTACGACCTTTTGATACAACTGGCAGCAACGTCCCAAGGGTCACAGCGATTTTGTGTGTCAATGGTACAGCTAAAACCTCTAGCGTGCCTCTCCAGGCTTGACTTTTCCTGATTAGAATTTTATTGTGCTTGTCTTATTATCACGGTGTGCCGCAGGCTCACTTCTAGAAGACTGGAACCTTGATTTTTTTAATGCACAAAACCCTTTCTGAGGACGTGCGTGTTGCTCCGCAGTGCTGGAGGTGCACCAGTTTGCCCAGGAGGCCGTGGTGGCGGAGGCCTGGCTTACCGCCCAGGAGCCCTTCATCAGCAGCCAGGAGCTGGGCAGCAGCGTGGACGAGGTGGAGCAGCTCATCCGCCGGCACGAGGCCTTCCGGAAGGCCGCCGCCACCTGGGAGGAGCGCTTCAGCTCTCTACGCAGGCTCACCACGGTACGGGCTGTGAGACCCCTCTCCCGGGGGGCGCGTCTCTGTGGTTTCGCTTTAATTCAGCTTCTTCTTGCTCTGAATCTGTCACTTCAAAAGGTCCCACTTTGCTCTGTCCACTTTAATTGCATAATAAGATCTAAACGATGATCCTCGGTTGCATTGGCGTTGGCATCCATTATGAAGCACTCTCTAGTGGGGGCTGTGCTGCTCAAACACACACACTTGTGTTAGAGAAGATTTATTGGAGCTAGAGATTGGACTTCTTTATGTGCTGGAGCAGTAATCTGGAAAAGTCATACATTCACACAATCACCAGGGGTCACGATGCAGCTGTGCGAGTCAAAATCTTTGGATGATTTTCTGGGCCATTCAAAACAAGGATTACTGCATGCTGCTGATGTCCTTATTCTTTTCCTCAGGTAGAGAAGCTAAAAGCAGAACAGGGCAAGCTGCCTCCAACGCCTCTGTTGGGACGCAAGGTGTTCCTAGATCCCCAGGAAACCTCCCCTGCTCGGAGCGCTAGCTCATCGCTGTTGCGTCACACCATCTACGAGCAGATCGAGCCAAGACTCGAGCGGCCACCGGAAGCCACTTCCTCCGTGGCCCGGAGGCTGGGCTCCACTGTCGCTTCCTACACACCGGTCATGAATGGGGTGAAGTATGGGACCAGCCTAGACCACCGCAGCGAACCTAAGGTAGCCTACGTCCGGCAAGAGTTGAAGCCCGAGAGACTGCGGCCCAAAATCGACAACCTCCATGACGGGCTGAGGCCCGCGTCGGAGGTCCGGCCGCAGGAGAAAGACAGGGAGACGCCAGGTCCAGCTGAGGTGACCCACGAGCCTGTGCTGGAGATCACCGACGCATCTCAGGTGCCACATGGGGAACCTCGGGTAAGCCGCTCGGACCCCCAGGTGGACCACTACTACAAACGGGAGAGGGAGCGCAAGCTGGACCGGCAGACCTCCAGTGAACAGGAGATCCAGGCCAGGCGAGACGAGCTTCCGTTGGAGATCCGCAGGGAGCGGTACGAGAGGCGGCTGGAGAGGCAAACTTCCAGCGAGCAGGAGGGCCAGGCGCACCAGGAGCGCAGACGGGACAGGCACAGGCTAGAGAGGCAGGAATCCAGTGAGCAGGAAACGACTCGGGAACATTCGGACAAGCGTTCGGGAGGGTGAGTTGAGAACCGGCACTGCAGCGACAGCCCGACTAGCTCATCGCGTAAGAGGACTGTCTGCATCCATTACGAGGAGCGGTTCATTACGTAATGACTCCCAGATGGAGAGGGCTCTGCCATGTTCCAAAAGGCAGCTTCGATATAGAAATGACGGTTATAACAAAACACTTGGTTCATAATGGAGAACAGTGAAACGTTTGTTTGTGGCTTGGTAGCAGTCATGCAGAAGGCTCTTTATATCATGGCTATGAGATGAGAGAATAGTGGGAAAAGTGGCTAATATCACTGTTTAAATGCTCAAACAGAATGGCCATTTAACGGGATACACACAGACAGAGTACTGAAAGAAATGTCTCAAAATAGCTCAGTCCATCACGACTGCTTTTAGTGTGGGCTCTACTTAGGTGCAGCCAACATGAAACTAACTCTGTGCTTCTGCCGCAAAGATCTGCCTTAAGACTGCCCTAGACCCGTGTGTTGATGGAAATGAATCTGTGCTTGCAGGGAGAAACGATCCACACTGGCGGATATTGTGGAGCAGCTACAGGAGAGGGAGGCTGCTCAGGCCCAGGTGAGCCCATGAGGGTTTATTACAGTATTCACTCTCGGGACCTGTATTTCAGGCCTTTCAGTGTGAGCAGTCATCTTGGGCAGTCTGAAAAAATTATTTTGGCTATTTCTCCTCTTTTAAAAAGGTGTCTCTACGAACTCTCTCATAGCGAAAAAGCAGACTTTAATCAACTGATACTACAAATAAGGAAAATAAAGAAGAAAACCTCCACTAAAAAGATTAAAGCGTTTAGGATGAGAGTGTGTTTGGCCTTTTGTTTTCTGAAGCAAAAAGTTCAGACACTGGGCCTGAACTGGGAATACTTCCTTCAGACTCAGTTTCATTACGAAACCAGAAACGAGAAAACATGCAGAAGACTACAAGTGTAAAAACGTTTATACTGTACACCCGGCTGCGTTAACGCTAACATGACCACTGGGGTCTGTTCTTCCGAGCACAGGCCCGTGAAAGGGAAGGACCTCCACGTCTGCCCAATGGCCTACCTGAACGGGCAACCAGGCCGGACCGGCCCCGAGCTCGAGACCGCCCCAAACCCCGCAGGAGACCCCGGCCCAAGGACCCCAACGCACCCCCAGGAGAGGCCCGGAGGTCCCGCTCCGCCCCAGCACAGAGCGGCTCGGCGCCTGCCGTCCCCCAGCCTCCCTCCCACACTGCCCAGCACGAGGGCTTCCTCTTCCGCAAGCACGATGTGGAAAGCCAGAAGAAAAACTCCAACAGGTCTGGGGCGCGGGAAATCGCCACTGTGGCGAAAGGTTTGATCACTGGAGTGTCAGCAGCAAGAACAGCTGCTGCAATTTGCATTCAGCATTTTACAGCTAGCCGGCCACACTAACATATCCACTCTTGGAAATGATGAAGTGGTCTGAAGTCTCAACACCATGTTTGCCAGTATGAAGTCGTGCTTATTTTCCAGTGTGTAAAAAGGGCAGTATTTGCAGTAACGGATTACGGCTTCTTCTGTGACCGCAGGTCCTGGGTGAACCTGTTCTGCGTGTTGTCCAAGGGGGAGATCGGATTCTATAAGGACGCCAAGAACACCACGACACCTTACAACAGCGAGCCCTTGCTCAGTCTGAGCAGCTGCACCTGCGATGTCACCAACGGCTACAAGAAGAAGAAAAACGTGTTCAAACTCAAGTAAGGCACCAGACTCGCCCTAAACCTCACCCCAAACCTCACCCCTCTGCTTAAATAGCGCTAAACTGCAGACTTAAGAAAATGTTGCTTCAGGCAGCAGAGTTTTCTTGTGAATTTTGAGCAGAGAAGGCCCAAAGTCATTTTCTCTGAAAGCAGATATCAAGCAAAAAGCAAGCCATTCTTTTGTGGTTTTCTGCTTTTGATTGGTGACAAGTGATGAGAAACCTTCTTGATGCAAACATTCAAAAGAAATGAGTAGACGCTAGAAAAACACTATTTTCCCATTTTTAATTATACACAGCCTCAGGCCTTCATGAAAACCATATTAACATACATCTGTAAACTACAGTATGGCTTATTACCATCTTGTCAGTGTAGGCTGTGGAATTCAGGGAAACAAAAGCATTAGAATAGTTATTTGATATGGCCAGCAGCCATAAAACTAAGGCTGCTGCTGGAAGAGATGTTAGTGGGGCCAGCAGGGGGCGTTACCCTGCGGTCCATGTGGGTCCTAATGCCCCAGTATAGTGACAGGGACACTATAATGTAAACAGGCGCCGTCCTTCAGATGAGACGTAAAAAACCGAGGTCAATAAGAATCCCAGGGTGTTTCTCGAAAAGATTAGGGGTGTAACCCTGGTGTCCTAGCCAAATTTCCCATTGGCCGTTACCAATCATGGCCTCCTAATAATCCCCATCTATGAATTGGCTTCAGTACTCTGCTCTCCTCCCCACTGGTGAGCGTTCTGGCGCACTATGGCTGCCATCGCATCATCCAGGTGGGGCTCCACATTGGTGGTGGTGGAGGGGAGTCCCCATTACCTGTAAAGCGCTTTGAGTGGAGTGTCCAGAAAAGCGCTATATAAGCGTAAGCAATTAGTATTATTAATTAGAAATTATTTGCCTCAAGTAAAGGGCTTCACACAAGAATCAAGGAGAGAGCTTAATTTCCACTTTTATTTCCCCTTAGAACGAAAGATGGGAGTGAATATCTCTTCCGTGCTAAGGATGAGGTAAGATATTCATTTAAGACATTTCCTGTCCCGTGGTGTGACGCCCTGTGCATCGTTATTCCTGTTGTGCGGTCTTTACGAAGCTCCTAAATTTAATCCCGTCCTGGGCCATCCCAGCTTCTACATTCTGTGACAACCCTTTGCTTCTGTTCATCGGTAAAGTGAACTTCACTGCTACATGCAATTAACCAATTAAATATCGGTTAAGTGATTCAGATACTAACAGGGGTGAATCCCCGTATTGGCTGCTCCAGTTTATGGCAAGACGTCTTAGACAGGATTATAGGGACTGCTTTGTGTTTCTGTCCTGCAGGAGGACCTGAAAAACTGGACCACCAACATCACAAAGAGCATCGACGAGCACGAGGAGATCGCCAGATGGGGGCAGACCCAGCCTACTACCTCTTCCACGGACGAAGGAACGAGGAGGGACGGAGACAAAGGAGGAAAAGCGGACAAGGCAGACAAGTCGGAAATATCAGAAAAGACGGAGAAGGCGGAAAAGGCGGACAGACGCTCCAGTGTCTCGGGGAAGAAGAAATGAGAGGGAGGTCACCTGCGGGGGCGGGGGAGGGGGGAGGGGTGACGGGCGTGGGGACGAACTTGCGGTGATGCTCAGATCCCCTCCCCCCCTACCTGAATCGAAATCAAAAGCAAAAAAAAAAAAAAAAAAGGCGACCGGGAGCACGTATAGCCGTCTGCATCCCCACCTGTCCCCATGTCTCCGGGAACAAGAGGCCAGAGTCGCAGAGTCGCAGAGCGAGCCCCGGCACCAGCTCTCTTCAACACCCTCTGCTTCGGGTGGCCCGAGTCCGAGTCGAAGCGGGACAGCCTGGTGGTACACTCGTACACTCCTCTGGCTAGGAAAGTACAAAATCAAGGTTGTCGCCCCAGTAGCTATCAAGAACGTTAGTTTTCCCTTAAATCTATCTATCCGCCTAATCTTGTAGTCCCAAGTAAGTTAGAATCAAATAAGGTAAGCTATTGGAAGCTTGGCAAGCGTTTTTCCTTCTTGCTCTTCCTTTCCTTCATTTTTCCTCTCGCCGTCATCTTCCTTCGTGTCGAATTGGACCCGCAAGCGCAGGCCTGTCGACACGTGCAGGTGCTGCTCCCTCCCGCGGAGAGTTCCTCCTCCCCAAAGCCCGAGACACGCCGCCCTGAGCCGCGTCGGGAGTGCTCTAGGTCCAGGAAGGCCTCACCGGAGAATCGAGGACCTCTGCCTGACGACGGAGGAGAGCTGGAAACGGAAAGCTCAGTGTGGCCCAGGTGGCAAACAGCCCCACCAAACGGCCTGATCGAGTCGAACACCCTTCCCATGATTGTAATCTTTCTTATCCTTAACACTGGTTCCCTAGTGAAAAACAAAAAAAGCCTTTATGCAGATTCCAGCATGACACACGCTACCCCCAATCGAGCCTTTTTAAAAAAAAGCCATAAGTCTTCCATTTTCAGCTTGGCCAGTTTGTTGCATTTGAACAGTGGCCTATTGCTTCCTTGCACAAAGAAAGGTTATGTTTTGGCACAGGAAACCCATCTTGCAACAGGAAGGGGCAACGCCAAAAGCAGTCAAGCCTGCTTTATTCCATCATCGCAGTCATTACCAAATCAGGGTCTAAAAGAACTTCAGTTATGAGAAGAGTACTGTACGCTGGGCCAACCACCATCAAACACGTCAGGGGGTGAGAATCACACTAGCAAAGCACAGTCTGGAATACTGCTTTCTTAAGTCTTTCTAAACTGGTTGGTATTGCCCTGTTTTTGCACACTGGGGTGGGGTGGGAGACATATCAACATCTTTCTTAAGAGAGCGTGTTGGATGTTTCTTGTTTTTACAACAGGAAGAGGTGAGTGCTCTTTCGACATGCTTATATCCACACGGAGATACGGCGTGGACAAGCGTATGGCCATTCAAAGGGTGAACCTTTGCAGAGCTGTAATGAAAGCAACAAATTGTCAGCCTCTTATCGACTTCAGCTGATGAAGGATTGGTTCTGCATTGCCCTTCCTAGACTCGTAGTTTTATTGACTACTTGGTTTGTAGTGTTGCTGGTGCATTCAAAGCAAATGATGAAAACTACCATAAAGTCTACTTGTAGTTCAGCATTTAGTGGTTAGTGCCACACCTAGCTGTATGGCAATATGTATACAATGCAAATATATTGTGACAAAATCCAGACACTGAATATTTCTACAAGGAGTGTAGAATTTAAATACTTCTGAGGGAGGGGTTTTCATAATGAATATAACTCGTCTTAAGCAGCTTTTTTTCTGCTTTGTTTCTTCTCAGTACATACCGGGGTGCATTACCATATACCACAAGCAAAACAATGCACGTCCAACACAAACGCTTTTTGGGGGGTAAAAATCGAATTGCCACACGTTTGAGAATCGCGAGGCATACAGCACGAAGGACATGCACAGCAGGTACCTGGATCGGTGTTGTATTCAGAGAAGTACAGAATGCCTACAGCTGGGGAGCTAGCGGAGTATTTCCAGCACGGTGAAGAGCAGAAAGGGTAGTCTGATAGGAATATACAGCTCATATCATATCTCGTGTGTTACTGGTATGCTTCTAGCGTACAGCGTCCTGTAGTCTTTTTTTTTTTTCCGGATGCAAGTGTTAGGCCTTGCATTTTCTTTCACACAAGTCAGCTTCATATGACTTAAGTGGGCACCATGAATACATTAAGTAAAACTTAGAATATCTTTTTTTTTTAAATGCCCATCAATTTTTAAATCTCTCCTCCTTTATGTCAACAATTCAGTAGATTTTTCTATCTGTAGTAGTTAACAAGTTCTGCTACCAAAATCATTCGGAAAGAACCCGAAGGGGAATTTCATTGCTTTACATAACATTGGGCCCTGTACCCCATGGAGTCTCAAAGATGCACAATCTTTGATGCCTCGACTTCAGTCTTCTGAAATGGAGCCAGCGGCAGGGCGTGACTGTGGCTCTGCAGGCGTTGTGCTGGCAACTGGACCATGTCTGCAATGCAATTTTAAAACGGGCGACTCTTTGGAATTACATGGAAGAGAGCTGAGCAGACACAAGGTCCATCTTTCTCACACGGTTGATTTTATCCTTTGTGTTTCTTTTTTAATGAAAAAGTCAGACAAGCTCTAAAAGTCACATTCTTCAAAAAGCAAGAAACGTCTTACTGTACTCAAGGTTTGGTCTTTTATTTAAAGACGTGTATTTCTGCTTGGAAATGATAATTATCTTGTTAATTTCCTTGTTCATATTGTTATTGGTACAAAGAACTACAAAATGTTTTTCCGCAGTATTCTCTTAAAGCTGTTATGCAGTAGAACTTCTTTAGTCCTATAAGATTGATGATAAAGAAGCTATGGACACAATGATAGTGATGGTATGACTAGAAAATTTATGCAATTTTTCCTTTGCACTAAAAAGCGCTACCCCATTGCACAGTGCTAATGTCTGCAAGGCAATGGTGATGCAGGGTCAGTCCAAAAAAAGGCTCCTCTTTTTTTCTTGGTCAAATCTGTCTGCCCTGTCCGTCAGAGACGAATTGGGCTCTGCATGTTTCATTAAAAGGAATTTGGCAATTTGACAGCAATTGACCAAGGACTCATTCTATTTGGTCAGATGCAAATACAATGAGTATAAATACTTGCTTTTTATTTACATGTGCCATAAGCTCAATGTTTACATTTAGTGTGAAATTGAACTTATTTTCTAACCAGTGTTTAAAATAAATAAAACCCTAAAGTTTTTTTTTCTCCTCTACAAGCAACTGAACTGTTTTCTCCCCTTTAATATCCCAGTCAGAAACAAGCAACTAAAATGTATGGAGATTGTGCAGTAGTTACTCATTTCACTCATATGACTGTTTGTCTAGCTACTGTAATGTTCACATTAACAATTCATTGGTGTTACAACAGAATGCCTTCGATTGTTTTAAGCTTGCCATGAAAGAGTACTCTCCCAATTGAAAGAATTGAAAGATTCTCATTAGAGAGGTTTGTAGCTCTACTGTACATATTCCTTTATTCGGCATGGAATTCCATATGATTCTGGTCTGTTTTAACAAGCAGTTTTTTAAGTAAAAAATTCTAAAAAAGCTTTAAAAAAAAAGGCTTTCCTCGAGATCTGGGGCAAATTGTCCATTTTAATGGCTTTTATTTGGACTAAGAGGGCTAAGCCAAAGCATAGAGCTGTGGTTGTGTTCCTTAAGCTGCTGCACCCTGAGAAGTGGCCGTGTCCCGAGGCTTCGGGCAGCTCTCTCTGGGGTTTCCACAGCTGGGAGAATGGAAGGCAGAGCCCGGGCAGTCCATGGGTGCTCACTAATAAGGCACTCACACAGAACCCCGTCTGCTGTCCACACAGGGCTCCAAGCAGAACGTCAGACGTCTCGCTTTTTGTTGGAGATGGTGGCCTTGTGTTGTATGTGGCTCTTCCAGTACATCCCCACCCTCCTCAACATCTACATTTTATAGCTGAAAAAATCATCTCTAATTACAGTAGATAATGAAATGAAAGCACAATTTTATAACATGTAGATTGAAATCTGGTGGAGTTTCTACAAGACATTAGTCTAGATACTTCCGTTTATGCTTAGATGTTATTACTCTTACGTTTTTTAAATACGGGAATTATCCTTACGTGTGGCATGCCTTTTAGAGTTTTTTTTGCTTTTAAAAGGAATTTTCATATAGAGCACGACCTCGCCTGCCCTCACAGTTAGTGCCATGGACTTTCAGAGTAACCTCTACAATTCATTTTTTAAAAATAATAATTTCTGTTAAAGATAAGCTTGTGCTTCGGTTCCCAGCTTTGAAAACGAGCCAGTTGCTTTGAGTTACTCTTGACAGAAAACCAAGAACAATATTAGAACATTGTCTTCTTGCAACAGCCTTCATCATTTGATGAAGCTGAACAGACTGAACTGTCCTTCTTCAGGCTGTTACCAATTTGTTTTTAATAGCCAGTCTTAATTGCAATTGTCTTAAAAAAAAATACATCCTTGTCTTTGAATTTCTGCAAGGACTAACTGAACCCTGCACCACCATTCCTGTGTAAGCAACCTACTTGATTTTGTGCAAAGCTCCACAAGCTTAAAAACCTGTATAAAAATGTATTTGCTTCGGATGCATTCTGTAAAGAAGAAATCCTTCCTTTTCTGCTGTAAAACATTTTAAAAATAAAACATTTGACTTCTAACAAATCTGAGGGTCAGAAACCAGGGTGGGGGGGGAGAGGAGTGTGTGTGGGGAATGAGTATGTGTAAAACAGAAGAAAAAAAAGGTTGCATGAATTAGTATTAAATCCCTACTCCTGAGTCGCTGTGCATGTTTTTAAAATGCGTTTTATTGCCCTGATGATACAATCATTGTACAGTAGTGAGTTGGGGTGACATGTAAGCCAATGGATGTAATTAATGAGCAATGTATAAAATAGATCAGACCTTACACTCAGTCATTGCCTCTGTACAGTTATCTCTGTGAATTGATAAATACAAGTTGTGATATATCAACAAGCCTCTTCAGTCGTTCATTTTCTAGACTAACGGGGGCGATGTGCAAGCCTCCGGTGGGAGAGAACAAACAGGAGCCGTTTCTTTTTGGTGAAGCTGACGATTCCACACTGGGCCCCCCACAGTTTGGAAAAGCAGAGGTTAACAACCAGGGCTCAGAGCAGCTGCCCCTTCGCAAGCAAGAGAAGGAGAGGAGGATGGAGGACCGAGGGGGTTGAAACCAGTCCTACACCCCCCCAGCAGCGTTAGAGAGCAGGGTGGCTGCCCCCAGTAACACACTGCATGCCGACGAATGGTTACCAGCACACGGCTAGCCTGTCTCAAACCCCGGTCCATGACAACAAAGGGTGTTAAAGTGATCGGCCAATTATAGCTCAGAAATAGGCCTCTGCCACAGGCGTAGTACAATAGCTAGTGAAACAGCCCAGGCTCAAGCCAGCACCCCTGAAATCTCTTTTCACCAGTCAGTGAGAGAGGAGCAGAAGACCACCATCCGTTCCAAGATACCACCACTGGCGGAGAACAGGCAAGTTCGTTCTTCTTTTCAGAGCACAAAATGGGCATTTTGGGAAAACCGTACACTTTTCATTATCGCAATCACACACTTCTTACAGCTTCCCCGTTATGCAATTTGCAAAACCATTTGCCCCCCCCCTCCTCCGGGACCGCCCCATCGATACGCACACCCTTCCGCGTCGGTTTGCGGGAGTTTCACGATCACAGCCTTCAGTTTCAGGGAGGGAGACAGCACTACCGACCTTTTCAAGTTTCGTTTCGTCCAGTGGAAACGTCTTCGCCGGTTTTTTTTATACACCACCAGCGTCTTGAATTCTTCCTCCAGGATAAAGGACTGGGGATTTTCGTCCTATGGGCTGTTGGTTCATATCCAGAGACGAGCGACCCCTGTGATATTCAGACGCGCACACACACAGTGGGGCTCTTTCCTTAAATAGACAGGCTGCCGTTGTGGGGGCGAGGTCATCTCCCTCTAGTGGCTAGAGGCGGCACTGCACCTCTAGCTCTTCCCGCCTAACTGAAGCAGACCACTTTAAATACTGCAAAGGAACAAGTAATACTGTAGGTTTATTCCCTGCTGAAAAGAGAAGAAAGAAAACACAACGTTTCGGTCGTGTTTCGGTGACACCTGAAGAAGGCTCCACGGCTGAAACGTCGTGTTTTATTTCTTCTCTTTTCAGCAGGGAATAAACCTATTACTCACACCTGAAGAAGGCCCCACGGCCGAAACGTTGTTTTTTCTCTTCTTTTTTTCAGCATGGAATAAACCTATTACTTGTTCGTTTGCAGCCTACGCATGCTGACGGAGCTACCCACCTGAACTACTTCAATTTAAATACGGTATAGAAGGTAGCTGCACCTTCTTCGGGTTTGGCCCTACGCTGTAACGCCGTTTCCTTTCTTCTCCTTCCAGCATGGAATAAACCTTTACTTGTTCCTAGCGTGCGGTCGTTACTCCAGAAGAATTCACATTTCCCTGCTTACATGATTTTTTGTTTGGAAAAATAGCAGTTTCATCCGCGGATTTCATCAGTTGGATATACCGTCCTGGTTTTAACGCTAATGCGGTCGTAAGGCATCCTTCGGCTTTTGCCTGCGACGTGTGAAGATCACGTAGTGGCGATTACTCACAGTCTCAGTGGTTTCCCATGTTTGCGATGCTTGGTACCACGCACGGAATTACTTTTAGCGCATCCTGCAACTCCACACGTGAATCTACCACAGGCAGGGTTTGCGTAGACAGCGTGGCGATCGTGTCATTCCCTGATGGATGGTCCGGTCGGTTCCTCTTTGTATTAAAACACCGACTGCGTTTGCTCAATGACTCTCCCTTATCCGGTACGAGTCTGGGGAATTCGTTTTAGTGAGGGCGGACCGGGGTGACGAGGCTACCGTTTAAAGTTAGTTCCAGAAACAAAACAAAACTCGCTGCAACGTGCAAACACGACTGACCAAGGTAAATTCAACTCGGATCGCTAGCATTGGCCAGGCGGGGCAGCTGTGCTCTGGGCTTTGGCGCTGCCGAAGAGGAGGATGGGATGTGCCCTATCAATAAGAAGCAGAGACCAAGATTCCCTGCGATACAGTGAAAGAGACACTCAGTAATTACAGAAACACCCTTCCCCATATCTAAAGGCATACGCTGCAATAATCCTGTACGTACACCGTCGTGTACACGCCGTATTTGGATTATTATAACCCTTCTGCACAGAAAGCAGACTGTAGCGTCATTATCAATACGCACTCTGGCGCCAAACAATTTTTGGCAAGAATTTCTCCGTTCGTGCAGTGTACTGCCCAGAATTAATAGCACGTATGAGCTGAGCAGTATTGCAATAATAAGGATACTTTCTTGGGCGGGGCAGGTGGGTCAAATCGCACAGGGGAAGGCGTGTGGACGACAACCATTTCCCTGTTTCTGAAACAGGGAAGGACAGACACAAGCGTGGCGAGAGCACTTTGAATGACAGCGCGCCGGAGCCAGTAGCGCAGAAGCTTGGTCTCTCCGGCTCGCCAATCGCTGACGAGTGCAGGGGAAGGGATTTTAAAATGAATGTTTCAGGAAGTGGGTCAAAGAAACATTTTGCAGATCAAGTTGAAGTTTGAGCACCCACCGGTAGCAGCACGCCTAGATATTAATATATATATATAAAAAAAAAAGTGAATCAGGGGCGATGTCGCCTAGCGACTAGTCTGATATGGCCAGCCTGACGAGAACAGGGGAAATCGTCCATCTGAACGTGGGAGGAAAAAGGTAAAATAAAAATGTGATCTCCGTTCTCTGATCAGAGAGTACATCTCGAGTTTTGTCTCGGAGGAGATGCAACACATATCTGATATAGTGTTTGTTGCACGAATACTTTATAGTCTCTGGCGTCGGTAACAGCAGATCGGCTAATTTAATTACCGGTAGCTTCTCAAGATCTAGTTTAAGTGAAGTTTGGAAGTCCAGAGAACACCCTATCTTCATTGAACTACCTCATAACGACTTCTCGAGCATCATTAAAAACGATTTCACAAGTCTAAGAAAAAAAAAAAGCTTTCGGTTCCTCCCTTTGTTTCTATAGTGGGATATTTTGATTCGATCCTGGACGTGAAAAAAACGTGTCAAAACATTTGTCATTTGTATTGGCTGTAAAACAAAAGGAAATGAGGATTTGACGGAAATGACAGAAATCGAAATGTTAGCAACACCTTCAATGCATTTCCGACGATTTGACAAGTCTCGGTAAAACAGGAGTACACAATGCAATCCTGAACGTGGTTGTGATCATACAGAATGTTTTTTACTCGCTTTATTCAAGACGCACTGCACAAACTGCAAGTAGTACTTGAATGTCATGAATTGTGTTATGGCGAACCTTTTGACCGAGGGATGGATAACAATGAAAATTCAGCTAACATCAAAGCATCTTGCCTAATTCCATGTATGGGGACTACTGTGGTTTCCTGCTACAGAAATACATAGTTTCTTGTATCATTCATCCTGTTTAAGGATGAGACAGAGCACCAAAGAGGTAATCGAACTGGTTGTCCCAGAAACTCCAAAAGATTCCCACCTGAATCATTTCCATGAAAGTAAAGGTGCCTGTCGTCATGGGACTGAACCCATGAGCCTGGAGCAAGCAACTGTCAAAATTAATACCCTTCCCCTCGGGGAATTATGAAGTCTAGGTGTAGTGTGTGGTCAACATCTGTAGTGTGGAGCAGCGGATAGGGGTCTGGACTTCTCAAGTGCTTCATCATGAGTTCAAATCCCACATGACACTGCTGTTGGCATCTTTGAGCAAACACATTGGTATGTGTCAGTGTTGCAAAATTATATCTGCCCCTGTATTAACTTTCACTTCTAATTTTCAGGTTCAGCACATCAAGACAGACTCTGACATGGGTGCCTGATTCCTTTTTTTCAAGGTTGGTGCATATTGAGATCTGTGAAACGTGTTGGAGAAGACTGGGAGACTTCTGAATGTTTCTTAACATGTTTGTTTTGTGTCTGTATTTTTAAATCAGTCTTCTGAGTGGCCGAATTTCAACCCTCAAAGATGAAACTGGAGCAGTAAGTAATGCATTTTATAATCGCCCTGAAAATATGATTAGGTGTTTCCACTAGCTGTGAATCTTTGTTTTTGTGTTTTTGCACCACAAAATTAATGTAATCACTCATTTTGTTTGTGTCTTTTAGATTTTTATTGATAGGGACCCATGCCTCTTCGCCCCAATTCTCAACTTCCTTCGCACCAAAGAACTACATCCAGGGTACAGTGCATTGAGTCTTTGTGTGTCTTTGTAACATCTCTGGGCTCAGCGTAGCGTCTTAGATCTGCATTGTCTCTTTTTGCATTTCAGTGTCCCGTAGATTTAAAAAATAAACCATGTGTTCAGAGGCTGGCCATATTGAAATTCACTTTTCCTGGAATACTTCCACTCCCAACTTACAAATCTCAGCCTTGTGTAAACCTTGGTCAAGATATCGGTATTTATTTGTCAAGCTCCATAGTGACTTATTGTTAATGACCTGATGAACATTTATGTTGATGTTAATAATGATATACCTTGCACTTATACTGTGCTTTTCTGGACACTCCACTCAAACCGCTTTACAGGTAATGGGGATCCCCCCCACCACCACCAGTGTGTACCCCCCACCTGGTTAATGCGATGGCAGCCAGAGTGCGCCAGTCTGCTCCCCAGACACCAGCTCTCAGTGGGGAGGAGAACAGAGTGATGACGCCAATTCATGGGTTATTAGGAGGCCATGATTGGTAAAGGCCGAGGGAAGTTTGGCCAGGGCACTGGGGTAACACCCCTAAAAAAATACTGTGGTATGAAAGCCATTCATATCACACAGCACCGTGAACAAAGCTAGCAGCTTAAAATATTCAAATACTAAAGGCTGTAAAAACAGTTTACAGAGACAACTAGCGGTACGGTTTCAGTGCATTGAAGTTCCAATGAGAGACTGCCAGAAACTGCAAGATGTATCAGTAGAGAGAAGAGGTGAGTCAGACCCCAAGAAACAGAGGGGCTATCAAGGCAGAGAGAATGCTTAGTGAGTTGTGGAGGTTTGGAGGAGGTAAGCAGATGGATGAATGATGGCTGATGCAGGGAGGCCAGCTCGGAAAGAATGGTGCTTCGGTCAGGAGCTGCCTGGGATATCCTATTTAAAAAGGGCAGGTCCTGCAGATATTTAAGCAGGAGAGAATTGGGCTGTGAAGCGCACCAGACACAGGGTCATGTGCCTGTTCAATTTTGTGCTTAGTTGGGCAGCAGCTGTATGAGCTCCATGTTGGAGACTGGTCATTTTCACATGTGTGCGCAGTTATGTGTTTTGTGTCAATTGACGTCTGAGCTATATCTGGGGACAGGGGTAAGGGAAGCACTTGGAGAAACAATCGGCAAGATGTAAAAACTGTTATTACACTGCCGCTGACCTGGCTTACCTGTCTTCACAGGTCTATCAACGTGCGCATGTTGATGCACGAGGCCGAGTTTTATGGAATCGCTCCTCTGGGTAAGACTTTCAGGAGTTTTCCGTGGGTAGAAGGATTCTGGAGTTTCGGAAAGCCATAGCTCCTTTCCTGTTGCTCTATTCTTTTCCCAGTTTGGAAGCTGCAGCTGTGCGATGAGCTGGATACGTCTTCCTGCGGGACGGTCTTATTCAATGGATACCTGCCTTCCCCGGGTAAGAAGCGTTGTCAGACTCTGGTTTTGGATTCTCACGTTTGGTGAGCCGAGCATCTTCCTATAGTCAGGCCTTGCTTTTGCCTTCTAGTTTACTTGAGACACAGAATTCAGGTTGAGAGGGCATCCCAGTGTTGATTTGGATTGGTCTGCAGGAAGTTGGACACACACGGTATGGCAGGTCACCTGAGGTTTGGAAAGACCTCTCAGCATGAGGAACAGGTGCAGATGGTGAATAACTAAAGCCTCGCTAAGACAAGCAGCCTGGTTATTGAGCCTCATGCAGAAGGCTGGTACCATGCCAGTGGGTGAAACCTCTGCCAGGCTTCAGGAGGTCTGACCTTTGCATTTTGTCATGCTTGCCTTGAGCTCTCTTGAGCTCTTCTCCGTCTCCTTCCCTCCCACCCTACAGTGTACCCGGCCAAGAGGAGGAACAGGCATAGTGTGGCGGGCCCACAGTTTGTCAGCGGGCGCCCAGGTCCCACGGAGAGGGTGCCAGTCAGGAGAAGCAACACCATGCCACCCAATCTGGGCAACGCAGGGATTCTGGGAAAAATGCTGGAGGAGAGGCCTCCTGGTAAGGCTCATCTAGAGCAGTGGCTTCCAGCCATTGGTATGCTGAGCTATGGCAGTACGCAGTAGCCTTACCACTGGCACCAGTTCACCTGTGGTTATTTCCCCATCAGGGAGTCACATTCAATCACGTCATGTGAGCACACTTCAGTCCCGTTTGTGCACTGCTCTATTCCCAAGACAATTCCTTTTCCGTTCTCCAGGGCAGTCCGTCGATCCTGGAATGGTCCGCATAGTGTGTGGCCATCATAACTGGATTGCTGTAGCTTACGCCCAGTTTGTGGTTTGCTACAGGTAAGAGCCAGTCCACGCATTATTCTGTTCTCCGAGAACCAGCTTCTTTACCCCGACCTGGTATCACGCGTGGCTTTTAAAAACATCTTTTAATTTCTTTTAAAATCAAAGAACTGCTCGCTGCCCAAATCTTTTGTGGTCAGATGAATCCGGCTGATAACTAAAACTTTGTATAATTCCTTTTTACTCTCGAGTGTCTCAGGGCAGTTTTCTTTGCTTTGCTTTTCTTTTCATACTTCCGTCATATAAATAACAATTGTGTGTCCTGTTGTACAGCTTTTTGAGAGTTGTGAAAAGCTCAGCGTAATGCATGACAGGCCAGGTATTGTGCTGGGATTGCATCGGAGGCATACCAGTGCAGTTCACAACCAGAAGTGGATTATTTCCATCATACAATGGCTGCTTTTGACAAAACAGTGCTTACTCACTTTTAAAAACATTTCCATTAGTACAAAATTCACCCTTTAAAATAGTCATTTCTAGCTTTGGAAGTGTCCCATTGAATATGCAGGTACCAGAGGCTTTCCAGAGTGTCACAGGCTCACACTAGCCAGCACTTTCATGCGTCAGTAAAAAAAACATCAATAGCCCTGATGCGACAAAGACGGCGCTCGAGGTGCTCGGCGTCACAGGAGTGTGTTCTCGTTGCGGGTGGGGGCCAGGGTGAAGGAGTTCTCCGGGTGGCAGCAGGTGTTCACCAGCCCGCGGCTCGACTGGGTGATCGAGAGGGTGGCCCTCAACGCCAGGGTGATGGGCGGCTCCCTGGGCGACAACGACAAGATGGTGGCCGTGGCGTCCTGCAACGAGATCATCCTGTGGGCCATCCAACCGGATGGCAACGGCAGCGAGATCGGTGAGCCGCCGGCGGACTAGGGCCATTCTTGCGCCAAGTGAGATTTCCCTTTGCCTCCCCGTTGTCCACGATCCCGAAAGAAGATGAAGGCACATCTTCGAGATCTTTGTCACTCACAAACCTGTGCTTTGTTCGTGGGTGTCCAGTAGGAATAAAAAAAACCATGAATCAGAAAGGCTCTTTCAAGCATTACTTTAAACTTGGAGATGACCAGATGGGTTAGGGTTTTGATCTCATGTGGACTTAGTCTTAAAAATATTGCCCTTTGTTCTCAGATTTGCCCATAAAGGTTTCTTCTTTCTGAGACTGAAGAGTAGACTCGTTCCTCGATACCGTTTAATTAAAGTGAAGGTACGAGGTGAGTGGTGTGACCTCTGATCGAAGACGTACGCTTGGTCCCTCCCAGGTGTGTTCAGCCTGAACGTTCCTGTGGAGGCCCTCTTCTTCGTGGGGAACCAGCTGATCGCCACCAGCCACACGGGGAAAGTGGGCGTGTGGAACGCGGTGACCAAACACTGGCAGGTACGAACAGGAGAAAAAAGGGCTAAACAGGCTTTCCTAATCATTAGGAAAATCAATCATTTTCCTAATCAGTCCAGGTGGATGCTGCACACTGGTGGTGGAGTGTCCAGAAAAGCACTGTATAACTGTAAGCCATTATTAGCAATTATTATGAGATTCAACCGATTGCTGGCTTGTCAAAATGCAAGCAACCAAATTGACAAGACAGACCTGCTTTTGGTGCAGCATGAGAACAGAACTAAACGTTCCGCTGTTACGCTGCAGTGCAATGACTGACGGAAGTCCAAGCGCAAGACTAGGGGAGGCTCTCTAGGCTTGTCGGAGCAGCTCGGAAAGAGAACGGCTGCGTGTCGTGATCAGGGAGAGGCGAAGCAGGCAGATTGGGAAAGACTGGTGACAGGAGTATGTAGAAGGGTGGGCGAAGGGTGGAGGAAAACGCTGCCTCGCTGGCAGCAGTGAAGAAGGCGAAGACGGAAGTGCCTTTGAACATGACAGTGGAATACTGGAGAAAAATAAGGGAAGCGGTTAGCGGATTGAGTCTACAGGAGGCTGGAGCTAGCAGGCAGAGATGAAGGCAAGCGTCTGCTGAAACAGTGCCCTGAGGATTTGGGGAAGAAAACGTTCTTCTATGTCTTGGCCAGAGTGATCGCTAGTTAGATCGCTGTCAGAGCACTGATCAGGACTGCCTGATTGACAGGTTGTTGGACGAATCGAGAGGTGTCCGATCTCGTGCGCGCGGGGTCCGGGGGAAGGCCGTGAACTGGTGTGAATGATGGTGTTGCCCTGGCAACAGCAGGATGCGAGTCCATCCCGGCCTGAGCCTGACATCCTCAATTCTCTTTCATATCCAACTATATCGTATCCAAGCATCATAGAAAGCTGCCAGCCTGATGAGCTCTTGGTTGCTTCTTTTCCAGTTAGCTTCCTCAAAGTGACCCATTGCAGTTAGATCTCTTACAAACCACAATCAGCCAACAGTTCGCATGGATATTGAGACAGCATAATGGAACTGCTTTGTACTATATAATGTGTTGATTTTTTCCCCTTGCATTTTTAGAACCAAGACGTCGTTCCCATTAATAGCTATGACACAGCTGGTTCTTTTCTCCTTTTGGGATGCAATAATGGATCGATTTACTATATAGGTAAGTCGGGTTCTGTGTGGGCCTGGTTGAAGATTCTGCAACAAAATTAAACCCTTTTACAGATTCGTACTCCATTTGACAGAGCTGTAACACCATGTTGAATTCAAGCAAGAGGCTTGTGGCTCTCTTTACAATAACAATAGGTACAGTATAATTCTATTTTTCCAGTATCAAAACTTTTCTTTAATAAAACAAAGCCGAAAAGGAACTGCGAGGGATTATTCTGTTTAAGTGTAATTGGTATTGGCCTGAAAACGTTTCATGGAGGAACTGAGGTCTGCTTTCGCTCCCACCAGATGTGCAGAAGTTTCCCCTGAGAATGAAAGACAATGACCTCCTGGTGACTGAGCTCTACCGTGACCCCTCAGAAGATGCCATTACTGCCCTCAGTGTCTACCTCACGCCCAAAACAAGTATGTCCTCCTTTCTTCAGAATTTACGTGTGTGATGTCTGCAGGCGACAAGCAGAGACAAATGCAATAATTTACACTTCCACGTTCTACTGGGTATCCACCCCCTCCCCAAACAATTTGTGTTCAGATCCCATTTTTTTATTCACACAGAAGTTATTTACATTTTGGTTTCTCTTGGGATTTTGGTTTTCAGAACCAGATCTAAGAAATCTATAGGTGTTTGCATGTCAAGTTGCAGCAGTATGTGAAAACAGATATCGGTTTAATATTCAACTGCGGGCAGATCTCTCACCGGGTGGTAAACAGACTAGAAGGGGTGTTTACTCACGGGGGACAGTACAGTATATGGTTGTTAATTTTGTTATACCTTTATTATACCTGCCCAATCTGGAGTCAGGAAACTGAAAGACCTATCGAAATGCTCACTTGACTCCACCACCTGTCAGAACTCCACGTCAATTCGGCTACAGGCTTTATAGTGCCTTATCGGTGAGTGAGAACTGTTGAAGGAGTGAGGTCACTGCAGGCTGAGCCCCTCTGAAGTCCTATGGGATAGGCCTGGATTAGATTTTAGTTTCCTGTCGGTCCAGTCGGATTCGGGTCGTCAGCAGTGCTTTGCCTTTGCCCTGGCAGGCGACAGTGGGAATTGGATCGAGATAGCCTACGGAACCAGTTCGGGCATGGTGAGGGTGATTGTGCAGCACCCCGAGACTGTGGGCTCTGGACCTCAGCTCTTCCAGACCTTCTCCGTCCACCGCAGCCCGGTCACCAAGATCATGCTGTCTGAGAAACACCTGACCTCAGGTAGGCTTCTCCCTGTTCAGGAAACTGAGAAGGTCCCATTGCATAGCAGTGCGTGGTCCATTCCAGATCTTGCAGGCTGCAGGCTCTTGTGCAATTCGAACTAAAGCTGCGGTGCATCACCTAGGTAGGATCTGCACGTCAGAGATTAAAGAAGTGTCCTTTGCTATATGCAAAGCATTCTGGGATGCCACCAGGATGTCAAGTGCTACAGAAATACTAGGCATCGTTTTCTTACTAATGCAAGGATTTAAATGACTATTCAGTGCGGTGTTTTGGGTTTGACAGTGTGCGCCGACAATAACCACGTTCGCACCTGGACGGTGACCCGTTTCCGAGGAATGATTTCCACGCAGCCCGGCTCCACGCCGCTCTCGTCCTTTAAGATCCTGGCCCTGGAGGACATCGACGGGCACGCGGGCTGCAGCGCGGGCACAGATATAGGCGAGTGGCGTCCGTCTGCTTTGCTCCTTCGGATCTGCTGTATTTGTCCCTTAAAGCAGGACCACCTGAAAGAACAGGACACTGGAAGGCTCGCTGGCCGGGTCTCCCTAGCTGGCTGTGCTGAAAGGCAGCATTCAGTTTAATTCTGCGCCATTCTCTCTGTCCGGCCCATCGAAAGCCACTGCAATACGTAATTGCCTACTAGTCACTGAGCAGATGCTTATATTTAACCTGACTGAGCGTCAGGAATTGCTTGCATGTGGAAGGAGATCTGGTTCCCACTGGAGCTCAGCAGGAGTGCGGTTTCCGCTGGCTCTGCTAGGACCCCAACAGGCTGTGCTTTTCGGTTGCAGGGCCCTACGGGGAGCGAGACGACCAGCAGGTTTTCATCCAGAGGGTGGTGCCGGACACTGACAAGGTCTACGCCCGGCTGTCTTCCAATGGCAAAAGGTGAACTGGCGTCTCCTTTTCTTCCCCTGCTTGTTGCTCTCGGACAGGGCCCCCAGCGACAGGGGCTGTCCCGACAGGATGTGGGTGTGCAGTGTTGCCGAGCTCCTCGCACCCACGCCCTCCTGCCGCGAGGGTCTCGGCAACACTGCACACCCACATCCCGTCGGGACAGCCCCTGTCGCTCTGAGGCGCCCAACACGTTATTCAGTTGTGGCTCCTACTGTTGTAGCCAGTGAACATGTCCGGAAATATCCAGATGGATATGAAAAAGCAAAACACCTATGGGATATCTGAAGAGCCAGGGAATTACAATGGCTTGTAGCAGCCTCTGAAAGGGACAAATGGAAGTGCATTTAATGTCGAGAAAAGGAGGCACTTTACACAAAGGGTTGTGGGAGTATGGAACAGGTTACTCACCCACTTTGTTGAACACCCAGGCTTCTTTCTAAAAAATGTCTGGCTGAGAGCTTCAGATTAATTAGCTAGTAACTACCACATGGGCTACAACAGCCGAATGGCCTCTTCTCACCTGTGGCTGCTCTTAGGCTCAATTACCTGTACACCCGCCAGTCTGCAGGGTGTATCCTGGCCTACAAGGAAGACACTGGTAGGATCCCACAGAGTGAACACATTCCTGCCCAGGACAGACCGGTGGGTTCTCACACTCTCCGATGGGATGGGTCCGATGATATTTCCAAACCACGCAGGACACCACCAGACCCCCTTTCAGGCTACTCCTGCTGCTCGGGGAGGCCCAGCGTGTTATTTGGTGGCCGATTCTGACATTGTGTTCACTGTACGTATAGCTCGAAGTGAAACTGCTGTCCTGTGCCTTCCACTGAACACTGGTTGAAGGGCAGGGCATTTCAATGCGCGGTCTCCGGTCCGTTTCGGACCCGTCTCCCCCAGGGTCTGCGAGGTGCGCTCGGTGGACGGCACGGCCATCACGGCCTTCGTGGTGCACGAGTGCGAGGGCTCCAGCCGCATCGGCTCGCGGCCACGCCGCTACCTGTTCACCGGCCACGCCAACGGCAGCATCCAGATGTGGGACCTGACCACCGCCATGGAGGTCGCCGGCCGGACCGACACCAAGGGTGGGCGGAGTCGCTGATCTAGACACACCAGATATACAGCCACAGCTGGCAGAGAGGCAGGGGTGCCATACACAATGTTTCAAATAATAATATCGCGCTTTTCTGGACACTCCATTCAAACTGCTTTACAGGTAATGGGGATCCCCTCCACCACCACCAGTGTGTACCCCAACCTGGGTGATGCGATGGCAGCCATAGTGCACCAGTACTCTCCCCACACACCAGCTCTCAGTGGGGAGGAGAGCAGAGTGATGAAGCCAGTTCAGAGAGGGGGATTATTAAGAGGCCATGATGGTTTGAGGCCAATAGGAAATTTGGCCAGAACACTGGGGTAACACCCCTACTATTTTTGAGACACACCCTGGGATTTTAAATGACCACTGGGTGTCAGGACCTCAGTTTTACAGTGCTTCTCATCTGAAGGACAGAGCCTTTTTTACAGTATAATGCTCCTGTCACTGTAATGGGGCATTACGACCCAGACAGACCGCAGGGTGAGCGCCCCCTACTGGCCCCACTAACCTCTTCCAGCAGCAGCCTCAGCTTTCCCAGGGGGTCTCCCATCCAGGTACTGGCCAGGCTCACAGCCGCTGAACTTCAGTGGGCTGCTAATTGTGAGTTTCAGGGTGACGTAGCTGCTGGACGAGTGATATATATGGTATGTATTTACTCAACAGAAAAAAGGAGACTTTGAGAACATTGCATCTGTAGTGGTGTTGGTAGGCCAGTAGGTGGCGCTTTTCCTCCAGAACAGAACTTGCAAGCCAGTATGGTGACATGGGACATGGTGATGCTCTCCTGCCAATAAGATGGGGAACCGAGCTATGTTACGTGCTTTTGTCCTCAAAGCTCTATTAAAAACACACCACACTATATGAGCCATTTACTCTGCATCACCACCAACTCTAGAACGAGCTTCTGTAGCAGTGTGCGAACAGAAAACCGTTCTAAACCCCGGTTCCAAACACTTCGTTTTTCATTAAACTGGAATTTTACTGACAGAGGAAAGCATAAAGGTACACGTTTTAAACTCTGATCAGGACGCTGAGTCACACTGCAATGCATTTTTAAATTAAAGGAGCAATGCAGTGCTGAAACACAGCAATTATACGTCTAGACTTTTAAAAACACTAAATAGACTGGATCCAGTCCTCATCTGATGCGTTTTTAATACCTCTCAGTATACATTAAAATTGGGGTTCATTTCCTGTACAGAGGAGTTAAGATGTCAGAGATAACAGCCCTTGGAGGCAGACGGTACAGCGTCAGGGGGCAGATCTATTGCTCCGTGGGCTGGACCCTGCACCCCAGCTGGGCCTGAGAGCCCCAGGAATGCAGCAGTCTGATGCCTTCTCTCCCGGCTTGGTGTTGTAGCTTCCGGTGGCCCCACGGAGGAGGAGCTCCTCCGGCTGCTGGACCAGTGTGACCTGGCGCTGACCCGCACGCCGGACATAAGCCCCGCTGCCTCCTTCGCCCACACTGCCACCCCGCGCGCCTCCACCTGCAGGTAGGTCCCGCAGCTCTCGGGCTGGGCCCCCCCGGCATGGGGCCACGTGCCCCAACGGCACAGAGAATACAGCAGCCCCGCAAGGGGGAGGCGTGTTGCATCACTGTCTGTTTCAGGTTTCACATGCAGTAAATGAATTTAAACCCTCACTCCAAATATGTGTTGGAGCACTTTTGAGATTAACACCAGCAATTCACAGAACAGACAGTGCTTGGTGTTGTACACAAGTAGAAAGTGAACGTTAAAAACTGATCATGTAGTCATCTTACAATCACAACTGCTGAAGACGCGTACAGATGTCTGTTCTGGCTAGCTCCGTTTTGTGCTTCTTCTCTGATGAGGACATCCGTCAAGGTTTTTTTTGTGGGGTTTCTTCTCGGCAGCCTCCAGTCTCAGTCGAGCGACACTTCCCGGGATCGGGGCGCAAGAGGCTTCGGCCCCCTCCTGGGCACGCTCCCGCGCCAGCCCCCTCCCGCGGCCCTGAGCAAGCCCCTGGGCACCGGAGGGGCTGGGCTGGCCGTGCACCCCCAGGTAGCCATCAGCCAGGCCTCCCTGAGCAGCGCGGGCAGCCCGCACAGCGCCGAGGCCCGCGCCAGGAGGCCGGAGAGGTGGGACCCCCTGCCGGCGCCCAGGCGGGGCAGCTTCGTGGAGCGCTGCCAGGAGCGGGCCAAGAGCACCGATTACGCCAACATGGACGCCCGGAGGAGCCTGGCGGCCTCCAGCGATCTGGAGGCCAGGCTGGCCACGAGGACCCCCCCCCTCTCCTCGGCCCCGCTACGGAAGACCCCCTCCCCGGGGGCCAGGGCTCCACCACCCACCGCCCCCCGCCAGCCGAAGGAAGCCGGAGAGGCTGCCGGCGCCTCGCCCAGCGCCGGGTCGCCCGCCACCTCGGCTGGGCCCAAGCCCAGGATGAACGAGACCAGTTTTTAAGGGGCTTCTCCTGTCCTGCAGTTCATGCTCCTGCAGCCGGCCGGAGAGAGTGCAGGATTTCACCACAGCTGCCTGGCCTTGTTGGCAAGGTTCAGTTTTCCCTCTAGTGTGAAAACGAGAATTTTATTCCTCATCTGTTCTTTTAAAGATCTTATATACAAATGTATGCTGCACCAAAGCTCTTGGCACTTCTCCAGTGTTTTGCAACCAGCAGAAGGGCTGAGGTTTTTTTTTGTTGTTTGTGCAAAACTGGAGCAGGTTGTACTCTTCCAAGCAGCCCTGGCTCAGCTCCGGCTGCCCCCTTTTACATTTGCTGCAATTTGTTTTACTGTTACCTGTTAGGGGGACCTGAACGGTCTTCCCTTAAAAAGGGGGCCTTCATGAATCTCGAGTGCTGCAAAACACCTTTCGTTTGGGTGAAACACTTTTTAATTTAAAAGACAAAATCAGCGCCTAAATCCTTCGCAGCCTGACGAAAGCAATAGACACGCGTCATGCTGCAGTGCACTTTTACTGTTCTGTTGGCCGTGACAGACCTTTCCTCTGGGGTTTTCCAGCACATTGGTGGAAAAATAAATTCCAAACGCTTTTGAGAGTTTCACTGTACTTTTCTTGTTGTGGGTAATATGTTGGCCCAGGCCATCATCAAATGTTTTGACAGAAAAGCTGAGAAACAAGCCAATAAGTGCGAGCGAGCTTTCTGGGAGATGAAGCTTGACATGCTTTAGTATCCCACTTAAGGAACCGAGCAGGGTCTCTCACAGTAGGACTCAAGTGCCTTCTGATAAATGCATTGCTGCCAAACTGATTATGTATGCAGTTCACTTAACAGGTGAATAAAATCCTGTTATGTCAAATAAAGCGTGTGATGCTTGTTTTTTTTTTTTTAGGGGATGTTCAAGGCAGGGAGGCAACAGTTTCACAGCTCCAGGGCTCTGGTTTCAGTTCCAGGCTGGGTCACCTGTCTGTGAGGTGTCTGCACGTTGGGGTGCAGTCTCTCCTGATCTGTGAGGAGCAGACATTGAGCTGCCTGATTCAGAGTAGCTATGCTACCCAACAGTTGGGATAATGGTCATGTGAAGATTAATTGTTCAGTATAGAAGGCCCAGTTTGTGTTTGCAAATCACAGATGCAAAAGCTCACATCTACCATTATTTACATATTTCATATAGGATGTTGTATTTGATTGTTACCTTGAGCATCTCTAGTAAAGCAGGCACTGGGCAGATACAGACTGGCATCACTGCATTAAGATCGGTCATGCTGTCTGCTTATGAAAGCAGTGCCTATTAATGGACAGGTCTGCATCAGGTAACAATCGCCGTTCAAACACTGGCATTGCTTAGTGTAGTGCCTCTACAAACCCCATGCTTGTATTGTGAGGAACTGCTTTTAATATGTGCTAATTCAGTAAATGTATGCAAACAGATGCTGTTGAACCCATTTTTTCAAATCCTGGATATCAGTGTTAGACATTTAAACTGTGCCTGGAGGAGCAATTCAGGAGCCCAAGTCTTGCTTTCTCGCACTGATGCATTTGAAGAGCTCAGGCCCCACCACATGAACAACCCGTGTCCCATCTAAGCATTTGAAACTTTCAGGCTTTTCTGTCTGAGCTAAGGAGAGCAGACGTGTTGTCCTATCGCATGCAGCAGTCACACAAGCAACACAGTGAAGGCTCTGTTGTATTGCAGTTTAATGCGCGTCAGCTTTCTTTACAGTATAAGTGCATTTACCACCAGTCAGCAGGAGGTGCCCTTTTTTATTTTACCTTACTGAAACTCTTTGCAGACTAGATCCCTCTGCTTGTCACTGACGAGAACATGTTTCGCACAAGATGGCAAACAATTGATTGCAATATTCAAAAGATCACTGCTTCCATTTTATAATGCGAGTCACAGGTCTGTCAAAACCTCTTCCTTTACAGTATTGCCAGTCCAAAGCTGGAGAATACTCTGCCTGCACTCTGGAACAAACTGACCTATATTGTTTCATCCACTCTAGTGTCCTCCTAGGACTTAAAGCTCTTTGAAATTCACTCCTGTGGAGGACCGCAAACATCACGCCTGATTGATTTCACAGTTCTCAAGTAAGCTTGGAGTCTGGGCCTGCAGTCTCAGCTCCATTAGCCACGGAGTAGACCTCACCATATGGCAAACAGACTGACAGAACTAGAAATTGTGTTCCAGCTGCATTTTCTGTGCTACTATGAGTAATGTGGGAAACTTATGCCGGTTTTTAACTTTCTACAGACTTATTCAGGATATAAATAACAGCAGGACTTTTCCCTGAGAATGCAATTAATATAAATAGCAATAAATGTCTTAAGTCACACCCTCCTCTACTGCGTGCCTTCAAAACAAGTTAATATAACTTGAATAAGGTAGAACAGTCAGATTTTATAAAAGCACCCTGTATGTTTTCAATAACATTTATGTTCCGGTTACCAGCATGAAAAAGGACTTCATTCCTACCTAAACCAACCTGACAGGATGCTGGCGATTCCAGTCCTGGGTCATGAGCTGGCAGGTTTACTGTGGGAGAGCAACAGTAGGGCATGTTTCCGGAATAATCCCGCAGGAATTCGCTAGAAAGCAACAAAACAAAATGCGAAAGGCAACCGGCGAAAGCGTTTAGAAAAAAGAAAACGGAATCTATTGCAAAAGTTACCGCTTTCTATGGGCGTCCCAACACGGGAAGCATTTTTTCTTCTAACCTCTGAAACCCCTGACCTTTGCGTTTTCATTTTTTTAAACCAAATAAACGTTTAAAACCGAATCTATTCTAGCACAAATCAGGATACACTTATCTCCCATCGCTCACGTAAGTGACTAACTACCCCCTCCGCCCTTAGATACCCGGAGTCAGCGTCGTTCGTACGCAGAATTCCACCTTAAGGCATCCAGACGCGATTGTCCCTGTTTAGCACTCGCTAGGCTATCTTTGGCGCCCTCTTGTGGACACTTACGGGATTGTACACATACTGTTGCTCTGCCACAAAGGAAAATCCATTTGACAATAATGTGATATGACAGTTCCTGTATGTACTTGGAAAATTCAATACCATATCACAGATGGCTCAGTTGTAGCAGAGAAAAACCGAAAGTATGCTCCCCCCCCCCATAACATATTTGGAATATCCAATCCATCTCGGGTTGATTTCGAGGCGATGAAATGTTTTTCCTCTCTGGTTCCGGTGTGAGCACATAGGAATGGGGAACTCGGGCAGCCATCCCAGAAGGGCCGGGCTCCACGGCGTGGGGTGGGGTGTGTCGGTGTGTCACTGGGGGACTGTGTGTGTGTGTGTCTGGGGCTCACATCTTGGCCTCCAGCATCTCCAGGAAGAGTTTGTGCATGGGCACCCTGCCCTCCAGCTGCAGCCGGCAGAAAGTGTCCACGGCGCGATTGGCGGTCTGGCGGAGCAGCGGCAGGGTCATCAGCAGCTTGCCTGTGCGGTGGGGGTCCCCGGGGTGCCGGCCGGTCTCGAAATCCTGGAGGGCCTCGTGGAGCACGTCCTGGAACTGCTGGATCGCCTCCGGGTTCTCCACACTGCCGGAGTCTGCAGCCAAGAGAATGCAGTCCTGCATCAAGCCATCGGGAAGCGCAAGTGTTACCAGAGTCTACTCTAGCTGATCAACACCTTTGTCTTCTCCCGAATTGATTACCGTAACGCTCCACACGCTGGGGTTTCTAAATCCACCTTGCACAAACTCCAGCACGTCCAAAATTCGGCAGCCAGAAGCCTGACCAGGTCCAGTGCAAGTGTTAACATCACTCCTACCCTGGAGTCCCTGCACTGGCATCCTGTCAGGTTTCGTGTCGGCTTCAAAATCTTCATGCTCACCTACAGTATAAGGCTCTGCATGGCTTGACGCCTCAGTATCTGTCTGAACTATTATCGTCCTACTCCCCACCTCGCAACCTTCGCTCTTCTAATTCTGCTCTCTTTACTGTCCCCCAAGCCCGTCTACACTTTATGGGTGACAGGGCCTTCTCCTGCTGCGCTCCAAAGCTCTGAAACTCTCTCCCCAAGGATATCAGAGAGTCACCCCTCTAAGGTTATTCAAATCCAGACTCAAACCTTCCTCTTTAGAAGAGCCTTTACATAATTAGTTCAGGTGGGGAGCTGCGTCAGCATGCGTAGGCTGCAAAGGAGCAAGTAATAAGTTTATTCCATGCTGAACAGAGAAGAAAGAAAACAACATTTCGGCCGTGGAGCCTTCTTCAGGTGTGTGGAGCCTTTACATAATTAGTTCTATTATTTATTCCTTTACACCAACCGTATTCAGTAGCCCCATCAAATGTCTCCTCTCATTGTGTATTCTCATTGTGTATTTTTTTATTGTTATTGTACTTCTGTAAAGTGCTTTGAGAAGCCACCTTTAAAGGAGCTATTTTAAATAAAGTTTATAATTATTTTTCCTGGTCCTCACAATGCACACACCTGCTGGGTTTCATCGCCGCCGAGCTCTTTGGTCAGAAGAATCCTGAACTGAGCAGACAAGGCATGTGGCTCGAACTTTCACCAGTTTGTTTTTCCAACCCAGAGGTGACAGATTTTAAGTTACTGAAACGCAACAGCTAAAAGGCAGCCTCCAACATGTTGAGGAATGGGGAACAATGAAAGTGTCCAGACTCAGCCTGTCACTGGGTCTGTTAAGGGCTCAGTTGTTTAACTGAGAGCTCCGATGGTGTGAGGGTCCCCAGGAGCAGAGAGGAGCTAAAGGAACAGACAGAAGCCCCTTTGTGAGAATGTGCGTTCAAAGTTTTCATGCTGTCACCTCTGGTCAGGCAAGCACAGCCCTCTCTGTTAGTGTCGCCTTGGACACACTCTGGCTTTTAGAGCATACAGGCAGCCAAAGGCTGGGAGGACACTCACAGCTATTACAGACCTGCACAGTTTTTATTCCATTACTACATCACATTTTAAAAACCCAGCAGTAAAATGAACCTGCATTGAGAGAGAATCTAGCTTAGAAGACTAAGAGCCTCTAATAAACTCTAGAAACCTGAGTTCGAAGAGTGAATTCTCCTCCTGCCTCGTTACATAAGAAAACCTGTTCTGTCTCAGAGCTCTTCCCTAGACACTGACAGGACAGAAATCCCAAGTAATGGCAGGAGACACTGGAAATGGGTTTATGAGTTCCTGAGATAGATGGCTAGGACGATGAGATGGATTTATTGATCTCAGCTGCAGGCAGAACAATCTCTCACACAATTCCAGTATTGATTATTTTTCTCTTGTCACAGGCTTCTGGAGGCGGGAGGGGGGAAATCATTTTCCAAACGAAGGTTTAATATGTGGAAAAAGAAGACATTTACAGAAAGGATACTTGCTCACGTTTTGCAGGCGATGCTTAAACTTTTCACAATCATGTATAAATAATCATCACTGCAAAATCTCCATGAAAATGTATTTAAGCGCATTGTACAAAACTGACCTGTGTGCGAAACTCAACAAAGAACATGACTGGTGAATGAGTGGCGTAGTTTTTTCTATAAGGCAAGGAGTAGCAATCCACCAAAGTATTTCCACAGAAAAACTGTGCATTAAGCTATGAGTATCAGGGAGCCCTTACCTGTGTGTTGAATATAAAAGTGTGGAGTAAACTTCTTGTTTTCTGAAACTGTCCCTCACTCACCCCAGAACAGCTCTGCTCTCATGAGTGGCAATCAGAGACACGAGGCACCCTTCGTCTACATACCCAAAGCTCATTTAAATTGTACACTATCAGTCAATGAGATTGATCGGCCTCTTAATGACAAAATCAATGCCCTAATTCTGGCCCTTCAGCCAGGACTGTGTCAGGGCAAAGCCAGAGATGGACACTTTCATTTTGAATCCTTGCTGAAGATGAGACCCTTCACTTCAGAGGACCTTCCCATGAGGAGCCTCTGAGGAAGTCTCCACCCGCTCTGTCTCACGGTCTGCATGTAGGCAGACTGCGAGGACTTCAGCCCAGAAAGTGAGACCTTTGGTTGGCTGCCCAGTCCCTTACTGGTCTGTTAAGCTGCTGTTACGACTGCAGCTGGTCTCAACAAACCCCTCATTATCCAATTTCCCTTACACACCCCTTCCTTCACTATTTAAACCCTCAGCTCACCCTGTACCATTGCTCAGTAGTACAATCTCCTCCGCCTCCGGAGCACACCTCGCCCTTTCCTCCTAAACACCTCGTCTGGACTCCCTCAGCGTCGACTCTTTGGTTTCGGTTGGGGATTTCTCGCTCTTGCCTCGCCCCTGTCGGATCTGTTTGCCTCTCCTCTTGCCTACTACCTGGACTTGACCCTACCTGGGACAACCCACCACTCTACCTCGTCGCCTGCCTGGAGACCCGCACAGGGTTCGTAACTAACACCGTTCTTACAGCTGGTAGCTGTTTTGGAAGGGGTATATTTCTCTTTCTGCAGTTTGGACATTACTCAGAGCAGTGCTGTGGTTAGTAATAGTGGCTCTTGGTTGCTGGGTCCGTGGTTCAGTTTTCATTCTGGGTACCTCTCTGTATGGAGTTTGCATATTCCCCCTAAGCCAGCTTTAGTTGTACTTCACTACCGACAGTAGTAAAGACACGGCCTTTCAAGAGGTTGGTTGTATTTCTGTATAGTTTAGGCTCACTTTCTCACCTTTCTTTTGCAATGAGTCAGTTCAGGCTCTAATATACCAGGTTTATTCATTTGGCAGATGCTGTTTAACAGCATAACAGTGAGTTAACAGCTAAAGTGAATTAGGGCACTGAGGTTTCAAGAAATACAAGTGTTCTTTTATAGGGGTATCACTAATTAGTGCTGTAATTAAAAGAAAAGTGTATGTAAAGGAACATGAAAAGCATCAAGGAGTGCCAAAACAAACAAATCCTTCATACTCAGTGAGCAGTTGCTTGAAAGGAGCTGTGAAATCTTTTTCCTGGCCAGCTTTTAGTGAAGCAGGCTGCAGGGTGTTTAAGCTGTTGTGAAGGCGGTGAGCTCCGGGGCTCAGAATCCTGCACAGTGCTGGGCTCCTACAAAGAGGGTTGAGATTTGCTCCCTGACTCCACCACTGCGTCCCAACTACCCCTGTGAGCGAGTTTCCAAGCCAGAAAAGTCCCAGGGACTCAGAAGCAGCACGGACGCGTAGACCCCTCACTAATCTCAGCTGCTTGCTACAGTTAAAAGTCAATGCTAAATAAGTCATTGCTAAACTGATCATTTTTTATTACTCAGTTCCTCCGTCTGGAGAGTCCAGTGTCCTTCAGCCAGGGCCCTGCTGTCAGTCACTCTCTGGTTTGGGCTGGGAGCTGTGAGGGCTCCTTGCCAATACTGGCAGCCTGCCCGCTTGCTCTTTCCCTGACAGCTGTCAATAGCCATCTCCCCTCCCCGGGACACTAACAGCCTTTTAAAAGACTCGCTCTCCAGAGGAGAAGTGACAGGGACTCCTGCTCAGCTCCCCGGAGGATCAGGGACTTGAACCCTTGTTCCAAACCTTGCCCTCACCAGACGGAGGCGCGCAGAGGGAGGGGCAGGGAGAGAGCAGGAGAAAGAAATTGAAATCCGATTGTAAATGAACAGAAAAAAAAGGAGAAAGCTGAAATCTGACAGGGTGATGGACTGGTGTTTGTCTACAGAAGAAACACTGCAATAGGGGACGGACTTTTTCCATGCAAGTCTGTGTGTTACTTCCTCGCCCATAGTACAACTATTACCTCACACATCCCCTGCTCCAGAACCCTGTACAAGGTCAAACTACTACCAATGGTCTGGTGACACACACAGCTGTTTTGCTTGGATTTCTTCCAGCCGAGCCCTCAGTTACACAATCAAACCCCTCACTGACTTAATAATAATGAAATTAATGAGAACTGTTTGTTCCCAGCTCTTAAACATATTGGATCTTTAATCGTTCTATTTTGTAAGTGAAATAAAATCCCTAACTTGTGACCAGAACCAAAATGCAAGCATAGATTTGAAGCGGCTTCTTAGATCGAGCCAGGCTTCAATGATCTAAGGAAGGTGGGATGGAATGAAGACCAGCAGGTGTGCGAGTCACCAGGACCAGGATTGGGAACCAGTGTGTTAGAAGTGGCGTCTCCGTTTTGTGCTCGGTTTTGGGACGTCCACATTTGAGCATCTGTGTCCAAGCTACTCATTTTGACATAGCACTTTTTTCATGCAGGCATGCCCCTGTTCTGAGAAACAGGGATCTTTGATGCTGCAAAGTGGAAATCAATGTCCCGCGTCGTCGCAGTCAGCTCACCTGAGTTGGCAAGGACCATGGCTTTAAGGGTGACCACCTCCTCCGGGCTGAGGTGCATCTGCTGGTACTTGGAGATCAGGTGCTTGAGGGCTGTGTACAGGTCTTGCAGTCCTGCCGCCCGGCACTGTGCCCGATCCAGCCGGAAATTCCCGGCGAACACCAGCTCCTCGGTGAAGCTCAGCGACCGGGACACTACGACCAAAATCAACGCCTCCATCCAGCCACTCTGGAGCAGAGCCATCTGGTCCACCAGGGAGAGAGCAGAGAAACCTGGGAGAGAGGCACGAGAGCACATCACAGCAGAGCTCCGGAGGGGACTCACCGTGTGCAAGACAAGACTGAATACTAATGCAGACTGATTTGGATTTACGAAGCCCTGTGATATCAAATTGAGCAGCCTCAGCACAAGAGGTGTAGTGACACAACACCATGCACAAAGCCGAGCAGACACAAGCACAGCAGACAAACACGGGAATAGATCTGCATTGTGCAGTTTCAGGAGCAGTGGGGAATTCTTGTTTCTCTAGGACAGGAATCCGATTATTCCTAATGTTGATTTATCTGTGGTTCTTTTTTTGTACGTTCTTCAATACCATCGGCCTAAAGGCACAACAAAAGATAAAATATTAACAACAACTTTTTCTGTTTTGCACACAGGGGTGATTCAGCCTGCCTCCATCCTCTGAATGGAACAGAACTGCCACAGAGGTGCAGGGTCCCGACACGTCTGTGCTGCTCTCTGCCCATGTGCACCTGGAAGGCTAAGGCAGACCCCAACCTCTCCACACTCCAGGACATTGGTCCTGCTCGGAGCAGCACAGTAATTGAGAACTGTGTAATGAGCCGATTGAGTTGCCCCCCTGTTTTCAGGTTGCATTACTTGCAGTGTTTATCACAAGCCTACAGCTGGTCCCTGGGCAGGAGACCCAAGTGCCTCTTAAAAACGAATTAATTAACAGATTGGAAACAGCATAATCAGTCTGATCAATAGAGCAGGATCAATAGCTGACAGTGACTGGTGACAGTGAGGGATTGCAGCTTGGGAACTTTTTGGTTTTGGCCAGGGCACCTGTGCAGAGTAAAGGAACTTTTAACTGAAAGCGTCCAAATCCAGCTGAAGGAGCAGCCCCTCCCCTAGAGCTCTTATATACATTTGTCTCTTGCTCTTCAATCCTTAATCCTTCATTTACAGTAGGATTTCAGTATTTTCACTAGGGTTTGATTCATTATCCTGCCTGGGTATCGGAGTGCCTTCACCGTATTGTACTGCGCTGAGCCACCGCCTTGCCACACAGACAGCACAGTGTATTGTCCAGCAGGAAGCAGAAAAATAAACTTCAGCAAAACCATAGCAAAGTCCCAAATCCCACAGTAAGTTTCCAAAGGCACACTTTTCTAAGGACATCCCAGCTGGCTAGTGAGTCATTGCCAGGCTCCTCAGTCAAGCCGGCTTGCAGGCACACTGCAGTCACTATCCCCTGGCAGTGTCCAGCTGGGCAGCCCTGTGCCAGCCCTGCAGGGGCTGCAGGTTCCTTTCTCTTGAGAAGTTGGAGATTTAAAGAGACCTATACAACCTGCGGTGCTCCAGCCTTTGAGGTCCAGAGCACCCAAGCTATACATGGCCTCCGAGCTTGGGGAATTCCTCAAGAAGACACTTCCAACGAGTGGTGGCCACTGGACACATCTAGCTTACTAGAGTAGCTGACTGACCTGAGGATTTCAGTCAACTGTGCCTTAAAGACCCAACATCTTGAATGGGTCTTCTTGTTCTAAACACCCACAAATGGGTGTTTGTGGAAGTGGAAATGTTTCCTAGTCTTTTTTTCTACATTGGAATAATCATTCTTATAAAACACATTAATTTGGAATCTCTTGTGCCTCCACTTATACTGGTCTGAAAAGTCACATAAGGATGGGGGCAAAATGAGTTTCCTTCATCCCTTGCTCAGTGTACAGGTATGGTTCAGAAACACCAGCGATCAAGAAAAACAGAGATACCTGGGATGTGCTTAGCCCAGCCAATGACGACCAGCAGCTCCCTGTTCAAAAGGTCACACAGGGTCATCAGGGTCTTGATGTCGCTGTCAGGGGTGGTGGGGTCAGGCATGGCGCAGACTGGAGTGGGCTCCATCATAAGGAGGTGCGATATGACTTTGTTACCTACAAAAAGGCACATACACACACTTATGTCACTGTTCGTATGCATAAAGCTGCATATACCTTTACACAGAATGATCAAAATGAATGATACAGACAATTCAACATTTTCATTCCATTCAGCCTTGAAACTCTAACATTACACCACTTGGGAGTTCTTATTAAAAACCATTAAACCATTATTTCTGCTCCTTTCTGTGACAGATATTTGAAAACTCATATGGAAAAGAGGACATAAAATAAAATAGCCTGTGCTCTACGTCATACAAAACGTGGCAAACTTATGTTCCCCTCTTTAATCACTTTTCAGTGTGATTACATGAAGAAATGAATGAATGAGTGCAGTGGTGGCACCTGTGGGTTTGGTGGGGCTTGAATATGGGGCTTTGATGCAGAACGGCCCTCCAGAGTCCACTCGTCTCTTGTACTTCTGGCGACCCCCCCGCACACGGTCCATGCGAACGCCTGCGGACACAGTTATCATCAATGTTATTCCTGCTGGGGTCACTTCAGTATGGAGCCCTGCTAGGTTTAAATGGTCAGATCTGAGTTAGACATGAGATACTGTAGACCGCATGCAACATCCTCAAGAACAAAGTGGAGAATTGGCAACTCCCCCACTGGTCTAGTGTCATGTAGCGTGTATGGCCTGATGCAGACTGTCAAAAAGAACAAGGACGCAGAGGTACATGTAGGAAAACCCCTGGGCCATCTGCTTGAACTGTTCATTTTCTTGCAGCAGTTGTCTGCAATAGTGGCAGGAGAGACAGAGGCAGAGGGCTGGGTAAGACAGCCCCTCAAGGGGACACTGGGAGGAGACACAGAGGCAGAGGACTGAGTGAAACAGACCCTCAAGGGGAAACTGGGAGGACGGAGAGGCAGTGGGCTGGGTGAAACAGCCCCTCAAGGGGACACTGGGAGGAGAGACAGAGGCAGAAGGCTGGGTGAAACAGCCCCTCAAGGGGACACTGGCAGGAGAGACAGAGGCAGAGGGCTAGGTGAAACAGCCCCTCAAGGGGACACTGGGAGGAGAGACAGAGGCAGAGGACTGGGTGAAACAGCCCCTCAAGAAGACACTAGGAGGAGAGACAGAGGCAAATGACTGGGTGACATAGCCCCTTATGGGGACGGCAGAGCTGAGTTGCAGAGGTTCCGGGTAAAGGGAGAGACATTAGAGACCCTCACCTTCCTTCATCATTCCCACCTGCAGGCACTTCCGAAAGCGACAGGCCTGGCAGGACTTCCTTCTGCGTTTGGTAATCTCACACTCGTTCATCACTGGGCAGCTGTACTCGATGTTACCTGGCCAGGTGACACACAAAAGAAAATACACGGAATCATTCTATAACAGTAATTCCTCAACATAAACCATGCAAATTCAGCTCAAACCTCTATCCATAATACCTAGAGAAGATCCATACAGCATACATTCTATTTACAGTATGGCTGTTAACTGAAGTCAGATATTTGTCATTTACACTGTGCTCTATCAACAGCAACTTCACTGATAATTGTGTTTGCAATGTGCTTATAAAGTGATTTACATCTCCTAAAATAGTGCTACGCCTATAACTTCCAAAATATAACCTGTAGAAAAAACAACGATTCAGGTGAAAAGGACAGACTAAGAAGTAAGACAGTTTGCATCTGGGATTGTACTGTTATGATAGAATGGGACAGTTCAAGTAGGTGCTGTAGCTGTGTCAACATGTGTGGGCTGCAAAGGAACAAGTTAAAGGTTTATTCTAGGCTGAAAAGAGAAGAAAGGAAACAACATTTCAGCCGTGGAGCCTCACACCTGAAGAAGGCTCCACAGCCGAAACACTGTATTTCCTTTCTTCTTTTTTCAGCATAGAAAGAACCTTTAACTTGTTCCTTTGCATAGTATGGGACATATTCCTTCATCAAGAACACAACACAGAATATTATTTAATTGGATAGTGTCTGTAGGCCAATCAAGTTGTATTTGACCTACTTCCTGTTCATTAACCTGTTTGCTTGAGCTAACATGGTTGCTAATTGAAAGACATTCTATGGTTCCTTTTCAGTTCATATCCTGCTCTGGCCATGCTACTCTGCACATTGAGTTTTCACACAGAAATCCATAGGAACTCCGGGCCAAATACAAATATTGATCAGCACTGTCACACCACGACCGGCGAATTCTTTTCAGCACTGAAATCCAGGATCACGAGACAAAAAGGTTGTTTTTAATAGATTATTGACCGTTTTCGCCTGGCTGCTAAGCCCCAGATGGACAAGTGGCTCACAGTTTTGCAGCAGGAGAGCTACGATTGATGGGATCTCATGTTTTGATGGTGGGTAAGACTCTAGCATACTGGGATCACAATCCCAGGGATCAAATTTTCAGGGAGCACTCCTAAAATGGTGCACTGTACCTGTTCCTTACATTTTAAATCCCTTAGTTAATGGAAAAACAAAGGAAGGCTGGGGTTATTCTTAAGATAGTAGAACCGCAAGCAGCTCAGAGCATGTTCTCAAAGCTGAAGGAATGGGATCTTTCCTGGAAAATAAATGCCATGGACTCTATGATGGGAATATGCAGAATAATTTCATCTTTGTGATTAAGGAAAGCAGTTCCCTTTAGTTCCTTGCTGTTGTTCACTCTGATTTTGACATGGGACTGTGGCCAGGAACACAGATGTCCAGCTGGATTTGTGATCGGAAAACAGAACGATGAAGATTTAATTTGTCTTCCTCCATTATCACATGGGAAGGAATCTCCTAGGGCATCACGACAATGCACTCGATACAAACAGCCTCGATTCCCTCAGCCAGCTTAAGAGTAGTTTGATTAGACTGTAGAACTGGCTACAGCTGGGTAAAACTGGAACCATTAGGACTGAATTAGGGGTAAACCACAAAGCTACAGTACGTTACTTGCAGAGAACTGCAAAATCACTTGGCCTCTGCGTTTCACTTCAACGTCTTGACAGATGGTTGACTAAGAAGTTGATTTATTAAGTTCGGAAAGCTTTCTGACATTTGATGGGCACTGGTCCTGTTGTTTTTTTTAAGAATGACCTAGGCAGTCTCCCAACATGTAGCACGCAGAGGCTTCACAGGAAAATCAATTGCACAGAAGAGTTCCAGGCTGTCTGGGAAAAAAACCCCATTGGAAATCTGATTTGGATTCAAAATCTGGGACATTTACTTAGTTCCCTCTAATAGATTATTGATTGCTTTATTAATTAAGATCTCCACAATTGTTCTGTGCCCTGAAACCTTCTCACAGATTTAGGCAAGCATTCTGTGGATCAATTCTGGGCCAGACACACTTTTGTTGTTTTTTCTCCCAGGGAGGGAACATAATTAGGCGTCTGCTGTATTGGTCGAAAATATTCCATAAGCTACTTAAAAACTAAATGTCCCGCATTATGAACAGCGCAGGCACGCAATGTTACAGCCCCCTTTCATGAGTTCACTCTTCAGCTTCGCTGCACATACGATACTTTTATTTTTTTTATAGTTTTCCGTCACCGATGCTAGCTCGCTTGCTGTATTCACTGCAAAAACGAATACAAAAACAGGCGACTGTCAACTAACAAAAGGGATAAGAAAAAAAGGTTGGAATATGGGCAGAACAAAGTGCGAGATCATTCCGAGCTTTACAAATCATGCCTTTGGCGACCTTAGTCGTTAGAGCTTACCGCAACCAGGTGTGGGTGTGGGCACACGGCACAGGTGCTGATAAGTTCGCCAGGAGCTTTTTACCTTGAATGGTTCTCTTGAAGAACGCCTTGCAGGCCTCACAGGACGCTACACCATAGTGGTAGCCCGAAGCGAAGTCCCCGCACACCAAACAGAGCCGCTTCGGTCCCGAACTGAGCGCGGCGGCGTAGTCGCTCTTGAGAAGGGTGTCCGCGGCCGGGAGCGACAGCGCTCTGTCGGCTCGGTAGAACTGGGCGCTGCAGGTGTCGGGCAGGGCTCTACCGCCGCCGCCGCTACCGGCGCTGCACGAACTCGGGGAATCCGGATCGAGAGAGTGCGCTTGAGAGAGCAGGCTGTAGCCGCTGCTATCTGAGGAGCCGCCGGGGCTGAACTGTGTGGCGCTGTCCAGCGCTAACGTGGGGCTGGGGGGCTCCGTCTTCACACTGGGCTCGCACGACGACGGAGAATCACCGATGGGCGACCGGCTCAGTAAACTACGAGAGGTACATGAAACGCGTTTTAATGATAGTGGACGCATGCGTAAATATAAGAAACTCCTTAAAATGACATGATTGCCTTCAGTTTTGATAACTTTCAACAACTTAATCTAAGTTAAAACAAGTATATTTCTCCTATAAACTCATTAAGCACATGAAAGCGGAGCACAAGTGAATTGCTTTAAATTACTGTCGATTATTTTTCCGTTAGGAAACACTCATGCGTAAAAACGAGTTAGCAGGTGTTTAATTGTAGCATCGTAAATTCGTGTGATAGCTGACCAATGTCAAACAGCACTAAACGTTAGACTTTAGGAAGATCTAGTATGAATTTGTCACTCTTGGTCGTGAAGAACGAATTATAACAACAATAATAATAATAATAATAATAATAATTATTATTATTATTATTATAATAATAAAAATAAACATTTCACATATACAACACTGCACGTTTTAAGCACTAATATAGATAGATAATACTTTATTAATCCCGTAGGGAAATTGATGTGTATATAATATTGCTGAACAACATTCATGCTAGGCGAAACTTGAATACTTACTGGCTGTGCTGATTGAAGATGTGAAAACTGTCACTCAGACAGAAGTCTTTCAGGTCCATCGTGAGAAACTCTCAGAATGACCAACCCGAGCTGTCACGAGCAGAAACCCACGGGCTGGAGACGCGACTGAAGTCGCGGGACAGAGAGGCGCTCTTATTTAACAGGGATCTGATATCAGCAGGGAAAGGGGGGCGGTGTGAACTGAGCTAATCCAGCCACAGTCAGTAAGCGGCTGTATCGATGAATGCAGCCCAAGCTAATATACTGTATAGGTAAATAAACTATTCAGAACCATATACTCATAAACTGATTGAACTCTTATCTATAATAATAAATTCAGGTATAAGCAAGTACAGGTAAACAAATAGGTGCTGTAAGGTCAGCACATGTAAGGTGAAATTCTATTAAATAATAGGTATAACATTTACTGGACATATCTTCATTGTAAAAGTTAGTTTGGAACTTTTTTAACTTGTAACAGTTAAATGGGGGTTAAAAAGGTAAAGCAAAGTCTGAGCTGTGTGAAAGAACCATCCTATCCTTTCCACTAAATTAAAGGTGACCCACAAATACTGAAGGTAATCAAAGGGAACAAAATCACAATGGTTGCACTAATATCCCACATCACACAGTATGGGAACTGAAGAAATAGCTGATTTATTGTACGGCTTCTGACTCTCTTCTTTTAAAAAGGATGGATTGTGTTCTGGTGCATTTTTCTTGTTTGGTTATTTTGAATGTTAATGTTACTTTGCTGCTGCTCATCACTCCTGACCCACTAACCCACACTCAGAAAATTCAAAGCTGATTAATAGTCTTAAGGTCGGCCTTGCTGATCGGGGAAAAATGATCTTTTGTCACTGCATTCTGACAGGCCCAGAGCAGCTCCCGTTTTCGGATGATTTTTTCCCCTTTTCTCTGAACAGGATGTTGCTTACAGTCAATGAAATGAACAGTTTAAGGTTCGTGCGGTCGTCCGTTTACAGTCAACAGTTGCAAAACGGCGATTTGACAGAGACGCTGCCAGCATCTTAGCAAACTGAGGGGGCAGGAACCAGCAGAAAACCAGTCCCCTTTGCACAGTCGCAGGAGTGTTGAAACTACGGCCATTCAGGTATTGCCGTGTTCATACCCCTTTTTCTGGTTGTAATGATCACAAGACCTCTTAAATGCTACTCAAGGACTTTTGGGTGTTATTTTCCAGCTCATTCTGAACCGTCATCCATTTACTTGCATTAAGAAATAGAAGAAGAGAGTTCTGGAAACAGTGTGTCAATGCCCTCCCATTCCAGAATGACAGTGTAGAACATCAAGAGCTGACAAAGTCCTTCTGTCACTGTGGCCAGTATTACAGCATATTTAACACACACAGAGCCTTGCAATTTTCAAGCTGTTTCGATGAACAGACTTCAAAGCACAAATAAATGGTTAGTTTCTCATACTGATATCCCTGCAAAACTCAATAGTGGCAGTGCACTTCTCAAAAGTGCTGGAAAGCCAGACTTTGTGTTGTAGGAGCTAGACGTGCAATATTCAGCCTCTCTTATTGAAAAGTGACTCCCCCCTATCCCGCCTGTATCCACCCTGGGGCCTAGCCTCTCGACCTGGAGGTTCGACCAACATGCCTGCACACAGCCATCAATCACTGCCTGGCTTGGCAGCCGCAGAGAAGGTACAACACAAACACATGTGTATCAGCTTCAAAACCAATTATTTTCCACCTCCATGTCACAACAGTGCATGGGCTGGCTTGAAGGCCAGAGAGGTTTAGTTAGAACTGATTCCCAGCTGAACAGGTACCAGGAAACTATAGCAATCCAAAAAAAGGCTGATAGGTCCTTAGGGACACACTCAGCTCTTGCATTCCGTAATCCTTCCTGGTCTGCCTCCCAGATCCTAGCACACAGAGTGAGGTTGGTTTATTCTTCGGTGCCCTGCAATTAGTCCTCCAGTCTTGATAAGCACACACCTTTGCAGCTTTAACCAGTCTTTAACTGTGTTCATGGATGCTTGTATTAGGGTGGTCAATATGAGACTTATTGAGACCTACTGTAGTGGTCTGGTGTGTTTACTGTAGGTGTGCCAAGGTCTTGTGTGTGAAACCCTAGGGGTGGAGTGGTGGCTCTGTGGCTGAGGATCTGTGCCTGTGGCTGGAAGGTTGCCAGTTAAAATCCTGTGGCCGGCAGAGGAATCCTACTCCGTTGGGCCCCTGAGCAAGGCCTTTAACCCCAGCTGCTCCAGTGGTGCCATATAAATGGCTGACCCTGGGCTCTGACCCCCAGCTTCTCTCCCTGTCTGTGTGTCTCATGGAGAGTGTTGAGGTATGTGAAAAAGACAAGTTCCTAATACAAGAAATTGTATATGGCCAATAAAATGATCTTATCTTAGAGTCACTCCAGTGGACCTGGGTGTGTTCTGAAAGCTCTGGGCAAAACTAGCCTGACCCAGGCAAAATAAGATTGACCAGACTTTCGGTTTTCATCCTTAAGTGTACAATGTCACAGCAGTACACAATTTCACACAGAAGAAAAAAACATATACTGTATGGGTTTATGATGTGCTCATCATATTCTTGAATGAAAGTTCTCACTTAACAGAGAACATTTCAAAATGGTACATGATCAATGAAAAATATCATTAAAGAGTGTCATTTATATATTTTATTTCACAGGGTGAGATGCACTTCAGTTTCAGCAAATATATCTCATGATTAATTAAGTCAACAAACCCATGTATAAGTAAGTGTGCATCTCCCCATGTGCAAAGGTTATTCTGTTTTCAAAAGGTTTAAATAAGTTTTAAAAAAATAGCAAAGCAGGAACACCAAAAGAACACCAAAAGACCATTTTTCTGTTCTAAACTTTCTTTACATGTTCCTTACATTTCAATGCAACTACCACCTTAAATGGAAAACACCAAGCAATCCCACAAGCCACTGAATGCTGGTTAATTTTCTGACAATGCAATAATGGTGATTGCTTGATGTTGTTGAACTATTTTCAGTATACATTTAAATGAACTGACCTCACCGGTTTAAAATGTTGAGCATTTCCTAGACGTTTGCATTCTAGGACGCATTTCCTAGAATGCATCCAAAAACATAGTGCTTGTAGCTGTAATGATTCATCTGTTTAGAGTGTTTCTAAACCACTTTATGATAAACACCACTGCGCTGGTTATGTTCAGTGCTTGAAAGTCAAACGAAACAGCTGAAATGGGGGACTGGAATACTAAGCACCCATAGACCCTGCAGCAGATTCTGGAAGGGGGAGGTTAAACGTACTTGCTATAGTTAACACAAAAGCAGTGATACTGAGTGAGTCAGTCAGGTTCAGAACATCTATGGTACAAAAGTGAATCATACAATAGGCTAGATTCTGCAAAGGCACTGATGTTCTTGAAGGTCACTGCCACCCTATGAAACTTGAACAGAAATTTCACCACTTTTAGAGTTTTAACTCCTGTTTCACATACTGTAGTTTATGTCAATTGGCCTTTTTGGGTCTACCACGCCTTTACCGTAATTTCACTGCGCTTTTTTCACAACTTCTTTTTCATAAAGATTTCTACTAACAGGTACAGATAAATTACTCAGGAGGGATATTGCGTTAGGGACTTCAAGTCCTTTGAAACTCTAATTTGGTAAACAGATGCTTGTTGTTTCTAGCTGGATTGCACCAGCAGGTAAGGCTCCGTTTCCCTGTTGGTAAAACAGGTGGATTGATTTGCAAACCGCCCGCACCCGTCACGTGGGCTGTATTTACACAAAATGAGCTCCCCTGTGGCACACGCGCGCGGGGAGTGGGGGAAACACAGCCGCCGGTGAAATCTCCACTCAGGCATCGAGACAGAGAAGGGGGGAGTGTCGGCTGCGGGCGCAGTCAGTGGGTCGCGTTTAGAAAGGATTACACGGCAGATTAAAAGCGCCATTCCGCTGCGAGAGACGGCGTTTTCACACGCTCTGACTCCCCGGCAGGTGCGGTACGACATCACCTGCAGGTCAAATTCATTCGACTGATGAATTACCGTACTTCATGAGACAGAGTTCTGTCGCCAGAGAACTGTGTCTCGCTTTTTATAATTAGTACATAATCTTATACACGTTACAAAAAATAATGACAGTTCTGCCCCGTCCTCATCATCAGTTTAATTGACCAATCTCCCTGCTACTTTCTTACTTTTGACCCTAAGGAAACTCAAGGGTGTTCAGATAGGTTAGGCCTTTATATGAGGTACAGACCAATTTGGTTTAAATATTAATAACTGAGCGTAACTGTATATATAACTGTATATAAGAGCGCTAGTGTGAGGTCAGGCTTCTAGAGTCCGGCTGGAAAGATACGGGTTCGAATCTCAGGTGGGGCGCTTCTTGTCCTCATGAGCGAGCTAGGAATGTGCTTGGTACACCCCCCAACTACAATGTCTAATGACAAATTAGTCACTGGGGGTAAACATTTCAAGTACATTAATGAATTTCTGGTCATAGAACCCATTGCTTTCAATCGAGAGAACGAATGTTTTAGCTAGGAACCCTTAAAAACGACTTATTTGTTATTATTCCTTTCTTGACTGAAATGACTATCTGTTTGCTCGTGCTCTTTTAAAACAAAGCGTTACATACTGCAGAGGCGTGAGGAAGATCAATATTACTAAACCTTATATTTATATTTAACCGTGTAACAGATGGATTGCAAGAACAGGCTTAATAAAACAGGTATATAACACCGTAAAACCCTGTATAATAAATACTACTATCTTTAAAAGACGATAAACAAGTTTTGTATTTTCACCTGATCACAATGCCCATAGCAGAACGTATTGATTCCCTCTGCGAAGAGGATGATATCATTAACTGCGATTCACAGAGCAACAGAGGCATCAGAAATGAGGTGCGTGAGATTTAGGCCCGGTGACATCTGCTTGCATCGCCTAGTTGAGCGCCTGCGCCTGGGCTTCGACTGAGGCGGTGGAGGAGAGATGCGTGAAAGAAAATGTGGAAAGAATTTAATACATATATGTTACAGAAAGGTCATCGGGAATGGTTATGGTTTAGAACAGCTTTGGCGAAAGGCTTTATTGCATTACATCCATCTTCATTCAGTTGATAATATTGTCCGGCGTTCACGATGGTCATCTGATAAAAACGCGTTACAACACAGGCTACATGTATAGTAGGCTGTATTTCCTGAGGTGCTAACAGAGACTGAAATGCGTTAATCGTTGTTAACGTCTTATTTCGTAATAAGCGCATTTTTTAACCTTCTTAACCGGGAAACCGAGTCAGTTAGCGGTAACTACTAATTACCGACTATCAAACGGGATGGACGGACCGAATAGCCTCCTTTTGTTCGTAACCTTTCTTGAATTCTTCTATAAATGTAAAGGTATGTTAAATGTTAAAAAATACTCTAAAAATGACTTCGATTCAGTAAGTCTATGGAGCAGGATCACAACGACTCGTCCTGGTTTCGGTAGCGTTCGCCCTCGATTCAGCGGGTGAAGGAATTCCTCGCTCTTCCGCCTGACCTGCGGTGTGGAAGAGCTGCGGGTGTTGGACCTCAGTGGTAACGTGGGACCCTCCTGTCTGAAACTGCTATATAAACGTGAGGTCTTATCATCACCTTCACCACCATCATCATCATCACCAAGGGTGACAGTGTGGAGGAGCACTTACCAGTACTTTGACACTCTATTTTCTTGGTTATTTTAAGTGATTTTAAAATACAGTGTATTAGAGTGCTTTAAGTCATGCCAGGGATGAGCATGGCTTGGCAAATACATGACTGTTACTGATACTATTAAGAAGATGCCCTGTGCATAGCAGCCGTAAAGCCAGAGAAAAAAGAAGATTGGGCACATAAGAAAGTAATATCAGTGAAAAGGACCCTGTTAGCAATGTAACATGCATCCATTTTCTAAATACTTTCTTGAATGCAGGGTCATAGGGAGCCAAAGCCTATCCCAGCAGGCACAGGTGCAAGGCAGGACACACGTTGGATGGGACCAGACGCAAACTCTAATACAAACACACACACACCTAGGGACAAGTTTCACAATTTACCTACCACTTTGCCTTTGGACTGTGGGAAGAAACTGGAGCACCTGCAGGAAACACACATAAACCTAGGGAGAACATGCAAACTCCACACAGACAGTACCCCAGGGATCGAACCCAGGGACCCACTACTGCGAGGCAGCAATGATAGGGTCTGTGCCAGGTCTAGCAAGGAAGGGAGTCTACTTTAATGTTGGACCACCAAAACTTTAAAGCAACACAATTGGACTATTTTGGCACCCTGTTGTTCCACATATTTAAAGCTGCTGAGTCTGGATTTATGAATGAAAGGAGAGGCAGGTTCTTCTTAGAAAAGCACATAGCATTAGGATCATATTCCTGTGGTCTATTTCTCCCACCCTCTGTCTCAGGTGAGGAACATTCTGACCCAGTTCTAGCTCCGCTGTCCACACAGTGGGGTGATGCGATTACTGTCTAGGCTGCTGAGTGACATCTGTCTGCTATCCACCCTAATCTCCTAAAAGGTCTCTGCAGCAGGGCTCTGAGGTGAGCGCACACACACGCACTCATGCCCTCCACTGGACTGTGGCCTGTCTGCTCATGTTTACAGACACACGGTTCATGCAGCGGCCAAAAACAGGCCACTGGGTTAAGTCTCATCCCCTCTTTATCTCTGCTCATACCTTGAGACCATGCAGGATCACAGCTGGGAGCTCTCATGCTACTGTGTTCATTTCAAGCAGTGGCTCATGGCAGGTGAGTGTTAAGAGCTTAGCAGCACCATTAGCTTACCTAACAACAAACTGAGGGGGGGGTGGTGGAGAGGAGATTTTCCCTGTCATGATAGCAATCGATTAGACAGATTTAGCAGCAAAAAGGCTGAATCATCCTTTGTCTCTCTCACTTGGACTGATCCCTGGTCTTTCAATAGCCATACTGCATGTTGTGATAGTGCAGAAATCCGTGGGAAACAACTAGAGATAATTCAGTATTCTGTTTCTATGTTGTGATGTTCCCAGATTCCTGCACACCACCTTTTAATGATATAAACACAATCCAGTTTATGGTTAATACCCTCCACAGTGATTGGTGGTGCTCAGTGTGTCCAGAGCAAGAATGCTGCTGTTTACTGCATATTTCTCGCACAAGGGGAAGGAAAGGCTCACATAGTTCTATAACATGCATGATCATAATTATAGAGTAATGCGAAACAAAATTGCAAAGAAACTTCTTCTTTTCTCAGTTGGCCTTTTAGGCAGTTTTGATTGCTCAGCAGTATTAGTTCCTTCATGAAAGCATCTGAGCATTAAAAAACTTGCATTTATGCATGTGTGCTTTTAGAACAATAAAGTATATGGATTCTGGACATTGATAGAGTGTTTCAGGCATCATTTTGATTTGCTGATCATTACTGAATGATGCATAAGCACTAAATCACCTCATTACAGAGTTGATTCGACACCAATGAGGCAGTTTATCCTGCTGAATGCTAAACAAACTGACAATAAAAAACACATAAGAAATGACCAATATGCCAGCGTTACAATGGTCTCTCCAGTAGTCGAGCCCAGTGCTCCTTATACTTATATAGCACTTTTCTGAACACTCCCCTCCACCACCACCAGTGTGTAGCCCCAACCTGGATGATGTGACAGCAGCCATAGTTCAGTAGTACACTCCCCCACACACCAGCTCTCAGTGGGGAGGAGAACAGAGTGATGAAGCCAGTTCAGAGAGGGGGATTATTACTAGTCTGTGATTAATTTGGCCAGGATTCCAGGGTAACACCCCTACTCTTTTCAAGAAACGCCCTGGGATTTTTAATGATCACAGAGAATCAGGACCTCGGTTTTATGTCTCATCTGAAGTGCCTTTTTACAGTCCAGTGTCCCCGTCACTATACAGGAGCAACTGGACCCACACAGACCACAGGATAAGCGCCCCCTACTGGCACCCTCCAATACCTCTTCCAGCAGCAGCCTTAGTGTTTCCCAGGAGGTCTCCCGTCCAGGTACTTGCCAGGTTCACACCTGCGGAGCTTCAGTGGGGCTGCCAGCTGTGAGTTGGAGGGTGATATGGCTAATGGGAATGGGACTGGGGCTGAATCGAGGTTTGATGTGGGCAGCTCAGACAGACACTGCTGTGTGCAGAATGAGAAGCTACAGAAACCTTTGTGTCCAGGTGACCAGTCAAGGGGGTATCCAAGTGTGTAGTGGAGTTTTCTAGTTGCTGGAGAACTTCACCTGTATAGACTGATGGCACCCTGTTGCACTGAAAAGTCCTGGGACACACGACAGTGGATTGTTCTTGCGAGATGCACATGTGATAGTGATGCCCTACTCATCAGGCAGACGTCAGACACATCAGTGCACCCCCTACAGGAAGGAGCGTCACTTCCTTTACTAACTCTGTGGATTTGTTGCAGATAGAAGAGTTAAGTGTTTTTATGCTGCTTGTAACAGTTGGGGTAGTAGCAGTTTGCAGGTAGGACAGTCTCCCCTAGTGCAATGCACTTCCAATCTGACTATTCCTAGACTGCCTTCACAAGGTGCCACTAAGACTCCTGCATCAGCATCCCCTACCTGAAACTGTTTTTTTTTTTTTTGCTGGCTCCACTGTCTTTGTAGAAATGAACAGGCTTATATTGGAAACTGGGGTGTTTCTTCCGAAGATAACGCGGAATCAGCAGGTCCTAGCTCATTAACTGGGATCATCCGACGTCTTCCAGTTATCCTGCTCTTAGCGGCGGAGGCCGGTGGGTTTGTAATCAGCCCCTGCCGGCGGATGCCCTTGTGCACAAGGCCTTTTACTGACTGTACCTCTGCCGGATTGTCATCCATTTCTGCAGATGTAAATCTTGTGTCGGCTTTCTTCCTTTTCCAAAATGTGATCACGCTGCCATTTTATTCTTTATTGTTTGCGAAATTTTGAAAGCCCGTTTTGACTTCAACGTGTCAGCGATGTGTTAAATTCAGGTCAAATCGTGGCTGCGTGTTCGGTTTTACTGCAGATCGAAACGATTACACGTTTTTTTTTACACATCCACACAAAATGGTGTTATAAGACAAACACTAGTTGATGCCAAAACCACGTAGGGGAAGGTAGGCGTAAAAATAGTGATTGCTAGACCTAAACCGATTTAAACACATCCTGCGTAAAATTAATTAGTTTGCACTTATCACAGTTTGTGCCATACTTTTACCATAGTCACGGTGCCCACAACTAAATGGATTCAGTTCCTTTAGCCCGTCTGTATGTTAAAAACAATAGGTCATTTTGTAAAGCATGTATGAAACAATTAGATAGGACAAAAAAATCTTCTTGTTCTTTGGATTTTTGCAAAGGCAATATAATACTCTTCTGCGCCATGTTGAGCGAAATTCCACGTTCCAAAGGGGGCGCGGTGGGTTGTAACGCTTTAATTTAACTTGCACGCGTGGTGTTCGTGGAAGTTACGCAGGCCAGTATCTCTCGGGCTTGCGCGATACAGACCCAGCAAGCTGGCGTGCACCCGCCGGGCAGTGCCCGCGAGTACTGTAGGTGCGCAGATCCGGGGAAGCTAAAAAGCCGATATTCCGCTGCACGGTGCAATCCGCCAGAACAAATTAAGAACGGAGTTTGATGGGGACCATTTTAATCGGATTGGCTGGTTATGGTTGTGGGGATTGGCCTATAAAAAGGATTAACACCTGGATTCAGTTAAACTCGCAGGACTCAGAGAACTGAACGTCCAGGTAGAGGAGAGCAGAGCTCCTTTGCTGCGCGCTAAGCACGTGAGAGCGGCTCCGGCGCGGCTCTCCGCACGGGTACAGCAGGAATGACCCCCCGGCTTTGATACAGCAAAACCCTTTGCCGGAAAGGAAATGTCGGTCATTTTGCATGCGTAAAATAACGAGTCAGGAAAGTCGGGTCTTCCGAATCTTCTTTTTCGGGTGTTTACTTATTTCAGACCGTGTAAAATTGAACTGCTCTGTTATCAGGTATACAATTTATTTTATTTTCTTCCGAAATACAAATGTACAGCGTTGCTATTCAGAATTGGAATGTGTGCAAAGACATTAAAAAAAAACAACGTTTTATACATGAACAAGAAAACACTAAACTTCAGTCAAGATCAAAACCAAATGACAAAAAACAGCATTTGATTTTTTCCCCAAAGACCGCGGACTGCAGCTTAATACAATAGTTCAGTCCTCCGCAAGTACAGTGCACAGTGTTATACAAGTTTATGTGCTGAGAATCATTTTTAGGTTTTCATCTGTTAATCTACGTGAAAAAAAAACTGACCAATGACATAAACATACAGTTGAAGACGAGACATTCGTCATAAACTGAAAAGGTGAATAGTAATTTTAAAACCCATTTCCATCTCTTAATGCAGGTTGAGAACTGATTATCACCAATATTTTTATACTAAAAGAGATTTAAATAATACAAAGTGAGCATTAGAAAGCACTTCAAACCCAATTCTTTCCGTTACATACTTTATATATTTAGACGTATTTCACTTTTCCAAGTTTATTCCGCCAAAATGAAAGACCCGTTAGACTTGTTTTATTAGTTACAGCGAGATTTCTTTGCAAGCACGTTCGTTCTAAGACGATTAAAAATCAACAGGCTTTTTATGGACGAGAAGTGAATATAGTGGAGTAGTTCCCGGAAATCTTGGCGGGTTTTTCTTACAGAACAGCATTTTAAAATCACGGTCGCATGTGCTCTTTAACAGTTACAGTAATATTATAATAGCTTTTTTAAAGTAAAAAAGAGCTTAACTTTGCACAGAGTATAAATTAATATACAATAGGATATAAAACACATAAATCTATAGTGATCTAGCTTTTCCTACTGAAATGGCCATACCTTCTTACTTTTTTAGGAATTTCCATTTGTGATTATTTGGGTTTTAAATGTTTTTTTTTAACTAAAGTATGTTGACTATAACAATTAACAGCTCTCTTGGCAGAAAGTGGGGTGCAGTAGCTAAGCATCTCATTATGAGAAAACATTGCTTTAAAAAATGATCAGGCCCCCTCCTAAGAGTTGTAACAAAAACCACTGCCTTTGCACTAATTTTCAACATTTTTGCTTGTTATGTAGATTTAGGTGGATTTAGGAACAAAAAACTATAAACTCTAATTTCCCTGATTAACATCACTAATCACACTCAATCACAAAAACAACTGCTTTACTGCTGTGTGGTGCGACTTCAGTTTCGATAAAACAACCCTTTTCAATATCCTAGTTGACCTCTTCAGTATTAAAGCACTGTTCTTGTTCAGAGTACAAGGTAAGACAGCTGGATCTCCATCCTAAAGTCCACAGTATGACCACATGACTTCACCTGCATCAGGACAGAGACAGGGGAATTTATAATTGTCCCAAAACAAAAGATTTATCCTGAATTACGTTGGCTTAATTACCCAGCAGGGGAATAACAACAAAATCCATAAAGCATATTTTAAAATATTCACTTTGATTACTTTGTTGAAGTTCTCATCTAATACCACAGTGTTCAGATTCTGTTAATGGTTCATAAAACTGCATTTGGAATGACTATCCTGAATGAACCGGTGAAAGTCATCAGCTGTTCAGATGGTCAGATCAATGATGGGCACGAAGTGCAACAGATCTGAATTACAGGTTCATCCCACACAGTCACTGAACACCACAATTAAGCTCATCTGAGGTATAATGTGTAATTTTCACATTTTTTGAAATTGGAGGTTCGTTTTACAACCCCCCGCTGTCTCAAAGGGTCCTGGTGAACGCTCAGTCATAGGGTCAACTCCTCCCACACAGCAGGGACACGTAGGGCTCTGAAGAATCACTAGCCTGCTGGCATTCCCACTCAATCCGTAGTGGTCAAAGACCTGAAAACAGTGGTGACCAATTAAGTCAATAAGTGATCCGATTTAAGTCGAACTAAACAGCTCAGATCAAATGGCAACCAGAAGGCACAGTGGTCCTCCAGGTGCAGGGAGAGCATCAGTGCTATTCGCCCGTGTTTTCAGCTCTAACTCTGCAGGATCCCTTTCTCTGCTGGTGTCCCGAGTCCGCGCGGCTCTCAGTCACCAAGCTGAGAACTTAACAAGCAGCAGTTTGACAAATAATGCCTTCCCGTGAGAATAATTCAGCTCTTCAGCAGCTGGGCATAGGTTAGCTAAAGGATTTGGTTAAAGGGCTATTGATCACTGTTATCACAAACCTTTCACTATCAGCATCCTTACTAGGAGTTATATGCTTTGTTGTGTCACATCTGACAGCCTGGAGAGACAGTACTTGACTTCCCAGGCCTCATCCTGGAGTGATGTTGCAGTATTGAGAATCCACTTGAAATAATCGAACTGAAAGGAAGAAAGCTAGCGAGGGGGGGCGGGGGGTTTATCGCGCTGCGCTCAGCGCCGGGAGGGCAGGACCAGCGTGGACGCGGCCTCCCCAGCCCGCTGCCACCCTGAACCCTGGACGTTCCTGAACATTTAAAAGCTCCTAAAGAGCGTGAGAACGGTTACAAACAAGAGGAGACCCTTTGGCCCAGCTACCTGATCCAAGAATTTCAGTTGCTCCTTGAGAGAAGCCAGGGCAGCAGCTTCAGCAACATGGCTGGGTAGCTAGTTCCACACTCCCACCACCCTTTGGGTAAAGAACCTAACAAGCACACGAGATATCAGTGCTAACGAGGAAATGGCTGGTAAGTGTTATTGCTTAAATCTTTATGACGTAGTGCTAAGTCCTCCCTTAACAGTCACGGGTGCTCACGGGCAGAGAGATGGTCCAGAGAAGCTCATCTGTGAGGTGAAGTCAAGGCAAACTGGCAGCCATAGTTTGGTCAGAGCATGCTGGGTGTCCAGGCCAGGCTGGCCACGTGGTCACAGCCTTGGCAACCGATCCCCTTTACTGTTCACACATTCTCAGGGGCACTGTGCAGCCTGAAGCCTCGTTTTTAAAGTAAGGCTGCGCTTTTCACGTCCACCGGACTTTTGCAGACAGTAAAAAAAAGATCGCTTCATGACGTTGCGGTTATTTGCGTTTACAGTTTTTTTTTTAAAAAGCCCTCGAACATCTGAAAAGGAAAGGGGGAAAAAAAACAACAGAAGGGGGAAATCGGCAGAAGCGCAGCCCGGCTCACTGCAGGGGCGGGCAGCGAGAGGGCTCAACGGCGCCGCCGCCCGGCTCACTGCAGGGGCAGAGAGGGGACGCAGTAGTGGGGCTGTCTGGACATGACGAACCCCCGGAGGCACACGCACTCGTAAGAGCCGTCCGTGTTCACACACTGGCCGTTCACACACAGAGTGCCGGGGTCCCCCTCCTCCTCGCACTCGTTCACGTCTGCAAAACAAGCAGGCCCTCGTCACCCTCTGGTCGCACACGCCGGCGGTCCGCACGCGGGGTGGGGCGGTGGCTCTGTGGCTGGAAGGTTGCCGGTTCGTATCCCGCGGCCGGCAGAGGAATCCTACTCCATTGGGCCCCTGAGCAAGGCCCTTAACCCCCACTGCCCCAGGGGCGCCGTATAAATGGCTGACCCTGCGCTCTGACCCCCAGCTTCTCTCCCTGTCTGCGTGTCTCATGGAGAGCAAGCTGGGGTCTGCGAAAAGACAAATTCCTCATACAAGAAATTGTATATGGCCAATAAAGTGATCTTATCTTATTTTTTGGTTGAGCCCTTTCCACTTCTTAACACAGGCTGAAGAGGATACCTGTTATATTTTTCACATACTCTAAAATAAAGTAAATATTGACTGGTCACCAGATGAATATCTGGTAAATATAACGACAAAATGTTAGGATCTCATATTAAAATCTTGCGGATCAACTCTAAGCACGACAGACGCCACTTGTCATATGATGTCAGAGGAACGAGGTGCCATTAAACGCAAACTTGCAGTTACATTTATTCACAATTTGTCTGCTATTCAGTGTTACCACATGGTAGCGAACAAAATCAGGCCACGGAGGAATCTTATGAAAGGATTTGCCGTTTGTTCTGTTCCACAGGGTTTAGAGTCAGGTTTTCCCAATTAAACTGAAATTCTGTAGTTTAACAGTATTTTTCTTTAGACTGTAAGGTGGGTGTTATGCTATATTACAGCCATACACCAGCACATTCCAGAGGAAAATGTGAGACCATCTGTCCAACAGCTAAAGCTAGCCAAAATCGGATCATGGAAGAGGACAGTGATCCAAAACACGCCAGTACATCTATTTATGCACGGCTGAAAAGGAGAACACTCAGAGTTTTGGAATGGCCAAGTCAAAGTCCAGACCTCATCCCCATAGAGATGCTGTGGTGGGACCTAAAGAGAGCTTTGCCCTCAAACACCACCGAGCTGAAGCAGTTTGGTTAGGAGGAGTGGGCCAGAATTCCTCCCAGGCGACGTGCGAGACGGATAAACTCTTACAGGAAACTTTTATCAGGGACATTGCTAACTCCTGGGACTCGGGGGGAGGACAGGGGTTTGTGTGCATGTTATATGAGTGTATTTGTGTGGCTGTCCCCACCCTGAATTGCCTGGCCTTTGGCCCATCTTAACTCTGTGTTACCCAGGACATTTTCCTGTAGGCTTTTGATGGATAATGAAACTATGCCATTTTGCCTAGTATAATTAATAGATGGAATAAAATTCGGTTATCACTCTTGTGTATGTTTATTGCCCACACTACGGTGTATTTCATTTTAACTTCATTATTTTTGAACTGAGAGTTTTTTGCTGTTTTTTCTGCAGGAGGGCAGCAGGGATTTAGAGGAGAGGAAGGAACGGCTGACATACCTATGCAGGCCATGTTTGTCATGTCCAGCTGGTAGCCATCATAGCAGTCGCAGGTGTAGCCTTCGGACACGCGGATACACCTGCCGTTGTCACAGCCATGCAGGATCCCGCACTCCTCTGCCTGGAAGCCTTCGTGGGGCTCATACCGGCCTGAGAGATGGAACCGAAACGTCCCTGAGCGTCAGCAGGCAATTCTCAGGAAGATAAGAGAAGAGTGCGCCCTCTCCTGGGCAAACACTTAACCACAGTCTCAGAAATCGCTCAGCAGAACAGGTACAGCAGCTGTACAATTTCATAGATGTTGCCGCCCCCATGGAGAAACATGGAAATAATAAAGTGGACCACGGTGGTGAAAATCAGTCCAAGCACAGAATGCCCTTACTGTCATAGAGCTCTCGGCGGGTCCCTCCTGCAGCACCCCGTTCTGGAAATGGGGGCCCCTCCCGGGGCCTGTAGCGAAGCCAAGGCTCTGGGGGTCCGGGTTCGCCCTGGTCAAAGGGGGGAGCGGCAGGGAGAGAGCCCACTCCCTGCCGGGGGAGCAGCTCATACGCAGGCTCTGACAGGGGGTTGGGGATCCCATATCGAGATTCGGGGTCCGGTTCTGGGGGCACATACTGCGGCTCGTACTCCCCTATTTCATAGCGGGGATTCGGGCTGCAAAGACACAGCAGCTACGTCTCAAAAACGTGTTTCTCCTCCAACGTGTGAGTTCATTATTATTTCTTTAAATATTCTTTGCTGTTCTGGAGATTTAAGGGTCTTCCAAACTTTGGGATCATAATTTTGCTAAACTCGTGTATGCATGTAAACCATCTGCAGAACAGCAAAGAACCTCGGCTCTGCGAGTGGTTTGATTCTTTGCCTTTGCCGGTTCTGTGAAATGGCAGGCACGTTAGCGCTCACGCGGGTTATGAATACAGTGACTCTACCCTCGGCGGCCGTAGGGGCCCTCTCGAAGTCCATATGGAGGTCTTCTCCTGGAGCTTGTTCCTCTGTCTGCCAAAGGAGAGTAGTCCTCATACCCGGGAATCAGGAAGTCAGGGCCCCCAGGCCTGGGAGGGGGCTCAGCAAAGATATTCGGCCCATAAGGCGCCCCATAATCCCCACCGAGCATGGGCCTGTACCGCCCCCCGAAAGAAGGGCCATAGGCTGGGGGTCTCAGAGTGTTGCACATCGTCTCATAGGCCTCTGGAGAAAGAAGAATTTGTACAATAATAATTCCATACACTTATATCGCGCTTTTCTGGACACTCCACTCAAAGCGCCACAAAGGTAAAGGGGAATCCCACTGCCACCACCAGTGTGCAGCCCCACCTGCATGATGCAACGGCAGCCAGAGTGCACCAGTCCTCTCCCCACACACCAGCTCTCAGTGGGAGGAGAGCAGAGTGATGAAGCTAATTCAGAGAGGGGGATTATTAGGAGGTCATGATGGGTAAAGGCCAGGGGGAAATTTGGTCTGCACACAGAGGGTAATACCCCTACTCTTTTTGAGAAACCCCCTGGGATTTTTGATGACCACTGAGAGTCAGGATCTTGGTTTTATAGTATGTATCATCCAAAGGACAGCATTTTTTTTCACAGTATAGTGTCAGCACAACCATATTGGGTCATTATGGCCACACAGACCGCAGGGTGAGCACCCCCTACTGGTCACATGAAAACCTTTTCCAGCAGCAGCCTTAGCTTTCCCAGGAGGTCTCCCATCCAGGTGGCCAGGCTCACACCTGCTGAGCTTCAGTGGGCTTCCAGCTGTGAGTTGCAGGGTGATATAGCTTCTGGCCTAAAAGGTACAGCTACAGTATTTCACAACACAGCACAAGTCACTGAACGTTAAAGGTGAAAAATCAGATTAATTTTTGGCGTGAATTTCAAATCCAGCTAAATTGACCAGACCCCTGAGCGAGGCCCTTCACCCCAACTGCTCCAGGGGCGCCGTATAAATGGCCGACCCTGCGCTCTGACCCCCAGCTTCTCTCCCTGTCTGTGTGTCTCATGGAGAGCAAGCTGGGGTCTGCGAAAAGACATAAATAAAGTGATCTTATCTTATCTTCTCCTTATAGATTTTCCCTTTTCACCTTGCCCACCTAGGCCTTCCATTTCTGACAGCCAGAAAAGGTTCGACAGCACTGCTCGTCGTCAGTGACCGCAGGACTCACCCGTGTCCCGGCCGGGACAGAGAGCACACTTCAGGCCCCAGGCCTCCCCATACAGACAGCAGCACTCCGTGAAGGTCACCTGTCTCTCCGGGAGAGGCCGCTGGCAGACCAGGTCTAGGGTCAGCTCCTGCCAGCAGTACGCAAGGTTCTCATCTGGAGAAAGAAAGATGGACACTGCTAGGGTAATCGAGCTTGGGTGCAGGTTATTGTATAATCTGCTCACAGCTATAAAACATTTCAGTGCTTCCTTGTGGATGCAGTACCATTCAGAAGTCGGGAACACTCCATGTACAGAGAGGCTGGGAGAGAGTTCATTCTTCCTCACTGGATACCTTGATTCCCTCATGTCACAGCTCACTGTCTCCTTCACGAGCCTGCTTCTCAATGACCTTTGCCACAAAACCCTTTCAATCTCAACATTACTTCAAAAAGTAAACTGGCTTGTGCTAACCTGGGTAACGACCCCAAACGAGTGCAACAAACGAAGCAATCTCCAAAACCCGTGCTTCACCTTCTGAAAGTAATAAGGTTGACAAATCTCTGCCACTGTGGCGCAAAATCAAGCGACTCAAGGCCGCCTTGAATTGACAGGTAATAAAAAATAAGCTATTCAACTAATCGGCTTCACTTTAAAGGTTTCAAGTTTTGTAAGGGTTTTTGTGCATGCAGAGCGAAACTAGAAGTTGAAAATCCTCGAGGTGACATGCTACAGTCTAGGTGTGAGGGCTGCCCACACTGTCCTAGTGAATGGTGGGCATGTCAGCCTGCCACCACTCTCCTGGGGGCCTGTCCTTTCATCCCCTCTGTGTGTTGTACCGAGGTCTTCGCTGGTGGTGTTGATGCAGCTCATCTGGGTGTCGTCCAGGACCAGCGGGGCCTGGCAGGTGCAGTAGTACGAGCCCTCGGTGTTGATGCACTGCCCGTCTTTGCAGGCCTCCTCGTTGTCACACTCGTTGTTATCTGAGAGGGTGAGACAGAGGGACGTGACGCTGTCATTTGCCTTCACCGCTCCAGCTCCGAACAGCCCAGGACTCCTGCCTACCCATGTCTCAGCGACTGTCTCACCTGTCTCTGCTGCGAACAACCCCATTCTCACATCTTGTGATAGCGACGGCACACTCCCACTCTGCTTTTTTAACCACTTGTGGGATTAAAGGCCCTGACTATCCCAATCCTAGGATGATCAACAGTGATAGTGGGAAATACTACTACCAATTAATCCTTACCCTTATATAGTGCTTTCCTGAACACTCCACTCAAAGTGCTTTACAGATAATGGGGACTCCCCTGCCACAGTGCACCAGTACTCTCCCCACACATCAGCTACAAGTGGGGAGGAGAGCAGAGTGATGAAGCCAGTTCAGAGAGGGGGATTATTAGGAGGCCAAAGGGAAATTTGGCCAAGGACACTGGGGTAAAACCCCTACTTTTTTCAAGAACTGCCCTGGGAATATTTAATTACCACAGAGACAATGGGGAGTCAGAGAGTCAGGACCTTGATTTAATAGCTCATCCAAAGGATGGCATTTTTTTTTACAGTATAGTGTCCCCGTCACTATACTGGGGCATTAGGACGCACACAGACCACAGGGTGAGCGCCCCCTGCTGGCCCCACTAACACCTCTTCCAGCAGCAACCTCAGCTTTCCCAGGAGTCTCCCATCCAGGTACTGGCCAGGCTCACACCTGCTGAGCTTCAGTGGGCTGCCAGCTGTGAGCTGTGAGCTGCACGGTGATAGAGCCACTGGCTAAATTAAGTTACAAGAGACAAGTGGCAAGTGTAAATTAAGTGTAGACACATTGAGGACAGAGAATAGGAGACACAAAGGAAGTTATAGTAGGGGTCCTCGTCAAATTAATTTAATGCAGTTCAGAAACAAAAGTGTGGGAGAGATTGTTAAGACAACCTCCAAGCAAGACAGCCACATTACTGATGTAACACTATATCAGAGCTATTATCTGTTAGTCTGTTAACTTTTAAGTTAATTATTAATCGCCCAATTATTAAAATAAAATATGAATTAATGGCCAATCGTGCTTCTTTCCCAGCAGTCACTGCTTCGCTTCCCCCTCACACTGCTGTAGGTGTCCTTGCAGCAGCTTCTTGGCATGACCCACAAGGCAAAGGGGGTTCTGAGCTCGTCGTCCTGGCCTGGCTACCTCCCGAAAACAGAACTTCTGGGTAGCAACTCCCAGCTCGCTTACCAATGCACTCCAGTAAGGTTGAATCATAGTAGTAGCCGGAGAAGCAGTAGCAGTTGAACCCAGGGATGTTGTTAGAGCACACACCATTTTTGCAGATCTCCGGATGAAAGATCTTGCACTCATCCACATCTGCGGAGGAGAACATGGAGATCTATGAGCATCAGGACAGAAACACATGCTGCCTCCAGAGACCTCAAACCTGGGACGTTTGCAACTGATTTTCATTGTAAACTTTTTGATCGCTGTCGAGAATGAACTGGAATAAACAGACTATAAATACGGTTTTGGAAAATCTGCTGTTTGACTTTTTTTGTCGCGCTAGGAAAGGTGTAGGTGACGAAAAAATCAGTTAACCTTCACAGTGTTTTTAGAAATTTCAAGACGAGATTTACTGCATATCTATAGAACTGCAAATAAGCTCTGTGAAAAATACAAGTTACCTAAAACAATCAATTATGCAACATTTAGATCTACAGAATTTACTTACTGTTTTTTTGTAATTTGTTGTGATCACCTATAAAGTAATCTGGATGAACTGACACCGTATCCCATCATTCTGCAGAGGTATTAAAAGATTAGTGGCGCAATCCAACCTTTGTAATGTATCTGTCCTTACAGAGTCCTTCCTTACCTTGGTAACTGAAGGACCCCAGCCCTGTTGTCACATATCCCTGCCCACGTGGACACAGAGCCCGGTATTCCTCTGGTAAACAAGAAGAGAATTCCGCCTTCCATCAGAGATGAAACATCAAAGCAGCACCAATTGCTCCTGGGTGTTTTTTACACTCAATATGTACATTGGACCACATAGCCTAAGCTTCCATGTTTGCTACAGTTTTGATTTAAGACGTGCAGCTCCAGGCCTTTATGGCCCAGTAAGAGAAGACAATGGATCCAAGTGGTTTAAGGTCAGCTGTGTGAATACGGGGAGTTTCTGCACTCCACATGGGACGCTGATGTCAGACACACTCCTACCCCATGTGTGCTGTGGAACTTTTGGATAAAAGATATGTTTTTATTATTAATCTATTAATAATTTTGGCGAAATACTTCATCCACAAACGTAAATGGTCTAATACTGCTCTCTCTATTGATGCTTTGAATGTAGAATTCCCTTTTTATTTAAATTCTATTAGAAATTGAAAGAATCAAAAGGCAAGACATACAATGGAAATATGTCAAAAGCTTAAATTTCTGCTTTTATAATTGTGAATTCCTCTGGCTGTGAAGTGCGTCTGTTTCTCCTTTTTTGTATTTATTTTTTATTTAAAAAAAAACTAAAAAAAAAAAACTGTGCGCCGTGGAGATGGATAGGCCAGCAGGCTCTGCCCCACGCACGGGTACCTGTGCCAGGCGCCGGGCAGGGTGTAAAACTGCACCCCAGCCCCCAGCCCTCCCCGATGGTGCAGCAGCACTCCTGGTGCGTGGTGTTGCGTGACAGCGTGCTGCACATTCGCGTGTCTCCGGTGTTGTAGTAGCACTCCTGCGCGTCGCTGCGCTGCGGCCTGGAGTCCGGTACTGACGCCCCCCCGGCATTGATGGGTATCACTCGGGGCTCTGAGGGGAACAGAACCAAGACAGGGCTGAAGCAGAGCAACAGCGGAGAAGGCTGCAAAAGACCAGCCAGCCAGCAGATATTAAAACATGGCAGCAGCCTAAAGTATCCGACTCGTAATAAGGGGAAGCCATCCCACTCGGGACATTCTCTGTTTAAGTCCCGGCTGTCCTCATTGTGGAAAAAAAAAAGAACCATAATTCCCCCTTTTCTGGAATTGAAAAAGTAGCCAGAGTCTGCAAAAATCAACCCACTAACTCCCCCAGAAAACAGAAACGCATTTTGGGTTTATAGCCGAATCAGTCTCACTGATAAATGAGCAAAGTGATGCCGCCATAAGAATCTACACGGGCTTTTTATATGGTAAACATGGTAATGATGTGTGACTCTGAAATCTAGAACAGGCAACAAAATACCAGGTTTCTCATTCTTTTACTGAACTTTAGGGGGCAGTGTTGGCCCTTTTAACTGACCCGAAGCCAAAAATATTAAAGGAACTGCGCAGAAAGTTACGCTGTTAACTCTGGAGCATCTAAGATAAAGGATGCAGAAAATGCAGAGCCATACGCCATACACCAGCATAAAAAAATGGGCGGGCACAGGAAAAAAAAAAACCTCTCTCGAACATTATTTTCAATTGTTTAAAAAAAGCAGCCTGTCTCGGTCTGGCAGCTCAAGAAACAGCTGCAAACCTCCGCTGCAAACTTTTCCAGGTACTCGGGCAATGGCCAGATGGCGTCTTGGGTTTTCTATTTTTTTGGGGGGTGGACTGCTTAATGTCACCCCGGATCCCTCTCGTCTTCTGGCGGCCGTGCTTGTAGCGGCGCGGGTACCTGCTGCGGGCCTGCTCACACACTGTCTGGTCTGCGGGTCGTACTCGTCCTGCTCGTTGCGGCAGTTGCACAGGAAAGTGCCCTCCACGTTCTCGCAGCGGGCGGCCCCACAGACGCCCGGCATGCTCTCACACTCGTTCACGTCTGGGAAGAGAAGACGGGGTCATCGGGGCCCGGGCTACACAGGATCCAAGACCGGCCCGGAAACACACAGGTGCACAACGGACTGTCTACAGCTCAGACCTAAGGTTAACTGGGATAACGAAAGGAATGGTTTTTTAGTAAGTGTTAAGGGTGAAGCAGAGCTCCCCATAAAACTATTCGCAGGTAGGACCTTTTATAGGGGACAGACAATTCTTCCACATGTGAAAGCAGGAGCAGTCCGTTTTCACTGCCAAGCAGAGGGTGCAGATCACTGCCATCAGGGGAACAATTCACACTGAAATAGGTGCCGTGTGTCCGCTGTGTACCTCACAGTTAAAGGTCATGTTAAGTGGCACAAAGCAGCCCCCTACTGAAGGAGTACCAGTGGTTCATTTGAGAAAACATATATAACAGAGCCTGCTTACTGTCTGAAATGATGTGAAAACAGTGTCTCTGAAGGTCACAGATGCTTCCACCTGGGAGCCAGAATCAAGGATTGCGTGTCTGTTTAAGAAGTATATAGCACATGTGTAGCAGTGATTGAAATGACCCATTTCAGGTTTCTTCTGTGTGGGCCCATAATCAGAACCAGCTGTGGGGGCAAAAGGGGCCAAGGCCACTGAGCTCACTGGCAGGTGAAGAGTTCCAAGGAAGAGCTTCCTTCCTCAGAGGGATAAATACAGGGAAGGGAGAGTGTGTAGTGTCCAGTCAAACCCAGCGTGTTGGAGGGCAGGTAGAAGACCAGGACCAGAACAGTGGAGTCCTGAGGCAACAGCCTCACGCATCACCACAGCCTGCAGGAAATGGCTGCATCAGACCACTGTTTCCAGGACCCAGTAACCCCACTGCCTCAAGCTGCTGAAGTTCAAATGAGACGTGAAGAAATCTCACATGCCCTCTTGTGCCCCACATTTTCTTTTGGGTAGAGAACATTGTGGGCTAAACCCCTCAGGCTGGCACCCCTGGGACAAGTACCCATGCATCTCCTCCCATCTTCTGCCGTCTCGTAACCCGGGTCACACATGCACTGGTACGAGCCCATCAGGTTCTGACAGAAGGCGTGCTCTCCGCAGATGGTGTTGTTGGCACACTCGTTGATGTCTGCAAGACAGACGCATGACAGAGGAGGCTGGACGCTACCACCCTTCACTTTGGTCTCTTTATTTACATATCACATATATCACATGGGAAAGAAAGCACTGTTCTGTTCACTGGCCACTTTCGAGTGGTGAAGGAAGGAGTGGCAGGTGAAAACTCCAAAATGAGTATTAAATTCAAGGAAAGATACTGCCCTTTCTGAACGAGCTCCTGTGGAACATAAATTGCAAAGGTACCAGCTTGATATTTGTTCCAGAAGGAGCAGAGGCACCGAGGGAAAGGCAGACAGCAATTCCATTATTTCTGCGCTGCGCGTCTCTCTAACCGTGTCCCGCGCAACCTGAGAGTGTGGTGGAGGGTTCCTAGCACACAAGCTCAGACTATCCGCCATGTGTTCCGTTGCCACGGAGATGAAGAAGAACCCGATGGGACGCAGATGCGTTTCTTGGCTGGGTGCTGGAGGGGGAGGGGGAAGGGGGGGGGTCGCGGTACTGTTTTTGACAACAACAAAAAATCCTCCTCCCTCTTGGAGTGGAAAAACCCCGCCACTCTGACACGTGTCCAAGCACAGCTGTGATAGAGGCCTCTCCGCATTCCAGCTCTGCTTGTGAGCCCCCTGTGGCTGTCGGCTCTCTGCGGGACAGCCGATAACGGGCGCGGCGCCCCCCCCTCTTCTCCAGCGCAGTCCACAGGCGTGCAGCAGGCGAAGAAGACTAGAGGAACGGCTCTTTAACCTGAAGGTGCATTCACTGCTGCTCTTTCTTTCTACTCTGCTGACAAAGGCTTTTCACAAGAATGAGCCTCCTTTATATCTCTTCTTTCTCACCCTGATATTCCCTGGGATGTAAAAATCTAAACTGCAGTGCAAAAGTCCTAAGACACTTTAGACACACTCAAGAGTTGCACGATTTGTGTGTTCTGAGCATCAACAATTTCTTCATTGCTCCCAGCAATGTTTCATACTATTATCCAACTTGAGAGGAGTCTTGGCTCCTTGCAGCCTGATTACATCAGATCTGAGAGGCCAAGCAAGGCCGGGCCTCAGTACTGGGAAACTACTGAGCAGCAGGTGGTACAAACCTCTGTCCTGGCCCTAGTGTGGTGATTGGAGTTACTATTCTGTAGCGGGTGCTGTCCTTCGAGATGAGCCATTCAATTCAGATCCTGGGTATTTGGTCATGATTCAATGATTACATGATGTCTTACTTGGTCTGGGCCCCACGTGTTTTGCCCTTGATTTCTCACCTGTCCCCCTGATCTGCTGTGTAGTGGGGCTGCAGATGCTGAAGGATTGCTGCACTTCAGTGATGGATGAAGTGGCTCCTACTATATATTTAAGAAGCACTTTGTGATGCTTCTTCGCCCCACCCCGAGCAGATCAGGTTTTATTGGTCCTTGTAAGCAGGGGTGCGTGCAATTGTCCTGGATCAACAAGGTTCCAGAAGTAGGATCACACAGGTCACATGTGTTACGTTACTGTTAGGGACGGACCCTGTGCGGATCCAGGGAACTCAAAGACTGCCAACAGGATCAAACAGGGAAATCCAAAGTCAAAGACCAAAAGCAGTAAAAAACCAGAAGGTCCTAGAGCACAGGTAACTGAAGGAGAATCCAAAAACTCGTGGTCACAAAACAGGGCTAAAGTTGTTAGGCCAAAAGGGCTGTCTCATGGGAAAACAGGAAGTGGAGTTTGCAGGTGAAAACCTAATACTGAGCAGGGATGAGCCAGAGAGCAGAGCTCAAGTAGGCTGGGGAGGGGAGGTGTGGTGATGAAGAAGTGCTGGGATTGGTTAACAAGGTCTAAGTCTTCTCTGAGTAGCTGAAGTAGGTGCCTGTGGGTTTGGAGCCCCCTGGTGGCGGGATGGTGGTACCGTAACAACACGGCTGCTGTGTTTCCACATGGCTGGGCCCGCGGCTGGGCGCACTCACCCACGCAGTCCCCGCTGGCCGTGACCCTGTACCCCGGCTCGCAGATGGTGATGCAGTGGAAGGAGCCGATGGTGTTCTCACAGCGCTGGTTTCTGCACACCGCGCCCCTCGATTCGGCGCACTCGTCCACGTCTGGGCGCAAAGAGAAAGACGAGCGGTCAGCCCCCGACACTGCCTGCCAGCCGCAGCCGCAACGAGCAGTGAAGCCATCGGGACAAGAGAAACCCCGCGCTCGACGGAAAGACGGTTGTGATCATCCCTGTGTGCTCTTCACCCCGCCTGCACGAACACATCAAGTAACACCAAGACTGTACCAACAGTATCAATGACGGTCATAGAAAGAAGATGAAGGAAAAGACAAAGATGTTCATTGTTTCATTCTCTGGTATGAGAATTTTTAGAATTCCAATACTTTGAGGCAAATGAAGTAACGCAGCTCATATCTACAGACGATGTGACCTTTCCGCAAATCAATAACTCTTGGCCTTCCCCGGTCTCCTGCTGGAGTGTCCTTTACCGAGGCAGGCGGTCCGCTCCGGGTTCGTGGTGAAGCCGGTGAGGCACTGGCACTCAAACGAGCCCTCCGTGTTGGTGCAGCGGCCGTCCTGGCACAGCCCCGGCCTGGCGCACTCGTCCACGTCTGGCCACGGGATAAAACACGGGCGTCACGTCAGAGAAGCCTGCTCCCGTGACGGGAGACGAGAGGGTGCTACGGCTCGTCCTGGAAGAGGCACGGAGCTAAACTCTGAAGCAAAACCAGTTTGCCTCCAGCGCTGAATTACTTTTAAAGGGGAGCTGCAACGCTGTTTTTACATTTTGGCGTTAGGTAAAATCAGCTTTGATGATTTGAGAGCATTTCAAACCACAATAAAAGTCTAATGTACAGTGAAAGTTGTCAAACCTCCAACTTACATCACAGAATAGACTACATTTGCAGCTATGCGTAGCGATTCAGAACGAGGCAACAAATACTTCCAGTGCTGGGTTGTGGCCCTATGATATTGTAAACAAGCAGGCTAGTGAGTACATCTCCTTTAATCCAAAATAATTATTGCTCTCGACTTCGAGACGGTTTTGCCAGCAAATACCACTTACTTGTTAACTCTGCATACAGATCACATTGGAACATTTCTGCAGTGAAATGTCTTCTGCACAACCTGTACTTGTCCGCTCGTACATCGCAGTTCATGAGTCATTACAGGGACTAGTGAGCAGGAAGGGCCGCCTAACGTCATAGTTCTCTCTAACTCTTGCCCGTGGTGAGACCAGGGGTTTTGCGACTTCCTCTAGTTTAACAAAGTTCACGATTTTGTGCTTAATTTGGAATTTGTACATTTTTTCTATACCGTCAATTAATTTATTTTGTTACCGAGATTTAATAACCAGTCTGAGAAATTGGAACTGCAGTTCCTCTTTCAGATTCTGGAATGATGTTCATCTCTCCATTATCCACAGCTGCTGTGACTTCAATATCAGGGGTGGACAAACCCGTGAGCTTTTCCAAGATCCTTACCGACACAGGAACTCCCTTCTGGAGTGGTCTTGTATCCCTCAGAGCACAGGCACTGATACGAGCCTTCAGTGTTCAAGCATTCTCCTTGAGGAAAGCAATACTCTCCTTCCAGGCACTCGTTGATGTCTGCAAGCACAGCGGCATGGCACCGAACATGAACGTCTCAGAAACGCTCAAACAATCTTAATTTATTCTGTCCTGCATCTCCTCATCACACTACTAACTCTGCTGGCATTTTGCCGGTGCTACGTTTGTCCTTTTACAGGTTTGCTACGGTAAATTTGTATGGTATTTTCCTTGTTATTCCCCTGCATTCAGTAGCAATCAAAGCAGTGAACCTGAAAGCATGGGTACAGTGCTGCACAGTTCAAATAAAGGAATACCATGGTGAATCATGGTATTTTCATAGTCCAGTACTGAAATGCACAGAGAAGGCATGGCAATGCCAATATAGTGGAAAATGAAAAATATGTGTAAACGTTCTTGGACAAACCTATCACAAGTGTGGCTCATCAATGAGCTTGTCTTCACTAACGTTACATACTGGGGGCTGTGTTAAAAACTTTGCAGCTGTGGACTCAATTGAAAGAAGAGCATCTCACATATATAGGAGTGCCTAAGACAAAGACATTAAAGGAACGTCATCTCTTTAGTCTTCAGCGGGAAAGACTACAAAGCAACTGGTATTTAAAATTGTGGAAGGAATTGACAACTTTAAATTAACACAGAGAACTACTTCAGGATCAACAGTAACCCAGAGACATAAGTGCACCTAGGATAAGGGCTGCATTTATTGATCAGAAAAGAAGGCACATCTTTCACCAAAGGGATGAGGAAGATTCCCTGGGAACCTCCCAGGGACAGCAGGACGAGATCTTTGGATTAATCAGCAAAAAAATAAAAGCACATGTGCAGAACGGGTCGCTATTCCCCGGACGAGCTGGGCGGGGGGGACAGAACTCACCTTTGCAGAGGCGGCCGCTGCTGTCGGGGCGGAAGCCAGGCCGGCAGTCGCAGCGGTACGAGCCCTCCGTGTTCACGCAGCGGCTGCCAGGACCACAGGTCACGGGGCTCGCGCACTCATCCACATCTGGGAACAGACACACGCACTGCCAGGGGCTCAAAGCTGACAGTACAGTAACTGTCCGGCAGAGCGAAAGAAACTAACGAGCAGTTTGTGCCACATGGTGTCACGGACGTCCAAAGGGACTAACCGTGGGGAGCAGGAGAGCGGAAAAAGACCCATATGCGTAGCGGCGAGACGGGAAAAAGGCCCGGGCTCATAGTGCAAAGAGTTCAGGAATGCCGTATAGAAACCTATGCCCTCAGGGAGCGGACGTGGGGCGCCCTAGTGCTAGGCGGGTCTCAGGACATCCGAACGTCAATGCTGAGCGAGGACAGAGTGCAAGACCCGGAAATATATCGCCCGAGGGAAAGAGAGGGACAGGAAGGACAGCAGACCGGAAACTAGGGACAGGACAGAGAAGGAGCGCCCTCTGGCTGCAGAGGGCGTGACACATGGAGCCTGCAGCAAGCTGGCTGAACCATTTATACTTCTGAAAACATTCTTCTGTAGAATGTCTTTCTGTTCTCACCATTCTTAAATAGTAGTGGCAATATTACGCACTTGAGAAGGACATTTTCTTCAGGTTACTGCCAACAAGCCAGGAAAACTGAGATGAAGAATGTAATAATAATAATAATAATAATTGCTTACACTTATATAGCGCTTTTCTGGACACTCCACTCAAAGCGCTTTACAGGTAATGGGGTCTCCCCTCCACCACCACCAATGTGCAGCATCCACCTGGATGATGCGACGGCAGCCATAGTGCGCCAGAACGCTCACCACACATCAGCTATTAGTGGGGAGGAGAGCAGAGAGTAATGAAGCCAATTCATAGATGGGGATTATTATTATTAGGAGGCCATGATTGGTTAAGGCCAATGGGAAATTTGGCCAGGACGCCGGGGTTACACCCCTACTCTTTTTCGAGAAACGCCCTGGGATTTTTAATGACCACAGAGAGTCAGGACCTCGGTTTTACGTCTCATCCGAAGGACGTAACCATGAGCAGTCAGATTTTTCCTCGTACATTATAATTTCTAGTGTTCAACTGCTTTTTGCACTTATTGTTGGAGGTCACAGAGGATCCAACGACTTCACCTTCAGGGACATGTGTAACAAAAGACACAAGGAGAAAGACAGACCATTTCTTATCATCTTCAAACTCGTTGTGTGTTAAATCATCATTCTAGTAAATATTTAGGCGGGTTTCATTACTGTAGCTCTTTTCAACTGGAAATGCTTTTCTGCACGTCTCGAAGTGTAATGCTCTCTATAGCTCTGCACTTGACTTTAAAAATCATCAGAAGACTTCGAAGAGATGAAATAAGAAAGAGGGCTTTAACATATACCGTAGCTCGGGGGTGGATCGGTAAGAGCATTCTTAAAACATTCAGCGCAGATCATGCTTTTCAATCTTCAATTCCTCAAAGCAGAGTACCAACGGAGAGACAACTTGCTCAATTTTTTTGCCAGGTTCTGATAAAAGGGATCTGAGGCTTGCCTGTGGCATCTGTGCTGACTGCTCACCACTGAACTGCCCCCTTTACTGTACGTGAGTTCATCGTTCTCGCCTCCTGCTGCTGACACCCAGCCTGTTCTATCACATTAACACTCTTCTTTTAATGGAAAACACCTTGGTTCTCTCTCTCTTTGCCCAGGACTTTCTCAGATTTATGAGGTTTGCACAAATAACCGGAGGCATCTGTCAAGAATTCTGCCAAATACCTCTGAGCAGAAAAAACGAAATGTGCTTTCAACTGTACAAACAGAGGCCAGATTCGCTGAAGAAGTGCTAGTCGCTTTGGAAGCTTCCTATCAGCCTTGGAGTAGTGGCCCAACTTTAAAGACAGGAGAATGGACCTCTGACTGCCCTTCTCTCAACATGAGAACAATAACAGTGTCTGCGGACTTAGGAGCACCTTCTGCCTTTCTTAGTTAAAAAGGTGTCAGATAGGATCTGGTGAGGAAGGCTGCTGTTCAGAAGAACTTGAGAACTTTAAGGAATATTTATACTATACTGTAAAGGCAGCATAGGGCAGAGCAGTGGCTCTGTGGCTAAGGATCTGTGCCTGTGGCTGGAAGGTTGCCAGTTCAAATCCCATAGCTGGCAGAGGAATCCTACTCTGTTGGGCCCCTGAGCAAGGCTCTTAACCCCAACTGTTCCAGGGGTGCTGTACATTGGCTGACCCTGCACTCTGACCCCAAGCTTCTCTCCCTGTCTGTGTCTCATGGAGAAAAGCTGGGGTATGCGAAAAGACAAATTCCTAATACAAGAAATTGTATAGGGCTAATAAAGAAACATTATTATTATTAAAAAAAGAAGTCTTTTGGATGAGATGTAAAATCTCAGAGATCCCAACCCTCCAAGGTCATTGAAATCCCAGGATGTTTTCTCAAAAAGAGCAGGGGTGTAACCCCGGCGTCCTGGCCAAATTTCCTATTGGCCCTTACCAATCATGGCCTCCTAACAATCCCCCTCGCTGAATTAGCTTCATCACTCTGTTCTCCTCTCCACTGAGAGCTGGTGTGTGGGGAGTGTACTGGTGCACTCAGGCTGCCAGCACATCATCCAGGTGGGGGCTACACACTGGTGGTGGTGGAGGGGAGTCCCTGATTGTTGTGGTTTTTATTATTATTATTATTATTATTATTATTATTAATAATAATAATAATAATAATTTGAAAGGGCAGACTCTTCAGCTCATCAGGACCCACCAGGCCCAAACATTATCAAAGCCTGAGGCTTAGCTTTAAACAATCCCAGCACCCCAGCATTTGTAAACTTGGCTTCTAGGTGTTCAGTATCACTGCACAACTGACATTTAACACGTTTCTGGTTACAGCAGTGCTTCCAGTCAACTGATTTGAATTTCAAGTACTTCCTGATTCATATCCTATTTATTTTTTTAATGTAATTAGTTGTTTTAGTCTGGAAGGACTCTGTGTTCTCTACTTGGTTATCTTTGGCTGAGAGCTAAAAGATTAAGTTCCTGCAACCAGTCCTCATAGCCTAGCTCATTGAGCTCTTAAATAAGTATTGTTGCTCTTTCACAGGCAGATAAAACTGTACTTATTCACATACAAGGTTTTGGAATTACACAATGAATATTGAGAAGAGCATAAAAACAGGAAAATTCTTCTTGGGGGTCTTGATATTGAAGAGCTCTTGCTATTTTCTGAGGAAAACCTGAAGTCAACCCTTACAGCTAAATTTGTTCATCTGCTTAACTAGAATACCTTAATGATCATCTGACATGGAGCCCTAAATCAACCCTGACAGCAGAACACTGGCCTGAGTGCATATATGAGAGCATCTGCCCCTGTGAATTCTGCACTAAAAGCCTGTCGTCCAGACAGAGGTCTGACTCTTCTCATCGTGAAGTGTGGATAAGGACTACACCACAGGTCAGAGATCGCGTTAGAGCCTACAGACCAAATCCCCACAAATCCCGAAACCTCCCAGCAATGTCTTTGCAGTGGTATAACAATTTATTAAATACAGCCCCCGGGCCAAAATATTAGGAACACAACAATGTGGTAAGCACATGACATGGGCATGTATGTGAAATTGTGGCCCGGTCCCATCACATTCTTTTAGCAAGATCAGCTGAGGTTCTGATGTGGGAAGGGTTGCGTGGAACTGCCCTGCGTGTTCCTCCTGTACTGTCGATTTTCAAACAGATTGAAATCTCAGAATTCATCTCAGCAGGAAGCATGCATGTCTGACCTCTGAGAGTGTCCATCCAACATGAGAACTTCAAAAAGGTTGAACTGGGAACACTCTCTACAAGCAGGAATTGCCCTAGAGCCTGTCCTCCATAAATCAGACAATTTACAGTAGCCAACTAAACCGAATCTGTCTTCAGGAGAAGGGAGGAAGCTTGAGATCATGTAAACTCCACACAGACAGATGCTCCAAGCTGGAACTGAACCCAGGACCATAGCATTGTGGTCCTGTAATTATTGTGTAATTGTAATTAACCACTATGCTTCCTTAACACTCGTCATTGTTATGTTCTCTATTTGTGTTCTTAACGGCGGTCATTAATCACACACCTTCTTAATGATGAACGAACACTTTATTAACACAGTGCTCTATAACTCGTACTACACTAACTCTGTAACTGCCTAGTCAACTGCCCCTCAATCTACTACTCTCTATATATACACTATTTACATATTCGTGTACTGCATCAACCCATAAGGACCACACTCTACCAATATCCTTACAGTCATATTTTGGCCCGTGGCTTCATTGTGGATCATCAGCAGCGGCATTTCATTTGTTAACTGAATAATCCTGACCAGAGCCCTTCATTCTCAGCTGCAGATGGTAGATTCTTCCCCAGCTGCGTTTCCCATTCTGTTTGACTTTGTTTTCGCAAAATGCTCTTGTGCGTATCTTATCCTAGATAGGACTGACCGATTTTGTTTTCTCATCGAAAAGGTTGCCAAAACAACTCGAGTAAACACAGTGCAGTTGTGGTTAGGAACTGGGGGGGGGGATGCTACAAACAGGCTGACTCATTCATTCCCAGCAGGTTGCTGTTTGTCCGAATGCTGGCAACTGTGTTTTAGAAGCCTGACAGAATGTACTGTAGGCTGCCAACCAACATTTAGCTTCTGTCTTGTGTAATGTTTTTCATAACATAGTAGACCACAGCAGAGAGCTCTCTACGATGTTTTTATTTCTAGAAATGACTCTCTATGATGTCATTTATTTCTAGGGCTATAACACCTAATAGAGGCTCTCAAACACAAACCACACAGATTTCCTCTTCCATTTAGTGCTGTGCACACTGTAAAAGTGTCATGTAAGACAGAACACAGCCAGTTACTTTTATAGGAGGAACAGTCTTGGACTGCAATAGCATACATAACCTAAACACTCATATTTCTGATATATTTGTCCTAAATATCATGCATTTATATGTGTGTGTAATGTGAGCAATGATAGGCTGACAGACGAAATAAAAGTTTTTAAATTTATTTAAAAAAAATTCAATTTAATTTAATAATAATGCATTTGCATGATTAGTAATCTAATGATTGTTAAACACTGCAATGTGAAAATAATGTTTTCCACTCTAATAAATCTCTAATTAAGTGAATGAAAGCCTGGGGGAATTAAATAATATGAATCACCCTATACTATAATGTATTTACCCTTCAGCAAATGACAGTGGCACTGTACAGAGCTTGACCACAGTCTTGTATTAAAACAAACCCGAAAGCAATGGGCACTTTCAGCACTGGAATTTGTTCTTAGAATAAGACTCATGCTTTGAAGAATTACCTGTACACCTGCCATTCTGCAGTCTGTACCCTTGTCGACAAGGAATACACTGGAAGGAGCCTGCGGAGTTAACACACTCCTGCCCGGGACAAATCAAGGGGTTCTCACACTCATTGACGTCTGAAAAAGAAAAAAGAAAAACAACCAGGCACAACTTCAATGGCCAACGTGCAAAAACAGGAGCTGTTTAATGCAGATAAAAGGGGTAAAACAGCACTTTTTCAGCTGCTCTGCAGACAAAATGGAGGATTCTACGGTCAAATTCAATTTCTTTTGTTTTTTTGAATGCCACAGACCAGGCCAGGATGGACCAGAAAAGAAAGCAGAACGCATCAAGCAGAGCGGTATTTTGAATCGCACAGATCTGAATTGAAGGAGCAAAATCTCTTTGGTCTTAAACAGAGTATACTATGAGGCTGATCCATGTACGGCATTTAATCCCTTAACACGGGCACTGACGAGGCCCAGAACAGGGAAATTCTTCAGAATAAACACTGGGACACAGAAACAAGTGGAAACCTTACGGAAGTTCAAAACCTGGTTTTCTGAATGGGCAGTTCCTTACCCAAACGATTGTGGAATAAACCGTGGAATAAGTCACTCTGCCATGTTGTTGAAGCTGATAACCCTGGTTTCTTTTGAGAAGCAGCTCAATTTCATTCTTGGATCAATTGGTTCCTAATTGCCAAATGGGCTAACTGGGCTGTATGATCCCCTCTCATTTGTAACCTTATGTTCTGAATTAATTCTACAGGTGTGGCGGGATCCCGGCCTTACCGACACACTCGTTGCCACGGAGCTTGAACCCGCTGGCGCAGGAACACCTGTAGCTGCCAGGGGTGTTGTCACAGCGCCCGTTGGCACAGGGGCTGGGGGTCTGCCGGCACTCGTCCACGTCTGTGGATGAGACACACAGAGCCTGGTCTAGCAAGAAAACACCATGGGGAGCTGCCTGAATCCCCAGATGTGCTGTGTCTGGTCAAATTTTTTTTGTTCAATTGTTTCTGGGAACTTTTGCACTAAACTCCTGACAATCCACGACAAAATGAGTCGCGTATGAATGTGTGAAAGCTTTAGAAAGTTTACGGACAGTGCTGAAAATCAACTGTTCTTTCTGCCCGCAGAAGTCAATTTCAGATCCAGTCAAATAAACACGCTGATTATTCCCTGGTGAGAACAAACCCCAGATCTCAATCCTGCTGCAATCTGGTGGAACAGGCTGAACATTCAACCTCATACACTGTTACCCCCCGTCACATCCCGGAGTGCATGTGGTCCTGCTGCACGGGACCGGGCTGCCAGTGTTTCAGAACCCTGTGGAGCACACCTACGCCCTGTTAAAGAAGCGCATGTGGATCGGAGGCGGAGATGTGGTTCCTGACCCCATCGTTGGTGAATATGAGTAATATGGAGATGGAGATGAAAATGCAAAAACAAGGAAAATTGGAAGACAAGCACGAGAGAGTTATTCTCTTGCCACCTAGTAGGGACAAATGGAAGAGCATTTAAAGCCAAGAAGTGGGGGTGCTTTACACAAAGGGTTGTGGGAGTATGGAACAGGCTACTGGGCCACAATTAGCTACTAACTACTTAATGGGCTACAACAGCTGAATGGCCTCTTCTCACCTGTGGCTGTTCTTAGGCTCAATTACCTGTACACCTGCCAGTCTGCAGGGTGTATCCTGGCCTACAAGGAAGACACTGGTAGGATCCCACAGAGTTAACACATTCCTGCCCAGGACAGACCAGTGGGTTCTCACACTCATCGACATCTGAAAAAAGGGGGGAAAAGCAAAAACAGTGAAAAAAAAAGAGTGTGAGGTGCAAATAACTAAAAAGTCAAGGCTACATTATCAGCAGCCATATCACTCTGCAACTCAGAACTGGCAGCCCACTGAAGGTCAGCAGGTGTGAGCCTGGTCAGTACCTGGATGGGAGACCTCCTGGGAAAAACTAAGGTTGCTGCTGGAAGAGCTGTTAGTGGGGCCAGCAGGGGGCGCTCACCCTGCGATCCACATGTGTCCTAATGCCCCAGTATAGTGACGGGGACACTATACTGTAAACAGGCGCCGTCCTTCAGATGAGACGTAAAACCGAGGTCCTGACTCTCTGTGGTCATTAAAAATCCCAGGGCGTTTCTCGAAAAGAGTAGGGGTGTAACCCCGGTGTCCTGGCCAAATTTCCCATTGGCCTTTACCAATCAATGCCTCCTAATAATCCCCATTTCCTGTAAAGCGCTTTGAGTGGAGTGTCCAGAAAAGCACTATATAAGTGTAAGCAATTATTATTATATTTCACAGAAGGAATCAAGGCAAGTCTGGACTGGTGCACACAATAAAACATAATAAAATAAGTAAGTTTTCTTAAAACATATCACGTTTTCTTACAATTACCTGCCTGGACTGTTTTGTGCAAAGCGCAAGTCAAATTTCCAAATGAACAATGAGAGAAAGAAACTGGACTTTCAGCGCAAGCAGTAAGGAAATACTTCCATCTCTGAACCGCTGGGAAACACAGGGAAAGTCCCCAAAAGCATGGCGGGATCCCGGCCTTACCGACACACTGGTTGCCATGGAGCTTGAACCCGCTGGCGCAGGAACACCTGTAGCTGCCAGGGGTGTTGTCACAGCGCCCGTTGGCACAGGGGCTGGGGGTCTGCCGGCACTCGTCCACGTCTGTGGAGGAGACACACGGAGCCCGGCTTGACAACAATAATGTAATGTTTCTTTATTAGCCCTGTACAATTTCTTGCATTATGAATTCGTCTTTTCGCATACCCCAGCTTGCTCTCCATGAGACACAGATACACAGACAGGGAGAGAAGCTTGGGGTCAGAGCACAGGGTCAGCCATTGTACAGTGCCCCTGGAGCAGCTGGGGTTAAGGGCCTTGCTCAGGGGCCCAACGGAGTAGGATTCCTCTGCTGGCCATGGGATTTGAACCGGCAACCTGCCAGCCACAGGAGCAGATCCTTAGCCACAGAGCCACTGCTCCGCCCGTACCTGCTTGAACCCCCATGTCACTGGCCAGCGTTTCAACAACCATGGAGACTGCTTTCTGTACCAGTTTGTACCCAGGAATTTCTGGAATTCCTCACAAACCGGCTTCATAGTTCAGGAATTTATTTGGCACAATTTCTTTTCCAAAGTGAAGGGGGAAAAGGCTTTGCACACAGCTGTTTCTGACAGACGGGGTGGGTTACTTTGGACTCTTGTCAGTTCAACCAGAGAAAAACAAAATGTTCCCTTTTTAACCAGATAGGGGGATCATGATTGCAGAAACAGTCTTGATCGCAGCCCTTATACAAATCCTTTCCAATATAAAAAGAATGTATATTATAAGGCAAGGGGCAAGGATTTGGAGGAGTTTACTAACAAGAGCGTGACGGGAAATGTACAGTACCTGTACACCTGCCACTCTGCAGTCTGTATCCTGGTCTGCAGGAGACGCACTGGAAGGAGCCTGCAGAGTTAACACACTCCTGACCAGGGCAAACCAAGGGATTCTCACACTCATTGATGTCTGAAAAAGAACAAGATATATCAGTGAAAAAAACAACAACTTCAAGAGAAATGTGGTTGTTCTTTCTTTTCAACTAAACAGTGCAAAACAGCAGCTATCTCCGCAAAGCTATTGGTAGATGAAGACGAGACTCTTTTCTAAATTGAGCAATTCCTCCAACAAGGACTGTTTTAACAGGAAATCTACCTGGCCCTGCTTTGGACAAGCAGAGTATAACCAAAATAGTACAGTTACTGCTGGTCACTAATATCACTCACACAGGTCAGTGGCAGAACACTTTCTTCCAGCGTGGAACTGGGGCAGAACAAGAGGACACCCAGAACAAATGAGATGGAGACACTGCTCACTTAGTATTTGAAAGTATTTGAAAAAGCTGCAGATGTTGTTTCTGAAGACGCAGCACGGCGGGATCCCGGCCTTACCGACACACTGGTTGCCGTGGAGCTTGAACCCGCTGGCGCAGGAACACCTGTAGCTGCCAGGGGTGTTGTCACAGCGCCCGTTGGCACAGGGGCTGGGGGTCTGCCGGCACTCGTCCACGTCTGTGGAGGAGACACACAGAGCCCGGTTTCACGAGATCTACCTTAACAGTTAATCACGGCCCATACCAGCAATGGATATATGGCTGTTTTATCACCAGAGGACAGACTCTGCAAGGTGAGATTTAAGATAAGCAGCAGCTGGTACAGCAAACCACACAGCCGGCTGCATATCCGAGCTCTGGGGGAGAGGTGTCACATGTTAGCCCATCACAGCTTGGCACAGTACGATACTACAGCGTTTTCTCACGCTACTAAGGTGAGTTTTCCCTCAGGATGTCCTGGACTATAATCGCTTCAAATAAAAAAAGCACACAGCTTCTACATACTGTAACAATGCTCTAAACCCGTTTTTTTTCCCCACGATTGGCTCGACCACTGGAGTGAGCGCCGAACATCAGCTCAACATCAGTACCAGCCAGTGACAGTGCTCTTACCAAGGCAGTGTGTTCCCTGAGCGCCCAGTCTGTAGCCGGGGGGGCAGACACAGCGGTAGCTGCCAGGGGTGTTTTCACAACGGCCCCCGGAGCACAGCCGGGGTGTCTGGGCGCATTCATCCACATCTGAAATGGCAATGTGTTTATTAGATCCTCTCAAATTTCACACCTCCCTGCTTCCATTCATCCTCCTAGTGTGCAGTCTGGATACTGCCAAGAGATAGGCTCCAAATACTCTGTGTTCTTCTCTAGCACTTGACTTAGCACCAAGTCAGAACAGAATTAACACTTAGTCTTTTTACTACTGAAATGAGTGGATGATTAAATAGTGGAAATGCACGGTAATGCTTTTAAAACTGGGGATGGGGGGGGGGGGTACGTCTTTACCCAAAGTGGGGTGGGAGTATGGAACAAGCCGCCCAGCCATGCTGCTGAAGCTGAAGCCCAGGCTTCTTTCTCGATTCAGCTGGAGGATTAAAACAAACTACTAAATGGGCTAGAGGGGAGAAGGGTCTCCTCTCACGTGTAAACTGTTCTCATGAAAAGGTGATATGTCCGCATTTGTGCTACAGACACACAGAGCTGTTCTGAGAAAAAACTTCATACGAATCTGTAAAATCCTAAAAGACGACTTGAGTAGTTCAGTACAAAAGTGGAAGAGGAACAGCATTTTGGATGGAAAACAGGAGGCACATTTTTAAACAAAGGGCTGAGGGGGATTCCCTGGCCTTCTTCAGGAAGCAGCTAGGGGGTACCTGGATCCTCCAACTGACAGGGCCTGAAAGAGCCAGGCGAGGGGAGTGGACCATTCCTGCGGGCTCTGCCACAAACCTGCGCAGCTCCTCCCCTGTGGTCCCGGCCTGTATCCCACGGGGCAGGTGCACCGGTAACCCCCCTCGGAGTTCTCACAGCGGCCACCGCCACAGGGCGGCGGACTCCTTCGGCACTCGTCCACGTCTGCAATACAGGAGCGCCGGCGTCACGCCAGTGTCACACCAGCGTCACGCCAGCCTGGCCGGCCCTGGGGCTGCCACGCCCGCACGGCGCCAGCCTCAGCTCCCCGTAATGTCTACTTCCCCAACTTAACCCAATTAAACAGGACCAATTAAGCAATTAAGGATCAATTAACCAATTCACATACACTTCAAAAACAGAGATCACTATTAAGTGATTTATTAATGATGTAAATATATCCTTCATTAGAAAAGTATGGATCTCCTATGGCTCTTGACACCTGTTTTGTTTGGTTTATATACTACAGAATAATAATAATATGTATAATTAATGTCTATGTTTCCAATCAAATAGTTCAGTTAGGAATCAACGCATTTACTGTAATTTGCACTGACTGCAAAGCTAACATGTAAGCATCTTACATCTGGAATTGCAAACAGGAGGCACTTTTGCACACTAAGGGCTGTGGGTGCTTGAACAAACTGGCCAGACCTACTGTTGATGCATACTGAGACCCTTCGAGGAAAGGAAGGGTTAGTCAGCTCCTAGCAGCCCGAAAAGAGGCCAGTGGTGAAAAGAAAAACAAGGTGGAATTGAATCTAAACTCATTTATGATCTTACCACCCATATCACCTAATTGATATCTCACACTTACTCACCAAACAACATAGTTTGGCTTCTACTAATTATTTAAAAAAAAATGGCAGAATAGAGCATTTATTGCCTATATCCCCCGAATGTGTTCCCTTACCCTGGCATCTTGTCTGCTGGGCATTCAGCTGGTACCCTGGATTGCAGATGCAGGAGTACCCTCCTCCCAGCTGGTCCATGCAGCGCCCTGGGCCACAGATCAGAGGGCTGACCTCACACACACGCAGCCCTGGATGCAGGAGAGGCAGGAGATAGATATCGCCCATGTGAAAGATCAGAAGACAAAAATGAAAAGTCCCACCCCTCCGGTAGGAGATAATTAGGAAGAAAACTCCTTCACGTGCCAAGGATTCAGCAAACCAAAGCACAATTAAGTAAAAACAGCACCCTCGATGTCTCAGATGCCTTTATTTTCATTTGCTGAGAATTTTTCTTTTTAGTTTACACAACCTGCAAGATCTCTGTGCATGAAAACATTTTGTGCTTCATACGCAGCCTCACAGAACTTAAAAAAAGACTTACAGATATAAAAAAAGGATTTCTTAGCTGTTACTGGATATTAAAAATTCAAATTAAGACCTAAAGGTTTTTAGATTGGGAGCAAGAGAAATACTGCTGTTCTTTTCAGTTTCGGCAGAGTGCTCATGGTCTCTATTTGGGCTCCTAATAATGCAGTACCTTCAAATTTTTCCCAGCTGGCTTAGCTATCTGCATTTCAGTGGCTGGCATAAGGCTATGTTAGTTACAGCTGTGCAGCACAAGATCTGTGCTCAGTGACAAAATGCAGGACTGCCAACTGGAAAAATCCTATAGGAATGGTTTAGCACGCAAGCTAGTCAGACGGAGATCAGATGAACAACCGTGCACACAAGGCAGGTGGACAGCAAGAGGTGGCTGGAGGGCATGTGTATTTGATCAGATCCTGCTGTGAAGGTTCTGCTTTCACCGTTTAAGAGGAAACCCGCTGTCAGCACAACAGGTCCTTCCAGATTCGGACAACTCGGCAACACCCTTAACAAGTGCATCTGAGCTCGCCGATGTGACCAGGAGTTGCTCCTCTCGAGGAGTTCATTATAAGAGCATCAATACGTCTTTTACGAGGAGCAAAAGATCACTTGGCACAAGGCCTCTTTTTCTTGACAGCTGTGAAATGCAGAAGTTTTACTACAGTTGCTGGAAGTGAAAACAGACTTCTGCCATATGGTTCAAGTCGCTGAGCTGTTACTGTACCGTTACCCATGAACTGAACGGCACTGTAAAACTTTTGCAAAATAAAAAGAAAATGTATAAAAATGTGTGCTAATGTTGGAGGTTTGGCTTCTTTGCTAGTACTGTCCAGGACATAACGTCTGTGACAAAAGTTGCAATGATGTTCTCAAGTAAAGGGCAAATATGAACAAATTCAATTGTCTGGTGATGTAAGTATGATTGATGTACTGTAAATATACAGAATATTATAGATATATATGCAGACACACTGATCTGAAAAAAACATTCAACTTAAAATGTATGGTATGTTTTTTTGATATATTACATAACTTATGACTCCCCGTAAGAAACCTTTTTAAAAAAATATGGGGGAGGGGGTTCTGAGGAACCTGAGTAATGTCGAATCTGTCTTCTTTCTTGTCAGTTGACAGCTTTAAGTCACGAGAGTTCAGGACGTTATCAAGAAGTATGCATCAGCCTACATGAGGAAATATCCCCACCTGTCTCAGCCTCTCAACAGGCTTCTGCACTTCTGCAGAAGGTTACAGGACTGCCAGAGCTCCTGTGTGTAGTGTTCTTATCTCCGATTGTTTGCCTCTCTTTAAACAGTAAAGGCAATCAGCCTACACCAGATCCCATTTTAGGAAATGTTGTTCATTGACCTCTGGGTTTTAGTATATTTTCATTTTTTAATTCTTACTAAATGTAAGAATTTAAAGCAGTACACCTGCAATTACTACATACTTCAAAATGCCTCCTTTCTGGGGATGTCTTGTTCAATCTACTGGATTAAATACAGGACACATGTGCAAGTCTGAATTGATAAACTGCAGGAGCCCAATGCCCAGGGCTCTGGGATTAGTGCTGCATACAATGCTGTTCGCCTGAACAGTTTTTTTTACAGGAATTCTTATTGTTTTTAAACCAAGAAAAATACATAAGGCATCAAATAAGTAATGTTATAGAATATGCAAATTGTTGGTATGGTGTTTTGTCTGAGAATAATTTATGAAAAGGAAAAATACATCATTTTCAACCCCCTTTCAACATCCCTTCCAAATCTTCCCTCACACAAAGGAGGAAAACTAATGGAGAAAGAGACAGAGTACAGGAAAAAAAAGAGCCTAGCAAGACACTAAACAGTTTCTAGGAAGCAAAAATAAAGTTGAAGGCCTGTAGGCTATCATCTGTTAGCAACACATTAAGGTCTAGGGTGCAGAAGGGAGGTTCAAAGTCTCAAAATAGTAAAGCGCTTGAACAGTTTTTAACTGGGAAAGCAAAGCAGTAACACATTAGTTTAAATACATTAAAAATGACACTGAATAAAAACATGAAAAACACGGATCCCAAACTATGAAATCTAACTTTCCACAGATGTTACTGCCTTAATCGAATTTAAATTCTTATTTAACTTAATCTAAACCATCAGTGTTTTTTTAAAGTACAGGAATGGTAAATTTATCTACAGTATATCCACATTTATCTATTATCTTTTGAAAGGGAATTTTGTCAGAAATAAAGATCACGCTTTACAATATTTTACAGTGCGTCATCTGCTGGTGGGTCAAGACATGTCTTGATGTTTGATGAAGTAATGAGGAAAGTGTCAGAATGTGCACCATTTGTCTACAAATGTCTGAGCATGAAGCATCACCACTTACACAGGAGCCTCATTTGGTGTGAACGGGAGTTTTGTTGGTGACATTTGAAACGTTCTCACCGATTCAGTGTTGCACTCCATGATAAACAAGCCTTTATTCTACAACAGCTTGGTCTCTGGAATGCTTAAAAAATGCTTCTCTGCTTCGCCAGCTTATCTTGTGAGTGTGTCTCGGCCACCACCGGTCCTCACTCAAACATGAAATTCAGTCAAAATAAAATCCTCTTTGATCTTTTACAGTAGCAAGCTGCTCTAGCGGAACAGCATAAAAAAGACCAAACAGAGAGACCAGTTCGTCTGGCATCTTCGCCGAAGGAATGAGAGCTGGAGGGGGGCCGAGTCCTTCCACTTGCTCCAGAGGCGTTCGTCTGAAGTGAAACCGCCACCGATATGAGCCCTCACATCTCTTTGTGTGCCTAGACGAAAGTCCAGCACCCTGAGATTTATCTGCCTACTCCTGAAGGGCATCTAAAGGCCTGTTCTTCCCAGTGTTTGAACCTGTAAAAGCTAACACTTAAGTCCTTTCACACAAAGAGAAGCCCACAAAGAGGAAAGAGGAGGAGTATGCCCCCATCCTGAGCCAAAGAACAAAGCATTCATTGTTGGGGGCATCGCATTGCCCATTCTCAGCAGAATCGACCCCCTCAAGTCTCCTGTGGCCCACTCCCTCATTCTCCTCTTTCTCTCAAAGAGCATTAAAAAGGTTCACTTTGTTGTCTGCGGTTGAGATCGGCTGAGATTTTCTGCTGCTATGCATGAGTGTGTTTTCCTGGGAAGGTAAACACATCTTCCAGGGGTTTATGACGAAGCACTCATTTCCCATGGAAATGAAAGGGGGGATTATAGGGCTGGATAAAGAGGCCAGGGAGAGCTCCACTCTTCACACAGCAGCAGCTCACATTTGTGCAGAACTCTGGAGACACTGTGCAAACAAGAATGCAACCGAATCCATCCTCAAACAGTGGAATACCCACAGCAGTTTTGCACCCAATGTCATCAAGACTCAAGTTCTCCATGTGCCTCTGCATCGGGGCCCTGAGCTTCTGCCGTGCTTGTGTCTGCTCTGTTTTGAGCTCACCTCAAATATTCAGCTTACGTCTGACAGACATAATTCATTCATTCAAAACCAGATGTAAACCTCTGAGCCAACTACAACAGCAGTGATAACAAACGTGTATAAACCTGGTTTTCCACCGCCTGTTCCGAGAGAGCTCCTACCATCCTCTTCATAATTGCTCTGCGCCAAGACAGTTTGCTGACACAGGGCACAAACACCTGGAGAACCCACAACAATACAATACAATACAACTAGACAGGACAGCATGGGCCACACTCTCTAGATTTAAAAAGCCATATATGTGTTCATTCTTAAAGATTAAGGTGCTCCTCCATTATGACACATGGCAATTACTTTCATTCCCTCAAAGAAAGACTGCTTGGAGACCAGAGGTTATGAAAAGCAACCTTGCCATGCCACCACATTCAGTTTCACAGCAGGAGGAACAGGGGGAACCCCAGCAGTCAGACAGGTACCTGGCCTGGTCGGGACAGGGGCGGGGAGAGGCCTCACGGGCTGGAGCGGACGCCTGTCGTCTCTCGGGGGGCTTGTCCGTGGTGGGACTGGGGCTGTGAAGGCACGAGACCCAGACGACACTGGCTGACAGACACGAGGGCTGTAGGTTGGACTGGAGCACGCATGAGAATATCTGACATCGGCAGTTAGACTGTTAAAATCCCTTGCATTCTGAATACATTCCTGCATATTCTTCACTTCCTTTAAATTTGAGTGCAGGGACCTAGAAAGTCTCCGACAGCAGTTTCATTTTGTGTGTGTTTATGTTATTCTTTAGGCATTTTATGTATTAGAAGGATAACTAATGTCAATGTAATAAAGGTAATAAAGGTTTTGCAAACGTCTTTAAACACCAACTGCTACAGTACATAACAAATTGGAACTTTGACTAATTAAGTCAAATACTAAAGTTCTTTCATTTGCAAGGACCCTGCAGCTCCCTGGGATCCGCTGCCAGGTGATGCCACGTGGGTACGAAAGAGAGGCAAAAAAATGGAGAAATTAAAGATATATTAAAGACAAATTTCATTGCACAGAAACCTATTGCATTGAGATATAGTGCATTCCCCCACCCAAAACGGCTTTCTGAGTGACCTGATTCCTGCAGGGCCTGATGCAGATGAACACTGAGCTGTGAGATACGAATGTGTCTGTGTGTGCTCCATTCTGCAATGGCTGTGATGCTGCAAAGCCATCTCTTATCTCAGGGCGGTCTGTTTTCCTGCAGTCAGGCTCTAGAACCCCAGGCATGCTGGATGGTGAATTCTGGGACTCACGTGTGGGGCCTCTTGTGGGCTGTGCGGTGGGGACACCACCGAACTGCAGCTCAGCTATGATCTGGGAGTCGAGGGAAGCCCCCCCACCTTGTAGATTCACAAGCCTGGGGTTGAGCTTAACTGTGGAGGCCGAGTAGTGGTAGCCAGGCCCTGCTGGGCATATCTCCTTAAAATCCGCTGCGGAGGAAAAATATTTCACGGTTCAGTCACACTCAGACATGAAGGATCACTGGGATTTCTATTCAAACTTCTCATTCAGATTGCCAGTAAGGGACGTCAAGGAACAAAACAGCAGTAACTTACTGTGCAAAAATTCGGAACTTTCTCAGTAATCTAGAAATACCTGATGGCAAAGTGGTCGGACGAAAGTGCTGAAGAGTCTTTGATAAAATCTCAAGTTTAGTATTATCCTCATCTGAAGGCAGAAGCATGTAATGAATACGGGGACTGAGGTTTAACATTTCCTGATGATGTCAGATAAGGATCCTAAAGACCCCCAGTTAAAGTAATTTTAACAGTACTCATCTCACCTGAGCCGAAGGGTGGACACCTCTCACAGCTCCTGCCCCAGCCCTTGCCCACCCGACTGCAGCAGCAGATCTGCTTGGTGATGTTCCTCAGGATGGGCAGGGAGCAGATGCCCGACGTCAAGAGACGGTAGCACTGGCCCTTGTCCTCGGAGATCACTTTCTGGGCTATGGGAGCACACGGGTTATTCCTTCTGATGTTTCTGAAGCCATGCTTGCAGCTCGTTTCCCCTTTCTTCTCTTTCAGCCATAACACCTCGCTCTTCGCCTGCTGCACTGCTCGTTCTGTAGCTTGCGCTGGTGTTAAGTCATAGCTGCCTCGTTCAACTACTGAGCTCACTCAGCTAAACCTCAACACCTTCTTTTGAAGAGCTTTCTCTGATACACTATTTCATTCTCATGAAGCTCGATACTAACCTTGCTCTGTGCTATAGCCACAGATGAGGGGCAGAATGTTATCTTTTGACCTGCAAAGCTTTCTCTCTTCCTCACAAGAGACACATACTGTAATTACCAGGTGGACACAGTTGTCAAGCCCCAGTGTCATACCCCACCCAGTCAGGCTGGTCAACATGTCTTTAATTAAGTGTGCAAACTGCCTGCGCTGAATTGGACAGGCAGGTGGTGGACTCAATTACCACACAAGTACTGTACCTAAGCTTCTCGCTCATAAAACTGGAAGCAAACAGCTTTGTGGGGCTATAAAAAAGGAGCTTGAATTCATATCATCTGCCAGTGTTTGCTCTGTTAATTGAGTGCCTGCCTATCACCCACTTACTTATGTAGGTGAAGTTAAGAGTGCTTAACTACAGGGACTCTGAGCAGGGGTGGACAATGCAGACTAACTAGCAACATTACTGCACATTACTGCAGTCTGGCATGAGAGACTTACACGTCCAGTCAAGTACAGGAATGGTAATTACCTTTCACCTGCTAATTACTGTTTCAATCAGACTGACTGGGCCCCCACACGCCTTATCTAATGGATAATTAAACGATCCCCCCACACCCCGAAAACACACTCTTCTTGCAGAGCAAAGAACTCGTACTGGTTAAATCACCTCGGAAATTCTCTTTTTTAAAGTAAATAAGATCTAATTTGATCAACAGCACACTATTTTTAAATGCTTAAAAGTTGGACAACTGTTTTGATCATCTTTACTCTTTTTGCTTCAATTCTTTGCTAATGCTAAACCCTATCCAAGGAAGGGGGTTCTTCTTAAATGCGGGTTTCCCATAGGTTTTCTATGTTGCCTTTAGCTATAAACAGCTCTTCAGGGTGGAGAAAGCCTTGATTTGATCCAGTTCAGGTTTAACCATTCTTAATAGCTCTACAACATATAAAAAAAACAAAACAAAACAAAACAGACATGCTGGATGCTGGACGATGGAGATGAATAGCCCCGCTGTAAAGCTGTGCTTAGCTCAGAACTGGACCTGCATTACTGCAGTGTGCTCCGTTTGATTGCTGAATGCCGAGTATCTTATGTCCGTGCAAGAGAGACATGGGAAAGAGCATAAAGAAATAGTATGGCAATGCATTACAACACAGAATTGAGATGAAAACCCATGGCAAAATGAATCTGAAAAGCCGAAGGAAGAGAATTAAGTGGAGATTTAAAAACGGCCCTCAGCACCCTGTGTGTGGTTTAAAAGCTGACCACTTTGTTTCCAGGCGCCCTGAGAAGGAAGGGTACAGTGCAGTCTGAGACAAGACGCTGACAATCCGGAGGGATGGGGACGTGTCTCTCTATCAGAGAGAAAGCGAGCTTCAGCAGCAAAGCAGAAAGCTTCAGGAAAAACACACAGAGCTTCACAGGCGTTAAAGCATCAGCAGCATTTCCAAAGCACGGCCTCGGTTTCCGAAAGCACAGAGTAGAATAAGCAACGAGAAAAGCATCACAGAACTTTAGTTTTGCAGAATCTGCACCCATTTCCTTGTCCTCTCGTGCTGACTGGCAGATACAGACATTACAAGGCTGAGACACAATCAGCTCTGAGGCTCAAAAGGCAGAGGGACTGTGTTCAGCTGAAGGATAGTTCCCCCTGGTCTTTTCTAAGGGGTCACTTCTACCAAGTCAGCATCCGACAGCAAGGTTCGGATACACGTTCTCCCGTAGAACAGAAAAAAAAAACAGAATGAAGAAAACAATTTTGGCAAAGTTCTGTTTCACTTTCTCACACCTTACTCCAGGCGCAAGCGTTCTCAGAGGAGCATCAGAGCGCATGCGGCCTTTTGGCTTAATTGCCCCTTTACTTACAGATACAGATTCCGTGAGAGGCATCCAATATATAGCCCTGCTTGCAGACACAGCTGTAGCTCCCTCTAGTGTTCACACAGTCTCCGTTCACACAGAACCCAGGCTGCGAACACTCATTAATATCTACACAGGGGGGAAAACAGCTCTGTCATGTCCTAGCCAGTCAGCATAGGCCTGAAGTCTTCCACACAATCCAGGATTCCCAGCTAGACTAGACATCCACGATGGCGTCAAAGGAATAAGAGCACAAATGGACATTTGACTGAAGCAGGGAGGAGCGGTTGAGCTTCAGCCCGCATTTTGACGTAGTTCAGGCATGCGGCTCGTCTTCAGGTCTCACGGCTGAGCCACGCTCATCCCTCATGGGCCGAAATTGTGGGAACCCTCCAATCCCAGGAATAAACGCCTTTCACTGCGGCATGAAACGTGTTCAGACTTGAGGAACAGGGGAGGGTCTTCCATCACCTGAACTGGCCAGAACAATCCCCACGTCTCACCCGTGGAAAACCCGTCAACCCAGCAGAGGTGCCGTTCAGTCCCACACACCACTAGCCCTCCTCCCAAACTCAACAGACAGCCCTCCTGCAAGAAGAGGGGGGGCTGGACTGAACTGAAGTCAGTAGGTGCCCTTTTCAAGTTTTTATAGAGGTCCAACAAATTTGGGGAAATGTGTGTGTGGGGACAGGCAGTTCCTAATATTTCACCAGTGAGTGTATTTGATTTTTAGTAAATAAGAACTGATATAGGGCCTTTTTATTTAAACGGCACAGTACTGTATGTAGTCTAGGCTGTTTATATATTATGCTTAGCAGATACAAAAAAGTTATTATTAAATAGCTCACTGAAAACCATTAATACTTTACGATTTCATCACAGGCCACATACAATTCTTCCCAATTATAAAGCTGGGTAAAATCATAACTAATTTTATTGAGGCATCCTGCTCAAAGATTCAGCTGTAGTTCCCCTCCCAGGAATCAAACCCGCAACATTCCGGTTAATGAGCCGCACTCCTCCCTTAACAGCATAGCAGATAGCACAAAAGACTGGATCTTGCAAAACGTTTTCATAAAGGAAAGAAAAAGGTGAGAAATCAGATGTGTAAAGATGTGTAATCCTTTCCCGATCGTGACGGACTGGAAGTTCAATTTCCAAGCAAAGGAACCAGTGAAAATGATGAATGTGGCGAGAGGCAGGTGTTGACGTCTGGGGCTGTAAAATGAGCTGCAGAGCCCGCTCTGCCTTCAGGCTCATCTTCCCCAGGCTGCGGACAGACAGGGCTGCGTAAACGATCGGTGAGATCCTGCATCTGTTCAGTAACAGGGCACAGTTCGAAATCTGCACGGGACATGACACGGCCTTGCAAAATATCTAGCTGAGGTGCAAAACACTGCTCCTGCCTTTCCACTTATTTCAGGTTCCTGGGCTATTTCACAGTTTTCACTTTCTTCAGTACACAAAGTCCTCAAACATGTATATGCTATTTTCCTAATATTCTTATACGTACAGATTGTAATTGACTGCAGTCTACGAGATTCTAAAATAAACCAAAACAAAGTCAGGCAATCACATTCTTTCGCTTTTTATAACTTCATTTCACTCCTAGCACTCTCAGGCTATAAGTAGACGTGATCTGTCAAAGTTATAGTGAAATGCATTTTGCCCGCAGATTTAAAAAGATTCTCTTACGCCCAGTTATGTTCGGGGGTAATTTTACTGTATGTGTAGGAGAGCCCCACACAGTGATGTACGTACACTCACTGCTTGACTCCCAGTAAGCAGAACTGATAGCTCTCCTTCTGATGGGAAAAGGGTTGTCCCCTTGTCCTGACACTCGCTTCACGTGTTCTGAGCTTCCCAGTTCGCTGGCCTCCCCTCAGAGTGCTGACGGCTCTGACCATAAACACGGCCTGCAGAGCAGCTGCACGCAGGCTGGGAGTTCACAAAAGCTGTGCTCTTGGGTTGCCTTCTTATTGACATTGTGTCTGTTCCAAGTGCCACTTCCTCCTGGGAAAAAGCCTTGGGAATACTGTAAGTGCAGGGATTTTCTGAGCAATCCCGGGAAATGTAGAAACAGATGGTTTCTGTGAGCCATTCTTATCAAAACCTACATCGTTTCTGGAATGCATCTGTCCAGAACTATTTCGGGTTTTATAGCTATTCTCCCTCCCATAAAAGCAATTAAATATGGTATCTTGCCACATATCTTAGTTTTTCATGAATGTTGCTTCATCTCAATTTATTTGTGTAAATTCAGTTCTGCATGACTCAGAAGAACAGAGAAGGGTCTCTCTTCAACTGTCTCAGGGATCTGTATCTGTTTTGTTTGACATAAGAACATGAGAACCGACTGGTTCATTTGATCCAAAAATCTCATCCAGCCACGTTTGATGGGTCAATATCCTTGCGACAACACACCCTCCACAACTCTCTGTGTACAGTTATGCCTCTTAATACAGCACCTTTATGGCCTTAGCTCCCTGTCGCTTTAGATTACTCTAAAACTAAGGGAGGCGAGATTTGGGCCTCTCACGGTGCAACACACAATTTAGAAGAACATTTTTAGGTACAGGCGAGTCTAGAGATAATGTTACGGAAGACATTTTAGAGAAGTCACACACAGTAAAAGAAATCCCGTCTGGTTACTCTTATCTGGTGGATCTGAGACAAGGAGAAATGGGTTTGTGTGGTTAATCTCAGTGAAATCCAATGCTGTTTCCAGATTCTACTGTTATCCTTTACGTTCATAGGAGGCTGGTGAATAACTGTGGCATTAACAGCGTTTCCGCACTGACAGCAGACGTCTCTGGATTCCTTCGACCGGTCTTTGCCTTGGATTGGGATATTGGAAGGCATTTCATTCTTGGCTCAGGAAATTGAGATGGGCCTGGAATAGTTTCTTGATGAGGCAGTCCACTTTTTTAAAGGCATTCTGGCTTAAGTCAAGCAGAGGCAATGCATCCACAGAACAGAATTTGACACCTTCACACCTCAAAGTCCCCAAAGACAATATACTAAATAAAAAGGGAAAAGGAAATAGTTCAAACATGTACGAACACCAGTCACCGCATCAACCAGCTATGACTGAAGTTTCTCTTGGGATCATCATCCTATCAGGTATTAATGCTGTGATAATGCTTCCCCTAGTTTAGGAAAGTTTGGTGTAATTTAAAAGCCTTCTTTTTGAGCTTTATGGTTTTATTTTTCCAGACACATTATAGGTTTCAGTGCAATCACGCTGTACCACTCTGAGGATGTCTCCTAGCTTAACATACTGTAAATGTATTAAGGTTTAATGAAAACATGAAGGCGTCATCTCATAAAACTAATCATGGTTATTAAACGCTCCTGGGAGCTCCAGTATATCCACAGCAACTGCTGCACTAGGTCCATATCAGTTCCTACCATTCCAATGTCCTGTCTTACTGTATCAACCACTACAATAAACAAAATGTACTCTTAGTGTTTGCAATTAACCCATATTTCCGTACCAATATCAACAGATTAAAGCAGAACCTCCTGTTCTGTGACCAAATGTGTTTCCTAGTGATGTTCAGCCTAGATCCTTACTTGTTGTGTCACCTGTGAACATCAAGGCCACACTGTTCTCCAGTGACTTAATGTACAGTAATTGTGATCTCCATTGTTCCTCATCTTCCAAACCATCCTCACTCTCGAAGAGCAAACTTTAAACATCTGTCACGCCTGCCAGTCTGAGTGCACAGCGTCCTGCCTCAGTAGCTGTGAGCCTCTGTCTAGTGTGTCTTTTCCATAGCATTGCGCTGCTGATCGTATCCTGACTCTATATGCTCGACAAGAAACAATGTTGCACACAACGCTTTGAAAAGGAGCCCATCGCTGAGTCCCACCTGCCACAGGCTTCCTGGCTTCCAGCTGTGGCAAAAAATTAAGTTACCGCAGGTGTGAAAGAAGTACGAAAAATAGCGAGTGCAGGCAACCTCATGAGCTGTAATCCAGAGATCACTTAAGTGCCTCAAGTGAGAGACAGTGACAAAGAAAAACCAGGGACTTACCAACACACTGGGTCCCGTTCCTCCTTTCAAATCCCTGTGGACAACTTCGGTCTCCGCTGCCACCAGAACCTAAGGGCAGACGACATGCAGGTTTAGACCAAATCTGCACCAAACGTGAGCCGGTGTGGGAGAGGACCGTGCACAATCACACCAGCATTCACACACGTGCCCGGTGATCTCCAGACAAGGGAACTAACTGCAGTGATTAAGGTGTGGAAATAGGAATGGCTGAGGAAAAAGTTCTTCTTTTATTTGACTGGGATGAAAATACAATTCCATTTCATTTTCAAAAATGCCACAGCAAAGCAGGAAACGGGAACATAAGAAGAAGCAACCCAAAGCGGTATTAACGAAAACCTGAAGACTCACCTGAGAGATCAGCTTGCTGATGTCCTGTTTCTTTCACTCTGGATTGCGACATTTTTGAGTGTTTTAAAGGATTAGTTTAAGTGCAATGCATAAAAAAGCACCCCTGCAGTGGCCAGACGTACTAGCCCAGGAGCAGGAGATTCATAGCTCAGCCACTTCAAGGCAAAGGATCAGAGGTCAGCTGTTGCTTTCCCAGGGAAACCCAAACACATGAAAGAGAGTGTTCAGACAAAAAAAAAAGACTAAGGCAGTTCATTTACCTTAATAATAGGGGTAAGAAAACTGCCCATGCACCTGTGTGAGGCCAGTTGATGTGTCTGTTGCCACTTAAATGACTTCAGAGAGAGCAGGAGGCCATTGCAGGACCTTGCCAAAATGGCCTGATTCCCCAGAAGTCCTGGTCCACAACATGGATGAGGAGAACAGGCCTGTGAGCAGGCCTAGCGAAGGTGGAAAAGGCCTCTGTGTCATGGTCCCTCTTTATGTGGTCTGTGTGAATCACGACAAGGCCTGTGTCAGAAGGTCAGAGGTCATCCAGGCTGTTTTGTTGTTTTCTCCTCGTGATTCCAGATCTCGTGAAGGGCGATGTGAAGAGCGAGGAAGCTCTCGAAGATGGGCTTTCATTTACAGAGTTAACAGATCAACCCTTCTCTCCGTTCTCGTGAAACACCATGCTGATTATGCTGAGTGATTTACTATTTAAGTTCACCTACTGCAATGCATCACAAGTGGACGCAGCCACATGGAAGACGGGGTATCAAGCCATGCAGAGGGAGTGTGCCCAGAAAGCATGAGATTGTGCTTCCAGAGCCCAGCACCATCTCCCTATCTAGAAGGAACCATACTCATGAACGACACCTAAATCCGGCACCAACATTTTCCTCGGAGGTCAACTGGTTTTGAAACGGGCCTGCTTACTTGCTAGCGCTGCCTTTCCAGAGCCCCCATTCAGAAGGCTTCTGTCGCAACTGTGCAGGCAACACCGATGATCAGCAACCAAGACCCTCACAAGCCACTCCCCGTGAAAAGCATATTGCAGCGTTTTAAATAACCCTTTCAATTCGGAACGAGAAAAACAGCAACACTGTCTGTGACTCATAAAAAAGCCAACCATCCAGACTTATTATTTGTTTTACACAGCGATGTTGTTCAGCGGCGGCTTCGCTAATTGAACTGCAGGGGATCTCAGGCTCAGTGGCCTTTCTTCTCCAGTGCCTTTGAAATGGTCTTGTAACGGTTGCAGGTGACACTTTATGACCCGAGATCGGCTTCTTTGTAGAGGCAGAGCTCCAGCGCCGGGCATCAGACGCAGCCCGGCACAGCAGCTGGGGAAAAACTACAAAGAGACACTGGCACCGGCTCATAAAAGAGAGGCAGTAATTAAGTGAGTTGAGGCCTATAATGTAAAAGTGTATACAGTAAATCACCAAAGCCTGCCTCACTAACCATTAAAGTTGCCATCAGGCCCGGATGAAGAGCTTTTCACTTTACATTCTGCCCTTGACTGACTGCCAGCGCAGGGCCCAGTGGCAGACTGGACGGAGACCCACTCGGATATGAAGCTCAGGCAGAAGAGGAAATTATCCTGCAGCCGGGATTTCAAAGGTTTGTGTAAGCTGGGCTGAGCGGCTTGTTAATTAACTTCAGCACTTTTTCACTTTGCTTTCAATTGCTTAAAACCATTTTGCACATAGACTCCCCAGAACTTTGCCTTTTCCGCAAAAGACAAGAACATATGAGTCAAAGCAGTAGTCGTGATCTGCCGAGCCCAACAGATGTTGCCCTTACCATCTCTCTAAGGGGAGGTTAGAACTGTGTTCTGGTATGTTGTGTGACATGAGTAAAGCACACCAAGTGGTCAAGAAGAGACTTCCTCAAATTAACTATAAAGCACACAGAGGGTTTTGACAGATCCCTGCACACTGGAGCTAGAGATACTTCAGCTGGGGCCAACCACAGAGCAAAAAATGGAGCACACTCTAACACATACATACAGTGTCTTGCGAAAGTATTCGGCCCCCTTGAACTTTTCAACCTTTTGCCACATTTCAGGCTTCAAACATAAAGATATACATTTTTTATTTTATGTGAAGAATCACCAACAAGTGGGACACAATTGTGAAGTGGAACGAAATCTATTGGATTTTTGAAACTTTTTTAACTAATAAAAAAATGAAAAGTGGGGCGTGCAAAATTATTCGGCCCCCTTGCGTTAATACTTTGTAGAGCCACCTTTTGCTGCGATTACAGCTGCAAGTCGCTTGGGGTATGTCTCTATCAGTTTTGCACATCGAGAGACTGAAATTCTTGCCCATTCTTCCTTGCAAAACAGCTCGAGCTCAGTGAGGTTGGATGGAGAGCGTTTGTGAACAGCAGTTTTCAGCTCTTTCCACAGATTCTCGATTGGATTCAGGTCTGGACTTTGACTTGGCCATTCAAACACCTGGATACGTTTATTTGTGAACCATTCCTTTGTAGATTTTGCTGTATGTTTGGGATCATTGTCTTGTTGGAAGATAAATCTCCGTCCCAGTTTCAGGTCTTTTGCAGACTCCAACAGGTTTTCATCCAGAATGGTCCTGTATTTGGCTGCATCCATCTTCCCCTCAATTTTAACCATCTTCCCTGTCCCTGCTGAAGAAAAGCAGGCCCAAACCATGATGCTGCCACCACCATGTTTGACAGTGGGGATGGTGTGTTGAGGGTGATGAGCTGTGTTGCTTTTACGCCAAACATATCGTTTTGCATTGTGGGCAAAAAGTTCGATTTTGGTTTCATCTGACCAGAGCACCTTCTTCCACATGTTTGGGGTGTCTCCCAGGTGGCTTGTGGCAAACTTTAGACGAGACTTTTTATGGATATCTTTGAGAAATGGCTTTCTTCTTGCCACTCTTCCATAAAGGCCAGATTTGTGCAGTGTAAGACTGATTGTTGTCCTATGGACAGACTCTCCCACCTCAGCTGTAGTTCTCTGCAGTTCATCCAGAGTGATCATGGGCCTCTTGGCTGCATCTCTGATCAGTCTTCTCCTTGTCTGAGCTGAAAGTTTAGAGGGACGGCCAGGTCTTGGTAGATTTGCAGTGGTCTGATACTCCTTCCATTTCAAGATGATCGCTTGCACAGTGCTCCTTGGGATGTTTGAAGCATGGGAAATCTTTTTGTATCCAAATCCGGCTTTAAACTTCTCCACAACAGTATTACGGACCTGCCTGGTGTGTTCCTTGGTCTTCATGATGCTCTCTGCGCTTTCAACAGAACCTTGAGACTATCACAGAGCAGGTGCATTTATACAGAGACTTGATTACACACAGGTGGATTCTATTTATCACCATCAGTCATTTAGGACAACATTGGATCATTCAGAGATCCTCGCTGAACTTCTGGAGTGAGTTTGCTGCACTGAAAGTAAAGGGGCCGAATAATTTTGCACGCCCCACTTTTCATTTTTTTATTAGTTAAAAAAGTTTCAAAAATCCAAAAGATTTCGTTCCACTTCACAATTGTGTCCCACTTGTTGGTGATTCTTCACATAAAATAAAAAATTTATATCTTTATGTTTGAAGCCTGAAATGTGGCAAAAGGTTGAAAAGTTCAAGGGGGCCGAATACTTTCGCAAGGCACTGTAAGTCTGGAGCTCGGGCTTCTTCACAGTTTGAGGAATTGCTTCGGGAAAAATGCAGCCGTTTGGCTATTTATAACTGGAGGAAGCATGCCATTTCATGCATGGAAGTACTGTTTTGCGTGGAAGTGATCATTCAAATCAATCAGGGCCCTGCATTTACAAAAACAAATGGATTTACCAAGCATTTCAGCCCACTGTATTTGTAAGAGGGGCTGTGGAGCGATGACTTATCTTATCAAGAACCGGCATCCGTTTTCTCTGCAAAACGGACCAGATTTCAATTATAGATATCGACAGATTTAAGGCCGTGCATGGTTTTTTTCAAATTTTAAAATAAAAACAAAGGGAGAAGCATAAACTAAAGCAACAAAGCTGTTCAGGGGCTCTGGCTGGGATCTGTCAGCTGTTGAGAGGATAAACAGAAAAATCTGTTGTCTTTATATTAACTTCCTGAAACACTCCATTAAACAGCTCATTACATAGGCCTTTCTGAAGAGAGCCCACACAAAAGCACATAAACAGGATGGAGCAAAACTGCTTGGATAAGAGGAACAAATGGGAGTAACGTTCTACCCTCAAGTTACAGAGCTTTAAAAGATCTGTTGTTTGTTGCATGCTCTCTCTCGTTTTCTCTGATCGCTTTCCACAGAGTAATGCCTGACCCCTGGGAAACAATGAATAATAAGGTCACTTCTTCCAAGCAATCTAAGTTATGCAATTACCACATACAGCATCACTTGTTTATTATTGTAGATTTATTTTGATTTTTAACAGAGCAGTCATTGTTTTACCTTACGATTTGTTTTCACGTGTTATCTCTGTGTTGTCATGGCACTGAGCTGGCGGGTGTACGTTTGGAACTGCTCCGAAAAATGTGTGACTGTAGTACTGGGCTTGTAAATGCTGGGTAAAAGCACCGAGCGACAAGTTCACTGTCTTGGCAAAACTGTTTAACAAGTTGACGTTCTGAAATGTGAGGGAGACTGGTTGGTATGAAATAAAAAATGATTTTTGGCTCCATGTTTCAAAAGAAAGAAGATTGGGGAATGAGTTAAGAAACTAAAATACTGTACCTCTACACCAGTAATGCATTTCTGTACTATCACTCAGAATGAATAGGACATCAAACTGCAGTGCCAATTCCTGCACAGCTGGAAATACAGTATATACTTTTTATTTTTCAGTATATTATTTATTCTTTAGTGGTAAACTTGGGATTTGGATTGCTTAATAAAACGTTAATGAATAAAGGGATGTTTAGATCATTCAGTCAAGTTAAGTGTTCTTTTACAGATCCTGGAAATAAGTCCTATTTGCTTTTGTAGGGAGAAAAAATGGAGCGTTTTTTAAAACTGCTGTCAAGGCTTGGAAGTAACAGGAAAGGGCCTTCTGCAAACAATAGACAAATATGGAAGAACCTGGAGTTCCAGCAGCCAAAAACTCCATCGGGCCCAGTGCATTAAATTGCTCAGAATTTATATTTAGAAACAGATATGTTTTGCACTGGAATTTGTTAAGAAATTAAGAGTTTTTTTTAAATGGCTTCTCTGGTTTTATTCGCCTGACATGACTGGCTATTCATAGCAGAAAGTGTGGCAGTGGGGCCCAGGATCTCGGCGTCCAATTCTGGACCAAAACCCAGTCTGGAGCCCGCACACTTCTGTTCCTTAAAAGGAGCCTGACCTGTTCAAGCATTAAGCCTCGGGAGAAGAAAAAAAAATGAAATAGCTTGTTTCTGCAATCCGTTATAGCCATTCAGAATTAAACTTTCAATCGGTCTTTAATCAAACATGCCAACTTGCTCATATTTCTTTGAAGCCAGATTCACATGTCTGAGGTTTCACCTTGATTGAGATCAGTCAGAAGAGTTACTCCTCTGTGAAAATGTCCAGCAAACAAACGGATAAGCTGATGACCGGACGTCAAACAAGAGGAAGCTCCTTCATCCACACTGAAAGCTTGGGCCTTGACTGAGTGGGGTCAGTCAAGCAGTGGCGTGGTCAGGGGTGTTGCAGAAATAAAACCATTAGCACAAAATAACAAAACAGCTCAGAGCAGCAGATCAAAGGATCTAAAGACAGTACTCCCCATCGGTGGCTGAATAATTTCATTCTAGACTGGAAGGGCACTTAATATGAGTAGCACTATGGTGGGGGGTGTGTCCAGTGTGGAGGCAGAGATCTGGTAAAAGGGCGACGCCCTGCCTTTGTAGTTCCAGCTGTGCTGGCTTCTAGATGATGAGCCACAGCTGGGCGGGTCCTATAAAGGCACACTGGACACCCCCCAAGGGGACGAGCAGGGCCGCCCCGGAAGGGGAAGTTTACTCCGACAGTCCCCAAGGGGATTGCATCCACATAAGGTGTTCTTTTTCTGCTCGTTTTCTTTCCCCGTCCCGTCACGCACTTTCACCTGGGCAGGCACGCACACACTTCTTCACGCACTCAGTTCTTGTCTTGTTCTTGCCTTCCTCGCCCTGCTCACCAGATTGGACCCTGTGAAATAGGGTCAGTCCAGTCCGGTCACTGCTGTGCTAGCGGCTCTTTATTTCCCCAGGCTGGACCCCGTTAAGAGGGTAAGCCCAGCCTGGAGGTCACAAACGTTTTCCATTGAGGGATGTGAATGTAAAAAGGCTTCTTCTAGTGACTGCTGTGGTCTGCTTGTGCAAAGGAGCAACAGACAGCACCATTCCACAGTTCTCCAGTTAAAAAAAGAGAAAATGAAAAAGCAATTGAACAAGGCAGAGGTGCGTTCTGCTGTGACTGACAGGAAAACACACGATCAAAAAAAGGTGTTTTCAGTTTCTTTTTCTTACAGTTGCAGTTATGTGGAAGAGAAAACACTTTTTGAAACTCTTGGCTATTTCCCGAGACCGTTCCACTAAAACATTAGGGGTGAGGTCCTCAGATTCATTAGGAAGGATTACTTTTCGATTGGGGAAAAGCGGTTTTTTTTTTGCTCATTCGCCTCTCTCTCATTCACAGCATTTCCTGGCAGTCATCCAAAGCTGTTCTTGAATAAAAAAGCAGTTTGGCCATTTAAAGAGACTATATCCCAAGACACAACGACCCCAGGAAGTGCAGTCAGGAGAGTGTGTGTCATTACAACGGGGCTGTGCGGGAGGAGGAGAGGGAAAGGTTACCTACCTGAAAGGGTGGAACAGAGTATACACTCTGTAATCCCCCACGCCAGTCCTGCACCCCGGCAGCATGTCTCCTGGGACCTCAGGCCAGGGAGAGGGGAGCTACACTGAGGACCAAAAAGGAACAAATAAAACCATGTTCACTTTCTTTCAGGGCGGTGAGATTAGAATACAACACAGCACCCCGCTGTGTAGGAAACATGGCAGAATGTGTGCTGTGATCCATGAAGATGAGGAATTCAGCAGACAATGCTCCTCCAGAGTGTGATCTAAGGAGTTAAAGGCAACAACACTTCTCTTGGCCAGTGCGTTGCTCTAGCTTAGCTTGGAATGTCCCTCCCCACTGTAGCTCCTCACAGTAAGCTTGCCGAAGCCTTTCCTGATGGGATTTTAGTTTGAAGCCGTTGACTGGAAAAGGCAGAGGCAGATCTACACAGTAAAGACAAGAGTTCGATCCAGAAAAAGCACAAAAGGATAGTAAACAGGGAAGAAATGAGGTAACAGGAAAGAGTAAGACGATACAAACTAATCTTTTTAAGTCTTGGCAAAAGCATGACTGTGGTATTCCTGCCGGGCCGGCATCCAGCGATGCTGAGCTCCTCAGCTCGGCCAAGCCACTCTCGGAGTGATAATTAACAAGCTGGAAAGATCAAAATTAAATCCCTGTTTTGAAAAGGAAAATCCGCAGGGCCACGATAGAGAGCGAAGCATGTGCTGTGAGGGTGCGGATGACTAGTGGCGCAATCAAGCGCCCTTTTTTTGACCCCACAATAAATTATGTGTACGTGGGGTGCTCACAGAATGACAGCTGTTTCAGAAGGGTCCTGTGTAAAGACAACTGATGAGCATGAGGGAAAAGCAGCCAGCGCTTTCTTAAAACTCCTCCTGAGGATGAAATTGATATCCTCTGTTGCCCTCACAGGTTGAGTGTACCAGCAGGGGGCTATCGGTTTCTCCTTTAACTTGTAATGTAGGCTCACGGCCACCAGAAACACAGGAGCAGCTGAGACAGTGGAGAAGAACCAGCAGCATCAGCCCCCGTTCACTTTGTAGAGACCCCGCCCCCACAGAGTTTGGACTCGGGAGAGTTCAGTACAATGCGGACGTTTCAAAGGGGACTTGACGGACCCTGGAGAAATCGGAGGGCAGTGGGAGACTGCACTGGACTGGACGCTCCTTACCTGACCGTTGCGCACCTCCCCGAAGCAGTACTTGAACCCCGAAGACTCGGTGTAGCTGGGGTCCCCGCGTACCGTCTGGGCTTGGACCCGCGGAGGGGGCGCCTCTGCTCTCTCGCCTGGAAGCAAGCTGTGTCTCCTGCCCGACAAGCCCCCTGTCCCCACGCCGGTATCAGCCTGCTGCTCCTCAGCCTCCTCCTGAACTCCCCTCACCCTCAGCACCTGGTGGATTTTGACGCTGGCTTCCGGAGGGTGTTGGACACGGACCTTCACCAGGGATGAACCTCCTTACAACGACAACAATTACCATCGGCGTGACCACCTTGAAGCCTGATTTTATAAGCCAGAGGAGACCACTGGGCTCTTCCAGAATCTCATCCAACTCTTTGTTAAACTATGTACTTCAACTTGCTAGGTTTCATCCCGCAGTGGATCATTTATGATCCTTGATAATGACTGATAAGTGCAAGAACGTAACAGTTACAGCTGCTTCCCAGCTGGGTGAGAGTTTTGCTCCGTGTGCCTGAAATTTAGAGACTGAGATCGGCGGGGGTTTGCTGAAACAAGCTCGATGGAAAAGATCTTGCTAGCATTTGGTCCTCCGTCTGAAAGCAAGCCACACCAAACGTCCCGCTCTAAAAAATAAAATTAAAAGTCGACCGTAACCAGAAAACTGATGAAAAATGAGTAGTAAATGAGTAAGACATTCATAACAGTGTTATTAAGAAAAGCAGTCTCTTTCTCTCGTTTCCAAATTGTGGCCAACGTTTTTGGCAGGTGGCTTTCCCTAAAGAGCAGCCAGCAGCTGCAGCGAATGGGACCACAACATCTGCATGGGGCTAAATCAATCTTGAAAGAAAAAAAAAATTCAATTGAACAAATAATTGTGGAACTGTGGCGGTCTTTTTCTGAGCCAGCGCTGTTCCTGTTAAGCGTGTGACCATGAGTTCATGTGTCCTCGATGGACTGCACCACATGAGCGTAAAGCAGTGAAGAGGGGTTTTGAGTGCTAGGATGTCATCTGGAAGAGGCACGACAGCTGAGCTCCTGGAAAGCCTGCTCTCGTCTCTCGCTGTCAGCGTTTGACATTTGTGGGGAATCTTAGCAGATGTCCAACGAGTGATTTCATGACACCACAAAAACTGGCCTTTGTGGCCAAGTGAAAAGTCTGTTTCATCCTGCAAACATCAGGGAACAAAGCCCTTTCCTTCACGACATCTTGTCTGGTTTCATTTTCCAGTCCAAAGATAAAACATTCACAATAACTCAGAACACAGTGTCAGGACAGACTGGATCTGGAGACCTTTCATCAAGACATTTCTCAGTCACTCAAAACTGTTCTCCTTTTTCATGTCCCCTCGTCTTGGCACTGAAGCCATATAACATGGTCCTGTGTGTCAGACGCTATAGTTTTAGACACGTGTTAGATATATATGTCCAAAAAACTTTTTCATATGTAGAAAAATTCCCAAACTAACATATACGGACACAGCTGGGTATTAACGGGGAAGTGATTAAAAAAATAAAAATAAAATGCACTTCTCTACACGAATACAAAACCTAACTATCCTGATATGTAGCTGAAGCTGAACATCTAGGATTCTTCAAGAAACAGATCAATACAAGAAATGAATTGATATTTAAACAACTAAATAAGCAGGATGACTCAAATTAACCCCACTTGTCTGTAGCCTAAATCACATTCTATTATTCACAGGAACAAAGCTTTGTTGTTTTTGAAGCACCAGTGCTTGTGAAAAAGTCCTCATCTCGGGTCCTGTCTGTTCAAGAATTAACATGTAATAAGCTTTTCCCACTTATTTTTCTGGTATGAGCCCCACATCAGATATTGTGTGCCTCCCGTCTTTAAAAACCTCTACACTGCTAACTGAGTATGAGCTCAGGCCCTTTGGAACCCCTGTCCAGGTTGTTTCCCAAAATTTATGACCCTCTCATTCACTCCATTATTGACCTCCTTAAATATTTCACACCGTCTAGCCGGTTCGGTGTGACAGAGTAATAGTTCCCCCTTGTTTGGGCCGCTGCATGAAGGAACAATGGTTCCCTTTGTGCAAAGCCATGGGAAGTGGCTTTTTGAAATTACCTGCAAGCTTCACTGTTTGGATTAAAAACACACGCAAGACCTGCATGACCTTCAGGTTCTCTACAATAGTGATATTTGAGCCTTGAGGCACATCAGGTTGCCATGTAAAGTTTCTGCAACCCACAGTGAACTGGGAGTTCATGACTTCTCCATGGGCGGGATGCAGGACCACTACAGCGCTATCCCCAGTGATGCTGGTACCTCTTTTTATAGCTGCACGACCTGGAGAAATTGAGGTGAAGTGCAAAATACCATGTTCACAACTCAGACTCTGTTGAGAGCTGAGTATCCAGAGCCCTAACCTCTATTCACTGCTGTCCCAGACAGCAAGCATCTGTTTCAAGGGAGGGAAAAGATAACATTCATCACACAACCCCCAAAGGGAAGAATCTAACAGATTATCTTCTATAGCACAATCATTGTCTAAGCACAACATGACATATTGCTGTAGCAAGAACCTTATTTATGATGAAATACCTAAAGCCACAGCTCATGTGTGCCCTAATGGGGCTAAAAGGAAGTGTACTGCAAATCAAATTCCATTCATGCGTCATTTCATTTTAAAAACCACACAGGATTTAGGGAATTTATAGTTCAGAAAATATCATTCTCTCGAGAGGGAAACACTTTTTAGGCAAAAGGCAAATCAACAGCTTAATGTTGGGTTAGCATATGATTTGTTTTCTGCCAAGTGTTGCACACATAATGAAAGTCATTTAGGGCTGCTCATTTTAATATGACAGGGCTAGGGATGTAGTAAGTCAGAAGCTGTAAAGGAAAATTCAGCTTGATGTCCTTCTCTAGCTACAAAAAAGAGTCAGATTACAATTTACTTAATATAATGTGCATTGCTGGTGACATTTAGAAGTTGGAAGTAAACATCATAAACTCTGGTGTTTATTCGATGACCAATAGCTTGACAAGCTGTTTAGATATTTTACTGCCATTAACATTTGGCTGTGCTTACACATTCCCTTCAGAGAACACTGGCGGTAGACTAAGTACTTGTATAATCGCAGTCATGGTCCATACCCTGTCTATATTTAAATAATCTGGGGACCTTTTTATTACCCTTTGTAAGGAGCCAGCATCTTAAAGAGCCTGTGTTTGAATTCTTATGACAGTAACTGAGGGCTCATCAGGCTAAACGAAGGAGTGATTTTAAGAACAACAATTATTTAGATTTTGCTTTAAAAAGTAAAAAGGACTTCTCTTCCACTGCATTGCTATTTTTTTTACAAGTACACAAAATGTATACAGACGTTTCCTTGACCATTCTTGTGTCTGAGAGGGGAGCGCAGACCAAATTCTCTGGGACAGTAAGCAATTGTTTATGCCAATACCCCCAAATCAAAAACTGGGTGCAGCCTGTCACTTGAAACTCTGAAAGTCCAGACACCCACATTTTTGGCACTTTGTTCAAAAAGTCTCTTATCTGCATACTAGAGGTCAAAAAGTTTTGCTACTCAACAGAGGTCCATTTTAAGCATAAAAGGACTATCTTTGTTTTTGATCATACAGATAAAGATTTTGCTTGTGGTGCGTGGATCGAGGGGAGTCTTGAAGACAACAGGAAACACAGCAGCAGGCTACAAGCTTAAAGTGCTCATCTAAAGTTATAATTTCACATGTGTGTAAAGCTGCCCCCTTCTTTTTTCAGCTGCGTCCTTCTTGACAGAGACCGGGAGGTTGGTAGCTGCTCTCTTTTTCTGAAGGGGGCCAAACGTTTACTTTCAAAGGGGCATCAGCATTTAGTACAAGAGAGCAATCCACAAATGATCTACTACAAGGCAAACATATGGTTAATGATACCAGAAAAGATGCATCATATGAGCTGTAGAGAAGGAATATGGTAGCATTTAGCCTTTGTAAGAGGAAGGGAGTAAATTTACCTGGAAAGCTGATAGTTTAATAAATATTTTACACCATCTCCTCCTCTGTAACATCTAGATACTTATTTGTTTTGCTTCTGCTGCATTCTAAAAAAAATGCATTTTAGAGATACCTTAAAATTGAATGTGTGTCAACCAGGTAGGGAAATTATTGAAAGATACAGTTTTGTAGCACAAAGTGCCCAATCAATGGGTTTATGATCACTGCGCAACCCTTAAGTGAGTCCTGGCCACCAGTGTTTTTTCCTTAACTGTAAGGAATTTTTCCTCATACACTTTTCCTCATAATTTATTTAGCAGTAACCACAATAAGAAAAAGGTGGTAATTCAATACCAAAACATGCTGATAACTAAAAATATCTCCACGAACAGTGAAGATGCTCACCACTTTGCAGCGATTGGTGGTTTTGCAGGGGGAGAGTGTACTCTGACTCAGTCAGCCTCTGCTGATTGGACGAGAGGGCAGCGGCTGGGGGCAGCTTCCCAATTTCATTGGTGGAGGAGCGAACAGGGATGTGGCAGAACTTTCCCGTGAAGGTTGGGGGACAGAGGCAGCGGTCCTTTTGTATGCACACCCCTCCGTTCTGGCACAGCAGAGGGCAGAGAACTGCAAAAGATCACAAAAAGGGGATTAAATCACCTAATGAAAAAAATCCCCCAGGGCCCCAGATTCTTCTTTTCTGAAGTCATAGTAAAACGGGGAAACCTACAGTATCAAGGAGATAAATTTGAGAAAATAAAGCTCTACATGTGCACCTTTTAAGGCCTGATGCCAAAGGTAAAACACATGGTTCTCATCTACAGTACACATTCACATTCACAATTTGGAGACGACTAAGGCGGGTATAGGCTGGGGTGGGGGGTGGGAGGGGGCGGCTGTAAAATCCATGTTGTCACTGAAGCAAAACCGAAAACACGAGGTTAAAAAGAGATCGTACTGACCTGACCTGTAAGAAAACACATGAAACAAGAAATCTGAATGAAAGAAGTGTGTCACACGGGAGGAAAGAGGTTTATTGCCAGATCTATTGCACAAGATAAGGGCTGAGCATTTTGGCATGGAGACTACCCCAGCAGTGCATCAGGGGACTTCATGGGACAGAGCGCGACAACGGAAGGAAGAAAATGGAGCATGGGACGAGACGGAATCTCAAAACGTTCGTCGCTCTCTGTTATTATGTTCTCAATGAAGAATTCACAGCTCATTTTTTTAAATATGATGTCATTCTTACTGAATGCCAGGGTTAAATACAACCTATCAGTTATCAGTGGGAAGAATAGGGTGCCTGGAAATCGGAGGTGCACACCAGCACACTAACCTCAGTTGTTAGCCTTTCGGCTGTAACAGAAGGTGTATTTCCAAGAAATTCTTTATTTCTTGGCATGATGCATTTGATCACATGCCGAGCAGAACACATCAACACAGATTACAATCCAGTTTTTCATTCCGGTTTGGTCTTAAGCAAGGCCTGAGAAATCTAACAGAACCACCAAACAGACAATTACTGTTTACTGATTCGGCTGACACATCTGTATAAAATCTGTCTACACCAGTCTTCCCAGCACCTCTCGCATCCCGACCAGTCGATCTGATCTGCGTACCCTCATCGGACAGGAAACTCAGGGAAAGTGCCTTTTGTCTGTCGAGACGTAAAAGAACAGAAACAGCCCCTACTGTCTGTTACAACTGGCACTGTGCATACAGTTACAAGTACGCACACGGTTCTGCTGTTGTAAATAGAAAGAACAACTGGCAATAAGCATACGTTAAAATGTACAGTACAACAGACCACGTGACTGTTGAGATTGATTTTTTCCATTACTGAATCGAATTTTCCAGCCTCTCAAAATCAATCCCCCACCCCTTCACCCCCTTTCTCCCCTAACACACACACACAAAATTAAAACTAATAATTGGAAAATCTGATCTCATTTACTTTCTTCAGCTCAATTTTTCAGAGTGGGCAGCCCGGGGGGGGGCTGCAATTTATCTTCCTCTGTCTCACGGCAGGGGGGTCAGTAAAGGGAACTTGCTTTGCCAATACTGGACAGCAACGCGCATACTTTTTTGTTTTCTTTCCTAAAAGAAAGCAGGCAAAAAAAAAGGCTAAATCTGTGTGTTTCTGTGTGTGGGTCACAAGCCAGTTTTCCGATGGGAATTCTGCGCAAGGGCTCTGCGGCTTCTCCGAATGCTACAACCCAGGGATTTTCCTAAGCTTTAACCCTTCAGTAAACTATACAGAGGAAATACAAAGAAAACAAGCAGTACAAAAACAAATAACCCTTACTGCTGCCTCAATAAACATCTACCTCCATGTGAGGCTTACTCTGGCTTCCCAAAAGATATCCCCTATGGTGAGAATCCTTGGATCTTGTATCTTTAATCCATACCTTGCACAGAGAATGGCAGAGGACAGGATGCAGTATACAGTAGATGGCTCACTGTGTAAATGGAGCCTTATCATGACTTAATTTCAATTTCTTCAAACTGCAGCAATGAAAGGATCCAAATTAAAGCACAGACAAGGAGGACCACAAACAAGAAGATACAGTTAAAGAAAAGGTGGACAATATTAGACAACGATGAATTTCTACTTTACATTTTATAGACCTTCATGTATATATCAACTTGTATGAATCTGTGTATCCGAATATAGTATAGAAATACACAGACAAATACGGGTTTTCATCTAGCAGTACAGTGCACTTCCCTGGAAATACTTCCATAGCATCTGAACCTTTGCACCGTCACTTGTTTGCAAACAGGATCAAAAACCAGGTCTTTACAGGACAGGAGTGCACATATACGTGCACAATGAATACAAATGTACAATTCTACAGAAATTTCATTAGAAATCCACGGAGAAAGACGAGGAACATCAGCTATGGATCATACTAGTAGTGGTTGAATCAATTTTTTTTTCTTTCATCAATTCTTCACTCGACCACAGTACCCAGGTTTTTCAAAATCCAAATATGGAAAAATGCCCATAAAAACCTCCAGGAATGGCTCTACTAGGAAAGGCGCTTGTTCAAAGTACTTGTTGACTTGGGCTCAGATGTTTGGACCTTAATCATACCAATTGGCAGCTATGAGCAGGATTTCCCACTCGTGACACACGATTGGCAGAGCTCCCCTGGTCCAGAGTGGGCTTCAGTTCAACAGTGTTGTCTTGTTTTTCAGCATATAAATGACTCCTGTGACCTGCAGAGCACCTGTGAGCTTGTACTGACCTCAGCAAGAGATGTGCTCCTCCTCCAGTTGGAAGAGTTGCGACTTTGGCACATAGGTGTGTCAGCGGTGCACACGTTTGACTACAAATCGCTCAGGATTGTAATCCTTCAGGAACCAGGACTGGGCATCACCAACATTCAATCTTCTAAACCAAAGTGAAAATGCAGAAATACTAAACCAGAGAGCCGGACAATAAGCTTAGTGCACAAAGCTGCTTTTTACCTCTTTATGGTTATTTAAGATAAGACAAAAATCCCAGTGAAAAAGCTAAACTCTCTGTAATTTAGCCTGAAGGTAGACATAACTGAATGGTTTAATCCCGGATTTGATTGACTGTCTCAGCCACGTGATTCAGTTTAGGAAATCGTTGTCCAACACTGTCAGGAACAAGCCTTATAAAATGCAGGGAATTGAAGGAAATCACAGTACAAGCACAATAAAGCACAGACTGTGAGCTGCAGGAGATTTGCAGGTTATTTTATCCTCACAAAGGAAAAGCAATTGAGAAGGCCGAGATGGCCAGGGGGCTCATTTGTCTGCCCAGAGCATAATGTGTTTGTGGAACAAATTAAGGATGCATGTCTCAAAAGTGCAACACGGGAATTATTTACAAGACCGTGGAGGTTAGGATATGACTTCCAATTCTATGAGGAGCAGCCTTTACAATTGCCCTCATTAAACATCTTAACCTTTTCTCGAGCTCATCTGTCTTTGTGGACTGGAGCTGAAAGTCGTCCAAGATCTACATGGATCAATCATTTTTAGTGGCTCTGCCCTTCCTCTGGGAGAGCTTGGATGGGTTTTCTGTTGAAGGGGCTTTTCAGGACCAATGTTTTGGCTTCCTGTCGATCCAGAAATGCCAGGGAAACTCCATTTCCAAACCTTAGCCGTGCCAGGGAAGTCTGATTATTTTTGTCTGAAGACCTTCATTGATCTATAGCAGATTAAGGTACTTAATCTACCTAGCCTCTTCGAGAAGAATTATTCCAATTTGAGGAAGGGGCAGAAAGCTGCTTTAGACCTGGACACATTTAGATCTGTCTGGTTAAGATAACAATTAAATAATTATTAGCATCAAGCAGGCATTACACTGTTAATGCAGTTGTTTCTCTTTCAAAGAAGGAAGGTCCACAGTGCATGGCAGGCTAACCCGCCAAGTAATACAGCTAAGTAATCAGGATACAGACCTGCATTAACACCTGGTAAGAGGTTCAAGCCCATAGTTACTGTTTCACACACCACCCTGCTACAGTGAACTACTAGAGCCAGGATTCAAAGTGTTAGTGCTTGAACTGAAACTTAAGATAAAGACCCCAAAGTAAAGTTTTCTGAATTGATGCATTCTTAATCCTTAAAAGTTTTAGTCCTTTTTGGGGAGGGAGGAGGCAAAAAAAGCAATGTCACATGCACCTGGGAGGCTCGAACGCTGCACGACCTCCTTCGATCCTCCACAGGTGGGCACAGCTATAGGAGCCAGGACGTCCTTTCGTGACCTTGCGTTACTTGTACTGCACAGTTACAAAGATCCCCAAACCTCCGGAATCAACCTCCGTCTCCCACTCCCATACAAACTCCTGTCTGCCATCGGAGGTTCGGTTTACAGCACTGTAAACCTCACGCTGACTGCTCTTGATAAAGGCAGGTGCCAATAAAGTGTGCACTGGGCTGATATTAACAGAGATCAAGGATTTACTAGCCTCCTAACCAAGATCTTGAATGTGCATCATGTTATAATCCTACTGGGGTCTCAAAAACAAAGCACAGCCTATAGTTGAATTTACTATGAAATACAAGGGCCTATATAAAAAAGAGATCCAAACATATGTTTTCTTTCCTTTAATCTCCTTGAAATGAACTCTGCCTATCTAGGCTTTAGGCTTCAGTTATATGCAATCCCTGGTCTTGTATGTACATTCTGCTCAGGAAAGCAGACAACCAAGCACTAAACACTGAGAAAGTAAATCATGCAAACCCATTTTCGAACCCTGAGCATCAGGAGAAGGCAAAGACAGAGAGTGGTGATTATACTTGGGGAGTGTAATTTCACACATTCTCTGGGCATGTGTCGAGAGGCTTGGCTGAAAACAGTTGTGCTTCAGAAAAAAAAATCGCTGAAAATGAAAGACACATGCACTTAGCTTCCTATCCACATGTAATCAGTCATTTTGGCAAAGGCTTGAACAGCTTGATGAAATTAAATAAAAAAGTGTGTTTTTTAACCCTTCTAAACCTGCCACACACTCAAACACAACTGCTGAAACATGGACTGTTTTACTGCGCATGTGCCCTGCGAGAGGTAGTGCAATCTCATTAAACATTCACCACCATAAATCACATTAAAACAGGCTGAAAATTACTACCGCTTATGCTAAATGACAGTGACGTGCGCTGCTAATTGAGAAGAAAACGAAGTGCAAATTGACCAATTATAAGTCATTACTGTTGCACAGTAACATTCCAACTGTATGCCTAAATGTTGCTCTGGCTCTGAGCCTCCTTTTCTGGAAACGTGACTCCCAGCTATATTTAGCAAGCGAAGATCAAGTGTTAAAGAAGGCACTTGCAGTAACAAGTGAGTGCAGACCGATGTAAAAAATGGGCAAAGAGGAGGGGAAAGAGGCTTTGAACAGAAACAGAGAAGCTACTGTTTTAGCACGAGGAATTTCACAGGCATACAGTGTGTCAAAAAGAGCACAGGAATATAGTTGCCAACGATTAAAAGCATGTTGTGCAAATTGGTGTTTGTACGGTGTGATGATCTTTAAAAATAATACAGAGAAAACAACTTCTCATTGACAGCTACTACTGTGATTCCTATCTTGCACTAAATTCAAACGCATCTTTCTTGCCCCAGCAAACTGCTGAGATGTCTCGCCAAAGTGCACAGCCGGACAATCTCAAGTTAAACCGTTCGGAACTTTGAACCCGCCAACATGACACCTTCAGAAAACGCAAATACAAACAGTACGCCAACACATTGCTCAATTGTTTCGTCTTTGTTGTTCTACCCCCAAACTTGGGTGATAAAAAAGACATTTGTTCCAAGATTAATCTCTTCTGAGTTTCTGCACTATATTTAATTCTGGCACTACAGAACTCATTTTCACATGTTCTCAAGGTCAATCTGACTACTGAGAGCCCAACAAGCAAATTTAGTCACTGGCATGTCCACAATGAAGTTGTAAGGCGATCTTTTGTGTTTCAGACCGCCAGATAAAAGCCACTAATCCATTTTTAATCCAAGCGGAGAAACGGGTATTCAGAATGGATAACCGCAAGGTCAAATTCTTTGGGTGATTTTGATTTCGCCCGCGAGTGTGTTACTAATCAAGTTACAGGCGCTGTCCATTCCTGTTGGAGCTGTGCTACCTTGATATGCCACTGGTACATCCTTTCCCAGGCACAGGAAAATAAGACAAGACATATTATGAGGCCCCTGACATCTTAACTCCTCTCTACTTTGGGTAGATGTGCCATGATTAACACTTTCAAGAAAATAACATGACAGGATTAACGACAATGGGGAAAGCTTGGCAAACGTCATTACAGTACGGCGCAGTGAAAAAGTCCAAATGAGTAAGGACAAAGCAGATGAAAAGAAGGTATTTTAAAAACATGCCACAGGCTTCTTAGAGACTGAATTCCTGAATTAACAGTTAGTTCCCTCCTTTACAGTTCAATGGTCCTCCTTTAAAGGAGCCTACTTTATCCACAACCAGCATTTGAAATCTAAACAATAATTCTAGGAATACAACCACAGGGCAGGTAGACAAATAAACTTTAGATGTTTGGGTCACACCATCCTCAAAGTAAGATGTGTGAGTTTCATGTAGGGTCTTAAACAAAACGGCGCGAGGCAGCATGTGCTTTTTAGCAAATAGTTCTCAGAAGGAGCAAAAATGTCCTGGTTTACTGTTTAACACATACTGTAGCTGGTTTGCTCATTCCTACTGTGATTCAGGATCCAGTCTCTGCCTGAAGCATCTCACAGCCCTCTTCCCTGCTGGACTGAGCAGTCTTGTGCAGAAACAGACCGATGGTTCTGAACTTACACCTTCCTGCCGGCAGCCACTTGAAAAATTCAGTCTCTGAAGCAGATAAAGGTTTGCAACGAGACGTCTATTGTTGAAACAAGCACAACTGCACATCCATCTGCTGCCTATAATTCAAAAGCCATATGCCCTGCACTCTTAAAAAAAAAAAGAGACACCCGCTACTTTGAAAAGACAGCTTCTTAATGATCTCTGGATAATGGGGAGAAACACGAAACAGGAGTTTTGAAACAAAAGTCTGCCAGCCTTGTGGTTTTCCACCTCTTGCCCATAAGCCTTTACCGAGAGCCAACATAACTTCCAGGAAAAACTAAAAGCCCAGCTGGAACGCCTTGTGCAGGACCGCGGACTACGACTCCTGGAAGAGGGCAGGGGGGGGAATTCGCTCACATCTTTTCAGATGCGATTCCCCCGTGCGGCTTAACTCGAGGCAGCTGGGAGAAAGCGCTACAGAAATCGCCCGAACACGCAGGTTTGAACTGATGCGAGACAGCGGAGATTCTGGAATTTGTGGATTTTGATGCTGCACAAAGAAAGCGAGAGAGAGAGGCGGGAAAAAAGGTGATAGAACTCACAGACTCGGAAGCCCGATCCTGGTTCTGGCCGGCCGTGGTTGGTGCTGTACAGGGTGGTGATGTTACCCCGTTCGCAGAAATTGGTGCAGTGGCCCTGGGTGCAGCGGACTTTGCAGATGGTGGGGGTGAAGAGGACCTTTATCCTCTCGCCTCCTGCGCTCTGGGCGTCCGCTGGGTGGGGAAACACAACCGAGAAGTAAAGGAGAGGCAGCAGCCCGAGCAGGACCATGTCTGTGCGTTAGAGTTTCATCCCCCGAGGAGAGAGGAGAGAGGAACGCAGGAGTGGAAGGAGGGAGGAAAAAAAAAAGGAAAAGGCAAGCCCAGAAGGCGATGCTACTCTCGGCTCCGCTCTCTTAACTCTTTTACGTTCTCACCCTGAAACACTCTGCTTGGCCAAAAAAAACCTGATGCTCCCCCCCTTTTCCCAAAGTTCATTACCCCCCCCCTTAAAAAAAAAAGGAGAGGCAAACAAAAAAAGGAAAAAGGTTCACAATCCTGCTTGGAAACGAATGGCTGTCCACTTAATTGGAAGCAGTGTAAGAAGCGTGCTCTGGGCTGGTCTCCAAACACAATGTTTATAAGGGATCCAATCCATCACACAGCGCAGTTAACTCTTGACTGCAGCCCGCCTGCAACACTACACTACGGAGTCTCTCCACGGTGCTGCAGCACAGTTTGGTTTTTCTTTTACATCAGCCAGAACTTGTAACAGTGGAGCTGTGAAATGCACGGAGGTATCAGTGAGGACCAAAGACTAGAATCAGGCTTCCAAACTCAGGGGCTTTGAGCATATAAGCAGACACCCAGGGACAAAATAGCTCCACTCTGATAAGCCACTTAAGCTTGCAGTTTCTTCCCTCCTGTACAAGAACAGACACAAAACTGAAATTCTTTTACAAATCGTCTGTTCTCAGGACCCTCCTGGCACACCTTATACAGTACCAGAAGGGTGTCATCCAAATACGAATACAAAGAAAGAACAAAGATAAATCTCACAGAAACTTTCTTGAACATAGCAAATAACTATATCATTTTTGTTTGTTTTTTTTCAATTTGTGGTTTGAATCCAGGTTTACAGAAAGGATTTTGCATTTTCCACCACGGAAGAAAAGTCCAAAACAAACAGGAAACCGCTTCATGTGAAGTTGTCGTATCTGCACAGGGGGGAAGCCTCCTGTAAGAACTGTCTGCTGAAAGCAACCATTTGTGATGTAAGAAGCACAATCCCCGTCATACGTGGCTGATCAAGCTCTCTGACCGGCTCAAACCCCAGAGCAAGGTCCCCTTGTGTGGAGGCCGGTGGGTCCAGCGCTGCAGGAGGTGTACGGAGATATTCTTCCATGCAGCCTGGGCTTAGAGAGGTTATAACACAGCTGACCTGCACCTGCAGTCCTTCAGTTATCAGAACTTCATTCTGGGCAAAGGCATTAAAGGCACGCAGAGCCGATACTGCCCTCAATGGTTTCCTGCAACCATTCAGAAACCTGTCTAAGTCTCACCTCCTGCAGGTCTTGCACTCTGATCATCTTTGCAGCTCACTGTGCCTCGCCAGCCTACTTTACCCTAGCACTGTTCTTGAGATGCAATGTTCTGCCAGCCACAGTCTGAGAGACAATGGCATCACATGGCCTCTCTCACATGCAGAACCTCATGTCCCAGTCCCCAAAGCCTGGAGCACTCCCAACCCCAAAGGGCAAGCTGACACCCAACGTTCAATCATCCCCGGCATTTTAATAACTCCTTTCATCCCAGAGGATCCTAAGGCACTTTGCATCTACTGTAGGAAGGGACCTCCTTCATCCACTGTTGAAGTGCAGCAAGCTCCTGGGAGGCTCGGAGTACTGCACCCATGGAATCAAGAGGGAACTTTAGGGAGGCCATGCTGAGAATGAAATTTAACCGGGACAGTGGAGTTAACACCCCTAATCCTTAATAACACGTCATCCAAATGACCAACACCTTACAGCATAGGGTCCACACCGTATACCATAGGTTGGGACATTATGGTCCAAAGGGAAGCAAACCATCTGTCCGTCCACCATTGCCAATCCTAGCAGAAATCCGGTTTTACAGTACTGAGCAGGACCAGCCTTGCCTGATGAGATCAGGCTACCTAATTGCCAAGCTGCTGTAAGCATGCACCTGTCAGTTTAGAGGCACAGCACACTTTACAAAAGAATGAATCACTCCTTCTGCTATTACCTTTATTTCAGTAGATGCACATCTTGTGGTTACACTGATCTGATTGATTGAACTGTACATTAAGACTTCAAGAAAGCAGACAAAAACACTTTTACAGTGATCATTAAAGGGCTCTTTAGAAAAAGGGATTTTTTTAAAAAAAAATGACGTGCCTCTCAGCATCAATATGCTTTTTCAACAGTGAGTAGGGCACACTTTGTGAGCAGTTAAGGGTAAAATGCCCATTCGGCTCAACTGTCTGCATTCTTGCATTCGAAAAAAACGCACCTCTCACCTTTTGAAGGGTGAGTCATGTGCATTTAAAATTCCATTTTTTTTCCAGGCTCTCCCTTATGGGGTTCCAGAGAAAAGAACACTGTCGCCATCTTTCCAAACCTCAGCCTGCGAGTGACGTCAGGCAGGCCCGGGGCTCTTGCACATGTCTGCCAGATATGCTTATTGTTTTAATTACCAACAGGGGGCTATGCTCCATCGATAGCCAGACACCACTCTCCTCAAACAATGGCACGATACATCTAACAAAAACACCATGAATCTCTGAGCTCTAGTAAACACAAGATACACAGGGCCACTTTTTGGCATATTTACTTGTTTGCCTTGGGAAACTGTCTGACCATAAAGCTTGTAACCCCATTAAAATTAAACCTAGGTCATTTTCTGGTGGCCCTGGCAACAGGCCTAGGAAAGAGGTCAAAAAAAGATTTTAACCCGAAAAGCCAGAGCAGAAAGTCCAATTCACGAGCTGCACCCACGCACTCAGTTGCAAACGTCTCATCTAAAGGACATTGCCTTTTTTACAGTATAGCGTCCCCATCACTATACTGGGACATCAGGACCCTACTGATCCCACTAATACCTCTTCCAGCAGCGACCTTAGCTTTCCCAGGAGGTCTACTTGCCAGCTCACAGCTTCAGTGGGTTGCCAGTTGTGACCTGCGAGGTGATTCAGCTGCTGACTACATTACACTACAAGTATCTCCACAGTTCCCACTGACTCCTACAGGGAAGCACTGTGTACTGCAACACATTCTCATTTGTACAGTGCCTATTGTCCTCTTACACCAGGATAAGTCAGCTCGCAGAGTAAATGTGAGAATTACCAGCTTAATGCACTTTGATATAAGTGTGGGGGAAACTTATTTTTTAGCCCCGAGCCTTTGAACAACCACAAACTTTTGTCTCCGTGTCTTCACCATGATAGAAAGTTGGATGGTCTCTCAGTCACTGCTCCTCGCACCTCACTGTTCCACCTCTGGAGAGCTTCGTTCATCATGGTTAAACAGATGATACTGTATAACCATACACATTCAAGTCATGTCAGGAGAGCAGTCATGAAGCGTTCATTGTGGACTATGATAGAGTAGCAAGTAGTGAGACACACTCTGCACTTCTGCACACAGAACTGGGCTGGAAATGATGGGTCACTCGCCTTCAGTGTCATTCTGCAACATCAGTTTGTGAGTCTGCCAGTTTACAGAATGGATCTCGCAACCTTTAACCATCTGTTCGGACCAAGCTAGGAGGCCTCAGCGATGATGATGAGGTCCAGGAGGTGGCACAGGTGGGGCTCTGGGTGCGGGCATTGTTTCATCGGGAGAGTTTCCATGGCAATTGAAAAGAAGTGTTTTGATGTGCCAGGGAGGAAACAAAGCTGCCTGTGGTGGAGCAGTGGCAGCCTGTGGCTGGAAGGTTGCTGGTTCAAATCCCACGGCTGGCAGAGGAATCCTACTCTGTTGGGCCCCTGAGCAAGGCCCTTAACCCCAGCTGCTCCAGAGGTGCTGTATAAATGGCTGACCCTGCGCTCTGACCCCAAGCTTCTCTCCCTGTCTGTGTGTCTCATGGAGAGCAGGCTGGGGTATGTGAAAAGACAAATTCCTAATGCAAGAAATTGTATATGGCCAATAAAGTACTCCTATCTTATGGGCCCGTTGAAGTGACCCAACTCGCAAAAACCAATTGAAACCACAAAAATCGCTGCATATTAAAGAATCAAAAACCTCAACCAGCTTCTCCTCCCCACACCCCTCCAGAAACAGCAGAAAATCTGTTCGCTTGGAGACATGGCTGGGCGCTTTCCATCTGACATTCAAACATCAATAGCAAAAGAAAAGCTTAAGAGAGAAGTTTGTAAGAAGAAAGCACCAACTCGCCATCCATAGAAAACATAAGGCAACTTCAGTGCAATTTCCCTGATGCACACTTGTAATGTTGTCTAGTGTGCAAGCGACGCAGCTGTGAGCACTAAATGCTTTATGTGACGGGTGGGAATGTTAAGATATACTCAACCGCGCGCTGTTTTCCCCGTTGACAGAAACTTGTCCACTCCCGTTAGGGAGAAACCAAACAAACTGAAATCTCAAATGAAAAGGCAGACAAGCTTGTTTTTAGAGTAAACCTTACCTTGAAAAGTTCCTTTTGTTTAGACTTGCAAGCATGAAAGAATATTTCAGCATGATGCTATGAGGTCTTGTGGGAAAATGATTTGGGGGTCTTTATTAGCAAAACAACATCCATCAAGCTGCTAATAATTAGGCCGCAGAGAGCAAGCCAAATAAAACAATGACAGGATTAGGTTACAATAGCATATCATAGCCAGGCTCCGTGGAGAAGGGACATTGTCAAAACCCCCTGACAGAACCCACACTCAGATAACCTTATCTTGAACTCCAAAGGCTTCAGGAAGAACTGAAAATGAAAATGGGCCAGGGTGCAAAAACAACATATTGCCATAAGAGCACCAGTGCCATTTTAAAAGCATGGCCTGCACTCAAGACACAAACTGAACTGCTGAGGAACAAGAAGGGACTTTGCACTGAGCCTGCACTCTTGAACAGAGCACTGTTCAAGCTGAGCTGTTTCTGGATTTCAACTGGCCAAACTATGAGGAACTCCCATCACATAACCAGCTGGGACTCAGCAAGTAGGAACAGCTTGAGCATTCTGCATGGGATGAGAGTTAAAGGTTTGTAGGAGTGAAGTGCGAGTTCCACTGTAATTGCCCATGGGAAAATGGAAGCTACTTTGAATCCCCACCGAGTCAGTAGATTGGACTGGGACTCCCTAATATTCTGGCCTAATAGAATGGGCAGCATTTTTGGATGTAATCTGTTGCCCGCCTAAGTTGTTTGCATATTCTTTTATTTTCAGAAGGAAATATAACTAAACTCCTCACACTGCAATACCTGAGTTCAGTATCTGAACTGCAAAAAAGGGGCTCTGAATGAACATCCTGAAAGATTCTATGCTGGTTTAATTGTCACATGTTTTTGAATGTCTTCCTAATCCAATCAAAAAGATTTCAGCTGGGCACCTTTTCATACTCCTCACCACTAACAGATAGAGCATTTTTAAACATCTGTGTAATTCAATCCCACGGGATCTCAAAAGAACCGAGGAAACAGAGACCTAAGGAATGAGACTTTTCCAGGGCGGTGTAAGCCATTATACGTCCGACGGAGCTGCGTAACGGATAACTTTCAGGCCCTTGGCCCCAGCTTCAAAATTTGTTCCACATTGTTTTAGCACTCCAAATAGGGTTCAAGCAGATTTTCCAAACTGGATTAAGTGGAGACAACAACAACCAGAAAGAAATGATTTGATTTCTCCTTTAATTTACGATCCACGTCAGCTCCATCTAGCTTGGCACCCTGACGTTTTTACTGGCCGGACAAGGGGCAGCAAACGTAGCACTTTTGACCAAGTGCTCTGGAGATCGGAGCCCTAGAGTGTCATGCCCTCTGCAGCCAGAGGGCGCTCCTGCTCTGTCCTGTCCCTGGTTTCCTGTGTTTTGCGGTTCTTCTGGTGTCTCTCTCTCTGGGGCTATATATTTCCGGATCACTTATTCTGCTTGGCTCAGCATTGACGTTCGGATGTCCTGAGACCAGCCTAGCACCAGGTCGCCCCACGTCTGCTGCCTGAGGGCATTGGTTTCTATTCGACTCCTGAACTGCTGAGCCCGGGCTAACCCCTGTCTCGCCGCTACGCATAGGGTCTATTTTCGCTCTCCTGGCATTCCGCAGTTCGTCCCTTTTTCAGACATCCGTGACATAGACACCTGGCTAGCCTGGCTGTTCACCTGGTACTGTGGTCCGGTAGATGGTATACTCCCCCCGCTGGGTCTGGATGGCTTTCACCCTGCCTCCCTTGTCTCCCGACAGGGTGCCGGACAGCAGCTTGCCACGCTCGGCCTCCACGTGCTTGGACAAAAGCGCAGTCATCTTGTCAGCCTGGCCGCCGGCCCCCAGAGACTTCTTCAGCAGCACCAACTCGGCCTCCTTGAGCCTGCACGGGGAAAGACAACACAAGGCTAGCTCTAACCTGGTCGTTTCTGTATTTCTGCTCAGAGCCATGTTGTGTGTGCCTGTGGAAGGGGAGGGGGTAGTTGTGGTCAAATGTTCCTTATGACGTGGATGAAAGCTCTGCCTCACAGATGTGCTTGAACTGCACTGCTCAAGTGTAGAAATTGGCGAGCTGTGTTCTGTGAAACTCACGTGGAACTTAAGCTTCAGCAGCCACCAGCTCTCAGACAGTTCAGAAAAGAACAAGAACCTTAACTGGACTAATTACATGCTTTGTTTCCAGTTTTTGCTCAACTAATTCACGCCTCCTATGTTTTCTGACTAGCTGTATTGTCCACTGTGCCAAGGCCTGCCTTACTCAAATGTTTCCTCCAAAATTGCAAAATTGTTAAAAGTGTTCGACAGTATTTCTGCACCCCTGGTATACATATGGTCTAAGTTTTAGTCTACCAGGCCCGACACAATCTATCTAGTTGTGCTTGTTATTGAGTTACAGATGCAGCATATATAGATCAGCACTGTTCAAACAAGGGATGCGATGAAGGTGACTGTCCTGGCTTCATTTTCATATCGCCAGCAGCTATATCACCCTGCAACTCACAGCTGGCAGCCTACTGGAGCTCAGCAGGTGTGAGCCTGGTCAGTACCTGGATGAGAGTCCTCCTGGGAGAGCTAAGGTTGCTGCTGGAAGAGGTGTTAGAGGGGGGCCAGTAGGGGGCGCTCACCCTGAGGTCTGTGTGGGTCCTAATACCTCAGTATGGTGAAGGGGACACTATACTGTAAAAAGGCGCCGTCCTACAGATGAGATGTAAAACCAAAGTCCTGCCTCTCTGTGCTTCGAGTGGAGTGTCCAGAAAAGCTCTATATAAGTGTAACGGATGATTATTCATTCATTTTACACTGCTACTCTAGGGCACACTTAAGCTCCAGAAACTTACCAGTGGTCACCATTCTGCTGTCTGTTACACACATGATCCGTGAATCTAACCTCCTGTAGGTGCTCCCCCAGCAATATTACCACTAAACTGTTCTGCAAACTGCAAAATTGTATTATCCCAAAGGGGTCGGCACGCTGACAAGAAAACTGGCCCAAGAATTCCTCCCTGAGTAACCGTTTCTCAAATAAAAGCTTGTTTTGTGTCTTCGCGTTTGCAAGGCAACCATGGGTCTGTTATCCGGAGAAAGGGAAGACAGGGAAGACAGCCAGCACTGCTAGCAGTCTTGGGAATACTACGCGATGCAATCTGTAAATTGTGCCTAATTAAGCCTGAGGTCGTGTATTTATATTACATTCAGAAGAAATATGCTCAAGAGCCTTTTGACTCCTAAATTATTGGCAAAGCGTCTTACAAGGAAATGACTTCAGGTCTGAATTTTTTTAAGCAGTGTTTTGTTTCGGTCTCTATTTTTTTCCAACTTTCCTCTCTTGAAATACAGCGGGATGACATTCCCCGGAGAAAGACTCTCGAAGAGCGGCAGCAGGGCCGATGCCGCAAACCTAGAGGCCGGCCGCCGAGTTGCGCAACACTGACCGCGTCCTTCCGGTGGCATTTTCATGCTCAGAGCTCCACGAAAAGGAGATCCACACAGCCGGAACAGAAACGGCAGGGATTCGCTTTGAACATTTTCCATCCTCCGATTGCAAATGCCATCAGACGGGTCTCAATTTGAATTACGGGCATGCTGTCAATCGACTACTTCTTTTAATTGTTACTGTTAATAGCCAACAAAAAGAACATAAAAAAAGAGAAAAGTCAGTTTTCATAATCATCCTTACACTTATGCAGCCCCTTTTTGGACACTCCACTCGAAGCGCTTTACAGGTAATGGGGATCCCCTCCACCCCCACCAGTGTGCAGCCCCACCTGGATGATGCGACGGCAGCCATAGTGCACCAGTCCTCTCCCCACACACCAGCTCTCAGTGGGGAGGAGAGCAGAGTGATGAAGCCAGTTCAGGGATGGGGATTATTAGGAGGCCATGATTGGTAAAGTCCAGGGGGAGATTTGGCCAGGACGCCGGGGTTACACTCCTACTCTTTTTGAGAAACGCCCTGGGGTTGTTAATGACCACGAAGGGTCAGGATTTCGCATTTACGTGTCAAAGGACTGTGCCATGTTTTACAGTATAGAGTCTCCATCACTATACTGGGGCATTAGGACCCACACAGATCACAGGATGAGCGTGCCCTACTGGTCCCACTAACACCCCTTCCAGCAGCAACCTGCCAGTTGTGAGCTGCAGGGTGATATAGTTGCAGGCACTTATGACAGGACTACAGTAAAAGCACCAAATTCAAGTATACAGAATAAACTAAAACTATTTTTTTTAAATGTTGTTTGTGTTTTGGGAGCTTCCATGTGAAAAGCTCTGTGCAAATAAAACAAAGTATTATAATTATGCTGTATATTTTTTAATTTTTCAATAGCAGGTGGGGGAGGGCAAATATTTCTTTGGATGCAAATTTATACCTTCTTGACCATCACCTTCATAATCTCCAGGTTTGTTAAAATCTGCTAAATCAGCTTAATACTCCCTAATACTGATATCCAGCAGTGAAAGGAAAATGAGGTGTGCACCTTCAGACTTTCTCATCAATAGATTTATTTACTAAGCATGCTTTTCTAACAATGTGCAATTGGATTTTACATTGTGTGCTAGAAAAGAGTCTTCTTTTCTTGAAATAATTATCGAGATTGTTCCCAGACGAGGCCGGATGGTCACTGAGGATGTGACCCAAATAGAAATGAAGCCTCCGCTATCTATTAGCATAAAGTCTGCAGCAAATTTCAATTTTACTGCAAGTACGATCATCTGCAAAGCAAAATGAGTCATGTGGCGTAGTTTATGTCAGTATTCAGAAATGTGTTCTGTAGCTAGAACTGTTGGCGGTACAATTATCAGTTTCAGTGGACATCTGTACACTGTACAGTACTGGCACACATTGGAAAAAAGAGTTATATACTGTACTATGAATTAATGCAAGCATGTTTCTTTAAGAAACTGTGTACAGTACAGTAATCATTCAGCAAGTAAGTGTTCTTTAATGATGAATGCAACTTAAACTTTGTTTTCTTTACTAGATGTGACCAAAGCAAAATGTTTTGAATAAAGAACAAAGACAGAATTCAGAATTTCTGCTGCCTGAATAAACTGTGTTAATGGCAGCACTTCCTCAATGTCACTAACAAGGGCATTATTATTGCTCCAGCGATGACAACACCGTTGCAAATAAAGAATAATTTTCTCTTTGCCAAATCTTAAAAGCCCTGCAAACAGCTTTTTTATAAATAATATAAATAAAAGTATGAAAAAGCTTTGCGATAATGTGTACAATCGAAGCTAGATAAGAGGTCAGTAAGTGACCCTCCTACATTCCTCAACTTCGCACAGCTACAGTAGATGGCTGGTGGGACCTTCTGCCTTTCTTCTGGAAATGTGAGGAAGCAACACTGAGAGTCAGAACCGCTGCTGTTGTAAGTCAGTGCACATGGCCTACTGCAGGACTGAAAACTGCCCCGGCACCACATCTCTCCAAAGCCACCCCAGCACGCAGCAGGAAGGTTTTTGCGGAAGGCGGACAGGAAACAAAAAACATCTCAGCCCTGGAGCTGATGTTCTTCATGCAGAAAGCAGCCGCTGCAAATACTGAAAGCATGCAAATATGTAAAACAAACACAATAAGGAAACATAGACACGGCTCTTTCAGACGTGGTCAATATACTTTATAAAGATTAAAATAATTGCAAGTTCCAACATTCCTGCGTTTCGGAATACGTAACCCAATGCAAAACTAGGTTTTGTGAGCAGCTTTGGAAACAGCAGTGTTGGAGGGACGAAAACAGGTTGATCTGAGGTCCTGGACCTGCTTTGGCCCTGCTTATTCAATAGCCTATTGTAAGCGCTGTGTTTACAAAGGGCCGAGCCCTTCCTTCCTGTCAGGAGTGAACTTGCGGGAGGCGTGGCACCCAGATGGCGCTGTGATGACTGCGTGCCAGGGGCGTGCGCACTGCCTCGGTTGGAAAGCGTGCTTTATACTGGCACTGGCATACAGTACACTTCACCTGCGGTCAGACAGGCCAGTCGCCAAAGCCCAGTGCTCAAATACACAGTACAGAAACGAATTGGCTCAGGGCTCTCTCAATGAGCGGGCTCTCTACTGTAGAAACATGAGAGGCGGGCCAGCTCCTTTAATATGAGCTATGAACTGATAAAAGACACCAGACAGAAAAACAGGCCCACAGTGGACCTGATTGAACAGGTTGTGATTATATCTCTTAAAGGGCTTTGGATGAAGTGTTGGATATGCTATATTTGTTGCCATATTACCAAAAAAAGACCTGAACAGCTTGGCAAGATGGTGTTCCATGCCATCATGAGACTACACCTGAGAGCATGTCTATTACACTGTATCCGGTTTCCTCATCTCAGTTTACTGTACAGAATGGAGATTAACACATAATGCCTGGCCTCTTTATTTCTCTTGAAAATATGTTATGAGAGCTCAGTGCAGCCTTCTAACCACCTTGTAAAATCAGAGCAGATAGTGTATGAAGCAGGGATAAGGCAGAAAGATGTTTATTCCAAAACCTGTCCTTGGATTCATGTGAATGTAAAATCCAAGACGTTTGTAACAGAGAAGAGCAATTCGGAGCTTTTTTTTCCCACCGCTTTCTGTGAATGAGCAGCTCTTACAATAGTTGTAAAACAAAAATCTGGTTTTCTCATCAGGTCTTTTCATCAGGAAACCACAAGCGGCCCGAGTGAACTGGATCAAGGGGCCAAACACACAGCGTGTAAGCCAGCGCTCCATAATTCCTGGCAGGAACGTCGGCCGTGGTTTTGCATGCCCATATCAATATTGAGCGCTTCTCCCACTCTGATCCCATTACAACAAGAGCAAAAACCAACAGAATAATTCAAAGTCGCGCCTCATTAACAGATCAGAAAAAAATGGAATATGTGTCGTGATTCATGGACTTTTATTTCTATCAAAGCAATCTATTAACCACAGCTGTTCAACCTGAATCAAGAAAATCACATCTGGCAAGGTGGGGCAAATCATCCATTAACCTGTCAAAACTCAGGATTCATTCAGGTGCAAACCCTCCCCAGAGGAAATCGTGTTCATGCTTTTGGAGTGATCACTGGTTTCTGCAAGAGGCAACAGACAAGTCAGAAAGAGTGAAATGCTGCTAATCCTGTACATGGAGAAACATTAATTTTACAGGCTTTGCTGCAGTGACACGTCGGATTTTGCGCGGAGGTGTTACTGTTTACTTTAGATCTACATTTATTTAGAGAACAGCGCCACCTGGTGACTGCATGTAGTATCGTCTTTTGCTCTCAAATTATTTGAGAACTACGGCGCAGCCCAGACTGGGGGATGGTGAACGTAAAACCCCTGTGTCAGTCAGGGAAGAAACCAGGAAGAAAGAGGACTGCAGTAAGCAGGAAAGCAAACAGTGCAAAATCAACTTTCTCAGAACCTGGAGGGCTAAGCTCTCTTCTGAGTTTGCTTTTGCAAACTCTTTTGTTCGAGCATTCCCAGGTGAACAAACTACACTCAGCTCATGTGAGACAACCGGAAAGTCAAGGCGCCCGGCCTGAGATCAGTGCACGATTGTTTTTGTTTAATCTTCTTAAGCATACCAATATTGATTGGCGAACGAACGCGAGAACAGGCTTGAAATCAAACACCCCAGGGAACCGGGCAAAGAAAAAAAAAACCACTGGCCATTCAGAGGATTGATGACCATTGCCACTTCTGAATGAATCCTTCGAGCAAGGCCTTTCTTCCCCTTTGTGGAGTCGTTCGGCTTTACCAGGCTCTAGAATGAAAGAGTTGAGTGCGTAGGCCCGCCCACTAGGACTCCCCTCTTAGCTGGAACACTCCTTTCCAGATGCCGGGTGATAAACTGCATGGGAAGGGGGTGGGAGTGCTCACGTGCATGGCAGTGAAGGTAAATAATATTATATATGGCAATACATGTTTATAGAACTGCCCACGGTCATAAAAAGACAGATGGTTGTACGGAGTCTATGCAGACAGAAGCTTTATCGTCTAAAAGGATTGACTCCAGACCCTAGAAACAGTAATAAAATACCCCAAAGTAGTAGGGGCGCCTGGACCTGTTCTCACTCATTTCTACATAAACTGACTCCCTCATAGCCCAGGTATTCCTAACCCCAATCCTTCTCAAATGGAGGAGGGCATGAACTCTATCCGGAACCCAACTCCAAACCTTAACTTAAGCTAGACACGGGAGGTATACACATCTCAATCGGTCTAAACTGGAGTGAAACAGGACGGGCAGGACCAAGAGTAAGAATTAGAGAAACCACTGAGGGGGAGAACAACAGGTTACTCCAGCTCAGTTGTCACTAGGTATTTTTCCCAACACCGCAGTAAACAGGTAAGGAAACTTCAAGCACACTTGGATGGAGGGGATTCGTTCTCTTCATAATCTGAATATTTGTGAGCTCCCACATATTGCTACTTTGCAATACTTTGTATAATTCTGCCGAGGCTGAAAGGACAGGTGGATCTAGCATAAGGTCTTTCCAAACCACAACCGAATGTCTAGAAACGGGTGCTACAAACAATGATCTATATCAAGGACACTGTACTAACGGATGAATGTAATAGCCTGACAGAAAGATGGGGCTTGTCGCTCCTTCCCTTAAGACCTCCTTTAGAGGAAAAAAGAAAAAAACAGAAGCTATGTTTTATTCTGAGCTCAACTGGCATGTTTTTGAAATTAAAAGCCAAAGGGGGTCTACTCTGGTCCCAGTCCTGCAGGTTCTGTGGTCCATCCTTAAATCGTCAATTTCTTAGCACTGAGGAGAGTGCTACTTTGATCACGTGAAGCACATTGGTTTTGTCAAGACGTTTAGAGAATGTGTGAAATGTGTGAAATGGACTCTAAGTTAGATCTCTAGGACCCTGCTTTTCCATTCCTGACTTAACTGAACCAATTCATTTCCCACATTGATAAAAAAGTCACCTCCAAGATTTTACAAATTGCTGATTTAAGGGTGATCTGCAGTATGAAAGCCTTCTGGACTGTGGCTGTCCAGGGAAAGATGTTGGTCACCTCTATCACCTGGGGATCAGCGATCATGGTTCCGTAACTGGACCAGACTTAAAGTGGCTTCTGATTGTCCCACAGACTGCAAGCCCCTGCTCCACATCAGCACGGCCGAAAGCTCCCAACTCTGGCGCTGACCAGCACCTGCAGACCACATGGGCACAGGATGGACAGCAGCATCAAAGCTGCAGCGGAAGGCCGGGCAGCGGTCAGCTGAGAGACGCCGTAAATCTCTGGGAACCAGAAATGGGTAGCATTCATCTGCAGAGCGGTCTTTAGACTCCCCTGAGTCCTTTCATCTTGAAGCCGCCAAAGACAGGTTTTTCTTAGCTGAGTTTCTTTCGTGTGGAACCGCCTCCCCACTCCCGATCCTCATCAGGCTCCAAAGCAGCTCTGTTTTCCTCTCATTCCTCAGGTTTAAACCAGGTTTTGATTCTGGTTCTCGCGCCTTCTCCACCTCAATTTCAAGAAAACCTCACAGCATGTAATGAAATTAAATGGCGCTCTCCCGGGAATTGATCAAATTCTCGTTTTAGGATTTTTTGATTGAGGATTCATAATTTCAGACTGGTTTCTGGAACTGAAATTAGGAAGCCTCAATATGCAGATGGAAAAAAGCAGCTATCATCAGGACTGTGCAAGCGTAAGAAGACTGTTATGGCAACGTCACTTCCCAGGATTCCAAGTAGTGCTCAGACTCATTGAGGCGAGGGCACAGCAAGTGGCTCTGACGCCTGTCTGGAGTGTGTGGGTTGGGTGCCTGCAGGTGTCCAACATGCCAGGTCACATCCAGAGTCTAACCACAAACACTACAACCGGAACCACCGCAAATCTTCGGACTTCAGACACAAAGAATATTATCAGCATAAGCCTGGCCGTACAGTGTGCCCAGATTGCATGACCACATAGAATTACACCAGCAAGACGAACACTGCCATGAAACGATTACGCAGTGAGGAGCTCAGCTAGTGGCACAGTACGAATAAAGCATTGTAATAATTCTCAATAGCTACCTTGTAGATGTTTTCAAGTAAAATATTGAGTTACATTCCTGTGTTGTCTGTCATGTTTTGTATATTAATTACGTACTCAAAAAATAAAACATCAGACCACACTGATTCATTTCCTTCAGTTAGGATAAAATCTCCAGTATAGAGCCTGACTGAATTATCAAGCTTAATAATTCTTCATTATTTCATTCTTAAGCAAACTAAATAATATCATTAACTGTGAGCAGGGTTTGGTCTGCCCTGCTTGGGTGCTAGGAATGGTGCCTGGCGTCCAATATGACATCCAGCCTGCTCATTTTAATTTGGTGAGACTCTGCAATAAGACAGCTGAGCGGGACTCACGTTAGAGGCTGCCAGTGCACCACGCGCTGTTTCCTGGAGCTCTGGGGTGGCTGGCTGGATTTGGGCTGGGCGCCTGTGCTGGCCTGCTCGGCGATGGGAGAAGAGGTCATGCTGGGGATTCTGGGAAGGGTAGTGGCGGAGGCCCCGTCTGCTGCTGGAGTCGGGGTTCTCTGATGGTCGCGGGGTTGTTCACACCTGGGGCCCTCGAACCCGGCTCTACAAAGGCACACCTGGGGGCGCTTGCAGATCCCACCATTGGCGCAGCGGGGGGAACACCGAGCTACATGGGAAAGAAATCAGAGAGGGTCACTGACCAGAAAAATGAAAGACATTTGCAGAAAACACATGTGAACAATCCATTTAAAGCTCTCTAAAAAGAGGGTTCTACTTTACTCTACTAAACATTGTAAGAGTAGGAGTGCCAGAAGGCAAAGAACTGCAGTTTTGAAACACACAGAAAAGCATTTTTTTAATCTGGTATCAAGTCCCCTCATAATCTTCTCTTTTCAAGACTATAAATCCATCTAGTTGCTTTTCTCAGGACTATTCCAGCGCAGCAGTATCTTCTTTGAAGAGTGGTTAACAAACCTGGACACAATATTCTAAACGAGGCCTTACTAGTGCAATAGACAACTTTAACGTCCAATTTAGTACTTGAGCACTTGTATTTTAAGCCACTGTTTTAAGGTGACGTGGGAACTGGAGTGGTATTCCTGCCATGTCTTAAAGAGTAGGAAGTTATATCACTCTGCAAGTCACAGCCAGCAGCCCACTGAAGCTCCGCAGGTGTGAGCCTGGACAGTACCTGGATGGGAGACCTCCTGGGAAAGCTGAGGCTGCTTCTGGAAGAGGTGTTAGAGAGACTGGTAGGAGGCGCTCACCCTGTGGTCAGTGTTGTATCTAATGCCCCAGTATAGTGATGGGGACACTATACTACAAAAAAGGCACTGTCCTTCACGTGAGACACAAAACTGAAGTCCTGACTTGTCATTATCTTGACCCTTGATCAATCATAGCCTCCTAATAATCCCCATCTCTGAACTGGCTCCATCACTGTTCTCCTCCAACTGAGAGCTGGTGTGTGGGGAGAGTACTGGCACACTATGGCTGCTGTCACATCCCCCAGGTGGGGCTGCACACTGGTGTTGGTGGAGGAGAGTCCCCATTACCTGTAAAGCGCTATGTGAAGTGTCCAGAAAAGCGCTATACAAGAGTATTTTATAGGAATTCTCTGCCAAGCCACTCAATCATGGGTGAGAAACTCTCAAGACACAGGAATAGAACATCATGTGTGTCCCAGTCTGGGATACAACAACACAGTAGGTTCCCGCACACTTCCACTTCAGTTTTCCAGCCTCGCTCTTGCCCGCATGAATTCCGTGTCTTTGTGCGCTTGTGGAGTGCCAGGAGGTCAATGCCAACAGCCCAGTTGGCGCAGACAACAGTGCGTTACCCACACCAGAGGATTACCATCAATCTTTGGACCCCCCGGGGTGAATATAAACAGCGGCGATTCAAAACTATGCCTTTTGATGCAGGACCCTCCCCAGCCCTTCTGTAAAGATGCTTGCTTGCACGAGTTTATGACCTTCCCCTTCAGGAAGAAAGCTCCAGGCACGGTACATTTGCATGGCTTTGCACGGGCCTTTATACTACAGACGCAGATGAAATGCTTCCTCGCAATCCCTTCTTTCTTTCGGAAAAAAAAAAGATTTAACCCCAAGTGTTAGATCGTGTTGATTCACAGATTTTTTTTAACCTGGCAGTGTTTATGTTGAACTAAAATCCACATTGAGGGAAATTAATATTTACAAATACGTGGCCCAGGAAACAGAACTTCATCCCAAAATAAAACATAGAAGAATAATATGATTGCCTTGCATTTATTTAAATATATCTACATTGATATCAACCCAGATACCCAACTTAACTGAACTGCGTATAACACATACGGTAAGCATTTAATACAAGTTAAAGTTTTTTTCCATGCTGAAAACACAAGAAAGAAAACAGAACGTTTCGGCCATGGAGCCTTCTTCGGGCGTACACAGACGATTCGGGAGGTACCTTACGGGACGCAAATCCTCAGACACAGGGATTACACAGGTATAAGTAATACAGCCGACTGATCCGGCGTTTGGAATGTTAAACTGAACACTTGGAAGCTCCGGCTCTCTCTCGCTCTCCCGCTGGAACAGGCCCTGCAGGACTTCCACCTCCGCGTGACCGACGGCCGTAGTGTTTTTAGAAGGGCTCTGCTTTCCTTCAAGCTTTAAACAAGATCAGACCCTCGTCAAGAAGATTTCAAAACAGGAGACACTGCAACGGGTTGGCCTCACTTGCATTTGTCTCCAATACAGATCTGATGGCTCCTGGCGCTAAGCGAATGGAAAGACCCCAAATCCCGGGTTGGGCAGAGCAGAGCGACACTCGGCACACATACTGGCGCAGAAACATGGGGCCTTTGTACCCTCACAGCAGACGATCCCGCGAAACCATCCTGCACGATACATCAAGGTTTCGACAAAGTAAAATACCGATTTCACTTGAACATCCCAGAAGGGCAATTGGATTGTGTCAAGGCTGGGATAGTGCAGCTGAAGGAATACACAGTTCCAACGCAAAATACGGCTGGGAAAGGTATTGTCAATTTGTTTCCTACATCTGGATTCATTACAACTCCAGCTAAAACACACAGCTGGCTGTCCACTCATTTTGAAGAGTCACAGAGCCTCCCTATACAGAAAGAAAAGAGGCTGGACTAAATGCACATGGCTGACACTGAGAACTCAGCACGGATACATAAACTAACTGCGGACAAGAGGGACAACATGCTATTTCCATTCTACAATACCCCTGGCTGGTGGGTTTGTTCATGCTCCTCACTATTGACCTATACAGTACATATGACCTGGAAGTGATGTTTGATCAGCCCTAAACGTCATGTCTTCTGGGAGGTGGGAAAATTCAGGAACACCTGGCAAAAACCCATGTGAATCTGAGGATGTAAACGCTATACAGAAAGGCCCCTACTTGCAACCAGGACACCGGACTTGTGAGGCCAGAGTGCTAACCACTATACCACTGTGCACCCATCGCTAACTAAGCCTCCCATTACCAAAGCCTTTCATTTACTGTGACACAGCAACAGCAATTAATTGCATTTGGTTTTTATTGTGCTTTTGATGTGTACAGTTATGCATTTCAGCTGCATGACTGTTTCCTTCTCAGTCTTTCCTGTATTGTTTTTAGGATGGATTTAAATTGTACTATTGTATCTTCTCACCTGTATTGTGCTTCCTATTTATTTACACTGACGAACTGTATTCCTGCTTTGCTTGCCTGTCAGATCTACTTTAAACAGAGACAAAATTCCAGATAAATCTCCATCAAATGAAGAGCCACAACATATATACTGTACAAGGCGCTGTTTCTTCACCACCTGTGCAAGGACATTGGCATTAGCTAAGCAATCCAAAATCAAACACAGCAGAAGGCACAACCAGGGCAGCACAACTGAACTCTGGCATCATGCAGGGCCTGATGCATATGCTTCAGCAGAAGGCTGATACTGCACAGATGTGAAGGTGTTGCGGAAAAAAAGTGTCTGGTTTCAGTACGTTTGGGAGAGCAGTTTATAAGAATTTTGGGGCCTGTGTTTATGAAAGACGAAACAAAGTTTATTCAGTGAAGTGTCAGCATATTCTGTGCTCTGCCCTTGTTTGAACCCTACGTGACACGCGCTTTTCTGCTCCCCCTGTAAAAAATTACAATACAACATGCTAGCGTGGTAGTTTCCAGGCCTCTCTCTGCAGGTGATGGCAGACACTGCCAAAATTATTTTTTTCTCCCCTCCATCTTTCCCTTTTCTGTTTAGCCACTCATCCGCACCATTCAACTGGAATTTTCCATTCCCACTTCTCGAATCTGTCCAATGTATTGTCTTGCGCAATCAAACAGCATCACGTATGTCCAGGCCCAGCACCACCTCTCCTCCTGGCAGAGAGCTGTACTAACGGCGTGCACGCAGCCTACACGTCTGGTAAATGAATGCAGCGTGACGTCCTGTTCAACACAGTCACATATCAACTTCAATGCTGAAAGATTAGAATGACCACCCATGAAAAGAGTGGGGAATCTCCAGCATGTTTCCCAACAGGCTATTCCACAACCACGATGCCTTCTGGTCAGGGCGTCACACAAGGCCATGCCTTGACATGGATGCCTACAGGACGTGCTTGTTCTTTTTCTTTGTTCGGCCTGAGCCATCGTCCATCCCGGCTTCCTAGGAAAGCCGGAGCCTGTCCCAGAAGCTTACAAGGCAGGACCTTCGGAGAGCTGTGCCACCCTGCTACAGTCCCACGACATTCGTGTCCAGGCCACTCTTGCTACTGAGCGGTGCTCAGGGCTTCGGGAAAAGGTACTGCCCCGCTGAAATCACGGAGCATTATTGGCCTGCAGAAATACCGATAAGATTCTGGGGTCCGTCTTTTGAGGGATGACGCATTCGGTGGGAAACTGCAGACGTAACTTCGTGCAGCAGCAGACTGTTCACGTGAGCTCTTGTAAAAACAAGGGGCTGACATCCTCCTGTGACGACAATACTAACAAGTGCAACACTCGCAGAACCCACCTCTTCCTTACCAACCATTAAACACACCGCTCGTCCGCCCTGCTGCCTAGACTGTTATAACTCTCTGTTAGCCATGTCCTCGACCTTATCCAGAATTCCACAGCTCGACTTGTCCTTTCCCTTCCTCCCTCCACTGTCTCCCTTCTACCCCTCTCGTCCTGTCCGCTCCTCCGTTCTCCCAGTTCCCGAGCCCGTCCCTTCTCCACTCCCCGGAATGGACCGCCCACGGACACAAGACGCCCTGCAGGGCGCTCGGCACCTGCTCAAGACTCATCGGTTCAGACAGCTCCTGCGGTGCGTCAGCTCTCAGCTACATCCTTCAATAACTCTTCCACTGTGCTGCACTCAAGCTTTTAATCCCCACTCTGGTAATTGAGCTTGCTAAGTGCACTTACTCACTGTAGACAGGGAATACATACAGTACCTAGGGGCGTTTACATTCCTGCTCAGCGGCCACACTTGCAGTTCCCACTTTTCACTCCTTCCTTTGCTCTTCCGGTTTGCATGCACCTTAGCCATGTTAATTATTAAATTTTACTGTCCCAACATGAGCGATCCTTGTATTGCTGCTGGAAGTTGTATTGCAACTAAGGTTGCTGCTGGAAGAGGTGTTAGTGGGGCCAGCAGGGGGCGCTCACCCTGCGGTCCATGTGGGACCTAATGCCCCAGTATAGTGACGGGGACACTATACTGTAAACAGGCGCCGTCCTTCGGTTGAGACGTAAAACCGAGGTCCTGACTCTCTGTGGTCATTAAAAATCCCAGGGCGCTTCTCGAAAAGAGTAGGGGTGTAACCGCGTGTCCTGGCCAAATTTCCCATTGGCCCTTACCAATCATGGCCTCCTAATACTCCCCCTCTATGAATTGGCTACATTACTCTGCTCTCCTCCCCACTGAGAGCTGATGTGTGGTGAGCGTTCTGGCGCACTATGGCTGCCGTCGCATCATCCAGGTGGATGCTGCACATTGGTGGTGGTGGAGGGGAGTGTCCAGAAAAGCGCTATATAAGTGTAAGCAATTATTATTATTATTATTATTGACACTTCATGTTGAATATCTACAGAAATCTGCCAATCAGGCTAGATGAAGGCATCTGGTCAACAAATAAAAAGAGGTGCCAGTTTTCAGATGGCTCTATGATGGAGACATCTAGTGGAAGGAGAAAGCTAGTGCTGGAGGGACAAGACGCGCTGTAAAACCTTTCTGCTGTCAGTGGATTGCAATGGCTCAGAGGCTTGAGAAAATAGTAAGCATATCGTACGTAAACAGATTATGTGTATACATTTAAAAAGATCAAAATATGTTGTCACTTGAGACTTTAGTCGAGTTTACCCATTTTTAAGATGTTTTTAAAACTTGGATGGCGATCATGCAAAATCAAATTGTCCAATTTAAAAGGCATTTTTATTATTTCTTTTAGAGAACAAAACAAAAAACGTTTACATATAACCCACCATTATTCAGCCTTACTTCACAGACAAAAATTATCTATTCCTGTTTGTTCCCCAAGTATTTTATAATTATATAATTTTTAAACAAAACTATATACATTCAAAAGAAGGAAGATGTATACATTTATGAATATGAAAAGGGAGGAGATCAGTTATTTTGTATCTCAACAAAATCCCAAGGTTTAATGTACTGAACCCATCTAGACCAATATTTGACAAATTGTTTCATTTGTAATTTTAATTTGTAATTGTAATTTGTAATGGAAAATGTTATTTTTTCCATTATATGTATTTCTTTTATTAATTCAATCCAATCATTCACTGTTGGGAAATCTGGGAGAAGCCACTTTCTTGTTACAGCTTTCTTCCCTGCTGATATAAGGATTCCAAGCAAATATTCGTCAGATCCTCTCCAATCAAAATCCAGTTTGCCAAAATATAAAGCCTCAAATGTAAAGGGTACATTCCTTTCAAATATAGTTTCCAGGGCCTCATGTAACTCCTTCCAGAAAAGCCTTATGAATGAAAAATCGAACAATGTTTTTCCAGCAAAACTCTCTCCATAAATGCGAGTTAGTACATCTCCGTTGAAATTCACAAATTTTAAGCCACTCTTCATTCGAAATTCTATTAAAAGGCATTTTTAAAGAAAGTAAATTGAAATCCTAATTCATGGTTATCATGTATAACCATGACATTATAATGGTTGGGTAATAACCGTCATTACTGCAGGGTAATGAACCTGTTAATAACCTGTTTATGAACCTGTTAAAGGGGTAATATCCCTGTTATTACTGCAGATTAATCTGATTTCTATTGGGTTCTCCTGAAAGATGATGCTGGATATTGTTTCTAACCGTACAGCCTTTTCACCGCAACCTTTCAGCTTTTGAGTTTTTGCACTGTGATTAAAAAGCAAAACCAGAAATGAACCTAGGTGAGAGGAACTGATTCGTTTTTTCCAGGTTTATTCCTATACGTGCAAACATTCTGCCAGTGAAGGCCTCAGATTTGCTCTGAGCGAACACAGAAAAAACAGTTGCAGGACTGTAAATCTTAAGGACTGGAACTGGCTACAGAATAGCAGTAGAATTTAAATCATAAAATAAACGTCCAGATGGATTTTCAAGTGACCTGTCAGCTGCACACACAAACCTTCTCATTCACACGTTAGAAGCAGCCAGAGTTTCTCTTCAACATAAATAATCTGACTTCTAAGAGTCTAGTACTTATTTATTATCTTAGAGAACTGCAGAATAAACACCTGATATTCACCAAGCGTGGGTTTGGAAGAAAATCACAAAGATGTCCAAGTCAGAAGACACATTAAAAACGTCTTCTGCACCCATCTTTAATTTTTTTTTTTAAAGAACAAAATTGTTTCATTTGTCATTAAGGAGTCTTAATTCAGTGCTAGCAAAGTTTTTCAAGAAGCTTGAAGCAACATTTTTTGTGGGAATAAAAAAAAGTATAAAAGTAACAGAACAGATTAGTTTAAGGCTGTTGTTAAAACTGAAATGAAGCCAGTACCATAGGAAAGGGAAAACACGGCATTTTGTGTTGAATTTCGTACTTGAGCTATTGGGGACTGAATTTTACACTACCACATCTCTGGGTAATGTGGACCAAACTCTTTTGTATTTTTTATTAAAGGCTACATTCTTCTTATTATTCCCAACAAAGTTAGTAAAGGGTTGTTATCTAGGAGCTTTTCGCTGTGATTTTGTGTCTCGTCATGCGCCTACCCCACTCTGTGAGGGAAATCTCTTGTGCCAACTCCTCCCAGTGCCTGTGATACAGTCCTCTTGGCTAGGGGTGAGACCGTGCTACAAGCTGGCCCAGGTATGCAAGAGGACTAAATGCAAAGCAGACCCCATGTTTTCAGCAGGGTGAAGGAGCGGTCGGTGTTCTGGGCTTGTAACTAGAAGGTTGCGGGTTCAAATCCCAGGTGAGACACTGCTGTTGTGCCCTTGAGCAAAGTACTGCACCTGAACTGCTCCAGTAAAATACTCAGCTGTATAAACAGGTACGGGCTACAGGCTCTGAATAAATATGTTAACCAAATAAATCCGTATTAAGCTTGTGACACTCATGCAGAAGGCTAAGAAGTGTTGGGGGAAAGCTGGACGATTCCATTATGCAAAAATGAAATGCTCATTTTTAATACAGAAGGCCTCTATGGCAAATAATATCTCAACTAAAGTTACCCTTTCATTAAGGATCTGAGCTCTTCACTACATTAGAAGAGAGCTCTGTTTCTGAAAAGGATGGGTCATGAAATCGAAGAAATAAGATGTGGAGTGTGGCCCTGACCTCAGAGCAGACACAGACCTGGCTCCCATCAGCCTCTGCGGAGAAGACTGACGCTTTTACATCAGGGCCCCCCTCCTCCCCATTCACGGGGGCTTAGCGGGCCACTGAGCTCCAGGCATTTGAAGAGGGAGGCACAGGGACGGCGAGAGAAAAGTCTGAATGGAGGACTGGAAGCAGACGAAGGCCGCATACAGAGAAGCCCCCTACAATCTGACAAGCAGCTCCGGCCAGCGAGCCGGGCCCCGGCTGAGTTTTCGCTCGGGAGTCGCGAGAAGATGAGAATTCCCACAGCACTGCGAGAGGCGCGCGGGGAGAGACGCGTCAACACCGCAGAGATGCACAACCTCCTCAAGGATAAGACCTGGTCTCTCTCCAGCTCCCCCGTATCCAAAAATCCCCTTTCTGTCTCCCGCGCCCCCCCATCCCCCTGCCCAGAATTCAAAGAGTACCCCAGAGCATCTCTGGGTAAGAACACAGACAGCGCAGACAGCACTGCACTAGAAATCTGTTTGACCTTCTCACTCCTGTTAAAATACACCCTATTTAACTTCCCCCTCCCCATGATGATGGCCTATTAGAAACCTTTGGATTCAAATTTCAGTTCAAGGTTTTTCGCAAACTGCAGCATCCCATCTGGAAAGCTCGTAGATACCAGCAGCACCTCAATGGCCGTTGCAAATACAAGCAGTTTCTGATGCACTCAAGCACATTTCTAGTGAAATGGCTGTCAGTCATTGAGAATGCTTTTTCCAGTTTCTACAGGGAGCACAGCAAGGGGGCAAGGTGGGGCACAGCACCATGTCCTGGGTGTTCACGTTATGACACTGTAGGTGAATCTGGGGGCGATCTGGAGGCCAAACTCTGCTAGATGTACAACGGGTGGAAGAAGATACGGAGGAGGGGTGGGTGCCATGAACTTTCTAGACCAGTGACGCACATCATACAGCATAGCAGTCATTATATACTGGTGTCCCCTTTGCTATGGAGTCCACTATACAGCTCAGGCAATGGGAATGCACAGGTAGCGTACACGAGTTCCTGAGGGCCCAGTTCGAAGGAAGAAAGAGCACTTTTGACATATTAGCCTTCCTTTTCTTCCACCAGCAAGGGGAGGGGGGGGGTTGTATCTTTAAAGGGCATCAGCTGGTAGCCATGGACACCGCCGTGTTCGCAGCTCAAAACACAAGGCCCATGGCTTAAGCACAAATGAAAAGATACAGTATCAGCGAGGCAGGGGAACTGAAAGCTCACTTGCGCTCCTCAAACCCAGGGGAGCAAGGCAAAAGGACTTCTCAGGGGCAGCACACTCACGTTTTGTGCATTTTTTTGTCTTCGGGGCCACAGTCCATCCAGCACAGCAGGCGGCGCCACAGACGTTGGGCCTACAAGGCAGGGGGGAAAAAAAAGATGCTGTTTAAAACAGATAACAATACGCAAACGAGAACAGACAAGAGCAGCTAGAGGCCTGGCGGACATCCTGCAGCAGATATCCGACACACAAGAACCAAACTCCTGACTGCTTCCTTTCAAACAAAACTTGACATCTTTAGCTGCCAATATATAAAATTATTTAAAAAAATAAGAAAGGCCGGGAGAGGCTTTTCTAAGCTTTTTTTTAGCTACCTTGAACAAAAAAGGTGAACAAAACTAATTCAATAATTTTCCTTCACTCTGTTGTTATGACAGCATCTTAACATACTCTTTTTATCTGCTGGTAGGGTAACACTGATGCTGCACATTGTAACAGGATGGGGGAAAACAGTGAAAATAAGTAGCAAAGGCTAAATCCGATCAATCTAAACACCCTCTATCAGTTAGGGGTTGTAAAGAATCTAGCATACCTTCCACTGTGAATCGGCAGTACTCCTGTCTGGAAGACACCTCTGTGCCACAAGGCAACAGAAACAAGAAATGGATTATCCACAGTGCAACCATACTTTCTTAACAATGTAAAATAATTATGCCTCTGTTTCCTGAAATAGTGTGTCTTGACCTCTTTGTTATTGATGGTTGTTGTGTTGCACGCTGCTGCCAAACAAATATCCTCAAAGGGATCCCAGCAAAACTCAAACTGATTACCCGTGTCATTTGAATGGAGCTTAATTTGTGTGCAATTATAGTGAAGAAAAATAATATCCAATCAGAAGCACAGTTATGTCTCAGGTGAAGAACTGCAGAAACATCCCGCAGAAGTAAGTCATTTTAATTGATTTTGACGTGATGCATTTGAGAAGAACAAAACCTCAGAAATCTTTCCAAATAAATTATAACATAATTGCAAATCCAGCATCAGGTTTACTGTAAAAGTGGGTCCCCAGGAAAAGGAAACTTGTAAAAAAGGACCTGCTGAAGCCACTGATCATTTCACACTGACCAGGAAGGTAAATTTACATTCCGTTTTGCTACGCCTCCCACCACACCAGCACATGGGATGGGCCATCAGAAGGTCTCTATCCTCCACCGCACATCCCACGCATGAAGAGATCCAGCTTTCCCACACGGGTACAGGCCGGCTGCCTTTCACCTCTGGGACGGGAAAACAAAACCGGATTAAATGCCCTTGGAGAGGCCTGCTTGGGGGAGAACCTTTAATTCAGGGCTCCTGGGAGAAAAGGCAATTAACGACCCGACACGAAACTTTTGACGACGGCCCGCACTTCAAAGCAGCAGTTAGGGAGATTAACGCCAACAGACCCCCCTCCCCTGTTTGGTGGGATTTTCTAATCAGTTACACTTCCGTGGGTTTATTGTCCGGCTGCTGACAGGAGCTGGGGGCTTTCTGAGCAGCGCAGGCACGACGGAGCAGAGCGCTCTTCGGGGGAATGGAAGATGGCTCCAAGCGCTGTTTCAACGCTTCAGCACGCTGAACTGAAGGGGCTTCCTTGCGTTTTTCAAGATCAACACTGTCACTGAACAGCAGAATCGAGATCTCAACGTGTTTGAAACGTGTCTCGTCTGACGTCTGTTGCGCCATCAGAGGTTGTGCGATAGGAGCTCCGTGATGCATCTGCACTCCTCTCGCAGGCCTGTAGTGAAGACCCACCCGAATGTCCTGCGTCCTCGTGTCTCTTTAACTCGGGAGGTTCCCTTCCTCATCCTGGAGATCCCGAGCTCACTGGCTCGCTCGCTGGCACTTCCCACACCGACGTCATCCTTCATGATTATTTAGGAAAATATCACGAGTCAAAGGGGCTAAAGCTCAGCCCGGAGACGTCGGAAAGCTCAGCTGCCAGGAATCGCGCCTACAATAGGTTAATCTGTTGCACGACTTGAGGGCAACAACATACGCTCACCATCGCTGTAACCCTGTCATGCACTAAGTGCCTTGTCAAGGCTCAGGAAAGAAATACAATTTATTTAAACCCACTGAAATCCCAGTTGCTGGCCTAGATTATTATGGCCACACAGCCAGGTTGACGATCGACCGAGCAGGCAGAGAAGCAGATCGTTTTACGTGCCACCCAAGATCCCTCCTTTCACCTCGGCACCGACGTCCCGCGGCTTGGCCCCGCGATCCGCGCCCACCTCTGCCAGCTAGAGCCCCGGCTTCACGAGCGCCGGGGTCAGGTGCTCCTCCCCCCGTCGCCAGGCAACGCCGCTGTCCCGCGCCCAGCCAATCCCAAGTTCAAGAGGCAGGAAGCAGCAGCTTCACAAACGGCTTTGGAAGTCAACACTGGATCACTGTTTACACACAATGGACTGACATCCCCCCCAGCCACCCCCTACATTAACTGGCACAGTTAAGGGCTGGAAAACAGACAATCGTTTGAAGCATGGCTTTCTCGAAAAAGGCCCGAATCAATGCTGTGCTGTGGAGCTGAAGGATTATTAACTGCTCCTATACCTTGACAACAGAGACCTGCATTCCTTGCTCTGAAACGGTCAGACGAGTGGGTTTTAACAGTTACAGGCACAGGCTTCACTGTTCATTGGTTCAAGTGTGCTCTGTGGGTCCTTAAAAACCTCTGGCCAAAGAAACAGCTACTGTACAACAGCTCTAAGCCCCAGACAGGAACAGACTTCTCTGAAATACTCAGTACCCCTTCATCTTCCCTCCTCATTCAGATGAACTGGAATCTCTATATGCAAAACGATAAGAAAAAAAACCCCTAAGCATTACTGACCCTCAAGATGGAGAGCTTTACACCAGTTAGAAACTGGCATTTCCAAACTATTATTCAGACATCCTGTCACTAAACAATTTATGACAGATTTAACAGTTTTGGTATGTTATGAAGAAAGCGCAGATATTCCATGCAAGGTTTCGTTAAAAATTCATTCCACGTCACAAAAACAACATTATGTAGAATCAAAATTGGAAATGGACGTTATACAGTATATACCATTTTTATCAAAGCATGGTACAACCCCTGACTCAGCACTAATTACAGCCAGATGAATCTTTCAAAACCACCCTAGATGTACCCTGATTTCCAATCAGTGGAATAAAGAACATGGATAAAACCTGATCAGTAATAATCCAAATAATATTATTATATTTATTATAATAATTTGGACTGTCATATACGTTGTGTATATGCACGCTTAACGGATTAATTACTGTTTCTGCTCAGGCACAACCTTTTTTAATCACATAGTACTCCTGTTCTTTTTTCCATCAGTAGCCACGCCGTGCTGTGAATTATAACTACAGTATATGAGGGCTGTTAAGCTTTCAAAGTCCCCCTTGTACAATTTCTAAATAATGTCAGTACTGCTCAATTTCACTTTGACCAACTACGTGCTGGTAACCAGTGTTAGGCACACAGCTTACACTACATGTCTTGTCTTGTAAAAGCACAGCAAAAAGAGAGAAACGCCCTGCAAATAGGCATCTATCACACTCCAGCTCTATAACACACATGAGCTCTGATGTGTTGAGAAGGTGAAAGGCTTTAAACATCTAAAACGATGCAAGATTACTGGTACAACTGCCAGGAAGAAACCTCTCAGGGAGTCATCGCTGACCCTTCACCTACTGTAGACGGAGAGACATGCTCAGGAACTCTCGGCCATCTCAATACGTGTTCAAATTGGCTGCTGAGGCCTCCGAAGGAAACTGGTCCTTAAACTAGACAGTGATTAACGCCCCGATCGAGATGGGAAAACCAACTGACCTGGTCTTTCAAGCAAAATCAAGGGCAACAAAATATACCCCCCCAGTGTACTCTCCATATGCAGAGAGAGAGAGAGATCCGGTCGAGAGAAAATAAAACAACATTCCTTCTTTTCATGCTCCGTTAAACCATCCTTCTGCCTCAGTTCCTAGCCGGATTTACCAACAGGGAAAAAAGAAAACGGAACCTGAGGGAGAGGTCTTGTAAGCTCTGAACTGACCCGTCTCTCTCTGTGTCATTTGTTCTGAACGAAGCGGAGATTTACAATAGCCGTCAAACCGCAGTTCTTGACCTTTCTTCACTTATATCATATGCTTCCCTTGAGAGGTGACTAGACCTCAATACCAAAAGGCACCTATAAAAAACATATTACGGTTCCACATTACAGATGCCATTTTGGGAGATACTAGAAGGAGTTCCCACAAGATTATCATATAGCTGACACCGTACTAACTTGGGGAGTTAAGTTTTGTTTTTTTAAAGATCTCATCAAACAGAGTAATGGCAATAAGCTATAGATAGGGTTTAGAAAACGACATGTCATGCTCCAGCAATTAAGATTCAGCAGTCGTGGGAGGGCCTCTCGGAGAAGATGGATGGAGCTCACCAAATGCAACCATGAATCGCCTTCAGTCACCAGGACAACTGTTGAGATATTCCAGGTGGTACATCATGTGGTGCACACGGATGCGTGAGTCCCATTCACAGAGTTTGTGGGATGCAAGAATCCTAACAGGTTTTCCTGGTAAGCGAAAGCTATTTTAGGAGTGAAGGATTCTTCCCCACATCCCCCTGGCAATGCTGTCGATGCAGGACTCACTGCCTGGGTTCCACAGCCAGGACCAATAGCTGGACTTTGGAGCCCTTTAAATTGCTGTAAGGTTCAATGTTCAGTTTGTGTCAAAAATACACAAAGCTGCCAAAACCAGTCCTGTGGCGACCAGCTCTTACATGTTTTGTGCCTTACTGAGGTTCATTTATTCCTTACAAACGTATGTTGAATTCTACACCGTGGTAAGAGATCAGAACTTTTAAGCTGCATTTTGTGAAACCTCCTGCTCTCTTGTCCTATGCAAAGAAAACTCTGTCGGTACTAGTGCATGATTTAAAAGAAAGAGATTCCACAGATTCCGTGGCTATGAGAAGAAAAAGCCAAAGGATTAAGTTACTAAGTACATTAACAGTACAAATGTGAGTGTGGAGATTGAGTTTTAACCCAGCTGCTCGTCACTGTAATTGGAGCTGTCAAGAGATTTTTCCACTTCTGGGTGCTGCTGAGGGCAGAGCTCTTGGTAACTTTAGGTATTAAAACCTAATAATGCCGTCAGTAAAAAAAATATACCAATTCATTTCCAAACAACCCCCTGTTAAATGGGCTTTTTTCCCAACTCTGTTGTAAAAACATTAAGGCATTACTGTGATGGCGACAAGATATTGTCAGCTCACAATCAACAGACCTGCCGGCTTTTTTAAGCATCTAGGACACATAGAAATGTGCAGAACACCAACCCTCCCCCAAAATACTACAATATAGACAAGAACACTGATCCGCTTTTTTTATTCTTAAAAGCCTACGTGTTTAATAAAAACTGTCTGTGTCTTTCAAAATATTTCTCACCCAAAAACTGGTTATTGTAAAGACGGTTTGGACCAGAGTTTCCATGAACTTTCTGTCCATTCTCTTTTTATTTAATGTATGAGTGTGTACATACTGTATACTGAAGCTTATATTGGGTGGAAAAGATACTCTGTGTATTGCAGTTAACCTCTGACTGGAGCCCCTAGAATACAGTGGCTTTCAAGGTGCAATATAACTTTAGTGCCCATTATTGCTCAACAAGCTTCTTCTCAGTGATTCGGACGATACAGGATCAACTTAAAATATTTCCAAAGGTGCATCTCTTAAAGCCTTCTTTCTGTATCACAGTCCTTATAGCAATTAGGTGCTGTAACAATTGGGTGTTTCCATGTGCCTACACATACCCTGGACATGAGTGAACTAACTTACAGGTCTGCTCAGGTTGTGGATGGTCCTTTCAAAGGAGGTGCAGGGGCAACACCATGTCAAATACCCCACTGTCTCACATGCAGGAAAATGACTTTACCACATCCTAAACCATCACCTAGATCGACAGGAATTTTGGAAGGGAAGGAAGAGATTAGCTATGGATCACTTGTAATCAGCCAATTCCATGTGGCTCTTTCTTTCCCTTCAATGGATCTGAAATGGTAGTTTCCCAGTTTTAGATGTGTATTTATCCTTTGCCACACAACACAGTACGTTTGAGTAATACATTCCGTTTGTGTGCCATAACGGAACCCTCACCTACACCGGCTTTTGCTGTCTTTTCTTTACGAGGTCTGCAAACTAACAAAGTCTTCACTCCGAATTAAAACACAGGCTTCCAGAAAGAAAATAAAGATATGTATATTTAAGGGGGTGATATTAGGGCACCAGCAACCAGTATGCAATTTATGAGCAGAGATGTTTACACTGGGTAGAAATGAGTAATGTATAAAGGTTAGACATCCATAAATTCACTTCCAACTGAGGAACATGATTATAAACTCAGCTTCAGGAACTATTTGACCTCTCTAAATAGCCACAGGGGAAATAATGACAGGAAACGAAAACTTGAGGAAATTCGATGGGTTTAAATATTCACACATTCTTTGGGGAAGGGGGATATTTTAGCACATGTACCCACTTTAAAAAAAATGGCAAAACAACTCAAAAGGTTTGACAATACAGATGATAAAATACTGTTTCTTGCACACACAAAAATTAACAAGGAAAAGAAAATGGTAATTCATCACAAGTGGAATTGTACTGGAAAATTCCAAGCATGTTTAAGACATAAAACCTGACACAGATGTTGATGCAACACACAAGACTAATTTTGCCATGAACCCTACTGTGACACATATAGTAAGAGACATCAGGAATCTGCTAGGTGGGGTAGCTTGTTCCAGACCCCCCACAACTCTTTGTGAAGAGCTCCGGTTATCAGGTTTAAATGGATTTCTCCTTTGTAAGAACACAAGAAAGGGACCCTTTGGCCCATCTTCATCATATGGTAGTTTAGTAGCTAAAGTGAAAGTAAAATCTCACCAAGCCATTTCTTAAACGTGCCCAGAGTTTGGGCTTTAATCATCTACATGGGAGGTCTGGTCCATATACCCACAACTAATTAAAGGTTTTAATACAAACTTCAAGATTCGCTTTCATTTTACAAGTAACATTTGATCCACATGACACTGCTTTTCCCCCACAAATGTTTTTATACTACATATAAAACTATACCACTGTTCCTCGCTAAACCACCTGGTGCCCTTCACGCTAGTATTATTTACACAGTAATTGAAAACTGTTATTAATCGCGGCTGTCTATCTGCTTAACCGTTACTCCCCACGAGGCAAAGAAATCCCAGGAAGGAAATTGATGGCGCGGAACAAAATGTGGGTAAAAAGTCTTCTTTGGCCCCCTGTGAGAGACCAGAAACAAGTTCCAGGAGCAACGTTGGTTTATATACTCACCTAGAATCGAATGGAGAAAATTACAACAACAAAAACACTAAACGAATAAACAATTATCAACAAAACTTGTCAATAATCTACTTCCTGTCTTGCGCTACACCGAAATATGTCCGTCCTATGAACAGACTAAATCCATTATTTTGTGTCCTCTGCGTCGTTTTTCACTGTAAAATCCGAATACATCGGGTATACGGTGAACATTGTTACTTAGTGTCTCTTAATCACTGTCATACATCTGGTGTAACAGACTTATACGATCATAAGCTAATATTATTAAAGAGATTCTTTGCCTTACAATATGTCTGCCAACATGACTAACACGCAACAATGTCACAACCAACAATGACTGCTGCTATCATTTTTCTCTACAGCGAGAGTGACAAAAGTGTACCCCAGTCATCGCATGTCTCCGTGTTCTTGAAATTGTACTTTACTGTCTTTAATCTTTATTTGATTACAATAATCCAATAATACTTTATTCGGTATTCCCTCCATTCATAACAGCTGACAAGTTTAACTTCAACCAACACAAGAAGTTGACTGCGTGCTGAGAGTTGTGGTGTCCATTGGTTTTCTTAATAAACGGCGAGTATTTGTTAGTATACCGTTAAATATTGAATTCTTTGTTAAAGCAGAAGAATCTATTGAGAATAATTTACCGTTTATAATAGCGAACTGGAGAGTTACACATTTATTGTTCATAGCAGGGTATTTACTGGCGCATTTGGACATAGGCAGTAGTGATTTATAGGTGGGAAACTGAAGACTTAATCGCCAAAAAGTGCTCTCGTCACAGTTGAAGACCTGATGAAAAACTAATAAGCATTTAAAATATTGAACCAAGTACACAATGAAAACTAAAAGTGAGAAATTGAGCTGGACAAAACTACTTTTTCTTTCTGCACACGACAACGTTTTACATAGCAAGTTATCTCAAATAATCCGTTTTTTATTATAACTGCTAGTGTTGAATCTTATTCTTATACCGGATTTCTTTTCAGGTGACACTTGTGCACATGTCTGTTACAGACGAAATCCATACAGACGGGCTGGACTGGACAGGACAGGGGAAAGGGCGAGAGACCATCAAAACACCCCAGAAAAAAGGACGATGACAGCACAGGTTCGGGGATATCTGTAACATCGCACACGGAATCTTCTGGAACTCAAATGCCTTATCTGTTCTTCGAAGCTACGGCTAATTAACTTTCCAAAACCTCTAATTATTTTAAATCCCACCTGAGTCTCCTCTAATCGGGAGTTCCTTGTCAGCGCTGTTTTCTCCAGAAAGAAAAGTGTCGAAATCTTCACCGAGTTATCTATAGCCTGTCTCAGTTCGGAACTGAAATATTTTCAGGAGGAAAATTCAAGAAAACCTTCAAAGAAGAGGTACCAAATAGCGACCAAGGCAATATGTGTCAATTACAGTACATAGGAAATGTGAAAATGCATCATATTGAACTGCATTTCTCAGTATGCACAGTGGAAAGGCATTCTGAAATATTCAATTTGTTCCGTTTGAACTACAGTATCTACTGCATATCAGTGAGGAAAAAGTCCGAGATCCTGCATAGCTTTTACATCGCCTGTGAAACGCTGCCGAGCTAACAGCTGCATAACTTGAAAGCTGTGCCAGGTTTAGACAGCGTGTAAACTCGCTAAAACTCTGATAATTCGAGACAATATATAGTGGTGTGGATGTACAGTTTAACTTGACAACTTTCAAACACCCACAACAAAAATGTCCAATGCAATATTTAGAGACATCGCTTATTCAACCAAAAGACACTACAGTAACGCTTAATATTATCACTAATAGTACTCACCCAGGTAATTTGTTATTCTTTTTGGTAGAATTCGTCGCTTCGCTCCTCACTTTTGCAGGTGCTTTGATTTTGGGGATTTTGGTTTTCGCTCTTGGCGCGACAATCGGCTCCCCCGGAGAGTTCAGGGAGCCCGGCCGGTCCGAGGTGCGCTGCCGCGCGACCCGCGGCGTCTCCTGCACGGGCACGCGCGGGACACTCCTGCTCGTCTCTGTGTCCTGTCCTCGCGAAAGGGCGACAAGCAGCGCCAGACCCACGCAGGTCAAAAGCAGCTCTCGTCTTCTTCCACTTAACATTCTCTTTTTTTTATACTGCGCGTGGAGTGAACTTTACATCCCAGTAGTCCCTAATTGTCCAAACGGGACGCACGGATCCGCAGTCAAAAACTTGCGCAACAAACTTGGGTATAAATCAGATTTTAAAAGACGGCATTGATCGCGTTTTTATCTATAGGTGTGCATGTTTAATTGAATTATTAGTGATCAACAGTCACAAGTGCCGATATGGAAATGTTACTCTGTCCCATCGCGTTGAGTCCAGACACAGGCTTTGTGTGTGAACTAAGCGCCTAAGCCTTTAAAAGCCCCTTTATTTGGGGATTCTATGAACGCAAGAGCAGAGATAAACGGAGTTTAAAAGCCGGTCTTAAAAACTTTACCCAATAGGGCCGAATCCTTCTGTTTTAGACGGGAATCTGCCAATGGCAGTCCGGAGGGGGAGGGTTTCCGGATAAAGGGTTAACGCTGCGCCAGGTCCTCTGTGTTCGCAGTGAGGTTCGATGAAAAGCAGCCGCAGCTTCATTCAATTCTAATTGTGTTCCGACAGGGACGCGTTTGTACTGCAGGGCCGGCGAAACTCCGCGCTGCAGAAGTCTGTTGAAAGAAAGCGAGGCGTGGGAAAAGCGCTCTGTTCCGAGCCCTGTGGGACTGGTGACTGAATGTTGTGACGGCGCGTTATTATTGCCGGCACAACCTGCTCGCTTCATCTGCTGCGTTCTTACTCCACCTCCACCTTTTTTTTTTAACCAAGAATATCTGTCAAAAGCTTGTGAGCCACTGTCCTTTTCTCCTGTCGCTGTACTTGAAAGCCTCCTCTGTTCCAGCCGGAGAGATTCTGCTTGAAGCGAGTTATAGCGCTGGAGCTCTTAGTTAAGTACCTACAGTAGTGTTTTGATCTAACTTTACCATAACTAATCCCACAACGAGTTTTGTGATGCGTCTTACCTCGATTGCTCGCACGCTCATCGCGAAATCTATAGAGTTTCCATTCAAATAGCTGTATTCTTGCTCAGAAATACCGCGTCGCCACATCTGAATTATTAGCTCATCAGTCCTTGGCTCGGCGAGTAGGGGACCACTGCACTAAACCGAGACCCTGCTTCTGAACAATTAAAGCTGAAAGACTTGTCGCTGAATAAGTGATGCTGAAAAATCAGAGAATAAACCCGAGTGGCTTTTAGTACCCCAGATACTTGGATGTCCAGTCGAATTCGTTGTTGTGTCCTAAATATCAAAGAAACGCATGTCATGGTCACCTAAGGCAGTGTATTGTGGACGAATTCTGGGCCCGGTGTTTACGGGCTGCATGGCAGACGCTTGCGGTGGAAATTTCACATTTGCGGAGGATAAATTGCTGTCCTGGCGCGCCCTCCAGTGGCCAGTTATTGAGTTTCAGAGGGAACGACTGTGAAGCGCCTGTATTTACATTCTCTCCTGACCCCCCTTCGCACGGATTTGAGAAGCTTTATCAACACACCCCGTGAACACCTTTTTCTAAGACTGTTGTTTGATTCTTTTGAAAAAGATGTCAAAGCTAAACGGTCATTCCGTTGTTTACATAATTGGCAGTTAAATTGTTTACTTAATTCATAATAAATCTGACAAGAGCTTATGTTAATTCTCACCACAAACGCTGTCAAAGAGCTTCACCTAGAGGAGGGACCTGCCTTATTCACCACTGCGGGACAGCAGCACAGCAGGGCAGCCGTCCAGTGTCTGCAGACCCCGGAAACAGCAGTTCAGGTAGGGGAAGGGGAACTACTTCACTAGCTCATTTGTGGGGGAAATTACGGGAGATCCGACTGGAGAAGGGACATCAGGACTGACACCCTTACTCTTATGAACAGTGCCAGGGGATCTATAATGACCGTATAGTCGGGTCCTTGGTTTTGCATCTCACTCGAAGAAACTGACAGTGTCCCAGGTCATCACATCGGGGGTATTGATTAGGAAAATCTGGTGTAAGAGGGCAGAGCGCCACCTGCTGATCCAGCAACACGGCTTGCAGCGGCAGTCGGCTTTTCCTGAGGTCTCCCATCCCGGTACTGACCAGACCCAGCGTTGCTCAGCGTCGAAGTTCTGAGGACTGAAACCTCCTCTTTGTTCAGACAGATTCCGTTCGGATCGTCTCTTATTTTGTGTACTATATATAGAGTACATAAACATGTGACAACGATACTGGTTCACATCAAACACACTGTAATCAACAGGAAACAGGTGGTCTCTGTTGATCTGTTTTTATTTGGTGAAGGACTTGATCAATGAAATGAAATACTAGAATACTTACAGCTGTGGTGTTCTTATTATTGGAGCAAACGTTAAAGCTAGATCAGATATTCTTATTTTGAATAATGATGAAGATGACGGTGATGATCAAGCACAAATCATGCTTGGGCTTGCTATAGTATATAGTTCTCCACTAGAGGGATGCAGTCATCATCAATGAAAGGCAAAGCGTGAAATCAGTCCATAACTCGCAGTTCATTAAAACGGCATCAGGGAATCAATGAGTCAGGAGACTTGAGCTTCACTGTAATGAACCGGCGCGTCACCCTGCCTCCAGGTATCAAACTCAATTTAAAATGAGATTAAATCAGAAATAAATCACAGAGACGCATTTCATTCTGCTCCACACTCGAAAACAAAATCTTGTAGAATTCACGAGCTCAGGAAGGCATATTCACTCGAAATATCCGATCCATAATTTATCAATAACGGTTTCTCAAAACCTCTACGCTGTTAACATCCATGCTACCCACATAAGGCTCACTTTACATACACAGAACAGAAAGACTGAAAGTCAAATCCATCTTTTACTGCTACCGGTGAATTCTATGTTGTATGTATGTTTCTTTTGACACTCTTCACAACATCCCCATATTAATATGGGCGAGCTTGGCGTTGGCATACAGTAGCATGCAAGCGAGTGACACGACACAAAGCATTAAACGGGGCAGACAAATACACAACGGTATATAGTTCAGCTCGGACTTTCGCCTCATACAGCAGCTGAACCAGAAGGCTGATAACTGCAATTGTCGATTTTTGCGAACTGACTAGCCAATTCCAGTACAGAAGGTGCTCATTCCTTCGCTGACCTTCACTTTCCGCTCTTCAGGTCGAAAAGGCATCCAGACGCTGATCGCAAACCTGACAGGTGTCTACTGTACAAATCGGATAGCCGTAAACGAATACATCAGAGCGGTACGACACGCTGGTCGAGACCAGGTGCCGGAACAGTTGCAATACAACGGGTCATTCTGAGACTGGGTCTCGACCGCCTCCGAGCTGGAAACTGGTACTGCACCTGTAAATTCTGGCCCGGGCTCGCTTGGAATGCGCGTTCTGGAGAGAGCGACACAAGCCGCGACCCCTGACCTCAAAGAAGTGTTTTCTTGAAAGCGAATTACTGAAATAACAACCAAGGCATCCCGATCGCGCTGAGCCTCAAGCTACCGTTCAAGAAACACAAAGACACAATCGCACTTGCACGTCAAAGCACGCTTCGGTGCGTTGGGACGGTGGAGGCAAGCAGAAAGTTACTGCAGCCACAAAGCACAGGCTGTTGAGTCCGTTCTCAAGAAGATCGCTTCTGCCGCCCGCAGATCATAAACGACTGAGCTTTTAACAGAAGGTCATGTCTAAAGCTGTGAAAGAATGGCTAAAGCCGTAAAACAAAACCGCAAACACCCGCGAGCCGGGGATACATAAGAGAAAGTAATTGTGCTTATTGAGAAGCTGTTGAGATTTGCTCTACAAGAGAGCTGGGGAAAGACTCTAGTGATAACCCCAGAGCGCTTTCCAGGCGACCTCTCCGATAGCTCACGCCGTCGGCTACCGGCTCCTGATTTCATTTGAGATTTTATTTGTTTATAATCAAGAGAAAACGGTCTACCATCTCATGGTGGCCAATTATTCCGGGAGTCTCGCTCAGTTCCCCCCCTCAAAAAAAAAATAAAATCGCCGTAAGGGAGCGGGGGGGCTTTAATAGTCGCTCTGGGATGCGCAGAAAGTTGAATTTGGACGCGTTTCTTCTGCAACCGAGGCGAAGAGGAAAGACTGATCTGTGCTTCTCGGGAATCCCCTGACGAGCTTCTGCTCCAATTAGAAACAGCCCAGCTATCGATTCGCTTCTGCATAGCTGCGCGCTCCCTTGCGACCACCACCCCCCCTCCCCACGGCTGTCGCTATATTTTATGCTCTTTAGTCTCAAGATAACAGTTTCTGCGCCGGCCCACCTCATCGCAGTCACATAGCGGAATCTGCTGAGCCGTGCACTCTAGGAAAATCCTGATGAGTCATGGAAAATGACTCTGTGGGAGATTACCCTGCGTGATGTGGGGGCAACAGTTCCTCCCTTTGCTTCATTCAGATGTAGCCTCTCCAACAGAGGAAATCGTTTTTGTAGATAGATTACTTTAAACCAGGGGCCGAGCCTGGATTCGCCGGAATTCACCGAAGCGATACGACCGGTAGAATCACGCGCGGAAATATTATTTAACTAAATCATCGATCCGGTTGCAAATCTTTTCTCAACACTCAGTTCAACCTCATAAAACGTGATCAACGCGCAGCCCTGACAGAGATTCATTACAGGGCGTTCCGTGGCCCTTCCTAGTAATGCAAGACACTAGGACTAATTTATTGGTGTAACGCTTCTATCCAATTCAAGGGACACTGGCGCCCATCGGCAGAGCTCGGCAGTTTCCTTGGCCAATTCAGGTGAAGCGCCTTGCCCGTGCGTGCAATAGCAGCCTGTAACCAGCTGTTTGAACCCGCAGTCTTCTCAGCGGGAGGGCCAGGTGCCTGATCGCTGTGCCACCCTGCTGCGCCAAGGCACCCAAGACACACCCCGCCGCGCTCTGCAGCAACAACTACAGCCGCCCTGTAGCGGCGCACAGAGGAACCCGCTGCCAGCCCGGGTCTCGCCGGGTTTTGTCTTTTTTTTCTTTCGTGTGTTTTTTTTACAATTCACACTTCAAACCCACTCCACATCTCCTGTCCCTGGATTAAAGCATTTAACTGTAGATCTGTTGCACATACTGTACCTGTTGCCAGCAGCCACATCACCCTGCAACTCACAATTAACAACCCACTGAAGGGAAGCACATGTGAGCCTGGTCAGTACTTGGAAGGGAGACCTCTGCTGCTGGAAGTGGTGTGAGTGGGACCAGTAGGGGGCGCTCACCCTGCGGTCTGTGTGGGTCATAATGCTCCAGTATAGGGACGAGACACTATACTGTTAAAAAAGGCGCCGTCCTTTGGATGAGATCTAAAACCGAGGTCCTGACTCTCTGAGGTTGTTAAAAATCCCAAGCGTTTCTCGAAAAGAGTAGGGGTGTTACCCTGGTGTCCTGGCCAATATCCCCCTTGCCTTAACCAGTCATGGCCTCCTAATAATCCCCCTCTCTGAACTGGCTTCATCACTCTGCTTTCCTCCCCACTGAGAGCTGGTGTGTGGGGGGAGTACTGGCGCACTATGGCTGCTGTCGCATCATCCAGGTGGTGGTGGAGGGGATCCCCATTACCTGTAGAGTGCTTTGGGTGGAGTGTCCAGAACAGCGCTATGTAGGTGTAAGGATTAGTGGGAATTGTGTAAGACCAGAGCAATGCAGGCACACATCCTATATGGCTGTGTTATGCCTTTATGTTGCAAACTTGAAGATCCAATACTACAGTAGGGAATAGACTCGGGCAATGCGAGCCACCAGTGGGATTTGAATCCGTGACCCTCCTGGTTTTCTCCAGGATACTAGAAGATTATAAAAAAGACTGTGGAAATGTACAGGATTCGTGACTCGCTCACAAGAGGCTGCACTTTATCACACTGCAGTCTGCTACGGGATTTCATGGAGCGCACCGGGATGGCTTAAGGACGAGGACAGGATTCTAGAAGCTACACTACACTAAAGCCTCACGTGTACCGTACAGTTCCTCCGCTACGGCGTATTTTTCAGAAACAGCAGGAGATGCCAGGCCCCTACATAAGAAACCGAGTAACCTAGAGTCGCTCAACCGGGGTTTCCCTTTGTCTGAACAAAATCCAATGAATACGACACGGAGCAAGTCTGGGACCGCGATTTATGTCAAAATCAATGCTGCACTACACTGAATCGCTTTACTAATAATGAAAGCAATTTTAGGTCAAGACCCAACGATGAATTTCTCCTGATTTCTCTTTTTGTTTAAAAGGGTTGCCATGTGGCGTTACGCAAACCTTTGTAAGCGTTTTTCTAGGCTTTATGAAAAAAAAGCCGCCATTTAGGTGTGTTACATTAATCGCGATCAACGGTGAACTGGAATCTTTCGGTTAATGAGGGACTTCGGAGCCTTCGATAAAGCTGAGTGGATAATTGTTAACCACTAGGCCTTCATGAGCAATTACTTGCAAAAACGCACAATGAAATTGATTTTGCCACGCAAGCTGGAAAATGACACTCTGCGCACGGTACAGAATAAAGCTTTCGGTGTTATTTTCCGCGGTGCAGTACAGTATGCTTTCTTTAAAACAGTGAATGATTTCAAGGTGATCTGTAGTCGAAACAGCCGCACTCCAGTAAAATGGCAGGTAATCATTCCTTGAATAGCCGAACGCCCACTTAAAACAGGGAGGTAGCCAGTTAAAATTAATGTTTAAGCGAAGCAACTGTAGCAGTGATGATGAAATAAGCAACATTACAGTATCTGAGCTGGTACTAAGTTATCTCAGACCAAAGAACCGAACTCCAGCTGCAGAAAACAATTGTACCAGCACCCAGCGGCGGGCGAGCTGGAATCGGCTGTAGCAACTTTGCGATTTCATTATCCTACTACATATCTTTCGGGATGATAGTATAAACGAAATAAACAAAAAAAATGAGTTTTCTTTTACATATATTAGGAGCTAATTTCTTCTTTTTTCATCAAAAAACGCAATATAATGGAGACGTGTGCTGAACATTACATTTTGGCAAGTGGGCTGACAGTGCCGAGCATACTGTACGTCAAACCAAAAGCAGAATTTTATCTCGACTAAAGATAAAATTCTCTTGACTCCTGGGGTCGAGGGCAAAAAGCAAGGTTTTCCTATGATACTTGAAATGTTAGACGATTAGTGCGTCTACATTCTGAAATCTGCACCCCATAAAAGCAGTCTGCTCGGACAGTTTCGCAGAAGCTCTAATGCAGACTGTTTTCTTGCTGAAGTAGTTCAGGTGGGGGAGCTGCGTCTGCATGCGTAGGCTGCAAAGGAACAAGTCATAGGTTTATCCCCTGCTGAAAAGAGAAGAAAACACAACGTTTCGGCTGTGAAGCCTTCTTCAGGTGTGAGACAAGGCAGACAGCAAAGATTAAACGAAAGGCCTAATCTGTTTTAATTAGGAGATCAAAAGAAGCACTGTCCGAGTGCCATAGAAACACTAACAAACTTGTAATTATGATTTCGAAAGCTGAATGTTGAAACCAGAACAAAGCGATGCTATGCACCAGTTCCGTGCACCCCGCTGCCAGCCGCCTTAAAAACTCACATTTAAAGAGTTTTATTTGTTTCAGGTGGCAATTTCACACGCGTCGTGTTTTGTTTTTTAAAGAGGCTGAAAGGCGAGAACGCCATTCTTTTAATGGCCAAATCATCAATTTCACACATGGTTTCGGAGCATGACTCCCGCGGCAGCCGTGTCCCGCGAAGTGAGCCAAGCGCCCTCGCAGTAAACGGAGAGAGAGCCGCAGGACCCGCAATGACACGAAAAGACGCCCCGCGGTGTAATTAAGTTAATACAGCTGCGGTTGTGGGAAAAAAAAAACGCCTTGTCCTAAACAACTGACCTCTGGGGGAAAGCGCATTACCGAGGAACTGTTGAGCCGACAAATATGGAAAAAGAAACTCATAAAAAAGAAATATAGTGGGGTTAGTTTACTGTTCAACCAGGGCCTTCAAAAACAGTTTTTTTTTTAAATAACTGCTTTTAATCTCGTCTTTACGGCACGCCGAGGCTCTGCTCCATACGATTTTTTCCCCTTGCCGGCTCCTTCCAGGTTCATAAGTCGCAAGTTAAGCATGAGCACAGTCTAAGAAGGCGGTGCGTGTGGTGTCGCGCGACGAAATTCAAAGAGGAAAGCAGTGCGCTGGGCCTCGACACGACGGCAGTCCAAATAAAAACTTCACGTACTGGGTGAACCCCAGTGAATCGATCGACATCTCGCAGGCGACTGTCGGAACTGACAAAGCGACGCACGCCCGTGTGTGACAGGTGTTGGGGTCCAGTTTCCCTTTGGGGACAGTATTGGGGTCGAGGGGTAACCGTGTTTGGTTTCACGGCTGGTTGGAACCCGCCAGACGGCGCTGGGAAGCAGTTAATTTATATTGATCGCGGGGTGTCTAATAAACGAATAAAGGTCCCCCAGCTAGCTGGCTGTTAGTGGCTGGCTCTTGGACCTTAGCTAAACGAGGTCAAGAGAATTACAGCCCTGCGGGTGGAGGCGGTGGGCTGGGTCTTCAGAGTGATTCATCTGCTTTCTTTCCGTGCTGCAGGCGAGTGGGAGGTGGATCAGGGCGCAGGCCTCTGTAGGCCCCGTCTTGTCCCGTTCAAGACTTCCGGTGCCGTCGCCCGGCTCAGCTGGATGAGGAGTTATGTAGTAGTGTGTAGGAGACGCTCCCCTGTTCCTCATCCATAGTCTCTTTCCATTCCAAAGGACGAGCGACGAGCTCTGTATTCTGACCTGACCGAGACAACAGAGATCACTGATATAAGAAAGCAAAAAAGAAGCCATCCAACACACATCATACCTTGCTACCGATTTTCTTATCCATTTTTATATTCGAAACAATTCGTTAAAAAAACTCCATGGCAGTGTTACTTAACGTCTTCCTGCGTCAGTCATTTCGGACACGGAAACAGGATAGAAATGGCGAATTAATACATTTGTTTTGACAGATTTATAGGCTTTCATTGGTCTCCCAGCTGTACACAGAAGCGAAGCCTCACCGGTCAGCATGAAAAGATCCTGGACGCTTGTTTCTAGTTTTCGCACTTTGCTACGGTAAAGAGGAGCGAGTGTAGTCCCCCAGAAGCCGTGCCGTCTTTCCGACCCAGATTGCATAAAGCCAGAATATATCACCATGCAATTTTAATGCTACTGTAGCTATTGTTCTCGAAGGAAAACGCGAAGGGCTTGCTTTGAGCACACTCAAAACCTCCTCCATTCTGGAACAATCGACGTAAAAGCAATCATTACAGAAGGCTTCTCGAACCCTTAAGGCACGGATAGTCTGCGTCTCTGCTGTCGGGCGAACGAGCCCCATTTTAACTGCCCCCATGTGTCATGTTTGTGGCAACCCTAAGTACTGTCAGGCTGCATGACCGTATCTAAGTAACGTTGCACTGTGAATCGGCGTTGGCTTTGCTTCCAGGCTAGAAACTTGTGAATTGCAATTTGGTTATGAAGGTACCGCACGCGTTTGTCTTTAGCAGGGAGGCACCGTAGCTCCGCTACAGCCAAAATAAATGTAAAAAAAACAACATTTTTTCTAGAATTTGGTCTTATATAACTTATATACATATATCCTTGTATCCTGACTTGTTTACGCCCTGTATTCCAAAATTCGTACGACTTATTAGGAGCCTTCGGCCGCCACATTTAATTAAATCACATCCACGGCACCTCAAACTAGATGATATTCCCCTAGTTATACAAAATGCTGATAATTCAACATGCGTTTTCCTAAACAGGTTCCTTCCAGTTTCACAGCGATAATCCCTTTGCCTAAAGTTGGCTGCGGTATATCCCATTAGAGATCATCAGTCGTTAAAAGACGGCTCGGGGTACTCAGCCCATTCTTTACCACTCCCGCCAAAAACAGCTAAAGGATGCTTTCCGCTCGTCGCCTTTGATATCCAGTTCTGAAATGGGAAGAAAACGAGAAGGTCTGTTATTGTTTGTTTGGCCCACAAGGACGGAATTATACAACGCTTTTCCTGAATCGCACGGATAGAACATCCGTGCTGCCGGTAGTGCACACGCTGGCGTGTACACAGGCTAGCTATCGAAGTCGCGTGTTTCCTGTTGGACAATGGAGGCAGTTTGGCCCCGTCTGATCCGGCTGTCCAAAACTACAGTCGGAGAATTGTAACAGGACCTCTGTATCTATCAGTCTTTGTAGAAGCACCATCCTCGTACTATATTTTCTTCATGACAAAGGATTAGAAGGTTTAAAACAAAGGGAAAGCGCGAGCAGCTATCCCATTCTCACATTCCCATTCCCTGCAGATTGTACAGTAGGCTGTCCCTTGACAATGGCGTGTACAGTACATAGTAAAAGTATAAAACGTGATCCACAAAGCCTTTGTGTTACAGTTTTCCGCAAGCTGATTCGAAGGGGTACTTCAGGGCTTTTCTTTCTGAAACGAGAGGAATTAAAGTCTCAACACAACGTCAGTCAACTTGTACCAGAGCGATCTGAGAGTGAGAAAGACTAGTTTCATGTATGAAATAATATGCTTTCCAACTGGAAAATGGAGGGAATGCCCTCCAGTCTTGGTACCAGGCCAGCCGTTTGGAAATACTGGACCAGGGGATAGACCGCCACCTACTGGTCCGCCAACAGCACAGCAGCAACCTGGCTTTCCTCGGAGGTCTCCCATCCCAGTACTACCATAGGCCTAGCCCTGCTGAGCTGATCAGACTACACAGTGTTCATGATGCAGCTGGTGCTCAGTCCTTTCCCCTACGTGATCGAAATCACTTCAAAATGAAGTTGTTTTAAGTGTGGCTTCCTTTCTCCTCAAAATAAAAGACTAATTATCAAATGCCTTTGGTTTGTGTGCCACTGGTCAAAGTTGTTTCTGCAGTAGTTTTTCACTTCTTTTGTTTCTTCTGTGGCAGGAAGGAAACGCCTCATAAGGTGGTAGCACTGGCGTACAATCTTTTAAAACATTCGTCATGACGATACCTGAAAATAAATCTTCCCAGGGCGCTCGGAGGACTTCTTCTGCTTCAGTCGTCTCTACCTGAAAGTGTGTGTCAGAGAGGTGTGTTTAAACAAAAATGCCCCAGGCGCAAAATCGCTAGCCTGTGCAGGACGAGCAATTTGGCTGAGAGAAAGCAGAACGCTAGAGAAAGAGAAAGGGTTTCACTGTCCTTCCGCTTGTGAACAGACAGAGCCACGCCGCAGGCTCTCTCTCTGGAAAATACAGAAATCGCATGTGAAACCGCCACGACACCCTTCGCCTCACCCCGCCTTTGCTCTTGTTGCATTCAATCGCTGAAGCCGCTCTTACAGAACAACAAACACGGCCAGGTCGCGTTTAATTAATGCCAGAAACGCGACCGAGATCAGATTATATTCTAGATTATCCAGTGGACCAGCCCCTATGAACTCGCTTCCCGTGGCTCGAAAGTCCCCGTTTCATCAGCCGGACTATCTTCACCATTCCGGGAGCACAGACGTACTGTACAGCACCGCTGAAGTTCACGACCTTCTCTTGACAGTACTGCTAAATCAGGCGATGTTTCTCATGGACACGCGAGATAAACACGAGCGGAGCTGGTTTGTCTATCTAAGAAGGACAGATGGCTCCTTGCTTGCTTCGGGACATTTTCCATTTCCGGCTCGCTGTCGCTGTGCGCTGTGAAATCACCTTCTCACGCCCACTGTATGTGCACACGGTCAGTGAAGTCATCTGCAACAACAGAGCAGCCGCAGGAAAATACAAAAAGGTTTCTACAGTAGGTCCGTCTTCAGCGCGATGTACAGTACGCTAACAGAGTTTTGGTTTAGTTCCGCTTCATAGGTAAATTATTGTTGACTGATGATAAATTTTAATTTTGACTGAGTAAACGTGATGTCTTGTCTATACTTGCCACGACGTTTATGGTTGGCTTTTTTTCTACAGATTTTTCTACACTCTCAGGTGACTGATGACTGTAACATACTGTACTGTATATAAATACTATCCTACTAGTACACAGGTAGAGTGAAATTATATTGCTGTACACATACAGTAGAGTATATCAACCTTTGTTATGTATATGTTTGATATTTGTGTGGCTGGCTTACTCTAAGTCAGAACTGTACATGTGGTTATTTTTACACACAGTTATTTTATGTAGTTTTATTTTTACCCTTGAAGTCAAGAGCCTGATTTTGTCCGAAAGGAAAGTATATTGTGTTTAATGATTATAAAATGGGTCACAAATATCAGACTTTAGACATTTATTTATCCAGGTATTGCTTAACAGCGATTGGAAACACTGCTCCTTCTCAGCAGACGTGCGGAGACTCTCTCTGTCACACCCCACTTTACACATCTGTTTCAGGCTGTGCTTTGACTGTTTAAAAAAATGAACATTAAGTTCCTACTCCCTGCCTTGTGCTTTACCAACGATTTCAGAACAGCAATGGATTCCCAGCAGACACAGACACAGAGTGCTTCTTTCTGGGACCGAGAACCTGTTCTTTTCTCTTACTGTATTTCTTCACAAAGGTAAGGCTTATGTTACAGCAAAAACAAATCGACACATGACACTTGGCAGGTTTAGATCATCTTCAAGTATGTTTTGGAAGCACTGGGGCCCAACCTAAATCCTACAGCAAGGCGAGCAGCGATTGGGTTGGCCCTTCAAAGTAAATCCATCTCAACTCCGATGTGCTACATCCTCTTTCGTATCAGGAAATGAACTGATGAGGAATCAAAGCCATGAGCTGCCATGAAGTGTCTCTTGGAGGCAGAAAAGAACATTTTCTTTGCAGCTTGCAGACTTTTTCTTACAGAAAAAAAAAAGCTTAAAAGCTCTGCTAAAGCTGTGGAGAATAGAGATCGGCAAACATCCTCTCTCCAATATAGGAACCTGGTAAAGCCAGCAAGTGCAAAGGCAACATTAGCCAGTCAGCATGGACGTGGTGCTGGGTGACCATGTGTCCGGAGTTGAATCTGCAGAGCATCTATGTGTGATGCATTTTATACATTTGAACCCCGCTGGGCCCGGAGAGATGAATGATACCATTAATTAGTACCATTAAACTGTCGCTCTCCAGCATTGGCGGATCAATACTGCCAATCAATCTCCCAGCATTTTTCAAAACCCCATTTCCAAAAACATTTTCCAGGAGGCAGGCTGTAACAGGGCTTGGGCTTGATAAGGAGGCAAGAGCTGTGCCGTTAGCCAACCGCCGCAACCCCAGCAGACGGAGCAGCACTTTCATTTTCTGACAGAGACAGAAGCCATTGACATGCCCTGCGAGGAATAACAATGAATCTATCAGTCCAATTTCTGGCGTGCCTGTCTCCAGCGTCCTCAGCACTCGCTGGTTTATTTCAGATTTCAGAAATGAAAATTGCCTGTGAGAGGAGAGAGAGATGCTTTTACCAAGAATGGAGAGAGGGATTTTTTTTCTTTTCTCATGTCCTTGCCAAATTACAATCCCTGAAACTTCAGATGTATAATAATAATAATAATAATAATAATAATAATCATAATCATAATAATAAATGCTTATAGAGTGACAATATTCTGTTAGACGTAGAAACAGCAGAAATGCAAACAGCACTGGATGGAAGTACTCAGCAGTAGAAAGATTCACATATTGTGTCCATTATGTCTTCTCTGGATCAAGCTTATTGGTAGAAAATGATATATCAATCACGGGGAGGAGACTGAGGCCTGGCCTCTCCCGGGACTGCCCTGGGTCTTCTGGAGAAGCGAAGGGGTCCCCCCGTAGTTTCTCCTCGCGTGCTGGGGGCTCGGCCGTTACGACGCCCCCGCACTCCTTCGCTAACCCCAGTCCCCAGAGACACTCCGGGGCGGCCCGGGTGGGGCTCTCCGCTGGAGACATGGCCCCCTGCGCTGTCGGCTGGCAGGCGGGCGTGCCCCCATCCAGAGTGGGGCTCGGCAGGGGACGAGCAGGCAGGCAAGGGCAGGGGACTCCGGGCGGGAACTCCTGCTTACAGCACACGGACGCGAAGGCCACCTATTGACCCTGTAGCGCGCGCTGTTGGGAGCCCGTGGAACAGTGCGTTACGGGATCGTGGTGGCTGGTCAGACAGAAAATCCCGGAAAATGTTGTCCTCTCGCCCCGCTTCTGGGAGGATGAAATGTTTGACTGTTTTGTTTTTTTTCAGGCACTGTTTAATCGATGTACCGAAGTGAGCGCCCCCCCCCGCCTCCCTTACACACACACACACACACACACACACACACACACACACACACACACACACGAGCTGCCAGTTCCTCTCCCCGCGCTCCTGGCTCTTGGGCTCAGATGGTGGTGTAGATGTAGACGAATATGACCACCAGCAGGTTCAGGACGGTCCCGACGATCCCCAGCATGGCCAGGATCCTCTCCTCGCGGTCCTCCTTGGACTCCTCGTGCTCGTCGTTCGCTCTGCCCCCGTCATGGCGGCTGGGGGGGACCATGTTTCCGGCGGCAGCCTTCACCCCCTGCAGTGGGCTCTGCCTGCGGTCCACAGAGGGGAAGAGAAGCAAAGCAGCGTGTGGTGAGAAAGCGCGGAGGTACCGCCGGAGGGCAAGAGGAGTCACCCAGAGAGGGGCTCACATGCTCTGTGACTCCACTGACGCTACAGAAACCAGGATGAAATCTGGCTCAGTGTGGTTCTGGTGTGGATTCCACATTTTTTTACTGATACAGTGGGTAAAACACGACTGCTGATACATCTGAAAGCTGAAAGCAACTTGGAAAACTATATCGGATCAACGGTTAAACCAAAGAGAGGGACCGAAATTAGCAAACTGTTCTGTACACAAAGGGTGGTGGGAGTGTGGCACAAAGTGCCCAGGTGTTCTTATATAGCAGTTTCATTGGGAAGAAATCCTTAGACTAATAAGATACCAATTATAAAAGGGCTAAATGGTCTCTTTTTATTTGTTGTCTTGGTTGCATTCGTAATCAAGACAAGGAAGAGTAAACAGGACACTAGTCCATCGCAGGGCACATACACACAGTTCGGAGACTACAGAATGAGGGAGGAAACCAGAGCACCCAGAACAACCTCATGCAGACATAATAACATAATAACACGCAAACTCCACATGGAAGACATTTCAGTCTGGAATGTAGTCTGAGCACGTTGTCCACCTCAAGACCAAGCCATTTCATGTGGTGCCCGAAGGAACTGATTTCTCGATGGGGAAGGAGTGAAGTGGTGGGGGGGGTGCAGCCAGTGAACATCCCATGATGCATTATTAAATTCTGAAAAGCCTTGTTCTACTGCCAGACTGATTCAGCCTGGGAACACAGGTAACAGGTCTAGAAGGCTGGAGCTTTGATGAAGCCTGAAGTGCCTTCAACGCTTATCTAGGATCAGGACAAATTGATGTGTCAGTCTTAAACACAACGTAAATGGTCTTGTCAGATTACCAGACCATCCTAGCCGGCCAGTCATTTCTCATGATAGTCAAGGCTTTGCACTATCCTTTATCATTAGGTAAGACCCCTTAGAGGGGAGGGAGAGGTTGAATGTAGTTCAGTCTGGTGAGCTTTTTTGATGTATTAATTTTGACCCGTGCCTGTTTTCTTTCAATAATTGTCTAAATCAAAGGGCCTGTAAGTTGCTTGCAGTAGACTAAGTAGTAGTAAGTAGTACATACTCTGTAGTTCAGGTTTTAGTAAAGCAATACATTTTGGGGGATTACACATATATGCTTTCTAGCAAAGCCTTACATAAGGATTGAGCATATTTAACATATATTGTGGTAAACTTGAAATATCAGCAAGAGCCCTCAATCAGAGCGCAGGTGAAGTTCTGTAGACCGGACCCAGACAGATCTGGTCTGGGGTGTCGTATGCCATTAGCCAAAGCTATTTGAAACAGCCATGACACAGGCCTGGTGTAGCTCAGAGGGGGAATAGTGTTAAATGTCAACTGGAATCCAGAGGAGAACACTCTGAGGGGCAGAGAACAAAACGGAAAATTGACTACCACTGTCTGTTTCACCCTCGTTATCAGATCAAGATCAGCGCGAGGAAGAGAAACGATGCTTTGATGAGCCCCTTGGAAGGAAAAGTTGTGGGAGATCGATGGGACTACACGACACAATCTGCTTATTGACAAGCAGCTACAGTGAGCATCTAATCAAGGTGCAACATGGGAAGTGAATGGGGGGAGGGTGCACACATCACATGAAGAATCGCTGGCTCAGTTAAGGCAGGGATTATAAATCGAAAACTTCTGCCATTACTTATTCCCAGTGTGGGTGACATTTAAAAACCAGGAGCAAGGTGCTGTTCCAACAGCAAACGCACAGAAAAGCAAATTGAGTTCTCACTTTCTGGCAGTGAGGGTACTGACAAAGACTGAGTGCTTAGCATGTTTCAGGCAGCCAAATCAACCTTGTTAATGGCCCTGCAGAGTGAATGTCCACAAAGCCAGAGTCAGCCCAGTGTGAGAATTGTTTCCTGCCTCTGCTCTGGGTTTGCGGGGGGAGCCGTTCAGGTTAATTTGAAGGCTTTAGAAGCGTCCTGAGACAGCGAGGCTGCTGTTCCAGTTGCGTCAGAATGTGAAAAGAGAATTGTTACATCACAGTTATGCAGTTTTGTGCATAGGCAGCCCTTCAGAATCTTAAGAAGCGTGCGAAACAGGAGGGATGCTGAGTAGAAAACACAACTGGTGAGCCGTAAAAAAAATAAGAAGGGCAAACTGAAGGGAACAGATACATTGCTAAGGGAAGAGAAACGAATGAGGATTTTTTTTGAATAACTCAGGGTTTTCCCAGCTCCCAAAAATTTCAGGTCCCTCTATTCTTTCAACTCCTACAGAGGGTGGCTGGGAAGCTCAAGCCCTCTGCTCCTGTCACTTTGGCTCCCACAGGCATTGCTGATAATGTGAAGTGAACAGCATGTCAAGCTAATGCACTTTAATGCTGCGCTGATCTAATCCGAGACAGACAGTTCTTTGCTACCTTGTCATTTGGGGGAAAATCAGAGAAGCTGAGTCAGAGAGGATGCATGAATCTAACGCACTTCCCAAAATCTGCCATTCCTATTGCCCGCTTGCAACATGACGGGACGTGGAAAAAAAAAACATAAAATCTTTTAAAAGGTTTTAAAAGCTCTCTTTCCTTTGTTCTTAAGTACAAAGTGTAAACTTCTATTGCGTGCAGGTATTTAGCAAGCATAATAACCTCCTAGTGGCGTAGAATTTGTTTAACTGGCAAGAACATGCCGGAATGCCGAACTCCATCAGACATCAGCGCTACACAATTCATCTTTAAGTTCTCGGCACTGAAGATGGTCACACATCCAGCAGGAAGGCTTGCACCTTGCACATTTCTACCCCGTTCTCTTCATTACAGCTTTTCAACCCCGTAATGAAGGAGGCAGATTTTGGATGGAATTTTGCCAGTCCAGTGTTTTTGCACTTGCTGTGAAAACTGAAAATGCATCACAATAATAACAATAACTCATCCTTATACTGTACATCTCAGAGCATATACAGTATAGGAGGAAGCCCATCTCATCTATTACTCTCAACAACAACTCAAAACAGCCATTCTAGTCCAGCACACAGTGGAGTTAACCAGGATCAACAACCCTAATCTTTTGCAAAGTCTAGTGGGATCTTTAATCACCTGATAGTAAGGATCTATGTTTAGCATCTCATCTGTAGTACAGCACTTCAAACTACACAGTGCTCCCAATCACCATACTGGGGCTTTGGTTTGTGGAATTCTGCTCCAGGAGGAAGAGCGCCCCCTACTGGTCCACCAACACCATTTGCAGTGGCAACCTAATTTGTGATGGGGATCTCCTGTTCTAGCACTGATCTGAACCAGCCTTGCTTAGCTTCTGAGATCGCCGAAGAGCCTACAGGGCGGTGACATTGTTGGTGAACTGGGTGAGAGAGCTCCAACACAAATGGCGCCTCCTTCCATGCTGACGGGAGTTAGTCATTCAGTGGTGTAATAAGATTAGTTCTGGCGCAAGTAGAGGGAATACATCCGGCATCTCTGCGCCTCCAGCCCTACCAAACAAACAGGCTCTCACACATTGCAGTGAGCCACAGCCTCTCCTGCGGCCAAGCTAGGTACAGCTCTGAATGGCCATGCATGCCACCAGGAGAGAAGGAGAATGGCAGATATTTCTTGCTCTTGTGAGTCTGCTGAGGACAGCGAGAGAGAGAGAGAGAGCTCATTTGCAAAAGGCATTGCCAGACCATGAAGTCCAGTCATGCAGCACAGCACGATGGCCACTCCACTACATCCTCACCTTCCTCAGCTCTCTCCATTTTGCTTCCTAACCTCGGCTTTGTTCTTCTGCTCCAGTCAGGGAGCTCTGCCGAGAAACACAATGCTCAGCCGCTCAGGGAACAAAACTCATTCTCTTTTTCACGGTAGGGGTGTTTGAAAAAAAAAATCACTCTTAACAGTTATGGATGAAGAGCTGCCGGGCTTCAGCACTTGGATCAGAGTTGGGGTTTTCAGTTCTTAAATCCATCAAAAAAAAATACAGGAACTTTCTTTGCACTGTGAATTACATCCTTGTGTAGAATTATGGTGTTAGTTTCTAAGACATTTTCCATGTCTTTACCTCAGGTGCTAATACAAATTGGGACTTCAACAGACAAGCCATACAGTAGCTTTCTGGGAGACTTATTGGCCTCTTTCTTTACTAGAGGGCTACCAAAGTCTTGGCATGGTTGACAGCAATAACCCTGCAGGCTCTCGCAAGGTTTCCCAGATCTTCAGCAAGGCTGAGCAGATAACTAAGGAGGGCTGGTAAGAAGAAAAACAAACTTCAGGACTTTGGACAGCGACTCATGTCATTGCCGCTCTCACCTTGAAAAAGCACCGCGATTGAAGTTAGAGATGAGTCAAGTCGAGTGGTGTTCTTTAAAGAGCAACAACAGGCTCATTCCAAAGGGACGAGACTGTGCACTTGTGCTGTTACTTACACCCATAGCAACCTCCTCCCGTGAGCTGCTCTTTGTAGGGCTGCTGACTCTCTGCTGAGTAGAGATGTCTGAAAGCCATTCTGTCTGCACCAACACAATTGTGCCCACGCTCCCCTACTCTCTCCCTCTAAATCGCTGCACCACAGTAAGGCATTCTGAGTCACGCCGGCTTCTTCTGCAGAGACAGTACAATTAGGAGCTTGCTGTTCCCAAGGGTATTCTCAAAGGAATTTCCCCCTTATTTTAGCCTTGATTTAACCGTGACATTCCTATGAGATTTGACTGGGAGAGCCAGGTTCGGCCACTTGAGAGCCACGTAGCAGAATTATTTAAAGCAAGGCTGTAAGGAAGCATTTTGATTTTTGTACTCCCTCTTCTTAAAAAGTAACACATTTAAAAAGACCTAATGTAACACGCTGAATTACTACCAAACCATTTAACCTTTTTCAATAAGTAATTTGTTTCCGGGCAGACATTTGTTAAGTGAAGCATAAAAAATAGGATGATCTTGGTCAAATGCCTTGAGTCTAAAACCGCAATGAGGCCTGTGTGAGAGATTTTCACAGTGTGTGTCAAGTGCACTTATAATCTCAAAGGGAGCCTGATTTTGCAGAAGTGACCAGGATGCAGTGAAAATGTCAAAAGAGCTTCAGTGAAAACTGTTTTGATTCAATTGACTCGGTGATATTGCAAGTGTAGTCTAATAACCCTGGGAAGTTTAGCTCAGCCCATATTGTGCATCTGTGTTAAGCACTTAATCTGTGAATGGGAGAAAGACGAACATGTGTAGAGACATAGGGAAAAGCGCATTAATAAAACCACAAGGGAGGACTCCACTCCTGAAAGATTCATTGATGTAGTCCACAGTACTGTACTGCTCCTCCCACAGCAATGAAGGAGCTGCATTACAATGAAGGCACACTTCCACTGGACATGCAATGCTTTGTGAAATAAGGACCGCCATCAATTTCACCTGTTAAGATATCATGACTTATTCATTCTGTGGCCTTGCTCTGTGTTTCATCACAGGCGACGCTGGACTCATTAGCAGTCTGGAACTGTTGATTTCCATAAGGCACTCTTGTCAATGGCTTAGCATTCAGCGCGGCGCAGTTCCTCGCCCCTTTGCAGCAGAACCTGTTATGTTCAGTCTCCACTGGGCAGCCCAGCTCATGCCTGATGCCTGGGCCTCTTCCTGAACAGTGTGGTGCCCTTGTCAAGACTCTCCATTGCTGTACTTTCCCTTTTCATGCCAGAACCACGAGCGCCGTTCCAGACTGACAGTCACTTAGCTTAAAAGTGAACTGCAATGCTATTTTTACAATAAGGGCTTATCATGAATTGGCCATGATAAGTGCATTTCAACCCACAGTGAAGCTACCAAGTACATGGTAACATTTTTTTGAGGGCAGACATTTACAATTGCTCAACGCATACTGAATGTTTTTTCAGCATGATATTTCCAGCTTTAAAAGTCCCCCTTTAAACACGAGCTCTGCATTTAATGAGCACGAATCCGAACTGTTAGAAAAATGTCACTGCACTGCAATAAAGTTTCCTTCCATTATTCTTCAATTTTTAATCAAGGGGAGAAGCAAAACTTTTAATCTTTCTTTCCTGTAGTTTTTTTTTTGCTGCAGCAGCAGAATTCTTTGGAAATCACCCACTGTGGACTCCACAGCAAAAAAAAAAAAGTTTAAAAAATGTCTTAATGATCTGTCAGTAGGTGCCCCCCAGCAAAACGTTTTATTTCTGTCAACGGGATGAGGCAGAGATTTGATTGAGTGTGCTCTGCTTTTCTGCGATTCACCTTGACCTATATGTAAATCACAGGTGGGGAGATGTTCTATTTATCTCTAGCGTCTCCCTTTGCACAGAAAAACGGACCTAAGGGAGGCATTTAGAAGACTGTATCAGCCTCCTCCAGCTCCACACAGACGAAGGGAGGAGCAGCTGCTCTTTAATTGCAGCATTCTCCTGCCACAGCTACATGTGAATTTTCTGGTAGGTATAAGCACATCTCTTAATTTATACAGACAGCAGCTACGTCTCCCTGAAGGCTACTACCTTTCCAGTCTCAGAACACAAGCAAAGCACTGAGGTGGTAGAGATCTCAAAGAGGAATCAAGTTACCAGCAGGGGGCAGTCCTCCCTCCGGACCATGATCCCAAAGCAATGTCCTCTGCAAAGACAGGGGACACTGGGAAGCAAAACTCCAATTGTTCCCTATGCTGTGAGCAATACAAGATTCCATGGGATGTTTCTTAAGTGTGGAAATGCCACTGATGAGGACTAATTCAACAACTGAATATCCTCTCCCCCTTCAAACCCCACCTTCCTTAAAGGGAATAAAAAGTCTGTCCTGTTTTCCTCCCTGTGCAAAATCTCCATTTCATACCTCAGAAGGCGACCTAGGGTATAACAAAGTCCAATAAAAATGACACCGGACTGCCTTTGATTTCATACAGTATAAAATCTGATACTTATCTTCCTTACCTCTTAACATTCTACAATAAGTAATACTGAACAAAGGGCTCAATTTTTTATCCTGCCTCAAACAATCAAATTGTTCCCATGAGCTACTGGCATTCCTTGATAGTGACTCCAGGTTATAACCGCGGGTTCCAGATCATGGAATCACAGACCTGATGTTAATGAACTTTACCCGACATGCAAAATACGTCAGTGGGAGCTGTGTGATGGGACAACAGCAAACTGGTAACCAGATGCTCAGGTTAGGTTCATCGTGATTTAGGAAGTGGCAGAGAGAAACAGAAGCCATTCACTGCTTAAAAAGATCAAGGCTTGTGTATTGTTTTCAGTTCCAAAGGGGTTGAAAAACTAGCCACTGCATTGCATGTCCTGCCTGCGTTTCGAGATCTTTAAGACAGCCGCAGACCTGCCTTCCCTGACACTGCTGTACTGCTATCAGGAACACATGCTGTCTGAAATTAGTCACCAGTGAAAGATGGTTATTAACTGAGTGACTGTAGTCACAACTCCCCCTAGTTCTCACGGCTCTCTGTTTGGGATGCTCTGACCTTTGAAAAGCTGAAAAGTAAATAGAGTGTTCAACTGTGTGTTTATGGCCAGTTAAACCACAGCCCCTTCCCCCAGATACCACACACTCAATTATCTCCCCTTATCTCAAAGGCACAATCAGCCTGGATGTGTTTGCAAAAGGTATTTACATGTGTAATGAAATACATTCTGTATAACAATATTAACTGATGCATGTGTGTACACACCTGTACAAGAAAAGAATAATTCAGTCTAGGAAATGGAGAAAGCAAGTTAAAGATGCTGAGATTAACACCTCTGTAAATTGCAGTGTAGATAATTCAGTCTAACAAGTATGATGCCATTACCCATAGGACTTACTGATAAGGAGAAGGCATTTACCTCCATATGGCAACATCTGCTTGAAGAATCAAAGCACAGAAAAGACCCATAGCACTCCAGCCGAATCAGCACTATTTACTAGAAAGAAATATAGTTAATGAGGCTACAGAGATAATCAGACAGCAAGAAAGCCAGAGCAAAAGGGATACAATATCACCAAGCTCTCTACTTCTCTGATTTTTTATGTCACTCAGTCAGGACTGAAAGGATCTCCAGACTAATTTTTATACACAAGACAGAATCTATCACATGCTACTTGCATTTTATATCAATTTTCTCCGTATCCATATTTAGCATTGATTATTTGACCATATTTATTGCTCATCTTATATCATGAAACCCACACAGTAACTATCAAATTACTTCAAACACTAAAACCTGCCCTTCTGAACAGCTACCAGTGAACCCAGGTTTTCATTCAGTTTGGCTTCTCATTCATGATTCAAACCCGTTGGTTCCCAATCCTGGTCCTGCAGGGCATGTTTTCTAGGTGTCTTTAAAGTACCAGCTCCCTAAGAGCTGGGAGATGTCTAATTATGCCAATAATGAGCCTTCTGAAGTCTACCAGAGTAGAGATGTAGACACACCAGACATCTAGGGCCAGATCTGAAGCTGCTATTAGAGTAAAAGTCCCTCAGAATGGTAAAGCATATGAAATCTGTCTGGAGTGCCTGGCTGTTTGACTTGTGCTCTACCACAAACTTAATTGAATCAATAAGCCATGCACAAGAAACAAGTCATGAGCCAGTTTTGTGGTGCATGGGAGAATCCATCTCATTTCATATGAAAACCGATTAACGATCTTCACATAATCTCATGTTGCATGGAAACAGTTTGTAGAGAGAATGATACAGAGCTCCAGTACTGAGGGTAATGGGATGTCATTACACAAATGCCTGCAAACAGCTGACTGACCACACAGACTACACGCAGCCCTTCCAAGGAGCCATGTGGGGTGGAGCTCATGTCACGTGTTGCACTGCACGTCTGCTTCCTCAACGAGCCAACAAATCATATGGAAAGCATATGGAAACATACAGTGTGTGACCTGAAATTCATGGAGGAAACTGAGATGCATGTTACAATATTTTTTGTGTGTCTAAACCAAGAAATGAAGTGTGAAAACAATGATTCAATAACTTTATAATCAGATGAATTCACAAGCCCTTTCAACCTCTCCAAGGTTCTGCCAGTGCTGAGCAAGACCTGGCCCCTTGCTTTCATCAATCAAACTAATTAGTGAAGGTTAGGTACATTTTTATAGTAATTCAATGAAAACTTTGATTTATATGCTGCATTGCAATAATTAAAAAGACATTACTCAGCTGTTAGTTAATGACAACGTAGAACTAAACCCTAATAGCCCATCCATTTGTCCTACTCTGTCATGGATGATAAAACTGATTGTTTGTTTTATTTTATCCCACCTCCCACTTCATCATACAAGTGCATCCGAGCCTGTATTTAAACTCAGAATGTATTAATCACCTCAGCTCATTGCATCTGGTTTGAAATGGGTGCCACACTTTGGTTCTCCGGAGCTCAGAATGTTTTATACACAAAAAGAGGAAAAAATATTTCCAAATCCTGGGATTCCTAAAATGTGTGCATGGGATTCCCAAAATGTCAGCACGCAGTGCTTCCAGGAGAGGGCTGGGTCAAGCCTCTCTCCGACTGCTCACAACAGCAGCTCCTGAGACTGGCTGAGAGCCTGCAGGCTCCCCAGGACATCAGTGAGAACTGGGCCGCTCTTTCAATGAGCACAGACTCTCCTGTTGGCAGCCATGGAGCTTGGAGTGGGTGAAACCATGAGAAGCTCTGTAGGGGGTGTGAGAGGTCACACATGAAATCTAGCAGTGGGTGAAACCATGGGCACCTCTGTAGGGGTGTGCAAGACTCACACATGAACTCACTCCAGCACAGATAATAAATTAAGTCTCCAGGAATATTCGGGCTTTCATTGAACTGTTTAACAAAAAGACCTCCTGAGCAAAAACAATAAAACGAGCTTATAACAGACTTAAAAGAATCCAGTCTAACTTTCTGGATCACCAGATCTTCCTTATACAGTTCAAAACCTGCACTTACAGCTACCTTCAGCTCTCTACACCACCTAAATCTTCCTTCACCTCCATTCCCGCAGCCCCTTTTATAATAATAATAATAATAATAATATTGCTTACACTTACAGTATATAGCGCTTTTCTGGACACTCCACTCAAAGCGCTTTACAGGTAATGGGGATCCCCTCCACCACCACCAGTGTGCAGCATCCACCTGGATGATGCAACGGCAGCCATAGTGCGCCAGAACGCTCACCACACATCAGCTATCAGTGGGGAGGAGAGCAGAGTAATGAAGCCAATTCACAGAGGGGGATTGTTAGGAGGCCATGATTGATAAAGGCTGATGGGAAATTTGGCCAGGATGGCGGGGTTACACCCCCTACTCTTTTCAAGAAACGCCCTGGGATTTTTAATGACCACAGAGAGCCAGGACCTCGGTTTTACGTCTCATCCGAAGGACGGCACCTTTTTACAGTATAGTGTCCCCGTCACTATACTGGGGCATTAGGACCCACATGGACCGCAGGGTGAGCGCCCCCTGCTGGCCCCATTAACACCTCTTCCAGCAGCAACCTTAGCTTTTTCCCAGGAGGTCTCCCATCCAGGTACTGACCAGGCTCACACCTGCTTAGCTTCACTGGGTTGCCAGTTGTGAGTTGCAGGGTGATACAACCCACTCGGTGATACAACTTGCAGGGTTATACAATTAAAATCCACACGAGAACTCAACAATTCATTCTGAACCCTAAAAAGACACAGATGCCACAATTCACAGCTCTAGTCCTTGGAGCCTTCTGCATGGCAGCTTCTAGACATGGCAGCGCAGTCAGGGGGGGGTGCAAGTCACTGCCAGAGAGCCGTGGCCTGAAAACAGTCTCCCAACATTCAAAACTGGCTGGGTTTCGAATGAAGAAAAACCCTCTGCAGGCTCCACATCTGAAACAACATTACTCAAAGGCTTGTGGGATATCCAGTCTTCATTCAATGCCAGCAATCCCCAAGGCAGGAGGAAATCAGATAAAACAGGCACATGGTGTATCATCCGGTCTGCGGAAAGAACAAGCTCTCAACATCACACATCAGTGTCTTTGTAAAAAACATTGAGAGATCTGACGCCCCACTGGAACAAGGCTGCCAATCCCCCTGTGTGGCAGAAACAAAGCCGGCTTGTGAACAGGGAAAGGAAGACGGCAGAGCAGAAGTCTACTGAGAGGAGAGTGTCATGGGAAAAAGAGATAGCGGCTCCTTGGTGCTTATTGAGAGTACAGTCTGGACATGGCTGGCTCCAGGTCCAAGCTGAGCCCTTAGGCGACAGTGACTGCCCCAAGGTGCAGCACACAACTGGCCAGCTGTCATGCAGCTGTCTCTTGAAGCATGAGGTGCCAGGAAGCATAAGGTCCGGTCAGCGAGAAGCCCCTACTCCTCTTGTCCATGCATTCTCTCTCTCGTAAGGCTGTACAAGGTGCGAAATGGGGAAGTGGGCCCATTCCAAATTGGGAGGGCAAAAAAAGAAAAAAACAAAACAAAAAAACAGCAAGCATCCACTGTTTGAGGCACGGTGTGTGTGGGACTCTCTGGTCTCATTGTCTCATTCACGAAGATTGGAGGGCAGGCTTGAGGTTGCTGCTCTTCGTGGGATGAAATAGAAGCTGATGGTGGAGAATCTTGTGCCTGCTCACCAGCGCCCTGCCTCCTTCTCAAGCACAGTCTCAGAGGCAGAGAGCAGGCCATTAATGCAGAAGGGTTGCACGGCACTTTGGGGCCTGCAGGCTCTTTATTTCATATCAGAGCGCATATATGTTATTTCCTCCCTTGCTGCTGCAGGCTCAGAATATGTTGTCTGACCCTGTTACCAATGACACACATTAGAGGATCTGAAAGACTTTACTGAGACTGGCAGAAAGGAAAAATCTTATACTCTCAGTAGGGCAAGGAAGGGCGCAGAACGAGCTCTTGCCTGTATGCGCAGATTCGAGTGCCAGAACCAACACATCTGTAGAATCTTATTTAACCTCTCTGTTGCAGGGCAGGGACCTTAGCAAGACTTCGTTTTTAGAAACATGAAAGGGTGTCTCCTGAGCAGACAGAAAACTCTTCTCACCTCCCAACGTCCATTTGATATCCCCGGGCACCCCATCCCCTTGTGCTAGCGCACAGACTGTGCTTTCTTTTACAGCACCAAGACATCTGACACAGCATCATGTTGTCAAGCCAGAATTCTCGCTAAATGAGCTGAGTCAGCTTTAGCAGTGTGTGAATTCTCACAAACTACTAAAGCTGACTCAGCACATTGGCCTAGTTCTGAGAACCTAAACAAGATGTTTAATTTAACAGATGTGAAAGATGTTATGTATTACCTCTAAACATTTATATGTATAGTAAGATGAGGAACACAGGGTACTGTGGATTAACGTGTATTCCCCATCCTTTCCTTCTGCACTGCACTAGGATGTAGTAAGTACTGTAAGTTCTGGAACAATACAAAAGCATAACAAAAGACAGGTTCGAAAAACAATGATGGTGACAGAGGGCAATTAGCATTTTTGTTCACTCATGTAAAGCCTTGAAATCAAGGAAACATTTCAAAACATTTCACTTCTGGATTCAGCACAGAGATAGAAGTATTGAGATGAGGACACCTTTCTTTTTATAGACTGCGTGAGAAGTAGGCAAACCTGACTCCCTGTGGCACTTGTGGAAATCCAGGTCACCACAGATCAGTACCACACACTCCCTTGAACACATCCCCACACCTGCATGTTCTTCTGCGTTACCGGTGTGGGTTTTCCACGCCTGTTCAGTATCTGACCAAGGCTGGAGTTTCCGATAGCTACAATATGTTCTGCTAGCAAAGGCACCAGGATGTGGAGTTGGGAATGTTCTCTCATCTGGGCACCTACTGTACATAGCACAGCCTGTAAAAGGCCATGCTTGGACCACTGGTCGAGCCCTATAGTCCAAATATTGTCTGGTCAAGCTTAAAGCCTGTCATTAGGTGACTGTCTTCAGGATTTACAGGGTGGGCGTGCACAACCAGCTGACTGCCAGCTGAAGGGTTGGGCACACTTTAGTTGGCCAGGTCCCTTGGCTTATCATACAACAGCTACTCCTGAGATACTCTGAACTTGCAGTGACATCGGTGAAATTTGCCCCCAGCTTGTGCTTATTCTGCTCTAAAACACTGTTGATCTTGCTATGAGACAAAGGATAAAAGACATTTTAGACAAACAAGATATTAACTGCAGTCCCATTTTCTTAGTTCCCATTTCTCGGTTATCAAGTCTATGGAATAAAATAAATGACACAAATATTTTACAAATTCCAAATTAAGCACAAAATAGTGAACTTTGTGAAGGTGCCACATGGTCTCCGCTTTGTTGCAAACGGTTTGTCTCGCCACATGCGAGAGTGACAGTTCCCACGAACTGTGACGTTAGGTGGCTCCTCCTCACTAGTCACTGTAACGACTAATGTAACGCAAAGTCCTAGTGCATAAGCACAGGTTGTGCAGCAGACATTTTACCGCAGAAATGTTCCAATGTGATCCATATGCAGAGCTAACAAGTAAGAAGTATTTGTCAACACAACCATCCCGAAATCGAAAGCAATATTTCTTGTGGATTGAAGGAGCCAGCTTGTTTACAATGTAATAGGGCTTCTTCACGTCCCCAGACATACTGTACTATTGCCTTGTTCTGAATCACAGGATAGGGCACCGCAATACCAGGAAATGTAATCTCTTTGGTGATGTAAATTGGAGGTTTAACACGTTACTGTGTGCATTTTACTTTCATTGCAGTTTGAAATGCCCTCATCATTTCTGATTCTTTCTAACCCCGAAATATAAAAATACTGTGGCATTGCAGCTCCCCTTTAAAATTAAACAATCACACAGCTTTCATGGGAATAAACAATAGGTTTCTTCCATGCTGAAAGGAGAAGAAAGAAAACACACCGTGTTTCAGTGAAACCTGAAGAAGGGTCCAAGGCCGAAACGTTGTGTTTTCTTTCTTCTCTTTTCAGCCTGGAATAAACCTATGACTTGTTCCTTTGCAGCCTAGGCATGCAGACGCAGCTCCCTCACTTGAACTAACACAGCTTTCATTATACGTTTCTGTTCTTTAAATACACCTTTCGATAAAACTGCTTTCATTTGAGCCCATGTCTCAATATGAGAACATATAAAAAGAGTAAATGTTAAAGGTTACAAATCTTCTTCCTGTACCCACAATGACTGTACTCCAACGCCACTACATACACGACAACTGAATGTAAACCGAAATTGTATTTAAATCTGTACGAGTTGGAATATTTACCGTATTCACCATATTGTTTTTGCACTGTTCCCCGAATTATTTTTGCACTGTTTTTGTCCTGTTGTATACTTTTCTCAGTTTGCGTATTTGCACAGTTTTTGATGACACCGTTATTGTTATTACACTATTATTGTGTTAATGTCTATTGTCTTGTCTTCTGTTCTATTTATATACTGCACCTGAGTGACTAATGAGAAACCTTTCACTATACTATGCACCCGTGTAAGTATAATGTATAATGACAAATAAAGTTGGATTGAATTGAATTGAACAATGAGAGGAGGCCAGCTGAGTTGTGCTTGTTCACTCAAACTCAAGCAGTTCTTTCTTGAGGGTCTACTGGGAACTGCCTTAAACCACATGGCTTGGAAGGTTGATCTTCGTCCTAAAACACATTCCTGTTGTAGAAAAAAGCAATTTATTCTTTATCTTGACTTGTGGAAACACGGTGTTGTTATATCAAACGCGAGAGTGATGCAGCTTTTATTGATGACACTGCAAGTTCACGGGTGCTCAGCATGGCTCAGGAATACCTGAATTCTGTTAAATGGCGGGTGTCGACCATTCTGACTGACTCTAGTCTGTTTAATCCTAACCGTGCTCAGCCAGCTGTGTATGCCAATTGGGATATCCTGGTCTCAGGTCTCTGATGACTCAGCCAGACTCCAGCAAGAACCTTCTCTACAGAACTTTACCTATGCTCCAACCAAGCATCCTTACAGCCAGGATGTTGCTGCCTGAGCAACTCAGAAGCTCACAAGAGCAATCATTAACACAAGAGAGGCTGTACTAATGCAGTACCCTATTCTTTGGCAGCCTTGCCTGTCCTATTTAAACTCCTGCTCTCGTTTCTACCCTGACCTCTTTTCTGATCATTTAGATGACCAACTGTGGCTTGACTTGGCTCACTGTCTCTCGCAGTCCCCATTACTCCTTCTGGCCAGGCTCAGATGAAGAGCAAAGAATATATTCAGCATGAAAATTTTGCAAAAGACTTCTTTTCCATAAATGCATGCAGCACACACACGCATCCATATGTAAATGTGAAGGTATGCACACAGCCTGTGAAGAAAAGTGCAAAATCCACTTCTGTTAGAATCTCAAATGTGTAACTCAGCAAACAAGGTACTCTTAACATAACCAAACCACAAATTAGCACAGTCTATTTGCAACTCATATCATGACGTATTTGAGTGTTCAGACCCCATATTTAGTCAGAACACTGGGGTGAACACCACTACTTTTATTGAAAGTATCATCTTTCATGAGCAAATAATCAGGACCTTAGTTATTATCATATTATATATCTCACCGTCCAGGGGTATTTGGTTTGAAAATCCTTGGCTAGCGAAAAGAGTGTCACCTAGTGATGCACTATTACTGCTTACAGTAGCAATCTGGGTTTCCCCAGATCGGGCAAGAGATTAGAGGCAATTCTGTCAAAGCAATCACAGATACAGATCACAATGTGTGAATGCACTTGGCTCATGCAAAACCATATGACCCCAACTTAAAGTGTTCAGCTTTATTTTCAAAATTTCAGGTGCAAAATGTTTTTTATCAGTTGCAAAAAGCTGTAACCATGTACAAAAAGAGAGACCAAAGCTTACAAAACCACCATAGTACTTTCCAGCTATCAGCTGTCACAGATATGACCAGATGTGGAGCACCTGCTATCACCGACAGGAACAATTTATTCGCAAAAAATAAAGAGCTGAATCAATCTCTGAAACTAAATTCTACAGTCAGTGTTTCTGATGTGATTGGAAGAGAAAATGGCCATGCTTCCTGAAAATCTCACAGAACTCAAACGGTGACTAACACTAACATTTGTGTCTTCAAAAATAACTGTAGCAGTTTGTCTTCCCTGCGAGCTGATGGCTGTCAAGGAATGGGATTTCAATTTATCAGAGAGACTTGCTCATTAGTCACTGTAATTAGGCATCAACATTCATCTTAGTAGAGGTGTAGCTACGTTCCAACTACACCTTCTTAACAGCTGATGAACTGCACTTTATTTGAGAACACCCGATGATTCTAATGAATTATTTTAAGATACCTTAAATGATTTATAGATCACTTGATACAATATCTTATTCATTTATTATCTCTAAATCATTCATCTGCAAAATATATAAAGGAATATTCAAGACATCTATAAATCAGTCTCATTTATCAAAACATTTGGAATTTACAACACTTAGAATTAAGAATATTATATATAATAGAATTTGGGGCCTTTTTTGACATACAGAATTTTTTGAGTTCATCACAGAGCCTAAAATAAAATTCAAATTCTGCCACTGCCAAAAAACTATTGTTTCACCCACATGTTCCCGTCCGTCCTCAAGTAAAGTCAAAAAGAATATTGCGGCAAATCAAGAAATACAAATAAAAAGAGAGGAAATTGAGATAAAGTTAACAGAGCCACCTATTGCTTTCACAATAGGCATTTCCTCTTTCACAAGTACTCCATTTGGGGGTTCAGTTATCTCAGGTGATTTAACATTGTCTAGACCAATTAACTAGATGGTAGATATTCCAGTTTAATAGTCTGCTGAAAGTAAGCAGCCCATTAACTGCAGAGTCACATCAGGTATTTCTTATTACGTCACCAAATTAGAAAAAATCAGCATTTAGAAAATATCCACATACCGCAATGATCACGGTCAAGATACTTTAGCTACACTATTGCACTGCAAAGGGGGGGTAAAAAGGGGACGAGGACAATCTGAAACCAGATCAGCAGGCCATCCTTCCCCAAAAAATAGCTCATCATACACCTAGGCCCTAGACCGGGAGTCCAATCCTGATGCAGTAGGGCCAGTGTGTCTGCAGGGTTCTTTTTCTCACCTGGGAGAAGCCGTTTCCAATTCAGCCAGCGACTAACGGATTTAGCTCGTCAGGAGCTAAAATGGGATTAAAACCTGCAGACGCACCTGTCCTCCAGAAGCTGTGACATCCCTGCTCTAGAGCTCCTAACAAGTGCAGCACTCAAACTTCGGCGGCGAGCTGGTTAACTGACACCGATGCCGCATGTCAGAGGCTAACCACCGTGAGCAGCAGCAGCAGGAGAAAAGCTGTAGACCAGGGTGCAGTAATAATTCCGCCGGTGAAGAGCCGTCAGCGATACGATCTGAATCAGCAGGTCACCTGGTCAGGGTGTGTGCAACACGTCCCTTTTCTTTTTTACAGATTGAAATCTGTTGCCACCCCTGCAGGGAGGATCTCAGCAGAGCAAACCCAGCACAACATCCACAATAAAAATAAATGGGCAGCGATCCTCGCCGTTTGAACAGAGGCTCACCTTGCCTTTATAGCACACAGAACGTCTACCTCCAGTCATCTATTATACATATCGTACACACTGCACAGACACTGCACACCCCAGTGCCTCCTGATCTATATATAGCAGCCCATGCACATATATACAGCATGCAACACTGCCTTTCTGTTACATGTACGTACAGTTCAGTGTGTGTGTGTGTGCGTGTGTGTGCGTGTGTGTGTGTGTGTGTGTGTGTGTGTGTGTGTTGTCACTTAATTGCATCTGCCGAAATCTCTTCCCAGGGTGATTTATTTTCAAAAAAACACTGCAGCTCTTTATCTCAGCCCCCCGGTCTAACAGGGGTTCACCCGACTGGGGTGTTTAAGGCATGCTAGCTCTAACACATGACAGAAATCAAACAAACTCCCCACACCACAGTCCCCAGCTGTTTTTGCACACATCTAAAAGCAATGGGAGAGATGGGGGAAAGCGCCACATTTTGAACCTGTATCCACCCCGACACACACATATACACACAAACTCACATGCATAAATCCCAGTTTGGCAGGTGAAATGCATGCTACTTACCACGCATCGCATCTGTGGTGTGGAGAAAATTCTACAGGCCCCCATTTCGATTTTTTTTACCTTGCCAAGACTGTTCCCACGCCCCCACCCCCCCCCCCTCGCCTGTTCCCCCCCCAACCCACCTTTCCAGCCGTCCAGATTTACAGCTCTCCGCGTTCAAGAAGCAAATCAACAAATGGGTGCTGGGAATTTGGATGTCTGAGCAGATGTCTCCCCCTTCTCTCTCCCTTGCTCCGGCTTTGCCTGCTGCGATCTACAGATTCCTTTACAAGGATTTTTATGAGTCTGGTGAGCAAAGCACAGGGGATCTTTTCTTTTCAGTACAGGGGTGCAGCTAAAATAATACAAAAATCCATCTTTCCTCGGACACGCACACCAACCCCTCCTCACTCTTGAATTCTGAGAGGTGTTCTAGTGTCGTTTTGTTTTAAATCCCGACATTGTTTCCCAGCAGCAGACCAACTCCAACAGCTCACCCACTCTTCTTTGGGGCGAAACAAGATTTCAGATGCAGGTTTCAGGGAAGCAGTTTGTGGTTTCCTCTCAGCCTGCTTTGCTTCATGAAGAGCATGTCGTTTCTTTTTGTTTTACGCCCAGCACGCCGGGTGCCTGAATCCTGAGTTCTGTCATGCCCAGAATAATTACATTTTTCAATACAGCCATCCCATCCTCATCCAGGAACTGGAGCTGAAAGGCAGTTTTGCTGTCTGGCTGCAGGTCGGTCCCTTCACATTTTTCTTCCCCCTCGTCTTACAGTCACGCCAGGATCCTCCGAATCAAACCAAAAACGTACTTCAGAGACATCCTTCGGTGTTGGGTAAAATTTCACCTCACCGCCCCCCCCCACTTTCCTCACCACCACGCAAACCCACACCAAAAACAAAAGACCGGGCTTTTCTTTTTTTCTCAGCTGCAATTTTTGGTAAAAAAAAGGTTCATGCAGCCTTATGGAAAAGAACAAAAAAAAAAGGCGGAATTGTACGGAGAGACTCTACATGGCTGGGAACCTGCCCACACCATGAAAAAGCGGGGCTGGGGTCAACATTCAACACCTAAGTAAAAATAGCAGAAACGAGAAGAGGCAGGAGAAAAACTGGGAAATGAAAATCCTTTTTTTGGGGGGTGGCGGAGTGTGAGGAAAGGTGAGGGAGGGGTCGTGGGGGTGTTTATGCCGTGGGTCAAGTTGTGTTTTGGGTGGCCCAACACTTCCCATGAACGTCCACGAATGTCTGCCTAGAACACATGGAGCTCAGTTGAATCCCCTTCGGGTTCGCTGGTGCTGCATCTTTGACTGCGTCCCTCCTCCTGCTTTTCAAAGCAAAGGCATCAGAAATCCCCAGCCCGCTTCTCCATCTCTCTCGGCTGCTCTCTCCCTGCACAGCTGCTGGAGCACCGCGATCCTGGCGCCCAAAGACAGGGATGGACAGGGATGTGCACCTGTTTCTCTCGTGCCCGGTCCTCCCGATCTGGTGTCTCACTCACTCGGTGCCTCCAGCATCAGCGGATCCTCGGCTTCATTGTCAAATCTTCGCAGGGCATTGTTTGGTCCGCTCAAGGCTGGGTTTTTATTCCTCAAGAATCGTTTCTCCTCTCTCTCCCTCCCCGTGTCTCTGCGTGTCTCTCTCACTCCCTCTCCCTTCCTCTCTCTCTCTCTCTCGCTCTCTCTCTCTCTCCCTCCCTCCAAGCTCCTCGAATGCCAGCCACTCACTGGCCGGCATTCCCCGGCTCAAATTCATTCATAATCCAGGCTAATAAATAACTGACTTTGCTTCATGCAGGCGTGCACACTGGCACAAACACAATAATGGCAATGAGAAGACGTTGTCCTTATTTTTTACCAGCCCCTCAGCTGCAACCTGTGATTTTTTTCCTAGGAGTGATCTGATGAATTTGTTATGGAGAAATTGCTTCCCCAGTCTGATTCACAGTGACTCATGCTGCACAGGGGTGGTCGATTCCAAGCTGTAGAAGCAGGCGGAGGGGGGTTTGCCTCTAAGCGCAAGCTTCCATTTGAACAGGAAATGACAAGACGGGGGCAGCAACACCAAAGATGTGCACCTGTTGGGCAGTGAGGCTCATTGCTGTACAGCCTGGCTATCACTCTTGGGCACTCATAATGGAATTCAACACCCCCTGCAATGACCGATTGATCTTTTGGAGTAGTGGGTCTGTCTGGGCTGTGTGGGTCAGGCGCTTGGAGCTGCCCGAGCAACCTCAGGTTAGCGGATCAAAGTGAGGGCCCAGGCAAACAGGCTACACTGTCGGCCTCCAGCATGAGCAAGGCCAGCTGGGTTAAAGAAAACGGCACCACCTAGTGGTACAGTTGGCAGATGCATTAAGGCGTGAATCACAAGTCAGATTCTGGATCTTTATCGGCCTTCCGATGAGCATTTTGCGGGGACAACTTCGAGGTTCGTCATGTTTGCCCTGCTTTTTCAGAGTGGCTGATGGGAAGGGACAGAGCTTGTGTTTCAGCTATCAGGGACCCGTGGAGTGGGAGAGGACTTGGCCACAAGCCTTTGTGTAGTGGCCTTGCTTCTGTTACCAGGTACAAATATCTTGGAGGCTGGCACAATCAAAGTGTAGAAACTGGTCAGTGGCTGGTTGTATAAGATGCCTGCAGTTACAGTTACATTTCTAGTGTTCCAAAAAGATTGAGGTGCAAAAGAGATAAGCAATCTGATGCACATGGTACAGTGGCACATTCGGTGCTGCTGTCAAACATGTAACTAATCCAAAATGACTCCATTCCAGGTCAGGAGCCATAATTCAACAGCACCTATAGAGAAAAACCCTGTTTCTGAAAGAGTTATAGTCCTTGAAGATGGCATAGCATCAGAAACATCCTGATAGAAGCTCATTTATCATTATTTCATTCATCTTCAAATGTGTTTTGTTAAGTTTAAGAGATAATAGTATTATTAATATGCTTGACAATGGACACAAATGGGTTCAAGTCCCATTGGAAGTCTGTTATCCTACTCTATCAGTTTCTTTAGAAAACATTGGATTGATTGATTTATTAAACACGCTGAAACCCGTTCTTCCGTAAGGCAGTACTTCATGGTCTTGATCCAGCACGTCACAGTCTCACTACTTGATGTCCCTCTTTAGGTCTCCAGCAAGATGTGTGAAGTTGTGTGTGAAACAGGACAGGCATGCATAAGGCACAACAAAGGCAGGGATACCGTAAGCCCACATTTCCTTCAAATTTTAGAACTAAACCATAAATAGGTGTGGACCCTGGTAAGTCATACACAAAATACAATGCAAAAAAAGCTTACAGATGAATCAGCATAAATATTTGGACATCCTTCACCAGGTTTACAGAAAAATGTTACCGAAATATCAGCTTAACAAAATTCTCACTGATTCAATTTCAGAATCATCATCATCATATATATTGCTGACTTATGGTGGCTCCATAAACTTGTGCTTATGTAAAACATGCTCACAAAGAATCAAATTTACATTAATTCTTACTTTAAAAAAAATGGTATGTATAGTATAAAGACTTTATAAACCTCTGGCCTACAGTTCAGAAGTAAGAACATTAGATAGATTAGCCGCCTTTCATTAGTACTCAGCCCATCAAACTCATTTGGTTGCTGGTAAATAACCGATCTCATCTACTGTTGATGTTTCTTGAAAAACTAACCCTTTAGCTAAGTAGGTCATTCCGAACTCTCACCACCATTTGTGCAAAGAAATATTTCTGGCTCTCACTTTTACATGCATTTCCCCGTAATACGTGCCTGTGTCCTCCGTTGATTAGGAGGAAGTCTACTAGGGGGGGTTCTCAAGATTGAAAAGATTCAGAGTCAGCGAAACTGCACACTGGGCCAGCTTGCTCCTCTCTGGTCATACTGGGCCTGCTTTGACACTTTGACACTGTCAGAAGTACAGTTCACACTGAACAGGGGGCAGAGGAGTCAATGTTTCGGCTGGTCTTCAGGTGTTCAAGTGCAGCCTGCGCACACTGACGCAGCTCTCCCACTCTGACTTTATCATGGGGTCGCATCAACCTCCCCCCCCCCTCCACACACACAACACAGAAGAACAGGCCCCCCTCCACGCGAACACTCTCGTTTTTCGGCCACGGGGACCGGAAAGGCACCACTGCTGAACACACCCCAGTGTGGGAAAAACACATTGGCCCAAGCTTCCGCTCCGTGAGAGTGAACAGCTCAGTCCGTAAAATCGATTTTATTGTTGTTTCTTTTGTTTCCGTCGGCTTCCCTGGATCGCAGCTACAGATGCAGCCATTCAAAGTGAGCGGTACAGACACGTACCGGAGGTAATTGGCTGCGGCGTCGCGCATCATGAGGCAAGATGACGCGGGGTACCGCGGTACGTGATTGGTTGACCGACAGGGGCACTCGTGGTCCGTTGGTCTGTCGTAGAAAGATTTACTGTACAGTACAGTAAACGTCTTTACTGTGCCCGTTGTAGATATTGAATTTTACCACTGAAGGGAAATCTTAGTAGCTGAGCATAAATAGAATAGGAGCATACTGTAACGCATGTGAAGCCCATAAACGATATTAATTTTGGAACATAAACATACAGTACTGCATATGGCTGGTCTTGGTACTTTAAAGTAAAAAAGTCCTGCGGGACTGAACGAGAGGTAAGCACCTATTGCCTTTTTCGTTATGACTGTTTTCATTCCACGCCCCCCGCATTCAGCTCTCCACAGAAAATGGCTGCCATTAAATGTTTCTGGTGTAAATGCAAGTGGCGAGCTCGTCGCGCTTGAGAGAGCCATCTCATTTCGGAGCTCACACGTTATTGCATGATGCAGCAGTGGATTAAAACATTTAGCCTGTTTACAGGGAATTGGGTAAATTAAATGGGAGATGTGTGTCTTGACAGGGAGAGGGGGAGGGGCGTCAGGGCTGCCTGGTTTCCCCTGCTGATTTCTTCTCTTTCTCTAGGCAACAATAACATTCCGATGGAGCACTCCTCTCTCGTTTAAGGGATATACCCACCCCACTGCCCCCCCTAACCCACCCGACATACACACACACCTCAACCCCCTCGCCCGGAGCTCCTCGCGTCTGACTTAGCCCGTAATCAAGCAGCAGCCGGTTGCTAGGCAACCGCCTCTAGGGAGACACTTCCTGCATCACAACCAAGCCTTTTCGATGACAAGGGGGCGCCAGGCCACTGGAGAAGGAGATGACGGGGAAAGGAGCCAAGCGCTCAGCTCACAAAGGCATCAGCAGCCTCCAGCACAGCGAGAAGACGAGGAGACGAGAAGGGAGACAGCAGGAAAGCAGGAGGACCAGACATCGTTCTGCCAACATTTGTTTAATCCGTCGGTCCTGAAAAATTAAGGGCTATGCAATATTAAAGGAGCACAGCGCTCAGAAATTGTTTTCCTTCCTGCAGTAACAGAGAAAAGGGCTTGCTCAATTCCCATAGGCTACCACAACTCAGTGTGTCTTGGCCGAAGTGCATGAGCTGACAGGTGAAAATCTGAAGGTGATTAAAATTCTGTATCTCCGAGAACAGGACATTAACCCTTTACACTTGGCTCCACTTCTACATTCCAGTTGCTGTGAACTTGCAAATCCCTGATTGTTCTGACAGGGAATGGGAAACACATGTAATACTGTACAAACGAAAAACGAACTCACGTCTTATCATACGAAGTAACAACACTGCATACAAAGCCAGACTGAGGTGACTGGGAGTTGTTTCTGTTTTCTGCTAAGACGGATCACTCCGAATTCTCATTACCTACAGGATGCTTGGGTGTATAATTTCCATTGAATTTGTGTGAGGCTTTTAAGGTTGAAGACATTAGAAAAAAAGAACTCTCTGACAGGTCGATCAGGGACTCAAACACTCAATTTACAGATGGAAGAGCATGTAGAAATTGTACTTAAAGAAGGCAAAACTCCAGTTTATTCTGTGCAGTATTTAGACATTGCTGTCCAGTATTGACCACATTTCTGGTCAAGACATCTGCATGTTGTTTGAATCAATTCAATATGCCCTTGATCTAATCCATAATTCTTGGAGCTGTTCTCATTCATGTTTCAGGATTGCAACTTCCAGCATGAAAGGAGATGATACGTGATGGAAGGGAATCTCCTGGCCTTTGCGAGCCAAGTCAGTAGACAATCTGGCTTCTTGATCAAATGTTTCTGAAGCAAAGCCCAGTCAGTACCCATCTCTCCTGTTGCATCTGTCTGCTCACATCACCTCTAATGTGGTCAGACAGCCGAATGACGCAACAGCCAATCGCTTTGGAATGAAGTGGGTCAGCTGAATGAAAATAGCAACCTGGACTCTGCGGATCTTTCCCTATCTTTCGCCGTCGTTGTGATTCACCAGGGGACCACAATGAACACCTAGGATTGTTTCTTAATGAGGCTGTGGTCCGTGGGTACAGGCCTGAAATAAAACTAAAAAAAACACTGAGCACCCTGAGGGTACCACTCTGCACATCTCAAGTTCAAAATCACAATCTCTGGTTACCTTGTAAGAACGAAAATAGACATCTTTCAGATGAGCTGTCCTACTTTCAGTCTTTATACCTCCACCCTGTTTTTGTCAATGAAAAGATAGATAACAAACACACAAAGTTGTTAGATCCCCCGACTGGAAGGTTCAAAGCCTAGCCTCGCATTTTGAAAACGCTTCAGCAAACATTTTATTTTCACATCTCGAAATGGAGAGGTGGATCTACCTCATCAAACATGGATGACCGCAGTTCTGGGAAACCGCTTGCACTTGACTGGAAAGCCAGTGTCCCATCTGAGGGGTTTGTTGTCCTCTCAGGTCACTAAGTGCTACAGGAACTAGGAGGAGTTCCTGCCGGGTCTGGGAATAACTGTAACCTGAACACATAGGGGAAAAGGAGTATCAGAGGGAATTCTAGGGATTAACATACTTAAAATCTACATTCAGACCAAATTAATTAACATTAGCAAATGCATGCGAAATGTCAGATTTTTCAGCCATCATCCGTAATTTACCAAGGATACCGTACAATGCAGAAATTCTGATTCCCAGTCACTAAGTCTAGAAGGAGAAATGTATACTGTAAACTAGAACTTCTTTACCTTCCAAGGACAAACAGATCGAACTTGTCAGGTCGCTGTGGTCTGACCATTCCTACACTCGGAGAGCCCTTAGATCACGAGTCAGGTTGACAGTTCACAAACCTGCCACTTCTCACAAACACCACTCTACAATGGCAAAGGAGATTTTGCTTTTCAGCTCTCCACTTTCGGAAACCTATTATAATAAAGGTTATCGGTATTGTTTTATGATAATCGACTAATTAATATATTCCTCATGATAACCAAAATTGCTGCCTTCTCCCAAATAATTTTTTTTTTGCATATTTGATCTGCTAAGTAAACCATACTTGTGCGGAGTTACACAATAAAGTTACTTCTGTAGTCTTCCCCACACTGTAGTGCTTACAGTACTACACACAAAAAAGTATACAGATCTTGGAGGTCCTCAGGGAACCCCAACACAGAACTAATGCAGACATTCACTTGTACAGCAGACTGAGCTCAGTGGCCAACAGTTACCATCAGACCCTGGTCACTAGTTGTCCATGGTGACTCTGGACACCTGCAGCCTTACAGCGACAGCAGCAGGAGACACACTTCTCCTGCAGTCCTCAGTAACTCTCCTGGCAGGCCCTGTGGGGCTCACAACTTGTCAAGGCTGGATAGGTTTGCCAGTTGGGCGTGTTAAAGGAACAAGTGTGCAGAAGATTTTCATTCTCCCCAGGTGGTACAGGAACAAGCAGGAGAGGTTCCGGAATTTCAGAAAAGCAAATCCTTCACTCCACTTCCATTCATCCGAAAGTATCTGTGAAGTGTCCAATTTTCATCACTGTTACTCCGACATCCTCCTGTGCTCTCAATCCGCACTGCGCTGAGACTCAAGTGAACGGCAGAAAGAGCTCAAATGTGTTATCACAGTTAGGAACACTTTCCCAGACATGAATTTTAAACTGGGGTTATGAATAAAACACTTCACAGCAACAGATGAGAGAGACTGAGAAGAATGTGGTGGTGGATTTCATGAAGCGGATATGGATGCAGATTGAAAAAGTCGGGACTGCAAGTCCTCCATAAATGTTCCATGAAGGACTTTCCTTCTTAGGGAACCTAAATAATGCATCAGGCAACAGGCACAGTGCCAGAACGAGAGATACACTGGAGGCTTGGGAATCCAAAACTACAATAAATCAGAATTATCATGTGTCTGTAAAACTACCATACCAATCTATGATGCCAAATTAAAAAATGAAAAATACGCTGCATTAAAAATTTCAAAAGCAACCCAACAACCCAGATGGCCCAAATAATCTTTTCAAATTTGTCAGGTTTCTTGTGCTGGTGTTGTTCATACCTTAGGTTCCTGTCAGCTTATTCTGAACCTTGTGTAATCTTTGTCACTTGTTCTTCCAAAATCCTGTAAGGGTTACAACAGCATAACACCTTATGCAAAAAAAAAAAAAAAAGATCTATTCAAAGGAATGTGACTGAACTTGAACTTGAACTTTATTGCCATATGTAACTGGTACTGGTACAATGGAATTCTTACTTACAGAAAGTCTCTCGATTGTAAAACAAGTGTAAAAAACAAAACAAAGTGCAAACAGTGCTTCAAGACAATATACAAACAAACAGCAGACAATGTGCAAGTAAACATGTAGGCAGTTTGAATGTAAACAATACAGACGTGTAAACAATGACTGGAGATGTGTAACAGATAAGAAATCATAAAGAGGTAGATGGTGATGGTGTAGGTGTGGTCCGAGGGGGGGTGGGGGGGGGAGACCACCGGCAGCAGGTTACTTACTGCTCTTTCTAGGGAAGTGTTAAAAAACCCATGCTTGGCACTCCTGATGGGTCAAAAACACAGGGAATCCAATGGTTGTCTGCAGTGCACATGATGTGTGAGGTTGACACAACCGCAACTGAATGTAATTCCTCCCCTTGGAGGAAAAAGAAGAGCATGCAGAAGAGCATGATTACATGATCATAATTTGATTTTGATTACAAACACACCATTACCAGCCTGTATGAGGACAGATAGTACAAACCAGTCTTTGGCATGAATGTGTCTGCTCTTTATACTGAATTAAGATCTCATCCAGAGTATAAGAAAGTTTTGGTCTCACCTTTTGCTGGTGTAGCGGATAAGTCCACTCTGACAAACCCTGAAATATAGCATGTCCTCAGTGATTACAGCCCCTCCAAGATCAGCCTACAACATTTCAACCCCTTAATCTCAAAGCACCAGGAGGAGCATCAGCCTGGCACAAGACCAGGCAAGGCCAGAGTGATGGTCCCCCGGATTGAACACTCTCCTCTGAAAGCTATTTGTCAGGCACGTGCTGGAGGTTAGAACTTCCAGTTTTCCAGCAGGTTCCAGGTTGCTTGGATGTTGTGACTAGGGACCCCTTGCACTGTAGATGTCCTCCCTCTGAAACAGAGACTGCAGGGTAAGTGGCATCATCATCCATTCAACATCCTAGCTCTCTGCCTGAGTTTCTCGGACAGGTGTCCAGTAGTTGATGAAGGGGAGAGGCCTCATCTGGGTTAGCAGAGATGATCAATGACCTTTCCCAATACTTCTCGGCTGCTGGGATGGTCGACGTGCCTCTACCCTTTCTCTGCGTTTCTCCGGGGTACACCGTGAACTCCAGGTAGCAAATCCCCTCTGACCCCCATCAGAGCTTCATGGTCATCTTCAAGCTGCTCCTGCTCAGGGTAATTAATACTTGCCAGGATTGATCTTATAAAATCCCCTGAGGATGACACCATACAGTGCAGCAGGCCTTAATTGCATAGTCCAACACCCTTCATCAATAATATAATTAACTACCTGACACCCACTGAGCCTATTTACAGTACAAGTAAAAGAGGGTTTTTTTGTTTCAAGTGGCAGAACCTCTGCCATTACAGTCCCTCCAAACACCAGACTGCCAGATCCACATTACAGGAGGAACAGAAGCTAACAAAACAGTCTGCAGACCCTCCCAGCAACACTGCTAGGCTCTTAATCTTTAACATTTTCAATGACAGTCATGCTGTAATTTCTCTGTGATGCAAGACAAACATCCCTTTTAGATACAATGTCCATGAAAATAATCTCAGCACAATGCATTTACCCATGATTTTATGTTTCCAGGGTCCTACAGGGGCAAAAAAGAAATGCAGACAAGGACACAGCCTGTGAAAATGAGCCCCACTGTAGTCCAGAATGGTTGCTCAAAGCATACTGTGGTTCCTGAGAAGAGCTGAACTCCCAGAGATTGATAGCATGTGATTGTAGTGGCCAAGGCTGACTTGTCACCAGGATTTATGAAAAGCCAAATGACTTTTAGATGGCATTTGAGAGCGCAGGAGAAAACTACTGCGTTTGCTACTGTGGTAATGAGAGTCCGTAGCTAAGCCCTGGAAGAATTTATTGCACCAATCTAACTGCTAGCATCGGTTTAGGAAGGAATCGCTGTTAACCTCGGTACTTAATTCTCAGCTCCACCATCTGGGCAAAAGGCACTGAAGGGTCAGCCTACTTTGATCTGTTGCACGTGATGGCAAATAATGATCTTCTTAAACCAGGAGCGATGAGGAGTATTAATTTAATGTGCAGAGTAATTTTAATGGGTCTCTTGACAGATTCTTGAGATAATGTGCCATGATATTGATTTCTGGAGGGGAGGGGTGCAGGGGCTAGACTGCCTCCACCGAGACTGTGGAAAGAAATATAACAAGGAGGTCTTCCATCCAACTTAATCTTTGGAAGGGCAAGCTAGAAAACAAAATGAGTCTGCATTTTAATATTGGTGCAACTCTGCAAAAATGCCTGTAAAATGACTTCATAGCAGTATTAAGTGTAATAACCTTGGAAGATGAAATGAGAAAAACCAAGGACGAGATGCTCCTTTTCTTGCTTCGTTCTGGATCGTATCCAGAGGAGCCCAGCAGATTCAGCCCTGTGTGTAACATCACAGGCTTTCTCCTCAGATGTAGGTTGAACCCACTGATCTCAGTCTCCGGGATTTTCATCTTGATGTAGAAGCACACCACTCCTTTCATTCTCCCATGATGCTGTGGGGCACAGCTTTGAAAGAAAATAGAACAAGGTGGGGGCAAAGCTGTTTTTCAGCTCAGTAGCCATGACAGGTATAAAGAAAACAAGTGTCGGGGTCCACGGTCAGCTTATGTTATCAAGCTGTAGGGAAGAAATCCTTTAATGATCTTGTGAGCTAGAGATTCCCAAAGAAAACAAGGACGCAGTGACTGAACCGGAATGGAAGTTCGAGGGGGACATCCTCCTGAGGCGTCTACAACACTGTCTCACTTTACCACACCACTGGGCATTTCCGTAGGAGTACTGGGATCCGGTTTCCCTTCATCATTAACAGTGAAAATTCTCAACCCACACTTGTAAAATCCTGGTAGTTTTCCTGTCATGTTCATTTTTGAATCCCTTCTGTTTAACTCAATTATCCCATCAAAACAGATGCAAGACCAGTTTAAGAATACTGCCATCTTAATATCGTGCTGTCAGTTTAGTCGTTTTTGAAACCTATGCATTGCACAAATCTGCTACATCGGCACTTAGCATTTCCCATAGTAACTAACGAAAAAGTAACCAGTTTCTCTTCCCTGAAGTGGTGACACAGAGACAACAGCCATACCTTTAGAAGCAATAGAGGACCTCAGGGCGCTCTCCAGTATTTCTGTCTCTTGTCATATGTATAAAGAAGCTGTGTGTCAGACACACAAACTTTTCAAGATGGTTTTAAGAAGCGGTGTTTCTCTAGCACCACCTGATGCAATCCGGCAGGAAGTGCCTTGTTAAACACACGGCACATGTCAGGGCAGGGTGGCATTGTACCCGAGGAGGCAGAAAACAAGACTGCTGGCAACAGGCCTGTATTCTCAATCTCAACAGACCAACACAGATCTGACTCACCTCGATATCCCTTCAGGAGGCACTTTTTCGTCCAAAGTGGTTTCTGGAACAGACTATCCTACCACGTTGTTCTTGAAGCCAATATCTTGCCTTCCTCCAAGAAATGGATAGATATGACCCTTGGATCAATGAGTTGCTGGCATCCCAGCCCATGAGACAATAACCCTGTTGCTAAGAAGGCATGTGAAATTAAAATGTACGGACTCAATCACTTTAAATGACTAACAAATCCTGTAAAAAGTTACCTTTTTTTGCCAACTTCTATAACTAGCTTGTGAGTTGGAAAAGCAACTTTGAACATGTTCACCACAAGACAGTGTAACACTTCATCTTTGAACATCATAAAGTAACATTTTCCAAGGCTGTCAGAGGGCTGTTATCCTAGAGAAGCAGTGACTGTTTGAGAACTACCCCCAGTGAAAATGGCCTGGAAGGAACGTGATATATCACCAACCTCTTTCCCAACCACAGAAACCAATTTCATCTCTCCTCATTATTGCCCGCTCTGTAATTTATTGATTGATTTTTAGCTCCAGCTCAAGATAAAATGGACTGAGCATCAGGGGAGGACTACTTTGGAGATGTAAAAGCTCATGAAACTCGTGTCAAATCCAAGGAGTCATTCTGAACTATTCGTCTAGACATAGAGACACTTGTGCACACAACCCTGTTCTCCCAGTACTCTCGCACCTAATGTGCTGTACTGTATGTTTTATTTCCTTAATGCAAATGTCTCAGATTCAGTTCCTGGAGAACTGTCAATTAAACATCTAGCCAAATCATTTCCTACAGAAGACATATATTGGATACTTCTTATGTTGGGGAAATGTTTCCCGCTTCACCTTAAAAGACAGTCAGGAGTCCATCTCAGAAGTTAAAAGAAGTTTTTATTTCATGCGCATGAGACCGAAACACACGGAGATGCTTGTGTATTTTTCTCAAAGTAATTAAACTAGGACTGTCCTTAAATAATTTTTCTGTTATCTATCACACCTCCCTGCACTTATAAGATTGGCTATTTGTTAAAGATAACTTCTTTTAATACAATTGGTTACTTACTTACTGAGAGGCACACTGCTCCTCAGCGCTGTACACTACAACAGGCATCTTCCGAGACAGAGAGACGCCCTGTTCCTCAGAGTTGCACACTACAACAGGCATTATCAAGACTGAGAGATACACGCCTCCTCAGAATTACTCCCTACAACAGGCATTATCAAGACTGAGAGACTCACTCCTCCTCAGAATTGCACACTACAACAGGCATTATCAAGACTGAGAGACACACTCTTCCTCAGAGTTGCACACTACAACAGGTATTATCAAGACTGAGAGACACACTCCTCTTTTATACTACAACAATCATTCCAGAAAAATAAGATGTAATCCTAAAAAAATCAGCTGTACTGTGCTTGTAAAGCACCAAGCATGAATGATTTCAAATCTGAAACTCTTCAATATGTTTTATTCTATTTCAATACTTTGCCGATGGCTGTCCCTTAAGAATCTGTAAGCAGGCCACAAAGCATTTGTTTCTTGCAAGTATAACAACATTTCATCCAAGCTTTCCATTAAAAACACAAAACAGGAACCAATCTGCATGGTACATACCCTCCTGCTCCTCTTCAGCTTGCTGCAGTTGCTTCAGCTTGCTCGAAGGCCAGTCACTCCCAGACACATCGCTCGGTTTCTGACTTTATTCAAGTACTAACTTGAGAACCAGGACTGGAAAGCAGCTTCGTCCCAGTGTTTCTCCTAAAGTTCACACCTAAACTGTATACCTGGACCAGTGAAGCTGTTCTTGGTTCAGTCAATCCCACAGAACTGCCACAGAACTGGGAGTGGACCCAGCCATCGTCAAGCCATGCTGATGTGTACCATGAGAGAAAACAGTCCACCAACAATGGCTGTCCGTCCACTTTCCATTCACCCTATTGTTGACTCAATGTCACTCTCACTATCGTACATCTGAAGTCACTACATTGTTTCCTGAAGGTCTCTAGCCTGGTAGTGTCCAAAACGTGTGCATTTCTGTTGGAGTTTGTGTCCACTTCTTTGCCAGCTCTCTGCTGCTGTTATCAGTGCAAGAGCCTGAAGCCAAGGTTGGCTTTAACTTGGATCTCTTTCAGAGTCCAGGTAGTGCCTTTGTGCTGAGAGAGGCATTAATCTTCCTTAATCCCCGAACTGACACCAGCAGTTATTGTTGGGAATGTGTTCATCGGTCAATTGGAAGCCAATCAATGTTTCCCCTGAGGAACGGATTACTTCAACGATACTTCCCCCTGCACATCTCTGTTTTAAAGCGACACCACTTGCTTCCTTGAATCTTTCAGATATCTTAAATTTAGCCACCTAAAAATCTTTTTTTCTCTGAGGCTTTTGCTATTAATACGCCACAGGGAGATTGTTTTTCAGTCACTTACCGAGTTCTCTACACCCAATTTACTGGCGTTTCAGAAGCAATTACATTTGTAAGACTGAGACAACACCCATTTTTATTAAGGCTTCGCTTTCCTGGTTGGTGTTTTCTGGAGTGGTATTCCTTGTCACGATTGTAGTCCCTCCTCCTTAAGGGCGCTCCAGCTCTTCCTTGTTTGCCCTATTCCCCGCACCTGCCCCTTGTTCCAGTCTCCTTCCTGTTTCCCTTTAAAAGCCAGAGCCCGGGACCTGGTTGCACCTGGCTCCGTTATGCTTTTAGCTTCCTGCTCCTGCTCCTCCCCGGATCACCAGCACTGCATGGACATGCCACCCTCTTTTCATCCCCGTATTCCTGCACGACTTTTTTCCCCAGTGTTTCCTCACTTCTCCGGATTGTGTCGTGCGCATAGGGCCCGAAAGAACTGTTCGTTACATTCCTGCCATGACTGCACACCAGTGATTCCTCTGCTTTGTTTTCCCTCGTGCTCTCAAGCACACATCTTCTGGAGTTTCATGGCCCACACGCTACTGATGTTCCTCCTTTCAGGAAGAATGCTTGTATCATTCTGCGGCTGGACGTGTGCCACTGAAATTCAGCTCAAGCTCGTTTCTTCAGTCCTGATGGGACTTAAATACGTACATGCTGTATTCCCCAGAAATTTCTGAAAGCTTACACAGGAAATGTCTTAACAGTTAAATATTATTATCATTATTATTATTATTATTATTATTATTATTATTATTTGCTTACACTTATATAGCGCTTTTCTGGATACTCCACTCAAAGCGCTTTACAGGTAATGGGGATCCCCTCCACCGCCTCCAGTGTGCAGCCCCACCTGGATGATGTGACGGCAGCCAGAGTGCGCCAGAACACTCACCACACCACCCTGCTGGCCCCACTAACACCTCTTCCAGCAGAAACCTTGGTTTTTCCCAGGAGGTCTCCCATCCAGGTACTGACCAGGCTCACACCCGCTTAGCTTCAGTGGGTTGTGCCAGTTGTGAGTTGCAGAGTGATATGGCTGCTGGCTATCACTTACCATATCAAAATATCACTTACCATACACATTATTGTATATTCCGCATAATCTTATCCCTTAATGAATCCAGGTAATACAGGTTTCCACCCCCTGAATTTAATTCTGCATTAACGAGACTTCACAGATGTCCTCGGGTCAGGGTGAAGATCTTGGGAGACCTTAAGTACTGGCCTACACTGCAAAGGGTCTGTTTGAAAGGTTAAAAAGCAGCGTGACTGGGAGTATTAACTTTACAGATTCACACACCTCAATCGATCCCTTAGGTAGATATACAGACCAGCAAGCAGACACTGCTGGACAGGCAAATTGAGAAAAAGGAATAAATAGATGTGTTTCAAAAGGCATAACACAACAGCATCTCTGCTCTGACGTTTGCCCTAGCGTTTGTTTCATTTTGGTAGGGATATAAATGGTGCATGCAGACGAATGTTACATTGATTTGCAAAGTGTTTCTAAAAATGACCCCGCGGAACAGTTGCATTTGCTTTCCCTGTACTAATCACACAGCAACACATGGCCAGCCTTAGTCCTGGAGAGCCACAGCCCAGCAGGTATTACAACACATGTGAGTTTTGACCAATGTAGAAAGTTAATTGCTTCCTTGAAGTGTGGAAAGGTCACCTGTGGTCCATGAGAGTGTCATGGGTTGGGATCCTCATTTTAAATGATCTCTGAAGTATTTAAGTACATGAAACACATGCTTAGGTGTTCAAGATTAAATCCTTTCATTATTAGTATTTTGAAATTGATTATTTGTGGTAGTAACATAGCATTTTATTCAAGCTACATCTTGTAACGATAGGGAACAGAGAATGTCACAACAGCATCACAGACAAATACTTCATCAAAGGGCTTTGATTTTCTTTTCGCACTGGGGGAAAGCTTGAAGCAAAAACGGTCAGTGTGTTTAAATGACATTGAAAACAAAGCTACAGCATGCCGGTGTACACAGTCCCACAGCAAAGTTAACAAGAGAACAGAGCAACAGAAGAAAATAAAAAGTGATCCCACACTTAGCAAAGACTTCACAAGGAAATCAGTCAGAATTTGTTGGGATCTTGCCCCCTCTGGTGTTTGAAAAGGAAGATGCAGCTCAGAATGCTCCCTTCATTCAAGCCTAGTCTACACCAAAGGTCCTTTAGACAAATATAATCTGAACTGTTACTAATCTCGGTGCTGAAGATACTTGAATCTGCAAGATTTGCATGTCATCATAGTCATAATAGATTTTTTTCAAACCATTTTAACTACAGTACCTGTTTAGAACAGACTTAATTAGGGCAGATGACGTTATGCCTCTTTTTCCCCAAGACTGTTCTGTATTTTTGCCATGTTCCCAGTATCCCAGGCTTTTTCCAAAATTGGCTATTTAGCTCTTTTTCCTTGATTAACAGCAAACGGAGCCCCTCCTTGCTCACCCAGATCACCTAGTGTCAGGTGGCACAGTAACAACTTTAGAAACAGGGTTTAAAATCATGTTCACTTGCACCTACAGTATGCAATGGCCCATGTGAAGGCTAGTCTATTCGTGTTGCTACTTGCAGACCATATGTTAGCCTCTCCAGATGCATGTGCAATTGTGCACATCTGGGTCTGTGCTTTCAAGCGTAAAGTTTCCATAACAGTATAAAAGACACTTTGCACCACACCAGTGATGCTCAGGGGAACAGACAGACGTGTTTTTGGAAAACCCAAAGCCAAGGCAGTTTGCTTTCTGTTCAGCACACACATGGACTGCAGTTAATACTCCTGGAAACCTTCTGAAGCTAGCCTGCGTTTCCCCAAGATGAACGGACAGTGAATTTGAAAAACCGCTGTGAGCACTCCCTCTTCTGGACAGATTACTATGCTGAAATCTCCACTTGGCTTCTCTTCCTGTGCCGACAGAGGGGATCCTCTCATTCCACCTTTTGGTTTGCTTGGCTGCTCCGATTCATCTTAAAGCACATATGGGAGCCTTCATACACCAATGAATATGCGCAATAACCCAGATTATCGGTAGGCTGCATCACTATGAATTGTGTAACATATCAGAAACTGAATAAAAACTCACTGCTGCAGTTCTCACTGGTCTTTCAGGGATACTCTGATCAGGCTTTCTGAAATGAGTCAAAAGGTTAGGTTAAATATTAAATAAAGGTGTATTATTGACTCATTTGCACTTATCAATGTAGTGAATATCAATGCAATGAGAACAGCATGACCCAGTCCATGGCCCACTCTTTCTCTAGATTCTGGACCTCACACAACACAGCCAATGGCTCAGCCTGCTGCAACCCCAAGATCCTACAGACTGACAAAACAACCATCAGGCACCTACATTTTATTATTCAGAGGTCAAAGGACACAAGTCACACTATTTCTGAGCAATACAGGAGCACAAGGCAACCCATACAGAAAGGGTTGGGTTGAGCAACTGTACCACGTTACCAGGAATACTGCCGTCCTGTCTGAATCTCGAACTTTCACCATATAACATCCTCATAAAGGCAACATATGGTGCAACCTGCAGAACAGAAGCCCAATGATGTCATCTTTTCCACACCACTGGCAATCCAGCTCACATCCATATTGCAACCGTGGGCACAATTATGTTCCAAACACACCCCTCCCTCCTATCATCTGCCAGTTCCCTCCATGTTGTCCTGATGCACTCTGCTGGGCTAAGACAGACCCAGCGTGGTTCTTGTTACGGATGTCGGAAGGGCAAGCCGTGGAATGGCAGGAGAGCAAAAAAGACCCTATGCGTAGCGGCGAAACGGGGGTTAGCCCGGGCTCAGGAGGTCAGGATGTCGGGTAGAAACCTGTGCCCTCAGGCCGCGGAGGAGACAACCTGGTGCTCGGCGGGTCTCAAGACATCCAAACCCTCAATGCTGAGCGAGGAGGAAAGGGTGACCCGGAAATATATAGCCCCACACAAAGACACACCGGAAGGACAAGCAAAGCACAGGGAAACTAGGGACAGGACAGAGTAGGAGCGCCCTCTAGCTGTAGAGGGCGTTACAGTTCTTCGATTCAGAGGACAGTGGGGGGGCATTGAATGACATTCACTGAGTCAGCTAATACACTCATTGCTTATTGATACAGCACAATAGCTACAGTATATGATATTGTCCGAGGCTGAAACAGGACTACAGTATATGCAACTTGTATGAGACAACACACTGAGTGACGGAAACCAGAATGGAAAAACAGTCCCACAAGAACGCTCTCGCATGACCTCCTCTGAAAGAGAAGTTCTTTACGAACAATCACAGGACGCAGCCAGAGGCTAGGACACAAACAGGTGTCTGCTTGAATGGACCTGAAGCATCTTTAGCACTGCTGAACTATCAATGTGCAAATTATGGGATGAAATTACTGGGTTACACAAACATCACCAAACAGTAAAACCCGCCAGCGCAAATTGACTCTACAGGCACAAACCAGCATTCCAATCAAGACACTGAGAGGTATTTTTACCTCAGAACCTCCAGTGAAGCAGCACTCACCTGCAGCACTTGAAGTGTTAGCTGGAGTTTAGTGGTTTTTCATCCTTTAACTGCAAAAAACAATTCTCAAACATCACAAGATTTACGGCAAGTTAAACTGTTGGCCACATGTACCAGAGAAATACCACAGGCGGGAGGACATAGAAGCAGTCTGATCTAATAGGTGCAGAATAAACTCTCTTTCCCTTGAGACCTTCAAGAAGGATTAGAAAACAGTCATTTTGTTAGGTTTATACAGGCCTGAGCTTGCATGAAAAGATTGCTTGTTTTCGATGCAAACAGAGGACGAAACATTTAAGAATTCCTCAGTGTACCTATTCGGTCTTGTTTTATAATAATAACAACACAGCAACCGTATTATTTCAAAGAGGACGTCACACAGAAGAGTAGATGGGGAGTTTCCCGTTGGGTCTGAGAAGATACCGAACAGTTTTGTATGCATTCCCAAATATCTCAACCAACTGGTCGGAACACAATCTGGGACGTACGGGCCTGGGATCGTCCAGCTGGAGTGTGGAAGAGTAGCCGGAGATGATTGCAATCCTGGTCCAGGCATGGCCTTCCTGTCTCTCTTACCTGCTCAAGGGCAGATAGAGCTCATTCATAACTGGCCCTATAAAAAGAAGAAGCAGCATTTCGCAATTCGGTGATACTGTAATAAAAAACCTGCTAGGCACTTTGTGCATGTCTGTGTGTCTCCATAAGCCTTGCTGCAAGGCTAGGCATCCCAGGTGAAGCCAAAGGCCACCCAGGCTTTGAGTGGGTTTGTATCACACTGACACAGAAGACACAGTCATTACACTCTCATTTCTGTTGGCTCGACTCAGCTTTGCATGTTTTTGTTTAACTGCATTAGAGCCGTCCAGGAGGTGAGAGCTTTGAGCAGGCTGCAGCTGCCCCTGGGAAAGGCGTCTGGATTATCGAAATCCACCTTGGAGTGAGGCTTTTGTGCTCCCACAAGTCTTCACACAAGAGCAATTTTCCAGCCAAGTTGGAGAACTAAGAATGAAAACTTATTTGTATTCTTGTTTCACAGAGGTGATCTTGGGAATGAAAATATTCTCAGCTTTCGTGTACAATATGTTCCGACACCGAACATTAATTTTGGGGCATTTGCTTTCATCCAGCAGCTGTGCAGTTAGAAAGGGTTGGGTTGTGTAAGGATACCACGCTGCCAGCTGACCAGACAGCAATACAGCCATTCTGTCTGAAACTCGAACTTTCACCAAATAACATCCCCGCAAATCTACAGCTATTTTTGGATTCTAAGCCAAAATGCTTATCAAATTTGACATTCATGGTGTAAGACACAAAGAGAATATCTAATCCTTACTGCTTTTTAGCTGTCCTGTGGTTAGTTTCCACACCACAAACTGCAGAGAAAGACTATTTCTGGTATTTCCAGGAGAGTTCATTATTCTTTTTTTCCCTCTTCCTCTTTGGTTAGAAAGGGTCTCTATTGTCGCGATCGTCATCCCTACTCTAGAGGGCACTCCAACTCTTTTTGTATTTTAGTTTCATTATTACGTTCACCTGCCTCTTGTTCCATGAGTATTATTTTAACCCCGTGCCTACGAAGCACTGGAAGATGGACGCCACACGGCCTGCCTATTCCCGGGGCTCGCGGGTAGCCCGAGGGCAGGTCTTATTCCCCGGCGTCCTGACCATCTGGGTCCGGGGCTCAGAGCACTCGGCTCTGTTATGTTTTTAACTTCCTGGTTCCTGAGTCCTCATCCCCCGTTCCTGTCTTTGTTCGGATAGATCTCCCAGCTATGGACTTTCGGACTGCTTCCTGGTTTCCCCTTTCGGATTGTTTTGGAGATGTTCGCCTGCGCCACGCCCCCCGAGCACCGGAACACTGCCGTCACGAGCCCCAGTCAGTCATCCCATCCTGATCCTGTTGTGTTTACCTGTTGCCCTTCTCCAGCCTCTTCTGGATTTTACCGTCTGCATAGGGTCCAGAACTACGCTTCATTACATCTCTTTGTCAGTCTGCAGTCTTGACTGTCCAATAGGTAGTTACTACTAATAATGCCAACCCAGATAACAGGAGGGGTTCATGCTTGCCAGGTCTCTGGAAGTTACTTTATTCAGCATGATTTTCCCCTCTGTCATCTGTCCACCCACTGGCACTTAATTTCTTTTAATTACCCCATGTGTCAGTCTACTAGGTTCACAAAACCCAAGTACATTGATCCTGTTGACCCAAAAAATGTGCCCTGCCTACATGAAAAATAGTAGTCGGTAAACTGGCCTCCATGTTCTGAAAACAAAATCCATTTTTACACCAATATTTGTATTGTATTTCTATAAACAATTGGTCAAAATGTCAGGGATGCCTGAACAGTCTTTATTAAAGGTAAAAAGGAGCAACAAATTGTTAAATCCTTAATTTGTGTGAGAAATGCTTCTATCTCTTTTGGTTTTCAGAGATCCTGCTTCCCTGGCATTTAAAACTCAATTTTAGGAGACAACTGGACAAGGACAGGCAAAGACGTCTAGGAAGAATTCTATAGAAACAGATTGAATTTTGAAAAGTAATTGACATTTAACAAAATATCAGCCCAAGCATTAATGCTCAGAGGCAATTCGAAGGCAAAGAAGTTTAAAAGGAACAGCTTTCAGACTCCTGCATTGTGGATTAAAACTTTGTGGAGATAACACTGCTCTTCAGCCAGGCCTTGATAACGCTCTGTTTTAATTGCTTTGGCCTCTGCCCCTGCAAACTAAGATATTGTGGAGAACTTCGCAGTGAGCTGCAAGCGATTCCACTTCTGGAAGAGGGCGATTTGGAGAGAGTGCTCGAAAAGAAAAGAGGTCACGCTGAAGAATTAAGGCAGGCCATCACTGCTGGGGAAGTTTACATCAAAGCAGCTTCTATCAGGAGCACTGCTGCTGTTATTTATAGCCATCAGCCCACCAGTCCTCTGAGGCTTTCAATTTAGAAAATGGCTTTTCAGCTGCCAAGTAAAAAACACATCAGAAATCCTGAAGACAGCTGTTTTACTGTGACGGGAGCTGGTCCAGGCTCTTCCGTGAAGTGTAGTTCTGGACCCTATGCAGACGGTATTACCCAGAAGTAAGTGGAAAAGGACGACGGGGAGGAGATGATGAGGATCGGTTGACTGACAGGGGGCATGACGATGGTGAACTGGTGCTCAGGGGGCGTAGCCAAGGCGAGTCCAGGGAGCCGAGGGGGAAATCTGGGGCGGAGTCCAAAAGTCCAAAACCAGGTGATCCACCCGAGACGTGACAAAACCGAGTTAAAAACTGGAACGGGATCTGGTACAGGGACAGGGACTAAAAAAAATGGGATGACGAGGCCAGGCGCTCCGAGCCCCGGACTCAGCAGGGTCAGGACACCGATAGGAGGCCTATGCCCTCAAGCCGCAGGCATAGGGTGACTTGATGGTAGCTGGGCCTCTGGGAGCCCATCTTCCAATGCTGAGCTGGGAGTAGGGAGAGCGCCCAGCTTAAATAAGGAGGGGCAGGACTGGGGGCAGGTGCAAGTAATTAGCAAAATAAGATAGAGCCGGAGCGCCCTTATGAGGAGGGATTACGATCGTGACATTTACATACAGGGTTAATTAGGGTAGTACCATTTTAACCTAAACCTTAACAAGTTTAGTTATTAGGACCATGTGGGTCCTAATGTCCCAGTATAGTGACGGGGACACTATGCTGTAAACCGGTGCCGTCCTTTGGATGAGATGTAAAACCGAGGTCCTGACTCTCTTCGGTCATTAAAAATCCCAGGGTGTTTCTCGAAAAGAGTAGGGGTGTAACCCCGGTGTCCTGGCCAAATTTCCCATTGGCCCTTCCCAATCATGGCCTCCTAATAATTCCCATCTCTGAACTGATTTTCTCACTGCTCTCCTCCCCACTGAGAGCTGATGTGTGGGGAGCGTTCTGGTGCACTATGACTGCTGTCACATCATCCAGGTGGAGCTGCACACTAGTGGGGGTGGAGGGGATCCCCATTACCTGTAAAGAGCTTTGAGTGGAGTGTCCAGAAAAGCGCTATATAAGTGTAAGCAATTATTATTAACATCCATGGGGATTAAAAACATTCCAACAGAAACAACCCCAGCCCCTGAAAAACTGGTTTTAAACTTGGCTTTTTAATATGTTCCAGGTAGTCTCCCTTTCGAAATCGCCTTCTGTTCAAAATAATGCATACACAGCTAGGAGCACCGTATTTGTTCACAAACTATTGCAAAGCAAGGAATCCTATTTCACTAACCTGAGACATTCAAACACAAAAAAAAACACCTTGAAACCCTCCATAAGGGTGATCCCCACATACTGTACCTTTGCAGCACAATGCACTCCAGCCCAAATCACCCTCTTACCAGGCTGGTAAGTGTGACAGCTTTTACGGCTGATCATTAATTTGTCAATTTCCATACACTGGAGCCATTTAACTCTGACCCCTTGGAAAGATGATTCAGCAAATGAAGACCACGAGAGACTATTTGGAATAAAATCGCCATTCACTTGATCTCTTCAAGAAAAGGAGTTCCCTTAAAAGCATTTAAAGAAATGGCTTCCTTTATTGATCAACGAAGTACATGTGTTCCCAATTTTTTAAAACAGGTGATTTAGGTGCAACTCATAGGACCAAACGCACTGGGCTCTCCAAGAGCCAGGGAAGGAGACACCTGCTGTAGTATAATATGACATTCTCATGACTGAAATTCTAATGGTCCCTTCAGCCATGACTTGTCCAGCACATGTAATGGGTTGGAATGGACGCTGTTATTTTGTATAGTTTTCACTGGGATATTTTATTCAATCTTTTTATCTGTTATCTACCCGTAGAGGCTACAGTTTTAATCGATAATTTACTACTTATGTCTGTGAAGAGGGAGCTCCCGTTGCCTTTCCTCATTCACGCTAAAAGCCACTGATGAGGAAACAGCGAGTTGAGTGACTGATTATTAAATCATTTCCCTCTTCAGGTAAAAAGTGTATAAAACACGATTGTTATTTGCAGAAAATGTATCAATGATTTCTTATGACAAAAGTATGTTCTGGTCAGATTTGAGTGTATGTGTTAAGTTATATCGAGTTATTAGAACAAAGTTAGTAGCGCGAATCCTTGCGGTTGGCATAAAAGCCATGTATTTGGTACTGTATGTTCAATGTGAATATTTTAGTGATTAGCAATTCAGTTCATGTTCGGTAATAGCTTTAGTTTATTTCACTGTTCCTGGTTTTCTATATTTATTAGTGTTTTTTTTTATTAATAACCAAAATGCTGTCGCATTTATATTGCTAGTGAACGTTACGTTTTTAAAGAAATACTGACGTGCTCTCGCGATGTCGCCGATTTGATTGTGTTCTAGTGTTGCGTATTTTTTTAACTGAAATGTCTAATATAATAAGGAGAAGACTGAATAAGACGTAATGCAGAATATTTTCTTGATATATAATTAGAAAAATATTAAGAAGCATTTTTGTAACGTTCAGCTTATTTTCTTTGTTCTATTGTATTACTGTAAACTGTTTATCCTATAGAGATTCACACTAAAAGCCACTGATGAGGAAACAGCGAGTTGAGTGATTATTTCATAATTCCCCTCTTCAGGGGCGCTACACACACACTCATCTCCTCACCTGTGAGGGTGGTAATTTGTACAGCTGTGTTATACTAGAGCAATCAGCTCTGAAGTGTCTTTTTTTTGTGTTACACCTACATCATAAAGCAGAGAGCAGAGGAGTTTATGGCCGTCTGTACACGTACTGTACACTGGAGTCCTCAATCGCGCTGATCTCTCGGGACAAACACGGTACAACACAACACACTGTAGACGACAGGAACAATACATGTGTTGTGGGAAAATAAATACGTAGTAGTGAGACCAAACAAAAAGGGGGTAGACAATGTAAAAAGGGCAGAGTGCAGATGTGTATCGAGTCCGAGGCCCTGCAGTTAGCTGTGCAGTGGGATCATCGTTAAGATGGGAATATGGGCCGGGTGAGAAACATGCTGTATATTGGCTTTCATTATTAAATAGTAAGAGATCTACAACACTGGAGCCAAGGCAGAACTTTATTTAAGCCTCTACAGCGATGAATGTGCCACAGAGGCTGAGCAAAGGAAGGACTCGTGATGTATTGTCCCCTTAGTGATGACACCCCCAGTATGACAGAGACAGGAAAAGCGCACACGGGGGTTCTGAAGTGTCACCTCTGGGCTCTTATAAAGACGAATGAGCGAGGAAAATACACACAGTGAATTCTCTTCTGTTAAGACGCCAGGATTTTTTCCCCGCGCTTCTGATATATGATGCATATTTTATCGGAGGTCGATTTCATACCGCGACAAGGGGAGGCCAGGAAGAACACGGTTGTCCAGAACACCTCCCCCCACCAAACATGCTGTTTTTACAAGACATTTTCAAGCAAAAGAAAAAAAACAAACAAACAGACGTATCGGCGATAGTGAAACTGTATGTTTGAATTGCTTATGTAAGAATTCATGGTAGTTTCTGTCGCTAGGAAATTAAGAATATACACTATTTTGTACAGAGTTATACAGAAAGGAATATACAGAGAAGTTTAAGAGGGGATGAGGGAAGCATTCATAATCTTCAAAGACAGTGACGTCAACCCAGCGGAACTTCTGGGTGAAACACTGACCAGTGAAACTGGCCGGACACACTGACACTGACAGGTGGAAACTACAGTATGCGGAAGTGCGTTTAACACCGAGAACAGAAGATGTACAACATTCACTCCTATACAGGAGGTGAGGTACTCAGTTCAGTAAATGAGGAATTCACATTTTCACAAAATTGCGGTTTAGAACTGAGAGTCCTTTTGTGCATTCACGTTTTATCCCGGCGAGAACTGGGAATTCACATTAATACGATTGGTACATTTTTTAATGAATATCCCGAGAAGACAGCAGAATGAAAAAAGACAGGAAGCGGTGTTATTCGATGCGGTGCAATGGACTATAAACCACTTTGAAAAATATTGCATTCCCATTTCTTCTCCGGCGGCGTGCGCTAATTTCCCCCTTAATCTACCAAAGCAATTTAACACATGAATTCTCTGACGCAGATCGACAAGCTTGTGCCGTTCTGCAGTCCGGCGATGCTATGTTCACTCTGCATGAGCCGCTCGTAAATATTTGGGCGACTGACGGCATCACCTCTGGGGGGGGGGGCGTTACTCGACTCGACACGACCCTGTCGGTTTTAGTGTAGTTCCCACCCCGGGCTGGATAGGGGGTATTTGAAGGGTAGGGCGTTGCAGACGGGCTCCGACGGCCAGAACGCCATTGGCTGTGCTTGTTGGAACGTTAATTAAGGAGTGAAGCTGTGCATCTGGCCGTCCCCAGGGCAGGCAGACCGCAATCTGCGAGCATCGAGTTCATCGCAGTGTCAGAAAAAAATACAGACCACCGTACAGAAAAAGCATGCGTGCGACAGACGTGCGCGTACACCGTGTCTCTATATGCGCACACATGTGCGTGTGTGTGATAAGAGTGATGACGGGCGCAAGTGTGGCTAAGGTGTTTTCGAACTGAATTCTCACACCTGCCCTAAAGCACCTGCCTGGGAATCATTCCGTATTTGTTGGTGTGTCGAGCGACGACGATCTTGCAGCATTCGCATTTAGCACCCCTCCCTACTGCATCCGAAGAAAATTAAAACATCAGGACAATTAAACTGTATTATCCTCAAGCAGCCGGGGGAACAGGCGGGGGCGGGGGGGCGATAAAGGGTGCGAGTGAGATTTGTTGAGCTGCCAGAGAAAACTTACATCAATAATCCTGCCAGGCTGCTCGCTCGCCTTGCAGCTGGGCTCGCTCTCACAGCTGTGCGAGACCTCCGGACTTCACAGTGCGGAGTCCCGGTGAGAGGAGCAACAGCACTGTGCCGCCGCCACCCTTCGACAACGCAGCCCCCTGCTGAATCTTTCATCCGCGACTCCGTCTCCCTGCCCCGTCTGGCGTATTGAAAAAGGAGCCACAGAATGGAATTGTCTCTCATGGCTGCGCAGGTAAGGCTCCGATGTCCGTCCGGACCCGGCCACCCCCGTGCCTCTCCTGAACAAGTCGTGCTTTGCTTCACTGTGGCGTGCTGCGGTTTATTCGCGGGTCTGCCATTTCCCGACCGTCTATTTTCGGACATCCGTAGGCGCGTCACAAATTCTGTAGATACACAGACACACACTGCAGTATTTCATGAAGTGGTTTCTCACCGACGCTGAACTCCTGAGAAGATGTTCCCGCGAACGAGCGCGTTTCGTCTCTCGTCAGGTCCAGACACAAGCGAGACGTTTTGGACGGTATTGTACCAGTCGGTAACAGTTCAGGCTTGCTGTTTTTGTTTGCTTTTAAAATTGGCGTAGTATTGCCGAGAGGGAGAACGCTAAAACTAATCGTGCGTCACTGTCAATTGATGTAATGCTTAATTATTTTAATTAGCTTTTTTTCCGGTAGTCTTCACAAATAGTACATTTTCAACAAATGAATGTTGATGGGGGTTTCTTGTAAGTTAGGCGCGCGTGTTTTAATGCGTATTATATGAAAAGAGCTCAGGTCTTGTGGGGCTTTTAAACAACTGGAATTTTGATCCAGTGCAAACACGTGATTTTCACAGTCGGATAGTTAAGTTTCTAACTCGAAGCCGTCTAAATCGAAAATGTTTTCTGTGTGGCTAATTGGGGTTCCTCTTGCTTTAATAATCAACCCTGTTCAACTTTTTGCTCCTGTGTAGGCACAGTTAGTCAATTTTTTTCAAAACCAATAACGCACGTAAATTACTGCTGAAACCCTAGTTAATAATAACTAGGGCCCTTTATCGATCTCCACGGAGATGCTAACTGTGAAGATATTTTCTTGACATTTTTTTTACCATGAAAACGAAGATGGAGAGACAGGGGTCTCAGTTCCTCGAAGGCTTGGTATCTTCGTATTTTTGTTCAACCACATTCTGTGTTACATAGCTGGTCTAATTTAATGAGCTGCATACATGTAATAAATCTGTCCAGGCTCTGAGGAACCTTAAAGGTACAGTAAGTGTACCTTTAATGAAGTGAATGCCTGGTGGAGTCAGCTGTGAATGTCCTACAGTATATATGACTAATTTAGAAAATCATTAGGCTAATTGTGAAATTGATTACTGAGGTACCATCACAATACAAAGCTGTGCAGGGAATGTCTTTACAACTGCTGCAAAAGCCTTCACAAACCTAAGCAACTGAGACAAGGGAGCATTGCATCTTCTAGTTAAAACAGTGAAAATCCAGAAACAAGGTCTTTATTGGGCAGCTCATTCATAATGACTTTTTTAAATAGGTAAAGAGTGTTGATAAGGATAAGTGGTTTAAATAATTGTAACGGCACGATGGCCGAAAATTGATGTAAAACTGGACCCTATGCGGTAGTAGGTTTGATATCAAGCACCGGGTTTGAGAGAGAGCCGGGTGTACTGAGCCGAATCGTAGGATCCGGAATTGTAGTCAAAGGGAAACGCAGGTCAGGAAGCCAGAGATTCAAGAGTCGAACAGCAATCATGTAAACCTGAGGACGTTAACTAGGAGCTCCGCTGGGATACCCAGTACTGAGCACTGTGGTGGTGGTAAAGAGCCCTCAAGCACTCTGAGAACCGAGGGGTGTGATTGGATAATTAGTTTCTATGCCCGCGTTTGCGGGAATTGGAAGGGGCTTGTTTCTGATTACGGGGGGCCGTGACAATAATTCTCCAAGGTGTAACAATCGCCTGCCCATGACCACCCATCACAAGGACTTGTGTAGAGCCCAGGAAAGTACGAGGCAGGGACAGTAAAATCCCCATGAAGTAGAATCCTGAATGGAATGTCTTTTACCAACTTCTCCACCTTTCTAAGTGTGCTGTCTTGGAAAACCAGGATCCCGAGTGCAGAAGAGTTAGAGGAACCGCAGACAAAGCAAAGAACTCCGAGCACAGACAGAATAGCACGAACTGGAGAGTGTGACCTCGCTGTGGGAGTCAGGAGGGTAAAAAAGCCCCAAGCTCAACACACAGTGAGGGAGGAGGGGTCCCTGTGGGACCCCATCTGGACATTCTGATCAAAGCCAGAACAGGAGGAGATCTCCTGGAAGATGAAAGGAAAGCGGAATTCAGGAAGGGTCAGAGGAGAGTGTTGGATAGAATCTTGGGGAGCCCTTCGTCACTTTCAGTTTTTATTCTCCTTAACTAGAGTAAATTACATAGAAAAGACTGAACGGGCACATGTCTTCTGTTGCAAAGAGAGGAAAGGGTGCCTGTTAATTTACTGAGTGACCACAAAAAATCTAGCCATCTGCTAGGATTCTTATATTTTTTCAAAGCAGCACTATGGTCTGCTCTCCATGACAAGTGGAAAATGAGCAGATAGAAACTGTAGTGAATTCCACTTGAATTACAGCTGCACTCATATTGATTTGTAGATTTGTAGTGATTGCTTAAAACAAATTTCCTGAGAGAAAATGAGCCACCGTTATAATTAAGAGGCAAAGGAGAAGATGCGGGTTATGGATTAAAGGAATGCTTTTTTTAATGTTTTTCCCCCAGAAATCCTTTGCATAATGTAATTTTGCAATTAATGCAGCATCTCCATATTTGAGCCACAATAAATACCAAAAAGGAAAAGACATAGTCTTGGAATAACTGTGTAGGCTGGATCTCACGTGTCAGAGCTGCTGATATAATGATTGCCTATTAAGAAGTTCCTAAGACCTCTGGCTGCTGCCTGTTAATCAGATTGCAAGCTTCTACAGTTTTCCTTAAGGGCAACATGGAAACACCTGTCGTATGTGCAAGGCAGAAACACAGTTCTGAAGCTGAGCACCCGATTTTGTGAATCTTTTCTAGATGTATAGATATTTCATTGATCCCGTGAGAGAAATTGCAGATTCTAGATCTAGGGCACGCAGCCTCAGTGTGTTAACTAGCTCGTAGTCAGTGTGTTCAGATGCTGTCATGGATAAGACTGGTACCTCACAAACAAAAACAAGAAGAAAGGTTCCCAAAGTTCACCACAGCTGGTAAGCGTTCTTGAAGGGTAGGCTGCCTCAAATGGCAATTTAAAATTACTGCAGAAACCCTCATGATATAGGCCTGTTATCAAATCATTATTTGGTAGGCAGTTGTGCTATCTATCTGAAGAAATGCTGAGCGACACTTTCTTTATTTTGTGCAAGGACTGCTTGTGAAAGAAAATGTGGATAACAAAAGGAAGCACTCCTTCTTCTGGCCCTGAGCCTTAAGTAAATTCATGACCGTTTCTTCAAAATACAATATCAAGCTCATGAAATACATAGTTCTTTTATTTTATAAAATGTAGTCTAAATTTTTGGTTGTTACAGATAGACAGAATTATATTTGGGCATATTAATGGCATTATCTCTGGCCATACCAAAACCTTATGTGAAATGACAATGAGCAAATATCTCTATCTTGGAAAATGGAACTTCTTTTTCTGGCTGATTTCTGCCAGAAAAGCTGCCACTCTGGTGACATTTAAGAATTATGTAAATGTCCAGAGAAGGACGATGAGTTTCCAATTAATAGAGAAGAGCAGGAGGTCACTGAAGCCTTTTTCAGCTCTCTTCTTACATCTCAGGGAATTTGATGAACCATTGTTGCTGTTAAAATCTGGGTAATAGATATTTAATCACTTTTTTTTCCTTAGATCGTTAATTATCAAGTGATAGAAAGTAAATTAAAGTCTTAATTTAGGACACCATGGCAGACGTAACTGAATGTCTTTTCCAGTTTCCTGTACAAAGTTGGTATCATTTTTTTTTCTTTCTCCTTAATGTTCCTTTTTGGAAATATTTCAGCGTGTGGCTCGTGTTAACAGAAGACTTGCATTAGTTTGCGAATTAATCATCTGTACTTCCAGAATGACTCATTCAGTAAGCACTCCGGATCAATGTGCAGGTGACACATGGTTCTGAGGACTGAAATAAAAAAACTAGTCTTTACACAAAGAGTTGTAGGGAACCAGAACAAATTGTCAAGCCAGATTGTCTGGGTACGTCATGAAATGAGCAGATGAGATCCTCAGAACAATCAGCAGCAGGTGAACAGATGATACAGATGGGTCTCCTCTCATCTGACCTCTTTTTTTGTGTTTCTAAGTCGCTATATTCCAGACTGAGCCAGTTGTGAGTCTGGGCCCCATCATTAGTTGAGTGAGTCCATTATTTCCCAACCAGCAGCACACAGCTGGATGTGGTCCATGTCAGGCCACTGTATCTCCGCTCGCATGTTTCACAGCTGGCCATGTTGTGAGGGTTCCAGCTGGCCAGGGTGCCCTTAGCTTGCTGAGCAACAGCACGCCCTATGACCTGCTGCCACCTGCGAGCCTGCTGTGCCGTCCGCGGGAGATGCACCGCTCCTCCAGCTGATGCTCGATCTCCTGTAGGCCCTGCGGCCCTCCCTCCGACAGGTGTGCGCCTTGGAGAACGAGCAGCCTCCTCACCCCCCCCCCGCTCCCCGCGCCGACGATCATGACAGTCAGAAACAGCCTCAGCCCAGAGGTCATGTGACACTTGCTGTATCCCAGAAGCCACCTGACCTTTACCTCGCCACATCCCAGAGGCGGTGTGAGATTCCGAAATAAGGGGCAGTAAACAAAGAAAGCCGAGAGATCCCATTTTCTGTCTCTGAAAACTGAGAATGTAGTGGGAAATGGTTGCATTTTCCAGTCGATAACAACAGGATCAATCATCTAAGGCTAAACTTTAACCTCCCAATACACTTCCAGTGTTTTGATGTCCTCAGACGATCTTTTCCTGCCAAGTAGAGTGTCGTTCTCGGCACAGCTGGGGAAAAGAGTCACCCAGAGCCAGTTTCCCTGCCAGGAAGTTTGCATGTCACTGGGAGTTTGGGTAAGCTTTCACGCCCTGTGTGGAAATCACAGCAGAACAGATCAGCGTTCTCGAATGCCAGCAACACAGAGATGTGGCTCTGTGTCATGTACGGATGGCAGAGGCGTTAAAAGTCATTTTCATGTAGCGCTAGACGGTTGAAAGCCTAGGAGAGAAAAGGTTTGTGGGGGTTTTGTGGAATGGTAAAACAAACTGCCGGTTTTCACTAACAAATTACAGCAAAATGACATGACCATAGGAACTATCGATTAACATCCCGTTCCACCACTCCCTGTTGAAAGGAACCCTAGATATCAATAATTTTTATATTCAGTTTCATCAGAGCTGTCCACAGCACACTGTGTACGTTGGAGCATGTGGACTGAGAGCCAATATGCATATAGATGAGACGCTAATAGAGCTCGCGCCTTATCAGAAGACTGAAACAGTTCCCTTATGATTTCACTGATAATACTGAATACCCCAAACCCACTGACAAGTCGCTGATCTACTGTGAAGTTATCATTATTCCACTCACCTGAACTTGCTTGAGCCTCTGTGCTCCCTGCACTTAAGATCCACATAGAAGCCCGGAACGGAATGTAATAAACAGTTCTATAATCTAATCAATTCTTATGATTTTAGTTTGATGGTGACTCTACTATAATCTTAAATTAATTGTTGTAAGGGATACTTAAAAGCAGACTTCTATTTTTTTCCAATATAAAAAGCCTATATTGGCACACCAGGGGCATCTTTTCCCTAACTGCCAGGGATGACTTATTGTCCCTGCAGCGCCATGGTTCATGAAAACACATAAATCATTCCTGCTGACACAAGTGGAGCTGTTAGACCATAAGATCACTGTTTGAAAAGTAATCCCGAGAACCCATCGTATAATTCTTCTGTGCTCTAAGAACTAATGGGCTTAAAGCATTAATAATGAAGCAAAATGAGTCACTCTTCATCAGCAGCTGAGGAAGATCACAGAAGCGTTCAGGGTGAAATCTGCTCAAGATAAGAGAAAGTGAGAAGGACTTGGAAACATGGATTAGCCCTTAACGTCTCGTGTGTCCTCTGTCTCTGCCCCTGTACCACTTCCCAGTCAACAGCCGAGTCCTGCAGTGTCGGGATTTTGGAGGAGGGTGACGTCACTTCTGCAACTGGCACTGCGCACTGAGCCCTGAACTCCTGCCACCCATGTCCATCATGTAGTCTTCAGTGCTACCCTGTCACGGTTATTTTCACATGTAGTCGAGTTAAATGCCCCGTGATTAATCGAGCTGAATTAAGCAGTTGCACTGTGTGCATTCTGCCGTTTGACATCTAGGAACATCCTATTGCCTGCATGTCAGTTTCTTTCATTAATAGAACAAGACAAATTCAGGTCCCATTTCTCAGTTTTTTTATGTTGTAAATGTTGAATGGTAGTGTTAAGAAACAAATAGCTTTAATATGAAGACTGTCTGTAGCCACTGGTTTAACATGGAGGCCTCTTACATGGTTCAGTTCTTATTTATTTTAAGATAGTTCTTTAAAGATGGCTCATGATTCAATTCTCTTTAATCTCAAAGATAGTTAAAGAGGGCATTTTTCAAAGCCTCCAGCACTGTCAGTCTGTAAAATACATGTTTGTGTCCAGTCCCATAGCCCAGTATGAGTCAGTGGTCAGAGGAATCGGAGTCACTTGGACAATTACTTTCCTCAATAGGACTCTGCAGTACCATGCTGAAAACACCTGAGCCCGCGAGCCCAAGGTCACAGTTTAGTGGAAAAGCTGCTGAAAAAGTAAGAAGCAACATGCATCCATTCATTACTGGGCAGCTATCTCGTCCTGGTCACCCTCACAGCAACTGGGAAGTTCTCCCAGAAATATAGGGAACAGGCAGATCTATAGCCTATAGCTTGAATGAATGTTCCTAAGGATAAAACAATCATCATGGTTCCCTGCAAGATCTGGAGCCCAGTGATATACTGTAGCACTTTAACTTCCCAGGTTTCCAGTATGAAAGAGGACCTACATGTTTTTGTTCTTAAGTAATGAGTATCACCGCCAGCCTATCTTCTCAACACCTCTCACCTTCCACAGCTCCATGCTGAAGAAGTGCTTTCTGAGCAGAGGTCAGTACCTTTGTCATTGCTGAGTTTATGCACATCTGATGGAATGCTGCACACGAGCTGTGACTTGGCTCTTCTAATGGTCCTTGATGCATTGTGGACACCTTGCAGACAAAATAATTACATCTCCCGATGCAGTCAGGGATGTCATTAATAGTCTGCAAAGGAAAACAGCTGGCACTGCTTCTCCGTTGCGGGTCACGAGTTGTCAGCACAGTTAGAGGAGAGGAAAAAAAATCCTCTTCTGCCGTTTGAAAAATGAGCATGCAATCCAAAATGGCCTCACTTGAGCAACCTCAATTGGCTTTCGGCGCTCCAGGCTTTGTGTGTGGAGGACTCATGTGGGGTTGCGCTCAAATTCTGTAAAAAGGGCCTAGAAAACCTACTGATGCTTCCGGTGATAAACCATCATTATATAGTGATAATAAATTGCACTGTAGGCGGGCATCCTTCAGTTTGGAATAAAATAACTTCCTTCACAGAACTTTTATTTTTCTTCAGCTCTTTAAAAGAATTACAAAAAGAGAGATTGCAGCCAATGTGACATTAGGTAAAATTTAAATCAACATTTGCATTGGTTTTCTATTTTAAGTGGAAAATACAGCAGTGATGGAACTGTGCCCCTCAAGTGTTTGTACACTGTAAGATAATTTTCAGACAATACAGCACACAGTGAGCAGGGGAGATGGGGACTGCATGTAATTAAGGCTCTACTGTCTGAGCCCCAGAGGTTTTGCCAACGAGCCAGTGCTTACACAGTGGTGCCACAGTACAGTTTGTCATGCAGGTCGGGTACCTGAGATGACAGGCTGTAAAAATGTGTGCTGAACCGAGATGAACCAGTCTTGTCATTTGAACACCCAAAATGAATGAATTGACCCTGTTTATTCTTTTCATTCTATCCAGGAAAAAAACAACAACTTCTGCTTCAGGGTACTGCGTGGTTGCAGAAATTGCAGAAGCAGCAAAAAGAAATAAGGGAAAGAGAAAATACGTTACATAACCCATAGTTCCCCATGAGAGATGAGAAACGTCAGCATGGACAGAGATCAAGAGTGTTTAATCCCTTTGGAAAAACAGAGTGATCTTTCCAGCTGTCCAATGATCCGAAAGGAGAGAATAATGGAAGTAATGTACTGTAGTTCTCATCTGCATCTCTGACACCCCTCTAAGGAAAGGGATTGGATAGATTGAGGCCAATGTTAGATCTGAGGTTCAGTACAGTGTTTGAAGCACAGTGGAAAAACTGTTTTACTGCATTATCATTCTGACTCCCTTCATTTGGCCTAACATCTTGGCATTTGTGTAGATCACAGCGTTGGTACTTATTGCAAATCCATTTTTACCGTTATGCACTTATCATGCAGTACACACAAACTATTGCAATTTTAACATCCTCAGGAATCATACAGTTTTTAATGCTGGATTCAAGCATGAATGAGAAATGGTTTTATTATAGGAATTTTTTGCTACTCTGGTCAGTGCTGCAGGTCTGTCTTTTAAAGACTGTGATCCGTGTCATAACCCTGAAATGAGAATTCCCACTGCTTCCAGATTCGTGGTACATTTTCATGGTTAAAGATTCTACGCTAAATTGAGAACGTGTGCTGTATTCCTGATGTGGCTTGAACTGTAATCCACTGCAATGTGGTGAATGCTGTTTTTTTAAAAAAACTCTCGGTCAATCCACTGTAGTTTCATAGCGAGTGTTGTCTTGCAGCCTTTCGAAAGAAGGAATTATGCAAATAGGGGGCAGCAAACCTGAAAATCAACACAAAGTCCTGCAGAAGTTTTTCATCATCTTATTCGGTTACTGGAGTTCCTTTGTGAAGTGGTTGTCCGCTGTGGTGAATAGTCGCCCGTTTTTTTTTGTCAAAAGGTCCATCAGGGCTGACTCTTTCTAACTGGCTAACAAGCTAAAGCTTACAGCACACAATAACGGAATCAAACAATTACCGAATGTAATGTAATGCAGAGCAGAATGGGATCATTAGCTAAATGGAGCTGCAAGGCAGCCTCCTTCTCGGGTTTCTCATGATAAAGTCATTATCCAGCTGCAGGGAGCCCGTGAAACTTTGGAACTCCCAGCGCAACAACAAAAAAAGGATTATCAGCCAAAGTGAACAGTTATTACACAAGCGCGTCTAAGATATTTCACCAGGTTTCATTTCAAAATCAATTTGATACTCATGAAATAAGATCAAGATCGCTTTATTGGCCATATACAATTTTTTGCATTAGGAATTTGTCTTTTTGCATCCCCCAGCTTGCTCTCCATGAGACACACAGACAGGGAGAGAGAAGCCTGGGGTCAGAGTGCAGGGTCAGCCATTGTACAACACCCCTGGGGCAGCTGGGGTTAAGGGCCTTGCTCAGGGGCCCAACGGAGTAGGATTCCTCTGCCGGCCACGGGAAGGGTAACTTCCAGCCACAGGCGCAGATCCTCAGCCACAGAGCCACCGCTCCACCCAGTGGTCTTTGCTCTCAGCGCACACTGAGCATGGTCATGCCAGGGCAATAATGATCTCGCCCTGCTGGAACCAGCTTCTACCTCCTAACTGGGCCGTTCTCCCAGGAAATTTCTTTCTCAGCTTTTCGATTGTTCTAAAAAAAAACTCTCTGTGTTTTTGCCAACCAGTGCAATCACAAGCTTTACTGAACTCCAGCAGAGCAGTCATAAGGCCAACAAAGCCAGCTGTTTAATTCTGAAACAACTGTCTCATATTTTAAATTAGTTCTTGGTGAGCACTGCATCTCTCTTTCATCTTTTTAGACCTTAGAAGTTAAAAATTTAATAGCAAAATTTGGAATAACCAATTTTACATTTCTCAACTTCTGTGATTTCAGCAGCCAGAGCAACTACAAGGCTCAAAGTTTTGCCTTATGGGAAATAGTAAGTTTTGAAACTGTTTTTGGAAGTACTCATAGCACTGATTTCCCTCAGGTTTCCTGACATTTCTATGCCCTAGGTATGAAAATCAGCTCTCTGACAAATCTACTTCAGGCTACTCCAACTCACTTCTCAGAAATCTCAGAATTCAGCTCCACCAACAACTCTAGAACAAGCTACACAATCATGTCTTAAATGCACGTCTTCTTCATTTTTACTTGTGTCCACAAGTCAATGTCAGCAGTACTGGGCTGACATGATCGATATCTGAAAGGATTTCAAATGCTTTTCTCAAGTTATCTCTGACTGTGATATTCTTTTAAGGTGAGGAAGTATCCTAGGAGCTTTTTGCTGAATTGATTGAAGTGCAAATCTCAGCTCTACAGCATTGTGCTCTTCCATCTTATGTTATAACAGTAGAGGCACTATACTGTTATTTTCCAAATTTAGGACATTGTCCTCCTCTGTAGTGACGATACAGTCTCTCTGCCAGAAATAATGCATTGCCTATGAAAAAAAAAACCCTTTTCTTTACGGTAGTTTCAGATGCTAGTCCTGCATGAATGAATTCATGCTTCGCTGATCAAAATGTCTGTGGCTGTAACTCTTCAACCCAAGGAAGCCCGCTCAAGGTTGTGTAGTCTTCACTGCCCTGTGAGACCAAGAGAAGAACGGAGAGCACAGGGCCGTTCGAGCGCAGGTAATCGCTCAGCATTACTAGAAGCTCCAGGACATACCTGCGGTATATTTTGACGCATGTCCGAGCGGAAGAAAGAAAGTCGGCGTGAAAAGCCAAGTGAGCACACGAAGAGACGGATGCGTCAGGACCGCTTTTGAAGAAGGAGCTTGATGGCTGCCAGTTGTATGATATATTTTTATTTTTGTGTCCGCTCCACTGAACCTTTCTGCTGCCTGGCGAGTGAATGGGAGTTCTGGCCTCTGCAGTGGCGTGCAGCTGGGAGAAATCTTGCAGAAACGCGGACGGCTGGGGGTATTGATCTGGCATTGGCCCATGAGCAGGCTTCTTCAGAGCGGCAGCAGGCGATTGACTGCCAAAGGTTATACCCAGCAGGCATAGCAGCCTGCAACTCACCAGTGGCAGCCCGCTGGAGCTCAGCTCAGGAGCCTGGCCAGGACCTGGAGACGAGACCCCCTGTTTAAGATAAGGTTGCTGCGGGAGGAGGTGTTAGCGAGGCCAGTAGGGGGCGCTCACCCTGCAGACTGTGTAGGTCCTGACGCCCTAGTGATGGGGACACTCTACTGTAAAAATAAAAAAAGCACTGTTCTTCGGATGAGATGTAAAACCAAGGTCCTGACTCTCCATGGTCATTAAATATTTATTGAAAAGAGTAAGGGTGTTATTTCTGGTTTAAACATTTAAACATGCACCGCGCGGTAACTGAATCCCAAAACTGAGTCGGTCCGACCTAAAGTTGTAATCAAGGATTATTGAATGTCACTCTCTTGCATGGGCTTTAATCGCTGGTCTTGATTGTTTCCCAATCATACTTTTTGGTTTGGGGAATATGCCAACATCTGATGCCAAGAGAAGTTCATATGTAGATCGCGGAAATGCTCAGTGGACACCCCAGGTAGGGTTAGGGTTAGTATTCACACTGTAATTAGACCATTTTTAAGTTTAGCGCTGGATTTTGGGGTCCAAGTTAGGTTTAGGACAATTGGTTTCTTGCTCCTATCCGAGTTTTTTTCAGAAACTCTTTTGGGCCTGAATGTCATTCTCTTGCATGGGTCCTGGTGTCCTGGCCAAATTTCCCCATTGACCTTTATGCTTCATGGCCTCCTAATAATCCCCATCTCTGAACTGGCTTCATCTCTCTGTTCTCCTCCCCACTGAGAGCTAATGTGTGGGGAGTGTACTGGGGCACTCTGGCAGCAGCCCCCTCATCCAGGTGGGGAACCAGAGGAGGCAGGAGACAGGTGGAGATGGGAGAATGCATTTAAGACTGAGAACAGGAGGCACTTCCTTACACAAAGAGTTGTGGATGTATGAAACTCAGAAATAACTGTCCGCTCCCGAGGAACTGAGCTGCATGGGCCTCTTCTTAGGCGCTTTCATTCCTTTCCCCTTTTCCCTCTCCCAGCACTTCCCGGCTGTGAGCGGGGCCTTCCTGGACTCTCCAAACAACTGCAACACCTCCCTGCAGATCTCCACCTCCAACCTGGAAGCCAGCTTTGCCCGGCCGCTGGAGCCCGAGGAGGAGCCCAAGATCTCCAGAGACGCCATCTGGCTGTGGATCGCCATCATCGCCACCATCGGCAATGTGGTGGTGGTGGCCGTGGTCTGTGCCTGTACCTTTTAAGAGCCCTTGGCCCACCCAACCACAAACACCACCCCTGTTTTCGTAGCTTAGACTGACTGGTCTTTCAGAGTAGCCCAGTGTGCAGAGCTTCCACCTTCTCATCTCGTATCTCCCCTGGACCTTGGCTTCCATAAAGAGTCTGTCGCTCTGGGCCGAGGGGAGACGGTCAAAACAAACTTCCCAGGGAAGATGCCCCACTAACCATTGCCTACAAAAGGCTTTGGTATAAATTAAATATGAATGATTCATTTCAGAGTCTTATTCCTTCGTCGTGAGCAATAGGTGCAATGTATCCGATGCCGACCTGGTGTGAAAAAGAACAATTCGGTGCTCTGACCCCACGGAAACTGTCAGTGAAGGTCATTTTTAGAAAGCGGGATATCTGAAGGCCTCACGTTGTTAGCGTGAGTGCAAATCTCAGCGACGTACTGTATCTGACACTTCGACTTTGCAGCTGCGGAGAGGATTAGCCTTGAAATCCTCTTAACACAACTCGCCAATTACAAAAAAAACACATTCCAAAGTCTGATTTGGCATTAGCTAGCATTAAGAAACATATAACGCCGGGTAAGAAGCCTGGAAGCTAGGAACCTTCAGAGCGAATACAATTAAAAGGGGTTTCCAGAGCAAGCACAGTGGCAGACTTTTTCTTTCTTGAAGGCAAGAATCTATTTGAGTACATGCGTAGATGTTTGTAAGTGGAAATCTAAAATAATCCGAGGGGGGAAAAACAAGACAGGAATTCCTTTGAACATAAAAAGTCTATAGTTTCTGGCATGTGGTATTTTTAAGACCTTTAGCGATTTCAAGATTATGTTTTTAAATCGGGGCAAGAGGCTTTGGGACTTTGCTGGGCTGTTTGAGGTCGGCCATCTCCCAAAGCCTTTTGCTGTCCTGGGTGGAGCTGTGGGCTTTCTAAGGGCTCCGGAAAGGCACAGGCACCCACTGGCCTGGGCACACGATGGTACCCACCCTCTGCCTTGGCACACAAAGGGCAGTGACTCAGGACAGCAGTACCCTTCCAATGCCCTTCACGGACACTGGACTGATGGCAGTCCAGTAAATGCAGATTCTGTGGCTCTCTCAGGTACTGTATGTAAAGATGCCGCTTTTCTTGTTACACCTTAAGAACATAAGAATAGTTACAAACAAAAGGGAATCCTTTGGTCATCTAACCTATTTGGTAGATAGTAGCTGATTGATCCTAGGATCTTATCCATCCTTGACTAGAAAAACCAGCCAGGAGATCAGTTTCAGCTTCATGGCTGAGTAGCTTATTTCATACTGTTCTCCCACCACTCTTTGTCTCACAAGATCATTATGTTGTAGTCATTAATTGTTTGATAGGGATTTGAAGAAGTGCAAATAAACAAGGATTACAATGGACAATTGTAAATCACTGGGGATTTGCTGATGTTATTGAACAGGCATTAGTCTGTAGCTGTGTGTACTGGACTCTGTTTACATTTACAAGAGAACAGTCCTTCCTATTTAACATATGAACAGTATATGTGCCTATTAAAAACAACTTTTTTTCAGGAAGTTAAAAATGTCATGAGATACACACTGTGTTGAAAGAAAAAACCCACACAACTAAAATACAGCCATGCAAGCCCTGACTACGTCACCTGATGTCCCAAAGAGTCTGTAAACATTAAGATCATCCCCAGCTCACAAAGAGACTGTACAGTGTTTTTCTAGGAAGAAATCAAAGCAGATGCAGCTATGATAAGCATCCTGCTTTACACTATTGAGCTCTTGTTATGTTGTATTCTCTCATGAATATACTTTGTCTTTTGTTAGGTCATACAAGAAATGTTTCATCTCATCTGCATTATCACTTGAACATATCCGGAAATTCAAAATTCTGAGAACATAGAAAATGCAGAACAGTGCAAAAGGTCAGAGATCTAAAATAGCTATATTTTATAGTACATGCTATACAGAACACGAAGGACAAGGAGGAAACCTCCTAAAAATACCAGTCCCCAGATCTCACACTAACTGGGATGGATTCGGAAGAAGATTCCAAATATTAACGGGCAACTTGGGGAACACACTAAACACACATCAGATTCTGGCATTTAGAATGTTTAGAATGTTTTGAATTTGCAAAAGAGTTACTAAAACACTTCTTGTTTTATTACAGTTTTTATGTTTTAAGTTATCACCATCAGAAGTGATGTTTTCCATGTACTGGTCCTTCTTCAGTGGCAGCCTTTGAGGAGGTATACGAATGTTATTAGCACAAAAATAAATATATTTTTTAATTCAATTTTTTTTTTAAGTTGGAAAAACACAAAGGTACGTTCAGGAGACATTTATGGAGATCTGTTCTTTGCCACTATATCTAAAGAATTCTTTTTCTCTTCTTTAGAAGGACGAACTGAGCGAGGGGAGAAAGGCCTCGAAAAATTCATTCGAGGCCTCCGAGTGGTCTGCTTTAAAAGACACTGTATACGCTTCCTCTGCGTGAATCGCTCTTTTCTGAGGGAATCTCTGCAGCTTTGCTGACTGATTTTACATTTCCCCCATCTCTTCGTAAGCGGACTTTTGCCCTTTCTGCTCCTGTA